>NC_141700.1:766684591-769294352 GCF_964263255.1 Lissotriton vulgaris | reverse complement strand
GAGAGAAAGAGAGGGAGAGAGAGAAAGACGGACAGAGAGGCGAGAGAGAGAGAAAGACGGACAGAGAGGGGGAGAAGGAGAAAGACGGACAGAGAGGAAGAGTTAGAAAGACAGACAGAGAGGGGGAGAGAGAAAGACGGACAGAGAGAGGGAGAGGTAGAAAGATGGACAGAGGGGGAGAGAGAAAGACGGACAGAGAGGGGGAGAGAGAGAAAGACGGAAAGAGAGGGGGAGAGAGAGAAAATCGGAAAGAGAGGGGGAGAGAGAGAAAGACAGAAAGAAAGGGAGAGAGAGAGAAAGACAGAAAGAGAGGGGGAGAGAGACACAGATAAAAGAAGAGAGGGACTGGGAAAGAGAGTGCTGACACTGCTCACCCAGGCCTCACTGCTCACCTGCTGACACCGGTGTGTCTTTAACCACGTGCCGGTATGTAGTGCAGTTCACCATGTCCCACATCTGAAACAGATCCGTCATCTGAAACAGAGTCCAGATACATGAATGGCAAAGTACATACAATTGCACACAACATCATCACATGTCCGCCCCTGCGCACCCAGGCAAATGCACCTCAGCCCCTTCCGTCATCCAACAGTGCATGCCCGCCCCTGCACACCCAGGCCTCACTGCTCACCTTCCGCTACCGGCATGTCGCAAAGAGGGCCCACCACGTGCCGGTGCAAGCCCCGAGCCTTGGGCCCACGAACATGGCAACCTCCACATCATGCAGCCCCGCTCCGCCGGCCACTAGGTCTCACATTTGATTCTGGGTCTTGATTTCGCAATGGCAGAGGACATACCAGTGCACAAAGCATCATCGCAGGCTGCACACCCGCTCAGCCCTTGAGGTGCCACTAGCTCTGTGACCTGCGAGGCCACGCCACGTGGCGGTGGGCACGCACTGCCCACTGGCTCAGTCCTACACTGCGGTCTAGCAGGGTTCACATCGATCAACACCAGTTCGGACCGCCAGGACGAGGCATCATCGCGGACTGCACACTGGCTCAGCACTTAAGGTATCACAGCGCCAGGATACTCGTAGGGTGTCAGTTGCGCTTTAGAAGCACAAATAAAAAAAAGGTGCCCCTACCTCAGGGCACCGAAAGTCACCGTCCCAGGGTGGTGTGCCTGTGCCAGCTGCAGTGTATCTGGCGCCACCAAGTCTGTGCCCCAAAAGTCATGGACCCTGTATGATTGAGTATCATGGTGCGGATGCCAGCATGTCACCTCCGGTCCTGGGGAATGTGACGTTGCAGGGCCCTAGGCCCTCATGCCTACATGTACACCACATGGATGCACCCAGATAGAGAGTGGAAATGGCTTCCACCACGTGCGCCCGGCCCGTTTTATTGGCAGGGTCACATGTCTTGTGACGCGTGTGCTGGATGGGTGTGGTGTGGGTGTAAACCAGCCGTGCGGAGTGTCTGTGGCATGCTGACAACTAGACTTGTGATCAGCAGATCACTACCGGGAAGACCTGGCACATGTAGCGTTGTCCTCCCGACTGTGAGCGTAGGTGGAGTGGGCTGGCCTTGCGTATGCTAGTCCAGCGTAAGGGTGTGAACAATGACCCTGGAGCTCTGGGCGTGGTTCCGTACTGGGTTGGACAAGGAAGTAAACAATGCGTGTGTCCCCGTTGTTGTGTCTGCGCCCCCCGGACCGCATTCTGCAATGTGTTACCCAGTGACCCAAGTCCCACAACATGAGCAACATGGACGTAAGGGGGAATTACTGAGCCTACATTCATCCATACTTCCACACTTGGAAGACCAGAGACATGACACATCTGTGTGATTATGTATGTTTAATGCACATTCATTGGAGTGTTGCAGCTGGAGCAGTACAGAGCCATGCAAACCCCACTTTACAATGTTGTCCCTTGGAGGACCAGCCGGCGTCCTCAGGGAATGGCGAGTCCAAAGGAAGAGGAAGAGTTCAGTCTGCTGTCTGTTTACTGTGTCATTGGCGATCAAACAGGATATAACAGTCCATGTCGAGGTCCAAGGTTAGTGTCGCAGAGTGTATCAGGGGACACTGGAAGGTGATGATGCAGAGGGCAAAACCAAGCAGAAACAGGCCCTATGGCGGTTATGCATGCTACTGCGTCCTTCATACCACAATGGCAGATTCATCCGCATCTTCGTCCTCTGCAGTTTCATGTTCCTCACGTGTGGGTGGTGGTGTACTGTCTCCAGCACTGTGTGGCATTGACACCTCAGGGGCCGGAGGTGGAATGACTGCCGCACGGTGTGGCACTGACACTTCAGGGTGCAGAGATTTGTATGTAGTGGTAGCAGCAGCATGCAACAGCCTCAGGCCTTGTGGCAGCAATGCCATGAGGATGGCACTGAGGTCATTGTGGAACCCAGCTACCTCTCGTTGGTGTCAGCCGTGGCAGCCGCTTTTTCCGCCTTCGTCCGCTCCATGGTCTCCATTGACCTCCGCATGTGTTCCAACACCTGTGTGACATCGCTAGTGCCACTTTGACTGGACAGTTGTTCTAATCTCTGTGTCAGGGTCCAGCGATGTCAGCCATGGTCCGTTGAAGACCATGGAGCAGACTGTGGGTGTTAGATAGGGCCCGCGAGTGGTCCGTGATGGGACTCAGACACCCACGTATGGCATCTAGTTTGGCTGCCATGCGGTCGTAGCCCACCCGCACCTGTTATGCCAGATTCTCCTGCCACCCCAACACACAGCGTTGGAAGGCCATGTGTTCTTCGTGGGGGTTCTGGGATGCAGACGTGGTGGTGGGTGCTGCCTGCGACATGGTCTGTGCAGGAAGTGGGTTCTCCTCATAGCAGCTGGGCTGCCCTGCTCCTGGAGGTGGGCTGCGGAGGCTCTCCACGAGCTGTTGGAGGGCGTCGGAGTCGAAGCTATGGTGGTCCTATTCATCATCAGAGCAGAGTGGGTCGGGCTACTTTGGAGGAGGTGTTGATTCTCCCTCTACAATGTGAAGGAGAGATGCGTTTTAACATTGTGTTCACATGTATGTTGCTGCATTGTACATGTTTACATACGGACTGTATGACAGTGTACACTATGGCTGTTTGGGAGGAGCTGCCTATTTGATGCAGGACAATGGACATTTTGACAACATGACGGATGTGTGTTTGTACTTGTACATTCTCAACTCACATTTTCCTGCAATGCCAAATGTAATTGGCCAGTTTCTACACACAAGCGGCACCTGTTGTGTCCTGTGTTCTGTTGTGGACGTGTTGCGGTTTAAACCACATTGTTGTCACTCTTGATGTGCTCTGCATGTTATAGGTGTGTGTGCTCAATTTCGGGGGAGTCACCCTGCAGCTCTTGATTTGCTGCCCCTTATCCCTTTCCTGTGATGTGCCTTTGACTACTGTGCTTATGCAGTGTGGAGATTTTGCATACTTGGGTACATTGGTCTCTTGGTGGTAGTTGGGGCTCTGGGGCATGGTTTGTCTGCAGATATGCTCTCCTTAATTGTGCATGTGTGCCATTGTGCCCATCTCCCCCTGTCCCCCCAGTCCCTGGTCTTTACTCACCCTGGTGCTGTTGTGTCCAGTCATGTAGAGCAGTGTCGGGTCCCCCAACTCCTGCCACCGTCTCCCCACTGATGACTGTGGACACCATTTCCTCCATATCGTCCAGCTCCTCCTGTGGCGCAGGACTCCCACCTTCAGTCTGCATTGCTGCCTTCTGGTTGTTTGCGAGTTTCTGCTTGGTTTTGCGCCTCTTGACCTCTTCCATTGTCCTCTTTAGCACTCCCACTGCATTCACCTTGTCCACGATGGACTGCCATAGTCCACTTTTTGGTTGCCAATGACACAGTGACGAACAGTTGTTGATGGTGTTCTACCACTTCCGTTATCAGGATCCTGTTTTCCTGCGGACTGAGCTGCTTCTTCCTACTCTTCTTCTCCTTGCCTTTCCCTGATCCTGAGGTTCCAGGTAGGTCCTACGGGGGCTTGTGGGGCTCTGGTTCTCCTCCGTACTTGCTCCAGCAACATCCATTGTGCTTGCTGTTGTTTGGCATTTGTTTATCTGTTTTTTTTCTACTTTTATGGGGATTTTTCCAGCCTGACACGTGGGAATTGCTGGTTTTCGCTGATTTTTGTATCGCGATCGGCCTCATCGCAAATTTTTTTGCATTCGTGTTTTGCATTTTTGCAGCATTGCGATAACTTTATTGCGAACATTTGACGCATTCTCGTGGGACTATCGCATGGTACCTCCGTGTTCTGAATACTGAGTTAACACGGCGTTGTTTTTCCGCGATAGACTGCGATATGTAGAGTTACGTTAAGCTAATGTTGTGGAAATTAACACACGTTCTTGAGAATAACCCCCTCTGTACACAAAGATACAGTGTTCACTTTTGCCGAGTGTACCATGTTTCTGCCTGCGGGGAAGGAGGCAACCTGAGGGTACCCCGATGTTAGATACCCGATGGTAGAGTCCCAGGCTTCTCATTGGTGGATGGAATCCCTCTACGTCAGGGGCTCTGCTGTGTGTTAGGCTGGGTTCAGGGCCGCAGCCAGGGTTGGTGGGAGGAAGGGTGCTGTCAGGGCCAGCACATATTTTTGTCAGCCTCCCCTCCCCCCAAATGCCCCAGATTGCGGGCAGGTGCTGACATGTCCTTCTTTTAATTTAACTTCCTCTTAGTGCGTGCCAAACCCTAATCTCCTAAAAGGACAGAGGGCGAGTAAAGGGCAAGCCCTGCCCTGCCCTTCGAAATAAACACTTCAAAAGCAGGGACCAGCTCCCTTCCGGAAGTACAATAAAACCTTTAGTAGAGGAGCGCCTGGGTGTTTGATCTTACCGCCAGGGCCAGGCTCACTTCCAAAACGCGTATTTGGTTAGATACTGCTAACAAATTTGCCCTGCTTTGTGTGAAGGCTATTCTTTAAAATATTTAAATTAATACGTTTTTCATATTTTTGTTAACATAGACATCAGCTTTAATGCAGTAACTTGTTTGTAAGTTATGGATGTTTTATAATCTAATTTTTTTATGAATGTATCATTTCTATATTTTCTCTTTAAACAGGTCTTTTATATGTCATATATTAACCCCTTCACTGCGGCGGCTATTCCGCCACAGTGCTTATCTTAGCTTATCTTAATAACCATTTCTTGAGCGCACATACACCCTTGGGTTTCTTGGCGCTATAGAGTCAAGACAATCAACACCGCTCTTAAGCATAAGCCTGTTGGAATAGCCACGTTTTTAAAGATTTTCGAAACGTCAGTAGATCCTTGCTCTGTCTGATAGAAAGGGGGAGAGCATTCCAGAAGGAGGCAGCCAGAAGGTGAAAGCAGCTGCCGCCCTGGCATTTTTTCTTAAATGAAGAGACATTTGCCAGAAGTAGATGTTTAGAGTGTAGATTGCGCGAAGGTGTGTAGTTGGTGATAGATTGCCTGATGAATCTAGGGCCATAGTCATGGAGCGCCCTAAAGGTGATACATCCTGTTTTGAAGGCAATCCGCTGGGCCACTGGCAGCCAGTGAAGTTTTTCTAACCCAGCTCTGATTGATTGCCACTTTGGTTGTTTCCAAATCAGTCTTGCCGCCTGATTTTGGACCATCTGTAAACGTCTTAGTAATCCCGCCGGGAGACCTAAATAAAGACTGTTTGAAAAATCTAACCGGGAGAGAACAAGGGCAATCACCACTTGAATAAGTGCAGAGTGTGTTAGAAGATGGGCAATTTTCCTAATCTTCCTAAGTTGATAAAAACTAGCGGAAACTACCGTTCCCACCTGTCCTTTGAGGGATAGATCCTCATTAAGTGTAATCCTCAGGCTTTTTACCGATTGGGTCTTTGTAGGGGGGATCCCATGTCTGTTGGCCAGCACAGTTGCCCCCAGCTCAGTCCACCTTCCCCAGGCAAAATCAGTTCTGTCTTGCCTGGGTTCAGTTTAAGATGGTTTAAGGTCATCCACTTTTGTATGTGTGACATTATGGCTGAACATTCGGCGGCAGAGTTTGGGGAATTTAACGGAATAATTAGCTGAAGATCGTCAGCATAGTTAAATAGGGTTATTTTGTAATGTTTTAAAGAATAAATCAATGGGCGGAGGTAAAGGTTAAATAATAAGGTGGAAAGTGACGAACCTTGGGGGACACCACAGGTCGATGACATCTTGGGGGCTGTGAATGATCCCAAACGCACCGATTGTGTGCGATTTGTGATGAAAGAGGCAATCCAATTCCGAGCGGGGCCCCTGAGGCCGGCCTGCTCGACACGGTTGATCAAGATGTTATAGTCAACCGTGTCGAACGCGGCCAACAAGTCAAGGAGCACCAAAGCCTGATGGATGCCTTTGTCAGCATTGGATCTTAGTGTATCTTGAACATCCAGAATGACAGTTTCCGTGGAGTGACATGGCCGGAATCCTGCTTGGTTTGGTTCCAAGTATTCAGAGCTTTCAATGAAATTGGAGAGACATCTGGAGACATGTGCCTCCAGAAGCTTAGAAAAAAAAGGAAGAAGGGAAATGGGTCTATAATTAACTAAAGTTAAGGGATCAGCTCCTGGTTTTTTTAATAGTGGAATCACGGTGGCGTTTTTAAACCCGTCAGGGACTTTGCCCTGATTGAGTGATTCGTTCAGAAGGGGAAGAATTGCTGATGGAATAGCTAGGCACACTTCCTTTAAAATGTGGGGGGGCAGCTGTCAAGAGGCGAGCCTGATTTAACACGTGAAAGGAGTTCTAACAGGATCTTCTCGTCAATAAGAGGGAGTGTATCTAGCGTGGTTGGGTTGAAATAGATATCTTCAATAGGTTCTCCACTCGAGACACCTTGGATATTCTTTTTGATTATGGCGATTTTCTCTATAAAGAAGTTGTTTAAGGAGTCACAAAGCTCCTGTGAGGTCGCCAAAGGAAGCGCAGTTCTGTCGCTGTTACACAGGTCATTTACAATATTAAAAGTATCCTTTGTTTTATTTTGGGAGTTTAAAATTTTTCCAGAAAAGTAGTTAATTTTGCTTTGTAGGATAAGCTCCGCATATTTCCTACGGGCCATAATATATTCCTCCTTATCTTGAGGTTTATATTTTGCTCTCCATTTCCTCTCTTTTTGGCGTACCTCGAGCTTTAGATTTTTGAGATCCGAGGTAAACCATTTGTGTGCATCTCTGGTACGTGCACGTGTAAATTTTGTGAGAGGTGCATGAGAGTCAGTTGCCTTTGAGAGCCAGTGTGAAATCTCCTCTTCCATAAGATTTAAATTTATCTCCTTTTTAGACGCTGGTACCGTAGATGCCAGTGTTTCAATAAAGGCAGGTAAATTTATGGCTTTCCATTTCCTGGTTTCCCCGCCCGCCAAAGGTGGATTTTTAGTATATCCATCAATAGTTAGCATAAACTGGATAATAGCATGATCAGACCAAATGCAAGGCATTATAGAAGTTAGTGTGCAGGAAAGATTATACGACCAAATTTGGTCTAGCGTGTGGCCTTTCTCATGCGTAGCTACATGTATATGCTGCGTTAGATTAATATTGGAGAGTAATTCTGAGACTTCCAGTGCCTGAGGGTCGCAGGTAGTATTGTCGAACCAATAATTTAAGTCCCCGACCAGAAGCACATTTGGGTATTTAGTCACCAAGTGTGCTATCTGTTCAGCCAGTGACATAGGGAAGGTAGTCATGATTTGTGGAGGTCTATAAATCAAGACAAGTAATAGCGACCCCCCAGTTGTATCCATTTTCATTACTATATTCTCTGTGTCACTCAGAGTAAGAGAGGGCAGTTGTGAAAATTTGTGCTCTTTGCGGATAATGGCTGCCACTCCCCCACCCCTTTTACCCATCGGGCGATTCTCAGCTAGAATATAATAATCGGAGGGAAGTGCTGCGAGAATGTCTGGTAGTGAGTCCTGGGAAAGCCAGGTCTCTGTGATTAGGAGAATGTCCGGTTTTTCAATGGAGAGTAGTAAGAAGATGTCAGTTTGGTGCTTGACCATAGATCTGGTGTTGAGATATTTGCACCGTAGCTTTGTTTGGGGAGTATTAGCCGATGAGACGGTGCAGGGTATATCAATTGGATAGGCTGCCGTGTCTTGAGAGATACCATACATGGCCGTACGTCTCCGAATATGAGGAGCAATAGGAGGGCAGAGATGGGGTAGAGGTCTGAGGGAGATAAGCTCCTCTGCTGAGTAAATCATTTTTTGGACATAATCTCTGGCCCCTGGTCCCGGCTGGGCGCGGACGGGCGCAGATGGGCTTGCCTTAGGCGTGCCTTCGGCGCGCCATCGGCGCGCTCGCTGCGCTCGTCCACTGCGCGTCCAGTTTTTGCACATGCTTTGTAGAAGCGTAAGGCGTGGTTGTGGGGGGCGTGGCCGACCGTAGTGGGCGTGGCCTATGGGCTTCCCCAGTGACGTCGAACAACCGGAGGAAAGCCGCTTTAGCGATAGATCCGCTACGCGTGCTGTTTCCTTTAGGTCGTTAGATCCGAGTGCTCACAAACAAATTAAAAGTTAAAAACCAAAGTATTTGCACAATTTAAAAGCAGATTCAGTAGCGAGCTAACTCCCGGCTGTGCCTCAGGAGGTGGGTGTCAAGGGCGTCGCGCTATCTATTCAGCTCTTTTATTACGCGTGGTCGTGGGGGGCGTGGCCGACCGTAGTGGGCGTGGCCTATGGGCTTCCCCAGTGACGTCGAAGTGCTAAGGTGGCGGGGGGGCCGTGCGGCGCGCCCATGCTGTTGACGGAACCGCTCCGTCACCAGCCGTGGTTGCGCTGTGCTCATGACGGAGCGGTTCCGTCACAGCCCCGCCCGCTCAATAGAACGCTCAGCACAGGCGCGGAATCCGCGCCGTGCAGGCGTGACGAGCGGGCCGTGACGGAACTGCTCCATCATCAGCACAGCGCAACCGCGGCTGATGACGGAGTGGTTTCGTCACCAGCAGGGAAGGGGTTAAAAAATAACCAGGACTCGAGTCGGGGTACCAGGCAGGTGGACGGCGTCCCCCTACTTATTTTACCGAAAGCTCAATAACTGGAGGAAATGGAGCCACACATTCACTCTTTGGCCTCTCTGGGGCGAGGGTCATTAAGGCTGGAGTGACACGCGGCGCTAGTAATTCAACCCCATATCACACAGTCACCAAGTGCAGCCAGGATCTCCGTCCCCTTACAGATGGCTCTGCCATAAACAGACCAACACATAGATGCATCAAGCCAAACACCGGTCACAAAGGGGCAGATTCTCAGAATCTGCCCCTTTGCAACCAGTATTTTTGCATTTGGGATGCATCATCCCAAATGCAAAAATCGCACCTAAAGAAATCGCAAAATGGCGATTACTTAAATTGCTATTGCATTTAAGGAATCTCAAATTGAGATTCCTTAAATGCAATGCATTACAGTTAAAAAATTAGCGATTTTGCTAATAGGGGGAGCAAATTACCATGAAGTTGAACTTCATGGTAATTTGCAAAAACTTTGAAAAATGCACTAAAGTGCTTTTTTCAAAGTTCCATTTTACACACAAACATGCCCTTAGGGCATGTGTGTGTGCAAGATGTACCCATATGCAGATTTCAGGGGTGCAACAGGGTGTCCTTTTGACACCCTGTCACCCTTGAAATTGCAATCTGAATTTGCGATTCTCCAATAAACTAGCGTCTGGCATACTGGCCAGGATTTCTTTTTCTCCACACTGCTCATAAGCATTTTTTCTCCAACACTGCCCAGTAAAAAAAAATTCTCCACACTACTCAGGAACATTTTTTCTCCAACACTGAAAAATTCTCCACACTGCTCTGGAACATTTTTCTCCACAGCAGCAAATGTTTGTCCCTAGAAGATCATTGCATGCTCTGCTGGAGGTGCTTAGAAGCCTTAGTAGGCACTTCTAAAGTCATGCAGTACACCATTCAGCTCCTGAAGGACCCAGTTGTGAACAATGCTGAAAGTGTGAGAACAGGTATTCATTACTAGAGGTGTGGGGCGTTTCAAAGTGGTTTCCTTCTCAAATTTGTAAATATGTTTGTAAAAAACTTCCCAACGTTTACTGATTCTTATGCAGCTTCAGCAAGAAGGCTGAGGAGGATTGAAGCAGATGAGTGGGCTGAAAAATCAAGAGACCGTGCCAGATAAAGACAGAGCCAAGAGCAAGAATGACTCAGTGGCTTGCACTGCCCTGCTGGGAAGTGCTGGCATTGTGTATTACAAGAATGCCAACCCTGTGAGAGGTTCCGGGTGCTGCCCTTAAAGTTATCGCTGGTGAAACTGTTGCTATTGTAAACGTGCCAGTCCTCCTGAAAGGTATTGATATACTCACAGACACATTATTGATATTCACTACAGAAAACTGGTCTGCTGAAGCTCAAAAAATTCCCACCTTGGCAATCGCAGCCGGTCTAAAGGAGCAAACAGTGGCGGCTGGTACTGAACGAGGGTGCTGGCCCGGGAGGTTTTAAAAACATAAATCGTACTTATCTTTATAAGCCCACCGACCCTCCTCCATTGTCGTCCCTCCTTCGTTTTCCGTTCCAAAGTCAGGAAGCACACAGGATCCCCTAAGCCAATCACAACGCTGCTGTTAGCAGCACTGTGATTGGTCTGAGCGCCCTAGTTCAGTGCTCAGACATGTTCTTCACCCAGGCTGTGCATTACAGCCCAGCGGAGAACATGCTAAGTGCGCATGACTGTTTTGCAGGCCCAAGACGGCTGGCTAAACCATCATGCACACTTAGTGCACATATTTCCTCCTCCCCCTGCTGGCTGTGGCAACAGCCATGCCCGCCCCAAACCAAAACGTGCTTCAGCACGGAAAAATAATATTGATAACAACATCATGTTGCTATAATTTTATTTTTCTTTCTTTGCACTGCTGAAAAACAGTGGGGCAACACTTTTCCGCCATAGTGGAGGGGCCGCCACTGGGAGTGAAATTAGAGACCGTACGCATGGACCCAGTGTTACTATTGACCAAACATCAGATCGCCATGAATTGGAAATCTGCTCAGGCACTTCTGCTGGGAACGGGTCGAAGCCGAAGGAGACACTCGATGTACCTGCATGGAGCGAGTTACAACTAGCACTGAAGATCAAAAGTGATGAAGAACCACCACAGCAGGTGAGAGGGTACGGAGGTATTGGACGCTATCAATTGCAAGGTATTGCGCTCACTGACGCCTATCGTACACTACCATGTACACCACAGGATATACCATGTGTATGACACATGCCCCGTGCGTGGATATATTCATAGGATGAAACAAAATGTGCCTGTGACTCCCACATTCGTTAATATTAAATAAACATTCACTGCGTCCAGTCCATCTCAGCGAAGTCTACCCAAGACTCCCAACTTCAGAGGAGGTGACGTTCTGTGAAAGTCTCACACAGCTGGAGACGGATTGGATGGACAGGTCGCCTAACCTGAGCTGCCAAAACTCATGTCAAGGGATCCCCAGTCCATGATCACAAGACTTCTGTGGAAAAATATCAAGTGAATTGATCTAAAAAGTTACAAAGATTGAATAGAACACAGACAACACCACAACAATGCGTGATCTCACCACCACAGAAACAGACACCGATAACTGTCCATTAATTACCCTCAATATCCAGTTATACAAATATTTCCCCAACATTATCATTGCAGCCAGACCATCAGGATATACATCAGACCACGCCCCGCTGAGAATATTTAAAGATATCATTTGTACAACCGGTGCAGGGGAGGTAGTCAGTTACCTACTCAACAAGTCCCTGGAACATGGTTCATTCAACCTGAGATCAAACCCTCCTACATACGACTGCTCCTCAAAAAGAAATAAACAATTGACCAATCTGATCCCGCAAACTTCAGGCCCATACTAAATGGACCATTCTCATGAAACGTTTTTGAGAGAGCATTGTTTGCTCAACTCTCTAATTTTAAGGATCATTATGGTTTACTGTCAGACCAACAGTCTGGTTCCAGACCGGGCAGAAGCACAGAGTCAGCCACCATATTCATCTGGGATGAACTAAAACTCACAGTGAACAAAAACGCAGTGGACGCCTTATTACTTCTGGATTTATCGGCTGCATTTGACACTGTCCTACACCAAACACTACTGCAAAGACTTCCCAATATCCACATCTGTGAAAATGCTTTAAAATGGTTAGCTTTTTATCTCACAGACGACGTGTAGTCGACCTACACCCTTTCACATCGCCCCCTCACATTTAGCACTGTGGCGTTTCTCAGGGGTCCAGCATATCCTCTCTGGTATACAACGTGAATCGATTAAAGCATACAAACTCACTTGTTATAACCATGCAGATGGCAACCAAATCATTTTAACAATGGATAGCCCTGAAGACCTCTACAACTCAAAACTCGATGACTGCCTTTGTGACATGAACACATGGATGATGAATAACCGTCTAAAGCTCAATGCTGCAAAGGCAGAGATCGCGAACTGCGGACAATGACAAAACTACCACCATGCCGCCAAATGGCCTAAGAACTTGAAGCCCTTCCGACAACATCAAGAGAAGTTGGGAACCTCGGAGTAACCAAGGATTGAGACTTGCCCTTGATGCCTCATGCTAACAACGTCACAGAGTGCCTTGTACACAATTTAAAAAACGTGCATCTTCCTATACTTTTCATACCAACATAAACTATAATCCATCCTCATGCTTGTAATCTCCAAGTTTGACTGTGCCAACAGCCAATAACTGAACGCATCCGCATTCATTATACGCAAAATGCAATTCATCCAAAATGCTGCCGCAAGGCTTCTTCACTGCCTTCACCCAAGAGAACATATGACCCCAGTCCTGCCGTCGCCCCACTGGCTGCCTATAGCTAGAAAGGCAATCTTCAAGGTACTATGAATTGTCCAACAAGCCTCCCTAAGGAAAAGGACAACTATATCTACATGCTAAATTCAAGCAAAACAAACAAAACAGAACACTGCGCTCCAGGCTTGCACCACTTATCATCATATCACCTCACCATAAGAAATCTGCAGGAGGCGCTGCTTTCTCAGTACCAGCCGCCAAGCTCTGGAACTCACTACCAGCCTTGCTTAGAAGCACCCACGAACAAATACGCTTCTGAAGACTGTTGAAGACATGGCTATTTCCCAGGTAACTGCTCCGCCTGCTTCCAGACAAACAGAGGTCAGAAAACAGTCACAACTTACGAATTGCAAACAACTCAACCAGCAAATGGCTTTCATTATGCAGGTAAGCGGAAAAAAGAGTTGGCCTATGGTTTGCCGTGGTATTATATAGTTATATGCTTCCATATATAACTGTATGGCCCACGATAATACTAAAATCATAAACAACAACAGAATGCTGGGAAGAGTTGCTTCTGCTCGGAAGGCCAGCCAAGGGACTGAGGGCCATATGTATCAAGCAAAATTGCATTCGCAAACGCCGAAATTCGCAGAATTTCGGCATTTGCGAATGCAATTTTGCCAAATGGTATGTATTAAGGCAAAATTTGCGATTCCTTATGTTGCGATTACAGTTAAGGATTCGCAAATTTTGTGATTCCTTAAATGTAATGTAAGAAGCACCAAAAATGTGAAATTTGGCGTTAAGGAATCGCAATTTACCACCAACTTCAAGCTGGTGGTAATTTGCGATTTCTTTGAAAAATGCACTTTTTTGCATTTTTCAAAGTGCAATGTGAAGCACATACATGCCCTTAGGGCATGTATGTGCGCCACATGTGCACCCATGCTTATTTCAGGGGTGCAACAGGGTGTCCTTTTGACACCCCTGCACCCTTGAAATTAATCTCAATTTGCAATTCTCAAATTGCGAAACGCAAATTGAGAATAACTTCCCATTCATTCCTATGGGCCTCCTGGCCCATAGAAATGAATGGGAAAGTATTCCTTAATTGCGATACGCAATTTGCTAACCGCAATTAAGGAATATTAAGAAATCGCTAAAAAATTGCGATTTTTTACATACATCCCTATTTGCAATTCTCAAATAGCGATTTCTTAAAAATCGCTATTTGAGAATCGCAAATCAGGATGTTGATACATATGGCCCCAAGAGCCGTGGGTGGTGATGGGTGGGCTGTCCTATGTGTGTGATGTACCAGCCCTGCTGCCTGCACATTGCCACTCTCTGAGCTGGGAGGCTGAGGAGCAGGTGAGGCCACAAACGGTATGGGCAAAGTAGTCTGTTCAAATAGGAGAGACTGCATTTCCGCTCCACTTAGGAGTAATTGTTAAGTATGCACTGTGCCAGACCCCTGCTGAAAGTACAGCAGCATCTGTTGCGGATTCCTGTGGCTTCTCCTTTACCACAGACACTTGAGTTGTGGTCATTAAAGTTCAGGTGCGTGGGACACCTTCAGCAACAGCTCAAACAAAAAGTAAACTACTATTCCCAGAATGCAGCATACTATGGCCCTGTAAGGCACGTCTAACCAGCCATGAAACTCCAATGCATGGCTCTGCCAGGGCAGTGCTGCCCACTGGGTGTGTGGGCATCCCACAGCATTTTGGGTTTGTTCTTATTAGAAGACACATAATGGGCTTAAAAGACCCAGAATGCACCGGGATGGGTTGGTGACCTGGCAGGGTACACTTGGTGAGACTTGCAACCGTTTTAAGGCTGTTTCTAGACAAATTATTATTTAAAAGGAGGTAAGTAAAGTTTGGAAATGTGTTCATGGCATGAGCAAAATGGTTTTATTCGCGAAAAAGTGTCACTCAAAAGTGTCACACATAAGGCATTAATGCGTTGCACGTGACAGCACTGGCAACATGGAAATGTCACTCATAAGCAAGCTGAAAACGTGGCAGCTATGCATGCTGACACATGCAGGCAAAGCGTAGATCAGAATATCTGAACAGACGTATCTCGCCTTCTTCCACCCGCCTGTAGCAATGGCGCCATGTTTGATGGTCAGAGGGCACAATCTGGCGCCCCCTGCTGGTGGTACCGTGGGTGGCGCCTGTCCTTGCATGGCTCGCACAGTTTCACATGCTGCCCGCTAGAGGGAGCTCGTCACTCGTGGTGAGTAGCGGCCAGCAGACGGTGGGTCACACGTCTGTCCCTCGGCCGGGCCTTCTGTCTGCACATGATGTCCCTGTAAATATAAACCTTCTTTCCAGGGACAGGCCCTCAGGGGCACGGGGAAAGAGTGGGCAAATCACTTAATCTCCGAGTGCCTGAATGTGTAAACGCTTCAATACCTTCAGGTCGAGTTCGCGCTATACAAAATATGCAAAACAAAAAAATCAAAGGCGCCAGCAGTCGGCCTCGGGCCGCCACCAGACTCACCCCCCCTCTCATCACACAACCGACTGCCCCCCCCCCCCCCCCCCTCCCCGCCCGGCGCTGCAGGCGCTATTTTGGGTTTTAGGTGAAATGCTGGCGGGGGCACATGACCCGAGCCCTTTGCACAAGGACACGGAGCGCATAAATAACCTTTCACACTCGGCTGACATTTCACAACACAGAGGCGAGGCCTAAAAATACCGCGGCTGTCACTTCTGTCACCTCCGACTTAGACACGGACACCTGACGGCCGCGCAAGGGATGGCGGGAAACACCTGGCGTGGGGCCAAAGCCCCCCCCCCCCACCGCCCCCCCGCGGTGGCTGGGGGGAGGGGGCACTGGCTCCTCCACGGTCACATGCATGGCTAAGGTGCTGGGGGACCCCGGTTTCTCACCCCTGACCTTCAGTGCTAGGATTCTAGGGGCAACCTGCACTCCACCGTGCCCTCCAGTGCCAGGGTGCCCATCGCCTCCTCCACCATCACCTCCAGTGCTAGAGTGCCCACTGCCGCCTCCGCCATCACCTCCAGTGTAAGGGTGCCCCCCCCCCGGCTTCCCCACCGTGCCCTCCAGTGCTAGGGTGCCCACTGCCTCCTCCACCATCACCTCCAGTGCTAGGGGGCCACAGGCGCCTCCTCTGTGCCCTCCAGTGCTAGGTTGCCCACCGGCGCCTCTACCGTGCCCACCAGTGCTAGGGTGCCCACCGGCGCCTCCACCGTGCCCTCCAGTGCTAGGGTGCCCACCGGTGCCTCTACCGTGCCCACCAGTGCTAGGGGGCCACCGGCGCCTCCACCATGCCCTCCAGTGCTAGGGTGCCCACCGGCGCCTCTACCATGCCCACCAGTGCTAGGGTGCCCACCGCCCCCTCCACCATCACCTCCGGTGCTAGGGGGCCACCGGCGCCTCCACCGTGCCCTCCAGTGCTAGGGTGCCCACCGGCGCCTCTACCATGCCCACCAGTGCTAGGGTGCCCACCGCCCCCTCCACCATCACCTCCGGTGCTAGGGGGCCACCGGCGCCTCCACCGTGCCCTCCAGTGCTAGGGTGCCCACTGCCTCCTCCACCGTGCCCTCCAGTGCTAGGGTGCCCACCAGCTCCTCCACCGTGCCCTCCTGTGCTAGGGTGCCCACCGGCGCCTCTACCGTGCCCACCAGTGCTAGGGTGCCCACCGGCTCCTCCACCGTGGCCACCAATGGTAGCTTGACCCACCGCCTCTTCCACCGTGCCCTCCAATACTAAGGTGCTGCAGCGTATTCTCGTCCATTACTCCCTAAAGGGGAGAAAACAAGCTGTAAAAATGGGTGTTTTTACATCCACCTGGCCTGGCATTACCGGCAGAGCACCCTGCCCCCCTATTATCCTCCCACACCTCCAACTGACTCAAGTCATCTCAGAATTTGGGTTTCTTTGCCCTTCATATGATGATGATGCCCAGATCTTGATTAAGATTTTAGGGGGGGAGGGGCATTCCTGGATGTAGGAAAGTTGGTAAGACTTGATGAGGACGCTGGAATGTTGGGAGCTCCACTGAAGACAAGGGATAGGCAGAGGGCCAATAATGGATAATATAAACCACCTGGGCTACAGTTCCAATGCGGTCCTTCTGTGTCTCTCTGATTTAGAACATTACCTTCACGGGGTGGAATATTCTAATAGCATTATAACCTTTCTGCCTCGGGCACTACAGGTTGTTAACGGCCCTCTCCCTCATTATAGGCCTCACCCATGGGTCAGGTCTTAAGCGGTGGAAACGGACTTATAACAACCAGTATAGACCTCTGCGGCGGGCTGTAAGGTTATAAGAGTTCAAAATCAGAGGTTAGGACCTTTGGGACTCCTGCCAAAATGAGGAATACCCGGGGTACATTGACCCCCTATGCTGTTGGGTCGCACTGATTATCTGGTGTCGAAGGACAACAATCTTGGGTGGATTGTGATTAGGGCTCCCGGTTTTATGGTGTTTATTTTTAGGACATTTCTGTTTTTATCCAGATTTAATTTTTGCTAGTTTAATTTGTATTTATCCATATTTAATTTGAAATTTGTGAATAAATGAAGCTGAAACTGGTATATTTTCACATTTATTTAACCAATAAATGCGCATTCATGCTTGAATGCCGCAGGTTTCAATGATATGAAGACACAGATGATAAATCAATGCACTTAAATGTAAACAAGCACATTCTAGCATCAGCCTTGTGCATATCTTCTGCTGTTTAAGCCTCACTGCTAACATTCTTTTCTCCTGTAATCCCTTTATCTGTCCATCTGTACAGCCTGGCTTGGCAGCCTTGAATGACAGCATTTAGAATCACCAAAAAAAAACACAATTTCCATTTTTATCCTGATATGAAAAAAATGCAGACAGAAAAATAAATGGTTTTCTGACTGTATTTATCAGTAAAAATCTGTAAGAATGGAAAAAGGGGGAGCCTTAATCTTGATCATTCCCTTCCCATGGAAGCAGAATTCCCGCGCCCCCCAAAAACAAGGTGTGAACCTCTACTCCGCGTCTGCAGTGCTCTTTACTTCAGCTCCGAGCCAGGGCGGGGCGGGTGTAAAACTCCATAGCGCCTAGATCACTCTAGTGAGGGGGAAACGGCGCTGGATACAGTGTGCAGGTTTGTGCACTATATATAGTTGTCTCCAGCGCACGCCACGGCTATTTCATGACACAGTTTTGAGTGACCTCTAGGCCAGGACCCTGCTGTTCTTCCTCAAGGACCTGGCTGCCCCCTTAACTTGTAAACTGGCATGCCGGGGGTGCTGGGCGGAGTGGGGTGGAGGGGGAGGGGAGCGGGCCTTGCCTATTGGAGGCCCTCAAAGGCCCTCAGTCCGCCAAAGAACAATATTTGAAATTCAAGAAAACAGGGTGGGGGGGGGGGGGGGGGGGGGTAAGTAACGCATCCACCGTGGGGTGGGGCAAGCTCCAGAGGGGGGCCCCTCAGCCCAGCACTTCAGCCGGAGAGCTTCTGATAGAGTCCGGAGGGGCCCCCTCCACGTACCTTGCAAGGCCCCCCCCCCCCCCCCCGCAATTATCGTTATGTCGAATGAGCAGTGCCTCGAAACAGGCGTGCCTCTACTGCGCGCTTTATATCCGTGCACCTCCACACCCTGGCGTCCAATGTAAAGGTGGACCCAGCAGACTCCACACCCCCCCCCCCCCCCCACCACCACCATATTGAACATTGCTAGGGTGCCCGCGTGCCCTGGTTCCTGCAGAAACTTCAGAGCTAGGGTGCCCGCAGACCCCTGTACCATGCCTTTCACAGGTAGGTTGCCCGCAGACCAATATACCGGGCCCTTCAGATCTAGGGTGCCCACGGACCCCTATACCGTGCCCTTCACAACTATGGTTCCCGCATATCCCTGAACCGTGCCTTTCACAGCTCGGGTGCCCGCAGACCCCTATACCGAGCCCTGCGGAGCTAGGGTGCCCACATACCCCTATACTGCAGCAGAAAGGTGACCGGTCAACCTTTGCAAAAGACCTCCAACTGCGCGGCAACATAAGGCACTTTTGAGCCGTTTGACCTAGAGACAATTATTCCAGTATCCTTAATTATATTTATTAAATCAAGCACAAGAGAAGGTTTTGCCTAGTGTGCATTCTGAAGTCATATATTTCATGGTTACCTTCTATATGATAATGTAGTAAAAGGAGGCAGAGTTGAATAAAAACAAATGCCTAAGATCACACAATTTGGTCAAGTGGGAAAGCTGGGATTGATCTCAAGTTCTTCATTATCACCATGTGCAAATCAGGTTTAGATGTACATGCTTTGCTTCACATACTCCCACCTTCATAACCCCTCCATGACATCATGACCCCCACCCGCCGCCCCGCCAATGAGCCACCCTGCTGGCATCAGTGCGAACCTCGGTCACACCACAGAGAGCAAACGTTTTGGGCTCTGGATAAGTGTATGCGAGTACCCATGGACTGGAACGACCTCCTTCTGACACCTTGAAGGGGGCGGGGCCACACCGTATCTTGACGCAGACGCTCTGAACGCTACGCAGCAGAATTCACAAAGCGTATGCACCTCTTCCAAATTGCAAACCCATATGTGACGTATCAGTGTTTTACAACCGTAATGCAGTCACAAAACCTTGAAAAATGACTGCCTCATTTGCAAAAGAGAAGTGATCTTTCCCATTTGTGAATGTTAAAGAAAAGTTATTTTGGGAGTAAGCAGTGGTATAGGTGACCACTGCCAATTAACAAACAAATTGTAAAGCTAGAGAAAGCATATTTTTACAAGAGCATCTGTGTTTCCAGTAAGGAAAACAGGCATGCATTTAAAATAAAAAAGTATTCTTTATTGAGATGCAAACTCAGACATAGTGGTGTAGTGACCCTCGTTGGCCACCATCCCTGTGATTGCTTGCAATCAGATTGAGTCGAATATTAATGAGGTGGGTCAGATTGAGACCCATTAAAATCTGAATTTTACAAACTGACCTATTAGTACATAGATCGGTTCATATAATTCTTAACTGGTCGCAATTTGCTACCAGATTTTTGTAACCAGTTCTGTGTACATCTGGCTTTATAGTTCCTTGCCAAATCATCAATAGCACTCTTTCTTGCCCAAGATCTAGATTTCTGCCAAATATGGTGTAGTTGCGTTCGGACGTCTTAGATGAAGCGCTGTACAGTTTTTCGATGGTAAATTGCATGGAGAAAATGTGTTTCAGGACCCCCCTTTTTCTCTGCTCCTGCTCGACCTGTCACCCCAAAAGATTTTACAAAGGAGCTGAGTTGGCTGACTACTGCCACTGAATATTATATATATATATATATATATGGCTATATACATAGAAATGCCATGTTCCAGTCACATAGAACACCAAACACAGGTGCCCGTGTGGATATTGCAGGTGATTTAATTAGCTACAGCCAAAAGGCCCACCAAGTTTCAGGGACCACTTCTCCAATATATTGAGAATACAGTGTACAAAGCAAGCGAACGTGCACTAGAGCATATCAGGGCCATCACACACAATGATAGAAAACAACCGATGGCCCGACATTGCCAACAACATCGTGCTAGTGACATTGCACAACTTCAGATGATGGTGGTGGTTTGTGGTGGATTCAGATGATACGTCGCTTGGAATTGAGATATATTATCCAATTCAATACCATGATTCCGATATGTCTCAATTCAGATGAAGAATAATCTGTGCATTTAGAGTACTCTATTGAAATTGTTGATTCCCTGGTAATGATGTGTAGATTCTATTTAAGGCCCCTTAGGTTATTCTGTTCAATTAAATCTTGTGATGGAGTATCCCATATAATGCACTTGTAATACTGCGTACGGGATATCCATCACATCTGTGATGGAGTATCCCATCCGTATAATGCACTTGTAATACTGCGGACGGGATATCTGTCACGTCTGTGATGGAGTATCCCATCCGTATAATGCACTTATAATACGACGGACGGGATATCCGTCACATCTGTGATGGAGTATCCCATATAATGCACTTGTAATACTGCGGATGGGATATCGGTCACGTCTGTGATGGAGTCTCCCATTCATATAATGCACTTGTAATACTGCGGATGGGATATCCCTCACATTTGTGAAGGAGTATCCCATATAATGTACTTGTAATACTACAGACGCGATATCCGTCACATCTGTGATGGACTATCCCATCCGTATAATGCACTTGTAATACTGCGGATGGGATATCCGTCACGTCTGTGATGGAATATCCCATCCGTATAATGCACCTGTAATACTGCGGATGGGATATCCGTCAAGTCCGTGATGGTGTATCCCATCCGTATAATGCACCTGTAATACTGCGGACAGGATATCTGTCACGTCTCTGATGGAGTATCCCGGATAATGCACTTGTAATACTGCAGATGGGATATCCATCACGTTGCTGATGGAGTATCCCATCCGTATAATGCACTTGTAATACTGTGGATGGGATATCCGTCACGTCTGTGAGAGTGAAGCCCAGCCATATAATGCACCTGTAATACTGTGGATGGGATATCCGTCACGTCCGTGAGGGAGTATCCATCCATATAATGCACCTGTAATACTGCGGATGGGACATCTGTCACGTCTGTGATGGAGTATCCCAGCCGTATAATGCACCTGTAATGCTGCGGACGGGATATCTGTCACGTCTGTGATGGAGTATCCCGTATAATGCACTTGTAATACTGCAGACGGGATATCCGTCACATTGCTGATGTAGTATCCCATCCGTATAATGCACTTATAATACTGCGGATGGGATATCCGTCACGTCTCTGATGGAGTATCCCGTATAATGCACTTGTAATACTGCAGACGGGATATCCGTCACGTCTCTGATGGAGTATCCCATATAATGCACTTGTAATACTGCAGACGGGAAATCTGTCACGTCTTTGATGGAGTATCCCATATAATGCACTTGTAATACTGCAGACAGGATATCCGTCACGTCTCTGATGGAGTATCCCATCCGTATAATTCACTTGTAATACGATGGACGGGATATCAGTCACGTTTGTGACAGAGTTGCCATCCCATCACATTCGAGATGGAGTATCCATTCCGTCAAGATCTAAATCAGGCCCTTAGCGTTTCAAACTTCTTCTTGCCACGAATCCACTTTTCCTTCTGTTGCTGTAAATACTAATAAGAATCCCTGTACCCTATCACCCCCGTTACACACCCCTTGCCCCCCCCCCCCTGACACACAGCCCTTCAAGTATATGGCAATGCAATCAATATACATTTCCTTGTACACAATTATAATGACACGCCCGTTTTCACTGACCCCTAACTTTTTCCCTGAGTTTGACTCTTGGGGCTACATTGAGCAGCCCCCACTACAAAGCAGGAGGATGTGAAGTAACAACCAGAGCTGTTGACTTTGCCACTGTCGAACTAGGGGAACCAGGTTGGAGTCTCGGCCTCAGCTCAACCAGTGCTTTAAAAGGGCCGGTACTCACCGGTACGGAGTACCAGCACTTCTGAATTTTCTGGCCCTCAGTACCGGCACTTCTCATTAGCCAGGGAGCGTACCGGTACCCGAACGGATGGCACCGCAGGCTCCGGTTACTTATCTCCTCTAGCACAGGGTAGATGCCGCTCTGCTTCTCAGGAGCTTGTAAGCGCGCCAAGCCTCTGGCAGAGTGCCTGCTGGAGATTCCAGCAGCGCGCATGTGAACGGCCTGAGACTGCAGGGGTCTAAGAGGGCTTGCCTTGCGTCACACTGTGATTCACAGGACAGGGTCTAGACAGACCCTTCACTGTTGATCAGGTGCCCGACGACTATTCACTGAAAGTGCTTTAGCCGCACCCCGCCCCTCTCTATCAGGTGTGTAAAAGGGCTGGGACAGGCAGTCAGTCAGTAATCCAGCCTTATTTAGGATATTGATTACACTTCCCGTCCTAAAGCGAGTGACAGCCCATCAAAATCCTCTGCCTTCACCAAAGCCGTTTGTCTTTTCATCTTTTTGTTCCGGACAGGAGCTGCTTCTCTTGGTGGAAGGAAGGAGTAGGGATGAATGTAAAGTAGTGAGGTGGCAGGTTAAGTTAGGATGGCCACTTATTTTCAGATACAAATACCAGAAACTTGAGTTTTGAAATCATGAATCGTCTTAGAAATGGTATTTTAACACACATTTCTGTAAAGTCATAAATCTGGTGCATCTCATAACTTTAATTTTCCAGACGGCAAATTTAGGGGATGAGTACAGCAGGGAGGGGAGAACAGGAGACAAGTAAGGAAAAACCAGGGAGAAAATGTAAGACTTGTGGAGAGTAAGCAAAAGGTGGGAGGAAGAGTTGAAGAAGAGTGAGAGCAGCTTGGAGGCTGGGTAAAGATTAGAGGCAAGTGGAAAGGACATGTGAATGTGAAGGCACAGAGCCAGCAAGAGACAGGAAGAGCCTGGTCGTAGGGAAAATGGCAGTGGCATTCCTATAATGGGTCAGTACTCACAGATACTGAGTCCCGGCACTTGTTATTTTTATCCCTGTTAGTACCGGCACTTCTCTGCTGCTGATGAGAGTATCAATACTCATGATACTCTCCGCACTGGCTGCTAGTACTGGCGAGCACTCGGCTGTCATGGTTAGAACCTATCTGACAGCCAGGGCGCTTCTACAGTCCTGAGCAGAGCAGCTCCGTAACTTTTCAGCCTGGGATCATTTGCATGAGGATGTCCCTGTGTTCACCATCACACTGTGTGTGACAGTGGAGGGCCCATTGAGGCCCTGTGCTGTTAATCACATTCACACCATTGTGTGGATTTGTGCAAACGCAGGTATGGAGGCAGCACATGGACAGCTGCAATTTAGAAATGTATGCATGGTAAGGAGTTTAGCATTGTTTTCATCCCACCTGAGACTTTTGGCGAGTGTTTGCTTATGTCTGTGCGCTTGTCGACTTGTGTGTGTGCCTGTTTTTGCGTAAGAGAAAAGGGAGAGAATCAGGACACTCAGTAGATTTTAGAGGGAATGTGTAGAATGCTTGTGTACGTCTGCTTCTTTTTGTGTGTGTGTGTGTGCGTGCATGTGTGTGTGCGCACGCTTGAGAGTATATAGTATTGTGTCAAACAACAACAAATAACAGTATGGCATTAACCTTATAGCTGCGTCGAACGTTCAGCACCCAGTGCTGAACGTTCGAATAACGAACGCTGGCCCGTCGGCCATCGGTCGTGCGCAGCACTGGCAAGGTAGTGCTCGCGACGACCGTTGGCCGACGGCAGCACTTAAGGGGTTACGAAGCAGCAAATATTCCAAAAGGAGGAAGCGTTCACATATCATCGTTTTTGGGTTTCATTTTGTGTAATGAGTTAACTTGTTTCGTTTACATCAACACATTTCTCATGTGTTTTTCATAGTTGCTGCAACTGATATAGAAGTCGATATGTATCATCATATGTTGCCCTAAGCCCCGCCCACTCGCCACGCCTCTAGCTCATATTAATGAGTACCTGCACTCATTTTTTCCCATTTAAAGACCTGGGCTCAACATCCTCTGATTCTGGGCAAATGACTTAATCTCCCTGTGCCTAAAAAAATGAATGTGTCCTTATGTAATATAACTGGTGCTCATGTTAAGTGCTCCAATACTTCCGGGTCGAGTTCGGACCATACACAACAAAAACTGCCTCACTCAGAGGGGCAGTGGGTTTCAACGGGTGGGATTGGGAAAGATGTCACGTTCTCACATCTGTACACAATCTCTAGCTGAATCATTTCTTCAAAATGACTTCATCTTGTGAGAATTGTCAGCTGGCCTCTCTCTATCAGTCTGACTGCCTGCTCCCTGGGGTAAGATAACCCTCCCCCACTCCATGACAGCTCAAGCCTCAAGAGCTCGGTCGCAGTGACTCTGCTGCCGGCTTCTGGTTGGAGGGTTGGCAGGGAGACAGGAAGAGGTCACTTTCCCATCAAGAGAGTGTCCCGTCGACTCTTTGCAGCTGCAGCCTGCCTCGGAGTCTGTTTACGCAGGCCAGAGGATAGCCCTGCCCCCTGCCCCGCCCCCCATCCTGGAGTCAGGTACAGGTACAGCCAGGGGCGGCTCTAGGCTCATGGGGCCCTGGGCAGGGAACGTAGGTAGGGGGCCCCGGAAGAGGAAGTCCGGGCGGGGCGGAGCCCCCCACGGACCTCAGAAGGGGTGGGTCAGGGTGTTAGGAAGTGGAACAGAGCTGGAGGCGCCAAATCCCTGCCAGGGGCCACCACGCAAATATGTATCCATCCTCAGAGGATTATTATATTAAGAATGTATATTGGCGTAGAGGCCCCTGTGGTTTGGTGGCCCTGTGCAGGTGCACAGCTTGCACATGCCTAAGGCCATCCCTGGTACAGCACATCCTCTCAGCCTGCCTCGGTGACGTATCAAGCGCCTTCCTTTCGAGGCACGTCACACTTGCAAGGGCTTCACCAGGAATTGCTAGTGAGACGAAAAGTGAGTGATTATTAATAGGGCGTTTAACTATAAAGTTTTATTAATAGGTTCCTGCATGTTTATTTATGTGATCTTTTTTTTACAGCGGACAGCAGGATTGTAATAGCCTCTTGGGGCTTCATAAGAGTTTATTACCATACTTACAGGGGCCTTTGTATCATCGTCATTAGAAAGAAATTCTAACTCAACCTGCCAAGACTAGTACCCATAACATACAGTGGACTTTCAAACCCTCTGAGCCACGTTCCTTTCTCGGCTGCTAAAGGAAGCAATAAACAATAGTCACGTGGTGCTACTTTGCAATACTCTGACTTCTTAACCAGCGACACATTGCATTATGGGATTTGTAGTTTCTCCTCTCCATTTATTGGATGGGTACCTCATTTTCCAAAGTCCTGTTGACTGAAAATTCAGAACTGGCAAGGGTGGCAGGCGTGGCCGGGGGCACCTGGTACTGATAAACATTAGCCTGGCCACTGTCGGAATCAATATAGGTGACCTCACTCATCTCGCGTGGGAAATATAGTCTACAAATTACAGAAACGTTCATACAGACATTTCTTGCCTGTTTAAAGAGTGGGTTTTCTTTTTGAGGCAACAATAAACCTTTAAACTGGTCACCCAGGGGTTACAGGGACGTTATAGTTAGGAATTAGCATTTTAAAACAAAAGAAATTCACTGAGAAAACAATGTTTACAGATACATTATAGTTCGTTTGAGATTTAACAGACTCAAAACCATAGAAATTCAACGGTTATAGTTATCTCAAGAAAATATAACTCGTGCCCTATGGCAACTATAACTCACCACGCACTGCTAATTACCCCACATATTACAACACTCATGACATCTACTGTGACACTGTTGGTAATATCACTGCAACAGCTGCAGTGAAGTTCTTGATGAGAAAACTGTGCACAGCGATGGGCTTGAGGTATGGTTACCCTAGGGCACAAGTTACATGAGATAAGTATATATATCAAAACAAAAGTAGCTTCTACGGTGTATCCTTCGTCTTGAGGGGGTAGCACGCCACCGGTGAAGCAGCCGGCAGTCAATATCACTGTTTAAACGGAGTTCCAAGCGTGCTCTCAGGCGCAATGAACCACACCACACAATCCGGTTTTGCCAACAAAGGTAGGGTTTATTCACGTCATAAGCCCTACGTGACGCGTTTCGCACTCCATGAGTGCTTGATCACACTTGATCGCACTCATTTATTGGCAAAAAAAGGAAGGTTGCCTACCGACGCGTTTCGCCAGTTACGGCTTGGTCACCGTGACCAAGCCGTAACGGACTTCTCCACAAACCTTGGAGGGAGGCTGTGAGTGTGATTGGGGCTTGTGAAGACTGGACAGTCGATGTTTTCTTGGTGAGCCCTCTCGAAGCGCTTGGCGCATTGCTTTTCAAAATTTCTCCGGTCTGGCTCGACCGTGGGAGGGGCTCCGCTCCGTCAAACGCTAGAAGCTACCAACATGACGGGGACTGGAGCGAAGATACCCATCTTTGCTTGTCACAGCAGGAATCATCTTTTTTTTTTTTTTTTTTAATTGTTTTTTTTATTTATTGCAAGAGAGAAAAAAGAAAAAACGTGAATACAACAACAAAAGTCATCTCGGTCGTATACATATACATAGTTCTCGATAAATATTATTGTCTTTGGGAAGAGAGTTAGAGGAAAAAAAAAAGAAAACACAAATGTTAACAGAACAATTTTACAAAAGAGAAAAAAAAAAAAAAAAAAAAAAGTTAATAATCATGTAAAAGAAAGGAGTGTGGCATGTTGGTCTCACAATATATTTGTCCATTTAGCTAGTAAATGTACCCCACATTTTCTCCCTTCTTTTAAGCGCTTTAGGGCCTCTTAATTTAGCCAAAGAGAGTTCCATAGTGCATATTTCATTAATGAGATACCACCATTCGTTAATACTAGGTGGTTCGTTCGAGATCCATGTGCGCGCGATAGCCAGTCTGGCGCATGCAAAGACGATTGTTAACAAATCTTTATGGATACTATTCGTATCTTGTATGTCCAGCAAAACCAGATGGGAAGAGAGTACAGGCATAGTTATACGTTTCCTGTTGAGGACATCTACAATTCCCAACCAAAAAGTTGTAAGTTTAGGACACTCATAGAGCATATGCTCTATGCCAGCTGCTTCTAAATTGCATTTTGGGCATTTGGTGCGTTCAGTAGAGATATTGCCTGATGACCAGCCGGAGATTCTTTGAGGCGTGTAATAGATTTGGGTTACTGTCCTATAATGTTGTAGCCTCAGGTTTGAAGATTGGACAACTCGGTTTATTTGTTTTAGTGAGCTTTCAATCTGGTTAGGATAGATGTTGATTCCTAGCCTAGTAGTCCATTTGTCTGCCATTTTCTCACAATCTCCAGCTTGGCCTTTATTAAGGATAGTATAGCTCTTACTAATAATCGCTTTGGTCTGGTTAGAAAAAATAAGTTGTAAAATATCTGAATGCATAACATTCTCGATTTTCTTGTGATTAATTAAGAAGTTTTGTATCTGAATATATTTAAAATAAGTTGTCTCATTGAGTATAGTGTTTTCAGAGCATTAAAACTTAGAAGGCCATCAGGACCATAAAGGTCCCCTAGCTTGTTAATGTTCTGGTCTATCCATAAGGTGCAAGCACTATCTGCGAAGATGGTTGGCAGCCCCGGGTTTCCCCATATTGGGAGTTCTGCGTTGTAGAAGGACATTTTTCCGATGTCCATAATTTGGTCCCAAACTCTTTTGATGGCTCTCGCGGTCTTGAATTTGACTCTCTTGTAGTAGTTTGGGTCATGTACCCTGAATAAGAACTTGTTGCTATGTGAGCCTAGCATAAATTGATGATAAAATGTGGAGGCCTCATTAGCTAAAAGGCTACGTATGCGTTGTATAAAAGTGGCAAGAAAGTACATTTTTAAATCCGGGAAATTTAATCCCCCTTGGTCGACAGGTAATTTCAGTATCGTCATTGACCGACGGGCTTTTTTGTATCCCAAAATGTATCTACCACAGATACTTTCTATTTTCTTAATGTATGATTTATTAAGTTGCAGTGGGATAGATCTAAATAAGTATAATATTTTCGGGACTATCTTCATCTTAATTATATTGATACGTCCGATCAGGCTAAGTGGTATTTTGTTCCATTTTTTGAGCATGGAGTCAATATCTTTGAATAGGGGGTCATAATTTAAAGAGACAATCTTCTCGATATTTGCAGTGAGTTTGACTCCTAAATAAGTAGCATTATGACAAAGTCCTATTATCGGGTGTGCAGGTTGGTAGTTAGCTATCACTTGTGTTTTGTTTACATTAAGTCTATATCCCGATATGTCGCCAAATTCTCTAGCTTCCTGGATGATTTTAGGTATGGCCCGCACCAAATCTGTAGTGTATATAGCAATATCATCAGCGAAGGCTGTGATTTTAAGGCACATGTCCTCATGTTCTATTGGAGTTATATGTACCTGAGCATTTAGTGCGTTGAGGAATGGCTCTAAAGCTATAGCGAATAATAATGGTGATAGAGGGCACCCCTGCCTGGTGCCTCTTTTTATTAGAAAATTATCGGAATTCTTCCCTAAATAGCTAACTATTGCTGTAGGCGTCTCATACAAGGATTGAATCCATCCCAAATACTGCCCCTGTATGCCATACGCCTTTAGTGTTGCCCAGAGGTACTCCCACCCCACACGATCGAATGCCTTCTCTGCGTCTAGCATGACCATACCGAGTGGGGTGAGAGTGGTTGCCGCTACATCAAAAGCTGTTATTGCAGTATTGACGTGGGCAGTAGTGTCTCTGCCCACCACGAAGCCGTGTTGTTGACCATTGACGAGAGAAGGCACAGCATGAGTGCTTGATCACACTTGATCGCACTCATTTATTGGCAAAAAAAGGAAGGTTGCCTACCGACGCGTTTCGCCAGTTACGGCTTGGTCACCGTGACCAAGCCGTAACGGACTTCTCCACAAACCTTGGAGGGAGGCTGTGAGTGTGATTGGGGCTTGTGAAGACTGGACAATCGATGTTTTCTTGGTGAGCCCTCTCGAAGCGCTTGGCGCATTGCTTTTCAAAATTTCTCCGGTCTGGCTCGACCGTGGGAGGGGCTCCGCTCCGTCAAACGCTAGAAGCTACCAACATGACGGGGACTGGAGCGAAGATACCCATCTTTGCTTGTCACAGCAGGAATCATCATGCAAATATTCATCACACCCCAGCCAACCCCCCGACCTCCAACCTATGAGGTACAACAATCAAGATGACAAATTAAGAGACAATCGAGCGCAACCTACTTAAGGAAGAATCAGCACTCATCACCAGAGACTACAGCTTCCAGCATGCCTGGGAGCAGAGCAAGTTAAACCACGCCTACCGACGCGTTTCGCCAGTTACGGCTTGGTCACCGTGACCAAGCCGTAACGGACTTCTCCACAAACCTTGGAGGGAGGCTGTGAGTGTGATTGGGGCTTGTGAAGACTGGACAGTCGATGTTTTCTTGGTGAGCCCTCTCGAAGCGCTTGGCGCATTGCTTTTCAAAATTTCTCCGGTCTGCCTCGACCGTGGGAGGGGCTCCGCTCCGTCAAACGCTAGAAGCTAACAACATGACGGGGACAATACCCATCTTTGCTTGTCACAGCAGGAATCATCATGCAAATATTCGTCACACCCCAGCCAACCCCCCGACCTCCAACCTATGAGGTACAACAATCAAGATGACAAATTAAGAGACAATCGAGCGCAACCTACTTAAGGAAGAATCAGCACTCATCACCAGAGACTACAGCTTCCAGCATGCCTGGGAGCAGAGCAAGTTAAACCACGCCCACTTAGGACGACCCACTGCTTGAATAAAAACGCATTCAAACAGACCTGATGAGTGTATTGTGCATCGCGTCTTGTCCATGAAAAAGGGGCGTGTCTGCCCCGAAACGCGTCAGACTTCTCCACAAACCTTGGAGGGAGGCTGTGAGTGTGATTGGGGCTTGTGAAGACTGGACAGTCGATGTTTTCTTGGTGAGACCTCTCGAAGCGCTTGGCGCATTGCTTTTCAAAATTTCTCTGGTCTGCCTCGACCGTGGGAGGGGCTCCGCTCCGTCAAACGCTAGAAGCTAACAACATGACGGGGACTGGAGCGAAGATACCCATCTTTGCTTGTCACAGCAGGAATCATCATGCAAATATTCATCACACCCCAGCCAACCCCCCGACCTCCAACCTATGAGGTATAACAATCAAGATGACAAATTAAGAGACAATCGAGCGCAACCTACTTAAGGAAGAATCAGCACTCATCACCAGAGACTACAGCTTCCAGCATGCCTGGGAGCAGAGCAAGTTAAACCACGCCCACTTAGGACGACCCACTGCTTGAATAAAAACGCATTCAAACAGACCTGATGAGTGTATTGTGCATCGCGTCTTGTCCATGAAGAAGGGGCGTGTCTGCCCCGAAACGCGTCGGACTTCTCCACAAACCTTGGAGGGAGGCTGTGAGTGTGATTGGGGCTTGTGAAGACTGGACAGTCGATGTTTTCTTGGTGAGACCTCTCGAAGCGCTTGGCGCATTGCTTTTCAATATATATATATATATATATATATATATATATATATATATATATATATATATTTTCCAACAAAGGCCTTGCAGCTTGGGAGATCACTCCAATCCATATATCATTGGAGGGAGGTGCAAGAATGAAATAAAACCGGAAATGGTATGCGAGGCTCAGATGTTTTTTTTATTCACAGCCCCTGAAGAAGAGGTTTCTACCTTGAAACGCGTTGGGCAAAAACGAAAAATTATGTGAAGTGAGGAAGGAGGCTGCATCACACATGAGCGCTGTCGAGTGATCTCCCAAGCTGCAAGGCCTTTGTTGGAAAAAAGATTTTACACGGTAGGTTGACCGTGGGGAGATGCACCATCGTTAGCTGGCAGAGACAAGGAAAGCCAGCTAAGTGAGGCTTCAGGATTAAACCCTTTAAACCTGATAAGCACGGTGCTGTATATGCTAATTAAGTCTGCCTGAATCAAAAACAACCTACGAAGGTAACAATATGATTTAAAAGGTGAAAAAACATTGAAATATCATCTGACTCTCGAACTGAGAACTAAGTGTCCCATCATGCACCATAATGCCTTGAACTGTGCCATATATCATTGGAGGGAGGTGCAAGAATGAAATAAAACCGGATATGGTATGCGAGGCTCAGATGTTTTTTTCATTCACAGCCCCTGAAGAAGAGGTTTCTACTTTGAAACGCGTAGGGCAAAAACGAAAAATTATGTGAAGTAAGGAAGGAGGCTGCATCACACATGAGCGCTGTCGAGTGATCTCCCAAGCTGCAAGGCCTTTGTTGGAGAAAAAAAAAAAAATATATATATATATATATATATATATATATATATATATATATATATATATTATGTACAGAAAGGGCAGCACAACCGGATACTTTTTCAAAGTTGGTTTATTTCACAACACTCCACCAACGCGTTTCAGCCTCACGGCCTTTCTCACGGTCGAGCACACGCTGGTGAGCGCTCTCATGCGGAATGGATCGGACCCTTTGGAATATATATATATATATATATATATATATATATATATATATATATATATATATATATATATATATATATATATATATATATATATATTTCCTCACTTAGCAGACAAGACGGTTTGCTAATAAATTAAGAGGCACACGCAGAGTGAAGATATAAAGCTGGAAATGCTTATTCGGTGCTTTCAGTCCCTCTCCCCTCCATTTCGACAGATGCGTTTCGCCTCGCGGCTTTTAAAAAATATATATATATATATATAAATATATATATATATAAATAAAACTCTAAAGTGTAAACTCATAAGGCCTTGGTTCTGGGCTTGACAAGCTAGCGCAACAGTTATTGAATTTTTTTTTTAATGCAAGTATATGCAATAAAAAGAAAAACATCCGGCACCTAAACATAGTTGTTTTATGCTTGCAAGTACATTTTTGACTTTATTAAATGTATAGTGACCTACTAATGATCTTTTTTTAAACAACAAGCCTTTTAGCTGTGTCACGCATTTTACTGTTATGTGTGAATGGCGCAAAACTAAACCACAGTCTAACCCATCACTCAAATTGCAGGCATCTATAATGTTATAACATACTTTGAACACTTTATAACATAAACATTAAAAAGGAAACATAAATTAAATCACCATCTAACTGCGCTTCCAACGTGAACACAAACTAAATTGCCAGCATTTAAAGTTAATACAGAAAATAAATAAAAGTAAGAAAGCTGACGAGAAAGGAACTAGTTTTAGGCACATGTGAAAAATGCGCACAAGTTTGTGTAGTCACTCGAATCAAATGGAGCCAGTGGCATGAGTAGAATAGCGCAAACACAAGGAGATGATGGACGGAGCGCTGAAACTTTTCAGACACTCACCCCAGTCACAGATGTGGGTTGAATCCATCATCATTCTTTAGATCACTTCACCACCCCCGTTCAGACACAGCTTTATGCAAATCAGTCTTGACCCTGTGCCTCACAGGAACAGTCTAGGCCGAACTGCCAAGCCAGGTCTTCCCTGGACTGGAAATAAGCATCATGGGACTGGTTTCTGGGTAACAACCTTCATCAGCCAGGCTAGCTTGAATCCAGTGGCAAAGTGAGCAAGGGACCCATGTCTGGGCATTCCCTGCCAACTATGGGCGAACAAAGCAAACACAAGGAGATGATGGACGGAGCGCTGAAACTTTTCAGACACTCGCCCCCAGTCACAGATCTGGGTTGAATCCATCATCATTCTTTAGCCCACTCCGCCACCTCAGTTCAGACCCAGATATATGCAAATCAGGCTTGACCCTGTGCCTCATGAGTAGAGTATCCCCATGCCGTATGCTGGGATGGGTGAAAACAAAACGTGAATGACAGTTTAGCAGACCAATGGATGAAAAGGGGCTGACCAAAGCCCCTGTAGGTTTGTGCATCAAGTATGAAAGCTTGGGAAAAACAATGGTTTAACGAGACAGCTAAAGGTGTATCGAAGACCAGTCCTAAACAGTAGCAGTTGGCCCTCATTTTTAAGAGGCGTAGGGCCCCCCAGAAATCCCCTGGCATAATCCCTGCCCGCGTGTGATTGGTGCATTTGGACTGGTATTTAAGCATATCCCAGGCGGCTGTACCTGCCCAACTCTCTTTTTCTTCTGATGGAAGATGCCAGCAGAGTGGGCACAAGGTTGGGGGCAGTCATGTAGGCACAGGACCCGGAAGGTGGAGAGGAATGACGACTTCCTGATTAAAATGAGTGGACAATCAGAATTTCATTACAGGCACAGAAGCTAACATTATGCGTTATATCGCTTAATTGCCACTCCTGCAGCACCTATAACTCTAAAATGACAGCACTAAAACAATCCAGAACTGTAACTCCACCAGCCCATGACTAATCCCCACGTAGAATGCTTCTCCTTTTTTAACTGGACAAGAAACTACAACGCTCCATCCAATACTTCTTCTCCAAAATACTCTCTCAATTGCTTGTTTTCTCCCTTTTAGACCGCACATCTAAAAAGAAACACAATGTGATGTGAAACTTTATTAGTTAAACATGTACTATTTCCTGCATAAAACAAAAAAATCGCTATATCTTGCAAATCCTAATTCTCAAAAACAATTTCCTACCCTTTCCCCTCCTTCTTTTGTTTTTTCATGGTATACAGATGAGAGGAAGGAGAAATAATGTTATGCTCTGTGTCATTAATCAAATCCTGATTCTCTACTCATATTACTCGTAGAATCGTCATTTCATTTCAAGACCGGAGGCTACCATTATACATGTTTTTTTCTTGTATTTTTGGGGGGAGTTTTGTATAGTGCAAACTTGAAGGTATCAGAATGCTTTGCATGAGCACCATTTGCATTACAGACTGGCACATTCATTTTTGTTGAGCACGGGGAGATTAAGTCATTTGCCCAGAATAACATGATGTTGAGCGTCCCTACGACTCGGACTGTGGGGCATATTATCAAGGATCGGGGTTAACATTATCGCCGTTTTATCGGCAGGAAACTGCGAATAAAACGGCGATAATGGGCTTGATAATACACCCTTGTTAATTCCCACTGACAATAAAGGTAGCTTATCTGTCGCAGGAGGAACATGCTACGTGGGATTACTTATAGGTTACTGCAGTTCTAGTTCTGGATTGTATTACTGTTGTAAAGTTATATTTCTTTAAAGGTGCTGCAGCAGTGGCAATTGACAGATATAATGCATAATGGTAACCTCCGGACTTCTAATTAAATCAGTCACGTGGGCACAGGCTCGGTCACGCTGTCCTCGTGACAGTGACAACAGCTGTAGATATCCCAATAGGAACGTGGCTACTTCACCCGTTGCACCACCCTCCCCCCCCCCCGCCCCCCTCACCCTCACATGGAAGGCGGCCTCCAGCTCCTGTGGGATGGGCCACCATATGATAAAGACTGTGGTGCAAGGCAGCATGGCTACCAGCACATGCCAGCTCGAAAGAGACTGCATGCAATGAGACACAGGGCTGTTGGTAGCAGCTCCGAAGAGACTGCGTGCAATGAGATACAGGGCTGTTGGTAGCAGCTCCGAAGAGACTGCATGCAATGAGATACAGGGCTGTCGGTAGCAGCTCCGAAGAGACTGCATGCAATGAGATACAGGGCTGTCGGTAGCAGCCCCGAAGAGACTGCATGCAATGGGATACAGGTCTGTCGGTCCCAGCCTCAGAGAAACTGCATGCAATAAGTTACAGGGCTACCAGCCTGTACCAACCTCTGAGAGAGTGCATGCAATGAGATATAGTTCTGTCGGTGCCAGCTCCGAAGAGACGGCCTCCAATGGGATACAGGGCTGTTGGTGCCAGCTCTGAAGAGACTGCATGCAATGATATACAGGGCTGTCAGTAGCAGCTCCGAAGAGACTGCATGCAATGAGATACAGGGCTGTCAGTAGCAGCTCCGAAGAGACGGCCTCCAATGGGATACAGGGCTGTTGGTGCCAGCTCCGAAGAGACTGCATGCAATGATATACAGGGCTGTCAGTAGCAGCTCCGAAGAGACTGCATGCAATGAGACACAGGGCTGTCGGTGCCAGCCCCGAAGAGACTGCATGCAATGAGATACAGGGCTGTCGGTGCCAGCTCCTGAGAGACTGCATGCAATGAGACACAGGGCTGTCGGTGCCAGCCCCGAAGAGACTGCATGCAATGGGATACAGGGATGTCCATGCCAGCTCCGAAGAGACTGCATGCAATGAAGTACAGGGCTGTCGGTAGCAGCTTCGAAAAGACTGCATGCAATGAGATACAGGGCTGTCGGTAGCAGCTCCAAAGAGACTGCATGCAATGAGATACAGGGCTGTCCGTGCCAGCTCCTTAGAGACTGCATGCAATGAGATACAGGGCTGTCGGTAGCAGCTTCGAAGAGACTGCATGAAATCAGATACAGGGCTGTCGGTGTCAGCTCCTGAGAGACTGCATGCAATGAGATACAGGGCTGTTGGTAGCAGCTCCGAAGAGACTGCATTCAATGAGATACAGGGCTGTCAGTAGCAGCTCCGAAGAGACTGCATGCAATGAGATACAGGGCTGTCCGTGCCAGCTCCTGAGAGACTGCATGCAATGAGATACAGGACTGTCGGTAGCAGCTTCGAAGAGACTGCATGCAATCGGATACAGGGCTGTCGGTGTCAGCTCCTGAGAGACTGCATGCAATGAGATACAGGGCTGTTGGTAGCAGCTCCGAAGAGACTGCATGCAATGAGATACAGGGCTGTCGGTAGCAGCTCCGAAGAGACTGCATGCAATGAGATACAGGGCTGTCAGTAGCAGCTCAGAAGAGACTGCTTGCAATGAGATACAGGGCTGTCGGTAGCAGCTCCAAAGAGACTGCATTCAATGAGATACAGGGCTGTCGGTAGCAGCTCCAAAGAGACTGCATGCAATGAGATACAGGGCTGTCGGTGCCAGCTCCTGAGAGACTGCATGCAATGAGATACAGGGCTGTCGGTAGCAGCTTCGAAGAGACTGCATGCAATCGGATACAGGGCTGTCGGTAGCAGCTCAGAAGAGACTGCATGCAATGAGATACAGGGCTGTTGGTAGCAGCTCCAAAGAGACTGCATGCAATGAGATACAGGGCTGTCGGTAGCAGCTCCGAAGAGACTGCATTCAATGAGATACAGGGCTGTCGGTAGCAGCTCCGAAGAGACTGCATGCAATGAGATACAGGGCTGTCGGTAGCAGCTCAGAAGAGACTGCATGCAATGAGATAGAGGGCTGTCGGTAGCAGCTCCAAAGAGACTGCATGCAATGAGATACAGGGCTGTCGGTAGCAGCTCCAAAGAGACTGCATGCAATGAGATACAGGGCTGTCGGTAGCAGCTCCAAAGAGACTGCATACAATGAGATACAGGGCTGTTGGTAGCAGCTCCGAAGAGACTGCATGCAATGAGATACAGGGCTGTCGGTAGCAGCTCCGAAGAGACTGCATGCAATGAGATACAGGGCGGTCGGTAGCAGCTCAGAAGAGACTGCATGCAATGAGATACAGGGCTGTCGGTAGCAGCTCCAAAGAGACTGCATGCAATGAGATACAGGGCTGTCGGTAGCAGCTCCGAAGAGACTGCATTCAATGAGATACAGGGCTGTCGGTAGCAGCTCCAAAGAGACTGCATGCAATGAGATACAGGGCTGTCGGTAGCAGCTTCGAAGAGACTGCATGCAATCGGATACAGGGCTGTCGGTAGCAGCTCAGAAGAGACTGCATGCAATGAGATACAGGGCTGTCGGTGCCAGCTCCTGAGAGACTGCATGCAATGAGATACAGGGCTGTCGGTAGCAGCTTCGAAGAGACTGCATGCAATGAGATACAGGGCTGTCGGTGCCAGCTCCTGAGAGACTGCATGCAATGAGATACAGGGCTGTCGGTAGCAGCTCAGAAGAGACTGCATGCAATGAGATACAGGGCTGTCGGTGCCAGCTCCTGAGAGACTGCATGCAATGAGATACAGGGCTGTCGGTAGCAGCTTCGAAGAGACTGCATGCAATCGGATACAGGGCTGTCGGTAGCAGCTCAGAAGAGACTGCATGCAATGAGATACAGGGCTGTCGGTGCCAGCTCCTGAGAGACTGCATGCAATGAGATACAGGGCTGTCGGTAGCAGCTTCGAAGAGACTGCATGCAATGAGATACAGGGCTGTCGGTGCCAGCTCCTGAGAGACTGCATGCAATGAGATACAGGGCTGTCGGTAGCAGCTCAGAAGAGACTGCATGCAATGAGATACAGGGCTGTCGGTGCCAGCTCCTGAGAGACTGCATGCAATGAGATACAGGGCTGTCGGTAGCAGCTTCGAAGAGACTGCATGCAATGAGATACAGGGCTGTCGGTGTCAGCTCCTGAGAGACTGCATGCAATGAGATACAGGGCTGTCGGTGCCAGCCCCGAAGAGACTGCATGCAATGGTGTTGGACAGGCCACATGAAGGGCCGCTCTCCCCCGGCCCGACCAGGCCCGAGCCCGGTCACGCAAGTACCACACACCACCATTGCACATCCTCCGTCCCCTCAGGGACCCCTGCCTTCGAACATATCGACCTCGTGGGCCCGATCCACTGCTGGCCCGCGCGCCCATCTGGGACGCCATCTTGGACACTCCACCACGAGGCCGCCTGGCCCCCGATCGACCTCAACCCTGGGCCTAGCCAGGCCTCAGACATCCCGGCACCACCATCCACCCAGGAGGTGAGCGGGCTACTTGGCAAGTCAATGGGAGAAAGAGGTGTCGATGGCTCTCCCCCGCCAAGTGCCGCCCGGCCATCGCCTCCCCGGGCGCTGGCTCCACCCCCCTGCTGGGTGTCGGGACACCCTCATCCCGGACCTCCCGACCTCCAGGTGCGAGGGTCCGGACATCAAAGAACATCAGCCCTATAACTGGGGCAGCTCCAGAGCAGGAGGGCAGTTGTATCTTGGAGTCGAGAGACGCAAAGAAGAACTCATCCTTGACGGACTACCGGCGCTGCCGTAGCTCTGCCTTGTGCACCTTTGTCTTGCCTGCTGGCGCTGCCGCAACCTTCGTAACCTTCCGATCCTTCATCGTCGTCGGGACCTGCTGGCGTGGCCGCGGACCGTTTGCAACCATCATCTCATCGGGACCTGCTGGCTCCGCCGCGGACCGTCGTTTCCTTCGTCCATCTCGGGACCTGCTGGCTCCGCCGCGGCCCGATCATCTAGAACGCCGAGCTCGAGGATTGAGAGCTATTTCCACCTTTTTGGTAACAAGACTGTCCCGCTACCCTTTTTCCCAAACCAGAGACCAGAATCGAGGGGACCCCTGAGTCCAGACCTCCTTGTACCATTCCATCGTACTTAGAGAATTGCCTATAAAGTCTCGTTGAACCTTACCCTTGTGTGGTGTCCGTCTGTGGGGGGGAAGTTACTTGTCTGTACGATCGCTGGAGACGGCTCTCCCCGGAGACCTCTCCCCGTATCCTCGGCCGACCCTCCCGGTCCGTCTAACATTGGTGGCCAGCGGCGCGATCCGAATCACCGCATAATCGTACAGAGAGTAGCTTACCCCACGACGAAATCACGATGACGACTAAAGAAAGCGGAGCCACCGAGAAATTCCAGATGGAGAAATTGGACGAGTACAGCCATCGTGAACTAAAACAATTCTGCATCGAACTAGGTATCGCTACCACCGGACTAAGTACCAAAGACGATTTTAAGCATGCCCTGGAATCTTGGGCAGAAACCGGGGCTGCCGGAACCCCTGATCAAAGCATCGCAGCAAAAATCACCACGGCCCCTGAAGAGCGAAGAACGGGTCTCTCGCAAGACGAGATCCAGGAACGAGAAAAAACCAGACTACACGAGCTGGAAATGGTCCGGCTCAAAATGGACATTGAACTTAAGTTGGCCGAACAAAAAATCAACTTAGAGCACCTGCGTCTCCGAGAAGAAAGAGAGGAGAAACAGAGACAAAGGGAGCTCGAGGAAAAGAGACTGGCATATGAACACGAGCGAAAACTAGCTGAGATCGACCTACGCAAGCAGAATAAAGAAATAGGGGTGTCCGAGCAACCCCACACCCCAGGGGCAACAGAGAAAAAAGTACACATCCCCAAGGATGTCGTTCGAGAATACTTCCGAGAGGACGACATCCAGCAATGGTTTAAGGCCTATGAAATCGCTATGACTGCACACCGGATCGATAGAAGCGATTGGGGAGCCGGTCTATGGGGGAGATTCCTCAATGAGGGCCGCGACGCCCTGCTACAGCTCCCGGACCACCAAATGACCTCCTATGACCATATGAAAGCTGCACTCCTCACTCGCTATGGCCTCACACCCGAGATGTACCGTCAGAGGTTCCGAGACTGCACCCGCATCCCGGGTACAACTTGGGTGGACTATGTAAACTATTTTAGCCGAGCCTTCGAGGGCTGGATCAAAGGAAGCAGGGTCACAACCTACGAACAACTGTTCAATCTTATGGTATGGGAGCACCTGTCGAACAATTGCTTCATTGAACTCCGCCAGCACCTCCTCGACAGCAAGTTAACGGATCCCCGACAGCTCGCAGCCGAAGCTGACCGGTGGGAAATCACCAGAGTGGGCCGGAATGGGTCCTACGAACAGAACCGGAACAACAATGGTCAGCACCGTCCCCGAGGAGGAGGAGGGGGCCAAGGACGAGGAAGAGACAACGCCCCGGTCGCCCCCGCTACCAGCACCATCCCCCCGGCCAACCGGGGCAGCACCCCGGCGCGACCGGGATACCGAGCCAATGTTACGTGCCATCGATGCCAACGAGTCGGCCACTATGCAAACGACCCAAACTGCCCCCAGTACCAGAGCCCAAGACCCCGCCAAGTAGCCGCTGCTGCTCTGGGGGAGGAACAGATCTCAGAGGAACAAGAGGAATATGAACAGGAACATCAAGAATGGGAGCCAGCCGCCATGGCTCTAGCCTGCTTAGGGGGGAAAGACATGGTCCCGCGGGTCCCCCTACCCGCTAACACCCAGAAGTACAGCCAATGGGTGAGCATCAATGGACGCCGGGCCGAAGCCCTTCGTGACACCGGGGCCAGTGTAACAGCCGTCCGCTGTCACCTGGTGACCCCAGAACAGTATCTACCAAACATTCTCTGCCCTGTGCGTTCCGCCGATAACTCGGAAAGTCTGTGCCGGATGGCCTGCGTCCCCTTCGAATGGGGAGGGGTCACCGGCATGTTGAAGGTAACGGTCCGAGACGATGCCCCCGTAGACTGCCTCCTGGGGAATGACCTTGAAAGCTCTCCGTGGGCAGCCGTAGAACGAAGAGAACACCTGGGGATGTTAGGCGTCCCGGACTGGGCGTGTGTCACCACCCGGTCCATGGCCGCCCGTGCCAACCCCCGCCCAGAGGAACCCGAATGGCCGGCGCCGCCGCCTCCGGTCGCCCCGGCCGAAACCACCGACCGTGACGTCCCCCCAGAACCAGCTCAACCTCCAAACCTCGCTAACCTCGACCAGTGGCCTCAAGAGGGGGGGCCCACGCAAGAACAATTTCGCCAAGAACAGAAGACCTGTCCCTCCCTCGAGGGACTCCGCCAGCAAGCACTCGCCCAAAGCGCAGGGGATACCTCCGGAACACACTGGATCTACTGGGACAATGATCTGCTGTACAGTGAGCAAAGAATCGCGGAGCTGGGGGCCAGACGAGTACTAGTGGTGCCCCTCCGTTTTAGAGACTTTCTGCTAAACCTGGCCCACGACGTCCCCCTGGCGGGACACCTGGGTCAAGATAAAACCTACAGTCGTCTGGTGACCCACTTCTTCTGGCCCAAAATGAGGAACGATGTACACCAGCATTGCCGATCTTGCCCCACGTGCCAAGCCAGTGGAAAGAGCGGCCGCAAACTAAAAGCCCCCCTGCAACCTTTTCCCGTGGTCACCACCCCGTTTGAGAGGGTCGGGATCGACATCGTGGGGCCCCTGGACCCGCGTACAAAACAAGGCCATCGATTCATCCTGGTGCTAGTGGACCACGCCACCCGCTACCCCGAGGCTGTTCCCCTGCGAACTGTGACAGCCCCGGTAGTCGGCCGGGCTCTAATGGGGATCTTCTCCCGTGTGGGCTTCCCCCGAGAAGTCGTCAGCGACAGAGGCACGAACTTTATTTCTAAATATATGAAGTCCCTCTGGCAACAGTGCGGGGTTACCTACCGGTTCACGACCCCCTATCACCCTCAAGGAAACGGACTCGTTGAGCGGTTCAACCGCACGCTCAACGAGTCAATGATCGGGGGGTTGGAAGAGCCCCTCCGTCGCCAGTGGGATGTGCTGCTGCCGTGCCTCCTCTTCGCATATCGAGAGGTCCCCCAGAAGTCCCTGGGCTTCAGCCCGTTTGAACTGCTGTATGGACACCCAGTACGGGGGCCGCTCAGCCTAGTCAAGGAAGGCTGGGAGATGCCCCCTCTCAAGAACCCACCAGATGTCTTCCGGTACCTCCTAACCCTCCGCAACCAGACCCGGCGGTTCAGAGAGCTGGCAAAAGCCAACCTAGAGGCCAGTCAAGAGGACATGAAAAAGTGGTATGACCGGAATGCCTCCTCCATCGAATTTGAACCTGGGCAACAGGTATGGGTGATGTCCCCCACCGAACCCTGCGCCCTGCAAGACAAGTGGACGGGGCCCTTCAAAGTAGTCGAGCGCAAGGGTCCTGCCACCTATCTCATCGACATGGAATCTTCCCGGAACCCCCTCCGGGTCCTCCACGCTAACAGACTGAAGCCCCACTTTGTGCGTTCAGAACTCAGCCTCCTGATGGCCACAGACGATGGGGCTGAAGAAGACTCCGAGCCCCTCCCTGACCTCCTACGGACTCGGGAGAAAGACGGCTCCGTGGATGGGGTCCGACTCTCAGAGGCCCTCACCCGAGAGCAACGCCAGGAGTGTCGAGTCCTCCTGTCACAGTTCGCCAGCCTGTTCTCCCTCACCCCAGGTGTCACTTCCTGGTGTGTGCACGATGTGGACACGGGGGACAGCCCCCCTATCCGCCACCGGGCCTACCGCGTGCCAGATCGGGTACGGGCCTGCGTCCAGGAAGAGGTAGCAAAAATGCTCACGCTCGGGGTCATCGAGCCCTCAGACAGCCCCTGGGCCAGCCCTGTAGTACTGGTCCCCAAAGCGGCCGCCCCAGGCACCACACCGGAACTCCGGTTCTGCGTTGACTACCGGGGCTTGAATGCGGTCACCCGAACAGACGCACATCCCATCCCCCGGGCAGATGAACTAATTGACCGCATGGGAGCTGCCCGCTACCTCAGTATTTTCGACCTGACGGCGGGCTACTGGCAAATCGGCCTCACACCCCGGGCCCAAGAACGTTCTGCCTTTTCCACCCCCGATGGCCATTACCATTTCAAGGTCATGCCCTTCGGCATGAAGAATGCTCCCGTAACATTTCAGCGGCTCGTCAATCAGGTCCTGGCGGGGCTCGAAGGGTTCAGCGCCGCCTACCTAGACGACATCGCTGTATACAGCCACCATTGGCCCGAGCACCTCCACCACCTCCAAGCAGTGCTACAAGCCCTTCAGCGAGCTGGCCTCACGATCAAGACCAGCAAATGTCAAATTGGTCAAGGGTCTGTAACCTACCTCGGACACCAGGTGGGAAGCGGCCTGGTGGCCCCTCTGCAGCTCAAAATTGCCGCCATCCAGTCCTGGCAGCCCCCCATCACCCAGACCGAGGTACGAGCCTTCCTGGGCCTCACGGGCTATTACCGAAGGTTTGTGAAAGACTATGGTACTATAGTGGGGCCCCTCACAGAACTCACGTCCAAAAATCAACCCAAGAAAGTCAACTGGACCGCGGATTGTCAAACAGCCTTCGAACAATTGAAAGCCGCCATGTGTTCCGCCCCTGTGCTCCAGGCCCCCGACTACAGCAGGGAGTTCGTCGTCCAGACGGATGCCTCCGACCATGGCATTGGGGCAGTCCTGTCTCAAGTGAACACCGAAGGCCTGGATCAGCCAGTGGCCTTCATCAGCAGACGACTCCTACCACGAGAACAACGATGGAGCACCATAGAGAGGGAGGCCTTCGCTGTGGTATGGGCCCTCAAGGAGCTCCGGCCCTACCTCTTTGGCACACACTTTCGGGTACAGACCGACCACCAACCCCTGCAGTGGCTGATGCAGATGCGGGGGGAAAACCCGAAGTTACTACGTTGGTCCATCTCCCTACAAGGGATGGACTTCACTGTCGAACACCGGCCTGGGCCAGATCACACCAACGCGGATGGCCTGTCCCGGTTTTTCCGCCTCGACGAGGAGAGTCCCCAAGAGGATGGGTAACTCTCCCCGCCTTCAGCTGGGGGGGACGCATGTTGGACAGGCCACATGAAGGGCCGCTCTCCCCCGGCCCGACCAGGCCCGAGCCCGGTCACGCAAGTACCACACACCACCATTGCACATCCTCCGTCCCCTCAGGGACCCCTGCCTTCGAACATATCGACCTCGTGGGCCCGATCCACTGCTGGCCCGCGCGCCCATCTGGGACGCCATCTTGGACACTCCACCACGAGGCCGCCTGGCCCCCGATCGACCTCAACCCTGGGCCTAGCCAGGCCTCAGACATCCCGGCACCACCATCCACCCAGGAGGTGAGCGGGCTACTTGGCAAGTCAATGGGAGAAAGAGGTGTCGATGGCTCTCCCCCGCCAAGTGCCGCCCGGCCATCGCCTCCCCGGGCGCTGGCTCCACCCCCCTGCTGGGTGTCGGGACACCCTCATCCCGGACCTCCCGACCTCCAGGTGCGAGGGTCCGGACATCAAAGAACATCAGCCCTATAACTGGGGCAGCTCCAGAGCAGGAGGGCAGTTGTATCTTGGAGTCGAGAGACGCAAAGAAGAACTCATCCTTGACGGACTACCGGCGCTGCCGTAGCTCTGCCTTGTGCACCTTTGTCTTGCCTGCTGGCGCTGCCGCAACCTTCGTAACCTTCCGATCCTTCATCGTCGTCGGGACCTGCTGGCGTGGCCGCGGACCGTTTGCAACCATCATCTCATCGGGACCTGCTGGCTCCGCCGCGGACCGTCGTTTCCTTCGTCCATCTCGGGACCTGCTGGCTCCGCCGCGGCCCGATCATCTAGAACGCCGAGCTCGAGGTTTGAGAGCTATTTCCACCTTTTTGGTAACAAGACTGTCCCGCTACCCTTTTTCCCAAACCAGAGACCAGAATCGAGGGGACCCCTGAGTCCAGACCTCCTTGTACCATTCCATCGTACTTAGAGAATTGCCTATAAAGTCTCGTTGAACCTTACCCTTGTGTGGTGTCCGTCTGTGGGGGGGAAGTTACTTGTCTGTACGATCGCTGGAGACGGCTCTCCCCGGAGACCTCTCCCCGTATCCTCGGCCGACCCTCCCGGTCCGTCTAACAAATGGGATACAGGGCTGCCAATGCCAGCTCCGAAGAGACTGCATGCAATGAGGTACAGGGCTGTCGGTAGCAGCTTCGAAGAGACTGCATGCAATGAGATACAGGGCTGTCGGTAGCAGCTCCAAAGAGACTGCATGCAATGAGATACAGGGCTGTCCGTGCCAGCTCCTGAGAGACTGCATGCAATGAGATACAGGGCTGTCGGTAGCAGCTTCGAAGAGACTGCATGCAATCGGATACAGGGCTGTCGGTGTCAGCTCCTGAGAGACTGCATGCAATGAGATACAGGGCTGTTGGTAGCAGCTCCGAAGAGACTGCATTCAATGAGATACAGGGCTGTCAGTAGCAGCTCCGAAGAGACTGCATGCAATGAGATACAGGGCTGTCCGTGCCAGCTCCTGAGAGACTGCATGCAATGAGATACAGGGCTGTCGGTAGCAGCTTCGAAGAGACTGCATGCAATCGGATACAGGGCTGTCGGTGTCAGCTCCTGAGAGACTGCATGCAATGAGATACAGGGCTGTTGGTAGCAGCTCCGAAGAGACTGCATGCAATGAGATACAGGGCTGTCGGTAGCAGCTCCGAAGAGACTGCATGCAATGAGATACAGGGCTGTCGGTAGCAGCTCAGAAGAGACTGCATGCAATGAGATACAGGGCTGTCGGTAGCAGCTCCAAAGAGACTGCATGCAATGAGATACAGGGCTGTCGGTAGCAGCTCCGAAGAGACTGCATTCAATGAGATACAGGGCTGTCGGTAGCAGCTCCAAAGAGACTGCATGCAATGAGATACAGGGCTGTCGGTGCCAGCTCCTGAGAGACTGCATGCAATGAGATACAGGGCTGTCGGTAGCAGCTTCGAAGAGACTGCATGCAATCGAATACAGGGCTGTCGGTAGCAGCTCAGAAGAGACTGCATGCAATGAGATACAGGGCTGTTGGTAGCAGCTCCAAAGAGACTGCATGCAATGAGATACAGGGCTGTCGGTAGCAGCTCCGAAGAGACTGCATTCAATGAGATACAGGGCTGTCGGTAGCAGCTCCGAAGAGACTGCATGCAATGAGATACAGGGCTGTCGGTAGCAGCTCAGAAGAGACTGCATGCAATGAGATACAGGGCTGTCGGTAGCAGCTCCAAAGAGACTGCATGCAATGAGATACAGGGCTGTCGGTAGCAGGTCCAAAGAGACTGCATGCAATGAGATACAGGGCTGTCGGGAGCAGCTCCAAAGAGACTGCATGCAATGAGATACAGGGCTGTCGGTGCCAGCTCCTGAGAGACTGCATGCAATGAGATACAGGGCTGTCGGTGCCAGCTCCTGAGAGACTGCATGCAATGAGATACAGGGCTGTCGGTAGCAGCTCCGAAGAGACTGCATGGAATGAGATACAGGGCTGTCGGTGCCAGCTCCTGAGAGACTGCATGCAATGAGATACAGGGCTGTCGGTAGCAGCTTCGAAGAGACTGCATTCAATGAGATACAGGGCTGTCGGTAGCAGCTCCAAAGATACTGCATGCAATGAGATACAGGGCTGTCGGTGCCAGCTCCTGAGAGACTGCATGCAATGAGATACAGGGCTGTCGGTAGCAGCTTCGAAGAGACTGCATGCAATGAGATACAGGGCTGTCGGTGCCAGCTCCTGAGAGACTGCATGCAATGAGATACAGGGCTGTCGGTAGCAGCTTCGAAGAGACTGCATGCAATCGGATACAGGGCTGTCGGTGTCAGCTCCTGAGAGACTGCATGCAATGAGATACAGGGCTGTCGGTGCCAGCCCCGAAGAGACTGCATGCAATGGCATACAGGGCTGTCCATGCCAGCTCCGAAGAGACTGCATGCAATGAGGTACAGGGCTGTCGGTAGCAGCTTCGAAGAGACTGCATGCAATGAGATACAGGGCTGTCGGTAGCAGCTCCAAAGAGACTGCATGCAATGAGATACAGGGCTGTCCGTGCCAGCTCCTGAGAGACTGCATGCAATGAGATACAGGGCTGTCGGTAGCAGCTTCGAAGAGACTGCATGCAATCGGATACAGGGCTGTCGGTGTCAGCTCCTGAGAGACTGCATGCAATGAGATACAGGGCTGTTGGTAGCAGCTCCGAAGAGACTGCATTCAATGAGATACAGGGCTGTCAGTAGCAGCTCCGAAGAGACTGCATGCAATGAGATACAGGGCTGTCCGTGCCAGCTCCTGAGAGACTGCATGCAATGAGATACAGGGCTGTCGGTAGCAGCTTCGAAGAGACTGCATGCAATCGGATACAGGGCTGTCGGTGTCAGCTCCTGAGAGACTGCATGCAATGAGATACAGGGCTGTTGGTAGCAGCTCCGAAGAGACTGCATGCAAGGAGATACAGGGCTGTCGGTAGCAGCTCCGAAGAGACTGCATGCAATGAGATACAGGGCTGTCGGTAGCAGCTCAGAAGAGACTGCATGCAATGAGATACAGGGCTGTCGGTAGCAGCTCCAAAGAGACTGCATGCAATGAGATACAGGGCTGTCGGTAGCAGCTCCGAAGAGACTGCATTCAATGAGATACAGGGCTGTCGGTAGCAGCTCCAAAGAGACTGCATGCAATGAGATACAGGGCTGTCGGTGCCAGCTCCTGAGAGACTGCATGCAATGAGATACAGGGCTGTCGGTAGCAGCTTCGAAGAGACTGCATGCAATCGGATACAGGGCTGTCGGTAGCAGCTCAGAAGAGACTGCATGCAATGAGATACAGGGCTGTTGGTAGCAGCTCCAAAGAGACTGCATGCAATGAGATACAGGGCTGTCGGTAGCAGCTCCGAAGAGACTGCATTCAATGAGATACAGGGCTGTCGGTAGCAGCTCCGAAGAGACTGCATGCAATGAGATACAGGGCTGTCGGTAGCAGCTCAGAAGAGACTGCATGCAATGAGATACAGGGCTGTCGGTAGCAGCTCCAAAGAGACTGCATGCAATGAGATACAGGGCTGTTGGTAGCAGCTCCAAAGAGACTGCATGCAATGAGATACAGGGCTGTCGGTGCCAGCTCCTGAGAGACTGCATGCAATGAGATACAGGGCTGTCGGTAGCAGCTCAGAAGAGACTGTATGCAATGATATACAGGGCTGTCGGTAGCAGCTCCGAAGAGACTGCATGGAATCGGATACAGGGCTGTCCATGCCAGCTCCGAAGAGACTGCATGCAATGAGATACAGGGCTGTCCGTGCCAGCTCCATAGAGATTGCATGCAGATACAGGGCTGTCGGTAGCAGCTCCAAAGAGACTGCATGCAATGAGATACAGGGCTGTCAGTAGCAGCTCCGACGAGACTGCATGCAATGAGATACAGGGCTGTCGGTAGCAGCTCCGAAGAGACTGCATGCAATGAGATACAGGGCTGTCGGTAGCAGCTCCGAAGAGACTGCATGCAATGAGATACAGGGCTGTCGGTAGCAGCTCCGAAGAGACTGCATGCAATGAGATACAGGGCTGTCGGTAGCAGCTCCGAAGAGACTGCATGCAATGAGATACAGGGCTGTCGGTAGCAGCTTCGAAGAGACTGCATGCAATGAGATACAGGGCTGTCGGTGCCAGCTCCTGAGATACTGCATGCAATGAGATACAGGGCTGTCGGTAGCAGCTTCGAAGAGACTGCATGCAATGAGATACAGGGCTGTCGGTGCCAGCTCCTGAGAGACTGCATGTAATGAGATACAGGGCTGTCGGTAGCAGCTCCAAAGAGACTGCATGCAATGATATACAGGGCTGTCGGTAGCAGCTCCGAAGAGACTGCATGGAATCGGATACAGGGCTGTCCATGCCAGCTCCGAAGAGACTGCATGCAATGAGATACAGGGCTGTCCGTGCCAGCTCCATAGAGATTGCATGCAGATACAGGGCTGTCGGTAGCAGCTCCAAAGAGACTGCATGCAATGAGATACAGGGCTGTCGGTAGCAGCTCCGAAGAGACTGCATGCAATGAGATACAGGGCTGTCGGTAGCAGCTTCGAAGAGACTGCATGCAATGAGATACAGGGCTGTCGGTGCCAGCTCCTGAGAGACTGCATGCAATGAGATACAGGGCTGTCTGTAGCAGCTTCGAAGAGACTGCATGCAATGAGATACAGGGCTGTCGGTGCCAGCTCCTGAGAGACTGCATGCAATGAGATACAGGGCTGTCGGTAGCAGCTCCAAAGAGACTGCATGCAATGATATACAGGGCTGTCGGTAGCAGCTCCGAAGAGACTGCATGGAATCGGATACAGGGCTGTCCATGCCAGCTCCGAAAAGACTGCATGCAATGAGATACAGGGCTGTCCGTGCCAGCTCCATAGAGATTGCATGCAGATACAGGGCTGTCGGTAGCAGCTCCAAAGAGACTGCATGCAATGAGATACAGGGCTGTCAGTAGCAGCTCCGAAGAGACTGCATGCAATGAGATACAGGGCTGTCGGTAGCAGCTCCGAAGAGACTGCATGCAATGAGATACAGGGCTGTCGGTAGCAGCTCCGAAGAGACTGCATGCAATGAGATACAGGGCTGTCGGTAGCAGCTCCGAAGAGACTGCATGCAATGAGATACAGGGCTGTCGGTAGCAGCTCCGAAGAGACTGCATGCAATGAGATACAGGGCTGTCGGTAGCAGCTCAGAAGAGACTGCATGCAATGAGATACAGGGCTGTCGGTAGCAGCTCCAAAGAGACTGCATGCAATGGGATACAGGGCTGTCGGTAGCAGCTCCAAAGAGACTGCATGCAATGAGATACAGGGCTGTCGGTGCCAGCTCCTGAGAGACTGCATGCAATGATATACAGGGCTGTCGGTAGCAGCTCCGAAGAGACTGCATGCAATGAGATACAGGGCTGTCGGTGCCAGCTCCTGAGAGACTGCATGCAATGATATACAGGGCTGTCGGTAGCAGCTCCGAAGAGACTGCATGGAATCAGATACAGGGCTGTCGGTGTCAGCTCCTGAGAGACTGCATGCAATGAGATACAGGGCTGTTGGTAGCAGCTCCGAAGAGACTGCATTCAATGAGATACAGGGCTGTCAGTAGCAGCTCCGAAGAGACTGCATGCAATGAGATACAGGGCTGTCGGTAGCAGCTCCGAAGAGACTGCATGCAATGAGATACAGGGCTGTCGGTAGCAGCTCAGAAGAGACTGCATGCAATGAGATACAGGGCTGTCGGTGCCAGCTCCTGAGAGACTGCATGCAATGATATACAGGGCTGTTGGTAGCAGCTCCGAAGAGACTGCATTCAATGAGATACAGGGCTGTCAGTAGCAGCTCCGAAGAGACTGCATGCAATGAGATACAGGGCTGTCCGTGCCAGCTCCATAGAGATTGCATGCAGATACAGGGCTGTCGGTAGCAGCTCCAAAGAGACTGCATGCAATGAGATACAGGGCTGTCAGTAGCAGCTCCAAAGAGACTGCATGCAATGAGATACAGGGCTGTCGGTAGCAGCTCCGAAGAGACTGCATGCAATGAGATACAGGGCTGTCGGTAGCAGCTCCGAAGAGACTGCATGCAGGGAGCATCTCTCAGGGAAGCCAGGAAGGGTTTCGCAGCGGTCGAAGCGCCTTGGGACCCTCCGGGTAAGTAGTGCGCTATATAAATGCCTATACAATGAGATACAGGGCTGTCGGTAGCAGCTCCGAAGAGACTGCATGCAATGAGATACAGGGCTGTCGGTAGCAGCTCAGAAGAGACTGCATGCAATGAGATACAGGGCTGTCGGTAGCAGCTCTAAAGAGACTGCATGCAATGGGATACAGGGCGGTCGGTAGCAGCTCCAAAGAGACTGCATGCAATGAGATACAGGGCTGTCGGTGCCAGCTCCTGAGAGACTGCATACAATGAGATACAGGGCTGTCGGTAGCAGCTCAGAAGAGACTGCATGCAATGAGATACAGGGCTGTCGGTAGCAGCTCTAAAGAGACTGCATGCAATGGGATACAGGGCTGTCGGTAGCAGCTCCGAAGAGACTGTATGCAATGAGATACAGGGCTGTCGGTAGCAGCTTCGAAGAGACTGCATGCAATCGGATACAGGGCTGTCGGTGTCAGCTCCTGAGAGACTGCATGCAATGAGATACAGGGCTGTCGGTAGCAGCTTCGAAGAGACTGCATGCAATTGGATACAGGGCTGTCGGTGTCAGCTCCTGAGAGACTGCATGCAATGAGATACAGGGCTGTGGGTAGCAGCTCCGAAGAGACTGCATTCAATGAGATACAGGGCTGTCAGTAGCAGCTCCGAAGAGACTGCATGCAATGAGATACAGGGCTGTCGGTAGCAGCTCCGAAGAGACTGCATGCAATGAGATACAGGGCTGTCGGTAGCAGCTCAGAAGAGACTGCATGCAATGAGATACAGGGCTGTCGGTAGCAGCTCCAAAGAGACTGCATGCATGGGATACAGGGCTGTCGGTAGCAGCTCCAAAGAGACTGCATGCAATGAGATACAGGGCTGTCGGTAGCAGCTCCAAAGAGACTGCATGCAATGAGATACAGGGCTGTCGGTAGCAGCTCCGAAGAAACTGCATGGAATGAGATACAGGGCTGTCGGTAGCAGCTCAGAAGAGACTGCATGCAATGAGATACAGGGCTGTCAGTAGCAGCTCCGAAGAGACTGCATGCAATGAGATACAGGGCTGTCGGTAGCAGCTCCAAAGAGACTGCATGCAATGAGATACAGGGCTGTCGGTGCCAGCTCCTGAGAGACTGCATGCAGATACAGGGCTGTCGGTAGCAGCTCCGAAGAGACTGCATGGAATCGGATACAGGGCTGTCCATGCCAGCTCCGAAGAGACTGCATGCAATGAGATACAGGGCTGTCAGTAGCAGCTCCGAAGAGACTGCATGCAATGAGATACAGGGCTGTCGGTAGCAGCTCCGAAGAGACTGCATGCAATGAGATACAGGGCTGTCGGTAGCAGCTCAGAAGAGACTGCATGCAATGAGATACAGGGCTGTCGGTAGCAGCTCCAAAGAGACTGCATGCAATGGGATACAGGGCTGTCGGTAGCAGCTCCAAAGAGACTGCATGCAATGAGATACAGGGCTGTCGGTGCCAGCTCCTGAGAGACTGCATGCAATGATATACAGGGCTATCGGTGCCAGCTCCTGAGAGACTGCATGCAATGAGATACAGGGCTGTCGGTAGCAGCTTCGAAGAGACTGCATGCAATCGGATACAGGGCTGTCGGTAGCAGCTCAGAAGAGACTGCATGCAATGAGATACAGGGCTGTCGGTGCCAGCTCCTGAGAGACTGCATGCAATGAGATACAGGGCTGTCGGTAGCAGCTTCGAAGAGACTGCATGCAATGAGATACAGGGCTGTCGGTGCCAGCTCCTGAGAGACTGCATGCAATGAGATACAGGGCTGTCGGTAGCAGCTCAGAAGAGACTGCATGCAATGAGATACAGGGCTGTCGGTGCCAGCTCCTGAGAGACTGCATGCAATGAGATACAGGGCTGTCGGTAGCAGCTTCGAAGAGACTGCATGCAATGAGATACAGGGCTGTCGGTGTCAGCTCCTGAGAGACTGCATGCAATGAGATACAGGGCTGTCGGTGCCAGCCCCGAAGAGACTGCATGCAATGGTGTTGGACAGGCCACATGAAGGGCCGCTCTCCCCCGGCCCGACCAGGCCCGAGCCCGGTCACGCAAGTACCACACACCACCATTGCACATCCTCCGTCCCCTCAGGGACCCCTGCCTTCGAACATATCGACCTCGTGGGCCCGATCCACTGCTGGCCCGCGCGCCCATCTGGGACGCCATCTTGGACACTCCACCACGAGGCCGCCTGGCCCCCGATCGACCTCAACCCTGGGCCTAGCCAGGCCTCAGACATCCCGGCACCACCATCCACCCAGGAGGTGAGCGGGCTACTTGGCAAGTCAATGGGAGAAAGAGGTGTCGATGGCTCTCCCCCGCCAAGTGCCGCCCGGCCATCGCCTCCCCGGGCGCTGGCTCCACCCCCCTGCTGGGTGTCGGGACACCCTCATCCCGGACCTCCCGACCTCCAGGTGCGAGGGTCCGGACATCAAAGAACATCAGCCCTATAACTGGGGCAGCTCCAGAGCAGGAGGGCAGTTGTATCTTGGAGTCGAGAGACGCAAAGAAGAACTCATCCTTGACGGACTACCGGCGCTGCCGTAGCTCTGCCTTGTGCACCTTTGTCTTGCCTGCTGGCGCTGCCGCAACCTTCGTAACCTTCCGATCCTTCATCGTCGTCGGGACCTGCTGGCGTGGCCGCGGACCGTTTGCAACCATCATCTCATCGGGACCTGCTGGCTCCGCCGCGGACCGTCGTTTCCTTCGTCCATCTCGGGACCTGCTGGCTCCGCCGCGGCCCGATCATCTAGAACGCCGAGCTCGAGGATTGAGAGCTATTTCCACCTTTTTGGTAACAAGACTGTCCCGCTACCCTTTTTCCCAAACCAGAGACCAGAATCGAGGGGACCCCTGAGTCCAGACCTCCTTGTACCATTCCATCGTACTTAGAGAATTGCCTATAAAGTCTCGTTGAACCTTACCCTTGTGTGGTGTCCGTCTGTGGGGGGGAAGTTACTTGTCTGTACGATCGCTGGAGACGGCTCTCCCCGGAGACCTCTCCCCGTATCCTCGGCCGACCCTCCCGGTCCGTCTAACATTGGTGGCCAGCGGCGCGATCCGAATCACCGCATAATCGTACAGAGAGTAGCTTACCCCACGACGAAATCACGATGACGACTAAAGAAAGCGGAGCCACCGAGAAATTCCAGATGGAGAAATTGGACGAGTACAGCCATCGTGAACTAAAACAATTCTGCATCGAACTAGGTATCGCTACCACCGGACTAAGTACCAAAGACGATTTTAAGCATGCCCTGGAATCTTGGGCAGAAACCGGGGCTGCCGGAACCCCTGATCAAAGCATCGCAGCAAAAATCACCACGGCCCCTGAAGAGCGAAGAACGGGTCTCTCGCAAGACGAGATCCAGGAACGAGAAAAAACCAGACTACACGAGCTGGAAATGGTCCGGCTCAAAATGGACATTGAACTTAAGTTGGCCGAACAAAAAATCAACTTAGAGCACCTGCGTCTCCGAGAAGAAAGAGAGGAGAAACAGAGACAAAGGGAGCTCGAGGAAAAGAGACTGGCATATGAACACGAGCGAAAACTAGCTGAGATCGACCTACGCAAGCAGAATAAAGAAATAGGGGTGTCCGAGCAACCCCACACCCCAGGGGCAACAGAGAAAAAAGTACACATCCCCAAGGATGTCGTTCGAGAATACTTCCGAGAGGACGACATCCAGCAATGGTTTAAGGCCTATGAAATCGCTATGACTGCACACCGGATCGATAGAAGCGATTGGGGAGCCGGTCTATGGGGGAGATTCCTCAATGAGGGCCGCGACGCCCTGCTACAGCTCCCGGACCACCAAATGACCTCCTATGACCATATGAAAGCTGCACTCCTCACTCGCTATGGCCTCACACCCGAGATGTACCGTCAGAGGTTCCGAGACTGCACCCGCATCCCGGGTACAACTTGGGTGGACTATGTAAACTATTTTAGCCGAGCCTTCGAGGGCTGGATCAAAGGAAGCAGGGTCACAACCTACGAACAACTGTTCAATCTTATGGTATGGGAGCACCTGTCGAACAATTGCTTCATTGAACTCCGCCAGCACCTCCTCGACAGCAAGTTAACGGATCCCCGACAGCTCGCAGCCGAAGCTGACCGGTGGGAAATCACCAGAGTGGGCCGGAATGGGTCCTACGAACAGAACCGGAACAACAATGGTCAGCACCGTCCCCGAGGAGGAGGAGGGGGCCAAGGACGAGGAAGAGACAACGCCCCGGTCGCCCCCGCTACCAGCACCATCCCCCCGGCCAACCGGGGCAGCACCCCGGCGCGACCGGGATACCGAGCCAATGTTACGTGCCATCGATGCCAACGAGTCGGCCACTATGCAAACGACCCAAACTGCCCCCAGTACCAGAGCCCAAGACCCCGCCAAGTAGCCGCTGCTGCTCTGGGGGAGGAACAGATCTCAGAGGAACAAGAGGAATATGAACAGGAACATCAAGAATGGGAGCCAGCCGCCATGGCTCTAGCCTGCTTAGGGGGGAAAGACATGGTCCCGCGGGTCCCCCTACCCGCTAACACCCAGAAGTACAGCCAATGGGTGAGCATCAATGGACGCCGGGCCGAAGCCCTTCGTGACACCGGGGCCAGTGTAACAGCCGTCCGCTGTCACCTGGTGACCCCAGAACAGTATCTACCAAACATTCTCTGCCCTGTGCGTTCCGCCGATAACTCGGAAAGTCTGTGCCGGATGGCCTGCGTCCCCTTCGAATGGGGAGGGGTCACCGGCATGTTGAAGGTAACGGTCCGAGACGATGCCCCCGTAGACTGCCTCCTGGGGAATGACCTTGAAAGCTCTCCGTGGGCAGCCGTAGAACGAAGAGAACACCTGGGGATGTTAGGCGTCCCGGACTGGGCGTGTGTCACCACCCGGTCCATGGCCGCCCGTGCCAACCCCCGCCCAGAGGAACCCGAATGGCCGGCGCCGCCGCCTCCGGTCGCCCCGGCCGAAACCACCGACCGTGACGTCCCCCCAGAACCAGCTCAACCTCCAAACCTCGCTAACCTCGACCAGTGGCCTCAAGAGGGGGGGCCCACGCAAGAACAATTTCGCCAAGAACAGAAGACCTGTCCCTCCCTCGAGGGACTCCGCCAGCAAGCACTCGCCCAAAGCGCAGGGGATACCTCCGGAACACACTGGATCTACTGGGACAATGATCTGCTGTACAGTGAGCAAAGAATCGCGGAGCTGGGGGCCAGACGAGTACTAGTGGTGCCCCTCCGTTTTAGAGACTTTCTGCTAAACCTGGCCCACGACGTCCCCCTGGCGGGACACCTGGGTCAAGATAAAACCTACAGTCGTCTGGTGACCCACTTCTTCTGGCCCAAAATGAGGAACGATGTACACCAGCATTGCCGATCTTGCCCCACGTGCCAAGCCAGTGGAAAGAGCGGCCGCAAACTAAAAGCCCCCCTGCAACCTTTTCCCGTGGTCACCACCCCGTTTGAGAGGGTCGGGATCGACATCGTGGGGCCCCTGGACCCGCGTACAAAACAAGGCCATCGATTCATCCTGGTGCTAGTGGACCACGCCACCCGCTACCCCGAGGCTGTTCCCCTGCGAACTGTGACAGCCCCGGTAGTCGGCCGGGCTCTAATGGGGATCTTCTCCCGTGTGGGCTTCCCCCGAGAAGTCGTCAGCGACAGAGGCACGAACTTTATTTCTAAATATATGAAGTCCCTCTGGCAACAGTGCGGGGTTACCTACCGGTTCACGACCCCCTATCACCCTCAAGGAAACGGACTCGTTGAGCGGTTCAACCGCACGCTCAACGAGTCAATGATCGGGGGGTTGGAAGAGCCCCTCCGTCGCCAGTGGGATGTGCTGCTGCCGTGCCTCCTCTTCGCATATCGAGAGGTCCCCCAGAAGTCCCTGGGCTTCAGCCCGTTTGAACTGCTGTATGGACACCCAGTACGGGGGCCGCTCAGCCTAGTCAAGGAAGGCTGGGAGATGCCCCCTCTCAAGAACCCACCAGATGTCTTCCGGTACCTCCTAACCCTCCGCAACCAGACCCGGCGGTTCAGAGAGCTGGCAAAAGCCAACCTAGAGGCCAGTCAAGAGGACATGAAAAAGTGGTATGACCGGAATGCCTCCTCCATCGAATTTGAACCTGGGCAACAGGTATGGGTGATGTCCCCCACCGAACCCTGCGCCCTGCAAGACAAGTGGACGGGGCCCTTCAAAGTAGTCGAGCGCAAGGGTCCTGCCACCTATCTCATCGACATGGAATCTTCCCGGAACCCCCTCCGGGTCCTCCACGCTAACAGACTGAAGCCCCACTTTGTGCGTTCAGAACTCAGCCTCCTGATGGCCACAGACGATGGGGCTGAAGAAGACTCCGAGCCCCTCCCTGACCTCCTACGGACTCGGGAGAAAGACGGCTCCGTGGATGGGGTCCGACTCTCAGAGGCCCTCACCCGAGAGCAACGCCAGGAGTGTCGAGTCCTCCTGTCACAGTTCGCCAGCCTGTTCTCCCTCACCCCAGGTGTCACTTCCTGGTGTGTGCACGATGTGGACACGGGGGACAGCCCCCCTATCCGCCACCGGGCCTACCGCGTGCCAGATCGGGTACGGGCCTGCGTCCAGGAAGAGGTAGCAAAAATGCTCACGCTCGGGGTCATCGAGCCCTCAGACAGCCCCTGGGCCAGCCCTGTAGTACTGGTCCCCAAAGCGGCCGCCCCAGGCACCACACCGGAACTCCGGTTCTGCGTTGACTACCGGGGCTTGAATGCGGTCACCCGAACAGACGCACATCCCATCCCCCGGGCAGATGAACTAATTGACCGCATGGGAGCTGCCCGCTACCTCAGTATTTTCGACCTGACGGCGGGCTACTGGCAAATCGGCCTCACACCCCGGGCCCAAGAACGTTCTGCCTTTTCCACCCCCGATGGCCATTACCATTTCAAGGTCATGCCCTTCGGCATGAAGAATGCTCCCGTAACATTTCAGCGGCTCGTCAATCAGGTCCTGGCGGGGCTCGAAGGGTTCAGCGCCGCCTACCTAGACGACATCGCTGTATACAGCCACCATTGGCCCGAGCACCTCCACCACCTCCAAGCAGTGCTACAAGCCCTTCAGCGAGCTGGCCTCACGATCAAGACCAGCAAATGTCAAATTGGTCAAGGGTCTGTAACCTACCTCGGACACCAGGTGGGAAGCGGCCTGGTGGCCCCTCTGCAGCTCAAAATTGCCGCCATCCAGTCCTGGCAGCCCCCCATCACCCAGACCGAGGTACGAGCCTTCCTGGGCCTCACGGGCTATTACCGAAGGTTTGTGAAAGACTATGGTACTATAGTGGGGCCCCTCACAGAACTCACGTCCAAAAATCAACCCAAGAAAGTCAACTGGACCGCGGATTGTCAAACAGCCTTCGAACAATTGAAAGCCGCCATGTGTTCCGCCCCTGTGCTCCAGGCCCCCGACTACAGCAGGGAGTTCGTCGTCCAGACGGATGCCTCCGACCATGGCATTGGGGCAGTCCTGTCTCAAGTGAACACCGAAGGCCTGGATCAGCCAGTGGCCTTCATCAGCAGACGACTCCTACCACGAGAACAACGATGGAGCACCATAGAGAGGGAGGCCTTCGCTGTGGTATGGGCCCTCAAGGAGCTCCGGCCCTACCTCTTTGGCACACACTTTCGGGTACAGACCGACCACCAACCCCTGCAGTGGCTGATGCAGATGCGGGGGGAAAACCCGAAGTTACTACGTTGGTCCATCTCCCTACAAGGGATGGACTTCACTGTCGAACACCGGCCTGGGCCAGATCACACCAACGCGGATGGCCTGTCCCGGTTTTTCCGCCTCGACGAGGAGAGTCCCCAAGAGGATGGGTAACTCTCCCCGCCTTCAGCTGGGGGGGACGCATGTTGGACAGGCCACATGAAGGGCCGCTCTCCCCCGGCCCGACCAGGCCCGAGCCCGGTCACGCAAGTACCACACACCACCATTGCACATCCTCCGTCCCCTCAGGGACCCCTGCCTTCGAACATATCGACCTCGTGGGCCCGATCCACTGCTGGCCCGCGCGCCCATCTGGGACGCCATCTTGGACACTCCACCACGAGGCCGCCTGGCCCCCGATCGACCTCAACCCTGGGCCTAGCCAGGCCTCAGACATCCCGGCACCACCATCCACCCAGGAGGTGAGCGGGCTACTTGGCAAGTCAATGGGAGAAAGAGGTGTCGATGGCTCTCCCCCGCCAAGTGCCGCCCGGCCATCGCCTCCCCGGGCGCTGGCTCCACCCCCCTGCTGGGTGTCGGGACACCCTCATCCCGGACCTCCCGACCTCCAGGTGCGAGGGTCCGGACATCAAAGAACATCAGCCCTATAACTGGGGCAGCTCCAGAGCAGGAGGGCAGTTGTATCTTGGAGTCGAGAGACGCAAAGAAGAACTCATCCTTGACGGACTACCGGCGCTGCCGTAGCTCTGCCTTGTGCACCTTTGTCTTGCCTGCTGGCGCTGCCGCAACCTTCGTAACCTTCCGATCCTTCATCGTCGTCGGGACCTGCTGGCGTGGCCGCGGACCGTTTGCAACCATCATCTCATCGGGACCTGCTGGCTCCGCCGCGGACCGTCGTTTCCTTCGTCCATCTCGGGACCTGCTGGCTCCGCCGCGGCCCGATCATCTAGAACGCCGAGCTCGAGGTTTGAGAGCTATTTCCACCTTTTTGGTAACAAGACTGTCCCGCTACCCTTTTTCCCAAACCAGAGACCAGAATCGAGGGGACCCCTGAGTCCAGACCTCCTTGTACCATTCCATCGTACTTAGAGAATTGCCTATAAAGTCTCGTTGAACCTTACCCTTGTGTGGTGTCCGTCTGTGGGGGGGAAGTTACTTGTCTGTACGATCGCTGGAGACGGCTCTCCCCGGAGACCTCTCCCCGTATCCTCGGCCGACCCTCCCGGTCCGTCTAACAAATGGGATACAGGGCTGCCAATGCCAGCTCCGAAGAGACTGCATGCAATGAGGTACAGGGCTGTCGGTAGCAGCTTCGAAGAGACTGCATGCAATGAGATACAGGGCTGTCGGTAGCAGCTCCAAAGAGACTGCATGCAATGAGATACAGGGCTGTCCGTGCCAGCTCCTGAGAGACTGCATGCAATGAGATACAGGGCTGTCGGTAGCAGCTTCGAAGAGACTGCATGCAATCGGATACAGGGCTGTCGGTGTCAGCTCCTGAGAGACTGCATGCAATGAGATACAGGGCTGTTGGTAGCAGCTCCGAAGAGACTGCATTCAATGAGATACAGGGCTGTCAGTAGCAGCTCCGAAGAGACTGCATGCAATGAGATACAGGGCTGTCCGTGCCAGCTCCTGAGAGACTGCATGCAATGAGATACAGGGCTGTCGGTAGCAGCTTCGAAGAGACTGCATGCAATCGGATACAGGGCTGTCGGTGTCAGCTCCTGAGAGACTGCATGCAATGAGATACAGGGCTGTTGGTAGCAGCTCCGAAGAGACTGCATGCAATGAGATACAGGGCTGTCGGTAGCAGCTCCGAAGAGACTGCATGCAATGAGATACAGGGCTGTCGGTAGCAGCTCAGAAGAGACTGCATGCAATGAGATACAGGGCTGTCGGTAGCAGCTCCAAAGAGACTGCATGCAATGAGATACAGGGCTGTCGGTAGCAGCTCCGAAGAGACTGCATTCAATGAGATACAGGGCTGTCGGTAGCAGCTCCAAAGAGACTGCATGCAATGAGATACAGGGCTGTCGGTGCCAGCTCCTGAGAGACTGCATGCAATGAGATACAGGGCTGTCGGTAGCAGCTTCGAAGAGACTGCATGCAATCGAATACAGGGCTGTCGGTAGCAGCTCAGAAGAGACTGCATGCAATGAGATACAGGGCTGTTGGTAGCAGCTCCAAAGAGACTGCATGCAATGAGATACAGGGCTGTCGGTAGCAGCTCCGAAGAGACTGCATTCAATGAGATACAGGGCTGTCGGTAGCAGCTCCGAAGAGACTGCATGCAATGAGATACAGGGCTGTCGGTAGCAGCTCAGAAGAGACTGCATGCAATGAGATACAGGGCTGTCGGTAGCAGCTCCAAAGAGACTGCATGCAATGAGATACAGGGCTGTCGGTAGCAGGTCCAAAGAGACTGCATGCAATGAGATACAGGGCTGTCGGGAGCAGCTCCAAAGAGACTGCATGCAATGAGATACAGGGCTGTCGGTGCCAGCTCCTGAGAGACTGCATGCAATGAGATACAGGGCTGTCGGTGCCAGCTCCTGAGAGACTGCATGCAATGAGATACAGGGCTGTCGGTAGCAGCTCCGAAGAGACTGCATGGAATGAGATACAGGGCTGTCGGTGCCAGCTCCTGAGAGACTGCATGCAATGAGATACAGGGCTGTCGGTAGCAGCTTCGAAGAGACTGCATTCAATGAGATACAGGGCTGTCGGTAGCAGCTCCAAAGATACTGCATGCAATGAGATACAGGGCTGTCGGTGCCAGCTCCTGAGAGACTGCATGCAATGAGATACAGGGCTGTCGGTAGCAGCTTCGAAGAGACTGCATGCAATGAGATACAGGGCTGTCGGTGCCAGCTCCTGAGAGACTGCATGCAATGAGATACAGGGCTGTCGGTAGCAGCTTCGAAGAGACTGCATGCAATCGGATACAGGGCTGTCGGTGTCAGCTCCTGAGAGACTGCATGCAATGAGATACAGGGCTGTCGGTGCCAGCCCCGAAGAGACTGCATGCAATGGCATACAGGGCTGTCCATGCCAGCTCCGAAGAGACTGCATGCAATGAGGTACAGGGCTGTCGGTAGCAGCTTCGAAGAGACTGCATGCAATGAGATACAGGGCTGTCGGTAGCAGCTCCAAAGAGACTGCATGCAATGAGATACAGGGCTGTCCGTGCCAGCTCCTGAGAGACTGCATGCAATGAGATACAGGGCTGTCGGTAGCAGCTTCGAAGAGACTGCATGCAATCGGATACAGGGCTGTCGGTGTCAGCTCCTGAGAGACTGCATGCAATGAGATACAGGGCTGTTGGTAGCAGCTCCGAAGAGACTGCATTCAATGAGATACAGGGCTGTCAGTAGCAGCTCCGAAGAGACTGCATGCAATGAGATACAGGGCTGTCCGTGCCAGCTCCTGAGAGACTGCATGCAATGAGATACAGGGCTGTCGGTAGCAGCTTCGAAGAGACTGCATGCAATCGGATACAGGGCTGTCGGTGTCAGCTCCTGAGAGACTGCATGCAATGAGATACAGGGCTGTTGGTAGCAGCTCCGAAGAGACTGCATGCAAGGAGATACAGGGCTGTCGGTAGCAGCTCCGAAGAGACTGCATGCAATGAGATACAGGGCTGTCGGTAGCAGCTCAGAAGAGACTGCATGCAATGAGATACAGGGCTGTCGGTAGCAGCTCCAAAGAGACTGCATGCAATGAGATACAGGGCTGTCGGTAGCAGCTCCGAAGAGACTGCATTCAATGAGATACAGGGCTGTCGGTAGCAGCTCCAAAGAGACTGCATGCAATGAGATACAGGGCTGTCGGTGCCAGCTCCTGAGAGACTGCATGCAATGAGATACAGGGCTGTCGGTAGCAGCTTCGAAGAGACTGCATGCAATCGGATACAGGGCTGTCGGTAGCAGCTCAGAAGAGACTGCATGCAATGAGATACAGGGCTGTTGGTAGCAGCTCCAAAGAGACTGCATGCAATGAGATACAGGGCTGTCGGTAGCAGCTCCGAAGAGACTGCATTCAATGAGATACAGGGCTGTCGGTAGCAGCTCCGAAGAGACTGCATGCAATGAGATACAGGGCTGTCGGTAGCAGCTCAGAAGAGACTGCATGCAATGAGATACAGGGCTGTCGGTAGCAGCTCCAAAGAGACTGCATGCAATGAGATACAGGGCTGTTGGTAGCAGCTCCAAAGAGACTGCATGCAATGAGATACAGGGCTGTCGGTGCCAGCTCCTGAGAGACTGCATGCAATGAGATACAGGGCTGTCGGTAGCAGCTCAGAAGAGACTGTATGCAATGATATACAGGGCTGTCGGTAGCAGCTCCGAAGAGACTGCATGGAATCGGATACAGGGCTGTCCATGCCAGCTCCGAAGAGACTGCATGCAATGAGATACAGGGCTGTCCGTGCCAGCTCCATAGAGATTGCATGCAGATACAGGGCTGTCGGTAGCAGCTCCAAAGAGACTGCATGCAATGAGATACAGGGCTGTCAGTAGCAGCTCCGACGAGACTGCATGCAATGAGATACAGGGCTGTCGGTAGCAGCTCCGAAGAGACTGCATGCAATGAGATACAGGGCTGTCGGTAGCAGCTCCGAAGAGACTGCATGCAATGAGATACAGGGCTGTCGGTAGCAGCTCCGAAGAGACTGCATGCAATGAGATACAGGGCTGTCGGTAGCAGCTCCGAAGAGACTGCATGCAATGAGATACAGGGCTGTCGGTAGCAGCTTCGAAGAGACTGCATGCAATGAGATACAGGGCTGTCGGTGCCAGCTCCTGAGATACTGCATGCAATGAGATACAGGGCTGTCGGTAGCAGCTTCGAAGAGACTGCATGCAATGAGATACAGGGCTGTCGGTGCCAGCTCCTGAGAGACTGCATGTAATGAGATACAGGGCTGTCGGTAGCAGCTCCAAAGAGACTGCATGCAATGATATACAGGGCTGTCGGTAGCAGCTCCGAAGAGACTGCATGGAATCGGATACAGGGCTGTCCATGCCAGCTCCGAAGAGACTGCATGCAATGAGATACAGGGCTGTCCGTGCCAGCTCCATAGAGATTGCATGCAGATACAGGGCTGTCGGTAGCAGCTCCAAAGAGACTGCATGCAATGAGATACAGGGCTGTCGGTAGCAGCTCCGAAGAGACTGCATGCAATGAGATACAGGGCTGTCGGTAGCAGCTTCGAAGAGACTGCATGCAATGAGATACAGGGCTGTCGGTGCCAGCTCCTGAGAGACTGCATGCAATGAGATACAGGGCTGTCTGTAGCAGCTTCGAAGAGACTGCATGCAATGAGATACAGGGCTGTCGGTGCCAGCTCCTGAGAGACTGCATGCAATGAGATACAGGGCTGTCGGTAGCAGCTCCAAAGAGACTGCATGCAATGATATACAGGGCTGTCGGTAGCAGCTCCGAAGAGACTGCATGGAATCGGATACAGGGCTGTCCATGCCAGCTCCGAAAAGACTGCATGCAATGAGATACAGGGCTGTCCGTGCCAGCTCCATAGAGATTGCATGCAGATACAGGGCTGTCGGTAGCAGCTCCAAAGAGACTGCATGCAATGAGATACAGGGCTGTCAGTAGCAGCTCCGAAGAGACTGCATGCAATGAGATACAGGGCTGTCGGTAGCAGCTCCGAAGAGACTGCATGCAATGAGATACAGGGCTGTCGGTAGCAGCTCCGAAGAGACTGCATGCAATGAGATACAGGGCTGTCGGTAGCAGCTCCGAAGAGACTGCATGCAATGAGATACAGGGCTGTCGGTAGCAGCTCCGAAGAGACTGCATGCAATGAGATACAGGGCTGTCGGTAGCAGCTCAGAAGAGACTGCATGCAATGAGATACAGGGCTGTCGGTAGCAGCTCCAAAGAGACTGCATGCAATGGGATACAGGGCTGTCGGTAGCAGCTCCAAAGAGACTGCATGCAATGAGATACAGGGCTGTCGGTGCCAGCTCCTGAGAGACTGCATGCAATGATATACAGGGCTGTCGGTAGCAGCTCCGAAGAGACTGCATGCAATGAGATACAGGGCTGTCGGTGCCAGCTCCTGAGAGACTGCATGCAATGATATACAGGGCTGTCGGTAGCAGCTCCGAAGAGACTGCATGGAATCAGATACAGGGCTGTCGGTGTCAGCTCCTGAGAGACTGCATGCAATGAGATACAGGGCTGTTGGTAGCAGCTCCGAAGAGACTGCATTCAATGAGATACAGGGCTGTCAGTAGCAGCTCCGAAGAGACTGCATGCAATGAGATACAGGGCTGTCGGTAGCAGCTCCGAAGAGACTGCATGCAATGAGATACAGGGCTGTCGGTAGCAGCTCAGAAGAGACTGCATGCAATGAGATACAGGGCTGTCGGTGCCAGCTCCTGAGAGACTGCATGCAATGATATACAGGGCTGTTGGTAGCAGCTCCGAAGAGACTGCATTCAATGAGATACAGGGCTGTCAGTAGCAGCTCCGAAGAGACTGCATGCAATGAGATACAGGGCTGTCCGTGCCAGCTCCATAGAGATTGCATGCAGATACAGGGCTGTCGGTAGCAGCTCCAAAGAGACTGCATGCAATGAGATACAGGGCTGTCAGTAGCAGCTCCAAAGAGACTGCATGCAATGAGATACAGGGCTGTCGGTAGCAGCTCCGAAGAGACTGCATGCAATGAGATACAGGGCTGTCGGTAGCAGCTCCGAAGAGACTGCATGCAGGGAGCATCTCTCAGGGAAGCCAGGAAGGGTTTCGCAGCGGTCGAAGCGCCTTGGGACCCTCCGGGTAAGTAGTGCGCTATATAAATGCCTATACAATGAGATACAGGGCTGTCGGTAGCAGCTCCGAAGAGACTGCATGCAATGAGATACAGGGCTGTCGGTAGCAGCTCAGAAGAGACTGCATGCAATGAGATACAGGGCTGTCGGTAGCAGCTCTAAAGAGACTGCATGCAATGGGATACAGGGCGGTCGGTAGCAGCTCCAAAGAGACTGCATGCAATGAGATACAGGGCTGTCGGTGCCAGCTCCTGAGAGACTGCATACAATGAGATACAGGGCTGTCGGTAGCAGCTCAGAAGAGACTGCATGCAATGAGATACAGGGCTGTCGGTAGCAGCTCTAAAGAGACTGCATGCAATGGGATACAGGGCTGTCGGTAGCAGCTCCGAAGAGACTGTATGCAATGAGATACAGGGCTGTCGGTAGCAGCTTCGAAGAGACTGCATGCAATCGGATACAGGGCTGTCGGTGTCAGCTCCTGAGAGACTGCATGCAATGAGATACAGGGCTGTCGGTAGCAGCTTCGAAGAGACTGCATGCAATTGGATACAGGGCTGTCGGTGTCAGCTCCTGAGAGACTGCATGCAATGAGATACAGGGCTGTTGGTAGCAGCTCCGAAGAGACTGCATTCAATGAGATACAGGGCTGTCAGTAGCAGCTCCGAAGAGACTGCATGCAATGAGATACAGGGCTGTCGGTAGCAGCTCCGAAGAGACTGCATGCAATGAGATACAGGGCTGTCGGTAGCAGCTCAGAAGAGACTGCATGCAATGAGATACAGGGCTGTCGGTAGCAGCTCCAAAGAGACTGCATGCAATGGGATACAGGGCTGTCGGTAGCAGCTCCAAAGAGACTGCATGCAATGAGATACAGGGCTGTCGGTAGCAGCTCCAAAGAGACTGCATGCAATGAGATACAGGGCTGTCGGTAGCAGCTCCGAAGAAACTGCATGGAATGAGATACAGGGCTGTCGGTAGCAGCTCAGAAGAGACTGCATGCAATGAGATACAGGGCTGTCAGTAGCAGCTCCGAAGAGACTGCATGCAATGAGATACAGGGCTGTCGGTAGCAGCTCCAAAGAGACTGCATGCAATGAGATACAGGGCTGTCGGTGCCAGCTCCTGAGAGACTGCATGCAGATACAGGGCTGTCGGTAGCAGCTCCGAAGAGACTGCATGGAATCGGATACAGGGCTGTCCATGCCAGCTCCGAAGAGACTGCATGCAATGAGATACAGGGCTGTCAGTAGCAGCTCCGAAGAGACTGCATGCAATGAGATACAGGGCTGTCGGTAGCAGCTCCGAAGAGACTGCATGCAATGAGATACAGGGCTGTCGGTAGCAGCTCAGAAGAGACTGCATGCAATGAGATACAGGGCTGTCGGTAGCAGCTCCAAAGAGACTGCATGCAATGGGATACAGGGCTGTCGGTAGCAGCTCCAAAGAGACTGCATGCAATGAGATACAGGGCTGTCGGTGCCAGCTCCTGAGAGACTGCATGCAATGATATACAGGGCTATCGGTAGCAGCTCCGAAGAGACTGCATGCAATGAGATACAGGGCTGTCGGTAGCAGCTCCGAAGAGACTGCATGGAATCGGATACAGGGCTGTCCATGCCAGCTCCGAAGAGACTGCATGCAATGAGATACAGGGCTGTCCGTGCCAGCACCATAGAGATTGCATGCAGATACAGGGCTGTCTGTGCCTGCACCAAACAGACTGCATGCAATAAGTTACAGGTCTACCAGCCCGTGCACCTCAGAGACACTGCATGCAATAAGTTACAGGGCTGCCAGTCTGTGCCAGCCTCAGAGAGAGTGCATGCAATATGTTCCAGGGTTGTCTGTGCCAGGCCCAGAGAGACTGCATGCAATAGCTCACAGGGCTGTCAGCTTGTTCATCCTTCTGTGAGAATACAGTGCCAGGGCTGATAGCCTGTGCCATCCTCAGTGAGTGACCGTGCATGAAGGTAGACAGCTGTCAGACTGTTCCATCTATGGAGTGGGACTGCAGTAACTTACAAGAATGCCAGCAAGTGTTTAATTTGTGTAATTCCCATAGTGTGCCACCCAAACAATAACTGTAGGAGGTCAATGTAAATGACAGGTCTACATGTTTCAGCCTATAGATAAAATCATCTAGGCTTTCGTCAGGACCTTAACAGATGGAACCGCTGCTGCAATCTATTGTGGATCAGTCCAGTCAGGGGTACCCACGGACAGAGCGGGGCCTCAAACACTGAGCAGGATGCCAGGTGAGGCGAGGAGCACTCCCGCATAAAGACGGGAATGGGTCCATTACTCCTGTGATACCAAACTACATTCAAGTTACGCAGGTGACCATAGGTTGTACTGTGCCAACCCTGTTTATTTAATTTTTTAAGACCTTATATTTAGTTGTTTCACACATTTTTCACAATAGATTGTAGTAGTGATTCCATCTGTTAAGGTCCTGACGAAAGCCTAGATGATTTTATCTATAGGCTGAAACATGTAGACCTGTCATTTACATTGACCTCCTACAGTTATTCTTTCAAAACTGTATACGCACTGTTTTTATCATTGGCATCAGGACAGCGTTTATTAAAATTGTTGAGTGCCCTGATAGTCAATTTTAATATTCACTTTTTCACAGCTTTATTCACTTGCACTGCAATTCCCATCATTTTTCCACTCAAAATTACAACTTGTGTTTCATCACACATAGGAACCTAGGGGTTGTAATCTTGAGCTACTCATAGTAGCTCCTTTCCACGTGCTGGGAAGATTATAACCTAGGACTGCGAAAAGTCTTGCAGTCAATAGGACATCCCAGATGATGATTCATACCACTAAGGTGGACTGATAGGACCTTGTCCTTCTGGTAGGGACCGTTTTGACCATCACTAATTCAGTTTTGAGGTTTCTGCTGTTGGAGTAGATTTGTTTTTGTTTCAGACCAATGGTTTCTGTTTGTTATGTACTGGTTTGCCCATACAGCCTGGAGCTGGACTGGAAACTGCTTTGGTGACAAGGTAACTTTTCTATAACTCCTTACTGGCCCCCTTGACCTACTCCCTGCTGGAGTTAGTCGCTCAAAGTGGGCCAGAGCAGCCAAACACAACTTTATGAAAGTTTTACAAAGTTGCCAAACTTTCAGCTTACCAATGCTTGTTAAACTTAGTTGTGCAAAGCTGTGATATACGATTTAGTTAAAAATGTATATTTCCGGAACCCTATAATCAATTCTGTTCACTTTGGAGTCTAAAAATTCATAAAAATGTAGATCTATATTTTATAAATTGGTGACTGATTTCTTTCGTCTTTTGTGACTTTCATATTTTGTTGTTTTGGTGCTTTTAAATGCTTTAAACGTGTTCCTTCTGACTGCACACAGCCACAGCTACCCAGGGTTGGACAACTGTTTAATAAACAAACATAACAAGAACCAAGCCAGTCTTGAGTGCATTACATTGTGAGTTCACACAACCGTGCCATATAATACACCACTTTCCTCACATGAGGTAACAGGAGTTACTGCACATGCCAGAATTATCTGAGACATTCATAATCGAATAGGCAAAATGTGATGGTCCTTGCAAATAGTCTATACCACGTCCAATCACTTTGGGTAGAATTCCAACCCACATATCAATGTGATCCCAATCACTGCAGGGTCCGAGGTAGTGGGAGAGGTTTTGCGTAAAGGGGGTGAACCTTCGTTCGTGCTCTCCTTTACAACACAGCTTCTAACAAAGAAACGAAGGGGCCCAACATATTTGCCCATTGTGCCAATCTAGACCGAGGTCCACCTCATGCAAACCAGTGCTAGGCCAGCTCTACCCCGAACTGCCTGACGAGGCCCTCTCCAGAAGAGAAGAAAACAACCAGAGACCAGTTGCAGCTTTATTAGGCCTTATCAGTAAAGTACAGCATGGATCTTGAGACAAGTGGAGCAAGGAAACCATGTTATATCAAACATACAAAAGGTGATGGGAGGAATGCTTGCAATTAGTCTAAACCACTGTCCATCGCTCTGGGCAGCATCACAACTCATTCATTCCCATCACTGTGCCGCTCTAGATAGAAGATGGCCTTATGCCAACCAGCACCAACCCGCTTCTCATGGGACCAATCCATCCCAAACTGGTAAGGCCTCCTCCAGAAGGGAAAGCAAGCAATCCCAGACCAGTTTCAGCTTTATGTGGCGTCATCAGTGAAGTATCGCTTCGGTCCTGTGGCGGAACAAGCAAGAGACTGAGTCCTGGCACACCATTGGCCACTTAGGGCATTACATCAAATACGCAAAAGCCGATGTGAGGAGTACTTACTATCAGTCTAGGCCGCTATCAGTCACTCAGACCATTACTACCCAGCGATGGAATGGAATGCGACCAAAAGCAATATCCAGTGGGTTAGACTCTTTGCAAGCATTTGTCTCATCGCCGTTTGTGTATTTGACGTAGTATTCATACTCGTAATCAGAGTTTAAGCCAGTTGTGGCTTTTGGGTGACCCACAGTCCATACACTGGCTGAATTTAAGATTTCTGTGTCTGATTGAACATCGCTTGGCCAAGCCCTGGGCTATGCGATATTGTCAGGGCGTGTACACAGCTTTCATCTCTTTTCTGAACCTATGGTGCTTTGTTAGTTCCCAAACTAGGGTGTCCACAGTAGGTCCAGGAGGGTATGATAAATGACAGATGTTTAGTATAACCACCAGCTCTGTAATGAGTTTCATTTGGCTTAATTCTATTTATATGGAGGTTAATTGGATATTCTGAAAGAATGAATGAATGATGAGTTCTTCTATAAACCACGGCCACTCAGAAAGAGTGCCCGGCGCTGATTAGGCTCTTTTGAACCTATGTTCAATATCCTCGTCCCAGAGAACTTGCCCCAGGTTGTTCCAGTGCTACATAGCTTGGGATTTAGAGTCACTCCTCTGTGTTCTTTCCACCTTGCATTGTGCCAGTTGGTCCAGTCTCAGTTCCTTCATTCCTAGTATTGAGTACCGAGCATCTGAATGTAGGTGAATGTAAATGTAAATGTAAATGTGTGTGTCTTGTAAAGCGCACTGCTACCCGGAGGCGTCCTGGCACTATAGACCGCTGGGGAACCCGTCCTGGCTTTCCCTGTGAGATGTTCCCTCCTGTGTATCTCCAAGGTGAAACCAGGCATCCCCGGCGTTTGTGGGGGGCCGTTGTGGAGATGAGGCAAGCTAATGCCTAGAGTTGCCGAGTGTGATCCCTGGTTAGAGTAGACACCGAGATGAGAATTATCGAGTCCGCTGACCCTGGTTCACGACCCTGCCGCGTCGGGAATTGAACCCTGGTCCCGGGCCGTCCTCTGCTTCCGGGTCTGCCGCCTATAACCAGTGAGCCACACCACTCCACACAGGGCAGGGAGTATGATTCTTTGATTGATAGGGTGTCAGGAACTGCATCCCATGGTTGAACCATATTTTGCTGTTCTGCCATCTCTGTAATTTCAGGGTCTGTGTTGCAGCTGAATCACATGGTCTTCCTACAACAGTTAGGGTCCATTTTGGCAGGAGGTAGGTTCTTTATGCCATGCTAGGCCCTTAGGTTACAGCCACAGCCTGATAGCCTCCTAGGGTTCCATCATACCTCCAGCTGTAATCCACTCCCAGGCCTCACCCAGCACAGACACCAGCACTTGATGCAACCTCACCTTCTCAGCATCCACACTGAGCATTATGCAGCATGACCACTCATCCCAGGCATACACAGACCCATCACCTCACGGCATCGTCCCCTTTCCTTACACACGGGACAGACCACGCATGCTATGTCGCTGCACCCTGTTTCTTGAGGACTCCAAACAGACTGTGCTGCAGTGTTAAGAGGTGGAATCATGACACTGATTGATAGGAATTGAAGTGCAGTAGTGGCGCGGTTTTCCTGAGCAGGGTGATGGCGGTGTATTCCCTTCACCGGTGCAATGACTTGCAGGCAGGGTGTATTTGAAAAAATTAGGCACACACTAGTTCTTGTCCAGAGCCAAGAAGCGCTCCACAGCCCTGTCCTTGGATGGTTGAATGGGATTTTATTAATCAATCAATCAGATTTGTAGAGTAGAAAACTGTGTCACCCGTGAGGGTTTCCAGGTGCTGAAAGACCCATCTGCCGGTTCTCCTGTTGATTGTACTTCCAGGTCATGAGGTCCTTCCTTCCTGAAATGCTGGAGGGATGGAGAGGCTCAGAAGTGCAGGGGGAGGTTGTTCCAGGTCTTGGCCGCCTGGTGGGAAAAGGAGCGGCCTCCGCTGTTCGTCCGGTGGATACGACGTGTGGCTGTTAAAAAGAGGGATTCGGGCGGAGTTTCCTTGTAGGTTGGTGGAAGTTCATTCGAGTGTTGAGGTACACTGGTCCTTCGTTGTGTAGTGCCTTGTAAGCGTGTTTGAGCAGCTTGAACTGACATCTCTTCGCGACCGGTAGCCAGTGGAGTTTCCTGAGGTGAGGGGTGATGTGAGTCCACCTGGGGAGGCCGAGGATGAGTCTGGCTGCTGTGTTCTGGATAGTCTGGAGTTTCGTCATGAGTTGGGCGGTTGTTCCGACTTAGAGGGAGTTACCTTAGTCTAGTGTTCTAGTGATGAGAGCTTGTGTGACTGTTCACCTGGTGTTGGGTGGAAGCCATCTGAAGAGCTTCCTGAGCATTCGGATGGTGACGAAGCAAGCGGAGGAGACGGCACTGACCTGCTTCTTCAATGAGACATCAAAACATCTGTAAATGTTACCCGGAATGGTGAAGTTCACATCAAGTTCTGGATCGGCATGGGTTGTACTAGACTAATCTAATCATCACACTTGCAACGCTCGATACCTGATAACGGGGCCCAACCAAACATGAGTGCAGCCTAACGACCAAGGGAGGATTCAGGTTGGTGAAACTTGATTTTAGTGAATTACCAAACTATGAAAAACAAATTTCCTCATGAAATGTTAGAAATTCGAGAAAAAATGCCAGACAAAGAGGGCACATGGGAAAACAAAATGGTACAAGAAAATAGTGATAAGAGGAAGAGGCAGGTATCATGGAGGTGATAGCAGGCAGGGACTGTTGGGGTATTGGTGGGGTATGGCTAATAAGCTATAGTCAATTGTAAAGTTACAAGGGCAAGAGAAAACAACTGACATGCTTTACCGCTAGGGTACAGCTTTAACTCCCAGTGCTGACAAGCAGGTCTCACTGTAAGAGAAGCGTTTTGTTAGACATTGCAGTGTGTGTGTTACCCCAGAAGCACTTCCAGTCCTGACCAGCAGGAGTCACTGGAAGAGCAGTATATGTCTATCTGTCCTTGCAGAGACTGTGTGTGACCCGACTAGCACCTCCTGTCCTGATCAGTGGAGTAAGGAAACTTGAGCCCCCCCCTGCAAAGTACATGGAGGGGGTCCCCCACACTCTCAGACCCGGTCAGGAGCTATCAGGCCAGGGGCCCGCCACCCGTGCATTGTGCCAGCTGTGCTGAGGGGGCCAACTGGAGCTCGGGCCCCCCATGCACCGCGGGGCTGCGGGCGCTAATGTTACACCACTCCTGATCAGCAGGTGTCGCTGAAAGAATAGTATTTGCCTCTACGTTCCTCCACAGTGTTACTCCTGTAGCACTCCCGATCCTGACCAGCAGGTGTCACTGTAAAGTAACAATTCAATGTTTCCAAATGCCCTGACCAGGATTCATTATGTGTCCACCAATTGGGTGAAATATTGTGCAGAACAAACAGAGCAATGTCTCGACTCCATCAGCCCTGAGGGCCACAGAAAACACACCATGGATAAGATATATGGCTCCATCTTTACTGAAAATCCTTACAATGGTATGTGCATTCTTTTATCACACAAATGACATTGCAGTTTATATCTTTTTGTTTTTCAGACATTGCAATTTGTTTCCATATATTTAAGAAAGAAAGGACAATTGCCTAAGCAGCACATGTTTCAGGCCTGCACCTGTATTATGAATGATTTGGGACTCTCTTCCGTCCCATATCCGAGGACTTGAAGACCTGTTCGCATTTGAAAAACGCCGTGCAGTTAACACAAGGACGGGCTGCCAGGAAGGAAGGAGCAGGGAGGCCGACTACATTGAGAACGGTATCACCCAACTGAAGAAGATTTCTCACGGGACAAGTACTGCAAGTGAGATCTTCTGTTACCCAATTGAAAAGGGTTACTCGGCATTATAATCTACACCCTGACTCCTATGGGAGGCCAGAGATAGAAGGTTCAAAACTTAGAACGGTGGCTCCTCCTGGCAGCTAAAGAAACGGTTAATACAGATCCGTATGAAGGCAGAAAATGAGAGTATCAAACCTCATACTGTAGAATTCTGGATACACTGGTCTGAAAGTCAAGGCAATTTAACGAACCAATGGCTTTGGAGATAGAACAGCTTTACGGATATTGAATAAGTAAAGCATCACGAGTCCAAATTGAAAGGCGACTCCTCATAGAACCAAGTAGTTCCATCCAGGGGGATAATAAAATTCAACTGGACCAACAAGAATCAGTCCTGATGAAGGCATACTAGAAAAAGCCGAAACGCCGCGTCGACCTTTTGATTCTGTGACCTTTTATTGTATTTTAAATTGTGATGATCATGTACACTGTGTAATGGTTTAAATTGTACCCTTTTTTATAACATTGTATTGTGTAATAAAACTTGTATTTTGTTACCTAACTTTAGTAGTGTTATGTTCTTAACTAGAAAAACACGGTTATTTGTTTGAAAATTTATTTAACAAATCTGTCTATTTTTGTTGCTAGCAATCCTACCTTGATAACGTTGATCCAATCTTCCAACAGTAGAACATTTACTTTTATATGTTATATCAGGAACAAGTATATAGTTTTTGCCTCCCTCTTGGTTAATATACCCCCTTAGATACAATTAATGATTCTAGTGTATCAAAGGAGAGACCCATTAGTCCTACACTAAAAACAAGACATTATCTAAACTGTCCAACGAACCTGGACGTTTTTTTTTTTTTCTCTCCTAAATTTTCCCCACCGTCCTCTACTTAACTAGAGTGGGGCCCTCCTTTTGGTTTACACATTCGCATTTAGGAGGGCCATTAAAACTTACTTGTTCCCTAATGTTTTTTAATCTCCCCTTTCTCGCTTCGGCCCTGCAGTTTGTGTGGTGTTATGTGTGTTTATCTGCCTGTTCAAAAGCGCCGGGACGCCCCTTCGCTGGGGCAGCTGTGCGCTATAAAAATCTGTATAACATAACATAACATAACAGATTTTGAATATTGAAACCTCGAGTCTTCCTGAGTGTTTTCCAGGCATGAGTCCTGCTCTGCTCACTATGTCAAAGGGCTCTAGCAGCACACATTGATGGCTCAAATACTCCGAAACCAGTCCTGGGTTGCTTGTGTTTCTGTTCAGAGGGCATCATGCCTGGTAGTTCAGGCTGGACTGTTCCTATTGGAGTGGAAGCAAAGCTGATTTGCATATGGCTAGTTCATGCCTGAGGTGGCACAGTGGGCAAAACAAAAAACAATGGACTGGATTGTGGCCCAGAGTAATTACCAGTGGATAAGATTAATTGAAGTAATCCATGCATCCCTTTTTTGTTTTCCTCAGTGTGACGGGTGTGCCCAGGCGTGGGGCTCATACTCAGGGTTCCATCTGACTCAAGCTGCTTATCACTGACCAGGCTCAAATAGGCCCAAACCAGTCTGGCTTGTATGTGCTCTCCTCCGAAGGGACCGGCTTAGCAGTTCAGGCTGGACTCAGAAGCAAAACTGATTACTTATGACTGGTTCCTGTCTGAGGTGCCATGATGGGTAAAAAGCACACCTGTATTACAGTCCTTCATAATTACTGGTGGCTGAGATGAATTCACATCATCAATCAAGCACTTTTTTGTTTGTCTCATCGTGGTTCCCTAGGTGAGAAGGGTATGCACAAATGTATGTTTCATGCACACTGTGAGAAAGGAGTATAGATGCACCCTACCAGCGTGGCTCAAATATGCCAAAACCAGTCTGCGGTCACTTGTGTTCTAAATATTGTATTGTCGTTTTTGGTGAAACACAACATCATAAGAATCAAAATAGTCGATGCACGGAGGTGTGTGTCGGACCTCAAGGAGCACCGCCATAGGGATACAGTAATAACGATTATGGAGTTGACGTCAGCGTATCATTTACTGGAATTGTTGCGTAAGGAGGTTGAGGTAAAGTTTTGGCACAAGATTAAATGCTGTGAATCCCAAATGAGATTGACATAATTCCAAAAGCAAACAGTGTAACAAAGGGTGTGCTCGCTAACCAACGACATGAGCGAACTAGAAGAACGCTCCAATATCGCTAAAGGAATAAAGTAGGTATATAGAGACGAGGGGAGGGAGGAGAGCTACCGGAGCTGTTGGTGGGGTGTCTAAATGGAGGTATAATACGAGTCATTGGACAGTGTAGTTGAGGTGAACGGGCCTCTTGTGGAAGCTGAAGATGGTGCATGAATGGGCATAGTGTTTACCATATGCGTTGCGAAGTAACCAGGTTAATTTTATAATGCGATTGGGATATGTGCATGCTTCTAAGGTAAGTAACCCACGCCCACCAGGTGTGGCAGGAAATCTTTTTGAAGGATTTACAATCAATTAGAATGGCTTTCAGGGCAATAGTGAGTAACATGTCAAGAAGATCAAGGTACGAGCCCAGGAGTTCGATAGATGGCGCGGCTGAGTGCAGACCAAGTGTTACCACTGAGAAGTTCAACGAGTTGGGAGTTTTGAAAGTTTTATTCAATTAGAAAGAGGCATTCACCAAGAAAGAGGCGAGGAAGGGGCATGAAAAGAACATATGTTCAATACCGCTAGTCAAGGTCCCACAGGACCAGCAAGCATCCAACTATGTAAGTTTTAGTTAAAAAAGCTTGGCAGGGGTCCAGTTGAGGAAGTGAGCTGCAAAGAACCTTGCCTGTATCAGTGAGGAGATTAGTTTGTTTTGAAGAAGCCAAGGGCAGATTTTCGACCAGGAATCCGCAGTTAGGGGTGGTGAGCCTTTAGAGGAGAGGTAAAAAGACCACGTGGTTAGTAGGGTAGGGTTTCGTGGGGATGAGGTTTTGCTAAGCATTTTATAGATCTTGTTTGCGACATTGCCTCCTGCTTGAAGCAGCTGGACCGTGGGGAGAGAAGTTGATTTCTGAAGAGGACATAACTTGGAGGAGATTTTTGCATTAATTTGTAGGAAGTCAGTGAAATCCAGGTTAGAAAGGTCTTTATTCTTTGGTAAAGTCGCAAAGGATAAGGGTTCAGAGCCCGTATACAGATCTGCTACCAGAGACACCCTTGGCAGCCCATATTGGACCGATGGGTGAGAAGTTAACAATCGCAGTTTCTTATCGTTCCATAGTGTCAAGGTGGTGGAGTAGATGAATGGACCTTATCTACAGATAGTAGGGCTGAGATTGTATCACTGAAGATCCTGATGGAGTGTGGAAAGGGCTCATGGGAAATAGTCAGAGTTGCTTCTAAAGAGAAAGGATGACTGATGGATTGTTCAACATTGAGCCACCCAGGTTTTTTGATGGGTTCAACTACAAACCAATGCACCCTTTGCACAGCCAAGTAAGCCGTTTGCTAGTGTACCCTGTTTGGGAAGTTACAACCACCCTCTTTGGGTGTCACTCTAATTTCTTAAGACTAATTCTAGTTTTTTCTTGTTCCAAAGGAAATCAGAGATGAGTTTAGCAACTTTATAGAAGTTCTGGGACAGTCGAACAGGGAGCATGCTAGATAAGATGTTATCAGTGGGGTCACCATCACTTTGACAGTTTCTAACCTGCCCCACCAAGAGATAGGAACAAGACGGAGAAGCAGCCCGGGAAAGAACAGCCTCACTACCTCGTCACAAATTATATACTGTACAAACACTTTGCCAACCTCAATGACCAGCTGCTCATTGATCAAAACTTAGACATCAATTATATACAATAAGAGAGGCAACCACAATCACCTAGTAAATATCATGAATTTAAGAGACGAGCAAGTAAACTGTTGCAAGTCCTGGTTGATGAGTTAATTTCTTTGCTGTAATTCATTAATGTTTTCTTCTTTTTTCTCACAATAGCGCAGCCAACGCGTTTCGCCTGTAAAAAGGCTTCATCAGGGCAAAAAGTATTAAAACACTCTGGAACGAGAAAGATTCTCTCCCATGTGCAGTAACGTGTAATCAACTCTTTCATGAATACTAGAGGTATTAGCTACACATTCTTCCAACAATATCAAACTTGCGAGGAAATAGGTCATATTGTGCCCTCGCACTTGTTGTCACATCCCCATACAATTCCATACAATATTGGTCACTTTCAAGTTAACGCACAGTAGTAAAGATAGTCTTGCATGCATTGCCAGTCGGGAAATATGTTTAAGAGTCCATGCAGACTCTAAGTTACTAATTATTTCGATACTCATTATGAGTAACTTATTTTGTGGTCATTACAAAAATAGATGCCCAGATATTTGAGGAATATGGATCTCCATTGGAAGTTTGAGTTAACAACACAGGTGGGGTCGCAATGAAAATGTAAAGGCAAGACTTCCATTTGATCTTTGTTTGAAGATTATCCAGAAAAGTGGGAGAACTTGTTGATAATATTCAGGAGCACTCAAATTGTTCGTTGGAGGATTCTGTAAAAGTTCAAATGTAATCTGCATATGCGGCTGTTTTATATGTCACTTCCCTGAATTATATAGCTGCAATTTTTGTGAATTCTTTTATCATTATTAGGAAGGGATAGATAGCCAAAAAATATAATACGGGAAACAGGGGGTAGTTTTGGCGAGTACCCTGTTTAGGGTCACAGGGTTGCGACAGGGCACCATTGATTTTAAGTCCAGCTGATGGATTAGAGTACAACGCCATGGCCATTTTGATGAAGGAGACCCCTGGGTTATATCTGGATAAGGCCGCTTCAAGGTACGGCCAAGAAACCTTGTTGAAGGCTTTCTCTGCATCCAGAGCTCCGACAGCTGCTGGAGCGGAGAGCGGGATAGAAGATTTCTCTAAAATATGTCAAAATAAGAAAATGTTCTCCCAGGCCAATGGTCCATTGATAGAGCCAGTCTGAGTTAGATAGATCATTTTAGTTATCACTATAGAAAGCCAGTTGGCCAGGATTTTAGCATTCATTTTTGCCTCCATATTTATTAGAAATAGGTCTAGAATTTGTAGGGTCAGAATGATCTTTCCCCTCCTTGGGGATGACCATAATATTAGCCTCAGAAGCGGTGCCGAACACTTTACTGGAGGTGGCAAAGTGGTTTAGGGCAGACTCCAAGGGGTCTATAAATGTGGGAACAAAGGTTTTATAAAATAAATTTGAGGCCCAGGGCTTTACAAGTAAGGGTAGATTTTATTGCAAGCAGAATCTCACGTCTATATATTGGTCTGTTTAAAGTTAGCTAATCATCTGGAGAAGTTAACTTTATTGGTAGGTTTCGGAGAAAGTCTCAGCAATCCTCCCCGGATGTGTTTGCGGTTGGGGTGTACGATTCAGTATAAACATTTTCAAAGACCTTAAGGATGTCACTAGTTGTTGATTGCAGTTTACCACAATGGTCTTTGAAGTTCTGGATTAGAAAGGAGTTACTTTTGAATTTCAGGTATGCAACTAAAACAATTTCTTGCCTTTTCCAGGCGTGTACCCATTGATGAGCACGCTTACTAATAATGGAATTATATTCAAATTTGAGACGTTTGACTGTGGTCATGTCTGGAGGGTCATTTGCTTGTCTCTATAGTAATTATTTTGCTTTAATTTCAGTAGTTTGTCCAGGGAGGCTTTTATAGTTTTATTTTTCTTAGACATGTGGCTTATCACTAGACCTCTGAAAAAGTACTCCAGTGTCTCTCAAAGTTTAATCAGGGAGAAGACAGAAGCTTTGTTTTGTTGCGTAAATCAGGCAAATGATTTATGTAAATCACGCACAGTTCCGTCATCATTTATTTATTTATTTATTTATTTATTTTTGAAGCTTATAAAGCGCACGGCTACCTCCGGCGGAGGTGTCCCAGCGCTGAGATTACCCGAATGCCACCCAGAGAAGGTACCAGAAGTAAATCCTACAGAAAGGAAATAAAAGAAACAGACATTATTATGAACAATTAGTAAACAGCCAAGTTTTGAGTTTTCGTCGAAAGACCGTCTCAGATTCAATGAACCTGAGTTCCACGGGTAGTCTGTTCCAGAGTTTGGCAGCAGTGACGGTGAAAGTTCTGCCGCCACATCTGGAAAGTCTGAATCTTGGGACGATCAGTAAACGAAGGCTGTTAGATCTGAGGTGCCTAACAGAAGATGAAATTTTAAGGCGTTTACTCAGGTAAGACGGGCCTGTTCCATGAGTAGCACGAAATGCCAAGGTCAAGATCTTAAACTCAATACGCCGAGCTATGGGGAGCCAGTGGAGCTTATCTCTGTACGCTCTGACTGAGGTACGAGCAGGAATATTGCCAATAAGCCGAGCCGCGGCATTTTGGACTATCTGCAGGCGATCAATCAAATACTGGGGGGCACCAGCATACAGGCTGTTAGCATAGTCCAAATGTGTGGTGATAAGTGCCTGGACCACCGTTTTGCGAGAAGATTGAGGAAGATACGGGAATATCTTCCTAATCATGCGCAATTTCGCAAAGCAAGCCCCCGCAACCTTGTTGACTTGGGATTTACCAGACCAGACATCACGAACCTCGGTATTCATGCGTTAAGTGCGACCTTTAGATTGAATGGGTAGTATTTAAAGAGTGATCAGGATGGCGGCGTGGTCTGAAATTGTGATGGGTTCGATGTGTGCAAATGTTGTGTTGTGAACGAGGGAGGGTTGACCAGAATGTAGTCAATTCTCAAGAAAGTGTTGTGTGGTGGAGAGAAAAAGGTGAAGCCATTTCCTGTGAGGATATTCAGTCTCCAGATGTTGGATAGGTGGTGCATTTTACAGAGAGAGTTCATTGCTTTATGAGCATTGAGTACTATGAACCTAAAGACAGAATATCTATCTAATACGATGTCCATCAGGAGGTTGAAGTCACCACCCAGGATGATTCAGGCTTTTGGGGGGGCGGGGGGGGGGGGGGGCGTGGGGAGTAGTGAAAGTTTCATGGATAAATTGTCCCAGAATGGTGAGTCGTCCAAAGTAGCAGCATAAATGTTTACCGCATATATTTCTGTTGTGTCGTTTTGGAGCCTTGGGATCAACCATTTGCCATTATTGTCATGTTTCGATGTTCTAGTTGAGAGACCAGAGTTCTTGGGGATCAAGGTAATCACTCCCTTCTTCTTAGAGACCGCTGCGGTGCAGGCTACGTGGGCGACCCATCCTGATCGCATGGACAGTGCCTCCTTGTAGCCAATCCTGGTTCCCTGGAGGAAAACTAGGTTGTCCTTAAGAAGGTGGCAGTAGTCAGTGAACTCCCTTCATTTCAGTGAGTGGTTGAGGCCTTTAGTGTTAAGGGAAACAACCTTGAGTAGTGGAGTATGCTGATTAGTCATCTGGGTTCAAGGTGATTATTGCGTGTGTGGTTTGAGGCGGGGCCAGATCACGTGGTGAAACAAAGGGTGTGATGTCGCAGACATATGGGTCAGAGGGAGAGAAAGTGACAGGTGGAGAAGGAGGAGTGAATTGCTTCGACTCTCTAAAACATGTCACATTTTGGCTATCGTCCTAATTGGCATATTTAACTTACCTATAAGTCCTATTATATGGTACTCCGTAGTGTCTGTAAGTTAAATGTCGCTGGTGGATTGGAATACACATTGTACCAGCACTTGAGTGACAGTGCAAACATACCTGCAGGCCTAATACTGTAGCATGTCTGTGCAGTTTTAAAACTGTAAATTCAATCTGTCAAAATACTGCTTTTGAGAGGTCTAAATCTTCTTTTCAGTATTAATACATCACCCCTAAATAGGCCTTAATGCCCAATAAGGCAGGGTACATTGTAATTAAAAGTAGGATGTGTAAAAGTTTATTGTAAAGCATATCATTACACTTACACAGTCCCAAATGTTATTTTCTCTGTAGCAGGGTTAGCTGTTCCATAGGAAAGCATTTTGATATAATAGAAAGATTAAATAATATTACCTTCACTTAGAAAACACCTACAAAGTTCATTCTTGGTCTTTTTAAAATATGTTTTATAAGCCCACTTCATTGGTAAAGTTGGATATGTACTAAATATTTTACAAAGGGTACTTTTGAAAAGTCACCCTTTTCTTTCCTATTTGTATGAACATCCAATTGTCTGAATCGCCCCTTGATGAGTTGTGAACTTGCTCCCAGAGCTGAGACAACCGCCTTGGGTTTGGGAAGGTGTCCTCTTCCTCTGACAGGTTGACTATCTAGGCTGTTCCCAGGAACTTTATTAACTTCAAAGAGACCTACCCTGTCACAGACAGATGTAGCTAATACCCGGGCCTGCCCCATCCTTGGTCCCCCTAGTCAGCCAGGCACCAATCCCAGTGGGAGAGGAGCTGCCCCCAGAATCACTTTTGAGTGGCCACAGAGAGGGATTGCTCATTTCCCTGACCACACCTCTATGATGGTCACAGAAACTCTGCATAGGGTTTAAAGGTTCTGCCATATTAGATTTATGTCAATTGTTTGCTGTAGAGCACACAGGAACTGCTGCAAAAGCATGTAGGGTTACCTCTGGGAATGTTTCACCTATTGGTTAGAAAGGGGCCAGTGCCAGGCATAAATGAAGCACCCCTGGGCACCCTCTTCAGAACACTACTGGAGCTGTGGAAAATAGAAGTAGGGCTGCACCTTCTGTTGAGACCTGTGAAGAAACCTAAAAGGCTAGACCTGCTCCCACCTGTACCTAGAACAAAGAAGTGGACTCCCAATATCACTTGGCTGATCTCCTGTCAAGCTATAGGTGCACAACAGGCTGCTGGAAGCCCTTTTACCTGAAGAGCCCAGCTGACTAGTTCCATCTGGACCTGCCCTTGATCCTGTTGGTGGTTTCTACTTGAGTGAGCCTTGTCCCCAAAGTCATGTTCCTGAGGTCCTGGGACCTTTGACTGTGTCAACATGTACTCCTCCTAACATCCTAAAAAACCTGGGGCCTCATTTATGAGGCTGTGCGTCACTTTTACGCCGCTGGTGCGTCACTTTTTGTGACGCACCAGAGGCGTAAAAAATGCGCCTTGTTGCGCCATATTTACAAAGTGACGCATCTAGGTAGGTGCGTCACTTTGTAAACCCCTGCGCCACATTATACCTGCGCCAGGTATTATGTATGCAAGGGGGGCGTATTGACGTTAGGAAGGGGCGTATTGACGTAAGGAAGGGTCGTAGAAGTGACGCAGTGAAATCTATGAGATTTCACTGCGTCACTTTTAGGATGCCGTTGCGTCAAAATCTTGCGCCTGCCTCACAGCAGGCGTAAGACTGACGCAGGCCCTTTCACATGGGGCTTGCCCCATGTGAAAGGACGCATTGCTGGAGTTGCGTCACTTTTGAGACACACTCCAGCAATGCGTCACTTTTGCGCTTACAGATACGTCAGAAATACTGACGTATCTGTAACTCCTTGCAACATGATGCGTCATACATTAAATATGACGCATCAGGAATGTCGCAAGGAGTGCGCACTGAGAAATGACGCATCGCTGCTTTCACGCAGCAATGCGTCATTTCTCATAAATGAGGCCCCTGAGACTTAAAAATGTTTTGGCTGCTAAGACCTCCAGGGGACCAGGACAAACAAACCAAGTTAATCCTATAAAGGTGCTTAGTCACTGGGGAAACGATTTAGTTTGTTCCTACTTGGAGCTTTTCTGCAGCAGCAAATCTGTTTCGCAGAGAGGCTATCTGGCCTCGTGGGGCAAAATCCAGCTACTGATTACAGTTCTGCCCCACTGCATCTGAGCTCCCAAAAACTGACTAGATCTGAATGCAAAAATCTTCACAAGGAGAAGGAGCCCAAAAGTATCCTGCCAGTGAGGGACCTTCCTTGGACAAGTATTTTGGATTTGTTCTGCTCGAAGCTTTTCCCCCAAAAGTCAACGGCTTCAAATTGACTTCTTTTGTCGGCTATGTGGCCTCATAGAGCCCTTCTCGGTCGCCACCTGCTGCCTTTCCCTGCTGAGGATTTTGGACTTTCATTTCAGAGGCTAAGTCCGAAGGTAAAACTTCTGATTCTAATGGACCTTGCTTCTGTATCCGGCACGCACTCCATGGCCATTGCGGTCTTGTTAAGAGTTCTCTGAAGTCACTTTCCCCCTACAGAACCAACCCTCTCCATACTGCATTTGTGTGGCTCCCCAGGCTCTTTTTTGATTGACATTTTCATGATGGTAGACTCCATTTTGCTGACCTCATGTTAGATTGGCCCTACCAGATAGGGACAAACTGAAGAGACCGCACAAAAGACAAGACACAAGAAAAACGCGGTGTGTCATACTGGAGCGGAACTTGTGCACCTTCTTTTTTTTTCAGGAATTTTTATATTGCGGAAACTTGACCTGAAGGCATCAGAGTGATTTACATGAGCACCAGTTGCACCACAGACGGACACATTAATTGTTTGTTAGACACAGGGAGAATACGTGATTTGCCCAGAATCACAGAATTTTGAGTGTCCCTGCCGAGACTCAAACCCGGTTCCCCATCTTCAAGAATTACCATTCTAGCTGTTAGGCCACATGCTTCCCACTTGTCTGGGTCTATATCTGCTTGAAGGCAGTTGCTTGATTGATCCTCGTTGGATTTGTGTTTTCAGCGGTCTCCACTCTCATGTTACGGCGCATCCGTCATAACTAGGTTTTTGTCTGTGAGTTCACCAAACTGAACCCTCAAGGACATGGATGCTCCTACAAGGGCAGGACTGTGTTTCTGAATTCCATTTTGCTGATTAAGGGCCTGATTTAGGATTTGGTGGACCGGGTTACCCCGTCTCAAACATTACGGATTACAGTGCATTTTATCCTATGGAACTTGTAATATGGTGGACGGGATATCCGACACATTTTTTATAGATTAACCCATCCCAAAACTTTAAATCAGGCCGTAATTCCCACTGGGTAGAACACCCAGGGTGGGGTGTAACACTAACAGCCCTTTCTCCTAAAAGACACTGGACTAAGATATTAGTTTTAGTCTTTAGGGCCATCCTATCAGTGCAGTCGATATCAGTCAAATTGGTGTCATATACCTGCATACACATTACACAGCTGGTGTTCCAAACATATGTAAACTATAGTGTCACGTGTTTCAGGAGAACTACAGCGGCTACAGAAAGAACATGTAGCTGTAGAGATTCTGTACTGCTACAAAGATACATCATCAGTGGCGGCTGCCTCGGAACGGGGGTGGTGGGGAATGGATCAAAAAAAGTAAACAAATAAACTTACCTTCGCCACTGCATGCCTCTTCTCCGTCCTCTTCAACTGCTGGTAGCTCCGGAAGCACCCAGGCTCCCCTACTCGACCAGCCAATCACAACGCTGCATGAGCACAGCCTAGTGGAGAACATGCTAAGTGCGCATGACGGCTTGGCCGCCACTGTACATCATAATGTTGTTAATTAATCTAGTAAGATTTCTGCACTAAGGGTGCCTTATATACATCTTTTAGGACCAAAGGTATTGAACCACAGATCAGGAAAAGAATGCATACCAGGGCCAGGTGAGTCTACTGAACCTGTGCTGCCCCCCCCCCTCCCACCCTAGCTCCTTGAGACCCTCACGGGTGAGTAGCGCACTTTATGAACCCCTGATTGAGTGATTGATTGGACAGACAGTGCTGCACTGAAGCCCTGACACCCTTGCAGCTAAAGAACGGGTCTGACACACAGGTTGTTCCACTTGACTTGCAGGTGTGCCTGTTAGAAGTACTTGCTTTTGCTGTGGGCTGTTACTTCAGCTGCAATCACAGCTCTGGCCAGCAGGTGTCGCTAAAAGACCATTGCTTTGATCTCTCAAGAGTTATGCAGTCAAAAAGTTGGCTTTTTGCAACATCGCTGCATCTTCTGGGTCTGGCCATGTGCTTGCTTGCAAGCACGAAGACTTGTTTTACACTGTACATTTCCACGTTCGTGAGGAACACACGTGCCTCTGTTCCTGAACATACACCTTTACCGTGAGTTGTACGAGGCAAAAAGGGCGCACGTTTCTACTGAACACGAGGAGTACTGGTGGGAACGCTCACGTTATGTTTATTTGCACAAGAATAGGACTCTTTTATGAGCACTGATTCTGGTGGTGCACTGTGCACAGACGGAAAACTGTGCACACAGGTTCTGTTGAAGTGCCTAAAAGAAGTACTTTTGTGCGCACTTAAGTTCTTTTCTGTGCACATGCAGAGTGAAATGTTGTGCTCATAATTTCTGCTTGAGTGGCAATGGGTTCTGCTGGTGGGCACGAGAAGTGCAATACAGGCGTTTGTACTCATTGTGATCGGTTTGTGTGCACACAAGGGTTGCAGTTTGGACTGAAACAAGACTCTCTCACGAGGGCAAAGCTTTGCACAGGGATTGCAGTTTGTGTGTACAGCGAATGCTGTGTGTGAACATCCTCAGCAGGGGAGGCAATGAGCTCCCTTTGTACGCACCAGGAAAGCCGTGTGTGTGCACTACAATTACTGCCTGAGTGCACATCCATTCTGTTTGTTTACAAGATGTGTTTGTATGCACTACAATTACTGCCTGAGTGCACATCCATTCTGTTTGTTTACAAGATGTGTTTGTATATGCACTACAATTACTGCCTGAGTGCGCATCCATTCTGTTTGTTTACAAGATGTGTTTGTATATGCACTACAATTACTGCCTGAGTGCGTATCCATTCTGTATGTTTACAAGATGTGTTTGTATGCACTACAATTACTGCCTGCGTGCGCATCCATTCTGCTTTATTACAAGATGTGTATGTACTACAATTACTGCCTGAGTGCGCATCCATTCTGTTTGTTTACAAGATGTGTTTGTATGCACTACAATTACTGCCTGAGTGCGTATCCATTCTGTATGTTTACAAGATGTGTTTGTATGTACTACAATTACTGCCTCATTGCGCATCCATTCTGCTTGTTTACAAGATGTGTTTGTATGCACTACAATTACTGCCGGCGTGCGCATCCATTCTGCTTTATTACAAGATGTGTTTGTATGCACTACAATTACTGCCTGAGTGCGCATCCATTCTGCTTTATTACAAGATGTGTTTGTATGCACTACAAATACTGCCTGAGTGCGTATCCATTCTGTTTGCTTACAAGATGTGTTTGTATGTGCTACAATTACTGCCTGAGTGCGTATCCATTCTGCTTTATTACAAGATGTGTTTGTATGTACTACAATTACTGCCTGCGTGCGCATCCATTCTGCTTTATTACAAGATGTGTTTGTATGTACTACAATTACTGCCTGAGTGCGTATCCATTCTGCTTTATTACAAGATGTGTTTGTATGTACTACAATTACTGCCTGAGTGCGTATCCATTCTGCTTTATTACAAGATGTGTTTGTATGTACTACAATTACTGCCTGAGTGCGCATCCATTCTGCTTTATTACAAGATGTGTTTGTATGTACTACAATTACTGCCTGCGTGCGCATCCATTCTGCTTTATTACAAGATGTGTTTGTATGTACTACAATTACTGCCTGAGTGCGTATCCATTCTGCTTTATTACAAGATGTGTTTGTATGCACTACAATTACTCCCTGAGTGCGTATCCATTCTGCTTTATTACAAGATGTGTTTGTATGTACTACAATTACTGCCTGCGTGCGCATCCATTCTGCTTTATTACAAGATGTGTTTGTATGTACTACAATTACTGCCTGAGTGCGCATCCATTCTGTTTGTTTACAAGATGTGTTTGTATGCACTACAATTACTGCCTGAGTGCGCATACAGTCTGTTTGCTTACAAGATGTGTTTGTATGCATTACAATTACTGCCTGAGTGCGTATCCATTCTGTTTGCTTACAAGATGTGTTTGTATGTACTACAATTACTGCCTGAGTGCGCATCCATTCTGCTTGTTTACAAGATGTGTTTGTATGCACTACAATTACTGCCTGAGTGCGTATCCATTCTGTATGTTTACAAGATGTGTTTGTATGTACTACAATTACTGCCTCAGTGCACATCCATTCTGCTTGTTTACAAGATGTTTAGGTATGCACTACAATTACTGCCTGCGTGCGCATCCATTCTGCTTTATTACAAGATGTGTTTGTATGCACTACAATTACTGCCTGAGTGCGTATCCATTCTGTTTGCTTACAAGATGTGTTTGTATGTACTACAATTACTGCCTGAGTGCGTATCCATTCTGCTTTATTACAAGATGTGTTTGTATGCACTACAATTACTGCCTGCGTGCGCATCCATTCTGTTTTATTACAAGATGTGTTTGTATGCACTACAATTACTGCCTGAGTGCGTATCCATTCTGCATGTTTACAAGATGTGTTTGTATGTACTACAATTACTGCCTCAGTGCGCATCCATTCTGCTTGTTTACAAGATGTGTTTGTATGCACTACAATTACTGCCTGCGTGCGCATCCATTCTGATTTATTACAAGATGTGTTTGTATCCACTACAATTACTGCCTGAGTGCGTATCCATTCTGCATGTTTACAAGATGTGTTTGTATGTACTACAATTACTGCCTCAGTGCGCATCCATTCTGCATGTTTACAAGATGTGTTTGTATGTACTACAATTACTGCCTGAGTGCGCATCCATTCTGTTTGTTTACAAGATGTGTTTGTATGCACTACAATTACTGCCTGAGTGCGCATACAGTCTGTTTGCTTACAAGATGTGTTTGTATGCACTACAATTATTGCCTGAGTGCGCATCCATTCTGTTTGTTTACAAGATGTGTTTGTATGCACTACAATTACTGCCTGAGTGCGCATACAGTCTGTTTGCTTACAAGATGTGTTTGTATGTACTACAATTACTGCCTGAATGCGCATCCATTCTGCTTGTTTACAAGATGTGTTTGTATGCACTACAATTACTGCCTGAGTGCACATCCATTCTGCTTGTTTACAAGATGTGTTTGTATGCACTACAATTACTGCCTGAGTGCGTATCCATTCTGTTTTCTTACAAGATGTGTTTGTATACACTACAATTACTGCCTGAGTGCGCATCCATTCTGTATGTTTACACGATGTGTTTGTATGCACTACAATTACTGCCTGAGTGCGTATCCATTCTGTTTGCTTACAAGATGTGTTTGTATGCACTACAATTACTGCCTGAGTGCGCATCCATTCCGCTTGTTTACAAGATGTGTTTGTATGCACTACAATTACTGCCTGAGTGGGCATCCATTCTGCTTGTTTACAAGATGTGTTTGTATGCACTACAATTACTGCGTGAGTGCGTATCCATTCTGTTTGCTTACAAGATGTGTTTGTATGCACTACAATTACTGCCTGAGTGCGCATCCATTCTGCTTGTTTACAAGATGTGTTTGTATGCACTACAATTACTGCCTTAGGTGCACTTGGAGGAGTGTGATGGATAGTGGTTGTGTTGTTACGGTCACTGGCAGCTCTAAGAGGGACAATGGGTGGAGCAAGCTGCAGTGCCCTCCTGACCAGGGCCCCGGAACTCATTTTTTTCACAAATTAAGCACTGGGAGTACCCATACAATCCCCAAATATTGTAGTCAGTGTCGAGTCATGAAGGTCAGTTCATCAAAATGCCTGGGGTATCAGGTGACATCACAAGCCATTTGACCTTTACTTTCACTTACACAAACATGCTTACACATAAACAGACTCTCCCCCCCCTCCTCCAAGCATGCTCACAACATACATTTTAAAGCATTTCTTTGTTATCTTAGCTGCCAGGGAGGGTCATATTCCAAGTAATTGTATTTCTAGCTGCTCCTATGCTCCTGACACTGATTTTGCCACCTCTGAGGCCAGGGGTCGCAAATGCAGTACTGGGGGTTGCAAAGGGCAAGCCAGGGCTTGCAGCTGTGACCCCTTGTGACCACTAAATGACGTCCATGTGTTAAGTAAGGACAGATTAAGACAAATGCTAAAACAGACACCACTTCTGCTACCAGGAAGTGTATGCCCGGTCATGGCAGAAGCATTAGAAAAGGTATTTATTCTGACTTGTCTGGAGCACACACAAGTGTTGTGTGACCATTGAACACACAGAGTTAAATAATTATAGAGTTTATTCTGATACAATATTAAGATAAACAATAGACCATGAGATGTATATTTTAACATCCAATTTAATGAAATACAGCCAGATCTATTGAACACAGCGCATACAACAGCCAAGCAGGATTGCTTTCTATGCAATCAAGGTATAAACAGTACAATGTGCTGTTGGAGCATGGAGTGAGTGATCAGCTTTTTTGCAAGTCCCTTATTGACGCATTAGACGTTACAGATACAGTCGACACGTGTTTCGTCAGATTGACTTCTTCAAGGCTATCAATGAGTTCCATCCAGTAAACTAGAGAGAAAGACCCTCCGTCGCCCTCAGTAAATCACTTCAATATTGTCACAAATCATGTGACGTCCCAGTTATGGTATATGCACCACCAAGAGATAGTCCAACAAAAATGTAAAATGTTGAACCTATTTTGTACATATAGTAGAAAGTAGGTACATATTCTACAAGCCGCAGCAATAAGTTCCACATCTGTGTCAATTTCAAAGCACCAATATTCTGACAACGGTGCAACAGTACTGGCACAGTTTTGTACATACGCGTTCCGACAACCAGTTGCAGACGAAACAGAAGCTTCTAATTCATTTGAACCTGATTGCTGCAGCTGATATGCGCATAACTGTCCCAAATCTGTAGCTGAAGGGTGTGGAAATGGCAGGAGGGAGAATACAGTTGCTCATAATGAAAAACTATCCTTTCCATCCGCTGTTATCACCCGCTGTTATCATCTGTTATTATCATCCGCTAGTATCATCCGCTATTATCATCTGTTATTATCATCCGCTATTATCATCCACTGTTATCATCTGCTACCATCCGCTATTATCATCAGCTGTTATCATCTAGTGTTATCATCTGCTATTTTCATCCGCAGTTATCATCCACTGTTATCATGCGCTACTTATCTCTGCTGTTATCATCTGCTATTATCATCCCGTTATCATCCACTATTATCATCCGCTTTTATCATGCTCTATTATCATCGCTGTGGAAATGGCAAGAGGGAGACTACAGTTGCTCATAATGAAAAAACTATCCTTTCCATCCGCTGTTATCACCCGCTGTTATCATCTGTTATTATCATCCGCTATCATCATCCACTGTTATCATCCACTATTATCATCAGCGATTATCTTCCACTATTATCATCTGCTGTTATCATCCGCTATTATCATCAGCTGTAATCTTCCGCTATTATCAACCACTGTTATCATCTGCTGTTACCATCCGTTATTATCATCATCTGTTATCATCTGCTGTTATTATCTGCTATTATCATCCGCTGTTATCATCAGCTGTTATTTTCCGCTATTATCATCTGCTGTTATCATCCGCTATTATCATCAGCTATTATCATCAGCAGTAATCTTCCGCTATTATCATCCGCTGTTATAATCTGCTGTTACCATCCGCTATTATCATCAGCTGTTATCATCTGTTGTCATCATCCATTATTATCATCCGCTGTTATCATCCGCTGTTATCATCAGCTATTATCTTCCGCTATTATCACCCGCTGCTATCATCTACTGTTATTATCCGCTGTTATCATCCACTTTTATCATCCACTGTTATCATCAGCTGTTATTTTCCGCTATTATCATCTGCTGTTATCATCCGCTATTATCATCAGCTATTATCATCAGCTGTAATCTTCCGCTTTTATCATCCACTGTTATAATCTGCTGTTACCATCCGCTATTATCATCAGCTGTTATCATCTGCTGTTATCATCCATTATTATCATCCGCTGTTATCATCCGCTGTTATCATCAGCTGTTATCTTCCGCTATTATCACCCGCTGCTATCATCTACTGTTATTATCCGCTATTATCATCCACTTTTATCATCCACTGTTATCATCCGCTGTTATCACCCGCTGTAATCACCCGCTATTATCTTCCTCTATTATCACCCGCTTTAATAATCTGCTGTTATCTTCCTCTATTATCAGCCGCTGTTATCAACTGCTGTTATCATCTGCTATTATCATCCACTGTTATCACCCACTGTTATCTTCCTCTATTATCATCCCCTGTTATCTTCCGCCGTTATTATCCACTGTTATTAGCTCGTCTAGTCTGTGTGTCCTAGAAATTCCCACTTTATCTCTGGCCCATTGCATTCTTTCAAAATAATCAGTGTTGGAGGCGAATGTGCTATTTTAAAGCCCCTATTGTGTCTGCCTCATCACTTCCTTTCCCAGCGTTTCTAGAGCTAAATCCGTGCTGGGCGCTGAATGTTTGGCAGAGTTCTTTTTATAATGTTCTCTTTTCCTATGACGTGTTCCATCAGTTTTTTTAGAAAGGTTTGAATGTAATAAGTACATGCACCAGTTGTACCAGGAGGTCTGTGATGTAACGCAGCAGGGAGGGAGGCTGCAATGCTTACTGCATCAGCACCCTTAGCTCTTGTTTAATACAGGAAAAAACTCAGCATTTTCATGCTCCCAATCTGGCAAGATTGTATTCTTACTCTTTTGCTCGTATCTGGTATGGGGCGCTATCTGATCTGCAGTTGTATTTGTCCAGTTAGAGTATTGTCATGGTGGGAGCTCATTGAAGGCAATGAAGGGACTGAGGCTGTAAAATGGCGGGTATCAGCCTTCTGCTCCAACATTCCAATGTGTGTCTTTATGTTTCACCCTTTCTGATTACGAACATTCGACCCTCAGTGTGTGGAATGTTCTAATAGCCTTATAGCCCTCCTACCTTGGGCTGTACGTTTCTTAACTCCATCAGTGCGGCGCATTGTCCCGCTGTGCGCTGAAGATTTGAAAATCCTGCGGTTCATGACGAGCTCAGAGCGTACGAGAGGTGTACTTCATGACGAGCTGAGCTCGTCATCAGCGTCGGAAGGGGTTAAAGGTACTCGCCCCCATTATAGGCCCAAGCCGCAGGTTCAAGCCGTTAACAGCCTGTACAGACCTCGGCAGCGGTCTATAAGCCTCTGTTAATATAGCATATCTGGAATCAGGGCGGGACTTGAAAACCTTGTGTAACACTTTGGCGTTAACTTTATGCCAAGCTCTCAATATAGTTACAGATTTATCAATGTAGGAATTGTTGTAGCGTTACTAGGTCCATGTCAATCCTTTTATATTTATCTAGATAAGCTTTGTCCCTGTTTCCCTGTCAATGATGAGTTCTCTCCCTCTTGGTCCTCCGATGGATCTTGTTTTGTGCCGAGAAGGGTTGGATGTAAAGCGTTCTAACAGCCATCTAATGAGGACCAGGAATCGGATGACTGAACTACAAACTAGAAATCAGACTCATATAGATTACTCTCAAAACAATACTATAAAGATACAAGATTATCACGGCCAGCCCAAATCTCCTGAAGAAACGGAGGCCAGCCAAAATCATATACACTAAGAGCTCTGTTAAAGCCGCGCAGAACAACAGCATTCGTGTTTGATGTCCCGAGATCTCTCTAATATGATCTACTCCGGTCATTAGTCCCAAATTAAAAATGCACATTCAATTGAAGAGAAAACAGTCATCATAACTGGGTTGACATGGTAAATTCAATTTAGTTTATCAAATTTAAGGTAAAAAAGTGCATCAATAAATTCGTTTATGGACAATTTGATCAGATTCTAATAAGACATTTGAAATACGATACCAAAGCTTAAGAGTTCAGGAAGAGTCATGAAGTATGCCAGTTGAAACAGTTTCCCAAAAAGGAAGAGACTGCAATGTGCACACAGAGTATGCGTCATTTGAGGAAATACGCCAGAGACGTCTGCATTTGGGCAAGTTGAGTTTGCCTCCAGGAAAGTTCAGCAAAGAATAATGAGCGCTCATCCGTCGCCATTCCATCTCCAACAGCCGCTCGTCCGTCTCTCGCATAGCATAGCCTAGCCCCTCTTCATTAAATTGAGCAATATTGTATTCTTTCAGTTCCAGGGGTGACTCCTTCGAAAATCAGCTCATTCGGTCGGACCACTCAGTCCAATGGTCTGTTCGTATACGATGGGTGTCAGGCGACATAAAGAAGACACAAAGGGGTATATTTACAAGGGAAGTGGCGGAGCACGGCGTTTGCTTTCTTCGCTTAAAGCCGCGGTGCACCACTTTGGAAATGCAAGGTACAGCGTATTTACAACAATATGGTGTAGCCCTGCGATTCCCACTACGTTGGTGCTAATTATAGCGGCCTAGCACCAACGCAGGCGCCGGGTGCTTAAGTTGTGAGAATGATTGTTTATGCTCAGGAAGGTGTCTCTTCCTGCACATAAACAATCTTAAATGCCGATTGTGCAGCAAACATAGAAGTTGCAACTCGTCATTCTTAAAATGATTGTTTATGTGCAGGAAGGCACACCTTCCTGCACATAAACAATCATGCTTTGCTTTTTCTTGTGCAGCACACATAGAAACAGCAAAAACGAGGAGAAATAAAGCATTCCTCTTCGTTGCGTCATGTGAAGACCAAGGTTTTTTGGTCTTAATTTTGGCAGCGTTTCATATTTACGCCACACTTGTAAATATAGGGCAGAATCAAAATCAATGGGTCTTGCAGCGTAATGCCCACCGCAACACCCATTGCCCTCCCCCTTCACGCTAAGTATAGCAGGAAGGGTGCCTTATTTACAAGGCAGCGTTAAGCCAAGTTTAGCGGCTTAACATTGACTTGTAAATAAGGCAAAGCCAATATCGCCACAGGAACGTCTTTCAAATTGACGTTCCTGTAGCGATAGGGGTTTGTAAATATGCCCAAAAATGCAGAAAAATAGGTGGGACTGTTACGCAGTCCTTAAGTAATCCAGTATGCGAAACATTGGAACAATGCTCCTTTGGCAAAAACACTTAGGCGAGTTCAAGAGGACAGTTTCCCAGGCTGCTGGTTAGGATTGTAACAAATATTGTAGCAAAGTGTCTCCTACAGTGCGCGAGAACTCAGGAAAGAAAACACTGTTTTGTGTTATTAGTTATATTGAGGACTTCTCTCACTAGCCGTAGACTCGGCGTGTCAAGAAACGTCATATATGTAGTTAGGCCTACATTAAATTGTGCAAATATAATGTGAAATGTATCGAATTAATAAGCATAGACTCATAAGAAATATAAAGATGTCGTGATTATAATAGGACTATGATGCACCTGAAATCATTTTGTATGGTTAGCAATAACGTGTCACTGTGACAGATTTCTGCTTTTCGAATGTACAAACGTGTAAATATATTTTAAAATAAATTTATGATCATTCGGTATGGATGCATACCATTTAGTACATACCCAAAATACAATTTATGAAAGTTTCATGAATGTATTATTTATTAGGGATGTGTAACAACTACTTTTCTTTTGTCATTTCTGTGGACAATTTACACACTTATATGGTAGATTTTAGTAAAATTCATCATGATAATTTGTTAAATTATCATTAGTTGTTCACACATAAATTATTATAAAGAATGATTAGAGATAAACTTCATAACATGAGAGTTCACCATTTACACATTTCTAGTACACATTAATGAAATATAGTTCTGTCCATTAGAAAATCACAATCTATTTTATTTATACTAATAATATTATCTAAGCTACACTTTTTCTGCATGCGTTTATGATGCAGTAACTAAATTCTCTTGTTCTGTCATGTTTTCTCAAATGTGTAGCTGATGCACAATGAATTTCTCTCAGAAGCTGTCATATTCAGTTTTCTCAATATCACTAAAGTGTAACTGCTCTCCATTCGTGATAACAGGTGCTTAGAAGTAAAGTCATCAAGGTGCTGTCCAAGGTACAGTTTTATATCACCGAGAATTACGAGGACGTTTTTATGACAAGTGAAGGCAGAAATGATGATGAAGAATTTGTGAATCGAGGAAGCAGGAGAGTTGTATGGGTGATGGATAAGCATTCTGTGGAGAAGTGTGGCTCAATGGTTAGAGTGGCAGACCCTGATGCAGAGGTCTAGCCCAGGACCAGGGTTCAATTCCCTGCCTCGGCGGGTCTTGGACTCAATTTCCCGGACCTGATCATTCTCGCCTCGGTGCCTATTCCAATCATGGAGTCCCACTCTGCAACTCTGGGCAATAGCTTGCTTAATCTCTACAACGGCCCCAACAGCACTGGGATGCCTGGCTTCATATTGGGGGTGCCCAGGAGTGGGCACTTCACAGGGAAAGGCCAGGAAGGGTTCCACAGCGGTATGTGTACAGCGCCTTGAGACCCCTTCGGGGTGATTCGTGCGCTATATAAGCACTACATCTACATTCTGGATGTAGCGGTTTTGGGTAATAAGCCAGGATGGTGGTTAGGACATCACCACCTACTAGGGTTAAATATCGAGGCCAAGATTTACAATAAGTTGACACAGCAGCAAGTGCTGCGTTGCGTGAACAGGGGACAGCAGAACTGCACCATATCGGGGGGGGGGGAATTTTGGCCCCTCAATGCGGAGTTCTGGTCAAATTCCACCAACTGCTGCAAGGTGGAGTTTTTCCGCACGCGCGCCTCGCGAACAGTAAGTTGGCGAGCACAAGCGAGATTTGGTGTCCTCTAGTATGATTTTTTTTGTCACTAGGAGGGCACCCGTCGAGATTTCTCCAACGCAGATGGTTTTGGGCCGACGGAACTGTTCGCAGTCAGAAAGCTGCTGCTCGAGTAGAAAATCTACTCGAGCTGCAGCAAAATCAACTCGAGAACCAGCGCCCTCTGGCATGTCGTGTGGTGGAGTTTCCCGCGATTTTTCAGCGCAAAACGAGCTCCCAGCACTAAATCACAGAGCAAGCAGTGCCAATTTCCGCTGTTCGCGGAACTCCATGGAATTTCGCAGAGTTTTCATGTAGCTCTGTGGAATTCCACCGAGTGAAGATCTGCGAGTTCCGCCCAGCCCTAGCCGTACCTACAAAGAAGTGGCGCAGTGCTGCTCGTTCCCTGTGCTGGCACGCTTTCAGCAGACATGCGTCAATGCTGGCACCCGTACGGCACTGTGCAAAGGCGGCTGCTTTGTGGTCAGCATAGATGAAGGCATCGCTTCCAGGAAAAAAACGATGCCGTAAAGCAATTTCTTCTTTGTATGAATGCTGTAGAACGCATCACTTAAGTAAAGAGGAAAAAACGAGGAGACATATGAATATTTCTCCTTGAACGCTAGCCTCAGGAACGCCGCCTTGATGCAAAGTAACACAAAGTAGTGCATTGTGCTGCGTTGCGTTACTTTTAGTTACAAGTCGCCATTCGCGTTGATTCGTAAATACCAAGCTGGATTTAGCACCAGGTCTGCATTAAAAAAGTAACGCAAACCCGACATAAACTCATTGTAGACCAAGGCCTGAGTGCTAGTAGCTGTTCCCCGTGGGGGGCGGGGGTGGCTGAGTGGTGCTGCACAGGGAGTTGGTGGCACCTCCTTCGAGTTTGGATTGGTGCACTTGCACGTGGCCCAGGTTGGCATTCTTCTGGCCTCCTGGGGTCATTCATTCCCATGGCTTGGTGAATTGTGAGGCCCTCTCGGATGTGTCAGTAGAACTGGCCTCTCGCTTGAATTTTTGCCCTTAATTTGGGCCCTCTGTCCTGAGTGTTTACAGTCATTGCCCATTATTTGCCTCCATGCCAGGCGATCGCCTTAACCATGAGACCCCCCCACCCACTGAAGCCTCTCAAGCAGTGGTAGAAGTGGGCGGGATCAGAAGGGCACGGCGGGCCCCTGCTTTTAAAAATTATTTCAGTCCGTTCCCCTACTTCTTTCATTCAAAAAAGCATCCCGGGACGCCAAGAATAGTCCAACTTAAAAACAATAACTTTTTCTTTCAGCTTCCAGGGGCGGCTCGCACTTCTCTGTTGAACTCCAGAGGCTGCAGCAACCCCTCCCTGAGCTCTCACACACTGTGGGCAGGCCCATTGTCATTCCGATTGAGGCGGATTATCCCCTTTTGAATGACAATGTGCCGCCTTCTGCCTTTAGCATATCATGCTGAGGTAGTGATTACAGAGGAGCTTTCCCCAGAGAGAGTACTGCGGGGAACTTGCTACCATGTGAAATTTGTCAATTTTATACACAGAGTGAACAGGGCAGGAGCAGTGACTGGACAGAAGAGGAGACAGGAAAGGAGAGGTGATTGGGTGGGAGAGGTGACCGGGCAGGAGAAGTAATGGGCAGGAGAAGTGATGGGACAGGAGAAGTGAAGGGACAGGTAGAAGTGACAGGGAAGGAGAGGCAACAGGGATGGAGAGGTGACTGGGCAGGAGAGGTGACGGGGCAAGGGAGGTGACGGGCAGGAATAGTGACGGGGCAGGAGCAGTGACGGGAGAGGAGAGGCGACAGGAAAGGAGAGGTGACGGGCAGGAGAAGTGATGGGGCAGGAGAAGTGACGTGGCAGGGGAAATGACAGGGAAGGAGCGGTAACGGGTAGGAGAAGTGGCTTGTACCTATGTTCCTTGCCTATTTATTTATATACTATTGCATGACATCCACTGATGTGTCTGCAAAGCATACCTGTGGCCCTGAATTGTTGTCCTGAATTTTGGCCTCCTGTCCTGAATTTTTGTCCTGAATCTTGACCCCTTGTCCTGAATTTTTACACTCACCAACCTGAATTTGCGCCCATGCCATTGTTCCTGCTTATATTTTGCACGCTTTACATAAACCTGTATTCCCTATGAGTATTTGCTTTTTCCTGAATTAAACCTCAAATAAACATGTTTATCCATTGTTTGAATTAAATAACGTTATAAGCTGTAACTGGTCAGTGAAATGCTAAACGTACTAAAAATTGGTATGTTTTGTGACTCCTAGCCACACCCCTGACTCCGCCCACCGATCCAATCTTCAGTTATTCCCGCCCCCTGATTCTCCACCCACAGTTCCACTACTTTTTATTCCCCACTTCGACCACTGCGCTCAAGAAGTCTGCGCAGTGTGTGTGCACGTGGGGAGTGCAGTATCTGTGTGCACATGAGGAGTGCAGTATGTGTGTGTACGTGAGGAGTGCAGTTTCTGTCTGCACACGAGGAGTGCAGTATGTTTTTTCAACGTGAGGAGTGCACTTTGTGTGCGCACATGAGGAGTGCACTTTCTGTGCGCACATGAGGAGTGCACTTTCTGTGCGCACATGAGGAGTGCAGTATGTGTGTGTACGTGAGGAGTGCAGTTTCTGTCTGCACACGAGGAGTGCAGTATGTTTTTTCCACGTGAGGAGTGCACTTTCTGTGCGCACATGAGGAGTGCACTTTCTGTGTGCACATGAGGAGTGCAGTATGTGTGTGCACATGAGGAGTGCAGTTTCTGTGTGCACATGAGGAGTGCAGTTTCTGTGTGCACATGAGGAGTGCAGTATGTGTGTGTGCATGTGAGGAGTGCAGTTTCTGTGTGCACACGAGGATCGCATTTTCTGTGCGCACACGAGGAGTGCAGTATGTGTGTGCACACGAGGAGTGCAGTATGTGTGTGCACACGAGAATTGCACTATCTGTGTGCACATGAGGAGTGCAGTTTCTGTGTGCACACGAGGAGTGCAGTATGTGTGTGCACATGAGGAGTGCAGTTTCTGTGTGCACATGAGGAGTGCACTTTCTGTGTTCACACGAGGAGGGCACTTTCTGTGTGCACACGAGGAGTACAGTTTCTGTGTGCACACGAGGAGTACAGCTTCTGTGTGCACGTGAGGAGTGCATATGTGTGTGTGCACACGTGAGGAGTGCAGTTTCTGTGTGCACATGAGGAGTGCAGTTTCTGTGTGCACACGAGGAGTGCAGTATGTAAGTGCACTTGAGGAGTGCACTTTCTGTGTGCACATGTGGAGTGCAGTATGTGTGTGCACGTGAGGAGTGCAGTTTCTGTGTGCACATGAGGAGTGCAGTATGTGTGTGCACGTGAGGAGTGCAGTTTCTGTGTGCACATGAGGAGTGCAGTATGTGTGTGCACGTGAGGAGTGCACTTTTTGTGCGCACATGATTCCAAGTCCCAAGGATCAAACTAGTCAGAATGGGAGGTCGCTCCTTTGCCTATCTGGCCCCTTCCCTCTGGAACCCTCTTCCAACTCACCTACGCACTGAACAACACTAAATTTAAATTCCGCAAAGACCTAAAATCCTGGCTTTTTAATCAGTAGTCATCCTACTCCTTTTGTGCCCAGCCTTTCATCCTGATTCTGTGTTCACAAGCGCCGGGAAACCTCCGGGTAGCTGCGCGCTGTATAAATGTACATAAGAATAATAATAATAATGAGGAGTGCACTTTCTGTGTGCACACGAGGATTGCACTTTCTGTGTGCACACGAGGATTGCACTTTCTGTGTGCACATGAGAAGTGCACTTTCTGTGCACACATGAGAAGTGCACTTTCTGTGTGCACATGAGGAGTGCACTTTCTGTGTGCACATGAGAAGTGCACTTTCTGTGTGCACATGTGGAGTGCAGTATGTGTGTGCACGTGAGGAGTGCAGTATGTGTGTGCACGTGAGGAGTGCAGTTTCTGTGTGCACATGAGGAGTGCAGTATGTGTGTGCACGTGAGGAGTTCAGTTTCTGTGTGCACACGAGGAGTACATATGTGTGTGTGCACATGAGGAGTGAAGTTTCTGTGTGCACATGTGGAGTGCAGTATGTGTGTGCACGTGAGGAGTGCAGTTTCTGTGTGCACATGTGGAGTGCAGTATGTGTGTGCACGTGAGGAGTGCAGTTTCTGTGTGCACATGAGGAGTGCAGTATGTGTGTGCACGTGAGGAGTGCAGTTTCTGTGTGCACACGAGGAGTACATATGTGTGTGTGTGCACATGAGGAGTGAAGTATCTGTGTGCACATGTGGAGTGCAGTATGTGTGTGCACGTGAGGAGTGCAGTTTCTGTGTGCACATGTGGAGTGCAGTATGTGTGTGCACGTGAGGAATGCAGTTTCTGTGTGCACATGAGGAGTGCAGTATGTGTATGCACGTGAGGAGTGCAGTTCTGTGTGCACACGAGGAGTACATATGTGTGTGTGCACATGAGGAGTGAAGTTTCTGTGTGCACACGAGGTGTGCAGTTAGTGTGTGTTCAGGAGTAGTGCAGTTTATGTGACATCTCAGCTGTTTGGAGAGCTTTCGTCGAGAAGGCTATGCTATAGAAGCAGTCTGTGTGTCTAAGAGAGTGCATTTTGTATGAGTGCACTCGGAGTGTAGTTTATGTGCGCAGCGTGCAAGAGGAGTTATAGTTTGCTTGTGCACACAAGGATGCCTTATAAGTGCACATCTGGGGTCCTTAAGAAGCCTCTCTCGAGAGCACAGAGACCTAGGAGTTCACGTTGTGTGTGCGCGAGGCGTGCAGTTGAGGAGTGGGTTGCAGTGTGTGTGTGCACACGAGGAGTGCTGTTTGTGTGTGTTTAAGAGGGTGCAGTTTATGTGCACACCTCGGTTCCCCAATGGGCCTCTATCGAGAACCCTGAGCCCTATTGGTTCAATTGCTGCATTGAAAACAAAAAGTGGGCTGCAGTGTGTGTGCGTGCACGAGGAGTGCAGTGTGCGTGTGCACAGGAGGGTGCATTATATGTGCACATCTCGGGTCCACGAGGAGTTTCTGCCGAGAACGCTGTGCCCCAGGAGTGCACTTTGTGTGAGTACACGAGGAGTGTGGTGCTGTTTGTGTGTGCACACGAGAGTGCAGTTCTTGTGCACACCTCGGGTCCTTGCTGAGCCTCTCGAGAGAACGCTGTGCCCCAGGAGTGCACTTTGTGTGAGTACACGAGGAGTGCGGTGCAGTTTGTGTGTGCACACGAGAGTGCAGTTCTTGTGCACAACTCGGGTCCTTGCTGAGCCTCTCGAGAGAACGCTGTGCCCCAGGAGTGCACTTTGTGTGAGTACACGAGGAGTGCGGTGCGGTTTGTGTGTGCACACAAGAGTGCCATTCTTGGGCACACCTCGGCTGCTTGCTGAGCCTCTCGAGAGAACACTGTGCCCCAGGAGGTCACTTGGTTGGTCACGCGAGGAGTGGGTGCAGTTTGTGTGCTTTCACGTGGGTGCAGTGTGTTTGTTTAGGCACACCTCCGGTCCGCTAGGAGCCTCTCCCGAGAACGCTGTGCCCCAGGAGGGAACTTTCTGTGTGGACACGAGGAGTGTCGTTTGTGTGTACACGAATAGTGCACTACAGCTTGTGTGTGTAGATCAGAGTGCAGTTCCTGTGCACAGCTCGGCTCGTCTAGAAGCCTCTCTCCAGGACACTGTGCCCCAGGAGTGCACTTTAGTGTGTACACGACTCAGGAGTGGTCTGCAATTTCTGCGTGCACACGAAGATTGTGCTGCAGCTTGTAGGTGTAGCCTGTTTGTGCACAAGAGGAGTGTGCTGCAGAATGTGTGAGCACACAAGATCGCCTCATACTTCCACAACAAGATCACGGACATACACAGCAGCTTCAACAACCAACCAACGCACACCACGACCGACCAGCCACCCCCCCCACACCACCACCCTCCACGCCTGGACCCCGATCAGCACCGAAGACACCATCCGCATGATGAACTCCATCCACTCCGGATCACCGACCGACCCCTGCCCTCACCACGTCTTCAACAAGGCCGACGCTATCATCGCACCCCACCTGCGAGACATCATCAACACCTCCTTCGACACCGCCATCTTCCCTGAAAGCTGGAAACACGCCGAACTCAGCGCTCTACTCAAGAAACCAACAGCGGACCCCACCGACCTCAAGAATTACCGCCCCATCTCGCTTCTCCCGTTTCCAGCCAAAGTCATCGAGAAGACCGTCAACAAGCAGATGCCCGCCTTCCTCGAGACAAACGGATCCCTCGACCCCTCACAGTCCGGCTTCCGAGCCAAACACAGCACCGAGACCGCCCTCATCGCCGCCACCGATGACATCCGAGCCCTGATGGACAATGGAGAAACAGCGGCCCTCATCCTCCTAGACCTCTCCGCGGCATTCGACACGGTCTGCCACCGCACCCTAGTACGGCGCCTCAGCAACATCGGAATCCAGGACAAGGCGCTGGAATGGATCATCTCCTTCCTCGACGGAAGAACACAGAGAGTCCGCCTACCACCGTACAAGTCAGAGGCCTCCGAAGTCATCTGCGGCGTCCCCCAAGGATCATCCCTGAGCCCCACCCTCTTCAACGTCTACATGAGCCCCCTCGCGTCCATCGTACGCAAACACCACCTCAGCATAATCTCCTACGCCGACGACACCCAGCTGATCCTCTCCCTGACCAACGACCCCGCCGCCGCCAGAGCCAACCTGCACGAAGGGATGAAAGAGGTAGCCGAGTGGATGACGACCAGCCGCCTGAAACTGAACTCGGACAAGACGGAGGTCCTCATCCTGGGCTCCTCACCCTCCGCCTGGGACGACTCCTGGTGGCCTCCCGCCCTGGGCACCGCACCCAAACCGACAGACCATGCACGAAACCTGGGCTTCATCCTGGACTCCTCCCTCTCCATGACCAGGCAAGTCAACAGCGTCTCCTCGGCGTGCTTCAACATCCTACGCATGCTACGGAAGATCTTCTGGTGGATCCCCACAGAGACCAGGAAGACCGTCACCCAGGCCCTCGTCACCAGCCGACTGGACTACGGCAACGCCCTCTACGCCGGGACCACCGCCAAGCTCCAGAAGAGACTCCAGCGGATCCAAAACGCCTCAGCCAGACTCATCCTCGACATCCCACGATCCAGCCACATCTCCGGACATCTGAGAGACCTTCACTGGCTCCCCGTCAACAAGAGAATCACCTTCCGCCTCCTCACCCACGCACACAAAGCCCTACACGACCAAGGCCCGAGCTACCTCAACAGCCGAGTCAACTTCTACGCTCCCAAACGCCACCTCCGATCAGCCAACCACGCCCTCGCCGCCGTCCCCCGCATCCGAAGAGCGACTACAGGAGGAAGGTCCTTCTCCTACCTGGCCGCCAAGACCTGGAACTCCCTCCCGTCCGACCTGCGCCTGACCCAAGACCACCTCTCCTTCAGGAAGAAGCTGAAGACCTGGCTGTTCGAGCAGTAGCGGCACCCCCCCCCCCCCCCCCCCCCCAGCGCCTTGAGACCCTACGGGTATGTAGCGCGCTTTATAAGTGTCACTGATTGATTGATTGATTGATTGTGCTGCAGCGTGTGTGTACCCGAGGAGTGTGCTGAAGCGTGCGTGCACACGATGAGTGTGTTGCAGCTTGTGTGTACATGAGAAGCAGCGTTTGTGCACACGAGGTGTGTGCTGCAGCATGTGCGTGCACACAAGGAGTGTGCTGCAGCTTGTGTGCACACGAGGAGTGAGCTGCAGCTTGTGTGCACACGAGGAGTGAGCTGCAGCTTGTGTGTACATGAGGAGTGAGCTGCAGCTTGTCTGTGCACACGAGGAGTGTGCTGCAGCTTGTGTGTACATGAGGAGTGTGCTGCAGATTGTGTGCACACGAGGAGTGTGCTGCAGCTTGTGTGTACATGAGGAGTGTGCTGCAGCTTGTGTGCACACAAGGAGTGAGCTGCACCTTGTGTGCACACGAGGAGTGAGCTGCAGCTTGTGTGCACACAAGGAGTGTGCTGCAGCTTGTGTGTACACGAGGTGTGTGCTGCAGCTTGTGTGTACACGAGGAGTGAGCTGCAGCATGTGCGTGCACACAAGGAGTGTGCTGCTGCTTGTGTGTGCACACTACTCGAGTGCAGTTTGTATGCACATGAGTGCGCTACTGCTTGTGTGTGCACACGAGAGTGCAGTTGTGTGTGCACACGAGAGTGCAGCTTATGTGTGCACACGAGAGTGCAGTTGTGTGTGCACACGAGAGTACAGCTTATGTGTGCACACGAGAGTGCAGTTGTGTGTACACACGAGAGTGCAGTTGTGTGTGCACACGAGAGTGCAGCTTGTATGTGCACACGAGAGTACAGCTTAAGTGTGCACACGAGAGTGCAGTTGTGTGTACACACGAGAGTGCAGTTGTGTGTACACACGAGAGTGCAGTTTATGTGTGCACACGAGAGTGCAGTTGTGTGTGCACACGAGAGTGCAGCTTATGTGTGCACGCGAGAGTGCAGTTGTGTGTGCACACGAGAGTGCAGCTTATGTATGCACACGAGAGTGCAGTTGTGTGCACACGAGAGCGCAGCTTATGTGTGCACGCGAGAGTGCAGTTGTGTGTGCACACGAGAGTGCAGCTTATGTATGCACACGAGAGTGCAGTTGTGTGTACACACGAGAGTGCAGTTGTGTGTACACACGAGAGTGCAGTCGTGTGTGCACACGAGAGTGCAGTTGTGTGTGCACACGAGAGTGCAGCTTATGTGTGCACGCGAGAGTGCAGTTGTGTGTGCACACGAGAGTGCAGGTTATGTATGCACACGAGAGTGCAGTTGTGTGCACACGAGAGCGGAGCTTATGTGTGCACGCTAAAGTGCAGTTGTGTGTGTACACGAGAGTGCAGTTGTGTGTGCACACGAGAGTGCAGTCATGTGTGCACACCTCGGCTCCGGGCTCGCCCTCTACGCCGGTACCACCGCCAAGCTCCAGAAGAGACTCCAGCGGATCCAAAACGCCTCAGCCAGACTCATCCTCGACATCCCACGATCCAGCCACATCTCCGGACATCTGAGAGACCTTCACTGGCTCCCCGTCAGCAAGAGAATCACCTTCCGCCTCCTCACCCACGCACACAAAGCCCTACACGACCAAGGCCCGAGCTACCTCAACAGCCGAGTCAACTTCTACGCTCCCAAACGCCACCTCCGATCAGCCAACCACGCCCTCGCCGCCGTCCCCCGCATCCGAAGAGCGACTACAGGAGGAAGGTCCTTCTCCTACCTGGCCGCCAAGACCTGGAACTCCCTCCCGTCCGACCTGCGCCTGACCCAAGACCACCTCTCCTTCAGGAAGAAGCTGAAGACCTGGCTGTTCGAGCAGTAGCGCCCCCCCCCCCCCCCCCCCCAGCGCCTTGAGACCCTACGGGTATGTAGCGCGCTTTATAAGTGTCACTGATTGATTGATTGATTGATTGTGCTGCAGCGTGTGTGTACCCGAGGAGTGTGCTGAAGCGTGCGTGCACACGATGAGTGTGTTGCAGCTTGTGTGTACATGAGAAGCAGCGTTTGTGCACACGAGGTGTGTGCTGCAGCATGTGCGTGCACACAAGGAGTGTGCTGCAGCTTGTGTGCACACGAGGAGTGAGCTGCAGCTTGTGTGCACACGAGGAGTGAGCTGCAGCTTGTGTGTACATGAGGAGTGAGCTGCAGCTTGTGTGTACATGAGGAGTGTGCTGCAGCTTGTGTGCACACAAGGAGTGAGCTGCACCTTGTGTGCACACGAGGAGTGAGCTGCAGCTTGTGTGCACACAAGGAGTGTGCTGCAGCTTGTGTGTACACGAGGTGTGTGCTGCAGCTTGTGTGTACACGAGGAGTGAGCTGCAGCATGTGCGTGCACACAAGGAGTGTGCTGCTGCTTGTGTGTGCACACTACTCGAGTGCAGTTTGTATGCACATGAGTGCGCTACTGCTTGTGTGTGCACACGAGAGTGCAGTTGTGTGTGCACACGAGAGTGCAGCTTATGTGTGCACACGAGAGTGCAGTTGTGTGTGCACACGAGAGTACAGCTTATGTGTGCACACGAGAGTGCAGTTGTGTGTACACACGAGAGTGCAGTTGTGTGTGCACACGAGAGTGCAGCTTGTATGTGCACACGAGAGTACAGCTTAAGTGTGCACACGAGAGTGCAGTTGTGTGTACACACGAGAGTGCAGTTGTGTGTACACACGAGAGTGCAGTTTATGTGTGCACACGAGAGTGCATTTGTGTGTGCACACGAGAGTGCAGCTTATGTGTGCACGCGAGAGTGCAGTTGTGTGTGCACACGAGAGTGCAGCTTATGTATGCACACGAGAGTGCAGTTGTGTGCACACGAGAGCGCAGCTTATGTGTGCACGCGAGAGTGCAGTTGTGTGTGCACACGAGAGTGCAGCTTATGTATGCACACGAGAGTGCAGTTGTGTGTACACACGAGAGTGCAGTTGTGTGTACACACGAGAGTGCAGTCGTGTGTGCACACGAGAGTGCAGTTGTGTGTGCACACGAGAGTGCAGCTTATGTGTGCACGCGAGAGTGCAGTTGTGTGTGCACACGAGAGTGCAGGTTATGTATGCACACGAGAGTGCAGTTGTGTGCACACGAGAGCGCAGCTTATGTGTGCACGCGAGAGTGCAGTTGTGTGTGCACACGAGAGTGCAGTTGTGTGTGCACACGAGAGTGCAGTCATGTGTGCACACCTCGGCTCCGGGGCCTCCCCCCTCCCTCAGGCTGTCAGCTGGCTGTAGAGCTGCTCTCCCTGCCGTGAATGCCCCCAGCGAAGACGAGCGTCAGGCAGGGCTCCTCGGGTGTCGCCTCACTCTCCGCCCCACCAATGAGGGGCGGGGTGGCGGCCCGGGGAGGGGCCGGCGGAAGGCAGGAGCTCCGCTCTGAAGGACGTCCAGCCCCTGGGAAGTCGAGCACACTCACCTCCCCTCTGCACCCACCCGTGCCAGCCTCCCCCGCCCTCCGCACCCCTCCTGCCCACTCACTCCTCAGAGGTCCCGGAGGCAGCGCCAAGAAGCCGTCCTCGCCCTCCCGGCGCCCCATCATCCTGCGAGGGTCCCTCCCTGTGCCCCATCCATGGCTTCCTGAGGACCGGAGCACTTCTTGCAGGCGCTGCGCCCGGCGGGTCCACCCTCCGCTGACCTTTCACCTTGGCCAAGGTCGAGGCCTGAACGGCGTCCCCCCCAGCTCGGAGCCATGCCGGCCGGGTTCCGGCCCATCGCGGGCAGTGAGGTAAGAATGGGAGCGAGGTATAGCGCCTCACGCCAGAGCAGGGTACCTCCAGGCGCTGGCACCGGACAGTCCCGGTCAGACACGACTTCGGCATAGCGTCGGGGAACAGGCTTTCTTAAGGCAGGGTCATTCCAGAGGGGGAGGGGGCAGACCCCTATGGGGGTGTCTAGAATACTTGTATGGAGAAACATGTCCCTAAACTGGCATTTGCAAAAATAATTTCCCTCTGCTACTGTTGCCTTCTTTTCCGGTACGTTTGTGCTTATTTTATATTAAAATACCTTTACATTTGTACTTTGCCACTCACTTGTAACTTTGTATGAAATGTAAAGCGCTCTTAACCAGCCCGTGTTCGTAACTCATAAACCACAACGAAAAGTTAAATAAACTATATATAATGTGAAGTGCTTCGAAGCCTACGAGGCGAGACTTGCTAGAGCTGTCGCTTGTGGTCCGGGGCGGGCGCTGGGACGAGCCTGACAGCTGCCCGTTATCTTGAACATGCCTGCAGGTGGCCACCTCAAGGCGCTGCCTGACCGTTCTCGGCAGGCCATGCCTGCATGGACGTGCCTGCGAGGCGTGAGGCCGTGAGATCGCCAAGTGGCCCGTTTCCTGCAGCGCTGCAATTCTAAAGTCGGAATGCGAGCATTTACAATTCTTTTCAGAGCTATATCGTTAAAGTCTCTTATGTAAATAAAGCGCTTTGAAGCCTTCTTGGCGAGAGTGCTCCAGAGCAACCGGTTCCGGCCAGGGGTGAGGCAAGCTCCAGGGGGTGAGCCGCTGAGTCAGACCGTGCCGGTGTGTTCAACAAAGAATGAGGGTGTGCACAGGATCACACTGTTTATTCAAGAGAGAAGCCAGGATCAGAAGGGAGGTGATTCCCCCGCGACTGCTTTGATTTGGCAGAGGCAACCTCAAGTCATGCGAAGCCCCCCTCCCCCCAGCAAGACAGGAATCTTTGGGGTCTTTATAATGTCATGCGAGAGACATCTTTCTCACTCACACAGCAGTGGCTGCTAAACTTATTGCTCACCGGAATTACGTCATAGCGTGCTTATTTGAAACTATTAACGTGATTACCCCGGTACTGGTAAAATGTAGATTCCAACCAATGGAAAGCCAACAATATGTTCGTTTACTGGTTAAAATGCGCATAATGATATGTAACCTATGCCATGGGTCAATAAATGCCACCTGGGGCTGCGAGCAAATTGCTGGGCCTCGGGCCTGTAGCTTATTACAATGCCAGAACCCCCTCCAAATCCCCCTTCTAGAGTTGTACCAGAGGGGTACCTTTCCAGTACAAAATACTACACTTAGACACACTTTAAAACTTTTCGAGTTTGCCTGAGGGCTGTGCAATGCGGCACACATGCAAAGTTGGAAAAGTTTGTGGAAAAGAAAACTTTTTTCCAAAGTTGCGCCTGCCTCGAGAAGGCGTGCATTTTTCTCTGGAAGTTCTGTCCACCTTTCTTTGGTAGCTAAGGCTTTGTGTCAAAATCCCTGGGTGGCTGCATGCAACACCTATCTACCCCCCAAGGTACGCTGCCTTGGCTCACAGTAGCGCAAAGTGCACCTTAGCATGACTTTAGGGTTATTTTGCAGCGCTGAACAAATAAATCGCACCTCAACACAAGGTTCATGGAGTCTGCACAAAGTGTTGGGACATCTGGGATTCTGTGTTTATCCATTTGCACAAGTATGTGTGAGAGTGTTGTCTATGTGTCCGAGTGCGCGTGTGTGTCCTTAAAGGAGACGTCTGAGGGCGGTGGTGGAGGGCTGCACAACTCACTGGATTGTTGGGGTGCACACAGAGACGTTTATCTATCACTGAAAGCAGGCTGCACTGCCAATGTGCACATCACTCGTGAGAGCAGCTGGAATTCTGTGCTCAGAGCATGTTGGGGTTGGGAGACCTGTTCCAGATGAACTGCTGTGCACACTGCTGGACTCCATGTCTTGAGTGTTGTCCAGTTCTAAAGGCCGCATCTGGAAAGCTATTTTCAGTTCAAGAGGCCTTAGGGTTGGGCGCACTTTGAGAGACCTCACGTGGAGCCTTGTGCACACTTCTGGGGAACACTTTTGAAGGGCAGTCACCCGTTCTAGAGGGTACGTCTCTGGAGTGTTGTGCACTAAAAGGTATTTCTCAAGTGTTCTGTACGGTCTGAAGTTAATTCCTGAAAGATCAGGCCTTGTTCTAGTGACTGCATATAATGTTTTGTGCTCAGTTCTGGAGGCCTCCTCTGGAGTGTTGTGTCCTCTGGAGTGTTGTGTCCAGTTCTGGAGGCCTCCCCTGGAGTGTTGTGTCCAGTTCTGGTGGCCTCCTCTGGAGTGTTGTGTCCTCTAGAGTGTTGTTTCCAGCTCTGGAGGCCTCCTTTGGAGTGTTGTTTCCAGCTCTGGAGGCCTCCTTTGGAGTGTTGTGTCCACTTCTGGAGGCCTCCTTTGGAGTGCTGTGTCCACTTCTGGAGGCCTCCTTTGGAGTGTTGTGTCCAGTTCTGGAGACCTCCTTTGGAGTGTTGTGTCCAGATCTGGAGGCCTCCCCTGGAGTGCTGTGTCCAGTTCTTTAGGCCTCCTCTGGGGTGCTGTGTCCAGTTCTGGAGGTCTCCTCTGGAGTGCTGTGTCCAGTTCTGGAGCCCTCCCCTGGAGTGCTGTGTCCAGTTCTGGAGGTCTCCTCTGGAGTGCTCTGTCCACTTCTGGAGGCCTCCCCTGGAGTGCTGTGTCCAGTTCTGGAGGCCCCCTCTGGGGTGCTGCGTCCAGTTCTGGAGGCCTCCTCTGGAGTGCTGTGTCCAGTTCTGGAGACCTCCTTTGGAGTGTTGTGTCCAGTTCTGGAGCCCTCCCCTGGAGTGCTGTGTCCAGTTCTGGAGGCCTCCTCTGGGGTGCTGCGTCCAGTTCTGGAGGCCTCCCCTGGAGTGCTGTGTCCAGTTCTGGAGGCCCCCTCTGGGGTGCTGCGTCCAGTTCTGGAGGCCTCCTCTGGAGTGCTGTGTCCAGTTCTGGAGACCTCCTTTGGAGTGTTGTGTCCAGTTCTGGAGCCCTCCCCTGGAGTGCTGTGTCCAGTTCTGGAGGCCTCCTCTGGGGTGCTGCGTCCAGTTCTGGAGGCCTCCTTTGGAGTGTTGTGTCCAGTTCCGGAGACCTCCTTTGGAGTGTTGTGTCCAGATCTGGAGGCCTCCCCTGGAGTGCTGTGTCCAGTTCTGGAGGCCTCCTCTGGGGTGCTGTGTCCAGTTCTGGAGGTCTCCTCTGGAGTGTTGTGTCCTGTTCTTGAGGCCTCTTCTGGAGTATTGTGTCCAGTTCTGGAATGCTGTGTCCAGTTCTGGAAATTAAAAGGCTCAGGGGAAGGAAAAGTGTTAAAAGATTGGAAAAATATCCAATGTGTTAGTTAGAGAAGCCCTTCACAACAGCCTAATAGTATCAAAATTATGCATTTATTTATTTTGACATTTCAAAAGGTTTTTTTGGACATACAAATAATCTCAAGCAAGAAAAACGCTGGTATACAAAACAACACAATACATATAAACCATACAAGTGGCAACAACAATACATATCACAAAAAAGGAACACCATAAACATAAATACTGGTTTCCGCGTGCATGAAGCCGGCTTCATGCACGCGGAAACCAGTTGGCGGTTTTTGAGCTGAACAGGCGCCTACAGACGATGAGTTGGTGAATAAACTCCTATATAACCACGCGGGTCACTAATTGACCAGCTGAATGTTTTGACGACTTCTTCAATATACGATCGAGTAGTTATACTTTATCATGAATTTACACGTTTTTTTGCGTTACTGAACATTTATTCCGGAGGACCTGAATTTTAAATTGGTCTATCCCTTCCATTTTTAAGTTGAAGAGCTCTCGCTCAAGAACACTTTTTGAGTCCTGAAGATGACCGCTAAATAACGTATCGGTCGAAACGCCGTCAACGCTTCTCTGTGGCTTAATTTATTATAAGGACACAGTATTTATGTTTATGGTGTTCCTTTTTTGTGATATGTATTGTTGTTGCCACTTGTCTGGTTTATATGTATTGTGTTGTTTTGTATACCAGCGTTTTTTAGGTGGAGCGTAGCGATGGACCTCTTGTATACTTTAGTATACCTATTTATTGACTTGAATATGGAACACGAGTCGGAGGCGCGCATTTTCTATCTCGGATTTGGCCTCGTGAGCGCACTTTTGCTGCTGGCTGTTTGCGTGCGAGCGCGACTCTGCCAAGCGCCTTGGAAAACGAAACCTAAGAGCCGCGCGACGTGAGCTGTCTACGGTAAAAGTTCACGCGCGCGGCTCTTAGGTTTCGTTTTGACTTGTTCTTTTTTGGATCCATTTCACATGGGTGCAAATAAAGGAATGGAAGAAAGAGAGGGTAAAACCAGTTTCTTGGGGTCTCGGTTTTTAGGCCTGACCCAGCGCATATGGCGATCCTCGTCATTCTCATTAAGCACATCGCGCACCGCCTTGAGCGCGATCACTCACTTTTGCGGCCGCATTGTTTGATGGTTGTGCGGCCAATGCTTGCTTTTATCCCAGGCACGCACTTCTGTCTCCACGCTTCCAACCCACTTTTTCGCTCTATTCTTCTCCCATTTCCCTCTCCCGCATTGCTCTCTCTCTCTCTGTCTTTTCTCTCTCTCTCTCTGCGCTCTCACTGTTAGTTTCTTCTCTTTGCTTGTCCAAGGCGGTCATCTCTTTCTTCAACAACCCCCCTCCCCTGGCAGACTCTCCCAACGCTAACTGGCGTCTTCCGATGGTTCACGGCCAAAGTAGTTAATGCACCTGCTGCTACTGAAGTTGCGTGTAAAGCCTCTTTGACGGAATGGACTTCTTTCAGCCTTTATCATTTCGAGGTCGATACAACATCCGTAAATGTTATAATTCATCTCGATAAATATTCATCAACGTTTCATCTCTTGTTTTTTTATTTCAACTATGATGGTCTCGCATCAGCTGGAGCTGGGCGAGCCAAGTGGTTGCAGGCTGGATGGAGAAGCGCTGTGGGAGCAGCGAGGAAATGAAGCCGCTTCACAATTAGAGCCCGTGATTGAGTGGGGGGCGCAGAGTGTCTGAGTGTGTGGGTGTGTGTGAGGAGTGGGCCACACGGGGGCTACGAGACGAAAATAAGTCCTGATGGGAGCTCTTCGATTTCTGCAAACCAGGCCCCTACTGTCACAGCTTCGTATCAAAGCAGCTAAAAACAATATTTTGTCTGGATTTCAGGCGCTGTACTTCTTTGCAGGCTGGCAACATTTTACAGGACGTTGTATCACTGATATTTTAAGTTGCATGTCTGCCCGAGGAGGAAAACTTGTCAGCAAATCCTAATAGCCGACCTTTGTTTATACGACACATGATACATTTTCAATACATTTGAGTGGCATGTATTAACTTCAGTGTACCTGACCCACAATAGAATGCTCGTGACCACCAGATATATTTATTGACCAACCACATACCACACAAGCCTACCAATTATGCGTGCAGAACCGAACATATTGGTTTGTTGTGCATATATGCTCATATATATCCCTTTGTTCCTCTTTTTACTCCAATATCTTGCCAATCACTGTTGTTTCTACGGACCTACTGGCCTACCTCTTTTGGTCCGGGAACATCTGTAGCGCTCTGATACCCGCCTGGGTCTTGTCGGCGCTACATAAAACTTTATATAAATGAAGCATCCTCGAAGAGAGTAACAATGGAACTATTACTTGCCTCTCTGCATGTCCAACCAACTTCTAGTGTGAAAAAATAGTGCTTTGGTTTAAAGTGAGGCGATTAATCATCACCTTTGATTACAGCACCTCCTCATATTGCAGACTACACAACACTCATTCAGAGTCCAAGTAAAGAATTTGGCACTCTCATGAACAGGTTGGCTCCATTTGAATCTAAGATCAACTGTGATTACCCTGAGGGCATCTGAATAAGCAAAATAATAAACTTTTAACAATTAGTTACAATACCATAAATTTATTGATTATTCCTCTCTGATGATTTGGAGTACACAACAGACTGACACTGCCTCCTTTTAGATGCCTTACCCCATCAGTCAGTCCATGACCAATCCGCTGGCGGAGATATTGTTTTTGTGGAATCTCAAGTAAAAAAAATAATATTTTTTTCCTTATTTATACCCCTCTCTCTTCTTTAAACAGTGTGGAATGAAACCTGCCACTCTCTTACACGCATGAACAGCTTAACTTGTTGTTTAGGAATAACTTGGCCATAGTCCTAAACCATGAAGGATAGGAGGTTTTTGTTCTAGAAAGATTTATTGCCTTGGCCTTTAAACACTAATCCAAAAGCGTTGTTGTCCCATGAACAGCACTTACATGTGCAGTTCTTCTGGGCTTTCAGTCTCTATGCCCCAGTGTAGTAACAAGCCCCAGCCACCACAGTTGATGCTCTCAAACAAAAAGTCACACATAAATGTAGCCTGTATTTTAATAAAGACTAGAGACTCTGGGAGACCATGGTATTGAAAGACCTGGGGCGTACAGAAGGGTGGCGGTTTTGGGATCAGCTGAGTATCTACAAACTAGAACTCCGCCCTCCAACTCAAACTCCACCCTCCAACTCCAACTCCACTCTCCAACTCAAACTCCACCCTCCAACTCCACCCTCCAACTCCACCCACCAACCCCACCTCCAACTCCAACTCCACCCTCCAACTCCAACTCCACTCTCCAACTCAAACTCCACCCTCCAACTCCACCCTCCAACTTCACCCTCCAACTCCACCCTCCAACTCCACCCACCAACCCCACCTCCAACTCAAACTCCACCCTCCAACTCAAACTCCACCCTCCAACTCAAACTCCACCCTCCAAATCCATCTCCGCCCTCCAAATCCAACTCCACCCTCCAAATCCACCTTCCAACTCAAACTCCACCCTCCAACTCAAACTCCACCTCCAACTCAAACTCCAACCTCCAACTCCACCCTCCAACTCAAACTCCACCCTCCAACTCACACTCCACTCTCCAACTCAAACTCCACCAACTCAAACTCCACCCTCCAACTCAAACTCCAACTCCACCAACTCAAACCCCACCCTCCAACTCGAACTCCACCCTCCAACTCAAACTCCACCCTCCAACTCAAACTCCACCCTCCAACTCATACTCCACTCTCCAACTCAAACTCCACCCTCCAACTCACACTCCACCCTCCAACTCCAACCTCAAACTCCACCCTCCAACTCCACCCTCCAACTCAAACTCCACCCTCCAACTCCACCCAACTTCACCCTCCAACTCCACCCACCAACTCAACCCACCAACTCCATCCACCAACTCCACCCTCACCATAAAACTCCACCCTCACCCTACCCCCCACCCTCTACTACTCTACTCTACTACTCTCTCTACTACTCTCTTCTACTCTCTCTACTACTCTCTACTACTCACTATCTACTACTCTCTCTACTACTCTCTACTACCCTCTACTACTCACTCTCTACTACTCAACTCTACTACTCTCTACTACTCACTCTCTACTACTCAACTCTACTACTCTCTACTACTCACTCTTTACTACTCACTCTCTAATACTCTCACTACTCACTCTAATACTCTACTACTTACTCTACAACTCTCTAGTACTCCCTACTCACCCTACTACTCAATCTCGACTACTCTCTAGTACTCACTCTACTACTCTCTACTCACTCTCTACTACTCACAATACTCACTACTACTCACTGTAGTACTCACTACAACTCTCTACTACTCACTCTATTAATAACTCTATTACTATCTAGTACTCACTTTAATACTCTACTACGCACTCTCTACTACTCACTCTCTACTACTCACACTCTACTACTCACTCTCTACTACTCACTCTCTACTACTCACTCTTACTCACTCTACTACTTACTCTACAACTCTCTAATACTCCCTACTCACTCTACTACTCAATCTCAACTACTCTCTAGTACTCACTCTAATACTCTACTACACACTCTCTACTATGCACTCTCTACTATGCACTCTCTACTACTCACTATTACTCACTCTACTACTTCCTCTTTACTACTCACTCTTTACTACTCACTCTTTACTACTCACTTTCTACTACTCACTTTCTACTACTCTCTGCTCTACTCACACTCTACTAATCACTCTCTACTATCTACTACTCACTATCTGCAACTCTACTAACTCTATATTACTTGCTCTACTACTCTCTACTACTCTACTACTCTACTACTCACTCTCTACTACTCTCTACTCTCAAATCACTATACTACTCACTCTATCTACTACTAACTCTACTACAACTATTCACTACTCACATTTGCGAGAGATTAAGCTATTATCATTGTAAATGGCACTGCCATTTTTTATCTGTTTTCAAAAACAACATATAGAGAAAAATTTGTAATTTAAAATTCCAACAGCTCTAACTTTTGCAAAGGCGAGACCGTTGCATTGTAAATGCTTGTCTTGCTTGAGATTATTTCTATGTCCAAAAAAAACCTTTTGAAATGTCAAAATAAATAAATGCATAATTTTGATACTATTAGGCTGTTGTGAAGGGCTTCTCTAACTAACACATTGGATATTTTTCCAATCTTTTAACACTTTTTCTTCCCCTGAGCCTTTTTGTTTGATATAATTAACATTTGTCCAGGGTTCGGGGTTTTGCGGACAGCCCCTGTGATTGTTAATCGTGTCCAGTTCTGGAGGCCTCCTATGTAATATTGTGTTAAGGTCTGGAGGCCTCCTCTGGAGTGTTCTGTCCACTTCTGGAGGCCTCCTCTGGAGTGTTGTGTCCTGCTGGATATATTCACAGCCCTGTCAAGTTTCCCAGGTCCATGTGTGATGTGCTTCTCCAGTTCAGGTTTCTAGTTTGAATTCTGGGGGTTGCAGCTCTTCTTAAATACATTATAAAACAGGACTTCAAGTCCCAGAATTCAAAGGAAAAAAACATGGACTGGAGCAGCACATCATGTATGGGCCGGGGAAATTGGTCAGCTAAGTAATTAGTTCAATATAGAGAAATCCAAGTGGTAGTGAAGACGGCTCTGCCTTTGCGGCCCTAAAGACTCTTGCTGAGCAACATGGCTCGCTACCAGGGTGTGAGTTGAATGTCTCAAAACGCAGGTTATTCAACCAGCTGCTGTGTGTCCTTCTGCTGCCCCTGTTGCTATGGAAGCAACATATCTAGGGGTTAAAATTATTGCCTCTGTAGATAACACCCCTGATCTGAATATCTGTCCGGTGATTCAATCTAATAATATCAAGTTCGAAAGATTGGACCATCTGCATCTCTCTTTATATGGTCGCTGTTTTGTACTCAAAATGATGAATCTCCCAAAGTTTTTGTATTTATTCAGAACTATTCCATTGGAGCTCCCGCAAGATAGCTTGGCTAGGGTTGAAAGGATCTGCTATAGGGTCCTTTGGGGATATCGTCGCTCACGCAGGGCAGCTAAGTGGATGTGTCCTAACTAGGAGTGGTGGGGGCTGGGCAGTCCCAAATCTTTTATTATATTACTGGTCGGCCATGTTGCAACACTTTGGGTTACCGCTGTTGGGAGATAGGGCAGAGGTTCCGCTCTCCAATAGACCTACTATCTATGAGATAGGCCTGGGAGAGGCTGCCAAGGGTATTTTAACGCGAAGCCTTGAGCCGAGTTATTTAAAGAAAACAAGGTTTAAAGTCATTGGGGCTATGTTCTCAGTTTGGTTGAAAATTCGGCATAAATGGTCAATTGCAAATATTAATTTCCATACGACTTTTAAAGCTGTCCGAGTTCTGCCTCCTTTTTTCAGGATCAGATTATCTTCCGATGGCAGCTATCGGGTTTGAAGGATATAGGTGATTTAGGCTCTGGTGGGCAGTTGGCCTCTTTTTTCCTTTTTAAGGGATAAATTTAATTTAAATAGTCACAACTTTTTTTCAAATATCTCCAGATCAGAAGCTTTATTGATAAACACCAACACGCCACCCCCACAGTGTTTGATAAGGTCATCGTAATTGAATTAATTCAAAGGAGGGCAAGAATAGGTACAATCTATCAACATCTGTTATCTGATCTCCCGGACGACCTTCATTTACAGAATTCTAAGTGGGAGGGTAAATTGGGTAAGATTGGGGTGGATATAAGGCCCGCACTGGAATTAGCAAGCTATGTTTTAGTTTCCGGTAGTTTACGGACTCAAAGGTATATGGCAATCTTTGACTTATACTATACTCCGGCAAAAATTGCAAAGTGGGGGGCCGGAGGGGTGATTGCTGCGCCAGGTGTGGCCTTCGAGCAGCCGATGCTGTGCATATGTTCTACTCCTGCCCAAACATGGGGCAATTTCTCTACGAAGTGGAGCGCTTCTTAAATTCGTTACCTAATATCCCGGTTACCATCTCTTTGGAGATGGTAATAATGGGGAGTGAAGGCACTGCTATGGTCGAAAGAATGACATAGGCTTCCGTTTTTTTGTTTGTAGCAATGGCTATGATTCGTCTATGGGAAACATCCTTTACAACGAAACTTTTACAACGCAGTGCTATTACAACGCAGGTTTTACAACGAAAACCATTACAACGCATTGCGCTGGGGGGCGCTCTAGGATAGGGAATAGATTTAATTTACTATCCAACACCTTCCCTAGTGTCCACGGGGACTGGAGTTGGAATAGTAAATTTAACTATTCATTATCCAGCACCCCAAAGCGCTATGCGTTGTAAAGGTTTGCGTTGTAAAACTGGCGTTGTAACAGCATGCGTGGTAAAAGCATGCGTTGTAACGTCATACATCCTTCGCCTATGTATCACGTCACAATGGAAGAGCCCCTACGTTTTTTAATTGGAGAGCTCGGATGCTAGCTCTGTACAATTTGGAATCTTCAGTGTTTCTATTAAGGGGGAGAAGGAGGCGGGAGATGACCTCTAAGATCTGGACCGCACTAGAGGAATGGTTAAAGTAGTGATCTCTTATTATTAAAATGGCCAAATGCAAAATTGTACTTTTAATGCTTTCTTTTTAGGGCTGTTTTGCTGACTGTTCTGCTGGTTGTCTGTATCCTGCCTGTTAGGCTTTACAATTGATCTTTAGTTTTGTCTGATGTTTCTCATTTTTTTTTTTTCTCTCTTTTTTTATTATTCTCCACTGCGCTCATCATGTGTTTGGTTTTCGTATTTCTTTATGTGTATTGGTTTTGCATATCTCTGTAAATTCCGCTTATCAAGACTTGTTTTGTTTCTTAAACTATCAAAATAAAGTAAAAAAAAAAAGAGAGAGAAATCCAAGTGATGTAACTAAAGCCAGCTGTAGCCATTTGCAACTGGTGAAGTGGAATTTGGACAGGGGAGGGAATCAGCTTCTGAGGCCATCATTACCTTTAACCCCTTCCATGCTGGTGACGAACCCCAGCCGTCATGCACTACGGTGCTCGTGTGCTGATGACGGCTGGGGTTCGTCATGGCCCGCCCGTGTTCTGCCGGCGGCCGCACACGGGGAAAATCGCGGCCGCACGGAAGGGGTTAAGTCCAAGGTTACCGGACGACTCCACATTACCAAGGATGTGGTGCACCAGTCCTGAGTTTTGTTTATCAGCCTAGTTCATTCTGGGAGTTGTATTCCTGGTGCACTGCAGGTGATCCAAAATGAACTAAGAACAAGCATTTGCAAAGCAAAAGGTCTCGCATTTGCAAAGGTTTCAGCTATTGGTATTGTAAATGACAATGCCTTTTATTTATGAGTTGGTTTTTTAAAACAGATAAATTAAAGGCATTGTTATGTACTCTGCCAATAGCTTAAACACTTGCAAATCGGAGACCTATTAAGACAAGAATGATTTTGCAACACAACCAGGTGTTGCAAAGCATTTAACGCGTGTCCCTGGTTTAGCGCTTGGCAGTGGAAATGCGATCGTACGTGCACTATATTTTCGCATTTTCATGTGTATTGGTGGCAAAAAAAGAGGGTGCTCATGTTAATGTGAAAGAGAGTACCCATGTTGTTAATCTTAAAGCGGGTGCCATGCTGAAACCTAAAGGTCAGCGCCAGGAGGTGGGACGGAGATGAGGGGCCATTTGCCTCGGGCAATGGTTAACAGCCATTGCAGGAAGGTCGAGTCTGCAGTAGGATAAAATAACTAAAGAATATAGTGCTCATGGTCTAAATAAACATACAGTGTAACCTCACGAGTAAAAAGTCCAGTCCTCATGGGAGATTTACAAATGCAGAAATGGTTGTTAGTAAGGAGGGACTAACAAGCCTATTAAGGAATCAGAAGCAACCATTTAGAAAGGACAGCAACAGGAGCCAATTGAAAAGATGGGCGGTGAGTGGGCGGAGCTTCAAGTCCATACCCAAGTCCAGCATGCCTCGCAGAGCAGCACATGCACTGCACAGGCTCGACCTAAAAACTTAGGGCTGGAGCATTGTGTCCTTGGTGCTATGGGGGTATCTTGTAACCTCATTTAAGCCCCTTCGTGACATCACAATTCGAAGATATGATCCTGCTACTGAAGACCTCAGTTCCGGTGAGGAGGCCATGAGATTCCGATGGCGGAGCCAGGCCGAAGGGTCTTATCTCCATGGCTCTTCACATTCCAGTCTCCTTCCGCAGCCTCTGACATGAAAGCTGGGTCTTCGTGTCGGGGCCCTAATCGAGGTAACCACTCAGAAGCTTCCTCGGCCCTTTCTTGGTGCTCCAAACCAGCCGTTAGACCCACTTGTACTTTTGATTTGTTTATTTCGAAGCACGCGCAGGTCCCCATCAACGAAATTAGCCCTCGCTGCAGTGAAATCAGCCCCCAGCTCAGCAGCACACAAAATCGCCCGGTAGCCAGTCCAGCCCTGGTTCTACCGCGCTCAAGAGGGCTCAAGCGGTGCCCAAACACGTACCTCTTACAGAAACAGCAAAGGATTCTGGGAGCAGGCGGATTGTTAGCTGGGGGGGTGCCTCTGGCACAGGCCGGTTCACTCTCTTTCCAGGGCAAGAGGGGGCTGAAAGCTACTGATTTGCCCTGTGCTATATACAGGCAGTAAACCATGCTAAGGCGCTATAAGATGCTCGGCAACAAAGTGTTGGTAATACCGACTCGGCCATAGATTTATGTTTACAGCTGAATCGGGATTACCGTATATATTGTAGTTCGTGTAAAAACAATCACATTTGCTGTAGGAACATATACACCTAAAGTAGATATTTTTGCATTAAATGTTTTTGAGTGTAATTTTCGGTTGTTTTTTTTTACATGAAATCACGATGACAGAAGGATCTTCAACCCAACCACTGTGTGAATAAGGACTATCCGTTTTATTATATGTAATTGAATAACAATAATAATCTCCAAAAAGTCTGGTGTGTGACTAGCCCTCCTTGTCCCGCGTTGGGCACGGCTGATATACGGCATGAAGAGGACATGGCATCACTTACGCAACAGGAAACAGCTGGTTGTCAGGGATCAATCAATCAATCAATCATCGAAATTTGTATAGCGCGCTACTCACCCGCAAGGGTCTCAAGGCGCTGAGGGGAGGGGGGTCGCTACTGCTCGAACAGCCAGGTCTTGAGTTGTTTCCTGAAGGAGAGATGGTCCAGGGTCAGCCGTGGGTGAGTGGGGAGGGAGTTCCATGTCTTGGCTGCCAGGTAGGAGAAGGATCTTCCTCCGATGGTGGATTTCCTAACTCGTGGGACGGAGGCGAGGGCGAGGCTGGCGGTGCGGAGTTGGCGGGTGGGTGTGTAGAATGTGAGGCGGCTGTTGAGGTACTTCGGGCCCGTGTCGTGGAGAGCCTTGTGTGTGTGGCTGAGGAGTCTGAACGTGATTCTCTTGCTGACGGGGAGCCAGTGAAGGTCTTTCAGGTGGGCTGAGATGTGGCTGCGGCGAGGGATGTCCAGGATGAGTCGTGCTGAGGCGTTCTGTATGCGCTGGAGTCTTTTCTGGAGTTTGGCTGTGGTTCCAGCGTAGAGAGTGTTCCCGTAGTCAAGACGGCTGGTGAAGAGGGCCTGGGTGACCGTCTTCCTGGTTTCGGTGGGGATCCATCAGAAGATCTTTCAGGGCATGCGTAGGGTGTTGAAGCAGGATGATGAGACGGCGTTCACCTACTCGGTCATGGTGAGGGAGGAGTCCAGGATGAAGCCCAGGTTGCGTGCGTGGTCCGTTGGCTTGGGGGCGGTGCCCAGGGCAGGGAGCCACCAGGATTCGTCCCAGGCGGAGGGAGGGGGTCCGAGGGTGAGGACTTCCGTCTTGTCTGAGTTCAGTTTCAGACGGCTGCTCTTCATCCATTCTGTGACGTCTCTCATTCCTTCCTGGAGGTTAGCTTTCGCGGTGGTGGGGTTGTTGGTGAGGGAGAGGATCAGCTGGGTGTCGTCGGCGTAGGAGATGATGTTGAGGTTGTGTTGGCGGGCGATGGCTGCGAGAGGGCTCATGTAGATGTTGAAGAGGGTGGGGCTGAGTGAGGATCCTTGCGGGACGCCGCAGATGACTTCGGTGGCCGCGGATCGGAACGGGGGGAGGCGGACTCTCTGGGTTCTTCGGGCGAGGAACGAGATGATCCACTCCAGCGCCGTGGTTTGTTTCAGGAGGGCGCTCAGCTCGGCGTGTTTCCAGCTCTCCGGAAAGGTGGCGGATGTGAAGGAGTTGTTGATGATGTTCCGGAGTTGGGGTGCGATGACGGCGTCGGCTTTGTTGAAGATGCGGTGTGGGCAGGGGTCCGTGGGGGAGCCGGAGTGGATGGTGTTCATCATGCGGGTGGTGTCTTTGTTGCTGACAGGGGTCCAGGTGCGGAGGGTGGTGGTGGGGGGCACTGGTTCAGTGGTAGGGTGCGTGGTCGGCGCGCCGAAGCTGTTGTGTATGTCGGCGATCTTGCGGTGGAAGAACGAGGCGAGAGAGTCGCAGAGGTCTTGCGAGGGGGTGATGTCGGTGTTGCAGGCGCTGGGATTGGAGAACTCTTTGACGATGTTGAAAAGGTCCTTGCTGTTGTGGGTGTTGTTGTCCAGTCGTTCTTTGAAAGCTGTCTTCTTGGTGGTGCGGATCAGCTGGTGGTGTATGCGGGTGGGGTTCTTGAGGGCGGTCATGCGTTCTGTAGTCTGGTCGATGCACCAGGCTTTCTCGAGGGTGCGGCAGGTTTTCTTGGAGTTTTTGAGGTTGTTGGTAAACCACAAGGCTTTCTTGCTGCCGGGTCTGCAGGGAGGGTTCTTCAGTGGTGCGAGTTCGTCTGCGCAGTTGGTGAGCCACTGTGTGAGGTTGCGGGCTGCTTCGTCGGGGTCCGTTGTGTTGGTGGGTGGGTTCTGGCTGAGGGAGGTGGTGAGCTGGTCGGCGGTGATCTTGCTCCAGCTTCTGCGGGGGATCTGTTGCGGGTGGTGGTGGGTCGTGGTTTTTCCTGAAGGTGAAGTGGGCGCAGCTGTGGTCTGTCCAGTGTAGTCCGGTGGAGTGGCTGAAGGAGATGTGCTTGCTGAAGGAGAAGACGGGGTCGAGCATGTGGCCGGCGTAGTGGGTGGGGGTGTTAACCAGTTGCTTGAGTCCGAGGTTGGTGAGGTTGTCCATCAGGGCGGCGGTGTTGCAGTCCTTGTTGTTCTCCAGGTGGAAGTTGAGGTCCCCTAGGAGGATGTAGTCTGGGGAGGTGAGGGCGTGTGGACTGACGAAGTCTGCGATGGCTTCGCTGAATTGTGTGCGCGGTCCCGGGGGTCTGTAGATGAGGGAAATATTTACTACGTTTTTGCGCTGAGTTGTGTCACTTTTGCGGCGCAGCTCTAACACAAAATATTTTTTTCTTATTTACTAAGCCACTTTGCGCGGCCTTGCATGAATTAGTAAATACAAAGTAACGCACCACATATTGCGGCCTTGCGTCACCTTGCATTGTGAAGGGGCTCTATGGGTGGAGCTTGGGTATTCTCATGCTTCCTCACATGGATTTACAGCCTTGTAAACTTCGGAATGTGTCAAAATGCTACACCTTCCCCAGTGAGGCGTACTGAGGAGAATATGTCTGGTTCTCCTGTTACTTCTTCTTTCTACGCGTGCTGCGTTCTGCTGCAGATATAGAAAGAGGAAAACGCTGTTAAGGGTTATTTTTGTGCAGGAAGGGATACCTTCCGTCATAAAAACAATCCTGCCTGTAACGCTGACACTCTTGCACCATGGTGCAAGGGCGCCCAAGTCAGCGCAGACAGCACACAGCGCACCAGCGCTAGGAGGCAGCAGAAAGGAGCCACATCTTAGTAGGTACAGTGCATTTCTGCAGTTTCCCTTTTACGAAACACAGCAAATGTGTTCGTAGCCCTGCGTTGCATGAAAAATTAGTAAAAATACCCCTAAATCTCTGAATGAAACTCCAGGGATGGAATGGGCAAATAATGGGGGTATGGGACACGGATTTACAGATTTCCATAGAAAGACACCGCCTCAGTGAGAAAGCCTTGTATTCCCCTATTGACTCTGTCACCCCAGAATCCCCGATAATGGTACCTATGGGGGCAGATTTTCCTGGAGGTTTACCAGGGCACCTGGAATGAGGACCTAAGCCTGGCTGACATCCATACTGGTCCCAGGGTGAAGGGGAGACAGACAAAGTGTGAATAGAGAATAACTTGGAAGCGAGGGGTGAGGGCAGAAGGCTGGATCTGTAAAGTACACCTACCACGAAGAGCTGGAGAGAGCCCAGGAGAGTCGGAAGACCGGTCTCCACCAACCAGGCCTCTCCTGGTCTCAGGGCCGAGGCCCAACAGTAAAGGAAGGTAGGGCTGTCAGAGACGCCCAAGAGCACAGCCTTGCTCGCAGGCTGCCCATAGGTGCTGGAAGAAAGGGTCCAGGGGGTGCTACAGCACCCCAAAATAACCATGCTGGAGTTCAGAAGGTGAATATGCAAGGAAGATGGCTTTAAATGTAGTTTTTATCTTGTCAGATATGGTGTGCTTTTAAAGCTTTCTTTCTTTGACTGTAAAGTGAGGGGATTTTGTCAAGTGAATTATGTGACTATCTTGCTGGTGTGAAAGGAAAGGCTATAGAATGTCATTTGTTGCCAACAATTAGGAAAGTTTAAATACCTGTAAATAAACTGTACATTTATTTCAAAATGTATCCGCAGTTCGAAAGTACAAATGAGCTCTTTTTTTGTTGTAGCTCGGAAGTAAAACAAAGATATTTAACACCTTCGCTGCGGCGGCCATTCCGCCGCAGAGCTAAGGGGGCGGGGGGCGTGTGGCACGCACATGCTGGTGACGGAACCGCTCCGTCACCAGCCGCGGTTGAGATGTGCTCATGACGGAGCTGTTCCGTCATGGCCCCGCCCGCTCAATGGAATGCCCAGCGCAGCCGCGGAATCAGCGCCGCACAGGTGCGTCGGGCAGGCCATGACGGAACCGCTCCGTCATCAGCACAGCGCCACCGCGGCTGATGACGGAGCGGTTCCGTCATCAGCACGGAAAGGGTTAAAGGCTCAAACTAGACACTTTACTTGGTGATGCGCAAATGACAAATATTCGCAGAAACACAATTTCCACACATTATCATTCATGTACTGTATAGTTTTATCAGTAAAACGGACGCCTGTGTAAAATCAGTGTCCATTACAGCGGAGAATGTGCTATCTGTAAATGACAGTACCCTACAACAGCAGCTTTTAGCAATATATTTGCGTTAGTGTTCTCCAAAATACGCCACTGTACATACACTACACCCTTACTACTCTCCTGCTGAGTGGACCTGGCTCTCTGGCTTCACTTGGATTTTTCTCAGTTCCTAGGAGTTCAGAGACGTAACACAGATGACAGCACCCCTACTCCCATCACTGAGACTGTCAGGAGAGCCTTGTCTGCCGCTGCCCAGTGCTTAATTTGAGGTAGTGGTTTCCAATGCCCGGCACCAGCACTTAATTGTCAACACCAGCTCTAGTGAAAGTCCACCACATGGTGGCAGTGTCTGTTTAATTTAAGTACGGAAACCGTGTTTATTAAGTCAAATCATATTGAAAATTAATAATATCAGCCTCAGGAAAACTTTGTTACACCCACCAAGAACCGTAAGTGCTGCACGCGTGCACCCCTCCCAAGTCCAGATGGAGGCCGTCATTCTGGCTACGAGGGTGTCTGGAGACCTTTGGGGCTCCTGGATCCTGGAAGATCTCCGGCCTGCATCGGCATTGAAGATCAAACACCAGTAGCAGCCTTGAACCCTAACTAGTTCCTTTGTCCAATGAACATCCAAACCCAGCTTAAATGGTATCCCAGGTCTTCAGGGACCAACTGATAAAATATATTTCTGTATTGAAACCAGTGGTTCCTGTGATATCGTGTCCATTTGGTTCCACGGAAGCCCCATCCAACCTGTCTACAGGAGTTCCAGGACATTCATTTGAAAGAAACATTTCGGCTGCACCCGTCAGTTCCAAGTTAAAGGCCCCTGAAAGTTGTCTGATACCACGAGCCTTGGTCTTGAGCAGAGCTGCAGTAATAAATGATGGACGGAATGCTGAATGATTCAAAAATGTATCCCCGTGAAGAAATCTGGGTTAAATCCATCGTTCCTTTGCTCACTACGCCACGCCAGTTTAGACCTGGCCATCTGCAAATCAGTCTGACCCTGTGCCTCATGGGAACAGTCCAGCCCGAACTGCCAAGCCAGGTCCTCCCTGGACCAGAAACAAGCATCCTAGGACCAGTTTCGGGGTTACACCCCTCATCAGCCAGGCTAGCTAGAATCCAGTAGCACAGCGAGCAAGGGACCCACTTCTGGGCATATCCATTCCACTTATGGCAAAAAATGCAGCAGCAACAAATGATGAACCGAATTCTGAATGAATCAAACATTCACCCCCAGTCACAGATCTGGGTTTAATCTATTGTTCTTTTGTTCACCATGCCACCCCAGTTCAGACCCAGCCATCTGCAAATCAGTCTTGATCCTGCTCCTCATGGGAACAGTCCAGCCCGAACTGCCAAGCAAGATCCTCCCTGGACCGGAAACAAGCATCCTGGGACCATTTTTGGGCTAGCACCCCTCATCAGCCAGGCTAGCTTGAATCCAGTGGCGCAGCGAGCAATGGACCCACGTCCCGGCATGCTCTCAAGTTTCCTAGTACCATGTGAGAGTAGCCGTCCAGCCCAGGTTTATTCCTTCCATTACAGGAATTGCAGACGTGAGTCTATAACGGGATAAACAAAACTACAAATCACAGAATGCAAAGAAAAACCCTGGGATGGGTGAACTGTTCTAGTAAGATCTGGGAACCTGGAGCGCTGTGCACGAGTTCCCAGTACCCCGAGGGCTATCCCTGGAGAGTGAGTCCTTGCTAACCTTTGAAAGCCGCTGGTGTCATTGGATAGCAAGGAGCCTCCACAGGGCTACCGTGGTTTCTACGGATGTCCACATGTAAACCCCGCCTGCCATAGGTCACCAGACCACTCCAGGGCTCCAGTTCTGGGCTTTTCTTTCACAAATCATTCTTTTCATGCATGCTTGATTGGGTCACTGAAGTAAATCAGGACTTCAACTCCCACAATGCACGTGGCTGTTAAATGCAAACCCACGACTGCAACACAGCTACAAGGAGTCATTGGGTGCTCTGCACAATGACCTGTAGAAAACGGCTAGCTAGTCCCACTCTCTGGTATATTTATGAATTACCAACAAGCCCCCTAGAGCAGTGGTTCTTAAACTGTGGTCAGAGGACCCCTGGGGGTCTGCAACTGGTTACCAAATTAAATGACAATAAAGTATGTACAAATAAAGAAACAAAACTGAAAATGGGAACACTTGTTCAATATTGATTGTGAATTAAGCAAAATATTTCAATATATGAGCATGTGTCTGGTGTTTACTTGTTTTTGTGTTTTAATATATGGTTTGAAAATTCAAATAATAGAAATTGCTTACTCCGGGAGTTACCAGCTTTTAATAATGACTCAGTGGGGGTCTCCAGATTCCAGGAATGATTCAGTGGGGGTCCACGGAAGTCAAAATGCTAAGAGTCGCTGCCCTAAAGGACTCTTCTACCCCTGTAGTAGTAGAGAAGAGTTATTCTGTCAGCACAATCATGAACTCACAACACCTCCAGGGCAGCAAGGCCTGCCGCAATCTATAAGAATGGTAAAAGGCTTGAATGTCAAGATAAACAAACGGAAACAGATTTATTATGATTCAGAAAAGAGAAATAAATAATAAGCACTGTTTGTTGGTGCGGTATCAAACTACTGAGGGCCGAGCATTAAGGAGAATGCTTCAATTACTTACCGGTAATTGCATTACGCCACGTCCTCCCTCGCTTGATTCATTACATGAGGGGCAGCCAGGCCTCCAGGCACCACCAATCAGCATTTGAGATTTATAAAAGCCACCCTTACCTTTACCTCTTCCTCTCAGTACACAATCCAGAGACAATTCAGTTTTCCTGGAACCTCACAGGGGGGAACAGTGGGTGTTAATGAATCAAACCGAGGAAGGATTCTGCATAATGCAATTACCGGTAAGTAATTGAAGCATTACTACCTCGTCCCCTCTCTTTGCTTAAAACATGTGAGAAGTAACAAGCCAATGAAACCAGGATAAATTAACATATACTTAGAAACTTTTATTCCCTTCACTAGGCCACAGGCACGCTATAACTTTATAGAGGATGAGAATTTGGAAGCCGACACATTATTGGGCGCCGTCTCCTGCATTATTCTGTATGGCTCCAGTAAAAGAGGAGGGTGCAGCCCATGTCACGCTTTACATATCTCAATTAGTAAAGTGCCCTGGATCTCTGGCATGGATGCCCACATCCCCCTGGTAGACCTCCCCAAAAGGGGAGAGATGCCCTGGTTCATTGTAAATGCAAAAGGAACAAATGATGGACGGAATTCCGAACAATACGAACATTTACCCCCAATCACAAAGATCTGGGTTTAATCCATCGTTCTTTCTATCGAAAAAGATGACAACTTCAGGATTAAAACAAGGGTGTGTATTAGCCCCAACACTATTCAATCTATTTATGGCCGAGCTTTCAGTTCAACTCAATGGAAGCAACGCGCATGACCCGAAGCTAGGAGGTCGCCAGCTATCCAACCTCATATACGCAGATGACTTAGTACTCATCAGTCGGACACCCATAGGATTACAATGCCTGCTGGACATTGCATCTCAATACTCAGATACCAACAAACTAAGCATCAACCAAGACAAAACAAAAGTCATGTGTGTAAACCACCGCAAAACAAAAATAAAATACAACTGGCACCTGGCAAAAGTCAAGCTTGAAATCGTACAAGACTACAAATATCTGGGGGTCATGATCGACAGCAAAGGCAATTACAAAGCACAATTTGAGGCAATAAAAAAGAGGGGATTAACAACAGTGGTAGCATTAAGAAACCTGAAAAATATAACCGCCGGTCCAAGCTTTCTCCCTCTGACCAAGGTGATACACGCTAAACTTATTCCATCAATCACCTATGGAAGTGAAGCCATGAGAGGGAGGGACGCGGAAACATTGAATGGCACCATCGCTCGCAAGATCGCTGAGAATAATATACGGGCTGCCTGGATATACATCTCCGGCGCAAATGAGGCTTGAATCCGGGATACAAAGTCAGGAGCTAGCCAGAAAAGGAGCTTTTGTTAAAACTTGGTTCAAGATCAAAAAAGGGCAGCCAGAAACGTTAAACTTCTACTTGTGGAGAGAAGTGGAAACTACAGTAACTTGCCCAGCTAGATATCTCTTGGACACTGCACTGGACCACCTGGGGTTACGGCAACTCTGGGCAACGTCCGGGACCATGGCAAGCTTCAAAAAAATCATTAATAATATTGTTAAAAAAGAGTCTATTTTACAAGAAGCTGCCTTGGTAAAACGCTCACATGGCTGGCTCACTATACAATCCTACAGTAAAGCGACTCCTCAAGCTTACCTCCTTTCTAACTTCTCCAAAGCCACCAAAGAGAAGTTTCTGAAACTTCGGTTAGGTTTATTACCATCTGCATACCATCTGCCCCCTTGGCTGCGCCCTCCAAAGCCAGCAATGTGCCGTCTTTGCGGGGAAGGAGAGGAAGACATAGTCCATATCATAACCATTTGCCCTGATGAGAGAGCACCAGTTATTACTCAGACCTATCTTCAACAAAAATCAAAATACGGTCGTGCAGACAAGCAGTGCTTGCAAGCTTCTCTGGCAAAGACACTCAACTAAGCTGCTGCCTGGTAAAAATTTTAACTGCAGCTGATCTTCGATTAAAACAGTGCAAACAACCGTAATAGCGTTTTAAGCACATAAATTCAAGCATTTTTGCACATGTAAGCCTCAAGGGAAAGCATTAATAGGCTAACTATATGATATTTTTTTGCACAAATCAGCGGATGTTGAGTCGGCACTAAGCACTTTAAATTTGCATCTTCCAACATTCCTACCCATCGTTCTTTAGCCCACCATGCCACCTCAGTTTGGACCCAACCATATGCAAATCAGTCTTGACTCTGCTCCAATCGGAAAAATCCAGCCCAAATGCCAGGCCAGGTCCTCCCTGAACCGGAACACAAGCCAGCCAGGACCGGTTCATGAGAAATCTTGGGAATCTTGTCCCTGCCGTGAGTTCCGTTGATCAACCAACGAAATGGCCCTGAGTCACCGTGCTTCTGCAGCATAAAAAGCTATAAGGTTACAAATTGTTGGCCGTCTGTGAGACTCTGGTTGCCCAATCACTCCAGCTGCCAGGACACCTGCTGCAAGCCTAGGGCTCTCCTTTTACAAATCCTTGGGGGCCTATTTACATGGAGCTGGTGTTGCTGCAGCATCATTTTTTTTATCCAGCGGCGCCACAATCAGTGCTCCACACTGCTCATATTTGCAGACTGACGCACTGGGCCCAATGCGTTCGTTTGTAGAGGCCTGTGTCACGTTATACCTGCGCCAGCTATAATGCATTCAGGGTAGGCGACCTCACTTTAAAAGTCACGTAGAACTGACAATGTGAAATATACCACTTTCACTGCATCACTCTATGACTGGACTGCGTCAAAATCCCTCGCCTGCTCTAACCAGGTGTAGGGATTGACGCAGGGCTTTCGACTTGGGATTCGCCTCCGCGGTCTGACGCATCGCTGGAGTTGCATCAGTCGTATGACCAACTCCAGCAATTTGTGACTTTAGCACCAACAGATGCGTCAGAATTTCTGACATAGTGTGTGAGTATCAACCCAGGCGGTAACAAACAAAACTTGCCCACATAATAGTTATAGTTCGCAACAACCTACTTCCGTAGAAAAGACAGTTTATTTTAATTAAGCAAAATACATAAAAATTCACCAAAGCAAATGTCTTAAAAACTTTTAAATCATAATATCAGTTCTTGAATTAATTATAAAATATCTTGTCGACGCGCGTTTCGGCGACCAGCGCCTTCTTCAAGACAAACAAGTTTTCAGGTTCCTAAATATAAAAGCATAATTACTAATTCAGAAGTACATTCATTTACTTCAAGAAATGTTGAACAACAATGAATCATGTTTAAAATACAATACAATAATCAAAACGATCATCTCAGCATAACATCCTATAAAAACTGTCAAAGCATAACAATTGGAAGTAGGTGAAGGTATAACGCGAACCAAACGGATAAGCAAGTATGTCTTATGAAATTATGATTATTGTGTCCTATTTTCTTTTAATGTGTTTCCTTATTTGACTATGTGTATTGTATTTTTTTATATATCTCTTTGAAAAAAAGTTTTTAAGACATTTGCTTTGGTGAATTTTTATGTATTTTGCTTAATTAAAATAAACTGTCTTTTCTACGGAAGTAGGTTGTTGCGTCCTATAACTATTATGTGGGCAAGTTTTGTTTGTTACCGCCTGGGTTGATACTCACACACTGCCTTTTCCCTGACCTAGGGGTTTCAATATCTTTATTACAGGGAACCCTTGTTTGTTACAAGTGAGAATTTCTGGCATATCCATGAATCCTTGCACCATGGAGCCCTGCATTGTAAATACTGTGTATCCATGGCGGCGTTAGGGCATTTGCGGCAGGCGCAAGAAATCTGACCCATCGATGCACCAGTTCTTGTAAATATGCCTCCAGATGTGCTAGTCCAATTAGTTCATTTAGAAAAAGACTGCAGCTCCAAACTTCTCAGTAAAATGCTCTTCCCAATATATCAGTGCAATATTTAAAACATTTTTAAAAATAGTACATTCTCTTGCATACGTTGCGGGAACCCAACAGTTGCATAGTGCTAAACAGACATTGGATTTTTCAAACTGGGCCAGATGCTAGATTTTAAAGCACAACTTTCCAATGAAGTTGGCTAAAAAGTCAAAGGTTTTGCAGGAAGTTCTGAAGGTGCACTTGGTAAATATTCCAGTAGTTCAGAGTCTGCTGAACATGCCTGTCCCTTAGTAAGGTAGTTTGAGGTTGCTTTTGCAGGAAGAACATTTTGAAAATGTGGGGCCAAACGGTGTCGTAGAACTGCAGTTCTTTGAAATTATTTGAGTATGCAATAATGACCCACTAAAATGTTTTTCAAAATGTATAAAGTATTACCCTTCATTTCTCCCTTCCCCTGCATCCCATTCTCCAATTTTACCCCATCACCGTAGATAATCAAATATGTACAATACCCAAGATTGTATTTGAAAAAGGCATAATTGGAAATTGGAAAGTTACACTGCTCTCATGATGTCGGGACGTAGACTGTAGGGCTATACCTCAAGTTATGAAAAAACAAAGAAAGTCCACTCTTTTTCTAGAAAAAACTTCCAGTGATTGTTCCAAAGTGACTATAAGAGAACTACTGGGTTTCCTATGTACGTTTAGGAAAACAATGGGGCATATTATCAAGGGGGTTTATCTCCGCTTTTTTGGCTTTAAAAGCCAAGAAAGCAGAGATAAAATTATCTCCCTATTACCTAGCTGCTGCTAACACCAGTTAGCGACAGCTAGTAGGAGATAGCGACCATCTTGGGCCCCGCTTTGCATGTCAGTGATATTTATCACTAATGACAAGCAAAGTGGGCGTGCCAAGATGTTAGCGACTGGAAACAGTCGCTAACATCGCTATCTCCTATTACCAACTTTTGGAGATATTCGCGCTAAGCGCGAATATCTCCAAAAGCTAACACCTGCCCTGAGCAGTTCTTAGCCATGTTATCCAATGGGAGGTGGATAACATGGCTAAGAGCATTAGCTCGGTAATGCATGAATATCGCTGACTTTTCAGCGATATTCATGCATTGCGGCCGATTTTTATCGCATTTGCGATAAACCTTGGTAATACCAAGGTTTATTTGCGATAAAAATCGCCGCAGCTCAGCGGTAAATTTTTGTCTCTAACCAAGCAATAGCGATAATTATCGATATTGCTTGGTAATATGCCCCAATATGTGTTCTTAAAATAACCCTCACCCACCAAAAAGTCCCTTAGTTGCATGCTTCATCATCGGGTTCTTCCCGCCCCGCAGCCGCGGCCGGCAGTGGGAGTACCTGCAGGGCGGTGACGTGGGGAGGGGGAGAGGCAGGGTGGGGGGTAGTAATGTATGGATTACGGAGCTTCCCAGGTAAGTAAACATGTAAATAAATAAAACGAATTTCGTTGAGTGCACTGCATCCCCAAATGAGACGCAATGCGCGCAACGAAATTCGTTTTATTTATTTAAATGTTTACTTACCTGTAAGACTCCGTAATCCATACATTACTATCCCCCACCTTGCCCCTCCCCCTCCCCACGTCATCGGCCTTCAGGTACTCCCACTGCCGGCCGTGGTTGCCGCACCGCTGCAGGACGGTAGTGCTATGACCGACGGACACATGGGAGCACTTAGTAGTGAGGTGAAACTATGTGTTTGATGTGAGAGTGGAAGCGTCAGAAAACGAGGTGAGTTAAAAAATACCTGGCTGCGTGGAAACTTAACTTTAATACTCCCTGTAGCTGGTATTAGTAAAAAAGTGGGGCAATGGAGGAAAGTATGCTGTGATAGGCTGTTTCGTCTCTGGTGCACATGTTTCAAAGCTTACCCCTAGGCTTCTCCTCAGGACCAAGGCAGTTGATCCCCAGTACCACTCTACAAGTAACCTATTCGGTGAGCCTGATCAATGTCAAGGGCTAATATGCATCTTATGGACATGCATGCATACAATGCCTCCTTGGTATTTTCTTGTAAATGAGGCCCCATGAGCTTGAACACAGGAAGGGAGGAGTGCTTGTACTCAAACAATCGTCAAGGCTGCTCTCTCATCAGTGGTTGCAGAACATGGGGTAGGTAGTGGTTGTGGGACACAGGGAGGGTGGTGGTTGCGGGATATGAGGGAGGTGGTGGTTGCGGTTCATAGGGAAGGTGGTGGTTGCTGGACATGGGGAGGGTGGTGGTTGCGGGACATGGGGAGGGTGGTTACGGGACATGGGGAGGGTGGTTGCGGGACATGGGGTGGGTGATGGTTGTGGGAAACGGGGTGGGTGATGGTTGCGGGACACAGGGAGGATGGTGGTTGCGGGATATGGGGGAGGGTGGTGGTTGCGGGATATGGGGGAGGTGGTTGTTGTGGGACACAGGGAGGGTGGTGGTTGCGGGACATGGGGAGGGTGGTGGTTGCGGGACATGGGGAGGGTGGTTACGGGACATGGGGAGGGTGGTTGCGGGACATGGGGTGGGTGATGGTTGTGTCAGTCAGTCAAAACAAACTTTATTCGGTTTGTTACAACCATAAAAGTACAATTTACCTCTTATCTTACTAAAAAGGATAAAATAAAAACAGCGACAGATACATAGCACGGCGTTATCAATAAGCATAATACTTCTTGGTATACATATGATTACTATCATTTTTAAAATCGGAGTATTATAACAATTAAATTAATAAAATCACTTAATTCATACTATACAACACCTCCTTAAACATACAGCGCTTACTATTTTGAACACTAATTGTTTCAGACTTCTTTAATATCGAGGACTTATATTATTAGATCTTACTCTGTGCAGTTGAGGAACGCCTTAACTTTTTTCATATATTTCCCTAAAGCACAGGCTATATCTAAGTTCCCCATTTCCATCAACAATTTAGTGGCTTGCATCCTGTTTGTAATATTATAATTTTTAAAAATCGGGCATAAAAACTCCTTTCGTATATCTAAAAACCAAAAACAATCTAATAAAATATGAGTAATATTGCAGGTAGTGCCTAAAGTGCAAGTGCAATTCCCATTACATCCCATCATTTGATTTCGAGCTCCATTATTAGCGAAACATGGGTTTATTCCAATTCTCATTTTTTGGACTTCCCGCCTTAAGCTATGACTTGGTAGCCGATCTACATAGGGAAAATGTTGGTCAAGCTCCCAGGCCGATGTCATATGGGCTACCGAGCATTTTTGTGAGAGGTACTCCCGGTCATAAGTACGGGACATATCGGTACCTTGTAGCCTTAGTTCTTTCTTACCTATTATTATATGGTCTTGTAGCGGGCAGACCTTCAGTTCGAGCACCCTGTAGGCATTCCTTATTGATACTCTAGACTCTTTTGCCCAGTGTAGCTCACTCGTGGTAATTTCCATTTTGGCCCACTGGGAAATTTTAAGGGACTCTTCAGCTCCCAGTCGCTGCCAAAAACGTACAAGGGCCATACAGGCAGTTATCGCCCACGAGGTAATTCCCAACTCAATTCTTGCCGCCTGTGCCATAGAAGATTTAGGCAGTACAAATAGGCTTTTTAATATATTTCCCTCCTCTCTATCCCAGGAGGTCTTGCCGCTTAAGTAAATAACTTCGGCTCCATACAAGAATTGAGGGGGCACCATTGCTTGATAGGCTTTCAGGACCGGTCTATCCGACATTTCTCCATAGCTATTATTGAATCTTTTTAAGCCTTTCACGGACGATAATGCCCTCATTTTTAATGCTTGTAAATGAATATACCATTTCAGGGTACCAGAAAACCACATTCCCAGATATCTATAATCAGCTACCTCTCAAGCAATACTGTGCCCAAATACCAAGAGAACTTTGTTTTCCTCCTACCAAAGCAAACAATTTTTGTTATCTCCATGTTCACTACTAATTTTTTGCTAGTACAGTATTCTTTGAATCGATTTAATTTTCTTTGGAGCCCTATCTCCGTCTGATCCATAATTACCAGATCATCAGCATAGAGGAGGCACGATATCTGGTTTCCTCCCAGTTTTGGGTTAGCCCCTCTAATCTCTCTTAATTTTTGGGGTAGGTCTGCTAAAAACAGGGAGAATAGTAAGGGGGCAAGTACACACCCCTGCCTTAAGCCATTCCCAATTGGGATTCTCTTCGTCAATCCTCCCTCCTTATCCAGGATTATCTGTGCCCAATTTTTAGTATGAAGTGCTTGGATTAGGGCTAGCAGGTCACCCGGTATTTCATACCCTACCAGTGTTGACCACAGTTGCTCCCTGTCCACCAGATCGAAAGCTGCACGGACGTCCACGAAACAGCAGAATAGTTGTCCCCCCTGATCGATTGACTTCCGTGCAATGGACCAAAGAGCAAAACAGTGGTCAACCGTTGAGTGGCCTTCTTTGAAACCCCCCTGTTCTGGTGGTACTATCTGTTTATCATCCACCCAATCCTTTAATAAACCCAAAATTGCTTTAGAAAAGACCTTTTCGCCTATATCCAATTGGTTTATTAGACAATAGTTTTTTGGGGAGTTTACATCACCTTTTTTATGTATAGGCCTGACAATTGCCCCTTTCCAATTATCTGGAAACTTGCCTGTTTTTAGGATCTCTTGGAACATATTAGAAAGAAACTCAGCCCACCAATCTATGTTCGTTTTTATTATGATAGCTGGTAAATTGTCAGGTCCTGCAGCCCGTGTTAAGTTTAATCTCTTTATTATACCTCTAATGGCATTTGGGGAGAAGTGTACTTTAATTTCTTCCCTTATTCCAGGCCAATCATTGGCCATTCTTTCCTCCCTGTCTGGCCATATACCATAGATTTCTTCCAGGTAGGTCACCCACTTGTCCTCTGGTACCGAGCAGTGTAGAGTTCCTAAGACTTTCCCCGTACATTCCTGAACTAACTTCCAAAAGCCTCTCACATTCTTTTCTTCAATTGTCTCAAGTAAATTCCCCCAACATTTGTCCTTAAAGGTTCTTTTTTTTATCTCTAATAGTGGCCTTATATTTTATTTTTAGTTTCTTAAGTTCTTTTACCGCTTCATCACTATCGTTAGCTCTTAGGCGTCTCTCCTGTTTTCTAATACTGGCCTTTACCTTCCGGCATTCATCATCGAACCAATGGTTGGTACTGCTGAGGTATAATTTTGCATTATTTACTGATTTATGTTTACCGTGCTTTAATTTTATCCTGAGGCATTCCACCATATCCCTTATTGTATCCTCATACCAGGTTATGCCCTCCTCTGGTGCTAGGTTATCTAAGTTCACGATTAACTGGTGTGCACTCTGTTTTTTTATATATTCATCGGTAATTCTCGTAGTTAGTCGCTTAGGGTATTCCACCTCTGCTGGTAACACTTTTTGTCTATGAGGGGAACTATTTACCTGGAGTTCTATCTGCAGTGGGTAATGATCACTACCCTCTAACCTAAGAATTTCAAATGGTTTAATTAGATAAAAATTCCAGGCCTGTATGAATGCGTAATCTATTGGGCACTTTTGATGCCCTACTTTGATGGTTGTGGGAAACGGGGTGGGTGATGGTTGCGGGACATGGGGAGGGTGGTGGTTGCAGGAAACGGGGAGGGTGATGGTTGCGGGACATGGGGAGGGTGGTGGTTGCAGGAAACGGGGAGGGTGGTGGTTGCGGGTCATGGGGTGGGTGATGGTTGTGGGACATGGGGTGGGAAGTGGTTATGAGACATGGGGTGGGTAGTGGTTGCCCGACCAGTAGTAGAATGATGCAGGTCCTACATGGTGCTTTGACACCATCTCACACTCCATCCATCTAGGTTTTCTTACCAAGGCTGAGATGGTAGGCAAAGTCTATCTCTTATTTGAATCTTTGTAGGTCCAGACTCAAATAGGGGCCTTGGGAACTCCAGATCCTCCCCGAAGATGAGCAAGACTGGAGGACCCCAGGTCTCTGTGTTGAGCCCCACTCTCCTCAACTTGTAAATGGCCCCTTTTGGCTCACTCATAGAACCCTTCGGCCACTCTCTTTCCACACTCATGCTGATCACAATTGCTTATTGTCTGACTGGTTTGGAATAGTACACGCTGGCAACCTTGGAAATTGACTCCAAGCGGTGCCAAGATGGGTGGGCTTAAACTTGCTGTCTCTAAACTGCGATGGCACCGAAATCACAGCATATGGACCAGATTCAGGATGGGCAGCTAGACTCTATGGGACATGACCCCATCCCCATCTCACACTCGTAGTCTGGGTGTAATGATTGGTACCAACTTGACTTGTACTGCACGTCTGCTCCATTTGTTCCACTGGTTTCCATCTTCTACTTACAATTAGGAAGATTTGCCCTTTCGTGCCTTCGACTGCCGGGAAGGATTTGAGGCCGGTGCTCATCTTGGCTAGAGTGGATTACTGTAGCGCCCGTCTAGTTGGCTGCCCAATATCTGATTCAAAGAGTGCGGCATCTTCAATACCCAAGAATGAGCCTAGGACTCAAACAAAGGACCACCGTCCCCACCAACAGTAACTCCATTGGACGCTAATAAACAAAAGTTGCCACTTCAAGGCGGTATGTCTTCGCCATAAAACCGTTGACAGCGCTTGCTTTGAAACTTGAATGGAATCTCTTTTTTAATGGTACGAACCTTCACGGGATCTCGGATATAAACATATATCATTGATCAAAATCCCTAAGTTTCTTAAACTCGAGCTCAAACGTTGGCTCCTGACACCGCACCGCACAAGATTGATTCCATGCCGCGCTGTCTTGACTCTCAATCAAATCTTTGGATTTTTGGAAACAGTTCAGGCTTTTTTGTTCACAAGTATTCTCAAATCTGGTAAATCTTTCAGTACCGATCTTTGAGACCGAATTTCAGGTTTGTTACCCCACAAGTGCTGGGACACTTGCGCCTGAAGGAAATGTTTGCGCTGTACAACTGGTTTCACTCACTGTAGGAAAGAGAAGCTTGCAAACTCTCAGTGTAGGCCCAGCACTGGGGCTACCTGGGAGCACCCCAAGAAAAAAATCTCTACCTTGAAGCCTTGCTGATGCAAACAGCACCAGCGGGGCCCAGGGGCCGATGGGAGACGGTTGGGATGGCAAGCACAAGAATGCTCCGCCCACATCCCTGAACTCCTCCCAGCACTGGTCGGTGTTGCTGTCTGTCAGATCCAGCCATCCAATGCTGTGCGCAGGCTGCTGTTGCTTGGCAGCTTCAACCATCCAATGAGGGAAGAGGGCAGGGACTATGGGAGGGCTATGGGAGGACATCATGCATAGGCTCCATGTCTCATGGAAGAACAGCAACAGGCTGACACGTGTGCACTGACATGTCAGAGCCTGCACCGCGGTGACTGCTGAGAAGAGGCGGCCTTGCGCCTAGAGCAGCCGGCCTTGGAACAGAGAAAGCTTTGGGCTCATGACCGTGCCTAAAAACGTGTGGCATATTCTGGCGCGCTTGTAAAACGCTCTAAGGCCTCGGGCCAGCCTCGTGCTCTATAAACTTGAAACATATATATAAGCATGACTGTGTCGGCCGCCCCTGATAACGGACATATGCGTTTCCTGACTTTCTACACCACATGGGCATCTAATACAGTGAAACTCGAACAAGAACTTCCTTTGTAGAGAAGTAATTACACTACAATGTGTGGAAGGAAATTCAAGGCTGGCCCAAAAAAAAAAAAGCAAAAAAAAACACACAAAAAAGGAAAGTCATGTAACATTTCTGATTGTGGTTTTCGAGTAATCGCTTATAAGAGACAGTCATATACATGCGCTTTTATTATATATCATATTTTTCTCCACCTTTCAGAGTGAAGTTCCCCGAGCTGCAGATTAAGAGATGAGTTGTGCGCCACAGAATGAGCGCTTCGTACAGGCCCCGAACCCCTCAAAGACATATAATTGGGGATCCCTGTTTTATTCTGTTTTTAACCTTCATTCTATTTAGCCATATCTATTTTTTCTCAGCTTATTTGTGTTTTAGAACACATTTTTTGTCTCATAGAGAATGGAATTGCAACCGGGGAACTTACATTTATTTCACAGATTGATAAAGGCTCTCCCACTGAAGTCTGTGGGATTTAGATTCTATATAGGATGAAACTGATAACGTATAATCAGCAGAAAAAAAGCATTGTAGTAGTACCACATGTTCGTATTTGGTGCTACTTAAACCGTCACCGAATCCTTTTAATAAGACAAATCTCTATGTTGACAACATGCTCTGCTATTAGTCTGGCTGTCATGATTGACGATCTAATTTCTGTTTTTTTTTTAATTAATATAAAAGGGAAACATATTGTTTTCTGTATTTATTTACATAAAAAACAAGCATTGGAAATGCAATAGGTCTCGCAGCATTAGAGTTAGTGCTTTTAGAATTGTTTATGGGTTTTTTTTGTAAATCTTTAGCATTTTTGTTTCCTGTAGCCAATGCTAAAGAATTACAAATAAAAAAAGCCATAAACAATTCTAAAAGCTCTAACTCAAATGCTCCGAGACCAATTGCACTGTGTGAGGGGTTGAGGGTGAGTGAGGGTGAGGGTGGGTGAGGGTGAGTGAGGGTGAGTGAGGGGTTGAGGGTGAGTGAGAGTGAGGGTGAGTGAGGGTGAGTGAGGGTGAGGGTGAGTGAGGGTGAGTGTGAGTTAGGGTGAGGGGTTGAGGGTGGGTGAGGGTGAGGGGTTGAGGGTGAGTGAGGATGAGTGAGGGTGAGTGAGGGGTTGAGGGTGAGTGAGGGTGAGTGAGGGTGAGTGAGGGTGAGTGAGGGTGAGTGAGGGTGAGTGAGGGTAAGTGAGGGTGAGTGAGTGAGGGTGAGGGGTTGAGGGTGAGTGAGGGTGAGGGGTTGAGGGTGAGTGAGAGTGAGGGTGAGTGAGGGTGAGTGAGGGTGAGTGAGGGTGAGTGAGGGTGAGTGAGGGTAAGGGTTTGAGGTTGAGGGTGAGGTGTTGAGGGTGAGTGAGGGTGAGGGCGAGTGAGGTGTTGAGGGTGAGTTAGGGTGAGGGGTTGAGGGTGAGTGAGGGTGAGGGGGAGTAGTTGAGGCTGAGTGAGGGAGAGTGAGGGTGAGTGAGGGGATGAGGGTGAAGGTTTGAGGGTGAGGGTGAGGGGTTGAGGGTGAGTGAGGGTGGGGGAGGGGTTGAGGGTGAGTGAGGGTGAGTGAAATTGAGGGTGAGAGAGGGGTGGAGGTTGATGGTTTCACTGTACTAGACAATGTTTGCAAGATATATTCTGCCTACCTTTAGGAGTATGACCTTACTATTGAAGATTTTTATGTAGCACCCGCATTAACTGATTTGCCTCTAGACGCGTGAGTAATTGTAAGAATGTGCGAAATTTGTGTTATTTGCTTTTACGTAATTACGCGAATTTTTGTGGCAATTATACGTGATCAAATCCTTTAGTACTATATTTCAGCGCGAAATGCATCCCCAATATCAATTTTTGACACAAAAATAGAGCGAATAAGACAATTGACACAGACAACAACCGCTTGTGTGCTGGTGATTTTCTTGGTTCCCGCCCCCTATAACTTTTTCTTCAAAGGTAGCGTAACTACATGACATGGTGCTGTGGCGTCATTTCGAATATCCGGGAAACAAGCATAATGCGAAATTCCAGAAATGAGACGAATTACGCCAGTGTGACTTCAATTTACCCCAAATATAGTAATTATCATTATTCCCCCAACTTGATATAACAATATGTGGCATGTGGGGAGGGCAGTTCTGCCTAAAGGCAGCCGCCACACCCAGCTGGGACATACATAAGCCCCGAGGCCCCAGAGCAGGCGTGCGTCCATTAAATGCACCAACTCCATTCTTAATAACGGATATCTTTAAAATCTGCCCGCCAAGAAACAAGTTGGGCCATCAGCGAGGGTAAAAACACCGCGACCTGCCCCAAATTACCAATAGATTATGAATCGTTCAATGGCGCCTTTGGACAGCGGGCCCAGGTGACGGGACTCCTGCTGGTTTAAAGGGCCAGGCCGGCTCCAAGACTCTGACACCGGAGAAAGAATGCGCCTTCCCTGGAGACTGCAGGCGCGTCCGAAGAATGCGTTTAATGGCGAACACAGAACATGTTAATGAGATGAATCCACCCCCGGGCGGGCTGCGTCACAGCAGTCATTAGAGAGCGGAAAATGTGAGAGAGCGTCTGTGAATGCGCGGCTGTGACGTCACGACACCGGACACCAGCCTTCGAAAGCAGACGGGCTATGATGATGAGAGTAAAACATCACACCCATGGGGGAGAAGGCTTGCCAATCTGAAGAAGCATTGGCAAAGACAACAGGACATTAGAGCTTTTCGCCATCATGTTGCAGATTAAAGTAGGCGGACGGGTGAAATGCACCCGTGGATGATAAAAAAAATGAAACCTGAATGAGCATGCTGCCTACTTAATTTATGTACAACACATACCTTAATCAGCATTGTGTTTGAAAAACCGGAAGTGAAGTTCAGTTTATTGGTAGCCACGGTAGCGTAAAGAAGGCGGGGAGGGGGCGGAGCGGGGGAGAGGGTGTTAAGCAGCAGGGCTGCCTGATAGAGTGGAGAGCGGGCGGGCAGAGAGAGTGAGGGGGCGGAGCGGGGGTGTGGGAGGAGTGCGGGAACAGACGGGAGGGGAGGAGAGTAGGAGGAGGAGTAGGGGAGGCACGGCCTAGCGGCCGTGCAATCAAGAAGTGAGGGGGCGGGAGAGTAGGCAAGGCAGGCGGCTGGGGCATGTGCACGCGCTTTTAAGCTCAATGCGCATGCAGTCACGGGCACTGCAAGGAATCGCCACGATTCCTTGCAGTGTGGATAAAGAGTAGATAAGTCCCAATACTCTCGCCTTGCTCGATGCGCATGCGCATCGACAGGCGAGACCTAAAAACGAAGCACGTTGAGCCTTACTTAATGACATCCTGCGGGTTTGCATTCGGGCGGGACCGTTTTTCCATTTAAAATTAAAATGAAAACTGCATTCAACGTTTGAAGCAATCAGTAGCGCCTTGAAGTTAGGGCCAGTGCCGCAATGAGTAGAAATACTGAAGTGAACGCGCCCCCGGGTATTTTTTATCAGAAAGGAGAATGCATTGTTGTGTTTGTATTATTTACACTCAGTAAGATGGCGGCAGCACAGCGCGATGGGCCTTTGTGAGAAGGTTTTGTTCAGCGCTGAATGAATGAACACTTTAACAATTGGTGTTACTATGTTCTGTTTATTTTTATTTTTCTTTAAACTTTACTTTTCGTCTGCCTCGCACAAGAAAGCCCCTACATTCTTAATGGTGTGCGATGTATATTTAAAAGTTGTAATTGTAAATTGTATACATATAGTGCTTGCAACCGCCTGACGAGCCGTTGATGCGCTTTGCAGCAAGTAGCAGGCAGCTCTGGAACTGGAGCCAGATAGGGAGTAGATTAATAATATATGCTTCCTTTTCCTTGCACTGTAAGGCTTGCAGGATTCCTTGTGTATAGTTTGTTAAACATGAGCTCTCGAGAGCTCGTCTCGTGTTTCACACACAGGTGGCCCTGTGCCTGAAATACCAAACGAACTGATTTGCATATCAGGAAGGGATCACAAAGCCTCTCTATGTGTAACCAAAACCCTTTGCATGCTGGTAACCTTTGACATATTTGCCTGGACTCCCTCAAAGCCTCCCTCTACGCCACTCCCCCTTACGCAAACTGCTGAGTTTTGACGTGTGTGTGTGACTGGGGGTGGATGTTTTGCCATTGTGCAACATTCCGTCCATCAATTGTATTTGCTTTTGTCGCCCCGAGTGGGAAGGGTATATTCTCAGACGTGAGTCCCATGCTCCCCACGTCACTGGAGTCAAGCTATCCTAGCTGAAGACGGCTGATAGCCAGAAACCAGTCCTAGGATGCATGTTTCCGGTCCAGGGAAGACATGGCTTGGCAGTTTGGGCTGGACTGTTCCCATGAGGCACAGGGTCAAGGCTGATTTGCATATGGCCATGTCTGAACTGGGGTGGCGTGGTGAGCAAAATAACGATGGATTAAACCCAGATCTGTGACTGGGGGTGAATATTTTGCCATTGTGCAACATTCCGTCCACCAATTGTTTTTGCTTTTGGACTCCCTCAAAGCCTCCCTCTACGCCCCTCCCCTTTACGCAAACTGCTGAGTTTTTGTGTGTGTGTGTCTGTGTTGTTGCAGTTTTATATAGCACAACTCGCCCGAAGGTATTAGAGCACTTGACATTAGCACCAGTTACATTACAAATGCATACATACATTTTTGGTAGGCCCTGGGAAATTAAGTGATTTGCCCAGAATCTCAGGATACTGAGTGGACGCAAAGGTTCAAAGTAAACCTGGTTTCCCAACTCAAAAGGCGGCGTCTCTGGCCCTTGGGCCACATCCTCTATCACCACACAGTCCTGAGTCGGAACTCTCACTTATGATTTTGTTTTAATAATCAGACTTTGCCGCGAGTATTCCTCCTATGGAGCAGCTTGTTTATCAATCCAAATGTACACCGGAGAGCAGCGAAGTTTCCAGGTTTGTGATTGGTAAAAACTGTGGGGCAGATATACAAGCCCCTTGCAACACTTTTACGCCGCTGTTGCGTCACTTTGTGACGCGGCGGCATAAACCATGCGCCACTTGCGACTTATTTACAACGTGACGCATCTAGGCAGATGCGTCACGTTGTAAAGCCCTGCGCCACATGAAACCTGCGTCAGGTTTCATGTGGGCGTTCTGTCGCAGGGTGGGCGTTCCCGCGCAAGAAAGCCACGTAAAACTGACGCAGTGAAATCTACAAGATTTCACTGAGTCAGTTTTACGACGCTGCTGCGTCAAATCCTTACGCCTGCTTGAATCAGGCGTAAGGAATGAGGCACCATGTTGAGTATGGGCAGCCCCTGTGCATTGCAGGAGTTGCGTCTCGCTTGCGACGTGACTCCAGCAATGCGCCGCCCGTGCGCCTCAAGATGCGTCACACATCTGCCCCTCCTTGCACCATGGTGCGCCACATTGTAAAAACGACGCATCTGTGGTGGCGCAAGGGGGGATTACGTGACGCATCTGTTCTGGTGCATCCCTGCTGATTTGCAGAGATGCGCCAGAAGACGTAAATATGACCCTAAATTCTGTACAGCGCCTGCAGAGCACACCTCCTGCTATGGGCGCTTGTTGTGGGCGTGACCAATCACAGCTGTCCATTTCAAAGCACCATTTTCTCACACTTGGCAGCCTTCCAGGCAGTCCTTGGTTCACAGTTTGGTGGGCTTCAAGGTTCTAGGACACGTGAGGATCTTAAGCTGCTGGCCATGGGCTCTGCTCTCCTGTTGAAGCTGAAACTTCCCTTCTCACCCATCCCTCGTGACCTTTGGCCCTTTCCACGAGAAGCAATTATATTTCTAGGGTTCACACTGATTATTGCCAACTTCAGTGTTGGGCCAGAGTTTTGGTTCAATCATACGTCCAATGCCAGGACCTGGTGCTCCTCTTTTGTTGCACGTAAGCCCATGGCCCATGTATCTGCCCTCTTTTTGCAGATATGCTCCACTGTACCCATGTTTCGGTCGAGCCTGGGCAATGCATTCACTGCTCTGTGAGACATGCTGTAATGGAGTATGGAATAGAATTCCCGTCCACTTTCCGTCCCTATTTGTCATTGGCTTGTGTCATTGTTCTTCGTAAATGCTGGCTTCTGATTCGTTATTAGGCTTGTTAGTCCCTCCTTAGACCCGCCTTGTCTTTATTTGTAACCTCCCACGAGGACTGGCCCTTTTACATTGGTTGTTACACAGTACGTCTTTTTTAGTCGGTAAGCACTATTTTCTTTAACGAGTTTCTCCTACTGCAGGCACAACATTCTTTCCTTCAACATTCAGCGAGCCATTCGTGATTTCATTTTCCGAGCAGCCCAGGACAATGGCGGCCACTTCTTGGAATATGTCTCGCCTTTGATTTATGTGTTAATTAGCAAAACAGATAAATCAAAGGCTGTGGTGTCCTTTACACTGCCAATAGCTTAAACTCTTGCAAATGCAAGACTCATTGCATTGCAAATGCTTGTTTTCGATCTGGTGTTAGCTAAGACTTTATGTTTTGAATAAAATGTTATATACTGTACATACTTACTTTCAGGCACTTTCAGCCACCTCTTTTCATCCAGCCAAGTCTGGTGGTTCAGTGGACTAATGCACAGTTGCGTCTCGCATGACTCGCGGGTTGGGGGGGGTCGTGCGGGGGTTCGTGCGGAGGGGGGCTTAATTGTTTATTAAAAAACGTACCTTACCTGGTCCTGTGCCGCCTCCGCTTCTGGCTGGGTCCCGCGGCTGCGTTTTCCTGGCACAGGAAGCATGCATCATCCCTCCCCTCCCGTAATCCAATCACAACGCTGCAATGGCAGTGGCCTTCTCTCACATTTTTCTCTGTTTTGAATTGTGGTGTATACACGGATGTGTTAGTTGGGACCACTGAGTTACCCAGTGTGGTTATTGACATTCTCCTTTTTTGAAATTGAGCATTACAAACTAACCAGCCCATGGATATTTCTTATCTTATCTTATCTTAAGAGGGACTTGTATAGCGCTCTGTCACCATAGGTTTCCTGGCGCTGGACTGGGGTAGAAATCTAAGAAATAATTTCCTACAGTTCAAAGAAATATACAATTGTTTGCTCTATGGTGATCAGACCCATCGTTGTTTATAATTATCAGAGTGGGGGGCGGTCTGACCTCTGAATCCCCCTGTTGCTTCTTATGTGGATGTGAGCTGCTATTAAAGGACTCGGGGACTCAGTCCCCTTGTCCTGAGGTAAAAAATAAAAAGTAATAAAAGGGGGCAGAGTAGGGATACCCTGTCCCCCTAGGCCCCATCGCGGGGTGGGGGGGACAGAGGACCACCCCCGTGGCCAAGATAAGAAAAAATCAAGAAGTTTAGCTCAATCCAGTGATAGGATCACAATAAAAATACAAAACTAAATAGCTAATATATAAATCTATGGGAAGAGGGGAATCAGTTGGACATCCTTTCCCACCCCATTTAGGGCACCGGGGACCCCATCCCCGGTGCCCAATGTATTGATTAGGAGCAGGGGGGCACTGTGCCGCTCCCCAAGATTCAAATAGGCCCTAGGGACGCCATCCCGCTGGGCCATCAGCTTAATGAAGGGGGAGGGGTTAGTGCGTCCGCTCACCCTGAGCCTCCAGGTACCTCAGGGACCTCATACCCCGGGGCCAGCTCACTTACTTTGTCCCAGAGACTACAGCAGACAGGGAAACGTGTTTGCTCCCGTCTGGCGGGAGCACACTTTTGTTTTGTTCCCCTGCTGATAGAATACATACTGCTTCCGCCAGGAGCGAGCAGCATAAATAGCCGCTCCCTCCAGGTAGGAGCAATGTCAGCTCCCGCACCATACGGAGAGCCAACGTGTTGGTTGGTGGGTGCCCTGAGTGGGCACCGAGTCACCCACCTATAACTGTTGCTAGCACTGGGGGATGGGGTCACCAGGGCAAAAATAGGCAAGGGGAGGGGAGGTCACAAGCCCTCCATCCCCTTTTTAAAAATAATATATGGCCTCGGGGATGGGGTCTCTGGGGCCCATTATTGCTTGGTTGAAGTGGAGGGGTCACGCATCCCCCTTCCTATTGTATTTACATTTTGGTCCCAGGGGATGGCGTTGCTGGGACCTAATTATGCTCAGGGAGGGGGGGGGGGCACATGCCTCTTCCCTTTATTAATTACTCAGCCCTGGGTATACGGTCCAAGGGGGCCCAAGAAGGCTCAGGAAGGGGGGCTGCACACCCTTGCCCCCTTTTTAATTTCTTTAGCCCGGGGAAAATATTACTTTATGTTAAAAAAACACTAGAAATTCACTTGAAAAAACTAAAGTCAAAGTAAAGTTATAGTTAGTGTGATAAAAATAAAAATCAGTTTTTGATTTTAAAAAAAACTTAGAAATTCACTGAAAAAATAAAGGTTAAAGTAATGTTATACTTAGGTGAATATGTCAGTGACTACATTAACATTCTAAACTAAAAAAAAACACAAATTCACGTGCCCCCCCCCCGCCATTCACTGCTTATGACCTCACATATTACATCACTCATGACATGTTCTATGAGATAAATATATATATTTTTTTTACTTTTGATTAGCACAAAAATCAGGGCAAAATATATTCATATGACACAAATATATGGCTGTAATCATAGCTTCGAGGTTATGCAACATTATATACTCCAACAAGGCCTGTTGTAACATAAACATTTCAGCTGCCTTATTTCATGTTCATTCCTATTCTCCTTTCCATTATTCGGGCAGATCGTCTGTCTCCAGTGTAGATGAGTCACAAATATACCCTCTAAACGTATCCACACTTTTCCCCATTTCCGTGGACATCCGCGGTGGGTAAAGACCGCCTTCTCCGCCACCATGGCCTCATCCATGACTTCTTACCATGTTCTATGACATAATTGATGACATCACCAATGACTCTCAATTCCTGTGGAAGCTATTTCTTTTTTTGTTATTTTGATGGAAAGTTGTGACCTATGTTTGCCATTGTTTACTCTTGAGTAACTTGTTCTCGCCTGAAACTTTGCATCTAGGTATCTAGTAAAGCTAAGTCATATCAAAGATTAAGATATATTCACCTGTTAGCTATAGCTGTCTATCAATGTGTCAGCCTTATCTAAGGAACTTATCATGTGAGCATTGAGAAGGAACTCTATGGTAGGTTGTTGCTGTTTACCCAAGAGTGAGTTTGTATAAACTTCATGTTTGATTGCTTTGACCGTGTTATTGCTGTGCAGTAGAAATAAGAAAATGTAGTGTTCAACATATTACTTGCCATGCTTTTAAGAAAGCAACCTTCAAACACGTTCGATTTTGCTTTGAAGACTGGTTGTGCGGGCTTGCCTTTCTCTTGTGTAAGTCCCTCCGCTGGAGCATGGCCTCCTTAGTTAAGTCCTTCCGCTGCTTACTTTCCAGACACTCCTTTTTGCCTAAGTACACCATGAGAGTGAATTTGTTTTCCATCTGTCTCCCTCATGTACTTCTCTTCGCTCCTCACGCTCCATTTTGCACTTGCCCTTGTGCTTCTTTCCCACGCCCCTCCATGTCATGCTTGCCCTTGTGCATTGCTTTCTTGCTCATGCGCTTCTCCCCATTACATGTTGACCTTTCTCTTGCCCCTATGCTTCTGTATCCCATGCTCCATGTTGTTCTCTCCCACCTGTGTTGTGTACTTCTCCCATCGTACTCCATGTTGCTTCCAACCCCATCATCTGTGATCCTTCCCCCCCTTCTCAGCGTTTTTGTTACTTTCACTCTCACTCTCCTTGTTGCTTTCCTCCACCAACTAAACAACAAGCATTTGCAATGCAAAAGGTCTCGCATTGGGAAAGTTTGAGCTAATGGTATTGTAAATGACACATTTTTTATTTATGTGTTGGTTTTGAAAATAGCGAAATTAATAGCTTTGTCATTTACAATGCCAATAGTTATAACTTTCGCAAATGTACCACCTATAGCATTTGTAATGCAATATGTGAACACCAAGATAAGAAGTTTTAAAATTGCTCTCTTCCCAACGGGCAGCCAGTGCAGGGACTGCAGCAGGGGACGGGATGGGGTACGTCTGGGCTTATTCAGAGCCATTCTTGCGGCGGTATTTTGCAATATCTGGAGCCTAGAGAAAAGTTATTCATGGAATGTTTTGTTTTGCACCTTATACCTATGTATCTACGATAGGGTGTTTACACTATCATTGACTAGCATTGAACTTTATTTACCTTGTACCTATGTATCTAAGACACTTACCTTGTAAAGCGCTCTGATACCCGCAAGGGTCTTGTTCGCGCTATATAAAACTTTCTAAATAAATAAATATATAAATAAATAAATAAATGTTGAATATGATGCATCATTAATGCCTTCACAGATACAACTCTCTTGGGTATAGCAAGCATGTGTTATGTACAACATTGGCCCTATTTCACACACTTCACGGGTAGCCAAGTTCACACTAAGAATCTATCACAGATTTATTGTAAACCCTTTTGCACTCTGTGTTCAATCTGTATGCAACTGTTCAGAGAAAGCCAAGTTCCCCCGGATACTGTCTGTTCCAAAATTAATGCCCTATCACGGACAGCTTTTATCTGTATCAAGATACTCTGAGTCACCGAAACTATACTGAGAAATTAAGTTGATATGAGTGGAAAAGTGTGTACTGTAAACAGTGTTTAATCTATGGAAAGAGTTTACTCTGTACTACACTGCTTGCAGACAGTGAAACTCCCATGAGGAATACACCACAGAGCATTAAAAGTATCCACTAAGAACAGTGTACCCTCTATGCAACATTTGTCAAAAAAGATACTATGCGCATAAAATAACTAAGTTCTGAAGAGGATAAAGATCATTCTATCTGCAGTCTTCGTTCTGTGGTGAAAAGTTGCATCCCATCTTCTGAAGCATGAGAAGCACATGTACATAGGTTAGTAACTGGTGCACTCAGTCTATGTTATGTAAGCTCGTCATGACCACACCCATTTCCATTACGGCCCAGCAGAGCAGAGGGATCTTCTGAGCACCCAAGGTGTTAATATGCAGCAGGTAGAATCTTGGCTCTGATGAAAACTTTTTCTGCAAAGCCAAAAAACGTGTGTGGTACCTACTACACAAAAGTTGTCAACTATCATCTGCACACAGAGTTACTCTCCATCACACAGATTTGTAACATGTTCAATACCTCTACACACCTAAGGTGCATTGGGATCATGCGTGTTGTAATAATTTACACACATCAGCGGGACAAAGGCTGAACACAACTAGGTAGAAAAGTAAAATGGTAACTACCCGCCGCTATGTAAACTATAGAGCAAACTAACACACTCATTGGATGATGTCATCGTGATGTAATTTGAGATGTCATCAGTGATGTCATAAATTATCTTATAAAACATGTCCTGAGTGATGTAATATGTAAGGTCACAAGCAGTACGTGGCGGGGGTGCAAGTTATAGTTGGCATAGCTGGTAATTTTCAGTTGGTTTTTTTTAGTTCAAAATATTAATATTGTCACTGACATATGCACCTAACTATAACATTACATTATCCATTGTTTATTTCAGATGAATGAATATATATATATATATAGATATATTTGCGATTACCCATGATCTAGAGCGTAGTTACTTCTAGTGAAACTGATCCAAATTACAAGGATGCATTGAAAACTTAGGAATCCAAACAGGTGCTGACGTGCAATATCAGGCGCCTCTAGTGCTCAAACCCATTCCATCATGCCTTCCTCTCCAGCTTCCGGTTCCTGTCACGTGTTTCCTGTTTCGGGCTGTGGAGGCAGCCTTGAAGCTGGGCTTCTGACACTGCCTGACTCTCTGCCAATCAGTTCCTCCAGTTTGCTCTTCTGATCTATAATGTTTGTTCTGCCGGGATCCTTCAGGTGACCCATCCTTTGTTCTCTTCCGCGTGCCGGTGGGCCAAGCCCTGATCTACCTGTTGAGCAGAGCAGTTGGCCTCCTCTAGATCCAGGGCCCTGGTCAAGATCCCAGGAGCCCGAAGAGCGAGCGCCATTTCCAGGCCACGGGTCCAGGTCTCAAGTGCCTGAGGGTCGAGCTCCGTTGTCACATGGACCAGAGAAACCTGGCGGGGCTGAGGTTCATTGTGATCTTCAGCTGCCTAGTTTGTGGCTGGACACCTTAGTGGTGCTGGTACATCAAGTGTCAAAGGGCACCCCCTGGTTCCTGAGTGTGTACCCCTTTGTTTCTGGTTCTTGTTCTGAGAGTGACTCTGGTCTCTCTGGTTCCTGAGTGTGTACCCCAGTGTTTCTTGTTCTGAGTGTGGCTCTGCTCTCTCTGGTTCCTGAGTGTGTACCCCAGTGTTTCTGGTTCTTGTTCTAAGGGTGGCTTTGCTCTCCCTGGTTCCTGAGTGTGTAACCCTTTGTTTCTGGTTCTTGTTCTGAGAGTGACTCTGGTCTCTCTGGTTCCTGAGTGTGTACCCCAGTGTTTCTGGTTCTTGTTCTAAGTGTGGCTCTGCTCTCTCTGGTTCCTGAGTGCGTACCTCGGTATTTCTGGTTCTTGTTCTGAGAGTGACTCTGGTCTCTCTGGTTCCTGAGTGTGTACCCTGGTGTTTCTGTTTCTTGTTCTGAGTGTGACTCTGCTCTCTCCGGTTCCTGAGTGTGTACCCCAGTGTTTCTGGTTCTTGTCCTGAGTGTGACTCTGCTCTCTCTGGTTCCTGAGTATGTACCCCTTTGTTTCTGGTTCTTGTTCTGAGAGTGACTCTGCTCTCTCTGGTTCCTGAGTGTGTACCCCAGTGTTTCTTGTTCTGAGTGTGACTCTGCTCTCTCCGGTTCCTGAGTGTGTACCCCAGTGTTTCTGGTTCTTGTCCTGAGTGTGACTCTGCTCTCTCTGGTTCCTAAGTGTGTACCCCTTTGTTTCTGGTTCTTGTTCTGAGAGTGACTCTGCTCTCTCTGGTACCTGAGTGTGGACCCCTGTGTTTCTGGTTCTTGATCTAAGTGTGGCTCTGCTCTCTCTGGTTCCTGAGTGTGTACCCCGGTGTTTCTGGTTCTTGTTCTTAGTGTGACTCTGCTCTTCCTGGTTCCTGAGAGTGTATCCCAGTGTTTCTGGTTCTTGTTCTGAGTGTGGTTCTGCTCTCTCTCTGGTTCCTGAGTGTGTACCCTGGTGTTTCTGGTTCTTGTTTTGAGTGTGAATCTGCTCTCTCGGGTTCCTGAGTGTGTACCCCGGTGTTTCTGGTTCTTGTTCTTAGTGTGACTCTGCTCTTCCTGGTTCCTGAGAGTGGACCCCAGTGTTTCTGGTTCTTGTTCTGAGTGTGGCTCTGCGTTCTCTCTGGTTCCTGAGTGTGTACCCCGGTGTTTCTGGTTCTTGTTCTAAGTGTGGCTCTGCTCTCTCTGGTTCCTGATTGTGTACCCCAGTGTTTCTGGTTCTTGTTCTAAGTGTGGCTTTGCTCTCTCTGGTTCCTGAGTGTGTACCCCTTTGTTTCTGGTTCTTGTTCTGAGTGTGGCTCTGCTATCTCTGGTTCCCGAGTGTGTACCCCTTTGTTTCTGGTTCTTGTTCTGAGAGTGAATCTGGTCTCTCTGGTTCCTGAGTGTGTACCCTGGTGTTTCTGGTTCTGAATGTGACTCTGCTCTCTCTGGTTCCTGAGTGTGTACCCCTTTGTTTCTGGTTCTTGTTCTGAGAGTGAATCTGGTCTCTCTGGTTCCTGAGTGTGTACCCTGGTGTTTCTGGTTCTTGTTCTAAGTATGGCTCTGCTCTCTCTGGTTCCCGAGTGTGTACTCCAGTGTTTCTGGTTCTTGATCTAAGTGTGGCTCTGCTCTCTCTGGTTCCTGAGGGTGGACCCCTGTGTTTCTGGTTCTTGTTCTGAGTGTGGATATGCTCTCTCTGGTTCCTGAGGGTGGACTCCTGTGTTTCTGGTTCTTGTTCTGAATGTGACTCTGCTCTCTCTGGTTCCTGAGTGTGGACCCCAGTGTTTCTGGTTCTTGGTCTAAGTGTGGCTCTGCTCTCTCTGGTTCCTGATTGTGTACCCCAGTGTTTCTGGTTCTTGTTCTAAGTGTGGCTCTGCTCTCTCGGGTTCCTGATTGTGTACCCCAGTGTTTCTGGTTCTTGTTCTAAGGGTGGCTCTGCTCTCTCTGGTTCCTGATTGTGTACCCCAGTGTTTCTGGTTCTTGTTCTGAGTGTGACTCTGCTCTCTCTGTTTCCTGAGTGTGTACCCCTTTGTTTCTGGTTCTTGTTCTGAGTGTGACTCTGCTCTTCCTGGTTCCTGAGTTCGTACCCCTTTGTTTCTGGTTCTTGTTCTGAGTGCGGCTCTGCTCTCCCTGGTTCCTGAGTGTGTACCCCAGTGTTTCTGGTTCTTGTTCTAAGGGTGGCTCTGGTCTCTCTGGTTCCTGATTGTGTACCCCAGTGTTTCTGGTTCTTGTTCTAAGTGTGGCTCTGCTATCTCTGGTTCCTGAGTGTGTACCCCTTTGTTTCTGGTTCTTGTTCTGAGAGTGAATCTGGTCTCTCTGGTTCCTGAGTGTGTACCCCAGTGTTTCTGGTTCTTGTTCTAAGTGTGGCTCTGCTATCTCTGGTTCCTGAGTGTGTACCACTTTGTTTCTGGTTCTTGTTCTAAGTGTGGCTCTGCTATCTCTGGTTCCTGAGTGTGTACCCCTTTGTTTCTGGTTCTTGTTCTGAGAGTGAATCTGGTCTCTCTGGTTCCTGAGTGTGTACCCCAGTGTTTCTGGTTCTTATTCTAAGTGTGGCTCTGCTCTCTCTGGTTCCTGAGTGTGTACCCCTTTGTTTCTGGTTCTTGTTCTGAGTGTGGCTCTGCTCTCTCTGGTTCCTGATTGTGTACCCCAGTGTTTCTGGTTCTTGTTCTAAGTGTGGCTCTGCTCTCTCGGGTTCCTGATTGTGTACCCCAGTGTTTCTGGTTCTTGTTCTAAGGGTGGCTCTGCTCTCTCTGGTTCCTGATTGTGTACCCCAGTGTTTCTGGTTCTTGTTCTAAGTGTGGCTCTGCTATCTCTGGTTCCTGAGTGTGTACCCCTTTGTTTCTGGTTCTTGTTCTGAGAGTGAATCTGGTCTCTCTGGTTCCTGAGTGTGTACCCCAGTGTTTCTGGTTCTTATTCTAAGTGTGGCTCTGCTCTCTCTGGTTCCTGAGTGTGGACCCCAGTGTTTCTGGTTCTTGATCTAAGTGTGGCTCTGCTCTCTCTGGTTCCTGATTGTGTACCCCAGTGTTTCTGGTTCTTGTTCTAAGTGTGGCTCTGCTCTCTCGGGTTCCTGATTGTGTACCCCAGTGTTTCTGGTTCTTGTTCGAAGGGTGGCTCTGCTCTCTCTGGTTCCTGATTGTGTACCCCAGTGTTTCTGGTTCTTGTTCTAAGTGTGGCGCTGCTATCTCTGGTTCCTGAGTGTGTACCCCTTTGTTTCTGGTTCTTGTTCTGAGAGTGAATCTGGTCTCTCTGGTTCCTGAGTGTGTACCCCGGTGTTTCTGGTTCTTATTCTAAGTGTGGCTCTGCTCTCTCTGGTTCCTGAGTGTGTACCCCTTTGTTTCTGGTTCTTGTTCTGAGTGTGGCTCTGCTCTCTCTGGTTCCTGAGTGTGTAACCCTTTGTTTCTGGTTCTTGTTCTGAGAGTGAATCTGGTCTCTCTGGTTCCTGAGTGTGTACCCCAGTGTTTCTGGTTCTTATTCTAAGTGTGGCTCTGCTCTCTCTGGTTCCTGAGTGTGGACCCCAGTGTTTCTGGTTCTTGATCTAAGTGTGGCTCTGCTCTCTCTGGTTCCTGATTGTGTACCCCAGTGTTTCTGGTTCTTGTTCTAAGTGTGGCTCTGCTCTCTCGGGTTCCTGATTGTGTACCCCAGTGTTTCTGGTTCTTGTTCGAAGGGTGGCTCTGCTCTCTCTGGTTCCTGATTGTGTACCCCAGTGTTTCTGGTTCTTGTTCTAAGTGTGGCTCTGCTATCTCTGGTTCCTGAGTGTGTACCCCTTTGTTTCTGGTTCTTGTTCTGAGAGTGAATCTGGTCTCTCTGGTTCCTGAGTGTGTACCCCAGTGTTTCTGGTTCTTATTCTAAGTGTGGCTCTGCTCTCTCTGGTTCCTGAGTGTGGACCCCAGTGTTTCTGGTTCTTGATCTAAGTGTGGCTCTGCTCTCTCTGGTTCCTGATTGTGTACCTCAGTGTTTCTGGTTCTTGTTCTAAGTGTGGCTCTGCTCTCTCGGGTTCCTGATTGTGTACCCCAGTGTTTCTGGTTCTTGTTCGAAGGGTGGCTCTGCTCTCTCTGGTTCCTGATTGTGTACCCCAGTGTTTCTGGTTCTTGTTCTAAGTGTGGCGCTGCTATCTCTGGTTCCTGAGTGTGTACCCCTTTGTTTCTGGTTCTTGTTCTGAGAGTGAATCTGGTCTCTCTGGTTCCTGAGTGTGTACCCCGGTGTTTCTGGTTCTTATTCTAAGTGTGGCTCTGCTCTCTCTGGTTCCTGAGTGTGTACCCCTTTGTTTCTGGTTCTTGTTCTGAGTGTGGCGCTGCTATCTCTGGTTCCTGAGTGTGTACCTCGGTATTACTGGTTCTTGTTCTGAGAGTGACTCTGGTCTCTCTGGTTCCTGAGTGTTTACCTCAGTGTTTCTAGTTCTTGTTCTGAGTGTGACTCTGCTCTTCCTGGTTCCTGAGTGTGGACCCCTGTGTTTCTGGTTCTTGTTCTGAGTGTGACTCTGCTCTCTCTGTTTCCTGAGTGTGTACCCCTTTGTTTCTGGTTCTTGTTCTGAGTGTGACTCTGCTCTTCCTGGTTCCTGAGTTCGAACCCCTTTGTTTCTGGTTCTTGTTCTGAGTGCGGCTCTGCTCTCCCTGGTTCCTGAGTGTGTACCCCAGTGTTTCTGGTTCTTGTTCTAAGGGTGGCTCTGGTCTCTCTGGTTCCTGATTGTGTACCCCAGTGTTTCTGGTTCTTGTTCTAAGTGTGGCTCTGCTATCTCTGGTTCCTGAGTGTGTACCCCTTTGTTTCTGGTTCTTGTTCTGAGTGTGACTCTGCTCTCTCTGGTTCCTGAGTGTTTACCTCAGTGTTTCTAGTTCTTGTTCTGAGAGTGATTCTGGTCTCTCTGGTTCCTGAGTGTGTACCCCAGTGTTTCTGGTTCTTGTTCTAAGTGTGGCTGTGCTCTCTCTGGTTCCTGAGTGTGTACCTCGGTGTTTCTGGTTCTTGTTCTGAGAGTGAATCTGGTCTCTCTGGTTCCTGAGTGTGTACCCTGGTGTTTCTGGTTCTTGTTCTAAGTATGGCTCTGCTCTCTCTGGTTCCTGAGTGTGTACCCCTGTGTTTCTGGTTCTTGTTCTAAGTGTGGCTCTGCTCTCTCTGGTTCCTGAGTGTGTACTCCTGTGTTTCCGGTTCTTGTTCTGAGTGTGACTCTGCTCTCTCTGGTTCCTGAGTGTGGACCCCTGTGTTTCTGGTTCTTTTGCTGAGTATGGCTCTGCTCTCTCTGGTTCCTGAGCGTGTACCCCGGTGTTTCTGGTTCTTGTTCTAAGTGTGGCTCTGCTCTCTCTGGTTCCTGAGTGTGGACCTCTGTGTTATTGGTTCTTGTTCTAAGTGTGACTCTGCTCTTCCTGGTTCCTGAGTGTGTACCCCGGTGTTTCTGGTTCTTGTTCTAAGTGTGGCTCTGCTCTCTCTTGTTCCTGAGTGTGTACCCCAGTTTTTCTGGTTTTTGTTCTAAGTCTGGCTCTGCTCTCTCTGGTTCCTGGGTGTGTGCCCTGGTGTTTCTGGTTCTTTTGCTGAGTGTGGCTCTGCTCTCTCTGGATCCTGAGTGTCTACCCCTGTGTTTCTGGTCCTTGTTCTAAGTCTGGCTCTGCTCTCTCTGGTTCCTGAGTGTGTACCCTGGTGTTTCTGGTTCTTTTGCTGAGTGTGGCTCTGCTCTCTCTGGATCCTGAGTGTGTACCCCTGTGTTTCTGGTCCTTGTTCTAAGTGTGGCTCTGCCTTCTCTGGTTCTTGAGTGTGTACCCCGGTGTTTCTGGTCCTTGTTCTAAGTGTGGCTCTGCTCTCTCTGGTTCCTGGGTGTGTGCCCTGGTGTTTCTGGTTCTTTTGCTGAGTGTGGCTCTGCTCTCTCAGGATCCTGAGTGTCTACCCCTGTGTTTCTGGTCCTTGTTCTAAGTCTGGCTCTGCTCTCTCTGGTTCCTGAGTGTGGACCCCTGTGTTTCTGGTTCTTTGTCTAAGTGTGACTCTGCTATTCTTGGTTCCTGAGTGTGGACCTCTGTGTTTCTGGTTCTTGTTCGGAGTGTGACTCTGCTCTCTCTTGTTCCTGAGTGTGTACCCTGGTGTTTCTAGTTCTTGTTCTGAGCGTGACTCTGCTCTTCTTGGTTCCTGAGTGTGTACCCCAGTGTTTCTGGTTCTTGTTCTGAGTGTGACTCTGCTCTCTCTGGTTCCTGAGTGTGGACACCTGTGTTTCTGGTTCTTGTTCTGAGTGTGACTCTGCTCTCTCTGGTTCCTGAGTATGTACCCCTATGATTCTGGTTCTTGTCCTGCGTGTGACTCTGCTCTCTCTGGTTCCTAAGTGTGTACCTCAGTGTTTCTGGTTCTTGTTCTAAGTGTGGCTCTGCTCTCTCTGGTTCCTGAGTGTGTACCTCAGTGTTTCTGATTCTTGTTCTAAGTGTGGCTCTGTTCTCTCTGGTTCCTGAGTGTGTACCCCAGTGTTTCAGGTTCTTGTTCTGAATGACACTCTGCTCTCTCCGGTTCCTGAGTGTGTACCCTGGTGTTTCTGGTTCTTTTGCTGAGTGTGGCTCTGCTCTCTCTCTGGTTCCTGCGTGTGTACCCCGGTGTTTCTGGTTCTTGTTCTGAGTGTGACTCTGCTCTTCCTGGTTCCTGAGTGTGTACCATGGTGCTTCTAGTTCTTGTTCTGAGTGTGACTCTGCTCTCTCTGGTTCCTGAGGGTGGACCCCTGTGTTTCTGGTTCTTGTTCTAAGTGTGGCTCTGCTCTCTCTGGTTCCTGAGTGTGTACTCCTGTGTTTCCGGTTCTTGTTCTGAGTGTGACTCTGCTCTCTCTGGTTCCTGAGGGTGGACCCCTGTGTTTCTGGTTCTTGTTCTGAGTGTGGATATGCTCTCTCTGGTTCCTGAGGGTGGACTCCTGTGTTTCTGGTTCTTGTTCTGAATGTGACTCTGCTCTCTCTGGTTCCTGAGTGTGGACCCCTGTGTTTCTGGTTCTTGTTCTGAGTGTGACTCTGCTCTTACTGGTTCCTGAGTGTGGACCCCTGTGTTTCTGGTTCTTGTTCTGAGTGTGACTCTGCTCTCTCTGGTTCCTGAGTGTGGACCCCTGTGTTTCTGGTTCTTTTTCTGAGTGGGACTCTGCTCTCTTTGGTTCCTGAGTGTGGACCCCAGTGTTTCTGGTTCTTGTTCTAAGTGTGACTCTGCTCTTCCTGGTTCCTGGGTGTGTACCCCGGTGTTTCTGGTTCTTGTTCTAAGTGTGGCTCTGCTCTCTCTTGTTCCTGAGTGTGTACCCCTGTGTTTCTAGTTCTCGTTCTGAGTGTGTCTCTGCTCTCTCTGGTGCCTGAGTTTGTACCCCTTTGTTTCTAGTTCTCGTTCTGAGTGTGACTCTGCTCTTACTGGTTCCTGAGTGTGTACCCTGGTGTTTCTAGTTCTCTTTCTGAGTGTGCCTCTGCTCTTCTTGGTTCCTGAGTGTGTACCCTGGTGTTTCTAGTTCTCTTTCTGAGTGTGACTCTGCTCTCTCTGGTGCCTGAGTTTGTACCCCTTTGTTTCTAGTTCTCGTTCTGAGTGTGACTCTGCTCTTCCTGGTTCCTGAGTGTGTACCCTGGTGTTTCTAGTTCTCTTTCTGAGTGTGCCTCTGCTCTTCCTGGTTCCTGACTGTGGGCCCCTGTGTTTCTGGTTCTTGTTCTGAGTGTGACTCTGCTCTCTCTGGTTCCTGAGTGTGGACCCCAGTGTTTCTGGTTCTTGTTCTAAGTGTGGCTCTGCTCTGTCTAGTTCCTGAGTGTGGACCCCTGTGTTTCTGGTTCTTGTTCTAAGTGTGGCTCTGCTCTCCCTGGTTCCTGAGTGTGTACCTCGGTATTTCTGGTTCTTGTTCTGAGAGTGACTCTGGTCTCTCTGGTTCCTGAGTGTTTACCTCAGTGTTTCTAGTTCTTGTTCTGAGTGTGACTCTGCTCTTCCTGGTTCCTGAGTGTGGACCCCTGTGTTTCTGGTTCTTGTTCTGAGAGTGACTCTGGTCTCTCTGGTTCCTGAGTGTTTACCTCAGTGTTTCTAGTTCTTGTTCTGAGTGTGACTCTGCTCTCTCTGTTTCCTGAGTGTGGACCCCTGTGTTTCTGGTTCTTGTTCTGTGAGTAACTGCTCTCACTGCCTCCTGGGTGAGCACCCCGACGTTTCTGTCTCTCTGTCTGGGTTTATCGCTGCTCTGCCAGGTTTCTGAGTGGGTTCTCTTGTGTTTCTGGCTCGAGCTCTGCAAAGAGGCGTGCAAGCCTGGCTGTAGATTGAACTAAGGGAGCACATGAAGAGGGAGTGGCGGTATGCTTCTTGAGCGAGGTGAGGGGGTGGGGGTGGGGGTAGGGAGAGTGGAGTGGGTGAGGCAGTCAGGTCACACAATGTGAAATACCTGAAGGAAGGAGAGGAGTCCGTCCTCCACCCCAGCTTCATCCGGGGCGTGTCACAGAGGCACGTCTGCTGCAGGGCGTGCATTCCAGAGAAAAACTGCAAAGTTATAACAAGCTTTGGCAGAGCCAATGCTTGTCTCACGTTCTGGCTCGGCCAAAGCTTTTTAGGTCGAGCCTGGGCAGCGCATGCGCTGCTCTGTGAGGCACGCAATATTAGAGTATGGACTTGAAGCCCCGCCCACTCTCCGCCCATATTTGTCATCGGCTTGTGCTATTGTCCTTCGTAAATGCTGGCTTCTGATTCGTTAATAGGCTTGTTACTACCACTTTGTCTTCATTTGTAACCTCCAAGGAGGACTGGCCCTATTACTTTGGTTGTTACATGGTACATCTTATTTAGTCTGGTAGCAATATTTTCTTTAACGAGGTTCTCCTACTGCAGGAATGACACACTTTCCTGCAACATTCAGCACACCATGCACACTTTCACTTCCCAAGCAGCCCGGGACAATGGCGGCTGCTTCTTTGAAATGCAATAGGTCTCGCATTTAAAAAAATTTGAGCTATTGGCATTGAAAATGACAAAGCCTTTTATTTATGTGTTAATTATCAAAACAGATACATAAAAGGCATTGTCATTTACAATGCCAATAGCTTAAACTCTTGCAAATGCAAGACCTATTGCATTGCAAATGCTTGTTTACTGATGCCATTCATCGTCAACCCCAAAAAATATATATATTTTGCTGTTGCTGAAAATTATAAAAAAAAGTTTTAAAACTGATGCACATGCTTCATCACACATGCGCAAGTATGCATCCTGATGAGCTTGGTTCCAGTGTCACAATGCATGCATGTGGGTGCATCACCACGCTTGCGCATGTACACATCATGACATGGCAGCCATTTTTATTCACCATTACAAGTCTGCGGATGCCCCTCTTGGAATGTTAAAAAAAAGCATAAAATTGTGCTGAAGCACATTGTTTGAAAAGAGGTGCAGGCGGACACCAAATTGCAACTGAAACACAACAGTGCAGTGTTCTGTGGGAGTTTAGGGGATTAAAGTTAAAAAGCAGCAGCGGGTGAGGAGAGGAATGAAGGACCTTTGTGGGTGGAGGGTTAAAATTAAGAAAGAAAAAAGAAAAATCTCCAGCAAGACTGACCCGGGAAGCAACAGGGAGATTGCAGGAGCAGACAGAGTGGCGGCTGAGGCAACAGACGAAAAGGAACGGAGGAGCAACAAAGAGAAAGCAGGGCACTGGCGGCCCTTGCGGGACAGCGCACGTGGAGGCACGGGAGAGGCAACAGACGAGCATGGACGGAGGAGCAACAAAGAGAATGCAGGGCACAGGCGGTCCTCGCGGGACAGCACACGCGGAGGGGGGGACAGGCAACAGACGAGCAGGGACAGAGGAGCAACAAACAGAACGCAGGGCACTGGCGGCCCTCGCAGGACAGCACTCGCGGTGGGGGGGAGAGGCACAGACGAGCAGGGACAGAGGAGCAACAAACAGAACGCAGGGCACTGGCGGCCCTCGCAGGACAGCGCACGCAGCACTCGTTCAATGCAGTAAAGTTCAAAGAAAGTGATGAATGGAATGCTTGAACTAATCTCAGTCACTGGAAATTACGGGCATCCCATCTCTATTTTGCACACTATACCACCTCAGTTTGGAATCAGACCCAGTCATAGGCAGATCAGTCTTGACCAGGGTCCCAAGGGAAATATTCCATCCCGAACTGCTAGACCGTCCCAGAACACAAGTAACCAAAGACTGTCTTCACCCTAGTTAGGACTCATCAGCCAGATAAAACGTAGGGGCAGTGACAGTGTGCATCGGGCCCACGTCTGAACACACCTGTCCCACTTACGGCAACACTCTAAAGTATACAAAAAGTGATGGATGGAATGCTTGAATTAATTTCAGTCACTGGTATTTACTCGGGTCGCATCCCAGTGCCTCATTCTTTTGCTCAGAATGCCACCGCAGTTTGGACCCAGTCATATCCAAACCAGTCTTGACCCTGTCCCAATGAGAACAATCCAGCCCGAACTACAGAGCCACGTCCTCCCTTCCACTTACATAATGCATTAAAACCAGCATTGGCAATGTGAATAATTTTTTATTATGTGTAGTGGATTTTATTTAGCAGAATTTCACAGCGGAATAAAGGTACAACATGAAGAGCAGCAGTGCAAACTTCCCTAACAGAAATAATAAATAAAGGGCAGGTGGCAGTAGCAGAAGAAACATCACACGATTCTCTCAAACATAGAGGACATGTACAATACAGGTACCTAACATTAAAGAGGGATTAGAGGAGTTAAAGGACTGTTTTACGCTTTTGGTAAACAGACATCAGCACACAAGAAGCACAAAACTTCTTTAAGAAATAGTCAAACCTCTTACAGAATTACAATACATTGGTATAGGCCTCGTACTCAAACAGGACGATGAACCCTCTGCTATCGAGAGTGGTATGCTTCATCAGTAGGGTCAATATCTTGCACTGTGAAGCATTCGTGAGGTAGTGTGGCTCACTGGTTAGAGGCGGCAGACCCGAGAGCAGAGGACGACCCGGGACCAGGGTTCGATTCCCGGCGCGGCAGGTTTCTGGACCAGGGTCAGCGGACTCGATAATTCTCTCGCCTCGGTGCCCACTCTGATCAGCGATCACACTCGGCAACTCTGGGCATTAGCTTGCCTCATCCTCACTAACGGCCCCACCAGACCGCCGGGGATGCCTGGAGATGGAGATACCCATTAAGGGACCATCTCTCAGGGAAGCCAGGAAGGGTTTCGCAGCGGTCGAAGCGCCTTGGGACCCTACGGGTAAGTAGTGCGCTATATAAATGCCTATACATACATTCGAGAGTACTACCGTTCACTGGTTTTACGCAAAGGACATACTTCTCTTTTTCACCAACATATTTCAGTGCTCGAATATTGCCCTGGTGGGGTCAGGCGTCTTCCCCAGGAATATAGTTATCTCTTAACAAATATTGTGAAACAGTTGCTGATTCATGTGGGCATAGGAAGTGCATAGGCCTTGAGACTGCGAACCATACCCCAAAACCAAAGCATCTCCAGGCTCGCTACCAGCAAAAAAATAGGGCAGTGGTAGTGAGGCGGTGATGGGTGGGTTCCATAATTCTCTGCCACCCTATCTATGTTGCATCCTGTCTGGAAAAACATTACCGTCCAGGATGAAGAAAACAACTTTAGCTCAGCCTGGACCTCCTGCCTGCTGCAAGTGTCACCAACTGCCCTTTTCTTTTTATAGCTGAAGTATAAACCTGTACATTAAGAAAGTGTATTTTTTGTGGTTTCTCTTTAACAGAGTATATCACTGCACTGATTAGCCTTTATTAGACAATTTTATTAATGTCTCAAGAGGCAATTTATCTTCTTGTTTATACTGTAAAAGTCTTTATTTTTAAACATGGAGAAACATATGGTTGTATGAAATGGATGCTTAACTTACAGAAGAGGATTCTATAGGTGGATGGGTTAGTGAATACGTGCGTTCTGACACCCTTCGCACTTCGATTATATTTATGTCAGCATCCCGACAGCCCTGCTGCTACACAAACAAATGATGGATGGAATGCTGAATAAATCATACATTCACCCCCAGTCAAGAGATCTGTGTTAAATCCATCATTTTGTTGCTCGCCATGCCACCCCAGTTCAGACCCAGCCATCATTCTTGACCCTGTGCCTCATGAGAATAGTCCAGCCTGAACTGCCAGGTCAGGTCCCCCCTGGACCAGAAACAAGCAACCTGGGACTGGTTTCTGGGTATTACCCCTCATCAGCCAGGCTTGAATCCAGTGGCACAGCGAACAAGGGACCCACGTCTGGGCATACCCATCCCACGTAGGGTGAAAAGTGCTGTCACCTAGAGGCCAGCTGTTTCGGTGGATTCTCTGGTTTCGCTCATATTGAGAATTAGCCATTACCTAGAGCTCCTTGTTACTTGGAGTAGCCCTGGCAAAGCCTAAGTTACTATGCTCTAGACTAGAAAGACCCACAGGTGTCCACCTCTTCGCGAAGAATTTAACTGTGCGTTCCCCAGGCTCTGTGAAATCCCAGTCCCCGTGGTGCACCCGTTCAAATCTTGAGGGCCGCCAGTGATGCAGGGAAATTTCTGTGGGAAAGCAGCACACGAGGGAGACAGAAAGAAAACACATGCTGCACAGACGGCTAAAACAAAGAGTAGTAGTAACCTGGATATAAGCAGGGTATGGATACAAATCGTTCATCTAAAAGAATGATACATACGTATTCTTCAGAAAAAAGGAAAAACACAAGAAGAGGTAAGAAAGCCATTGATTACCGCCAAGCAATGGTAAGCAGTGGTCTGGCCTAAACCCCCACTGTACCTTCTGCTTTTGTCCACAAAAGTTCTTTTGGACAATAGGCAGCTAAAAGCTGAATGATGATTGCAGTCTTTTTTGTTTCATCTACAAACATTGAACAAAATGGGGCAACTAACATTCCTTTTACCCCCCCCCCCCCACCTGAATGGCCCCCAAAGGCCCGTAGAAGGTTCTTATTCGATATTACACGACTTATCAACTGTTGAGCAAAAGACACATTTATGTTGTTAGAAGGAATCAAACAATGTAATATTGACCATATTATTGACTTTTTAAAATTTAATGGAGGAGAAATACCCTGTCCTGTCCAATTCTTACAGTTTAACAATGGGTTTGATGCCACCTCCTAGAACCCCGCCTTAATTATTAAATGGTAAGGCAGGATCAAGATCCACCGTCCAGGAGAGCATAGGGGTTGCTTGTTTCAATTTAATTACATGTCAACCCCTTCCCCCCCAACTGTCCAGATATGGCGTCTGCCCCCTGAAATTATCCACACAAAGGCTATCTAACCCACCAAGTGGATATACAATTCCTCACATTTTGCATCAGTGCAACTCCCGACAAGTGTTTCGCTCTTTTTGAAGCTCTTCAGATGAATGTAGCAAGCCAGTTTAAAATCAAATAAACATTTCTGCATACTGCCTCAGTACCTCTTCAGTAACTGACTTTTCTGCACTAATGAGGGGCCCTCCATGCACAAAAGGGTGAGATATGATGTTAGGTGCCCTTGAACAATACCCTGAGCGTTCTCTTTGGGTAAAACAGCTGGGGCATCCTTAAGTGGGCAGTAGTTTTTAAAAGCGCCCTAAGAGCGAGTCTGTAGGATTCTAATTCTGGAATTGACCATAGCCTATGCCAGAATAATAACGTTCTCTCCTGTATGGTAAAAGAAATCGGATACAGGCCCATATCCTGTATCAAGGGAAGACTGGTGTGCTCTACAGGAGATTAGTTAAGGGCCTAAGGAACCTATTCTCAGCCACAGTCAGCTCATTGATGACTGAATGGTCCCAAACTTCTGCGCTGTAAAGGGCAGCGCTTTTTGCCTTTGCTTTTTATAGCTCTAGCGCTAGTGTTAGATTATTAGATTATATATTTTTTTTACCATTTTAAGAATTGCCCCAGTTTCCTGTTGCAGCTTAAGCGCGCTCTTGCTTACCTCGGCCTTCCAGCTAAGGTTATGGACATGGTCAGCCCAAAATTAACAAAATCATACAGTAGCTCTAGTGGTGTCTTGTGAGCCACTGTTCTTGCTTGTGTATACCTATAAGGGTTAAGCACCGTGCATTTCCATCCTACTAATGTTTAACTCTAGGCCGCGGTCTGCAAAAAACAGAAAAAAAGATTTTAAATTGCTTGCAAATTGCTAGGAGTTTTCGAGATAAGGAGAGTATTGTCTGCAAATAATAATGTCGGTATTTTCAAAGTGCCAATGTTAGGGGCATCAGAAATTCTTAAATCCTCCCAGATCATCAATGAATAAGGAAAAGAGGGTCGGACTAGAGCATAGCCTGCCGCACTCCTCTCACAATCCTAAATGGATCGGATTACTCACTATTATTCCCATGTCTGCCGCGTGCATAGTTATTCTCATTCATTTCTATAAGAATATCTAAGCTTTTTCTGGCACTCCCATACTTTCCAAGACTTTCCACCGTTTACAACTTGGGACCATATCGAAAGCAGATTTCAAGTCTACGAAAAAAACATAAAGATGGCCATTTCCTAGTAAAACAGTTTTGCAATAAATTATATTAAACATCCGAATTTGATGAAGGATTAGTAGTTGTTGGCCTAAAGCCTGCTTGGAAGTCTGAGAGTATGTTGCTTGTTAGTGTCCAATCATTTCGTTTGCCTATTATGGGTAGAAAATCTTCTGGAGACCTTCGATTAGGCTGATAGGACTCTAGCTCGCGGGTTCGTCCTGCCATCCTTTCTTGTAAATCGGGATGATCTTGGCACTACACCAAGGTTTAGGTATAGGTCCCCGTCTTAAAATAGCCCTTGTTAAAAGGTTTAAATAAGTTGCCCAGATAGCAGGCTCTGAAGCATAAAGATCAGAGGTAAGGCAGTCTGGGGCAAGAGGTTTTTTGGCTGCAATTAATTGAATGCCCCAAGGGAATCCAAGCTAAATAGCTCCAGGAATTCTAATTTCCTCAAGGCAGTAATACAGCCGAAGCCACTGCAGCCGTCATCATCGCCTCCATCATTAGTTGCAGAGTACAGCTCCGCCAAATGGTCAACCCACTTATGCAGTTCGACGTGGAATGATACTGAGCTAACTACAGAGCGGATACCGTGCTCTATGAAATCCCAGAATACCTTGGAGTCTCCTGTTTTGGCCGCGTGTGTCAAATCTGCCCAAACCTCCACCTCCAGCAGGTTTTGGCTTTTTTAAGCTTTTCCTTAGAGTTTTCACATGTCTCTGGATGCCTCTCTTTCTCTTGCTTTAATAAGATCCAAGAGTGAAGGTTTTTCTATCCTGCAGAGTGCATTATATGACGGATGCTGCCTTGATCTGCTCTTTGCTATTGTCATTGGTTCTCTTGAGAGCAAATCCCTCAAAGTTACAAACCGGTCCTCATGGACATTCACTGTTTGGCTAAGAGTTGCACCTTCATCTAATAAGTGGCTCATTTCTTCCAGAGCTTCATCCACATTTGTGAGTTCTTGCTTCAGAATATCTGGCTGTGTCTGCGCAATTTTAGAGCCTTTTTACTATCTGAAAGGACTACATTACCCAGAAGGCAAGGTTATAATGATAAAATTGAGTTTCTCTTCACTTGGGAAATACCTGTTTCTGGAGTATGCCATAATGCATCTTCCTCATGAGTGGAAGATAAGACACAATTGTCACATTAAAGTCTCCAGCAGCTGTTGTAAAGGGGTCAGGATAGAAGCTACTTTGCTGATTATCTAAAAGTGCAAGAATGGAAGATTCCTTGCTCATACCCAAGGGCCTGTTATAAACATTATAAAGGTTGACACAAGTATTTTCCTTACACATCTCTAGGAAATGTCCCAGCCCCAGAGGACAGGAGTTTTGGATTTCTGTAAGTAGTACGGGCTGAGCCTGCAGCACGGATCCTGCTGCTCGGTAGGAAGCAATGGAGCTTCCCTGTTTCATGGATATTCATTAAGCCGGCCAGCTGGACATATGCCTTTGGGTCAACTTCAGCCAGTCCACAGCGCTGTGATTAGCAGTTTTATGCTCATCATTCAAGAAACTAAAGTCCCAGAATCCAGGGGGTTGACTAAAACGCACCACCAGAGCTAACGTGACCCTAATGGCATGAGACCAGTAAGCACCTCCTTCCATTCCCTCACGGGTAAATCTAAGCCTTTCTTTGATAAAAAGGACACAATGTGTATTTGTAAAGCGCACATTCACCCGGAGGGGCTTTTAGGCACTATTGATATGTAAGAAATATTTATCATTACCAAACTTAATGGTACTCTTTTACAAACTTCAAGATGATGAGAGGCTGAGTGGATTTGCCGGGATGCAAACCTGGGAGCATGTGATCAGACACGGATCGCTGCATTGGTCACATCTGTCCACTGAGGCTTTGGTACCGGCATTATCATACAACGTTACAGCGCCCTGGCTGTAAATGCTGGTACAATCTAATAAAAGCATGGCAGCCCTGCTGGGAAGTGGCGTTGTCCAATGAAATGATGGAAGCTGTGTTAGGGAGTACTGGTACTGTCCATTGATATTGTATCAGCCTGTGCAGGAATGGTTGACCTCTTCCATGAAAGGAATAGCAGCCATGCTGCAAAGTGTTGGCAATGTCCAGTAATGTAGAGAAGCTCTACTATCAAAGCAAAGAATTGTCGCTATGCAGCGTAGTGTTGGTACTTCCCAATAAATACACCACCGCCTTCTGAGGAATGCTTTATTGTGCCAACGGAAGCTCACATCAGCCCTCCCGAGAGGCGCGGGCAGTCGTAGTTAAAGGTTTAGTAGACCTCAAGATATCTTCATTCACCCGCAAAAACCCGTGGCCGCCGTAATTAGAAATGTTGGCAGCGCTCGTGATAGTATTGCAGCATTGCTAAAGAGTTGGCCCTTTGCCATTAAAGATGTGGTAACTCTGGTTAAAAGTGCCTTTACTAAAATGCTACTCATTTATTAGGCCCGTTTGTTTGCATTTCACCCACGCACAGTCACCTACCTAATACCTGCTGTTCCAACCAAGTCACCATCTTCTAAAGTGCTTTTCATTTCCAGCCTCAATAGAATAGATATGTGCTTAAACATGCATTATTTGCCAAATATTTTCACAAGAGAGCTCTGCAACCCACTATAAAGTTGTTTTTTAAATTCTGTCTTGATCTGACCAATGTTCCCCTCCCATTGAATGTACTGCAGCCTGCCTGAGAAGTGCTGGTACTCTTCCTTTCAAATTAAAGTGCAGGGACTCAGTACCTGCTCATTTAAAGCACCGCTCATGGGTTACAAAATGTTACTGCACATCACGCTTCTGGGGGAACCTTGCTGCTCGCCAGTAGACCCCTTTAATCCCAGGTCCGTGTAGAGTATGAGCTATGCCCAGGGTCACAGATGGAGTCTGCATGAAGCCGGGATCCCCGGAGACCTTATCCCTCAGGACAGACCGTACTCAGTCCGTGCACATATAAAGGTGAGTTTCTTTGTGGGGTTTGAGCACGTGCTGCCAGGGTTGGATTGGGATCACAATTCGGCCCGGGCACTGACGAAAAAAGTGGCCCACATTCAAGAGGCGTGGCCCATATTTAAGGGGCGTGGCCCACATTCAAGGGGCGTGCCCTTTCATGAAACACTATTTGCACAGACAAGGAATGAAAGTGGGAGGATACTGTTCTTGCACAGGACACAGGGCAAAATTGCCAATGGCCTACATGCTGAGCAACTAAAAAAAATAGCAAGGCCCCTTTCTGTCACAAAATTATTCCAGCCCTCCAGCACAGGAGCACCTGAAAAGCAGCAAAGCCCCTGCTATTACTAACCTACTTAGCCATCCCCAGACCTTCACATGAACAGAGGTAAGGCCCCTGCAATTAGTAAATTAATCAGCCCTCCAGGCCTCGGGAAAATGTCCTGGCAGGGGGGCACAAAACACAGCTTTCTTGGTCATCCAAGGTAGCCAGGTAGCCAGGGGGGAGGCTGAGGTGAAGCTGGTGCATGTAAAGTGCCTTCCCAGTGTGTTCTGGCAGTTTGAGTATTTACCATTTACTGTAGTATTACCCTTGTACCTGTGTATTGTACCCTTTTGTAACTTGCACACGTCACTTTTCTCTGGTGTCACACTGTATGCTACCTCTCACATTTGTTTGCTTTAGATACTTGCACAAGTGCCACCATTGCCTATGTAACGTTTGTTCTTGTGCTGGAGTGTCTGCCATTAATTGCAGTATTATACCTCTACTTGTACTTTGTACGCTTTTGTAACCTGCACACATATCACTTTTTCCTCCTGTAATGTACCGATTGCTACCTCATGTATTTTGCTTGCACACTATTGTCACTTTTGATTCATGTAACTTAACGTTTGCTTTTGTAATTTGTCCACTTGTAATTTTTCTCCTCATGTATCATTACTGTTCCTTGTGTGAAGCGCTCTGACACCTTCGGATAAAGTCCGCGCTATATAAAATTGCATAAATAAATAAATAAAATAAAAAAATTCCAAACATCACCTGGCCCCCACAGCAAGACCCATTCTTGCCCTCGCCCACTGTGCCCTGAATGTGAAGGGCTGTGGGCGAGGTGTTAAGACTAACACCGTTTCTGGGCTGCATGGGCCCCAGGGGGCCGAGGTGCAAGTGTCTCAAAGGCCTGAGAAACACCTGGCCCCCAGGGAGGCCGATTCTTGCAAACAATCACCCCTCCCCAGCCTCAGCTTGATTGCTTGGCAGGGCAGGGGTGAAGGAGAGGCCACAGCTGACAATCGCTGTCCGGCCGAGGCAGCTTTCATTTTCTCAGTCTGTCTCCGTGCCCTCCGTGGGCCGTTTTTTCTCTCCCCTTTCCTAGTCCACTCTCTGTGGACTGGGACAGGGGAGAAAAAAACGGCCCACGGAGGGCACTGAGGCACCGGCCCTTCGGCCCATTCCCGAATGCCCGCCTTGCCAATCCGCCCCTGCGTGCTGCCCTCTCAAGCCATCCAATCGGTGTCGGAGGCTGGGATGAGGCCATGGGCTCGGCACGCAGAGCTGCCCTGATTGGTTGCCAGAGTGACGTCCCTCGTACGTCAGCAAGGCACGTGCGCTCCCTCACCTGACCCGCCGTACACACTCAGGCGCACGCGGTGTAATGGAGCCGGCTGTGAACTCGACACGAGCCCCGTCTCCATGGTGAGCCCGGGGCGCGCGCAGCCACCCAGGGCGCCCTCTGCGCCAGCCCGGGGCGCGCGCAGCCACCCAGGGCGCCCTCTGCGCCTGACCTTGGGCCTGCCAGGCACTTTGCAAGGATTATTTTAGGTGCCCTCGACATTTGCAGGCCGCCTCCCGGAGCAGCTGGCACCACAGTGCTGGATGGAAAGATACACCCCCGTGTCTGACCCAAGGGGTGTTAGGACGGATGACTCTAAGGGCAAATCCAGCAGGGCAAACCTGAGAGAATGTACCCCCACAAACATGTCCACAATTCAGGAGTGCATGCCAGCAGAGCCGAGTCAGATGGGAGACTCCTGTTTGAAGCAAAACAAAGATTCCTTTCAGGTATATCCTGCTGGAAATTGCCTCTGCCCCTATAGAAGTCAAAAGGGAAAATACACACTCCCCCGATTTTGTGTTCAGAAATCCCCACCTTTGGGGATTTCTACACCATGTCCGAGTAGGTGGGCGCAAGACCCCAGGAAAAAAGTCCATCAGTTTAGACCACAAGTGGAGAATGGTGCATTCCCTGGCAAGCAGGACCAGAACCACTGGTCAACACCTGCAACAATGCAAGGGAATAGGACTTCTCCCTCAAGGGGAGACAATGAGTGGTAATTAGTGCATTTTGTATAATTTTTCATCGCTGCTGCTGTGCACATGCTGCTCTTCGTCTGCCCAGGCACAGAGATGTGTAGCTTCCATGTGCTCGGTTGCAGATATAGGCAGAGCAGTGCTTAATTTGAGCCAGTGGTTTCCAGCGCTCAGCACCAGCACTTATTCATCATTACTGGTGCTTTTCACGAGCAGCAGTTACCATTCATTTTTGTTAGGCACGGCGAGATTAAGTGATTGCCCCAGAATCACAGGAAGTTGAGCAGACGCCAAGCCTCAAACCAGGTTCCCCAGCTCCTAAGTCATCAGTTTTGGCCACTTTCATGGTTAGTAGTTGGTTCTGTTTTAGGCATCGCTAACTGGAGAAATGGGCTGGTGCCTGATTCCTCCTGACGAGAGCCCCGGCACTTATTTTTTTACAAATTAACCACTGGGGAAGAGACCACAATCCCTCACGGTACATCCTTCTCTGTACTTTTCTCTCTTAACTAATGCTGTACTGACACCTGCAGTCCGGTACCCGTAAAGTACTGTCACACCATCCAGTGGGATACCAGCGTTTAGGGGGGAGACCAGGCCACCCTCCATCTATCATGAATGACATGGGAACTTCTAGGAGACAGCGTTCTCTATCGCATGGACTGGAGGGGCACCATACGAGGGAACACACTCCTTTTCACAGGTAACAGGGTTCCTGTAGGAGTGGCTCATTCTATCTCACAGGTTAAAGAGGATACCTGTAGTCATGAGTTCCCTCATTCTCACAGGTTGCAAGGGTTCCTGTGGGAGTGGGCTCCTTCCATCTCACAGGTTAAATAGGGTTTCTGTAGGAGGGCGCTCCCTCTATCTCATAGGTTAAATAGGGGTCCTGTAGGGATGGGCTCCCTCTTTCTCACAGGTTAAAGAGAGTTCCGCTAGGAGTGAGCATCTTCTATCTCATAGGTTAAAAAGTATCCTGCAGGAGTGGGCGTCCTCTAACTCACAGGTCAAAGAGGGCTCCTGTAGGGATGGACTATCTCGACCTCACCCGTGTAAGAGAGTTCTTGTAGGGATAGGCTCCTTCTATCTCACAGGTTAGAGAGGGTTTGGGTAGAGGTGAGCTCCTTCTATCTCACTTGTGAAAGGGACATCCTGTAGGAGAGGGGTTCCTCTATCTCACAGGTTATAGAGGGCTCCTGTAGAAGAGGACTAGCTGGACCTCACAGTCACCTAGGGTTCCTGCATGTGGCTCCTATATGACTCTCCTATGAGGAGGGTAAACCTGTCTCAGTGCCCTTGAACGCCCTGGAGGAAAGACAGCTGCTCTCCCTCAGGAGCTCTCTTAACCAAGCCCAGGTACATTACTTGAGATGCTCAAGATCACTATGGAAGTCTGCAACAAGCCAAGAGTCAAAAGAAGGACCCACATTGCAATACCCAATAAAACATAATAGGCAGTGCACAATATCTTCAGTACTGCAGCTATATGCCTCACCGGCAGTACACATTAGACACAACTCCTGGCACCATCCGGCGCACCACACAGCAAAAATCAGTATAGTGTCTTAAACGCTTGCCACGCAACAGCACATCCGTAGCCCAGCTATGAGTCCTATGCACGTAGACTTACATCAAAGCCGCAAAATGGCCACAGAACTCCCAAGATCATGGGAAGCCACCTGCAGCTGACCAGCGGGCAGCCATTCACCCCAGCAGAAGAAAGCAACCATCAATGCACTTTGGCACACGTACATGCATGTAACGATCCATACAGATCTATAACAAAGCCTAGCCGTTAGCCTACATAATCCATCACTGATCAACGCGGGTCCACTCAGACCTCAAGAGTAGCTACCCAGTATTACTCACTGATAAACCATATGAAACCCCACCAAATACAATGCCAACAGACTAGTACTCCAGAACAGCACCAAGGGCCCAGATTCAAAAAGCCGGGTCTGGTGGCTCAGTGGACTAATGCATCCAGTGCAGGGGCCAGTGTTTGACCTCATGGTCACAGGTTCAAATCCCGCCGGGTCCACTTAGCCCTTCATCCATTTGAGGTCGATAAAATGAGTACCATTGAGTTGGGTAACAATAAACATCTGTTATTCAGCGCCTTGAGACCCCTGGGTGATAAGTGTGCTTTACAAATACAAGTGTTATGTTAAATGTCGCAAGTGCTATTCACATAAGCATAACTCAACCTTCAGCTGGAGAGGCTGCAATGGGTCCACGGGCAGGGCGGATTGGCCATGTAACCCACGCGAGTATGAGGTGGGGTGGCGGGGCTGGAGCCATTGGAGGCAGACCGCCAAATGCATCAGCTGGGCTCTCAAAAAGAGTCTCCAGCTCTCCAGATGTATCCCAGCTGGCACAGCAGAGGCATAAAGTAGGTTGAGAGGGAGAGAGAGAGCATGAGAGAGGAAAGGAGAATAAGAGAGAGAGAGAGTGGAAAAATGGCAGGCTGGCGCGGGGGCTGGTTTGAACATTTTTGGCAGGGCTGCGTTTTTTGGTCCCAGTCCAGCTTGGCCCAAGGGTTGGGCAGATGGTGCGGCTCTGATTGGCCAGAAGCATGGGCGCTGCCTCACCTGATCTCACAACAAACACAAGCACACGAGGGACATTCGGCTCAACTGGGCAGCGCTGGCTTTGTAAAGTAGTTATAAACAATGGAAGCCCTGTCTCCATGGTGATTGTGGAGCGCGCTGAGCGGGCAGCACTCTGGGCGGCGGGCTCCAACACTCAATGTCACTCACTTCACAGCCGCTGCCTGACCTTGGGTTTTGGAAAACTTACCAAGGATTTTTGCTGCCCTAGGCGAAGTGACATTTGTCCTCCAGGGGTGTAATGGAGGCCGCGGTGGCCCGCCCCCTACGCCGTTCACCTCAAAGATGGCCGCTTGGGATGGCCAGCTTCAAACAAAAGCAGCAAGCAATCGGGGTATGGGGGCCACCTTACGTTACTTTGCAGGGGGGCCGCTGAGGTTTTGAAACACCACTGTTGTCAGCCACCTTTACTGGATAGCAGCGCAAACGTGATGCACGAAAAGGCGCACAGGAACTGGTAGGCGCTAATCCCAAGATCCTGTGCGGTTATTCAGTATCAAGTATCTCCATGGGTAAAAGTGCACTTTACTAATACATGTTATGTTATGTTATGTTATGTTATGTTATGTTATACAGGGTGGGTCCCGAGACAGAACCCTAGAGTTGGTAACATTATTATTTCTATGGAAGTGTAGCCAACCGGCAGCCCTACATTCATTTATATCACCTGCACCAAAGCAAGGCATCGTACCCAATTGTTCTTTAAAATTTGTATCTGCTCCTGGTTTAGTTGATGCCTCCGGTCAATGTAACTTTTTTTGTTTCCATGGATACCCATTCAGCAAAATGGCAGGCGCAGCAGAAGTGACATCACACACGCCTTGATTCCTGATGACATCAGAGGTTTGACCCCTTCTCCCACCCCCTGCCTCTCAACAGCCTCCTGTATGCTGCTTAGAGGCTGCTTGAGCAGCAGAAAGTGGAAGTACTTTAAAGTGCTCCTGTTGATATGAATATGTGAAGGAACTTCAGTAAAGTTCTGATGGAACTTTGGGAAAGGAAGATGGAAAGCCTTGGGTCCTCATTCTGCCCCTCATGGTAAGACACATGGATTTCCATCTTTACTATTGAGTGAGTTAATGTCCCAGTTACTTACCAGTAATCTTCATTAGAGCGAGTCTGGTCCTCTTTGTCACAGCCCTAGCGCGTGAGGGGAGTCCTCACCCTGGCACCTTTGTTGGCACTGACTCCTGGTCTCAGGGTTCATGAAGGCACTGCCAGGGGAGAAAAAATCAACATTAATGCAGCAGCCTTCATACTTTCTGTAGTTTCCACTTTTTGCAAATATCAGGCGGGCTTTGAAGGACCAAGTTTTCTACAAGGGTCCAGACCTCTGGTGTCAAGGAGGGCTAAACGGTACGTGATGTCACTTCCCCTCTCCCTGCCATTTTGGTGAATCAATGCATGTGCATGGGCAGGGGCGTTGTGAACATGAGGCATTGCATTTCAGACTCATTGCCAGGAGGAGAGGGCACAGGAGGCAACAGATGGCAGAAGATCAGAGAATGTTTCTGGGAAGATAACTTCTCACTGAACTGACACAGATGGCAATCGGCTGCACCTTCTATGGCATAGGCGTGACGGGCAGGGCCTTTATATAATGCCAAGCTCAGCAGAGTGAGAGAGAAGGTGAACAAGCCTGAGTCTTTTCAAACCAAGGACACAAGGGCAGGGCTGTCTTAACAGCATCATAGGCCCCCGGCAAAGCACTGCACTGGGCCCTGCCTACACAACCACTCACAGGAATAAAACTGTTTAATAGAAAAGTAGTGTTAAATTCTAGTCTGCATGGGGCCCCTATGTTCCTGGGACCCCCGGGCAACTGCCCAGCTTGCCCATGCGTTAAGATGGCACCGCACAAGGGCATTCCTGAGCTCAAACAAGGAGCAGGGGGCGCCACACCTAAAACCTGATCTCAGGGGCGGGAGAGGTGACTCATACCCTCCTTTCTGATGTACAAAGCAGCCAGAACAAAGCTGACAGGCACAGACTAATCAAAGGACAAAGCTGACAGGCACAGACTAATCAAAGGACAAAGCTGACAGGCACTGACTAATCAAAGGACAAAGCTGACAGGCACAGACTAATAAAAGGACAAAGACTAATCAAAGGACAAAGCTGACAGGCACAGACTAATCAAAGGACAAAGCTGACAGGCACTGACTAATCAAAGGACAAAGCTGACAGGCACTGACTAATCAAATAGTACACAGAGAACATTTTTACAATCTTCTCCAACAGAGAACTAGCAGTCCCACCTTATGTCACACACACAGACGCACATAGGCACAGGTAATGCAGAGTGCCGACAGTGCATGGTGCACAACCTGACTCCCAGTGCAATTTCACACCACAAATGGGAATACACCAGGTTGCTTATCAGGACCCTTACTCCGCAGTCTCCATAGGCCAGATGTACAAAGCATTTTTCCGGTCGCAAACGGCCGGATTCGCAGAATGGGGCCGTTTGCGACTGGAAAAATGCTTTTCAAGTGTACAGAATGTAATTCAGTAACTTGTTACCGAATCGCATTTTTAAGTTGCGATTCAGTATGTGAAAGGGACATGTTTGGGGCGTCCCTTCCAAATACTGTATCAGTATGGTATTTATTCACAAAGGGTTAAGGTGTCACTTGGAGACCCCGTCCCCTTTGAGAATGTTAAAAAAATATTTTTTAAGTACAGACAGAGGTCCCATGGCCCACTGCGTTCTCTTAAAAAATCAAACTTGAAATTTTCATTTTTTCTTTTTAAACGCATCCCGTTTTCCTTAAAGAGAGACTTACGTTAGGATTTTGTCTTAAGTCTGTCTTAAGTCTGTCTTAAGTTGTCTTAAGTCTGTCTTAAGTCTGTCTTAAGTCTGTCTTTAGTTTGTCTTAAGTTTGTCTTAAGTCAAACTTAAGACAAAATCCTCACTTTACTACTACTACTAAATGCCTTCTGTGAATACCAAACGTAATAAGTTTAGGACTTTGTCTTAAGTTAGTTCTGTGAATCGGCCCCTTTGTGCCGCATTCAGGGAAGTTGTCTCATTTCGGGTCAGGCACTGGTACTTGCGGAGGTTGGCTTCTCCTCTGGTCCGAGGTGTAAGTCACGGGTCTCCATGTGTGTAAGGTTGAGTCAGGACAAGACCTCTTCTGGTGGTGCTCACTAGAGTGGACATACCATGGAATGTCAGTGAACTGGCTCGGCTCTCGTTGCTTATATGTAGAATCACATGGGGGGGGCAAAAGACCCGGGGGCAGACAGGTCAACTCTACCGCAAAGAGACGCTCTTCTCGGCCACCACTCTTGGGTCTTGGCAGCTGGGCTTCTCCTTCCTTGGGCAGTCAGCTTCTGCAGAGCTAGACACAAGTCTCCCTGCTGTCAGCAGTTCAGGCAGGCTCCCCGGTGACCGGCAGGCCCACAGCTCTTCCATGGTTTCATGCCAGGTGTGCAGGTTGTTGTAGTGTTCATTGCGGATCAAACTGATAGGGAGTGGTTTGTTTTATCCACAGTCAATGTCCATCTACTACTTCAACATCAGTTACGCCAAGTTATGCAGTTTATATATTGCGCAGCGTTCACCGGTTACTTGGCTGAGGTTGTACCACGCAGAGGCCTTGGCATGGAGCCAGAGTCATGATGCATTCACGGATATTTGCACAACTGCTTGGCACTCTGTTGGTGTCGGTCTGTGTATGTGGTCCCAGCAACCTCAATGGTGGTTGTTCCTGACGAGGGGAAGGGCGGTGGTCTTGGGCCCTTCCGTTGAACTCAGGAAGGTGTAGCAGTGGACTATTTCTGTAGATGCGTGGTAGATGTATTGTTATGTGACCCTATACCACATTACAAAGCGTTTAGTATCATCCAGCCAAAATATTGTATCCAGAATACCGACTACCACTACGTCACAGAGGTACGTATATATAGATCAGTATACATTTACTGTTCTTATCTCCAGTAGGTAACGTGAACGCATTCATGATATTTTGGCAGGGCAACATAACACTCAGAATTGTGGTATATAGCCTATCTGCATTCAGTGTGTTAGCTCTCCTAAAATATATAACACAGGTATTCTTACAGGAGGTGACCCAATGGGGTATTTGACCTCTTTGACCCTCCTCCAACGCGAGGTTGTTATCTCGGGTCATGTGATGTTTCAGGATGTCCGGGTCTGGTGGCTTAGTGGTCTAATGCGTCAACTGTAGGGGACTGTGTTCGACCTCTTGGTCACAGTTTCAAATCCCAGCGGGTCCACTTGGCCTTTCCTCCTTCTGAGGTCGATAAAATGATTACAATTGAGCTGGGTAGCAATAAACATCTGTTATTCAGCATACAAATACACATGTTATGTGTGACCTACTGGTGTGGCCTCTCGTCTGGTCACTGAAGTTTGTTAGACAGTACTTGTCTGCAGTGGTGACTGGTAGGGAACGGTGACGGTGTAATATGAAGGGGTTAGGAAAACAAGATAAACTGAAATAAATACTTACCTGGTGGTCGCCATCACCAGCCACCGCCTCTCTTCCAGCAAGAACTAGGAAGCACACAGCCTCCCAGAATCCCCTGACCAATCACAGCGTTGCCGTACAGCTCACTAAACATGCCCAAAATTTTTCCTCAGGGCAGCCAAATGTAGTGCCCTCTGAACAGACACAAGCAGGGAATTCAGATGTTTACAACATTACACTGGTAAACAAAATACATAACTAAAGCATTTTTACTCTTTTATCGTGTGTGTGGCATGGCATAAATAACGTTAGCTGCAGCCCATGTTACAAAAACATGTTGTGCATTACTCTGAAAATGAAAGAAGGGGGGTGTGGAACTAGCGCTTAATATATACGACTTGTTTATTACTTACTGTTTTTACTTTCTGTACTTCATTTCGGTCATGGCCATAAAAATAGTACAATTAAAATTGTTATAAAAGGACACACAATACAATAAGAGCTGTAAAATATACAAAACCAAGCATAAAATATTCATAGACCTATCCACTCTTGGCCTGGGGATACAGAACGAATGCACACACACTTGACTATCGACAAAAAAGCCTATTGTGGCCCATCGTGCCTAAAAGTACAGTTTACACATGTCATGTTGTAGTAAGGGTGTTTATAAAAGCTTCAGACCAGAATAATAGACTTTAAAAAGTAGAAAGCCCAATGAAATGCATCGCTAGGTGTGTGCATTATACATTTGAGACCTAAAACACAGAAGTTTATCAGTTGTGAAACATCGAAGATCGAGATACTGGGATACATCTTGGGTTACACACTCTTCTGTGTCTCACAGGACACCCTAGCTGAATAAAATGCAAGTTCTCCAGCTTACAGTATAATTAAAAATTCTAAAATCTTTAAAAAAAAAAAAAAATCTAAAATCATTAAAACTGCAGTCAGAGGGCAAAGAAAATGGGTGGGCCAATTTTTTGCCGATTGGCCAAATGTTCTCCAAGCATTTAGCAATGGAGAAGACAATGACCGTAGTTGTGTCTTTTCCACATAATCTTATCGCTACTTTGTATTGAGCAACACCTAAAATGTGCCACAAAGGACCAATCTAACGCCTACGCTCCTTATTAAACCTTGCGCAAAAAAATAGGAGGTGGTCATTGTTTTTTTCAGCACTTCCTCAAACAGGACATATTTTACTGCCACCTTGCGGATTATTAAATGTTGCTGTTAAGGTATCAAGCAGTAATGTACCTAACTTGAACATTATATAAAGAGCTTTTGTGAATGGAGAATCAATATCATTCAGATAGTTTTCAAAATAAGAGGTAGGCTTGAATTCAATGAAATAATCAGTCAGTTGGCCGATATATACCTGTTTGGAGAATTGAACCTTCTCAAGCTCCCAATAAATGGCCTTCAATCTCTTATTTGCGGAAAATGTAATAGTTTCAGGGGATAAAAAATAGTCATCTAGCTTCGTAGAGTGTGAGGACTGTTTTGCGTACTTCAAACACGGTTGCAGAACGCCTCTCTGTGACTTATCAATAGCATCTCTTAATCCCACCTAATAGTTTGCCAGCTCAGGCGTAGACCAAACCTGTCACCAGAACAAAATAGATTTCAGGTGCGCTAGATGAACAATAGACCGGAAACCTGGGTCATATTTAAAAATCAGTGGCATGCTTTGGGAGAATTTAAGGGCTACTCTTAAATGTTATTCTCAGCCGCCTCAAGGACTTAGAAATTACCATGTCCCCAGAGTTCTGCTCCATATGTTGTAGCAACTACAGCTTTGGCCCTCCAAACCTCAAGAAGGGGCAAAATTGGGTGCAACAAGGTCTTATTTGTGATTTTTAAGATGTCTGACACACTATGATTTAGTATGAGGGTGCTTTTAGTAACCGGAGTACCCCAGGAATTTGCACTGGAGAGGCGAATGCCGAGGTAATCAAAATCTAACACTTTCTCCTACTCCTCTCCTTCCAACTTTATTGATCCTCTTAAGCCTCTATGGGGGTGGATGGCCACAAAGGTTGTCTTACTTGCATTAATTGTCAGTCCATTGTCTAGGCAGAATATGTTAAACTTACTCAAAAGGGTCTCTAGGCCTTTGTTTTTTTTTAATACTAATAAAGTATCGTCCGTGAATAGTAGGGCGAGTATTTTGTCCCCCCCTAGAACGGGAGAGTTGTTATCACAACCCAAGAGGTAGTCAATGCAGCCATTTATAAACAGGAACAACATGGAGAGCAAGGAAGCTTCCTTGCCTGACTCCTTTTGCAGCCTTAAAGGCATCAGTGTTTTCCCCATTTGTACCCCATCTAACTTGTGCAAAACCGTCATGGTGAAGCCTGGCAAATAAATCGAGGAGAGGGCAGCGAAGCCCTAGGTCTCCTAGTGTACGGCATATTTTATCCCTAGGGACCATGTTGAATGCCGCCTTGATGTCGACAAAAGAGGCATAAAGGCTACCCCTTTTTATGTCTACTTCTTTCGACCTTATCAATTGAAATAAAAAAAACCTGGTCAACTACTAATTTTGAGACGAAATCCAGCCCGAAACTGTGCTAGCATTTTATTTTCTTCGACGCAGGTAAGGAGCTGATTTAATCAAGCTTACAGAAGATTTTTTTGAAGAATCAATAAGGCTGAGTGGGCTGTAGGCGGCTGAATCAGATTTAGAGCCTTTCTTGCGTATAGGAATAAGTGAATTTATTTATTTATTTTGATTTCTTGTATAGCGCAGGAATCAATCCCGGAAGGGTATCTCCGCGCTTTGCCAGCTAAGACAGTTTATTAGGTAGAGCAGCATTTTAAGTGGTTTATGTAGGTGGGAATGCTTCTTGGAAAAGGAGGGTTTTTAATGCCTTTCTGAAGGACAGATGGTTTATGGTGGTTCTTAGGTCAGTGGGAAGATTGTTCCAAAGGGCAGGACCAACAGCGGAGAAAGCACGGTCACCCTGTCTGGTCTTCTTTGTAATGGGGGGTTTTAACAGGGCTTGGTTGCAGGAGCGCAGGGACCTGCAAGGCTGGTACAGTTCAAGAGACTGGGCTAGGTATTTAGGGCTTACTCCATACAGACATTTGTGTACCGTACAACAGATTTTAAAGTGGATGCGTTGTCGTATGGGAAGCCAATGCAGTTCTTTCAGCAAGGGCTTGGAAGGAGTCCTGGCAGGTGCACCCATGACCAGTCTGGCTGCCGTGTTCTGGACCACCTGCAAACGGCCAACTGCATCCGTACTGGCTAATGTCAGCAGGCCGTTACAGTAGTCCAGACGGCTGGTTACCAAGGCCTGTACAAGTGTCTTTCTGCATGTAGCAGGAAGGAGAGGAAAGACACGCCTGAGTAAACCAATGGTGTGAAAACACAGACCCGCGATGTAGTTGGTGTGTTCTTTCATGGTCAGTTTTTGGTCAAACTTAACTCCAAGATTTTTAACGTGTGTTTTGGGTACCGGTACTGGGCCAAGGTCGAGTGGCCACCAGTCAGGGGTCCAGAGAATATTTGCTTTGCCAAAGAGCAAGACCTCAGTCTTTGTTACATTGCACTGGAGGCAATTCCTTGCCATCCAGTGTGACACCGCTCTCATACCCTCAGCAAAATTCCCCTTGATTTTAGGGTCAAGGGAGCTGAAAGGGTAGAGGAGCTGAGTGTCATCAGCATAGGAAACCGGTATGAACCCGTATTTTCGCACAATCTCAGCAAGGGGGGCCACATAGACATTAAACAATGTAGGGCTAAGGCATGAGCCCTGTGGCACCCCCTTCGTGAGCCCCCTTGAGATGGAACGAAAGGGGCCCAGGCTGGTAGATTGTGATCTCCCGGCGAGGAAACTCTGAATGAATGAATTAGTTTTTATTTATATTGCACAGTTACTTAAAACCATTTGCAATACTACTTGTATGCCAATTATAAAAGGTTTAAAAAAAAACTGCGATTTATAAAAGAGAACATTTATATACAACAGTCTCGAGGCAATTAAAATACAATTAATATGTGTATATTTATGTCTGTCCATTGATGACATCACAAGGGTCTGCCAATGCGTCCTTTTTACTAAGTTTCTTGAAGTGTTTGGCAAAAGTGTAATACCTTCTCCATCAGATTTAGTGGGGGACATATTACTTATTCGGAGGAGTTAACTTTACATATTGCATGAACCATCTTCTTCCGCAAGCCCTTTTCGCAGCTCTGCCATATATTTCCCAAACCTAGCCAAATCTGCTGGACGAGAGCAAGAGAAAAGTGCCGCCACCGCTTCTTTTACTGTCTGAACCCCGAGCCGTAGCCACATTTGTTTTAAATGGGTCTGACGGTGGAGAAGCATCACAGGGCAGCAACAAATCCTGTGTAACAGAGATTCGTGTTTATAGTTGCATCTTGTTTTGTGTTCAAGGGACTTCCATCTGAGGTTTAGTTCCTTAATTTGAAGGGGCTTTAGTCTGGCCCATATAATGTTTTTAAGTGCTTTCCTTCCCAGCGCGTGGCTAAGGCAGGGCTGGATCGTATGCCCAATGTATGATGTTGCCAATCCGGGTGGCCCTCTTCTTGACACATATTCTGCTAGGTCATTTGTATGTGACAGGAAAAAACATTGTTTGTTTATTGCATTTTTGATCGCCATATAGTTTACTGATCCATCCTGCCAATTTTCGATTGCTAACCCCAAGGTTTACACTGCTGTTTCCTTATAACCTTGCCACGGGTTAGTGGTCTCTCTGTACAGTGGATTGCGCATACTTTTTAAACTTCCGACTGGAGCTGTTAACACCTGATAAAGGTATTTTTTATGTGTTCCCAGGCATTCCTTACTCTGTTGCTTTAGGCCAAACTCCAATCGAATTAGACTGTTACGAGTGTATTTCGGAAGTTTAAAAATACGTTTATAAGCCTGGCATTGCACTTTGTCCAACATTGCCTCCATTTTGCCTGGGAATGCATGTTGTGCATAGCCTACAGATGCCCTAATTTCTGTTTGTAATACTTTGCTAATGGGTACTGATGTTGGACTCTGCCTGACCTCATTTCGTTGACAAATCAAAAATATTCTTGCCTGTGCTCAGTCTGGCCTTCATTTTGTGCCTATGTACTGTTGCTTTGCCAGTTTCAGTTAGCCAACATCCAAGATAATTATACGAACGCGTGGTATTGATGATCTCCGTACCCACGTGCCATTTCAGTGAGACTTTTTTGGGAAAGTGTCCGAAGACAACTACTTTAGTTTTTTGAGCGTTGATTATAAGCTCATTGGTTTCCTTGTACTTGTTTAGGGCGTCCAGACCTCTTTGCAGCCCGATTTTTGTGTGGTCCATTACCACTAAATCATCTGCGTATTGTAGAATTTGTTTTTCCCGATTTTCGGTGTTACAAGGCTAGCATTCAGAAGCTTCTTCCCCAAGTCTGCAGTGTATAAATTAAACAGCGTTGGGGCAAGAACACATAGGAATAAGTGCCCCTCCTTTCCATGAGGTTGGAATCTCGCCTCCTGCTAAAATGGCATTTAAAACGCATATAAGGCCAGATTGTCGGTTTGGACTTAAAAAGGTCCACCGGAATTCGATCTAGCCCAGGTGCCTTTCCTGCCTTCTGAGATCTAAAGGCCGCAACCACTTAAAATGTCCATTCAACGTTAACAAAATCGAATTTAAAAGGAGTCTTGCAGGATGTGGGGGACACCATAGGATCAGGGGAATCAAGGTTTGCAAGGGTTAGAGAGGAGCTACTATACAAAGATTTTAATTGGTTCACAAAGTCTTGTGGAAGAATGTGTGCTTCTGACTCCATCCTATTTGTCTTGGCACCATATGCTGTTACATGCCAGAAAAGCTACCTGGTCCCCAAGCGCGTTGCAGATCAAATGTTGTTCCAAATTGCTATATCCCATGTAGATTCTTCCTTCTGATGGGGGTTCTTACGTGGGGGACGTTTATTAAGAAGCCCATCTTTAGTTTCTCAAAGCATTTGGAAGCAGCATCCATAATGATATCAGGGGCTTCCTCTAAGTTGGCCATGTAAGACAAAATGGGGACTTCTGTACGAGTTTTAAAGTCATTTTTGTGTTCAATAGAGTCTTTTTTTTTTTTTTTTTAAAGGCCAGTCACTGAAAAATTAGAAAACAATGAACATTTGAAGCCTGATGTAACGAAAATTTAACTGATTTTGTCTCAAACGGAGTAATTTCTTTCACATTTGAAAAATTGAAATAATGTTTTTTTTTTGGATGTCTTATTAGGTCGAAGCAGGATAAAGTGTGAAACCCGCGTTCTACATCTTTTGCTCTGGATAGATATTTTTAGCTCAGACTCCATACCCTTCGCTCCATTCCCCTTTACGCTGGCTGAAACAGTTGTTGCTAATAGAGTTGCTGTGTTATATTTAGTCAAGGTTTGTGTTCTCTAATGTTATGAGATATTAGACTTCCAAGTACTTGCCCAAAAATTGAGAGTCACTGAAAGATTCCCAGAATTAACTCAACAAGTACATTGGAAATAGAATACTGCCAGCTTCCATTTTTAGGTCTCGCCTGTCGATGCGCATGCGCATCGAGCAAGGCGAGACTATAGCGAGTTATCCACACTTTATCTGCACTGCAAGGAATCGTGGCGATTCCTTGCAGTGCCCGTGACTTTTAAGGTCAATGCGCATGCGCATTAAGCTTATGCGCATGCGCATTGACCTTAAAAGTCACGGGCGCGTGCATGTACCCTCTCCGCCCCCTCCCCCGTTCCGCCCCCTCCCCTGTTCCGCCCCTTCCCCTTCCCGCCGCTCGCCATATGTTCGCTCGTTCCCTCCCACTGGCAGCCTGCGGCCACTGCTGAGAAGCTTGTTTTAACTTACAGATCCGCCTCTCAGTCTTGCTCGCCTTCAACATTCATTCTCTCCCCGCTCCGCCCCCTGCCCGCCCCTCCCGCCGTGTCGCATTTCTCCTCCCCCTCCCCTCTCTTCCTTGCGTCTTCCGGGCCGTGTCGCACCTCGCCTGCACGTTTTCGGCAAATCTCTTTTCTTTAAAATAAGGTTGGTGCAAACCCTTCTGGTGCAGGACCGTGTAGACTCGTCACTTTAGGACTACATGAGCATTGTTTTCATACCTTCGCTAGGCTGCCGTAACCATCACTGTTCCAGGACCCTCTTACCTTCCGTCATCTGCGATCTGCAGGGCCCTTCTATGATGCCGGTTCCCTTGATTGAACTAGTGGCCCTCCTTTAGTTGCTCCCAATGTACAACTTCTCATTACATGGTACGCATGACCGTCTTGAGGATCGAGCAGAACACAAATCCTAAATGCATCAAATGATGCTCAGAGCATAGTCTGCATTAAACCCAAAATTGGAGGGAAGCACACATCCCAGACTGCCCACAGTGCAATGAAGCCATTCGATTCACACCAGTGCTAGTAGCATAGCATGTCTATCCTTCCAGTGTGCGAAACTTGCTTGGTGGGCGTTGCCAGTGCACTCCTCTGGCGCACAACACTGCTCTGCGCCCTGCGGTGCTACAGAACTCAACTGCTACGACAGCCCCTCTTTCGTCTTCCTGCCGTGTCGCACCTCTCCCCTCTCCGCCCCCTCCCCTGCCCGCCCCCTCCCGCCGTGTCGCATTTCTCCTCCCCCTCCCCTCTCTTCCTTGCGTCTTCCGGGCCGTGTCGCACCTCGCCTGCACGTTTTCGGCAAATCTCTTTTCTTTAAAATAAGGTTGGTGCAAACCCTTCTGCTGAATCCCCTCTGCCTTTTGAGCGTTATGCCTAAACTCCTCATGTGGTGCAGGACCGTGTACACTCGTCACTTTAGGACTACATGAGCATTGTTTTCATACCTTCGCTAGGCTGCCGTAACCATCACTGTTCCAGGACCCTCTTACCTTCCGTCATCTGCGATCTGCAGGGCCCTTCTATGATGCCGGTTCCCTTGATTGAACTAGTGGCCCTCCTTTAGTTGCTCCCAATGTACAACTTCTCATTACATGGTACGCATGACCGTCTTGAGGATCGAGCAGAACACAAATCCTAAATGCATCAAATGATGCTCAGAGCATAGTCTGCATTAAACCCAAAATTGGAGGGAAGCACACATCCCAGACTGCCCACAGTGCAATGAAGCCATTCGATTCACACCAGTGCTAGTAGCATAGCATGTCTATCCTTCCAGTGTGCGAAACTTGCTTGGTGGGCGTTGCCAGTGCACTCCTCTGGCGCACAACACTGCTCTGCGCCCTGCGGTGCTACAGAACTCAACTGCTACGACAGCCCCTTTCCGTACAGAATTCCACCGATCAAAATGGTTACCCCTATGCTATGGTGCTCGGTCACCTGGCCAAGCTTGTCCCTGTGTCCCATCGTTGACCATGTCCATCCCCCTGCTGTAGAATAGAACCCTCAGCATTCCCGCGGCCAACACCTGTTGCGGCCTTGAACTCTCAACATTACCATGTTCCACCAGCTTCCTTGGTACAGAACTCTCTGGATTCTGTACCAGACTCATTTATTAGTCAGAAACTCACACCCACCCACCCACTCACTCTCACCCACCCACCCACTCCACCCACCCACTCTCACCCACCCACTCTCACCCACCCACTCTCACCCACCCACTCTCACCCACTCACTCTCACCCACTCACTCTCACCCACTCACTCTCACCCACTCACTCTCACCCACTCACTCTCACCCCCTCACTCTCACCCCCTCACTCTCACCCTCACCCTCACTCACCCTCACTCACCCTCAACCCCTCACCCTCACTCACCCTCACTCACCCTCACCCACCCTCACCCTCAACCCCTCACCCTCACTCACCCTCAACCCCTAACCCTCAACCCCTCACTCACCCTCACTTTCACTCACCCTCACTCTCTCACCCTCACTCACCCTCACTCACCCTCACCCTCAACCCCTCACCCTCACCCTCACTCACCCTCAACCCCTCACCCCCTCACCCTCACCCCCTCACCCTCAACCCCTCACCCTCACTCACCCTCACTCACCCTCAACCCCTCACTCACCCTCACCCACCCTCACCCTCAACCCCTCACCCTCACTCACCCTCACCCCCTCACCCTCACTCACCCTCACTCACCCTCAACCCCTCACCCTCACTCACCCTCAACCCCTCACCCTCACTCACTCACCCTCACTCACTCACCCTCAACACCTCACCCTCACTCACCCTCACTCACCCTCAACCCCTCACCCTCACTCACCCTCAACCCCTCACCCTCACTCACCCTCAACCCCTCACCCTCACTCACCCTCAACCCCTCACCCTCACTCACCCTCAACCCCTCACCCTCACTCACCCTCAACCCCTCACCCTCACTCACCCTCACTCACCCTCACTCACCCTCACTCACCCTCACTCACCCTCACTCACCCTCACTCACCCTCACTCACCCTCACTCACCCTCACTCACCCTCACTCACCCTCACTCACCCTCACTCACCCTCACTCACCCTCAACCCCTCACTCACCCTCACTCACCCTCAACCCCTCACTCACCCTCAACCCCTCACCCTCACTCACCCTCAACCCCTCACCCTCACTCACCCTCAACCCCTCACCCTCACTCACCCTCAACCCCTCAGCCTCACCCTCACCCTCACTCACCCTCAACCCCTCACCCTCACTCACCCTCAACCTCATGCTAAAGATTTACAAAAAAAACCATTAACAATTCTAAAAGCACTAACTCTAATGCTGCGAGACCTATTGCATTTCTAATGCTTGTTACATGGGGGTCTAAGTATACCGAGGTGCTTCCCTGCAAATGGAGGTCAAGGTATGAGGATTAAATATTGATTAACAAAGTATCTACACCCATCCAATATTGGGCCTTGTGCACGATACACACCGATTTCCTTTGAGTGTTTTTCAGTATTTTTGTATTTTATCTCATTGATTTGCATATCTTTGGCATGTGATTCAAAGGTCATGTTGTAGTGCTGGGAATTTAAAAAGCAAATCATGAATATAATTTCCCGGACACACTCCTGCCCTGCCCACAGTGATAGAAGCCGCTTTGGGGAGTTCTTATAATGTCAATGGGATGCCAGGTTGCATGGTGCTTGATCTTGTCCTGCATGAGACCTCGTCGTCCACTATTATGAGGGTCCTGGTGACAGCTGTGAAGCCAGAAAATGACTCTTTGAAAAAGCTGTTTTCACGGATCTTTTGAATAGTGGTACATTTGTACAATTTCTGTGGTTCGGGATAAATGAGTTCGAAAGTTGAGCGCCTCGAGTTCGTCTTCAGTGCGCCCTCTTTGTAGATCTGGATTGGTCAACTGGCTTGGCTTCGCTGGATCAGAGGTTGTGACTGGGTGTAAACTGCGGTGTTAACTTTTGTAAATACGTTGGGTCCATCTTTCCCGCCTTGAAAGTTGTGCAGAGAAGCCGGAAAGTCATTCTCTTGGCCATTAGGAGCAGATGGATTGAGTTCCATGAATGCTGGTGTGAGGCGACGAAACTCCTTCAGAGTGAGACAAGGATGGACACTTCTTTTTGTGTCCCCTCTGATTCGAGGATGTTCTTGTATTGTACTGTATGTTGGATTTATATAGCGCTTATCACCCTCTCTAAGCGCTTGCCTTGGGAACCCGTCCTGGCTTTTCCCTGTGAGATAGCCCCTACAGGGCATTCCCAAGGTGAAAGCCAGGCATCCCGCCGCGGGGGGGGGGGGGGGGGTTGTGGAGATTAAGCAAGCTTAATGCCCAGAGTTGCAGAGTGTGAACCCATGATTAGGTCAGGCACCGAAGCGAGAATTATCGAGTCCATGGACATTTTAGCCCAAGACCCGCCGAGTCGGGAATTGAACCCTGGTCCCAGGCCAGACCTCTGCATCAGGGTCTGCCTGCTCTATCCAGTGAGCCACACTTCTCCTTCTTCTTGTGCGTTCCTCAGTAAATTATGTGGTTGCCAAATGAAAGAAGCACTGGCAAAGCCAAATGGCCTTGCCCTTGACAGGCAAGTGGTGCTAAAGTGGCTGTTTTTGCCAATGATTTTTTTCAGGCTGCTGGTTCACATGCTCCTTCTTGCGCACGCTGTAGACCAGGTTTGGTGTGGTTAGGTTATGAAAGTATCTTAGTTTAGCCTAGCTTTGAGCATATCTTGTACAGAAATATTCAGAATTCCTCTGCCTCTGTGCGCCATTGGGCATCTGGGAATGGTGCAGAATGTCATCTTTAAGCAGAGCCACCGAGTTATACAAGTATGTGGCAGTGTGCTCTGCATACGTATGGATTTGCCATACTTGACACATAATCCACCATCTGCTGTATAATTAGCAGATTTCAATTAAAACATAATTTAAACTCAAACAGCTTTAAAGTTATTAAAAGAACCACTACTAAAGTGAAGTGGTTCTGGTTTCACTTTTCAGTTTGAACCTTGTACCAGGAGACTTGTCATCACAATCTATTTATTCCGGATGTATGACGTTACAACGCATGCTTTTACCACGCATGCCTTTGCAACGCGGTTTTACAACGCATGCCTTTACAACGCATAGTGCTTTGGGGCGCTGGATAGTGAATAGTTTAATTTACTATTTCAACTCCAGTCCCCGTGGATAGTAGGGAAGGTGTTGGATAGTACATTAAACCTATTCCCTATCCTAGAGCGCCCCCCAGCGCAATGCGTTGTAATGGTTTGCGTTGTAAAAGTTGCGTCGTAATGGTAGTGCGTTGTAAAAGTTTCGTTGTAAAGGTTGTTTACCAACCAGGATACCAGATTGCAGTCTCGGTTCCAGCATGGGTGACTTGGCTACCTGGCTACCCGTCCTGCTCCTGCAGACTGTGCCATTCCTCAATATCTCTTGTTGAAAGTCCTAACCTGCGTGCTGTCCCCAGGAAGCCAAAGTGCCATCACATCCAGGCCTTGCTTTATAGCCCCAAAGTCATGCCATCCCTTGCAGCATGGGGCTGCCAGTGTCTGCAGGATGCGTTTACATGAGCGGGAAGCCTGCTCAACCCAGCAAGCTGAAGAAACCATGGGGCAGACCTACAAGAAAGTGCTGCACTGCAAGCCCTTTGGCTGCGCCATGCTGCAGCACTTTCAGAGCACAGGAAAGCGACATATCTACAAGGATATGTCTCATTCCTGTGCTCTGCCCAGCGCTGGCGCAGAAACAGCTGCCATGCGCCGGCGCAGAAACCCTTACACTATGATTAGGGCTCCCGGTTTTCCGTTTTTACGGATTTTTACATATAAATACAGACGGAAAGCAAGTTTTCCTTTATCTGTATTTATATGTAAAAAACGGGAAAATACTAGTACATTTTGTTGTGCTGCAATCTGGTGTCTCCCCCCTCCTTAGAGGGTTAAGAGGTGTCAGCCCGGGCTGAGACACCTTCCTGGGCAGACACGGAGCTGCCAGCCGCACCCGAGCACTTCACAGGTCTTTGAAAGACCATTAAACTTGTTAATGAGGCTTCACCCCTTTTAGAGCCCCCTGCAGGAGTCCGATTAGGAGCCTCTATTCACACCATTGTTGTGTGAGTTGTGGCTCTTGTATCATGTGCTGAAATGACGCACTGGTGAAATCATTTGTATTTATTTAATGCACACGCACTCTGTGTTGAAACATTTAATTTCGCTTCATGCAGCCTGCCTGTTGGAATGCAACAAACATTTTAAGATATTATGAAAGCGTTTAAAACATGGTCCATGTTTTAAACTCTTTCATAATATCTTAAAATGTTTATTGCATTCCAACAGGCAGGATGCATGAAGCGAAATTAAATGTTTCATTAAACAACACAGAGTGCGTGTGCATTAAATAATTACAAATGGTTTTTCCAGTGCGTCATTTAAGCACAATGCGCGCTGTCACCAACCAATTGGATGTCCTTGGCTGGTGGATTTTAAAAGTGGTGGGGAAGTAAATTTTAGATACGAAGTGGCAATACACACACAGAAGGCGCAAGTCTCAGTCTTCAACACAAGTTCAGTGCTGATGTGTGAAGCGGTTTCAGTGCCTACTTTAATTTTTTAAAAAGGGTGCCCGGTCCAAAACTTTTGTCCAGCAGCCACAGCCGCATCTGTAGAATGTCAGGTGTGCAGAATACGAAAGCTGTGTAGTTCTGACTTAATTTCATGCCTCTTTCATACCCCACCAGACACTCTCTGCCCCTTTATTTCATTCTGGTACAAAGAGACCTGGTGGGTTACAGCCACGTCCAATTGAACAGATACTACTACATCATCCACACAAACTGCATGTTTTTTCCAAACAAAGGAAGGGCTTATGTGATTGAAGGCACTAGAAGAGATATGGTTCGGGTGTTTGTCCACCCAAAAAGTAGGATTCCTACTAGTCCATGAATTTTAGCAAACACCTCAAAGTACGCTGAGATTACAGGCCCACCTGGTAAGATTGCAGGCCCACCAGTTCACATGGCTGGAAAAGTAAAATTTCAAGTCCCAGAATCCAAACTGGTGTTGGTGAAAGTACCTGGGCTCGATGACAGTAAATATCATGACAATGGCCACGACAGTCATGATGATGATGTCCGCTTTGCAGTTTTGATAGATTATAACTGTGTGTGCAGTCTTGCCCGTTGTGCAAAGGCATGCTGTTTACATCTGGGCTCTTCCACTGCACAGCAGCCCACCAATGAAACAAAGCAGGTTACAAAATAACAACCATATTCCAATACTGAAAATTATTCCTCTGTCAATTATGTGTTTTCTTTCTTTAGATGAGCACAGCCCTACTGTGCTTCCGGTGGCAAAAATGCACCCCTGTTCTGTCATCACTACATTGAAAAACTACAGCTACCTTTTAATTTCTGACTATGAATTAATGAGGCTGGTACTAAATATACTACAGGTTTTTCAGCGTATAGTGTTGACCAATAACAACTGAGCGCATGTGTGCATTGTCAATTTAAATAAATGTGGAAAAATACTAGCTGTAGCGCCGTCTTTTGCTTGTGGCAAAAATAAATGTGGATAAATACAGAAAAAATGCCCGAAAAATAAATATGGATAAATACAGACGGAAATGGCAAAAAAATAAATACCATAAAACCGGGAGCCCTAACTATGATGCAAGGAGGCCTGCACCATAGGGAGATTGTTTTTGTGCAGGAAGGGGCCCCTTCCTGCACAAAAGCAATCTCTACAGGCATTTTCCTCTTTCAATGCGTGCTGTAGAATGCAGCACGCATTGAAAGAGGAAAAAACGAGGAGAAATTAAAAATTTCTCCTCGTTTCGCTTGGCTACGCCACCCCTATGCTGGCGCAGCAAACTGACGCATTTCCAAGTTTACGATTTCTCGTAAATCTGGAAATGCATCACTGAACATTGGTGTTGCGTGGGAACACCCACAGCAACACCAATGTCCCGCCCCTAACACGCAAAGTGCTGCGTGAACAGGGGCGATATTTACAAGCACAGGTTAAGTCACGCAGGATGACATTACCTGTCCCTGTAAATATCCCTTAGCAGGCTGCGCCGCCCGTGCGTCACGCAACGTGACGCACGGGCGGCGCATGGGGATGGTAAATCTGCCCCCATGTCTGCAAATCATTCACAGGATAAGATATGCATGTAAGGCTTTTTCACTAGCACAGTCACTTAAGAACTGTGCACAGTATACTGTGCTTTTGAATTCCTTTTCCACAATCTGCCAGAGCCCTGCATGTCCGCAGGAGAGAAGTAACTGCTCAAGGAACAAAACCAACCCTGTCCCGGATTTAGATCTCGGTGGACGGGTTACTCCATCGCAATGGTGACGAATAGCCCGTCCGCCGAAATCAAAATCCCATGGGCTATATTGGGATATATATTTAGGTGGATGGTGTATCCGTCACCTTTGTGACAGAGTAACCCTTTTCTTAACCCCTTCCATGCTCATGACGGAAGGGTTCCATCATGAGCGTCGGTTGAGCTGTGCTCATGACGGAACCGTTCCGTCATGAGCCCGTTGGCTCATTAGAACCTTCAGCACAGCGCGAAAATTCGCGCTGCGCTGAAGGGGTTAACATCTAAATTTGACCCAGTGTCCTTTCATAGCACTATCTGAAACAGGTTGCCATTTTGCACCCTGTAATTACAGGGGCCGTATTACAGAAAGTGCACCAGGGGTGCAACAGGCATTTGCACCTGCTTTGCGTGCCCCCGGGGCACTTCGGTATTACAGAAGGGACCACAGACACTTGTGCGGCCCCTTCTCTAATACTGATAGCTCAGGCGCACAGGTAGCACCAGCGCTATCAACAGAGGGGGTTCCCTCATTTGCATGGAGGCGTGACCCCATGCAAATGAGGGAATCATTTAGCCTCTGCGCCCATGCTGTATTTACAGTTGTGGGCGCAGAGACAAACATGCTTAGGAGGTGCACTGAAAGTGCACCACAAAAGAATTTGTCTCTTTGCAACGCATGCAAATACATCGCATGCCATTACAACGCGGTCATTACAACGACTGCGTTGTTACAACACGAACCAGTACATTGCAATTCGTTGCAACGACTTGCTGTAGGGGGCGCGCTGGACTTAGGAATTGTATTATTTACCATTTTTACTCCAGTTTGTGCAACAGCAGGGAAGGAATGGGATTGTAAATCCAACACCAGTGCGCTCCCTACAGCAACTCGTTGAAACGACTTGCTATGTAATGGTACGTGTGGTAACAACGGTGTCGTTGTAATGATTGCGTTGTAAAGGTACCGTGTTGTGGAGACAGCGTTGTAAATGTTGTTTCACGCCACAAAAAGGGGGCAGCCCACTCAAGGGATAAAAGGGGGGTCCATGGGACCCCCCTCCCCCCTGGTGGATGCTGACACTCACTGCACTCACCTTGCAAGGGGTTCTCCAATCCCTTTTGAAAGTGCGGGCAGGTTGCCGCCTGCACAGAGAAACACATAGCGGCTGTGAAGCAGCTGCTCCGTATTTCTCTTTAATGTGCTGCCCGGGGGTAGCGTGCGTTTACGGCTCCCCTGAAGGCAGTGTATTCTACATAATGAGTGCAATTTTGCACTCAGCGAACCTACTTAAAGTTGCGCCGTGACACAAACAGAGAAAGTGCACGTTTTCAGTAATATGGGCCCAGGGAATCTATTATGGCACACGTTTACTGTTTGTGCCAATGTGCACCTTCAAATAGATGCGCCCTGCGCAAAGGGAAAGGCACGCTATTATGATGAATGTGCTACACAGGGCAGCGCGTTCAGGTGAAATACGGAGCAGCTGCTGTAAAGCCACGAACCCGCCCACAGGGGATTGTCTGGGTCATCCATGGGACTCCCTTTTATCCCTCAAGATGGCTGCCCTCAGGGGTGCACTGGCAGTGCGCCACCTCCTGGCAGCTTCTTTGCCTTCGCGCCTGCGTTCCTAATACGGCACTGGCGCCTGAGGCAAAGAGATTCCCTTATTTGCACAGGACCACGCCCCCATGCATATGAGGGAACGCCCTCTTGAGATAGTGACAGGACCAAGCCCCCATGCATATGAGGGAACGCCCTCTTGAGATATTGACAGGACCACGCCCCCATGCCTATGAGGGAACGCCCTCTTGAGATAGTGACAGGACCACGCCCCAATGCCTATGACGGAACGCCCTCTTGAGATAGTGACAGGACCACGCCCCAATGCATATGAGGGAACGCCCTCTTGAGGTAGTGACAGGACCACGCCCCCATGCATATGAGGGAACGCCCTCTTGAGGTAGTGACAGGACCACGCCCCCAAGCATATGAGGGAACGCCCTCTTGAGATAGTGACAGGACCACACCCCCATGCCTATGAGGGAACGCCCTCTTGAGATAGTGACAGGACCACGCCCCCATGCCTATGAGGGAACGCCCTCTTGAGATAGTGACAGGACCACGCCCCCATGCCTATGAGGGAACACCCTCTTGAGATAGTGACAGGATCACGCCCCCATGCCTATGAGGGAACGCCCTCTTGAGATAGTGACAGGACCACGCCCCCATGCATATGAGGGAACGCCCTCTTGAGATAGTGACAGGACCACGCCCCCATGCATATGAGGGAACGCCCTCTTGGGATAGTGACAGGACCACGCCCCCATGCCTATGAGGGAACGCCCTCTTGAGGTAGTGACAGGACCACACCCCCATGCCTATGAGGGAACGCCCTCTTGAGATAGTGACAGGACCACGCCCCCATGCATATGAGGGAACGCCCTCTTGAGATAGTGACAGGACCACGCCCCCTTGCATATGAGGGAACGCCCTCTTGAGATAGTGACAGGACCACACCCCCATGCATATGAGGGAACACCCTCTTGGGATAGTGACAGGACCACGCCCCCATGCATATGAGGGAACGCCCTCTGGAGATAGTGACAGGACCACGCCCCCATGCATATGAGGGAACGCCCTCTGGAGGTAGTGACAGGACCACGCCCCCATGCATATGAGGGAACGCCCTCTTGAGGTAGTGACAGGACCACGCCCCCATGCATATGAGGGAACGCCCTCTTGAGGTAGTGACAGGACCACGCCCCCATGCATATGAGGGAACGCCCTCTTGAGATAGTGACAGGACCACGCCCCCATGCATATGAGGGAACGCCCTCTTGGGATAGTGACAGGACCACGCCCCCATGCATATGAGGGTACGCCCTCTTGAGGTAGTGACAGGACCACGCCCCCATGCATATGAGGGAACGCCCTCTTGAGGTAGTGACAGGACCACGCCCCCATGCATATGAGGGAACGCCCTCTTGAGGTAGTGACAGGACCACGCCCCCATGGATATGAGGGAACGCCCTCTTGAGATAGTGACAGGACCACGCCCCCATGCATATGAGGGAACGCCCTCTTGAGGTAGTGACAGGACCACGCCCCCATGCATATGAGGGAACGCCCTCTTGAGGTAGTGACAGGACCACGCCCCATGCATATGAGGGAACGCCCTCTTGAGGTAGTGACAGGACCACGCCCCCATGCATATGAGGGAACACCCTCTTGGGATAGTGCTGGTGCTACATGGGCGCCAGAGCTATCTATATTACAGAAGCATCCCCTTCTGTAATACCAGAGTGCCCCAAGGTTGCACAAAGCGGGTGCCCCGTGGCACTTTCTGTAATACGGCCCCTGATGCTCACATTAGCCAGTAATCCATATTTCATCTTCAGAGGTTGATAAAAGAGAGTAATATCCCAAGCCCAAAAGCCAAGGGGGTTGACATTAAAATGGTTTGGTGGAATAGTATTTGATCAGCAGACAGATCTTGTGTGTAGGAAATCAAAAGGGAAAGTGTGGGGCATTTTTTGCTTCAACTAAATAGTAATAGTTGGGCGCAGTTCGATGTCTGCTTGCTCCAGACCCCCAAAATGTCCTGGAACCAAAGGCCCCCTCCCTCATTGGCAACTTAAAGTAAGAAAAATACAACTCATCATAAAAACAAAAGATGTTCCAGCCACAAACGTTCGCTTTTTTGTTGTTTATACATTGTCTATTTCTAATTTGTCTATTTCTAGTAGTTTACTGAGATGCAGTTTATTCATGTCCCTTATTGTATTCGATCGACACAAACTCAGATTCAGCTCTTGAGTTTATTAACATCTTTTAAAAATATGGAATCCGGCCTATGACCTGCAAGGGCGGTGGGGTGTGGCAAGGGCAGTGGGGTCCGGCAAGGGCGGTGGGGTGTGGCAAGGGCGGTGGGGTGTGCAGTGGGAAGCACTTGAGTGAGAGGGCAACCCTGGAGGAGAAGCACAAGAGAGACCACAGCTGGAAACACATGCACTCTCATGAAATGCTTAAAAATACAAAAACATGTTTCCTTTAAAGTAAGCAGTGGAAGGTCATGAAAGCCAGCCAATCAAAGAGGTGGTAAACAAGCCATGCTCCGTGGGAGGGACAAACACAAGATGCACAAGCTGCTGAAAAGGAAGCAAGCGAACAAGAGCCATAGGTGGGCTTTAAGCGCATAGGAGCCCACAATATGTCTGTTTCAACCAGACCGCAAAAAGGCTTAACCTAAAGTTACATGCAACCTCATGGAATGGTAAAACAAAAACAAAAAAAAGTAATTCTCTAAAAGTGAGCAGTCAAAGAAAAGAAAGCCTCCCAGTCAGAGATAGAAAACAGGCTATGCTCCATGGGAGGGACAAACACAAGACAGACAAGCTGGGGGACAAGCAAAGCTAGCGAATAAGAAGCACTCTAATGCAAGTGACAATAAAGCCTGCCAATGGTAAGCAATGGGTGGGCTTTTAGAACAGGTTACCTCGCAGTAAGCTCACAATGTGTCTCTTGCAGCCAGGCAGCGTGGTAGGCTTGATCTAAAAATCCAGTGCAGCGTGAACCACTGGAAAGCTGCTCTGTGTATTATTCATGTAGTTCTGGTGCTTTCTATAGCAGTAGTCATCTTAAAACCATATTCAATGTGTTGTATTATTGTTTCACTTATCCAGAATGGCCACCATGTTTATAATCAGTTGGCGAGTGACATAGCAGCACAAGGGAGCAGGTGCCGACAAAAGCATCTGAAAAATGGATGCTACAGAAAAAAACTACAATTTTTAGATCTCACCTGCAACAGTGCATGTACAGTATGCGCTCTCACATATGAGAGATGTGATATACAAAAAGGGGCGTGCAGCCTGTACCTTGCATAACATTCATTGATTCTTTGGTACACTTATTTGTTATCCTTTAATTGGCCAGAGCGTGCTGGCATCACTTCCTCTTCTTTCGACTGGAGCATGGACCAAGTACTGATTGCTTCAGCTTGATTGCTGTACTTCCGCTGATTGTGCTGTGGTTGAGGTGCTACTATTATTTTTTCTTCTTCCCTGTCACCCTTGTTGAACTTCTTGCCATTTGTAGCTATGTTTTATTATGCACCACATACTTCAAAGAAGCCATTTTCTCCTTTGACATGGATGTTTTTTTGCCACAACAGATGCTATCTGCGTTTATTTTGAGACAAACGTATTTTCATTAAGACATGGGCATGGACACAATTTCTTTCTTCATGTGATAGGATTGTTTCCCAAATGTCATATTTGTTTTCTTTTCCACACATGGGAGATTAACTCATTTGCTCAGAATCACAGTGGCGTTGTGGTGAGACCTAAGAAGCATTGGCAAAGTCAACAGGTCTCGCCTTTGAGACTGTTGACTCTGACATTACCTTTTGATCATGCTGTACTGCATGGGCATTGCCAACTTTGGCACTTATTTGTAGCCATTCTGTATGGCAGCGTGGCTGCTGAGCAGCATGGCTAGAAATAATAATATAAAGAAGGGCTATGATGCATGCAGCGCTAGAGCAATACAAAATAAAAAAAGTGCATTAGCCTTGTCTGCAGCATATCTTTTTTTGAAACAATTAGATTTAGCCACAATGCAAAGCATTCACATAGCTGTACAGCACGGCTACACATTGTTGCCTTATTTATTTATTTTATTTGTGTCACTTTTATAGCGCACAGCTACCCCAACGGGGTGTCCCAGCGCTTAGCCAATAGCTCTCATAGGCGCGACCTCTTGGCATTGTTATTGCTTGTTTTGGTAGCATCCATTTTTCATATACTTCTGTTTGCACTCCATCGACAGACCACAAACAAGCACTGGCAAAGGCAACCACATGCCAAAGACAGGTCAAACCTATTGGCTTTGCCATTGCTTCTTTGTTTTCACTGTAGTACAATTCATTAGCCTTTGCTGTTAAAGCACGTTTTAGGGTTTGTCTGCACTGTGCCTGCACTGTGCTTACACAATCTCTTGTGTTAAAAAAAATCATAATAGGGGCTTAGAACCCGCCCAAAACTTTCTTCAACTTAAGCTTCGTTGATTCCAACGTCGCTCTAATTTACATGCTTCTGATTGGCCAGCAAGTCGTCTGCTTTCACTTCCTGCTCTTTGATATCCATGCCGTGTCATGGAGCTTAGTCCACGTACAGCTTCTGGTCATTGGCCGCCGGCTACTGGCCAGTGTCCTTCCACTGACTACTCATCCCGAAGGTACTTCTTTTTCATTTCCGAATGAGCACTTCATACGGGTGCCTCTGCGGGCCATCTTCTCTCCTCCCAGCTTCCGGGCATTCTTACATTGTTGCTTTGCCTTATGATAGGGAACGTTTATGGTACCCGCGCCATGATTCTGTAGTGTATTGCTAGCATAAGTGGGGATTTTGATTTACTGAACTCGTGGCACCAGTTGGTAAAGGCACTGTACACAAAATGTACATGCCACTGTCTTTACATGAACTCTGATGCTTTGTCGGGCCAAACTCAAGTGACTAGAGGCGTTCAGACGGAGTGCGCTGCATACGAAAGGTAAACTGCAGCTTCATATATTTACTAGCTACTGGTACAGCTGTGTGGTACCCATGGCGCAGTATAAATCAAACGACCTCAATCAAATCACTTATAAAAACCTCGATTTTTGTATGTCCTTGCTGCAGGAGACCACCCTTGCCACATATATTCTCTCTGCAGTCCCCTTGGTTCATGGATGGTGAGCCAACATGAAGGAAACAGGAGCTCTAACAGAACAACCTGTGTGCAGGATTCCAGCTGTTCTGTACAACTCCCTCCCCCATTCTCTTATCCAGATGTTCCTCTCCCACCTAAGAAATGTGGTGATGTCACAGCGCACACCTTAACTCAAACTTTCTCAAAATGTCCTGGCACTAATGTGAAACCCCAATGGTATTTCTGCCCCCTCCCCCAAACTCCCCACCTATAGCTAATGAGCTCAATCTTGGAACAACAAATCCTGCTTTATATGCTGTCGCCAGCCAACCTGTCGGCACAAGCCTGTCTAACCATGAGCAGAGCTAAGAAAAAAAGGGCTGCATTCTCCCATTGATGTGGGTTTTATTGCTACACCCCAGCCCCCAGGGCAGGGGAGGCAGGAGGGGGCAGGTAAATCAAATCTATTGGTTTTGTTGATGTTTTTTTCGACGTTATCAGGGCTGGTTCCAGGAAATTTTAACTAGATGGGCCAAGAGTGCGTTCAGGTGGGCCAATACTGGCTCAATTTCTGCCAATTCTGGAGGTAATAACAACAAACTGATAGACAGAGGGTCCCAGGGAATATTTAACGACCGCAAAGTTACAGCCCCCTAACCAAAAGTACAAATACAAAACAGAGTAACTGTGGGTCAAACAAAGTGTCTTAGTGAGATGTGTCTGGATGACTAGGTGCGTGCTAATAGGGTTGTTTGAACAGCACACAACAAGATATCGCACTATGGGGGAAGATATCCATCAGTTACTCGCCCTTTGCCGCCCTGTCATCATTTGAAACACTTCCCAAAGTGGAGAGTCTTAGTTGTCGCCACTTCAACAAGGGAAGGAAGGTGTTATGCGGTAGGGGAGGTGCTGTATACTAACTGAGAAGCAGTGCAGGAGTAATGTGGTGAAAATCAAGAAAGGAAGAATGTGCTCTATAATAAAATTGGATAATGAACGCTGAGAGACTTTATTCTGGGGCCGTTCATTTCCAAGGCTAAAAAACAATTCAGTGCAAAATAACCAGTGAGTAACCCTAATAGTCACTGGCTCGTTGTGATGGTCGACATGTTTCTGCGGTAGTTTAAAGATCACTAAGTATCTCCCGCTTCTTCAGGACCTATAATGTTTGCTACTGCTCAAGGGTGCGATAAAAAAAAAAGGATTTCTGATACAGATATCACCTGTTCAAACCTGGTGATCCTCCTATAGGGTAAGAGGAACGTGCCACTCCTCACCTGGCTACAGCTCTGGAAGATAGTGCACCGCTCTGCCCGACGGTACACTCGGCAGCCGTCTGTGCTGTTCACTAAGACACTTTGTTTGACCCACAGTTACTCTGTTTTGTATTTGTAATTCTGGAGGTAGCCTACAAGCCCTAGATTTACATCATTATGTCTTCCAAACAGGCATACAGAGCATCAAGAGAGTTATTTGAGAGTACGATCTGATGCCTGTACTCGGCAGCCCTGACCCTCATCATTCCCAGCCGCCCAGACTTCACCACAAGGTCCTGGATATCGAGCAGATTGTAATTGTAGCTGAAGTTTAAGGAGCCCCATGTTACCACAGCCAAGGCTTGACATCTTTGCATTAGGAAGACTGGCTATTTGCTCTTTGCAATTTACCCTACACTAAGGGGCAGATGTATCAACATCCAGATTTGCGAATCTCAAATAGCGATTTTTTAGAAATCGCTATTTGAGATTTGCAAATTGGTATGTATGTAGAAAATCGAATTTCTTTTACGATTTCTTAAAATTCCTTAATTGCGATTAGCAAATTGCGAATCGCAATTAAGGAATAATTTCCGCCCATAGAAATGAATATGAAGTTATTCTCAATTTGCGATTCGCAATTTGAGAATCACAAATTGAGAATAATTTCAAAGGTGCAAGGGTGTCATGAGGACACCCTGATGCACCCCTGAAATTCACATGTGTGCGCATATGGCGCACATACATGCCCTAAGGGCATGTATGTGCGCCACATGGCACCTTCACAAATGCAAAAAAAGTGCTTTTGTGAAAGAAATCCCAAATTACCACCAACTTCAAGTTGGTAGTAATTTGCGATTTCTTAATGAGAAATCGCACAACTGGGGTGCTTCATACATTGCATTTGAGGAATCGCAAAATTTGCGATTCCTTAAATGCAATCGCAAAATAAGGAATCGCAAATTTGCGATTCCTTATTTTGCACTCAAATTTGCTACATACATACCATTTAGTGAAAATGAGTTCGCAAACGCGGTTTGCAAACCCATTTGAGCTTCATACATATAGCCCTCACTTCCTTGCACACTGTGAAATGTGTAACTATTTATTTCAATGTCATTCTTTTGTGGTGTACTCTCATTGAATAAAAAAACAGCAACGCATGGAAAAGTGAAAGCAATATTTAAGTGGCAGGCCTGAGCCATTGATAAAGGGCTATTCAAGTGGGTGGCACAATGAATGCTGCAGGCACACTAGTAGCATTTAATTTACAGGCCCTTGGCACTGTGTAGTGCACCTTACTAGGGACTTATAAGTAAATTAAATATGCCAATTTAGGGACAAGCCAATATTAACATGTTTGAGGGCGAGACTACATGCACTTTAGCACTGGCTAGAAGTGGTAAAGTGCTCAGAGTCCTATGGTCAACAAAACCAAGGTCAGAAAAGGTGGAGGAGGATGGCAAAAAGTGTGGGGATGACCCTGCAGAGAGGTCCATTTTACAACACAACCCCCCTCCAGCCAAAAGCCAGGGTGGACTCATCAATATCCAGATGGACTTCCCTGCTTAGGGCGATAGAATGTGGACAATGGCCCTCTACTGCAGGGGCACTTGTAAGTTCTGCGGCTGTCTGAACTCAGTTGGATCCCTCTGCATGGTATACTAATAAGCATCAGAAAGGTGACCAGTCACCCTTTACGAAGGGCTTTCAACCACATGGCAACACGAGTTGCAGCATTTTCAGTAACTTTTGATTCATTTAAGCAACAACGTTTTGTTTTTTTAATCTGCAGATTATGTAGGAGATGATGGATTATGTGGCAAATCAATTATGTGGAAAACACCACAGCTGCAAAAATACTTAATTCCAATGGCCTTGTCTATACCCTGGAAATGTGCAATGTACTGTAACAAGATATTGGAATATGAATTGCACACGTTTGTTGCCCTGCCATAGTGGTGAGAATAAATTCAGCCAAGCACAATATCTTAAATGAGATAACACGGTTATTTATTTTACCACAGCATCTGGCAGAGAACAGACAGACACACATATAGGCATAGTAATTCCACATTTATGCTTAGATAATGGTCAGACATTTATGATTCCTTTATGGCTGCTCACCTAAAGAACAGGAGTGGCCCGTGCAGGTAAGAGCGGTGAGCCGCTTGGGGGTGGGAGGGCTCGACAGAAGATGAGAGGAAATTTAATAAATAATTAATTTTCCCTCGTCTGTGTGTTTTAAGTCTCCCCTCCGCCCCTCCGCCCCACCGCTCTTACCTGCACGGGCCGCTCCTGCTGATGAGGCATGCACTGCCAATGTCCTACAGTATATTACTGTGTGCATCATACACAGGATAAAATACATAAACACTCCCAGAACCCCCACATAGAAAAATATATAATGGAGGTGCAAAAGGGGGAAGTTACTACTGAGGCGTCTACGCCCAACCGATCATAAGCCCAGGTGGTTTGACAAAGAATATTCTAAGGTTGACCAACACTTACGTAGGGTCCTTATGGCAAAACCAAGGGACCCACAGGAAGTTACAACTCTACGTTAGGAATATAAAGTACTCGCCACTAGGAGAAAGAGGGACGCTCTAACTAAACAGTGGGACCCACTGGTGTCGGTGGCTAAAATAAAGAACAGCAGACTTTTTTGGTCTGCTCTATCTGATATGAGACGCATGAACCAGGCACTGACCCCAATTACTTGTCACATCACCGGTGAGTCATGGGAGGAGCAGGTATTTATGCCGCCATCCCAGAGGTGTCCGAAATCCGTATTGTCCCAAGCTGTACGGGAGTCCAAGTTTTATTGAGTGAAGTAGGGAATGCCATAGAACAGAGTACGGGTGGTAAAGCCCCTGGACCGGACGGGTTTCTAATTGACCTTATTAAGCATAACCCTGATTTCTGGGTGCCGTTATTAACAACCATCTTTACCAATCTTGTCCACTCCCCATTGCCGACCTCATGGCCAACCTCTGTTACTCTCATCCGTGCGGCCCCGATTTACCCCCGGTGCTGAGCCCCAATGCAAACGGGCGTGGTCATGGCGGAACCGTTCCCTCATTAGCATCGAAAGGGCTAAAGTGCCTATCTTCAAAAAGGGTAGCTGCATGCAGGGTGGTTGTTTCAGGCCTTAACAGATGCAACACAGAAAATAATAGGAAGGGTTCTGTACAATGGAATTAAGGATTGGACAGAGGAGAAGCACATTCTTTACCCTTGCAAATATGGATTTCAAAGCCGGTTCAGGACCATCGAACAATGTTTAAATTTGACCTTGATAATAGAAAAGTATACTGTGTCCAGACAATGCTCTATATATTTGGCATTTTTGGATTTAATGGCAGCGTTTGATTCTGTAAATCATTCCAAGCTGTGGTCAAACCTTCTTTTACGTGGGATGGATGAAGCACTGGGGCACCTTTTAGGAAACTTGCACAGGGACATGAAGGCACAAACCCGACTCAGCATTCAGGTTTCTAATGATATAGCAGTCTTTCGAGGAGTAAGACAGTTGTGTGTCTTAGTCCTGCTTTTATTTATCTTATATGTTATAAATCTCCACCCAACCTAACTCCTATTACCCCTGATAAGTGAAAGGCTATCCCCTTAAGACTTAAGACAAAATCCTAAACTTACTACTTTTGGTATTCACAGAAGTTAGGATTTTGACTTAAGACAGACTGAAGACAAAATCCTAACTTAAGTCTGTCTTAAGTCTGTCTTAAAACAAACTTAAGACAAAATCCTAACTTCTGTGAATACCAAAAGTAGTAAGTTTAGAATTTTGTCTTAAGTTAGTTCTGTGAATCGGGCCAGAAGAAAACAGGTTCTGCAGACAAGTCTTAGTGGTCCCCATCTCATCATCCCATTTTATTTGCCACAAGCAACAGGCCCTTTCATATATGGAAGATTTGATTAAAGCCCGACACCTCCCCTTACTATAGTTAGCAGTGTGGAAAAATGAGGAGGCGAGTCTTATGAGAGATATTATTAAAGACTGTCTCAGTTGTGGCAAAGGTCCCGCGATGCCCTGGTTATCAGGAGTGGGGGCAAGTCTACACAAGCTTGGTTATCAGCATGTATTTATGAACCCTGAGCACTCCTATTGGTGTTAGCAAAAAACATCATCTGCAAGCTACATATGATTTCGCATACGCTGAAAGAACAAATACGGAGACAAGGAAGTCGACTGTGGTAGTCCATCTGAAGATGACAACAGATAACTCAGTCACAATACATCTGTTTGGACTAAAGGGTTGCTGGGGGTGCCATTTATTGTTCCAATATAGGGCCGGAACAATCAAATACCTGCTGTCCTTCCCTTTGAGTTTTCAAAGGAATCTTGATCTAACACCTTCTCCCTGTGTGGGAGACCAGGGCAAACCACACTGCATTTCCTATTTTTGTGTGGCTTTTATTCAATGTACCCTAAGCAGTTCTTACTTCCCCCTTATAAAGAGACATAATATTAATGATTTTAAGGTAGCTTTTAATATGTTATATCAACTTTCTGATGAAGAGGCAACTGTTCATGTAGGCACTTGTTTGAGAATGGCCGCGCGAGCCCGCGGCTCTGACTACTGATTAATTTGGATTCATTGATCATGCTGCTAAGAGTTGTGAATGCATTGAAGACAAAGATCCTTTTTTAAAAGGTTTTTTTCAATACATTGCATGCTACTACGTATTTATTTGTTTTATTGTATATGTCTGTGCTTTTATGGATACTTTGTGTACCTGAATAAAGATCTTGAACTTGTGAAAATCACCCAAAGCTGGTATTTTTCCCTTTATCAGAGCATACTTTATACATGTTTATAACAACAATGCACTTTAATTATGACTCACTTATTAAGGACCCTCTAGAGCACACATTTTAATGTAAACAAACTGAAAAAACTTCCAAGATTTGGCCATCCACAAGGAGGAGGCATTTCATAGGTGCATTCTCCATGGCCTCTTCAGCTGACCCGGAGGGCCAAAGGTCATGTTGGGGTGGGCCTGGCCCATGCACTAGAACCGGGACTGGTTATTACACAGCAACGCAAGCTGCTTTACAGCATGTCTTAAAGTTAACATAAAGCGCTATCAGCCTGATTCATGTACATGCCGTTTTGCGTGTCCCTAATAGCGAATCATAGCGAATCGCTATTGAGGGCACGCAAAACGGCATTCATGTAGGAATTGCTACTTAAATAGCGATTCCTACATGTTCTTTATTTGCGAGTAGCAATTTGCTACTCGCAAATACTCCCCAATCATTCCTATGGGCCAAGAGGCCCATTGGAATGAATGGGGATTTGCGAGTAGCAATTTGCTAATCGCAACTGAGATAGCGATTTTAAGGGTGCCAGGGGTGTCCAAAGGACGCCCTGTAGCACCCCTAAAATGCACTTTTGGACAGGTGTTGCGCACACACATGTCCAAAGGACATGTGTGTGTGCTACATGCAACTTTGAATGATGCTTTTAAAAGCATTTTTCTGAGTTTTTGCTATTTACCGACAGGTCTTACCTGTCGGTAAATAGCGGCCCCAAAAGTCCAAAATCGCAATTTTGTTGTGTGTCATGAATAGCATTTGAGGAATCTCTATTAGAGATTCCTTAAATGCCATTCCACGCAAATATGCAAATTCTTACATAGCGATTTTTGCATTTGGTATCATGAATACCAAATGCAAAAATCGCACTCGCTAAGGGCCAGATTCTGAGAATCTGGCCCTTTGCGAGTGCAATTTACCTACATGAATCAGGCTGTATGACTCGATCAACACTGGGTGCGTCATAGTGCTTTTTAACAAATGTAACATGTCTACCAAAAACATTGACCAAATCAATAGATTTCTCAGAGGTGAAACCCATTGGCTTTGCCGGTTCTTGTTTCTGGTTGATGCATGCCTCTTAATAGTTCAGAATTTTATTTGATACTCGCTTTGAAGATTATAGTTTTTGCTTGTTTTCCTGATGATCTTGAAAGCATCAAGGGCCAGATGTACGACCCACCAATTTGCGAGTTGCAAATTGCGTCACATTTGCGACTCGCAAATTGGCATGCACAACAGTGTCTGAGACACTGTTTGCGATTCCCAACGGGGTCGCTAATTGCGGACCTCATGCATATTAATGAAGCTGTCCCTGGGACCACTGCCTGCCCTTAAAAAATGTTTTGAGAGACACTCACAAAGCGGAAGGGGACCCCTGGGGACCCCTTCCTGTTTGCGAGTGGCTTACCACCCTTCTGTGAAGCGTGGTAAACTGTGACTGTTTTGCAACCGCAATTGCAGTCGCGAAACAATCATACATAGCTTCAGGAGTTGCTATTAGGAAGGGACGCCCTTGGAACGCCCCTTCCTAATAGCGAGTCGGAAATCCTATTTTGCGAGTCGCAAATTGATGTGCGACTCGCAATATAGGATTAGTACATGGGCACATTTTTTTTGTGGTTGCAAACGGGTCTAAAACCCATTTGCGCCCTCAAAATATGTTAGTACATCTGTCACTTAATCGTAATCTGTTTTGAAGAGCCCCTCCCCCACAGTTCTCATTTCCACTACTGTTTTTGTTACACTTTTACCTCTGTCCCTATGCCGCTATGTGTGACTCAAGTAGTTCTCGCATTCCATCTCATATTGGCACACCAGTGACCTCACATTGCCTAGTGCTAGCGTGGCTTGACTCTAGGAATGCTCCCTCGTCATCGCTGGCCTCTCTGTATGAAACAGGACCCTAAAGTCTTCGTACGTGTCCGAGCCGGGCACATCACAGTGCGTCAAGCTCAGCTGTGCCCTTTCCTCAGCACCAGCTGTGCTTCCTTGTCAGTGCCGCCTGGGGCAAAGCGCTTCAACCAACCTAGTGATGGCGTATCCATTCACTTCCGGGTCGGCTGTTCACGTCAGGGCCGGCGCTAGGCATGGGCAGCGTGAGCAGCTGCCCAGGGCCTCGCACTCAGCCCATCAGCATGGGGCCTCGAACCGATCGTGTGCCTTGTAGTTTCACTGTCTCCTTGCAATTAGGGTCATGGGGAGGCGCCCCCCTCCCTGGGCCTCTCAGTTGGTGTCTGGAGGCCTCGGGGAGGGAGACGCTTCCCCTTGTCCTAATTGCAAGTAGACCCATTCAGAGACACTGCAGGAGGCCCATTGTACAGGATTTTAGCGCCCCCATGGTTTTAACTTTTAGGCCACAAGCAATTCTCACACCTATCAGGCTGGAGGTGTCTCTGAATAGGGTCACTTAAGTAAATCACAGGGGCCTCGCGCATTCCCTTAAGTAAATTAGAGGGTCCTCGCGCATTCACTTTTGGCCCAGGGCCTCGCAAATCATAGAACCGGCCCTGGTACACGTCATGTAAATATCATGCGTGGCCTAGTGGCGTAAAAAAGCTTCAGGTAATTGGAGGGGCCCCCTCCGGAGTCTATCAGGAGCTCTCCGGCCGAAGTGCTGGGCTGAGGGGACTGTGTTACGCCCCTGGCGCGGCCCTTTGATGTTGGACCACCACACACACACACACCTACACACATACACACACGTGTCTGCAAGCATGAGCAAAGCCTGGCAAAAACAGTTCACACGTCTTCTGCTCTCTGTGGAGAAAGGAGGAACTAGGTGTACTTTTTGGGGTAAAAAGGCAGCATTCCATCGCTTTTATAAAATCGTATAAATATAATATTTTTGTATGTTCATTCTGCTTGATCTTTTAACAGTCACAGTAGATGGACCTTCACAGATTACTGTAGGAGGCAAGGGTTGTGGTTACCCACTGTGTCCAAACAGGGATATAGAATATTTGCTCTGTAAGGTTGGTTGTTAGGTCCTCTTTGGTGATAAAGTTTGGTTAGTGCAACATCATTTTGTGTAAGTTTGTGATGTTTTGACTGTGCACACAGTGGATGCCTGGTGGGCAAGCTTACACTCAAAACAGTAGACCTGAGTTGGTTATGAAGACAAGTCAGAGGCCTGGTTGGTGGACTGGGAAAAGTTATGTTCAATGCCCTAGGCCTGATCTGCTTACTATGAAAAGTTTCGACAAAGACAGTGAGCCTTGCTTATTTATTGTGGGAAGAATGTATTAAAGCTAGCAGGCCTTTAACAGTCAGTTGTTATCCAGCTGTGTTGCAGGCTATAGACAGGTAATTTCTTACATGTAATCTGACAGATTGCCACAGTAGGCAAGAGTTTTGCTATTGGCCACGCACTGTAATAAACCCAGAGGGGTTTCACTGTCATGATTCTTGTTGGACCCTATTGAGGGGGTTGTATATTGCTCTGAAAACGAAGGGGCTGAATTACCCTGAGTGACTTTTCATGGCCTTGTAAATAGAGGCCCCTTTCATGCAATACTCTGCGTGAAAGTGGTGGTCCATGGGTGTTGCTGTGGGTGTTCCCACGCAACATCCGTGCAACTTGACACATTCCAGGTTTACAATATTTTGTAAAAGTGGGAATCTGTCAGAATCCTACACCTCCCCAGGGGAGGCGTCGGACTGGCAAAACACATTTCTCCTCATTTTTTCCTCTTTCTATGTGCTGCGGATAGTTTTTTTGCAGGAAGGTGTCCCTTCCTGCGCAACAGCAATTATCCCCACAGCGCAGGCACCCTTGCAACATGACGCAAGGGGGCCTGTACTGGTGCATGGCAGACAACTGTGTGCCAGCGCAGGCGAAAGAGCAGGGATGTGTCGTATTGTTGTTAATATGACGCATCCCTGTGCTTTGAAAATGGCGCAACACGGCGCAGCTGAATGGTTTGCGTCACCACTGCGCGTCATTTTCTTGTAAATGAGGCCCTATATTTCTACATATTTGTAATTCCATAATGTATGCATGATGGTTGGCAGTTCATGTGCATTTCAATAGGCCTTTATTGGTTATGGTGTCAACCAATGGTAAAGGCAATAGGTCTTAGCAGTTCATTGGGAAACGTTATACTCAATTCCGAATATGTGACGTTATTCTGCTGGCTTTTACAACGCAGGGAATCACAACGCGGCCGTTACAACGACCGCGTTGTGACTCCGCATACCATTACTCCGCCTGTCGGAATAACGACTTGCGAAGGGGGGGGCGCTGGTTGTTGGAATAGTATAATTTACTATTCCAACTCCAGTCTGTGCGGGCACTAGGGAAGGTGTTGGATTTTTAATCCAACACCTCCTCCTCCCCCCCCCTGCAAGTCGTGTTCTGACTTGCGGAGTAATGGTATGCGGATTCACAATGGGGTCTTTGTAACGACAGCGCTGTGATTCCCTGCGTTGTAAAAGTTTCAGGGTAAACGTTGTTTACTCTCAATTCCATAGGTTAAATCTGTTTATTGTGAAATATTATGACAAAACCATTAGGCCTGACTTGCGTCTTGTGAAAAATGTGTTAAAGGCAATAGGCATGTAAGGGTGCATTGTTATTACACTGCGCTAAAGCCTGTGGGCAGGTATTTTGTTATCTGAAATCTCACAGATTAACGTAGTAGGAGACCCTGTGAGACGTGCACTACAAAAATCCTTAGTAGGTTCTCTTAGAAGGTATTTTGTATTTTTTTGACAATTGTAATTTTATAAAAAATTGTCATTTATCATGGTAAACTTGATTGTTGCCTTGTTGGAAAGCTTATGTCTAACACAGTAGGTCTGAGGTGCTTATGGTGACAAAATCCAAACTTAAAGATTATGGGCCTGAAACATTCTAATAATGGCTGTGGCATATCTATTATGAAAAGCATATGTTAAAATCAATAGGCATTTAAGGATGGATTGTTATCGCTTTGTTTTAAGGCCTACTGATAAGTATTTTGTTAAATGGAATCTCACACCGGCAAGCGTTTTGGTATTGGTTACCTCCTCTGACAAACCTGGGATATTGAAGATTTGCACTGTGAGAATCCTTGTTGGCCCCTTTTGGGAGGGTTAGAGTTTGCTTTGCCAATTGTAATTTTGTATAATTGTGTCATTTTATGAGCAGGTCATTTTATCATTTTATACCTTTTTATACTTTTTATCATTTTATTTTATTTTTATCATTTTATACTCTTTTATCATTGTATACTTTTGACATTTTATGACCCGATCGTTGCCTTGAGGAAAAGCTTAAGCTAAGTACAGGAGGCCTGAGTTAATTATGGTGACAAGACAACGATAACTGCTACTAGCCTGTATGGCTCTCTATTGAAATGTATTTCTGGTGCCTCTAGATCTGATCTGTTTACTATAAAAATTCACTACAAAGGCAGGAGGCCTGATATATTTACTATTTAAAGGAAAGTGAATTATTATTTGGGACAGATGGTAGTTCACCGAAAGTAATAAAGTCACTAACCTGTTAGGTCCAGTCAAAGGTTTCAATATTTTAAACCTGAGCTCAACCCCTGGTAGCTACGACACAGAGCAGATAGGCTTAACTTAAAGAGAATGTGTAAATCATTTAGAGCCTAAACAGTAAAAAAATATAAAACAAACAAAACAATAAAATCCCACTCCAGTTTATAAAAAATAAAGAAAGCATTAATACGCAAAATAATACAAACATGTCTAAATTCCAATAAGGAGAACCAGGTATATGATTTTTTTTAAGATTTAAGTGGAAAAAACACCAAAAAAATAAAGTTCTGAATGTAATTGAATGGTCGCGGTACACTGGGAACAAGGAGCAATTTCAGCTAGACCTGGGTCAGATATACCAAGTGGATTGGTCCTAGTGAAAGTCTGGATCTCAAAAAGCAAATCCCACTTCAGTAAGAGACTTTGTCACTTTCTTAAATAAAAACACTGACATTTCTTATAAGACCCAGCACACTCACTTTTTTTTAGAAGACAAATTCTCCCTGCATGGGTCGCCGCTGATATTGTTGCCGCCACTGTGGAACTGACGGACAGATAGCTGAGCCAGGCTGGTTCCAATACAGAATAGTACTTCCATTTTTTCAGAGGTGTGTGGATTTTAGAGCGGGGCAAAGCTGAAGTCCGATCTGGCCCTGTGGAACTGCCAGTCAGATACTTCTTTCTGGTGAGCCCTGCTGAAGCTCTGGAGGAAAAGTTTTCAAAACTTTCCAAACTTTCTTCTGGTGCCCAAACAACCACAGGAGTACATTTCTAAGGTCCCCAGGACCTCAGAGTGTGGCACATAGAGATTCTCAGGATGTCAGGCAGTGTTCCAGTTGCTAATGGTCAGCTGGGCACTTCAGGAAAAAGGCCTCGTGTAGCTTGTTGTGTTCTTGTAGCCACACAGGAGGTCAGTCAACTGGCCCTAAGAGTCCACGTCTTTGTCCTGGGTTCAAGTGGGAGAATTTCCAGCCATCCAGGTCCCCTCAGAGTTCTGTAACAGCAGGCACAGCATGCAGGATACCTGTAGACGTCTTGTGGAACCAATGTTTGTCTAGGTTATGAAGGGTTGATTTGTAGGGTCTGGCATGTCCTATCCATGAAAGGGGGTTTTACAGGGCACAGTGTTGGTCTTGATTTGCTGAGTAGAAACCTGGTCTCCATGCCTCGCAGGGACGAAGGCAAGACGCTTGGTATCGGCCAAAGCGAGTACCTAACATCAGCAGTAACTGGAGCCATTGAGGGAGCGAGGCACGTGCTCTGATACCCTCAGGGGAACCAATTTGGACTTTGCCTGACAAATTACCCTGAAGTATTTGGCCAAAGCTGGCTTCAGACCATGCTCTAGATTGAATCAGTGTGATTGTCGCGGTACAGTGCCCACGCCTGCATTATGTATTGATTAAATCTGAGGTAAACAAGGCATTGGCAGCAGAGCATGGAAGGTCTTTTGTCTCTACCATGTTGACCCCTTACAAACTGACCTCACCAAAATGAACTCGAGGAAGCTTCGGGGGCATCTTGGGGCACCAGCAAGAGAACATCACGGGGAGGTCTGGGTAGCAGCCGACGGAGGCCGTGGGACAGAGGCAAAAAAACATCTGTAGCGCAGCACCCAAATCACCTCCAACAACATCAGTGGAGAGCTGCTTCCTCTGGGGGAAAAGTTGTAAAGGCAATCACCCCAAACTCTGTAGAGTAGAAGAGATAAAACTGAAGGATGCCTCTATGTTAGAATATACTGAGTCAGCGTAGGATTGGTAATGCGGGCATTCGGGCAATGCCCGAGGGGCCGGCGTCCGAGTGCTGCTGTGGGCCTCTTTTTTTGGAAGTCTAGGTTGGCCATTTGGGCTCTGTCTCCATTGTTCGAATACAGCCAGTAGGTGTCTGAGTGGCCTTTCTTGAGGCAGATGGGCGCTCATTACCTCAGTTTAGCAACAGGCAAGAGGTGTCACTCCCTTTGTCTCGCTGGCCGGCCCATTAATGTCTGCACATACTGAGTGGGGGCAGAGGGCCTGAGTAGAAGTGGCCTAACTTGTTTTTACCACTGTAAACTAACACGTGATTTGAGGAGTGATTATGCAAATCTGGGCCGATTTTTTTTTTTTGCGTGCCCGGGCCGATTTTCAATCCCAATCCAACCCTGTACTGAGTCATAGTCAGACAGAGCCTCTGAAACTTTGGACCTAAATATTTCTAGTCTCGAGAAGTTAGGCTGAGCAGGAGGTGGGTTAGAACTGTGAAAAGAGTAGAGACCAGCGGGAACATGGGAACTAAATGGAGGTGCGCATGGGCAAGTCGGGGCTCGCGGACTGCCGCGCATGCGTGGTTGCACACCTGCCCATTTCATTTAAGATGACAACATTTACAAGCAGTTTCGTTCCACGTAGTGGCGGCAAATACTAAAGTGGGAACCGGGACAGGTCAGTGTCACGAGAGTAGTGCTGTGTAGAGGAAACACAGGTCACTGCAGAGAGTGAGGAAAGTAGTGTCAGGTTTTTCACATCCACACCTGGCCACTGCTCTAACCCTTTCGATGCTGTGTGGTTTCTGTTTTGCAGCAGGAGCAGGTGAAGCAGAAGAGGGTGACGGGCCGCCTGGTGCTGGCTGTCTTCACAGCAGTCTTGGGGTCCCTGCAGTTTGGGTACAACATCGGGGTCATCAACGCGCCCCAAAAGGTAAGACGCTGGTGCACAGCATTTGAGGTTGATGTGAATCTACTATGGACGGATGTTTGTTTGGTAGTTCCAGGGGGCTGGATATAGTTTGGGGTCAGCCTATCTATGAATCACATCACTGGAATGTGCATTACCAAATAGTGATGTAGACATGGCCCATGTGTACCTCTGCATCCGTGGGCGCTGATTGGTCGGGAGGGCTGGGGCAGGGAGGGAGGTGCGACCGAGCCCACGCTCTTTCTTTTCAGGATGAGATGTATGTGGGTTGTTGCTTGTTTGAACTGAATGCCACTGAGGTATGCTTGTTTTTGTGGGCCATTTGTCATACTATATTTTCTGTGCACTGTAACTTCAGAAAAGTTTGCTCACTTTTCAAAGGGCTGATTGTCCGCTTAAATAATCTTTGATACGTTTGCTTGTTCGTACTCTCTTTTGGGGGTTTGACTTCTTGTTTATGTGGGGGGAATGTCTTTTCTTGTGGGCGGCAATACTTGGCTCTGAGGCAAAAGCTACATTTACACCTGCATTCCTGAATGTGTCTCTGTGGTACATGGCTGGGCACGCCGCCGGTTCTGAGGGTGCTGTGTGTGTCTGAAGGTCGTTTTCAAGGTGCAGAGTTTGTTCCCTGCTTTTTCTGGTGCTACCGGGTAGTTCTGCCTTTGCACTGCTTGGTGGAGGGTAACATTTCTCCAGGGAATATTTCCCCAAACACAAGTAAGCGAGAAGCGCTCCAAATATTACAACAGTCACCGCATCAGGGATCTGTAACTACAATTTAATTTGTTCTGGCTGTGATGGACACCAAGTAATCCATGTTCAGTACATAGATGTAATCCAACAGAACACTGGAAATGGAAAATCATGCAAATCATTCTTCTTTATGACATTAATACACAAATGATCAGCCCCGCCAACGCATTTCGGCCCTTCCTGGAGTCTTCATCAGGCATCGATTGATGGTGATGTGATATACACAAGATACTTGCAGTACAACCCATGTATGGTGCGGTGAAGTAGGACCCTTACTGGCAATCATGCTGTTGATCTGGGGCACACCTTAGTTTGTGTTACAGAATGTATTCAAGCACTCATCATTTGTTTAGGTTTTTCAGTATACATACTGCTTAATTTATATAATTAAAAAAATGTAAAATATGTGTCAGGGCCCAAGGTACTGCTAAGGAACCAACTGTATCTTACACTACTCACTGCCTCAGCCAACGCAGCAAAAGGCCAGTACCAATGGCCTGGACACTGCTATTTGAATTGCTAAACTGATGTGTCCTACTGAGAATAGGCAGACAGTGCCACCATGTGGCGGACTATCATACAACGTGCCAGTGTTGAGAAGGAAGTGTTGGTGCCAAGCACCGGCAAACACCAGTACAAATTAAGCAATTAATATGTTTGACGGTGCACTGGGATAGGGTAGAGTGTTCTTCCGAGGATGTAATGTATGTATTCACACTCCAATATCTATAAAAAAACAATGCACCCTATCTGAATTAAATCTTGGTTTTCATAAGGTATATATTTTCTTTCAAAGGTGATTTCAGTGAAAAATCATCAGCCAACACAGGATTCGCTCACTGGTGAGTCTGTTTTAGGGCCTTACCCCCAGATGCATCAAGCATCCATTTTGCAATTCCTTATTAGCGAAAAATAACGATTCGCTAATAAGGAATAGCAAAATGCTATGCATTAAGAAATCGCTTAAAAAATAGCGATTTCTTAAAATTCCTTATTGCGACTCGCAAATTGCAAGTCGCAATTAAGGAATACCTCCCGATTCATTCCTATGGACCTACAGGCCCATAGGAATGAATGGGATGTCAATCTAAATTTGCGATTCTCAATTAGAGAATCGCAAATTGAGATTGCAATTTCAAGGGTGCCAGGGTGTCAAAAGGATACCCTGTTGCACCCCTGAAATCTGCATATGGGTACATCTTGCACACACACATGCCCTAAGGGCATGTCTGTGTGAAAAATGGAACTTTAAAAAATGCACTTTAGTGCATTTTTCGAAGTTTTTCCAAATTACCATCAAGTTCAACTTCATAGTAATTTGCTCCCCCTATTAGCGAAATCGCTATTTTTTTTAACTTTAATGCATTGCATTTAACCCCTTCGATGCTGATGACGAGCTGAGCTCGTCATCAGCCACGGGTGACGTGTGCGAATGACGAGCTGAGCTCGTCATGTATCGCGGTAAATGGAAAACAGCCGCACAGCGCAAAAATCACCGCAGCAGCGATGCGGTTAAGGAATCTCAATTTGAGATTCCTTAAATGCAAGTAATCGCAAATTTGCGATATCTTAAATTACGATTTTTGCATTTGGGATGATGCATCCCAAATGCAAAAATCCCGGCCGCAAAGGGGCAGATTCTGAGAATCTGCCCCTTTGCGAGCGGATTTCAGCTTGATGCATCTGTGCCTCATAAAGTCACAGAATGTTAGGATGTTGGGTGTAATATCTGTAAAATAATGACATGAGAGGCATGTGTCATATGCAGAAGATTAGGAAAATCAAAGAACACCACACTTTACATACATTCCTGTTTGCATAGAATATTGCCACCTATGGAATTAAAGAAAGAGAAACTTCTGTGTGTCCTCATGCAAGCATTAATTATGACAGTGAAGATGAAGGTATGCAATATTCTATATTAATCACTGCAGTTGTTGCATGAAGAATCAGATGGAGCATGACAGAAACTCACATATGAGTAGAGTGCCACATGAGCCGAACATCACCAGTAACACGTCACATGCCTTAGCTGTCACGGCTGCTCCGTGTCGTGTCATACCAGAGATTGCAGTTCTTTGCAATTGGAGTCAAAACACGTGGAATGCTGCACAGGCTGTGTCAAAGTGCATTTTATTTACTTTTTCAAAAGAGTTAAAGTGTCTCTCTGGCACTAGTTCGTTTGCTACAGAAACAAGACAACGAGATAACATTTTTAGTCCTAAATTTAAATATTTGTAGTTTGTTTAAGGCGCGGGCTGGTTCCTACCCTCCTAGTTTCGTGAAATGCATCATTTACTGGCAGGGGCGGACTGGGATAAAACATCAGCCCGGTCACCTAAATAGAAGTGGCCCCATTAGCGAAGCACAGAGTTTAACAAGTGATCATATATGGGGAACAAACAGCAAGAGCCGCTCATCTGGCCATAAAACGCGCCCACGACTGCTGAAAGAACTGCCCATTGGGCGCTGCCTGATGGCCTTATAGGCCAGTCGGACCCTGACTGCAGAAGAAGAAGGGCTTTGATATTTTTACCTCACGTCTGTATTGTGTTCTTTCAATTATGTTATTGCTGTGGCAGGTCTGGTTCTCAGGTGGTGCTTTGGCAGGCCTGGTTCTTAGGTGGTACTTTGGCAGGCCTGGTTCTCAGGTGGTACTTTGGCAGGCCTGGTTCTTAGGTGGTACTTTGGCAGGTCTGGTTCTCAGGTGGTGCTTTGGCAGGCCTGGTTCTTAGGTGGTACTTTGGCAGGTCTGGTTCTTCGGTTGTGCTTTGGCAGGCCTGGTTCTCAGGTGGTACTTTGGCAGGCCTGGTTCTTAGGTGGTACTTTGGCAGGTCTGGTTCTTCTGTGGTGCTTTGGCAGGCCTGGTTCTCAGGTGGTACTTCGGCAGGCCTGGTTCTTAGGTGGTACTTTGGCAGGTCTGGTTCTTCGGTGGTGCTTTGGCAGGCCTGGTTCTTAGGTGGTACTTTGGCAGGTCTGGTTCTTCGGTTGTGCTTTGGCAGGCCTGGTTCTCAGGTGGTACTTTGGCAGGCCTGGTTCTTAGGTGGTACTTTGGCAGGTCTGGTTCTCAGGTGGTGCTTTGGCAGGCCTGGTTCTTAGGTGGTACTTTGGCAGGTCTGGTTCTTCGGTGGTGCTTTGGCAGGCCTGGTTCTCAGGTGGTACTTTGGCAGGCCTGGTTCTTAGGTGGTACTTTGGCAGGTCTGGTTCTTCGGTGGTGCTTTGGCAGGCCTGGTTCTCGGGTGGTACTTTGGCAGGCCTGGTTCTTAGGTGGTACTTTGGCAGGTTTGGTTCTTCGGTGGTGCTCTGGCAGGCCTGGTTCTTAACTGGTGCTCTGGCAGATCTGGTTCTTCGGTGGTGCTTTGGCAGGTCTGGTTCTTAACTGGTGCTCTGGCAGGTCTGGTTCTATGGTGGTGCTTTGGCAGGCCTGGTTCTTAACTGGTGCTCTGGCAGGTCTGGTTCTATGGTGGTGCTTTGGCAGGTCTGGTTCTTAACTGGTGCTCTGGCAGGTCTGGTTCTTCAGTGGTGCTTTGGCAGGTCTGGTTCTTAACTGGTGCTCTGGCAGGTCTGGTTCTTCAGTGGTGCTTTGGAAGGTCTGGTTCTTAACTGGTGCTCTGGCAGGTCTGGTTCTTCGGTGGTGCTTTGGCAGGCCTGGTTCTTGGGTGGTACTTTGGCAGGTCTGGTTCTTCGGTGGTGCTCTGGCAGGCCTGGTTCTTAACTGGTGCTCTGGCAGGTCTGGTTCTTCGTGGTGCTCTGGCAGATCTGGTTCTTCGGTGGTGCTTTGGCAGGCCTGGTTCTTAACTGGTACTCTGGCAGATCTGGTTCTTCGGTGGTGCTTTGGCAGGCCTGGTTCTTAACTGGTGCTCTGGCAGGTCTGGTTCTTAGGTGGTGCTGTGGCAGGCCTGGTTCTTAACTGGTGCTCTGCCAGATCTGGTTCTTAGGTGGTGCTTTGGCAGGTCTGGTTCTTAGGTGGGGCTTTGGCAGGCCTGGTTCTTAACTGGTGCTCTGGCAGATCTGGTTCTTCGGTGGTGCTTTGGCAGGCCTGGTTCTTAACTTGTGCTCTGGCAGATCTGGTTCTTAGGTGGTGCTTTGGCAGGTCTGGTTCTTAACTGGTGCTCTGGCAGGTCTGGTTCTTAGGTGGTGCTTTGTCAGGCCTGGTTCTTGAGTGGTGCTTTGGCAGGCCTGGTTCTTCGATGGTGCTTTGGCAGGCCTGGTTCTTCGATGGTGCTTTGGCAGGCCTGGTTCTTGAGTGGTGCTTTAGCAGGCCTGGTTCTTCGATGGTGCTTTGGCAGGCCTGGTTCTTGAGTGGTGCTTTGGAAGTCCTGGTTCTTAGGGGGTGCTCTGGCAGGTCTGGTTCTATGGTGGTGCTTTGGCAGGTCTGGTTCTTCGGTGGTGCTTGGCATGCCTGGTTCTTCGATGGTGCTTTGGCAGGCCTGGTTCTTGAGTGGTGCTATGGCAGGTCTAGTTCTCAGGTGGTGCTTTGGCAGGCCTGGTTCTTAACTGGTGCTCTGGCAGGTCTGGTTCTTAGGTGGGGCTTTGGCAGGCCTGGTTCTTAACTGGTGCTCTGGCAGGTCTGGTTCTTAGGTGGGGCTTTGGCAGGTCTGGTTCTTAACTGGTGCTCTGGCAGGTCTGGTTCTTAGGTGGTGCTTTGGCAGGTCTGGTTCTTAACTGGTCCTCTGGCCGGTCTGGTTCTTAGGTGGTGCTTTGGCAGGCCTGGTTCTTGAGTGGTGCTTTGGCAAGCCTGGTTCTTCGATGGTGCTTTGGCAGGCCTGGTTCTTAAATGGTGCTTTAGCAGGCCTGGTTCTTCGATGGTGCTTTGGCAGGCCTGGTTCTTGAGTGGTGCTTTGGCAGGTCTGGTTCTTAGGGGGTGCTCTGGCAGGTCTGGTTCTATGGTGGTGCTTTGGCAGGTCTGGTTCTTCGCTGGTGCTTGGCAGGCCTGGTTCTTCGGTGGTGCTTTGGCAGGCCTGGTTCTTGAGTGGTGCTATGGCAGGTCTAGTTCTCAGGTGGTGCTTTGGCAGGCCTGGTTCCTAACTGGTGCTCTGGCAGGTCTGGTTCTTAGGTGGGGCTTTGGCAGGCCTGGTTCTTAACTGGTGCTCTGGCAGGTCTGGTTCTTAGGTGGGGCTTTGGCAGGTCTGGTTCTTAACTGGTGCTCTGGCAGGTCTGGTTCTTAGGTGGTGCTTTGGCAGGTCTGGTTCTTAACTGGTGCTCTGGCAGGTCTGGTTCTTAGGTGGTGCTTTGGCAGGCCTGGTTCTTAGGTGGTGCTTTGGCAGGTCTGGTTCTTAGGTGGTGCTTTGGCAGGTCTGGTTCTCAGGTGGTGCTTTGGCAGGCCTGATTCTCGAGTGGTGCTTTGGCAGGTCTGGTTCTTCGGTGGTGATTTGGCAGGTCAGGTTCTCAGGTGGTGCTTTGGCAGGTCCGGTTCTCAGATGGTGCTGTGGCAGGTCTGGTTCTTAGGTGGTGCTTTGGCAGGTCTGGTTCTCAGGTGGTGCTTTGGCAGGCCTGATTCTCGAGTGGTGCTTTGGCAGGTCTGGTTCTTCGGTGGTGATTTGGCAGGTCAGGTTCTCAGGTGGTGCTTTGGCATGTCTGGTTCTTCGGTGGTGCTTTGGCAGCTCTGGTTCTTAGGTGGTGCTTTGGCAGGTCTGGTTCTTAGGTGGTGCTTTGGCAGGTCTGGTTCTCAGGTGGTGCTTTGGCAGGACTGATTCTCGAGTGGTGCTTTGGCAGGTCTGGTTATTAGGTGATGCTTTGGCAGGTCTGGTTCTTAAGTGGTGCTGTTGTTTAGAAAAAAAGGGACCCCTATAATTAGACTAGCTATAACATAGGGAGATAAACTATTGAAAGGAAGTTATAGCTATAAAGTGTTCTTAGACAAATTCTATCCTAAAGAATGCCCTTTTGTGTCTAGGATATAGACATATATATGACAAGCACTCTACAATAACATGATAAGCATAAAGCACTTATATTGATCAGTATATTTATTTATTTTTTAAACAATTATTTTTTCCTTTTTTCAAATTTTATAAAGTTCATATTTGAGTAGATAAAACAATGATTTGATTGTGTATTTGGAAGTCCAATTAACTATTACATGTGAATAAATTCATACACAGACATAAGTATATACAAATCCTTTGTGATAGACGAGAAACGTTGACTCGGGCAGTGCGGCAGATGTCTACAACGCGCGTTTCGGCAAACATGCCTTCATCAGGTAGCCATCCACTACTTAGGGAAGTTCAATTTCAAGGTATGCGTCCTAGGACTCGTGATAAAAACAAGCAATTGTCCCATATAGCTTCAGTGTGGATAAAGATATGGGTTACTCCTCAGGTGGGAGTCCCAGATGGACCGCGGAGCCAGCTTCAGTAGTTTGTGAGATAAGGCAACTTCGAACGATCAGATGTCGTTATCTGAGTCTTATACGGATGAATCTAAATGGTCTAATATTTGCCGCCGAGTATTACGTGTTAAAATTGAAGGCTGCCGTTTTGACCTCCGTCGACGGTGTTGTCCTTAGATGATGAAACAACGGTGTGGGCAGTCTTCCGTCTGGATAGTCCTGGCTCCAAATGGGCTCAACGAAAAATGATGAGACTTCTTAAGTGGTGCTGTGGCAGGTGTAGTTCTTAGGTGGTGCTTTGGCAGGTCTGGTTCTCAACTAGTGTTTTGGCAGTTCTGGTTCTTAAGTGGTGCATTGGCAGGTCTTGTTCTTAAGTGGTGCTATGGCAGGTCTGGTTCTTGAGTGGTGCTATGGCAGGTCTGGTTCTTAAGTGGTGCTGTTGCAGGTCTGGTTCTTGGGTGGTGCTTTGGCAGGTCTGGTTCTTGAGTGGTGCTATGGTAGGTGCAGTTCTCAGGTGGTGCTTTGGCAGGCCTGGTTCTCAGGTGGTGCTTTGGTGGGTCTGGTTCTTGAGTCGGGCTATGGCAGGTCTGGTTCTTAGGTGGTGCTGTGGCAGTTCTGGTTCTTAGGTGGTGCTGTGGCAGTTCTGGTTCTTGAGTTGTGCTATGGCACATCATGTTCTTAAGTGGTGCTGTGGCAGGTCTGGTTGTTAGGTGGTGCTTTAGCAGGCCTGGTTCGTAAGTGGTGCTACGGCACATCATGTTCTTAAGTGGTGCTGTGGCAGGTCTGGTTGTTTGGTGGTGCTTTAGCAGGCCTGGTTCGTAAGTGGTGCTATGGCACATCATGTTCTGAAGTGGTGCTGTGGCAGGTGTAGTTCTGAGGTGGTGCTTTGGGAGGTCTGGGTTTTAAGTGGTGCTTTGACAGGTGCAGTTCTTCAGTGGTGCTTTGGCAGGTCTGGTTATTAAGTGGTGCTTTTGCGGGTCTGGTTCTTAAGTGGTGCTTTTGCAGGTCTGGTTCTCAGATGGTGCTGTGGCAGGTCTGGTTCTCAGGTGGTGCTTTGGCAGGTCTGGTTCTCAGGTGGTGCTTTGGCAGGTATGGTTCTCAGGTGGTACTTTGGTAGGCATGGTTCTTGATGCTTTGGCAGGTCTGCTTCTTAAGTGGGGCTTTGGCTCTTCTGGATCTTAAGTGGGGATTTGGCAGGTCTGGTTCTCGGGTGGTGCTGTGGCAGGTCTGGTTCTAATGTGATGCCTTGGAAGGTCCGGTTCTCAGATGGTGCTGTGGCAGGTCCGGTTCTCGGGTGGTGCTTTGGCAGGTCTGGTTCTCAGATGGTGCTGTGGCAGATCTGGTTCTCAGGTGATGCTTTGGCAGATCTGGTTCTCAGGTGGTGCCTTGGAAGGTCCAGTTCTCAGGTGGTGCTGTGGCAGGTCTGGTTCTCAGATGGTGCTGTGGCAGGTCTGGTTCTCAGGTGGTGCTTTGGCAGGTCTGGTTCTCAGATGGTGCCTTGGAAGGTCGGTTCTCAGATGGTGCTGTGGCAGGTCTGGTTCTCGGGTGGTGCTTTTCACGGCTGGTTCTTCGGTGGTGCTTTGGCAAGTCTGGTTCTTCAGTAGCGCTTTGGTAAGTCTGGTTCTTAGTTGATGTTTTGGCATGTCTGGTTCTTAAGTGAAGCTTTGGTAGGTCTGGTTTTTAAGTGGTGCTTTGGCAGATCTGGTTCTTAAGTGGTGCTTTGGCAGGTCTGGTTCTTGATTGGTGCTATGTCAGGTCTGGTTCTTAAGTGATGCTGTGGCAGGTCTGGTTCTTAGGCGGTGCTGTGGCAGGTCTGGTTCTAAGGCGGTGCTGTGGCTGGTCTGGTTATTGAGTGGTGCTATGGCAGGTCTGGTTCTTAGGTGGTGCTGTGGCATGTCTGGTTCTTGAGTGGTGCTGTGGTAGGTGCAGTTCTTAGGTGGCGCTTTGGGAGGTGTGGGTGTTATGTGGTGCTTTGGCAGGTGCAGTTCTCAGGTGGTGCTTTGGCAAGCCTGGTTCTCAGGTGGTGTTTTGGCAGGTCTGGTTCTTAGGTGGTACTTTGGCAGGCCTGGTTCTTCACTGGTGCTTTGGCTGGTCTCGCTCTTAACTGGTGATTTGGCAGATCTGGTTCTTAAGTGATGGATTGGCAGTTCTGGTTCTCAGGTGGCGCTTTGGAAGGTCTGGTTCTTCGGTGGTACGTTGGCAGGTCTGGTTCCTAGGTGGTGCTTTTGCAGGTCTTGTTCTTAAGTGATTCTTTGGCTTGTCTAGTTCTTAAGTGGGGCTTTGGCTCTTCTGGATCTTAAGTGGGGCTTTGGCAGGTCTGGTTCTCGGGTGGTGCTGTGGCAGGTCTGGTTCTCATGTGATGCCTTGGAAGGTTCGGTTCTCAGATGGTGCTGTGGCAGGTCTGGTTCTCAGGTGGTGCCTTGGAAGGTCTAGTTCTCAGGTGGTGCTGTGGCAGGTCTGGTTCTCAGATGGTGCTGTGGCAGGTATGGTTCTCAGGTGGTGCTTTGGCAGGTCTGGTTCTCAGATGGTGCCTTGGAAGGTCGGTTCTCAGATGGTGCTGTGGCAGGTCTGGTTCTCGGGTGGTGCTTTGGCACGTCTGGTTCTTCGGTGGTGCTTTGGCACGTCTGGTTCTTCGGTGGTGCTTTGGCAAGTCTGGTTCTTCAGTAGCGCTTTGGTAGGTCTGGTTCTTAGTTGATGCTTTGGCATGTCTGGTTCTTAAGTGAAGCTTTGGCAGGTCTGGTTTTTAAGTGGTGCTTTGGCAGGTCTGGTTCTTAAGTGGTGCTTTGGCAGGTCTGGTTCTTGATTGGTGCTATGTCAGGTCGGGTTCTTAAGTGGTGCTGTGGCAGGTCTGGTTCTTAGGCGGTGCTGTGGCAGGTCTGGTTCTTAGGCGGTACTGTGGCTGGTCTGGTTCTTGAGTGGTGCTATGGCAGGTCTGGTTCTTAGGTGGTGCTGTGGCAGGTCTGGTTCTTGAGTTGTGCTGTGGTAGGTGCAGTTCTTAGGTGGCGCTTTGGGAGGTGTGGGTGTTATGTGGTGCTTTGGCAGGTGCAGTTCTCAGGTGGTGCTTTGGCAGGCCTGGTTCTCAGGTGGTGTTTTGGCAGGTCTGGTTCTTAGGTGGTACTTTGGCAGGCCTGGTTCTTCAGTGGTGCTTTGGCAGGTCTCGCTCTTAACTGGTGATTTGGCAGGTCTGGTTCTTAAGTGATGGATTGGCAGTTCTGGTTCTCAGGTGGCGCTTTGGCAGGTCTGGTTCTTCGGTGGTACGTTGGCAGGTCTAGGTCCTAGGTGGTGCTTTTGCAGGTCTTGTTCTTAAGTGGGACTTTGGCTTGTCTAGTTCTTAAATGGGGCTTTGTGAGGTCTTGTTCTTAACTGGTGTTTTGGCAGGTCTGGTTCTTGAGTGTTGCTATGGCAGGTCTGGTTCTTAGGTGGCACTGTGGCAGGTCTGGTTCTTGAGTGGTGCTTTGGCAGGTCTGGTTCTCAGGTGGTGCTTTGGCAGGCCTGGTTCTTAGGTGGTACTTTGGCAGCTCTGGTTCTTACGTGGGGCTTTGACTTGTCTAGTTCTTAAATGGTGCTTTGGCAGGTCTGGTTCTTAAGTGGTGCTTTGGCAGGTCTGGTTCTCAGGTGGTGCTTTGGCAGGTCTGGTTCTTATCTGGTGTTTTTTCAGGTCTGGTTCTTAAGTGGTGCTTTGGCAGGTCTGTTTCCTAAGTGGTGCTTTGGCAGGTCAGGTTCTTAAGTGGTACTTTGGCAGGCCTGGTCCTTAAGTGGTGCTTTGGCAGCTCTGGTTCTTAAGTGGGGCTTTGGCTTGTCTAGTTCTTAAGTGGTGCTTTGGCAGGTCTGGTTCTTAAGTGGTGCTTTGGCAGGTCTGGTTCTTAAGTGGTGCTTTGGCAGGTCTGGTTCTCAGTTGGCGCTTTGGCAGGTCTGGTTCTTCGGTGGTACTTTGGCAGGTCTGCTTCTTCGGTGGTACTTTGGCAGGTCTGCTTCTTCGGTGGTGCTTTGGCAGGTCTGGTTCTCAGGTGGTACTTTGGCAGGCCTGGTTCCCAGGTGGTGCTTTGGCATGTCTGGTTCTTCGGTGGTACTTTGGCAGGTCTGGTTCTTAGGTGGTGTTTTGGCAGGTCTGGGTCATAAGTGGTGCTTTGGCAGGTCTGGTTCTCAAGTGGCGCTTTGGCAGGTCTGGTTCTTCGGTGGTACTTCGGCAGGTCTGGTTCTTCGGTGGTACTTTGACAGGTCTCGTTCTTAAATGGGGCTTTGGCTTGTCTAGTTCTTAAATGGGGATCTGGCTGGTCTAGTTCTTAGCTGGTGCTTTGGTCGGTCTGGTTCTTAGTTGATGCAGTGGCAGGTCTGGTTCTTAGGTGATGCTTTGCCCTTCTCCAGAATGCAGAGTGTCTGATTCGATGTCCCATCATAAATGCACCCTCCCCAAACTGCACAGTGTCTAGAAGGATGATCCATCACAGATGTAACCCCCCCTCCCCACCAAATGCAGTGTCTGGTACGGTGTTCCATCACAGATGCACCCTCCCCAGACGGCAGTGTCTGGTAAGGTGTTCCATCACAGATGCACTCTCCCCAGACGGCGGTGTCTGGTAAGGTGTTCCATCATAGGTGCACCCTCCCCAGACGGCAGTGTCTGGTAAGGTGTTCCATCACAGATGTACCCTCCCCAGAAGGCAGTGTCTGGTACGGTGTTCCATTACAGATGTACCCTCCCCAGACTGCAGTGTCTGGTAAGGTGTTCCATCATAGGTGCACCCTCCCCAGACTGCAGTGTCTGGTACGGTGTTCCATCACAGATGTACCCCTCCCCAGACTGCAGTGTCTGGTACGGTGTTCCATCACAGATGCACCCTCCCCAGACGGCAGTGTCTGGTAAGGTGTTCCATCACAGATGCACTCTCCCCAGACGGCGGTGTCTGGTAAGGTGTTCCATCATAGGTGTACCCTCCCCAGACGGCAGTGTCTGGTAAGGTGTTCCATCACAGATGTACCCTCCCCAGAAGGCAGTGTCTGGTACGGTGTTCCATTACAGATGTACCCTCCCCAGACTGCAGTGTCTGGTAAGGTGTTCCATCATAGGTGCACCCTCCCCAGACTGCAGTGTCTGGTAAGGTGTTCCATCACAGATGTACCCTCCCCAAACTGCAGTGTCTGGTAAGGTGTTCCATCACAGATGCACCCTCCCCAGACGACAGTGTCTGGTAAGGTGTTCCATCATAGGTGCACCCTCCCCAGACGGCAGTGTCTGGTAAGGTGTTCCATCACAGATGTACCCTCCCCAGACTGCAGTGTCTGGTACGGTGTTCCATCATAGATGTACCCTCCCCAGACGACAGTGTCTGGTAAGGTGTTCCATCATAGGTGCACCCTCCCCAGACGGCAGTGTCTGGTAAGGTGTTCCATCACAGATGTACCCTCCCCAGACTGCAGTGTCTGGTACGGTGTTCCATCATAGATGTACCCTCCCCAGACGACAGTGTCTGGTAAGGTGTTCCATCATAGGTGCACCCTCCCCAGACGGCAGTGTCTGGTAAGGTGTTCCATCACAGATGTACCCTCCCCAGAAGGCAGTGTCTGGTACGGTGTTCCATTACAGATGTACCCTCCCCAGACTGCAGTGTCTGGTACGGTGTTCCATCATAGATGTACCCTCCCCAGACGACAGTGTCTGGTAAGGTGTTCCATCATAGGTGCACCCTCCCCAGACGGCAGTGTCTGGTAAGGTGTTCCATCACAGATGTACCCTCCCCAGAAGGCAGTGTCTGGTACGGTGTTCCATTACAGATGTACCCTCCCCAGACTGCAGTGTCTGGTAAGGTGTTCCATCATAGGTGCACCCTCCCCAGACTGCAGTGTCTGGTAAGGTGTTCCATCACAGATGTACCCTCCCCAAACTGCAGTGTCTGGTAAGGTGTTCCATCACAGATGCACCCTCCCCAGACGGCAGTGTCTGTTAAGGTGTTCCATCACAGATGCACCTTCCCCAGACGGCAGTGTCTGGTAAGGTGTTCCATCACAGATGCACCCTCCCCAGACTGTAGTGTCCGGTGCGGTGTTCCATCACAGATGTACCCTCCCCAGACTGCAATGTCTGGTAAGGTGTTCCATCACAGATGTACCCTCCCCAGACGGCAGTGTCTGGTAAGGTGTTCCATCACAGATGCACAGAAAATTTTGGATTCCTCAAACAAATCCAAGGATATATTTTCAATTGTTGAGGAACTGTCTAATCCGGTGAGAGTCACCATTGCGCCCCTCCCCTCCCAGTCCCTATGTGATTCCCTGAACCAATTTTTTGTGGAAAAAATTGTTAAGATTAAATCTAGTATCTCTGCCCAAGTCCCGCCAGTCCCCTCTCCACCCATTGTTTCCTGCCATCATCTTAACACCCATATCCTAACTCAGATTCCCCCTATATCGAAAGTCAACTTTCTTTCACTTTTGCACAAAGTCTCTTCTGGTTCACCTGGCGACTGTTGCCCCCCCCTCGGCCCTTCTGGAAGCCTTTACTTCCTGCCCTGAACCCCCCCTGGCCCTTTTAAACAACTCTCTGACCACTGGGGAGGTTCCTTGTTCCTTTAAACAGGCCGAGGTGGTCGCCATCCTAAAAAAACCTTCGGCAGACCCCTCCATCATGAGCAACTATCGCCCTATATCCCTCCTCCCCTTCCTCAGTAAAGTTCTGGAGTCGCATGTAACCCAAACCCTTAGCACTTTTGTTGAGGACTCGCGCGTCTTGGACCCCCAGCAGGCTGGGTTTAGACCTGCGCATTCCACAGAGGCAGTTATCCTCTCCGTGATGGAGGAACTGCGCAGAGGGGCCGACGCCAACATCTGTCAGGCCCTGGTCCTCTTGGATCTGTCGGCTGCCTTTGACACGGTCGACCACGGTATTTTGGTCGACCGTGTCAGAGAGGCTGGCATCCAGGGTACCGCCCTGGACTGGGTTCAGTCTTTCCTGACTAAACGCCAACAAGCCGTCAGGCTGTCCCAGTTCTCCGCTACTCAGGTCGAGCTGACCTGCGGCGTCCCGCAGGGCTCCTCTTTGTCCCCTCTCCTCTTTAATTTGTACCTGGTTCCTTTAATCCGTTCTCTTCGTGGGTTGAGTGTCACCGCGTTTAATTACGCGGATGACATTCAACTGGTCTTTACCATTGATTCCTCTGACGAATCAATCACTACTTTTCAAAACACGCTCTGCTTCATTAGTAATTGGATGAGCTCAAAGCATCTGAAGCTCAACCCCGACAAGACCGAGCTGGTTCTTGTCGGGGGACCCTCCAATCCTTGGCAACCTTCCTTTTGGCCGGCAAGTCTGGGCAGCCCTCCTTGCCCAGTCAATTCAGCCAAAAGCCTGGGAGTCGTCATTAGTAACGATCTTTCTATGACGCCCCAGATCAGCGCAGTAGTGTCCTCTAGCCACTTCCAACTCAGGAAAATCCGTAAAATCTCTTGCCTACTCACTACCGAGGCCCTTACTTTGGCCTTGCTTGCGTTAGTCATTTCTAGGCTTGACTACGCAAGCGCACTGTATGTAGGCATTCCTGACTACCAACTTAAGAGACTTCAGTTGATCCAAAATCAGGCTGCCCGCTTGATCTACCACCAACCTAGAGATCAACACGTTCGTCCTCTCTTAAAAAGTCTCCACTGGCTCCCGGTATCTGCTCGCTGTAAGTTCAAGTTAGGCTGCATTATCTCAAAATCCCTTGCAGGTCACGGTCCCGTCTTTATTTCCCTTCTCCATCCGTATGTTCCTCCTCGCAATCTCCGGTCATCCCAGATGGCCCTGCTATCAGTTCCCAGATTTAAGAGGAAGAAACACTGTGGCCTTAGGTTTTCTTTTCTAGCTCCATCCTTTTGGAATTCCCTTCCCCTTCCTCTTAGGCTGCCTTCTCCATACTCCAGGTTCAGATCCCTCCTTAAAACCTTCCTCTTTACCGAGTCTTATAATTAGTTTCTGCTTTCACGCTCTTTTTCACTACTCCTTCAGCACAAGCGCCAAGAAACCTAACGGTGTTAGTCGCGCTCAATAAATTTCTTTAACATAACATAACATAACATGTACCCTCCCCAGACGGCAGTGTCTGGTACGGTGTTCCATCACAGATGTATACCCTCCCCAGACTGCATTGTCTGGTAAGGTGTTCCATCACAGATGCACCCTCCCCAGACTGCATTGTCCGGTAAGGTGTTCCATCACAGATGTACCCTCCCCAAACTGCAGTGTCTGGTAAGGTGTTCCATCACAGATGTACCCTCCCCAGACTGCAGTGTCTGGTAAGGTGTTCCATCACAGATGTACCCTCCCCAAACTGCAGTGTCTGGTAAGGTGTTCCATCACAGATGTACCCTCCCCAGACGGCAGTGTCTGGTAAGGTGTTCCGTCATAGGTGCACCCTCCCTAGACTGCAGTGTCTGGTAAGGTGTTCCATCACAGATGTACCCTCCCCAAACTGCAGTGTCTGGTAAGGTGTTCCATCACATATGCACCCTCCTCAGACTGCAGAGTCTGGTAAGGTGTTCCATCACAGATGCACCCTCCCCAGACTGCATTGTCTGGTAAGGTGTTCCATCACAGATGTACCCTCCCCAAACTGCAGTGTCTGGTAAGGTGTTCCATCACAGATGTACCCTCCCCAGACTGCAGTGTCTGGTAAGGTGTTCCATCACAGATGTACCCTCCCCAGACGGCAGTGTCTGGTAAGGTGTTCCGTCATAGGTGCACCCTCCCCAGACTGCAGTGTCTGGTAAGGTGTTCCATCACAGATGTACCCTCCCCAAACTGCAGTGTCTGGTAAGGTGTTCCATCACATATGCACCCTCCCCAGACCGCAGTGTCTGGTAAGGTGTTCCATCACAGATGTACCCTCCCCAGACTGCAGTGCCTGGTAAGGTGTGTTCCATCATAGATGTACCCTCCCCAGACGGCAGGGTCTGGTAAGGTGTGTTCCATCATAGATGTACCCTCCCCAGACTGCAGTGTCTGGTAAGGTGTGTTCCATAAGAGATGTACCCTCCCCAGACGGCAGTGTCTGGTAAGATGTTCCTTCATAGATGTACCCTCCACAGACGGCAGTGCCAGGTAAGGTGTTCCATCACAGATGCACCCTCCCCAGACCGCAGTGTCTGGTAAGGTGTTCCATCACAGATGTACCCTCCCCAGACTGCAGTGCCTGGTAAGGTGTTCCTTCATAGATGCACCCTCCACATGTTTCTTTTAGTGGGTGTATCATTTGAAGAGATAATATTTTCGAAGTGCTGTTCCTCTCAGGGGTGCTGTTATGATTTGGGGATGCTGCATACATGTATGAATGAGTCCAACCCATGTTGTAGTGGTGCTTCCTGCTTAGGCTCTTTGCACCTAACACAGTGATTTTAATCTTCACGATAAGTTCTAGCTTAGAATAAACATTTAATTGCACTTTCCTATGGTTTGCAGATCATAGAGCAGAGTTACAATGCCACGTGGATGCGCCGGCAGGGGGCGGACCCCGAACCCATCAGCGCCTCCACCCTCACCACGCTGTGGTCCCTCTCTGTGGCCATCTTCTCGATCGGAGGCATGATTTCATCTTTCATGGTGGGGGTCATCTCAGAGTGGCTGGGAAGGTAGCTCCTTTAATGACTCCTAACCTGCTAACTTTCTAAACCTCACCCCCTCAACAATCCTCTTTTGCTAATGTTTCACTTTTCTCCTTTCGTCCCTTTATCCTTTCACTTCTTTTCTTTCCCTGTGTGCGTCTAGTCTTTCTTCTGCTTTACTTTTTTTGGTGTTCTTAGATTATTTTCTCTAACCCTTCTCTGGTTTGATCCACTAGCTCTGCATATTCTCTTGTATGTCCTTTTTATAACGCCAGGCATTTGCCCTGTTTTGTTTGTTCTCTCCTTGCCCCTTTCCTTCCATTTCATTTGTTGTTTTTTGCTTTTTAGTGTTTTCATTTGCCGCCTTCCATTTTACCTTATTTTGTTGCTTCCTGTCATTCTTGCTGTTTGCTTTCATTGCTCTTTCTTACCTCTGCCATTTTTCCTCATTCTCCCCTTCTGTAATTGTTCGTCTTTATCTGTATTTCTCCCCCTTGTTCTCTTAACCTCTTTCTTTTTCTCGTGAATTCCTGCATTCCTTTTCTATCCCCATTTCCTGTATTAGTTCTCTTTCTTCTTTTATTTTTTTGCTCTTTAGCTCTTGCAATTGTTTTGCTTTCATTGGTTCTTTGTCTTTTTTAAACGTTATCTGTTGCTCTCTATGTCTATTTCCTTCTAAATTTGTATTTCTCTTTCCTTTGAGCCTTTTTTGTTCCTTGCTATAATTTTTTCCCAACAAGTCTTTTTTGTTCTTTGCTATTTTTCCCATCTATTATTTTAATTGGTTGTTCCCTATTTCAATCGTTTGTTCCTTCTCATACTCCTTTCAACCTTTCTTTTGTTTTTCATGAACCTTTTTTCCATTTCTTCCACATTTGTTCATTTTCTGTTTCCCTTTCTGCCTCCGCCTCCCCTTCTCCTTCCCCTAGAGCACTGTCTCTTTCTCAGCTCTCTTTCTCCGCGTGTCCTGATGCTCTGTGTCTTTCTTCTCTCTCTGCAGGAGGAAGGCCATGATTTTGAACAACGGCCTGGCTTTCATCGGCGGGGGAATGATGGCCTTGTCCAAACTCTGCCAGTCTTACGAGATGATGATCCTGGGCAGGTTTTTCATCGGGGCCTACTCAGGTAATCCCAGCACCCTTGTCTCTTCCGTGTGAGGGCCCACGTGCCCTGTGAAGGGCCCCAGAACCCCCCCCCCTTCCCAGGGCAGCCTCCCAAGCTCTGGTGAATATACTCTTTATGCATTGCAAGCCCTGTTCTCTGCTCCCCCGCCAGGCCCACACTTTCCTACACACAAGCAAGTCCAGTGTTTACACCTGCAGCTTTTATGTCCTTACGGGCACCCGTAGCCCATGCCGAGGACCTCCAGCAGAAATCCATAGACAAGGGCAAGTGAGGGGAAGGGCATTGTTCCCATTGTGTTTCTACCAGCTCTCCGTGGCCAGGAGGAGGTTACTGTTCAGAGAAAGCCCCAAAAGAAGGATACAGGCAGTGCTTAACTTGAGCCGGTGATTTCCGGTGCTCAGCACCAGCACTTAATTGTCAACACTGGTACTTTTGACAGCTGCCACATGGTGGCGTTGTTTGTGTAATTTAAAGATGAACAGAACAGTAGTGGCTTTTTAATTCATTATACATTAAACACAACTAATACCTCCTCCCAAGCCATTCTTATAGCTTTGGGGGCCTCAAACAGTCTGAAATGCTAGACTTGTAGTCCTGTGATGGTTAGTAGTTTTGTAGGTGTGTCATTGGCAATGCTGGCAGGGCCAATGGGTGATGCAGGCTGCGGTGGCCTCCTGACAGGGCCCTGGCACTTATTTTTTCACAAATTAAGCACTGAATGCAGGTCTGGCCCATGGGTGTCCAGATGTGGTTCGTCCATGCAGATGTAGGTGTATCGGGCAGCTCTGATGGGGGCCTGAGAACTGCGGACGCCACCGATGATGGGCCAATCCCTAGCCCTCTTTCATCACCACTGCCACCTCTGTACCCCTGCTGTTCAGAGGGAGAGGGAGGCCAAGGGTAACAAGCGAGTGTGATGAGTCTAGGGTGAAACTAGGGTGAAAGGGCAGAATGCACAGCTGACCCCTAGTGGCACAGTGTAGGGCCCGGGGTAGAACCACCTAGGACAAGTGGCAAGAATGCAGGTGGGGCTGACAAGCTATGGAGGGCCTGGGTGAAGGTTAAGGGCTCTAAGATATAGGATTTAGAGATAAAAATAGCACATACCAAGGAGAGGGGAAGGACAGCATAGGGTTGCAGGTATTATCAGCCACTGAAATTATGTGGTTGTGCTGCCGCAGCGATTTCGCATAATTATAGATTTGCCACATTTGCCCCATGATCAGCCATTTGCTGCCTGATCTGCAGATTTTAACAACAACAAAATGTCTCTAGGTGAAATTGTTCACAAGTTACTAAAAGTGCAGCAAGAGGTGTTGCTGCGGAGTGGAAGTTCCTTTGTAAAGCTGGACTGGTCACCTTTCTGTACCTTATTGCTATATTTGAGTGTCAAACTGGTACTAGTGAAATGCAGCCAATGCCCATACAGTGTTACCAAGTTTAAAAATGAAGAAATAACGAAGTAATACAATTACAAAATGTGCCACTTTAAGCCGCATCACGTGCCTTTTCTTGCCGCATAATTTATTCAACCCTGCCACATATTTTGGCCCTCTCCTGCCACATAATTCCAGTGCCCTGGGTATTATGTAAGAATAATAACTGAAACGAAGGGACTAGAGCCAGCCCACGTAGAGCCATTGAACACTACACAAAGGATGGACCGTGAGACTGCGGCTGTGGGTGTGGAACTGTCAGCAGAAGCCCCAGAGTCCAGGAGACTGCACAGAACCAGATGTGAGGCCTGTGTGCAGAGACAGAGAGCAAGAGACTGTTCAGAGACAGCACTGACGGGTCAGGAGACTGTACGAGACCAGAGGTGAACCCTGTGTGCTGAGACAGACAGTAGACTGTCAGAGACATCACTGATTGAAATCAGGGGACAGTAAACAAGGGGACAGTAAACAACCAGATGTGAGGCCTGTGTGCAGAGACAGAGCAAGAGACGGTTTTTCAGAGACAGCGCTGACGGGTTAGGAGAGCATAAAGGGCCAGAGTTGAACCCTGTGTGCAGAGACAGAGGCCGAGAGAGTGTTTAGAGACTGGTCTGACTGTTCAGTTCAGTTCATCTTTATTTCGGTGGTTAAAAACCATCATAAAAATACACAATACATTACAAATCCACATTCAACATTTTACATTGTTATTCTGAACTTTACAATTTTAAAAACAAATTTAAAATATATATAATTATTAAAAATAATTGAAAGGGAGAGATCAATTAATTCATTTCATCCTACATCAACCCCTGGTATTTCTTAATTTGACAACAATTTTTAAAAAACTCATTATAGAACACAGAGTTCGCATGTCAGTTGCTATTTGCAAAAATAATAAAGCAGTTTTAGCATGGAAGATTTTTGACTCCTTTAAAACATCCACAAGAAATCTTCTACGTCGGAATTTATAAAAAGGACATAATAATACAAAATGAAGGGTGTCCTGCGGAGACCTATTGTCGCAGCCGCAGGCACCCTTCTGCTCAATTGTTAAGGTAAAACCAGACGGATAAGCTAAAATGTTTGGTAACAAATTGAGCCTAAAACGACACATTTAAAACCTCTCTTGTTGACTATGCATTAAAAAAAGATACGGTTCCATGCCCTTTTCATTACTCACAAGAGAGTGCGCTACTACAGATGTTTTATTAGAGTCAAGTCGATTCCTGCTATGATCACATTTATCCAATAATTGCCTTTGAATACGGTGTTTGCTAGAGCTATCAATCTTTGAGGGATCAGTAAATAACATTTGGTAGTCAATAGACTCTAGGGTTTCTTTAATGTATTTAAGCCAAGGAATTTGCAACCATCTGTCTCTCCGAAGACAATCTTCAATAATCTGTCTAGTTAATTCAGCGTTTGAATTTAGCTAAATTCGAAGCCAGGTCAAAATTGGTCTTATTCTAATCAGGTCAGAGATGTACGGGGTACCAAGCTCCTTGTGTGTGACTGCTGCCGGGATGCTCTGTGGTAGCTTTAACAGTTTCTTTAGGAATTTATCTTCCTCAGTTTGTATCTGGTGTGCATCCCTAAAGCCCCACACCTCTGCCCCGTACGTAGCTTTAGAAATACTGACCGCTCTATACAGTGTCATTACTTGTTCAGGGGACCAACGACCCATCCTTCGTGCAAAGTTTAAAATGGCACCATTCGCTGAAACAAGTTTCCTGCACCTTTCCTCCAGGCATGGGGCAAACCTGATATTTTCATCAAACAAGAGACCCAAGTATGAGAAAGTATTCACAGTGTCCAAATCATGGGTTCCTATTTTGAATGGAAATCTCTTGAGGGTTTTTTTCCCTGCCACCATGATAAAGGACTTAGTCAGATTTACAGAGAGATCTAAATTCTCCATGAACCTTGCAAAGCCACTAATTAGCCGCTGCAGACTCACTGCTGTTCGTGTGAGCAGGACCGCGTCATCCGCATACAAAAGTACCGGTATGTGACGCGATCCTACTCTTGGGCAGTCAGTCCCCAGCGTCAGCAGAACACTCTCCAGGTCATTTATGTAGAGGAAAAATAGAAATGGAGCCAGCATACACCCCTGCCTCACCCCGTTAGTGCACGGGAATGGATCAGTACTCACCCCTCCCGCGCTATAGCGGACCTTGACAGTGGTGTTCCAGTGGAGTTCCATAAGTATGTTTATCAGGTCTGGATCAATTCTCAATCTATACATGAGCGCCCAGAGCTTGGTTCTGTTAACATTATCAAATGCTGCTGCAAGGTCCATGAACCCCATATATAGGGTTCCTTTATCTGATTTAGTGTATTTAGCAGCTAGAAGGTATAAGTTGAGACATTGGTCACTAGTTGACTTGCCTGTTCTAAACCCATACTGGGTCTCCACCAGGGTGTTATGTACTTCAGTCCACTCTGTAAGGCGGTTTAGTATTACCCTACCTAGTAGTTTCGCTGAGACATCAATCAGCGAGATTGGGGTGTAGCACTGCGGATTATCCCTACAACCTTTCTTATATATAGGAACAATCACTGCAGTTGACCAAGATCGCGGGAGACCAGTTTTAATAGCTGCATTAAGTACTCTGGTCATAATCGGTGCCCAAAGATCAGTGTTACTTAAAAGGAGGTCTGGGGGGGTGCCGTCCGGGCCTGGCGCCTTGTTACGCGTCAGCCCTAGCACTGCCTTTAAGACTTACGGCAAGGAGAATTCTAGCTCAATTGCTCTGGGATCCTCCCATACTCCATCCCCGTTTTCTATCTCCTGCTGATTATACAAACTTTTAAAATGGTTAATCCATTGTTCGGGGAGTATATTGGTACTAATTACAGGGGAACTGGAGTCTTGGTAACAGGGTCTATTTATGATTCTCCAGAATTGGGCATAATCTCTGTTTTCTCCTGCTTCTCTAAGGTCTGGCCAAACTTCCTTCTGGAGTGCACTCTTTCTTTGCTTAACCTGTGTTTTATAATTGCGTCTTCATAGGGCGATTTCATTCTTGTCTCTCGAGGACTTCTTAAGGCTCTGTTTTAATTCTCTCAGTGCCCGTGAGCAATTCGAATCAAACCATCTTGGAGTGGTTAGGTCCTTAGTAGGCCGCTTAGTTTTTAATAATCCTTCAACTATCCTAGTTAAGGATTCAAATGCCAGGACCACTTCTCTACCCTCTATTGCAAGGTCTAGACAGATCTCTATATGTTCTATATATGTTCTATATATGAGCAAGAGACGGTTTTTCAGAGACAGCGCTGACAGGTTAGGAGAGCATACAGGGCCAGAGTTGAACCCTGTGTGCAGAGACAGAGGCCGGGAGAGTGTTTAGAGACTGGTCTGACTGAGATCAGGAGAGTGCACAGGACCAGAGGTGAGACCTGTGTGCAGAGACGGCGGGCGGGAGAGGTTAGGAGAGTGTACAGGACCGGAGGAGAGACCAGTGTGCAGAGACTGAGGGATTGAGAGTGTTTAGAGACAGGTCTGAGAGAGGTCAGGAGAGTGAACAAGACCAGAGGTGATACCTGTGTGCTGAGACGGAGCAAGTGAGAGTGTTCAGAGACAGGTCTGAGAGAGGTTAAGAGAGTGTACAGAATCGGAGGTGAGACCTGTTTGCAGAGACTGAGGACAAGAGAGTGTTCGGAGACAGGTCTGAGAGAAGTTATGAGAGTGCACAGGACAGGTGGTGAGTTCTGTGTGCAGAGACAGAGGGCGGGAGAGGTTAGGAGAGTGCACAGGACAGGAGGTGAGACCTGTGTGCAGAGACGGAGGACAAGAGAGTGTTCAGAGACAGCTGTGAGAGAGGTTAGGAGGGAGTACAGGGCCCGAGGTGAGACCTGTGTGCAGACAAGAAGGGCAGGGGAGTGTACAGACTGACAGGCATGAGAGCGGTTATAGAGTGTATAGAGCCAGAGGTGAGACCTGTGTGCAGACAAGAAGGGGAGGAGAGTGTTCAGAGATTGGTCTGAGAGTGGTTAGAAGAATGTACAGATCCAGAGGTGAGACCTGTGTGCAGACAAGAAGGGCAGGAGAGTGCTCAGAGACTGGTCTGAGAGCGGTTAGAAGAGTTTACAGAGCCAGAGGTGAGACCTGTGTGCAGAGACAGAGAACGGGAGAGTGTTCAGAGACCGGTCTGAGAGCGGTTAAAGAGTGTACAGATCCAGAGGTGAGACCTGTGTGCAGACAAGAAGGGCAGGAGAGTGTTCAGAGACTGGTCTGAGAGCGGTTAGAAGAGTGTACAGAGCCAGAGGTGAGACCTGTGTGCAGAGACGGAGGACGGGAGAGTGTTCAGAGACCGGTCTGAGAGCGGTTAGAAGAGTGTACAGATCCAGAGGTGAGACCTGTGTGCAGACAAGAACGGCAGGAGAGTGCTCAGAGACTGGTCTGAGAGCGGTTGGAAGAGTGTACAGAGCCAGAGGTGAGACCTGTGTGCAGAGACGAAGGACGGGAGAGTGTTCAGAGACCGGTCTGAGAGCGGTTATAAGAGTGTATACAGCCAGAGGTGAGACGTGTGTGCAGAGACGGAGGAAGGGAGAGTGTTCAGAGACCGGTCTGAGAGCGGTTAGAAGAGTGTACAGATCCAGAGGTGAGACCTGTGTGCAGACAAGAAGGGCAGGAGAGTGTACAGACTGACAGGCATGAGAGCGGTTATAGAGTGTATAGAGCCAGAGGTGAGACCTGTGTGCAGAGAAGGAGGATGGGAGAGTGTTCAGAGACTGGTCTGAGAGCGGATAGAAGAGTGTACAGAGCTAGAGGTGAGACCTGTGTGCAGAGAAAGAGGGACGCAGGTAGAGGACAAGCTTCCCATGCTTACTGGGGCCAGGAAGGTGGGCTACAAGAGCCAGAGGAGGAGAGGGGCTCATCAGGGCCCCCCTTATGAAGGCCGGATATAGATGCATGGACTCATTCTGAGCTGTGAACATGTCAAACGGGGCAGAGACAGTCTAGTTCCGAGGTTCCAAGATCAGAGCCTCCTCACACAGCGCCGTGAGATCCCTCCGCCTCGAACCCTGCCCCTCCCCCTCCCTGTCCATCATGCTCCTAATGTAAACCATGACGTCCCGGGCTCTGCGCAGTGTCAGCCTAGCCGCTGACAGGCCTCAGTGCCTATATTTACCCAAGCTGGGGCTATCGAGGCCTACCTCACCCACTTCCGGTTACCGAGAGAGCCCGGATGTCTGAACCGGGGACCGCACCCGAGGGCCGGGTGATAAAAACAATACAACGCATCTTAACCCCACGTGTGTCCGGGCGTTTTCGGTGTAACCCATGCCCTGCCAGGTTGTCGGAGTACGACTGGGGATTTTATTCTATTCAAAGTTATTTAAAGTTTTCATGGAGCTGCCACTGTTCCAAGAGAAAAAAATACCTGCCAATTGTTGTATAAAGAGTCTGCAAAGGCCTGGGCGTGATACTAAATAGGACTGTCATGAATTCACTTTTACCATGACTTTTCTGCCTTTGTTTACTTGACTTTTTAGTCAGGGATCGTTGGCTCATCTCTACAACACACTTAAAAGTGCTTTCTATTTATATCTGCTATTTGAAGTATGTACTGATAAAGGCTATAAGTACGGCCTTTCCGTGATTTTGATAATTTTTGTACCGGTCAAGCCATCAAAGCACTGGTGGTGCCGGTAGAAAACTGGTCATGTAGCAACCCTAAGTTTTCACGAAGCTCTATATGGCCAGTGGACGCTACAAAGTGCAATATAAACATGGAGAAACAAGCATTGGCAAAGCTAATGTTTCTCACCTATGTAAGAGCTATTGGCTTTGCCAATGTGTTTCCGCAATTGTACGCCAGCTTAGCTGCTGTTCAGCATGGCAAAATGTTGGTGGCTTGGAGGAAAGTAGTGTGGAGTGGCGTAGAGTGGAGTGCCGTATATACAATAGAAGGGGGTTCCACAGGACAATAGGCGATGTAGGCAGGAAGGGAGGGGATCAAAAGTACAGTTAGAAAAGAACACCCTGCCAAGGTAGATAATACGGGGTCCTTCACAGGATCCGATTCTGATTAGAAGGGAGCAATATCAACTGAATTTCAAGACCCAAGACAACAAATAGATAACATTCAATTCATATTTTTATAGAAAATATATATTTTTTTATTTGTTTTGATGCAGTCATTTTTAGAAAACAGTCAAAGCTAGCAAATTCAAGAATTAATAAAAACTATCAATAAAGTTCATTATTTCATGTAGGGAAAGGATTTTCTCCAAAAAGTTAGGTGTTCCACTCACTCCAGGGCATTTCAAGGGTCTCAACAGACATTCACATCTTCTGGGGGTCATTCACACTCACACATATTCAACCACTTCACACGGATAGATCTCGCTTGACCTGCAACAAAAAGCTGGACTTATGGTTGCATGGACGGGGGTGCAACTATGAGAGGGCAAATTAGATGGAATAATGTTGCCGTTCTTGATGGAGTGCCGTAAAGTGGAGTGGCATAGAGTGGAATGGCATATAGTGGAGTGAGGTAGAGTGGAGTAGAGTGTCGTACAGCAGAGTGGAGAAGCATAGAGTAGATTGGCGTAGAGAGGATTAGAGAGTTGTAGAGTGGAGACGTGTAAAATGGTGTAGAGTGGAGTAGAATGTAAAAGAGTGTATATGAGTATTAACTCATACTCTAAAATGGAGTAGAGTGTTTTGGAGTGGCGTTGAGTAGGGTAGAGAAGAGTGTTGTGGAGTGTTGTAGAGCTGACAAGCGTACAGTGTTGTAGAGCAGAGTGGTGTCGAGTGGAGTAGAATGTAGAAGAGTGTATATGAGTACTCATACTCTAAGATTGAGTAGAGTGGCGCAGAGTGTCTTGGAGTGGCGTTGAGTAGGATAGAGAAGAGTGTCGTAGAGTGGAGTGTTGTAGAGTTGAGAAGCGTACATTGTTATAGAGCGGAGTGGTGTAGAGTGGCGACAAGTGAAGTGTAGTGTTATGGAGTGGAAGAGCGTAGAGTGGAGTAGAGTGTCCTGGAGTAGTCCTGATTGGAGTAAAGTTGAGTGGTGTTGAGTGGAAGAGCGTAGAGTGGAGTAGAGTATTGTGGGGTAGTCTAGATTGGAGTACAGTGGAGTGGTGTAGAGTGAAAGAGTGTAGGGTGTTGTGGCGTAGAGTGAAGTGACATTGTCTTTAGTGGCGTAGACTGTCATAGAGTAGAGAGGCATTGATTAAAGGAAAGTGGTGTACAGTGTCATGGAGTGGCATGGAGTTAGGTTGGGTGGCGTAGAATGGAGCAGTGTCATGGAGTGGAGTTGTGTCGAGTGGAGTGGTATAGAATGGAGTGGTGTACAGTGGAGTGGGGTAGAGTGGAGTAGAGTGTCATGGAGTAGTCTAGATTGGAGTAAAGTTGAGTGGTGTAGAGTGGAAGAGCGTAGAGTGGAGTAGAGTGTCAGAGTGTAGTCTAGATTGGAGTAAAGAGGAGTGGTGTGGAGTGGAGGAGTGTAGAGTGGAGTAGAGTGTCGTGGAGTAGTCTAGATTGAAATAAAGTGGAGTGGTGTAGAGTGAAAGAGCATAGAGTGTTGTGGCGTAGAGTGAAGTGACATTGTGTGTAGTGGCGTAGATAGTCATAGAGTAGAGAGGCGTAGAATGGAGTAGTGTCATGGAGTGGAATGGTATAGAATGGAGTGCTGTACAGTGGAGTGGGGTAGTGTCGTGGAGTGACAGAGCAGAGAGGAGTGGCAGTCGAGAATATTGTTGTGGAGTAGAGTTAAGTAAAGTGGAGTGTCGGAGAGTGGAGTGGCATAGAGTGTCTTAGATTGGAGGTGGTGGAGTGGAATAGAGTGTCATAGAGTGCAGTGGCGTAGAGTGGAGTATGTATGGTGTGGTAACACACTGCTGTTACAGAAAGCAAATTTTCAATTAAAATCTCCTTTACATTTGCACAGGCATACAGTTTTACTGATAAAACAATACAGCACAGAACGATGATGTGTGGAAATCATCATCACCTAGTTTATTGATTTATTTTGATCATATTTCAATATTTATTTTTACCACACTGTAGAATTACAACAAATGTGCTTCACTTCTTTTTTCCTTATTCTGAAATATTTGTATAGTTAATTCACTGACATTTAAATTTTGTTGTGTGCTAGAAAATTAGAACATCCTACAGCCTTTCTTTTTACACCCCGTTCCCTTAAAGATTGTGATATAAATCGCCTCACTGTGCGGTCAAAGAAAGGAAAGTAAACACCAAGCTCCCTCAGAAGACAGAGCCTAACATTCGACCTTTGTCTTTGAACGCACAGAACACGTGACAAGATAAAACCAAAATGTAAGGGACTATGTTTGGCTCTTTCACTTCTGAACTTCAGCATGGTTATTTTGGGGGTGTTGTAGCACCTCATCTCCCCTACTTCCAGTGCCTACGGAATGGGCGTGAAACTGAGGAAGAGGATTGTTTATGTTATACTATAAGTATAGAGCAATGAGCAGAATAAACAAGTTCGTAGACAGAACATTGTTCCTCACAAGTGTGCGCCATTGATGAATGATAAGTAGAATCAGTCAAGTATAATGATAGGAGGAAGGAAACCTTTTCGAAGAAATACAGCACACTTACTGCTGTGAACTAGCATACAGGGAAGAAAAACAAAAACTCATACTCTCGTTGAGAGCATCATGAAAAAGAAAAAAAGAGTTCCCAGAAATTGAACACTCATGGAAAAGTACAAGGAGACAGCAAGAGAGGTGGCAAACAGGCTATGCTCCTCAGAAGGGACACAGATATGTTGGACAGCCTAAAGCAAATAAAGCCAGAATATAAAAAGCAAGCAAATGTGAGTTGCAAAACACAAAGTCAATGGTAAGTAATGGCGGGAATGCACTCCTAGGAAAGCTTTCAGCATGTCCATATCTGTCTTTGCAAGCAGACAGCTGTGCTGTCTGGTGGCTTCAACCCATCAACTAGAGACAGGATGAAAAGTCATTCAATCCTAAACAGTCGGTGGAATTTAAAATGGTGGGTCTCCTGTTGTGTGCAAACTGGTCTGGCATTAGTTCCATGGTGCGACAGGACCGGAGTGAGATGTCCTAATGCTGTGATCAGGAGTGGGTGGAAAGGGGTGCAGTATGTACCTTGAGTGATACTACCTCTAGATCTGAGTTTTCGTTTAGGAAATGGGGAATTACCCAGGTAACTTTTTTTTTGCACTGAATTCCATATGTATAGGATTTTTCCATGCTTTTTGCCCCTGGTAAAATTCGGTAGGTTTAATCCCTACTAAAGGGGGGGGGGGGGGCACTGATAGCTCGAGCCAGACTTGAGCCTGAGGCTTGACTCTGGCTCAGCTCGAGGTCCTGTCGGAACCTCAAGCCCATAACAAGCCGAGCTTTCATGGTGCTTCTGCCTGCCACCCTCGATGTGGCGTTATGGCCAGAGGTGCTGACTTTGGAACTGAGGAACCAGATTTGAGTCTCAGCGCAACATCCTGTGATTTTGGGCAAATCGCTTAATCTCCCCATGCCTAAAAATATTAATATAACCCTGTGTGTGTTGTGGTAAGCCTGAGACAGCCAGACAAAACTCATAAACGCACTTAGGGAGTGCAGATAGCACTCGTCTTCCCCCTCCCGTGCCTCGGCCCCGCCCCTCCCTACTGCGCTATCTCAGATCTGGCAATGAAAAATAAAACTATGCTAGAACATCGTTTTATTTTTAATTTGCTGGCTCTGAGCCAGGCAGTGGGGCGACGCTCCTCCGCCCTTGCATAGGAGCTGCCACTGTTTAATAGAATAAAGTTGCTCTATAAAAATCTGGGCCACGTGCAGGGTTCATATGACAGCTGTCTTGCTTCTTGGTTCAACAATGGCACTGCCCCCATTGCGAGGAAGGGGTCAGGAATGGGTCTAAGTTCATGTTTAAAAACTTTTAAATAGTACTTTCCATTGCAGCGCTATAACGTGACATATTAATGTCAAAACTTCCACATGTTAAAGAAAGACACTTTTTTTTTTTTAAATTTTGAAGAGACTTTATCATATTTTACATGATGTTTGTTGTATGATTTACATAGAAAATATTTCCAGGGCTCGGCTCGAGCTCGGCTCTCCCTGGTAATTTCTTGGCCCGCCCACCTCTAATCCCTACTCAAACAGGGGTTTTACGCAGCGATCTAAGTTTAACAGCTGCCCTTTATGGGGATGAAAGGCAGCTAAGCAAGTGCCCATCTTACACAAGGTAAGAGCACTGCTTTATCGACCCCAGAAGGATGATAGACTGCAAGTTTTATGCAGACGTTGAGGTGACTGTGAGCCCTCCGCTGCTTCAAACTTTGAGGCAGACGGTAGCTTGGGATGCCTCATGTGAGAAAATAACGACTTTTGGGATTAATCACCTTAAAATCTTTACTTTTAATTAAACAGGACAGCATGTCTATGTGTGTGGTCTGAAGGAAGAGGGTGCTTTAGGCCCCTGGCTGATCACAGTAATATGTTCATCAGTGGCTGCAGGAAGGCATCGCCTCTGAGTTTCTGCTTCGCCGCTTGAACCAGTCTAGAGCCTATTGAACGGCGTGCAGGCCTCCTATGGACTCAGAAATATATTATTTTATTTATTTATTACATTTGTATCGCGCATTATCACCGATTGGTCTCTAAGCGCTTGTACTTGGGAAACAGATCGTCTCAGAAAACAGGCAACCAAATTATATCGAACCCCAGGCTTCTCATAAAAGCACTGTTTTTAACATTCGCCTAAAAGGCAGTAGATTTGGTTCCTTCTGTAGATCTGGTGGTAGCTTATTCCAGGCTGCCGGCAGGGTAGTTGAAAAGGGACGTCCACCAAGGGTGGTCAGACGATAACGCGGGCTTACCAAAAGAGTGTCCTCAGACGAGCGCAGGGTTCTTCTGGGGATGTACTGCACCAGTATGGCTTTAATGTAGCTAGGGGCGTTACCAAAGACCACCTTGTGTGCGATGCACAGACCTTTGAATAGAATCCTCTGCCTGATGGGAAGCCAATGTAATTGGTATAGAAGAGGAGAGTCGTGCGTGCCTCTAGCTTTTCCAAAGATCAGTCTAGCTGCATCGTTCATCACTATTTGCAGTCTCGAGAGTAATTGCTGGGTAAGCCCAACATAACACATCTTCAATAAACGCTGCAATACATTGGCTTTCACTCATCTTCTGTTCTACGACCGAAGCAACTTCCCTTCATCCAACCAGCACTTAATTACCACCACCAGCTTGTATATTTCGCATTTGTATAAGTGCATAAAAGGTAGAAAGCACTAGTCATGTCCTTATTCTGATGCGAGCTTCCAAACACCCCAGGCCTCCCACCGCCTATGCAGCTGCCCTGTCTACAAGCCTGAAGTGTGTTTATTGACAGAAGCAGGAATGTCGAGTTATTCTCACACACAGGAAGGGCCGCCACAGGTATGTGGCAATAAAAAGGTTGGAGGCTGTGGGCGGATCCCCGCTTAGACCTTGGCTACAACAACATTAAACATGTATACGCAGCAGAACAATGGCTGGATTCCCTGTGCAGCCTCCTATGCTGTGCATGAAAAGCTCAACTCGTGGCTTTCATTGGCTGCCCACAGATCTTTGCAACAGGCGCTCAGCCCGCTGAGCTATCTTCGAAGCCGGAGGCTTCCTTTCCAAAAGCCAAGGGGCCTCATAAATGAAAAGTGACGCATCGCTGCGTGAAAACAGCGATGCGTCACTTTTCACTGCGCCCTCCTTGCGACACCAATGATGCGTCATATTTACAGTATGACGCATCATGGCGCAAGGAGTTACAGATACGTCAGTATTTCTGATGTATCTGTTTGGCGCAAAAGTGACGCATTGCTGGAGTGTGTCACAAAAGTGACGCAACTCCAGCAATGTGTCCTTTCACATGGGGCAAGTCCCGTGTGAAAGGGCCTGCGTCAGTCTTACCCCTGCTGTGAGGCAGGCGTAAGAAATTGACGCTTATGTGTCCTAGAAGGGGCACAGTGAAATCATATAGATTTCACTGCATCACTTCTATGACACTGTCTTGCGTCAATACGCCCCCCCTTGCATACATTATACCTGGCTCAGGTATAATGTGGCGCAGGGGTTTACAAAATGATGCATATACCTAGATGCGTCACTTTGTAAATATGGTGCAACGAGGCACAATTTTTACGCTGCTGGTGCGTCACAAAAAGTGACGCACCGGCGGCGTTAAGATTCCTTAAAGTGGTGAGCCCTGACCTTAGGGAGGTCACGAGGAGGTCAGCACGGGGTCACCGGCAGGCGTCAGCAGCAGGTGCGGTTCCTTTCTGACGAAGGGTATTTTTGAGGTAGGGTGGCCATAAATAGGCCTGTTGTCGTCACGATTTTTTCTGAAGTTTGAGTAGCGACTCCATGAATTCCTTTATTTTTTTTTAACTTACTTTTTTTTTCCTGAAACAGTAATGCACTCTGGCTTGAGTTGGAAACTTGCCCTATTAAGGAAAAGTTTGCTGATCACGTGACAGCCTGGGCTCAGAGCAGAGCCGGGGCACAGACGATAAACAAGGCAGAGAAGCCAAGAGCTACGGAGAATACACGCAGGAAGTGGGGTTATGTCCCCGAAATGTTTATGAATCTTGCATCTTTCCTCCTAAAGTGCTTTCTTTTAACTACCTCCTATCTCACTTAGGGCCTTTTCTCTCACAACTTCCTTGCCCTGGGTTATGTACTATCATTTTTGTTGCCTTCACAATTTCTGCCTCTTTTGTTTATTTCACAATTTTTTCTCTGCATTTCAATTCCATTTTGTTTGTGCTTGGCAATATTTCTCACTACAGATTTCACTGTTTTCCGCTTCGTTTCTCTTTTGCCTGCCTTCACCTTCATTCTCACGCATATTTTTCTCGTGTTTGTGCGCTCCTGTTTTTAGGTCGAGCCTAGTACCCAACGCATGCGCTGTCTGTTGCAATACATATTGTTGCTTCCCAAGCACATACAGGGACCCATTGTTTACCATTGGTTGGTTTTCCTTTCACTCCCACTTGCCTGCTTCTTATTTGTGTCCCAGCTTGTCAATCTTCTGCTTGTCCTTCCTTAGGCCTGGGCGGTGTTTGCGGAGTTCCACGTAGTGACCCCAAAAAGTACTGCGAGCTACTTAGTGCATGCTGATTTTTAGCATCAGGTGTTTGTCCCCCACTGGAAAATCAGCACGAACGGCATCATGCGCTGCGTAAGAGGGCGCTACTCCTTTCTGCCTACTCGAGCGGCGCCATTTTCAACGTTGAATGGAAGGTTTCTCAACGCGAGCGGTCCCGTCAATCTTAATCGTTGAGAATGGTGCCGCCCGCGTTGACAAATCCCTCCAGGAGGTGGTCTGCAGTAAGATTTTCCATGCTCACCAACTCAACGTTGGGTTAGCTAGGAAAAAAGTTTGGAGCTGACTTTTTCGGATCTCCATGCGCTACGCGGTGTGTGGAGTGGGAAAAACTCTGCGAGCGGAGACAAATTTCACGCCCAGGCCTACTTCCCATGGAGCATTTCCTCTTTACCATCTCTTTGATGGGCTAACATCTCTACTTCCACTGCTTTCTATTTAAGCACTACTTTTTTCTTGTGTTAAGCACTTCATGAGCGCATGTGTTTGTGGGCTGCCTGCTGTGTACTTCTCTTCCCCCGCACTCCGTGTTTCTTTCTGTTATTGAACCCGCCAGCTCCTCCCCATGGCTTCCCCACATCCTCCGTGTTGCTTCCCTCACCTGCGCCATTCTTGTTGCTTTCCCCTACCCGGTTGTTGCTTCTGCCTCTCCTCTTGCCCTACCGCTTGTTGCTTCTGCGTCCCGCGTTGCGTCTGCACGCCTGCCTTTCCCCATGTTTAGTTAAAGATCCAAATTTAACCAATAACTAGAAACAAAAAGTACGCCCATGTAATTTCGTATGCATGGAGTGCCAAAGGCTTTTATAGTTTTTAAAACTTTAGCCATGCTGCACAGTATCAGAGATGCTTTGCGACCTGGCTAAAAACCTTCAGCAAAGTCAAGAGCCCCAAAGGCGCGATCTATTAGTGTTGCCAATGCTTGTTTTTCTTGCTTGCTGGTCTCATTCGTCTCCTCTTCTGCTTCTTCTTGCTTTTCCGCCTGCCTTCCTGCTCGTGTCCAGTCGCCCGTTTTTCCTTTTGTCGCACTGGCTCTTAACCTCTTGCATTCTTTTTCCCCTCGTTCTTGCTGCATTTGTCTTTCATTACCTGGTTACCTCGCTTTCTTTTTTGCTTTTACCTTTTCTCATGCACTTGCTGTTGTTCTTGTCGCCTTACTTCCTATCTCTTTCAATTGGGTTGCTGCTTTCTCTTCTCACCAACTCGTCTCATTTTCTCTCAATTGTTCTCTTTAATTTGAAGCTTCAATTTCCTTTTAGATATCTCTTGTCATCTCTTGCTTCATTTCTCCTAACTTGTTGGTTGATTTCTGCATCTGAAGTTCTCTCGTTGTTGTTTTGCTCTCTTACTCTTTTATTTTCCAATCATGCTTCTTTTCCACTTCATTATCTGGCCTAATTTTGCTCCTTTGTTTGAATCAACCTTTTTCTTTTTTTATTAAGTCCCTTGCATTCAGTGTCTTTTTCTGTCATTCTATTTTCCTTGCCTTCCTTCTTGTTATAATGTGAATTTTAGCCTGCTGATCCTTAAGAGAAGAGTTGTCCATTATCAGAAAGAGCAAACTGAGCGCTGACGACCTGCTTCATTTCACTGAACCAGGTCTTGTTTTTCTTTCCTTCCTCTGACAGGTCTGGCCTCCGGATTGGTCCCGATGTACGTGGGAGAGATCGCCCCCACTAGCCTACGGGGGGCCCTGGGGACCCTGCACCAGCTAGCGATCGTCATTGGCATCCTAATAGCACAGGTATGTCTGTCCACACCACAGCTGTTTATCACCATCAACAATTGTTGACAAATAGATGCTGCAAAGTCACTTAACCCCTTCACGGGGCAAATTTGGCGGCGGGCCGGGGGTGGGCGTGGCGCTGTCATGCTCACGACGGCTCCTGGCTGTCAAAAATCACGGTAGGCGTGTGCTCATGACGTCCGGGAGACGTCAGAACTCTGCCCACTGATTAATTCGCCCGCACAGGCGGGGAATTAATAGCGTGTGGGCAGAGCGGCAACGTTCTGACAGCTCCCGGCCGTCATGAGCACACGACTACCGTGACTCCGGAAGCCGTCATGAGCACCGAAGGTGTTAAACAAGCAGAACACATGCAACACTGCACCACGCTCCCATTCCACTGATGTTACTACTACGGCATTACTTCTGACTGTCACTGTTCGGTAAGTTCCGGGTGCATCACAACACAACTGCTGTTCTGCGAAGTCCAGGGTTTAGGACTGACCTGGCTCACAAACATTTTTGAAGGAATTCTGAACTTATGATGACTTGACTCACACATCACGTTTACTTTTTCCATACAGTCCGGGTTTGATGCTTAACCTGGCTGATGCCTGACCCTGCTCACTCAGAATGTTTACTTTTTCAATACAGAATTGGGATGAGGACTGAGCTGGCACACACACTATGTTTACTTTTTAGATCTCGCCTGAGACTGTGCATGCGCTGTCGCTTGCAAGACATTTTGTTAGTTTAGAGCCCACCAATTGCGTCACTTTCATTTCTTTGCTTCTCCTTGTGAGCGTGTGCCCCTTCACTTCCTCTTCATGTGTTTGTTTCACCCTGGGAGCATAGCCCAACTATTGCTTCCTTGCCAAGTGAGTGTCCATCCTCCACTCATGCTTTTGGGTCCAGGCTGCTTTTTATTTTTTTGTTGTAGCACTCCACAAGATCGCGTATGCTTGGAGCATGTCTCCCTTCTGGCCGTCTCCCCTCACGCACTCACCATTCCAACTCTGTGTTATTGCTTGCCCCTCCCACTCCTTGATCCAGCTGCATGTTGTTGCTTGCCAACTCCAACCTGTTACTTTACTTTTTACTTTAAACTCATTTGTAAGGCACACAAATCATCCCCGAGGGGAACTCTCGTCCCTTTCTGCATTTTTGCTTCCTCTCTGTGTTGTCCTACTCATCTGCACTGCTGTACAACATGGCTAAACAAAAACATTGACATAGCCAATGCTAGTTGCATACAGTCTTGGTCTGAGGCCTGACCTGGCTCGTACACTTAGTTTACTTGTTCAATACAGTCTTAGGCTGAGAGCGGGTCTGGCTCTCACATAATGTTTCCTGTACTGTCTTGAGACCTGACTGATGCACAAACCATGTTTACCTTTTTACATACTGTCCTGGACTGAGAACAGGTCTGGCTCTCACAGCAATGTTTACTTTTCTCATACTGTCCTGGGCTGAGGCCTGGCCTGACTCACACACTATAATTACTTTTTACATACTGTCCTGGGGTGGAGCCCCGGGCTCCCTGACTTGGCTACCACAACATACTTACTTTTCCAGCAAGTTTCAGGCTGACAGACCTGGCGCACACACTGTTTCCCTCTTCCATAGTCTTTCTGCCCATAACTGACTTTGCTCACACAGTTTTCTATTTTTTTTACTTCCTATAGGTTTTAGGGCTGGAATCAATCCTGGGGACGGCAGAACTTTGGCCACTGCTGCTCGGCCTAACTGTCATTCCAGCCATGCTCCAAGTCACCCTTCTCCCTTTCTGCCAAGAAAGCCCTCGCTACCTCTACATCATCTGCAACGAAGAAGCGAGGGCTAAAAAAAGTGAGTGGGTGACTGAATGAAAGGGTTCTTGGGGGAAGCATGTCAAACGTAGTTCTTAATTTGTGAAAAAATAAGTGCCGGGGCCCTTGTCAGGAGGCCACTGCAGCTTGCACCTCCCATTCCCCCTGCCTGTGACAGTACCAACAGAACTACTATGCAGCACGCTTCTCTAAGTGTGATAACTCAGACTATTCCAGGCCCCCTCAGCAATAAGAATAGCTTGGGAGGCAGGTGTTGGTCATTTTTAAAGTATTTCGAATGAACAAAAAACTGTGTTGTGATTGTCTCTGAATTATACAAGCAGCGCCACCGTGTGGCAGAGTATGGTAAGACCCGGTGTTGACAATTTTGTGCCGGTGCCGAGCACTGGAAAACTCTGGCACAAATTCAGCACTTCTCAAATGCGAAGAGAAAGTTCTCGTCTCCAACCCATGCAAAGGCGGTCACCAACTGGTCTTACCTGAGAAAGGAAGAACACTTTCGAAATTGTTATTAAAAGCTTCTGCGCGCTTCCCATAATTTGAGAGCAGATTGTAATCTCCACCATGGGTTTGTTTACATGAGGCAAAGTAGCGTGTCTCTCTTTACAGGAATTTTGGGATGGTGTGACCAAGCTAATATCATCCAACTTAGGCTTTGAAGCCCAACTTTCTCCTAAAGAGATACTGATGGGAGTTAAGCTGCAACACGATTGGGGTATCAAACGTTTGCTTTCAATAATAATAGTCTGTGCTCCGCTCTGTATTGCTGGGTCATGGGTTTATTCTTCCCCTCCAAAGCCAGCTGAGTAATGGGCTTCTCAACCTCATATTTATGACTCTGAACTCACTTTGGCCAAAGCTAGAGGTTTCTTCTCCCTTAAAAAAAATGATTGAACATGGGTAGGTTTTAACTAGGATCCTAGATTGCTGATCAAATCAATGTTTATCTTTCGATATTTGATGTAATCATGCTGTTTTAGGCAAGTTTCTATACTCTAGACGAAATCCTAAACCCTGAATGTTGAGCTTTGTTTTTTCTCTATAATTGGGGTGATTCCCCTGTTTCAAATCTACATTTATATGCATTAAACATATCTGACTTGGAAAATAACAAATAATAAAAAAAGAGGCAAAGTAGTGAATAATCTTATCTAATCGGGTCACTCAGAACTGGCAGAATGATCCTTTATTTGGAAGGACATGTTCCTGCAGATCTGCAGCTTGATCCACAAGTGGCAGCAAAGGTGGGAATCTGTTCCTTCATGTTATGTGATGGGGTGGGAGGTCATTCCTTGGGGTCTTGGAATCTCTTGGGTCTTGGATTGAATCTCACATAGAACAGAAAATCCTGCAAACAGAAGATTTGTACGGATTGGGAGATGAAGTTGAGCGGGTCCCACAGGGGGGGAAACAGTTCTATCTCTAGAAAGGAAACAGACCAGTTCTGATTCTACTCCACAGACTTGAAACTCCTGACTGGAAAGGACGATGTGTCCGAGGACCTGACGGAGATGAAGGAGGAGAAGAGGCGGATGGACATGGAAGCCAAAGTGTCTATCTTAGAGCTGTTCCGCTCGAAGGCCTATCGGCAGCCAATCATCATGGCCATCATCCTGCAACTTTCCCAGCAGCTCTCCGGCATCAATGCTGTAAGTAAAGTTTGAGAAGTGTGATGTTGAGAGGAAAGGGCCTGAGAGCAAGAACTCTAGGATTGGCTTCAGTAGACTGGACCTATAAATTACTTTTGTTTTGGGTCAAATGCATTACGTTGTGGTAGGAGTTAGTGGGAGATTTTTGTTGGATTTCTAGGCATTTGCTTATTTTGTATTATATTGACTAGTTTTGATTTTTATTCATTGGTCTCCTCTTCTGTTGGGTGTATTTGATGTCTCGGGGTGGAGCCCATTCATTCCTTGGACTTGGTTTTGATTGGAATATGCAACTTCTATGAGAATTAGATTTAATGCGCCATTCTTGACCTGGATTCAAAGGTTTACATTTATGTGTTGGGTCTATTGGACCTGTTTTGGTTTTAATTTTATGGTTTACTAATTGGTTGGATTTAGTCGATTTTGGTTTGTCTTATCCTAGTAATTGGTCACATATTAGTATTTGTTTGTATTTAATAGATTACAATTGACTTTTTAGACTACTCTTAGGGCCAGATGTAGGTAGCCCTTTACCGATCGGAATCGGCCGAAAATACCGATTTTCGGCCGTTTCCGATCGGTAAAAGGCTATTGAGATGTAGGGGCACATTTTCGGTAATTTTACCGAATCGGTATCATTACCGAATCGGTAAATTTACCGATTCGGTAATATGTACCGAATCGGTAAAATAATTACCGATTCGGTAATATTTACCGATTCAGTAAAATTACCGAAAATGCAATGTAGGTAGGCAATGTACCTTCTGCACATGGCTTACAGAATCGGTATTTTACCATGGAATACAAATCCATGGTAAAATACCGATTCCGGTGTGCATGCACATGTGTGCATGCACACCTATGTCATGTGACAGGCAGACCTGCCCTTAGGGCAGGTATGCCTGCCACATGGCACCTGTGCCTGTTTTGGGGGTGCCAGAGGGTGTGAAAGTGACACCCCCTGCACCCTTGTGAATTCTTTAATTACTGATTCGGTAAATACCGAATCGGTAATGCCTAATCATTCCTATGGGCTTCAAAGCCCATAGGAATGAATGGGCATTACCGATTCGGTATTTACCGAATCGGTAATTAAAGAATTGTTAAGGATTCGGTAACGAATCCAGATGTTGGGACCTACATACCATTTACCGATTTTGAAATACCGAATCGGTAGGATTCGGTATTTCAAAATCGGTAAATGGGATTTACCTACATCGGGCCCTGAGTTTGTTGTCATTGACAACTCATGTTGGTTTAATACATTACTCCTGGGTACGTCCCAAAAGATTTAATGTACTGTCTTCTCTAGCCTTGGGTGTAATGGATTACACCTTGGTTGGGTTCAATGGAATGGGTTCATTGCTGCTTATCCTTTTGGGTTTTGTTTTATTGATTGTTCCTGTTAAATTTACTGGACAATGCTCGAGTATGTTTATATTAACGACACATGGCTTCGATTTATGGATTTACAAATTGGCTGCCATTTCGGATGGCGCAATGGATTCGCCAAGTGGGACTAACTAAACTAGGCTTGGGCTGGCATTCTATGCTGCACACTCCAGTTGAAATTGATACATTACTCATAGGTTGGAATCAAAGAATTGTATTTATTGCTACAGCTCGTTTGGAACAAACTGAACGCCATTTGCGTGTACTTAGTGAACTCTGCCAGACGGCGTTCTCGGATTTGTGTTGGATTAACAGGTGAATTACACATAGATGGAGTTGAAAGAATATTCTTGGGTGGGTTGGTACATTTAATAAATGAAATACTCCTATCTTCCATCTAGAAGATTATTTTGAGAGAATCCATACCTGCTTTGACATTGCATAAGCTATGTCTGACATCTAAGGATGGCTAAGTTGGTGTCAAATTGTGATGGGGCTCAGCATACAAGACATTCTGGGTGAATTGGTAGTCTTGGGGGCACAAAGGGGGTGCAGGGAAGAGACAAGGAATTGAGGATTTTGATTTACCAATTAAAATAGAATTTCCTTTATTGTCTTTAGCAATGAAACAATAATATGGTACATACACCTTAGGAAGTTGAAACAGAAATGTTGCAGAATGAGGGACACGTGTGTGTGTGTGTGTGTGTGTATGTGTGTTAGTGTGTGTGTTAGTGTGGGGAAACATCCTTTACATCGCAGCGATTACACCGCAATGCATTTAGAACGCTGCCATTACAACGCAAGCGTTACATCGACTTGGACTGGAGGGCGCTATAACCTAAGGAATAGTAAGATTTACTATTCCACCACAATCCCTACTGCACGTAGACTTGTGTTGGAATAGTAAATCTTACTACTCCTAAGTCCAGCGCCCTTCAGCGCAAGTCGTTGTAACGACTTGCGTTGTAAAAAACTGCGATGTTACATACCGCGATCATTTTGATCATGTTGTAACATCACATATTCATTAGTGTGCTATTTCCTAAAAGATGGGAACCCACAAAATAGAATCCAGAAACAGTAGAAAAGGCAAAGGGAGTGATCAACTTAATTATATGAGAGATGGTCAGATCCAGAGATGGAACTCCAAAGTCTAACAGGAAAATACATATTTGGTTAATTAACTTGTGAATTACTTCCAGTAATGATTTCTCAAGCCTTTTTTATTGTCTTCCCACAGATATTTTATTATTCCACCAGCATTTTCAGCAAGGCCGGCGTGGAGCAGCCGGTGTACGCCACCATTGGAGCTGGAGTTGTTAACACCATATTCACTGTTGTCTCTGTAAGTTTGGCGGTCTCTGCAGGAGTTGGTGGGATGAATGTGCTTTCATAGCTGGGGTTCTGTACTCCACTTGGGCCATTCAAATGGTCACTGCAGGTGGGCTGGCGTAACCGCAGAGTTGGAGTTGGGTGGTGGTTGTGCTGGATACAGAAGTCCCTCTGGAGTTTGGTGGGTGGTTGTTTTGACGTAGAATGTTCTAAGTGAAGTGATATCACACTGCTAAAAAAGAGAATAGCCCCTACAGAATTTTTACCTTAGGCTCATAAATTGCTTTCTTTCTACTACTATTCTTTAATGACCTCTGCCACAGAACCTTGCCTCTGGAATCCCCACATATTAAATTGTTCTCCATAATTCATGCTAATGCTGGACTTTTCCCATGCATTTAATTTGTATTTTTATCGACCTTTGCCTCCACCATATCATCCTCTGCCTCTTTGAAGACCGTATCTTGCTCGTCATGTGTTTGATCTTATTCGTTCTTACACCAAGCTTTCCTTCACCACATACTCATACTGCAGGTAGTAGCCCTTTAATATTCCTTACCCACACGTTTACTCTAGTAACCTGGACACTGACTGATCTCTTCGCCTAGTGTTGCCCTTTCGGAGTAACATACCCAAGTCTACTACTTTCTGATTCGGGTAAGGTTTTGTGGGCATGTAAGAAATCTAAGAAAGCCACATTGGATGCCTTATTGTCAGTAGGACTTAAAGAAAGGAAACAGAAGCACTCGGGGCATATTATCAACAAAGGGCGTTACATTATCGCCGCTTTTATCGGCAGGAAACTGCCGATAAAGCGGCAATAATGGGCTTGATAATATGCTCTATGAATTCCAATCGAAGCCCATGTTAGATGTAAAGACATTTAACATGGGCTTCGATTGGAATTCAATAGAGCATATTATCAAGCCCATTATCGCTGCTTTATCGGCAGTTTCCTGCCGATAAAAGCGGCAATAATGTAACGCCCTTTCTTGATAATATGCCCCCGGGTGTTTCAGGTAGTGTGCTTTGGGCTTCTGTGAAACCCATGAAGGCAAGCAAGGAGACAAAGAAGAGGATGCTGTAGTGAGCAGGTTTTACTCACTGTCCGACTTAACATGCCCGTTCTCTGCTTGCAGGTTTTGATCTTTAAACTGAAAGTAAAAAGCATCCTGCTGGGGGAGTTACCCAGGTTCTTTAGACAGCCTGTGGGTTGGAACGGTGTTACATAATCATTTTTCTGGCTCTACAATTGCTGACTTTGCCCCGAAACCTTGAAATAGCTGAAGACTGCCTGTAACCTTGTATTTAACTTTACTCTATTGTACTTCCACTATTCCAAGTCACTGGCCACTCTAGTGCGCAGCTTTCCAAAGGTAAATCCTAACAGGTATTTGGAGGCTAATTCATATTTGTCTTTAGCTGTCCTTCCTTTCTTGCTTTTAAAGCACCCAAATTTACTCATCGATACCCAGAACCAAGAAGAAAGGAATTTAGTTGCCAGTGGTAGCATTTGGGTCAAAACAGTCCACACCACTGGAATTCAGTGATGGGGATTGGTTGTCGCCTGTCGGAAGATGGGGGACCCTAGAACCGGCGGGCGGAAAACTCAATGCCGCTGGAGGAGAGGGGGACTGTGTTTGACTGTCATACTCTTGATAATTGCTCTGAATGGTATGGTGACTCCTGGACCTTTCTGTCTCCTCACAGCTCTTCCTGGTGGAGCGGGCAGGCCGTCGGACATTACATCTACTGGGATTGGCTGGCATGAGCGGGTGTGCAGTCCTGATGACTGTAGCGCTGGTGTTACTGGTGAGTCACAGAAGATCTTAACTAGCTGGTGGATGAACATTGCTGGGCTCCACGCGGTGCCTGACTTCTGTGAGTTGTCTCAGAGCAGCCCCTGGTGGCTTGGATGGGAATCACATGCGAAGGTTAGGAACAGCCTGTAGAGACTGGGTTGAACACAAGATGGCGCTAGGGTGCAAGTTCCACAGTAGTGGTGAGGCAGGTCTCACCAGTTCACACAAGACACATATATTCAGTTAGTCACATTTATGTTCCAGGAGGAAATAGTAGGATGTAGGTAGGACAACAGGGGACACCACCAGTAGGAAGCTTGCATCTGCTCAGCCTCCGACCCCAGCTGACTCGCACAGGCCACATCCCGCTCCAGAATTATCATACTGCAGGCTGAGCAGTAACACATAACACACAGCATAGATGGAATAAATGGTGCATGGGCAGAAGCTGCTGGATAAGCTGGGAGGCACTGGAGATGAAACCTGAGCTAATCTCATGCCCTCTTCTCAGGCCAGATCTCACCTCATCCTCACTAAGGCAGGGTCTTCCTGGTTCACAACCTCTGACTTTTAAAGGTGTTTGCAATGTTTTTGCCACATTCAATGATGTAAAATAAATCTGCCTTTAAGTATATGTTCTACGCACATCAGAAATTCTGTTTTCATGCGTTCAGACGACAGTATCTCTAGATCAGTACCTATGAATTGATGAATACATCAGTAACGATGGAGGTGTTCTTGTCGATGGGAAGTGTGTGACAGGTTTGTCCCGCTGGAGCCTTTCCTATTGTCTTATGTCATATCCTGCAGGTGAGCAGCAACCTAGGGTGTCCCCCTGCACCCCTCCGCCCAATCCCCACGGTGCACAGTGCCCCCGCGTGGGCGAGTACCATACATTGCCAATAGACCCGATTCAGCCGGGAGACTCCCTATTTGTACAACCAAAATGGCTTTCTTTTATCTGTCTCCTGCCTGAAATTGCCTCTGCTTCAATAGAAGTCAATGGGGAAAATACTTTCCCCCCATTTTCCCCCAAAATCTCCCACTTTCCTGCTCTTAAATGTTGGCATGTAGCCACGTTTCCTGTGGAAATCCTGTCAGCACACCCAGCAGTGCAGACGGCCTGGCAAGGACAGTGTCATGGCGGACAGATTACAGAAGCGTTCCTGGGACAGCGCCAGCGGGCCTGTCCTTCAAAGACAGACAGGTGCATGGATGTCTGCTGACCAGGCCTCGCTGTGCCTCCTGCTGCCCTTCGAGTGATGGTATCTTTTACCACTTGGTGGGAGGAAAGGGCGGGATCTAAGGGCCGGGGGTGTCACTGAGGCGCTGCTCGTCACGGAATCACTTTTCTGGCGTTTAGGTTTTGTTGGTATTTTCAATGTTAAATAAAGTATTTGGTGGTGTCTCTAACCTGCTTTGGGCCAACTGGCACACCTCTAGAGACTTCCCTGCATCTTCCCCTCTGCACACTTCACTCTTCTCTGCACTGCCATTCTGTTCTCTGACCTTCCCTCTCTGCACCTCCCCCTCTACTCTGCATCTCCCTTCTCTTTTCTGCACCATCCCTCTCTTCTCTGCACCTCCCCTCTCTTCTCTGCACCTTCCCTCTCTTCTCTGCACCTTCCCTCTCTTCTCTGCATCTTCCCTCTCTTCTCTGCACCGTCCCTCTCTTCTCCGCACCTCTCCTCTCTTCTCCGCACCTTCCTCTCTTCTCTGCACCTCTCCTCTCTTCTCTGCACCTCTCCTCTCTTCTCTGCACCTCTCCTCTCTTCTCTGCACCGTCCCTCTCTTCTCCGCACCTCTCCTCTCTTCTCTGCACCTTACCTCTCTTCTCTGCACCTTCCCTCTCTTCGCTGAACCTTCCCTCTCTTCTCTGCACCTCTCCTCTCTTCTCTGCACCTTCTATCTCTTCTCTGCACCTATCCCCCTCTTCTCTGCACCTCTCCTCTCTTCTCTGCACCTTCCATCTCTTCTCTGCACCTATCCCCCCTCTTCTCTGCACCTCTCCTCTCTTCTCTGCACCTTCCCTTTCTTCTCTGCACCTCTCCTCTCTGCACCTTCCCTCTCTCCTCTGCACCTTCCCTCTCTTCTCTGCACCTCTCCTCTCTGCACCTTCCCTCTCTCCGCTGCACCTTCCCTCTCTTCTCTGCACCTTCCCTCTCTTCTCTGCACCTTCCCTCTCTTCGCTGCACCTTCCCTCTCTTCTCTGCATCTCTCCTCTCTTCTCTGCACCTTCCCTCTCTTCTTTGCACCTCCCCTCTTTTCCCTGCACCTCCTCTCTCTTCTCTGCACATTTCCCTCTCTTCTCTGCACCTCCCCTCTCTTCTTTGCCCCTACCCTCTCTTCTCTGCACCTCTCCTCTCTTCCCTGCCTTTCCCTCTCTTCTCTGCACCTCCCCTCTCTTCTGTGCACCTCTCCTCTCTTCTCTGCACCTCTCATCTCTTCCCTGCCTTTCCCTCTGTTCTCTGCACCTCCCCTCTGTTCTCTGCACCTCTCCTCTCTTCTCTGCACCTCCCCTCTCTTCCCTGCCATTTCCCTCTCTTCTCTGCACCTTCCCTCTCTTCTCTGCACATCTCCTCTCTTCTCCCTTCAGGCATGTCGCAAACATAGCACAGGGGAGAACCAGTTGGTGAAGAGCCAGTGGCAAGGTGTAAGCGACAGCCTTTGTGGATGTGTTTGCATCATACAGCTCATGGTGCCTCACTATTGTGCCTTGGTGGCTACTTGCATATTAGTTAAAGAGTACAAGTCCTGTCTGTAGATTCCCATTCATGCTAGGGTATCTGAATAATGCACATACCCGGTGGGTGATTCACAAGCAAACATCTTAGGTAAGTTTGTTGTGTGCCTATTTTACTGTTACCGTGCTCGGTTTATTCTGTAATTATATACCCCTGCAGAAAAGTGCTTTTATTCTCTTAATTAAAAGATTTGTGGTCTCTGCATCCTGCCACCCAAGCGCGTGTTACTGGATGGACTGTTTTGTTTACATGCATGAATACATACATTTTTATTTATACATACTTTTGTGACCAGGGGTGTGCATAAAGGTGGTGGCAATTCTTCCTTTCTACAGAAGGAAGGCCTCCTGCTCCTTTAGTCCGTCAAGTGTCTCTGTCCTGCAGGTTAGTGGGTGCAAGTGGCAGGGCTCGGTCCTCAAGGACTGGGATCTGGTACCGGGGCAGAAAGTAACTCTGGAAATTGACTGTAGCTCTGCCTTGCATTAGAAGCACTTGTTGAGAAACCGTGTGTTCCCAGGGCAAAAGAGCCCACAACGTGGTTCATTCATAAATAACAGGCTAGTTCCTGGAAGTTCAATATTGCCTCGTTGGGGTGGTCGTTGTGAGCATGAAGTTTGGAACTGCCAAGAGCCCTGTGCTCCCATCATAATCAATCAGAGTACTTGTAAAGCGCTCTACTTACCTTTGAGGGTCTCAAGGCGCTGAGGGGAGAGGGGGGTGCTGCTACTGCTCGAAGAGCCAGGTCTTGAGGAGTCTTCTGAAGGCGAGTAGGTCTTGGGTCTGCCGTATATGGGTAGGGAGGGTGTTCCAGGTGTTGGTGGCGAGGTAGGAGAAGGATCTGCCGCCGGAGGTCGTTCGTTGGATGCGGGGGACAGTGGCGAGGGCGAGGCTGGCAGAGCGGAGCTGACGGGTGGGGGTGTGGAAGCTGAGTCTGCTGTTCAGGTAGGCTGGTCTGGCGTTGTGGAGTGCTTTGTGTGCGTGGGTGATGTGCTCCTTTGCTCTTCATTTTCTATAGCACCACTCCACAGCTGGTATTTTGTATATTCTCGGGTACCATATATCCAGCAATTGTTCAGTGTCCCATTGCCTTGTCTGCAGAGTCTTGGGATGTTCATCCCTAGATCAGTGAAGATTCGATCTATGTAAGTCCAGTTGGCAATGCGTTCCTGCTTATGGGTCTTGTGTCTTCCCAACTAACAGGCACCTGAAATTGAACGTTGGATGAATTTGCTATGGTGTCGCGAATATGGGCCCGGTGTGAAATAAAGGGCACTTAATTGTAAATGTAAATGTAATTTGTACTTGTAAAGCGCACTAATACCCCAACTGGGGTGTCCTGGCGCTGTAACGCATACCGCTGTGGAACCCTTCCTGACTTTTCCCTGTGAAATGTACACTCCTGGGCACCCCCAAGGTGAAGCCAGACATCCCATCGCTGTTGGGGCCGTTGTGGAGATTAAGCAAGCTATTGCCCAGAGTTGCAGAGTGGGACTCCATGATTGGAATAGGCACAGAGGCAAGAATGATCAGGTCCGAGGAAATTGAGCCGAGACGGGAATTGAACCCGGGTCCCGGGCCAGACCTCTGCATCAGGGTCTGCCACTCTAACCATTGGCCTTCATAGGTGTATAACTACAGATTACCTGCCTGCATTCTCTCTATGTCTTACAGTTACTGTTAGTTGCTGTTAAGTCTTTAGTTTAGGTACTCATTGAGTAGTCCAGTGTACCAATAACTATCATAGTGATCGACCTCATAAGAAATGTGTCTGGCTGAGTAATCAATATTCACTGATGGATAGACATTCAATTAAGTTAGTGAGGGTGTCAGACCCAATATGATTTCTGGCTATCGTTCCAGCAGTTTTGGCGAGTATGTCCTCCTCTTACGAGACACAATTCTTGGCAGAGCCGGCTGAGCACATTCCAAAATAAAGATTATCAGCATTGTGAAAAGAAACAACATTTATAAAGCATCTGCGGTTAGCCAATCAAAATCACTAAACAAATGGAACTCAGACAGTTGACCACCAAACTGGAAAAAAAAGGTCTTCAAGGCTTTCCAGAAGGACGCCACGGCCTGACTTTTCCTTAAGGAGTCTAGTTGAAAAAGCAGGGCCCCCACCCTAGCTTCATGGAACTTGGGACCACAAAGGAGGTGGGCAGGTTCAAGGCCAATGCGGCGGCCGCCTGAATGCGTACCAAGTACCAAGGAGTTTTAAAAAAGCTACAGTTGGTGCAGAATGCTGCGGCCAGATTGATCACGGCTACCCCCAAGTATACTTCCATCTCTGGCACTATTGAACAGCTTCATTGGTTGCCAGGGAAGACAAGAACCAAATTTAAAGCACTTTGCATTGCGTATAAAGCAATTCACTCTCAAGGCCCTGCCTTTTTAAAGGACGCACTCTGCCCCTACAATCCTGTCAGATCCCTCCGATCTTCTACTGCCGGTCTGATGCAGGTTCCCGGGACTAAGAAGGTCTCCTGGAGAGACAGGTCCTTTATAGTGACCACTATCAAACTACGGAACAGTCTTCCAAGCCACATCAAAACCTGTACCTCCCTTCTTTCTTTCCGTAAACAGATAAAGACCTGGCTGTTTAAACAATAACTACTCATGGATTAGTATAGTGGACACTCAGCGCCGAGACACCCTCGGGTATTTGTGCGCTCAACAAAATCTCCTAAAATAAAATAAATAAATAAATAAGCGGGGTACACGCAGAGTCCCTTGGCATTTCCTCTACAGAAATACATCATTTTGTGATAGAGAGCATTGGAATTTAGGCTGGCTCGCTGGAAAATACTAGTATGCAAAGATTCCATATCCAGACACATCATTGGTTGATTCTCAGGATCATAGTCGATCCCTTTGGTAAGATTTAGGACATATCTGGTATCATGAAGGCATGTTGCGTTTTCCTAACCTCAGGTTTTAACAACAAATGGTCCCAGAAGAGGGACGTTGCTTCTTGTGCTAATGGCTGTACGATGCGACTGCCTGTGAATTGGGTCCAACTCTTGAAACCTTAAAGAACCTAAAAAAAGATGGTATTCTATGGTTAACCAAGGGGAGGAATTCCGCTTCCCATTGGTTTTCCAGTCTACAACCTCTCCTTCTGTGAGCGAGGTCTGGATTTTGCCCCTGATCTCTGGGGTAGGGTCGCCGGTCAGTTCCTTACACCCTGTCATGTCAGCCAGAAGCTCTTGGCATTCCTGATAGTGGCTGTTTTTGTTTTGAACGACTATGTGACTCTTTTCAATGAGACCCCAAACACTTTCCAACTGTCTCAGAGAACAGAAACCTCCTTCTTTCCCGATTCATCCATTCAATTCCACATTGGTCACAAGGAAAGTTGCTTGATCGTAAAATCAGTTCATCCTGAGCTCCTGATTGGAAGTCACAAACACAGATTCGCCTTGCCTGGGTGCAGGATCCTGAGAACTTAACTAGTCGCAGCCTTTCCCAAGATAACCCTATACATACGTGTACAGACACACACAAGCTCACGAGTAGGGGGGTTGGGTAGGTCTGGAATGGAGGTTCTCATGGCGAAGAAGCACGGATGCAAGTAAGCACGGAATCTTCATTCACAGTTAAATACTGAGTATAAAAGCCACCTTGGTCCCAGAAAATGTGGCAGTAGGGAAGGAGAAGAACGGGTTCGAGAAAGGAACAGGATCATTCTACATACACTAGGCAAAGGCCCCTTGGACCACCGAGACGACTGCAATGAACTCTGAGCAAAAACAGCATCTCCTCTTGAATGGAGGAAGGGGCCTCCAGGTGGCTGCTCGGCACATTTTGGAACCAGGAATGAGCCACTGGCTCTAATGCCAGGGGGCTGTGGTACACAATGATACATTAGACAATCCAAGTTTGTTTGGAGGACGGTAGGTTTTTCCTGAGTAGGCTATATTGACAAAAGTTGATTCGCTTTTCTAATATATATCACGTTCTCCAGGTAATATTTAGATTCAGCCAAGCGTGTAGGGCGATTTCTCTGACGGAGAGGTTGTGTTTTGAAAGAAAAGTGACAAACATTGAGTGAGTTACACGGAAAGGAAGGATGGGTCGCCGTGACGACAGCATTTCTGTGAAACAGAAAATAGGGATAGCCAATTTTCTCTCGTCACTCTCAGTGTAGGTATCATTACAGCGGGACTACTCTGATGTGCTCAGCCAGGATACCAAATACGACCCATAAACACATTAAAAGTGAAATGTAATAGTACAGACCGTGCTGTCCAGTTTTGTGGCATAAGATAACATTCCCTACAACCAACACATTCACATGGGCTGTGTTTGCAGGATCCACTCCAAAGAAACAATCTTGGCTTTCTCTTGAAAAAGTATTTTTAGTGTCACTTTTTGTGGGTAGGGCAAAGAGCCATATTTGTGGGTTCTGGAAGACTAGGGGGCTCGGATCATTGTTGTGCGAAAATCATGGCCTTTCGTGATAGCCACACTGCCTTGTCCTGATCAGAGCGATTTCTTCAGCACCCAGTAGGTTTGGCAGGTCATCGAACCAGAGGTGCCTGGCTCGGCACACCTCGACCAGGTACAGCCGACGAGTAGCACTTGCTGGCTCCAACTGTGATGCAGGTAAACCAGAGAAAAACAAGTGACGTAAGGGAAGCCAATCTTGTATTAAACGCCCCTTAGTCGCTTTCTTATGTTTTATTACAAAATGCCTGCCGCTTGACGTGGGCTCTCACTCATTCTCCCTGAATCCTGGAGTCCATCCTGGATCAGTTTTAGCTGCTGAGACTGATTTTTGATCCAGTAAAGTTTTAAACTGCAAATGCGCAGATCCTCTCGTGCTGTAACAAAAACTTTTAGACAATTTCTTGCCTATGAGGGACCCCGCCATCAGTCACATGGGGTCAGTGTACCTCTACTTTGACCCTTTTTATCACTTTAAAATTTAACTTTCCCCGATGGGGACCATGTTCCGATGCACAAAATGGCGGCAGCAACTTTCAGATTGCTGCTAGCCAATCACGGCATTGCTGTTGGCACGTGGATCCGCGATTCCGTCTGTATCCTCAGCAGATTCATGTCTCTAGATGTACATAAATCGTTTTACTTTAATACTCCAAAATCACTGAACAGATTTAAACCAAATTACAAAAGGCACTCTTTCTGGACCAAGATCTATCTTTCTGCCAAATTTGGTGTCATTTCATTCAGCGATTCAGGCTGTAGTTGTGTCTAAAATACCTATGGGAAATTGCGAGGGGAAAACACATTTTGGGACTCCCCTTTATCGTGGACGCTTGACGGATCACCCCAAAACATTCCAGCCAACAGCTGAAGTGACTGGCACACTATTTTTTAAACGTTTGTGTAGATTTGTCAAACGGCGCCAAAATTATTAGCAAAATAAAAAATGTTTTACCTATGGAAACTAGGTCCTAACTATGCATACTGGTGACTGCCAGTAGGTATTATATTGTAAAGCGTGAACTAATCACCCCTAAGGTCTCAAGGCGCTGGGGGCCATCGGGGAGATTAAGTGAGCTATTGCCCAGAGTCACATGGTGCTGAGCTGAACCGCGAACCCCGCTGCTGCGGAGTCAGTCACTCTGGCAACTGCGCCACACTTCTGTATGTATACGTATGAATGTATAGTTTAAACAAAATGGAGAAAGCAGGCTTTGATAATTGTTTGCTTTTAAAAAAAAGGCTTCTTTTCAGAAAGTATCCTGAAGGAGTATAAAAAAGAAAACTAAACTGGTGGCAGATATAGATACCAAAAATGGTATGGAAGAAAGCGTGTGGCTCTGGACTGAAGGAGTATGTACTGATGAGGTTTACTTTCTTCTCCTTTCTGTGCAGGACAAGGTGCCGGCCATGAGCTACGTCAGTATGGTTGCCATCTTTGGCTTTGTGGCCTTTTTTGAGATTGGTCCTGGCCCCATTCCTTGGTTCATCGTAGCCGAACTGTTCAGCCAAGGCCCGCGGCCAGCAGCCATGGCAGTCGCCGGATTCTCTAACTGGACGGCCAACTTCATCATCGGGATGTGTTTCCAGTATGTGGCGGTAAGTGTTGGAAAGATGGTCAATGTGTACAGACGCAGAGGGTGATGGAAGCCAGATTTTAGTAGATCATTAGCAGGTTGAGGTGTAGTTTTGGCATAAGCAGAGACAACGTTATTGAGTGCACAGACTCCGCTCTGGAGCAAAAGACGACCAGGGCATGAACAACAGAAAGAAACTTAGGGACCGGAAGCAAACAGTCCTAGGCACATACGTGGAATTAGGAATGGTGGTTGCTTGTAATATGCTCTATGAACTTGATTGCTTAGACAATGAACTCCTCAAGGGGTGACCTTGAAAGTAGAGGGTGTGCTGGGCCAGAATATGGGCATTGCTGAGAGGGACACCCCTCATTTCAACAAAGACAGTGTTGTAATAGTTGCAGAGACTTTGTGGTTGCACTGAGACCAAGGAAGAATCAGTGAGAGGGTCCACCGCTGCTTTCCCAGGGTGCCAGAGACAAGCGGCCAGCAGTGTCTAGCCTCCTCCAGGCACCCTCAGACCCCAACGAGACGAGGGCAGAGCAGCAGATCAGGAGCAGACAGGAGAGGAGCATGGCTCAAGGCAAGAAGCAGGCTTTTGCTATTAATTACAGACCTTTTGCTGCAGATCCAAACAAAGCTGCCAAGCTTGACATGTCAATACAGATCTAAAGATACATTGGGAGATGCCCCAGGCATGACTAGCAGAGCCTGGACTGCATGTAAAGAGGGAGGTCCTTCAAGGATGAACAGTCAGGCACGAGCAATCGATAGATAATCGCTCAAGACACGATATACAGTTTGACATGGAGATCATAAGATGACGTGTAAAGTCTACGTTATGGGCATTACAACAGGTTATAGGTGTGACGTAAAGCCTGAGTTATGGACAGAACAAGATGCCATTGGATGACGTATAAAGTCTGAGTTATGGAGAGCACAAGGTATGGCACATTAATTGGACATTTTATCAAATGCATAGGCTTTGCAATGCAGCCCGCATGAACCTCTGTAGGGCGTCAGCAGGACAAGCCGATTCCATAACCCCAGCAGCGTTGAGCCAGAAATAGAAGAACTGTGGCGCGTTTCAGAGGGAAGTCATGCTGGGAAGACAAGCCCTGTGAGAGTTTGCTAGGGAGGTCACTATGTAAACAAGCATTGGAAATGCAATAGGTCTCGCATTAGGAAAGTTTGAGCTATTGGTATTGTAAATGACACTTTTTTTATTTATGTGTTGGTTTTGAAAGTAGCAAAATTAATAGCTTTGTCAGTTACAATGTCAATATTTTTAACTTTTGCAAATGTGACACCTATAGCATTTGTAATGCAATGTGTGTTGTATTTACGTGACTTAGATGTATTGATATTACAAATAACAATGGCTTTTCATTTTGTAAATAATTAATACTTAAATAAAAGTTATTGTAATTTATAATGGCAATAGCTTAAACGTTTGTAAATAACTTTTGTGAAGATTATGTTCAGTATATTTTATTGTGACGACAATCCAAGAACATTGCATTTACACCTACACACACAGAGCCACACACATGTAGATGTGGTGGTGGTGGATCTGGGGGATATGGTGGTGGTGGATGTGGTGGTGGTGGTGATGGTGGTGGATGTGGGGGTGGATGTGGGGGTTGTGGTGGATGTGGTGGTGGTGGTGGAGGTGGTGGTGGTGGTGGTGGGGGTGGTGGAGGTGGTGGTGGATGTGGTGGTGGTGGTGGAGGTGGTCGATGTGGTGTTGATGTGGTGGATGTGGTGGTGGTGGATGTGGTGGTTGTGGATGTGGTGAAAGTGGTGGTGGATGTGGTGGTGGAAGTGATGGTGGTGGGTGTGGTGGATGCGGTGGTGGATGCGGTGGTGGATGTGGTGGTGGTGGATGCGGTGGTGGATGAGGTGGTGGATGAGGTGGTGGTGGATGCGGTGATGGATGTGGTGGTGGTGGTGGATGTGGTGGTGGTGGATGTGGTGGTGGTGGTGGATGTGGTGGTGGTGGTGGATGCGGTGGAAGTGGTGCATGTGGTGGTGGATGTCATGGTGGATGTGAAGGTGATGGATGTGATGGTGGATGTGGTGGATGTGGTGGTGGATGTGGTGGATGTGGTGGTGGATGTGATGGTGATGGTGGATGTGGTGGTGGTGATGGTGGATGTGGTGGTGTTGTGGTGGATGTGGTGGTGGTGGATGTGGTGGTTGTGGATATGGTGGTTGTGGTGGATGCGTTGGTGGATGAGGTGGTGGATGAGGTGGTGGATGAGGTGGTGGATGTGGTGGTGGCTCCCTCAACATCCACTAGCTAAGGTCTCTGTCTGTTTAACTCTGTATCTAAGCCTTCATTACATCTACTACATTTCTCTGGACTGCCTATTTATTTTTTCAACCTTTTCATTTCAAAATACTTTATTCGGTATTTTGCAACCATAAAAGCACATGACAGACAAATATAAACTCAATAAATAAGTTAAAATACAATTAAAAAACAAAACTTTAACAACAGCCCTTTACAGATTCAGAATGGATAAGAATATAAATAATAGGAAGCATTTTCTAACAAAGACTAACTAGTGAGCTAGTAACCCTGCATCTGAACTTCCAGCGGAACTCCCTTTAGAAAGTTACATAAGGAACACTGAAAAGTTTCGTTAACAATACATGCTCTTTAAGAAAATAACCTATTCCTGTGCCCGTGAAAACTGTGGGGAGAGAAAACTCCCAGGACATTGCTTGGGAGGGGGTAATGAGCAAGAGTAATTTGAACAGAACAAAAATAGCATCCATTTGAATAAAATGGTCTCTACACAAAAGTGACATACCTAAACTTCGTTAGTAAACACTCTTAATAAAATTGTGCAACATTAATTAATCAGTTGCTTCTATATTCATTAGAAAAATCATTAAATAATCAAAAATCTGTCTGTCAAATTGCACATATAAAAAAAGCTTCCACAACTGATGGCAGGTAGCTAGCACAGATTCATCAGGGCTCCCAAACTGGCTGGGGTAATGTCCTTACCACATGGTGGTGGTAATACTTCAAGTGATTTAAAAAAAAATTTACATTCAAGTTTAACTTCGGGGAATTGGTACTAACAATTGGAACAGATCTAACTGACCAGTATTACTGTGCAGTGTTTGTGAATAATTGTGGGACGTGTGCTGCGTACAGGCAGGAACGCCACCCTTGTGGAAGTGCAATTTGCCAACTACTCCGAATTTTAATTCAGGTGGACACATCTCATGCACTTGATTTCAAGTTAACGGCAGCCGTTTTGTTGTACTTGTTATATGCACACTTTCTGCACCGTAACAAACGCCCTTGATAATGTAATTTGTGAGAGTGGGGTTACATCATGGTGCCCGCGGAGGCAGCACACGCAGCCTGGTGATACGAGAGACAAGGAGAAACACGGCCGTCAAAGTGAAAGTACGGCCGGCTGAGGGCATTGCTGTGGGGAGGGGGGATGAGAAATGCGACAGGCGGGCAGGGGAGGGGGTGGAGCGGGGAGAGCGGCATGAGGGTGTGAAGCAGCAGGGGAGGAGTGCTGCTGGCGATTGACTGGCGATTTGATGATGTGCACGCGCATTTTAGGTCAATGCGCTTGCGCATTGACCTAAAAGCGCACGGGCACAACATCAAATCGCCAGTCAATCGCCAGTCTAGGTAAAGCTTATTTAAGCCCCTATAGAGATTGCCAGCTATGCGCATGCGCACAGCAGGCGAGCCCTAAAAAGGAACAACAATTCACTTAGGGCCAGGGTCTCCCACTTAACTCCCCTAAGACTACAGCTAGAGTCAAATCTAGATGTGTTGACTGAGCAGCAAGCCTCAGCAAACCATGCAGTTTTTTTTTGTTGCACAGTCTATTTTTGTGTCCATTGGATTGTGTAGTATATACTATTGCTGTGTTATAAAAGATAAGCACTGGGCTGGCCTTTAGTGTACTGCGCCTGCTTCAGTGTTGAATTCTGAGGTCTTCCCTCCACACTACGGGGTATATTAGCAAGAACCCCGTTAAAATTACCGCCGTTTTAGCGGCAGGAAACAGCAGTTAAAATGGCGTTAATGGGCTTGCTAATATGCGTTATAGAATTCCAATAGCACAAGGCGTCTCATATCCAGACATGAAGCAGGGACAGGAGATGTTTCACTCTCCAGACACAAAGCAGTGACACAAGGCGTCTCATATCCAGACATGAGACAGAGACAGGAGATGGGTCACTCTCCAGACACAAAGCAGAGACACAAGGCTTCTCATATCCAGACATAAGACAGAGACAGGAGATGGGTCACTCTCCAGACACAAAGCAGAGACACAAGGCTTCTCATATCCAGACATGAGACAGAGACAGGAGACGGGTCACTCTCCCGACACAAAGCAGAGACACAAGGCTTCTCATATCCAGACATGAGACAGAGACAGGAGACGGGTCACTCTCCCGACACAAAGCAGAGACACAAGGCTTCTCATATCCAGACATGAGACAGAGACAGGAGATGGGTCACTCTCCAGACACAAAGCAGAGACACAAGGCTTCTCATATCCAGACATGAGACAGACAGGAGATCAGTCAATCTACTGACACAAAGCAGAGACAGAGGGCGTCTCATATCCAGACATCAATCAGAGAGACAGGAGATCGTTCACTCTCCAGAAACAAAGCAGAGACACAAGGGGTCTCATATCCAGACATGAGACAGAGACAGGAGATGGGTCACTCTCCAGACAAAAAGCAGAGACACAAGGCTTCTCATATCCAGACATGAGACAGAGACGGGAGATGTGTCACTCTCCAGACACAAAGCAGAGACACAAGGCTTCTCATATCTAGACATGAGACAGACAGGGGATCAGTCAATCTACTGATACAAAGCAGAGACAGACGGCGTCTCATATCCAGACATCAATCAGAGAGACTGGAGATCGGTCACTCTCCAGAAACAAAGCAGAGACACAAGGGGTCTCACATTCAGACATGAGACAGAGACAGGGGATGGGTCACTCTCCAGACACAAAGCAGAGACACAAGGCTTCTCATATCTAGACATGAGACAGACAGGGGATCAGTCAATCTACTGATACAAAGCAGAGACAGACGGCGTCTCATATCCAGACATCAATCAGAGAGACTGGAGATCGGTCACTCTCCAGAAACAAAGCAGAGACACAAGGGGTCTCACATTCAGACATGAGACAGAGACAGGGGATGGGTCACTCTCCAGACACAGAGCAGAGACACAAGGGGTCTCATATACAAACATCAATCAGAGAGACTGGAGATGTGTCACTCTCCAGACACAAAGCAGAGACACAAGGCTTCTCATATCCAGACATGAGACAGAGACAGGAGATGGATCACTCTCCAGACAAAAAGCAGAGACACAAGGCTTCTCATATCCAGACATGAGACAGAGACAGGAGATGGATCACTCTCCAGACAAAAAGCAGAGACACAAGGCTTCTCATATCCAGACATGAGACAGAGACAGGAGATCGGTCAATCTACTGACACAAAGCAGAGACAGACGGCGTCTCATATCCAGACATGAGACAGAGACAGGAGATCGGTCAATCTACTGACACAAAGCAGAGACACAAGGCGTCTCATATCCAGACATGAGACAGAGACAGGAGATGTGCCACTCTCCAGACAAAAAGCAGAGACACAAGGCTTATCATATCCAGACATGAGACAGACAGGAGATGGGTCACTCTCCAGACACAAAGCAGAGACACAAGGCTTCTCATATCCAGACATGAGACAGAGACAGGAGACGGGTCACTCTCCCGACACAAAGCAGAGACACAAGGCTTCTCATATCCAGACATGAGACAGAGACAGGAGATGGGTCACTCTCCAGACACAAAGCAGAGACACAAGGCTTCTCATATCCAGACATGAGACAGACAGGAGATCAGTCAATCTACTGACACAAAGCAGAGACAGAGGGCGTCTCATATCCAGACATCAATCAGAGAGACAGGAGATCGTTCACTCTCCAGAAACAAAGCAGAGACACAAGGGGTCTCATATCCAGACATGAGACAGAGACAGGAGATGGGTCACTCTCCAGACAAAAAGCAGAGACACAAGGCTTCTCATATCCAGACATGAGACAGAGACAGGAGATCGGTCAATCTACTGACACAAAGCAGAGACAGAGGGCGTCTCATATCCAGACATCAATCAGAGAGACAGGAGATCGTTCACTCTCCAGAAACAAAGCAGAGACACAAGGGGTCTCACATTCAGACATGAGACAGAGACAGGGGATGGGTCACTCTCCAGACACAGAGCAGAGACACAAGGGGTCTCATATACAAACATCAATCAGAGAGACTGGAGATGTGTCACTCTCCAGACACAAATCAGAGACGCAAGGCTTCTCATATCCAGACATGAGACAGAGACAGGAGATGGGTCACTCTCCAGACAAAAAGCAGAGACACAAGGCTTGTCATATCCAGACTAGAGACAGAGACAGGAGATCGGTCAATCTACTGACACAAAGCAGAGACACAAGGCTTCTCATATCCAGACATGAGACAGAGACAGGAGATGGATCACTCTCCAGACAAAAAGCAGAGACACAAGGCTTCTCATATCCAGACATGAGACAGAGACAGGAGATGGATCACTCTCCAGACAAAAAGCAGAGACACAAGGCTTCTCATATCCAGACATGAGACAGAGACAGGAGATCGGTCAATCTACTGACACAAAGCAGAGACAGACGGCGTCTCATATCCAGACATGAGACAGAGACAGGAGATCGGTCAATCTACTGACACAAAGCAGAGACACAAGGCGTCTCATATCCAGACATGAGACAGAGACAGGAGATGTGCCACTCTCCAGACAAAAAGCAGAGACACAAGGCTTATCATATCCAGACATGAGACAGACAGGAGATGGGTCACTCTCCAGACACAAAGCAGAGACACAAGGCTTCTCATATCCAGACATGAGACAGACAGGAGATCAGTCAATCTACTGACACAAAGCAGAGACAGAGGGCGTCTCATATCCAGACATCAATCGGAGAGACAGGAGATCGGTCACTCTCCAGAAACAAAGCGGAGACACAAGGGGTCTCACATCCAGACATGAGACAGAGACAGGGGATGGGTCACTCTCCAGACACAGAGCAGAGACACAAGGGGTCTCATATACAAACATCAATCAGAGAGACTGGAGATGTGTCACTCTACTGACACAAAGTAGAGACACAAGGCTTCTCATATCCAGACATGAGACAGAGACAGGAGATGGGTCACTCTCCAGACAAAAAGCAGAGACACAAGGCTTGTCATATCCAGACATGAGACAGAGACAGGAGATCGGTCAAACTACTGACACAAAGCAGAGACACAAGGCTTCTCATATCCAGACATGAGACAGAGACAGGAGATCGGTCAATCTACTGACACAAAGCAGAGACACAAGGCTTCTCATATCCAGACATGAGACAGACAGGAGATCAGTCAATCTACTGACACAAAGCAGAGACAGAGGGCGTCTCAGATCCAGACATCAATCAGAGAGACAGGAGATGGGTCACTCTGCAGACACAAAGCAGAGACACACGGCGTCTCATATCCAGACATGAGACATAGACAGGGGATGGGTCACTCTCCAGACACAGAGCAGAGACACAAGGCTTCTCATATCCAGACATGAGACAGACAGGAGATCGGTCAATCTACTGACACAAAGCAGAGACAGACGGCGTCTCATATCCAGACATCAATCAGAGAGACAGGAGATCGGTCACTCTCCAGACACAAATCAGAGACACACGGCGTCTCTTATCCAGACATCAATCAGAGAGACAGGAGATCGGTCACTCTCCAGAAACAAAGCAGAGACACAGGGCTTCTCACATTCAGACATGAAGCAGATACAGGAGATTGCTTATTCTCCAGATTAAAAGCAGAGGCACCAGACTTCTCACACGTTCACTTGAAGCACAGAGAGGGGGTGGATGGGTCTCCAGAGACATACCAGAGGCGTGTTCTCATTAAGCAGCAGCTGTCTGTCGGTGGTGATTTACTGCTCTGACTGCAGGGGTGAGTTGTTCTCTCATCCTGGTGCTGGGCAGAAGCCTCCCTGCTGAACTCGGGGCTGCTTCCGAGGAGCAGAAGTGAATTATGTAGCCCTGTACATAAGGAAGTCCCAGAGTGTAATCTTCGAGGGAACTAGAGATTGAACTTTTGTCCAAAAGTCTTGCTTATTTACAAAATATTTTATTTTTTTCTTGTGTTCAGTAGTTGCCATTGTTTCCTTTTTGCTATGTTGCAAATGTGTCTTTGAAATGATAGTTTTCCAACTAGGAGTAATCCGAGGTTAGTTTCAGACTGGGTCTGTTTCTTGTAGGAAGATCTTATTCAGAGGAGGTTATAAAAGGCAGAGTGTCGTCAAGGTCCATTGCTGGATATTAACGCCCTGCCCCCTAAGTTCTTTCTTTGTAAATGTAAATGTAGTAGTATTTTTATAGCGCACCGATCCGACCCCCGAAGGGGTATTTCAGGCGCTTGTACGCATACCGCTGTGGAACCCTTCCTGGCTTTTCCCTGTGAAGTGTCCACTCCTGGGGCACCCCCAAGGTGAAGCCAGGCATCCCAGCGTTGTTGGGGTCGTTGTGGAGATTAAGCAAGCTATTGCCCAGAGTTGCAGTGTGGGACCCATGATTAGAGTAGGCGCCGAGGCGAGAATTATCAAGTCCGCGGAAATTGAGCCCGAGACCCGCCGAGGCGGGAATTGAACCCTGGTCCCGGTTCAGACCTCTGCATCAGGGTTTGCCGCTCTAACCATTGAGCCACACTTCTCCACAAACTCGCGTCTTCTCGTGTTTAGGGTCCCAACAGAGGTTAAACAGTGTAGGAGTCAGAAAGGAGTGATACCATAGGTGAGTCGAGGAAGTAAATCTCCCTTCTGTGTAGGATCTGTCATGAAGGCCGGATCTGAAACACTGAATGATAGCACTGTATGGCCCTGGCTGGGTAACGATCAAGCAGTCGACTCTAGTGAACAGTACCATAACATCGAGCAACATCAAAATACAGGACTCACCACTGCCTGATTTTTTATTGTATTGCCTCAGACCATTCAAGTGACAATTTCTGTGCTGCCTCCTGCTCTAAAACCAGTCTAGTGAGTGTGCATCAGGTGGTCTGTATTGATTTGTCCTTTTGGTAATGGCAACGCTTGTAGGGTTTCGCTAAAAACAGTCGCACTGCTGCACGGCTGAGACTATTGAGTTTGTCAGTGGATTTGCAGTGTCTTGTCCAGTTTTGAGACAGTCTGGGAATGATACTGTTTCCATGAGAAGAAGGTGATTAAAGCCGACATCTCCCCCTCCGGCTGTGGAGCACAGCAATGGCTCACACTGCAGACAACAGTTGTTATAAACACGACAGCTCACAATCGAGCACAGAAACTAAAGATGCGTACACTACACACATGAAATGTAGTCAAGAGGCGATGGTGGGCACTCCATTCAGGGCGCTTGTAGGTAAGACGCAGCTCAGACTGTAGATGAGACAAGCGTTGGTTCAAACACTCAAGAGGAGAGATGTCTCCCCCTGTGGCAACGGACTAAGGGGCCTATTTACGAGAGGCTTGCGCCACTGGAGCGTCACTTATTTTCATGCTCCGGCGGCACTAGCCTATTAATCGGATGTATGACGTTACAATGCATACCATCACAACGAAACTTTTACAACACAGGGTCCATTACAATGCAGATGCTATTACAACACTTGCCATTACAACGTAAGTATGGGTAAGTATTTTTTTTTTAATTAATGGGAATGTAATAGTAGGGTAAGTGTTGGATAGTGTAGGGGTTAAAATTAAATCTAATACTTACGTTGTAATGACATGCGTTGTAATGGCATGTGTTGTAATGGATCCTGCGTTGTAATGGATCCTGCGTTGTAAAAGTTTAATTGTACTGGTAGTGCGTTGTGAAAGTTGCATTGTAATGGCTGTTTCCCCGATTAATCATATCTATGAGGTGACGCAATGCCACTCTGCGGGGCTGTGCATGGCCTCACAGATACAGAGGAAGACAAAGCTGTGCAAGTCGCTGCGTTGCCTTACTCTGCGCCAGGCGGCGTTCCATGGGTGTTGTGGTGGGTTTCACACCAAGCAACACCCGTGGATTTTTGATACTCTCCAGATTTACTTAATCCCCTAAACGTGGAGCAGTGGCAAACCTTACACCTCCTCAGAGCAGGCGTAACGAGGAGAAACATTTTTATTCCTCCCGGTTGTTCCTTTTTTCCAATCTGCAGCACACATGGAAAGAGGAAAGGGCCTCACTGGATTGTTTTTGTTCGGGAAACTGCCCGTTCCTGCACAAAAACAATCCTACATGTAACACAGACACCAATGCAAGGGGGCCTACGTTGGCGCTAGGCTGCCGAAACGACGCCAGAGCAGGGGGAAAGGACTGGAATGCACTGTATTTCATAAATACAGTGCGTCGCTGCCCTTTCACTTTGGTGTAGGGCAGCGCATCAAGGTGTCTTGCAGCGCTGCCCTTTGCCAAAATCCCATAAATGAGGCCCTAAATGTAGACAACCTTTACCTTAAAGTAATAGAATGTGTCACCTAGCTGCGGAAAGGAAAGACAGACTTCCAATAACCAGAGCTGAAGGGAGATCTTGAGATGACTGACCATTGACAGCCCAACCTCCCCTAACCCAGTTTTCTCTTGCAGGACCTGTGCGGCCCCTACGTCTTCATCATCTTCGCCTCGCTCCTGGTGGGCTTCTTCGTCTTCACCTACTTCAAGGTCCCCGAGACTCGGGGAAGGACATTCGACGAGATCTCCAACATGTTCCGCCGGCGCAACCCCTCGCTGCTGGACCACGAGATGAAGCCGGGCACCGAGCTGGACTACCTGGGCGACGCGGACGCCGACGCTTGACGCGCCGCTGGAGCGGGACAGGCCAGATGCAAAGGGACAGCCGTGAACTCACTAGCACTTTTCAAGCAGGGTTAGCAACTCACCAGCCGAACCTGGGTCAAGGGCAAGGACAGGCCCAACTTTTACGTAGTTTTTGATTGTGTGATTTTCAGTTGTGTGCAATACTCTTACCCCTGGTCCCCGCCATCTTGGGTTGGGGAGGACTAGAAACTGAATGCCGGGTACACGACAACTTAACACCTGCCCTGCTTGCCGTCGCAGACGCATGGATGCAGGTAAGGTGTCCCCTCAGGGGTCGTTCGCAGTCCCTACATTTCATGATACCCTCCTATGAGGGGGCTGCAAGCACAAAGATAGGAAAGCAGGCGAGTCAACAGCACAGAACACTCCTTCACTCCAGCACATGGCTGGCACAGCTGCCTAAGGTCACAGGGCTGGAGGCACAAGAGGGCGCCGCCTCAAGGCTGTCTCTAGGCAGGTCACAGCAGTGGGCCGCCAGGAAACACCCAACAACATAAACACACTCCGGCAGTTTCCGTGACTAAAAGCACCGCTCTCCAAGGCGCCATTTAAAGCAACAGAACAAACTGCAGGCAGAAGCAGTTTTTCATTTATACACCGACCTTCTGCCGCCTTAAAAGGAATGAGCCGCTCCCATTTTTATAAACAAAAAAAAAAACAGTGCTCTGTAAGTTAAACACGGACTGGCCCAAAAACAAAAGCCTTGCAAACTCATAAAAATAATTAGTCACGGTCTGCGAATTTAAAAAAAAAATCAGAGGCTTGCCAAAACATGAGCTACAAATACGACGGAAAGGTGCGAGCGCCCTCTGGGGGACAATATGTGCAATGCGCTTGATTAGGCAAAGTCAGAAACCCCCACAGAGGATCGACCGGAAGTGGCAGCCAACGAGGTTAAATATCCGAAAGGGGGTTTTCAAATATGTCCCAAAATGATCCGTAACAGCTGTGTTAAAGAGCTGTGCAGCCATCATGCCCTTTTCAAGTTTCGCAACGGAGAACTTAAGCAGGGTTTTTCAAACTCTGTTTTGGGCTTATCTTGGGGACGGGAGGGGTGGCGTCTCTGGCCCAGAGCAGCGTTTACAATGCTCCTGGGAGAGAAAGACACACCTTGTGCTGAAAACGGTGCTGTTAAATCAGTGGGTTAATGCATATGTTGCAGAGCGTTGCGTATAAAATGGAGGACAACGCATCACAAGCATTTGCAATGCAGTAGGTTTCGATGTTTCGAATTTGCAAGAGTTTGAGTTATTTGCATTGTAAATGACAATGCCTTTTATTTATGTGTTTTGAAAACCTGCAAGCGGTGCGTAAACACACACTTTTAAAGTATAGTCCTTGCTTACGAGAATCAAGGCTGGCAGTAAAAGAGGCACAGTTTCTACCAGTCTTGCTTCTCGTAAGCAACAACTATAAGTACAAAGTGCGTGTTTATGCCCCGCTTGTTGGTTTTCAAAACACATAAATAATTCATTGTCATTTACAATGTCAATAGCTCAAACTCTCGCAAATGCGAGACCTATTGCATTGCAAATGCTTGTTTATATATGGAAAAGGAATGACAGGGACCCATCCCATATTAGGTCGTCAGTAACTTATTTTGTCATTCAGGAACTGTAGATGTCAAAGTTGGGGTTTCCTAAGTAACCCTAACCCCAACCCCCCTTTAAGATAAAGAATCAGTCTGAATACTTTTAGGTTTTTTGGGAGACCGGGCTGCCCACAGAATTTTGTCAATCTTGTATTTGAGTGTATTTTTAAAAGGGATAACTGAACGTAACTTCCATGTTCGCACTGTTAAATATGTTCAGAGCTGTAGATTTTATAGAATAATTGTGTTAAAATTGGTTTGTCATTCATTGAGCGTGGTAGATTACTACTTCTTTATTTTTATTTTTTTTAACAACACTGGGTCATTAAAAAATATAAGGACACCGGGCTCAACTAAGTCGTCTGGGAAACCTATTGTTTCCAATACTTTAACATCTTCTAGAGTGGGTTTTGTGTCTTTCCTCTCCTCATGACTGGGTGGGTTTTGAACTGTAGGAATCAGCCTTCTCTTGCAGTTTGTGGGGCTGCTCCCTGCCTTGCCTCCACATGTCCGTTCACACCGTGGAGCTCTTCGTGACAGAAGATGCATTTGGAGTGGCCAGCCTCTCCCTGTCGCGTCTCCAGATGTCTGTTCACAGCATGGAGCTCTTCTTGACAGAAGTTGCATTGGAGTGGCCAGCTTCTCCCTGTCGCGTCTCCAGATGTCTGTTCACAGCATGGAGCTCTTCGTGACAGAAGACGCATTTGGAGTAGCCAGCTTCTCCCTGTTGCGTCTCCAGATGTCTGTTCACAGCATGGAGCTCTTTGTGAAAGAAAACGCATTTGGAGTAGCCAGCTTCTCCCTGTTGCGTCTCCAGATGTCTGTTCACAGCATGGAGCTCTTCGTAACAGAAGACGCATTTGGAGTAGCCAGCTTCTCCAGATGTCTGTTCACAGCATGGAGCTCTTCGTGACAGAAGATACATTTGGAGTAGCCAGCTTCTCCCGGTCGCGTCCCCAGATGTCTGTTCACAGCATGGAGCTCTTCGTGACAGAAGACGCATTTGGAGGAGCCAGCTTCTCCCTGTTGCGTCTTAAGATGTCTGTTCACAGCATGGAGCTCTTCGTGACAGAAGACGCATTTGGAGTAGCCAGCTTCTCCCTGTTGCGTCTCCAGATGTCTGCTCACACCATGCCCAGCTTCTCCCTGTCGCACCTCCAGTTGTTTGTTCACACAATGTAGCTACTCGTGACAGGAGGTGCACCTGGAGTAATCAGCTTCTCCAACCATCTTTCTGCCACACATCGTGGATACGTTAAACATGCAAACAATTTCACTGCAAAGATACGCTTTGTAGCTTGATAAAATAAGTCAAACTGAACATAAACTCAGGGGGGAAACAGATTATATACCTGGCAGAAAAGCATTAGGTCTTTCTTTTCTACAGGATGCAAGGGAGGCGAGTACGAAGAATATGAGCAAAGGCGATGTTGAGCTCATCGAATGAAGTGGGGCTGATGGCAATCCCTACAGGGACACTGTGAGTAACCGGTGACATACAGACCCCCCCCCCCCTCCACTCCACTGCAGCCATCACACATGCTGAGATTCCATGCACGGGGGCACAGGCGGCTGTAATAACATGATGGCTACTAAAGATTTTTGTAGCCAGCGTTACCCAAACTGGGCACCAGCTGTTAGAGAAGGCTAGACAATGGTAAAGAGGCTTTTCAATAAAAGAGAAAGTCAACCATTTTGTCAGGCTTCTGCCATTCAGAAGGACGTTTTTAGACGAGCCGCCAGGGCAGAAGTTGGATCCTACCTGATCACATACTTAGATGAGGACCTGGTAAGTGACATTAGAGTCTGAATCTGCAATAGATAGGTTTGCAGCTTTTATAGCTGCCATGGTCTGCCGACTTCTGCACTGAACTTTTGTACAGGGTGGCCTGGGCATTTTCCTATCGCCTAGCCGGTAGCACTAGGGCATCGTAATAGGTTCCTGGACAGATGTGTCCAGCAGCAGAGGAACCAGAGGCGAGAGCCAATGAGCTCAAGCTTGGATGTGTATCTTCATTGATCAAGATTGGGAACAACGTCTGGAAATCCCATAGTAGCCTGGATCCAGAGAGCTCCTTCCAAGCAGATCATTGTGGCAGTAAAGCCACTGTGAGAACTGTTCATCTGCGACAAGTGTGGCCCTGGTGGTCTTAAATCCAGCACCGTCATCAAGGGCTAAAATGGCGAGCTCATGAAGACCTGGAAGACCCTGTTCTGTGTGCCACAGTGCGCCACAGCTCCGCCACCCATGGTGCGCCGCATTTACAATGCGGCGCACCATGGGGCAAAAACAGCAAAGATGCGTCTGTGCCGTACAGGAGGCGCATTGCTGGAGTTGCGTCGCAAGCGCGACGCAGCTCCAGCAAGGCTCGGGGGTGCCCCATCTTCACAATGCTGCGTCAAGACCTACGCCTGCTTCAAGCAGGCGCAGGGTTTTGACGCAGCATTGGCCTGAAAGTGACTGAGTGAAATCTTATAGATTTCACTCAGCCACTTTTAGGAGGCGTTCCTGCGCAGGAACGCCCCACCCTGCGCAGGAACGCCTCCTAATGGCGCAGGGCTTTACAACGTGACGCATCTCCTAGATGCGTCACATTGTAAATAGGGCGCATTGTTTGCGCCGCCGTTGCGTCAAATAAAGTGACGCAATTGCGGCGCTAAGAGGCGCAATGGCCTCATAAATCTGCCCCTAAGCTTATAGGATAATCAAACGTGACAACTGGCAACTTTAGGTAGCACTAAGCTCACATGATGGTAAAAAGCAGGGCAGCCTGGGCTGGACAATAAGCTGCGAAGGGTATTTACAGGAGTGATGGTTTGACACCAATTTGTCGTCATGGACAACCAGCCCACTTGTGAAGAAACTGTGGCACATGAAAGAAACCAGGTGGATTATTTACAATGTAGTGAATGCAAATTCTCCAGGATAATGCATAGACTGTACAATGTCCGCAATAACGGGGTTAAATCCTACAGCTCTGTTGACCAACGATTCCAAGCAAAGAGCCACAAAGAATGTTATGAACTGTTAAGGTTCCTGGATCTGGCACACCTCTCCCCTGGGACCATTCAGCACGGTGGCGTGTGTTCCTTCAAAACTAACCGCTTGATGCAAAAGGACAAAAAAGGTGTTCGCTGCTTCATCAATTCCATAGTCTGAGAACTCAGCCTGAATGTGACGAAAAGACAGGCTGAAAGCAATTTTCTGAACCTTGATCAACAGTTCAGGTTCACCACTGAAGCTAGAAAGAGGACATGCTACCCCTGACCTGAGTTGCCATGTTAATACTAGGAGACGAAGGGTGGGGTTGAAGCGGAGAGCCGCTGAACTTAAACCAGAAGCAAAGCTGCTGCCATTACACGATAACCATTGCAAAGTACATGTGGCAGCCCCATGCCTAGTGTTATCAGCAAGCAGATACCTACTTTAATTTGTTCTTGCAGGTGGATGTCTGACACCGGCACTCCTGTTTTAACAAGCAGCTTTTTACCAGCCTGCCTGCCACAAACAGTTCGATCTGACGGAGCCTCAAAAGCGGAGCCATTGACCGCACATAAAAAAGGCTGAACAGTGCCGAACCATAGGAAGGCAGCCTAAAAAAAAGGCGGAATAAGATGTCACACCGACTTTAGGTTATATTTCTCGACCCACTCCTAGATAAGTTGGGAGAGGTTATAGTAAGTGGAGGGAAAGGTGTGAGTGCTTGCACCAATCTGGGGTTGCTCTACCCCTCCAACCTCTACATTAATAACCAGAGAGGGATTGTTCTCAGCATCTGCTATTGCGGTCTTGATACCCATCAGAAGACAAGGCCAGTGGGGTGAGTCTCTGCAGAGTACCTAGTCCCAAAAGAGGATCGCCCCTTTCACTTAATGGATGCCAGACCGTTCGCTTACCTGTGCTATTCTACGATTAGACGGCCTTGAAGGCTGAGCTGTGGTTTACAATGCAAGGTATTTAACGGTGTGTTATAGGATGTTATGGCCACCCCTGGGATGAGTCCTCAGCACGGCAGAGTCCCAACAAAATCCCACTGTCATTCTTGGAATATCTGAAAAACCTTCACCAGGTAGAACACAGTGTCCCCATCGGAGGAACCTTTAATCGTTTATAAACCCTCACGGGCGATTAGCCACGCTCTATAAATCCTGTTTGATTGATTGATAGACTACTGTAGGATTTCTACTTATGGGAGTTCATCTAGACTGTCAAATTCATCAATTCTGGTGGTCGATCCTGGACTGTAGCGGCCTTACCCTCTGGAACGCACTACTGACTATCATCACAACCACAACCAACCTCCCATGTTCAGGGACTCACTGCCGAACTGTCGCCACAAACACAACTACATCCCGGGGAATCGCTAGTCACACCTCGTTGCCATAGATGCCTCCTCTTGACCAGACTCTCTGATAAACACCCCTTCAACGCCCACCCAAAACAACTACCTCATTCTAAGATCCTTGAACTTCCCTCTTAACTCACCCAACCCTCACCTTCTCAAAATGTGCCTTAATAATGAACTGTTAGCTTTTTGTAATCTTTATGCTGTTTTTTAGCCCACTCATACACCGACTGCGGCTGAAACCCCGAGTTAAACCGTAAACAACAATAATCGTACAGATGTAAGACAACACATCAGCCTTTCCTCCTACCCATCAACACCCTCCTGTATCTGGCATTACTCGGTCACTCAAGTGTATTACTATCAAGTCAACACGCCCTTCCTCCGTAGCACCAGGTAGAATGCCGTAAACACGCATGCTCACACAGGGGGGGGGGCTGGAAGGAAGCTGTGCTCAGGAGAGCCTTTAACACATGCTCAGTGCATTTACTTCAAACCTTGAGCAGTCCAGTGTCTGCAGAGGAATGTGCAGAATGTTTGCACCTGGAGGCATGGAGTTCCAGGGAGGGGCACCACAGTTAGGACAGCTCCTACCTCATGTCTGAACACAAGCTGGGCGAACACAGCACACCACCACCCCTTGGACGTATTGTAAGAGGCTTCACCGAACAAGCCCACAGCCAGCTCCAACAGGCATCAACTGGTTCAGCCAGATCAGAGCGCACAGCCAGGCTGTGCAAAGTCACGTGATGACCTTCACAACGCGTTCTTTCGCAATTATGTTTCACGTAGCCTCTAACGCAGAACCCTGAAGAATTACTACATATCAAAATATACATTTCTGAAGAAAACGTTAAATGTTGCAGCTTTCTGGACTGCAGAAGACCCCTTTTTAACAAGAAATAGGCCAGTTCTTACAGTGGTCCTTATATTTTTTTCATCTGCACAGAAGTTTTATTGTACGAAAATCCCATCAGGAATAAGATGCGCCAAGTCTAGTGAGGAGCTGATGGGCATGAAACAGGATTGGTATGTCCACACAGATTGTTTAATAAACTTGGCAGCTGTCGCTTCCCACACTTGGTCAGCCTTGGACGCGAAGGTCTCACAATGCAAAGTTACCTGTTGGATGTAGGGAGCACAGCACTGACCCGACCCACAGTTACGTCTCCTGAATGAACATATGAGCACGGTTGTTTGACATGTGAATGAAAGGTGAAGCCCAGGTACCTCAGACGCGGGCGAGGGAGTGGGAGGTTGGACTTCGGCTTCTCTAGCACGTTGCGGGTTTAAGTTTGGACCTGTGTCACCTATCCCAGTCACTCTCTCCCATGTACCACAGCAGACCCATGTGATTGCAAGTGTCACTCTGTAACGTTTTTGTATTTGTTCAAAGCACAGAAAGTAATGTATTATATAGTATTTATATATAAAGATGAACTTCAGAATCCCAAATGGTGCCTTGTTTTGAAATGGGTAAGAGCCCTTACACACCCATGAGGGGAACATTGTAAAGCACTGAAACACTAAAGAAAAAGTTATTCACCTGTAATATATTTTCTCCTGCATTACTCGCTTTCATAGATTTGCATGCTCTGAATGTATTCCAGTCAGGTTGGATTATTATTAATACATTTAAAGAGCAGTATTAAAAGAATGACATGTAATCCGGCAGCCTTTCCCTCATTCAGCAAGCAGCAGGGTTGAAGGGATCTAAATCTTGCTCCCTCACCACCTTCAGATTCTAAAGCAGAAATGCTCCAGGGACGACACACCGGGAAGTAAGGTAGGTCGAACGTATGTCGGACGTAAACATAAGTCACCACGGATAGAGAACTATAGAAGCAGATAAAGAACATTCTTCTTTCTTATTGGCTCCTTCATAGAGAACAAGTAGTATACAACAGGTAGGCGCAGAGTCGCCAAAAAGCTCTGCAACACAACCTTTTGCTTCACGCCTACATTGGAAGTCCTTGCACTTCTGTAAGGTAAAGGCATATAGTGTCTGCCACAATGGTGTTTGCATAAGTCTTGCAGTTGTATCCCTGCACGAAGAGAAGCAGCGGTTCCTATGCTTCTCAAGAAGTGGGTAGTTGTTCTTCCTTGTGGCAAACTACGCATGGCATAAGGCATGTGGCAGACTGCAGCAATCGATTGGCATTCCACGGCTTTGATTCCGGAGCCCTGGGTAAGATATAACGGATGTGTGTTTTTACCAAGTCTTTTGTTCTGTCAATAACAAGGTGTTGATGTCAGATAAGGCGGGAGAGACTGTCTAGAATACGCAGAGGCATTTGTGACTGAGATGTTGGGTCCCCATTGAGTGTTTCACTGGAAGTTACACTGTAGGATCTGGAGCTTTAAGGGAACATTCAATATGGATTTAGGATTGGTACCAACAACTGACTTTCTCAAGAATTCCATGCCTACTTCCTCATTCAGACAAACATTAACAAAGCCAACATGTCTGCTTGAAACTGAAAGTACCCGGATGCTTGCATCTATGAAGCCACTCACCACTCATGGAGGCATCCCTTCCGTCCCTGCATTCAGTTGCTCGTCATTGTATAGGTGCAACTAGACCACCTCTATGGCTATCCAAACCACTCACACATCCACAATATCACACACCAACACTTATCAATGAAGGGAGATACGGCCCTACTAGCTTGGCTGCTAGCCAGTCAGGTGTGTGAGAGTGGTGTCGGTGGTGTGAGACTGCTAATCTGTGAGTGGCCCGGTGGTGGTGTGAGACTGCTAGCCAGTGAGCGGTGTGAGTGTGGTGTCGGTGGAGTGAGACTGCTAATCTGTGAGTGGCGCGGTGGTGGTGTGAGACTGCTAGCCAGTGAGGGGTGTGAGTGTGGTGTTGGTGGAGTGAGACTGCTAATCTGCGAGTGGGGCAGTGGTGGTGTGAGACTGCTAGCCAGTGAGGGGTGTGAGTGTGGTGTCGGTGGAGTGAGACAGCTAATCTGTGAGTGGCGCGGTGGTGGTGTGAGACTGCTAGCCAGTGAGGGGTGTGAGTGTGGTGTCGGTGGAGTGAGACTGCTAATCTGTGAGTGGCGCAGTGGTGGTGTGAGACTGCTAGCCAGTGAGGGGTGTGAGAGTGGTGTGAGGGGTGTGAGAGTGGTGTCAGAGGTGTGAGACTGCTAATCTGTGAGTGGCGCGGTGGTGGTGTGAGACTGCTAGCCAGTGAGGGGTGCGAGTGTGGTGTCAGTGGAGTGAAACTGCTAATCTGTGAGTGGCGCGGTGGTGGTGTGAGACTGCTAGTTTGTGAGGGGTGTAAATATGCTGCTGATGCTGTGAGACTTCTGGTCTGTGAGGGGTGTGAGAGACCTGCCATTAATGTGCAACTGCAGGTCTGCAAAGGCTGTCAGAGTGCTGCTCTGATGGGCGTGCCATTTGTAACACGAGCATGCGAGGTTGTGCGACTGCTGCTATGAGAATGTGTGAGTGCTTCCAGTAGTGAGTGACTGCTACTGCGTGAGAGTACAGTCAGTATATAAGGTGTTTTGCTTTTTTCCTAGAACGGTTTTACCACTTTCGACTAGTGTTCTCATCAAGGCCAGGCAGAAGACAGACTGCATAGACTTCACTCCCTCCGCTTGTGACCTTTGACACCTGCCTCCCCTAAGAAGGCTACTCGAACGTTGGAGGGTGAGGCAATTAGTGGACGAGGAGGTTTATTTACTTTGGAGAACAGTTGCCCAGTTACCGCTGGCAGGTCGTCCCCATCCACTAACACTCCCCAAACAGATCCCTGACCACCACCTCATGTGTGCAACTGTTTGTTTAGATTGAGCCTAGGCAGCGTACGTGCGCTGTCTTCGAGACGTGGCATTCACTTCTATGGCCTTAGAATACATCCAGCACTTTCCATTGGTTCTTTCATCTGCCTTTACAAATTCCTTTGTTTTCAGTGGTGAATAGAATACATTTGTCCCACCTTTTGGCTATATTGTTCCACCCTGCAGACTGCCCCTGCAACATGGATCCTTTCACTATTGGCCATATGTTTTAGAGTGCACTACTTTTACTTTCCGCTCTCTCCACACTGGTGCATGGCACTGCTCACTTAATCTCCCTGTGCCATTACCCCCAACACCACCTCCCGCCCCTCGCAGCTTGTTTCTTTTCCCAGTTTCATTTGTGAAAGAATCGAGTGGATACTAATCTTTTTTTTATTATATTATTATGAATTGTTTAGTGATTGTGTCTTCATTGCCTGTTCAGTGTTGCTACTTGGCACACTGAACGCCCTCCCAAAGACATGTGCAAAATGGCATGGATGTCACAGGATACTAAACAGACCCTCCAGTTTATCGCGATTTCGCGATTCACGAAAAAAATTGCGAAATCGGCAGATTACTGCGATGGCCGCGATAATAACCATATTGGCTGCGATATTTACAAAAAAGTGTCTCTACCGGGAGACAGCAAAACAAACAATGCCTTTTATTGGCTGTGCGCCCCCCCACCCCCACTCGTGTGTGTCATCAGCTTCCCGGGACACACACAGACAGTCAGTTTTCGAGCTGCCAGCCGCACCCGAGTACTTCACAGGTCATTAAAAGACCTTTCACTTGTTAATGAGGCTTTGTTTTACAACCCTTCCTTGACCCCTCTGCCTAGGGCTGGAATAATTAGCCAATAATACTGGAAAGCACATGGCACACACATTCTGTAGACAAGATCAGCTTTTATCTCGGGTTTGTTTTTTCTAGTGAATACTGAAATCTTAAACTGGACCCACGGACACCATAAGCACGAGCAAGTGTTATGTTCTACCGCGCTAGAATCTAGCGCCATCTGTGGGATGTGCTTCATTTGCGGCCTCAACATTTATAAATAGGCAGTCTTAATTGAAAATGTATAAATCAGTTTCGAAGGGCCTTTTCGAGTTTATGAGTTGCTCCTTTAGTTTCACATTGCCTTTGCTCCTTATCAGCCTGAATTCGGGAGAGCTTACAAACGAGCAAAAGGCTTTTAAAAGGGAACATGTGTATTGCATAGAAAAAATGCCACAGGTGAGATGCACACAAATATAATACACTCTCGAAATACTGTTATAAATCTATGGTCTACATCTCTTGTGTGTTATCAAATATAAGTCTAGAAAGGGGGCTGGACAGGCAAATTGGCAGATTATATGGTTTACGCTAGGCACTCCAGGTGCACTGCTGGATATTGTAACCATAAATGAGTTGACACTATCACTGGATTAGGTTAGCCAGGATGGCCAGAAGCATTCAGTAAATTATAATAGCAAAATTTACAAAAACTTAGCGTAGGGGGAGCGACGCAAGTCTTTTTGATTCGCTGCATTACGCCGCCAGCCCATGAAGACGTGTCAGGTCGGGCTGACACACACGACGGGGGGGGGCTAACGCCCTGTGCGCCCAATGGGTGTTGCGCGCCTGACCATCCATCACGACGAGGCATAAGTAGGGCCGTGAGCCAAAGGGTTTGCATCACGGTGGACTCGGGTGAACTCTGCATTTGACATCTCGCTCGGTCACGCCATCACCTACTCCAGGTCTGGTTCGACAACAAGCAGAGCATGCACTTCAAGAGACCAATGGTGCGGACTGTCCAACGACGTCACGCCCCTGGAATACTTCACCACTTCATTTCCCCACGACCAGCACCAGGATTTGACAAGTTGAGAATTCCCAAACCATATCCAGAGATACACTCGAATATCTGTACATGCTTTTCGAGGGAAACAAAGGGTCTACATTGTAAATAAACCAAATCTACATAGCTTCATGTTGTTAAATAACTAAAAAAACTAAGATATCTGTGTTTGTTGTAGGAAAAATGGCCAAATAAAATGCAGCTAAATTTCCATATTTGTGCCGCTAAATTTCCATTTTTGTGCCGCTAAATTTGCTAATCCATGCCGCTATATCCTGGGGGGTCTGACTAAAGGGGCGTGGCTGGTGTCAACCGCCTTACTCAATCTCTTTCGGAATGCCCCCCAACCCTTCCACAGAATTGATGCTCAAATGTGTTCTTTTCACCCGCCTCTTCTGCCGCTGCAACACATGCTCAGTGCTTCACCCCTCTATTCTTGGAGTCGAGCTCCCCCAATCTGTGCTATAATGCAGATGAAAAAGATGACCAGACTTCTTCTGGGCTTGACCAGGTGTAGCGGGCCCGCATACCACAATATATGGAGGGCAGCGGAGCATATTCCGTGGAACGAGCAGAAGATCACGCCTAAGCACTCATTATGTTCATTGGTTTATTTTGAGCTCATGTCCTGTTTGAACAGCCACTAATGAAACTGCATCAGGTAAAAGGTGTATCCTGTGTTGGGCTGTTTTTTTAGGGACGGGGAGGTGAAGTGATGTGCCGACAATCACTGGCTAACGAGAAAACATGCTTTAAATACAGCAAAACGACAGTGGGGACTTAGGAGGGATCTATTAGCATATATTCTACCAAGGTTACTCCACAAGCAATGCCCTTCACTTGTAAGTAATACATTCATCCACTTGTCCATTAATTTATTCATGGGACCCGCTGAGCTCACTTATGACATTTTGCACCCTGCAGGTATCACAAATAAAATGTGCGTGTCTTTTAATCAACACTCTTAGCATCCGTTTGCCATATTTTTTGTGTGTGTAAGAGGAGGGGGGCTTGGTGTAAAGGTTTGCTTTTACTGGAAATAGTCACACTGTATTACCACTGTTCTTGAAAACACAACGTGAGTGATTGGGTCACACGTGCCCACTTTCATCTTCACAAATTAACCCCTCCCATGCTGGTGACGAACCCCGCCCTGTTCTTTTGTTTACCGCACAGCGATAAAATCGCGGCCGCAGCGAAGGGGTTAAAGTGCATGTGGAAATGAAATCTCTCTACAGGGTGTGCGCCACCCGCCAGCTTATTCGTGTTTCATGCTTGTAGCCTAGTACTGTTAGCAAAGGCTGGTCACCGAAGCCTTTAACCCCTTCAGCACGGCGCAAATTTTCGCGCTGTGCTGAAGGTTCGAATGAGCCTATCGGCTCATGACGGAACGGTTCCGTCATGAGCACAGCTCAACCGATGCTCATGACGGAACCGTTCCGTCATGAGCATGGAAGGGGTTAAACGCTATTTTGCATTCTTCCTGCTTAGGCTCCATGACAGTCATGCATAGTGAAGGTTTACTGCTCTCCTCTCAAATGTTATTCAAGAGCCCAGAGTTCACATTTCTGGGATTCCTTAGATTCCCAGAGACAAAAGGAAGGGGGCGGCCGGCGCATGATACCAACTTGTAGTGAAAAGAAAGGCAGTGGCTCCAATTTATTTGTTTTTGTTTGGGTTTTTCAAGTGATGTGCAGCTTGTAGTTTGTCTGCTTCATAGTCAACCTGATCTGGTTGCATGAAAAATCTTGACTCCACAGTTGTATGTATGTTTGCAAGTTCTAAACTGCCATCATTTGTAAATATGGACTACTTTTTAGCAATCTAATGCACTTAATGTGCCACTTAAGCTCCTAACATACTACCAAGAGTCAAAAATTCAGGTCTTACATATGAAATTATGAAAAAACTTTCTTTTGAAAAATGATTGAAAGACTTGCAAAGACAATGATTCCAAAAAGGTGTTCAAAGCTAAATATATAATGTTATGTTCATTTTTTTTATAAAGCGCATGTACACCAGATTGGTTTCATGGCGCTGCATAGGGAGAAGCCAAGATCCAAGGGATTTACTCATAGGCTTGTCTTAACAGCCAGGTTTTAAGGGGATTCCTAAAGCTCAGAAGGTCAGTTCAGGAGCGGTCTTCGACAGGGAGAGTATTCCAGTATCTAGGAGCTAGGTCGGCGAACCCGGCACCACCCAGACGCTTTAGTTTAAAAGAGGGAGTGGACAGAAGGTGTTTGTGAGCCAAGCGCAGGTTGCGCATAGGTGTGTGCTTTTGGATAAGGCGGTCCATAAATTTGGGGCTCCTTCCGTTGAGGGACTTGAAAATAAGGCAGCAAACCTTGAAGGCGCAGCGCTGCGAGCTAGGGAGCCAGTACAGCCTCCTCATGAGGGGAGTAACATGTTGCCTAGGTTGCTGAAAAATCAGTCTCACTGCCTGATTCTGTACAAGTTGTGATCGTTTGGCTAGGTATAGTGGGATGCCAAAGTAGAGGGAATTGGCATAGTCAATGTGGGACATCACCATGGCAAGGACCACCTTGATCAGAGCTTCCTGCAGTAGGGAATCTTCTGATCTTTCTTATTTTCCTCAGTTGGAAGAAGCAGGGTGATCCCACCATGAAGTCCCAAATAGGGTCAGTGAAATCACAACTGATTGTTACTCGGAGACTTTTGGCTGAGGGAGAAGGAGGTTGGCCCTATTCTATTGGCCAAAAGTGCGGGGCTCCTTAATCCAGATAAAACTGAGCTTTTTCTAAGTGGTTACTGTTTATCCACTCGCTGATAAACAGCATGGTGGTCTGAAAGTTGAGGACCAAGTCGAGGGAGTTGCTGATGGAGAAGATTAGTTGAAAGTCATCAGCATAGTTAAAGGTGCAAACTTTTCTTTCTTTCAAGGCTCGGATTAGAGGAAGGAGATTGAACAGGAGGGGGGAAGTCATGAGCCCTGGGGGACTCCGAGTAAGTCCTCATCTAGGGAGCAGTGAACTGATCAATACGAACCGACAGAGCGGTTTTCCAAAAAAGAGCTGATCCACCAGAGGGCTAACCCCAGAATCCCTGCGTCTCTGAACCGGTCGACCAGTATGTCACAGCCAACCGCGTCGAAAGCTGCAGAAAGATCAAGCAACACCAGTGCTTGCAGGAGACCCCTGTCCGTCTCCATTCGGAGGGTATCCAGTACTGACAGTATAACGGCCTCAGTGAAGTGTGCTGGGCGAAAGCCTGCTTGATGGGGTTCAAAGTACTCAGACTGTTCGAGGAAAACGGCATCTAGTCGTATAGGCTTCCAAAACCTTGGCCAGGTATGGGAGTAAGGATATAGCGCAATAGTTTGTCGGGATTTGGGAGGTCAGCTCCTAATTTCTTCAGGAGGGGACGACGATTGGCTCCTTGAAGGTAGCAGGAACGCAGCCCTGGGACAGTGACTCATTCAAGAGAGAGAGAGCTGGTCCAGGAAGGGCAGCGATAACTTAATTCAAATTGCTAGGAGGGCAGCAATCATTAGGTGAGCCTGATTTTATTTTGGGTAGAAGATCCGAGAATGTCTGATTACTTATTATCGGAAATTGATTAAAGATGCAAGGGTTTCTGGGTGCAGTGGGGCTGGCCGCGGGTAGGTGACGTTTTGGGATGCTAGCCTTAGTTTTCGTAATCTATTCAATAAAGAAGGTATTCAGGGAATTACAGGTGGTTTGCGAGGGGGTGGCTTTTATTGTGATTCTGTCAGGCTTGGACAACTCATTAACAATGGAAAGAATTTCTTTGGACTTATTGGTGGTGGTTAAGATTTTAGAGGAAAAATAGGTGGCTTTAGTGGCCAAAACTGTTTTTTGTAATTTGTCATCGCCTCTAGGAAGGTCTGTTTGTCCTCTGATCAGTAGTTGCTTCTCCACCTCCTTTCAAATTTACGGAGAGCTAGTTTCTGATCTTTAAGATCAACAGAGAACCATCTCCGAGCTTCATGACGTCGGGCAAGATTTAATTTCTTTAGGGGTGCATGTCTGTTGCTGGCAGCTGATAGCCAGGTTGTTAGGCTCTCATCACGAAGGTTGACGGATGGTTGATTGGGCAGGACAGAATTGGCCAAAGTATTAAGGAATAGGGTTTTGTTGATTTTATTCCAGTTCCTTGCTGTTCCCCCATCAGTAGGAGGGGTTTTGATCAGAGTGACGTTATCGATGGTGAATTGAATTAGGTGGTGGTCGGACCGTGTTGAAGGTGAAATCGACAGAGAGGACATGTTGAGATTGGCTGTCCAGACTTGGTCCAGTGTGTGCCCTTTGATGTGTGTGGACAATAAGGTCTTATTATATACAAGATAACAAAAATGCTTTTAATACTTTATTGTAACTTTTCAGCATGCTGCATAGCACCCACACTGCTCTACAACATAGCTTAAAGACATTGGCAAAGCCAATTGCTCTGGCTAAATACTTACAAGCCCCAAAGGTGAGGCCTATTGGCCATGCCAATGCTTGTTTTACAGTTGGCACCAAACCAAGTTACACCTAAGGGCACAACCAGATCCAACTTTCGGGGGGTGGGGGAGTGCCAACTCTTCAGTCAGTGGGACAGAACAAGCATTTCAAGCAATGTAGGCAGAGATATCTTTATAGCCAATATTAGAACATTGGAATGTTGGGGGCTCTATTGCAGGCAATGGAGTGCTCCCTGCTTCTACGGGCCGGTAAAGGCCCGCAGAGCAACATTCCAATGTTCTTCAAAGGCTTCTCGAAGCTCGAGGGGATTTATATCCCCTCGAGCTTCGAGAACCCTTTGTTCAATTTGTTAGAACATTCTGCCCTCTAGTGGCAGAATGTTCTAATAGCCTTCTAGCCCTTCGTAGCAGGGCTATACCGGCTATTAAAGTCCCGCTGTCTCGTTAAAGTCCCTCGCTTTCGGCTCGGGCCTTTAACGATTCAGCGGGCCTTTAATAGCCGGTATAGCCTGCTACGGCGGGCTATAAGGCTATATTAAGGTAAAGAAGTGCCAATTTGCAGTTTAAACGTATTAGAAAAACATAATTTTATTAAGGGTGACAGAATGTAATCCGTATTTATCCCTAGATTCCTCACTTGGACTCAGTTGTTTGGTGGTGGGCCTCGCGGTGTTTTATCCATTTATTACACATTGATATTTCAATTTGCGATGTATTTATTTTGCTGTGGTTAGATATCATCAATTATTTGACTGAGACATTGTCCGATTGAGTACGAGCCAAAGTCAGATAAGTTTTCATACTGGAGTATGATTGGTTTATTATCTGCTTAACAGTAATACTCAAAATTGAAGAAGCAGATTAGGTGCTGTAAAAGATAAACCGGGGGTGAAGATGTGTGGTACAATAGTTGTGAATTAATGGAGCTGGCATGAAGGGAGCAGCGAGATGATGACTGTCTGATCGCGCCCTGCACTCTGTTGTCGATTCTCTGTAGAAGCTGGGGATGGTGAGCAGTATCAAAGGCAAGAGAGGATTCAAGTAATGGGCGCGCCAGTACTCCAGTTTTAGTCAATGTGGAAATCACTGCTGCTTCTGTGCCTCAGTCATGCTAGGATCTGTTTTGGTAATCTTAAAGGAGGTTATTTTCTATGAATGCAGGTAGATGTTTTGAGGCAGATCTTTCGATCGCTCTATCTTTTTGACGAAAGACAGTCTATTAGCCATCAGTTAGAAGGATCTCGGTGCCAAATCCTGTTTGTTTCAGGGAGGGTTTTATGCAAGGTATTTGTAAATTGATTGATACTTGTATAGCGCACTACTCACCCGCAAGGGTCTCAAGGCGCTTGTACGAATACCGCTGTGGAACCCATCCTGGCTTTCCCTGTGAGGCGTCCACTCCTGGGCACCCCCAAGGTGGAGGCCAGGCATCCTTAGCGTTGTGGGGGCCGTTGTGGAGATTAAGCAAGCTATTGCCCAGAGTTGCAGAGTGGGACTCCATGATTGGAATAGGCACCGAGGCGAGAATTATCAGGTCCGAGGAATTTTGAGCCCAAGACCCACTGAGGCGGGAATTGAACCCTGGTCCCGGGCCAGACCTCTGCATCAGGGTCTGCCGCTCTAATCATTGAGCCACACTTCTCCACTTAGAGTTCCTTTGGGAAACTACCTCTATTCAAGGAGTTGTAGATCGTTCCAACTGGATTGGCTGAAGAGCTAGTCGTTGGCATGGGTCTGCAGGCGATTCTGCTGCCCCAAAGGCATTTGGAACATTGTTTTAGGAGTGATGAAGCCGTAATTAAAGGTGTGCGACTGTAGATGTTTTTCTGTTTTGTTATCTGGTAAACTGTTTTAATCTTCTGGAATTGTGGTTGAGCAGGGGGAAGGAATGCAAATAGAGTGAAATTGTTAGGTGAAACGCAATGCAGGTTTGTCTTTCAAACAGCAAGGGCCAGTGGGGAGGAGGCCTGCAGATGTAGTGCAAAAAGACCAAATTATGTGGCAGAGATGACTGAAATATGGGGCAAAAAAACCAACCAGATTATGCGGCATATTGCGTTACTTATTATGATAGTATTACGTCACTATTTTGCCTTTTTTACACGTTAACACGGTCTGTGCAAAGATTTCACCTTATTAGTACAATTTTAACATCCAAAAACAGCAATGAGCAATTAAAAGCTGACCAGTCTTCTTTTGTGAAGGTGTGTTATATTCAATGCCTGTGCTGCAATTACCTTCTTTTCCCTCCAATTGTGAAGCGCTCCGATATCCTTCGGGATCGTGTTTGCGCTATATAAAACTTTATAAATAAAAACATACAACAAAAGAAACAAACAGAAAGCAGAAAAAATGAAAACACAATTTTTGTTGTTTTTAATAAATATTTTTATTGACATTTACATGATAACACTTTTCTGAAACAGGCATATTACAGCATCTACAGTGTTCTTGGTTTCAGTCAATCAAGATATATAATCATTTAACAGAGGTTATTATCACTATTGTGTTTACTTAGGGCCAAAATCCACATATCACATATGTCGTTTTCACAATGTTAAAACACTGGTAATAATAACTATAAACGCACCCCCTCCCCCCACCTCTCCCTCCCCAGGGTCATGGGTCACGACCGCCACCTCGAGGCTTGGAGGCCATATGTTGTTATGTACCTCAACTATTTATGTTATCCTCTGGCATATGGGGGACTTCAGGTATGAATAACGAGCCGGTCCCTCCCCGAGTGGTGTACAGGTAAAGCGCCTCCCCCTCAGAGGGATCTTTTTCATTGGTTAAGCCAGTGATCATTAGGTACCAAGCCCTCGCATCTTCCTCCAGCTGATCATCCCTCGAACGTGGGTGGATCCCGACTCAGCCAATGAATTGCGATTCGCCTTTTCGCCAACATGAGGCCTAGCTATATGAACCTCCTAGTGAGTTTCTTGGCTTTTGGCATGGGTAATAGTCCCAACACCACACCTTTGATAGTGGCTGGTATGGTCCATCCCGTGACCCTCTGCAGGATATCTATAACCGCCCCCCAGTAGCGCGCCAACTCGGAACAGTCCCACAGCATATGGACAAAATGCGCGTCTGAGGATTTGCATCTGGGACATGTCTGCCCGGTCCAGGTATATTTTGTGCAGTATTCGGGGAGTGAGGTATGTCTGATGTACCACATTATATTGCGTTAATTTAAAGCGTGTTGGAGCTGTTTAACCCCTTCATGTACTTTAGCAGGTGATGCATTCTGTGACCAATGCATTAAATTCATACTTATGAGGAAAATGCAGTGGCAGCAGCAGAACATCATAATTCCAGAAACCCTGCCCTGGAAGAATGGAAGCTACTTCTTCTTAGAGACATGTGTTCTCCCCACACATTGCTTTCCACTTATTACTGTACAAGGCTGAACTATTAATCATTTTACTTACCATCACAGATTGTGAAGCTAGAATAGGGTCCAAGTGAAGGAAGCCTTGCTTACATTATGTCCTTCGTCTGCTACTAGTAGAACATGGGTTGCATAGGCCTCATCTGACGGGGAACCAGATAACCGAAATCCAGAAAAGAACCAACAGCAGCTTGCAGAATATTGAAGGGAGAGCTTTTGGGAAGAACTGAAAATAACTAGGTCTTAAGCTTCGTTCTAAATGACATGTCATTGTTGGCATGGACCTCAGAAGGAAAAGAGTTCCAAATGTTGGCCACTTGATAGGAACGCGCACGGCCACCCTGGAGTTGTTGCCTTTTAATCTTTTAGACTACTTGAAAATGAGCCGCTGAGGAGCGAAGAGAACAGTGGGACGGCACCAGGTAAAAACAAAATACATATAAATGAAAAGCCTTTGTTGACAATTGTTTTAAAACAAGTACAGACACTCCTAATAATGATACATTTTCAAATGGCCAACCAGTGCAACTTACCTACATAAACAAAGATTGGAGCTGTCCCTGGCAATTTAAGCAAAAGATATGCAATTGCATTTGGATGAGGGGACGGTGGTGCATTGTGTCACCGGGAAGCCATAAATACAGGACGTTGGCCTAATCTAGACAAAAACAACAATCTGTAGGATATTGAGATGAGTGCTCTGAGGGGGAATCTGCTGACTTAATCGAGACTTTTAGGTGAAAAAACAGATCAATAAGATCTTAGAGACCTGGTTTTGGAAGAAAGCATGTCGTACAAGTAAACCTTTTAGCCGTTCTCACTGGGGTAACACAGTGTCCTAATAGATCAGGTCACTCAGATGATGACCAAATAGGGTGGGGTCCTAACTCCACTACTTTTTTTCAACATTCCATTCTGAGCATGGCTATGGACATGGGCAACGGCTCTATATCATTGGCAGACTGATACAACTGCTGTCCAATCGAATGCCTGTAAAGAAGACCGACACAGGGTCATAGCCAAAGCCCTTCCCCTCCACACTTCTTTGGGGAGTACATGAGCTCTGGTAGGCAGCTTGCAGACCCCCAAAAGCATGTAGTTCACAAACACACAGGCAGATGTTCCCAAGATACAGGCGGTGATGGCTAATGCTACCTTTATGATTACTGGTTCCTCTGTCTCGTGTGTGCTTACCAGACCACCCACTGGCAAGATTGGCTTCTCACCTGTGGAAGATCAAAGCTCTGCACAGCTACAGTCCACGCAATGCATGGCCACGCCCACCCGAGGGCTCCCTCATCTGCTCCTTCAGTAATAAGGGGCCTGTGAGTGTGATGGTCTCATGGGGCTAGGGAGCAGGCATGAGGGTGTTGAGCTGGGGAGAGCCACTGGGCTAAAGTTACTAGGCACCATGCAGGCGACTGCTCTGATGTACTGAAGCCTTTCCATTTTCACCTAAGTTGCAGATTGAGTTTATTTATAAAGTTTATTTATTTATAAAATTTTATATAGCGTGAACTTGATCCCGAGGGATATCAGAGCGCTTTACAATTTGAGGGAAAGGCAGGTAACAGTTCAGTACGTGAGTCAAAGGAGAAAATCAGTAATGGGCAGTCAGTGATGTAAGCAAATAAACAACGCTAACCAACAAAGACACCCAATGACTTAAGCACATGTATTGTTGTAGTCAAGAAATACACCCTATAGGCATGGCCAGCAAGCACACGTCTGATCGATGCGAGTGAAGCGACTTTGGCTTGGCCGTAATGCTCGCGGACATTCAATGGAAGCGAGAGCGAAGCTAGGAAGAATCCATCTACTAACAGTGGTCTTGGCGCCCTGCCAGAACACCACCAAATAGTGGGACAAAACCATGGTCGGAAGAATCTAGTAGCCATTAGTTACCTATGTTAATAAACACATCGAGAAGGTATCCTGACCCTTGAGAGGAAACAACTTCCTACAATCTTTTAAGTTTGGTTAGACATTTGTTTTCCATAAAGAGGAGTACATTTCCGAATTTTCTAAAGGGGAATAGATTTCTTGCATCTCCCACATCAATACCCCACTGAAGCCACAAGTGAAAAACTCATTTTCATAAAATTGACAAATCTACTTCATACCCATCAACAGATACCTCACTACATATTTAAGAATCCCAGTACTCAAAACGGATCCCTCCATCAGTGGCAGCTTTCCTCTGCCATCACAGCGGTCAGGCTGGCTACATAGCAGGATGCGCCATAATAAACATTAGTAAAATATATACATTTGAAAGCCCTTGTTTTATCCTAAACATTAAAGGTCTGATTTAAAGTTTGACAAACAGGGTACTCAAAGCAAACATGATAGAGGACCCTGCCTGTCAAACTCTTGGTTCTGTTTTTTTTTCGGTCACCGCCAGGAAAACCCTGGTGGAGAGGGAAAGAGAAACAAAAATGATTATATACCCCCCTCACTGGGAGAAAACTCCCAGGTTGTGGAGATCTATTTTAATTTTTTGGGCGGGCCAGGAGGCAAATTGCTGCTAACCCCTCTACCTTATTGAAAGTGCTTTGGTATTAGCAATTTTTTTATTTTTTTATTTACCAATCCTTCATGGATCAGTAAATGTACAAAAAATGGCACCTGCATTATTTCGCGAGTATGTATGTGACCCCTGTGCACACCGACAAAATGACGTGGCCAGCACATGCGTCATCGTGGCTTTTTGTCTTTTGTTTGATGCTGCACAGCAGCACAAAACAATGATGACAAAGCCAATAGGTCCATAAAGTGAGACGTAATGGCTTTGCCAATGTTTATTTTGATTTGCAGCACTCCATTCGAATGCATATGCCTTTTTGGTCTCTTCCCCATTCTCCTATGCACTTCTTCTCTCCACTTGATTTTTTATTTACTTATTTATTTTATCAAACACTTTTGGCAAGGGTCCGGCAGCCTCACACTGCTACAGTGAGTCTCCTATCTTGCTTTCCGCACCCACCGTCCCCCCCCCCCCACTTCAGCTGTGCCACTGTCTCGCGCCCCTCCTCGATCATTGTGTTAAAAAAAATATGCAGATTTCTGCCAAGGGACAGGCAGCTTCACAGTGCTGCTTAGTCACTCAGGTCTTTCTGCCTGGATGTGCATCCTCATACAGTAAATTAAACTTACAATTCCCTCATTCCAAAATGTCCGACTGTTTTGTGACACATTCGCTTTGAAAAATGATGTTTCTCGAATAAAACTCATTCCAAAATGACCACTGTACGTGCACACACAAAGGGCTCTTCTTTAGTAAAACACAGTCAAAGATGGCCGCCTTTGCATGCAAGCACCTGAGCAGCCATTTTAATTTTATTACACCTGCAAAAGGATTGGCAAATCCAACAGTTCTCCATTTGTTTTTACAGGGTGAGACCAATTGGCTTTGACAGTGCATTTCCTTTCTCCGTTATTTGCTTTCTCCCTTCTTTTCAGCTGGTTGTGAATCTGCTGCCACAACTAAAAAGTCTTGTGAGAGGCCAGATGAGGCTTCAAACAGAGTGCAATCATTCCTGGCCAGAAGTTACAGCTTTACAGGAAAGGTGATCCAGTGAGTAATGCTAAAAAGCCATATAGGTATTTCAAGTAGCTGCCCAGCACTTTTCTGCAATGCCCACATGACGCTGGAAAGCAGGGATGCCCCCTTACGTCTGATTAATTAAGCGTACACTCTGGGAGACAGATGAACCCTGCTCATGTCATAGGCACTGCATATGCATAAGACTATAGTCCAGGCATAAGTGCTGACATGATGATCAGACTTACAAAAGATAGCGGTTCCTTCCAAATCCAAATTGAAAGTTCAAGAAACATCCAGGTGGACTACCTTCACCTTTGGTCGGGGGCCTTGATTGAAGGACTGGTTCCATAAAGCTTTAGGCATATACACCGGACGGGTCTCTTACCACTTTTACTTTCTTGAAAATAAACGCATATGCTCGCGCGACAGCTTGACGCTCACTAGTTACGCAAGCACTTTCCCCATCAAGAGATCAATGCCACTCGTCTGAATGGGGTTTGCATTAAAGCGGTAAGAACCAGTTTGACTCCATTTATGTGATCCAGTGGGTTCCTGTTCTTCAGTGGAATCTCAAAGTGACCCCTTACAGCTCAAGTGAAAAAAAGCAATTACTTCCAATGCTGTGTATGAGGCAGAAACAGAGGACAATGCGATATGGAGTCAACCAAGTGTCCTGAATCAGCTTTCATGGACAGGATTGTTAAAATGACATTGACAGAGGCCAGCAAAGGGTGAGGGTGATGTTCAAGACTCCAATGGTAAAAGCACAATTATGTGCCATGATCCGGATGCGGAGTCGATTCCTTCCTGGAATTGTTTTAGTATTCCATGTTTGGACGTGCCGGCTTCTCTAAACCAGGCTCACAATTCAGCCATGGTAAGGGGCAAGGAAGATTCGTTCCCTCCTGCAGAACTAGGAGTCAGAGCCTTGGAAACCTCCTTGACAAATGGTTGGAGAGCAGAACTAGGTCAGAAAACCTGATCTGTCTCTGCCAGACCAGCCCATTGAAGATTCAGGAGTGGAAGTGGGGTGTGGGGAGTGAGCAGAAAGTTCAATTTATCATCTTCCCATGTTACTTTCAATTCCAATTAACCCTCAATGAATGGACTAGAAATGTGGTTTGCTCCCCAAAGAACAAGCTGCTTTCCCTGGTGAGGCTTTTTCTAATGGACACTCTATGTAACCACAGATTCCACACCTTTAGAATACCCAGAGAACCGGGTTGGAGCCAGAGAATGCTTCAGCAATGCTCCTGTGTTCCAGCAGGTGGCACTGTGTGACCGCAGCAGCTCCATACTGCCTCAAACATGATAACGCAGACACACATACACAGCTTGCCTCTGCAGCGATGCCACAAACTCAGACGCAGAGCATAGAACAAATTGTCTGAGATACTGTGCAGATTCCTAACATGGGACTGTTTTAAATGAGAAGGCCAGTCAACAGAGTGGAGAGGGGGGAGGACCACGGGGAATATGCGGTCAGAGTATCAGCATTACTGAAAGTAAGTGCCTTGTTCTTCTGATGGATACTTCTAAATGCAGATTCTAGATACCACAGCAGTATCTTCCAAAGCTGGAGGGGCTGGTGAGTGGACAAAAGGGGCTGCAGAACCATGCAAGCAAAGTCACCTTCCCACCAGACCAGACTGTCACGCTGTGGTGTTTCTTGAATGCATGCACACATTTCAACGTTGCAGCCTGGCATATGTCTAGAAAAGGTACCACTCTTGCCAAATCCATTGTTGTGGCCTTAGCCCTGTATAAATGGGCTTGGAGACATTCAGGGGACTGCTTCTTGACCAGTAAATAGCAGAATTCTTTGCAGAGGGCAATGTACCTTGACGGGGCCGTCTTTTGCACTGCCTTGCCTTTCCTTGCACCAGAAAACCCTACAAAGAGCTTATCCTCCACATGGCGGTCCTGTGTGCTGTTCATGTAAAAACTCATTGCCCTCTTAGAGTCAAGACAATAGAGTCTCTTCCTCTTTTGAGAAGTTATGTGGGGCACAGAAGATGCTAATAGAGGAATCGACAGACTAACATGGTGTAGGTCGTTTGCGCAGGAAGCACCTGTAGTTCACTTACGTCGCACACTAAAGGTAGTGGCAATGAAGAAGGTTTTAGGTCTTACAAGTCTTTAAGGAGCAGCGGTCCACAGGCGCGAAGGGCATGCACATGAGACATGTTAAGACCAAGTTCAGGTCCCATTGAGGCATAAGGAAGGCTTTGGGGGGGGAATGCAAGTTGAGCCTTTTACGAAACATCACAACCGATGACTTAAAGGCAATTGGTTAGGTCAGCACAGAAGGGTTGTAAAAGGGTTCTCTTGCACTCTACCAACCACAAGACCTTGCTGCTGGGCTAATGAAAGAACACACAGAAGAATATCAGAAAGTTTGACTTGTAAAGAGTCCAGAAGCCAGCATTTACGAAGGACAGTGACACAAGCCAATGACAAATATGGGCGGAGAGTGGGCGGGGCTAAAAGTACTTACTCCAATACAGCATGGCTCACAGAGCAGCACAGGTGCTGCCCAGGCTCGACCTAAAAGGAGGAATTGTGGGGCTGTGCTACTGGACTCTGGAAACAGGCGTCTTGTAGCTCTATTGCACAAACATTCTTCATCTAAAATGTGGATAGACTTGATCTAGGGCTAACGATTTAAATTTTTCTTTTTCAATAAATCTGTGAACCGTAGGTCTAATATATGCCTGAATTCTTTTTTCAGAACTAGAAAATATCTATAGTAAACTCTTGAGTTTTCTGCGCCGATGAAACTGGTTCAATCGCCCTTTAACAGGCCTGCGTTTTTTTTCTCCTGGGGATGGACAGGGGCTTTGATGTTTCGGTCAGGCTGGTGGTGGAGTGGGCATAAAGATTCGAAAGTATCCCCCTCCAACATATAATATTTAGCACTCATTGGTCTCTTAGTCCCCTGCCAGATGCATGATACCACTACCCCTTACTGGTGTGAGGAAGAGAGGCAGGGGGTATTAACATGTCACTGTCTCTTGCCAGAAGACGGACTACACAGGAAGAAGAATTCACCTAGGTTGTTTTTACTTTTGAAGATCGCTTCTGATAAGAATACCTCTGACCTTCAAAGTATTGAGGAAATTGCCAACCAGGGGGTTGAACCCTATGTTTTTCCTGCCCAGTGATGGACACTTCACAAAGGAGGCCTTTTTGTGGAGATATTCTGTCAGGAACCAGCAAACACTGCTTCTCATTTTCAATAAATACGCAACTCGTATTCCACTAACAGGCATTTTAGACACATGGAGGGCTCATCTTACCTGAACACCTCTCCATAACATCCATCTGGACAATATGTCAAGGAGCCCATACTTCTATAAAAAAAACAAAAGCTAACCTCAAAAAAGCAATGTCTCGCCTATTATTCTCAGAGAAACACTTCAGTATGACATTCCAGCTGATACTATACCTAATCGCAGATTCCTCACCCTGTGAAGACCCCCAGATGCCAGACTGGATCTAGAGATTTGCCTGCATTGTCTCTTCTGTTGCGGGGTTAGGCAGAGCAAAGAAGGCCAAAAGGGTGATGGATTGCCAGCCATGAAAAGGAATCCCAACTTTCATCAGAAACACCACTGTAGTTTGCAACACCAGTTTTCCCAGAAAAAAGATGCTGTACAGCAGGCGAATGGACAGCTTGTAGCTCACTCATGCGACAAGCGGAGGTTATCGCTGGGAGAAAGAATGTTGAGAATTCCTACTGCGCATGCCTCCTACCACTATGATTTATACAGCGCATGGCTGTTTCTGGGCAGAGTGGCTTGAAGTGCGGCATTCTTCAATTAAGGGAGAATGCCCAGGCAAAGGGAAGTTACATTAAGGTAGGCAGGCGGCTTCATTGGGGTCACTGCCTTTCCTCCATCCTGCCACGGTCTGCCTCCTAGTTAGACAGGGGCACTGGCCTGGTTTGAGGCCTTCCATAGTTACGTTCCTCACCCCTACCACGGTCAGGAATGTTATATGAAACCTCCTGGGTGGGCAAGCCTTCCTCGGTCACCCACAGAGACCCTCCAATCGCCTGAGACCCCAATAACTCAGTCAGGGACGTAATCAGAGGCTTTCTGGATGGGTTGTCTGCCTCTATTACCCACGAAGACCCTTCAACTACCAGCTGCCTAAAACCCCAGTGGCTGTGTCAGGGACGTTACCCGAGGACTTCTGGACACTGATACTATGTGCAGGCAAAAGACCGCCAGGAGCCAATCCTGCCCACCCTCACTGGCGCCTCGAACAACAAATCAGCTGGAATGTGGTGGCCTGGTACCTCCACACTCACAAGATAAACTAGACACTATATTACATGCAATTGAGACCTCACGCATGTCTGTCGAGTCCCATATAGAGGAAATCTGAATGGAGTTCAGACTTCTCCGTGAAGACCAGTGGAAATTGGTCTCTAGGGTCACTGAAGCGGAGTCTCGCATATCTGAGATGATACCACAATTGGCAGGTCAAGATAAGTCCACACTGGATTGCTGTGAACAAATGCAAAGACTGGAATATAGTGCAAATAATGCAGAGGGGAGGGCCCAGCGAAACACATCCAAGTGGTGGGCCTCCCAGAGGGTGCAGAGGGACCCCAAACAATGGTTGCGTTCCTGGAGGAGTACCTGCACACCAACCCAATCCCTCTCCCCACATTTCCCAATGGAAAGAGCACTGGGTAACCTCCCACCTGGGATACCCCCATGCAGTGGTGGCAGATGCTCCACTACAAAGACAGACGCTATCTATCCTACAAAAGGTTAGACTGGAATATGAAAACGGTCATATCAGTATTACCAGACTACACGGAGCTAAATCAACGGCAACGCACTTCCTTTCTCGCAGTGATGCGCTGCCTCCAGGTCTTGGATGTTCAGTACTCTACTGTTTGCAGGAAAGTTGAAGGTAATGCATGACCAACATACCCCCTTCATCACTGAGTTGCACTCAGCCTTCAAGGTGGGTTTTCACCCAGTCCCAGGCTGCCATCGCCCTCCCACAGATAATACCAACCTGTCCCAGCCCAGCAAGTGAAGAGGCAGGAGAAACAGACATCAAAACAGGCCTGGGTGCTCCCAGAGTGCCCTAACACTCATGCACTTTGCCAAAATCAACGATCAGCAATAGACTCATTTGATCTACAACAATCCTTGCAGACCCAACATACTGGCTCCAGTGATACCGTGAGGACGACTTGGTCCAGAACAATCTACAGTATGAGGGACTACTGTCAGGACCGGTAAAAAAAAAACATTTGGCAGACAATCTGCTCTAAAGGCTCCCCGCCCTTTCGCCTCACGGTTATTAAACAGGAGGCCCCATGGTGCCCCAAGCTCTTCGTCTATCTACACCGTTACTTGGATTGCAAGTCTGAAGCCTCTTTTTCCACCACTTTTCCAACTTTAGCAATACTCCACCATCACCCATTTTATGTACTGGCTCATAGAGTAAGGGTTTGGGCTTGTGGACCTTGACTGAAGGCTCTAGTTTGCATTATGGTTTTGTTGTTTTCTACCTGTTTTTATTCCCGTTGCGCGAGCGACGGGATTCCTCTTCTGGCAGGCTGTAATAGTAAAATGACAATGGTGTCCGACTCCAACTCCCCCTTCACTCCCCACACACATGGCATTTCTCGAAGGCCACTAGACGCACCATACCATTTCTCATACAACGTACAGGGGATACATTCAGCACACGCTGTAACTCAGTATATGCTTACATCAAAAGACAGCAGGTGCACATTAGTTGCTACAGGAAGCAGCGTTGAACTCCAGTGCCTTCGCAAGAGATGGAGAGGGACAGTCACAGCACGGAATATTCCGAATAAACCTGTGGCGTACTGCTATGGATACACCGGGGGGGGGGGGGGGGGGGTACCGCTATGGATACGCCTGGGTACCCTTGTTCAAACCCAAAAACTAGTCATCGATAAGGAGAGCAGATCTGGATTTGTTGAGGGACGGTTAGATGGTAAGCCCATCCTCCTAGGTTGTATTTATGCATCAAATTCAGAGAAAATACCATTCTGGACAGCCATCAGGAGTTCTAGCCCACTGGGTAGGTATCCCCCGGATACTAGGTGATAATTATAACAACGTACAGGATGCCTCTCTTGGCCCTGCTCAATGCCGCTCCTTCATGCCTCAGCTCACCAACATTCCAAGCTGTTCTCTGGATGGGCTCAAGAGTGGTCCCTTCTCAACGCATAGAGAGCCCGTAACCCACACCCAAGCCTTTACTCTCTTTTCTCGGCCCCACACAATCTTTACATCAATTTAGACCACTTTGTGTGTTCCCAGGACCTAGTTCACAACTTCTCCACCGCGACTACCTGGATCGTGTGATTTCAGACCATGCCGCACAGACATTGAGCAGGATATTCCTCACCCACTAGTTCCTACCTGGAGGTTATCCAAAGATACACTAGACAACCCGGCATTTTGTGATACTCATTTAACCCACATAGCCCAGCACTTTGAAGGAATCCCATTCAACAGCACGGCCAGTGGCTGTGCCATCATTTTCCTCAAAGTGGTCATTAGGGGCTTCTGCGTTCAAAACATAGCTGGGGTTGACATGGAATTGACCAGGGCCCTCCGAGAGTCAAATGAAGCAGTGACTGCATTGGAGTAGGGACTTGACACGATGTGCCATGCCCAGATCGATGGCAAGAAGCAAAAAGCTGAAATGGAAAGCCTCCGCTGTTATAGTTTCACAGAGCCTGCATACACGCCGCAGGGGACAAACCCGATCGACTACTGGTAAGGGTGGCCTGACAGGAAACACTTCCTCAATCACAGAAATCACCCCTGCCACGGGCCCAATTTTGAGATCCAGCTATACCACAAGCATTTCGCAGATACTATGCTAAGCTATACAGGGCGCCTCCCACCCCACCCCATGCACAATTAGTCATTTCCTAACCCCCCATCCATCAACGCTTTGCTACAAGAGCAGCTAGACACTCATCACTTTGGCGAAGGTAAAGAAAGCAAGACATGACCTAGCTCGAAGTAGGACCCCAGGATCAGATTGGCTTCCAACTGAATATTAAGATCGGTTCACAGTCCGCCTTACCCAACGTTTAGTGGAGGTGCACAATGAAGCCCTTACCGCCAGCGTGCACCCAGCTTCCCTCCGGGAGTCTCTTCTATGGTCCCTGCTGAAACCTAATAGGGAGTCCACTTGCCTCGCCTCCTCTCACCCGCTGGTCTTACTGGCACAGGTTATACACTAAAATCCATATGGTCGCACACTGCTCCTCCTACCAGCGGGTTTACCCCTGAGCATTATGGTTAATGCAGTTTGTTCCAGCATGTGCGCTTCTCGGAAAATGTTGAGTATATCCACCGTTGTGCTGGCCATCCCTGGACACGTGTTTCTAGGTCGTTACCTTTCATCAGCAGGGAATAGGCGTATGTATGGGGCTGCTGCGCAGGCTGCCGAAAATGTTCTCAGTACTGGAGTACTTTCTGTCCTCATCCACCTGCATCAAGATAGATTTGTTACCAGGACACAAGTCTAATATTAGACAACTCTCCCATGCAATGGATCAGTCCTCGCTGCGATACAACAGGCAGCATGCATCATATTGGCACTTGAGAAAGCATTTGATTCTTTATCTTGGGAGCACTTCTTTGAGGTACTCTGGGCAGCCGGCCTGGCCGCTGTTGTGAAGAAACCCATCATTTAGGGTCCACATTAGTCGCTTGATTTTTTCTTTTCAATTGGCCACGGTTCATGTCAGAGCTGCCCTCGCTCCCCTATCCTATTCACAGTCGCCATTGAAGCCACAGGCTCATTGCCTTTTCTTGGAGGGCCAGCAGTGGGGGATCCCCATAGACCAAACCTCACATGCTGCGCTGCTCTATGCCAAAGACTTATTATATATCCGAGGCGCCTCAGCAAACATGACTAATACAGACTACTTTCCGAGACTTTGAGGAGGCAGCTGGCCTAAAGATGAACTGTGCCTTTCCATTTCACGATACACCCTGCCCCCAGCCCCCAAAAAGGTAATCCAAATGGGTGATACACCACTAACCTGGAGGAAGCTGCAGTACCTTATCTAGAGGTTCATTTATATCTTTCCTAAAAAGACCGGCTTGAGGGCAACCTGAAACGTGTCTACATAGCCCTTCCATCCCAAACCTGTTTCTGGCTGCGGCTCACGCTCGCCCTCACAGGCAGGACAACACTCTTCAGAATAATCATCCTACTGTGTCTCCTATATTATTTTGGGAATGTTCTGGTGTCTCCTAAACGTCACTTCTTCTGCAATTTCGATCAATTGTTGGGGGGCCCGTTGCGGTTCCTCATCCCCCACTGATATACGAGGCTGAGCGCCCCCTATGGCACCAGCCCTTCCTTTAGGCTGCAGCTACCTCCAATCTCCTGCCCAAGGATTTCTACAGCAGAGGGGACAAATCGGGCCTGGGCCGGCCCCCCCTCCCCTTTGGTTACACATGCAGTGGGTGATGGGTGGGGGCCCATGGGGCAATCAGACCTAGATCCCTGCTCGCACTGGAGCTACAAGATCATCGCGGGCCCCTCCTCTTCGATATATGGAGCGGCCGAGACTCTTCGGCCCAGCCCTAATTTTTAAACAGTAGAAGTCTGCAACTCTCCTGCCCACAGACCTTCACTGAAGTTTGGGGCGGTTTGGGAGTCGTGTCGGGCCCAGACTGTCCCCTCCCCTGTTGTACGTGCAATGGGGGATAGGCAGAGGCCCGGAGGTCTAATGGACCTAGGCCCCTGTGCACATCGCAACTGCGATCACCGGGGGACCCATCCTTGCCGATAATCAGAGCAATGCAACTCCCCCAACACCAGCCATTATCCTGATCTTCAATAATCTAAACTCCTTTACGCACGGTCCTTCGCCATAACCGGGGAGACCCCGGGGTTGTGCTGGACCCAGATCGCCCCCTCCTTTGCCACATATCTTACCCCCACAACTCTCCTCACGCTCCTGCCCTCTGCTCTTAGTGACAACTACCTGGGAGAGCCTACACCCTTCCAACCCTGCGGTGGCCATAGCCAGTTGTACCCTCAAAATCTTGGCCCATGCCCTACACTGGAGCCCTGCTGGTCTATCATTTGTGAACCTCTAAGCTTATCCACTATTCCATCAGGGTCACTTGTTAATGCAAGGCTGTAGGGGCCACATATGACTCTACTGCTTACCACACCTACAACTAGAGGCCTTAACACCATCCGTGGACACCAGACACTCCCCAATCCTGTTGGTGTCCCCTAGGACATCGCCCATTGGCACACGCATGCCCACCACGCAAAAACATACCATAGGCCGCCTGCAATCTAATAACCCTCACGCAGCAACACATCAGGAAACAGGAGACACTGCAACCAGTATGAGATAAACCCCAAGAGCCTCATCACTCAACACAGTCTACCACGTAATTAGGCCAAACACGCACATCTCCGGAGTCCAAAATCGACAAAGTAGCATCAGATTTCATGCTCCTGAAAGCGGATCACCAGACGCTTGCCGAGAAGGTCCAGGCTAATGAACTCACACACGGACCGCATCGCTCAAGTCAATCAGTGAAGATGACTATACCGAAATGGCCTGGGGACCCAGATATCTGACAATCTACAAAAAATAAACAAGTGCACCATATTGTTCATCAATAACTAGTTTTACAACTGACTCATTTGAATTCTAGGAGACGGTTGTCATCTAGTCCTTTACATAATGGATGGGCAGGTGGCACTGAACCCTCCTGGGAGGGCTGGAGCTTGCTGGGTCTCCATCCAGACACTAATCAGGTGCCAGGCATAAATCTTACTCATTTATATCACAGGGTATCTTCAATACTTATCCAAGCTCACTAAAAGGGGTGGACAACTGACCACAACACAGCGCCCAGTTCCCCACGATCAATCATTGATCTGCACAATTGTTGTCATGGTTAGGCGTTCCAGTTTGGGAAACTCATTGCAAGTTCGCTCATGAGGTTACTTTTCACATAACCTTGCCCCTGCCCCATTTAATTCTTTCAATCCCCATGAAGCACCAATCAACCACCTGTTCTCTTGGTGCACATTTGCATCACTAGCCAGTCACAGACATCATCATTCTCTATGTCACACATGAATGCCATCACCTGGAACGTGAGGGGAATACACTCACCGGCACACAGATATTCCATCTATTCAAACCTACAGAGCAGATCCACTAGCATTGCCCTACTCCAGGAACCTCATCTGACCAGTCTGGAGATAGACTGTCTTCAGCGCCGCTGGAGGGGGCATGTATATAGCACCAACAACTCCTCCCACGCTAGGGGTACCTTAATATTGGTGGAAGAGGGAGTTCCTTGTGAAGTGGAAGTAGAGGCCGATACGGAGGGCAGATATGGAGCGTTAGGCTATTTAGTTTACCCCTGATAAATACATATCGGCTATGTCTTCATTCCTAACGTAGAACAGAGTTCTTTTCTTTGCAAATTGTCTGGGGTGCTAACGCGTAGGAACGGCATACCCTGGCTAATAGGCAGCGACTTCAACTCCGTGCTTGATGTATCTCTAGACCGCCCCTTCCCACCCCTATCGCGCCCACCTGCTGCATCTAACACACAAGCACTATGTGCATGACTCACCCACTGGTCCCTCAGATGTATGGAGCGACTGCAACCCCAATACACACATACTCCTACTCTCTAGGACATGGACTCCATGTGCAACTAGATCCAATGGTAGGGTCTCCCTCCCGGCTTCCTCTGATCAAGGATATCGAAAACCTGTGTTGCACACATTCCGACCATAACCCACAACTTTGGCAACTTAACCGGGATGTAGGACCTCCACCGGTCCCCACCTGGCGTCTACCACCGGCGGCGTAGGAAGATCAGGCATTCCAGGGATCCCTGGGGACCGTGATTGCAGAATACTTTGCGCTGAATAATGACTCTACTGGCTCCCTGCTATTAGAATGGGAAGCTTTCAAGGTAACGACCTGAGGGCAATGTCTTGGTCTTACTTGGAACATTCCCAAACAATTAAATGACTCACTCAGTATCTGGATATGAGCTTCTCCGTCACAAAACTGCCACACGACAGGACCACTAGACGTCTAGAGGAATTACATAGCAAACATGTAGCTTTGCTATGTAATTATCTTGCACACTTGGCGCGCACACCATGCCTCATCGGACAGGGCTGGTACTGAGGTTAGCTTGGCTATTGTGCCAAGAGCAACCTCACCAGACCCTGCATGCCATATGCAATAGTATGGGCCACATGCAATATAGCCGAGATACCCGCCACCCCCTCTCAACACAATCCCCAAAAGGAGTGAAACCGGAAACAGTTCTTGAAGTTTTTGGAAGTGGGATGGAGTGACCATCCCGGCCGTATTTATTAAAACAAAATTAAAACATTAAACGTTTCATGTTATGTACAATTTCATTACCATATTGCGATGTTTGGCTAACCTTAACAGATTCTCTAATACAGAGGTTCTCCTAGCCGAACTAGCAACCTACAAAACATTTCTTGACATATTGAAATTGTACAACCTAACGTTTAAGGGCCAACAGCAAGGTCATAACCGGTGTCAAGATCCCTAACCGGACTTACCCCTCCCACTTGGGATGGGCGACAGCACGGAGGCGTACCTCAAGTGCAACTACTACCAATTTCCCTTGACTTGACGGGGGCACCTAAAACTCGACGCCAGTTAAAGGTCGTTCGAATACTCGTGTGAGGTATCTAGAAGGTATCGTGGCCCTTATCCCAACCCCACACAACTTACCGCATCTGCCGTCGCAGATGTCACTGGCCCCGGGAAATTCCCCAGGAGGGGGCTGTAACCCCTCCTACAAAGGAAGGGGCCTTGACCGCCTTTCCTTTACTTCCGGCGACCCATCCTTAGAAGGGACCGCCTCCCCATTGAGGGGCCAATGGCCACCTCTCCCGAGCGCTCCCATCCGTGTTGGGTGACGCCCACTCATAGGGATCTACTAATTAGTGCTCACCGATCATGACCTTACCGCCTACCAAAATAAATACGACAGTGCAAATTAACCTAAGAATACAGTGGCCACTATGGCCGAAAGAGCATAGATCAAAATTCGACACTAACTGAATATCTTTAATGGCAAACATACTCAAAACGAACATTCTTTATTAACTCAAAATCAACATGGCACTACAACCTGGAAACGAAAACAAAAACAAAATTAATCGACTTTATTATACACAACTGGCTGTCTTCAGGGGCTGGTGGGTGGGTCAAAATTGGCTCTTCGTTCTGTCCCGAGCTCACGTGCAGCGAGGAGGTGCAGCTTCAGAGCACAAGAACAAGAGGATGTCTTCTGGTCTTGCGTCCCTTTTTATCCGTCTTCAGGGCGGGCGTATACCCGCCCCTGCCTGCCCCTGAGGGCGTGGCTGGCTGCGTCGGTGTCTAGGCCAGCCCACTCTAGGGCGGGAACGAGCGCGCCCCAGCTACGCCGCTTCGGGCATACCAGCTGAGACGCGCCTCCCGCCCAAAATGGCTTCCCGGGGGGATCGAGGCACTCGGCCATAAGTTCGGGGGGACCGATTCGGTCGCCCCTTTCCATATAGCCGAGATACCCGCCACCCCCTCTCAACACAATCCCCAAAAGGAGTGAAACCGGAAACAGTTCTTGAAGTTTTTGGAAGTGGGATGGAGTGACCATCCCGGCCGTATTTATTAAAACAAAATTAAAACATTAAACGTTTCATGTTATGTACAATTTCATTACCATATTGCGATGTTTGGCTAACCTTAACAGATTCTCTAATACAGAGGTTCTCCTAGCCGAACTAGCAACCTACAAAACATTTCTTGACATATTGAAATTGTACAACCTAACGTTTAAGGGCCAACAGCAAGGTCATAACCGGTGTCAAGATCCCTAACCGGACTTACCCCTCCCACTTGGGATGGGCGACAGCACGGAGGCGTACCTCAAGTGCAACTACTACCAATTTCCCTTGACTTGACGGGGGCACCTAAAACTCGACGCCAGTTAAAGGTCGTTCGAATACTCGTGTGAGGTATCTAGAAGGTATCGTGGCCCTTATCCCAACCCCACACAACTTACCGCATCTGCCGTCGCAGATGTCACTGGCCCCGGGAAATTCCCCAGGAGGGGGCTGTAACCCCTCCTACAAAGGAAGGGGCCTTGACCGCCTTTCCTTTACTTCCGGCGACCCATCCTTAGAAGGGACCGCCTCCCCATTGAGGGGCCAATGGCCACCTCTCCCGAGCGCTCCCATCCGTGTTGGGTGACGCCCACTCATAGGGATCTACTAATTAGTGCTCACCGATCATGACCTTACCGCCACAGGCCCGGATAGTTGACCGGCTATCCGGGCCCCCCACCAAAACTCCTAGCTAAAGGTCATGTTCCAACGTTTTTAACCATGCTAAGAAGTCTCCTATGAGTAACTCATTTCCCACCCGAGACAAATGCACACCATCCCCCATATACATACTGTCATCATTAATACAACCGTGCGAGATAGAATGCAATGTCCTGGAACGGAACAACCTACTCATTTTGTTATTAAGTTTCCTAACAGAATGGTTCAAAGCAGGGATCGAAATAGCCCCCCGCCACACTTTTCGTGGGATCATATGAGACCACGCAATTATGCACCCCGGAACTCTCCTCGCCAACCAACTTACGGTGGAAAGCATTGCCTCCAGGAGAAGTCGTCTACCGGTGGTGACCAAATCATTGCCCCCTAAATGTACTATGACTATTGACGGCGGTGACCTCATCCGCCCTAACAAACCCTCAAAGTAAGCTTGAAACTGGTCAATACAGAGACCGCCCCTTCCGTAGAAGGACATCCTGTACCCGTATTCCCCAGCTACGTGAATCATGTCACCTGCTTTGAATACGTCTGCGGCACGCCTCACGTATGAGTGGCCCACGACCCACACCTCCTTTCTCACAGCCGGTGACGTCTGACCGCTGGCCCGGTGTTGGGTCGACTGCATAGTCCGCCCCGCCTCGAAGGCTTGCGTAACTGAAAACCAAACAAAAGACAAGAAGCGTGAGTACATTGTTACAGCTTCACAACATGTGCAACCGCACATACCTCTTATAACAATTGGAGGACCAACGCCCCACTCGTTTTACTTGTTCCACATCAAGACCCCTGGCTGCAGCTTCGGTGGCAGCCCCTATCCGAAAGGAGTGGGTCCCAAACTCACCCGGGTCCAAGCCTGCTGCGGCAATTGACATCGCGAGCACCCGCTGAAACTGAAACTTTGTCAGTGGGGTGGCGTCCGCGTGTCTCAACATTGTCCCCCCCCATAATGCCACCCTTTGTGCTAGGTAATCCTCTAAACACCTCACCGGACACATGGAGGACCCTGGAATCCTGCGAATGACTATGCAGTCTCCCACCCCATTTTGATCGGTTTTCGACTTGACAAAGGATACCGTCATAGTCTCACCCCTGATCTGAACGTGTTCCCGGCACAAACCCCCCGCCACATCCCGCTTGCCCCTTGCCACCAGCTCACTTATCCTCATAGCCCCGTGAAATGCAAGCGTAAAAGCGGCTCGGAACAAACAGGCCTCGAACTGAGACGAGCATATGTCGGGGAGTGTGGCCAGCAACTGGGACAACCTATCCAGACCTATCGGGCGCCTCTCATCTACTCTGCGACCCTCAAGGCGTTGCCACCCACGCAGCGCTTTCTGTACAGCAAAAGACGCTGTCGGGTCCTGGATATTATGAGCCCTGGCAACAAAGGAGATGGCAGCACGATGCCTCTGGGCTGTAGCCACCGACTTCCCAGCCTTACGCAAGGACATCAGAAAATGTACTACCCAATCCTCATGCCCCCAAAGTCCCCCTCTCTCAGTCCCCAAAAAGGCCAAATAAGCCCGAAACGCCCCTTCGTATGCCTTCCTCGTCCTTGGTGCTAGACTCTCTCCCACGAGGTAACGAAGTTCGGGGCACCGAGAGACCAGAGAGCTTCGGGAAAGGGTGCTGGCTCGGGGTCCGCTGAGGGAAGGAAACCCGAGAAAGCCTGCATTTGAAAACGAGACAGTGCATCAGCAGCCTGATTCATCACCCCCGGGACATGTTTTGCTCTGAATACCACGTTCAGTTGCATACACAGTAAGACAATTTCTTTAAGCAGCCTCAAAATCATTTTACAACGTGCTGCCTGACTATTAATGCATTCTACAACGGTCATATTGTCAGACCAAAATATGACAGAATGATTTTTGAAACCATCGGGCCAGGGTCTGAGGGCCACCAAAATAGGAAACAGCTCAAGGAAAGCAATATTACTCGTCAGCCCCTCATCGTGCCACCATGTTGGCCACTTTTGTGCCGACCATTTTGTGCCGAAGATGGCGCCGAAACCCATGCTTCCCGCTGAATCCGTCCATAGACCAAGCTCTTCAGAGGACAAGGCCGGTTTGTTCCAGACGACTCGACCATTGAAATCCGCCAAAAATGCTAACCAAATACGCATGTCTTGGCGGACCTCGGCCGATAACCTCGTGCGATGGTGACCCTCTTTTAGGCCGACCATCGCCTGTGCAATCGAACGGGAGAAGGGGCGGGCCATCGGGATCACCCTTAAGGCAAAATTCAACTTCCCCACCAATTGCTGCAATTGATGCAGCGTCACTTTAGATGCAGTGATACACATTTGCAGGGCTGTCTTGAATTTCGATACTTTGGAAGCTGGTAAACGAAAACAACCCTCACTAGAGTCCAACTCGATCCCGAGGAACTCGAGGCAAGTCGTGGGACCCACAGTTTTACCTGGTGCCAACGGCACGCCAAATTGATTCATTAAAACACAAAATTCAGTCAAGGCCCGGGCACATTCATCATCCCCAGCGGCCCCAAGGAACAGAAAATCATCGAGGTAATGCATCACATTCCGAAAACCTGTTTTCTTCGTGTAAACCCATTGCAGAAAACTACTGAATTTCTCGAAATAAGCACAAGATATCGAGCACCCCATTGGCATACACCTGTCCAAGTAATACAAACCTTGAAACATGAATCCCAACAAACGTTGATCATCCGGGTATACCGGGAGCAAACGGAACGCTGACTCGATATCTGATTTCGCCATCAGCGCCCCGGGCCCCAGGCGATTTAAAATGGCTACGGCCTCATCGAATGATGCGTACCGCACCGAACACATTTCTGGATTAATTGCATCGTTTACAGAAAGGCCATGAGGGGCTGATAAATTGTGAATCAATCGAAACTCACCCGGGTCCTTCTTGGGGACCACCCCTAAAGGAGAACAAACAAAGTTCGGTACCGGGGGGACAGGAAACGGGCCGGCAACCCGACCTCGGGTAACCTCTTTCCGGATCTTATCCTGTACTACAGTAGTATGCTGCAAGACGGAAAGTTGATTTTTGCACGACCCGACACCCTGAAAGCTACCCACCGGGATGCGGAAACCATATGAAAAACCGTTTCGTAGCACCCCAGCAGAAGTACGATCTGGGTATTCGCTGAGCCAGGGAATCATCGCCAGGGTATCAATCGGGGTTGGTAAAGGCGCCCCTCGGACTATATCAGACCTGTTTAGCGCCTCCTCTACCCCCATTTTCACCCGATTTGGCTCTGCACGAGGACTCAGGATGGGGTGCCCCACAACCACTACATTCGTGTTTGAACTTACAAGACCCCGGGGGCCTAGTACATTTGCTTCTGTTGAAATTGAAACAGAACCCCCTCTTCCCTGTATTGCCGGCGGGTCTCGGGTAATCGTCTGTACCCGTACCCGACCGAAAGGGCGTCCCCCCATTTTGGCGGGAGGACTCACTAACAGCACTCCCCACCAATGGCACTTTCAACATTCCCGACTCTTTCATTTTATTCCATGTTAAAGAATCGTAACAGTCCCAGGTTAAACTTTTGTTATGCTCCATCGCTTTCCTGAAAAGGTTGTCATAACAGAACCATTGGTTACCTTGGTGTGATGTCGAGTACCCCATAATTCGTGACTGATATACTGGAAATTCAGGGAGCAAATCAGGCCTACGTTCCCCTAAAATTGCCGTGAAAATTCCCCAAGCATTACCCCAGTTACCAATATTTTCATTCACTTTAAAGGCGGCCATTTTTGCGCGCCAAACACTCGGATGCATCAGATCCTTTTGACCCTTAACAGTTTCGACCTCATAGTGATCAACGAGCAGGGAGAAAATGTTAACGTATTCCCCCGCCCAAATCTTTTCCTTTATTGGCAAAGGAACATGTTGCCCCAATCTTTCTCTACGAGAGGGTGTTGACTCATCCCTTGCAATCGGCAATGGCCGCTTACCTGCACCGGACGCTGCTTCCGTCCCTCGTGGCTTGTCTATCGCCGCATCCGGCGCGGGCACCTTGGCTGTATCACGTTTCTCGCGCAACTGCTTTATGAGAGCTTGCGCTTCGGTAGCCATGGCGCCCCCATTACTGTCCCCCAACCATGCTGCTAACTGTGCCGCCAACTCGGGAGGCATATCTCCGGCAGACGTCGGGGTAACTATCACGGGAATCGGATTCCCCTCATCCGGTACCGGGGCCGGTACCGGGGCTGGCGCCTCGAGCGGAGAACAGGGAACCGGGACGTCTCCCCCGACCGGCCCCCTTCTCGGCCTCTTTGGCTTCCCTCCGGCCGGTGGACGCCCCGATCCCTCCTCGCCGTCTTGCTCCGCCAACCGCTTCTTAATTTCGGACATGTCCTTCATGAGTGCCCGAACCAACTGGTCAGTCGACATTCTCTTTGCTCCTTTCTTGGGCATCCTTTCGACGAAGTATCTAAAAGACAAAGAGAGAGATTAAAACGCTCAAAATTGGCTCTTCGTTCTGTCCCGAGCTCACGTGCAGCGAGGAGGTGCAGCTTCAGAGCACAAGAACAAGAGGATGTCTTCTGGTCTTGCGTCCCTTTTTATCCGTCTTCAGGGCGGGCGTATACCCGCCCCTGCCTGCCCCTGAGGGCGTGGCTGGCTGCGTCGGTGTCTAGGCCAGCCCACTCTAGGGCGGGAACGAGCGCGCCCCAGCTACGCCGCTTCGGGCATACCAGCTGAGACGCGCCTCCCGCCCAAAATGGCTTCCCGGGGGGATCGAGGCACTCGGCCATAAGTTCGGGGGGACCGATTCGGTCGCCCCTTTCCATATATGCAGCATGACATTCATACGGCTATGACTAGACACTACGCAGTGCTTTACAAATCCTCTGTCCACAGGGACCACAGGCAACTGGGTGCCTTTTTAGACCCAGTGGAACTGCCCATGATCAACCCTGATCAAAATAAGGCACTTACATCCCAATAACCTCTGATGAAATACGCAACACGATTACTGCATTGGCGAAAGGTAAAACACCTGGACCACACAGGTGATCAGCGTACGCCCCCACGCTGATCCTGTAACTACACAAGCTCTACACCACCACACCAGAAGAATCTGCTCTACCTGAATCAATGCGCAACGCCAGTTTAGTTTCCCTATTGAAGCCCGATAGAGACCCTACTAACTTAGGCTCCTATAGACCCTTAGCCATTTTGAATGTTGACTACAGAGTCCTGGTGAAAGTGCTCACTGACTGCCTGGCACCCTTCATCCCTACACTAGTTCACTCAGACCAGAATTGGTTTGTCCCTTCTCGTATCACTGCCCTCATTCTCAAACGCTTCTTCAGGGTCACAACTTGCATGACACCGCTGACCACACTCTAAACGTTTGATATTAGATATTGAAAAACCTTTAGACTCCCTTGAGTGGGAACACCTGTTCACTACATTGGCCAATTATGGCCTCAGGCCACATTCATTGGCATGATTAAATAGCCTAAACATCCGACTACTCAAGCGTAGAGAGGCCCATATATATCCAAACCTATTTTAGTGAGCCGGGGAACCAGACAGGGTTGCCCCTCATCTCCACTTTTTCCTCAACTATAGAGCCCTTCGCAAAAGTCATTCGCACCCAGAAAGATGTAGGAATCCCCATAGGAGACAGGATGCACACAATCCCACTATACGCAGATGACATCCTTATGTACATGAGATATTCGCTCTATTGCCCCCCTCACTAGCACACACCCTTAGGGTATTTGCTGATATATCAGGGCTACAGGTAACACCTTTAAAATGGGAGAACTACATCCTTACAGCAGCAATAAGAGGCATAAGGTGACACTCCGCTTTCTAGACCTAGGCCTAGCAGCCTCTAAAAGGTTGATAACTAAGATGGAGGGCCTCCAAAACCCTCCCCCCCAAAAGACCTGGCGTGGCAATGCTCCCTGCTGATACGGGCCAAAGAAGAGAGCATTGCACTACACTGTGAAGACATGTTGGGACTTCGCAGACTCCCTATGGCCGCTAGCTGGGACGCAATACTGGCAGATGTGCAAAGCATTCACAATGCTGCTGTGGATGGGCTGGCTCTGGGAGATGGGTCAGTCACTGAACACAAACAGACTGATGCATGGCTTGGGAGGGACTGCAGCATGATGTCACTAACAATCTTATATATTCAATCTGAGACTAGACATATTCCTGACTAATTATTGAATCACTAATGCTTACAACGCATGCACAAGTAGGACAGGAGGGCAGTCTGAGTGGACAACGATGGTGTCACAGTTCTAGATGTTAGCCCTAGATTAGGTTTGTCTCTCGTATTCCACCTCCCTTGTTCACAGACTACTGCACAGTGGACACCTGTTGAAATCATCAGCGAGGTGTACTCAGAGGCCCGGAGACGTACTCATTTGTAACAAACTGCACTATGCTCCAGTCTTCTCCACCTCTAACTCTCCCATAGTGTCCTACATATACAGCTTACCCCCAATGTTGGGGACAGTCAATGAGTTTTATTGTACAGGTCTATGTTATCAATTGAAAAAAGTAAATAAAAAGATATATATATATATATATAGTTAAAGAGTAGTGTCAAAAAGTGTCACTGGTGATATTACTCCATCATAGGTAGCATTCTGTAGAAGGGACAGGCGCATTCCTAGTCATTGTTTCTGGTGCTCATGTAGAGGTTGCAGGATCATTTCTATCAGGATAAACCACTGGGGCCTGTTCTAGATGAAAGTCTAAGATGTCAGACACTATGCACCAGAACACTTACTTTGGTAGCATTCACTTTGCAAAATGTGAGCAACCAGTGCTCTGAGTTCAGAAGCATGTAGCATGCCAGAGTCTTTGCAACTATGTTCGGATGGATGTCTGGAGCCCCTGGTGACCCTGCTTCTCCTCAAATTGTATCACAAATAGCTCCTGTTCTGATCCCTGCCTTAACGAAAACTTTAAATCAGTCCTTACTACACTCCTCTGTCCCATTACATTGGAAGGAGGCCGGAATAAGACCTATCTTAAAAAAACCTTCAGCCGATCCTAAATCACTCCCAAACTATCGGCCCATCTCACTCCTTACCCTCTTCGGGAAGATTATGGAGTCCCAAATAAACAAACAACTTAAAATACATCTGGAGACTAACAAGCTCCTTGACACAGTCGGGCTTCAGGGCTTTTCATAGTACCGAAACTGCCCTGCTCGAAATTGTGGACAATATAAGAATGACACTGGATTCCAACCAGTCTGCCATACTGGTCTTGCTCGACCTATCCGCTGCCTTCGACACCATCTCGCATCTCATTCTTTTAAACCATCTTGCTGAGATTGGTGTTGAGTGCTCCGCATTATGCTGGATAAAAAGCTATTTGACAAATAGGCGGTCCAAGGTCCAAGTTGGTGTCCACTCCTCCAAATTTTATGACAACGATAAGGGTGTACCTCAGGGGTGTATATTGAGCCCTACGCTCTTTAACCTGTATGTGTCCCCTCTGGCAAAGGTAATACGAGCACACCGTTTTGGGACCGTGTCCTACGCTGACGACACCCAAATATTGATCACAATCAATCAGAACCCAGACGTAACTAAACTGAGGTTCAACAATTGCATGGTAGACATTCATGACTGGATGACCAGGAACTTTCTAATGATGAACGCGGGAAAGACGGAGGTCCTGCTGTTTGGAAAGGCCGATAAAATCTGGTCCAATGATTGGTGGCCAGCCTCCCTTGGTTCATGCCCCTCGCCCAAACCCTCAGTGAAGAATCTTGGGGCAATAATCAACAATAAGCTGTCCATGTCTGATCACATTAGCAAAATAGTAGGCACCAGCTTTGGCCTCATGCGTAGTCTGAGGAAAATCTTTAAGTGGATTCCCCTCTCAGCTCTAGTGCAGGGACTCATTGTCAGCAGGATTGATTATGGGAACGCACTTTTAACCTCATCAAATACCACCCTGCTGGCCCGCCTACAGGTCTTACAGAATACCGCTGCAAGGCTGGTGCTCGACCATCCCTCCCGCACCCCTTCACTACCCTGCTTAAAAACCCTACACTGGCTACCAATACAAAAACGCATTAAATTCAAACTATGTTGCCTCGTCCATAAATCCATCAATGGGCATGGCCCGGCATACCTAGAACAAAAGCTTAAGGTCTACCACCCGGTGAGAACGCTTAGATCATCCAACAAATCCCTCCTAAGTGTTCCCAGGGTACGTACAGCCAGAAACTGCGACAGGGCTTTCAGCAAAACAGCTCCTGAAGCCTGGAACTCCCTGCCCCTCCAGATTAGAACAGATTCCGCAGACAGTTAAAAACATGGCTCTTCCTAGACCTGCCTTTGCCCTGCCTGGGTCTCTGCTAGGATGTTTCTCTGCAAGCGCTCTGAGACCTTTGGGTGATTTATGCGCTATACAAATGTAAAAATGAAATGAAATGGATATGGGTACTCCAGATTGTGGATTTCCTTGGCGGAACAGGAGAAAGATGATACTACTGCCGTTAGCAGTATTAGGATTAAGCATGGGCGAATTTTGCGAATCTCGCGTTCGCGAATTTTGCGGATTTGCGAACTCGCAATCCGCGGATTTTTTTTTGTGTTCGCGCGGGTTTCTGCCAGTTCGCGAGGGTTTTTGTACAATTTCGCAAACGCGAACTTACCTGTCGGGTCGCAGGTTTTGCGAACTTGTTGTTTCTACGTGTCCAGCCTGTTTGGGACACTCTTCTTCATCACTGCCACCCTCTGTCACCACTGCCACTCTCTGACTACTCATGCCACCCTCTGGCCCACCCATGCCACCCTCTGTTTCATCACAGCACCCTCTGGTTGTCCAGTGTACATTATTGTGGCAAAGCAAAGCACACCTTCCCTGCCTCAAGTGACCTGAATTAATTTGGGGCTGATTAATGTGTCACAGAATATTTTAGCTGGCACCTGCTTCCTTGGTGCTTCCTGATTAGTGATCTTTTGCACTTGCTAAGTGCTTTCATTGTTGCAAAATTAGTTACAACACCTGCCCTGCCCCAACTGACAATAATGAATTAGGGAATGATTAATGTGTCACTGGATTTGAACTTCCAGCCTGGCTCCTGCTTGTCTCCCTTAGCTGTAATTCAGGACCTTTGTGGCATATGTGTAACTATTCTGAGGGTCAGAGCAGGGTCACATAATAGTTGCAAGTAGGCAACTGAACTCTGGAGGGGCCCCTCAGGAAGCACTACAGGAAATGGCTACTAATGATGAGCTTGAACTTTTGAACCTGGTAAGTAGTTTCAGTTTTGCTAAGATCGTATTTCTGCAATTTAGCGCTTATTCGCAGGGCGCGAAGTTGAACTGGGAAGCCGCGAACTCACGCGAACAGTGCGAGCAAGCCATAAAATCCGCTGCTCGCGGATTTAGCGGGAAATTCGCGAATCTCGCGGATTGCGAATTTACCGAAAATCCGCAAAATCCACGAGCGGAACGGATTTTCCGCCCATACTTAATTAGGATCAGAAATCCTTCAAAGAGACTGGAGAACAGAGAATTAATAAAATGACAATTAGTCCTAATACTGCTTTATATCCAGTCACTAGACCAGATTCAATGTTCTTAAAAAGATGCACAACACTAGTTGTTACAGAAGCATTAAATATCATTTGCACAATATTTGCAAAATGTGTCTAGTATTGCGAGTAAAACAGTAGCTGAATTTCTAAAGCAGTCCTGGCTGTCTGCTGATTATGAACTTCAACCGCTGAAGTCAAAGGGACTTTTTTTTATCAGAGAACAGTTGGTTCAAATCACCAAGACTCAGATTTAATGCCTAAACTTGGTCAAGGGATGTTTCTAATAACATTTCTAGGTGTAGGATAGAACGCTCTTCTGCAACACTATTGTTTCTGAAACTTATGTGCGGCTGCCCAGGTTCCACCCCACAAGTGACATTTGTAAAAAAACAAATAAGCAGTTATTTGAAAGATCATGATATATGAGAATAAAAGCAAGAGCGGAAACCGATCAGATACAACTTAACCCTGGCATCGTAGTGCTACACACCCTCTGTAAAAATATGGTGTCACAGAAGGTAATGTCCAAGAGGATTTCTCCAATTTGCTGTATTGATCTAGGAGTGTCATCCTCCTTTTCATTTAAGCCAATGGGGGCAAATGGAAATTTCCATGAATGGGAAGAGTTGTGAATTTTGCATCGTTTCATACCAACCAACAGATTTATATTTTTGACAATCATGAAAATGAAAGTTTGTTATGGGTAAGGAAATGCCATGTATTCACCAGGTAATAGCTGGTCTTTCACTGACTGTATATGGTGCATCTTCAACTTGTTCTATACTTTAGTGTGTGTGGATTCTTTCTTGTAAGAGTGTCAAATTATAAAGTTCAAATGAGGCTGTTGCATTAAGGAGTTGTCAAGGAAAGAAACATGACCTAAGTATTTACAATGCCCAATTTAATTGTAGAATTGTTCTCAACTGAGCCTGCCCGCGTTGAAACAATTTCAGATCTCCTTTCATGATGTCTAATGCTGGGGACAAAATGTGGTTTAACTAGTACGCTCTTAGAAAGTGTGCATTTGTACGGTCAATAACTTCTAAAACTGTTGCCATGTTTTCTTAATCTCTTTGCCTAAATCTTTCTGCAGCTTCTTTTTTAGAAAATGTAATTCATTATAGATGGCATACATTCCTGTAGCAAGGAATCTTATTTCTTGTGGGACATGGTCACAAAAGAAAGTCAGAAAAGTCCATGATTTCATTATTGAAGAAGTGTTCTTTGACTGCTGAGACTAGTGTTCTCGCCGTCAATGGCATATCTTGGTCTATACTGTGTGTAGTAACCACTACAGACGTTTGTGCATTGTAACATGGATGTGGACGATTACGTTTGGGTCCAGGAGTGTAGTAACGGAAATTCTGCATGCATCTTTTAGAATGATAAGCCATCAGGCTAAACCTTCAACAGAAAATTGTGTTGAATTATAGACTCCATTCTGTATATTATTTATATTCGAGTCAGACCTTCCTTTTAAGTTGCCCATTATAGAACAGTCAAATTGACTTTTGGACTAAAAGGTTTCTTTAAATCCTTCATTGTTCTGAATCCCAGACAAGTAGTCTGCAGGACAGTTTGTAAGAGATCATTTCTTTTGGTATTATACATCCTCAAGATAAGGCTGCTTTACCTTGAATCAGCCAGAACTTGGTTCCCTAAATGCTTGTCATCAACATTTTCCTTCCAATACTCATATCCTTGAATAACCAGGCTGTGACTAAAAACAAGAGATCAGCTTGTTGGCAGGGATTGCATTTTTCTGAAACCTATGCGGCTCCTGTGTAAAGTAGAAGGCTGTGGCCTGTCAGTGTTCTGAAAGCAAGGGAATTTAAGAAATTAGAATGGCTCTTGGGAGGCAGAGCCTCCCAATGTTCTACATGTTTAGTTGTGAATTTATCTAGGAGAGCTAGTCCCATGTATGAAATAATGTGCTTAGTGATGATAATACAGGTCTTTGTATTTTGATGAATTCAAATAAGGATCTTCATTATTCAAATTAGCATATGCCTGCAAATCAGACACTTCACCATCTTAATGTCCCAATCATCTGAAATCGAACCGGGTATTTTAACAGTTCATTGAAACTAACCACATAAGCCGGAGCAGGAAGCCGAAGCTTTTATCTTTCTCTGTGTTGCTGTTTTTAGAATTCTAATTGCAGCGGCCTGGAAAGATCCGATCGCTCCCACATTTCAGATGTGGCTTACAAGGTTGCTAGGGACCCATAATATTGAAGAATGTTTATATAAATTTAAGGGTAAGAAAAGTAAAGAACTCGGTAAAAAGATATGGGCTCCGATAAGCAACTGGAGGAAGATAAGATGATTGATGAGTGTCACTATACTACATATTATGATTTTTAATGTAAGATTATGTAATGCTGGCAATATATGTTTAAGGCTTCTGCAATGTGCTCTGTAAAGGGGCCGCGTAAGAATTACCCCGTATATCTGTGAATATTGTTTCAATTGTTTTAATCCTGTTTCTGGTTTTTTTCTTTTTTCTGTTTAAAATTCTGATATGTCAGCAGGTCCAGCTGATATCTGTAAAAAAAAAAAAAAAAAAAAAATAAAGAAACTAACCACATAAGCCAATTAAAATGTCTCAGTGGGTCCCATATTCTGATATGGAACCTTTTCCCAACCCACACCCTTTGGCGCTGGATAGGCTGTACTGTACACAGCATAGAAACTCCTTAGGGTTCTGTGGGGTGAAGAGTGGGACTGTAGTTCCTGGACCTCAGATGATTCAACTGTTCTGGTAGGGACACAATGTAAGTAAGAAGCAGTAGAACCACCATCGCTGATAACCACATGAGTAGAAAAGTTCCTAAAATGATGCCGGCATAGGACCACAGAGGAATCAGATACTTCTCACTAAACCACTGACAAGCGCTAAGCAGTCTCTGGCGATGAGTGACTGCAAACAGGTTGAACAATCTTCTGAGAAATATCTAAGCGTAACAGTTCAAATTATGCAACGTCCAGTGGAATTTCATAGACCATGGAATTACATAGGACAGTAGCCATTGTAATATCGGCAACACCAGCTGTGATTTGTTGCCCTCAGCGTTCAGTGTAGTGTTAAGCTTAAATACCCCAGCAGGGAACCAGCTAGAAATGAGTTCAAGGCAAAGGGTATTCAGAGTGGGGAGAGGCTGGGAGGCACTACTCATTCCTTCTTGGTGTCTGCAGTGGCTGGCTGTAGTGGACTGGCCATATAGGTATCTATCGACCATATTAAAAAACTGTATTTCTGCTTGATCCAGACAGAGGCAGCGGGATACGTTTTATAGACTTTTACTCAATAACAGTGATGGGTGGTCTGTAGAGTGGTTCAAAAGCTTTATGGATTTCTCCTGAACTAGGTCCCCAAAATTGAGAACCTACCCAGCAGCAGTAATAACCTCAACAGGTGGTGGGGTCAGTGGTTTGTGGTGTCTGGCTTCTTAGATACTCTGTAAACTTCCAAACATTCTCAAAGTCAAATTTATCTTCGCCTGCTACCTTCCCAGAGTTATCCAAGTTAAACACATACACTCCATATGAGGTTCTCTTTAGAATTTCCTATGTATCATCCCAATACTAGTCTAGGAAAGTACTCAATGCTCTCAACTCCATACAGACTAGGGTAACAGCTAAGACCTGGATTTCACACCTTAGCAATCAAAGCTTGTTTAATCATGCCAATGGCCTTCTCTACAACACCGTTCAATTCCACTTTGAACCGGTTGCTGAACTGCAGACAAACTTAAGAGTAGACATGGCAACTCTAAGCCTTGGAGGGAAACACAGGAGTGCTATCTTAAAGGAATTAATGATCTGCCCCCATTGACCCTAGACCTTGCAAATCTTTTACGACCAAAGCATTTGCATATGTGGCCAAACCCATAGGAATCAAGAAAGTTGACCAATAGCTACCAATATATACTTATATCAGTTAGCAGAATTTAAAGGACCCATGTGATCCAAATAAATCACCTGGAAGGGGATATTTGAGATAATGAGAGGAGCTGGCAAGCGTTGCGACGTTGGAGGGTCACACTTCCCTAGTATTTGTATAAACTAGGCCACCAGTAGAGTGATTGTAGCATTGCTATGGTTGCATTTATTCTTTCATGTGCAGAGACCAACTCCTTGTATGCTTTTGATTAATTTTAATCTAGACAGATTAGGTATTCCGTCTCTCACTCCTTGTATTGTTACTACCGGATTATTTTCTGAATTAAGGGTGTCGGGTATTTGGGATGAAAACCTACATGAGGTTTCTTATTTAGTGTAGTTGCATTTATAGCTGTTAATGTCGATTTTTGACATCTAGTTAACACTGCTCACAGTCTGAATTGCCGTTTTTAACACTAGGTCAGCTGCAGTTTCCTTTAGCATTGATACCACTACACTGATGGCCCAAAGTGTGGATCACAGGCACTAATGGAAGCTTTTCTTGTAAATGCCACCTTTCTATAAAGGGGTTTATTTTTTTATAGGCTTTTCCATTGAATCCCTGAATCTATTCAACTTCCAATGCTGCATATGGACCGTAAATTGCACACAAAGCAGTCAGACGCAATGAGCATGGAAGTCGAGTCAGTCAATTGTAAGGCAAGTAGCAGGGCATGTAATTCTGCATGTTATGAAGTACCATCAGCTAAGAGTTTTGTGTGGGTGCGTTTTAGGATGAACTCCCCATCCTGCACTACATCTTGCATTGCTCTACAGGCTGCAGAGTACTTTCATTTGGTTACTACCGCAGGTTGGGCTGAGCCATCTGTGTAAAAGATGTTCTGGAAAGACTCAATGGGTAAAGTGTTTGGAGTTAAACAGTACCCTGTTCATATTGGAGAAAAGCTTCTGTATGGAGAGGGATACTGATACTTTACATCCAATGCACTTAAAGAGGGCCACTGTACCAGTCTTGGGTGTAGGGTGCAGGCATTAGGAATGCCTGCCTTTTTCGCCACCCATAGCGCTGGTATGGGAAAAACAATGTTTTCTCTGCATCAAAGGGAGCTCCTTTAGAATAGCTGTTTGCACAACAGTCAGGATACTTTCAATGAAAGCAAATCATGCTTTAGCCAGGGAATAAAAGTTAAACCTGCAGGTGATGGGGACCGCCTGTCCTTCATTGCACGTCACATAGGTGTAAGCATAGGGACTGGGTGCGATTGATACCTAGTTTGGTTATTGTTCTTAGTATGTTCATATTTATCTCAAGCATGCCTGCTTGTAGAGCACGCAAGATATCAGTGTGCGAGTTCAGACACTGCTTAGAGGAAAACCTGGAAGAAATCTGGTTATACAGAGGCTTCCCTCTGCGCAGTGAGGTAAATAAGTACATACAAACTTAACAAACCCCAACAGGGAATTCAACTTTGAGCGTCGGGAGACTGCAAGGTAGCACACTTCTGGACAAAGTCTGGAGCTAGACCCTTACCCTCACTGGATAATCATTTTCCACTGAAGGTCACAGGTAGGCAATATTCGATTCAAAAAATTTAATCTTGCACCCATGTGGTAAGTGTTACTACTCTGTATACCCCGTTAAAGTGTAGATTAAAGTCATTGGTTAAGTAGATACCAATGTACAGTACAGCGGGATCTGGTTGCCAAATCTCCATGATTCAAGCTCAAAACAAGCCAGAAATACTATCATAACCCATAGGCAAAAGTCCGAATGAAAATTGCATTTCAGTGAAACTGAAAGTGGTTATTCACTTTGAGGCACTATATTGGACAGAAAAACCCATTTGAAATCTCCAGGGTCCTTTTCTATTTTTTCGGTAGCAGGTTAGTCAAAACCTGTGCGGTGTGCATTTTGTACTGCATATGTTCGGGTGTGCAAATTCATTTTTCCAGTTCAAGATAATTCTAAAGGGACAGTCTGGTTGAAAAAAGGGGTGTGTTCTTGGGTGAGCGGCAATGCATTAGGCCCTGATGCAATTGGTCTAATATGGCTTGAATAGCTATTTTGCTTCTGTTTTAAAGGGTATTGTGCTTATTGTTCACTACGTAGGGGAAAAAACATGTGGACTACAGAGTTCGTCCGACCTTGCTTGGTTTCTATATAAAAACCACAGATGGACAGAATGCAGAACAATGTCATACATTCACCCCAGTACAGAGATCTGGGCCTAAATCCATTGTTTTTTCGCACTCCACTCCAGTTCAGACGTGGCCATATGCAAATCAGCCTTGACCCTGTGCCTCATGGAACAGTCCAGCCCGAACTGCCAAGCCATGACTTTCCCGGACCGGAATCAAGCATCCTAGGACCGGTTTCTGGCTATCAGCTATCTTCAGCCAGGATAGCTTGACTCCAGTGGTGTGGAGAGCATGGGACTCACGTCTGAGCATACCCATCCCACTCGGGGTGACAAATGCAAAAACCACAGTTGATGGACAGAATGCAGAACAAGGTCATACATTCACCCCAGTACAGAGATCTGGGCCTAAATCTCCACACCACTCCACAGTTTGGGCTGGATGGTTCCCATGAGGCACAGGGTCAGACTGATTTGCATATGGCCATGTCTGACCTGGGGTGTGTGGAGTGCAAAAAAGCGATGGATTTAAGCCCAGATCTCTGTACTGGGGTGAATGTATGACTATGCGATTTTGATCAATTGTTGGGGTACCTGTTGTGGCATGGTGGGAGCAGACATGGGGCCCTTCAAAAACTTCAACTGCCAGTGGGTTACGGAGGGCTTGAGACATCATCCTTTGAAACGTACTGCCTAGTGGCACAGCTCAAGTGGGTATCCCGATGTCTGGCAGGAACAAACCTCTATGAGACTAACACATGAGATGGTCCTCCTCCCTCCGGATTGCCCGAAAATGTCTATCTAGGAGGGTATTCCACCTCACAAGCAAAATCACCCTCTTACTTCCCTTCAGGAACTACCGGGACCCTAAGGTCCACTTACGACTGACCAGCTGTCGGAATGGCATGCACACTCCTTAGAAACAATGAGACTTCTTTCAAGATGCCCAGAATCTTACATTCAACCAAATTTATCATCACTATAATATTCCCCAAGACAGTTAATATATACAGGAAATTGCTGGTAGCACTCAATCACTATGGAGAGCACTGAACGAAGAACCGCCTACCCACATGGTGATACATACTCTATTCCTTATGGGAGATGCCAACATCACATGGCTATACAAAGCTGTTATGGAACATCCCTCTGGGTCACCTTTGTCACCTCTGGGAGGAGGACTTAACAAGATCTCTTCACAACACTGAGTGGCCTAGAGCCCTGGAGTCCCCCAAGACTGTTTGGAGGAACGCTCTTGCTCCAGATGTCTCAGGTTGTCAACCTTCAGACACCATTGCTTATCTTCAAGAGCTTTATTCAATACCTCTTACTCACTCACTGTCCCTACTCTAACTGACCAGTTCCTTTCCCCGGCTCCTCCTGTTCCTGCTCCTCCTACGACTCCGTCCCCCAACCACTAGACTACCTCACACAGCTCTACATCTCCCCCTTTCTTAACAAAGTGAGCTTAATGTCCTCAGTGTTCGCAGTTCTTCAATCCACCACACGGGTTGGCGGACGGTCTGTTCTTCAAGCCTCAGTAGCGTCGAGTCAGTGGTGGGTTTGGCTTTGGTCACTCTTTCCGGTGTCTTGATCAGGGCGTTCTTGACCACGATGCGTGTGAGCTGTTCACTCTCACGGTCTGCAGTCCTCATGTTTCCTTCTAGTGGTGTAACAGTTGGTTCGGGTGCTCGGTCCCTTTCATGAGTGAACAATGTTCTGGTCCTCTTATGGGCACCTGCGCCTACCTTTGCCCCCTCTTGTCTTGTCCGGTCGAGGGCGATACTGTCGTCCAACTCTGGGTCATGCACATCAGACAGTACGGTATTATCTGACGAGACTGTCTTGGTTTGGTTCGGTAACTCATGCACAACCTCGGGTTGTCTGACGAACTCGTTGTCTATCTGTGCATGGGCATGTTTTTCACTCATCTGACGATCTCTCTCTACTGACATGTCCGGCTTTCTCTGCGGAATGGCTGGCAGGTCCCTTCCCGTCCGGTGACTAAGGTCCACTGTCTCTGTTTTCCTTTTATAGGTCCTTTGAGTCAGCCTTTCGGACCCCTTCAGGGGTGACGGTGTCTGGTCTATGTCCGGATATGTTTGTGATTGACATGACAGATTGTCTTGTGGCGTGACTGAGTATTCAGAGACCTTAGTGTGTGTTATGTTGTTCTTGACAGGAAGGGTGCCCTTTGGTTCTATGGCGCGTTCGGGTGGTTGACGCCATGGCTGTTGTCGGGACCATGACTTGGTCGACTCACGGGATCGAACAGCTGTGCTCTCTGGGTCAGAGAAGTCTCTTGTTGACCTCCAGGATCGGACGGACGCGCTCTCTGAACCAGAGGAGTTCCTGGCCATGGACGTGCTTTCTGGGTCAGAGAAGTCTTTTGTCGACCTCCAGGATCGGATAGATGTGCACTCAGTGTCAGAGAGATCCTTCTCCCCTTTCCTTCTCCAACGTTTCTCTGAAACTGTCTTTGGTAATGGATTTTTGAAGTCCGTAGTCCATAGCGAATTGTTCTTCCCCTTTGAGTTGTCGTTGAGATATTTCTCCGTGTGCCTTTGTTGGAACGTCTTCAATGCTGTCTCATTTGGGAGGTTGTTTGATGATCCTGTACTTGTCCCTTGTGCTTGATCCCAAGCTTTTGCCTCTTTGTCCTCTTGTTTGGTTCGTTGCAATGGAGGATCAGTCCGTCTTGTGCGACCTGCTTCTCCTTCTCTCTTGTTGGATGCTCTAACACTTTTGATTTGAGTTTTATGTGTTCTTCGGCCAGATGTTTCCTTGAACTCGTCTTCACTGCTTGTCGACTGATGTTCCAGTGTTGACCAGTGCGACCCCTTCTTCTATGGTTATTCTTTCTCTCCCACTTGCTGTGCCGGATGCCCTCTTGTCCAGGGTGCGATCTGTCCCACTTGATGCTCTTTCCCCATCAGAGCATTCTGTGTCATACCTTGAGTGACTCCTTGAGGAACTCCTGGGAGGTGAATAACTTCTTGGAACGGTCTTTTGGATGGTTGACTCTGGGTCATCTGACTCCGAGTAATCCTTGGTTGACTTTGAGTAGTCGGATGTTGAGGAGTCTGACTCTGAGTAATCTGTGTCACTTTCTTTGTCACTGTGTCTTTCCCGTTGTCTTTTTGCTGGTCTGCCTTCCCTCTCTCTCCTTTCAGTTCTGTTTGTTTTCTGAGTTCTATCTTCCTCGGTATCTTGATGGTTTGCGCTTAGGCGCACGTCCTTCAACCCTTCTCTTGCTTTGATTTGCATTCCAATTTCGGCCTTCTTGATGATTTCCTTTAACGACCAATGCCCTTGCAGGATCTTACGCTTTGTGTCAGGGTTTGTGCAACCTTCAACGATCCGAAGTCGAACCGCATCCTCATTTGTGAAGGTGTTGAAGTGGCAACCTCGTACCATACTTTGCAAACGAGTGATGAAAATTGGCAGCGGTTCGCCTGGTTCCTGCCGTGCTGTATTGAAAGCCATGCGGTTATGATCCACATCTGTCTGTGCGTTGAGATGAGCACAGAGCTCCCTTTGGAGTCTTTTATAGATTTCTGTGTCCTCCTTGGAAAATGTCCTGATTGGGCATATGGCCTCCGGACCCACCAAATGGAGGAGTAGTAGTAGACACTTCCTCTCTCTTTGTTCACCATTGGCTTTTAAGAAATCTTCTAGTGCTTCGAGCCACCGGTGTCGTTTGAGATCCGAGATCCAATCATCAGTCTGCATCGCCGGGTGCGGTACTTCACTGTATGGAGTGACCCGCCGTGCTATGTCTCCACCCGCCATGAGAGAGGGAGATTCTGGTCAGGGTCTTTGGTTTGGTCGTTTGCTTAGAGATTGATGGTCTTTGTAACCAACGAAGTATGCGTCGGCGAATGAGCTTGGATGATTCTGCTCTCTCCGGGGTCCTCTGTAGGACTGCCCTCCTCTGGGTCTTCTGCAGTACTGTCCGGCAGCTCTTCTCTCTTCGGCTCTCTTCAGTTTGTGCTCAGTGTCGTCGTTATCTGTCTCTTGCATTTGCTAATGCGTGTTCCATTGTGCTGTTGTCGTTGCTTGGTTCTTGTGTTTGCTTGTGCCTCTTATTGTACAGACACGTGTTGCTTTAGTGCATTCACCACTGCGCATTCGTTTGCGTTTCTCAATGTCCACGTTGCCACCCGTGCTGACATTCGTTTTTGTCACCGCATGTATGGTAAGTAACTCTTGTAGTTGCCCGTGCTTGTTAGTTGATTTACTCTCGTGTGTGTACGTGCTTGTTCTGTTTCAGTTGCCAAGCCGTGTTCATTGTTGTTCACGCGCTGTTATCCACGCTTGTGTGTTTGCCTTGCCACTGCTTGTTTGACCTTCGCCAATGCTTGTTTGGCCTTTGCCAGTGTTTGTTTGGTCTTCGCCAATGCTTGTTGATTTACTTTCGCTAATGCTTGTTTGCGTGCAACTGCCAATGCTTGTCTGTGTGTCTCTTGCTTTTGCCAGTGCTTGTCTGGTCTTCGCCAATGTTTGTTTGCATGCACCTGCCAGTGCTTGTCTGTATGTCCCTTGCCTTTGCCAATGCTTGTTTGATTCGCTTTCGCCAATGCTTGTTGATTTGTATGTATCAATGCTTGTTTAGTCTTGGCCAATACTTGTCCTTGCATGCACCAATGTTTGTTGCTTTGCATGTATCAATGTTTGTTTCTTTGTTCTTGCCAATGTTTGTTCACCTTCTGGCTGTTGCCTGACTCCAAGATGGCCGCCTATAAATCACACGCGGTATGTCCCTGAAATCCGCCTGACTCAAAGATGGCCGCCGCTATTGGAATCTCGTTTCCCACGAGATCTCAGTCTCATTCAAGCCTCCAGACACACGTCTCTTCACTCGGCACTCACCGGCAGCCGATTTCCAGGCGGAGAGCACTTCCAGACGCGCATCTGGGCATCCACGTGGCAGGTAGGATCGGGGTGAGCTCCCGACCTTCGTTTCTTCAGCTGCCTCGCCACTCCTCACGCATCGGGGGTGAGACCCGATGCCGGCCGACTCTGCACTTGTCCTCCGGTGCCTCTGCAGGGGTCACTTGGCTTCTGGGACCCCTTCCACTTTACGGGTCACTTCACGAGGGCTGGGGTGTGCTCCCAGTACCTTCTTTGTTGTCGGCGTCACTGGGGGCAAGTCCGACGCTTTCTTTTGGCGCGAAAGCGTCTTTCAAACGCCGGCCATACAGCGCTTGTCACCGGGCTCTCGGGGCAGCGTCCTCGACGTCGGGGGACTCCGGTCTCGATCTGGGGTGCTGGACAGGGTCGGAGTGGGCTCCCGACTCCTGTTTTCCTAGGATGCCAAGTTGCACGCATCCAGCGTGACTCGCGCTTTCGGCGCGAAATGTCTTCATATATCGAGCGTTGCAGCGCTCGCTGTCAGGACTCTCTTGGGGCTCCTCAGCGTCTCTGGGGCCGAGGTCACTTACTGCCGACTTCCTCTTTTCGGCGCCCACTTGATTCAGCAGCGGAGCTCGCTCCTCGACGCTGCGGGGACAGGGTGGCTTTACGAGGTGCTGTGGCTTGTGGGGTTTTGCTCATCCCACCCTCGTCGCCAGTTGTAGCGTCCAGCTACCAATAACCACAGACACCATTGCTTATCTTCAAGAGCTTTATTCAATACCTCTTACTCACTCACTGTCCCTATTCTAACTGACCAGTTCCTTTCCCCGGCTCCTCCTGTTCCTGCTCCTCCTACGACTCCGCCCCCCAACCACTAGACTACCTCACACAGCTCTACAAGAGTGTACTCTGTTCCTGCCCCAGCAGACAGCCTACGCTCCGCCTGAGGTGACCCTGTGTTGCCTGGTCCCTGCGGGAGACCCGTGGGTGCTGAGCAGGGATCCAGAGGTCAGTCGGGCCTAAGCCCCTGCCCATGCCCATGCAGCAGTAGCCACCACGGGTGGGGGTTCTCATCCCCCACAGATACACAAGGTGGAGAACCCCCTACGGCACCAGACCTTCCTTTAGGCTGCAGCTACCTGCAATCTCCTGCCCAAGGATAAGTACCACAGAGGGGGAGACTCTGGCCTGGGCCCCCTACCCTTTGGTTACACATGCAGTGGGTGGGAGCCAGTGAGGCAATTAGACCTAGATCCCTGCTTTACTGGACAGACTGCGATGTCATAATTACCTGGCACACTCGGCGCGCACACCATGCCTCATCAGACAGGGCTGCTACTGCGGTCAGCTTGGCTATTGTGCCAGGAGCAACCTCACCAGTCCCTGCATGCCATATGCAATCGTATGGGCCACATGCAATATATGCAGCATGACATTCATACAGCTATGACTAGACACTACGCAGTGCTTTAAAAACCCTCTGGCCACAGGGACCACAGGCAACTGGGTGCCTTTTTAGACTAGTGGAATGCCCATGATCAACCCTGATCAAAATATGGCACTTACATCCCCAATAACCTCTGAAGAAATACGCAACATGATTACTGCATTGGCAACAGGTAAAACACCTGGACCAGACAGGTGGTCAGCGTACGCCCCCACGCTGATCCCGTAACTACACAAGCTCTACACCACCACACCAGAAGAATCTGCTCTACCTGAATCAATGCGCAAAGCCAGTTTAGTTTCCCTATTGAAGCCCGATAGACCCTCTACTAACTTAGGCTCCTATAGACCCTTAGCCATACTGAATGTGGACTACAGAGTCCTGGTGAAAATGCTCACTGATTGCCTGGCACCCTTCATCCCTACACTAGTTCACTCAGACCAGAATGGGTTTGTCCCTTCTCGTATCACTGCGCTCATTCCCAAACGCTTCTTCAGGGTCACAACTTGCATGACACCGTGGACCACACTCTAAACGCTTGATATTAGATATTGAAAAACCCTTAGACTCCCTTGAGCGGGAACACCTGTTCGCTACATTGGCCAATTATGGCCTCCGGCCACATTCATTGGCATGATTAAATAGCTTAAACATCCGACTACTCAAGTGAAGACAGGCCCATATATATCCAAACCTATTTTAGTGAGCCGGGGAACCAGACAGGGTTGCCCTTCATCTCCACTTTTTCTTCAACTATGGAGCCCTTCGCAAAAGTCATTCGCACCCAGAAAGATGTAGGAATCCCCATAGGAGACAGGAAGCACACAATCCCACTATACGCAGATGTCATCCTTATGTACATGAGATATTCGCTCTATTCTCCCCCTCACTAGCACACACACTTAGGGTATTTGCCGATATATCAGGACTACAGGTTACCGCCTTTTAAATGGGAGACTTACATCCTACATCTTTATAGCAGCAATAAGAGGCATAAGATGACATTCCGCTTTCTAGACCTAGGCCTAGCAGCCTCTAAAAGGTTGATAACCAAGATGGAGGGTCTCCGAGCCCCCCCTTGTTCATAGACTACTGCACAGTGGACACCCGTTGAATTCATTAGCGGGGTGTACTCGGAGGGCCTGAGACGTACTCATTTGCAACAAACTGCACTATGCTCCCGTCTTCTCCACCTCTAACTCTCCTATAGTGTCCTACATATACAGCTTACCCCCAATGTTGGGGACAGTCCATGAGTTCTATTGTACAGGTCTATGTTATCAATTGAAAAAAAGTAAATAAAAAGATATATATATATATATATTTAAAGAGTAGTGTCAAAAGGTGTCACTGGTGATATTACTCCATCATAGGTAGCATTCTGTAGAAGGGACAGGCGCATTCCTAGGCATGGTTTCTGGTGCTCATGCAGAGGTTGCAGGATCATTTCTATCAGGATAAACCACTGGGGCCTGTTCTAGATGAAAGTCTAAGATGTCAGACACTTTATGCACCAGAACACTTACTTGGGTAGCATTCACTTTGCAAAATGTGAGCAACCAGTGCTCTGAGTTCAGAATGTCAAGCATGTAGCATGCCAAAGTCTCTGCAACTATGTGCGGATGGATATGGGTACTACAGATTGTGGATTTCCTTGGCGGAACAGGAGAAAGATTATACTACTGCCGTTAGCTGTATTAGGATCTGAAATCCTTCAAAGAGACTGGAGAACAGAGAATTAATAAAATGACAATGAGTCCAAATATTTCTTTATATCCAGTCACTAGACCAGATTCAATGTTCTTAAAAAGATGCACAACACTAGTTACAGAAGCATTAAATATAGTTTGCAAAATATTTGCAAAATGTGTCTAGTATTGTGTGTGTAACAGTAGCTGAATTTCTAAAGCAGTCCTGGCTGTCTGCAGATGATGAACTTCAACCGCTGAAGTCAAAGGGACTTATTTTTATCAGAGAACAGTTGGTTCAAATCACCAAGACTCAGATTTAATGCCTATACTTGGTCCAGGGATGTTTCTAATAACATTTCTAGGTGGAGGATAGAAGGCTCTTCTGCAACACTATTGTTTCTGAAACGGTTATGTACGGCTGCCCAGGTTCCACCCCACAAGGGACATTTATAAAAAAATAAATAAGCAGTTATTTAAACGATCATGATATACGAGAATAAATGCAAGAGCGGAAACCGATAAGATACAACTTAACCCTGGCATCGTAGTGCTACACACTCTCTGTAAAAATAGGGTGTCACAGAAGGTAACGTCCAAGAGGATTTCTGCAATTTGCTGTATTGATCTAAGAGTGTCATCCTCCTTTTCATTTAAACCAATGGGGGCAAATGGAAATTTCCATGAATGGGAAGAGTTGTGAATTTTGCACGGTTTCATACCAACCAACAGATTTATTTTTGACAATCATGAAAATGAAAGTTTGTTATGGGTAAGGAAATGCTTTATTAACCAGGTAATAGCTGGTGTTTCACTGACTGTGTATGGTGCATCTTCAACTTGTTCTATACGTGTGTGTGTGTGTGGATTCTTTCTTGTACGAGTGTCAAATTATAAAGTTCAAATAAGGCCGTTGCATTAAGGAGTTGTCAAGGAATGAAACATGACCCAAGTATTTACAATGCCCAATTTAATTGTAGAATTGTGCTCAACTGAGCCTGCCCGCGTTGAAACAATTTCAGATCTCCTTTCATGATGTCTAATGCTGGGGACAAAATGTGGTTTAACGAGTACACTCTTAGAAAGTGTGCATTTGTATGGTCAATAACTTCTAAAACTGTTTTCTTAATCTATTCGCCTAAATCTTTCTGCAGCTTCTTTTTCAGAAAATGTAATTCATTATAGATGGCATACATTCCTGAAGCAAGGAATCTTATTTCTTTGGGGACATGGTCACAAAAGAAAGTCAGAAAAGTCCATGATTTCATTATTGAAGAAGTGTTCTTTGACTGCTGAGACTAGTGTTCTAGCCATCAATGGCATATCATGGTCTATACTGTGTGTAGTAACCACTACAGACGTTTGTGCATTGTAACATGGATGTGGACGATTATGTTTGGGTCCAGGAGTGTAAGAATGGAAAGGCTGCATGCATCTTTTAGAATGATAAGCCACCAGGCTAAACCTTCAACAGAAAATTGTGTTGAATTATAGACTCCATTCTGTATATTATTTATATTTGAGTCAGACCTTCCTTTTAAGTTGCCAATTATAGAACAGAGTCAAATTGACTTTTGGACTAAAGGGTTTCTTTAAATCCTTCATTGTTCTGAATCCCAGACAAGTAGTCTGCAGGACAGTTTGTAAGAGATCATTTCTTTTGGTATTATACTTCCTCAAAATAAGGCTGTTTTACCTTGAATCAGCCAGAACTTGGTTCCCTAAATGCTTTTCATCAACATTTTCCTTCCAATATTCATATCCTTGAATAACCAGGCTGTGACTAAAAACAAGAGATCAGCTTGTTGGCAGGGATTGCATTTTTCTGAAACCTATGCGGCTCCTGTGTAAAGTAGAAGGCTGTGGCCTGTCAGCACTCTGAAAGCAAGGGAATTTAAGAAATTAGAATGGCTCTTGGGAGGCAGAGCCTCCCAATGTTCTACATGTTTAGTTGTGAATTTATCTAGGAGAGCTAGTCTCATGTATGAAATAATGTGCATAGTGATAATACAGGTCTTTGTATTTTGATGAATTCAAATAAGGATCTTCATTATTCAAATTAGCATATGCCTGCAAATCAGACACTTAACCATCTTAATGTCCCAATCATCTGAAATCGAACCGGGTATTTTAACAGTTCATTGAAACTAACCACATAAGCCGGAGCAGGAAGCCGAAGCTTTTATCTTTCTCTGTGTTGCTGTTTTTAGAATTCTAATTGCAGCAGCCTGGAAAGATCCGATCGCTCCCACATTTCAGATGTGGCTTACAAGGTTGCTAGGGACCCATAATATTGAAGAATGTTTATATAAATTTAAGGGTAAGAAAAGTAAAGAACTCAGTAAAAAGATATGGGCTCCGATAAGCAACTGGAGGAAGATAAGATGATTGATGAGTGTCACTATACTACATATTATGATTTTTAATGTAAGATTATGTAATGCTGGCAATATATGTTTAAGGCTTCTGCAATGTGCTCTGTAAAGGGGCCGCGTAAGAATTACCCCGTATATCTGTGAATATTGTTTCAATTGTTTTAATCCTGTTTCTGTTTTTTTTCTTTTTTCTGTTTAAAATTCTGATATGTCAGCAGGTCCAGCTGATATCTGTAAAAAAAAAAAAAAAAAAAAGAAACTAACCACATAAGCCAATTAAAATGTCTCAGTGGGTCCCATATTCTGATATGGAACCTTTTCCCAACCTACACCCTTTGGCGCTGGATAGGCTGTACTGTACGCAGCATAAAAACTTCTTCAGGTTCTGTGGGGTGAAGAGTGGGACTGTAGTTCCTGGACCACAGATGATTCAACTGTTCTTGTAGGGACACAATGTAAGTAAGAAGCAGTAGAACCACCATCGCTGATGACCACACGAGTAGAAAAGTTCCTAAAATGATGCCGGCATAGGACCACAGAGGAATCAGATACTTCTCACTAAACCACTGACAAGCGCTAAGCAGTCTCTGGCGATGAGTGACTGCAAACAGGTTGAACAATCTTCTGAGAAATATCTAAGCGTAACAGTTCAAATTATGCAACGTCCAGTGGAATTTCATAGACCATGGAATTACATAGGACAGTAGCCATTGTAATATCGGCAACACCAGCTGTGATTTGTTGCCCTCAGCGTTCAGTGTAGTGTTAAGCTTAAATACCCCAGCAGGGAACCAGCTAGAAATGAGTTCAAGGCAAAGGGTATTCAGAGTGGGGAGAGGCTGGGAGGCACTACTTATTCCATCTTGGTGTCTGCAGTGGCTGGCTGTAGTGGACTGGCCATATAGGTATCTATCGACCATATTACAAAACAGTATTTCTGCTTGATCCAGACAGAGGCGGCTGGATACGTTTTATAGACTTTTACCTCAATAACAGTGATGGGTGGTCTGTAGAGTGGTTCAAAAGCTTTATGGATTTCTCCTGAACTAGGTCCCCAAAATTGAGAACCTACCCAGCAGCAGTAATAACCTCAACAGGTGGTGGGGTCAGTGGTTTGTGGTGTCTGGCTTCTTAGATACTCTGTAAACTTCCAAACATTCTCAAAGTCAAATTTATCTTCGTCTGCTACCTTCCCAGAGTTATCCAAGTTTAACACATACACTCCATATGAGGTTCTCTTCAGAATTTCCTATGTATCATCCCAATACTAGTCTAGGAAAGTACTCAATGCTCTCTGAACTCCATACAGACTAGGGTAACAGCTAAGACCTGGATTTCACACCTTAGCAGTCAAAGCTTGTTTAATCATGCCAATGGCCTTCTCTACAACACCGTTCCATTCCACTTTGAACCGGTTGCTGAACTGCAGACAAACTTAAGAGTAGACATGGAAACTCTAAGCCTTGGAGGGAAACACAGGAGTGCTATCTTAAAGGAATTAATGATCTGCCCCCATTGACACTAGACCTTGCAAATCTTTTACGACCGAAGCATTTGCATATGTGGCCAAACCCATAGGAATCAAGAAAGTTGACCAATAGCTACCAATATATACTTATATCAGTTAGCAGAATTTAAAGGACCCATGTGATCCAAATAAATCACCTGGAAGGGGATATTTGAGATAATGAGAGGAGCTGGCAAGCGTTGCGACATTGGAGGGTCACACGTCCCTAGTATTTGTATAAACTAGGCCACCAGTAGAGTGATTGTAGCATTGCTATGGTTGCATTTATTCTTTCATGTGCAGAGACCAACTCCTTGTATGCTTTTGATTAATTTTAATCTAGACAGATTAGGTATTCCGTCTCTCACTCCTTGTATTGTTACTACCGGATTATTTTCTGAATTAAGGGTGTCGGGGTATTTGGGATGAAAACCTACATGAGGTTTCTTATTTAGTGTAGTTGCATTTATAGCTGTTAATGTCGATTTTTGACATCTAGTTAACACTGCTCACAGTCTGAATTGCCGTTTTTAACACTAGGTCAGCTGCAGTTTCCTTTAGCATTGATACCACTACACAGATGGCCCAAAGTGTGGATCACAGGCACTAATGGAAGCTTTTCTTGTAAATGCCATTGAATCCCTGAATCTATTCAACTTCCAATGCTGCATATGGACCGTAAATTGCACACAAAGCAGTCAGACGCAATGAGCATGGAAGTCGAGTCAGTCAATTGTAAGGCAAGTAGCAGGGCATGTAATTCTGCATGTTATGAAGTACCATCAGCTAAGAGTTTTGTGTGGGTGCGTTTTAGGATGAACTCCCCATCCTGCACTACATCTTGCATTGCTCTACAGGCTGCAGAGTACTTTCATTTGGTTACTACCGCAGGTTGGGCTGAGCCATCTGTGTAAAAGATGTTCTGGAAAGACTCAACGGGTAAAGTGTTTGGAGTTAAACAGTACCCTGTTCATATTGGAGAAAAGCTTCTGTATGGAGAGTGATACTGATACTTTACATCCAATGCACTTAAAGAGGGCCACTGTACCGGTGTAGGGTGCGGGCATTAGGAATGCCTGCCTTTTTCGCCACCCATAGCGCTGTTATGGGAAAAACAATTTTCTCTGCATCAAAGGGAGCTCCTTTAGAATAGCTGTTTGCACAACAGTCAGGATACTTTCAATGAAAGCAAATCATGCTTTAGCCAGGGAATAAAAGTTAAACTTGCAGGTGATGGGGACCGCCTGTCCTTCATTGCACGTCACATAGGTGTAAGCATAGGGACTGGGTGCGATTGATACCTAGTTTGGTTATTGTTCTTAGTATGTTCATATTTATCTCAAGCATGCCTGCTTGTAGAGCACGCAAGATATCAGTGTGTGAGTTCAGACACTGCTTAGAGGAAAACCTGGAAGAGATCTGGTTATACAGAGGCTTCCCTCTGCGCAGTGAGGTAAATAAGTACATACAAACTTAAACCCCAACAGGGAATTCAACTTTGAGCGTCGGGAGACTGCAAGGTAGCACACTTCTGGACAAAGTCTGGAGCTAGACCCTTACCCTCACTGGATAATCATTTTCCACTGAAGGTCACAGGTAGGCAATATTAGATTCAAAAAATTTAATCTTGCACCCATGTGGTAAGTGTTACTACTCTGTATACCCCGTTAAAGTGTAGATTAAAGTCATCGGTTAAGTAGATACCAATGTACAGTACAGCGGGATCTGGTTGCCAAATATCCATGATTCAAGCTCAAAACAAGCCAGAAATACTATCATAACCCATAGGCAAAAGTCCGAATGAAAATTGCATTTCAGTGAAACTGAAAGTGGTTATTCACTTTGAGGCACTATATTGGACTGAAAAACCCATTTGAAATATCCAGGGTCCTTTTCTATTTTTTCGGTAGCAGGTTAGTCAAAACCTGTGCGGTGTGCATTTTGTACTGCATATGTTCGGGTGTGCAAATTCATTTTTCCAGTTCAAGATAATTCTAAAGGGACAGTCTGGTTGAAAAAAGGGGTGTGTTCTTGGGTGAGCGGCAATGCATTAGGCCCTGATGCAATTGGTCTAATATGGCTTTAATAGCTATTTTGCTTCTGTTTTAAAGGGTATTGTGCTTATTGTTCACTACGTAGGGGAAAAAACATGTGGACTACAGAGTTTGTCCGACCTTGCTTGGTTTCTATATAAAAACCACAGATGGACAGAATGCAGAACAATGTCATACATTCACCCCAGTACAGAGATCTGGGCCTAAATCCATTGTTTTTTCGCACTCCACTCCAGACGTGGCCATATGCAAATCAGCCTTGACCCTGTGCCTCATGGAACAGTCCAGCCCGAACTGCCAAGCCATGACTTTCCCGGACCGGAATCAAGCATCCTAGGACCGGTTTCTGGCTATCAGCTATCTTCATCCAGGATAGCTTGACTCCAGTGGTGTGGAGAGCATGGGACTCACGTCTGAGCATACCCATCCCACTCGGGGTGACAAATGCAAACACCACAGTTGATGGACAGAATGCAGAACAAGGTCATACATTCACCCCAGTACAGAGATCTGGGCCTAAATCTCCACAGTTTGGGCTGGATGGTTCTCATGAGGCACAGGGTCAGACTGATTTGCATATGGCCATGTCTGACCTGGGGTGGTGTGGAGTACAAAAAAGCGATGGATTTAGGCCCAGATCTCTGTACTGGGGTGAATGTATGACATTGTTCTGCATTCTGTCCATCAACTGTGGTTTTTGCATTTGTGGTTCCTATATAAGGCTGGACCCTTACATTTCCCCGATATCCTAGGGTACTAAGGGGGAAGAAGGCTACCCATATGACTTCCTCACCCCAGTGTGCTTGCCTAATGAAAGCTGGAGGCCAGTCTTTGCTAGAATATGGTCAACCTTCACATAGTTGGGTCCAAATGGCTGCTCTGATAATACATGGTATGTGCCTTTCAATTTGTATGGTTAAGTTGTAAACCCTATCAGGAGGATTTAAATGTTTTTCTAGAATTTTGATCTGTATAAAGTCAGTGATTCGCATCCAGAAACCTCAGAAATGTCTGATGAACTATTGTCACTTCTGAGGCACGGGCTAGAGGCATTCTTGCCCAAGTTCTGCTTCTGGGGACTCTTAGCCGGATTTTTTTTTTATAACGTCAGCCACTTTGTTTATTTCTGGGGTTTTAGAGTCCAATCCTTACTCTTCCCTTTTTATGCACAGTCCAGCGTCATCTTTCACTTTTCCTACTGTACTTTTCAGCACTTTAAACAGATCCCCCCTATCAATACATTTACCTTCAGTGTCCTGAAAAGTACGTGAAAAGCGGGTATTAGAATATTGATCCTTATCATACTTAATTGTTTTGGTCATTAAGTTATAACCCCCGCTGGACTCCCAATCAGAGAGTGGTCGAGTCAGTCTTCTGTTTTTTCTTACCTTCCATAGCAGATTTCTCCTTAACTGAACCCGTGGTGTCATTTTTAGGTTCGATAGGCTCAACTGGTTGAGTACCTTTGGTCTCTACCTACAAAGGTATAACAATTCGTGATTTTTGGTAGTTCCTGTTCACGGTCTTGAACTGCAACTTCTTCCTGACACAGCCAGAACTGAAGCCTCCCCTTTATGTTGCTTATTATATAAGAAACTGTAGAGAAGTTTCCCAATAACTTTACCCATAAATCTAGTTTGTGCAGCTATGTGTTGGTTTAGTACTTCAGGGAAGATCGCCAATCAAAGCATACCATGCATGTAAGATGCTCCCTCAGGAGTTACACTCCCAAGAGGAAGGCACTCCGTATTCTGTGCTGTGTCTTAGATGCAGTGCATCTGTACACTACCCCCACCTGGTTGGTCTTGCAAGCAGTCCAGAAAGTGCTTTGCGGGCACTTACCAGGATAGAAAAAATGAGTCCACAGACTATTAACACTATTTGTGCGGGAGCAGAAGGTTGTGCTGAGACAGCATGTCTGGACCTCAAAAAGTGCTGCACAAACTGCACGAGTCCTGTATAAGGCAACTTAATTTAACATGCCTGCTACCTCCACATGCGGCAGAGTATCAGGGTGAGGAACGAGAGTGTAACCAGCAAAAACTGGCCACGTAGCCCAGTCATTGCTCAGACCTCAAATGAACATGTCAGTGCATGTGTGGCAATTGACAACCAAGTCAATTTTGTGGTTTCCTGATAAGTAAAAAGGATGACCAAATCTTGGTAAGTCCCATAATGCACAGGTGGATCTACCACTGCATATTTATGAAACTGCCCTGAGGCATGATCAATCGGCTCAAACTCCACCCAGTAGTAAGAAGTCTCAAAGGTGTATGCTTCTTGTGCAGTTCTTATGAAAGTAACGACCCCTGCTCCCCATGATCGGGGACACCGACCTCAGATGTTGAAAAACTGCGTTCCTACAATTGACCCCTACAACAATAGGTGCTGCCATGGCAAATGGATTGAATTTGAAATTGGAATCAATTAAAAACAGAATGGGGAATAGCCTTTTATGAGTCAAGCTTGACAAACCTACTGAAATAGGTGCTCCTTATGCCCAATAGGACGTAAACATGATTACTACAGAGGTCTGCATAATTAAGTAATATTGGTTCAGATGCCTGCGGTAAGTGTAAATTACTAAAGTAACAACTAAGATATGAGCCCCACGTTGGGTGCCGATTGCTGCGTAAGTTATGACTTTGGCATACCTTTACAAATTGTGCTTTCCCACCCTCGGGTGAACTTGGTTTAATGCACTATTTATGAATGTGAAAGATAAGCTATTGAAGCCCCACAAAACACTGTTCAAGGGGAGAAGTAACTCTGGCTTATTTAGTTATTCACAGTATCAAACTGTACTAAAAATGAACACTTCGGTAAAAAGTATTTATCACTACAGGAACAAACCATCTCAGTACATCTAAAACTACTCAGATTATAAAAAAAACTGCGAGACACATTCTAAATAAAATGAACCTTTATAGCATTGATGAAAATGTAATTTAATGTCTTCTAGAACCCAACACCCTAATGAGCTATACTGTGAGCATTGAAGGCAGAGATATGTCTGCAACGTGTGCGGTCACAATCTGGAAGAATCTTCAGTGAAAATCTCGGCGAAAGCCCTTTGACAAGTGGTAGAGTGGCAGTCCTATACCAAATCTTAGAAACTGGAATTTCTGACATACGTTTAGGAATGCCTGACAGATTGTGTCCATCCCAGACATTTCCTTATGAACATACAATGTACATCAATTCAGATTACATTTTAGTTACATGTCTATGTGTTCTTATTGGACCTTGACAGGTTAAGGAGTAGGCATTTGACCCAGACAAATGCCACATTAGATGCAGTTCATTAATAGCTTGACAATATTGTTCCTAGAAATGTATGGTCTGGCAACATTATGACAATGATACTGCATGAATCAGGGAATAAGGAGACTTCCATTGTGTAAGTTAAGGACGATAGCGGCCTCCATGAACTAAGATGGAGTCTGGCTTTACTTCACTAGGATTCCACTCTGTCAGTTTTGTTGCAATACCACAGTGGTGGTGTTAGGGAACACCAGGATTAGCCTCCCCTTTGATGAATAGTAGGAAGGCCCTCAAAAGGAAGGGAATGTCTGCAACTCAACATATTGGTCTCTGGCAAAGACCCACCTCTACTTCAGAGTCCTCGTCACCTCTCCCAGATGACCTAAACACAACGGAGACAAATCCATCACTTCTGAGTGGGGCAGGGAGGAGTCTCCCAATTGCTGCCAAACCGCCACTCCTGAAGGTCTTTTGAAGTTAGCTCCCAAACCTGGATATCATCTATTAGATACCCTGGGCAGGGAGCCCCCTGAGACTTCACATCCCACTCCAGAGCTGGCATGTGCTGTCTGGCATAGTACAACAGCAGGATGAAAGTCTGCGCCTCTGAGACCCAGGGCTGAGCCTGAAACATCTGGATCAGACAATGTCCTGGACTCTGATCTGGAAGGAAGACTCCAATATCCAGGATGGCTCGGATGAACTGGAGCCTTTGGAAGAGTCTGGTGGGACTGGCACATTGCTAGAAAACCCCAAGGAGGTTAGATTTGTAATCTAGAGGTGGTCTATGATGGACAGTGGTGAGCCTGCCTTCAACAGCCGGTGATCACATAAGGGGGAAGAACTGTATAACCAACCTCCGAAGATGTGCTGTGACCATCATCACTGTAAAGAACAGAGGGGCACTGGCAACACCCAAGGGGAGCATGCAAAACTGAAAATGCTCAACTCACCCAGAGCATTAGGTAATGCCTGTGGGACTGTATAAAAATAGGTGTCCTGCATTTCCAGTATCATCATCTAGTCTTCTGGCTAGTCTTCTACTTTGACTAATGTGAGCATCTTGAATGTCCTTTTTCAAATCGAAATTGGAGGCAAAGGTCTAAAATAGGTGGATTCCTCAGTCACCAGAAAACAGGAGTAACATCCAGTCAGTTTCAGATGGCAGGACCCCATCTATGGCTCCTCTGTCCAAAAAAGCCTTGGCCTCATGTGGTCGTCCAACAGTTCTGATGGAAGTGGAAAGTATGGAAGGTCTGAGAAGGAACGGTAGGCCACAATCTTATTGAACTAAATGAAGTATCCACTTGTCTGATATGATGCTCCGTCACCCACGGTGATATCATATGCCTAAAAAAGATGTCACGTGCTGCTGAGGAAAGCTACAGTGAGCAAGGGGGCTTGAGCAGGAGGGCTGGCTTTAGTGCTGGTGGTACCTGGTGCGACTTACCAAATCTCCGCCCATGACCACCTTTATGGATTCCATCAGTACCATGGAGCAAAATGCCCCTCATCTCTCCACAGTCCCTCATATTTCATTTGTTTAAAGCGTTGGTAAAGGTTGGCTTTACTAATCCACATAAAATACAGATCTGTTCTTTGCAGTAGACACTAACCCTTTGCGTTACTTTGTAGGGAGTCAAAACTGCCAGTAGACAAAACTCAGATCTCTCTAGAAGGAACATCACAAGTTATCTAGACATTTTTATTGATGCCTGAAAACTGGATGCACAAGAAATGTACAGCAGTAGGTTATTACTAAACACAGCAACCCTCACCCCGAGGTCAGTACCCCTGCTCAAAGTAGCCGCACCAGTCGCGCCACCCTAAAGCTGGCCTTGTTGAGCAGTGTGCAGATGGCCAGTTCCCTGACCTCCGTCTTGAATGGGAGAGTGTGGAGGTCTGCTTCTGTGGAAGTGGATCTTGGAATCTTCGCGACAAGCCTCTTCCAAAGCCTCTAATGGGGCAAAACCGTTGAGGGCCACTGCTGCACAGAAAGGTCAAAGGAGTGAACAGTGGCCCTGCCTTCCTTGAAGCCCTCCAGGGCAGAGTCTGCTTCATCTCTGAGAAGATGTGTAAAAGCAAATTGCATGCCCACTAGTGATGCCCAAATATCACTAAAACAAACTTAGATCTCATTGCCAAAGAACCATGCCAGTAAACTACCCTGTCTAAGCAGTCGGAGGTCCAGCCCAGAACAGGGGACATGCGCTCCTGCATCTTGACCAACCTGTATATTCTTCACATGGATACAAAGACCTTGGTGGTAGTGTTTCTCTTCAGAGAAAACGTCCGCACCTACTGTTAAAGTTATTCCCACTGGGTACGTAATACGTGAGGTATCAAAAAGAGGTGCACTGAGAACTTGATAAGACACCCACCACCAGGGGTGTTTGAGCAATGCAACTAAATGCAAGTACCAAGAATCAAGAGAACAACCAAATTGCACAAGCACCCTCTTCAAAGTCCATTTTCAACGAACATAACTGTAGGATAGTGGTATTATTTCCAAGGTTATTACACCAACATCAATCAATGGTTCAATGGCAATTCAAAGTATGGATCCAAAACCAAATCTTGTGCTTCAAGTTCTTTATTAGTCAAATATGTTGAAAGTTTCCCAGCTTTACACTGCCGACACGTGTTTCGCCCTCTCCAGGGCTTTTTCAAGGCTATCTTAGTTTAGTCTATGCTGGTCTGGCGTCGGAGAGGTCTAGAGTTCGAAAGGATAAGGGTATGAAGCGTGGAGTGTTATAAGAACAAAAGGACATTACTGGAAGTTTGTCTTGTTGAGGGGGTGCGACTCGCTGCGTGGAGGTAAATCTTATCTTAGTTTAGTCTATGCTGGTCTGGCGTCGGAGAGGTCTAGAGTTCAAGGCACCTTGCAGTGGAGACTCGGCGCGGAGGACAACGAACATAAGACTTATCAAGGTCTTCAAGAATCTCTACCCCAGTAAGATAAGATTTACCTCCACGCAGCAAGTCGCACCCCCTCAACAAGACAAACTTCCAGTAATGTCCTTTTGTTCTTATAACACTCCACAAGGGACCCAATAAAATGAAGGTACTTAGATGGAACCCACATCTGGAATAGCTCGCTGTGATCAAGACATCCAATAGGTTTCGTACGCATCAACGCTTCATACCCTTATCCTTTCGAACTCTAGACCTCTCCGACGCCAGACCAGCATAGACTAAACTAAGATAGCCTTGAAAAAGCCCTGGAGAGGGCGAAACACGTGTCGGCAGTGTAAAGCTGGGAAACTTTTAACATATTTGACTAATAAAGAACTTTAAGCACAAGATTTGGTTTTGGATCCATCCTTTGAATTGCCATTGAACCATTGATTGATGTTGGTGTAATAACCTTGGAAATAATACCACTATCCTACAGTTATGTTCGTTGAAAATGGACTTTGAAGAGGGTGCTTGTGCAATTTGGTAGTTCTCTTGATATTCTTCACATGGTCAGTGCTGAATTCCTCAAAACTCTGCCATATCCCAAAACCCATGCAAGTAGCATTCCAGGAGGAAACTGGCATTTACGTAACGGAAGACAAGCCTAGCTGAAGAGAACACTTCTTGAATGCCTCCTTACATTTTCATTTATAAGGAGGCGTAGTAGGGAATAACTAATGCTGAATTTATTAGTAGACATTTGCACCATCAAGTTTTCAGGCGTAGGGTGTTGCATAAAGGGAGGATCACCAGGTGCAGGTCAGTCTCGTCTGGTGACAAATCTGTTGACTGGTGGGCAAGAGCCATTAGGGTCCACTAGGGATTCATTAAAATGAAGTGGTTTTGTGGAAGTCTTCAAGGTTGCATCACTTCTATCAAGAATGTATTCACCTCCCCTGGAGGTCTAAAACTTCAGCCTGTCTGATCACCAAAGCAAATGAAAATCCTCTGCATGGGCTGTTGAGTTCAACCCAGGGTCCATGTCATTGGATCAAGAATTTATGAAGGGGCAAACAGCTACTTAGTGCCCTGGCACTAAATAAACTGCAAACATTAACCCCATTCAGAGAAAAGCCCTCAAAAAGCCGAATCAAATAGGTACGTTTTCACAGCTTTCCTACAGAAATGTACCCCTGATATTGCGGCAATGGAGCGGGAGTTGGTTGAATGCTTGAGCTGCAAGATAGGAGAATGATGTCCGTCACCACTATTTGATCTTTGCACAGTGTAAGTTGGCGTCAGAAGAACGGAGGGCTCTAGAGGAATAATGCTTTAACCTCTTCGATAGTAGTGGGGGATTGTGCCATAAACTGAACCAAAACTAGTGCTTTAATTTCATTTCCTTAGCAGGTAGATCCAATGGAGCTTGTTCAAATGGGAGTCAATTGACCAACGCCAAGGCTCTGTAAAAAAATAAAACAACCCCGCCATCTCTTTAGCAGATAGTCAGGCAGACCCAGCTATAGGATAATAGCTTAATCTGTGTGATGAAATTGCAGCATGGATGAAAGTCCTCTGTGCCTGAAAAGCAAACATTCTAAGAAGCTTTAATGATCTTAGTAAGGCAAAACATGATCCAACTACAGTAGAGATCTGCAAGCTAATGGAGATGTTGGAATCTAACTTAACCTAGATTCTTTGCAGGGGGGGAGTGGGGGACGACGACGTGCAGCCTATTCTGGCCAGCAATCCTAGTCTAAACTTGGCATGAAGGACCCATATAGTACGATTTCTGTTTTCCAGTGATAACCTGAAGTTTGCTGGACCCCACCCACTTGAAAATGGCCTCAAAACAGTGCTTATAGGCTTTGTGGGATTCCAGAAAAGCCGTCATTGAAAGAAGAGTAGTATCTGCGTGGGATAGAATACAGACCTCAATGATATCACTAAGGCGGCAAAGGGGACCATATAGATCTTAAATGGAGTAGGGCTTAAGGATGATCCCTGTGGCATGCCACATTTTAGCAACAACTCACTGACTTCCTAAATAACAAGCCGCTTACTTTTGGTAACTTTCAGGTAGAGTATCTAACCAAAAATTGACACCCGGGTAAGTATTCAAAAGGTGAGGAGACTGGATCAGGAAAATCTTTAGCGGTAGTCTTGCTCACTGGCAGGTGGTGTGGTCAGCTCTGGACCAACATCTTTCAGCTCTAGATGAGCTGTTCAGGCCTATATAGGTGTCTTCCATGCACATTGACATAAGTGGCTTTCTTCACACTTCCAGAGCAATAAAAATGCTGGTCAACCAGTGTGCAGATTCCAAAATTGGGATCTTTTCAAGCAAAGAGACCAGTTTACAGAACAAAGGTGGGGAAGTCAGCAAGAGTTTTACTGAAGGTAACTTGTTCTGAGATAAAGTTCTAACTGTTAATTCCTCACTTTCTGAATAGATACACCAGCAATACCTCCTAGTGAGTTATGGCGCAGGGGTGCAGCGGGCGTACCACCAAAGGCGAGCCTCTCCCCAGGACCACTGGTCGGAATCAGTCTGGATCCTTTTCCTACTGCCAGGAAGAATTATTGGCTATTAATTCCATAGCTACAACATGTAAGGCACATCCACTAAACCCTGGGGCAGGACCATTTGGTTGCTCTTGCTGTAGCTATGTTATCCCTACTCCTCCCCCCTATTACCCTTATTCGTCACTCAACCTCAGGGCGAGCTGAAAATGTTTCAGCTCAATGTGAGGTCGCTGGCTAAACATTATTTAGAAATTCATGACCTAATTATAGGGGAAGCCCCGGATGTGTTTTACCTGAGTGAGACTTGGCTGAATGAGGACATGGTGGCTGAACCTAATTTAGCATTGCCCTCTAATTATTCTATATGCATGATCAATTTCAATCCTGCTATTCCTACCTCATTAAGGAAGAAATTGAAGGTTGCGAGTGCGCTCGTTTTAGCATCTGCGAGTCCCCATATGACCCTATCAGGGCTCCTAGTGCATCGGCCACCAGGGCCGCCTGCTAAGTTTATAGATGCTCTTTTGGAAGCAGTGGGCACGCTTGCCATGGGTACTGCTAACTTCAGTATTTTCGGCGACTTTAACCTGCACTTTGATCTAACACTTTGCAACGCGATTTGTAGTCTACTTGCGGACTTTGCTGCATATCAGCTAAACAAGCTGGTGGCTGGCTCTACGCACGTAGCTGGGCATTTGCTGGACCCCATATTTTCTAACATTCACTTGTCAAGTGTGGAGATGCCTAAACCCATGGGTTGGACTGACCACTCACTGGTAGAAAAGTGTCCCGATCACAAAGCCTCTTAACATAGCCAGTCAACGGCCTGTCTTTAAAAGCCCTTGGCGTAAATTGAAGCTAGAGTATTTTCAAGATTTCCTCGCCGCCAACCCTCTGGGACCGCTTCATAACTTGGAGTCAGACTATGGATTATTTTGTGATTGGATTACCCAAAGCTATATTCCCTTATTCTAGCAAAATGGTCTAAGGGACAGGCCGCTATCACGAGTCCTTTGTATAACGACTTTGACCATCTTAAGGAAGGCTTGTAAAAGAGCAAAGTGTGAGTGGAGAAAAGATTATGATCCCAAGAAAAAAGTATGCTACCTCGCAGAGAATAAACATCATAGAACGATCTTCAAAGTTCGTGCAGCTTACTATGTTAACGAAATCAAGATAAGTCCTAAACCAGCAAAATGTATTTAAGATCCTTAAGGATCTCAGGACTAGGAAAACCACTGTGCCAGTTATTTCAACCGCACAGCAGTGTGAGCATTTAGCCACCTTTTTTGTGAGAAAGTCAGCGCTATCTAGAAGTCTTTTCCACAAGCGACCATTCCTTCTACCACTTAGTCTCCTAGTCTCGTGTCACGGCGGACTTTGGCAGCCATTCCTTGCATTTCACAGGATGAGTTCACTTGGCTGAGTGGGCAAATTAAATCTGGCTCTCCATCTGATCCTTTGAAGCCGGTGCAGTTCAGGGAGTCACTCTTTTCTTGGCCCCGCTATGCCATATAGTCAACTCCTCCACAGCAACAGTTTCAGTGCTGTAGAAACAGGCATGGGTATCTCCCATTCTCAAGAAACCATCGCGTGACCCGGCCAAGCTTGAAAACTTCAGACCTATATCTCTTCTTCCCTGGGTGGCCAAGATAGCAGAGGCACATGTTAACGCACTTGCACTGTTTTTTAACTCCAACAACATCTTGGATCCATAGCAAAACAGTTTTCGCCCGGGTCACAGTACTGAGACTGCTCACCTGGACACAACTGAATACCTGCAGACCATCCTTGATTCCGGTTGGATCTTCGTGCCGCCTTTGACACGGTTTCACATGGTAATCTGCTACAGAGGCTGGAGGAGGCGGGGTGACTGGTTTGACTCTGGAATGGTTCAGATCCTTTCTGACAAAGATCTTTGAGTCTTACCCCCGTTTCGTTCTCAGGCCCATTCCATCAACCAGGGCTCGGCGTGGACTCCCTCGTTATTTAACCTGTACAATTAGCCTGTGGAGCGGTTGGCAGGCAGTGGGACCTTACCATGGTCTCATATGCGGATGACACGCAGCTTGTGGTGACCTTGGCTGAAGGTTCCTCTGAATTCCTCCAGGTTTAGAGATGGGCTGGCGGCCGTGGCTGAATGGATGGCTACCAACTGCCTGCAACTGAATGCCAACAAAACAAAGGTTTTGTTGGTTGGGAAGAGCGCGAGCTTGTGGAGCAAGCGCTGGTGGCCGAGTGCACTAGGTAAGACTCCCAATTCAAAGGAAGTGGTAAAAAAATCTGGGGGTATGGATGGACTCAGTTTCCAGGTCCATACCAGAAAAGTTGCTGTTACGTGTTTTGGCCTTCTGCGGGTTCTTAAGCCCCTTTTGGAGTTTTTTGAACCATCGATACACCAGGTGATTGTTCAGTCGACTAATTTATCTCTTCTGGACTACGCCAGTTCCCTTCTGTTGGGGGCAAATATGCTGAAATAGTTCAGATGCAGCGTGTTCAAAATGCTGCTGCCAGAGCCTTGGTGGGGCTCCCGCGGTTCTGCCCTGTTGCTGGCGTCATTCGGAGATTTCATTGGCTTCCTATGGAGAAACGCATCCAATTTAAGACGTTGTGTCTTTCTTTTAAGATTCTGAAGCTCGCTAGGCCTAGCCTGTTGGCTAATTTGTTTACCCCCCCGATGTTTCCCCTCGCCAGTTGCGCTCCGCGGGACAGTACTTGGTCAATGTTCCCCGGGTGAAGCGCGGGAGGGCGTTCCTTTCGTTGCCTGGCGGCAAAGTTATGGAATTCTTTGCCTGTGCAGATACGCAGTATGGAGTGTCTGCTTGTTTTCAGGAAAGCCATTAAAGCCTCTGTTTCCATTAACTTAGCCTATGGTCTCCTTCTGGTGCTGCTCTGTTGTGGTTTTTGGCCCGCCTTACTGATGCTGAAAGCGCCGGGACGCCCCTTTGCTGGGGCAGCTGCGAGCTATAGATAACACAACATAACAGTGGTGGGTCTGAACGGAATTAAATCTAAAAAATCTTGCAGACTCCAGCAGGCAAAGTGCCGCTCTTTGCAGACTTGGCTGTCCAGACAGTGCCTCGAGAATGTATGGAGGGATGCCCTAGTGGCAACCTGACAAAACCAGAATGGGCACTCCCCATACTATCATAGGAGTGACATCCTTGGCTCTGGTTTAAGCCCACAAACTCTTGGGAGGCTGCGTTTTGGCCAACGACTAACAGATCCTAATGCAATACATTTTCTGGCAGTGTGCTCGACAGCACAATACCAAAAAGGAATATGCTACTTACCAGTATGCATCTGTTCTTGGCACGTAGGGCTGCTGACATTCATATCTTGTGCATAGATCGCCGCCTAGTGTTGGGTCCGGATGATTGCACATTGTTGTCCTGGTAGAGTCTGCGAAGTATCACGAGATAGGTGGCTCCTCCCCCGGACTACAGTGCGCATGGGCATCCTAGATTATTTTTAGCCATTGTGGCAGGGATGGAGTCTGATACAGTAAGTGATGTCCATGCTAAGAAGAATTCTGAATGCTACAGCTGCGACAGGCACCGGGGAGGAGGGATGGCGAATAGAATGTCAGCAGCCCTACATGCCAAGAACAGATGCATACTGGTAAGTAGCATATTCCGTTCGAGGCATGTGGGCTGCTGAATTCATATCTTGTGCATAGAATGTATAGCAGTGTCTCCCCTAGCGGTGGTTGCCTGTGCCAGCTGCAACAGCCTGAAAAAGAGTCCCGAGTACAGCCTGTCATACAGCTGCTTGCTGTTTGGAGTGAACATCTACGCAGTAGTGTTTGGTAAATGTATGTATGGTAGTCCATGTGGCTGCTCAACATATGTCCTCTAGAGGGATGTTCCCTAGGAAAGCCATGGATGCCCCTAACTTGCGTGTGGAATGCGCTCGGGGGGGGGGGGGGGGGGGGGGAGGGGGGGGGGGGACTGTTAATGTGAGTTTAGCTTTTTGATAACAAATTTGTATGCACTTAACAATCCATCTGGCTATACCCGATTTGGAAATGGGGTTGCCTTTGTGCTGTGGTGAGAAGGCAGCAAACAGTGATTTTGTTCTGTCTATAGTACAGGAGAGGTCTCTTAACGTCTAGGGTATGGAAAGCTCTTTCTGCCACTGAATCTGGATTTGGGAAGAACACTGGCAGTTCGATAGTTAGTTTGATGTGAAATTGGGATACTACTTTCGGCATGAATTTGGGGTTTGTACGCAGTACAACTCTATTTGCATGAATCTGTGAATGGTTTGTGAATAGTGAGGGCTTGTAGCTCACTAACCCTTCTTAGTGAAGTAATTGCCACTAGGAAAGCCACCTTCCACGTTAGGAACTGTATCTCACATGAGTGTAGAGGTTCAAAAGGTGTTCCCATAAGTCTGGTTAGAACCACGTTTAAGTTCCAGACGGGTGACGGTGGGTGTCTTGGAGGAATCACACGTTTGAGTCCCTCCATGAAAGCTTTAATAGATGGAACCCTGAAGAGTGAAAGGTGTTGCCTGTTCTAAAGATAAGCTGCCACCGCAGCCAAGTGTATGCGGATGGAGCTATAGCCTAGATAGCATCTATGCAAATGTAACAGGTAACATGATGTTTTGAGTAGATGCATCCAGCGGATTTATGTCATTTGTACAATATATGACAAACAGTTTCCACTTCGCCGCATAAGCAGCTCTGGTTGTAGGTCTCCTCGCCTCCTTGATAATGTTCATACAGTCAGGAGGCAAGTTTAGGTAACCAAACTGACTTCAGGAGCCAGATCGCAAGGTTCAACTGTTGCGGATCTGGGTGCTGAATGTCTCCATGGCTCTGCGTTAAAAGACGGGGAGTTAATCGCAGCCTTTGATGAGGCACCACGGAAAGTTCTAGGAACGTGGTGTACCACGGTTGCCTAGCCCATGTCGGAGCAACTAGGATGAGTGTCATGGAGTGTTGTAGTTTGAGTGCCACTAGTGGTATGAGCGGTGCTGGGGGAAAAGCGTACGCAAACCTGCCTGACCAGTTCATCCATATCGCATTGCCCCGAGACTGCGGATGTGGGAACCTGGCGGCAAAGCTTGGCATTTTGCGTTTTCCCTTGTGGCGAACCAGTCTCTCTGTTGACCCCACTGCTGGAAGTACGGGTACAGCACTGAGGGATGAATCTCCCCCTCGTGCATCTGGTGGCTGTGTCTGCTGAGCAGATCCGCCATCTGGTTGTCTCTGCCCGGGAGGTGTTCCGCCATGAGGAAGATGTTCCTCTGAATGGCCCACTTCCACATGCTTTGCGACAGGTGTGACAACTGTGGAGTGTCCCTCCCTGCTTCTGAATGTAGTACATGGCAGTCTGTTGTCCGTCCGGATCAACACGACTGTTGCACAGGTGTACTTTGAAGGCCTTCATCGCCATGAAGATCGCCATCAGTTCCAGCAGGTTGATATGCATCTTCCTCTGCTGTGTCGTCCATAGTCCCTGCACGGTGTAATGATGACATGCGCCCCCCCAACCCAGGAGAGATGCGTCCGTTGTCAGCACTATTTGTGGAACAGGCTCTTGGAACGGTCATCCCTTGCAAAGGTTTTGTGGGTTCCACCAATGCAGAGTGTGATATGCACGACCGGTCACCAACACTAGGTCTTTCAACTGCCCTCGAGCCTGGTTCCACTGCCGTGCCAAGCATTCCTGAAGCGGACGCATGTGTAGCCTCACGTGAGGGACTATGAAGATGCAGGAGACCATCATGCCTATCAACTGCATGAACACTCGTGCTGGCAGTGAGTGTTGGGGCGTGAACTTCTGAATCAGCAACTGAATACCGCTGATTCTTGCCGAGTTTGGCTGTGCTTTAGCTACTAGCGTGTCTATAGTGGCTCCCAGGTTCTGTTGTACGTGAACGGGTTGGAGATGACTTTGCGTAGTGTAGGGAGAATCCTAGGCTGTGTATGAGGTGAATAGTGCGCGAAATGTGGCTGGCACATTGCTGGGCCGACTTTGCTTGAACGAGCCAGTCGTCCAGATAGGGGTAGACGTGGACATTGTTTCTTAGGTGCGCCGCCACTGTTGCCAAGCACTTGGTAAACACCCTGGGTGCTGTTGTCACCCCAAAGGGTAGGACCTTGAACTGATAGTGCCGGTTTTGTATGGTGAATCTGAGATACTTCCTGTGTGCAGGATGTATTGGTATGTGGAAGTATGCGTCCTTTAAGTCTAGCGTTGCGAGGAAATCTCCCTGACTGAGCAATGGTAGAACCTGCTGTAAAATCAGCATGTGAAAGTGTTCTGACAAGATGTATTGGTTTAGGGGCCTGAGGTCTAGAATTGGCCTGAGGGACCAGTTCTTCTTGGGGATTAAGTACAGCGAGTATACCCCTGTACCTTGTTCTTGTAGAGGGACGAGTTCTATGGCCCCTTTTTGCAGCATACTGATTACTTCTTGCTGCAATAAGTCTAAGTGCTCTGCTGACATAGGACGGTGTTTCGGGGGTATGTTGGGTGGAGTGGAGGTTAGCTCTAGACAATAGCTGTACTGAATGAGTTATTTCACCCACCTGTCTGTGGTAATGCTCTCCCAGACTGGCAGAAACTGTTGTAATCGTCCCTGACCAGTGTTATATGGTCCGGGGGAAGTGACAAGGTGTCACGGTTTAGTATTGGCGGAGGATTTGGTGTTATTCCCCCGTCTTCTGCCCTTGCTGCTGTTCCCACCTCTATTGTTCTTATTGTAGCTGGTTTGCGTGCTGCTTTTATTGTACGTGGACTGTTGTGATGCCTGGCCTCGTGTAGCTCCTCTGTTACTGGAGCGACGAAAGGAACCTCCTCTAAACTGTTGGGACTGGAGGGCACCAATGGATTTGGCAGTGTCAGTGTCTTTTTTAATCTTTTCTAAAATTGTGTCCACATCAGGACCAAAAAGATAATCTGGGTTCACAGGCTGGTTCAGTAATGTGGTCTGGATCTCTGGTTTGAATCCCGAGATACGCAACCAAGCATGCCTCCTGAGCATGACGCTTGTATTGATGGCCCTTGCTGCAGTGTCTGCTACATCTAGTGCTCACTTAATAGATGCGTTGGTAATGAGTTTACCCTCCTGTATTAGCATCTATGCTCTCTCCTTGTAGGGCTCTGGCAAATGTTGTAGCAGTTGCTCTAGAGTGTCAGAATGTGCCCTATCATATCTCGCTAATCGGGCTTGTGTGTTCGAAATCCTTCAGATATTAGCTGCTTGAGCAGCCACCCTTTTCCCAGAAGCTTCCATGACTTTAGATTCTTTGTCTGGAGGAGGAGCATCACCCGTAGTCTGAATTTGCACGCTTACGCGCATTGGAGACCACCAAGAAGTCTAACGGCAGCTGTCCCTTAATATATGTAGGGTCCACAGGCGCCGGTCTGTATTTTCTCTCAATCCTGGGGTTAATAACCCTTGCTCTAGTGGGCTCTTTAAAGATGTCCCCAGCATGCTTAAGGACACCCTTTAGCATTGGTAATGTCTTTACAGATTTTTCTGAAGAGGAGAAAGTATCAAACAGGAAATCCTCTTCCACAGGGTCCACATGCATGTACACATCATGATTTAGGGCCGCCCTTTCAATCAGAGTGTTGAACGTAGCTGTATCCTCTGTTGGTGAAGTTTTCACTGGATAAGAGGGAGTATCAGGAATAGTTTGTGATTCTGCCTGGTCAGCAGGGTCTGCCCAGGTGTGAGTCTGCTCATCCTGATCAGTGTCCATAGGATAATGAAATTGTTCCTCATCATCATAAACAATATCCTTTATTTGGTGTGGGTGAATATGCCGAAGCGTCCTGGCCATAATACCGCACAGATTCAAAAAGGACAGGTGAAGTTGCAGAATCCAGTTTCTTTTTGAGAAGAATTTTGTAAGATTCCAAAGTATTGTCAGATCTGATTTTCCTCTGATAGTGAGTTTACCAGATTCGTGAGTTTACCAGATTTTGAGTCTGTGTAACTTGGACTGGTCATCGTGAGGGCTCCTGATACACAACGTCCTCCTCCGAAGGATGGCTCCGTTTCCCTAATGACACTTGTTTAGGGGCTTCGAACCTAGGCGTCGGATCGAGCGCTTTAAGGCGCGCAGTCTGTGGTAGCCCAAACTTGATCGGTGTCTCTTTAGGGAGGCCGACCTTCGGCGCCGGCGTCGATGTAGGCCCGGCTGACTTCGCCTTTTCGGTAGCAGTCTTTTGGGTGTGTGCCGTCTTTGGTGCTTGCGGCATCGGAGGCGCGCTCTTCTGCCTTGACGTCCTTCGAGGCGCTTTTACTTTGACACTAGGCCCTTGACAAGCTGGGGTCTTTCGACCTAATGCTTTGGATCGAGGCCCTTTAGAGACTCGAGTCACTTGACACTGTCCATTGACTTAAACGTCTTCGGTTCGATGTGTTTGGATTTAATGGCGGCCTTTAGCGCCCCGATCTTTGGTTCGACACTTCGCCTTCGGCCCCACAGGGTCGTCGACACCAGATTTCTTCTTAGACTCCGATGGGTTTGAGGCCTTCGACCCGAGGTCTGTTTCAGCACTTTCGGTTTCGATATGTGCTCGATAACTTTCGGTTTAGTTTTCAGTAGTGGAACCGATGGCTCATGTATTTTCTTAGCCGGGCCTTGACGCGGGGCTATAGAACGTTCACGATCTCGGATAAGGCCTTCTGGCGATGCCTCAACCTGAGCCTTAGGAAGTTCTAGAGTCTGTTTCGGGCCCAGTACCCACTCTCGGGTCTGGTTCATCGCTTGAGTCGTCATCAACGGCTCCGATGGGGGATAGGTCGTCCCTTACCTCGACGACGTTTTCTAAATAGACGTGGTCTTAGTCTTCTTCATAATAGTCGGAGCCATGCTCTGAACCGGGATCAGATTGCTGTTCCGGATCCTACGCGTCGATGATCTGTCGTCCTCATCGAATATGTTCACCGGGTCGGGCGCAGGCTTCGACATAGTTTTCCTCGCTGCACGTCGGAGTCTAAGCGTCTTCTTCGACCGGAATCGAGCACAGGCTAGACAGTTCTCGTCGTGCTCCGGTGATAAACACTTATTTCACACCGAGTGTACATCGATCTGCGGGTACTTGGAGTTGCAAAGGGGGCATCGTTTGAACGGGCTCCGTTCCATCGACGATCAGGCCTCCGGTGTCGAAAAGGCCAAGCAGCACCTCGACGTCCTGCTCTGGAAAACTGGAACAAGAACTCTGCACCGATCGAAACAATACCGACGACCCCGAAGGCCTTTTGGCCTTTTAGAAGTTTCCGAACTTGAGTAAAGAAAAGTACATCCGAACCCAATGGCGGAAAAAAACAATCGGAGGATGAATAGGATGCCCATGCGCACTGTAGTCCGGGGGAGGAGCCAAGACTCTTCCAGGACAACAATGTGCAATCATCCGGACCCAACACTAGGCGGCGATCTATGCACAAGATATGAATTCGGCAGCCCACATGCCTCAAACAGGTCCTATTCTACACAGCCCTGCCTTTAATTTGTTCCAGTGAAAAAGAAAAAGCTCCACCTTGTGTTCTTGTCTAATCATTGTAGAAGGAATAGAAAGAACTCTTCAGATTTAGGCCGCTGGAGTCTTCTTTAGAGAGGAGAGGCAGAGCAAACATCAGAAGTGTGACGGCCTAACAGATCAGAAAAGGAGTCACTTCCTTGAGAAGGAAGGAGCCCAGAGTCCGCCGAACCAGCTTGACCAGAGTCCGCCGAACCAGCTTGTCCAGGTAGGATGTGGTTAAAGTCAGTTTAACAAAGGGAAGGTAACTTGCTGACCCATTGCTCAGATGTTCCGGCGACAACAAAGACTGTCTTAAGGATAATAATCAGACCAAACTGAAGAGGCTCAAAAGGTGTACAAATGAGGAAAGTGAATATCAAGTTTAAGTCTAACTCGTCACTAACAAATTGAGGGAGGAAATCTATGTTTAAACCCCTGGAGAAACAGATGGTCCAACAACTGTACAAAAGTGGAAAGTGCAGACTGGTACCCTTTGTGCCTGAAGCAAAGCCTTGCTGCATGAGGGGCAGCACAACTTCAGTTTGGCATGGAGAGGATCGATCTGTTCAGTAATACACCAGGCAACAAACAACCTGGCAGCACCCATATTGAGATTTAGTTGAGGAATGCCTGGCTACCCAGATGGCATTCACAACTTCGGGAGAAAGATCAAAAGAACTGCTCTAGCTCAATCTCTAGGAATGAGGTGTAGGTTGTGCATGTTCAGGGGCAGACCCAGCATCACTGCTGCAACAGGAGTACCTCCCAGAGAGGCAGCCTGAGCAGAGATCAGATGCTCATGGCCAGGAGATCTGGATTCCTTACCCTCCATGCCCAATCCAGGGCCACTAAAATAACATGAACCTGGTCACTCTTGATTTCATAACTTTAGGTAGGAGATGTTTCAGCAGAAAAGTATACAGGATTCTACTATACACAAAACAAGTCTAAGAGCAAGAGACTCCTTGGAAATTTCAATTCGCAGAAATGCTGCTATTGCTAGTTCTCTGCAATGGCAAAAGATAAAGCCAGGCTTCTCATTTGCTAAACAGACCCTGCACCACCGATGAATGTAACTGCTGTTCATGACCTGCATTCACTGATTGTTTAGCCAGTCTGTTCCGGCATTTAAGGTAGTCCGTATTGGATACTGAACTTGGCAGCATCACAACAATCTTGCATGGCCTGCGGGAGGATGGCCAGGGCATCTTCTGGAACCATTGGCAATACTTGGGCCACAGTGTCTCACAAGGCATGAGAATGGTGGTCTAAAAGGCAGGTAGCCATCACCAAGCTAAGGGTCAAAACCCTTACCAAAAGATCTTAATCGTCCGATTCCCTGTCAGGGGGAGAGCAGGAAATGCTTTCACTCCAACTGGCAAAGCCTGCACCACAAGGCTTTGCCAAGTTGGGTGCTGAGTGAGAAAACCTGGGTCTCTCAGAGCACGGCAATAGTATTTGGTGATCTGGCAAAGCACAGGTGGACCTGAAGGTCAGACCCAGGTCCCCAAAAGTATCTCAGAGCCTCGTTTAATTGGAGTAGAGATTCAGACATCAATTAGCCAAGCTGCAACACCTGCGTTAGATCATTGGTTTTAACCTCCTGAGAGATGAAGATAAAGTACCTCTGACACTTTCTGCATGACCATAGCAAAGGCTTAGCTGTCTCCCATGGCAGGCCCTATAGGAGAAACTAGACCAGCATCTGGAGTTATATAGACATGGGGCATCCTGGAGATCTTAATCAGTTTTCTTCTTGATAAGGCTGGGCAATCTCATCCCCGGCATCCTAACTCCTGTAGTTAGAATCCATGACAAATAGCTCATTGAGGACACAGACCGATCTGGAAGGCAGTGGCACAATATTGTAATCAGGAGGGTGGTAAAGAGGTTGCAGCTCAGATAGAGCACACAGCCTTGATCGAGGGCAATGGGTTAGCAGTTGTCTGGAGTAGACCACACCAGCTGATCTCATTCCAGTGTGGGTTGTGGCACTGGAAAGGGAACCAGTACCAAACTCTAAGCCCTGGGTGGCACCTATATAGGCCTTCTATCCAGCACCAACCCACCTGCCAGCATGCTGCTAAAGATTTTCCAGATCTTGTCTGACACCTGGAGAACTATTAAAAAGGTGAAGAATTTATGGTTAGAAGTCTTTCAGAAGGTCCAAGAAATATCAAAATACAGGGGATACATCATCTCGGTCATCCTCATCACCATGTTGATTGTGCACAGAATCTCAAGCAAAAGGTAGGTGGATCATTCTAAGTAAGGGAAGAGTGCTATTTGAGTCAGAATGAGGTTGGAGAAGCAGCACCAGATGTTGTGAAGGGCGTGACTTCAGCTGTGGCATGTTTACTTCACAGTCAGATAGGACAATGGGTTCTTCCTCCGGTGTCAATTTGGCACCAGCCCAGAAATCAGACCAGGCAGAGGAGTCGAGAGGCATAGATGGAGTTTAGGATGAATCCACGAACTGTAGCCTACCTGGGGGCCTCTACCATGCCTTCAGGCCCCAAGGATACGGTGAGAAGTGATCCAAGGATGAATATGGCTTCCTTGGCAGTTTCAATTTGTTGAACCATTGCCAATGAACCTGGTACTATGGGGTGGGTAGCTATAAGATGTAGAATCAGTTACTCAGTAGGGGACAGAGAAGGAAAGGCACACTGAGTTTTCACGTGACTTTAAACTAGAGTGCCAGGCAAGGTTACATTTCTTTTTGGATTTGAACTTACCAGTCTACTTGGAATGTGAATAGTACCTTTTTGTAGGACGTGAAGGAAAATGCAGAGCTGCACAACACCTACAGCCACTCTGGAGTAATGCAGAAAAAAAATCTCTAGATCCAGTCTGGCACCTGGGATATTTACAAAATCAATTTCAGTCAGACGTACCCATCAGAAAATGTGCCTTTTGGACCTGCTCCGATTTAAAAAATAGGTAGAATGGTTGTTAAAGCCACTGAGCACTATTTACCCTAGAAAGGACAACTGTTACAAGCTATTGAAGGAAAAATAAATCAGATTTAAAAATGACAAATTAGTGTAGTTCCAAGGTCTAGCCTGGCAGCTGTGAATTCAAAAGGTTATCAACTTAGAGAGCATGCCTTGCTGGAGAAAGTCAGTTGAGAGAATGCATGCTCTTCACCTCATGGATTGCGATCGTATAAATAACAACTCTGAACACCACATTATCTGCAAATTCCATTTTTATTGAGGCCCCAAACTGCACTAGAGTCACACAATGTAGATTGTAAAAGGGAGGGGAAAAACAAATGGAAGTCAGCATGTTCTCATCCAACCTGGACAAGTATCTGGGGTATACGTCACCCCAAAGTTGTAGCAGTATGTGAAGTCACCCATGCAAAGACTGTGCGCTGCTGATACGCAATAAAAGGAAACCATGGGTTGCGTGGTCAAGGGAAATGTAGGATCATCTTTGTGCAGCTGGAGAAAGTGAGAAACAGGGTTTTGGCTGACACCTAGAGGGAAAAAAGTGGCAATTAGAATTGTACTGTTCAAACAATGTTCAATGACCTATCAGACTGGACACAGGCTTCCTTAACAAAAAATAAGTTTAGGCCCATTCACATTTGCAACTGTTAGTCCATCAAAGAAAATCCAATACAATATGGAAGGGAGGTGCAAAGAAGCTGGTGGGTGCAGCATCCCACATGAAACTAATTCAGTTTAGTTTAATGTGGCATGTTGAGGAAAATCTGTTTGAGAGCTTCAAAGACTGCTTCACAATGTCCAGGCTCGAGACGAAAGAATTATCAGCATGACACTGAAGTGCCAATTATCCCAACTGTTTGAAGAGTAAACTGATGCACTCCTAGCTCAAAGTGGAGGTGTTTTACAAGTGATTCTAGCATTTAAGGCCACAGCAATTCCATGCAAATAACTTCCTCCTTGCTCACTTAATTGAAGTAAAACCTGTTACTCATGCGCATCCCCCTTACCCTGGGTGTTCTGGTGGTCTTCAGGTGTAGCGAGATTACTCAGATGTGATACCGATTGATGGGTCACCACCAGCCTCAGTAACTGAAGTCTGAAAGGAAACAGATACCAGTAACAGACACATTAGCTACACTCTGGTAATGGGGAGTGAAGAAAATGCAAAAGGAGTCTAAGGGAGACAATGAACTTTAACCCCTTCCATGCTGATGACGAACCCCAGCCGTCATGCACTACGGTGCTCGTGTGCTGATGACGGCTGGGGTTCGTCACGGCCCACCCCTGTTCGTGCTGTTTACAGCACACCAGGGGAATCGCGGCTGCATGGAAAGGGTTAAGTCAAATGGGATTGTGTATATATACAAAAGACTGAAGAAAAGGTTCTCAACTTGTGCTGGTCCTCTTACAGCTGCCTGGATATTTACTATGCTGCATTCAGGGCGGTAAACAACAAGTGCTGACACTGGGGGAGGTGAGGGGTGACAGTTATTGCTTGTGAACCCCAACACCAGTAAATTACCAACTATCCCCATTAAGTTCCTACATGTTGACATAGGCTACATCCTTCATGGAGTACTTAGTGGACAACAGTGTCAACAGTTGCACTGTTGCCCTACAGGTCTGCAATGGGGAGAGTTATTTGGAAGGCCACAACATGGCATCCCTCTTGCTGAATTATTGGAAAGCACAACTGAGATTTTAAGGCCAATACTATTACATGATTATTCACTTGGCAATAGTAGTATTGCTTGCTCTGCCTGTCAAACCCTAAAGCAAACTGTTCTTAACAGTGAACAGCATGACATGTTTTCTTTGCATACATGTTTAGAACAATGGTGTTCCAGTAAAAGCTTGTGCAGATTATGCTGTATTCCGATAGAGAATCCCATGTCAATTTTCATACACAGCCCCGCTGCATATATCAATCACTGATCCTAGGAAACTGACATAAATGAATATTAAAAGGACACTGCACTGATTCCTTAATCACTCAAGAGGGGACTAGAGTAGTTCCCTGCGACACATGCAGAAGTTAAGTTGACAGAGTAGGTTCATAATGCCAAAATGACTGCATTTTCGGGAGCAAAATCTGCTTTTAAGGAAGATTTCTTACCTTTCATTTTCAATTTAGATTTAAAGGCCTTAATAGTGGTCAATTAACAAAGTACTTAACTTCGGTAACAATATATCTGTAAGAAACATTAGTTCTAGATTCCTTACCTTAGAATTACCCCCAGGCATCAGACTGGACCTGGAAAGTTTTTTATCAGCAGTACCTCTGCACGTCAGGAGGTTGTGTCTGTCGGCCCCACCTTAGTCGTTGGCCTAGTGTCGCCAGGATGACAACGCGGACATCAGTTCTGTATACAACCTTACGCAGAGCCATGCAAGACACTGACCACTGGTGCACAAAACTAGGGCCCTGAAAGGATCTCCTTAACCCTAGAAATCAGCTCGCATAACAGGGATGATGGGTGGGGCGGTAAGGAATCTAACTAATGTATCTTACAGATATATCAATACCGAAGGTAAATCACTTGTTCATCTGAAAGAAACAAGTTATAGATTCCTTATCTTAGAATAGATACCCCAGCAATAACAACTCCGGAGGTGGGTCTGCAAACTATTATTACACCAGCTAAATCCTGGAGAACAGAATGGCCAAAGAAGCAGTCTCTCTGGACTTGGCTGTACAGGCAGATGTGTTTCGTAAAGGTGTGCAACAATGCCCACGTATCTGCCCGACAGATGTCATTCAGAGGAACTCCTCACCCTAAACCAGTAGTGGCCACCATCACCCTGGTGGAATGGGCACGCAGCCCCACTGGAAGCTCCTTTGCCAGAGAACAGGTCTTGATACACAAAACGACCCATCGAGAGAGTCTGCTTGTGTACAGCCCGACCTTTTTTGGTGCCCACGTAGCCAACAAAGAGGTTGTCATCCACTCGGAATGGTTTTGTGCGGTCCAGATAAAAAGACCGAACACGTTTTGGGTCCAGACGGTGGAGCCTCTTTGGAAAGATGCAGAAAGAAGGGAGAAGGTGGGAAAACAGATGGTCTGCCAAATGTGAAAGGCAGTGACAACCTTTGGAAGAAAGGATGGACAGGTCATAAGGACAACTTTGTCCGAATCCACAAAAAGAAAAGGAGACTTTGAAGAAAAAGCCTGCAGCTCCCTAACTCGTCTGGCAGAGGGGATAGCTACCAGGAATGCAGTTTTGAGAGTTAAAAGCCTCAAAGGACAGTTGTAAAGCGGCTTGAAGGGAGCACACATGAAATAATTTAAACCAAGTTAAAGTCCCACTGAAGTAGAACGAAAGGAATAGGAGGAAAGCGAGGAGTTATGCCTTTCAAGAAACTTAACTGGGGACTTGAAAAGAGAAGGTTGATCTGGAAGCCGAAGGAAAGCAGAAATGGCAGAGAGATAGCCCTTGATAGTACCCAAAGCAGAGTCCTGCTTGGTCAAAGAAAGGAGGAACTATAGAACCTCAGAGAGGATCCACAGCCTTTGCTGTGCACCATGCCACTAATTTGTTACACATACATGCTTATACCATCTTAGTGGAGGAACGTCTGGCTGCCAAGATTACATCGCAGACAAGGCAGGTCAAATGACGTCAACTGCGGCCACTCAATATCCACGCAAGTAGGTGGAGGATGAGCAGGTTCGGGTGGAAGACCATCCCTTGCTGCTGCGACATAAGATCCTCCCGAAGAGGCAGTCTGATCGGAGGATCGATGGCCATGGTGAGCAGCTCGGGATATCAGATTCTTCGTGCCCAATCCGGAGCCACGCGAAGGACTTTGGCCCAGTGGCGCCATCTTCAGCTTTCTGGGCAGAAGTGGTATAGGTGGAAAGGTGTACAACACACCGCAACTCCACTCGCACTGAAAAACGTCACCCAACGAGTGCGGCCTTGGAAAATTCAATACGCAGAATTACTGATATTGCATGTTCTTTTCGGTGGTGAATAGAACTAACCAAGGCTCTCCCCACTGTCGAAAGATACCTTGCACCACCTCAGAGTGAAGACGCCATAAGTGATCCATCATGCACCTGCGGCTCAGTTTGTCCACCCTGGCGTTCAGGGAACCTGCCAGGTGTTGAACCACCAGGGAAATGCCCTGATGTCCCAGCCATGTCCAGAGGCACAGGACCTCCTGACATAGGGTCCACAACCCGACCTGCCCGGTTAGTTGCAGTACCATATGCGGTAGTGTTGTCAGTGAACACCTGCACTACTCTACCCCGGAGAGAGGGAAGAAATTCCTTCAGTGCAAGATTAATCACCCGAAGCCCCAGAAGGTTGATGTGGAGCCCGGACTTCGCCGCAGATCAGACGCCTCTGATCTCCACCTCATGCTCATAGTCCACCTTGAACCGCAGTTAACATCGGTGGGCCGGCAGGACAGGGATGTGAAAATAAGCATCCTGCAAGTCCAAAGCTACCATCCAGTCTTCTGGGTGGAAGCCAGACAAGACCTGAACAAGCGTCAACATCTTGAACTTCTTTCGAAGCGATTAACGCCCCTGAGATCTAAGATAAGGCTCAGGCCCTTGGTCCTTCTTGGGGACCAGAAAGTAGTGGGAACCAGTACCACAACCTACTTCTGGGACCGGTATGCACTAGATGGCACTCTTGGCCAAGTGAGCCGTTCCAGCTGGAGAAGGGTCAGATGATCCTCTGACATGCGGTGAGAGTGGTGGGCTGCCTGGAGGGGTAGTCTTGAAGGCTAGGGATTAGCCCCTTCGGACTTTTTGCAAAACTCACCAGCCCGACGTGATGGTGTGCCAGTGGGGAAGGTGATTGTGAATCCTGCCACCCACTGGCATTTGATGGGCCTGAAAGGTCTGACTAGGAGGGTTTGGAGGCTGTTGCAGAGGGGGGTTGGTGGACTGGCCAACCCGCTGGCACCCTGAACCACGAGGTTGGTTCCCACATCCCAGGCCTCGCAAAGGTTGGCCAACATGCTGCGGCCTGTGACTGGGTGGGATGTAGGGGGGCATCCCTTGCGTAGCCATGAAAGGGGCGAAAAGCAGACTGCGCTGGGTGGCTTGAGAGGCCCAAGGATTTGGCCATAGTCTGAGTCCTTGAAACTCTAGAGCGTTGCCTGCATTTTGCCAAAAAGGACAGCCAAAGGGCATGTCCATCAAGGTGTTCTGGACATCCATCTGAAAAGCCAGACTCTCTCATCCAAGCGTAGCGACGAACAGCTACCAACATTAAAATTTTCCAGCTCAGAGAGCCGGTGGTATCCAGCCCACAAAGGATGGTAAACTTGGCTGCATCTCTCCTAGCGTCAACAGCCTGGTAGATCACTGTCCAGGCCTCCTCCGGACACTGGGGCAGCACCTGCGCAACCATATCCCACACAGTAGGAATAACAGCCAATAGACATGCAGTGTTTACAGACCTCAGTCCCAAGCTGGCGGAAGAGAACATTTTCTTCTAAAGATGGTCCAGCTTCTTGTATTCCCTTTTCGGGGGAGCGGTAGGGAATGAGCTTTGGTAGTGGAGGCTTGGACCACCAAGCTCTCTGGGGTGGGGTGTTGGGAAAGGAAAGTGGGTCACCCAGAGCCAGGCGGTGGCGTCGGGCAATCATCCCATCCATTCGTGCCCCAGTGTTGGGCCTGGACCACGTGCCCAAAAAAGCTTCATTAAACAGCAGCAGGGCCTCATTAAACGACAGCAGGGGCTCCGAAGAGCTTGCCACCAGTTAAGGCACCTCTGTCAGGAGGTTAGTCCTGACCGCCACCGTACGCAGCTAGAGGTTGAGAGCATTGGCTGCCCTAGGCAACACCACTGCATATGATGCTCCCGCCTCTGTAGCCACCATAGGAGTAGACAACATGCCAAGGTCAGGAGTCAAGACCACTGGCATCCCCCAGTTCCTCTCTCCAGTCCTGCTCAGATTCCATCTGATCAGTTAAGGCAGTGGTTCCCAAACTTTTGAGCAGCAGCTCCCTTGACCAATTGTCTGGTGGCCGCAGCTCCCCATAACATTATTTTTTTTGGTAACTTCTGTTAAAGGCTTGCTATACTGTATCTTTTTTAAAAAATCTTCAAGACCCCGGATCGGTCTCAAGAGGGGCCATTAGTAATGTATTGGATTGCAGGCACTGGCAAAGCCAACAGGTTTGGCTTTAATTTACTAATGGAGTGGTTCTTAACCTGTGGTCTGAGCTAGGGGTCAGCGAGGCCTACTCAAGGTGTCTGCAAATGTTTTACAAAATTAAATAAAATTAAATCAATTAAAATCAACAATGTATATACAAACAAAAAATGTTTAACTTATTCTATATTTGCTTTAGAATTAAAGATATTTGAATATGAGCATCTGTTGGTGTTTTGTATTCAAGAGTATACAGTATACATGTATGTATTTTTGCTTTCTTTTGAGTTTCAAATCACAAAAATTGTTTAGGTCGGCTGACCCTGGCTTCCAATAACTACTTAGCGTGGGGGTCCTTGGCTTCCAATAATGATCCACTGGGAGTCCACACATGTCAAAAGCTTAAGACACTGTGCTACGGCAGGCAAATACAGCATGTGCAGCATGCAAACAAATTATGGTATGAATGTTGTGACTTAGCACATTTAAGTGAGGCCTATTAACTTTTCAATGCTTGTTTGCTTCTGGTATAATTGTTTTCTTAGCTCTCTGTCCCCAGTTTTTGCTCTTTTTTCAGGAATGGAAAAAAAGAGGTTACGCCTGCATTACCGGGACCAGGGATACCTTATATAAACTTGATGGATCCATTTAGGATGGTTTGGACCAAGTACACGAGGAGTCAACAAACATATCTTCCCATTTATAAGAGACAGTGAAGTACTCAAAAACTCCAGGGTCAAGTCCTATAAAGCACAACCCTGTGCGAGTTAGTTTATATTTCAAAACAGATTGAAGTACATAATTGCATAATTGACATATCTCATGAACCTTGGCACATGACTGAATAAACATGTATGATAAGGTTTTGCATGTAAAGGTTTACCCCTGGATGTTCTGTAGTTTGGGCATACACATCAATATTAATTTATTTCTGTGATAATGGTTTCCTTTGGTCTCAATGGACAGCTGAAAAAACTGCTGCAGTCAGCTCATTATCATTTTAAAAGTATTTTAGTCATAATAAAGCTACTTAAAGTAAGCATTGATTGTAGAGTGCAGTCACAAATAAAAGTTCCTTCATTGTGCTGAAGGTCTCACAATAATAATGCTATTTCAAACGAGTTGTAACTTGACCCAACTGTAATACAAAGTGCTGCACGTTAAGATGACGCTTTATCAATGTCAAACAGTGCATACTGCAGTATAGTCTTCCCTGCACCTAAAGCCAAGCAATCGGTCAGCTGAGACTTACATGACAAGTGGATTAAGTCATGTTTCACAATGTGGTCTTGTTTTATATAATAAAATTATATGACGCACTGTTGAACTTGCACAGATTTTATTTTGAAAAAACATTTGAGTGACTTCAAACACAAAAACTAATTTTATGGTGTTATAAATACAAGTGTGTAATATACTTTGTTCTGGATTTATTTATTTATTTATTTATTTATTTTTAATATTTATAAAGCGCAGCATATACCCTAGGGCGTCTTGGCGCTAATAGAAACCAGTTACTTGTGGTGAGAAACGTGGGGACAGTGGAATCATTGATTGAACAGCCAAGTTTTTAGGAGCTTACGGAAGTGAAGAAGGGAGGGGCTCTGCCTGATGATTAGGGGTAGAGTATTCCAGAGCTTCGATGCTGCCACCAGAAAGCGTCGATCACCCCAGGATACAGTCTTTGTACGAGGAATGACCAGTTGGCCGAGGGTAGCTGAGCGTAACATTCTGCTAGGTTTGTACGGTTGGAGCTGCTCTTTCAGAAAGTGAGGTCCTTGGTTATTGAGCGCCTTGAAGACGATACAGAGGGACTTAAAATGGATTCTGTTTCGAACGGTGAGCCAGTGGTAATCCTTTATGCTTTTTGAAATTGATTCATATTTTGTTTTGCCTGAGAGCAAGCGTGCTGCTGCATTTTGGATAGTTTGTAGTTTGGTTATTACTCTGGATTGAGCATTGAGAAAGAGGCCGTTACAATAATCCAGGGCAGAAAATACTAGGGAGGTGACCAAGGTTTTAATGGCAGACTCCGGGAGAAAAGGTCGAATTTTTCTGATCATCTTTAGTTTTAGATGTGCTGTGGAAACTGTTTTATTGGCATGATCCATGAAGTGTAAACCTTCATCGAAAACAATACCAAGGTTCCTAACTTTGGCGGTTGGGGTGGGAGGGGTACCGAAGGCATCTGGCCACCAACTTGATGGCCAGGCTGGGAGAAGAGGTCCAAATATGACCACCTCAGTTTTATCTGAGTTTAACTTGAGACAATTAGTGGCCATCCATTCTCCTATGTCGATAAGTCCCTTCTTAAATTTTTCAGCCACTTGATCTCCGTCACCTTTGATTGCCAGTACCAACTGGGTATCATCGGCATAGGAGGTTAGGCTCATCCCATGTGCTTTGATGGTTTTAGCAAGGTCCGACACATAAATGTTAAAAAGTGTCGGACTAAGGGATGAGCCTTGAGGAACCCCACAGGGAGATGAAAGTTGTGCCGATTGAAATGGGCCTAAGATGACAGCCTGCGTTCTTTTGGCTAGGAAGGAAGCAATTAGATCTTTGGCAGAGTGGCAGATTCCGAATCCCTGTGGGCATAACTGTTTTCTGAGAGCCCCCAGGACAAGTGAAGGATGTTCATGATTAGGCATGAAATATTCTGACGATGCAGCAAATGCACCACCTATTGGATGCCAGACTCTGCGCACCTGGCATGCACTTAAAGGCTGGAATAATTCATAAGGGACTCTGTCCAGCAATTGCTATCACAGCGCCACTGGCTGATTTTGGTGGCGCACCGGGGAGCCACGGCGCACAGTTTGGGAACAGACTTAAAGGGTCACCCGACCCCTCCCAGTTCTCAGGTTGCTAATCTGGGCAAAAAGGGACCCCAGGAGTTAACAGGGGCACAAAAAAACAACTGCGCCGGATCCAGCATCAGGCGACGCCAGTCTGGCTCCAGATCCAATTACGGAGGCCAGGGTAGACTCCGGCCGGGGACACAATAGTCTGTTGCGGTGCCAGAGGAAGCAGCGCCGGTGGAGGTGTAATAAGGTCATCCTGCACTGATCCGGATCCAGGCCTGGATCCACGGGGGCCTGGTGGTACCAGGGCCGATAGCGGAGCAGTCCTAGGTCCCCCAACTGAGTCTGTGGGGCCAAAGGCACGCCAGCGGGTTTGGGTCACCCAAAAATGGCATACATCACTTTGTAGAACATACGAAGTTGGGCGCGAGTCATTCCGGGTCCTGGGAAGGAAGTGAAGCCCTGAGTAGACTACTCAAGCTCCGCGCGCAGAGCCGCAGGAGGGGCACCGCCTGTATCCTTCATGTCAGCAGACTGACTGAAGTCAAAGAGCGACGGTGCTTCAACTTTTTTGCACTCAGACTTACCCGACCCAGAGTGCGAAGACTTCGATGACTTGGACGAGTGGTGATGGCTCAGCGACCAGTCCCTCAACCTTCCTTGCATCCGGGACCTCGAACAGCGCAGAGCAGACTGCTGGCGCTCAAGCAACTTTCGGGATAGCTCCAGCAAAGCCTTCGGCGACATCGACCGGCAGACTGAGCACGACTTGGGGTCGTGGTCATACTCCAGGCAAGAGACATGCGGTGTGGATCGGTAACAGACAGTCGGGTGCAGGTACCGCAGGCCTTAAAACCAGGCTTCCCTGGTGCACCACAAGTCGATGGACTCTGGTAAGAATTCGAAAAAAGTGGAGGAAAAAAGTCAGTAAAAAAGTGACTGGAGGTACTGCTCTCCAGATCTGCGCTGGCAGGCGCATAAATAGAAATAACGGAAGTTAGCGCGCGAGGGCAGCGTCTAAGTAGTTACTGCAACATCATCCCGGCAACACGACAGTCAACCGACACCACCTTCTGACATGCAGACTTACTGCTGATGAAAAACTTTCCGGATCCAGTCTGACGCCAGGGGGTAATTCTATACCTAACGTGTTTCTTTCAGATCTGTAGCACTTTACTATGGCTATTAAAGATAGGTTGTGACCAAACAGCGCTTATGCATACATAAAACAGTGAATCGCTCAAGCTGTTGTGCCACAAACCTTTATTTGAAATAGTGATACAACAGTCTTCATTCTTTCTACAAAAGGAATTTATCAGGTGGCAGATCTCAAAATGAAGATGTCAGATTAAAATGCAGGCCAAAGCAAAAATGTAGACAATCTAAAATTCGATTGACTGGGAATGTGGTCTTTCCCTTTGCCAAGGCCTACAATAAATAAAGTTAACTGCACTGACAGAATGGCCATAAAGGTGAAATTCTGAGGTCTATGCTGGGTAATAAACAAGTTACTTACCTTTGGTTGCGTTCTCTGGTGAATACTGCAACTACAGATTTTGCACCTTTGGAATATTGCTAGGCTTGATACGGGGCATTTTCAAAGCAATGTCACACGTCAATAGGTGGCACCATATGGGTCTCCAGTGATTGCGTTCTGCCTCGGAAATGGAGTGGAGCAGCATTTAGTCACCACCACTGAACGGACGTCAGTTACTTAATTCTTCTCCCAGGTCCTGAGACACTGAGCACTAAAACAGGTTTTATGTGCCAAGACCCAAACTGGAATTTTAGGACTAACAGGACTCAACTCCACAATCAGGTGCTGTAAGGGCAATAAAGAATCTACAGTTAGTCAGTCAAGTCAAGTCAAATAATTTATATAGCGCGCTACATACCACGAGGGTCTCAAGGCGCTTGAAGAGGGGTGGGGAATTACTTGTCGAATATCCAAGTTTTAAGTTGCTTTCTGAATGCTAGGTGGTTCTGAGTGAGGCGAAGGTGAGTGGGAAGTGAGTTCCAGGTTTTAGCTGCCAGGTAGGAGAAGGATCTACCTCCCATGGTGGTTTTGTTGATGCGAGGTACAGCAGCAAGGGCTTGGTTGGAGGAGCGTAGCTGGCGGGAGGGGGTGTAGAAGGAAAGTAGAGTGTTGAGGCATTCGGGTCCAAGTTCGTAAAGTGCTTTGTGTGCGTGGGTTAGGAGGCGGAATGTTACCCTCTTATTGACGGGGAGCCAGTGGAGGTTTTTCAGGTGGCTAGAAATGTGGTCTTTACGCAGGATGTCTAGTATGAGTCTGGCCGATGCGTTCTGGATGCGTTGGAGTTTTTCTGAAGTTTTGCGGTGGTACCGGCATATAGGGTGTTACCGTAGTCCAGGCGGCTCGTGACCAGTGCGTGGGTGACCGTTTTTAGCTTCTGATGGATACTTTTAATTACAGATTTTGCAACTTAAGGACACCATAGCAGTATCTTCTAAAGGTGAAGGTCTGGCGAATGGACTAAAAAAAATCTTGCAGTTAGAGCAGGCTGTTCAAGAATGTACTGTATCTCATCCTAGTAGATAAACAGAAAAGGCCCCCTACCCTATATTCTACCAGCAAATCATGTCATAGCAACCCTGGATCCATGTGCAATAAGCCCACAGGCCTTCAGGAGTTGCTTCTCAGCACATAGGAACCTTCAATATGGAGGACTATCACAAAAGGTCCTTTTCTGTACAGCCTCCATTTTTTCTTTGCTCCAAAAACTAACACAAATCTCACATCTGCACAATGGGGGAAACATCCTTTACAACGCAACTTTTGCCACACAGTGCCTTCATGACGCAACTTTTACAACGCAAACCATTACAACGCATTGCGCTGGGGCGCTCTAGGATAGGGAATAAGTTAAATTTACTATCCAACACCTTCCCTAGTGTCCACGGGGACTGGAGTTGGAATAGTAAATTAAACCCTTCACTATCCAGCACCCCAAAGCGCTATGCGTTGTAAAGGTTTTCGTTGTAAATACCGCGTTGTACAGGCATGCGTGGTAAAAGCATGCGTTGTAACGTCATACATCCACACAATGGACATGTGTGGCCAACATACAAGTTAAATGCCCTTATAAGGTCACGCCAATTCATCCTTGCCGTCAGAGAATGGGATGGAGTGAAACACAAGCATTGGACTGGCCAACACTGAAAAGAGGTACAATTTTGGGCAAAAAGGACACCCAAGTCATCACTAACATCCAGAAAGGTGGTTGCACCTAGAGTGCCTGTAGTTCTCAGAGTGCAGAGGTGACAGCAATCTGGATGACTGTTCTGAGCATCAGTAGTCACAGTAAATAGAAGTGAAACTGCTCAAAAGTTGTCATAAGAAATTCATTGCCTGGATATGGCTTTTATACAATAATCCGGTGGCACGAGTGACGGCTAACAGTCCCATCTCCCGTGAGATACCACTGAATAGAGGGACAAGGCAGGGATGCCCGCTCTCACCCTTGCGGTTCGCAATAGTCTTGGAGCCTCTGGCCACAGTCCTTAGAAATACTCGCTACTCTGAGGAACACATGGGGGACAACTGGGAAGATAGAGTTTCCCTTTATGCTGACGACATGTTGATCTATCGGACAGACCCAGAGAAGGGTATCCCAGAACTCCTCGCGCTGTGTGAAAAACACGGACAGGCATCTGGCTATACGATCAACTGGACGAAATCAGTGATTTATGAGCTGAGAGGTCCCTCTCCAATTCTTCCCAGTGACTGCCCACTAGAAATAGCAGACACCTCATTCAAATACTTGGGGATACACGTAACTCGCAACGCTGCAGATTTCTACGAGCAAAATCTATTGCCACCGCTAAACAGATTGAGGAGTGATGTCGGACACTGGAAGACCCTTCCTCTGACACAGCTAGGGAGGGCAGCATTGTATAAAATGATGGCACTGCCACGGTTCCTGTACGTGCTAGAGAACGCTCAGAGTATAGTGCCACCACGTTATCTACAGAGGGTGACGGCAGTGGTGACTAGCTTGCTATGGGGTGACCGCCCAGCTCGAATAGCGCATTTAAAACTTAATAGAAGCTGGTACGATGGTGGGATAGCCCTGCCTAATATACAACTTATTGGGCAGCACAACTCAAAATTCTCAACCAATGGTTACATGCCCCGCAGGACGACCCGGCCTACCTAGCGGACAGATCGCAGCTGGGCACACATAGTTTACTGGCGCCGCTATACCATAAGGGGTTGGCGGAGAAACTAACGGGTCCAACCAAACACAGTGACACTGTGGCACAGAGCGCAGGCAAGGCTTAAGGGGGGGCGAAACTGACACCTTTGTGGGACACTAAGGCGCTGGGTCATTTGCGGCACATCGAAGGATTCACCCAATGGGACAATATAGGAATTTCCACAGTGGGAGACATGTGGTCAAAAGACTGGGTGGTCCCGTTTTCGCACCTTCAGCAGAACTATAACTTGGGTCCCAACGAAACATACCGATATGTTCAAATTAGGCATGCACTAATGGCAGTGATACCAGCAGGAACCAAGGTCACAGAGTCAAATCCACTGGAGGACCGCCTGCTTACTGATTATATGCAGACTAGCACCACCTCCCTCACATACCGTAAACCGTTGAATAACCTTGCGGACCCCTTGGATAAGCTGCGGGAGAAATGGGTGACAGAATTGTGAGACGTGGATGAGACTGGATGGAATGCGCCGCTGGCGTCAGAGAGGCAGGCATTTCAGCAAGGTTTAGACTAGTGCAACTTGAGATCCTGCACCGAATATACTTCACGAGAACCACGTAACACAAATTACACAGGGCAGACCACCCATATTGTCTAAGGGGCTGTGGAGGGGAAGGCACATTTCTACATACACTCTGGGAGTGACCAATTGTCACAAACTACTGGCGACAGGTAATGCTCACCATCTCGCAAACGCTAGAAAGATTGGTACCTGACCCCCGTATATGCTTGCTAAATGTATTGGGCCCTACTGATCTGGCACGTCAGGGTCAATTGTGGGCCATTGTGGGTTTCATTGTCGTCAAACGAGATATAGCACAAAAGTGGGGGGAGGTGGATACTCAGACTCTGGCCCAGTGGTGCAGGAATATGGACGCGATCATGGTGACTGAAAGGGCAGTATATGAAACTAGAGCTAACCCGCGCAAATGGAATAAGGTGTGGTTACCATGGAATAGTTACCGGGGGGACATGTGACCCTCTGTCAGAAGAAGACAGAAAGTTCAGAAGATGAGGAGGAAGAAGAGGGATAAGAGATAGTAATCAAGAATCTATACCGTGTGAGGCCGGGTAATTGGTAGCCAATATACTAACCAGACAGGTACACGGGGGGGGGGGGACACTCAGAGTAGGGATGAGGAATGTATGCGCATAGAATGGCCGCAAGTGGACGTTCCACACAACTAAGTGGGATGCGAGATGATGTCTACAATACTACTGAGTCAAAAGTTAAGTTATGTTTGGAAAAATACAAAAGTAAGAGAAAATATGATTTTGCTATAACTGTTGATGTGGTTTCTATTGCCATCCTGATTAACTTGCTGCCGGACCGAAGGTGGTCGGCTGAATAGCTGTGTAACACGTAAATACTAACAGTAATTATGGATAGCAGCCAGCCTCAGGGTTGTAGGCATAATGCAGTGTTTTGTTGGCAATTATAAATAAAACTCAGTGAGTTATCTTAAGAAAAGTTAATATCAAGTTAAATTCCCACTAGGGCATGACAACCTGCTTCGGGCGAAAAATGCTATTTAAATCTTTGATAAAAGCTCAATACAACAGGTGATTTAAATAGATGTTTGATCAGGTGAATAAATGCCGTAAGAGCAAACAGGACCCGTTCAGGGCGCAGATTGTGAGGCCTTTTAAATACATCTGAAACCTTGTTCTGCAGGGGGTCGGCATGACAAGCCAACACCAGGCAACTAGCTTCTCCCAGCAACGAGAGTAGATGGACTGTTCGACTGGGGTTTGATTGCAAGGATAACTGTAGGTAAGTGCCTCTTTAGTGTGGGTAGCCCCCACTCTTCGCCTGATGTATGATTTAGTTTCAAACTAAGTGCACAGAGTCCCTGCTAACCAGGATCTGTGCCAGATCTCCATTCCCTAAAACTGTACAACGATTGGCAAAACATCTGTTTTCCGGGTGAGCCCCCAGTAGACAGTACCACCAGTGTCCGGGAAATGGGGACAGATTGTGGTCCCCTAGGGACCCTTCACACGGACCCAGCAGTGCTATCGCAGGCTGCGTGTTCAGGTGCAGGGCAAACAGTTGACATGGCACAGCCCTATGCGCAATGCCATCCTTACACTGCTTAAGATATAGGTAACGATTTACAAAAGGGGGTGGTGATGAACAGAGTGTCTGAATTGAGCAGACCACTCTTACCCAGTCCAAAGATCAGGGCTTGATCCATCACCGTTATTTATCTCACTGCCCCATCCCAGCTCAGAACCTGGCTATATGCAAATCAGTCTGTCCCTGGCCCAGTGCATCATGGGAACAGGGCAGACTAAACTACCAAGCCAATTCTTTACCAGAAAGGAGACAAGCTACCGGGGACCGGTTTCTGGCATTTCAGCCTCTTCGGCCCGGCTTGCTTGAATCCTGATGGAGCAGTGAGAAAGGGACTCATGTCTGAGTATACCCTGCCACACCTATAGTGGCCAAAATCGATTTACAAAAGGGGGTGGTGATGAACAGAGTGTCTGAATTGAGCAGACCACTCTTACCCAGTCCAAAGATCAGGGCTTGATCCATCACCGTTATTTATCTCACTGCCCCATCCCAGCTCAGAACCTGGCTATATGCAAATCAGTCTGTCCCTGGCCCAGTGCATCATGGGAACAGGGCAGACTAAACTACCAAGCCAATTCTTTACCAGAAAGGAGACAAGCTACCGGGGACCGGTTTCTGGCATTTCAGCCTCTTCGGCCCGGCTTGCTTGAATCCTGATGGAGCAGTGAGAAAGGGACTCATGTCTGAGTATACCCTGCCACACCTATAGTGGCCAAAATCGATTTACAAAAGGGGGTGGTGATGAACAGAGTGTCTGAATTGAGCAGACCACTCTTACCCAGTCCAAAGATCAGGGCTTGATCCATCACCGTTATTTATCTCACTGCCCCATCCCAGCTCAGAACCTGGCTATATGCAAATCAGTCTGTCCCTGGCCCAGTGCATCATGGGAACAGGGCAGACTAAACTACCAAGCCAATTCTTTACCAGAAAGGAGACAAGCTACCGGGGACCGGTTTCTGGCATTTCAGCCTCTTCGGCCCGGCTTGCTTGAATCCTGATGGAGCAGTGAGAAAGGGACTCATGTCTGAGTATACCCTGCCACACCTATAGTGGCCAAAATCGATTTACAAAAGGGGGTGGTGATGAACAGAGTGTCTGAATTGAGCAGACCACTCTTACCCAGTCCAAAGATCAGGGCTTGATCCATCACCGTTATTTATCTCACTGCCCCATCCCAGCTCAGAACCTGGCTATATGCAAATCAGTCTGTCCCTGGCCCAGTGCATCATGGGAACAGGGCAGACTAAACTACCAAGCCAATTCTTTACCAGAAAGGAGACAAGCTACCGGGGACCGGTTTCTGGCATTTCAGCCTCTTCGGCCCGGCTTGCTTGAATCCTGATGGAGCAGTGAGAAAGGGACTCATGTCTGAGTATACCCTGCCACACCTATAGTGGCCAAAATCGATTTACAAAAGGGGGTGGTGATGAACAGAGTGTCTGAATTGAGCAGACCACTCTTACCCAGTCCAAAGATCAGGGCTTGATCCATCACCGTTATTTATCTCACTGCCCCATCCCAGCTCAGAACCTGGCTATATGCAAATCAGTCTGTCCCTGGCCCAGTGCATCATGGGAACAGGGCAGACTAAACTACCAAGCCAATTCTTTACCAGAAAGGAGACAAGCTACCGGGGACCGGTTTCTGGCATTTCAGCCTCTTCGGCCCGGCTTGCTTGAATCCTGATGGAGCAGTGAGAAAGGGACTCATGTCTGAGTATACCCTGCCACACCTATAGTGGCCAAAATCGATTTACAAAAGGGGGTGGTGATGAACAGAGTGTCTGAATTGAGCAGACCACTCTTACCCAGTCCAAAGATCAGGGCTTGATCCATCACCGTTATTTATCTCACTGCCCCATCCCAGCTCAGAACCTGGCTATATGCAAATCAGTCTGTCCCTGGCCCAGTGCATCATGGGAACAGGGCAGACTAAACTACCAAGCCAATTCTTTACCAGAAAGGAGACAAGCTACCGGGGACCGGTTTCTGGCATTTCAGCCTCTTCGGCCCGGCTTGCTTGAATCCTGATGGAGCAGTGAGAAAGGGACTCATGTCTGAGTATACCCTGCCACACCTATAGTGGCCAAAATCGATTTACAAAAGGGGGTGGTGATGAACAGAGTGTCTGAATTGAGCAGACCACTCTTACCCAGTCCAAAGATCAGGGCTTGATCCATCACCGTTATTTATCTCACTGCCCCATCCCAGCTCAGAACCTGGCTATATGCAAATCAGTCTGTCCCTGGCCCAGTGCATCATGGGAACAGGGCAGAAATGCCAGAAACCGATCCCCGGTAGCTTGTTTCCTTCCCAGTGTAAGAATTGGCTTTTGTAGTTTGGTTTGCCCTGTTCCCATCATGCACTGGGACAGGAACAGACTAATTTGCATACAGCCAGGTTCTGAAACTGGGATGGTGCAGTGAGCTAAAAAACGGTGTTGGATCTAGCCCTGATCTCTTGACTGGGTGAGAGTATTCTGTTCAATTCAGAGACTCTGTCCCTCACCACCCCTTGTTGTAAATATTTTTGTCCACCCTAAGCGTGGAAGGGTATACTCAGATGTGAGTCCCTTGCTCATTGCACCATCAGGATTCAAGCAAGCCGGGCCGAAGAGGCTGAAATGCCAGAAACCGGTCCCCGGTAGCTTGTTTCCTTCCCAGTGTAAGAATTGGCTTTTGTAGTTTGGTTTGCCCTGTTCCCATCATGCACTGGGACAGGAACAGACTAATTTGCATACAGCCAGGTTCTGAAACTGGGATGGTGCAGTGAGCTAAAAAACGGTGTTGGATCTAGCCCTGATCTCTTGACTGGGTGAGAGTATTCTGTTCAATTCAGAGACTCTGTCCCTCACCACCCCTTGTTGTAAATATTTTTGTCCACCCTAAGCGTGGAAGGGTATACTCAGATGTGAGTCCCTTGCTCATTGCACCATCAGGATTCAAGCAAGCCGGGCCGAAGAGGCTGAAATGCCAGAAACCGGTCCCCGGTAGCTTGTTTCCTTCCCAGTGTAAGAATTGGCTTTTGTAGTTTGGTTTGCCCTGTTCCCATCATGCACTGGGACAGGAACAGACTAATTTGCATACAGCCAGGTTCTGAAACTGGGATGGTGCAGTGAGCTAAAAAACGGTGTTGGATCTAGCCCTGATCTCTTGACTGGGTGAGAGTATTCTGTTCAATTCAGAGACTCTGTCCCTCACCACCCCTTGTTGTAAATATTTTTGTCCACCCTAAGCGTGGAAGGGTATACTCAGATGTGAGTCCCTTGCTCATTGCACCATCAGGATTCAAGCAAGCCGGGCCGAAGAGGCTGAAATGCCAGAAACCGGTCCCCGGTAGCTTGTTTCCTTCCCAGTGTAAGAATTGGCTTTTGTAGTTTGGTTTGCCCTGTTCCCATCATGCACTGGGACAGGAACAGACTAATTTGCATACAGCCAGGTTCTGAAACTGGGATGGTGCAGTGAGCTAAAAAACGGTGTTGGATCTAGCCCTGATCTCTTGACTGGGTGAGAGTATTCTGTTCAATTCAGAGACTCTGTCCCTCACCACCCCTTGTTGTAAATAAGATATAGGTAAGCCATCCCTATGGCAGGACTTGAGCCCTAAGGCAGGGTGAACTATATCCTATATGTGGGCATACGACTAGGCAGATACAACCCTACACTGTCCAGTCTATTCTGAGCTATTGTTAAGCGAAAAGGGAAGCCATAAGGAGTACATGGGCTGGGTACTTGTCAACACGAGTTTCCTAGCTCCATCATGGCTCCACTGATTTCCAAGATATTTAGTACCAAACATCTTGCCTGAAAAAATCCTAGCTGATGCCAGTGTTGGATATATTAACAAACTGACACAGGAGTCCCTTTTAGCAGCCCCCCTGAAACCTTCCCGACTACTGGTGTGGTCCCCACATAGTTTAGACCAGCCTGCCATTACCAGGTAGGTTTCTGGACCCCTTAGTAGACTGCTGATGCTCTCCGGATACAGAGCTAAAGTCTACTCTGGGCTGAGGTGTCGCACCTTCCCCCTTTGCAGGATTTTCCTTGGCAGAAGCAGGAACTTAAAAAAAGTTACTTACCTGTACACTGTGGTTCTCCAGTATTGATATTCATAGATTCACATACTTTTATCTTCCCAGTCTAGCGTTCGAAAAGTAGTACCATATTAGTACATTAAAAACCACCAAAGGGAGGAGCTACGACACCAACTAAGATGGCCGCTTAGTCTCCCGGCTCCGCTGACCTCAGTCCTACGCTTCACTATCCTGCTGACAATCCTGCTTTCCTGAACCGGATCCGTGTGGGTGATCCGTCCCACACTCCAGTGGTGCAATCCCGGAGTTTTTCCGCCGTCGTGGAGCGAAGATACGTCGAAGTACGTATTGAGGCCTAATCTGCCGGGGAGGCCGGGATCTCAAGTGCTGACCCTGCCGGGTCCGAGCTGAACAACAACGGGCTGCTGCATGCGGTTGGGCCCGGTCTCCGGTCCACTCGAACTTTCTCGATTGTTTTGCTACCATCAGGTGCCTAGTGCCCTGTAGCGTGTGAGGCGACGAGTGACGCAGGGTACTGTCTTGTGAGGGTCCCCGACCGGGGATCCGGCATCCATAACGCCGAGCCCCCCGGATCGGCGCCTCGCCGCGTACCACTGCTTGCTGACCGCCGCTCCCTCCTAGCGTATTCCTGCTCCGTTTCACTTTGCCCCGGAGAAGGCGCCTCTCCGTTGGGGTCACCATGCCTGCGGACAGAATAAGTTTGAAGGAGCGGGTTCGATCTGGCCCGTCTTTGTTGACGGTGATGGAGGCACTTATGGCGCCTCAGGGCACTATCAAAGCTCGGACTCATGCCTTGTTGTCTGCGATGGATGAAGTCACAGGCTCGAGACCGGGCCCTGACTCGACGCTTGCAACCCGGCAGCCAGCCCACTTTGCAATGGATGCTTCGGAGGTGTATGTAGACCCGGCGGTGGAAACAGTGTTTGCCCCTATTGTGTCGGATTTGCCGGACTGGAGTGTGCCTGGACACCCGATTGAACTGTTGGAACCTTCGATCCTGCACCCTTCGGAACATTTATACGTCCCCACTGTGGTATTCTCTACTTTGCACTGTATGCAGTTTTGGACTTTGTTTATCCCCCTCCTCCATCGGTCGTTCAAGACGGTGGATGGGACGAAGCTTGGCCTCGGAGATGGGGAGGGGCGATGGTGGTAATAGCAATCAACATCTCTGCGCTCCTGTTCTGCCGACTTATGAGACATTGTGTGTAAGGGACTTCCCTTAATTATCGACTTCAGTACATTTGATCGTAGGGGTCAGGGTTGAGATCTTTGTCTGGGCTCATCGTGGTGAATTTATGGTTGACGGGATTGCTTCACTGTCCTAACGGATTCCGGGGCAGGGTTGGCTAGGTTGGGGGAAGGAGACCGAGAGTCCGTAGCGTTATGGTCTCTGATTAACCCTCTTGATTGGGGCTTTCTTACTTTTTTCTCTTTCCCTTTCTTCTATATTTCGGGCTCTGGTTGCTGGGCGACAGGCATGCTGCGTGGGGGGTGGCCGTAGTTATTTGCAGGGGTGGGTGTTTGGTTTTTGTCTTTGTTCTATGGCCTCTTCTCTTGCCTTTCCTTCCTTTCTTTCTTTTCCGGGTTAGTGTAGTGGGTTCGGCTCTTTTTGCAACTTCATCTCTATACCTGCGCCTAGACCTCTCCGGGGCCTGGGTGCTGGGGGGCGGACAACAAGGACGGTGTGGATATTGATGTGCTGTTTATCCTGATGTTGTATGTTTAAACACCGTTGATTGCTAGGGTAGCGACTTTGGTATGGACGCATCGTTTTCCTGTTCGCCCCCATTCCCATGGTCCGAGACACTATATGATACCTGATCCTTTCTATTTCATATCGAAAATGAAAACCTCCTATCCCGTTTCGCATCGAACTGCACTCCCAACCACTGTATTTGTTAATCTGAGCTAATATGATCCCCAGGGACAATTGCTTTGAAACCGAGTGATATGTTGAACTGCTTAGCGGCCAGCCCTGGGTGTTGTAGGCCTCGGTTTTGTATACATGTGCAAATGTTAAATAAAGGTTTTCACAAAAAAAAACACCAAAGGGAAAGTAAGATTTTAACATTCATCAGCATCTTTATATAGGTCCAAACTTTGACCAATCAGACTAGCCCTAGCCCTCAACTCCCCAGCAGAGCCACCAGACCTCAGATTTCACCCACATGTGTGCTAAGGTTAAGTAGCCTGAGTTAAGTGGCAAGCCTAGACGGAGAGGAGGGAGGGCCGCATGTGAATCTATGAAATATATAAATTCTGGAGAACCACAGAATACATGTAACTTGTTTTTTCTCCAGTATTGAATCTTTCATAGAGTCACATGCTTGTATAAGGTTAGTCAGCAGTGTCCTTCCTTAAAATTCGGCGAAGACCTTCATATGCATTAAGAATGAACACATTTAAACATACCGATCTAAATGAATAATGAAATCCAAGTAAATAACTATAAACTTAAATCTGTGAAACCAAATAAACAAAATAGAGTGATAGATCTAGACTGTACCTCAAGAGACAAGAGGCCTCGGGACCGGTTTACCCACTGCAGCATCTGCTTTCCATGCCGAATCTAGGAAGTAGTGCTTGGTGAACGTATGCACGTTAGACCATATTGCCACTCTACAAATGTCTGGAAGCGATACCTCAGCAAAGAGGGCTGTAGAAGCTGCCATCTTCCTTGTGGAGCGCGCAGACACCTTTGCAGACAGGTTTTCCAGCTTTGTTATGGCAGAACACAATTGCAGAAGAGATCCAACGTGTAATACTGCTCCTTGAAAGAGCTGTTTGTTTCCTTTACTCCTTTGATCTGATGTTCTGAAAGTCTTTGTTCTATGTATGTAGAACTAGATGCATTGCTTTACATGCAGAGTTCAATGCTCTTTCAGCAGTGGTTGAAGGATTTCCAAAGTATGTAGTGAGCACTACCGGCTCATTTAAATGAAAAATTGGAACTTTTGGAATAAAACAAGTTAGTACTCAATAATAGTTTGTCTTAGTTGGTCATAATGTAACAAGGCTGAGCTGCTTGAAACAAGAGGCCTGAAGAGATCTTTCTTTCTCCCACCATGACCGAGCCTGCTTCATGGTCAGAGATGTCTTCGAATGAGCCCTGAGCCTGAATCCACTGCATGTCCAACTGCCTTGGAGAGGCCTCATGTGCAACGACAATTCAGAATCAACGGGTTGCATGGCAGCATCCCCAGTAAAGACATGAATACTCATACAGAAGTGTACTCTTGCGCATAGAAGGTTTACTAAGCACCTTATCTTTAACTTCAGTTCTTAAGTAACTTCTTCATCAACTTGGTGTTCAGTAATGCCCCGAGAAAAATAGGCTTCCGACTTGGTCCTACAAAGGAATGAAAGTGCCTTTGTAGCAACATGCCTAAGGAACGTGCGGTTTCAGTACCCTTTTTGATACCCTGTAGCTCTTAGTCTACGTGCTTCCCAAACCGATTTTCCTTCAACGATGGGCAAGGCCAAAATCTTCAATTGAACTTCAGGGCGCAAGGACATTGCCCTAAGCCAGCCTGGTCTACGAAGAACATAGACACCTGCCATTTGTCTGAAAGCAATCTAACAAATCCATTGCAGAGTCAATTACTTTCAAAGAAGCTCTAGCACCTTCCTGCAGGAGGTCTTTCGCTTCTTTCCTTTTATCTTTGGAAAGATGTTCGCGAAGAGGAGCAAGATTTGACCATAACTGATGGTCATACCTCCCCAAAATCTCTAAGGCGAAGAGGCCTTGATAAAAGTAGCGGCCATAGTAGCAAAGCGTCTGCCGATACTGTTCAGCAGTTTGCCTTCCCTGTCTGGAGGCACCGAGCAAGGAGACTGCGTATTCCTGGAGCACCTCTGCGCAGCTTGCATTATTACCGAATCCGGACGAGGGTGACCAATTAAACACGCCAGAGCATAATCTGGTGCTTTATACTTTTTCTCCATCCTCTACAATACCGCAGGAATGGAGGCTGGATTTTTCATAATCTTTAAACCTTCACTCCAAATGTAATCCACAATAGGTATGGCTTGAGCAGATTTTTTTGTTTGATTCCTTAAAATGATAAATAAAGCATTCTGTTTTTACAACGGGCAAAGGCAAATCGAATCTTAGAGGCTCTTCCTAGTAATTCGGGGAAGCCCCAAATTTTCCCCCAGAGGGGAAGTTGCTGGAGGAGGGGAAGGCAACGGCGAAGATGGGGCTACATAATCATCCCATTCCTGACCAACTAGGTCTGGATCCTGCATGAGCTCACTCTCCTCATGTTGACCAGCTTCACTCTCGATGTAATCGTCTTTAATTGTAATGCCTAGAGGAGCCTGTCTTTCTACCTACGCAACAGGCAGTGGAGTGACCACTGGTGGTGGCTGAGCAATTAGAATACCCGGACCACCGGGCATCAACTGAACTGGAGCGCGAGTCCGGAAATCTTTTAGAATAGTCATTTAGCATGTGCCAAAGGTCGGTGGCCAAGTACATTGGCACCAGGATGGAATCTCTCCGAACCTCCTGACTGTTTGTAAGCTTCATAGGATAATGCTCTGGGAAAGTTGTATTGTTGGGCCTGAGCGACCTGTGAAGGAGTAATCCCCTTCCATTTGCTCTGACGTGTACTGTCCTTTTGTCTCCTCCTCAGTGTCCTGGCATTCAACTCTGAGCTGTGAAATCTGTAAGTGGGACCAAAAAGACTTTCATCCCCAAATTACTCTATCAAGAAGGTGAGAGGGAGGCAAAGGTGATATCTAAGATGTCAAACCTGGAGAATTGGGGACAAACTGGAGACCTCTAAAGTCCTGTTTTTGATCTGTCTAAGTCGACGGACAACGCCTCAAAGTGATCGTAGTCTATATTGGCCGTAGACACAGTCTACTGTGTTATACTAGACAGAGTTGTAAACCTGATCAACACAGTGCTAGTAGTCATCGCAGATGCCGTTGACTGGGAAATCATTGAAACTATTAGTCAACTATGCAGTCACCACAGCAGTTGATTTAGTCTTTGCCACAGAAGTTGGGGATTTGGTAGAAGTCCGACGAATGTTCAGTGGACGGTGCTTTTTTTCATCGATTAAGCATGTTTAAGAGGTGTGACAGGGAGAGAAGCCGTAGACAATTTTTTAAAGCCCAAATCCATTTAAGGGCTTCCTTATCGCAGTGGAGGATTTGTCTGCCTTCAATCTTAGAATCAGTCTTTAAGGAGGTCCTCATTTTTACGCTTCCTCTCAGCGGAGGATGGTGGAGCACTCATCAGATCCAGCGTCCGATTTTGATTTTTTCTTCTGGAAAAATAGTAATCTGGCCTCTATCCTTAAGAGTTTTGGCTGAAAAGGTTCTGCAGCCTTTCGGTCCTTGGCTGTATGTTTGGAGTAAAGGCAGTAAAGACAGTCCTTATGAGGATCTTCACAAAGTAGCCTTGCCTTCCCACAAGATCTGCAGGGTCTAAAAAAGCCTTAGAACCCTCTGACATTTTTGAAGCAAAGAAGGTAGAAAGACGGTACCTTGAGGTTAATTCTAGCAGGGTCAAAAGTTCACTCACTGACTGAGCAGAGCTCGGAGTCTCCCTTACAAGACGTGTGGCTAGAAATCCGAGGTCTGGTGGCTCTGCAGGGGAGTGGAGGTCTAGGGCTCGTCTGATTGGTCAAAGTTTGGACCTACATAAGGATATGCTGACGAAGGTTATAATTTTCCTTTCCTTTTGGTAGTTTCTAATGTACTTCTATGGTGCTACTTTTCTAACTACCACAATACTCCCACCATGAACGATGGGGAAGATACAAGCATGTGAATTTATGAAAGATTCAATACTGGAGAACAAAGGCTATGCCTATGCCGCTTGAGAACCCTGCCCCCAGTCATTGCTCAGACAGCAGATGGAGACCCCCCCCCCCCCCCCCCCCCAAGTCCTGTCCCACTTTTGTCATCAATTGTTCTTTTTGCTCTTGCCAGTGGCATAGACTGCTTAAAGCAGCTATGTTGGCATGACCGCCTCCTCTGGGGCAGCCTGCCATTCATCACACCTGTGGCGTTAACACTGCCAATGGCTTCTGTAACCAGCACCCATGACCCCCAGCACTTATGATCCAGGTACAACTCAACTGCCTGCTGTACCAGAGTCCTGGGCAACTAAAGAAAGACCTTCATTCCTCTGGCAAAGACAGCCTCCGACCTTCCAAGGGACTGCGGTTATCCCAAAATCCTCTAGTCACATACGACCTTCAGATTTTCACTACACATTCCTATTACTGCCTCTTATACCTCAAGTTATATGCACAATGAGCCACCTAGTGACTTGCAAGGAAACTCAAGAGTGCAGAAAAGTGACACTATTCTCACCAGCAGGAAACAGATCTAACCAGTATATGCAACTGGCCAAAGATGCCCCTTGCCACCATGGGATGAAGATGCCACTCTTGATCCACCAGCTGTTGTCTGCTCAGCTTTCCTGCTCTGGCATGGAGACCATGGGGGTGGGTGTCTACCAAAAGACTGTCATGCTGGTCCAGCCACTTCCATAGGTGTAGGACCTCCTGCTACAGGACCCTGGACCCTACCTGGCTGCTTGTACCATATGGAAGTCATGTTGTCTGAGGACCTGTCCTAGCCTCCCTTGATGCATGGCAGGAAGGCTTCAACGGGCAAACAGATTGCCTGAAACGCCAAAAGGTTGATGTGGAGCTGACTAATCACCAGAGACTTCTAAGGAGACACACCCATTTCACAGTGATTAAGGTCACAACCGACTTCTAGATGGGGAAAGAATCAATGCCTGCCACTGATTAAGCTGGGGTTTGTCTGCCACCACAGCAGATCCGGAGCAGTCTCCTGCAACATTCTAGATGGAGTCTGGGATGCAGACCTGATGCAGAGCCTATTGGAAGCAGACAATCCACTGCAGGGCCCATGCATGCCATCTGGTGTGAATGACAAGGAGAATGGACGAGGGCATGTGTCCAAGAAGTTCAGAACTGACACTGCAGAGACCCATACTAGATCTTGAAACCAGATTCATAACCTGAAGGTCCTGGACTTGCTGCAGTAGTGGAAAGGTCATGAATACCACTGTACAGAACAGCCTCAGTGAAGGGAATCTTCATCGGTCTGTACCCACAGGCTGGCGTTCACATCGGCACAAATGATATTTTGCTGAACTTTGGCAATCATGTAGCATTTTAGCCAGTGAGGTAATGAGATCTCCCAAGATGGCCAGCATGATTTCACTACCACTTCTCATAAAGCATGGGTGTATCTGTACTCAAGGCACACCACATTTAAGGTCAAACTGGCATAAGAAAAATCTTTACGGTATCAATACATTTAGACTATCAGGAGGATTGGACGGAAAGGAGTGACTTTACTCAATGTCTGTGCTAACAGGCTTTCAGCCATCAGCTGCCTCATAAGAAAATCAGGCTCACCGGGTGCCAAACTATGTCATGTCGCAAAAGGTAAACGGACAGGAAGGCCAAAGCACAGCTTAAACCAACTAGAAGTGTCTTGTAAGAACCTCCTTGAATACCAGTTGCTCAGAAGAAGTTGAAGGATCAATAAGTTTTTCAACAGTAGGCAACTCATTTTAAAACAAATTGCACTTTCATTTGTGGCCTAGGTGGTGAATCTAATGCAGTCTCTGGGGAAGTATCTAAACCACTGGCATTTCATAAACCCAGAAATAGCCCATCATTAGTATGCAGAGAGCAGATTGTCCACAGACCTGAAGGGAGCACAACTGCTTAGACACCGCAAGGATTTCGGAGCTTCAGAGAAAGATCATGTGCACAGAATAGAAATGCTTGCTTGAAACGTTTGCCAGGAGTGGTAAGGGTTGGTTATGACGGATGACTATTTCCCTGCAAGAGAACTAGTTAAACATTTCATTCTCTTCCAATGGACCATCAATGACAGTTCACACTGCATAGAATAGCAAGCTCATTACACAACAGCAATAGACCAGAAGCAGCACCAAAACCATATTTACCCAAAAAGATCTCTTAAAGAGGCCTGATCCCCTCCGGCATCTGCTATTGAATCCAAACAATGTGACATATGTATAGACCTCCATGCATCAGTTTTACAAATATCTGAAATATGTAAGTTTACCAGACCCCTGGGTACTGCTTTCTCCCCAAGAGCTTCAAGTTTTAGGAATAGATTTCTTCACGAACCAGAAACAAAATCCGCGAAAAAAAGCCACCTGTAAATGGATTGCTTAGAAATGGATAGACCAGTCCTAAGAGGAACATAGAAAAAAGGTAGTCAGTTTGTCTGATCTAGTTTTGTCTAAATAAAATTTCAGCACCCTTTTGGCATCCAGCAACTGAAGCTCTTTCCGTTGGATTGGACTTATTTGGAAAGGTTGGCAAAGATATAGTTCGATTAAACTGAAAATCAGACACCAACTTTGGAAGAAAGGCAAGGTGGGTTCTCATTACAACGATTATGAAAAACTGTATAATGCTCTTCTGAACATAAGGCCTGCACACAGAAGTAACACTTGGCCTTTCCGGCAGGTTCACCCCTAAACTATTTGCTTTGTATGGTGACCCAGTGCTAGTGAATTTTGGCTTCTGCGCACTTTCACTGAGTCCCAGTGGAAAGTGCGTGCGCACTCCGAGTGCGTGTAGTGAAGTTGGCCTGCCCTCCCATAGGAATGCATGGGGAATGTATTTGTCCATGTTAGTTCCTGATGCGTGGGGAGTGCAGGTGCGAGTGTGGGATGTGCGGACTCGTGTGATTAAATGCTGCGCAATGATGTATGCGGTGTGATTGTGTCTAGTGTTGAAGTGCCACTTCTAGAAGTTGGCGTGTTTGTGTAATTTGTGTCTGGCGTGTGATTGGCTGGAGCTGGCTGGTGAGCCTGGCTACAGGAGTCAGGATGGGTCTGCCCCGGTGGAGAGTGCTGAGATTAGCATGCTGATGTGAGGGAGGAGTGCACCTGGGACCTGAATAGGTCTGGGCTTTCCCCACACAATGCTGGCTACGCCCCCTGTGGTGCGTCTAATGACCCTAGCCTGACTAGTGAATAGTGAGGGGCTGAGCACATCAGTGCTCCAAAACGAGCGGCAACAGTTTTTCCCCCACCCTGCACACAGAAAGATTCTGTATAAAAAGGGGCTGTGTCCTCTTGCAAAATGTTCTATTCCTGGATCCTTTTTCTTGAGGGGGGCTGCTGCGCGCCAGGAGGACAGCCACTGGGGACTGCCTCCCTGCCTGGAGGGCCCTATGAGCTGGATCCTGGCCCAGCCTTGCCCCCCCCCCTGCCTAAAGACTTTCTTGGACTGTGGGGATCCCTGCCTGCCAGCCCCTGGGAAGTGCTGGCCTCCCCTGCTGAAAACAGCGCATTTGCGCTGCTGCAGGGGTGATCCCTGGCATAGGGGATCCCCAGTGTGGGGGGGGATTCCCCCTCTTGGGCTGATCGACGGCACGAGTGCCCACCCCGTTTATTTGCCGTACTTGTGTTCATTTTCCAGGCAGTTGCCCACCCTGCTTTTGTCCACATTTGTGACCGTCCTCGCGGGTGCCCACCCCGCTCATTGCCGTATTTCTTTTTCCTTGTGACTGGGTCCCTGGCAGGAGCCCATCCCTCCACGAGCCTTTTGCCGATTTTTTAGGAGAACCGAGGTTGGGGAAGGGCCGCCGCGCTGCCTGCGGTGACCCGGAAACGACCCTGCCAGGGGGTGGAGCTACGCGCCCTCCCGGCCGGAAACCGCGGCAGAGGAAGTTGAGCCATGCCAGCTCCCTCGCAACCTCCCCAGCGTCTGCCAGGGAGACTGGTGTGAAGAGGAGCCCCGGCCGCCAGAGCAGTGAGGCTCCCCGCAGCCTGGGAGCAGAGATGCCGCCGCAGGAGTCCTGGTGAGTGGGGGCTCCGTTTGGACAGTCCTGGGGGCACGTGTTGACCTAGAGCCTGCGAGGCTCCCATGAGGCCCCAGTTGCGTCTGCAGAGCCCTGAGAGGCTCAGGTGGGATTCATTCGAGCCCAAGAGGCTCAGAGCACCATTGTTCTCTTAAAGGCCCTGTGGGGGCGCGGCAATACTCCTGGAGCAGCCCCGGAAGTCAGCGGGCCGCTCCCGCTTTAGTCAACCCCAACGCGAGAGCCTAGTTGTTTTGAAGCCACGAGGATCCCGGGGTCATTATTTCAGTTAGGGTCCACGAGGCTCTCCCGTGACACGGGCATCTTTGTTTCCCCGAGTCCCCAGATGGGGGACTCCGTCGGGACAATTTGGTCATTCTGAGCCCGAGAGGCTCAAGGGAAATTTGAGGGTGGTGGAGCGGCCCCGGCTGGCAGCAGGCCGCTCCCCCACACTGGGCATTCTTTCTTTGGAGCACCGAGGCTCCCACCTTGCCCCACAGTTCTTGAGCCCAGTGAGGCTTACTGGGCCACGAGTGTTTTGGTGGCCAGAGCCCACGAGGCTCCACCGTGTTGGTCCCATTATTTCCACAGCTGCCCAGAACTTAGTGGGCAGCTGCTCCGTTTAGGACCCCTCACATTTGGGACACAGGGCGTCCTAGCCTCAGAGAGGTCAGTTGGCCAGGGGACAGTCACAGGTTGTGGCCTATGTGATTTCTGCTCAATTGTTCTTTGCTGCACCTCTGAATGAGTTATGAGTCATGCGCTTTTCCCTACACCGCTGAATGTGTTGTGATGCATCATGTGTAATGTCTTATGCCTATACCCCTAAAATTTATTGTGATACTCTGGTCATTCTTCCTAGTACAGGAGTTGCTAGTGAAGTCTTGGTTCCCTGCATAATATTCTCCTAAGGTGGTTAGGGTTGCGTTGGTGGTATTTACCTGTTACCAGTGATTACTGGTTGTGTGCTACATTTGTATTTGGTGCTACAGTTATTATAAGTGCTATGTTATAATTGATATTCCTATAAAGTGCTAATTCTACCAAATGCTAGTCCTAAAAGTGCCTATTCCTGACAGTGGTCCATGTGGCCCTGTTCTGTACATACATCCCCTGTAAATTCTGCCCGTGCCTGTTGGCACATTGTAAAGTGTGTGTGTTTTTTATCTAATGCGTTTCCTATAATACAAAGGCTATTTTTATACATAACCTTGTGTGGAGTTTTTTGTGGTGGGCCTTGGGTGTTGTTGCTGGGTGCGTGCGCAAACACTTAACCTACATTACCTCCGGGATAAGCCTTACTGCTCGCGTCACGTTACCTAGAGGGTGAGCATGGGTTATCTTTGGCTTGTATCCCTTGCCCGGACTAGGGTGGTGGTTTCTGCCTGGCTTTGGCGCAAGCCTTAGCCAACCGAAAATCCCATTTCTAACATCTTCCATGATGGGCGTTGTATAAGGTTCAAATGGTAGACACTTCAACTTTGAAAGCACACTATTTCGTTCCCATGGCATAGAAGTGCTTCAATGGAAGGAAAAACCTGGATAACCTCCAAGGAATCCTTCAATACTGCTATTCTGTAGACAATGGTTTGTGAAGGGGATTTTACTAAAGACTGCAGGGAGAACCTTTAAGGAAGAAAAGTAAATGCAAGGCCTTGCTAAGCATACAGAATAGCCACCTCTTGGCATTTAATAGTTCGCCTCTTTCAAGATGTCCATCTTGATCTAAAGACCCATACGGCAAGACCTCCAGAACCAAACCGCTAACCACACAGTGGAAGGGTGGGATGTATATCTGAACCAAACTTGTAGAGAATATCCAGCTGGCAAAGCAGCCTCATTTGTGGTCCGGCAGGTGAAGATCTGTGAATCACCACTGCTAATACCATTATGGGACTACCAGAACCATTCCTGCTCTTAATCATAGCTTGCCCTACACTGTTGAGATCAGAGGAATTTGAGGAAAAGCATAGAGCAGTTTTCCTGACCAGTCGATAAAAAAGGAGATTCCCCATGGACTACGGATGGTAGTATCCAGAGTATAAGTTTAGGCATTATTTGTTTGAGTCTGCAAAAAGATTTGGTGATAACCCCATTCGTTGAAAATAGTTTGCAGTACTTTGAGAATCCAGTCATGATTCTCCTGTTAAATCTACTGAGGGTATCTGCTTCAAATTGTATGCTGCTGTAATAGTTAACATATCGCTAACAGCCACTTCCAAATAGTTCAAGCTCCAAGACAGATGCCTCAAGCAGGTCCCTCCCTGCTTGTTCAGAGAAGACATTAAAGTCATTCTTCCCTTGGTTCAGAACAAGTTCTTGTTCAGACAGACAAAACAACCCCAGTGCTAAATGGACAGCGCTGAATTCCAATAGATTGATATGATAGGACTTCTGTCCTTATTCTGGGTGTCTGAATTGGTCCATGTAAGCACCCCATCATAGAAGTGATGCTTCCGCTACTATTGGTTGCGGAGGGTGTTGGACCCGGGGTCACCGGTCCGACTAGGGTAGCTTGGCACAAAGTGGGAAGGCCTAACTCCAAGGCAATCGTGTTGCACTTGCGTCACACTCACCACAGCGCACCTCCACTTAAAAATGACACCACACCGTCTTTAGAAAAAGTAGAAAAGCTTTCTTTCCTTTGAGTTTAGTTTTCAGCTGTATCAACAATACAGTTTCAACATTTTAAATACTTCACATTAGATTTCCTGTCTCTCGAAACACAAGTTACTGCATCATGTCATGCTAGTGAACCTTACTCATTTGCATCACTAACAGCAGGTAAAAACGTATATTCATTTCAGGCCAACCCTCATTTGAATTTTAGGAGTGATTAGGAAGGCCTAGAGGCAAATTAACAGGACACCTCATTAATTTGGTTCACACATTTGGATAAATCAATTGTCACAGCAGTGCATAAAAATGGGCAAAGCAGGAATATACATCAAGCTACTCATGCATAAAGTTAACAAAAGATCTTCATCCTATGTGGTCATGGCATACATTAACTTCAGCAGAGCATTAAGAGTCATGTATTAAAACAGGCAAGAGTACATAAGTCTTAGAAAGTAACCCTGCCGCCTATAGTTTAATCGGCAATGCCCTGATTCCTAGACAGCTTTAATTCACATGGGAAAGGTACACTTCTCCTGTGGTTTAATATTTAACTCCAGATTAGTGTTTTACCCCAACTTTCCCCCTTGACTTAACTCCCTGCTTACTTCTGTCGGGGAAGTTCTGCACACTGTCCAATGGATGGTGGTTAGAAGGGGTTAGGGCTTCCTCGCTTGTACTCTCCTCCTAACACTAGACAACAATTCCTCCTCCTTACTCTCTTCTCAACACTAGGAGCGGAGTTCTCGCTGGGGATCAGGCACGCCTCCTCGGCAGCTCCTCCCTCCAGCCAGGGCGCGCCTCCTTCAAGCGCGCCCCGCTCCCTCCTGTCAACACCGGGGCGGGACTGTTCCGGCGTCCGCTGCTGGGCAACTGCTTCCTCAATGCCGTGCACACCCTGTCAGCGCCGGGACTCTCCTCGTTCTCCTCAGAGGGGAAGTCTGAGTTCCTCAAAGCCCCAGACTCCTTCCTCTCCCCTCTGCCAGGCCAGGCGGATCCAGTCGCCCAGAGCGCTGCCGGTTCAGATATACCGGAATCCCGCTACCACCTTAGAAGACCCGCCGGGGCAGCAGCGGTGAGGCCACAAGAGCGCGGGGAAATCAGGTCAGAGGGCACGAAGTGCCAGGCTCAGCGGGTCACAGCTGGGCAACCTCGTGACTGGTCAAGCCGGGCGGCAATCACAGGGGACTATTGTACCAAGGTTCAGCCCCTTTCAGAAGGCAGCCCCACTCACCCTCACCAGGCTGGTCAAGTTTTCTTAGGCCTCAATCTGGTCTTCCACTTGTGGCACTTGTTGTATTGTCGTTTTAAGCGTCAATGTCCTCATGGGGCCAGATCAATGGGCTGGGGGGTAGCATCACATAAAAGAGTAGCAGCCCCTGAAGGCAGTCAACCCTTCCACCATGTGCCAGCCTCCTCAGTCCACAGTCTGTACTCCCAGTTGACCTCTCCATCCACCACACCTAGCTTCTCAAAATGGCCGCCCAACATTCCATCTTATATAGCCTGGGCCCAGAGTGGACCAGAAGGTTCTGGAACCCCTCATGTCACTCTATGGCCCCAATCTGTGAGGTAAATCTTTACAGTTGGCAGGCCACCATTTTGTAGAGGATCTCCTACTCTTCCTCCATTTTAAGGGAGCATCTACGCCTCATATTTAATTAGTAACAATGGAGCACCCAGAGACCTATGGTCAACACCAAAAAAAAAAATATATAGTGGACTCAAATGGAAGGCAAAAAGGGACGAAAAATAAGAGACAACCCAAAGGGCTGACTGGTCTAACAGAGGGCAATTCTAATGAAAATGAATTCTCCGAAGGTTGGATGCTTGGCACTACCAAGAGTGATCAGAAAGTTGCTAAGGATACCATCAAGTTGTTCACCTAGCTTCCCGATTTCTGGTTCCAGACATTGCTGTAAAGATATCATATGAAGTCTGGTATTTGGAGTTCGAAATCTCCATGATGCCATCAATCCCAGTAATTAGGATATCTTGTGTTGTTGAAAGAGCGCTTTCTTCCAGACAGCAACATCTGTTGGATAGAAAAGTCTTTAAAGGATGCACTTTGACGAAAGTGTAATGGTTCTCCCAGGTAGTGAATCCTTTTTATTGGGATAATTAGGGACTTTAATGTTTGTTCACAACGCCAGCTTTTGCAAGATGTTTGCCGCAAGACAAATGGTTCATCACTAGATCTGGAGAGGTCCATCAACACAATTATCCGGAAAAGAGTAGACTCAGTTTTCACTTTTGTAGATGAGCAGCTACCAATGCCATGCACTTTGGAAAAGGTGTAAGGTGCTCATTTGAGTCCTAAGAAATTAACTTTGAATGGTAGGGTCGTTTTTCTACCACACAAAAAATTACAATGTTTCACTTTGAACGGAATGTGAAAATATAAGTCCTTAAGATCTATTGCACACATTTCATCCCAATCATCTAAGTGCGGATACATCTGGTGCAAGGCCAACATTCTGAATCTTTCTTCATCCACTTGAATTATCAGATAGAGAATTGGACTGAATTACTTTTTAAGCCCTCTTTTATAGGTGAAACTAATTAAACTGCTCTTTTTCTGAAGTGGCACCCTCCTCCAGGGCTTCTGTTGAAGTAAAGTGCTCAATTCCACACAAAGTCTGGATGATTGAAAGCTTTTTTTGGTGGTATAGTAGATGGAGACGCGAATTCTAGAGAATCTCTTCCAGACCATTTTAAGACCCATTTGTCTTTCGTTATGTTCTGCCACTTTGGAAAGGTTATACAAATTACCCTCCCACTGGCATGACTGAAAGAGGAAAGGAAGGTCGCATTGCTTTTGTAGGAGGCTGGCTAGGTATTGCGTCCACCTATGGCGAGTCCAGGCAGCTCTTAGCAATCATGTTTAGGTCCCTGAAAACCAAAGCTCTCAAGGGGGGGGGACTGTGGAGAGCAGCTAAGGCTTATCCAGGAAGGTGTAAAGCAGTTGCATGTCCAACTATAGTCCGCCAGTAAGCTTTTCAGACATTAATGAACCACACCAGGTTGAGTAGAAAAATACTTTAGATGTATTACTACACACTAACTTGGTATATCTCCTACCTGTTGCAATAAATTACACACATAGGGCCCAACGGGGGTCGGGGGGGAGGGGAGGGTGGTCAGGGGGGCGTCAAACCAAATACTAAAATAGTGGGATGTGAGGTGAAAACAAAAACGACTAGAACTCAAGGTTTTAGGACCCCAAGGGAAGCAAGGAACTACCCAAAGTTAGGCCAGAGACTCCAAGGGGCAGAGTGGTTAGACCCGGTCAGACGTCCATAGGACATGACCGGTTAAGTCATAGTTGGAAAATTAATGTTCTATGACCCTTCCCAAAGGACCATTTGGCTCAAGGAAGGTTGGAAAGTAAGCCAATCCGTGGATACCCAGAAGATAGATAGGTAGCCTAGGAGCATAGGTGGGATGTGTCAGAAATCTCCATAGACACCAATGGAGGATTGTGGAAGTACAGAAGCTAGTGTCTCATGGACCAGACCAGTAGAAACAGGATGAAGAATCCAGATGAGAAGAACCTGAAAGCAGAGGTGACAGAGCAAACCACCCGGAGGCGACCAGGAGGCACAGGAGCACAATACCAGCCCTGGTTGAAGGTTCTTGGTGTAGCACGAAGTAGAAGAAATCGCAGCTGTGGAGACAAGGAAATGTTGCAGGACTACAGGAGCCTTTCATGAGCTGTCCCATGCCGGTTGACAAGTGCAGGAAGGTCAGTGGCCGGCAGGACCACTAACAGGCCTTGGCAAATACAAACAATGGTTCGCAGGAGTAGATGCTTGGTTGCAGACCAACAAAGTCTGTGGGACTAAACCATCAGGGGCAAGTCACAGCCAGCCCTTCGCACAAAGGAGAGCCAGCAGGAATCTAAAGCCCCCTCGAGGGACCCACGAACACCCACTGGCAGCAGGCACAGGGAGTCGCAAAGCCTAAACCGCACACAGGAGATGAAGGCCCATGACGCAAGAAGGACGTTCTTGGAGCAGTGGAGAGCTGGAGGCTGAGGCTTCGAAGAGCTCAAAAGTCTTGTGGAGAGTCAACAAGCCTTGGCAACGACAGTGCACAAGGAAACAGATCGTGTCGGCTGGAGAGAGATTAGTCACCTGTCTTGCAAGGGAGACTGATCAGGCCTCTGGAGAATAAAACCCCCACCTGTGTTGCAGAGCTGGGCGAGGATTGTGGGACATCAGGATCAGGAAACCAATCATCCATGTGCCTGCAGATGCAGGGAAGTGACGCATTCAGTGGAGAAGTGTGGCTCAGGGGTTAGAGGCGGCAGACCCGGAAGCTGAGATCGGCCCTGGACCAGGGTTCAATTCCCCGCCCGACGGGTGTTGGGCTCAATAATTCCACGGACTCGATAATTCTCGCTCCGGTGCCTACTCGACTCACGGGTTCACACTCTGCGACTCTGGGCAATAGCTTGCTTAATCTCCACAACGGCCCCTCGTGACGGGATGCCTGGCTTTCACCTTGTGGATACCCTGCCGGGGTATCTCACAGGGGAATACCAGGACGGGTTCCCTAAGCAAGCGCATAGATGCCTGCGATGTGGGCAATTTGCGCTATATAAATACATGTACATTTACATTTACTTAGGATGCAGTCCTTGGTGACTCAGGATGCCTGGCCATGGAGTTGCAGATCTTTGGAAAAGCACAGGAATGAAAATGCAGCAGGATTGCTTCTACCGGGAGCAGTCTTGTCATGGTCCTGGCTTGAACAGTGAGTTCCAGTGTCCACCAGCAGAAGAGTCTTTAAACAATCTTCAGACGCCAGGCAGTCTGTTCTAGAAGTTGTCTGGACGAATCTGAGGCCCCACCCTCAGGGGAGCCCTTAAAAACCCTGACGACCCATTTATGAGAGGGGGTCAGGGATGCTACTCAGCCATCCTAGCCAGTCAGATGCTACCAGAGGCCAAGATTCGACATGGCAGAATCAAGTGCCTACCTGGAGGATCTCTGGGACACCTCCCTATGGAGAAGTTAGGGAAGGGGATAGTCACTCACCTATCCTTTGTGTAGTTTTGCAGCAGATCAGGAGCAAAGGGTTCCTGAACTGGGCATAGCTGGTTTATGCAATGATGGCACCAATTATTTGCTTATATGCAGTCTGGTGGCGCTCAGCACCCCCCACTACCTTATTCTAAAGGAAATACTTTGTTCACCTTCCCCTGCCAGAGTGAATCTCATAAGAAGGGGGGCAGAACTCAGTCTATGGTCAGCAGCAGTGCAGGCTGCAGTCAGGCTCTATAAGGCTACACAGGTAGGTATTAGGGGGGGTCCTCTAAGGAGCTTCCCAGTACATGTTATCATGTAATTAACACTGGAATCTGTAGTTGCATGATTCAAACATGTTTGATACCAAACATAACTGGGTTTGGGGAAGCCATTGTGTAATTCGACATTTCAACTTGCCTGTGTCCACTATATACCTTGCAAGGGCTGTCCCACAGTTACACAAAGCCTAGAAAATGGAGGCTGGGGTTTGTAGGGTAGCTCAACTTGTGCAGGGGTACCCACATTTAGAATGAAGCGCACTGCCCTTGGACCGAAGAACCTACCTTAGGGTGTGATTATAGGTTAAAAGCGCAGAAACCGGGATATAAGGGAACCTTACATCCAAAGTGAAAGGTGCAAGAACGATTTCACGCAGACTGGATTGGAAGTACTGCAAACAGCTTGCATGGGCTTCCATGGGTGGCATAATACATGCGGAAGCCCATAGGAGACTCCTGGTGCACCAATGCCCTATGTGCTGAGTGGACATGATCCACTTTAGCGCCTAAGCCGCAAAATTGCCAGGCTATGTTCTCTGAGAGGAGGAGCTGAAACTGCCTGTGCCGCTTTGTAATAGTGGCATGAGGCAGTGGGAAGCCTGGCACACACTTTTTTGCGGCAGCGATTTGATCATTTTGCAGGCTTTGTGTGGCCCGGCCCAAGACTCAACTCTCCTCGGAGGCAAGATGGCGCCGCAGTCGCTTCTCCAGCGGTTTTCAGAAACTGCTTAGCCCTGTGGCAGCAGCACTAACAGCAGAAAAAGCTAGAGCGACTACCTGACCTCAAATGCTGCAATCTGAAAGCGGCACAAGTGCCGAGCCCCCAGTGATGCGGGGGCAGAACGGATGCTGAAATTAATGCTACAGATGGGGAGCGGCCAGACCTCGTTGAGAACAGGAGGTGAGCGAGGCACTGGGGCCCAACATAATTATCCACTCAGGACATAGCAGGGGTTCCCCCCATAAGCAGGTCTTCCTGGGCTGTAGTGAGGCAGAGATATTAACGGCAGTGCCAGGCCTTTGCCCGACTAACATGGCGCCCAGGAAGAGCTTTCAGCACCACTGTAGGAGACTACGGCCTGCAAGGGTCTGAGGGGGAAGGTTTTAATTGCTAGAACGATAGAGGAATCCACAATCTCAGGCATGCCTACCCCAACTGCCTGACCTGGAGATAGCCCAAATAAGCGGCATGAATACCTTAGGAGACCCTGAGAATTCAAAGGGTAAAGAAACCAGGGGACCAGCCGAATGGAACACCAGGGGCAAAATCTCTTGAAGGATGCAAGATTGCCACCACAGTGGTCCTTTACCACAATGAGTTACAACTTTCAAATTGGTGAGAAGTCCCACAGACTAACTCGAAATGGAACACCAGGGGCACCATTTGTTTGCTGACTGTTGCACTGTACCCGCTATTCACGGCGTTCGGTCCAGAGATGCTGCCTGTACTTGCCTGACTAAAATGGTGGCCGCAATTTACCCATCTGTACCATGCCTGCTCTCACCCCGAGATGGCAGACTGGGCGTCATAGTAACACCAGGACTGATTCCTTCTATGGAACTAGCACGATGCCCCACAGGCTGAATCTAACTGTTTGTACTTATCGCGGAGCCCGAGTACCCTTGGCAACTGCCCGGGCGAGCTGTCCTATGCAGCTATAGCAGAGTCTGGCTCTGGGTCACCCCCTCAGCCGTCACCTACCCAGCTAGACATTGGACATTGTTTTTCACGGTTTTATCTGTCTCTTACCTAGACTACTTTGACTGCTTTGTTCTCCCTGGAGTACTTTCCCCCTTCAGATCTACCTGACTGCTTTCCTCTCCCGTTTACCTTTCCCCCACTACCTTCCATTCCCCATATCACGTGTGTCTTGGATATGCTACGCGCTATCTGCTATTGTGTAAGCTCACATTTTTCTCCTAAGCATATACTGTAACTGATGTAACTATGTAACAATGTTCTGAAACAATGTCCTCATGTAAAGCACTGATACCTTAGGGTCTAGCCAGCGCTATATAAAACTTTCAAATAAATAAAATAAATACCACATACTAGGGGCTTGCAATCATACCCAAGTATGCCAATTCTGGGGTGTATAAAGTACTTACCAGAGAATTTGGATGAGAGAGCACTTGGGTCCTGGTTCGCAGGATCCCAGTTAACCACTGTCAAAACATTGACACCAAGCAAAAAGTGATGCTATTTATAGGATAGAAAGAACCCACTTTCCTACAGCCGTTATTGCTGCTTACCTGCAGTGGCAGATTTTTGTTGGCTACCTGCATCTTTGGAGAACCTTCTGGGATAGGGCTGCCTTGGTGTTTGTTGCATTTGAGTCTACAGGAACTACCTCCTGTTCTAGGGTTTGTGTCTTATGAATTTTCTTTGAAATGGGTACGCTAAAAGCATTAGGTCTCCAAGATGGCGGAGTGAATTACCTGAAAATGTAAGCTTGATGATTCTGTAGGGGGCTTCTGGTTTTAAGCTGGTCGATCTCCAGCAGGTGTTGAGTGAAGCAAAATGCCATTGTAATAACCATGAGCAGAAAGGCCTGAAGCATATGCTGCAGCACTTCTGATCTGGTTACACACCATCATCCCTTCTTGCATAATCTCTATAAAGTCCTGTCTGCTGGCCTTTTTGCAGCTTTTGTGACTGAATTCCATACTCCTCCCATCCAGGCTACACTGTCCCTGGCAGCTCTGCCGGTTGTTTGCACACCCGCAGTCCGTCACTAGCAGAGTTAGAGCCTCGCGCCCGCCTCTGCTTCAGGTAATTTTGTACCGTTTATCTGAGCCGTGTATTTCTTTCCTGTTTATTCCTCATAGTCCTTTTCTGCCTTTAGCGCTTCAGCCACTGTAGTGTTGTATTTTTACCTGTGGTGTCCTGCTCAGTCCAACGTTGTTCCCGCCGCTCCCAGACAGGTTCCAGCCACGGCGCTGACTCAACCTCACTCCCACCTCTACTCCCACCCCCCTACCCTACTTAATGGCGACCGCTGCAGGGGGTGCGTGTTTAAAGCCTTGACCTCTGGTCCAGGCCGGTTGTTTGCATGCTCGCAGTCCGTCACTAGCAGAGATCAAGCCTCGCGCCCGCCTCTGCTTCAGGTCATTATGTGCAGTTTATCTGAGCTGTGTATTTCCTTCCTGTTTATTCCATAGTGCTTTTCTGCCTTTAGCACTTCTGCCACTGTAGTGTTTATTTTCCCTTCTGTGTCCTGCTCAGTCCACTGTCGTCCCTGCCGCCACTCCCAGTCAGTTTCACGCCCACCCCCTGACCCAGCCCCACTCCTGCCTTAACCTCTACCCCCACCCCTCCCCTACTTAATGGCAACCGCTGCGCGGTCGTGCAGCAGACATGGCAAGCCTAAGGCAGACTGGGGCCTGATCAACACTTCGCCCGACATCGCATTCCTCACAGAAACTTGGACCAATGCAACCTCCGGCCCAACATCGCCACAGCAATCCCTGACTGCTACAAGATCCAGAGAAAGGACTGCCCACACCGCCTGGGAGGACTCACCATTGCGCACAAGACCCCACCCCCTCCTCCGACTCCCCATCCGGCAAGAGCGACACTCCAACACGGAACACCTCCATTTCCAGATCCAGACCAGCCCCAAGACCACACTACACAGCACCCTCATCTACAGACCACCAGACCCCGATCCCAGCCGACAACCACCATAGCGGAGCTCGCCGCATCCCACACCATCACCCCCATGGACTACATCCTGCTTGGGGACCTGAACTTCCACCTCGAAAACAGTCAGGACCCTGAATCCATCACACTCCGAGAACCTCTCCAACCTAGTGCTGAAACAGCTAGTCAGTACTCCCATCCACTAAGCGGGCCACACCCTCGACCCCATCTTCACGGGAGGATAAAACATCCACTTCAGCCACACCACCCAGCCCCTCTGGACAGACCGCCATAGGGTCCAATTCACATTCACCACCACACCCAAGCCCGCAGCGACGGAACTGGAGTAAGGTCACCGAGGAACGCCTGAACTCCACCCTCCTCCAAGATCTTATCCCCCCCCTCCCCCACCCCCAGGCCACAACCCAACACCAACTCTGCAGCCAGGGAATTCCACTGCGCGGTCTCCTTCCGCGCCGACAAGCTGGCACATCTCCGCCGCACCACCAAACACCCACTGAGGGCCGCCTGGTTTACCACCAAACTCCAAGAAGCCATACGCTCCAGCAGATGCTTGGAGAAAACCTGGCAGAACCAGAAGACCACTGAAGCATGGAACAACCACAAGAGCGCCCTGAAAGACTACCACCAGTGTATGAGGGACACCACAAGGACCATCAGAGACAGTCAGGACCAATGCATCCAACATAAAGGAACTGTTTAATGTCATTCATCAGTTCTCAAAACCCACCTGTGAAGCCACTGACATCACACCCTCCCAAGACCTCTGCGACAAACTCAGCTCCTACTTCCACCTGAAGATCAAGGACCTCTACGACAACTCCAGCGAGCCAGAAGGAAATCAGCACCACACCACCCACCACCAAGAAGCAGATCACCTCCTGGGCCCCTGTGTCCATCGAGCTCATCTCAACCATGAAGACGACGCACTCAGGAGCCACAACAGACCCCTGCCCCCCTCACATCTTCCACAGGGCTGCTGCGGTCATCGCACACGAACTAGGACAATCAACTCCTCCCTTATATCTGCCATCTGCCCAGACAACTGGAAGCGTGCAGAGGTGAACCCCTCAAGAAACCAACGGCTGCCCCAACTGACCTGAATAACTACCGGCCCATCTCTCCTCCCCTTCGCAGCCAAAGTCACCAAAAGATTTGTCAACGCCCAGCTGACCGCCTTAATCGAAGAAAACTCCATCCTAGACTCATCCCAGTCTGGCTTCCGCAGCGACCACAGCACTGAAACCGCCCTCCTCGCTGCCACTGACATCCGCATGCTGCCAGACCAGGGACACCGCAGCCCTCATCCTCCTAGACCTCTCCGCAGCCTTCGACAGTCTCACATCGCACGCTAGCCGCCAGACTCCACAACTCCGGAATACAGGGATCCACCCTAGACTGGATCCAATTCTTCCTCTCCAGGAGAACCCAGAGGTTCATACTCCCCCCCCCTTCCTCTCCAATCCCACTGACATCTGCAGAGTACCCCAAGGATCTTCTCAGCCCGACGCTCAACATCTACATGGCCCCCATCGCCACCATCGTCAGACAAGCATGGGCTTAGCATCGTATCCTATGCCGACAAGTAGCTTATCCGCTCCCTCACCAAGCAGCCTGGATGAAGGGCAGCTGCCTAAAGCTCAACTCTGAGAATACGGAGGTCCTCATCCACTGACCCTGCACCTTCACCTGGGACAACACCTGGTGGCCCTCTGCCCTCGGGAGCCCACCCAGACAGACCACGCTCGGAACCTCGGCATAACCCTAGACTCCTACCTCTCCATAAACTGCCAGATCAACCTTGTCGCATCAACCAGTTTCAACAGCCTTCGCATCCACCGTAAGACCTTCAAATGGATCCCCCCCGACTGCAGAAAGACCGTCACCCACGCACTCAACCAGCAGACTAAACTACGGAAACTCCCTCTATGCCAGAAACAAAACTCTTCTACACAAACTCCAAACCATCCCGAACACCGCAGCCAGGCTCGTCCTAGGGACACCACGCCCGAACATATGACCCAACACCTACGTAGCCTCCACTGGCTCCCCGACGAGAAGAGGGCCACTTTCAAACTCCTCACCCACGGCTACAAATCCAACATCAGACCCAAATACCTCAACAACCAAGTAAGTTTCCATGTACCAGAGGGAAACCTCTGCTCACCTCGCCCTGGCAGAGGTCCCCAGCATCTGCAGAAACAGAACCGGCGGGAGAGCTTTCTCACACATCGCAGCCAAAACTTGGAACGAGCTCCCAGACAACATAAGACTCTCCTTAAGTCTATGACTGTCTACATTTTCTTTTTAAACATTTTATTGGATTTTCAAAAGAACATTCCAATATGACATTATTGGTACAGAGTCCGCATCACAGAATTACAGCATATTAGTATCAGCAGAGTAACAGTACTGTGTATACAATCGTGATGCTCAAGCCATCAAACAAGATCCCTCCCTATTAAAATTACCTATCCAAACCCACCCGCCCTCCCTAGACTCCCTTTTAGCATAGTCTAGTCAGTGAGCAAGTCACGATTTGGCCCATGGTTTGAGTATTCAGCTTACAAGTTCACATAGGACTTTCTTGTAGGGTTTGTGTGGTGACCATTACCTATAGAGTTCATAGCAAATCTACAAGGCCCTAAAGAGACATAGTATTTCAATGCAGTGAATGTTAAGCAGAGACCAATAATTTCAACAACGCATTCCACGCTAGAGAATTGAGGAAGATTCCGATCTCTTTATTTTCTTCTCTTCTAATTGGCATGCTTTCAGCCCTATGACTGTCTACATTGAAGACCGTATTGGTCACAGCTTCTACTACATTTTGGACAGCAAGCATGTGGCTATGGTTTCCTCTTCTACATTGATCAGGAACATTGAGTCTTTTCTTGAGCTCTTTAGATCTACCTCTTGAGTATTGAAGGTGAAGAGGAAAGTGGAAAAATCTTTCCTGAACCCTCATGACATCCTATGGCACAATGACTTAATCCGGATTTATTTTTTACAAAACTGTAGTTTTCTGGATGGTGGTCTTTAGGAAGGAACACTAAGCAAAGGTAATTGGAGTAAGGCTGCTTTTCTTACCATGGCAAGAGTTAAAAAGTGAAGGCCCTCTCACTGGGGAAAGTTTCATTTTAGTCAAAAATAGTGAAAGCATCTAGACTTAAATCTGGAAACATTTGAGCAAAAGCTAAAAAACTGAACTATGCTCCAGGATCCTATTGCTAGGAGCTAGAAACATTAGACCTGCCACCTCAGGTGTATGATGGGAAATAGGAGTAACGGGTTCAATTCAAACAAGTGTCAATTTTAAATGATCCAGCTGTACAGCCTATCTGCTAGCATTGCCCTGCAGCCCCTTTATTTTTCCTTTTAAAAATTGTGTGATTGATCTCTATTCAATTCAGACTGCGTGATATTACAACTTGAGCCATTAAAAAAATTAAACCAATGACATTTGGCCATTGCCAGCCCTTTTTAACATGCAACGCCTATTTTAAACGTTCACACATTTTGTCCTCTAAAAAACCTGCTACATATTTTGCAAAGTGCTCAAGGATGCTGCATGTGGGCAGGACAATTCAGCGCTTATGATTGAGGATCCCCTAGAAGAGAATTCACTATGGAAATTCACAAAAAGCAGCCTCTGGGCAGAGTCACTTCATTAAGGAGACCTACTTACAATCATATCATCTCGAGTTCTGGCAGTGCATCACAGCAAGACGGTATTTTTAAAAGTCAATTTTAAATATATAAACGGACGACAAAGAGCTAGAGGCACTTCACTACCTAAAATGAGGACCCACCAGTCAGGTTGAAAACTCCGAACCAATGTTCTTGCACAAGTATAGGTAATTCCAAAGCAGTTAAGAAAAGGACATTACATATGATCTGAAAGTTTTGTTGTTGCAAGTAATCCACCACAAAGCAAAAACAATGATTCATTTCTACTACAAAAGGAAACTAAGTGAATGTGCAGAGACATTACAACCTTTCACCTTTAACCCAAAGTGATACATTGTGGAATCCAGACATACCAATAGACTGAAAGTAGCTGCAACTGCCACCCATTCTGCATATCGGAAGATTACATAATCCATGCATTACAAAACAATTTAGTGAAACTTCACCTCTCCCTGCTGAAACACCGTGCTAAAGAGAAAAAAAATCAGTAGCTTACATGCACTGGATGTTTGTCTACTTCGGGCGGACATGGGGTGTGCAATTCTGCAGCTGGTGGATCTGGGGCAGCAGAGTCCGATGTTGCAACTTGAGTGGGAGTTGTAGAAGGCTCTCCACCCGTTACTGGAGTTACCTGATCTTTGCCATCTCCCTGAAGGTTAGAACATACAGTGAGCATTCACATCTTCGTCTCCATAGATATGTCAGGCAAGGGATGCCAAGTATGTGGCTTACCCAGGACCTGTCCTTACTGAACATTCAAATTCCAATCCGGTAGAAATCAATCCCCACATTATACCAGAAACATCTATCCAAACAAAACCACAAATCCAGGTTACAAAGGGGCCTACAATGGACCCAAGCCTACCAGTCCATAAAAAGGCACCAAGACGGCAAATTAACAACTCCCTCCAATAACTGAAAAATATGGCATCCAATTTTATATACATAAACACAAAGTTGGTGAAATATCCCAACAGGCTGGAGGAAAATAACGTATCCCATCTTTACAGTAGCAAATGTTGACAATGGTCTACTTCAATGACACTGAAGTACATGACACCTGGACAGCGGTTCCCTGCATGGACTACTTGAGCTGCAGGATAGTATGGGGGCAAGGACCATGGGGCTGACAACCAGCCCCAGTTCACTATTCACAATGGGCACAGATCATGTATTTCATCCATTCTATGCATCACGTTCTTCTGGCCCAGATCTCAGTGCACATGGCCTTCAACCGTGCATAAGAAATTATTGGGTTGGGACAGTTAACTTTCCCCAATACTGGTTGAAATACTATGCTTGTATGATATCCCTACAATAAATGCCGTTGATCAATTATGAATATGAAGTGTTATGGCGAATTACAAGGAATACGAAGTATACGTGTACATTTACAGTTAAGGAATATTGGAGGTCTATTATACAACAGACACTAGCTTCTGTAACACGTAACCTACAGAAAATATTTAAATTTACCAGGCTTCAGATACCTCATTTATTGGAGGTGCTGGGTGAACTGGATGAGAAAGGGGTGCCTTTGATTTTATTCTTGCCGGATCTTTTGAATTGGCATTGAAGTAGATTTGATGTATGAAATATTAGCAACATCTAATCTCCTACCATCTTGGACAGATACCCTGACAAAACTCAACACCGACAATAATCTACCCTGTATCTGCCCAATATGTGATGCTAGTGAGGCAGACTACTACATTTTGGGCTGGCTACAAACTAACATTTATGGGATAATGGTAACTTAATTATCATGCACATTAATACAGGGCTAAGGGGAAAGTATGTGTGTGCAGGTGTTTATGTGTTAACTATGCATTTATGTGATCAGTATCCACTATTGGTCATTTGTTTGAGGCTGGCTAGACTAATTGCTGCAAATGACTGAAAGGTGCAGGGCACAATTTTGCTTGTAGAAGAAACTGCTGCATAAACAATGAATGTTCCAGACAGTACGTGCGACCATGGACATTGGCACTTTAGAGTGAGTTATCAACCTAAACTATTGTTGTGAAAATGTGAATACAATATATGATGGAATGCTATCGAAGAGCATCCTATGAGAGATGAGTGGGCAGAAGGTCTGTCTTTCTCCAAGAAAAAAACAAAAGCATACAGCAGAGAAATAGTTGCGATTTTCTCCAAGCTAAATTCATAGCCCAGTTGCTTATGTTTAAGGAAACATTTAGGGTTAAGTAACATGATGGCGAAAAAGAAAAGGCTATATTTCCCTAGTTCTGTACTGAGGGAATCTTCATCGAAGTCAAATTGGGGAATAATTCCCAAGCTTCATGGACCTATTGTTCATTGAAATGTCAAAGAGTATCAGTGTCATTACGCCGAGCAATGCCCGGCAATAGCCAATCAGGGCTAAGGTGTTTCCTGGAAATCTATAGAGTAACTTTAATGAGAAGTTTTAAGCCTGCACTGCAGAATCATGTGAAAGTATGAATGGGAAGAAAACCGCCTGGTATGCTTTCACTGAAAGCATAGTCATTTCTGATTCCAGAAGCTTCCCCAACCCATGAAGGCTAATGGCAGTCCACTCAGCCAGTTAGTTTTTACGATAGCGTACATAGATAATTTCATGTTTGCTTTCAAGTTCCCAGTCGGGAACTCCAAGATAGATGCTCAATGAAGATTATGGTAGGACTACATGTAACCTTTGCTTATGAAATCAACCAGGAGGCAGCAGGAAGAATAGAAAATCATTAGTCTTAAATGCATAGAAAGTTTAAGATTCTCTGTATAAGGTATTTTAGGATTTCCTTGCTCCACCGTAGCATTTGCTAGGATGCAGGAGTCGACGCAAAAGTGCCTCTTGAATATGTGGACTAAATTCCATGTTGCTGGCTTCTAGATGCCCGCAACTGGAATACTCCTAATCCAACCTGCTGGGGCTGGTTTTCCACTAGTGGAGTGACCTTTATGCTTCCCAGAGCAGAGAAATTGGTTCGTTAGCTGGTAGCATAATGTGATACAGGATACTATCCAGTAAGAAATTGGTTGGATGAGGCTAGACCCGTTCTGATTTGGTCATAGTGAACAAAGAGGTGCTTCATTTCCCAGGTCTTGTTTTATTGAAGGAAAGCAGAGGCTCTGCCTGGCCCTGATATGCCACTTACCTATACCCGGTCCTCTGACCAGGCATAGCCCATTAAGACATAGCTCAATCAGTGCAGCGAGGGCCCCACCGCTCCTTGTTCTACTTTTGGCCCAGCCAGTGTCAGGACTCCTGGGCCTCCTCCCATCCGCCGCTCACATCAAGACGGCTGTTCGCTATCCTAGAGGACGCTCTAGGGGACTTTAGGCTTTTAGAAGCTAACCGAGACCCACCAGAGGGAGGCTCCAACGAAAGCAGTGGATCATAGGCATGGATCAACGTGCCCTGGTAGAACAAACTGCATATCGAACGTGGGTATGTACCAGGAAGAATGTGTGAATTTTGACTGGCAGGAGAGAGTAGATTCGTTTTTCTGCACCAATAGTTCTGATTTAATCCCAGGGTACTGTTGCGTTTACTGGATACACCTTGCCTTATAACGTACTACTGCATGCAATTCTCCACTCTATAGGAATGCCAGTTATCTGTTGCGTTGCAAAAACAGAACAATTTGTAGAACAATGTACTTCTGTATAAACTTAAATGCAAAATGAAGCTATAAATTGAACATAATCTCAGGACACCTGCAGTCTTTCAGCAACAAGCAAAATACTTTTTTTATCAAATATTTCCTAGTTTTCTGGTTAAGCATCTCAAATTCAAGCCACAACAAAGATTGCAAAGATTGTGAGGGTCAAGTTAAAACTACCTGTAACCACAGTTCACCATTGGTATTGGATATTCAATACGTTTCAATTACATCCAGTCAGTCACTGAATCCTCGATGGGTCTTTTCCTGGAGCTGGAAATGGAGGGTAAACTCCCAGGACCGACTCCTAAGCAGGTGTTCCTGAATTCGGCCCGGCCAGTGCAGAGGTCGGAACTTCTTGAGTTACCTGCTCTTCTGGCACAGGGTGTTCTTATTCTGGAGCCAGAGAACGGACCGAATCCGGTGATGGAGCCGGCGTCCGTGAAAGACGCAGAAAGGCTTCAGGCGAAACCAACTTTTCTGGTGAAGCCGGAATCGATAACGAAGGAGACACAATCTTTTCTGTGACATCGAGGTGAGGTCTATCTCGGCGTCACTTCTTTATCAGATCGATGTCTTGAAGAGTGTTTTTTCTTATGTTTCTTCGGTTTCGAGTGTCCCAATGTCTACTTCGAGCCCGACCTGGACTCGGAACAAGACCTAGACCTAGTCGTACCTTTTTTCCTTCATTTTTGCCATAAAAAGCTTTGCCTCTTTCAAAGCCTTAGGATTCATCTTCCTGCAACATGAACTTCCATTGACGTCATGGTCGGAAGACAAGCACCAAACACAATCTTCGTGCGGGTCAGTGATGAACATCTGCTTACCGCACTCACTGCAGGGCTTAGAACCAGATTTCCTCGCAGGCAAATTCGAAGGAAATCAGAGAAACACAGCAAAACAGCTATATATACTAACTACAGAGAGTCCCCAAAAACCGTTGGCGTCGACGGCGCGGAAAAAAGGGAACTGACGTCATTACGCTGACTAGGCCCTGTTATGGATCCAGTGACATCAGCGGGGTCGCAAGCGGAGTCGTACCCTCTGTGACGTAGTCCATGACCTCGCCGGCGTGGAGAGCTACAAAAATTTCCAAATGGCTGCTGGCGCAGGGGATATTTACAAGGTGAGGAATCCACTGGCAGATGTATCACCTTAAGTGTACCAAAATAGGTTTCAGAACATCCCAAATTTGCTTCGTTAACCTTTGAAAAAAACAATCCAAGAAAGATTGGTCACCAAAAAGATTTTCCAGAGGGTAGGCCTGCCTGCTAATCAACAATGAGCGAGTCATATAGGAGCAGAATGTTTCTTGGAAGCTGTAACCGGGTCCATCTGTTTCCTTTCCTGCTTTGGTTTTCAAACTATGAGACCTCTATATGCAGAGCGATATACTGAAGATGGCCAACAGGTTGACTGCAATCAGCAATGAAAGGGGACGAGGCTATCAAAGCTAGCTGAATCGTCTGGAGTCTCGCCCCCCCTCCATCGATACAAGGGACATTGGAAGTGAAGAAAGAGCTATCCCATGTTCAGCCACCTCTGAAACTATTCGGTCGGTGGATTATGCAAGTTATTGGCGCTCCTGGGTAGCACGCTGTGAGTATACTACTGATTGATTAGGGCTATCCCATGTTCAGCCACCTCTGAAACTATTCTGTCTGTGGATTATGCAAGTTATTGGCGCTCCTGGGTAGTACGCAGTGAGTATACTACTGATTGATTAGGGCTATCCCATGTTCAGCCACCTATGAAACTATTCGGTCGGTGGATTAGAACAATTGTTACTTACCTGTAAACAGGTGGTTCTCCAGTATTGGTGTCTTTCATAGATTCACATGCTTGAATATTCCCCGTCGTCGGAGTGGGAGTCCCACGGTAAATAAAATAGCAATAAATACTAAATATATAATATATAATAAATATATATACATAATAAGGAAAAACCCAAAAAATGCATACAAGAAGCATAGGGTACCTAACTAAAAAGTTCTCCATAGGAATGCATGGGAATAAAACAGTTCCAATGCAGCCTATCCTTGTCATTATGTTAGTCCAAACTGCAGCCAATCAGGCGCCAGCAGCCCTCTAGAACCTTCTCCTCAGAGCTCAAGCCCTCAGATTTTCGTAGCACAAGAGTGACCACAGAGTCTATGAGGAGAAGAGAGCCTCTGAGGGGAGGATGGGAGGGTCGCATGTGAATCTATGAAAGACACCAATACTGGAGAACCACCTGTTTACAGGTAACAATTGTTCTTCTCCAGTATTGGGGTGTCTTTCATAGATTCACATGCTTGAATATAGAATAGTTAGCAGTCCGTATCCCAACACAAAGTTTCCAGAATGCAATGTATAAACAAAAGGCTGGAATCGACAGGTGTAAAAACCCATGCCATAGAAGTTATACACTTATATGTATATATAGAGAAGACATGCATTAGACTGGAAACTATTAGGAGGAGGGTAGAACAGAGGCTCACCTTATTGAAAAAGATTACGGAGCACAGCTTGTCCCACTACGGTATCTCCTTCAGCCATGGCACCCAGATTGTAGTGCTTTGTGAACGTGTGCCTGCTGGACCACGTGGCTGCTCTGCAAATCTGATGCAATGGAACTCCGTCAAAGAGTGCAGTCGAAGAGGCCATAGACCTGGTGGAGTGGGCCCGTACTGCAGTCTGTAAAGGCTTTCCCGCTTTCTGATGGCAGAAAGCAATCGCCGAAGCCACCCAGCGAGCTACTGTAGGTTTGGTGACTTGCCGCCCTTTTTGAAAGCGGCTATAGGCTACAAAGAGTTGATCTGATTTTCGGAACTGGGCTGTTCTGCTGATGTAAAATTTTAAACATCTTTTAATGTCCAAAGAGTGCAATCGTTGTTCTGCAGGAGTTTGCGGGTTAGCAAAGAAAGACTTCAATATAACAGGCTCATTAATATGGAAGTCTGAAGGCACTTTTGGAAGAAAAGTAGGGTTAGTGCGTAAAAGCACAGAATCCGGTTTAAACTGTAGAAATGGTGGTTTGATCGTGAATGCATGCAAATCACTCACTCGACGTGAAGACGTCAAGGCAAGTAAAAGCGCGACCTTCCAGGTGACATACTTTAGGTCTGCTTTATGGATTGGTTCAAAAGGTGCAGTCATTAATTGTGATAGGACAATGTTGAGGCGCCACTCGGGAGGGAGACGCCGAACTGGAGGAAAAGTCCGAAGAAGTCCCTTGAAAAAATGACGTATCAACCTGGATGAGCATAGGGAGGCGGAACCATCATGGCGGAAGCGTGATATTGCCGCCAGAAAAACCCTTAAAGTAGCATGTGACAAACCCGACTGAGCCAGATGGAGAAAGAAAGGGAGGAGCTCAGCGGGCGTGGCACGCAAAGGATGTACTCAGGCGTCTGCACACCAGTGGCAAAAGCATTTCCATTTCAACTTATAGGTTTTTATAGTTGATGGAGCCCTGGCTTGTGCAAGGATGTTACGACACTCCTGAGGGATGGTCAGATGTGCAAATTCACAGTGCTCAGGTTCCAGGCTGACAAGCTCAGGGAAGAGGGGTCCGGATGGTAGATTTGACCCCGGTTCATGGAGAGAAGATCCATTCGAGGATGAAGAAGAATGGGTTTGCATTGAGACAGGAGTAGCAGCTCCGAGAACCACGCCTGTCGTGGCCACCTGGGAGCAATCAGAAGGATGTGGCAGGGTTCTCTCCGCATCTTCCAAAGTACTCGAGGCACTAGAGGGATCGGAGGAAAAGCGTAGGCGAAGAGATTCGACCAATCCATCAAAAGGGCATTGCCTTGGGATCCTTTGTGGGGATGCCAGCTTGCGTAAGCGGGGCATTTGCGGTTCTCTGGAGTCGCAAATAGGTCGATTTCCGGGAATCCCCAACGGTGAAATACCATATCGAGTGTTGGCTGGTGGAGTTCCCACTCGTGGTTGGCTGATCGGGACCTGCTTAGGGAATCCGCCAGAAGGTTGGACAACCCCGGAAGATGAACTGCGGTGATTTGGATTTGATGATTGATGGACCAGTCCCAAATCGCCTCTGCCAGACGGGATAACACCGGAGACCTTGTTCCGCCCTGTTTGTTTATATAATGCATGCAGGTCGTGTTGTCCGTCTGTATGAGAACTGACTCTCCCTGCAGCACTGGTTGAAATGATTTCAGGGCCAAAAAGATAGCCATAAGCTCCAACTTGTTGATGTGCCAGGTCTTTTGATGCAAAGTCCATTTCCCTTTGACGGAGAGGTCTTGGAGGTGAGCTCCCCAGCCCTCCAGGGAGGCATCCGTCGTTAGTCAGATCTGGGGTGTTGAACAGAAAGGACGTGCCTGCCGCTAGCTGGTGTGGTTGTGCCCACCATTTGTGCGCTTTTTTCATGGGAATGGTGATGGAAACCTGATCGTTGAAGGAACTGGTGACTTGACGCCAATGTTTGTCCAGAGCCTGTTGGATAGGTCGTGCTCATAGTCGGCAATGAGGGACAAGAGCGATGCACGACGAAACCATCCCTAGAAAGGACTTCAACAAACGGACTGAAACGCACTTTGCCAGAAGAAGCGAAACTAGTCGGAGAATCCTTTGCTGACGTTCCGGGAGACAAATGCTTTGGCTAGTTTGGTGTCCAGCGTTGCTCCTAGGAAATCCTTGCAAGTTGTTGGCTGCAATTGAGATTTCTCCAGATTGATGGACAGACCCAAGGAACGGAATACTGTCTGACAAACTGCAGTATGGTGTTGAAGTTGTGAGCGGGATTGTGATTTCAGGAGGCAGTCGTCGAGATATGGGAATATCTGTATGCCTTGGAGACGAAGAAAAGCCATGACCGGAGCCAACATTTTTGTAAAGACTCGGGGGGCCGACCGGAGGCCAAATGGAAGGACCTTGAATTGGAAATGAAGGTGCCCCACCTTGAAGCGCAGGAACTTGCGATGACCCGCGAGAATTGGGACATGGAAGTAAGCGTCTCGGAGATCGTTGTTTGTCATGAAATCTCCGACTGAGAGCAATCGCAAGATCTCTGCAAGCGTTAGCATACGGAAGGTCTGATCCTTGAGATAGTGATTGAGTCCTCTCAAGTCCAGTATGGGTCTACATTCTCCGTTCTTTTTGACAAGGAAAAAACAGGAATAAAACCCCTTCCCTCTCTGAGACTTTGGTACTACTTCCACCGCACCCTTTTGAATGAGAAGGCAAACTTGATGAAACAGTTCTTTGAGGTGCGGAGGTGGCGGTCCAGAAGGTGGTGTTGGAGGAGGTACCTCGACAAATTCCAATGCATGGCCTCTTTTCACAATGTCGAGTGCCCAACGGTCCGTAGTAATGGAGGACCATTGAGAACCAAACAGATTTGACCTCCACTTCTCCGTTCGACAGACAAGTCATTGACGTTTGTTGGATTGTCCTCTGAAATTAGACTTTCCTCTGTAAGTTCTGGCAGGTTGCTGGCGGGAAGACTGTTGGCGGTTACCGGTGAAGCGTTGGTTACCTTGGTTGAAGGACCGATATGGACTGCTTCCTCCACGAAAAGTGGATGTAGTGCCACGTCCTCGAGCACCCCGAAAGGGCTGCTTCTTAAACTGAAGGGTACCCAAAGCACGTGCAGTGTCCGTGTCCTTTTTTATGGATTGTAGCGCTTCATCAATATGCGCTCCAAATAATGACTCGCCGTCATATGGCATATCCAGGATTCTTGCCTGAACTTCCTGTCGAAATGAAGTTGAGCGTAGCCAACCCTGTCGACGCAGGACGGCCGCTCCAGCGAGTTGGCGAAAACTAGTGCAGGCCACATCCACTGCACAATCAATAAGTTCCTCTGCCGTTCTTTCTCCTTGCAGAATTTTCTGTGCTTCTGCCTTGGAAGCATCCGGGAGTAATGCCACATAGGCGGACATGTCAGCCCAAGCATGACGGTCATAACGACCTAATATAGCCATAGCGTTCGCTACTCGAACCGTTGTAGAGGACATGGAGGAAAACTTACGCCCAATAGCATCTAGGCGACGGGCCTCACGATCTGGAGGAGCGGTGATTGTAGACGCCGGATTCTTTGAACCTCTTTGAGCTGCCTGCGTGACGACAGAGTCGGGCTTAGGTTGACCTGTAAGGCATGCTGGAGAGCCCACAGGAGCCTTTTATTTCTTTTCCAACCTCGGCAGTTGTGCCGGTAGAGAGTTAGGCGTCTTCATTATCTTTTCCCCTTCAGACCAGATGAAGTCTATAATCGGGACTGTGTGTATCTGTTTCAAGGGCTGGTTCTTGAAATCGTATAGGAAGCAATCTTCCTCTGTGTGCTCGTGGTAATTTGAATCGTTGCGCCGCCCTGTCCATTAACTGGTGGAATCCTGCGATATCTACTGGAGGAGAATCCCCCGTTGGCACCTGAGAAGGGGATGGTGTTTGAGCACGATAGTCATCCCACTCCACTAAATGTTCACCATCCTCATCTACTTCAGAAACTTCTCCATCCTCACGCTCGAGGATTCTCGTCATCATCATCCTCTGGATAAATTGTTGTGTGCACCCGAACTGATGTAGTTCTGTGAACAGCAACAGGCGACGCCGGTTGAGGAGGAGCTAGAGCCGGCTCCGAAACTGGATTCAACACCGATGGGACAGCTGTAACCTGTGGAGTTGGTGGGAAACGCAGATTGTAATCTTCCAACATACTTTGGAGGTTCGATATCATTGATATAGGCAACATCGCAGTTGGAACTTGAGGGTGAGTTGCTTGATGTTGGCCATAGTGATCTTCTTCGTCGTTACTGAATTCTTGGCACTTAATGTTCAGATCCGAAAGACTTTGAGCTTGGTCATCAGACTCTTGATCAGAATCAGTAGCAAACAGCGGAGATGGAGGATTTATCATCTCTCTTTCTGTAAAAGTCTCGAACTGAGTTTTGCTGGACTGTAAAGGCAATAAAGGCATTGAAGCAAATGAAGAGGCTGGCGTGGAAACTGTGCCTTGCGTACGCGTCGACGGCATGACATCAGTCGTCTTCTGCGATGGAATTGTCTTGGATGCCATCGTCGACGAGGAGACCGTCGACGGAGTAATCTTCATTGGCTTAGTCGACGGAGCGGTCGTCGACGGAGCGGTCGTCGACGGAGCGGTCGTCGACGGAGCGGTCGTCGACGGAGCGGTCGTCGACGGAGCGGTCGTCGACGGAGCGGTCGTCGACGGAGCAGATAGAACAGGCCCTCTCGTCGACGGGACAGACGACGGCGGTACGCTCACCGTCGAGGGCGTTGACGAATTCAGAGTCTTCGAACTTCTAGTCGACGACGACCGGGTCGTCGAAGAGTGAACTTTCTTCGTCGACGAAGATGAAATTGGAATCAAAGAAGACACGGTCTTAGAACTGAGACCCACTCTCATCGACGACGAAGACGTCGACGCCAAAGCTGACGACGATCCAGAGGCCAGCGTCGTCGTGACCGTCGTCGATTTTGAACCAGAGACAGCCATTCTCGTCGACGGAGCTGAAACTACCGTCGTCGACGATAAATCCGTTTTCTTCACAGAAAAACTGGAAATTGAAGCAGAAGGAGCCTGAGAGCTTTGTCTCGTGGGCCCAGACGTGGTAGGTAAAGGTGAAGACACCGCAGGGGTCAAAGTGAGGGCAAGTTTCCTCTTTAAGAAATGGTGAAGGCACCTCCTGCACACTACCACGTTTAGAAGCCGCTTTAGAACGGCCTGACAAGACTTTCAGCATCAGAAAGTATATTGTCCTTGTCCTTTAGCCTTTAAAGCCAAACAAGTAAACGGCCTTCTCTGTCCTAGAGAATTTTCTACAGAGCTTACAGGTGCCTACTTCATGGTCTGGGTAAAGGCAGTAAATACACTTACTGTGTGGGTCATCATGAAATAATCTCAGCTTTCCACAGGAGGAACAAGCTCTGAAGAGACTTCTTTCTTGAAGACATTGTGGAGAGACTGGAAACACTTGAAGAGAAGAAAAACTGAGCAGAGCTCAGGGAGACTCCCTTACACACGACGTGCGGTAGAAAATGTGAGGGCTTGAGCTCTGAGGAGAAGGTTCTAGAGGGCTGCTGGCGCCTGATTGGCTGCAGTTTGGACTAACATAATGACAAGGATAGGCTGCATTGGAACTGTTTTATTCCCATGCATTCCTATGGAGAACTTTTTAGTTAGGTACCCTATGCTTCTTGTATTCATTTTTTGGGTTTTTCCTTATTATGTATATATATATTTATTATATATTATATATTTAGTATTTATTGCTATTTTATTTACCGTGGGACTCCCACTCCGACGACGGGGAATATTCAAGCATGTGCATCTATGAAAGACACCCCAATACTGGAGAATGCAAGTTATTGGCGCTCCTGGGTAGCATGCAGTGAGTATACTACTGATTGATTAGGATTAAAGTACATAAGGATACGGAGAGCCACCCTCCTCCCCTTGTGGATAGCCACTGGTAGAACAAAACTATTGCTGGCACACGCTAACAGTATATGTAACAGAACAGTAAAAATAAAAATAACACACTTTATACTCCACAGGAAGAATCACTTCAGTTTAATCTCGAACCCCTTAGCCAACACGCGTTTCATTGTGCTTTATGGTTGTGTGCAGCGACTTCTTCAGGGCTAAAGTCTATTCGTATTGACCCTTAATTCCAGTTGCATTTGGAACCTGAAAGGGAGTCTAGAGCTCCAGTGATAAACAGTAAAAACTGAGAGGTGTATTGTAGCCAAAACTAAGTGTCTTGGTAGTCATTCTTTAAGTATAGATCTTGTGGTATATTAATCTCTACTCCATTAATGAGGACAGTGATGTGGTAGAACCACTCAATGGGGCTGAATATGCCCTACATACCAGCAGCCATAAGCAAGCCCTCTGTTAAGTAGCAGGGCTGCTTCCAGACACGGAGGCAGCCCTGCTACTCTAGCACCCTTGATTAAAAATTTTAATTTTCTTTGCAGATAAATAAAAACCCACAGTACCTTAGGTTGTCCAAATTCCCTTTAAAGCCTCCGTTGGGGAGAAAAAAAAATTAGCAGACCCTGCCCAAACTTGCCCGCAACCATCCCATGCGGAGGGAAAAATGCACTTGCCTTTATGGCAACGGGAGGGCTGTCCCTAGGAATGCTGGGGGACCATGTCCCACCCCAGCCATCTGCAGGAAGAAAGGGTAAGAGAAAGGCCCTCATTTTGTAGATCAAAAATGGATCTTTATTCTGCTAACCCAAGATTAAAATAATAAATGCTGATGGGATTTGGGAATCCGTTCTTTAGCTCACTTCTGTATCATGGGGAGAATTTCACCTTAAACAAGGTGCAATGGTGGTGCGTTCTGCTTGTGCAGCAGGGATGATTTTGAATATACTTCAATGTATGACTATCTTAGTAGATTGAGGACTCAACTATGTGATTGATTTGCTTCTCAAGACAAGACTAATGACCCCATACCCCAAAGTTGGGCCCAGCGAAGTTAAGTGGGGATTTTGTGGCCAGTTCTCAGCATCTGTCAGGCTTGTGCTCTTGACTAGTTGCCACCCTTACACTTTGGTCTTGTGTATGTGGATGCTGGTGTTCAAGTGCTACGGAGGATGAAAACAAGTTACTTACCTGTAACTTTGGTCCCCAGTATTGGTAACTTTCATAGATTCCCACGCTTTGTATCATTCCCAGTCGTCGGAATGGGAGCCTCGGTAAATATAAAATACCTTCGTAGTAAGCACAAAGTGAAAAAATAGGCCTAGGCCTCATCTCATTTTGTAGCTTATCCACCTCTTTGTAAAAGAGACCAAACATTTGCAGTAGCCAATCAGAGCAGCCTCACCCCATAGAACCTTCCTGAGAGAAGCTCAGAGCCTCAGATTTTCGTAGCCGTTGTGAACAGCTATCTCACAAGACAATAAGACTGAGCTTTCCCAGGGGAGGCGGGTGTGCGCATGGGAATCTATGAAAGTTACCAATACTGGGGAACCAAAGTTACAGGTAAGTAACTTGTTTTCTTGCCCCAATATTGGAACTTTCATAGATTCCCATGCTTTGTATCAGAATAACCAGCAGTAAATAGAAAAAAAGCATATTTTGTAATTTGTGCACCTGTAAATGTCACACATAATTCTGATAAGAAAACCAGATACACATTAGAATCATAAAGCACAATAACAACAAGTAATGCAAAATATGCAAACAGGAAGGCGGGATAGTAAGGAAAGCTCACCGACTTATTGAAAAAGGTTCCTCAACACCGCCTGGCCCACTGCCGCATCCTCTTTCACAGAAGAATCCAAGCAGTAGTGGCGAGTGAAGGTGTGGACAATGTTCCATGTCGCCGCTCTACATATGTCCTTGATTGGGACACCTGCGAATAGAGCCGTCGATGAAGCCATTTATCTTGTAGAGTGAGCACGAACTGCTCGCTGAAGCGGTTTTCCGGCTGCTTGGTGGCAAAAATGTATAGCACTGGAAATCCAGCAGGAAATACAGGGTTTAGAAACTGGACACCCCTTTCGAGGAGCACTGAGTGAAACAAAAAGCTGTGAAGATTTTCTGAACTGTTTTGTTAGCTCCAAGTAGAATTTCAGGCATCTGTGAATGTCCAAAGGGTGCAAAGTTCTTTCCGCTGGTGTGGAAGGCTGTGGAAAGAAAGATTTTAAGACCACTGGCTCATTTAGATGAAATTCTGAAGGTACCTTCGGGATACATTTAGGATTTGTCCTTAGGATGAGAACATTATTCTTGAACTGTAGAAAAGGTTCCTCAATTGTGAAAGCCTGGAGTTCACTAACTCCTCTAGCTGATGTCAGGGCCAAGAGAAGAGCCAGTTTCCACGAGAGAAACTTAAGGTCAGCCTTATGAATAGGCTCAAAAGGGGCTTTCATGAGATATGACAATACTAAATTCAAATGCCAGGCTGGTGGTGGAGGCCGGACTGGAGGAAAGAACTTTAATAAACCCTTCAGGAATTGTTTGATAATCCTTGCCGACCACAGGGAAGGACCTGATGATGAACGTCTGAATCTAGAAATGGCCGCTAGATGAACCTTTACAGAAGACGGAGCCAATCCAGATTTTGCCAGAGAAAGGATGTAAGGTAAGAGTTGGTGCGGTGCAGAAGTATATGGATGTAGACCTTCCTTCCGACACCAAACACAGAATCTTTTCCACTTAGCCCGATCGGTCTTGTTGGTACTAGGCGCTCGGGGCTGGGCCAAAATGTCCCTACATTCTCCTGAGAGATTTAAACCCTGGAACTCTCGGAACTCAGGAGCCACGCTGTCAATCGCAGAGACTTCAAGTCCGGATGTAGAACCTGTTCGTGAGCCATAGTCAGTGTTGGAACAGGATGCAGGAGAACTGGCTGATCCTGGGAGAGGAGGAGAAGTTCGGAGTACCAAAACGGTCTGGGCCATGCTGGTGCGATCAGAATCATCCTGCACGGCTTGAGCTTGCGGAGCAATCTCGGGATCAGCGGAATGGGAGGAAAGGCGTAAACAAAGGCGCCGGACCAAGCAATCAAAAGCGCATTCCCCAAGGATTCCAGATGGTGAACCCTGCTTGCGAAGGACTGGCATTTGGCGTTCTGGGGAGTTGCAAACAGATCGATGGATGGTGTCCCCCAGCGTGCAAAGAGTTCCTCCAGAATGGTCTGGTCCAGTTCCCACTCGTGTGAGATAGTCCTTTGGCGACTCAAAGCGTCCGCCCTGACATTGAGTGTCCCCGCTAGATGTTCCGCTGAAAGGGTGATATTGTTCTGGATCACCCAATTCCAAAGTGTCTGGGCTTCCCTCGAGAGGGTGGAGGATCTCGTTCCGCCTTGCTTGTTTATGTAGTGCATGGCTGTACGAACCAGCACTGCACGGTCGCGGATCCTCGGAAGGAAAGCTTGTAGAGCCAGACGGATAGCGAGGAGTTCCAGGAGGTTGATGTGGAACTTGACTTGGACTGGACTCCAATGGCCACTGACCTTCAGCTCCTGGAGGACCGCTCCCCATCCCTCCATGGAAGCATCTGTTTTCAAAACTATGGGAGATGGTGGAAGTTGGAACGATAAACCCCTGGAAAGATTGTCTTTCAGCAACCACCAGCCGCTTGCCTTTCTCATTTCTGGGGTAATGACAATCCTGTCGAAGGAGCCTGTGACCTGACGCCATTGTTTGTCCAACTGTTCCTGCAGTGGACGCATTCTGAGCCTGCAGTGTGGAACCAATGGTATGCAGGATGAAATCGATCCGAGAAGAGATTTGTACTTGCGAACTGTCAGCAAATTTCGTGTTTGAAGAAGGCGGGCTGAACAAATCAGCTTGCTTTGGCGTTCCTCTGAAGGAAAGGCCAGGCAACACTGTCCAGGATGGCCCCTAGAAACCTCGCTGTCTTGGGAGGGGCGTAGAACTGATTTTTCTCTGTTGAGCCGAAGACCTAGTTGCTTGAACAGTTCTCTGCAGGACGCGACTGCCCTGGACGCTTCCTGGGAAGACGGAGCCTTCAGCAGCCAATCGTCCAGATATGGAAAGACCTGTATAGCCTGTCTCCTGAGAAAGGCTGCTACCAGAGCCAGAACCTTTGCAAAGAACAGCGGAGCGGACCGGAGACCAAACGGCAGTACTTTGAATTTAAAGTGGCTCTTGCCCACTGTAAATCGAAGATATTGCCTGTGAGCTGGATGAATAGGAACGTGGAAGTAAGCGTCTTCCAAATCTAGGATCGCCATGTAGTCCCCTGGATTCAGAAGGCGGAGGATGTCCTGAAGAGTGACCATCCTGAAGGACAACTTGACGAGATAAGTGTTGAGCTGCCGTAGATCTAAAATTGGACGCCACTTGTCCTTTGTCTTCCGAACCAGGAAGAACCTGGAATAGAACCCTTTCCCCTTCTGGGAGAGGGGTACAGGCTCTATCGCCCCCTTGGTGAAGAGTTGGTGGGCTTCGAGATGGAGTTTGAGATGTTTGGGAGGAAAGGCGTCTGGAGCTCTTGTTGGAGGAAGGTCTTGAAATTCCAACCTGTGTCCTCCTTTGATGATCTGTAGGACCCACTGGTCTGTTATGACCATCCAGTTGTTGAGGCAATGGGAAATCCTGCCCCCCACTGGTGTTGAGGGGACAGGAACAGTGGAAAGCCACCTGGCCGCTATTGTTTCCTGGTGTTCTCTTTGCTGCCCTGGTCGTCCTCTTGGCTGTTGGCGAGAGAAAGAACCCCTCTGAGTGTACTGAGGTTTATATGTCTGGCTAGATTGTGAGCCGGAAGAGTAGCAGTTCTGATTGCCTCCTCTATAGGTGGAGAATCCTCTACCTCTTGCTCCTCTGAAGGGTACTTTGCGATATTGCAATGTTCCTAAGGACTTGGCTGTATCAGTGTCCTTTTTTATGCCCTGTAGGGCGTCATGAACGTGTTTGCCAAACAGCATTTCTCCGTCGTATGGCAGATCCAAAATTTTATTCTGCACCTCCTGTCTGAACCATGTGGCCCTTAACCATCCTTGGCGTCTCAGAACAGCCGAACCGGCTAGCGCTCAAAGTGCTGTAGTTGCTATATCCATAGCACAGTCAATGACCTCCGAAGAGTCCCGCTCCCCCTCTAGCATTATCTTCACTTCTTTAGAGGAATCCTGTAATTCCTCCACAAACAGAGAAAGGTCGCACCACATCTGGCGATCGTAACGTCCCAGAATTGCCAAAGCATTAGCTGCCCTAACAAGAAGACTGGCCATTGTGGAGAATCTTTTACCCACATTGTCAATGCGCCTGCCCTCCTTATCTGGTGGTGTAGTTAGCGGCGTGGATGGATTTTTAGATTTGCTCTGGGCGGCCTTAGAAATGACTGAGTCCTGTTTTGGTTGACCCAGCAGACACGCCGGACTGCCATCTGGTGCTTTGTACTTTTTCTCCAGTCTTGGTAGCACCGGGAGGACTGTGGCTGGGTTTTACATAGCCTTCAGGCCCTCAGACCAAACATGTTCAATGATTGGTATGGAACGTACTGATTTCCTGAATGGTTCCTTGAAATCATAAGAAACATTCGGACTGAACCGTGGTCACTGGGAGACCAAACCTCTTGGAAGCCGTTCCATCAGGTTGTGAAAGCCTCCAACGTCCGCTGGAGGTGAGGTAGCGTTATCTGGTTCAGCGATGTCCGGATCACGAGGGTCAATTGGGTTCCAATCCACTTGCTGGTCTTGGTCAGGATCCACCTGTTGGTCCGCATCAGACGAGGCAGTATCATCATCCGTATCATGCACCGGCACTACTTCTTGTGGATGCTCTTCAGGTGCAGTGGTACGCTCTCTTGGAGGTAAAGAGTGTTCGGCCACAGGCTGTAACGGCGGAGGCGTCGGAGGACGCACTCGTTGAGCTTCCTGGGGAGTAGGGAAACTCTTCCGGTAGTCCTGCAACATAAGTTGTAGATCTATGATCAGAGTGGATGGCTTCGCCACCATCCCTTGTTGCGACTGACGTGAAGGCTTCTGCAAAGGCATTTGCCTGCTAGGTATGTCCTCTTCCCCATAGTAATGTTCAGGAACATAGTGTTGGTGTTCCATCTCTCCTTCCTCAGAACTAACATCTTGAACCTTAACTTGTAGGTCAGAAGGGCTATACGCTTGTCCAAACTCGCTAAAAGTCTCTTCATCAGAGTCGTCATCCAACAGAAGACTAGGTGGAAGTTTTTGAACCTGTCGCGGAGACGTCATCTCTGGTGTTATCTGCCTCCTTCTGCGCGAAAAAACAGGTTTTTCAGATGAGTCAGTCGTCGACGACATAGTCTACGAGGTAGTCGTCGACGGTAACTCCTTAAAGAACTGTCATCGACGGAAGCACCGACGAAGATACTGCCGTCGTCGAGGATTGCGTCGACGAGTAGAAACTAATCGTCGACGATGGAAGGAGCGTCGACGGGATCGTCGAGGAACTAGTCAGCATCATGGATACAGGAGTCGACACGGTCGTCGTCGACGTAGTCCTAGTTGTCGTCATTGCCGTCGAAGCGATCTTTGTTGTCATCGTCGTCGACGTGGAGAAGGTGATCTTCGTCGACGAACAGGCATCAGGTGTCTTGAATACCGTTGACGGTGCAGGCGCCGTCGTCGCAGAGCCCGTCGACGAGGCTAATTTCACAGAGACCTCCTTTTTTACAGAAATCGTCGACGTACCTGTGGTTTTCACCGTCGACGACCGCTGTTTTTTGTCTGAAATGACCTCCTGTGTTGAAGTTGAAGGCTTTTTCACCCCTCTATCCTTCTCAGAGGGAGGTGAAGTGATAGTAGTAACCTTTTTCACCTTTTTTGAGGGTTGTGACTCCTCAGGCTTTCCCTGCCTCTCCTTTTCACCGTGGTGAGGAGATTTTTGGGAAGCAGGCCTGTCAGACCTATCAGAGGACCCTGGTAAGGCCTTGGGAAGGGACTCGCCTGAAGTAGAAGGGGGAGACCTACCCCTCTTCTGAGACTTCTTAGATGACACCATCGACGAGGAGCCCTCACTGTCTGAAGACACAAGGTCTTTACGGTCCTTCATCTTCTGAAGCCATGTGAGGAGACGTCCTTCCCTGTCCCTCATGGTCTTCGTGGAGAAGGTTCTGCAAATCTTGCAGTCCGTGGCTTTATGGTCCGGATACAGGCAGTATATACAGTCCATATGTTTGTCCTCGACAAACAACCTCTTCTTTGAGCAAGTAGCACAGGCTCTAAAAAGTGCTTTTTTCTCCTTGTCAGACATGACTAAAAGAAATCCAAGCTGTTGAAAAAAGTAGTTTAGAATTGAAGAAACTGAGCAGAGCTCAATGGAGACTCCCTTGCACAACGTGTGGTAGCAAATCTGACTCTCTGAGATTCTCTCAGGAAGGGTTTATGGGGTGAGGCTGCTCTGATTGGCTACTGCAAAAGTTTGGTCTCTTTTACAAAAAGAGGTGGATAAGCTACAAAATGAGATTAGGCCTAGGCCTCTTTTTTCACTTTGTGCTTACTACGAAGGTATTTTCTATTTACCGAGGCTCCAATTCCGACGGGGAATGATACAAAGTATGGGAATCTATGAAAGTTCCAATACTGGGGCAAAATTGTGTGATGGCTGGTGCATCTGGAACAGTTTGTTACAGTAAAGCTGGTAACCTCTTCAGAATGACATCTGACCTTTTCCAATGCATCTTCAAAAGGACTCATGTCTGTTGCAGAACACTTAGAACCTTACTGTCTACGTTAGTGTCATCCACATGTTTCCTCCAGAGAGCAACTCAATTGAATAAGAAAACAAGTTACTTACCTGTAACTTTGGTTCCCCAGTATTGGTAACTTTCATAGATTCCCATGCTTTGCATCATTCCCCGTCGTCGGAATGGGAGACTCGGTAAATAGAAAATACCATAGTAGTAAGCACAAAGTGAAAAAATAGGCCTAGGCCTCATCTCATTTTGTAGCTTATCCACCTCTTTTTGTAAAAGAGACCAAAATTCTGCAGTAGTCAATCAGAGCAGCCTCACCCCATAGAACCTTCCTGAGAGAAGCTCAGAGCCTCAGATTTTCGTAGCCGTTGTGAACAGCTATCCACCAAGACCAGAAGACTGAGCTTTCCCAGGGGAGGTGGGTGGGCGCATGGGAATCTATGAAAGTTACCAATACTGGGGAACCAAAGTTACAGGTAAGTAACTTGTTTTCTTGCCCCAGTATTGGAACTTTCATAGATTCCCAAGCTTTGTATCAGAGTAACCAGCAGTAAACAGAAAACGCATATTTTGCCACATATGAACCTGAAAATGTGATACATCTCTGATCAGAAAAGCAGAACACATTAGGATCATAAAAGACAACAAGAACACAGCAATACAAAATATGCGAATAGGAAGGCGGGATAGAAAAGGAAAGCTCACCGACTTATTGGAACAGATTCCTCAGAACTGCTTGGCCCACTGCCGCATCCTCCTTCACAGAAGAATCCAAACAGTAGTGGCGGGTGAAGGTGTGGACACTGCTCCACGTTGCTGCCCTGCAAATGTCCTTGATAGGGACTCCTGCGAATAGAGCCGCAGAAGAAGCCATTGATCTGGTGGAGTGAGCACGAACTGCTCGCTGCAGAGGTTTCCCAGCCGCCTGGTGGCAAAATTGTATAGCACTGGAAATCCAACGGGAAATACAAGCTTTAGAAACTGGACAACCCTTGCGTGGAGCACTGAAGGAAACAAAGAGCTGTGAAGATTTCCTGAAATGTTTCGTTCGTTCCAGGTAGAATTTCAGGCATCTGTGAATGTCCAGAGAGTGCAAAGTTCTTTCCGCGGGTGTAGAAGGCTTCGGAAAGAATGGTTTCAAGACTACCGGCTCATTTAGGTGGAATTCCGAAGGTACCTTCGGGATAAACTTAGGATTTGTTCGTAGAATCAGAACATTATTCTTAAACTGGAGAAATGGTTCCTCAATCGTGAAAGCTTGGAGCGCACTTACTCTTCGAGCCGATGTCAGGGCCAAGAGAAGAGCCAGTTTCCAGGAAAGAAACTTAAGGTCAGACTTATGAACAGGCTCAAAAGGGGTTTTCATGAGAGATGACAAAACTAGATTCAAATGCCAGGCCGGTGGTGGCGGCCGGACCGGAGGAAAGACCCTGAATAAACCCTTCAGGAACTGTTTCATAATCCTCGCTGACCATAGGGAAGGCCCTGAAGATGAACGTCTGAATCTAGAGATGGCTGCCAGATGGACTTTTACAGAAGATGGAGCCAATCCAGATTTCGCCAATGAAAGTATGTAAGGCAAGAGTTTGTGCGGAGAAGAAGTATATGGGTGTAAACCTTCCTTCCGGCACCAAACACAGAATCTCTTCCATTTAGCACGATAGGTCTTGTTGGTACTAGGGGCTCGAGCCTGAGCCAGAATGTCTCTACATTCCCCTGAGAGATCTAAACCTTGGAACTCTCTGAACTCAGGAGCCACGCTGTCAATCGCAGTGACTTCAAGTCCGGATGTAGAACCTGTCCGTGAGACATTGTTAGTAAAGTTGGAACAGGATGCAGGAGAACTGGCTGGTCCTGGGAGAGGAGAAGAAGTTCAGAGTACCAAAATTGTCTGGGCCATGCTGGAGCGATCAGAATCATCCTGCACGGTTCCACCTTGAGTTTGCTGATCAACCTCGGAATCAGTGGAATGGGAGGAAAGGCGTAAACAAAGGCGCCTGACCAGGCAATCAAAAGCGCATTCCCCAAGGATTCCCGATGGTGAACCCTGCTTGCGAAGGACAGGCATTTGGCGTTCTGGGGAGTCGCAAACAGGTCGATGGATGGTGTCCCCCATCGTGCAAAGAGTTCCTCCAGAACTGTTTGATCCAGTTCCCACTCGTGAGAGACTGTTCTCTGGCGACTCAAAGCGTCTGCCTTGACATTGAGTGTCCCCGCTAGATGTTCCGCTGAGAGGGATACATTGTTCTGGATTAACCAATTCCACAGCGTCTGGGCTTCCTTGGAGAGGGTGGAGGATCTTGTTCCACCCTGTTTGTTTATGTAGTGCATGGCTGTGGTGTTGTCCGTACGAACCAGCACTGCATGGTTGCGAATCCTCGGAAGAAAAGCTTGCAGAGCCAAACGGATAGCGAGAAGTTCCAGGAGGTTGATATGGAACTTGCTCTGTACTGGACTCCAATGACCGCTGATCTTTAGCTCTTGGAGGACCGCTCCCCATCCTTCCATGGAAGCATCCGTTGTTAAAATAAGGGGAGATGGTGGAAGTCGGAACGACAATCCCTTGGAAAGATTGTCTTTCAGCAACCACCAGCTGCCGGCTTTCCTCATTTCCTGGGTAACGACAATCCTGTCGTCGAAGGATCCTGTGACCTGCCGCCACTGTCTGTCCAATTGCTCTTGTAGTGGACGCATCCTGAGCCTGCAGTGCGGAACTAAAGGTATGCAAGATGAAATCGATCCGAGAAGCGATTTGTACCTGCAGACTGTCAGTGTCTTTCGAGATTGGAGAAGACGAGCTGAACACATTAGTTTGTTCTGGCGTTCCTCCGATGGGAGGGCTAAGCAGCTGTCTGTGTTCAGGATGGCCCCTAGGAACCTCGCTGACTTGGATGGGCATAGAACCGATTTTTCCCTGTTGAGTCGAAGACCTAGTCGCTCGAACAGATCTTTGCATGTCCGTACTGCATTGGACGCTTCTAGAACAGATGGAGCCTTTAGCAGCCAATCGTCCAGGTATGGAAATACTTGAATTGCTTGCTTTCTGAGAAAAGCTGCCACCGGAGCCAGAATCTTTGTGAAGATCCGCGGGGCGGACCGTAGACCAAATTGCAGTACTTTGAATTGAAAGTGGCTCTTGCCCACTGTAAATCGTAGATATTGCCTGTGAGCTGGATGAATTGGAACGGGGAAGTAGGCGTCTTCCAAATCTAGGGTCACCATATAATCCCCTGGATCGAGCAGACAAAGGATGTCTCTAAGAGTGACCATCCTGAAGGACAACTTCACAAGATAAGTGTTGAGCTGCCGTAGATCTAAAATTGGACGCCACTTGTCCTTTGTCTTCCGAACCAGGAAAAACCTGGAATAGAACCCTTTCCCCTTCTGCGAAAGGGGTACAGGGCTCTACCGCCCCCTTGGTGAAAAGTTGGTAGGCTTCGAGATTAAGGAGCCTGAGATGTTTGGGAGGGAAGGCATCCGGCGCTCTCGTTGGAGGAAGGTCTTGAAACTCCAATGTGTGTCCTTCTCTGACAATCTGTAGGACCCACTGATCCGATGTAATAATCATCCAGTTGTTTAGGCAATGGGCAATCCTGCCCCCCACTGATGTGAATGAGGGAACAGGAACAGTGGAAAGAGCCACCTGGCCGCTATTGTTTCCTGGTGTTGTCTCTTCTTTGCTGCCCCTGACGTCCTTTAGGCTGCTGGCGAGAGAAAGAACCTCTTTGAGAGTATTGAGGCTTATACGTCTGGCTGGACTGTGCTCCAGAAGAGTAGCGATTTTGATTTCCTCCACGATAAGAAGAAAAACCTCTACCTCTAGCCCCCCTGAAAGGTACTTTACGATACTGTAATGTACCCAAGGACTTAGCTGTATCCGTGTCCTTTTTGATGCCTTGCAGGGCCTCATCGACGTGCTTGCCAAACAGCATCTCACCGTCGTATGGTAGATCCAAGATCTTATTCTGCACCTCCTGCCTGAACCATGTGGCCTTTAACCACCCTTGGCGTCGCAGAACCGCCGAGCCGGCAAGTGCTCGGAATGCGGTGGTCGCTATATCCATTGCCACATCAATGACCTCCGAAGAGGCCCGTTCCCCTTCGAGCAAAATCTTCTTTTCCTCCTCTTTAGAAGAATCCTGCAGTTCTTCTACAAATGGAGCAAGGTCGCACCACATTTGCCGATCATAGCGTCCCAGAATCGCTAAAGCATTGGCTGCTCTAACCAGGAGACTGGCCATAGCTGAAAATCTTTTGCCTACATTGTCTAGGCGCCTGCCCTCCTTATCCAGCGGTGTAGTCATCGGCGTAGAAGGATTCTTGGATTTGCTCTGGGCGGCCTGAGAAATGACCGAATCCGGTTTCGGTTGGCCAAGCAAACATGCCGGACTGCCATCAGGTGCCTTGTACTTCTTTTCCAGTCTCGGTAGCACCGGGAGGACTGTGGCCGGATTATGCATAGCCTTCAAGCCCTCAGACCAGACATGCTCAATGATCGGTATGGACCTCACTGATTTTCTGAATGGTTCTTTAAAGTCATACAAGAAGCAATCCGATTGAACCGTGGTCACTGGGAGACCAAATCTTTTGGATGCCCTGTCCATTAGGTTGTGAAACCCTCCAACGTCCGCTGGAGGCGAAGTATTGTTATCTGGATCTGTGTTGTCTGGATCTATAGGGTCAGCAGTATTCCACGGCGCCTGTTGATCTTGATCAGGATCCGCTTGCTGGTCCGCATCTGAAGAAGCAGCGTCATCATCAGTATCCTGCACCTGTACCACCTCTTGTGGGCACACTTCCGGCTCAGTGGCACGCTCTTGGAGGCAAAGAAAGGTCTGCCACAGGTCGTAATGTCTGAGGCGGAGGTGTTGGGGGCGCACTTGTTGGGTTTCTGGAGGAGCAGGGAAACGTTGCCGGTAGTCCTGCAACATAAGTTGTAAACCCGCAACTAAGGTGGATGGTATTGCCACCATCCCTTCAGGTACCCGACGCACAGGATGCTGTGAAGGCATGTGCCTGGTAGTAGTGTGCTCCTCCGCATAATAATGTTCTGGAACATAGTGCTGTCGTTCCATCTGCTCTTCCTCAGAGCTAACCTCCTGAACCTTCTCCTGGAGGTCAGATGGGCTATAGGCTTGCCCAAATTCACTAAAAGTCTCTTCATCAGAGTCCTCTTCCAACAGTAGGCTAGGTGGTAATCTCTGAACCTGGCGAGGAGACGTCATCTCTGGCGTTATTTGCCTCCTTTTACGCGAAAAAACATGTTTTTCAGAAAATTCCGTCGTCGACGGCAAGTTCTTATGGGTCTGCGTCGATGGTGGAAGTGCAGACGTAGACACTGTCCTCGTCGTCGGGGGTTGCGCCGTCGACTAGGTGGAACTCATCGACGATGGTGGTATCGTCGACGGGATAGTCGACGAGCTTGTCGTCAGCAACATGGTAACCGGCGTCGTCGACATAGTCGTCCTAGTCGTCGACACCGCCGTCGACGCCAGCTTTGCAGTCATTGTCGTCGACGTGGAGATGGTCACCCTCGTCGACGACGAACAGGAATCTGGAGCCTTGAAAACAGTCGACGGTGTAGGCGTCGTCGACACAGCCGTCGTCGACGAGCCCGTCGACGAGGCAACCTTGGCAGAGTAGTCCTTTTTAACACTCGTCGACGACGTACCTGATAGTTTAATCGTCGACGACTTCTGCCTTTTGTCTGAAGCGACCTCCTGAACAGGAGTTGAAGGCTTCTTGACCCCTCGATCCTTCTCCGAGGGAGGTGAAGAGATTGTTGAAGACTTTTTCACCTTCTTTGAGGACTGTTCCTCAGGCTTACCCTGCCTCTCCTTTTCACCGTGGTGAGGAGATTTTTGGGCAGCAGGCCTGTCAGACCTATCAGAGGTCCCTGGTAAGGCCTTGTGACGGGACTCTTCTGAAGCAGAAAGGGGGGACCTACCCCTCTTCAGAGACTTCCTGGATGACACCATCGACTAGGAGCCCTCACTGTCCGAAGAGATAATATCCTTCCGGTCCTTCATCTTTTGAAGCCATGTGAGGAGACGTCCTTCCCTGTCCCTCAAGGTCTTTGCTGAGAAGGATCTGCAAATCGGACAGCCTGTTGGTTTATGGTCCGGATACAAGCAGTAGATACAATCCTCGTGTTTGTCCTCGACAAACAACCTCTTTTTAGAGCAGGTGGCACAGGCTCTAAAAAGGGCTTTCTTCTCCGACATGATGAGTAAATATCCAAGTAGTTGAAGAAATAACAAGAAAACTGAAGAAAACTGCGCAGAGCTCAATGGAGACTCCCTTGCACAACGTGCGGTAGAAAATCTGAGGCTCTGAGCTTCTCTCAGGAAGGTTCTATGGGGTGAGGCTGCTCTGATTGGCTACTGCAGAATTTTGGTCTCTTTTACAAAAAGAGGTGGATAAGCTACAAAATGAGATTAGGCCTAGGCCTATTTTTTCACTTTGTGCTTACTACTATGGTATTTTCTATTTACCGAGGCTCCCATTCCGACGACGGGGAATGATACAAAGCATGGGAATCTATGAAAGTTCCAATACTGGGGCAACATCCAGGACCCTGCTTTAGACCCCTGGACTAAGAAATGCATCACAGGCAACAATGCCTTTGTAACAAGGTTCCAGACAACTATCTACATCCAACTGACAATATCCATCACCAAGTCAGTTATTTCAACTGAAGCTTTCGCCTTCCCTCAAACCTGTTCTACAGCATAAAGTCTAAGAATGGGGTAAAGTGACATTTGTCTATCACATCTTCCTAAATCAGCCAAAGAGTTAACTGTTCTCATCAAGGCTGCAGCCATGGTGGATACTCTTGCTGATTGGGGTCCTACATTCCATATAGTACGGGGCCACGCAGAGCATGGATGGATGGATTCAGGGACCAGCTCTGAGCAGCTTTCACTACAAATTCAGCCCCACTTGATATGCAGGAGGATTCTCTGGGGCTTTACTTTTTCCATGCGCTGAACCACCACTTACTGTTGCGGTAGTCTGAATTACTACCAGGCCCTTCTATGTGGATTATCATGGAAATTGCTTTCACTGGCTTTCACTGCAGATCTTTGAAATCAGAAAAATCAACCCATATTTTCAGAATCCATCTCAAAGCTCTCTCAATTAGTGAAGCCATGCCATACATCAAATTATAACATTTGTCAGTCATAACTTCTGCATTACTTCTACCAAGAAAATAACATGGACATTACTAGTTTTGCCATCATTTACACAATATTCACTTATCTTAATGTAATCACATAATTCCATGAACTTTAATATACAACACAATTGTCCACCTCAATGACAAATTCTTATGGTGGTCAAAAACTAGAGTTCAAAAAACTTAAAAGGAGTGTATTTTTAAAAGACAAGCTCCTTGACATAATTTTATCAGCCACTATGTATAATGAGGACTAATAAGTCACAAGCCCATCTGAAGCATAGGACTAACATGCCAGTCATTGGTGAAGCTTCACATGGCTAAACCGAGTCAGAAAATCACTATTGGAAGTTTGGGAAGGATTGAGGGGACATGGTCCAAGTCTTAGGGGAGTGAGAAAAAGTTTCTACATACTGGCAGCAAATATGGTCTACTTGAGGAAGAAATGGGAGCCTTTAATACTTCATGCACAAACTGCACTTCTGCGTGATTTCTAAGGGATGCCTGTTCTAACCAAGCACTTGACATCAATGTTGCTGGTTATGGCAAAAATTGGAATACCGAGACCCTGGAAGACCAGGAAAATCCCATCACATGCAGTGGCTTGAAAACATTGGTATGAAGCTGCAAGTTTTGAAAAAACGGACTGACATTTGGGGTGGCTTTGTCTCACTGAGTAATGCAGGAGAGAGCCAAGTTTGTCGACAGACTTGGTTGACTTCAAATCTTAGTGCGGGTGGGCGGGATGCAAGAAATAGGGCACTCATTTATTTCAATGCCAAATTAATACACTAATACAGAGGGTTGAATCTATTTTGTATTAAACTTATATGACTAATGTGAAATGTTTCTTGAAAATAATGGTTATAAAAGAATGCCAGTGATTTGGCTTCTCAGGGTTCCAATATTTAAATGTGCTTCTCAGTAAAACCATTCAGTCACATAAAAAACTCCCTTTAGATATCAATGAACAAACCTCACAATTTATAATCCCCATAATCTCTCATCATTTCTTGTACTCCCCTTAAATCAAGGTGAAAACCCCGAGAAATTAATATTTTATTTGTAAAAATAAAAGGAGATGTCCATTTATGTATGTCTCCAAGTCAGATGTTTATGCAACCGGTAGAGGTACCCGGGGAGTCGGGTGGGCGCATAAGACTACAGCTCTATAAGTCAAGAACAGATGCATACTGGGTAAGTAGCATTTTCCGTTAAGAGTCATGAGCTGTAGATCATATGCTGTGCATAGACTATATAGCAGTTATCCCCCAAAGATGTGGCTAACCTGTATCTGTTGCAGTGGTCTTAAATAGTGCAAGTAAAACTGCCTGACCCACTCTAGCTTTTTTTCTTGTTAACACATCTACAAATTAGTGCAGAGTGAATGTATGAGGTGTAGACCATGTTGCAGCTTTGCATACGTCATCTATGGGTATTTCCGAAGAATGCCATAGAAGACTCCAGTTTGCGTGTAGTGAGTTCTGGAAAATGGGGGGGCTGTTCACGTTAGTTTTGCTTTTGAATAGCATATTTGAATGCACCAGACTATCCATCTTGCAATACCTCATTGATATGAGATTGCCTTTGTGTGGTGGAGCAAAAGCAACAAAAGGTTGATTTGTGTTACAGAAAGGTTGTCCTTTTTATGTAATAAAGCAATGCTCTCTTCACATCCAATGTGTGCAGGCCACATTCTGCCACTGAATCTGGTTGAGGGAAGAACACAGGTAACTAAACAGATTGATATGAAAAGCAGAAATTACTTCAGGAAGGAATTTTAGATTAGACCGAAGAACCACTTTATTTTGGTGCATTTGTAAAAAGGGTTCTTCTATAGTGAATGCCTGTAGCTCACCAACTCTTCTGAGTGATATGATAACAAGGAAAGTATTTTTCCTTGTGAGAAATTGCAGTTCACATTTGTGCACAGAATGCACTATGTATAGTCTAATCAGCATTACCATTCACTTTTCTGCAGGAAGCCATAATTGGTGTCCTGCGACCAAAGGTTAAGAGCACTTAAATGAAACTGGTTTACTTCAGGAAAAAGCCTTCATGTTGGTTGAGCACTGAGTTTCAACCTATATGCCAGCATGCTGTTTTTCGCAGCCTGACAGGCAGATTAAGTAAGCAATCTGCTACTTAGACTTTCCCTCCAAATATCAATAACTAGAACTGCCAAAGTAACTTAAGTTCCAGTAAAAGTTCTGCAACTATACTCAAAGAGAATTGATTTGTAATTCTGAAAGTCACATGGAGGCTTGAGACACGATTGAAAGGCCTTAAAACCTAGATCCAATAAAGTATTACATTAATAAACGGGAAAAAGGGGCAAAAACAGGATCAAACCAAAACTGAAATAAAAGTTCACCTTCACTGTGAAAATGGTGAAGCCTCCACATCGGTTAGCAACCCGTCACTGACAGTTCAAATCAATGGATGACTTTCAGAAGCCTTTATTGTAAGGATCCCTTCCTATGGTTTTCAAAAGGATACTAGATAAAATCAGGCCTCATTCTGCAATCCATAGGAAGTGATGTTCGATTAGTTTAGGAACCCCTTTGCACTTTCATATTCCTAAAGGATGAGCTTTAACCTGGCCTCACACCTGCACCATTATGAAGCTACTTGTCTCATTTATCATTTTTAAATACTCTCCAGAACAACCCTCCGGTAGAACTCCAAACTTGAGGCCTGTCTGGGACCTAAGAAAATACCTGGGGTGTCTACACCTTTATGTAGTTATACTAACTTAAAACCATTAAAGATGGTAAAAAAAATTCAATATCTCCAAAGCAACCAACACCCTTAGAGGCTTATATCTGTAAGATCCCTTTCTGCAGGTACGGAATATTCATGACATTGCATTTTTAGTAACTTAATCTACAACAGATCTCATTCTAGAAAACTATACAATACTACAACCATTAGCTTAGAAAATGGAGTAGTTATTAATCCAATGGCTAGTCTATCCTGCCAAGTAAAGGCACATCCGACTACCACAGTACACCATAAAAAATGTTCTAGAAAGCAAGCAAAATAATGTGAGAAACCTTGTTTGAAAGGTATAAATGTTAGCATTTAATTTACTATGCCTGAAGATTTGCAACATCTAGTCATGCAAGCATACCAGTCTACCTACAAAGGCCACAAAGTATGTAGCCAAACTGAGTGGATCATAAGTAAATGCTCACATGCCAGGGAATTCTAGCCACGACTAGCAAGGCTACACCATCACTAGTCATATCCCCATAAGGAGCACGTTACCTTAGCAGCCTGCGCCAGGTTTGTCGACTGCTGCCTCCTGCGCTGGAAATAAGGTCTGTTACGCTGTCTTTGGGGTTCAGGGCGTGCAGCTCCTTCTGGCGCGGGTTTGATCTCTCCGTCCCCTCCTTCTGTTGTCGGCTGCTGTGGGGGACGTGGGCGGAAAGGTCTGGTTGTTGAATAAAGGAAACAAAAATGAGATAACTAAACCCTTTCAAAACCTCACATTCACCTGCAACCAGCTTGCGTCCATCCTCATGGACTATAACGAACACACATCCTGCAACGACAATATGAAGGTTGTCAGAAAAACTGACTTGTAGGTACCTGCGGAACCTGGGGCGGAAGCGACGTGGTTGGGGCCTCTCCTGACCTGCCTCTGCAGGTTGCTGATCTTGAACCGGCTGAGTAGTGTCTTTGGGCTCCTCGTTCTCAGTACCCTAAGAAAAGGACAATTAATAAACTGGTGTACACAACAGCACCCCAAAAACATTTATATCTAGAACAGAGAACATTAAAGCAGATGCTAAAGGAAATGTATTTATTTCTTTATAACAGCATTTGTAAAGCGCGAACGAAGGCCCTTGGGCATCTCGGCGCTGAGTAACTGCAATGTTTAGCCAACAAGGGGAGCTGAAGTTCATTGATTAAAAAGCCAGGTTTTGAGGTTTTTGCGGAAAGACCAGAGGGAGGTACTGGTCTTGATTGAGTGAGGCAGTGTGTTCCACAATTTCGGTGCGGCTACGAGAAATCTTCTGTCACCCCAGTTGACAGATTTGGTTCGGGGGACCACCAGTTCCAAGGAACTGGAGGAGCGCAGTGTTCTGGAAGGGCAGTAGGGGGTTAGGTTCTGAGTGAAGAACACTGGTCATGCATTGTGTAAGGCCTTGTATACCAAGCACAAGGATTTGAACTTAATCCTTTTCTTCACCGGAAGCCAGTGAAGTTGTCTTATGGTGGGTGACACCGGTTGATATTTGGGGATTCGCCCTAGGAGCCTGGCGGCCGCGTTCTGAATAGCCTGCATTTTCGATAACACTCTCCTGGGCACCTAGAAACAGAGTGTTACAATAGTCTAGGGTGGCGAGTACCAGGGAGGAAATTGAAGCAACTGGACTTGCTCCTGCACGGTCGCTCCCCTCGCTCCCTTGGCACTGGAAGGAGTACTGGTATCGTGAACTGCTCATTTTCCATCATCACTGCGCTGCTTGCATTGATTGGTATCGTGAATTGCTCATTTGTAATCTTCACCGCGCTGCTTGCATTGATTGGTATCGTGAATTGCTCATTTGTAATCTTCACCGCGCTGCTTGCATTGATTGGTATCGTGAATTGCTCATTTTTTTTTTAATCTTCACTGCGCGGCTTGCATTGACTGGATACTGCGCTCCTGCACAGAACTGGTTCCTTTACTATCTGCTGCCTGCTGCACATATTAAATGTCATAGCGCTTCTGCACGCAATTAGAGTTTACATTTACATGTGTGCTGCCTGGCATTTGTTTTCTCAGCGCTTCTGGCCGGACCCACCAGTGGTGTGTAACTGTATGATAATAGCTCAGGCTTGACTCGGACTGTGCCCCGGTTTCGTTTTGAATCAGCCCGCCACCATCTTGTTGTTGTTGTCAGTTCTCCTGGCCCGCCTCTACCTCCCCGAGACCGCCTCCCAGCGGCCCCTCCCATGCTCCGCCCCCTCCACTATCCATTTATGTCAGATGTCCCAACACGCAGCGTCCACGCGCTACGGCCGCGCAGAAGGTGCGCCAAAGGTGCGCCAAAGGTAAGCCCGTCTACGCCCGTCCGCGCCTGGACCACGCCCAGCGCCAGACCCCCTGGTCCTCGCGCTGCCCAGCCCTCCCGCATTACCTACGATGCCGCCACTCTCCTAGCCCTTAACCCCGGTCGCTCCCCCAACTGCGTCCAAGCCGCCCCTGGACAAACCCATGGACCTTACTCCTGCTACTCCTGCAAATTCAGCAGCACCGACAACATCTCCGTTTCGACCACACCACTGACTCCCGAACCCAACCACCTACAATGCATCCTTCTCAACACCCGATCAGTCCACAGGCACGCCATTGACCTATGGAATCTACTAGACACCATTTCTCCAGACATCGCCTTCCTAACAGAAACATAGATGAATGCTTCCTCCGCACCAGACATCACCATTGCCATCCCGGAAGACTACAAGATCACTCGCAAAGACCGTACCAGCCACACAGGAGGAGGAATCGCTATCGTTCATAAGAAATCAATCCGCATCTCAACCAGCTCTGACGCCAACCTCGCCAACTCCGAACACCTTCACTTCCAGATCCACATCGACCCCAAAACCACACTCAGAGGCACCCTCCTCTACAGACCACCAGGACCCCGCGCAAAATTCAGTGAAGACATCACGGACTTCATCACTCCACACGCGCTCCCTTCCAAAGAATACATCCTTCTGGGAGACCTCAACTTTCACCTTGAAAAGATCAACGACCGCAACACCACCACCCTCCTGGACAACCTCGGACTTAAACTGGTCACTTCCCCCACCCACATCGCAGGTCACACACTCGACCCCATCTTCACCTCCAGCAATCATGCCTCCTTCAGCCACACTACGGATCTCCTCTGGACTGACCACAGCTGCGTTCACTTCACTTACAACAAGCCCAAACCCACCAACCACCTCCAACCAACTCTGCAAAGAAACTGGAACAAAATCTCCACCGACCAGATCTCCTCTTCGCTCCTTCTAAACACCCCAGCCCACTCCTCGGACCCAAACCTAGCCGCCGCCAACTTCACCCGATGGTTATCCAACACCGCCGACACCTTAGCACCACTGAAAAAACGTCAAAGCAAACCTGGCAACAAGAAGGCCTCATGGTTCAACGATGATCTTAAGAAGTCCAAGAAACGCTGCCGCACCCTTGAAAAAGCGTGGAAAAAAGACCCAACCACCAGCACCAAGGACGCCTTCAAAAACGCCACCCGCACTCACCACCAACTAATCCGAAAGGCCAAGAAAACAGCATTCAAGGATAGACTTGACAACAACGCCCACAACAGCAAGGAACTTTTCAACATCGTCAAGGAGTTTTCCAATCCCTCGGCCAACCCCAACGACATCACCCCCTCTCAAGCCCTCTGCGACTCCCTAGCCTCATTCTTCCACAACAAGATTGCAGACATCCACAACAGCTTCGACAACCAACCCGGAGCCCAACCCACCCAACCACATGCTGAACACTCTCCCCCCGCGAACACCCTTAACGACTGGAACCCAATTTCCACTGAGGACACCATCCGCCTGATGAACTCCATCCACTCAGGATCCCCCACAGACCCATGCCCTCACCACATCTTCAACAAAGCAGACTCCGTCATAGCACCGCACCTCCGAGACGTCATCAACTGCTCCTTCAACTCCGCCACCTTTCCGGAAAACTGGAAACACGCTGAACTCACCGCCCTTCTGAAAAAACCCACAGCGGACCCCACCGAACTCAAAAATTACCGCCCCATCTCGCTCCTTCCATTCCCGGCCAAGGTTATCGAGAAAGCTGTCAACAACCAGCTCGCTGCTTTCCTCGAAGCCAACAATTCCCTCGACTCCTCACAATCTGGCTTCCGAGCAAAACACAGCACTGAGACCGCCCTCATCGCAGCAACAGACGACATTCGAACTCTACTGGACAATGGAGACACAGTCGCCCTCATCCTCCTCGACCTCTCTGCAGCATTCGACACAGTCTGCCACAGCACCCTTTTACAACGCCTCAGCAACATCGGAATTCATGGAAAAGCACTTGAATGGATCACCTCGTTCCTCACCGGAAGAACCCAGAGAGTCCGCCTTCCACCATTCAAGTCCGAGGCCACCGAAGTCATCTGTGGCGTACCACAAGGTTCCTCCCTCAGCCCCACCCTCTTCAACGTATACATGAGCCCCCTCGCGACCATCGCCCGCCAACACAACCTCAACATCATCTCTTACGCGGATGACACTCAACTGATCCTTTCTCTCACCAAGGACCCCAACACCGCCAAAACTAACCTACACGAAGGAATGAAAGAAGTTGCTGAATGGATGAAACACAGCCGTCTGAAACTGAACTCAGATAAAACAGAAGTCCTCATCCTAGGTACATCCCCCTCTGCATGGGATGACTCTTGGTGGCCGGAAGCCCTTGGAAAAGCACCCATCCCGACAGACCACGCACGGAACCTAGGCGTTATCCTAGATTCTTCACTTTCAATGAACAGACAAGTCAGCGCCGTATCCTCATCCTGCTTCAACATTCTTCGCATGCTCAAAAAAACATTTCGCTGGATCCCCACCGAAACCAGGAAAACAGTCACCCATGCTCTGGTCACGAGCCGACTGGACTACAGAAACACCCTCTACGCAGGCACTACCGCTAAACTCCAAAAGAAACTCCAACGAATCCAAAACGCCTCAGCCAGAATCATATTAGACATCCCACGCAACGAACACATCTCTGGTCACCTGAAAGACCTCCACTGGCTACCCGTCAATAAGAGAATCACTTTCCGACTGCTAACCCACGCACACAAATCACTCTACGACATCGGACCAGAATGCCTCAACTCAAGACTGTCCTACACCCCCTCCCGCCAGCTACGCTCCTCCAGCCAAGCCCTCGCCACTGTACCTCGCATCAACAAGACCACAATGGGAGGTAGATCCTTCTCTTACCTGGCTGCTAAAACATGGAACTCACTCCCCACTCACCTTCGCCTTACCCAGAACCACCTAGCTTTCAGAAAGCAACTTAAAACGTGGATATTTGACAAGTAATCCTCCTCCCCCTCCTCAGCGCCTTGAGACCCTCTGGGTATGTAGTGCGCTATATAAATCCTATGACTTGACTTGACTTGACTGACTTAGCAACAAAGTAAAGGTGGAGTGCACTGTTGAACAAGGCTAAATTCCAGCAACTGGGGGAGGGACGTGGTCTTTACTTTGCATTTCTTAAAGATGCATACAAGTGCAGTTGATGTTAGTTATTTCAATGCAATAATAAACATGAGGCTTATGATACAGAAAGGTCCATCTGTGATACACATTACTGCATTTGTTTCAGACCAAAAATAAAAATAAAATCACATGGTATTTATATGCAAATTTAGAAGCAGTAAGAACATTACACATGACATGTTTGAGGTAATGGCTGCAATAGAGTTCACAAGGTTTTGTCTGAGAAAATAACATGATTCTGCTACAGTACATACAATTGCAAAAGCTAGCCTACAAGCTAGGTTTAAGTAATGCACACACCTCCGATGATGCTGGTTGTTGCTGTCTATTTTGGGGACGTGGGCCCCGCACAAATCTACGACGGTAAAAGAATGGTGGTGGGCGCCTCCGCTGTGGTCGCTGTTGCTGCGGTGAGGAGTCTTCGGTCCGCTCTCCTTCACTGACTTGCTCAGAGGGAGCACCTTCCCCGCCAGACTCCCCTTGCTGGTCCAACCTGGGCTGAAAGAATCTGCGACGGAAACGGCGGCGGTTTGGAGCGTATCTGCTGCCCTTGACTGGCACCCCCCCTGGCCCAGTCACATTCGCTGCCTCTGCACCCTGGAGTGAGAACAAGAGCCACACTTTAGAAACTGAAGGCAAAATGTTCATATGTGATGCATTATTAAACTTTCAATCTCCCCTCGGGTGTTCACCCTCGCAATAAAGCTAAATCCCAGCAATCTGCCCAAGGATTTTCTGCCTTTTTTTTCTGTACAGCTGCTGAACATATAAGCTCCATTTTCACAGGGAGCAAGTAGCAATTACAGTCTGTATTAAGCTGAAGGCATTTGGACACCAGGTACACTAGCAGAGTAAGGACTGCTTTACAGCTCAGCCACCAACTCTTTGCACTAAGCTGGATGTAGGTGTTCCCACGCAAGTCTTAGGAGTAGAAAAGCCCCGTCTGCACGCAGGGACATTGGCACACGTATACATGTATATTCTTAAGTTGGAGGTAGCCACCTCAGTGCTGAACAGTCTAGTGGCACCTCTACAATTCTGAAAGGAGATTTAACTGCATTTGTTCTGCATATGTTGTAATATAATTTTGAAACCACATTTCAGCATTTAGCAAGAAATCAGTCTAAATAAAAACCAATCTAAAACTGTTTGGATGGTTTAGGACGTCAGTGACCATACTGAAGGCTACCAGATAACACCAGGACTGGACCAACAAACACGAAGGGGGGATCGCAATGATCTACAGGGACAGTCTGCTCAACATCCCCTAATGACCAGACACTGGTAACGGAATGCCTTAACTTCCTACTACACAGATTGAAAAAGCACCAGAGACACCATTGCTTGCAGATAAGGCCCACACCAAATTTTGCAATGCATTCCCAGAACTCATCACCACACTCAATCTACTCAGAACCTAATCTTTCTATGGGACCTCAAATTCCATCTCACCGACCCCAGCAATTACAACACCAGCGACCTCTTGGAGAGCAAGAGCAGCATCAGTCTCAAGCAGCTTGTCACTGACCCTACCCACATTGTGCGACTTGCTTAACCCCTTTTCCACCTCCAGTGACCAAGTCGGGTACAATGACTCCACTAACTTGATCGGACCATTAAAGCATACACTTCATCTCAGGACCCATTTAAGTCTGCATTGTGCCCCCCCCCGCCCCTTTAAATCCACTCAAAGAAACTCGAAGAGCATCAGACCAGTGGACCACTACTCCCACCTGCCAGACTATACGACCAGAAACCAGCAACAAAAAACCCTCCCAGATAGAACAGACTCAATCGCCCACCAAGACAGCCAAGGTTAAAACTAAGCAAAGAGCAAGCTGGTTCACCAAGGAACTGCACGCCACCAACTACAACTGCCAACAACTAAAGTGGAGCCTGAGCAAAAAGAGGCAGACCACACTGCCTTTAGGACAGCTGTCAACCAGTACCACCACCACCTGGAGAACATATCAAAGACCACGCAAACCATAGTAAGGAACTCTTCATCATGGAGTTCACCAATCCTGCAGCACCCAAAATCTCTCTCCCAGGAACTATTGAACCTTTTGGACTTCTTCCATTAAACAATATCAATCTACAAAACTTCAATCCCTAGCCTTCCGCTGCCAACAGAATCAACCAACTCGCTCACTCAAACTCAATACATCTGCTAACGCACTGAGAACCCCCCTCACCACACAAGAGACTATCTCCATCATGAACACTGTCTCAGGAGCACCCATGGACCCAAGCCCCCACCCGGTCTTCAACCTCAGTAGCAAGACTATCGTGATTAGCTCAGAAAGATCCTAAACCACTTCATTACCATGGCCTCCTTCTGGCGGACTGGGAACACGCTGAAGTAAGGCCCCTCCTGAAAAAACCATCTACAGACCCAGCCGAACTAAAAAACTAGCAGCCCATCTCTGCTCCCCTATCCAGCAAAAATCCTAGAAAGTGATCGGCCAGGAACTCGCCCAGTACAGAGAAGACCACACCTTCCTGGACCCCTCCCAATACAGATTCCTAGCCAACCCCAGCACTGAGACAGCCCTATAGACCAATTCCAGCAGATCAAGGGCCATCACCCCTTTAACCAATTGAACAGATCTAGACGCCACCAGTTTAATCAATGTAGTATCCTCTTATTCCGCTGTACCCTCTATGTTCCAGCTGTCCAATAGCCCCCGAGTCAGGGCACTTTGTCCGTGATAAGAGCCTTGATTTCCACATAGGTTCTCCGACTCCAGCAACCTGATCCTGGCAGTTATTCTTCTCAAGATGCCTTTTGGGGTCTAAAGAGGTTAGTCTCATCTAGGGGGGGGTCCAGGCATCTGGCCTGCCTTACAGCCCTGACAGTCCAAGTCAATTCCGTCCATTGTGCAACTATTGGCGGGGGAGCTCCCTTTAAAGGCAGGCTCTTAGCTGTAACCCTGCAATGACCTTAAAGTATACTGACGCAGGCTCACCGAAACTGCTTGTGTCCCTACGCCCTTTAACGGTTCAGACATCCTGTTGCTGCTGCCCATACATTTCGACCCTACAGCCCACGTGGAAACTGCATTCCCCAAAGGCAAGTCAGTAGCCGATCAACCTATTTCGTTGTCACCTGACCCACTCGATCGATCCAAGGATGATGCCCGGTGGTCCTTGGCAGTCTATCTACTCAAATATTGGGAATATATTAGAAGGCTTCATCTACTATTTAAAGATTCCTCTTTTATATAAGCTCTTTACTTTGCTTTTTACCCTCCTTGAAAGACTAGTCCTTACTATATTCTCTGTGAGGCTGCAGATTTGATTGCCCAGGACTAGCTCAATTGTAATTCATGGATCTCTTAGCATCACACTTTTCTTGCTCACACTTGTCCGAGTAACACTGTCTCGGACTCTGCTCCCGCTGTTATATTGGGAACTTAATTCCTCCTCCTGACTTCATTTTAACACTGACCAACTCCTCCAGCAATACGCTTGTTTTCAGGTAAGAAATCACCTTGGAATTCTTAATGCCCTTCACCGGTGCTCAATACTTCTGGGAGAGCACTGAGATGGTCTATAAAGGGAGTACATAAGCACAGTTTATCTAAATACAGAGCTCTTAACTTAAAGTCCAATTGAGTTAGTTTGCTCTATTTCTGCCAGATGTGTTGCAAATGACTGAAGTAGGTATATCTGAAGTTCCATTTTACTAGACTGCCGAAGTGCCCTAGGAATTACATTCTGCCGGGCACTTCTATGCTCCAACGTGGAGATCTTTTCCGAAACCAAATCTGAAACAGGGATTTTTTTAATGCAGATTTATATAGCGCAAACTCTACCCAAAGGTATTGGAGCGCTTTACATGAGCACCGGTTACGTTACACAAAGACACATTCAAGCACCGAGAGATTAAGTGATTTGCCCAGAATCCTAGGAAGTGGATGCGACCCAGAGGCTTGAACTTTTGTTTCCAGCACCAATGTCAGCAATCTAGCCAGCGGAAAACATCCTCTAGTCCACATCCTCACTTGCAAGCCCTCGGTCCAATCATTGGCATGTTAAGCATGTCCTATTTGTGCTTCCATGGCAGCTAAAAGCTGATGTGAAAAATGTCCTTACTCTTGATCCACGGCATGACTATTTCTGGGATAAAGGATGGAGAGTTTATAACTTTACCGAAAAATTCGTTCCTAAAGGGGCATTCAACTTTATGGTGAAAAAGTGAGCATTCCCTGGGTCCTTGCTTTGCAGCACTTGGAGAACTACTAAAATTGTTAGTCGATTCAGCCAATGCGTACTAGATTTGTTATAACCGATCTTGAAAGCCTGGGACAGTAAGGAGGGTGCCTGATCAATTTCGACCTAGTTTTGGGGTAGGCTGTCAATCGTGGCAGGGTTCAAGGTGCTCTGCACCACTTGCTGGCAACTTAAATTGTCTACTACTGAAGCTTCATCTAACAGATTCAGACAATTGCAAACACACTGCCAAAGGGGATTTGGAGCGAATGCTGAATAAGTTAGGCCCCAAAGGTGAAGTGTGTTCTAAACTAGTCCAAACCAGGACCATTGCACCATTGACTAAAGGCAAATCCAAAGGCACACTGGCAGACCGAAAATAATTCCAGATTGAGCCTCTTGTAGAGCGAGTCCGCCGTCCCTCTGTTACAGAGCACAGACTGCTTCCCCCTTCCTCCGCGACAGGTTTTCCACTTCTGGTGATTTTATTTCCATAGTGGGCTGCATGGGTTTACGCCTCATTTTTGGATTGGACAAGGGCTTTGGTATGTTTTGAATATGGTCTTATTCTTGAACCCGACCAGATATACATTCCCTTGGTAGGGGGAACTTTAGATCAGGCAGCGAAGAAAGCCTATCCCACTTGCTCCACTTATCAACCCACAGAACTCCTTTCCAGGCAAAGAGACTACTAACCACTTAAAAGTAAAGCTTACCATGGTTGCTTTATTTAGCTGATGAATGATTGTGTCACTTTAAAATCACTATTTGTACTCCCAGACTTCCAGGCTGGAGCAAGGCAATGGATCACAGCAATGTAGTGCAACAGTAGCACTACTAGTAACGTCCTCAGTGAAAAAGTTACCAAGGGGGTATGGAGGTTATTGGGCGATCACTCAAGCTGCACTGGACACTGGTCAGGCCACCTCCGTGGGTCTCCTGCAGGCTGTAGCTAGCTGCTACACTAGTCTGCCACCCCCTGCCTGCCGAACCCTCCCCCCGCTCCATCTACTTGGTTGCAGGAGCTGGGGCCCGTTAGGTGTGATGGCAATGTAGCAACAAGCTCTCCATATTCTGAGGGCCAAGACAGCTGCAAAGGACATCCGCTTGCCTGCTCCCCCAGCCGCTGCACCACTGCCGCCACTTCTTCAGTATCTTCCTACAATCCACAATTCCCATTACAAGTAAGCCTGGGCAGAGTTCTGATACACAGAACTCTGCGAAGTACAAAAGATTAAAGCACTACCCAGAGTTCCACGAGCAGCAGAGTGTGTTGGATAAATGTTACTCCGGTGATTCTGTGCCAGGTGCATGTCTGCATTGTGCAATCATCGCTAACAGCACCATGCATAGCGCAAGCGGGCGCTACTTTTCTGCCGCTAGAGTAGATTTTTACCAAAGCGGCAACTTGCTCAAAGCGAACGGAATGTTCTCAACGTAAGCGGTTGCGACCACTCGCAATGAGAAATCTGACCACCTGCATGAGAAATCTGGGAGGTTGATTTTCCACACTCCTGCTTGCCAACTTTGAAAACGACCGAGAAAGAAAAAACCTCGCTGCGAGGTGGATTTTCCTCTCGCCACTTTGACACTGACAAACGCGAGTGAGGAAAAAACTGAGCTCCGCTAGGCAGAGCAGAGTTTTTTGGAACTCTGCGAGCTCCACATAACGCAAAGTGCAAAATCTCCACAAACTCCAGGAGTGGAGCTCACCGCCCAGACTGAATTACAAGTAACATTACATTCTGAATTTTAAGATGCCAATAGTCAAATGTGGGCCAGTGTAGCAGGCGTATCCCTACTCTGCAGCTGTCCATGTAGGAAATAAAGCATTACACCCAAGGAACAAAAGAAATCTGGGCGCGTTAATTAGATGGAGTCGAATGGCCCACCAAAGTATCAGCAAGAGAGTTTTCATTCAGTTAATAGGTCAAGATAGTAGAATTTGCAAGTCGCAGCTTTACATATTTCTGAAAGGGTAACCTTGACAAGCAGTGCTTTTCCTCTAGTTGAAAGAGATTTTGGGTTCCAACTTAAGTTCTATTTCCCAACTGGTAATGGGCAATACAGGGTACAATCCAAGCATTTTCAGTGGACGCTAATCCCATTTGGAGAGGATGATAATTTACAAAGATGACTCATCTAATAGTTTGTCTAAATAAAACTTCAGCACTCTAAATATAGTGAGTGAAGAGTTCTCTGCTTTAAGGATCGTGGTAAAATACATTAAGAGAAATAGTTTGATTTACATGAAGATATGATACAACAGTGCAGAAAAGATGGGTGTCCCCTTAACACTACCCTGTTGTGAGATCAAGTAGGGCTCAGTAGATAGTTGCAATCACATCCACTAGGAGGGCTAGTGAGCTACAGGCTCTAAAAAAGCAACGTTCCATGAAAGAAACTGCAATATGGTCTTATGGAAAGGCTCAAAAGGAGAGTTCAGAGGTGAAAGGCATTAATTACCTGTAACTGAAGTTCTCCAGTATTAGCATCTTTCAAAGAATCACATGCTTTAATCACCCTAGTAGTAGAGCTGGGAGTCCCATGGCACATACTGAGCAGTACAATGTTAAACATACAAAAAGATTGCAACAGTCACAACAGTGGCCTATCCACCTCAGTCCCTTCTCATTTAGGCTAGCAAGTTCTGATTTCAGAGTACTGGAGTATAGTAGTCCCGTTTCCTCTGTACTAACTTTTTTTGCCTTGCTGGTACTTTTTGCTGGGAATCACTGCCCATTACGGACTTTGCTAACAACGATATTGAGCATCAGGAGCTCAATCCACGCAGGCGGGGATCGCCACGGGGTAAACCGAGAACAGCAGCACCAGGGCCCGGGACTGCGAGATCCAGCATACCAAGCGCTTTCACAACTCAGCGCAGCTGGCGTCTTTTCCTGCCCCTGCCCCTCCCCAGGCTATTTACGGCTGGCAGCCCCGCTCCGCGGGAGCCGCTCGCTGCAGTTAACCTTGCTGGTACTTTTTGCTGGGAATCACTGCCCATTATGGACTTTGCTAACAACGATATTGGGCATCAGGAGCTCAATCCACGCAGGCGGGGATCGCAGAGGGAAAAACCGAGAACAGCAGCACCAGGGCCCGGGACTGTGAGATCCAGCATACCAAGCGCTTTCACAACTCAGCGCAGCTGGTGTCTCTTCCCGCCCCTGCACCCTCCCACTATATAAACACACCCTCCCCCGCGGGACGCACACGGGGCGAAGCCCGGGAAAAGGGCGGGCCCTCAGAGGCCCTGTGAGGCTGGGCTGGGCCTATGCTCTTTCACTCCACTTAGTCACTATAAGTAGGTGTATTGTATGTCATGGCCCCAAGTCCCGACAAAGCACTCAGAAGACGGGGGGTTTGAATACTGGCACACTTGATAATTATTTCACTAGGGCTCTCACTGACCAAGACAGGGAAAAGTTATTGGCAGAGCGCCGGGCAGAGCGTAGCCGCTCTGTCGAAAGTATGAAGAACAGGGATTCCACAGATCCCTCACCCCACGCCCTTTCCCCTAACGTAGGATGTACTGGTAGCAATGATCTCCTATCCTTGGAGAGTGTCTCACTTTTGCTACAAGATTACACTCCCACACCCCTGGTCTATCGACCAGTCTATAAGTGACACTCCTCTTCCCAGTCCCACTTGTATAGATGTCGATCAGACTACCCGGACTCTGGTCCGGGTCAAACCCGCCCAAATCAAGTCGAAAAAAACACTGCCTGCAAAGGTCCTTGGTCCACCACCTAGCAAAAGAAGATGGAAGGGGGGGCCGCAAAAGCCCAAGATTAGTCATACAGACTTCGGCAAACCCCCGAAGTTTAACACCAGAATTGCCCCGGCGACAATGGTCGTTATAATACGGCACCCCCCTCACCACTGGCACCAGTTGCACAGGCTGACCTCTCCACTGTTCAAACTGATAGCCACGTTAACCCATTCCTAAAGGATGCACCCACTGATGTCTCTCTGGATAATATGGAACACCTAATCAGGTCCTTCATCCTACCCATAATAGAGAGACTGAAGAGGGTTGAGAAAAGGCTTGAGGACATAGAGTCTGCAATGAGTAACAAGGGACCAACCAAGGTACTGGTGAGTGGGGTTGTCCCACCTCCAGTCTTGGTGACATTGCTTACTCCTAATGCCCCCAAAGTCTCAGTTCAATCTACTAACCAAACAAACCCCGAGCACCAGAGGGCACCACCCCCCAAGCAGGCCAACAATCTAGTCTCAAAACCAGCTAGTGAAGTCCCAAGGGGACCTCAAAAGGTATTTCTAGGAAACACACGGGAGGACTGGGATACTACTAGACATACCAGGGCATCTATCCGTAAAGGCCCCCAAGTAGAACTACCCCCTGAAGCTGTCCCTTACGTGGTTTTGACGGGGGTCCCTACTTTGCCAGATAAGAGGGAAGGGTTATATAGCATAATAGCACGCTTGGAAAGCATTTTAAAATTGTAATTTGCACTTCTTGCACTCACCTGCATTTCCTTTCCCTCGTGACCCCGTTCCGCCCCGGCTCTGTGCCGTTTGTGCGGAGGGTCAGCTTGAGGAGCGTCACTTCCTGCTCGTGACACCACTTCCGCCCTGCACGAAACCTTCGCAGGTTAGCGGTCTAGTGCTCCCTCACCCCTAGTATTTAATGGCAGTATGGAGGAAGCGCAGCGGACGAGTGTCGCACCGAAGTCGCGCACAAGTCAAGCCCGTCTGCGCCCGTCCGCGGCCGACCAGGCCCAGGGCCCTGTCGTAATGCCCAATTTTATTCTTATTCCTCCACTGACCTCCTGAGACTCAAATCCTCAGGACCCATTCCCGCCCGTGCTGTCAGAGCGGCTCAGACATGTGGCATTTGTTCCATCTGACTTCTCGGCACTTGATTCTCTTCACGACCCTTCCCCCTCATTACCGCAGATCTCCGCCTCTTTACTGATTTACTATCTTAATACCCGTTCCCCTATCCGCCATCAGCTTGAGATCTTCCAACTACTACATCAGAGCTCCATTGATATCCTTCTCCTAGCAGAAACCTGGATCACTGAAGACTCAGCCCCCGACATTCTCGCAGCAATCCCTACGGGATACTACATTATGCACGCCAACCGGCCCGCTGGGAAGACTGGTGGCGGAGTGGCGGCTATCATCCGCTCTGAACATATCTTCTCCGAGATCACGGTGACCTCTATCCCTAAAACTGAATACTTAGCACTAAAATTTACCTCCCGTAAGTCGTCTTTTATTTGTGTTCTCGTATATAGACCCCCGACTATATGCCTCTCTTTCCCCAACTCTTCAGCGACTATCGCTCAACTAGCAATCAACCACGCTAACATCGTGGTGATTGGTGACTTCAATTACTGGCCTTCTGATGTCCATGAAAGACAATAGTCGGTGGAATTCACAGACCTTCTAAAAGGCATGAATCTCTCCCAACACATTCACACCCCCACCCATCAGAAAGGTCATATCCTCGACCAAGTCTGGACATCTAACCTCGACATTTCACCTCCTTCAGTTCTCCCTTGCTCCTGGTCTGACCATTACTTCATCTCCTTTCACTTACATCTGCACACTTTGTATTAAGAATCTTATGGCTCGCAACTGGAAAAGAGCCAATCTGCCTGAATTTCATGACTCACTGGCTTCTACTGTACCCACGTCTTTGACCTCACTAGAGGATCAGGCTGACAAACTTGATGAATGGATACGTCAGGCTAGTGACAAAGTTGCCCCTTTAAAAAGGATCAAAGCTAAGCGCCCCCACGACGCACAACGTTGGTTTACGGACCAACTCAAAGCGGACAAACTTGCCCTGCGGCAAGCTGAACGCCGCTGGCGTCGCCACTATGACCCACAGCTTAAACTTGTTTACACTGAGGCTTTAAAATCTTATAAACAATCGATCCTGGCAGCTAAGACGGCATATTTCTCACAAAAAATCTTGGACTCAAACAAAACAAAAGATATTTTTTCAATTGTAAATTAGCTCTCCTTGCCGGATAGGGTCACCCCCCAACCCCAGCCGACCCAAACCCTCTGACTCGCTAAACTCCTACTTCATAGAGAAAATTACAATAAAAAACAACATTCCGACCCCGGCTCCTCCTCCTCCTCCTCCTCCTCCTCCTCCTAGAAATACCAGTACCTTGACGGAGTTCCCACCTATCTCTCTACAAGAATTCGCCTCACTTCTTCACAAAGTCTGTTCGGGATCCCCCAATGACTGTTGCCTTCCGCAGATTCTGAGAGAAGCCTTTCTCGCATGTCCAGGCCCCCCTCTAGCACTACTTAACTCTCTTGCTACTGGGGAGGTCCCTCTTTCCTTCAAGCAAGCTGCCGTCTTACCTATCCTAAAGAAACCCAAAGCAGATCCCACAATACTCAGCAACTACAGACCCATCTCCCTCCTCCCCTACCTAGGAAAGATTCTGGAGACCTACGTCACCCGCTGCCTGAGCTCTTTCATAGAGAAAACCTCCTTCTTGGACCCTCAACAAGCGGGATTCAGACCCCTCCACTCCACCGAGGCGGTCATAGTAGCAGTCATGGACACCCTCAGGAAGGGCGCTGACAAAAACACCTCCCAGGCCCTTGTCCTATTAGATCTCTCGGCGGCATTCGACACGGTCGATCACACCATCTTGATCGACTGTGTCCACAATGCCGGCATTCAGGGAGTGGCCCTTGACTGGCTCAGATCTTTCCTTCACCAGCGATCACAGTCTGTCCATCTTTCCACTTTTTCCGCACCCTACACATCCCTTCCCTGCGGTGTCCCACAGGGCTCTGCACTATCCCCTCTTTTTAATTTGTATCTCCAACCCCTCTTAGCCTCCCTCCGCAACTCCCCGGTCACAATTTTAAACTACGTGGACGACCTCCAGTTCATTTTTCACATAGACTCCTTTCCTTCCTCCCGTCTTAACTTCCAGTCCACCATGCTGACCATTGCGGAGTGGATGTACCACAGCCACTTAAAGCTGAACCCTACCAAAACTGAGCTCGTCCTGGTAGGAGGCCCCAATCACCCATGGAATTCCACCTTCTGGCCAACATCTCTGGGGACAGCACCCACTCCCGTGAGCTCAGTCAAAAGCCTGGGGGTGATCATTTCTGAAGATCTTTCAATGAGACCGCAAATCAATGCGGTCACCTCAGCCTGCTTCTTCCACCTCAGGCGGATCCGCAAGATCAGCAGGTTTCTCACCAAAGAAGCCCTGACCCAAGTTGTCATTGCGCTCATTACCTCCAGGCTCGACTATGCCAACATGCTGTATGCGGGAATTCCTGCATGCCACCTCCACCGACTACAGCTGGTGCAGAATCAAGCTGTCCGCCTAATTTTCCGCCAGCCCAAACATCAGCACGTCACTCCCCTCCTCCGTAGTCTGCATTGGCTTCCCATTTCCAAACGTTGCACTTTCAAACTGGCATGTTCAACCTTCAAGGCCCTCTCAGATGCAGCCCCCGCGTTCATCTCTTCGGGCTTGACCCGTCACATCCCTGCTAGAGTTCTTCGCTCAGCTTCACTTAATCTCCTTGAGGTCCCCGAATTCAAAAGAAAAAAGCACGGTGGCCTGAGCTTTTCTGTCCAGGCCCCCTCCACCTGGAACTCCCTGCCACCTTCACTCCGTCTCTGCCCTAAGTACGACTGTTTCCGCAGACTTTTAAAAACCCTGCTCTTTCAATCCGCATATGACTAACCCTCTCATCCTGGATCACGTTACCTGTCAATGAGCGCCAAGAAACCGATGGTGATAGTGCGCGTTACAAATAATTTTAACGTAACGTACCACCACCTGAAAAACAAAATTATGCACTGGCGTAGCCAATTTAGACCACTCACACAACATCAATGGTGAGATTGTGCATGTCCGGCGACTTTCTTGGTTGGGTAGCAGAGTCAAGGACAGCGAGGGAGACCTAGTTGTGGTAAACCTCAGAGACCCACGTGCAGTCAACTATATACTAAACTGGTCCCTAGGTAACGACAGCAACTCCATCGTCCCTCGTCCCCTGACCTACTTCTACCCTAGATCTTTAGTGTTCCCCTCCATCTACACCGGTGGTCAGGTTCCTGCTCAATCTTTCCCTGCTCAGACTTTCCCTTCACTACCTTATAACAACTACCAGTCACAACCACCACACCCTCCACCTGCTGCTGACCCATTTGGGTGGAATATGGTACCTCCTAGGTTTGATAGACTCATCAATAGGAGAATGGATCATCTGAGACCTTTTACACCCCTGGAGACAGTAAATCTGTTTGATGTGTTCACAGGTATGGACGACTGATTGAAGACTACAGTCTGATCAGGGCATGGGTGGCCAATCAAACACCTCTGGCCCTGAAGGTAGTCTACGAGAGTGCCAAAGTAGTTTTAACATCCATTATGTCATCTTTGCAACTGTGGTTAAATATGGCAACTGAATCTACATGGGGAACCCCTCATGGCCCACCTTCCCCCCCCCCAGATGGGGGTACTACCGGTGCGGAACTCCAACCCACCAAACCCCCCAGGGAGCTGGTGGACACTACCATGGCCATTATGCCTGATTCACGTGCATCTTCTCCTAGCAATCATGCATCCTGCTTGTCCATTCTCTCATGGAATCTAGCTGGACTCCAGGGGAAAAGAGACTTACCAGAGTGGGGGTCTTTTATGGATACCCAGGATGTTTGTCTATTCCAGGAGACATGGGCGAGGGAAGATAAATGGCGATCTGGCTATGCAACCTTTGCAATTCCAGCCAAGTGGGAGGGGAAAGGACGGCCCTCGGGGGTCTCTGCATATGGGTGGCATCCCATTTGTGATGTAAGACTAGGGTTTTGAAAACTAATTCATTAGATGTTCAGTGTGTTTTGTTGGAATGGCCCAACCATACTCAATTTGCGCTGATAAATGTATACTCTAGACCAATGGGAATAACAAAACCCTCACCCACTTTCGATGAGCTTTCTTGGTTTCTGCCCACAATACCCCAGGGTGTAAGGATTGTTATAGGGGGAGATTTTAACTGTCAGTTATGAGCCGCTATCCCTGGTTTTGGAGGGAGCACTCCTGGAGGAGGATGACCAGTGGGAAATTCCGCAATTAGATGGCCCCCCACCTAAGCCATGGTCACCTTTAGCAACCCAAATTCTATCACTCACCCTCAGGAATTCTCTGAGGGCTTGCAATGGCCGAACTATGGGTGATACCCCTTCAAGACCTACCTTTAATAAAACAGGGCAGGAGTCTCACCTGGACTATATTCTTGTTCAGACATCCGACTGGAACAAGGTTTCTGACTTTGCGGTAGTGCAAAGAACTGACAGTAATCACAACGCGCTGATTCTTTCCATGGTCTCGCCCAGTGGACCTACAGGTGTCCAGTTGGCAGAGGCATCCACAGACCCAAAACTAATCCTAACAAATGCAGCCGCAGAGTGAGGTGGGCCAAGCTCTTGGACAATCCTGCCCACATTGCCGACCTTTACACACAAATTCTCCCCATATTCGGATGGGTCGAGGCCCTCTTCAACCCTCTCAAGCAGAATTGTTTCCCAAGTTGGACACCCTCCATGTGGAATTGGTGGCCACTTGTGGAACTTTTAAATCCAATTGTGCGGAAAGGGCCCTGCAGGGGGCAAAGAGCCTCATGGTTCAATCCAACTTGCAGGAAGGCAAAGGCCGACCTCGCTGCATTGAAGCACCCCAGGGACACAGGGCTAATTAAGATTAGGAGGGGGGAACTGAAGCAAGTAATCCACCATGCAAAGGTGGAATGGGACTACTCCAACTGGGAAAACATGTTGGCCTCTTCAGACTAGAGATGCACGTAAATTCTGGCAGATAGTGAGAACAGGGTCTGCCGAGCAGACTCCAGTTGTGGAGGCCAACATAGCGGCTACGGTGTGGGAGGACCACTTCTGCAGCCTATATGAGGAGACCATCCCTGGTTCCCCAAAACGGAGGGAGCTGAGCCAATGCAATTTATTGCGGGAGGTTCTCAATGTAATATCAAAGTGGCCATCTGGAAAAGCCCCTGGGCTAGATAAAATCCCGAGAGATTTATTAAAGCACCAACCTAGAGTTTGGGCCTCCTATCTTCTGGAAGTGTATAATGCAATCCAGGGGGGAATGGCGGTCCCTGGTACTTGGCTGGGAGCAGAGATTGTTCCTATTTTCAAAAAGGGCTCTCCTCTGCTCCCAGCCAACTACAGGCCAATCAGCCTCATCTATGTTTCACAAAAAATCTTCACGAGGCTGATACTTGACCGCCTCCAGGAATGGATGACGGATCACTCAATCTGAAGTACGTTCCAGGCTGGATTTAGGAGCAAGGTGTCAACTACGGACCACATTTTTCTCTTGGCCCTCATCTTTTGGAAGACTGTGCGGGCGGAGGGTGGTACGTTATACACCGTCTTTGTTGACCTCCGCGCAGTCTTTGATCTGGTTCCGTGGAGCAAACTATGGATGGTACTTGCCAATCTGGGTATCCCACCCGCTCTTTTAGACATTATCCGTCTACACAACTTTGCACAGGTTAGGTGCGGGAGGATGGGTAGCCTCAAAAAGATTTCCCGTTGGCAGAGGGGGTAAGGCAGGGATGTGTCTTAGCACCGACCCTGTTTTGCCTCCTAGTCAACGGGGTAATCGATTATCTAAATAAGGTCCCCAACACAGATGCACCGAGGCTTGGCGGCAGCAGGGTGCCTGCAATTAGGTTTGCCGACGACACCCTGCTGCTATTGATATCCCCAATGGGGATCCAGCGGATTCTGGAGGGCTTCGAGGCATTTTGTGGAGAGCATGGTCTCGAAATAAATGCGCTCAAGACCAAGTACATGATTTTCAATCCTCCCAAAAAAACACGCCCCAATCCCTCTATAGGCCCGAACAGGCTAGAAAGTTTAAGTATTTGGGTGTGACCATGAATGATACGTTGGAATGGGGCGACCATCAAGTTAAGTCCCAGCTTAGACTAGCTCAAATAGCAGGGGGAATAATCAGGTTGGTGAACTCTAATAAATCTTCTGCTAGACCAATAGGCCCCCCCGCTGGAGATCTACAGACTCTAGGCCAGATGTGCGATTCTTTATGGAGTGAACTCTGGGGTCATGCGTGCAAGAAAGAGCTAGTCATAGTCGAAAATAAATCAGACAACTCTTAAAGCTACCAGCTAGCACCCCCCTCTTGCCACTTAGGATGGATCTGAAACCTCTGAAGTATTGGGTGTAAAGCCCTTGACTTTCTGGAGAAGATTATGGTCCACTCCTGAGTTAGCCAACTATAGGCAGGAATTGCAGGAAATACTTGCTCTTCCTGCTATAGAGAACATTCCATGGTTTAAATACTTAAAAACAGAGTTTGTCCGGCTAGGTCTCCCGACTCTTTGGAGCGACCCTGAAGTGGCTTGCCAGGGACTGTCCCGCAAACTTCTGGTGGCAACTTTCCATGCATGTAACCTTGCATCCAACACACAGGGTACACACCCAGATTCCCTAGCTAACACTCTTCTAAGGGTCAAGGAATTCTACAAGTTTGAGATAGTTCTTGATGACATTTTCCCGAATCTGGCTAGGAAATTGTATCTGCAATGGCGGTATGGCACTCTTTCGCTAAGAGCTTTTTCCAGTAAATGGAAGCAGCAATCCCTGGAAAACTACCTTGGCTGCAACTGCAGCTTTGAAGATGAATTGCACTTAGTTTTCTTTTGTCCTGCCTACAGTGCGGCTAGAAGGTATTGGATAATTTCACTCTGTAAAAGTCTAGGGTTTGCCAAATGCTGAGGCCTTTAGAATTCTCAAGACTGACCTCACAAGCGTAACTGTTTTTGCAATGGCCAAATTTCTTGAAGCAGTGTGGCACAAGAGATCGCGTTTTAACTCCCATGGTATTGCATCTTCGGTCTAGACCATGCATTAGATTATGCATAAATTTCTATATACCAGGTCATTTTAAGTAAATTTTAGATGTATTGTTAAATAATTGTTCATATTTTTAATTGTATATGACAGACTATTCTTAAATAATTAAGTAGTTTTGCTTCTCACGTATGTTTTAACAGTATAGATTGTTGTGTATTGGAGTATCCCTTCTTGTACTAGTGTGCTACTCCGCTATTTGATGTGACACCGATCATTGACTTTTGTTTGCACAAATGTTATGTTTCATCTTTTATGGCAAAATTGCCAAAATAAAGATTAACGAACGGCGTTAATTACCTGTAACTGAAGTTCTCCAGTATTCGCATCTTTCAAAGAATCACATGCTTGAATCACCCTAGTACTAGAGCTGGGAGTCCCATGGCACATACTGAGCAGTACGATGTTAAACATACAAAAAGATTGCAACAGTCACAACAGTGGCCTATCCACCTCAGTCCCTTCTCATTTAGGCTAGCAAGTTAAGATTTCAGAGTACTGGAGTATAGTAGTCCAGTTTCCTCTGTACTAACTTTTTTTGCCTGAGGTTGGGGGGGGGGGCATTTAAATCTATGAAAGATGGGGAGGAGCTTAGCGCGCATCCAAGATGGTTGCGTGAGTACATGGCTCCAGAGATCCTCGCCGCCTCCCGCATCTATCCTGTCACAAATCCTGATAGACGAGGGGTTCTTCTAGGTGTCACCCTGCTGACACAATCTTTCCAGAAATTGATTTGGCCGCCGGGAACCGGACTTACTCCACCTCGAAACTTCGCGGCCTACATCGATGAACAGCCCGGGACTCGAGTCCCCGAGGTACCCAGGTGGCAATTGACCAACAACGGCCAGAGGGAATCGGCCAGTGCCCCTGCAGTACTTTCGGTTTCACTTTTGGTCTTTGTCTACTGAGACTTGCTGCCTGTTGACTCTGCTGGCCCGTGGCCTTCTACTGGCCGTACGCTTGCCCTCCACCCTTTTCCCTGGACTCTACAAGTCAGCTTTGCGAGGAGCCATTTAAACCAGGTCCCAAAGGCCCCGTCTGGGCTTGTTGCTCCATATGGCGAGCAAGCCGGAAAGTGAGAAGCTGGCCACCAAGGGCACTTACTGAGGGGGTACCACCCAATTCAACACTATGGATCGCTTCACCCATCCAAAAGGATCCCCCAGTGGTGTGGGTAAAGTTCTGGACGAGACTGGGGATGGCTCTTCCGCGACTGAAAAACTGACATTGAGGGACATCATGGGCGCCATTGCAAGCATGAAGACGTCCATGGGCCAGCAGTACTAGACACTGGCTTCGAAGATTGACACGGTGGCAATCTATGTTAATTTAATCAGGACTAATCTTGCGAAAACCAACGAGCGGGTCAAGTCCCTGGACATTAAGACCGCCAGTCTCACGACGGACGTCTCCGATCTTCAGACTGAAGTTCGCAATCTTCAATCATCTAATGACTTGTTCGCCCGTCGGCTGGATGATTTCGAAAGTCGGGCTAGGCACAACAATGTGCGTATCATCGGGGTTCCGGAGAAGGCCACTGAACTATCTACAGATCTCCTTGTGGAGGACCTCATACTGAATCATTTGACCCCCAAGGGCCTCAGCAACTTTTTCGCAGTGGAGCGTGCTCAGAGTCCCTGGTGGAAAGCATAAACCGGGTGCCACTCCGCGGCCCATCAGCCAGGATTTTCAATGTTCGGGACAGGGACGCTATCCTTCAGGCATCGCGGACCAACGGTCCCACGAAATTCGAAAATGCAACGATTGGTTTCTACCGGGATTTTATGCAGGCTGTACAAAAACAGCGGATGGGACTCATGGGGGTGAAACGGCGACTTAGGGACATGGGACTGAAGTATGCCATGCTCTTCCCTCCCCGACTGCGGATTGAATATAAGGAACGTGCGTTCTTTGACCGACCCGAAGTTGTCAGTGACTGGCTCGATACTTTGTCAACGTATTGAGACCACCCGGAAAAATCTAGGGGCGCTGAAGGTGGCTCGGAGGAGCAGGAGGAGTGAGAACTGACCGGCGTGTGTGCTCTATAGACTTTACAGCAGTGGTTCGATGACTCGTGTACATATATTGGTAACTACCCGGGGGCGGTGGGGATTCAGGACTCTTCCTCCTCTAGGGGTTTCTTCTCTTTTTTTAGATTAGTTTTTAATGGAGCAACAGGCACACTGCAAGTTGGGGTGGCTTTTTGGTCTAACGCAGGGGTGCAGGGTGGAGAGTGGAGGGGTGTGTTTTGGGAATTTCTCTGGGGGTGGTGGGGGGAACTTGTTGTTTCTTTGTTTATTCCGAGGCCACACATTGCTATATACTTCGATTTCTGTGCCTGTTTCTTTGTGGGGAGGCACTGTCCTCATTTCCGGGATGGGGGTAGAGGGCTGAGGGTGCTGAGTTGGAATGTCAACGGTCTGGGTGACAGGATAAAGCGGGGGATAGTTTCGCAGTATTTGAAACTTCTTTCCCCAGATGTAGTGTTGCAGGAAACACGATAGGGAACACATGCATTGAATAGACTGGGTTATCGTCTGGTGGCACACTCTGGATTCACTACTGAGTCGAGGGGGGCTGGCGTTCTTGTCAGAAACTACCTCCCCCTGGAAATAGACGACACTGTACTAGACGATAGGGGTCGGTATGCTGCTATCATGGGCAGGTGGGAGGGGAAGACGATCTCCATACTTTCTGTGAATGTCCCGCCAGGTTTGCATTCCACTACGTTCTCTGATTTGGGAAGGGTGGTGTTGGGTCTCCCCGAAGGTATACTGGTTGTGGGTGGTGATTTTAACTCTTGTCTGTGGTAAGGAGGACTGCAGCCCCCCCAGGGATCTTCCGAAATCGCAGTCTTGGCTGGGTAACTTCCTGGACGCACTGGGTCTAGTGGATTGTTGGACTACTGCACCCCAGACAGGCACAATATACCTTTTATTCAGGCGCACATGGTAGTCTTGAGGCTTGACTATATCCTAGTGCCGGCGGTGCAGATGGTCTAAGAGAAATTCGACACCTGGCCAGGGGCATCTCGGACCACTCCCCACTCTGGCTTAATATTGATATGCAGATGGGAGCTGAGGGTCGGGGGGCTCCGATTACCACCTGGCACCTCCGCAATCCTAAAACCTGGGCTGGGGTGGTTAAATGCATGGACTATTACTTTGCCGAGAATGTGGGGTCGTGTCTTCCTCCATCCCACTGTGGGAGGCCTACAAGACGGTGATCCGTGGTCAAACCTTGTCATTGATCGCCAGTGCGAAGAAAAGTAAGAATGAGGAGGTGGTACGATTGAGAATGAAATGACTGCATTGGAAGAGGAACTGCAATCTGGGGTTACACAGGAGGGGCTGCACGTTTTAGCCCTTAAACAGTCTGACTATAGGGCTCTGGTGGCTGATGCGGCCAAGGCAATGAGTCGTGAGCAACAGGGGCGTTTGTATGATGGTGACAAAGCGGGAAAATTGATTGCTTGGTTGGATAAAGGGATAGATTGAATCGTGTTGTGCCTGTTGAAAAAGTGGATGGGGTGCGGGTTGTGGATCCGGTTGAGATAGTTGGAGTCTTTGCCCACCACTTTCAGAAGGTGTATGCGCCGGTTTCAGACAGATCGGAGGAAGATTCGCATTTGTTACTTAGAGATATCGCATTGCCCAGCTTGTCTGATTCGGACAAAGCTTATGGAGGCGGAATTTTCCAACGATGAAATAGCGCTCGCCATCCGCTCCATTCGCTCGGGGAAAGCAACGGGCACGAATGGTATCCCGATCGTACTGTATAAGCTGTGTCCCGACAAAATGGCGCCACACCTTCGTCAAATGTTTCGAGAATCGCGAGATGTCAGATCCCTTCCCCGGGATCTGAGACTGGCGTCCATTGTCGTCATTCATAAAGACGGGAAACCCCATGAACAATGTACATCGTATAGGCTGATATCGCTTCTGAACGCTGAACCCAAGATCTTGGCAAACTTTTGGCAAACCGGCTGGTAAAGGTGATCAGCGACTTGATACACCCAGATCAGTCTGGGTTCATTCCCCATCGAAATACCGCACTCAACCTGCGTCGTCTTCATGGCGTATTGGCAAGGGCGGGGTCGCTGCGTGAGAAGGCCATCTTTGTCTCCTTGGATGCCTCGATGGCCTTCGACACGGTGGAATGGCCGTATTTATGGGCGGCCCTTGCAAAATTTAGTTTCGGCCCCGGTTTCATCGGGTGGGTTAGACTCCTGTATGAGCAGCCGCTGGCCCAGGTGGTGGTCAACGGCAGGGTCTCTGAATCCTTTGTTCTTGGAAGAGGTATGCGACAAGGGTGCCCCTTATCTCCATTGCTCTTTGCGCTTGCCCTAGAACCCCTCACCGCGTGGCTTAGATGGGAACCGTTGCTCAAAGGTATTAGGTGGTCCCCTGATTGAGGATCGTATATCTTTGTACGCAGACTACATTTTGCTATACCTCACTTCCCCCCGAAAGTCGTTAGGGGTATTGTTTGATGTACTGAGTTCATTCGGGAAGAACTCTGGCCTGGTAATTAATTGGGCTAAGTCTTGTATTTATTTGCTCACTGGGCAGCCACCCCCCTTGCCACGCGTCTGTCCGATACTGATTTTGCACGTCTGATTCAAATATTTGGGAATCTTTATATCGTTGGACCCACTGCACGATATGAGGGGAATTTGCTTCCTCCGCTTCTCCGGCTTAAATCTGACATGACGGCATGGTGCGGCCTGCCGCGGTCTCCTTTGGGAAGGGCGCCTCTTTTCAAGATGTCTTCCCAGATTCCTGTATGCCATCTAAAACACGCTCGATCTTGTACCTGCCAGTTACTTCCGCGAAATTGAGAGCCTCCAGAGGAAGCTCATATGGGGCGGGCGACCTCGCATTGCATTGGCGAAGCTGACTCTGCCCTGGTATGATGGAGGCATAGCGTTGCCAGACATCAAACAGTATTATTGGGCATCCCAATTAAGTGCAATTAACCACGCAATGTACGGCCCCATCCCAAATCCCGCATTCGAAATGGATAAGTGGCAGTTACCGGGAGGTAACTACAATAGGGCGCTTTACTCCAGATCAGTGAGGAAGAACTTGACTGGGCCCACCGGGGTTGCGGTACGGGTGTGGGGTAGTGCACCCGCTGCTTCGGGGTGGTCAGACAGATTGACCAGAGCTATCCCGCTTTACGCAGCAGAGAGACTGGGCAATCTCTGGACGACGAAAGGTTTCGAGAAGTGGGATCTTATCGGTATTAGCAGGGTCAGGGATCTCTGGGTTAAGGACAGGATCAAGAGTTGACGAACTCAAACTGGAATACGCATTAAGTGATAGGGAGCACTTTCGTTACATGCAGATCCACCATGCGCTTGGGTCAGTCTTCCCAGTCGGAACAGTTAACCCAGAGTCTTCTCCTCTGGGAAGACCGAGTGCTTGACGGACACGTCCCCGACAGCACCTTTTCCCTCATCTCTAAAAAACTTAACGATCGATCAGACCTACTTATACAGCTTCCGGGTGCTTGGACCGGAGATGGACTGGAGTTGGACGATGAAGATTGGCAGGCTGCGATATCTTCTCCTAAAGAGGTCGCGATTCCGGCGCGTCTCCGGCTGGTGCAACTAAAGATTGTCGCGATTCCGGCGCGTCTCCGGCTGGTGCAACTAAAGATTCTACATCGAGTCTATGTCACGGGTCCACGTCTGCTGCGTATGGGTTATTCTGTTGACTGATTGTGCAAGCGTGGATGCGGTATGCTTGCTACTTTCCTTCATATTATATGGGAGTGTCCAGATGTGGTATTTTGGAACCGTGCATGCTGTTTATGAAGAGGTAACGGGTGTTTTGTTGTTGCCGGAGGCCAGGCGCTGTTTGTTGAATGTATGGGAGCCGAATGACTACAACGGGGCGCAGACTCAATGGGCCACCCTTGGCAATATGGTAGCAAAAAGGGACATAGCCCAACTATAGGGATCTCAGGGAGCACCTCTAGTCTCAGCCTGGAAAGAAAACATGGACTGGTGCATGTTCAGGGAAAAAACTATGTCGCTCGGGGTAGGCCCAAGAAGTGGGGGAGGATATGGCACCAATGGAACTCGTATCGCGGGGAGATTTGCACCCCCCCCTTTTGTGGAAGTCCCCGACATACCTCTGTCCCCGTGACCGCACATTCCCTGAATGTTACATAATACTGTTTATGATATGTTCGCCTACTCCCGCCCCCCCCCCCTCTCTCTCCCGAGATCTTAGATCCTTCTATAGCATATATCCTCTCTGATGGGATTGCCCCCCCCTCCAGGGGACAGACACTTACCGTATAGTTTCATTGCCTCGCTAGTTCTTCTGTTTGTGTTTATTGATAAAACGTAAAATGTGAAACCTTTAATTTATCCTCCCTACCGCCACAGGGTCTTCTAAAATGTTGGGCGCAATCGCTGCCGGGCCCTCAGGTTGTCGGCTGATGAGCTTTGTAACAATGCAACTTTGGTTTTCATTGCTAACGGCCGGCCCCTGTGGTTGTAGGTCTGCAACTATATTATCTTGATTGTAATAAAGGTTTTTAAAAAAAAAATCTATGAAAGATACCAATACTGGAGAACTTCAGTTACAGGCAAGTAACTTTTCTTCTACAGTATTGGATCTTTATAGATTCACATGCTTGGAGCATGAATCAGAATAGCAAGCTGTAAAATGTTTGTGAACATTAAAGAGGTAGAAGGAAAATGCAAAATAGTTTTACCTTGCTATTGCAGGACTGCTTGACCTAGTTCTGCATCATTCTGTGATGCAGTCTAGGCAGTTGTATTGCGTAGATGTAGGTCTGTTTTTCCATGTTGCTGCTGTGCAGGTCGGCAATAAACAGTTCATTGTAATGGATGACAAGCTTCTTAATGGCCGAACACTATTACGAAGACACCCAGCGAGCTACAACCTGCTTTGATGAAGACTGTTTAAGATGACCCATATGCTACGAGTAACTGATCGGATTTGCTTGGTTTTCAGGATGAAGCAAGGATTTGCTCGTGGGATAATCTCCAAATTGAAGGAAAAGCTTCTTTGAGAAGGGTTGGGGCTAAGGAGAAATGAAATGCACTTCTTCCCACAAGATATATTTCAGATCTGTTTAGGGAATAGGTTCAAATTATTTAATAAGTTGAGCCAGCAGTGGTACTAAGCCTCCACAAAGGAGGACGTTTCATCGGCAAATTGTCCAAAAGAGGCCTTTGAGAAACTCTTATAGGTCTATTAGACCAACGACAGTCGATTCCATGTTTTCTTTAAACTAGACATAGCCAGATGCATGAAATGAAGCATACTTGTCCTGAATTTCACAGATCACGATACTGTAATATTTGTGGCGGTAAGGCTGATTTAGCCTTTTTGCATACGTCAGTTACAAAAGCGTGTCCATTTTACTGAGTAGCTTTGTTTTTGTTGGGATACTGAGAAGATCTTAGTTTAATATAAGGAGACGTTTTTGGAATAGTGCAACAGTGGCTGCTCGAGAAGCTTGCCTGGATGAACTAGTCATCTAAATAAGAGAACATAACCTCCCCCATATCAGCCACTCCTCTTGATGTGCCGCCACTGATGCCATGCAACTGGTAAAGATTCTGGAGGAGATTTCAGACCGAAAGGAAGACTGAATTGATTGGCTAATTTGAATTTTAGAAATCTGGTGTAGGATAAATGAATATTAAAGTATGTGTTCTGTAGATCATGAAATCGGAGTCTTAGAAATTGTAGAAGCATTACAATACTAAACTTCTGTTTCAAATATTTGTTGAAGTTTTGAAGATTCACTACTGGTCTCCATTTTCCAGGCTTTTTCCTGGAGATGAAATCAATAACATTCCAAGTACTGTTATGCTTTTGGAACTATGTGCTGCTACCTTGCTTAGCATGTCTTTCTGCAACCCATGTCAATGTTTGAATTGGAGTGGTGGTGTTCTTGGGAGGTCTTTCTGCAAATTGTGCGATCGTAAGTTATCAGATCTAACAGCGGTCAGAGGGGTATCTGTCCCAGTCATAGTGCCAAGAGATTAAGTGGTCTACAACAGATCTGGCCCTTTTATAAGGGGCTTGTCTGTTACACTGCCGTTGGTACTCTATTGTTGCTGGTAAGGTTGCTTATAATGAAATTGTTAAGTAACATTGGTATTCATGTGGTTGATAACCACATGAATACCAATACCGCTTCAGGAGTTCATGCCCCTTTCTTAAACTCCTTGAAAGAACTGCAGTCTTTGCTGTAAAGGCACCTAGAGATGTTGCTATCGCTGTGCATTACTGAATGGATTGCAGTGCTTCATCAATATACTGACCAAATAGTGACTCACAAATGTAGAGCAAGTCCAGAATTCTACTTTGTACTTCCGGTCTAAAGGAAGTTGCCCTCAGCAATCCTTGCCTTTGCAGGACAGCTGCTCCTGCCAATTGTCTAAAACCTGTAGATTAAATATCCCTTGCGAGGGGGCGCTAGAGGGCGCACTGCAGGATGGCTGGCATCTGAGTCAGCTCCGCCGGACGGGTGCGGGAATAGAGATCCCTACATCCCCAAACCCGCATCAAACGCGGAAACAAACAGAAAAATGGTCATCGGAAAGTGGTGACACTGTCCAGCGGCGGTTTCCGTAAGACGGCGAGGACCCAGGAGGAAGAAATTGGCGAACACACTGGGTCGGGTGAGAGGCGATCCAAAATGGCGTTTACCGGACCACGGAGACGAAGGGCGCAACGGAGCTGAACGCCCCCAGCTGCTGGCCAGACTGCCAGGACAACACCGCACTAACGCGACGCAGCAACAACAGTGAATGTGCACTGGGCGCCCGGTACAGACGGAGTAAACACGGCAGTGTGGTTGCGTTCCAGGACTGTCAAAATGGCGGCGGCGGTGGAACGCAAGGACGGCAATTCCGAGACAGGTACTGCTGCTAACCCGATGCCTTGAGATTGCACCGGATCGAGCGACAGCAGGAAGCGGGGGGACCCAGAGACTGAGTGGAGGGGGCAGAGAGCGTGGCACAACGGACAAGGGAGCGGAGTATGGAGCGCTCAGATGGGGACACAACCACACGCTGTTAAGAGGTGGTTAGCGAACGGCGAAAACTTGATGTAACGGCTGCATGGAATCACAGTAAGCAAAGATCTGCGGACCGCTGGCAGCGGAGGGGAAAACATGCGAGGCACTGAGAAGCGTGGCAATACCGGCGCGTGATTATATACGCAAGGCTGGCACCGGGCAGGACAATATATTACCAGCGGCGCTGACCCACCACGCATCGTGGAGAGCGACGGCGCTCGGGCGCCATTTCACACTGGGTCCCACTGGTGCGCGCAAACGAGGGCCTGGCTTGGAATAACTGGGACAATGTGCAGCAGAAACGCACATATTAGCGCACCATCACGACAGTGACAGGCTCGTAAATGGGCGATTATGTTGAAGGGTGGATGGTCAAATGTATAGGCCCACGGCACCGGGAACGATAGGCACCCTACAGCGACACAAACGGACGGCGGCAGCACCCACGTCCCCAAGAAGCCCTGGTACGCGACTTAGAAGCCCAACTGCGACTCAGCGAGATGGGGAAACCTGATAAACAACAGTCGAAGCTGCCCTTTGAAACCAGAACGATTTAGAAAAGGGGGTGGTGATGAACAGAGTGTCTGAGTTAAACAGACCACTCTTACCCAGTCCAAAGATCAGGGCTTGATCCATCACCGTTATTTATCTCACTGCCCCATCCCAGCTCAGAACCTGGCTATATGCAAATCAGTCTGTCCCTGGCCCAGTGCATCATGGGAACAGGGCAGACTAAACTACCAAGCCAATTCACCAGAAAGGAGACAAGCTACCGGGGACCGGTTTCTGGCATTTCAGCCTTCTTCGGCCCGGCTTGCTTGAATCCTGATGGAGCAGTGAGAAAGGGACTCATGTCTGAGTATACCCTGCCACACCTATAGTGGCCAAAAACGATTTAGAAAAGGGGGTGGTGATGAACAGAGTGTCTGAGTTAAACAGACCACTCTTACCCAGTCCAAAGATCAGGGCTTGATCCATCACCGTTATTTATCTCACTGCCCCATCCCAGAAACCAGAAAGCAGACGACCAAAACTGGGCCAGCTCAGGAAGCAGACGGGGAGCAGGACCTGGGTGACGGCGCCGGTATGGAAACTGTGCTAAGGGCCATCCAACAGAGCTTACAGGAAATGAACAACAAGATGGACAATGTCGTGTCGAGGGTGGACGCTATGACAGCAAAATTAGAAAACCACGAGGAGCGGCTGGTGGAAGCAGAGCAGAGGATCTCCACGGTCGAAGATCAATCCAGGGATACAGCGAAAGCGTGCAGCACCATCGACAAGACCCTGGAGGCCCTGAAAGCGAAGGTAGAGGACCAGGAAGCGAGGTCCCGCCGCAATAACCTACGCATCTCGGGCCTGCCGGAGTCCACAAGCACTGGCAAGATGGAGACATATGTGGAGACAATGCTGAAGGACATGTTTGGGACCGGGAGCTTTTCGGAAGTATTCTTGGTCAAGCGTGCGCACCGCTCTGGCCCCCACCCCAAAACCGGGAGCCACCCCTCAGATGATCATAGCCAGAGTCCTCAACTATAGAGATAGGGACACTATACTCAGACTTGCTAGGGAAAAAGGCACAGTCACCTATCAGGGAAACACCTTGGAGTTCTATCCTGACCACACCATGGCGGTGCAAATGGTGCGGAAAGAGTTTGCCGCAGTTAAAAAGAAACTCCGGGAAATGGAAGTTGGTTATGCGATGCTCTACCCCGCAAAACTCAAAATCCTAACGAAGACAAGCCGGTGATTCTACCGACGGTGCAGGCGGCACAGGACTAAGTCAAAAAACTTGGGAAACGCCGAAAAGACAGGGAAAGAAGGAAGAATGAGCGACAACAACTGACTACATAAACGGCGAAGTCACGCGGACCAGTTGAATACTACTGCACGGACGGATGGGGCCCGCAGCATTACTGCAGGCATTGTGCAATGAATTGTACTCCATTGCGGACCAAGGGTGACCAAACAATGTAGTTACGTCGGTGACGAACATGGCTGTTGAACAGTGAGTACATTTAGCGTTCATAGAGGCTGGGCGACTGCACATGATCCGTGGGGAAGATCACTAAGGGTGCATAGGCAGTAAACTGTGGGACCTGCCCAGCACACCTCTGAACTGAGAGGCTGACTGCAAAGGAGGGCTGACGTGGGAGCAGGGAGGTACAAGGCCTGCAACTGCCTGCATCGAGGAATGGCCAATAGAGGGAAGGGGGACCCGTTTTAATACGAATGATGAGAAGGGTGGGGAAAGGGAGAAACTTGGCAACAATATTGATGTAATATGCACCCGTCCACATCCACCATGTGGATGGAGATGTGTGCTATCGGCGACACCCCCAGGCGGGTGTACCCCAATTCAAGTTATGACATGGGTTTGAAGTTACTATGGGGATGGCTTTGGCACAGTTTGGGAGGCGGGGGGAAGTTGGGAACTGTTCACATGTATGCACTGTGTCTGAGAGGCATTGCGACATCATTCATTGCAAGGAAAGATGCTATTCTGTACACACTCCAAACAGGAGAACCACAGCACACACGACCTAGAGATGGCGATCTGCAGACTGGCGGAGCTAGGCGGATCCACCACAGAGACATTATAATTGAGTAAACTGTAATGACATGTCCTGATACACTTAATTTTATAACATGGAATGTACGGGGCTTAGGCACTCCAAAAAAGATAACGCAAATGTTTGCGTATTTTGACAGGCTCAAAGTAAATGTGGCCTTTCTACAAGAAACACACCTGGCGCCTACTAGCACATCAAAGCTGGGAGATAAATGGGCAGAGTCCACCACAAGTTTGAACTACTCGACATACTCGAGGGGTGTCAGTATCCTGATAAAGAAAGGGACCCACTTTCAGATTTCGGAAACGCACAGAGACAATGAGGGAAGATATGTAGCAGTGGTGGGGAAGGTGAGACAGCAGCAAGTGGCTCTAGTGAGCGTGTATGGCCCAAACGTAGACGACCCCTCCTATGAAAGGCTATGGCACAAACTAGCGGATATACGGGCAGAAAATATCATCTGGAGAGGGGACTTACGTCACGCTACAAGATGGGAGTGATAGAGCACTACATACACTGGAACCCCATATAAAAGCAAGGGCGATGCTACTCAATGCGATGACTGACCTACACCTAGGCGACATGGAGGTTAACGCATCCTGGGGAACAAGCAGCGACGCACATTAATGCAGCCAATAGAAGTTGGTCCAGATAAGATTTTTGGTTGGGCATGCAGGATGTCGTAGCATGGGTAGGGAATATCACACACCTTCCCAGGACCCTATCGGATCACAGCCCGGTGCTCTTACAGCTACAAATCCCACAATATGTCTCGCCACCGTATGTGTGGCGGTTTAACGCACAAGCCTTGTGTGATCCGCTATATGTTGACACCATCCTAAAAGCGATCACGGACTATTTTGAGCTAAATTCTCCCACGACAGAGGACCCATGCCTCCTGTGGGAAGCCTTCAAGGCAACAATACGTGGTGTATGCATCAGTACAACCTCTGGCATTTTAAAGGACATACGCCACCAATTGCAGAGGCGGGAGGAGGCGATACAAGAGCTGGAACAGCGATATACACAGACTGGCGATACTGCACTATTGAGTGACATTAGGGCGTTACTGTCTGATCACAAATTCGCAGAGGATGAGCTAAAATACATATTTAAGCGGACAACGGCCAGAAGGTATGGAGAGGGGGGGACGCCCTGGTAGGGCCCTGGCCGAAAAGATATGTACAGGTAGGGCACCACAGCACGTCACGGCGATAAAAACTAAGGCAGGCACACGCACACATAATATCAAGACTATAATGGGAGAGTTCATGGGCACGTATGAGGCACTTTATGAGGCACGACCACTGATACCACAAGAGGAACTGTTGGCCTACATGGCTGATGTGGAACTAGCGTGGTTAGCTGACGGCCACAGAATATTTAGCGAGACCTATTACAACACAGGAGGTCGTAGACACCATTAGACTCCCCCCAAATGGAAAAGCTCCTGGGCCAGATGGCTTCGTAATAGAATTCTACAAGGCATTCGCCGACATGCTGGCGCCAAATCTAGTGAGACTATATGAGGCCTCCCACGAAGCTCAAACACTTCCGACATCGATGAGAGAGGCGCTAATCATTGCATTACTAAAACCGGGCAAGGATGAAGAGCAGTGCAATTCTTACCGCCCTCTCTCACTGATCAATGTTGATACTAAAATACTAGCAAGTATACTAGCTGATAGATTAAAGCTGCTCATGCCGCTGCTGATTAGACCTGACCAAGCTGGGATCATACCAGACAGATCGACCACGCACAATACCCGTACACTGTTTGCCCTGGCACACTACTTAGCCCCGGATATCAAGGCTGTAGCTGTCTTACTAGACGCAGCCAAAGCATTCGACAAGATCGACTGGCCCTTTCTCCACGCAGTGTTGGTGCGAATGGGATTCCCGCCATTATTCATAGGTTGGATAATGATGCTGTACACGGACCTGACGGCACGCATAAGGATAAATAAACATCTTTCGGACCAGATAGCAATCAGACACGGTACCAGGCAGGGATGCCCTCTTATAACCAATGCTGTTTGCACTCATACTTGAGCCATTGGCTTGTAAAATCAGACAACACCACCACTACTCATCCATTCAGCTCCCAACACGTCCCATACACATAGCATTGTACGCAGATGACATGGTCCTTTACGTAAAAAACCCAGAACAACATCTTAACCCGCTACTGCGGGAATACATTCAATTTGGCCACTACTCGGGACTTCAGATTAATTGGACCAAGTCCCTAGTGCTGCCGTTAACGGATGGTACCCAGCCTACTGCTTTGGACTACCCTCTGGAATGGCAAGATGAACCGACGAGATACTTGGGCATATGGTTCCACCGAAACCCGGAGCTGGTCATCCGCACCAACTATGGGAGAGCTATATCCACACTAGAGGATAAGATCAAGAGGTGGGTTGGGCTGCCGCTGTCCTTGGCTGACAGTCTCGCAATAGTGAAAATGGTGCTACTGCCTAAATTTCTGTACTTATCCAACAACATTCCCATCAAACCCCCAGCGGAGGTGTTCCGAAACATAAAATCCCTTATGTTGTCATTAATCTGGGCGGGAAAACAAGCAAGGTTAGATTTACAGACTATGACGCTACCATATGCTAAAGGAGGCTTTAAGGTCCCAGATATCTACATCTATTACCTCTGTGCCCAGGCACAATTTGCGCATTACTGGTTCCATGAGATACCCTTCCTAACACATGTTGCAGTGGAGCAGGGAGACGCAGATCCAATCCCACTTACGAGTATATTGCCACATAAATGACCCAGATTACACGACCATGACATCAACCCCGGTAAACACCACGATTGAAGCATGGAGACTATTGAGCAAGATGGCGCGTAGCACACCAATTTACGCACCTGCGCTTCCACTTGCACATCACCCGGCCATAACTGTAACACAAGAACAGGTTGGGATGGACCTCCTAAAACACGCTGGCATAGACAAACTAGGCGATCTATACAGAGACGGACAATTCATAACACTAGACAAACTGGACTACATCCGAAACCTGACGTTGCTGTTCAGTTTTAACTACTACAGGTTACAAAGGGCATTGAGAGAACACTTTCCGACATTTCCGGACGAACCGCAGACACTAGCCCCTTTGCAACCGGTACTCACCACACCCTCTGCATCACACCTGGTATCCAGATTATACAAAAGCGCACAAACAAACATAGGGGGGGGGGGACACTGAAAGGGCTAGGAAGAAATGGTGCACAGCGCTGGCTGAGACTCACGGAAGAGGAATGGGAGACCACCTGTATACTGACGGGGATGCTGACACCGAACGGCAATCTCAGGCTCATCCACTATAAATACCTCCATCAAATGTATCACCTTATAGACTCCACAGGTATGGCTTACGAGATAACTAACTGTACAAGATGTGGGCAGGAGAATGCGGACTTAATGCATTTAGCCTGGCACTGTGATTCGGTGGCGCATATTGGGAACAAGTGATACAGACCATTAATGCCATACTGGGGGCTACATTACAATGCACGGCCAAAATTTGCTTGCTGGGAATAGTGCCGCAGCTGAAGGCGCACAGGCGAAAACTGTGTGTAATTGCCCTGCTAATGGCGAAAAGGAGGGTATCATTGCACTGGAGCAGTAAATTGAGGCCCAAGGCGAAAAACTGGTTGGAGGACTTGACCTATTGTAGAGATACATTGGCCACTTACGAGGAGGAGCTACCGGCAGGTTGACGCCCCAGAGACTATTGGGCACCCTTTAGACAATATCTGCTAACGATTGCTTCTGACAATGAGACACCAATGGTGTAGACCTGAACCTGGCCACCCGCTGCAAAATGTGGTTAATTGAAGGGTGATGGAAGGGGGAGAATGCTGTGACAGTGCTTTACGTTTTCAGGGGTTTGATAAAAAAATTTACAGGTTGTTGAGGTTATCTATGTAAAAAATAAAAAGTGAGACCGAGCACGCAACTATATCAGAATGCAACATTGTCGACTAACCTGCATAATAACTGTCACGAAAGCGCTGCCGGACCTACGGTTGTCGGCTGATGGGCCGTGTAAGAATAGAGTTATAATTGGGGATACTACCAACATGTACAGCCGGCCTTATCAGGATGTAGGCGATACAATTGTATATTACCTATGTGGCAATGTGAAATAAATGTCTTACACAAAAAAAATATCCCTGGCGAGGTCAATGAAAGCAGAGGATGTTTTCTCCTTCCTGCAGAACTGCTTTCGCCTATCTTCCTGGTAGGGGTTCAAAATACAGAACTGTATCAGACCACATCTTACCAGTATATCTTTCTAGAAGAGATCGATCATTTGAGACCCTTGCTCTAGCTGGTTATCCTCACTACCTGGAGGAGCAGTACATGGAGCTGATGGGTCTCTGGACCTTTGTGCAGCTTGTTAGGTTATAAACAATTTATAGAGCGCACATTCACCAAAGGTTTCTTGGCGCTGAGCGGGTCAGACGGTTGCAAAGGGAGGAAAAAAAAAGGTAAGAGCATCATTTATATGCCTGAACAAATAACCATGTTTTGAGAGACTTTCTAAACAACGTGGAGAAGTGTGGCTCAATGGTTAGAGCGGCAGACCCTGATGCAGAGGTCTAGCCTGGGACCAGGGTTCAATTACCCGCCTCGGCGGGTCTTGGGCTCAAAAATTCCACGGACCTGATAATTCTCGCCTCAGTGCCTATTCCAATCATGGAGTCCCACTCTGCAACTCTGGGCAATAGCTTGCTTAATCTCCACAACGGCCCCCACAACGCTAAGGATGCCTGGCCTCCACCTTGGGGGTGCCCAGGAGTGGAGGCCTCACAGGGAAAGCCAGGATTGTTTCCACAGCGGTATTCATACAAGCGCCTTGAGACCCTTGTGGGTGAGTAGTGCGCTATACAAGTATCAATTTACATTTACATTACAAACAGAGTATGGGAAGCAGTCACACGCAATTCTGGTGGAAGATAATTCCAGAATTGTGGCCCCAATACAGAATCTTAGACCCAGTGTTTGTGTTTAAATAAGCAAGAGGTCACCAGATTCAGATTTGCAAATCGTAACACGTGGGAGGGGGCATGGCACCGAACTTTAAGTGCGATGAAGGGCGGGCCGTGGTCTGAGGGCTTTGTGAATTATGCAACCTAATTTAATGAGGCAGCGTTGAGTCACGGGAAGCCAATTTAAGTTTTTCAACAAAGGTTTCACGTGATGGGATTTTGGTAGGCCGTGACCAAGCCTAGCGGCTTGGTTCTGCACCAATTGAAGCCGATGTAGTTGATAAGGTGGTATGCCTGTATACAAAGAGTTGACATAATCGATACGATAACCAGAGCAAGAGTAACTTGAATTCGGGCTGCAATGGTTAAGTATCTGCAGACCTTGTGAATTCTCCAAAGGTGGAAGAAACAAGCAGAGACCACAGCATTTATCTGTGCTTTCATCGTGAGGTCATTGCTAATCACAACTCTCAGACTTAACCGAAGGGCCAGGAGGTGGAGGGCACCCCAGTGAATGTGGCCAAAAGTTGGAGTTCCAGGGATATACTGTGCCACCAGTAAGAATCAGCCCGGTTTTGTTGGGGTTTAGCTTGAGGTGGTTAGTGTTCATCCAATTGCTGATGAATAACATGGTAGACTGAAAGTTTACTAAAGAGGAGGGGGAAAAGACTATGATAAACACCAACTGGAGATCATCCGCGTAGTTAAAAATGACCACCTCTCTTGAAGAGCCAGAATTAGGGGAAGAATATACAGATTAAAAAGGAGGGGTGAAAGCGATGAACCTTGTGGGACCCCCACATGTCAGTCTCCTCTCCTCAGCAAGAAAGCAGGCAAGTCGAACTGCTTAAAAACAGTCACTGAGAAAGGAAGATATCCATTCCCGTGGGAGACCCCGGATCCCCGCGCTCTCGACCCAGTCGACCAGTAAGCAGTGGTCAACCATGTCAAAAGCAGTAGAGGGATCCAAAAGTACCATGGTCGGCCCCTCTTCATAATTCATTGAGAACTGCCAAAATAACAGGCTCTGGAATGTTCAGGTCTAAAACCGGCTTAATGTGGGTCTAAGTAGTGTGACTTCCCAAAGGTGCTGAGACAGTTGGCCATGTGGCTTCCAAGACCTTACCCAAGTAGGGCAACAGTGAGACAGGACAAAAGATGCTTTGAGTAGAAGGGTCAAGGCCTGTTTTTTTTAGGATGGGTACGACTTTGGCACTCTTAAAGAGGTTAGGGACAACGCCCTTAGTGAGAGAATTATTAAGCGACATGGGGGCTCAGGACAATGAAAAGATTTCCCGAAGGATATGAGGGGGCAGCTATCCGTGGGAGAGGCAGAGCGAACCTTAAGTAAGGAAACAAAAAACTCATGGGTAATAGGAGGGAATTGGACGAGATGTGGAGACAGGATTGTCCTAATAAACTTTTTTGGGGCAGCCTTTAAAGCTTCTATAAGCGCCATTCTTAGGACTAAATCAGAATATTTTTCCTCTAAAATCCTGGAATCCACTAATAAGGCAAAGGATATTTTTACAATAGTGGATGAACTCGTTAAACCAGATTGCGTTACTGTAAAGCCCACTCCGTCACAAGCCTTGTGACTCTTGATACTTATTTTATTGACCCGATTGTCAACATTAAATCCAGGATTCCTCAACCCTTGGTTCCTCTAGGCTCACACTAACCTTCACTTCCATTCTAATCGGCGCAAGGCTAATTTCATTGCCTTCAGTTCATCAGAGAACCAATGCTGAGCGTCGTAGGGCCTCTTATTTTTTTATTGTCTTCACAGGAGCAAGACTGTCTCTGGTTGAGTCCAGCCAAGCATTGATGTCTTCGGACTGGGTATGAGGGGAAGAGACCAGAGGGTATAGATGCGGCTAGTAGATCGCAGAGTTCTTTAGTGTCAACCCAACTCCCAATTTCTGGCCATGATAGTAGCTGAAGACGAGGCTTTGGGGAACTACTTGGGATGGTGAAAGTAATGAGATAATGATCCGACCAAGAAAAGGGAGCGATTCGTAGGTCGGCTATCTCGAGATTAAGAGTCCAGACCTGGTCTAAGGTATGTCCCTTGAGGTGAGTGGCTACTTTAATATGCTGGGTATAGTTCATGCCAGTCAATAGGTAGGTAAATTTGGCCGAGTGAGGACCTTCGTGTGCGTTATTAGGCCAATAGCTGAAATCACCAACAATCACGACAGGCGTGATTTATGGCCAACTCCGCAATAGCCTCGCTCAGCAGCTGTGCAAAGGCAGACATAGGGACAGGGGGCCTGCAGAAAACAGCACAGGCAAAGGAAAAGTGGTGGAATTCAAATTTCAACAAATGGTAGTCAACTAATGGGATGGGTAATAAATATGCTCGTAGAGGACCTGGTAGACACATTGAAGTGTTATCAGGCGCTTGATATTTTTTGGTCCAATCAAGAGAACGACTGGTTGTGAATGACGTTAATTATTGGACCTAAACAGGCAAGTCAAACTTGCCTTTTTCTATAAGAGGATGAAAACCATCTGTGCTGTCTGGTGGTGAATCGGTTGCTGGAGAAGTGGCATCATCTGGGGTTGTAGCCACATACTGATCCCATTCAGGATCTGAATACTGAGGTGAGTGGCAAATTCCCTCATCCGGAGGATCATCTGCATTGGGTTGTGGTGTGGTACGGATTGAGGCAGAGCTGAAGATAACTGGTGAGGTCATTTGAGCAGGCTGAAAGAACGGTCCTGGTGAAGAAGGTGTAATAGTCCTCGTCTGAGGTCTGTCTGGAAATATGTGGTGTTGCTTGCATTTAAGTTTGTTGGTTAGAGAGCGGTTTCCATTTGTGGGACGTGTCTGTAGCAATCTGTCGTCATTAGGCCATGAATACTCAAACATTTCTTGGAGACCGCAAAGTTTGGTCTTTGGTGGGACTGAGGGGGCACTGATGCCAGCAGGGAGGGGTGGTAAGTGGGTGTAGGGGAATTGAAGCATGTATATCTAGTGGCTGAACTCAATTAAGCAATAAGAAACAAGAAAACCTGGGGCGAATCCGAGCTTTTCCACTAGACCAAATTGTGTGACCCTGGGCAATTGTTTCATTTCAATTTCCCTCCATTTTTCTGAATTATGGCATAAGAGGACCTCGAAATACACACTTCAGGATGTGTGCTGTACAAAACCAACTCCTGTGCTTGGATATAATCACTGCATGAACTTTTCTAAATTCAGGTTTGGAAAGTCATCATTTAAAAAAAAACTTCTGAATGCACTGGTATAGTTTGATCTACTACGGTGAAATGGTTCTACAGGCCAATGAAATACACCGAATTATAAAAATACTGCTTTTACATGTTCTGTTAAAAATGAGTTCCTAAAGTGAAGGGCCACGTTACTTTTAACTGTCATTAACATTTAAATAATTGTTTTCTGTATATTTATATATTTAATGTTAGTGCCGAGTCTAGTCAACAGCAGCCCAGTGCTGCTGCTCAGGTGGCCACATGCAAAGGTCAGGTCTGAGTGTGGCCCCCGGGCCATACTTTGTGTATCCCTGCATTAGGCAGAGATCTGCATATCGGTCCAATGAAATTTCCATCAAGTGATCCTGTTGATCATGGATAGGTTGTTCAGAAAGTTCCATACTATATTTCCATCATACTCCGTTCGCACAAAAGACTGATAATTGCGCTCACCCTTTTCAGGAGTAAAAATATTCACACTCTTCAGAGACTAGGCACTTTACATTCAACAGAGTTGGGCTATAAGCTGGTCCAAAAGTACTTTCCTAGTCAGATTCCTCTGTATCAAATTGTCTTAGTGGGCAAGGGTACACTTGGCTAGGAAAAGTTTGTTCTAACATTATAGTGCCTGAAATGCCTTAGTCTGAAAGCATAGTTATTTCTGATTCTTTGGTAATTATCTTAGTAGATAGTGTCATTGTGGTTAATGTTCTTGATTCAGCAGCGCAATAAGTCATAGCTTACTGAATCCTATTTGATGATTTTTTTTAAAGATAGTGTTGATGTAGCATTTGATGTTGTAACAGTTAATTAAAGGCAGCACCACCATTGTAGTCTCTCATTGGTACAGTAGACCCTCTTCATTGAGGACATTGTACATCGTGTGGTCGTCCATTCCGTCCGATGGGATTCTCTTCTACAGAGACTATTCGTTGACTATGAATTTTTTGTAGACTAGTCAATGCAGGCATCGCCATTGGTTTTGATAGATAATGTTTGAGACCTAGTCACTGTTAGGACTTTGCGAGCGGATACTCTTGGGCACTTTTCTATAAGGTTTTTGTCAGTATTAGGACCGGACTCTGAAGCAGTCATGTCTGCCTTTGATTTTCTATGGGCTTTTTGCAAGGTTCTACATCAGATTATCCTTTAAAGAACGGCCAGAATGGGAATGCTCTCTAGAGAATGTTTTTCCACCTACTCCTTTGATGGTAAGAGAGCTGCTCCCACATGGGTTAGGAATCGAACCAGAGATGTGTTAATTGCTCTACCTCGACAGTGCAGTTTAAGTCCTTTTGAGCTCAGTAGACTGCAAACTTTTCAGCCAATAGTCTAAATATTGCTAAACAGATCAGAAAAGAAAAGGCCAGCACTCCCACACATTTTGAAAATATTCCTGTGACAACGTACAGCCAAATGCAAGTATTTTGTGCTGGTAGTGAGTTTTGGCAACTAGTGATCTGAAACATTGAGAGGAAATCTGCATCCCTTATATACAGGGCATAGCCTGTCTTTGTAAGCTGTGGAACATTTGGTGTAAAGCCAACATTCTGAATTTGTTGCTGGTTGGCTTGCCTCCGGTCCAATAGGGTCTGAATTCTTGTTTGGGCCCTTTGGTGGGTACTCCAATATCTTGAATAGATACCTTTCCTTTTCCTTGTGATAAACTGGTACTATTGCCGGTTTTTCAAGGAGAGAGGATATCTCCACTAGGAGCTAGAGTATAGTTTGTGTTGGGAGTCCTTTTGACGGAATCAATAGTGATAGACTTTAGTAGTCTAACCGCTCTATGCATTGTGTAAAACCCATTTGTCTGTTGTGATATTTCTCCACTCTACCAGATGTTTTGTTACACTATTATAGTGGCAAAGACTAGAATGAGCGTGTGGTTCATTGTTCTGCAAGCAGGATTTTGCGAGAGTAGTCCAAGACTGCTGAATCGGAGTAAGTCTGCTACAATTTGCTCTCTGGGAGTACTTGGGCTATTACGGTTAGGTTGATGCCCTAGTGCATGTAGGTAATTGGGCCAATGAGGGATAGAATACTCTGCCTGTAATTACCAGGTGTCCCTGCAACTAAAGCAGATAAAATGGCTTTTCTTCCAGGCCTGCTTCGAGCGACTCACTCTCAGCAGAGAACCAATGAGGACAGAGCCTAAAAAATGAAGATTCATTACTCTGGTGGGTATAAGGCTTCAGAGAAGCGCAAGAAAGCCACAAAGTAAGTCTAAGTTACACTGGCAGAAATTAGCCTCTGCCAGATCCACAGCATCGATGGCTGCTCTGATCATTTGACTGGAAACAGCATGCCCTTCGTTAAGGACTAAGGAAAGCTTGTCTTTTGGTACGTCAAAGTTAACCAACATAGGGCCCTATCACATCTGCCAAGTGCGGAGTCACTTGCTGTTTATCAGAGCAATGGGAACACAACTGCAGATTTTTTGCTCACTACGTCCATCTTTTTGCTCACTTTCAGGAGGGACTAATGAGCTAAAGACTGTTTTAGGACACTATTACAAAATAAGGCTTCAGTTCTTGCCATGGAAACACTGGGTCCGGTTAGGCAGCTTTATATTTTAGGCAGTCTTGGTGCTGCAGACTTTAGGGTACGGAGTCGAAAACTTTTCTTCTGCCAGGTCTGAAGCATGTAATCAAAAAAACAGGCCTGGTTGTAAAGTGTCCATAGAGACAAAGCTGTAGTGTGAACCTCCATTGGAATGAGTTGTGCTGCACCTCTGGGAACAGCAGCTCATTCAGACGTGTATGGCTCAGAAGGGGTAATTTCTAAACTAATGGCACAGGAGTTCCTTAGGGCAATGGCATTCGTAAAATAGTAACTATGGCGCCAGAGGATCAGCGATTGGAGGTTTAGTTCAAAGGCTGAAGAGGAATTTGCAGAGGGACTCAGCCAGAATGACCAGCATTGGCTCCTGGAAAAAGCTGGTTCTTCCAATGGGTTGACTATTTGGATGTACTGAGGAACCTGAATGGAGAGACTAGGTTGAATGCCTTCACATTCAATGCATCAGTCAATCTAAGGGTTGGTGAAAGATTTTCGGTACAGAGATACGTTTCAAACTCTAGGTTGGGGCTTCTGTGTGTGTTGGTGTCAAATTGTGGTGACAGTCAATGTTGCAGAGTGCCTACACTGGATGCAACATTGACAAATATTGTTGACCCACTGGTGTCGCCAAAGGTTGTCTACGTCAAAGGTGCTGATCTATTTCAAAAGAGCAGACTTCTATGACAAAGATACTTTATGAAGTAATTTCTCCCTGGAGGGTGGAGCTTTTAATGGGAGGAAAAAGGACACTAGAGGACCCCCTCTTCTCTGTCTTTTCTTTTCCCTCCTCCACCCAGAGTTCTTCCAGTTTACCTTTAAGGCCAATTCCCTCTGCCCTGGAGGGCTCATTTTTAAACAAAAGGAAGTTCTTTGACAGTGTGGGATGAGGCAAAAAACCTAAACAAGGCAAATGGGTCAGACACAGCCTTCTGCTCACAGAAGGGGAACTTCAGAAATGTATTCACTTCCCGTAAAGGAAAAAATCCCCAGAAGGTGTTTAAAAAGAAATGTCTTTCTTCAAGAGATGGTAAATGAAGGTTTCAAAAATATTTTTGAAGAAAAATCTAAGGAAAAATGAGGGTTAGCAACCCTGAAGTGATGGTCAGCAAGAGCTGGGAAAAAACTGAGGCTGTGAGCCAAACTGCCAGTAAGCATGCTGGGTAATGGAATATGCAGACTCCTAAAGTTGGAGTATGCAGAGCGCAGATCGCATTCCTGACCTGAGGCATATTTCCAGTCATCTTTTTCTAAATACAGTACAGGATTGTAGACGTTTTATTATGACATTTCTACACTAAATGCTTCAGTGTGGTTTAAAATTATAATATTACTATAGTTTTTATACAGAACACTATGTATGTTTGATTTGAGTCACCTCAGGCAGGACTATTCTAGGTTGATTCCATGAGAATACGAAGATTCAGAACTGATACTTTCCAGAGCCCATGATATAGCAGGCCAAGCTGCAAAAACATTTTTGCTTAGGTTAAAGATTACTCGCAAATTTACTGCACAGTGGGCAAGCTCAAACTTACCCCTGATATTCTGCTGAACTATCAAGGCTATCTAATCTGCCAGAACTATCACGCTGGCACCCCCTTATGGCATTCTAATAAAAAGTATCAACTATGGCCTGAAATACCTACACAATCAAATGGAACGCCATTCTGCAGGTCAGCGCCTTTTTCGAAAACCAGCTGCATCATTTCAAAATGATGCAGCAGCAGGCCCCCAACACCACTTATCTTGACATGATAGCACTATCTCCGATTGTTCTGGTCACACCTTCAGCCAGAATACTTTTAAAAGTAGTAATACAAGAGACTTCTGGGTTTTAGTTCAATTGAATAGGGCTAGTAGGAAATCTACTTCAACAGTAACTGAATGGGTTACGTTTTTAGATACGCACTTGAATCCTATTCCAGACATGGTTATGAACGCCACTAATTTTTGTATAAATGGAGTAGAAGAAAATACTAATACAATAATGATAACTGAAAACCGAGTATACAAACTTATAAACAGATCCAAAGGTGCCCCCGGCCCAAATGGAATTCCAGCTGAGTTTTAGAAGGAGAGAGCATTTTATTGGTCAACCTATTTAACACCAGTATTTAACCACATGGCTGCTGCGGGGATTTTTGCGCTGTGCTGCAAATTGCTATTTTGGTGCATTTATGACGAGCTCAGCATCAGCACACGACACCCGTGGGTGATGACGAGCTGAGCTCGTCATCAGCAGCGAAAGGGTTAATCACGCTCTGCAATCAAAATCAGTCCCAGTCTTGGAAGCAGGGCTGGAGTCTGGGTACCACGCGGGTGGACGGCGTCCCCACTTATTTTACTGGGAGCTTGATAACTGGAGGAAATGGAGCCACACATTTATTCACTCTTTGGCTTCTCTGGGGTGAGATCAGAGCTCATTCAGAATGCTACTCACGAGCTGGCTTCTCTGATGCAATCACATCTAAGGGGTGAGCAAGGGGAGGCAATGAGTGATGGTACAAGCCACCTTTCGGGACGTCACTTCCTGTTGTGACGTCAGCGTCCCCCATTTTATTTAGGACGTGTGCCCTGCTTGGAAGGGATCTCTAATTTCCGTTATTTATAAAAGAGGGGATTGGTCTCTCCAGCCAACTATAAACTAATCACGCTCCAAGATATTAAAGCTAAACTTTTTGCATCAATTCTCCTTAAAGAGTTAATTGACTGGGCAAATGATAAGCATTTCATTCCGCCGAACCAATTGGGTTTTGTACAAGGTCAAGGGACAGCAACGAACATTTTAACACTGGGAATAGTAATGGAAAAATATTAAATAAAAAAACTATATTTATGTTGTGGATTTTAAAGCTGCCTTTGACTGTTGATAGGCAAATTTTATGGAGGAAATTTGATTATGGTATTAGTCCCTGCCTTTTCAATGCAATAAAATATTTATATATACACTGAGACCTGGACAAGAGTCCGACTTGGGAATGGCACAAGGCTTTCTCGGAAAATTAATACAGCTCAAGGCTTAAAGCAAGGGTGTGTTTTAGCTCCTTTTCTATTTAATTGTTATCTGATTTTATGCGTGCAATGAACAATGAGTTCAGACTCCCCAAAGCTGTCAGAGAAACAAATATCAAATTTACTATATGCAGAGGACGTCGTCCTGGTCAAACAAGGATGGGGCTGCAGCGATTAACAAAACATTGATTTATTCAATTGAGAATAAAGTTACAAATTATACAAAAATAAAAGTAATGGAAGCAAAAACCAAGAAACTGAAGTGCAGTAAATATAAATGGTACCTCCAATGGCCAACCCAACTGCTAGCAAAAGTCTGGTTGCAGCTAACAGACTATTAGCAGTATTTGAATTAATCAACCAGTTATCCAGAAAGGTAAGAGGAAACATGATTTCCTTCTCAACTGAGCTGCAAACATGCCAAAAACTTAAACTCTGGAAGGTGACAGAAGTACAAACACTAACCACTTGAAGAAAATAGAGATCCCACTGCAAACCAAATTGTCTGAAAAGAGAATGATAATGTGAAAGTAGGTGTCCTGAGACCCAGGGGCATCAATGAATACAGTTTCTGCAACACCAGTACCTGGCACAGATTTGATATTTTGAACATTTCACTAAATAAACCGGCTTCACACACTGCATATCCTTGATTAGGAATGGACAGAAACACCATTCGTTCTTTAAGATCACAAGAGAAGTGAAGTAATTATCCTTCACTCAGAAACAAGCTCCCTCTTCAAAGCACTAGTGATGCTACCTCCACAAAGGCATTTCTTTGGGGAAGGGTGGGAGTGTCCAAAGAAATGGCAGGCTTACCATACATTACTACCTGCAACATTCGCTAGCCTCAAGTGCACAGCTGCCATCTACATTTATGCAGCAAAACTTCCCCCAGACATAGTATGCACCTGCTTGTTCAGAGGGGTTCTAAAGTTGAGGGAGTGGCACAAGCTGAAGAGGAAGAATGTCCCTGTCAGCACCTCTAAGATCCTTGTCCCTTCTGCAATCAAGAACAATTTAGCACCCAAAACTTCTGTTGAGTAATCTGCTTGTAAAGCTATCTAAAGTTCTAGCGGTGATCAGACTCAGTTTAAAACTTTTGAAGGCGACATCTGTTTTCTAACAGCGTAATCTATGCCTATTAAAAAGGCAAATGAAGTCCAGTAGTGCACTTCCACCCATATTGTTTACCAAAACCTCATGGAGTGCCACTCAATCCATTGTCAAGGCCAATTTGCATATTCTGCAAGGAGAAGATAACTCGAACTCTTGCCACTGCGAAGACCTACACCGACAAAGGGCTCAAGTTTGGCTCTGCCTTTGCCTCCACACGGATTACCTCACACAGCAGACTTGGGTGAGGAATTGTTGAAAGCGCATATTTCCACCCAAATTAGGCAAGTTAAACTTCGTATAATACAGTACGCGGACAACCTGGTACCACTGGATCAAACCCATATTGGGATGAAGGTGTTCAATATACTTCCCTCAACACAAGGAATGCTCTACAGTTGAATGGGGATAAAACTTAAGTATTTTCAGCCAATATTCAAAACACCAACTTAAACGGCAACTAGGTCTGCTAAAAATGGGCACAATTAGTAAACTGAATTATCTTGGAGTCTGGCTGTCAGATATTGGTAAACCTACGCTGTAGGCCATTGCATTGTCAGGAAAAGCAACCAAAACGACATATGCTGTATCCAAATTACAATAATCTAAACGGTCACTGCTGAGGCAATCAGAAGAGTCATAAGGGGAAAACTACTACGCACAATAAACTACAGCCACCTTGCTTTTCACAGCAAGCTTACTGAGTCACTAGAGCACAGCCACACAGCACCATATACGAAAATATTTAGCATCCCAAAAAACACCCGGCGTACATTGATTGATCTCTAGTTTGATTTGGCGGACATGGTGTAAAAAAGATAATCAAGTTCCTTCACCAAGTGACCAGGGCGAATCCAGAGTCCTTGTGAGGTGCACTAAACGCAATTTCTCACTAAAGAAAGCAGCAGGTCAAATTATCCTGGAATGGCCAGAGTTGCACTAAATATGGCTTTGACATTTTGTAGATCCACCAACTACAGCCTGACTAAAGTAAACATTAAAGGAGCATGGAAAGAAGGCCCCAGGAAAACGTGACCTAAACCTAATCAGACAAATTAGAGGAGCATGCAGCATCAAACATGGTAACCTTAGCCAACCCTATCTGAAGGCAGGAATTGAAAGATCAGCTTTAAAGAATATACTAGCAACTAGGCTTTTAACATATGGGAATACAGGGCCCACTGGAAGAACTTGGCAAAGGGACATGGACAAAGCCAGCTGTGTCAATACCACTCTGAATCAGCTGCACACTTATTACTGAGCAGGCCTGCTGCATTAGAGGCGAACCTACCCAAGGTCCATCTTCGTGCAGCATGGGATAATAACATGCTAAGTGGCGATGCTGCTCATTTATACCAGCACCTCTAAAGGCATTAGCCCAGTTCAGCACTTTGTTTGGAAGGTTCATACAAAATGCCAGCCTCCAACAGGGACAGCAACTTAACATGAAGTCATATTTTGGTGCTTGCAATGGGAAGAAAAGATTGGACCGTGAGCATCAATCAACTGGCACCTTCATAAAGCTTGAAAATGAGCAAAACATTAGCATTGTCTAGCGTTTAATGAGTACGCCTGGTCAACGAGGTTCTTTGTATGCCCTCCGAGTACATTTACACTGGTCACTTGTGTGTGAAGCACCAGCATGTGGCACTCTAGAATACCACTAGCATTGCGTGTTCAGCCATGTACATTACAGCACCTTGCAATCCAACATCCAAGCACATAAGTAGCATGTGGCACTCATGAACACTGCTCCAGTATTTTTTGCCTAGGCCTATATAGTATGGCAACTTGCATTTTGACTGCCACATACATAGGTAGAGCGTACGGTTGTCTGTTGCACTATCATGTAGCATTTTAGAGCTCAGCCCTACATTGCGTGGCTTTTACATTACGGTCAGGTACATAAGTAGGGTGCACCGATTGTTGTACTAGCATGTAGTAATTCAGACCACCACCATAACACTGCGTGATCAGGCATTTATGCTATGGTCTTGTATTGTGACAGCCAAGTACATAAGCAGAGCTCATTTGCCCGGGCATGAGGTGGATTCCTGCATATCAGATTAATTATATAGAAAGGCACATCGCACTTCTAAGTCCTTAGGTAAAGCTTATTTACACTTATGTGGCGCATTGTTGCACATTAGTTGGATTATCAAATCCGAAATTGGAAAGTCAACCAATACTTTTGCACTAGCTTGTCACTTCTTGGTTGAGGGGCCTTTACTTTAACCTTGCACTTTAGCATTCTTAGGAAATCATGCGGGCCGTTTTCAAACTTAGCATTCCTAAGAAATCATGTGGGGAAAGTTTTACAATTTACTTGAAATTGTTTATGCCCTTATCTTGATAAATTGTATATCTGTTTGTTACGGTGGCCCTTACAAAATAGAAGTTATGGACCCTCAATCTTCTGACACTGTGCTAATATATGGTCAGACTTGTTGCATATTTGGGTGCAATTTTACATGTTTATTCTTAAAATGTTATTTTATGGGAACATGTTTGTAAAGATTTAAAGCAATCCTACAACAACATTCTATACATATTTTGCATGCATGCATTCTTGTTGTCCTGGAGGTTCATTAATAGATTCTTGAAATGATCAGGAAATTATGGAGGAGCCAAAGCCGATAACTTCCTCCTCACTTGTGGACCAGGGTAGCAAACGTGTTTCCCTTGAGCTAATCTAATAGACAAACCATTTCCAGAGAATCCAGTTGTACACTCCCCATGTATTAGATTCCTGAGAAAAGAACCCCACTTCAACATACCAGCTTAAGACTACACTACCAAACTTTCCATACCTCACATTCACAAGAACACAACAAATCAGATAATAACTTCTCTTCAATAACACGTTCAACATCGGATAATAGACCAGTGGAGGTTCCGACTATGCACCCCTAAATAAATGAACACTAATAGCACAACTCTAGGCTATTAAACTATTCCAAGAACACCAAGCCTTAAAGGCCTAAGCAAGCAAGCTAACCTGACAAAATATACCAGCTGTGTGTCAAGTTTAAGCACCATGTTAAAAGGATTTCACTGGTGAAAAAAGGATCGACTACAGAAGAACATTATGGCGAATAAAGACTTCTATGAAACTTCCCCCATTGACATTTTAAACACTTCAGTCATTATCCATGGCACCTTTGAATGAGATTGCCAGATCTACAAATTACGAATTAATCAACTCAGACAACTTTATTGTGGTCAATAGACCATAGAAGTGCAAAATAAGGAACATGTTGGTAAAAAAAAATATTAGATAGATCTTAAAACCCCGAAGGCCCAATGTTTACAACTCCGAATTTCTGCAGTTACCCACTCCGCAGATAAAATGAATTACATCTCGTAGATAAAACCATATAAAAAGTATGTACAATACATTAAAAAAACGGTGTAGATAAGTTTCACAATCTACAACATGCAATGAACATAGATCACCACATGGGGGTAACTCAGGAAAAAAAGGTGATGAAATTTTAAAAGCGACCTGCGCATACACAGATAATAAAAAGCGTGATACCTCAAATACAATGGGAGCTAGAGTATTGTACTTTAACAGTCTAAAAGCCTCCACACAAAGTCTGGTGCCCAGGTTTCTGCATAACTGGATCAGCCACAGACGCCTGGGATTTCTATAACCTGGGCAAAAAAAGACTACTTGTAGCTCTGATTCCTCTGCATGGTCACATACAGCAAGTCTAGAACAGATGCACGTTCCTATTTGTTCATGAAGGCGCGAAGTGGGAGGGACCCATGCATAAATTGGACAGAGTTCTCGCTAGCGCAGGTTGTCTCATCCAGGGCAGGCTCTAGGCTATATTGATCTTTGACCCTCATGAAGGAGGTTGCCAGGGAGCCTGCCACCAAACACTCATGTATTTTGACTAGTCTATCTTCCCTGTATCCCTGCACCAGTTCCTTGCGAGAAACTAAGACACATGCTTCCTCAGGTATGTGCCATAGGTGCGCTCTGCCTATATTCTGGAGGGTGTCCCTAATATAAGCTAACCATGGTATTTTACAAACACCGTTCATAGTCAGAACATCCTTGAACTCATCCCGGTAGACAGCCAATTCCGAGGTTGCCCATAAGCAGCGCAAGTGGAGTAACTGTCTAAGGGCAATATCTTCAGCAGTGGTGTTATCCCTAGATCTAAGCGCAGTGGTATAAGCAGAGTTCTAGGTGGAAGACCTAGAATCTGTGTGTATGCATTCTCAATCTTAGTGATTTTTCCTAGAGAATGATGCCCCAAGAGTTAAGCCCCATATGTAGCAGAACTCCTGGTTTGCATTTTATAAATTTCCACTATTGGGCTGATGGGCTTGAATGGGGAGTTCCTAAATAGCTTCAATAACCCTGCTGTGTTCTGCACCAGCTTCAGACTGGTTGTGTTAATCTGCACCCTCCCAGGCCATTTTTTCGGTCAGAGTAACCCCAAGGTAACCAAAAACAAAAACCCTCTCCAGGAGAGTACCATGCAAGCTAGGATTGAAGCAGGTCGTACTAATCAGGTTGAAGACCATACATTTGGTATTCAAGGAGTTGATCTCAAGTCCTCCACTGTCACAGAAGGCCTTGAAGTGGTTGAGGATCTTCTGTATGCCTGTTGGTGTTTTTGAGAGCAACAAAGTATCCTCAGCAAACATCATGGCCGGTATTTTCCTGCCAGCTATCTTTGGTGAATCATTATCCTTTCCCGCATTTAACATATCCACAAGTGCATTGATGAACAAGCAAAAATGGGTGGGTGAGAGCACACAATTGTCTTACCCATATATCAATTGGAATGGCTGAGGTAAGTCCCGCGCTTGCCAATCTAATTTGGGTACAGTTGCCTTCATGCAAGCGCATAAACATATGGCAAAGATAGGGAGGCACCCTAAAAGCACTTAAAACGGCCCACAGCTTTTCTCCTGGTACCAGATCAAATGCAAATTTAAAATCCACAAAGATCAAATAGAGACTGCCAACCTCTATTGTCACTGTTTTCCAGTACAAGAGTTAAAGCCTAAAGATTTGGTCCATGGTTGAAGTCTTTTCCCTAAAACCAGCTTGCAATGGGCTTAAGATGCTGTGTTCATCCTTTAAGGCTTGAAACCGGATTAACCGCACCCTGGCAAAAATCTTCTAACTTACATCAATTAAGCTTATGGGCCTGTAATTAGAGAGAGGGAGGGGGTGAACCCTTTTTATGAAATGGAAAAATTTCCACACCTGCCCATGTTGATGGAATAGCCATTCCCTGAAGTATGGAGTTAAAGACCAAAGGTTGGAGGCCCAAATAGTTTGCGAGCGAAAGATCACCTGGGATCTTAGAGACCTGGAGATTTGGAGGGGTCAATTTCTTTAAAGAACTCATTATCTATTTGAGAGCTGCAGGGCCTCTTGATGCATATTTTGCAAAGGAGTGTTCTCATGGGTTAGGTTGATAGCTACATCTCCTAATCCTTGGTACAGTATCTCAAAATATTTTCCTTTATCCGCAACGATGTTTGGATCAATGGCCAACAGCCCTTCCCTGCTGCAGTTATTGACTATGCACCTTCATATTTTGGGCAGAAAGGGCCCGCTTTGAGGACTCCCATTTTTCCATCTTCCAATGTTTTTGGGTATGTGATGCAAGCCCTGTAGAGCACCCTATTTGCTTGTGCACAATACACTATTATAATTCCATGCAACAAACACAGAATGACAAACTGATCAAATGGTCTACACTCACCATTTAAGGACAAACGTTTACCTCTAAATTTGGCTGCAGACACACCTAATACAGTATAGACAAACTTGGATCATTAAGAGGTAAGTGCGTACTAAACCTTTTTCCTTTCATAAGCTTTTGGGCGTCTTGTGGGAATTAAATCTGAAGCAAATATGCACCTCCAAGAGAAGATCTAACCACTGGTAGAGACATGAGGCCTAAAGCAGCTCTTTCAATTGGGTCACAGGTGCCTCAAACAATTTCCTGAAAGGACTGTTTACCCTTCTAATACATTTGATTTTCTTTCTTATTATGCAACTTGAGGATCAAAATCACGGCAGCCTTAACAGTGGTAAAATATGTATGAGAAACTGTACCCTCAGATTCAGGAATATTAGTTTCTGGCTGTGGTTAATCCATTTACAGTGAGATTAGAAAGTTGAACCAAGTCAAACGCCAGCAAAAACTATCCTATCAGAATAAGAGCCTATGTCAGGGTGCCAAAATAGTTCCAACAATCTTTCGAAAGATGCTCTCTGCCTTCAGCTTGCCAAATTGAAAGATCTACTCTAAAAAAAAAAAGCAGCAGTGCCATCCCATATCACAACAGATGTCAGGTTTCTGTAAAGACAAAGAAGCCATCAAAAGAATGGCTTTCAGCATAAAACAGACCAGAGAAAATTATGACTGCCTGCCAGACAGCAGTATTAAAGGCAAGATTCAAATTGAAGGTGCCAATCACTTGCGAAATTGAAGTTGATACTGCAACCTCCTTTGGGTCCAGCACCACTACCCCAGAGAAAGGAGAAACTCCTAAGCACTGCCTCAGCAAACGCTTGCATTTACCCAATTAAGATCCCAGCCCTTGGCAATTCATCTGAATTGGTCGCACGAACAGGACTGGCACTTGCCATCTAACCCTCTTAACTTTTCCTGGCATGACATGTACGCTTCTTGGAATTCTTGTCTGCTCCAAGATAAGTGACCTTACTGTACCTAGACATTCTTGGCCTAGCTGTGGTCTGAGAAGGAAAACATTACCTCTCGAAAGACGCAAACATTAGGTTTGACTACCATTCCGCATGTGGCTTGAGTTGCTTTCTCTGAACATGAGGAAGGGTTACTGTCTTTACCCAGGAAAGAAAGGCTGTATTTAAGAACCAATGACTGACATCCGCTTCCTACAAGATTTGTCAGGCTTGAAGCAAAGACTTGAGATGGCACTAAAATAATCGCAAAAAATGTTAATAGCTTCAAATCCCAAGTTAATTAGTGCCATGGAAAATACATCTATTTCATCACCACTTGCCTCCTATGGTAGTCCGCACATTGAGGAATCTGAAATGCAGCATCCACTGTTGGCAGAAATGGGTAAGTGCTATAGAAAAAAACATCCAGTCTGGCACCTACGAAGGCGATTCAAGTGAACATGCTGCTGGAATTATTAATTAGAAATGTCTTGTGCCTACAGCCCACAGAAAACTTCTTTAATATGCTCACGATAAACTATTTTGGTGTGAAGTTAGGCCTTCGTACTAAACGGTCTTTCAACCTAGTTCTAAAAAGGCATAAAGCATTATGGGAGGGAACTAAGGTGACATTAAGGGCTATCCAGGACTTAACTGCACACCACGAGTGACATGCTAGGCCAGAGCTTTCCAAACTCTGTCGGGACACAGTACTGGGTCACCTGCCATGTGTGGGTGTGTCGCACAATGATGCATAGCTGCCAAGGTTTCAGATTGCTATCATGGTTTCCTCTACAATCAGCGGGCACTACAAAGGATTCCACTGCATTCAGTAAATACTTCAGTGGAGCCTCTGAAGTGCAGCTGATGGTGGTCATGCTGCGCTTTCCAACTACGTGTTTTTAGTCTTTAGAAATGCTAATGGGGGACGTTTAAATACCTACAGGGCCATCATTAAACAGCAGGAGACAATTCCCAGAGCTTTCGCTGCAGCCCAAATCCCTTTTGCAAAGTCCACAGACCTCTGGATCCTCCACCTTGTATTCTCCTCTGTCTGACTGTGGCGTCACACGTGCTTGTCTGAGGCCTTAACGGTCGGTATGCTGGTTGATCTCATTTCAGCAGCCTCTGCTATTTTTGCTGGCCATTCACCTCTGCAGTACTTGTTAAACTTTTCTGTACTAGACTTTTGGTTCTAGTTTATAAAATGCAAATAAAATATTTGGGAACAAAAAAGTGTAAGAGGCACTGCTAGAAGTCTGGGCTGATCTTGGGAGGCTGATGCCTTTTACCTGAAATGTTAGCTTTAGAAAAAAGAAGACTAACAGGTTAACGTGATTTAGTCCTTACTAGACTGTACCTCACCTGTACTTTGAAAACCCTCCCCCAACCTCCTTAGGTGGTTCATGCTACGCTTGCTACACAGCTTTAGCGTGTCGCGAAATGATGCATGTCTCAAAAGTGTGTCACCAACATAAAATGTTTGGAAACCTGTGTGCTAGGCAGTCAGTTTGTCCCTTTTACTCATAAGTAAAGATTCACTCAAGTTACCATGAGTTATTATGTAGTACCATGAGGACATGTAAAATATGTTGACCAAGTCAACAACGAAACATTTTTAAAAAGTAACAGTTGTTTTTCCAAAGCAATCAGAATAGGCAAAATAATAAAAGCTACCAAGTGAAAAAACCTTCCTCAGGGCTCACCTTCTCGCCTTCAACAACGTCAAACTCTACCACCTCACCATCCCCTACACTGCGCAGAAACTTCCGTGGATTGTTTTTCTTGATGGCTGTCTGAAGACAAACAATTGAACAGTGTCAGAAAACTGTAGACATTCAAGGCAGTTGAAAATGTTTTACAAGTTAAAAACAAAGGTTTTATCATACAAGGTATGATAAACATAAAATTGCAAAATTCTACAATCCATGACAATACAATACATGTCCTTAGCCGCCAGATGCTTTACAGAAACTAAGCCAACGTTTCAGAAAATGCCATATTAACCCTTCCATCAAAAATCCCAATTGAAATCGCAACTACCTCAGGAAAAACTAAATTTTAGAAACCTCCACATCTGATTTGACCTTTGTTACAAATATACCTGTATGCTGAACCCAATCAGCAGGGTTCTGTCATTTCAGCACTTGTTAAATAAACCTATAGAACCATTTACCAGAATGCCTAGTAGTATTTCATATTTCAAGTGAAGCAACTTGCCATGACTTACCCCAGAAAGCAGGTTTTAGATTTAACGGTCTTCAACCTCTTAGCTGATAATTGTACATGTTCTCTGAGCATTTAAAGGATTGATGCAACCCAGCTCAGAGTTTGTGACAATACATTTGTATGAACTGAAATACTGTAAATGGCTTAAGTAGGCTCCAGTTACTGGAAATACTGACAGTCAAGAAGCGATTAAAATCTGAGACAAGAGTAATGGATGGGTAAGGAATGGGTTTGCACGAATTGAGGGATGGTGTCCCAGATTTTAAAGGACTGTACAAGCTTTTCAAGATCTATCTTAGCAAATTTCAGTTAACACGTCTGTTTTCAGAGGGTCGACTAAATACACAGGAAGGTTGTCTATCACGTGCATCTATACAAAGAGGGGGGACCAGGAGCCAGTTAAGGTCCAGTGCCTGTGCTGCTACCGTGAAGCGTATTATTCAAACAGGGGCACTGTTCCAGATGAGGGGTACAGGTAGTCAGCCACTCAATACAGAGTAAGAGAAAGGTGTAAGTAGCTCTAGGATATGAGGCCCACTTGTGAGAGGAAAGAGCAAGTCTAGTCTTAATGCCCTCACACACCCCGAAGGATGTCAAGCTTCATCATTGGGCGTTTTGCTCCTCATCAGGCCGGCACTGCAATGCCCTACAGGACCCCAGAAGGGTCACTTTAGCAGACATCTTTTAAGACAAAACACCATGTGGTGCATGCAGGTGTGTGGAGTGGGTCCTATAAGTGAAGTGGTGCGTGCAAAGTGAGTCTAAAACTGTTTAAGGGTTACCCGAAGTATGATTTTTAATGAGAGGGCACCCTTGGCAGACTAAAAACCTGTAGGTTAGGTGTTACCTATGTAGGCTTAATGAGCCCTAGGTAACTAGAGAGGTTGACCTGTTTCACGCCTGTGTGGTCAAAATAGACCCCTGGCACTTCCTAAGGACCAAGAGAACAAAATAAATAAAGCGGCTCCTGGATACCACCTAAAAATTTGAGGAGAGTTTCTCCATAGGCTAGTAGGAGTCGAGTGCATGCACCTTGCATGCAGAAGTACGGTTGGGGTAGGTGCACAAGAGCCGGCACCCAAGCAAAACTACCAGTAAGGTGCAGGCGCTCAACTCCTACTAGTCTATGGAGCAACTCAAATTTTAGGTGGTATCGAGGAGCGGGCAATATTTAACTAGTTATTGCAGTTAGACTGCAGGGTACACTTACCGTGCCCGCCCGGATATCCATTGTGGGTATCCACCCTTTCACTTATCACATGCACTACACTATTTTGTTCTCTTGGTCCTGAAGAAGCGCCACGGATCTGTTTCAACCACACAGGCGTGAAACATGTCGACCTCTCTAGTTACCTAGGTAACACCTAACCTACAGGTTTTTAGTCTGCCAAGGGTGCCCTCATTAAAAATCATACTTCGGGTAACCCTTAAACCGTTTTAGACTACCTTTGCACGCACCACTTCACTTATAGGACCCACTCCACACACCTCCACACACGCTATATAAAAACATAAATAGCTAAATAAAAAATCAATCCATCCTGTGTGATACGGGCACCCCCTGGGGGGGGGGGGGGGCGCACTCTCCCCTTCCATGAGCCCACGAGCGCGGTCCGCTCTGAAACAAAAGATCTCAAATAAAGAGCCCCTTCGCGGGAGCCCGTCAGACATTGCAGCACCAGTCTGACGAGGAGTAGAGCCCATATGATTAAGCATGACACCTAGCTTGCTGGGTGTGTGAGGGTTTTAGTTCCCAAGAGGGAATCCCCCTTCCCTCTTGAATATCTTTCACTCTACACTATGCACACACACACTCCATTCGCATAGTCCTACTGGGGAACTTTATACTTCTTTTTGCTACTAGGCTGGACAAAGCCCAAAACTAGTAAACAAAAGTTTTCACCTCCGCGAAACGCTGCTGCGCAGCTGTTCGCCAGGCGAAACCTAAAAATCATACTTCGGGTAACCCTTAGACCGCTTTAGGCTCACTTTGCATGCACCACTTCACCCTTTTAAAGGACCCACACACCTGCATGCACCAAATGATGTTTTGTCTTAAAAGATCTCTGCTAAAGTGACCCTTCAGGGGACCCATAGGGCCTTGCAGGGCCAGCCTGACGAGGAGCAAAACACCCAATGATGAAGCATGACATCCTTCGGGGTGTGCGAGGGTATTAAAAGACAATACTTGATCTTTCCTCACAAGTGGGCCTCAAAACTCCTAGGACTACTTACACCTTTCTCTTACTCTGTATTGAGTGGGTGACTACCTGTACCCCTCATCTGGAACAGTGCCCCCCATTATATTAATACGCTTCGCCTTCACGGTAGGAGCACGGGACCTTAACTTGATATCATGTGTTCCAGTGCCAGAGAAGTTAGAAGACCCTAGGTCAGTGTTTCCCAAACTGTGGTCCGCGGACCCCCAGAGGTCCGTGACACATTCCCAGGGGGTCCGTGGGCAACAGTTTTAAAAGCACAGAAACGTTTCTTGATTAATTAGTAGCTTTCCAGCAACAATAAAAGTGTCAAGAAAATGCCAGTGATTAATGTACCTGCTGGAGAGTGAGGAGAGTTTTGTTCAGTGGCAGCTTTGATTTAACTAATGTAGCACAGAGGGTTAATGTGCCTACTGCAACGAACGTGTAACATGCATCTTAAAAAGCAGTATTTTATGTGCCTAGGTTCGTAGTTATTGCTTTTGTCACAGATTCTTTTGTTACTGTGCACTTCATAAGTGACAATCGTAATCTAGCAGAGGGACCTATAAACTGTCAAAGAGCTGCTTGCAAACTGCATGGTACCAGTTAGTAACTTATATTTTGTCCCAGTTATTAATTATTCTGATGCTGCTAAAAAGATATATTTGGGTTGAAATACAATTTTAATGTTAAAGTCAATGCTAGCCACTGTGTTATGTTCTGAATCCTGAGTTTGTGCTTTTCCTGACCAAGCACTCTTTAAACATTTTACATACACACTGATTTACATGTATGATTCAATGTCTCTATATGTGTGTGATGTAAAGTGCTCTGACATCCTACAATGGTATGAGAGATGCTATAAAACAAATGAAATACATGTGACAGAGGGGCTATTACTTCAATATAAAATACGATCTGTTTTTATATGCGCGAACTGGTTCGCAAGCCCGTTTGTGCATTCAAAAACCTATTGGGCCATGTACATAGCCTATTTTGCAAGTCGCAATTTGTTTGCGACTCTCTAAATAGGTTTTGCAACTTGCTATTTGGAAGGGGCATTCCCTTCCAAATAACGAGTCTCAAAACCATGTACAAATGTTTGCGGTCGCAAAACAGTCACAATTACCACCTACTTCAAGTAGATGGTAATGCATTCGCAAATGGGAAAGGGTACATGCAAAATTATTTTTTAAGGGCAGGCAGGGGTCCCAGGGACCTCTGCCTGCCCTTAGAAAATGAACAGAAAACGTTTCATTTTTTTTTTTAAATGCATGGTAAACAGGCTGCATTTTTTTTTAAAACTGCTTTATTGAAAAGCAGTCCGATACATGGTGGCCTGCAGAGCCCAGCAGGCCACCATCGCTGGGAGGGCTGGCATTCCCAATGGGCTTGCAAATTGCGAGAGGCTCATTAATATTAATGAACCTCGCAATTTGCGACCACATTTGAAATCCCAAACAGTGTTAAACACACTGTTTTACATTTCATTTAGCGACTCGCAATTTGCCACTCGCAATGTGTTGCCAATTGCGAGGCGCTAAATGAAATGGTCGTACATCTGGCACCAAAATTCTTAGTACGTTGAGTATTTGTTTTGTGTGCACACTTGTGTATTTTTTTCGAATTACTGTTTTAATGTTTGAAAGTTAACTCATACAAATTCTATGGGGGTCCCCGGATTCCAGTGGTAACTCAATGGGGGTCCTCAGGAGTCAAAAGTTTGGGAACCACTGCCCTAGGTGATTCAGTTAACAGATGGCACAGTGGCTAAACGTTGCACATGATTCCCCATAGTACCTCACAATGTTAGTAAAGATGGTTGCTTATGCTCTTCTGTTAATGTGAATGTGTAGCCCTATTTATATACTTGCAGAATGTCCCGATATTGTTCTTAAAAGTCTGGTCACCGTACATATGAAGTAGTTTAAATAGCCTTTGAAAAAAGGAGTGGAAAAGGGAGGGCATTGTAGTAAGGGTTGCTTCGACAGTAAAAATAATAATGTGGTCGTGGTATGCAGCAGTGACTACTGCATTAGGGTTCTTGTGTCCCCGTACTGTTTTCGAATCTTTGAGGGATTATGTCCATGCACGCATTTTATAACTGTACAGGTTACACTAAACCAGAGCATGATAGTTTATTACAGTAGTGTTTCGCTGAAAATTATAGTATACATCTTAAAAATAAGTAAAAGAAAAGGTTTAAAAATGAGGGCTAGTATGTTTGAACTCCAGAAAATTTACAGAATTCCCAGAGTTGAGACCATTTTATATAAATATTGCAACACACGTACCAGCTGCGCCAATCAGATTGACGTTCAGTGAGAAACCCAATTAGCAGCAGAACGAGCAGCATCTGTTTTCGTGATACCACTGCCTGGCAGACTACGGTGAACTGCATGCCTAAACTACAATTCTTTTCAAAGTACACAATGTATCATATTGGTCCTGTGTGTTGCTGGCTGCACACATCCTGCTGGAGGAACACGTCTCAGATGCTTAAAATGGCACAGGAAGCAAATTCGGCGCTACAATGTGCTACACCGTAACACTTCGGCGAGCCTAGAACAGCCACTGCGTTATTTAGACTGGCTACCAAGCGGCAAATGCCTGAGATTTACAAAGTAAAAACGTAAAACTTACTAAGCCACGTGACAAACTCCGGCCACTCAGAAAGGTAAAGTATCAGATTAAACGCCCCGGTAGTCATGCAAACATTTTATCTATCCAGATTTGATTCTCAGTGCAAAATGTCACCCCATTCTAAAAACCAAGTACATTTCAGCACATGGGGTGCTTAAATTCAGCTCTTATCCAAAAAGATGCCTTTCTACAGATGACGACATACTGTTTAGCACTCCTAGTTAAGACAAGGCTACCTGCCCTGATTTAGTGCAGGCCCTTTTAGGCCCGGCTGTACAGTTTCCTATTTTTTCCCTGCCTCGAGTCTGTAAACTTACTATACAAAATATTTTTCCGATGTTAACCTGGCAGCAAAGGTGTACTTATTCTATGAGGTCCGTCACCCTTTAAAGCATGATAAGTAGCCCGCAAAATAGAACTGCTGTTGAGACAACCGAATGAGAATAAAAGTGAAGATGCTCACCTGGTGCACAAAGACATCTTCTTTGGTGTCATTCCTGTGGATATGAAAGACATTAGAATTATATGGCGAAACTCCATGTAAAAAGAATATGGACACATGCAACCACATACAGGCACTGTAGACTGCGCAACTTGTCACAAACTAGTTCCATTACCAACTAACAATCAACAATGTCCTCTGCTTCAACAATAAAATATAATTAAATATAATTGCTCTCGCCGAAGTTTCACAGACAATTTTAAAGTTGGTTGTGTTAATGGACTTTAAAAAGTGACTACGTTCTATCACATGAAAAAGTGGCCAGCGCTCAATTCCGCAGGCGTTGTTGCCACAGAACAGCCACTAATCACTTCAAATACAAACTCCTCCCATCCCAACTTCGGACACCCAAATTCTCATACTAGCTTCCAGAAATTTCACCAGAGTAAATATTTCACTTCGTCCCATCAACATATTAAGTACCTGTTTATGAATCCGTAGCCATTGCGGACATTGAACCATTTCACTGTGCCTTGCACCTGTGTTGCTAATAGAACAGAAATTAGTCAGTTAAAGGCTTGTTACCATTCGACGAGGAGGCACATGGTTTAAAACTTTAACGTATCTCCCATAAACTGCTTACACCATTCATATGTTCAGCATCGTCACAGTCTGCACCCTCCGTCCCTGTGAGCTTTTTCGTACCTTGTCAGCCACCCAACCATTGCCAGACATTAATACACCACCTAACTTAGCATCTATGTACTGCTGCCTCCGTGTTCTCACATACAAAACGTGCACTCATCACACTTCCTACTTCATACCTACCCTAGAACTCACCCAATTTTTTTATATATATTTTAGGCACCTCTACTCCACACACACGGTTGGAATACCTCCATCCTCACCATACATCTCATAAGCACCCCCGGGAGAGGCTTTTCACACACTCTGCTTTATCGTACCACTTCTACCACTCATCACTGCCTATAGTTTGCACCATGACAGTCTATTCCGAATCCTGCGCTGTCATGTAACATGGTGCATTCTGGGGATTGTGGTTTTATTGTGCCTTCGTGGAGTTCAACCTCACCCAACTACCTAGGAATTGTATGTTAAAAATGAAGGGCTCGAAACCATGCATGTTAAGACATGGAAATCTGAGTAGGACACTAACCAACACCCAGAACTGTAGCAAGAACCTCTTAACCATCAACAGCATGCCTCGTTTCTTAACTCACTAGTACAGACACTGCCTAAGCACATTAAATCCAGGCAAGGGTCATACCCCATACTGTCCCTCGCACTATACATTATCCTGCTCCTTTCCACGTCACCCTACTCGATATCCCAGTCTGCAACTTAACTACAGCCCTCACGGTTTACTTTACACCTCACTTTAGAGGCCCTGCTTGCCAAGCTCCCTTTTCTTTACTCCGCTCGCCGCTGCCCCCTACACCAAAACGTTGTTGCCTCCTTCCGGATGACATCCCACCCTTCGTAAAACTGGCCATGACGCCTGCTTGTTGCCCCACCAAAACACCCCACGGCTACTCCCATCAAACACTTGGGCCTTGCTGCCCCGCGACCAACCCCCAGCCAATGGCTGCCGCCCTCGCACCGAGGCCCTCTCCGCCCTTCCGCCCCCCAGCGGCCCATGGCCCCTACCCAGCACCCTCTTGTCCGCCTGCCCCCGGACTGCGGCCGGTTTCTGCGCCGCAGGCTCGGCTTGGGTGGGCTCGGGGGGCCCGCGGGTCTCCACGTCGCACATGCTCCACCCGCTTCCGCGATCCCTTGGTTCTTTTCGGGTCCGGGTCCGGTTCCCCCGGCGACCAAAACCAGCGCGAGAGCCGGTGCGCGACCGCGGGCCCCGCCCTTTATCAGCTCCGCAGCCTCATTGGCCGCCGGCGCCCATTGGCCGCGCGCCGGAGCCCTCCGCTCCTTCCCCATTGGCTGCGTGCCGCGCGGGCGGGAAGACAGCACAAACGGCACCAAACCGGCCAGCTCAGCGGAGCCGGACGTGAAGTCAGATTAGTCGGTGTTCCTGCACGTGCGGATGGCGCGCGGCTCCAGTTTGAAGATTGTAACCATAGCAACGCCAAGACGCGGGTGCAAGGCCTGGCTTTTAAACAGTATAAAAGAAAAGAAATAATAGTCCCGGTATAAGTCTCCAAAAAACAACACAATGTTATTTAAGTCTGCCTTGCCCAATGCGTAAAACAGACGAGGCCTAGGCCCGAGCTCTTGAAAGTACACACTTTTGATCTAAGCCAGTCTTATCAACAAAAAAAACAAAGTCGACTTCTATGAGCTAGCTATACATAAAAAAGCCCACATCTATATTCAACATAGAGTGTGACGCATCCTAGGTAAAATACAGTGCTTTAAATGGGCAGGTGCTTGCCAGTCCTGAGTACCTGCACTGTTTTAATTTGAATGGAGAGTACCTGCATTTCTCATGGCCGCTGCAGTACATTCAATAGGCGAGTACCTGCACTTGTCAGGAGCACTGTGAACAGTTAGTACCTGCACTTTTATATTTCCATTTACAATACTGGGTACATAACTTTGTTATGTACGCTGTAACAGACTAATATTCCATCGTACAAAAGAAAAGAACAGTTATTGGCCATGGTCAGCAGATCCATAGTACAATATATTAATCTGCATTATTAATATGTGACTCAGCACCTTACAGTAGACGTCGAGGCAAAGTCTGGAACAAAGGTTTTAACAAAAGGAAAAAACTCTTAGGTAAACATAAGAGTCCGTTACAGGCACTATGAAGTCACATGATGATCCGAGGGGGAGGCTGAAAAATTGGCTGCAACAAAGGGTAAAATAATGTTTGGATATAGCGATTTAAGAAATATGAAGAAAATTGCGAAATGAAAATAATATTTTAACCTCTACATCGGATCATCGTGGGACTTCAGAGAGCTTGTAATGGTCTCCTATGTTTACCTAAGGGTTTTGTCTTTGGTTAGATCTTCGTTCCAGACTTTGTATGGGCATCTACTGTAGGGTGCCACTGCTGATTCACACATTAATAGTTTTGTTAGAGATCACTTTACTTGTCTTATTTTAGGCGATAGTGGACTCAATTCAGTTTATTGTTTGATTAATAACAATCATTACAACATTAACATACAAATACTAAAACGTATCAATTAATGGCTGAGATGTTTACACACAATAGAAAGAATAACAATGAAATTCACTGATTTCTAAATTCATGCTACATGATTTCCACACAATCTATAAAATCCCAAGTACAGCCCTTTGCCCATTAAAGGTATCACGTATGATAGCAGTTAATAGAAGCTTGTGATATTCAGCAGTAATAATTGCATAAAACCCGATCAGCACCTATTAAAATCTTGTAGGCTCTCTAAGTTCATTCTACTTCAAATGAGACTGTGTCACAAGGTTAGTTCTAAACCAAAAACCACTTAAATTATGTTACAGTCAAAAGATAATATTAATTTATTGATGTTGGTCTTGGCCCTTTTTGCAGAGTTATCCCCAATCTTTTTGCTTCTTCCTCCTATTTTTTCCTGACCTGTTGTTGTTGGCTCTAGGACTCTGGGCACTTTACCACTGCTAATCAGTGCTAAAGTGCATATGCTCTCTGTGTAAATTGTGATCATGATTGGTTATGCATGATTGTCATATTTGATTTACTGCTAAGCCCCTAGTAAAGTGTACTGTGTGTGCCAGGGCCTGTAAATCAAATGCTACTAGTAGGCCTGCAGCACTGATTGTGACACCCACATTAGTAGCCCTGGAAAAATATCTCAGATCTGCCACTAAGGTGTCTGTGCGCTGTTTGGTAACTGCCATGTCGACCTGGCAAGTGCACCCACTTGCCGGCCCTAAGCTTTCCTTTTCTAACATGTAAGTCACCCCTATGGTAGGCCCAAGGTACCCACCTGGACAGTGTGCAGTGTATGTGAAAGGTAGGACATGTACTGGTGTGTGTGACATGTTCCGAAAGTGAAATACTGTCAATTTCGTTTTTCACCATTGAAAGACTATCTTGCCCCATAGGATAACATGGGAGTTAATGTGTAACATCTTATAAATATAACTTCCCATTGGGACAAGAGAGGAAGTTGAAGTTTAGTATGTCTGAACTCGGAATATAAAGATGCATCTTTTAGTAAAGATGATTTTTATATTGTGTGTTTGAAAATACAATTTTTAGAATGTGTGTATTTTCTTGCCTAGACATCCTGTGTGCCTCTGCTGGTTTGTGAATTGGCTGTCTGGCTTTTGAATGACAGGGGCTAGAGATGTACATTCTCTCAGACGTCCACAGGGGTTGATGTGTGTCCTACCTTTCTTGAATGGGGGAGGGCTGGGGTGAATAGACCTGGGCTGCATTCAGAGTAGTGGGAGGATTTAGCACCTGAATAGGCCTGGTATGCATTTAGAGTGGTGGGAGGAGAATTTATTTGCATTTGAATAGGGCCTGTCACCCTTGCACAATGCTGTCTCCACCCCCTGTGTCATGCTGCATCAGTGAGGACAGAACTGGTTTGGACTGGGCTCAGAGACCCTTGCACAAAGAGAACAAATACATTTTGGGGAATAATTATTAGACCTGAAACCCCTGAAGTTTAGACTACTTCTGGAATCAAGAGAAACCTTTGCCAAGGAGAAGAGCTGGAGCGAATGGAGGAGTTCTGCTGTGTACTGTCTGGGGTTGACCTGCAGTAGCTGTTTGAGCCAAGGAAAGGACAAGGACTTTGCTGTGTGCTGAGTCCCCCATCTTGAGATCTCCAACGGCTTGAGGAGAGCTTACCCCCTGTTCTGAAGTCTCAGGGACACAAAGATGTCACCCCCAGCTTCCCTGAACTTCCTTGCTGGGAGTTCTGACCTGCCAAGAGCTGACTGTGACTGTGTTGCGCCTCTGAAGATTGTCCCTGCTGTTGGGAGCTTGAAAAGCAATGCAACTACAAGAAAATAGATGCATCGCTCTTCTTGCAGCAGTTTTCTCGAAGCAGCACCGCAGTGCAAGAAGAATCGCCACACATCGACGTTGCCGAAACCGATGCAGCGCCTATCGTCGCTGCAAGAACCGACGCATCGAGGGATCTTGACTGGAAAAACCGCCGCAGCGCCGCTCGACAGCGCTGTGTCGATCGCCGGCGCAACCTTGATTTCCACACATCGTACCTATGCTGCAAGTTTTGCCGATGCATCACCCGCAGACCAGAATCCTCTTGGAGTCAACACATTCCCCTACAGACCGGACACGACGCATCACTTCTCCTGTGTGCAGCAGAACTGTTGCATCACCTCCCCGGTCTCAGGAACTGATGCATCTCTTTGTGTTCTCGACGCTTCCCATCTCTGCGGATGTTTGGCCTTGTGAATTTTGTCGCAACTACAGGTACTTTGAGAGTTGTTGAGTTTAGATAAAGAGACTTTATTTTTTCTAAACTGGTCAGTGTCCATTTGTTGTGTTATCACTGTATTATGGTGTGTTTTGAGTACAAATCCTTTTCACATTGCCTTTGGGATAGGCCTGTCTGCTTATGTCAAGCTACCCAAGGGGTGAGCAGAGGTTATTTAAAGTGTGTATTTCTCTTACCCTGACTAGAAGCAAGGGTCACTATTTGGACAAAGGTACCTACCTTTGCCAAATAGAGATCCCCATTTCCAACAGTTGAACTTTACCATCATTCTAAAAAGGGGGGATAGTACTCTAGCCTTTGCTAAAATACCTACTACCAATCACACTTACATTATACTGATCAACTTCAAAGGGTACAGAAGAGTGTGCAAGTTCGCATATTTATAAAATTAGAACGGCCCAGTGCTAGTTAGTAATTATTGGCTCACTGGCTCTCACATTGAGTAAACCAGTTTACCGCTCTTGTAACAAACTTGGTGAACCGGATGTTAAGCATCTGGTTCTCTGGGTTCATAGATGTAAGGATAGCTTGTTGACAGAAGCGAATGCCAAGCTTGTTCCTTTCGCTCCGTATCAATATTTTCCTGTCATTAAGAAATACAGGGCAAAGACAAACCACATACTCAATTGATTCTTATTTTTACTACTCCAGCACCCCCTGAACATTGTATTATCATCTGTATGGCGCCAGCTGGGAAGTTGATGCAGGAGTGGCCATTCCCCCATTCTAAGAGCCACAAATCTTTTTTTCAAATACACTGCATAGGTATCCACAGGTATCGGGCCTCAATCCCTAGCTTAAGCCCTGAAATGACCATCCAAGCATGTTTACGATGTGCTAGTTGTGCTCTGTATGAATGAAAAGACCAGGAATGAATGTTCTTTTTAATGAACATTTTGAAGACTTGTTGAGATGGATTGGCGTCCCAAATTTTTTTTGCCTCCAGAAGTTGTAAGGAATCATCTAGGTAGCGTCAATATGATCGTCCTTGTTGATCAAGTGATATTTCCTGCCACAGCATAGCCTCCAGGCTTGATTCTCTGGATGAAAATAGCTTGTTGCACAACTTGATAAATGCTCCGGCCCCAACTGCTCAATGATCTTGGAGGCCAAACTCAAGTTGTATCTGTGCCGGGGATGAAGATTTTGGTAAGCTCAACAGTTGCTTAAAAATCCTTGTTGTTGGGGGGGAGGAGCCAAGCCAGCAACCGCGATGGCCGCCTGACTCCTCGGCTCCGCCGACCCGTCTGCTTTCTTCCCGAAGCGCACCGGATCCTGATGCCTATCCTGCTTGGAAGTGGGCGCTTCGGAACCGCGCTGGTCTCCCGACTCGGATGATGTGCTCCCCGTAGACCGGCTCGCAGTGGCACCGGAGCTCCGTCCCCGTCCTGTTCCTCCGGGACGTGCGAGGGTCCGGGTCTTTGTTCTTCAGCGCGGCTGCCCCTAGACTCGACAACAACGACAGCCTGCAGCGGGAGGGATCGGCGGCTGGCGAGATACTGTTGCAATACTTGCTACAGTTTGCCGACCGACCCTCCGCGCCTCTGTGCCTCCGTGGTCGCTTTTGAAATTGTAGCGAGCGCCACATTGTATCCTGCTCGGCTCGAGGTCGGCGCTGGGCGATTCCTTGTTCCCTGGCGCTGCGGTGGACGCCATCTTCTTTGAGACATTGTATCTCAGCTCATAGCTGCTGGAGACCTGCATGGGTCGCTTTCACTATGTGAGCAGTGTCTGGCAGCATCGAGACAGCTGGGGTTTGCCTTGTAGCGTTGATCCGTGCTGACTCCGCCACTTTATAGCATTATCTGCTTCATCATCGGGATGGACTCCGGTGGACGCCCCAGCGGACGGCAACATGGCGGCGCCCTCCGGGGACGTGACTCTGCTGCCGAGAAACCCATTTTGCCTGCTGAGGTTTTACATGCCCTATGCGACCTGAGATCACTCATTAGAGCGAGCGCACGAGACCTGAGTGACCGTCTGGATGCTGCACTACCTGGAGAGCCTTCGGATCATAGCGCTGCTTGCTGCCCCTCGCCAGCCCAGCTGCACCCGGTGATTGATGGCGATGTCCCAAGCGCCCTGCCATATGTAGCGACGTGGAACCCCCCGGAAGAATCGGCTGTCGAGCCCCCCACCCTGGGTGTGCTGGGGCGTGTGGCAGGGGTCCCTGCCCTTTGGCTGGTGATCTCGTGTGGGTCGACCAGCCTTGTGCCCACCTTGGGGCCCCCCGGGGTGACACCCTGTTCTGCCGGAGGATTGTTGCACTGGCCCTGGCTGGTCGGTCTTCAAGTATTGTTGCTGGGGTTCTATCCTGATTGGACAGCTTCCGACTGTTTGGCGCTACGTGGGACAAATTTCTTTGTGGGGTTTTTGACTCGGTGGTGGTCTTTACATTTGCGCTTCTCGCTCAAGATGGCCGCTGCCCGCCCGGATTTCACTGATGGGCTGGATCGACGGGGACAAGGCTGACATTGTCTCTATGGTTTCCGGATGGTCGAATGCTGCTATGGCTGACGGAACACTGGTATAGTTGGACTGATATATGCTACTACACTTTGCTCGCTCGCCTTTTCCATGATGTCTACCATGAGGCTGGACTATGCCGCTGCTCTACATCGCAGGGGTCAGGGCTGATGTTGTCTCCTGTTATGCACGATCTGTCTCTGCTTGCACTGCTGGGATACTGATGGACTGCCGGGGATAGTGAATATGGGTACTGTATTGGTCGCGGGGCCCGGGATCGGGCGGCTGGAGATATATGATGGTGGTCTCGGGAATCTCTACTGGTCCTCAGTGATTTCTAAAGGGTAATTGATGCATCGACGGGTGGGGACTATGATGTTACTGTTCTTTGTCTGATTTATTCGATTACTTGATATGTTTCTCCCCACCTACACTTTTGTTTGCTACTACTCTTAAGCAGATGGTACTTTGAGCCAGGGATGGTTATAGGGCCGGTGGTGACCGAGATTACGTGGAATCTAGCTCCTCCCTGTCTTCTCTGAGAGTTAGGAGGGTGGGATGGCTCTTCTCCCTCTCAATACTCTCTTTCCCACTTGGGGGTTTCTCGGGGCGACAGGCATGCCTATGGGGGGGGGTGGGCCGTGGCCTTCCGCTGGTATGCAGGGTGGGGGGATGGGATGTGTTTTATGTTTTCTCTTTGTTTCTATGGCCCTCTTTCTTTTCCTTCTCTTTTTCTGTTTCCTTTTTCTATTTCTCTTCGCTTCCTTTGGGGTCGGGGGTAAGTCTTATTAGGGAGTTTATTGTATCCTCTCTTCATGTGACATAGCGGTTTATCCTTGTTTTTATAAGGTGGTCATTTGTTTTCTGTCACATGCCTTCCTCTAACACACCTCCCTCCGGATGCTCCCCACATGATAATAGCTATCCTGGTCAATGATTGGCTTCTACTCGTTTTGTAGTTTTAGAATCGTAACCGACAAAATTATAAAATTAAACCTTTTTGTATCCTTATGCTATTGTTCCGTATTACATACAATACTCTTTGTTCATAGACTGCTCTAATGGCGTTCTGTACCGTTGATTCTGCTTCATCCTTCTCCTATATGTCATAGCGGCCGGCCCCGAGGGGTTGTAGGCAGACGCTGTGTATTGTGCATTTTACAAATAAAGGTTTAAAAAAAAAAAAAAAAAAAAAAATCCTTGTTGTTATTTTGTCACCAAACTGTTGTCCTTCCCTAACATAATCTCCTGACCTTAAGTAAGGTAATTGGAGATTTTGGCCTTCAAAACAGTTATTAGAGGTGACAGGTTTGGGCCGGATAACTGCTTTGACAGCTTCGCGAGTACTACCTGGATGGTCAGTACTTTGACTCAGACCTCTTCCCCATGTTTACAGAAGGTGCACCTTCTGTCTATGTGGACCCCTGAATATTTGTATGCGGCGGCCCTTTCGATGCTTTTTTCATTAAACTGCCATCTGATTCCTTGATATTTCCTTAACCCATTGCTAAGTACCCTTGTCTGTGATAGATTTATTTCCAAATCATTTGAGGTGGTATAAAAGAACAACTGACCAAGCATCCTCTGCAAGGCGACCCTGGTGTGCTGAGCAGGGCGAGGTCATCTGTATACAAAAGGTTATTGACCCTGGTTCCCCGAGTTTTGAAGGATGGGAGTTAAAATCTTCAAGTAACTGCAATAGATCCGAGATGAAGAGGTTGAAAAGGTTGAAAAGGAGGGGCGCCAACACAACCTTGTTTTACTCCGCGTGTTGTTTGTATTTTTCGAGAGATATTGGAACCGTCATCCAGTTTTATACAAATCCATGTATTTGTATGTAACTGGATTCTGGCCTTTAAGAGGGCAGGTGGAATCCCCCATCTCTGCAGTTCGGACCATAATTGTCCCCTAGGCACACGATTGAAAGCTGCCTTGAAGTCAATGAAGTAAAATTAATTCTAGTGGACTCGTGCACTCTAAAGAACCGTACAAGGTTGTATTGTTAGTTATCAGGACTGAGAAGTGTGGCTATGTGTTAGTGCCTCGCCACCAGATTGTGAATTATTTGTAGTAATCCAAATTTTGCTACAAAACACATTGGCCCAGGCATTCATTAACACATAACACACCAATGCTGCCACTTTAGACCAAGACTCACAATTTATACAGCCAAAATTACTTTTTATTAGCATTTCCAACGTAAAATTTCATCCACTTCCAATGCCAGTTCATATGGAAATTAAGTTGCCCGCTTTATCATTCTCAATTGTGCTGTTTTCCTAAATGTATGCTTGTACGCAGCAATGAATACAACACACCCGACGTGCCTTGTTCACAGTATAATACAGAGTAGGCCACACCTTTCCGTAGTTTAACATGGCTTTAGGCTTGACTCACAAGTCGAGTCCTCTCCCTTTGAGGGAGAGGACTCGACACCGGTGGAGGTGTTTCACAAGTGCTTGCGGGACACGGCTTGCTGGTTACAGAACAACTCCCTTCAATTCAATGCTGGAAAGACCGAGGTGCTTTTTTGTGCAGGGAATAAGACTCCCCTTCCTTTTCCTGGGAAATTCTGGCCTCCGGAAACATCGATTAAAGTTCGGCCAGTGGAATCAGTCCGTAACTTAGGCATCATGCTTGACAACAAGCTTAGCATGGAGACCCAGGTTGCAAAAACGACATCCTGTTGCTTTGCAATTATGCGGTCCTTGTGAAAGATCTTGCCACTATTACCATCTCAGGCGCCTGCCCAAGTGGCAAGATGTACGATCCTTAGCAGGCTGGACTATCGCAACGCCCCTTTGCTTGAGTCTCCCTGCTTCTTGTTGGATAGGCTTCAACAAATTCAATCAGCTGCAGCTAAGCTGGTTTTGGGGCTGCCCAGAAAAGCGTACGCGTCTGCAGCTTTGGTAGAAATCCACTGGATCCCTTCGAGACAGAGAGTGCAATTTAAGTCCCTCTGCGTCGTCTTTAAGGCTCTTCATGGGATAGGACCCTTATCAATGCAATCTAAATTTGATTGGTATACTCCAACTAGATTGCTGCGCTCCTCATCGGCAAGACTGGTGAGAGTGCCAAGGTTCAGGAAGGCTAGGTCAGGGAGGAGTTCCTTTGGAGTGGCTGCAGCCAAACTATGGAATAGACTCCCATGGGAGATTAGGCAAATCAAGGAGCTTCTTCCTTTTAGGAAAAGTGTTAAAACCTGGCTGTTTCCCAAGTAAAAGCTGGCCGGCCTGACCTGACACTCCCTTCTACCCCTCTTCAGCTACTAGCGCCAGGATGCCTGCAAGGCGACAGTGCGCTTTTTAAGTTGAATAAATAAAAATAAATAAATAAAACACGTGCCCGTCTGTAGTATGTGATTCTTCCCCACGTATCTTGGGTGATCACAGGCGTCATCATGTGCATGTTGGTGTATGTGCATGTGGAGCATGATCACAAGCGTGATGACGCGTACTGTTTACTGTTGATTCTCATGTGTTTGTATTGAGCTCATAGCCGCATTCCTTCTCCATTGTACCCGTGACTGTGTTTCCAGATGCAGTTGGGATTTCATGGAGAGCGGACCTGCGGAGGTGGGCTCCTGATTCTTTTAAGAATAACTACTTGTTCTTCTTACCTGAAGAAGTCTATTTGTTGTCATTCAATGAACCTTAACATTTGACAACAAGCGATGTGAAGCAGGAATTGGCTGCACCTTTCCTCGCATTTTCAGTGCTTTACTTTTCTTCTCCATGACCTCATGAAATCGCCACCTTGCTGGTTTCAAGCGTATTTGACTCCTCGAGAGGCTTTCCTGCCGCGCTTACAGTGAGTCATATTTTGGGTTTTCCTTTTTATTCCCCATTGCAGCAAGTCCAGCTTTGCCTGCTTACTCGTGCTCACACTACTTCCCCCCTGGATTGGGACCCTGACGTCGGGGGTCATTTCTTCATGGCGGCCATCTATGATTGGGCCGATTTTCAATAGCAACTTTATTGTTCCTCTTTATACAGCTTTTTCCAACATTTTTAAAGGCAGTTGTTCAATTTAGAATTTTTGTACCCGGCTTTTCAGTGCAACACCATGCCTTTATTATTAAAACATCCTTGTTTGATTCCAAAAAAAAAAGAGAGGTAATGTCCAACTTTCAGCAGTTTGTTCAAATACAGCAGTTCTTACAAAATCCTGGAAAATCAGCTCAACCCTGGAAATAATGGCATAATTCTTTTGAAAATTTCCTGGTGGCAATTGACGCAGAGAAGTTTAATGGAAAAAGAAAAAAGACTATCCTCTACAGCAATCTAGGTATTGAAGGACAGCACGTTTTTGACAGTTTACCGCTTATAACACTATCAGGAGAAGGCAAAGGCTGCAATGAATATATAGAGGCAATTACAAGATTGAAGAACAAGTTCACAGAACAGCCAAGTGTTTTATTGGAAAGATTTAACTTCAACAGGAGGAAACACTCTACAGATGAGACTGTGGAAGAGTACATCTCTGCACTCAGGATTTGAGCTGGTAAATGTAATGTTGGGTTAACTGTCAAGGTTTCAATCAGAGATCAATTTGTCTTTGGATGGAATTCAAAGACAATTCAAGAACGCCTTCATTCATTCAGGGATCCAACACTGATAGAAGTCATTGACTTGGCAAAAGCAATAAACGATCTATTGTATTGAGTAGATGTATTTCTTCTGTTATATTGACTCAACCCATTAATGCTGTTCAGGTTCCTGAATCTATTAATGCTTTGTCTTTCAGGTCTAAAAGTAACAAGTTTCATGGTAAGAAGACTGCTCTTTGCGATAGCTGTAGGTCAATGACACACCTTAGCAACAACCCTGTATGTCCTTCTATTGGTAGGAAGTGCACAAAGTGTCATAAGATGGGTCATTTCAGGGTATCTGCAAGGGTGATGGGGATGCTGCTAGGATGGGTTATGTTAACATTGGCTCCACACAGAGGATTGTATGCAGGATTTATCCAGAGTTGTCCTCCAACTTCAGATAGATGCAATTGATGCTAGACCAGTCATAGGACCCATTTGTGATGTCTACATCGGTGCCACTAAGCTGGATATGATGACAGATTAGGTGAACCCATCACAATTATTTCAGATACCTTGTATGAACAATTTTGGTCTACAACCAAACCTTTAGAAAGGCCAGACGTATTTCCGAAATCATCCGGTGATCAAGACATCGGTATGCTTGGGTTTTTTTATGGAAAATTTAAATTGTTTAAGGAGAGAAGCTTACACCTAAGTTTATGTTGGCAAGAAAGGTAAATTTATTTTAGGTTGGCAAGACATAGCAATGCTAGGTTTAAAGCTGGCCCCTGGGTCACCCAACCCAGTCAGAATATGTGATGTGAACATAGCGTCTACACAAGATTCTAGAGATGATCTCTTTTCTGAGGTGATAAAAAAATGTTCCTGATGTGTTTTCCAATAGAATTGGTATGATACAGAAATTTGAACATAAAATCAAATTAAAGAAAAATGCTATTCTTATTACATACAAAGTCAGGTCTGTACCGTTATCACTTAGAAGTGAACTCAAAACTTTACTGGATAATCTTGCTAAAGATCCGGTAATTACCCAGACTGACTCTTCTGAATGGGCCAGTCCCATCGAAATAGTTCGCAAAAAGGGTGGCAATATTAGGTTATGTGCAGATTTGCTCACTAAACTAGAATCTTGTTGTTGATTGTCATCAGTTGCCTAAAATGAATGATTTGCTCTAAAACATCAGTGGAGCTAAATGTTTCTCATTATTGGATCTTCGCTCTGCCTATCACCAGATTCCACTTGCTGCAGAATTCCAAGACTTTACAACTTTTATCACTTCTTTTGGGGCGTACACATTTTAAGGCTTCCATTTGGTCTGGATTCTGCAGAAAATGGGTTTCAAAAGTTAATCGATTCCATTTTAGCTGAAATTCCTGGAACACAAGCCTGTCAGGATGATGTCCTCATTTTTTTCAAGCACAAAAGCAGAGCATAAACACATATTATCAAGGGTACTAGAAGTTATTTTAAGCATAGGTATCACTCTTAAACCAGACAAGTGTAAACAAATAAAACATATTTAGACTGTCTCAGACATCAGATTTCTGATACTGGAAGACATCTCTTAGTATACGCTATACAAGAAGTTCCTCCTCCTAAAGATAAAAATTCACTCAAGTCCTTTCTGGGGATGAGTCAATACTATCCAAAATTAATTCAAGGTTACGCCATCATTGTACAACCCCTTAGAAATCTATTGAAAAAGAGTGCTCAGTTTCTTTGGGATGAGGTTACTGACCAGGCGTTTAATACAGTAAAAATTATTATTACTAATGCACCTGCCTTCTTGGCATTTAAACCTGGAGCAAAATGTTTGGTCACTGTTGATTCCAGTCAATTTGGTATAGGCGCTGTACTTTCACAATGCTATGATAACAATGAGCACACAGTTGCTTTTGCTTCCCCCTTTCTCAAAACCTCAGAATCTCATTATAATACTTTTGAGGGAGAAGCTATGGCCCGTTCCTGGGCCATTGAGACATTTAAAACCTACCTGTGGGGAATGAGTTTTGTTATTTTTGCTGATCACAAGCCATTAATTCATCTACTTAACAGAAATGGGTGAAGGAGGCGTCTGCTAGGTTGGTCAGACATTTGTCATGATTGCAAGAGTACAATTAAAAAATTGAATTAATTCTGGGTAGCAAACATTCCAGGGTGATTTTTTGTCCATGATGCCTATTTTATATGTTAATTTGGGTTAGGAACAAGGTGAAGTTGAGTCAGCCATGGCTACAGTGGAGGATATTTCAAGTACTTATGATTTTGTTTCTCGCAGTGATTGGATGTCCGCTATATAAGATGATAACATTTTGCTCCAGAACATGGAGTTTGTCACTAAAGTTTTGCCTGGGGAGTGGTTTTCATCTGCTCCACTCAGGCATTTTTCACAATATCCAGTGAGTTGCCCATGGTGGATGGTCTACTCTTTGGGAATGACCTAATTGCTCCACCGGCTGCAGTTAGATCTAAATTATTTTAAGTTGCTCATTGTGGGCATGTAGGTGTTGGAGGCACGTCCAAGAATTTAAAATAATACTTTTGGTGGCCCTTCCTAGATGCCTAGGTAGCCGATTGGATCTCATCTTGCTGTATATGTTTGTTGTCAGACAAACATTGGGTTACGCACAACACACCTTTGTATGTAGTTCCCTTCCCAGAGGAGCCTTGGGCTAAAGTTACTTGATTTTGCGGGCCCGTTTCACTTGTTACCATCCGACAAAAAGTTTTCCATAGTTCTAGTTGATTATTTATCGAAATGGATTTTCTTTGATTTTGTTCCTAATGCTAACATATTGTCAGTTATAACATTTCTAAGTAATATCTTTGATTGTGAAGGACCCTCAATAGATCTTGTAGCTGACAATGGTACACACTTTGTCTGTGTCTGTGTACAATGAAAGAGTTTGTTGAGAAACACCAAATTAGGCATCGTATAGTGGAACTATATTCTCCAACCTCTAATGGTTTAGTTGAGAGAGTAAACAAGTTCTTGAAAGAGGGTGTACAATCCACTTTGGCAAGTGGGGTACCAGTTGATATTTTCCTAAAACAAAAAGTTTGGGCCTTTCATCTCACCCCACACTCCACTACGGGTGTGTCTCCTTTTCTCCTATTAAGGAAAAGAAAACCAAAATCAGATGTGTGTCCTGATTGGTTAACTTTGCCATTGTGTCATTGCCAAGATGGTTAATCACAGAGTGGAGGCTGCACAGGTGAAACAGAAATTATATTATGATGCCACTCATGGTGTGAAGTATTTTGGTTTTAAAAAGAATGACTGGGTACTTATCAGACTGCCTAACAAGGTAAAATAGGGTGAATCTATATTCTCAGAACCAATTCAGATTGAGAACATTTCTGAAGGTGCTGTGTGCTTGCAAAATAAAGGGTGGTGGAGTAAAAGAGATCTATTCAAATTAACACCTGAGCAAGCACGTGACATTTGTAAATATAAAAAATTGCAAGCGGAAAGCTGGTTCAACTTGGAAAACAATGGCTTATCTTCAGACATGGTGCAACCACAAGTCTCCTCAAGTAATACCAATGTTGATGTTGCAGGAGGAATTTCTACTGATGTAACACATGATGGTGTTTCTAAGGAATTTTCTATTGATTCTATTTCTTTTCCACCTGATACCAGTGTGCAGATTCATTCCAGATCTGCACGAAAAGTTTCCCTGCCAGCCAGGTTTCAAGATTTTTATGTACATTAAATTGTATCTTTATTGTTCATTATAAAAGGATGATGATGTAGTATGTGATCCTTCCCTTTGTATCTTGGGTGATCATGGGTGTTATCATGCGCATGTTGGTGTACGTACATGTAGAGAGTGATCATGAGCCTGATCACGCCTACGGTTTACTTTTGGGTCTCGTGTTTGTATCGAGCTCATGTCGCGTTCCTTCTCCATGGTATCCGCAACCATGCTTCCAGATGTGGTTAGGATTTCATGGAGAGCGGACCAGTGGCGGTGGGCTCCTCCTTCTTTTAAAAATAAATACTTTTCTTCTTACCTGGAGAAGTCTATTCGCTGTCCTTCAATGCACCTTAAAACTGTCCTATCCACAATGTAGCAATAATCATTGCCTGACATGCGTATTGACAGTATTACGCTGACTTGGCCTGCCCTATAACCCACACAAATCCTACATTGTAGTGGAGGCCCAGGTCTGCCTTGCTGCAATACAAAACAAACAGTTCCAGGTCAGCCTTGCTGCAATACAAAACAAACAGGTCCAGGTCTGCCTTGCTGCAATACTAAACAAACAGGTCCAGGTCTGCCTTGCTGCAATACTAAACAAACAGGTCCAGGTCTGCCTTGCTGCAATACAAAACAAACAGTTCCAGGTCAGCCTTGCTGCAATACAAAACAAACAGGTCCAGGTCTGCCTTGCTGCAATACTAAACAAACAGGTCCAGGTCTGCCTTGCTGCAATACTAAACAAACAGGTCCAGGTCTGCCTTGCTGCAATACAAAACAAACAGTTCCAGGTCAGCCTTGCTGCAATACAAAACAAACAGGTCCAGGTCAGCCTTGCTGCAATACAAAACAAACAGGTCCAGGTCTGCCTTGCTGCAATACAAAACAAACAGGTCCAGGTCTGCCTTGCTGCAATACAAAACAAACAGTTCCAGGTCAGCCTTGCTGCAATACAAAACAAACAGGTCCAGGTCTGCCTTGCTGCAATACAAAACAAACAGGTCCAGGTCTGCCTTGCTGCAATACAAAACAAACAGGTCCAGGTCTGCCTTGCTGCAATACAAAACAAACAGGTCCAGTTCTACCTTGCTGCAATACAAAACAAACAGGTCCAGGTCTACCTTGCTGCAATACAAAACAAACAGGTCCAGGTCTGCCTTGCTGCAATACAAAACAAACAGGTCCAGGTCTACCTTGTCTTCAACACATAGCGCAGAGCTGGTCTGCATAAAGTAACCCCATATATGCAAACACACTAAACTCAGGCAAAATACTCTAGATTTTTTAGGCCATTAAGGATTTATTTAAACTGCTTCCTACCTACATTTGCATCCAATTCAATGCACCTCACTAGGGAGAATAAAGGCTCCTCCAATTTTTCTGTTTCTAAATGTTGGCATGTACGTAACACAGAGCAGCAACAGATCAGCTAGCTATGACGTACGTACACTACAGACCCTCGCAGCCCCAAGGGTTGTATGATGCTGGAAAAGTACAAACCCGGTCTGATTTGGTCACAGTAGAACACAGACCATCCCCAGGAATGCAATTTCCTCTATAGAGCTCAGATTAGGCCTGCACTTTCCACAATATAACACTGGCCAAGCCCAAGCCTGCTCTGCCGCTTGTATAACACAGAGCAGGCCTCCCTATGTTATAATACTGCTATTCTTCCTTAGTCCTTCTTGCAGGATGTGTTAATGCCTGTGGCGACCAGGTCCCAGAAGTGAAATTAGATTTGGAGAGGAAGTGCGTGATAGGCACCTGACCCATGTTGGCCAATAGGAGACAGAGCAGCGGCAGCACAGCCTAGAGGCAGAGGGGCCAGGGGTGGCCTTAGGCATGTGCAAGCTGTGCACCTGCACAAAGCCACCAAACCCCAGGGGCCACCACGCCAATATATATCCTTAATATAATAATCCTCTTAGGATGGATACATATTTACGTGGCGGCCCCTGGCAGGGCTTTGGCGGCCTCCGGCTCTGTTCCACTTGCAAACAACCTGACCCCCCCCCCCTCTTCACTGGCCTCCGCGCTCCACCCTGTCCAGAACCCCTCTTCCGGGGCCCCCTACCTATGCTCCCGGCCCAGGGCCGCCATGAGCCTAGAGCCGCCCCTGGAGGGGCATTCCGTAGGGTCCGCATTGGACAAGAAGGGAGCAGGTGGAGTAAGAACAATGCCCCAATGTGTAATAGCTCAAACACAGTAGCATCTCACAAGCCCACGTAACAAGTGGGCTAAAGGCTCAACCCATAACGGGTCAAATCGAACAGTAGGAGTTTTGAAGATCGTTTGAAATTTTAATGTAAAGCATTGCATTTCTCATTGAATTTTTAATTTTTTTTTATTCACAATCAGATACAAGGACGACTGCGACTAGCTCTTATCATAAAGCCGCTGTTTTTCTAGGGACATTTGCACTTCAACACTGCAAGATTACCGTAACATCCTTTGATTAACTTTGCCACTCGAGTTGCCTCAAACAGTGAATGCAGACTGTCTCTGAATCCTCATAATGGTATTTTTCACTCGATAGACCTTTTGCAGTTGTCTAGGAAATGTCACAATCATTTATACTAAAATAATACATGCCTGTGGCTTAGCACTTGCACTTTAGTTAAATTCTTATGTGCATCATCAATGCTGTTCGGATTTTAATAACCGTATGTATGTTCTTTTGTTATTGTGTTGCAACCTTTGTTTGGCGCCTTTTTTGTGTGTATGTTATGACATTTTTTATATTTTGTAAATTGTAACGATTTTAAGAAGCCCAAAGCAGACCCCAAGGACCTCAGGAACTTCCGGCCCATCTCCCTGCTCCCGTTCCAGGCAAAAGTCATTGAGAAAAACATCAACATGCAACTGGCCCGCCAACTCGAAGACAGCAACATCTTTGACCCGTTCCAGTCCAGATTCAGACGAAACCACAGCACTGAAACAGCCCTCATCGCCACCACAGACGACATCAGGCACCAACTAGACAACGGCCAAACATCAGCCCTCATCCTCCCGGACCTGTCAGCCCCCTTCGACACGGTCTGCCATTGCACTCTAAAAACACTCCTTCTAGAAGCCGGAATTCGAGAGAAGGCTCTTGACTGGACCACGTCCTTCCTCTCCGAGGACACAGAGCATCCACCCTTCTGAGCCGAAGCCACCGACATCATCTGCGGCGTCCTCCAGGGCTCATCCCTCAGCCCAATGCTGTTCAACGTCTATATGGCCCCCCTCGCACAAGTGGCCCGCCATCACGACCTCAAAATCATCTCCTACGCTGACGACACCCAGCTCATCCTCTCTCTCACCAAGGACCCACACACCGCCAAAACCAACCTCCACGAGGGAATGAAGGCCATCGCCGAATGGATGAGGAGCAGCAGTCTGAAGCTGAACTCGGACAAGACAGAGGTCCTCATCCTCGGACCCACCCCCTCAGCCTGGGACGACTCCTGGTGGTCGACCACACTGGGAACAGCACCAACACCCACCGACAATGCACGCAATCTAGGATTCATCCTCAACTCCTCCCTCTCCATAAACTGTTACTAGAAGAAGAACAGGTACTTAGCTGAAGGGATACTATGCACACCACTAGGTGATTGGAATGGTCTATACGATAAATGTGTTAAGGTGGGGCAGCTAGGAGAAGGGGTGACCTGTACAACCCCTCCCTCTCCATGTCTTAGCAGGTCAACACTGTCTCCTTCTCCTGCTACAACACCCTCCGCATGCTCTGCAGAATCTACAAATGGATACCGACCGAAACAAGAAGAATGGTGACACAGGACCTCGTCAGCAGCAGACTGGATTACGGCAACACACTCAGCCAAACACCTACGACGACTACAACGCATCCAAAACGCCTCCGCCGGACTGATCATCAACGTCCCCCACCGCAGCCACATCACCCCCACCTGAGAGACCTACACTGGCTCCCCATTGACAAGAGGATCACCTTCCAGCTCCTCAACCACGCACACAAAGCACTTCACAATGCCGGACCAGCCTACCTGAACAGCAGACTCAGCTTCCACACCCCCACCCGCCAGCTCCGCTCCGCCAACCTCGCCCCCGCCCCTGTCCCCCGCATCCAACGAACGACCTCCGGCGGCAGATCCTTCTCCTACCTCGCCGCCAAGACCTGGAACACCCTCCCTACCCACATACGGCAGACCCAAGACCTACTCACCTTCAGAAGACTCCTCAAGACCTGGTCTTCGAGCAGTAGAAGCACTCCCCCTCCCCTCAGCGCCTTGGGACTCTCACGGGTACGTAGCGCGCTTTACAAGTACTCTGATTGATTGATATACAACAAACTATGACTGACTGACTACTGATGCTGGGCTATCAGTGGGCATGGCGTTTGAGTGTAATTAGCCAAGAAACGGGGAGAGAGTACATGTACTCAGTCCGAGGATAGACTAGTCGAATGTTTGGCTTAGTCTGATGAAGGAATGCATGCTGTAAGGACCTCCCAGCGATGGAGCTGGCCCCTGGGAAGGGGTCCCAAGATGCTGGAAAAGCAAGGTTGAAGGCAGAAAGAGGGCATCGTCATGAAGACGGAGTCTTGAGGCATAAAGTCAGTGACAACCAGCCTATGCAATCCTAGTATAAATACATTCATTTTGGATTCCTTTACCAGAACAAAGAGACACAGTTTTAAGATCAGAGTGATAAGGCACCTGATGCAGAGATCTCTGAATATCCAACAAGTCCAATGGCATAATATTAGTGTATTAGCTCAGGGGGTCAATACAGTTGCTGGCTAGATATGCTTTCAAAGGTATCGATTGGCATTAAATAATTTAACTCTTTAATGAGTGTTGAAATGCACTTTGTATAACTGGTAAGTCAGAGTCTTGTATGTCTATAAGATAGCAATGTGGATTTATGCATTTGTTGTAGTCCAAATGTAATCAGCTGGTCATGTGTTCCAACCTCAGTAAAACAAGCGCAAGGGATTTGCAAAGGCATAAGGTTAAATCATTTCAGGTTTTAACTCGACCTGTAGTTCTTCTAAATTTGATATAATCTTAGATTTCTTTAGCACCAAACATGCAATCCCTAGTAACACCAAATATTAAGGGCCCCATTAGGATGGCGGGGGCGATCCGCCCATCATCCGTGTCGGAATGGCCCCTCACCATATTATTATGGCTGGGGGGTCCGCGGCGGACGGAAAGACCGTCTGCCGCTTTTCCGCCCAGTCGACATGTCGACCGGGCGGAAAAGGGTTCTATATGGCGGCGGTGTCTATCAGACACCGCCAGCCATATTAGTATGTGCTAATGTGAATGCCTTTCCGTGGCAGCAAGGCATGCAGAGTCTGCTTTGGGGCCCCCCTGCGGGCCCCCATGGACTCCTGGGAGTGGGGGGTGCACATGGAGGTACCTATGCTACCCCCCAGCAGTTCCATGAACAACATGGCAGGCACCGCACGGTGCCTGCTATGTTGTGCATGGAAGTGCACAACATGCCTCCCTGGTATAGTGGCGGGCGGTGCTGTGTGCACCGCCCGCCACAATGTCAGGAATGCTTGATGCGCACGCCACTATGGCAGGCGCATCCTAATAGCAGACATGGGACCCCCGCCCTTATGATGGGCGGTCCTTCTGTCCGACAAGATGGCGGGCGGACTTCCTAATCTGCCCCTAAGTGTAGAAAAAATTGAAGTGTGTTTTGCTTGGTACTTATACACAGGGGTGGTTTCTCCATTAGGGCTCAGGGAATGCGCTCCTCTGAAATTCCTACACATTTACATAAAAACATATTTAATAGTTCGATTTATTTAGAGATATGATTGTTTCACTAAATAAATTGATGTATTTAAGCCTGGGCTGTCTGTTTCAGACTGCCTGCCCTGCCGTGCTCTGAAGCGGGAGACTGAAGCCAGGCAGCAAATCAACTTTCTAATCAACTTTCAGAAATGTGATGCACGACGCAGGGCTTTCTGTTTTAAAGCCCTTTATTGCCACTGTGATCTATGATTGTATGCACTCTGTAGGTCAGTGACTCAATCAGCGTCACAGTTTTGGGCGTCGGGGACTTCATCCCTGCGTCAATTCAGACATTAGTTAAAGCATAAATCCCACCCTTCAATCTTACGTGAGAGTGGATGTTGTGTTATGTATATTGTGCTGTGAGCCCTCATGATGCTAACTTCCCCCACTGTGACAGCCGATGCCCTCGCTACAGATCACCCACTCCTTTAGAAGTGAAGTTGCTTTATTTGTTCCCCCATGAAATGAATCCAAATAACGTGCAGGGTTCTTTTTCCCTTGCAAAGTTGATCCAAATATCCGAGCCATGCACAAGGCCAGAGATATGTGCTTACTGTGGAATATGTGCTTACAGTGGACAGTTCTCTGTGTACAGCGCAGGAATATTGACGGAGAAATATCGTGGGACCTAAATATCGCCGCAAAAATATTGTGGGGAAGAAATATCGACAACAAAAATATAGTTGACAAAAATATCCACTGCCAGGTAAGTAATATTGATCACAAAAATATCTTTGTAATAAATATTGTTTACAAAAATATAGTTTACAAAAATATTGATTTATTAATAATGTTATGTATTTTAGTGTTTTTAATGAGAATTGTTTGTTGTTTTATTATATGTTTTAGAATGTTACTAGTTATTAATTTATTTTAAGTTTAATTCTGCATTTTTAATTCCGTAGCGGGTTGTGGATTTATAGGGGAATAGAGTGTGAAGTACTTTAATTATATAGATTTAAATAATAATTTATAGTAGTTAATTTCGTTTTTTAAAATTAGAATACTGCGTTTTCAGTTCCGTAGCGGGTTGTGGGTTTATAGAGAAATAGGGTGGGAAGTAATTTAATTATATAACATTTATTGAATAATTAATGTGGTAATTGATTAATTAATAATAGTTTAATAATTATTTGGTAATTAATTTAAATTAGTCAATTATTAATTAATAAGGTTAATTGATTAATTAAATGTAGGTGTGTGTTGAGGTGTTTATATGTGTAAATGGTGTGAAGGGTGGTAAGTATTTACATTTTAATTGATTAATTATTAAATATTTTTAAATGTATTACAATTAATTAATTAGTAATTATTAATTAACATTGTGTAATTAATAATAGGTGTGTGTTGTGATGTTTATATGTGTAAATGGTGTGAAAGGTGGTAAGTAATTAATTTTTTGGGGATAAATTAATACATAATAATAAATTACTTTTTATTAATTATTTATTAATTATTAAATGTAATTAATTTTAGGTGTGTGTTGTTGATATTATAGTGTTGAATAATGTGTAATTAATTATGTTGTATTATCTTTGTTAATAATAATATATTTAAATGTATATATTAATTATGTTATGAAATTAAATTTAATGAAAATGTTGATGGTTTTGTTTTTTATTGTTTTGTGATCCAGCGCTTTCCCTACTGTTGCACTCTCTGGAGTGGGAATAGTAATTGTTACCCCTCCTCTATCCAGTGCTTTCCCTTCTGCTGCACACACTGGAGTGGGAATAGAATGTGTTACCTCTACATTATCCAACGCTTTCCCTACTGTTGCACTCATTGGAGTGGAAATAGTAATTTTTACCCCTCCTCTATCCAGCGCTTTCCCTACTGTTCCACTCACTGGAGTGGGAATAGTTAATTTTACCCCTCCGCTATCCGAAACTTTCCCTACTGTTGCACTCACTGGAGTGGGAATAGTAATTTTTACCTCTACGCTATCCTGTGCTTTCCCTACTGTTGCACTCACTGGAGTGGGAATAGTAAATTTTACCCCTCCGCAATCCAGCGCTTTCCCTACTGTTGCACTCACTGGAGTGGGAATAGTACATTTTAGCCCTCCGCAATCCAGCGCTTTCCCTACTGTTGCAGTCACTGGAGTGGGAATAGTACATTTTATCCCTACGATATCTAGCGCTTTCCCTAGTGTTGCACTCACTGTAGTGGGAATAGTAATTTTTACCCCCTCGCTATCCAACATTTTAACTACAATTTTTTTTATTTTCTTATTAAATGTATGTATTATTTTTTTTAAATAGTTTAATGTGTTAAATATAGAATCGTTTATTTTATTTTAAATTATTTATATATGTGGTTATTTTATTTTTATATAATTAAAAACTTTATACATTAAATAAATATAATAGTTAATCAAATGTATTTAAGTAAATATATGTATATGTGTTTATATTTATTAAATTAAGTTTATTTGTTATAATTAGTTAAAATATATATTACATTTAATTGATTTTGTTAATAATATTAATATTATTTAATTAATTTAATTTAAGTTATGTTATTTTTTAAAGTCAATATTTTTTTACATCTACATTCTTTACATCAATATTTTTGAGTAGATAATATTGTACTTACCTGTTTAAATATAGGGAGTCGATATTTTTGTAATCGATATTTTTACATCGATATTTTTTTCATCTATATTTTTTTAATCGATATTTAAACATGGAATCACTTTTCTGATGTATGGCATTAAAACTGACCCTGTCTTCATGCCCCCAAGTTAACACTGATGCAAAAAACGTGGATTGATTTGCAAACAATGAAAGTATAAAAACGGAATGCATTTCAGCAATTTAGTTCCTCTCTTATTTCACATGCTTTATTTAATCTTGTATTCTCCAAGAGTTAGCTATTTTATAATGTTATTGTTTATCAGTATTTTTTTCTGTAAATACTTTGAGACTTGTTCCATGCCAGGTGTTTATGAGGGGCTTTGATTGAGCATGCAGGCGGAAGCCAAACAAAATGCCTGTTGGTGGGTTAGCCTTTCTGCAGAGCACACAGAACAATGTTTATGTATTCCATTTACAAATGAAATTCTGTGGATGTGTGTGTGAAGGGGGTTCAAGGATGTCAAAATATGTGTAAGGCAATAGTAAGAGAAATTAAAGTCTTTACATTTGAGAGAGTGCAGTGCATGTTTGGGGGCGGTAAAGTGACTGAGATGCGAGGAAGTGCATTCAGGTAAGAGTGAAAAGAGGATGCTGAAGAGGAAAGAGATGTGGTTGAAGATGTGCAGATGGACAAGATATGAAGAGAAAAAGAAGATACATATCTAACATAAAGCACGCATAACTGAAGTCCAAAACTCCTTCCACAGGCCTTAATGCTATTTAATTCACAGACTCATTGCTTCAGAATTTAAACATTTCCAATGTTAATTATTTATAACAATTCATTGTTGTTACTCATTTATCTTAGACAGCTAACTCCCACTGGTAAAGCCAATCATACTGACATGCTTTACATATGTGTCAGTCGTTCTGTCATTTATCTTGATACAGTGACATCTCGGAGAGAAACCAAAATACCGGTCAGGTGGCACACTCTGGGAATCACAAACATTTATTTGACATGATCCATTATAGTGAGCCCCCACTTTTTCCCCCGCACTTAAAGACCTGTCTGCACATATTTTGATATGACTGGTTTTAGCCAGCAGCTATGGGTGCTTTCGAAGCCTGGTTAGAGCATAGTTTCCAAAGTTAATGCTGCATGCTGTGCAAGACACTGGGCAAGCATACATTTTAAAGGGTTAAAGTTGTCATGCTGTACAATTTACACATTATAGTAACTGTTGAACATATTAATGCAGGAAGCTATGGGGCTGTTTTTTGTGTATTTAATATGTCAAGACTATAGGTTCCCACTGCTTTATAAGCCTCGCTTTATCGCTACATTCATTTGCTTCAAAATGCACCATTTGCCAATCTTTTTATCATTTCTTCCTTGGGAGAGGGACTCACCCTAAACCCCAGAATTTTTCCATTGAACTTGTTCACATGGCTCATTATTTAAAAGTCATGCCCAACGTTTACGATCCTACACTTTCAAATGTCACCAGCCGCCACTGCTTATACAAAACCCCTCATATTTCTAAGACATGAATCTATTGCAGAATTGGACACTTGCATATCTTGGCAAAGCAGAATGCAGAGTTTATCTCTGCTTCCCCCGGTCTGCTGTGGAATATGGAGAGAGCTTGGCATGCCCCAGCACTGCTGCCAGGGCTTTCTGACACCTGCTCCTAGCCATAAATTAACTCATTCAAAGGGAATCCATGAAGTGAGGCTTTTGGAGTAAGGAAGGGTGGCAGTGGATGAGCCTCCAGTACTCTAGCCCCTTGCAGTATTATGTTCTGGAAGGCATAGCACAAACACCCTGGATATATGGGGACATTTTTTCCTACCCCTGTTTGTGTAGGATTTGAAATTACGAGCTGGATTACATTTGACACATCTGGCAATTGCCAGGTGCATTAAATAGTTAACCATTTATTACATTTCAGCAGTTCAAACCTGCCCGAATTTAACAGGGGAAACATATACAGTGTTTACTGTACGATGCAGAATTTGGTGCTTACTGCACTAAAAGACATTTGCTATTCCCCCAGAAACTCCTAATAGATGCTATTTACTTCACCCAATCAATAACATACCCCAGGATATGATTGATTATCTTTTGAGAGAATAAGCATCTGTATCCCGACAGACTCGGAATCACTCACAGGCCACTGCACTGGGATATAATCAGGAGCCTTTGATGGAACCAGGTTTCAGCATAAAAACAACTCCTGGCACCAAAACCCTTCTAAACTCCTCTATACTGGCACTAGAAGAAGAGATAGACGGGGAAACCAAAGCTTGAGCTGCTGTCAGATGGTCGCCTGATCACTCAGAGAAGTGGAGAAGTGTGGCTTAATGGTTAGAGCAGCAGACCCTAATGCAGAGGTCTAGCCCGGGACCAGGGTTCAATTCCCGCCTCGGCGGGTCTTGGACTCAATTTCCTCGGACCTGATAATTCTCGCCTCGGTGCCTATTCTAATCATGGGTCCCATGCTGCAACTCTGGGCAATAGCTTGCTTAATCTCCACAACGGCCCAACAGCGCTAGGATGCCTGGCTTCACCTTGGGGGTGCCCAGGAGTGAGCACTTCACAGGGAAAAGCCAGGAAGGGTTCCACAGCGGTATGCGTACAAGCGCCTGAGATACCCCTTCGGGGGTGATTCGGTGCGCTATACAAATACTACTACATTTACACACATTTACATTTACTCGCCGCTCTGAATCAACCGTAGTAGCTTCTTTTTTTCATTTCAAAGAATTTTATTATTATGAAAAAGCAAATGAAGATACACAATACAAGTGTCAGTGATACAATTGATATAGGATAAAACAATCAAAATATAGTAGGCAAGCATACGGTGTAAAAGAGACATCTATAACAAAGGTAGCCCGCCAGAATCAGATAAATAAATTAAGTATGGTAAAAACAATTAATATAGAAACAAGAATCAAGAGTATCACTATCAGTTAGAGTACCCAAGGAAAAGAAAGGAAGGGAAAGAAGAGAGAAGAAAGAAGAAAAAAAAGAAAAGAAGAGAAGACAGAGAAAGAGAGAAAAAGCAAGAAAAGAAAGAAAGAGGAGGATTTCCACCGGACCACCCCAACAGACAAGACACCATTCAACCAGACATATCAAAGGGGTATTGTACAACCAACCCTTTGGAAGATAAATCCATGTAGGTCAACCGTAGTAGCTTCTACCTGTGTAAAAAACATTGCACTGGAGACAAGAGCCTGATAAGTAAGTGAGCACGGCGCCTGATGAGAGTATACTCAGAAAAGTGAGTTACTCGGATGAGGGAATCAATGCAGCGAGGAGCTGCACTTCTGCGTATTCACCTCTGGGTGGGTCGGGGTTCTTTTCACCTCGATACTTTGCTCCTGCCTCCCTCCTCAGTGAAGCATGCAGCGCCACAGGGATCTTCCCTGCCACCAATCTTAGTAAATATTTATATAGGGCGTTTAGTTAACATCATTAGATTTTTGGCCTGGACTGTATGTCACAAGTCAATGACACACAGCTCATTTCAGACTTGACAGGCCTCAGGAAGAGATAAAGCTTATTCTTCAATTTTATTTTTGGCCACCCAAACATTGATGAGCACGAGTATGTTAAAATTGAATGTCAATAAAACTGAGGTGCTGATAAGGCACCTAGTCCATATATGCAATGCGCATTTTTGGCCAAACCATCTGAGCGCTCCTCCTTGGTCCGTCAACATGGTCAAGAATCTAGGTTTCCAATTTGGCAAATGTTTTCTACCAGAAAAACAAGCAGATTCAGTGGCTTCTTCCATTTAAAGATCCTCCCACTGATTATGCATTCAATCAAAGCCATCATGATAAGTGCACCAATTGTACCATTCTTGTTTATGCACCACCCTCCAATCCCGGTTACGTAGATCTTCCTGGTAATATGACTGCAAAGTACATATCCTGCAGAACATGCCAGAGAGACTGGTCTACGGGCTGCACAGGTTTGACCATGTAATAGAATCTGGCGCGAGGCACACTGGGAGCCTGTGGAACATAGAATTACATGTAAGCCTATATGTCTAGATCATCAGCCTTTCCATGGTACTAGCACCCTGGCCATTCAGCCAGAATTTCATGGCACTTGCCCACTCTGTTCAGCTCTACCTCTCAATCAACAGTCTCTTGCTTATGCCCAAGTAGGAGGCAGAGGCTATGGAACAGCCTACTTACTTTCCTTCACAGGGTCACAAACCAAACATATTTGTGCATAGTTCTGACAACCCACCAGTTTCAGTGACACTGCACTGTCCTTCACACTCAGCCTTACATACACAGTCCCAGCACCAAGATGCCTGAAGATGAGTATGCATTTTACAGATGTTTTCATTCATTCACCCAGAAGCAGAGCCCCTACCCGATGACGATGAGTGCATGCCTCGGTGTGTCCAAGTTTCAAGGGAGTGGATTGCAGTCCAGCTCAAGTAATAATCCACTTTCTCACATTGGTGTTAAGCAGGGGGATCCAGAATTTGTGTTGGGCAGTACTACTCAGCTATCAAGTTGGAAATTTAACATTCCTAAATTGATCTGAAAGCAAAAAAATATTTTTGATTTTTAATTGGTATGAAGATCTTTGATTGGGTCATTATTTATTTTTCTAAATTATTTTTGATTCACAGTTTTGCACCTTTTAAAAAGTCTAAGGGAATGTGGAATTGGTTTTGGCTAGCCTGACAACTCTCACAATGGTGGAGATGAAGGCCCCAATGCAGAGAAGGAAAATTGAAGCTGGGCCACCATGCCAAGGAGACACATTTTGAGAAGGTCCACGTGTCTGGGAGGAAGCCCGCTAAGCACAAATCCCTTCTGAGTAAGAGGCAGTTCCACAGAATGGGACAACTTGTCACAACATGGCTTTTTTGGTGTGCCATCCAGGGCTGGAATTGAAGTGGGCTCTGTCGGCAGAAGCCCTTCTGAACTGGTTATCAGCAAGTTGGAGCTAAGTGTCGGTCAATTAGAAAGGGAGCTGCAGGCCAAACTGGCAGCGATTTTCCTGGAGGAGAATAAACTGACACTAGAAGAAAATGCATTTGTCTTGGAGAAAAAGAAGGCCAGGCTGGACTTGGTGCCCAGAGAAAATGATGGTAGCAACATTAAAGCATATGCAGGGAGGCCACACATCCCTCGCGTTCCCAAGAAGAACTGTGCCTAGCCTTGTGGTGGGGGACAACACTGACAAATGGTTTGCCTCCTATGAAAGAGCATTAATGCACTTGCGGGTCAACCGCACTGTGGAGCTTTGCTGTGGGAGTTAATATCAACGCTGGGAGGGATACACTCTTGACTCTAGAAGAGGGGTAGCGGACTTCATCACTCACATGAAGGATGCCCTTTTACAGAAGTTGTGGCAGAAGAATTTCCGATATGCACACAAAGACACATATAAATCCTGAGATGACTTTGTAGATGCCTCCGGCTGACTTGCTGGAGGGAAATATTGGCCGCGGAATAAGGGCATTAAAAGGCAGTATGGCCTTCTGGGCTACTCTCCCACTGTCGTTAACAGGCCGAATAGCACTATTGAAAATGATAGCACTTCCTAGATTCTTGTATTATTTTAGAACACTGCCAGTGTGGATACCTGGCTCCACCTTTAAATTAATGAAGTCCTTGATAGTGTCTTTTCTTTGGGGCGTGGGACGGCGAAGGGTAGCACAGGCTACGCTGATAAGACCTAAGACGGAGGGAGGGCTGGCGGTCCCAGACATTGAGCTGTACTACATGGCAGCCCAACTGCAGATCTACACACAGGAAATAGCACGAGAATTCAGAGGACCAGAACAGCCATGTCCTCTCTTTCATAGCGCTACAGCAGAAAAATGATCAGACTGTGCTGGAATCGTTCACAGCGTAGGGCAGGTGTATTACACCCGTATGCCCCCGAAATCCCAATAGGGATGTTGACGGCGCTACCACACGGTGGCGATTGGTCGCAATTGCAGGACTGGGAGGAAGCGGGAGTCCAAATGCTGGGAGACCTATACGAAGACGGAGTGCTATTACCCTACCAGACACTCCTAGAAAGATTTGACTTACCAAGGGGAGGTTTTCTGCTGCATGCAGCATTGACAAGAGCAATACAAACACACTGGCGGGAAGGGCTGATGGAACCAAGGACAACGATGGCTTGCCAATATACTATGATGGCAGGCGGTCACGTGTCTCTACTCCAGAATGCTCAATGAAGGACTAACACCTCTAGAGGCACTAAAAGTAAAATGGGAAACAGATATAGGAAAAGACATCCCCGAGACGGCATGGTCGCAGATAGTGCGGAGGGCCTGGAAGAGCACAAGAAATGCAAGATTCCAATTAGTGCATTTCTATATCCTTCACCGAGCATATCTGACACCTGGGAAGATCAAAAAGTACTTTAAAGTAGACGATGCAGCGTGTCCCAGGTGCACGAAAGCCGGGGTAGAGTTGGACCATATGTTGTGGAAATGCCCAATGCTGGAGCTCTACTGGAAGGAGGTGGGAGATACCTCGAATGCGATAACAGAACGGGGATTGGAGTTCGATATGGCCATAGGTGTCCTACATTGGTTCCCCCATACGCCCAAAAACAAGATCACAAGTAAATTTATAGATATGGGACTCATACTGGCGAAACGCGAGATTACAAAACACTGGAAAGCAACAGTAGGGCCCAATGACACTAGGTTGAAGAACAAGTTCCTCAAGTGAGCCGGTAGCGAAAGTGCGTTACGATTTCAGACTGCACGTAGACAACGCAACGAAAAAGCGCTAGAAACAGCAATGGCATGGGAAGCATTAGTACAGGCATTGCGTGACTATGGAACACAAGAGGAAGGAGTAGAATAGTAAAATGGTTGGAAAATATCCCCGAGACATGACAGGCACATCACACAGAACAATACTCGATCATTCCTGTGCACACATATTACTAAGGTCAGAACCACTTGCACGCTTCGGTGATGGGGATCCGGGGAGGAGGGAGGGACTATAGGGGATTTAATTAGAAGTATAGAAAAGGGCGTTTCATGGCCTAGTTTACAATGGTGCACTGATTGCATTAACTGGTTTGCATCCTGACCTAATATTGTGTATGTAGTTGAGGGGGTTTCCTTGACCGACACTGTGGGATTAAGACAGCAAAGGTAATGTACCAGATTTTGTATGTTTTGTGGAACAAAAAAAAACAATAAAACTACGTTTTGGAAAAAAATGACTTTGTAGATGCCTCACAAAAAGCACCAGAGAGCTTGATAAAAGGCAATACTGTCACTACTTATGATGGGCTATATAATCTGATCGCCAAGGAGCTGTAATTTAAGACTTTATGCTATATGCAAAAGTGTCTTGTTACTATAGGGATGAGGAATCTGAGACCTTTGGTGTCTGGATACATTCTAAACGATGCACTCCAATCTAGCCATCAGAATCAACTAATGGTTCCTAGGATTGAGAAGTCTCGGTGGCCGGGCATTTGCGTATCTGGGCCCTAAGCTTTGGAAGGACCTGCCACATTCACTGAGAGCCTGTAAATCACTCTCAGTCTTTTGGGAGCAGCTTAAAACTTGACTGATTCCACCGCTTCGATTCCCCTTGGTTTAGTCAGAAGGCTAGCGCCGGGAAACCTTTTCTAGGTGGCCATGCGCTTTACTAGTCGCTAATAATAATTTAAAAAATGAGCACATCCTATGTAACTGTCACTCAGAGTCACACCAGCATCTAGTAGATTCCAACTTGTCTGACCCCATACAGGTTGGGAAGGTAGCTAATGTGTGGGTGTTCACAGGGGGGTCTAAAAAGTCTGGGGTGATCCCAAAAAAGGGGGTTCAGTCCACCTCAGAGGAAGTAGTGAGCAACAATGATAAAAAGGAGTTCACACAAGGGCCCCAAACATCTACTCAAGAGGGAAAGTCCTGTGCCTTTTCCAAATGCAAGTGGGGAAGGTACAAGGGGGATGAAGCATTTTGACCCCATGAAGGCTGGGGTGTACCTGGACTGTCACAAACCAGGACATACACCGTGAGTTCCAAGAAGCCTACCACAGGTGCGCAGTCCCAAAGAATAGCAAGTGTAGAAATTGAGATGGAACTTTGCCAAGGGAACACCATTGGTTGGACTGAAGACACCTTAGCCTCTGTGGGTGGGGTAGATGCTGAAGCCCTGGCCTCCCAGCATGGTGAGGTATATACAATGGCCAATCCTCAACAGGACCAAGAGAGAGATTCTCAGATTATCTCAGAGACTCTCCATATGGTAGTCAATTCTGAAAATGAAGTGAAGTTTCATCTCATCCCAATGGTCACCTTTGAATGGGGAGGGGTTACTGGCCTAAAGAAGGTAGCTGTGAGCCCTGCCATCCCAGTGGAGTGTCTATTGGGAAACGGCGTAGAAACCTATGCTTAGGTTGCAGTGGAAAATTAAGACTCATGCAAGCATGTTGGGTCTGCCTGAGTGGGTGTGTGTGGCCTTAAGAGCCCAGACAGCCCGCAGGAAAGTCAAGGGCACCTGCAACAATGGCCCAGGTTCCCACCACTAAGAGGAAGGGCAAGAGGCATGGCAAACCAGCCTCACAACTTCCCAGGGCCCAGAACTAATCTGACCACCATGGGGAGCCTAAAGGGGAAGAACATACCCTGAGAGACCTGTAAGAACTCTATGAGTTGTATGGGGCACAAAGACGCTCCAGAGAGGAATTCTGTCAAGCACAAATAACATGCCCACCCTTGAAGGCCTTCGCCACCAGGCTGAAATCCAGGAACAGAGGGATATCAGTTGAATGTATAGGATCTACTTAGAGGATGGTGTCCTATACTGTGAGGCCGGGGCATCCAGTTATTTGGTGGTCCCCCAACAGTAAAGGGCTTGCCTCTTAAACTTAGCTCATGATATCCCTTTGGCTGGGCATTATGAGGGTGGACCAAAATCTGGGACAGGTTGGTCAACCACTTTCACTGGCTCCAAATGTCTGAGAAGATGAAGGAGTTCTGTTGCTCCTGTACTGCCTACCAAGCCTGTGGCAAGATAGGAAGACATCTTTAGGTTCCCCTCATCCCACTACTTGAGGTGAGGACACATTTTGAGAAGGTGGGAATTGACACTGTTGGGACTCTATACCCTAAAACAGCTTCAGAGAACAGGTTAATCTTGGTGATGGTATACTATGCCACTAATTACCCAGAAGCCATACCCCTGAGGACGTCAACTGAGCCCGTGGTGGCCATGGTCCTACTTGGTAGGTGTGGGGGTGGGACTTCATGTCTGCATACCTGAAGGCTATGTGGGATCAGTGAGAGGTGATTTATAAGTTCACTGCCCTTATCATCCGCAAACCAATGGTCTTGTGGAGAGATTCAACCTGACCTTAAAAGGTATCATGATGGGGTTGTCTGAGAAACTATGTAGGAATTAGGATGTCCTAATCCCTTCCTTGTATTTGCCTACAGGGAGGTACCACAAAAGGAGTGGGCTTCAACCTCTTTGAGCTATTGTATGGGCACACTCTCAGAGGTCCCTTAAATTTTGTCCGAGAAGGATGGGAGAAACTGCTCAAGCAGCTTTACTAGGATATCGCTTACTATGTGCTGGGCCTGCATTCCCACTTGTCTGAGTACATAAAGAGGGCTAACAAGAACTTTGAGGCCAGCCAGGAGCTTACCAAGCACTGGTATGACCAAAAAAAAAAGTGTGGGTTGTTGGGCCTGTGGCTCCCAAGGCCCTCCAGAACAAATGGACTAGGCCCTAAATGGTACTGGAAAGATGGTTGAGGTCACCTACCTGATGCACCTTTGTACCCAGAGACACACCCACAGGGGGATCCGGCCAACTGTCTCAAGCCCGCTTTGACATGGCTGATTTGACCATGCTCATGATCACAGATAGAGGGGAGGGAGAGAAGAGTAAACTTTTCCTTGATCTCCTGACTCACAGCACCAGCAATGGGTAAGTGGAGGGAGTAATGCTCACAGTTACACTCACAGAGTAGCAACAGGCAGAGTGTTCTTACTGACACTTGGACTGACCCAGTGGTGTGTACATGACATTGACACTGGTGACAACGTACCTACCAAAAGCAAAATCTACAGGTTGTCAGACAAAGTAAGGCCAGCATCAAGGAAGCCATTATCCAAAATGTTGTCACAGGGGTTGGTCGAAACTGATGAGCTCATTGGCTGGTTTGAAGCTGCCAAGTATCTCACCACATTTAATCAGAATTATGCTTACTGGCAGATTTCCCTGACTGATGGAGTATAGGAGAGATCAGCATTCTTACTCCAGAAGGACACTTTCAGTTTAGAATAATGGCCTTTGGAATTCAAGAATGCCCTTTCCACCTTCCAGAGCCTGACGAACAGTATTTGGAAGAAGTATATATTTAAAAATATCGGGAGACATAAATTTCAGAAATTAAATATCGTGACACACAAATATTGTGATGCACAAATATTGTTGACAAGAATATTGTTTTTTAAGGGAAAAAATATTGTTGTAAATAATATTGATGTTTTAAATATTATTTTCACTAATATAGTGGTTAAAAATATAGGGGCCTATTAGGATGGCGGGCGGATCGCCCAGGCCGGGCCGGCGGTGGCGACCACCGGCCCAGTCAGGGCAATCCGCCCACTTTCCTTCCATGATTAAACCCCCGCGACATTAGGATGGCTGGGGGGTCCGCGGGGGACTGGAAGACCGTCCGACGATTTTCTGCCCGTCGAAATATCGACCGGACGGAAAACTGCCACAATATTGTGGTGGTGTCTCTAAGACACGGCCAACCATATCAGGATGCTGGCGGAAAGCAGCCTTTCCATGGCGCCGCTGCCGCCATGGAAAGGCATGCGGTTTTCGCTGTTGGGTACCTGTAGCGGGCCCCCAGGCTGTTGAGGGGTGCACATGGGGGGTGCCTCTGGTACCCCCCTGCATTTGGATGCACAAGGTGGCAGGTACTGCGTGGTCTCTAACGTTTTGCATGCACATGCACTACATGCATTTTTTACATTGCGGCAGGTGCTACTTACAGCACCTGATTGTATAGGAGCTTGCCCAGCCACTCTTTCACAAAGGTTATAACCTTTATGTGGACAATTTCTATACAGGAGTAGAGCTGTTCGGTGAGCTCTACAAAGCTGGCACTGTCGTCTGCGGAAATTTGTTGTTTTCGCAAAGGATTCCCACAGGAGCTTGTTTGCAGGAAGCTCCAAAAATCCCAGAGCACTGATTTTCGTTCCAGCAAACTGCTCGCCGTCAAGTTCTGAGATAGGCATGATGTGTATGTGCTCACTACAATTCATGATGAGAACACTTCCCCTATCACGGTTTGAGGTCAGATGGCCGAAATCCACAAGCCCACCTGTATACTTGTTTACAACAAGAACAGAGGCGGAGTGGACAAGAACGACCAGGTTCTTCAGCCGCACAATGTGAGTCGTAAAACTCGCACTTGGCATAAGAAACAGTTTATCCACCTGATCCAGATGGCAACATACAATGCGTATGTTGTTTATCATCAGACAACCACAGGAAGACTTGTCTTTCCTTGACTTTCAGTTGTCTGTGATTGAAAGTCTCACTGCTTACAGAAGCAGCAGCCTCCACTTCATATGTTCTGGAGGATGTGGCAAGGCTGCAGGAGCAACACTTTGCTGATAAAATTCCTGCAACACCCAAAAAGGAGCAACCATGTTGTTGTTGTAAAGTGTGCTTGAAGCAGAGAAAGAGGCAGGAGAGTGGTGTTTACTGTCCCCAGTGCTCATCTCAACCAGCCTTGTCTTTTCCTACTTGCTTTATGTTGTATCATACTAAAGCAAAGTACTGGAAATTGATTGAGGTGGAGGTGCCATTAGGTAAACTTTTCAATTGCTATGAATTGATACCTACTGTCTGTGGGCCACTACTTCGCAAGGCAAGCAGTCACAGAATTTCAGCTCCCCTACTTCTGGAAATCATAGACTTCTCAACACCTTTATCTGCTCTGAGAACATGGTAGTTGTACTGTTCGCCGATTGACAAGTGCATTATAGTCCCCACAATGCACATTCTGGTGGACAGATCATGTGCCAGGCTGTCACGGAGTACCTTGTTTGGCAAAATAATAAAGGCTTGACTGGATTTTGAAGTGCTTGTAGGGGAACTTATGTATACTACACAAGGACCATCCTGATTGCCATTGAGAACCGGAGTAAGCATATTAAGTCAAACAAATATCCAATGGGACTTATTCTCCAACGTTTCTAAATGCTTTGAAAGTGTGCAAACTCAATTAGTAACTTGTATCATAACCATATTATTGAAAAGGGACACAGGGCACATTTTTAGTTTAAGATGTGAAAAGAGTCATCATACAAGGTGTCAGGAACCACAGGATAGCCAGCATGTGTACTCCTAAATTCTATACTAGGAGACGTCCCTTGGTCAAATCCAATAAGGTAGGGGTTTGGTTCCCTTATTCTCCAGTCAGAACCTCCTCCCAAGATGGCCGCTGCAAAGGCCGTCTTGTTCTCAGCAGAGTTAGTGCAGTCTAGAGTACTTGGAACGTTCGCGCGTTATAAACTGCGCACTTCAATAACGTTCCGTTCCGAATCAGTCATAGTTTCCCGTTTCTCCGAGTAAACTTTCTGTGGTAAGAAAGACAGAGAGTTAGAAAGTAGAAAGTACATTCAGAGTATTTCCGAGTCCGTGTCTTTCGGCTTGTCAGAGAGAATTCAGTATCCTGAAGTGAGTGCTGTGGAGTCTCAGTGAATACCTTCTCCTCAGAGTATCCAGCAGCTTCGTCCTAAGACTTCAACCCGACATTGAGTTCGTCGTCCAACCTTACGGAGCTTAATTGAATAACTGGGAGAATACTCTGTTTGAAGCCGTGAGTGAAATTCCGAACTGCCAGCAGAGACAGTAAGATATGCGCACCTGCGCTAAGTGATGTACAATAGTCCCTTGTTGACTCCTTATTGCGCTTACCCTGGCTTTTCCTTCCCTTTACCCTCCCTTGAACCTTTTTGCGTGCTTCTTATGAACTTCTGGAGTTTGGACCAGATATTGTAGCTTGAACTGACGAAATCCAAGGAACCCCCGAGTCAAGGTATCTGCAGGAGAGCATTCAGGTATAGAGAGTAAGGTTTAGTATACGCAAGAGATAGAGTACACAAACGTATAGTAGATAAAGTCTTACCCTATTCCTTTTCTGTTCCAGCTCTACGCTCCCTGTAGCAAGTACTATCAATAGAAGAGAAGCATTGCCCTGAGAATTTCTGGTAGGATCAGCTTCAGTTGTTTAATAGAGAATCCAGTAGTAGAGAAGATAGTGTTCTTATGTTCCCTTGTTCTGTGCATTAGGTATCCCAAGAAACTGGTTGCAGTGAACCTACACTTTCCTGTGACGACCCAGAGGATACCAGCGATTGTCAAGGTTTTCTCTTCTCTGTCCACTTCCCCTTTTCCCCCTTGCTAGTGAATCTGCTTCTAAAGCGGAGGCACTGGGAGGTGGGCATTTGGGACCAGCATCCATACTGCTCCTGCGAAGGTTCTGGAGACTTCTGACACAAGGTATTGTGTCCTGTACCCGTTTTCAATAACATTAGGAATGAGGCAAGTTATTAATTACATTTTCACACTGTCAAAGTAAAAGTGTTGGTGAATGAGTCTCGAAGGACATTTGCTTGGCTTATTACTTTAGGTAACTTAGGCAAGATTCCCCAGCAGGTTTGCCTTATTTTCAAAGGTAGATATGCTTGCTCAGTTCCAGGAATTGGCCATGCGGCATACTCGGACACCCCTCAAATCGCATCCACAAAGTGAAAGGAGTTGGATTCAGCACAGTGAGTGCATTGATGGCACATGACAGCTTCAAGTAGCTAGGTACAGAAGGCATTAGTAGCGGTTTATTTGGCAATTATATAGGATTAGCCAGGACTCTGATGAGGACAGACACATGAATGGGTAAGAAAAGCTTACGGAAGGTATGCTTTCCCAGGAATATGACATAGGTAGAAGGCAGATAGTAAAGGAAGTACAGATACACGTCATGACTTCATCTTCACCTATGGATTTAAACCCATTGGTGCCTCATTTGCATTGAATTACTATAGTAAGTATGGGTCAATGCGTGACCTGCTTTCCATGTTCATCCTCCGTCAGAACTTAGTAGATGTTCAATTTGCTGTATGATATGTGCCTTACAGTCACAGCACTGTACATAACGGTGGATGGGAGGTATGCTATGTTATGGCATACTACCCATGTTTCACATTCTACCGTTCTTCATAGTTTATGATGTTCTCTTTAGAAAACTTTGGAAAATTCCCTGCATGCATGTTTACTTTTTTTTCAAAGGTAGATATGCTCGCTCAGTTCGAGGAATTGGCCATGCGACATACTCGGACACCCCCCAACTTGCATCCCCAAGCTGGAAGGAGTTGGATTTAGCACAGTGAGTGCGCTAAAGGCGCATGAAAGACATGTCTTCCTGAGCCTCATGTGGTTGTCATGGGAGCCATTAGTAAAGGTTCACTAGGCATGCATTTGGTAATATTCAGAAACAAGGAGGTATTTACTTGACAGGTTGTAAAATGTAGTCAAACTCATTGCGTCCTGTGGCGTATGAATTTGATTTGGTATGTGCATGGCGGTGGTATGTTGATATGAGTGTAATGTGATCTGTTTAATTGGGCCTGTGGCTGGCGGTATGAAAGTCTTATGTGTGGTGCGTGAATGGCGCATGAATGGGCATAAAGCGGTTAGTGCAGTGAAGTGGTTTTATGGCACACCTTCAGGAGCTTGGTTTCAATATTTAGATACTTTGATAAGTATATGTTCTTTGAATCCAGCGTTTCTGGAGGTGCTAAAACCAAACAGTGAAAGTGGTGGATTAACTTTAACAAATTAGTACCAGATTTATATTTGTGGTGGTAAGATGGGCTTTAGTCAGAACTCTTGTTTTTTGTCAATATGGGTAGCTGGGGTTTTTGTGCCCTAACTCAGCCATCGCTAGGCATACATGTACTTTTTTTATAAGTAGACAACGAAGGTAGTACCAAGTGCATGCCTTGCGTGGGTCTCACTATGTTTTTTCTACCCAGAATACCCTGCAGCCCTCAAATTTAGCTAAAGAAATCACATTTTCCTCATATCTAAGTGATGGAAAGTTTTGGAATTTGCGGGGACCCACAAACTTTTATTCACCCAGCATTCCTCCAAGACTCCTTATAAAAATGGTACCTCACTTGTGTGGGTGGTCCAAGTTCCTACAACAGGAAAGAGCCCAAATTGTATTGTGGAGACATCAAAATGATCTAACGCAAAACTACCTGCTATTACAAGGGGATAACCTGCATTTTTGTTCCAGGTCTCAGCAGCAATCTAGGGAAACCTACCAAACCCAGACAGGAAACTGCCATAACAACACATGCCTTATATCGCATGTCTTTACAACGCTGTTGTTATAACAACTGTGTTGTTATAACGTAAACCATTACATCTCAAGGTGTATCAACATTACTGTCACTTTAATTTGTTGCACTAGGCACTCACCTGTACCTGCTCACTGTCGCACAGTGGATTTAGCGCTGCCACAGCCCCCAGAACTACCAAACTTCTCCCTACCGCCATCCCGGCGAGAACGGAGGCCACGCCCCTTTCTGAGGCGACGCCACCCTACAAATAGCGCTGATTACAAGCGCCGCGCACTGAGACAGACTCGAGCTCTTGAGGCGGAAGCCGAGAGCGTTTTTTAACCTATTTTAAAAATGTATTCTTGTAATTACTGTCACTTTACTTTGTTGCACTAGGCACTCACCTGTACCTGCTCGCTGTCGCGCAGTGGATTTAGCGCTGCCACAGCCCCCAGAACTACCAAACTTCTCCCTACCGCCATCTCGGCGAGGACGGAGGCCACGCCCCTTTCTGAGGCCACACACCCCGCCGCCGCCCTACAAATAGCGCTGATTACAAGCGTCGCGCACTGAGACAGACTCGAGCTCTTGAGGCGGAAGCCGAGAGCGTTTTTTAACCTATTTTAAAAATGTATTCTTGTAACTACTGTCACTTTACTTTGTTGCACTAGGCACTCACCTGTACCTGCTCGCTGTCGCGCAATGGATTTAGCGCTGCCACAGCCCCCAGAACTACCAAACTTCTCCCTACCGCCATCCCGGCGAGGACGGAGGCCACGCCCCTTTCTGAGGCCACGCCGCCCTACAAATAGCGCTGATTACAAGCGCCGCGCACTGAGACAGACTCGAGCTCTTGAGGCGGAAGCCAAGAGCGTTTTTTAACCTATTTTAAAAATGTATTCTTGTAATTACTGTCACTTTACTTTGTTGCACTAGGCACTCACCTGTACCTGCTCGCTGTCGCGCAGTGGATTTAGCGCTGCCACAGCCCCCAGAACTACCAAACTTCTCCCTACCGCCATCTCGGCGAGGACGGAGGACACGCCCCTTTCTGAGGCCACGCCCCCGACGCCGCTCCTCCACCCCTATAAATAAAGTGCATTTTTTGGACGCGCAGCGGGCGCGCCGTCTGCGCCCCGAAGGCGTGCCAAAGAAAAGCCCGTCTGCGCCTGTCCGCGCAAGGCTGGGCACTAGGGCACGCCATGCTGGCCATCTCATCTCATACTCATCTCAATCTCTCAGAGAGCTACAGCACCTTGCCCCCCGCTGTCTCCTAACACCAACCGCCGTATACACACAGCCGGCCTTACGCGCCCCGCTCTACACCCTCCATGCGGACGCACACCTCCAGTCAACCTGTCCAGGAACGCTACTTCCATCAGGGTGTCATATTTGCAACACCCGCTCTCTAGTAAAGCACTATGAAGATATTTTCATCCTGTTGACTGACAGCAGGCCCGACATACTCCTGCTCACGGAAACGTGGTTAACGTCAGAGTCCCTCCCAGCTATCCTGGCCGCCCCCCCCCCTGACTATTACATTCTCCATGCCGATCGCCCCGGCGACCGGCCCGGGGGTGGGGTGGCTGCCATTATATCCAAGCGCCTGAACTCACTCTCCTCTCTCTCCCTCCCACTTCCTGAGGTGGATAACTTACTTATCAGCGTGGAAACTGGCACCGGTGCCCTTACCTTCCTCCTCCTATACCGGCCTCCACATCCTATGCCATCCTTCTCTACCACCTTGAGCGAACAACTGTCCAATCTACTTACGCAACACTCCAGTTTCGCCATCTTCGGCGACCTAACCTATTGGTTCAATTACACTAATGCCGGTCCCCATGCTATAGAGCACTTTGAGACTCTTAACAGTTTGAACCTCTACCAACAGGTCACCCAACCCACCCACACTAAGGGCCACATCCTGGACCAGATCTGGACCTGCAATCTGGCTCTGTCCCAGCCAGTTATTTCCCCCTGTGTCTTGTCAGACCACTACTTAGTAGACACCACCATCTCTGTCGTCGGCCGGACTCCTGCTCCTCTGATGGCTGGTGGCTCCTCACGAAAATGGAGTACATATGACTCCCAGCGCTTCCTCACAACCCTGGCCGACACCCGTCCAGTCTTCAATCCCTCTGATAACGTCGAAGTAATAGAACATGATATCGGATCCTGGCTGAGCGACCTCTTTGCCCCCCTGATCAAATTCCCCCGCACTAGGCATCACAACTCCCACAGGTGGTTCTCTGATGACCTTAAGCAACACAAACTAAAAACGCCCCAGCTGGAACGTATCTGGAGACGCGATTATTCCAACTCAGCCAGGCAGTCTTACATGACTGCGCGCAGAGAATACAAAACTGCCATCACCCTAGCCAAAACGGAACACTTTTCCAACAGGATCTCGTCAGCGGCCAACAAATCTAAGGAGGTGTTCAAAGTCATGAACGAGCTCACCACTGACTACAGAACCCTCCCAGCCCAGACCCCTACTCAAGAGGCATGGACACCCTCAACCTCTTTTTTGTGGAAAAGATTACAAAAATCAAAAACTCTATACCTCCCCTACCCCAGCCATACCCATCGGACACTTCCTCCGACAATCCCTCCACCTTTTCTACTTTCCCCGCCCTGAACCCCATCTCATTAGCGGAACTCGCCACTCGCGTGAAATCTAGCTCCCCTAATGACAGCTGTCCGCCATCTGTCTTGCGGAGTATCTGCCTCAATCTACCCGATTGTATTCTACCCCTGCTGAATGGTTCACTCAGCAGTGGCATCGTACCTAGCTCTCTCAAAGAGGCCATCCATGTGCCCCTCCTCAAGAAACCTGGAGCCGACCCCCTGGAACCATCGAATTACCGCCCCATCTCCCTCCTTCCTAACTTCTCGAAATTAATGGAGGCCCATGTCCCCCGATGCCTGTCAAACTTTATCGAATCCTCCTGTCACCTTGAGCCCAATCAAGCCGGCTTCAGACCTGCCCACTCTACTGAGGCCGTCATTTTGGCAGTCCTGGACACACTTAGGAGCAATGCGGATGCGGGGTCTCCCCAAGCCCTCGTACTCCTGGATCTGTCGTTCAACACGGTGGACCACAACATCCTTCTCCACCGTGTCGGACAGGCAGGCATCCAGGGTTCCGCTCTTAAGTGGGTTGAGTCCTTCCTAACAGGTAGAACACAGGCTGTCCGCCTGGGCCCCTACACTGCAACTAAAACCCCCACGACCTACGGAGTCCCCCAGGGCTCCTCCCTATCACCGCTCCTGTTCAACCTATACCTCCAGCCCTTGATCCACTCTCTCCAGAAATGGGACATCATTGTCTACAACTACGCCGATGATTTACAGATTGTCCTCCCGCTCAATTCACCCCATGCCATCAAAACATTTCTCGCAGTAATGATCCACATCCAACATTGGATGAACCAGAACCAACTGAAGCTAAACCCCGGGAAAACCGAGCTCCTCCTTCCTGGACTCAGCCATGCTCATTGGGGCCCGCAGTTCTGGCCCTTGGAGCTCGGCCACCAATATTCCCGGTCAAATCAGTGAAGAGCCTGGGAGTGATTATCGACACAGAACTGTCCCTCAAAGCCCAAGTGGGTGCGGTAATCTCATCTTGCATGTACCAGCTCCGGAAGATTCGCAAAGTTCGCCACCTACTTCCACTCGCCGAACTTACCCAAGTTGTCATCTCACTTGTGCTTTCCCATCTGGACTTCTCCAATTCCCTCTACTACGGTCTCCCACAATCTCTGCTGCACCGCCTTCAGGTAGTTCAGAACCAAGCGGCCCGACTCATTCACAAAACTCTAGATGGCAATCGGCCAAACCTTTACTTCATAGACTGCACTGGCTCCCAATAGGCCAAAGGGCAGCTTTCAAAGTGGCCTGCCTCACATTCAAGGCCCTCCACTGTCCCGGCCCGCGTTTCTCAAATCTTTAATTACTCCTCATCATCCAACGCGCAACCTCCGATCAGCTCACCGTCATCTGCTAGTCACCCCCAAAGCTAAAACCAAGAAATTCGGTGGTCGCCGCTTCTCCCACCTGGCTCCCGGGCTTTGAATCTCCTCCCTCTCTCCATCAAATCCACCCCTTCTCTCCTGAACTTCAGGAAATCGCTTAAAACCCACCTCTTCCCTCCCCTTGATTAAAAACCACGCCACTCATGCTTTTCTTCCTCACTCACTCTGTCTTAAAGCGCCAGGAAGCCTTTGGTGTCAGCGCGCTCTATAAATTGCACTTAAGATAAGATAAGATCAACGACTTGCTGTAGGAGTGCACTGGTGTTGGATTTAAAATCCAACACTTTACCTGCTGTTGCACAAACTGGAGTAGGAATAGTACATTATACTATTCCTAAGTACAGCGCGTCCCATACATCAAGTTGTTGAAATGACTTGCATTGTAATAGTTTGTGTTGTAACAACGCGGTCATTGTAATGACCCCATTGTAAAGGCATGCGATGTAAAGCATGCGAACTAAAAGAATATATTCAACCCAGACATTTCTGAAAACTAGACACCCGGGGGAGTCCAAGGAGGTGTGACTTGTTTGGATTCCCCAATGTTTTCTTACCCAGGATCCCCTGCAAATCTCAAATGTAGCTAAAAAAATCAACTTTTCTACACATTCAATGTGATTGAAAGTTCTAGAATCTGTGGGAAGCCACAAACTTCCATCCCTCCAGTATTCCCCCAAGTCGTCTCCTGATAAAAATGGTACCTCACTTGTGTGGGTAGGCCTAGCGCCCCCGACCGGGAAGGGCCCAAAACGTATTGTGGAGACTTCAAGTTTTTAATGATTTAGAAAATGAAGAATAACATAATGGGAGCTCTTCTCTCGGCACGCAGGCCCCTCCCTTTAATGGTCCACTTTTGCCTTTTTTTTTTCTAACACTCACATTTCTGTCATCCCTGCAGATGGTGAGACAGTTCTGAGAGGTCAGCATCATATCACCTGATTTCCCCCAAAGAGGTTTCACCTCAACCTTCAACTATTGCCAACCCTGAGTAATGGAGCCGTAATCTAAATGATGTTACAACTTGCAGCACGCCGCTCAAAATATTGAGCTGGAATGTTGCTGGTCTTAGTTCCAAAATTCACTTGTGGTTAATTTTTATTAAAATTATGATGTTAACTTATTACAAGCAAATTGAGAGCCATCACCTGTATTTCTTGATGGCGCCCAATGTTGTCGCATCGGTGGCTCCCCCATCAAGTAGTGGGCGAGCATCGGGTGGATAGACAATCTGGATCAGCATGTCTGTGGGGGGACATGTTAAAATTCTTGAAACCCATGATTGCGGCTTTCAGAGTCTAGTTATCGAATTTATGTTTAAACTGCATATCGTGAATTTTTATACCAATGATTTCTTCAGAAAACCCAACACCAGATTCTGGTGTTTAAATGTATTTCCAATCTAATGGAGAAACTAGCATCCACTGGCCAATTGTTGTATTTGTACCTCACTGGAGATTTCAATGTTCGGCTACCAAAAAATCTAGGTGCTACAGGTTCAATGTCCTGTGCCATTATTAGAGCTGACACTAACCCATGCAGCAGCAAACAAATTGCTTTTCTTGCCCCCTTTGACATGGTTAATGCCCTGGACATTGTTGATTCTTTTCCTGGTGAGATACCCACTTTCAGGGAGAGAGCGACCCCTTCCACTATAGATTATGTTTTCATCACTCGTAATCCTATGGAAATTGTGCCAATGGGCCATCATAAGAGTATGTTCAGGAGGGACATAGGGGCCTGTAATGCTCACCCTACCACCGATAATCTGAGGCTGGCGTGGAGGATGCAAGATCCTACCCACTTTTTTAAGAATCTGATTGTGGTTAATCAGGATTTGGGGATAATCTGCTTATTCGCAGAAGGACAATATTCATTGGTGGTTGGGGCTTCTGCTGATCTTTGCTTTGGAGTATGGAAAGCCCTTATGAAACGTACTCAACTAATTCTGACTGCCCAGCTGAAATCAGATCACTTTGTTCTGTATTGGTAGCCAAACCCAGGGATTCTGTTCTGATTGATGCACTGCGTAAAAGATACAAAAAAAACCTGCCGAGCGACATCAGGAGCTAGTTATATCTCATCGGGAAGCCTTCATTCAGTCATCGAAACTTGGTGGTAGCAAGTTTTCTTTGGTCAACTGTGTCTGAGCTAAAACAACAGGCCCCCTAGCTGTATTTCATGCCATATTTCTAGTAACGTTTGGGAGGAGCACTTTGGTATGATGCATGCAGCGCCTTTGGCCCCCGATACATTTGCTATAGATCTTCATTTAGTGTCATGCTTGCTGGTAATTCTAACAGAGGCTGAGGCAGCCATCAATCTTAGTTGCTGCAGAAAGGCGTATGGCCCAGATGGGTTCCCCAAAGACTTGGTAAAGGGTAATGTTGCTTTTTGGGCTCCCCTCCGTACTAATGTTTTTAATAGCCTTGCCTTTTGCCCTTCACCCAGCACCTGGAGCTCCTCGATAATTGTCTCCATCTTAAAAAAAAAGACAACGAGCACTACCTGGTTGTTATCGTCCTATATCATTGATCGACACATCTGTTGAAATGCTGGGGGAAATGATTTACAACCGATTAATGGACTGGGTGGCCGATGAATCAATATTATATCATTTCCAGTACGGATTTAGGCATAAGGTAGGGACAAATGAACAATGTCTTAACCTCAACCGTATCCCTGGGAAATACACAGTGGCCAACGAAGTACCTTTGTATCTAGCATTTATAGATCTATCCGCTGTCTTCAATTGTGTGAATTGAGTCAAATTATGGCACATGCTTATTGAAAGAGGTTTTGATCCAGTGGTGGGTCGTTTTGTGGTGCATCTACAAAAGAATATGAAGGTGTGGGTACGCTGTAACACACAGGGGGAGGGACAGCGGTATAGATATCCATCGCGGAGTGAGACTGGACTGCGTTTTGGCCCCCCTTTTATTCATATTGTATATTAATGTTATACATTCTTTTTATTACAAGTTACCTCAGATGTTCCCAATATTAAAGGTAATTCATTACCTTTGCTATTGTATGCGGATGACGCCGTGCTCATGGCGCGCGTTCATAGGGCACTGCGTCTCCTTGTACATGTCTATGTTGATTTTATGGCCTCAGTAGATCTACACACTAACTTTTCAAAATCTCACATCATGTTATAAGGGCTGAAGTGTAGATCCTTCCCCACTATGGCAATCAATAATCATTCATTAAGCAGGATCAATACCTTTCCGTATTTGGGTATCTATTTTTCTGCTTAAGGTTCTTGGTTGTCAAATCTTGCATATCGTTCTGCCAAATTTTCTTTGGCCAATGGGTTCCTTAGCAGTATCCCCAGGGGGAGGCTGTTTCACTCCTGTATTGGAAATGTAAAGGTCTTAATGCATACCAATAGCTATATATGGGACTGAGGTGTGAGGGATCTGAAACTATGCAGCCATCTGAAGACAAGAAAACAGATTTCTCCAGAAAAAAATGTCTGTTCTTCTCACTGCTTTGACTTTTATTTGTCACATGGAACTTGGGCTCTTTTTCATAGAAGACCATATTACGGTCTGGTCGGCCTTATTAAGGCTCTCAATCTGGAAAAATGATGAGGCCGTATTAACGAGAGACATATAAGCTGATTGCCTTTCCTTAAACAAAGGGTTAGAGATCCCTTGGATTGTGTACGTTAAAGCAGTGTATAGCTAAATTGGGATTGAATTGTTTTTTCTGACCCAGCAATCAGTTATAAAACTAACAGAAAGAGCGTGACCAGTGCTTTTTATAATCTGGAGGAAACTCAGTGGGTAAAGCTTTTGGCAGAACAGATAACTGTTGCTAAGTACCTAAATATGTGTGAATCTGACAGTATCACCGACTATGGGGCCGATTCCGATCCTGGAAAAAAAACGTCCGTACGATTTCATCCGGAGCCATCGCCGTACGATTCGTACCCGTCCTTCCGAGTCGCGTAGTACGATCTGTATTCCGTCAATCCGTCCGAATCGTCACGATCCATACGTATTGCAAGGCTGAAACAGTGAACCGTACGACTCATACACATGCCGTACGACCCGACAAGTACGATCCGGACCAGGGTATGAGGACACGATTCGTACGGTCCACATCAGGTAAGGGCGATTCGTAGGGAAAAGCACACAATCACTTACACACCGTACGGTGTGCACACCCCATGATCGCAGGGGTACAGTGCGTACCCCTGTGATCACGGGGTGTAGGCATCGTACCCTGCGATCGCAGGGTGTACGCACAGTACACCCAGCGAACATGGGGTACGGTGCGTACACCCCAAGATCGCGGGGTACGGTGCATACACCCCGTGACTGCAGGGGTACGGTGCGTACCCCTGCGATCATGTGGTGTACGCACCATACCCGGAGGGGCCGTTCCGTACCTGTTTCAGGGCGAACTCTGCTTTTACGGCTGTTTTCAGGTCCCGTAGACAAAGGGTCATACGGTGTGTACCCGACACGAATCGTTCTTGCCGGGTCAAAAAAAGCTGCCACGAACCGTACAGATGTCGCGTACAGCGGGGTCCGAGGGATATTTGTGCGGGAATTCGATTTGTACGGTCTCTGTACGATTCGTACGGAGTCCTGCTCCTGGTACGAATCGTACTTCATCGTACGTACGGGGGACGTTGCAGGGTACGATTCGTACGGGAAAAACGCTCAGAACGGCTATTCGGAGTGGTTTTTCCCAATTCGGAATTGACCTCTATATGTGGCGTGTTTAAAGTCATTGGGAGCACTCTTTGTTGTTTTCGATTTAGGTCTGATACTGTAAAGTATTCGCTTTGATTCCTTCTGGGCTACATACAATAAGGTTGATTCTGATGTTGGGCAGACTTTCGTCCGCCTGACACCAAAGCAAAAACAGGACCAACCGACCAACCTCATTCGGTAGTCCCGACTGCGTAATCATGATGCGACCAAACTCATTCTCCTATGGGAGCGCATGTTACGGCCGTAAACCGACTATAACACAAGCTCCCATAGAGGAACGGAAGTCTGTGTTCATCCCTGCACCGTGTGGCAGACATCTCGGTGCCTGCCACACAGTACAGGGATGAACAGGTGAGCATAACCGGTGCCCCCTTGACCCACAACCAGAGTGCGCAGAGGCAAAGGGGCCCTGCTAGGGGCCGCCATACTCGCTCTCTCACAGGCTTTTCATGTCGGAAAGCCCAACATTGAAAGCCTGATGGAGACTGAGTATCGTAATCCCAAGGGTTGAAAGTCCGCCCTTTGGAATTACGGGCCAGCCTACGACTGGCCAACGGGCTCCTTGAGCCCATCGGAAGCCAGCCATAATAACCGGGCAGTTTGATTTCTGGCCGCCAGCATTGTAATGCGGTGGGGTGAAATTAAACCGAGATGTGGCCCTGAAAGGCTCCGACTAACGGTCCGAGCCTTTCCAGGCCACATCTTAATAAGGCCCATAATCTTGATGATAAAACCTCACTGTGTGTTAAAAAAGTACTGCTGTAATATTGGCCAATGTAGACCTGCGTTCAGATTTTTATCACTTTTATCTGAAAGGGACGCCATTTTCTATACAGAGGCTTTTTAAAAACTTTACATGCAAGCACACCAGTCCATGCTGCTATAATCTCTTTCATTTGTACTGTCTGCGTGTGTTTTCCCGTTACATCATTATGTACTGTATGCACATTTTTTAAATCATATTTTGTGAACTATCATTTTAACTTTACTTTTATTGTGTTTCTGCTTTTATGAGAGCTTTTTAAGATTCCCGATAAAGATTTTATTGATTGATTGAACCTTATACATAAGTAGGAATTGCTGCTTTACTTACAGGAATGGATATACATGGAAATAAAACACTTGAGTCTGTGCAGCTCCAAGTTCTTTTAGTTAACAAATATTACTTTTGATCAGGTAATCTTACAGGCTGCCTATGTACGGCCTCAGATTCTACCTGCAACTTCAGCTCAGGTCTTGTTCCTTGTAGGTGTAGCAAATCATGGGAAAGAGTCCACTGATCCTTGTGGTGAAATGAAGGCTATGCTCCTTGGTCTACACACATGTCTATAATATGTGTTTAGTGCTCTTCCTGTGCTGCCCTGCACTTGGTTTCTTTTAAGGAATATGTGCTGCATGGTTTCTGAAAGTACTCTGAAATAAGGTTTATTCTTCCAAGTGTATTCTGAGGCCAAAGCATGCATTTGAGGAATGAATGAAGTAGAATTAGGTCAATTGAGGTACCTTCATGCTCAGCAACAACTGATGCTCTCACTTGTCTGACCAGCTATTGATAACCATTATGACCTTCTTGGCCTTGATGTCTGTGACCTTGACCCTCATCACTCCTCTGGCTTCAGTGCCTAGGAATCAACTCTTGACCCAAGCTATCTTGTTTTTTAACAAGATAAACATGCATAAAATAATGATTTTCTACTATGTTTTTTTATCCCTGGCTACCTGGAAACCCTTCCCTCAGCTGTGAACAGTGGGAAACTAGCTTCAATCCACCACCCATGCAAAACCTATCTGGAGTTTCCCATGTGATCTCTGGCTCTCTCCAATGGGGTTTTTCCGGGAAGCATCCTTAGGTAGGTTCAAATCCTTGAAAACACTTGAAATTCTTCATGCAGCATTGACCTTGCATCCCTGTTAACATGGATCTCATCCAGGTCCATAGGAATGTACTGCGGGACCAGGGGCCTCTCTTGGTTCAATGGCAAATATTATTTCAAATGATGATATATTAGTTGTGGCTGTTTCTTTTTATATGATACACATATCCTCATCTTCAGCATGACAGAGGTTCATAAAGGAATACACATTGGAATGCTCAGACAAATAATGTTTGAAATAACATTCTTAAATATTTAATTATTGTAAGGGACTGGTAGCATAAACTACACATGCTAAAATGTGGGGGCAGACGTAAAAAATCTATTTACTCCTGTTTTGATGTCATAGGTTATGGGTGCAACATGTAGCTCTATCTTGTGAAACTTGCCTGCTTGCAGATATTTTTCCAAAGCTTGCTACTATTTGTTCTCTTGCTGCTGCTTGCTACAGCTTGATTTCCGCCGGTTCCTTGCTACATGTTGCCCCATCTGGTTCATCTCTGGTCTCCTCTGCAGCTTGTTATTGTTTGTCTCCTCTTTGATATCTTGCTCACTCATGCTTCCCTTTCCCTTCTATCTGCTCCTCCTTCCAACCTCTGTTTGGCACACTTTGCCTGCTCTGTTGTGCCTGGCTGCTGCTTGCTGCCTCCTTCCACCCTCTGTTTGGCACACTTTGCCTGCTCTGTTGCCCCTGGATGCTGCTTGCTGCTGTCTGCCTCCTTCCAACCTCTGTTTGGCACACTTTGCCTGCTCTGTTGCCCCTGGCTGCTGCTTGCTGCTGGCTGCCTCCTTCCAACCTCTGTTTGGCACACTTTGCCTGCTCTGTTGCCCCTGGCTGCTGCTTGCTACTGTCTGCCTCCTTCCAACCTCTGTCTGGCACACTTTGCCTGCTCTGTTGCCCCTGGCTGCATCTTGCTGCTGGCTGCCTCCTTCCAACCTCTGTTTGACACACTTTGCCTGCTCTGTTGCCCCTGGCTGCTGCTTGCTACTGTCTGCCTCCTTCCACCCTCCTCTGTTTGGCACACTTTGCCTGCTCTGTTGCCCCTGGATGCTGCTTGCTGCTGTCTGCCTCCTTCCAACCTCTGTTTGGCACACTTTGCCTGCTCTGTTGCCCCTGGCTGCTGCTTGCTGCTGGCTGCCTCCTTCCAACCTCTGTTTGGTACACTTTGCCTGCTCTGTTGCCCCTGGCTGCTGCTTGCTACTGTCTGCCTCCTTCCAACCTCTGTCTGGCACACTTTGCCTGCTCTGTTGCCCCTGGCTGCATCTTGCTGCTGGCTGCCTCCTTCCAACCTCTGTTTGACACACTTTGCCTGCTCTGTTGCCCCTGGCTGCTGCTTGCTACTGTCTGCCTCCTTCCACCCTCCTCTGTTTGGCACACTTTCCTTTTTTTTTTTTTTTTTTTTTTTAATATTTTTATTGATAAATTTTTTCCCCACATTTTATTCCCCCCCCTCCCCCATTACATGGACAAGGCACAATAAGTTTCATAAGGCAGCCACATACTCAACTACATTTTCAAAAGAAAAAGGGAAAGTGAAATATTACAATATACATACTACATACAGATCCTATCATAATATATACGGATACAAATAATATATGTTAACATTCCATAATACATACATTCCTCAAAATACCTTATTCAGTTCCAGCCTTCCATTGAATCAAAGGACCCCAGATTTGTATACCCAGCTTTTTACCCTTTCTCCCTTTCCTAGAGTAAATAGCTGTTTCCAATTTTTGTATTGACAAAGTTTTTCCTAGCCATTGATGATACGTGGGAGGATTTGGATCTAACCAAGTTGAGGCCACAAGCAGTCTAAAAATCGACATTGCTACAAACAGAAAATATTTACAATTAATTTGTCCGTTGGGGGATATTCCCAACAAAATAGTTGCTGAGTCCAACTCTATTGTTGTGTCTAAGGCATTCCGGAAAAAATTCCCGATATCTTGTTTTATCTTATCTAAGTGTGGACAAGTAGAGAAAATATGTAACAAATTGGCCTCCATACTGCCACATCTAAAACACGAGATGCCCGACACAGCCCCCCATTGAGCAATTTTCCATGGCGTATAATACAGGTGATACAGGCTCTTGTAGTGCTGGGCCTGAAGAGACGCTGAGCATAGTAATTTACATCCCATCTCAAGTGATTCAGAGAAAATATCTCTTTCTCTAGCTATATCTAAATCTGAGGACCATTTAATTATCCATTTGTCAAGATCATCCTTTTTTAACTTTGTCATTTCTAAATAAAATCTTTTTATAGTACAGTCATTACCTTTTTGTATGAGATCCATCATTATACTCCTCCCAAAGCCTAGAGCTCCCCCTTTTTTATTTAATATACAACTCCTTATTTGAAGGTATTTAAAGAAATGATTTGTGTTTAACATATACTTGTTTTTCAAATCTATAAATTGTAAGATGCCATTATCATCCCACATATCACCAATCATTCTTATACCTCGACTCTCCCATTCCTCATATACCATTCCTGAGAACACAGCCCTAGGTAATGAGGGATTATTTTTGAATCTAGTATATACACTATATTTCCCTATTCCAACTTTTTTGGAAAATCCTTTCCATATGCTGTAGGCCGCCATAATTATCTTGAAACGTGTTCTTTTAAAGTAACTTCCATCAGTAAATCTTAAAAAAATATTTTCAGCATTTGTACCCAGAGCTTAACCATATATAGCCAGCGAGCCTGTCTTATCCCATCCATCCATCTCAGCCCCCCCAATTAATCCAACCATTCCTTGTATTGCTGCAGCCCAATAATATACCTTTAGATCCGGCAGTGACCACCCCCCTCTCTCCCTGGGAAGGGACATATACCTCAATGCCCTCCGGGTTTTACCTCTAGCCCAAATAAAACGATTTACCATACTTTTGCAAATTTTAAACCACTTATTTTCAATTAGAAGAGGGATTGCCCTAAAAAGATACAACAGTTTGGGTAAGATCAGCATTTTAATAATATTAACTCGCCCAACTAATGATAAATGTAAGTTCTCATAACGATCCAAATCTTTTCTTGCCTTTTCGATTACTGGGGCAATATTATTATCCACCAAACTATCGAAATTAGACATAATATTAATTCCGAGGTATTTCCCTGCCGGCACTACTCTTCTATCTTCACAAGGTGTAAAAGAGTTTTTAATAATCTGGGTTTTAGACGCGTTCAATGAGTACCCTGAGACTTGTCCAAATCTTAAGGCCTCGGCCTCTACAAATGTAGTTGCTTCCGTAGGGCAAGGTGTTATCACCGCAACATCGTCAGCATAGGCTAATATCTTGCATGGCCCAAGAGCTGTATTGACTGGGGTGATCTCTGGTGCTGATTCTATCTTCCGTATTAAGGGATCCATATAGATGGCAAATAGCAGGGGAGAGAAAGGACATCCCTGGCGAGTTCCTCTCTTGATTTTAAATTGACCAGTTATACCCCCGTTTATCCTTAATGCTGCACCTGGATCCATATATAGAGTCTGAATTGCTTTCAAATAGCCTCCTCTAATCCCAACTCTAGCTAGGGTCTGCCACAAATACTGCCAGGAGACCCGATCAAATGCTTTTTCCGCATCCAAAAGCATAACTGCCATCGGGTCTCCTGCTACTTCCGCCACATCAAATAAAGTTATAACTTTTCTAATATGGTGAGTTGTCCCTCTACCAGGAATAAACCCATGTTGGTTATCACTAACCAGGTTACTTATAATTCTTGCAAATCTTGCAGCCAGTGCCTTCGAATAAATTTTGGTGTCATTATTCATCAATGTTATTGGGCGGTACGACCCTGGTTCATTCGGAGGCTTTTCTTTTTTTTAAATTAATACTATATCTGCCCCGCTCCAGGATTTGGGAATGGATACCCCACTTTGTGCCGCTTGAAACATTTGAGTTAAATTATTACCTAAACATCCCCAGAAAGTTTTATAAAACTCAATCGGTAGCTGATCAGGTCCAGCACCCTTCCCCGAGGGTAGAGCAGTCATTGCTTCTTTAATCTCAGTTTCGTCCAACACGGTCTCTAATTCCTCTGCATCTTCAGGGGATATAGTTTTTACCTCAATGTTCTGGAGATATTCATTTATTCTATCGATACTACTGGGATCTTTCTCATCATATAAAGATTGGTAAAACTTCCTAAAGACCTCCCGAATTTCTTCTGGATCTGAATGTAGTTGTCCCTTTTTTTCATCCTTTATTTCCTTAATCGTCCCTGCCGCCGCTATCTGTCTGGTTCGTATAGCCTGCTCTGTTGCCCCTGGCTGCTGCTTGCTACTGTCTGCCTCCTTCCAACCTCCTCTGTTTGGCACACTTTGCCTGCTCTGTTGCCCCTGGCTGCTGCTTGCTGCTGTCTGCCTCCTTCCAACCTCTGTTTGGCACACTTTGCCTGCTCTGTTGCCTCTGGCTGCTGGCTGCCTCCTTCCAACCTCTGTTTGGCACACTTTGCCTGCTCTGTTGCCCCTGGCTGCTGCTTGCTACTGTCTGCCTCCTTCCAGCCTCTGTTTGGCACACTTTGCCTGCTCTGTTGCCCCTGGCTGCTGCTTGCTACTGTCTGCCTCCTTCCACCCTCCTCTGTTTGGCAAACTTTGCCTGCTCTGTTGCCCCTGGCTGCTGCTTGCTGCTGTCTGCCTCCTTCCAACCTCTGTTTGGCAAACTTTGCCTGCTCTGTTGCCCCTGGCTGCTGCTTGCTGCTGTCTGCCTCCTTCCAACCTCTGTTTGGCACACTTTGCCTGCTCTGTTGCCCCTGGCTGCTGCTTGCTGCTGTCTGCCTCCTTCCAACCTCTGTTTGGCACACTTTGCCTGGTCTGTTGGCCCTGGCTGCTGCTTGCTGCTGTCTGCCTCCTTCCAACCTCTGTTTGGCACACTTTGCCTGCTCTGTTGGCCCTGGCTGCTGCTTGCTGCTGGCTGCCTCCTTACAACCTCTGTTTGGCACACTTTGCCTGCTCTGTTGCCCCTGGCTGCTGCTTGCTGCTGGATGCCTCCTTCCAACCTCTGTTTGACACACTTTGCCTGCTCTGTTGCCCCTGGCTGCATCTTGTTGCCGGCTGCCTCCTTCCAACCTCTGTTTGGAACACTTTGCCTGCTCTGTTGCCCCTGGCTGCTGCTTGCTGCAGTCTGCCTCTTTCCAACCTCTGTTTGGCACACTTTGCCTGCTCTGTTGCCCCTGGCTGCTGCTTGCTACTGTCTGCCTCCTTCCACCCTCCTCTGTTTGGCACACTTTGCCTGCTCTGTTGCCCCTGGCTGCTGCTTGCTGCTGTCTGCCACCTTCCAACCTCTGTTTGGCACACTTTGCCTGCTCTGTTGCCCCTGGCTGCTGCTTGCTGCTGGCTGCCTCCTTCCAACCTCTGTTTGGCAAACTTTGCCTGCTCTGTTGCCCCTGGCTGCTGCTTGCTGCTGTCTGCCTCCTTCCAACCTCTGTTTGGCACACTTTGCCTGGTCTGTTGGCCCTGGCTGCTGCTTGCTGCTGTCTGCCTCCTTCCAACCTCTGTTTGGCACACTTTGCCTGCTCTGTTGGCCCTGGCTGCTGCTTGCTGCTGGCTGCCTCCTTCCAACCTCTGTTTGGCACACTTTGCCTGCTCTGTTGCCCCTGGCTGCTGCTTGCTGCTGGATGCCTCCTTCCAACCTCTGTTTGACACACTTTGCCTGCTCTGTTGCCCCTGGCTGCATCTTGCTGCCGGCTGCCTCCTTCCAACCTCTGTTTGGAACACTTTGCCTGCTCTGTTGCCCCTGGCTGCTGCTTGCTGCTGTCTGCCTCTTTCCAACCTCTGTTTGGCACACTTTGCCTGCTCTGTTGCCCCTGGCTGCTGCTTGCTGCTGTCTGCCTCCTTCCAACCTCTGTTTGGCACACTTTGCCTGCTCTGTTGCCCCTGGCTGCTGCTTGCTGCTGGCTGCCTCCTTCCAACCTCTGTTTGACACACTTTGCCTGCTCTGTTGCCCCTGGCTGCTGCTTGCTACTGTCTGCCTCCTTCCACCCTCCTCTGTTTGGCACACTTTGCCTGCTCTGTTGCCCCTGGCTGCTGCTTGCTGCTGTCTGCCTCCTTCCAACCTCTGTTTGGCACACTTTGCCTGCTCTGTTGCCCCTGGCTGCTGCTTGCTGCTGGCTGCGTCCTTCCAACCTCTGTTTGGCACACTTTGCCTGCTCCGTTGCCCCTGGCTGCTGCTTGCTGCTGGCTGCCTCCTTCCAACCTCTGTTTGACACACTTTGCCTGCTCTGTTGCCCCTGGCTGTATCTTGCTGCTGGCTGCCTCCTTCCAACCTCTGTTTGGCACACTTTTCCTGCTCTGTTGCCCCTGGCTGCTGCTTGCTGCTGTCTGCCTCCTTCCAACCTCTGTTTGGCACACTTTGCCTGCTCTGTTGCCCCTGGCTGCTGCTTGCTGCTGGCTGCCTCCTTCCAACCTCTGTTTGACACACTTTGCCTGCTCTGTTGCCCCTGGCTGTATCTTGCTGCTGGCTGCCTCCTTCCAACCTCTGTTTGGCACACTTTGCCTGCTCTGTTGCCCCTGGCTGCTGCTTGCTGCTGTCTGCCTCCTTCCAACCTCCTCTGTTTGGCACACTTTGCCTGCTCTGTTGCCCCTAGCTGCTGCTTGCTGCTGGCTGCTTCCTTCCAACCTCTGTTTGGCACACTTTGCCTGCTCTGTTGCCCCTGGCTGCTGCTTGCTACTGTCTGCCTCCTTCCAACCTCCTCTGTTTGGCACACTTTGCCTGCTCTGTTGCCTCTGGCTGCTGGCTGCCTCCTTCCAACCTCTGTTTGGCACACTTTGCCTGCTCTGTTGCCCCTGTCTGCTGCTTGCTGCTGGCTGCCTCCTTCCAACTTCTTTTTGACACACTTTGCCTGCTCTGTTGCCCCTGGCTGCTGCTTGCTGCTGTCTGCCTCCTTCCAACCTCTGTTTGGCACACTTTGCCTGCTCTGTTGCCCCTGGCTTCTGCTTGCTACTGGCTGCCTCCTTCCAACCTCTGTTTGACACACTTTGCCTGCTCTGTTGCGCCTGGCTGCTGCTTGCTGCTGTCTGCCTCCTTCCAACCCCTGTTTGGCACACTTTGCCTGCTCTGTTGCCCCTGGCTGCTGCTTGCTGCTGGCTGCCTCCTTCCAACCTCTTTTTGGCACGCTTTGCCTGCTCTGTTGCCCCTGGCTGCTGCTTGCTGCTGGCTGCCTCCTTCCAACCACTGTTTGGCACACTTTGCCTGCTCTGTTGCCCCTGGCAGCTGCTTGCTACTGTCTGCCTCTTTCCAAACTCTGTTTGGCACACTTTGCCTGCTCTGTTGCCCCTGGCTGCTGCTTGCTACTGTCTGCCTCCTTCCAACCTCCTCTGTTTGGCACACTTTGCCTGCTCTGTTGCCCCTGGCTGCTGCTTGCTGATGTCTGCCTCCTTCCAACCTCTGTTTGGCACACTTTGCCTGCTCTGTTGCCTCTGGCTGCTGGCTGCCTCCTTCCAACCTCTGTTTGGCACACTTTGCCTGCTCTGTTGCCCCTGGCTGCTGCTTGCTACTGTCTGCCTCCTTCCAGCCTCTGTTTGACACACTTTGCCTGCTCTGTTGCCCCTGGCTGCTGCTTGCTACTGTCTGCCTCCTTCCACCCTCCTCTGTTTGGCAAACTTTGCCTGCTCTGTTGCCCCTGGCTGCTGCTTGCTGCTGTCTGCCTCCTTCCAACCTCTGTTTGGCACACTTTGCCTGCTCTGTTGCCCCTGGCTGCTGCTTGCTGCTGTCTGCCTCCTTCCAACCTCTGTTTGGCACACTTTGCCTGGTCTGTTGCCCCTGGCTGCTGCTTGCTGCTGTCTGCCTCCTTCCAACCTCTGTTTGGCACACTTTGCCTGCTCTGTTGGCCCTGGCTGCTGCTTGCTGCTGGCGGCCTCCTTCCAACCTCTGTTTGGCACACTTTGCCTGCTCTGTTGCCCCTGGCTGCTGCTTGCTGCTGGATGCCTCCTTCCAACCTCTGTTTGACACACTTTGCCTGCTCTGTTGCCCCTGGCTGCATCTTGCTGCCGGCTGCCTCCTTCCAACCTCTGTTTGGAACACTTTGCCTGCTCTGTTGCCCCTGGCTGCTGCTTGCTGCCGGCTGCCTCCTTCCAACCTCTGTTTGGCACACTTTGCCTGCTCTGTTGCCCCTGGCTGCTGCTTGCTGCTGTATGCCTCCTTCCAACCTCTGTTTGGCACACTTTGCCTGCTCTGTTGCCCCTGTCTGCTGCTTGCTGCTGTCTGCCTCCTTCCAACCTCTGTTTGGCACACTTTGCCTGCTCTGTTGCCCCTGTCTGCTGCTTGCTGCTGGCTGCCTCCTTCCAACCTCTGTTTGGCACACTTTGCCTGCTCTGTTGCCCCGGGCTGCTGCTTGCTGCTGTATGCCTCCTTCCAACCTCTGTTTGGCACACTTTGCCTGCTCTGTTGCCCCTGGCTGCTGCTTGCTGCTGTCTGCCTCCTTCCAACATCTGTTTGGCACACTTTGACTGCTCTGTTGCCCCTGGCTGCTGCTTGCTGCTGTCTGCCTCCTTCCAACCTCTGTTTGGCACACTTTGCCTGCTCTGTTGCCCCTGGCTGCTGCTTGCTACTGGCTGCCTCCTTCCAACCTCTGTTTGACACACTTTGCCTGCTCTGTTGCGCCTGGCTGCTGCTTGCTGCTGTCTACCTCCTTCCAACCCCTGTTTGGCACACTTTGCCTGCTCTGTTGCCCCTGGCTGCTGCTTGCTGCTGGCTGCCTCCTTTCAACCTCTGTTTGGCACACTTTGCCTGCTCTGTTGCCTCTGGCTGCTGGCTGCCTCCTTCCAACCTCTGTTTGGCACGCTTTGCCTGCTCTGTTGCCCCTGGCTGCTGCTTGCTGCTGGCTGCCTCCTTCCAACCACTGTTTGGCATACTTTGCCTGCTCTGTTGCCCCTGGCTGCTGCTTGCTACTGTCTGCCTCTTTCCAAACTCTGTTTGGCACACTTTGCCTGCTCTGTTGCCCCTGGCTGCTGCTTGCTACTGTCTGCCTCCTTCCAACCTCCTCTGTTTGGCACACTTTGCCTGCTCTGTTGCCCCTGGCTGCTGCTTGCTGCTGTCTGCCTCCTTCCAACCTCTGTTTGGCACACTTTGCCTGCTCTGTTGCCTCTGGCTGCTGGCTGCCTCCTTCCAACCTCTGTTTGGCACACTTTGCCTGCTCTGTTGCCCCTGGCTGCTGCTTGCTACTGTCTGCCTCCTTCCAGCCTCTGTTTGACACACTTTGCCTGCTCTGTTGCCCCTGGCTGCTGCCTGCTACTGTCTGCCTCCTTCCACCCTCCTCTGTTTGGCACACTTTGCCTGCTCTGTTGCCCCTGGCTGCTGCTTGCTGCTGTCTGCCTCCTTCCAACCTCTGTTTGGCACACTTTGACTGCTCTGTTGCCCCTGGCTGCTGCTTGCTACTGGCTGCCTCCTTCCAACCTCTGTTTGACACACTTTGCCTGCTCTGTTGCGCCTGGCTGCTGCTTGATGCTGTCTGCCTCCTTCCAACCCCTGTTTGGCACACTTTGCCTGCTCTGTTGCCCCTGGCTGCTGCTTGCTGCTGTCTGCCTCCTTCCAACCTCTGTTTGGCACACTTTGCCTGCTCTGTTGCCCCTGGCTGCTGCTTGCTGCTGGCTGCCTCTTTCCAAACTCTGTTTGGCACACTTTGCCTGCTATGTTGCCCCTGGCTGCTGCTTGCTACTGTCTGCCTCCTTCCAACCTCCTCTGTTTGGCACACTTTGCCTGCTCTGTTGCCCCTGGCTGCTGCTTGCTGCTGTCTGCCTCCTTCCAACCTCTGTTTGGCACACTTTGCCTGCTCTGTTGCCTCTGGCTGCTGGCTGCCTCCTTCCAACCTCTGTTTGGCACACTTTGCCTGCTCTGTTGCCCCTGGCTGCTGCTTGCTACTGTCTGCCTCCTTCCAGCCTCTGTTTGACACACTTTGCCTGCTCTGTTGCCCCTGGCTGCTGCCTGCTACTGTCTGCCTCCTTCCACCCTCCTCTGTTTGGCACACTTTGCCTGCTCTGTTGCCCCTGGCTGCTGCTTGCTGCTGTCTGCCTCCTTCCAACCTCTGTTTGGCACACTTTGCCTGCTCTGTTGCCCCTGGCTGCTGCTTGATGCTGTCTGCCTCCTTCCAACCTCTGTTTGGCACACTTTGCCTGGTCTGTTGCCCCTGGCTGCTGCTTGCTGCTGGCTGCCTCCTTCCAACCTCTGTTTGGCACACTTTGCCTGCTCTGTAGGCCCTGGCTGCTGCTTGCTGCTGGCTGCCTCCTTCCAACCTCTGTTTGGCACACTTTGCCTGCTCTGTTGCCCCTGGCTGCTGCTTGCTGCCGGCTGCCTCCTTCCAACCTCTGTTTGAAACACTTTGCCTGCTCTGTTGCCCCTGGCTGCTGCTTGCTGCTGGCTGCCTCCTTCCAACCTCTGTTTGGCACACTTTGCCTGCTCTGTTGCCCATGGCTGCATCTTGCTGCTGGCTGCCTCCTTCCAACCTCTGTTTGGCACACTGTGCCTGCTCTGTTGCCCCTGGCTGCTGCTTGCTGCTGTCTGCCTCCTTCCAACCTCTGTTTGGCACACTTTGACTGCTCTGTTGCCCATGGCTGCTGCTTGCTGCTGGCTGCCTCCTTCCAACTTCTGTTTGGCACACTTTGCCTGCTCTGTTGCCCCTGGCTGCTGCTTGCTGCTGGCTGCCTCCTTCCAAACTCTGTTTGACACACTTTGCCTGCTCTGTTGCCCCTGGCTGCATCTTGCTGCCGGCTGCCTCCTTCCAACCTGTTTGGCACACTTTGCCTGCTCTGTTGCCCCTGGCTGCTGCTTGCTGCCGGCTGCCTCTTTCCAACCTCTGTTTGGCACACTTTGCCTGCTCTGTTGCCCCTGGCTGCTGCTTGCTGCTGTCTGCCTCCTTCCAACCTCTGTTTGGCACACTTTGCCTGGTCTGTTGCCCCTGGCTGCTGCTTGCTGCTGGCTGCCTCCTTCCAACCTCTGTTTGACACACTTTGCCTGCTCTGTTGCCCCTGGCTGCATCTTGCTGCTGGCTGCCTCCTTCCAACCTCTGTTTGACACACTTTGCCTGCTCTGTTGCCCCTGGCTGCATCTTGCTACTGTCTGCCTCCTTCCAACCACTGTTTGACACACTTTGCTTGCTCTGTTGCCCCTGGCTGCATCTTGCTACTGTCTGCCTCCTTCCAACCACTGTTTGGCACACTATGCCTGCTCTGTTGCCCCTGGCTGCTGCTTGCTGCTGTCTGCCTGCTTCCAACCTCTGTTTGGCACACTTTGCCTGCTCTGTTGCCCCTGTCTGCTGCTTGCTGCTGGCTGCCTCCTTCCAACTTCTTTTTGACACACTTTGCCTGCTCTGTTGCCCCTGGCTGCTGCTTGCTGCTGGCTGCCTCCTTCCAACCTCTGCTTGGCACACTTTGCCTGCTCTGTTGCCCCCGGCTGCTGCTGGCTGCCTCCTTCCAACCTTTTCTTGACACACTTTGCCTGCTCTGTTGTCCTTGCCTGCTGCTTGCAGCTTTTTCTGCTTTCTGGTATTTAACTACAGATTGCTACAGTTTGCCTGATCTCTGATCTTTTATTAAGATTGCTACAGTTTGCCTCCTCTGTGGCATCTTGCTGACATTTTCTACAGTTTTGTTCCCCTGTAGTCTCTTATTACACTTTGCCTCCTTTCTGAAAGTAGTCTGGGGTTGGTTGTGTGCCCCGCACATTGGGCTGAACTATTCCTATTAGGGGAGGTCCAAGCCTGAACACGCCAACCCACCACTTTGTTCGAGCTCCAAGTCTTCTTCGCCAAGGAAGGGCGTGCTCTGCGGAGTACTCAAAGCGCTGTGGCGCCGCGGTCCCCTAGTCTCTCTGAGAAGTTCCCCTGTGAACTGTGCTAAGATGTTTGCAAAGATGAGCATCACTGTGTTGACCTCCAATGCACCATGAACCCACAAGGCTGGAGCTGCATTGCCACTGAAGCAGACAAGCCCTGATCAGCCTGGAGGCCGCAACTGATGAAGACACACCATACTGGATGAGCCAAAGACCACAACCACACCTGAGCACCCGTCTGTGCCGGCGACACCTTCTGATGACACGCGCCACTCTGCAGGCCTGCCGCGGCGACATCATCCAGTTGAAAAGATTCAGGAACACAGTAGAACTCCAGGCTCTCTTTTGTAAATAAAAACAGGCTCAAAATAGCACTAAGAAACAGGACATGCATTTTAAAATGTTTATTTTGAGACTCTGATCTAGTGAACAACCCCAGCTGCAGTCAACAGTTGGCATTATTGTAAAAAGAATGCACAGGAATGTACAGCTCAAGAGTGTTGTTTTCATAGTGCATTTCAGTGGCTGAGACTCCATTAAAGGGGCTCCCAGGTCACAGCAGAGATCCAAAAACTAGAGTTTCAAAAACATAACTACTAATTGTTTTCACAGATAGAGCTCAGTTCCTTACACAGGCAATGATCCATTCCTCTACTCTCATTTACCAAATAAAACTGAGACATTTTCTCCATTATCTTAGAAGGAAGAGAAAAAGATTGTGCATATCTTCACTCCCTATGTATGACGAAACATGTAGCACACCAGTCCAGAAATTGGTTGGTGTCATCTTCTATGGACATCACTTAACTTGAACACATTTATTCTCTTAAGAATTTTAAACCATTCAAAGCCCCTGAAAGACTCTGGAATAAACAGCAATGTATTTAACATGAATATTTAAAGGTACCTCTACATGAGAAGTGAAAGACAGTGTTTAAAGACCCGCAGCAGAGGCCTTGAAATCGCCCTTTTTTGCGCCAGGGTCGAAACGTCGACGACTATCCCCCTAACTCGAGGCCTACACCGTTATCTCCCCCTCTCCCTCCACTTGATAGAGTTTGTCATAATTGATGTATGTACAAATGTATGGGTAGGCCTTTGTTTGTTCAACTGAAAAATTGTGTTTTTTAGTTGTACTGAATCTTTTTTAACTCTGCCCTTTGAGCTAAATTTCCTTTCAATTCACTCGAGCACCCCCTTTCTCTTCTTGCTGTCCACTGCATGTTGCAGTTTTCCTTTGATCACTTTTTTAGGATTTTGTAAATAAACTTGTGATACGAAAGTGAGATCAAGTACGTCTGGCCTTTGATCTGTTTGTGTTGAGTTTGTTGCAATTAATATTGCCGTTTGCAGATTACACATCTCCTCAGGTACAGATTTAATCTATTTAAGTTGAATCTACTATGCTAATAATAAGACTTACATTAATTGCGTCTTGAGCTGTATCAAGGACCACCTTATTTCTATATACAAATTGTTACCCAGGTCCTGTGATTCATTGGGTAAACCCCATTGATCTATTGGCTGCTTTTTCTAGGCACGTAATGCCTATTTTTGTTTAATAATGCTCAATCTCAATGAAAAAACAGTAATAAAGTCAACATGCAAAACAATAAAAATCCCAAACTGAATTAGAAAAAATAGAGTAAAATGTAATACATTCCAACATTGAATGACAAAATCTAATAAAGGAGAACATGAAATATTATTTTTTAAAGTTTTAAGAAGGAATAGCTGCAACATGATAGTCAATGGTAGTGGTAACTGGGACGTAAGCGCAGTCTGAGGCTGACTGCGATGGAGCACGGGTCAGATACACCAACCTAGTTTGACTTGGTCAAAGATTTTATCTTCTGACGTATTCCTTTAAGTCCCAATCCACCACAGGAGTGCACTTGTAAAGACCCCCGGTAACTTAAAAAAGGCAGTTGGAGACTCACAGGGTGTCAGGCGGAGGCCAGCTGGGTACTTCCAGGAAAAGTCCTGTTGCAGGTTGTTGTCTCCCTGTAGTCAATCAGGAGTCCACTTTTTTCTCTTGGGTACAAGATGGCGCATGTCCAGACCTTCAGGGCTCCTCTCAGGTCATAGATAGCAGACCCAGTCATCTTCAGACCTTCCGCAGGCCCAGAAAGCATTCTGTAGAGGGTGCCTAAAGGAGTCACGTTTATTTCATTTATTTATTTGGTGTTTTATATAGCGAGAACATGACCCTAAGTAAGGTATCAGAGCGCTTTACATTTATATCTTTAACTTAGAACAACTTGAACGTCAAGTAGGTTTAGTAACAATACTCCATGTACAGCAAATTTCAAGAGAACAGTTATGTTACCAAGTCATAATTAATTGTACATCGATATGTGAGAGAAACATTAGAGTTTTAACATTCATATCTACAAGACCAAAATGAGGTTAATGTTCGATGAGAGGTAGCAAAAGTATGATCAAGGAGGATCAGCGATAATGTCTAGACTGCTGAGATTATGTAAGAAATGTGCTCATATAGAAAGATTTCCTCAGTTTGAGGCAGTCACTGCACTCACAATAAACCCAGAGAGAGATGTCTGGTAGGACAAAAGCAGAGTGCTTCAGCAACCAGACAGTTGATCCACAAGAAATGTCTTGGAATCTTGTACTCTCTCCTATCACACATGGCCTAAGTGTTATATGTGAACCTAGAAGAGTTGTGAAGCAGGATTTGAAACTGTAGTAGGGTTTTAAACTGCAGCGTTGAAAAGTTTACCCGCAGCCTGCACCCCACATGTTCCGTAAAGTTTAAAGGAGTTATCTCTGTTCATTCATGTCAGTTTAATGTTTCTTCTGGGAGGCATTTCACGTCTTTTCAGACCTCCTAAAGTCAAATTAATAGCTTGGAGAAACTGGAGAGCCAATGCAAATTAACCCCCAAGAACACTGTGTAGGGAAAAGGTAACTTTCTAAAACTTACTTTTCCTTCTTATTTATCTGACTTCACTGAAGAATTTTATTTTGAAGGACTATTAAAAATAGACATTACATTTTTTCTGGCTGTCCCATTTCCAAGATACAACATTACTATTTGTATCTGTCCTCTGGTTTTCTACACTGTACTGCTATAGTGAAAATACCTTTTGGGTGCTGAATGTGAGGACATGTTAACATAACATTTCTACATGTCTTACTTTAAATGCAACACAGCATGCCTTGTGGGCTATAATGCATAGATAAGAGTGGCTTATTAATACTGAAAAGGAGTGGGTTCCCTGTCAAAAGGGTTTATTTTGACAGGTTGAAATGCAGTTTTTAAACTGTTACAGTCAGGCTATAATTGTTGGCCTGAAGCCATGTTTGCAATGCCACTGTAGTGGATTGCACAATAGGTGCTGACCTCCATTTGTGTCATTGAACTTCCAGCCCTTGGGTACATTTTGCAATATATACTAGAGGCTTATAGACAAGTCAAATATGCCATGCAACCATATTTAAAGGGGAGCAAAGTCACTTTACTATTGGATAGCAGGGGTAAAGAGCGGATAGTTCTAAAGCCAGTTAAAATATAGGGACCAGCAAAAGACGAAAATTCTGGGGTGACCATGCAGAAAAGGCGAATTTCCTACAGGGAACCCCACAGCCAAACCATGGGAGACCATGCAGACGTTTTGATGTTGATTTTGTCTCGCTTGTCTCTGTTGAGCCAAGCCCAGGTCTGCAAGTAAAGGCATTGCGATAGGAGAACTCACCACTTCACATTCCATCCTTTTCATTATGGCACATCACCAATGGATGAACTCTGCCCAGTTTTGTATGGGTAAATAATCTTCAGATGCGACTGATAGGCCCTGGCTATGCGCAGTAAGATCCTACCCATACATGATAGCCGGTAACAACTTTGCGCATTGCCATGCCTTTCCTGCACAGAGCGGTGATCCCCTGCTGATGCATGCCTCCCACTTGTGATCTCTCCCGCTCGGTCTGTCTCTAGTGGACACATCCCTCCCCTGGCCTGAGTTCTACCATCTTTGGAGCCGCTACTGGTTCCCAGACAGCAAAGCATGGCAAACTGCTGCAGGATGGGACTGGGCCCTACATGACGCAAGCAGCTCCTCCTTTCAAGTAGGATCCATTCACCGTAGTATCTCATGAGCTGATGGTATCACAGTTTTCCTGGTCCTGTTGTGGGCTTCTCCTACCCATAGTCGCTGCTATCTCGTTCTAGCAACGTCAATTCAGTACTTACTGATTGCTCTTCTTTAGAAACCATCAATAAACACCAAGCTGTGTTTTCAGATAAATTAGGTTCGGTTAGAGGATTTGAACATAAAATTATCTTAAAGCCTGATGCTATTCCGACAATTCACAAGGTTAGACACGTACCTCTAAGTATTAGGGATAAGCTTAAAGATCATCTTAATCAACTATGTAAGGAGGGTGTGATTGAACAAATTGATTCATCCTTATGGATTTCTCCCATAGTTGCTGCACTTAAAAAGAATTGTGATGAACTCAGACTGTGTATTGATTTAAGATCATTAAATAAGAATATACAAGTCGACTGCTTTCCCCCACCACACATTCTAGATATGCTTGCTCAACTAAAAGGTACTAAGATTTTTTCCACAATAGATTTGAGGGCGGCCAATCAACAAATTGAGTTGAATGATGATTCTAAAGATTTAACCGCTTTCAACACACCATTTGGTCCCTTCAGATTTTTGAGACTCCCATTTGGCCTAGCCTCAGCGGCCTCAGTCTTTCAAAAATTGATGTCTCAATTGTTTGGTGATGTTAAAGATGTTTTAGCCTACCAGGATGACATATTAATATCTACCAATGCTGTCCAAGAAATTTCACCAAGTTAGATCAAGTTTTAAGTATCCTCAACAAACATGGTATGACAGTCAAAAAACAAAAGTGTAAATTCCTAATGAATCAGGTGGAATATTTAGGTCATGTTTCACAAAATGGTATTTGTCCTAAAGAAAACCTCTTAAAAGCTATTCCAGAATGTGCTCAATCTTCTAACAAGGATCAGTTGAGGTCCTTCTTGGGGTGGAGTGAGCTTTACTCAAGATCTGCTCAAAATTTTGCACTCATTAGTGAACCTTTAAGACTCTTGACAAGGAACAAAGTTAAGTTTATGTGAGGAAATGAACAAAAAATTGCATTTGAAAGCCTAAAGGATTTGATAATAAGTGCTCCTGCTCTTAAACCATTTCAATGAAAATTCCACTTCTTATATTACAGTTGATGCTAGTAATGCTGGATTAGGTGATATACTTAGTCAAATGGTTAATGGCAATGAAAATATTATTGCCTTTGCATACCGCCAATTTTCTTCGTCAGAGAAAAATGATAGCACCATAGAAAAAGAGGCTCTGGCTTGCGTATGGGGTGTTAGACACTTTTCAACTTCTGTTTGGGGAAGAGAATTTGTCCTGATTTCAGATCATAAGCCACTAATTTATATATGGAATGATAAGGGCTTGAGAAATACCAGCCCCAGGTTAGTTCGTCTTTTTTCTAAACTATATGATTATAATTTTGTCATGAGACATATTCTGGGGTGAAAAAACTTCAAAGCTGATTTTTTATCAAGGTGCCCCTCAAATGATTCTGACTTCGATACTGTCATTGATGATAAAGAAGTAGTGGTTAGCTTGATTGACGGTTTAAAATTAACGGAAGCAGTTATTTCTCAATCTGTATGGCTACGAGCTTCTTCTTTAGATAATTCTCAAACTGTTGTAAAAAAATTAATTTCTAATGGGTGGCCCAGAGAAAGTCAAATTGACAGAGAATTGCTTCCTTTTTCCAAAGTCAAGGAGGAATTGAGTCTTGAAAGTGATTTCATTATGAGAGGCTCTCTTCTTATTCTTCCCACCTCCATTAGAAACAAAATCATTGCCTTAGCCCATAAAGGTCATGGTGGAATTACTAGTACTAAGAAAAGGTTAAGGTTGCATTACTGGTGGCCTGGCATGGACATTTGTGTAGACACATTATTGAACAACTGCATTGAGTGTGCACATGCTGAGAAATCCTTGGATACTGTGAACTCCCCTTTATGTCCCGTTAATTTTCTGGAAAAACCATGGGAAAAATTTGGCATAAATTCTTTGGGGCCTGTAGGTGGATTGAACCAGGGTTTAAGATGTATCTTAACAGTGGTTGATTACTATTCTAAGTGGGTGTCGTTTAAATTCATGAGGGATCCCAACACTGAAAATGCAATCAAATTTTTGATGCAACTTTTTAGATCTGAAGGGATACCTGCTTTTATTGTATCAGACAATGTAATATTGAGATTAAACATCTCACCACTGCATTGCACAGTCCACAAGGAAATGGTTTAGTGGAAAGAGTGAAACGCATTTTAAAAGATTCTATCCAATTAGCTTCGTCTTCAGGTTTACAAGTTCAAGAGGTTGTGAGTGATAGAATTTGGTCATACAACAATACTCCCCACACAACTACAGGAGTAACTCTGTTTGCTATACTGAGAGGGAAGCATTCCTTCAATGAGTTGTCTCCAGAGTGGGTTGTTAGAAAAACTAAATCTGAGAGGAGTGTTCCCTGTTTCGATCAAATTAAAAGAAATGTAGAAAAATCTCAAATTAAATAAAAAATTAGATATGATGAAAACAAACATGTAAAAGAAGAATTGTTTGAGGCTGGAGACAAAGTTAGGATAAAGAGACCATTCAAAGTAAGAGGTTCAAGATATTATCCTGAGACAACGATAGTTAATGTGAGTAAACATGCTGTCAAAGACTTGGGTGGGAAATGGTGGAGTAAAAGAAATGTTGCTAAGGTGAAACATCCAGAGTATACTCTTGAATCTGATAATGTTTTTTATGGTAAGGATGATTTAGCTAGTTCTGCAGGGAGTATGTCTTTACAAGTTGGTGAATTAACTTCCCAAGGAGACACCTTACAACATGATGAATATGATGGGTTTGTCTCGGAAGAAAATGCTGAAAATTGTGTTGAGAATCTTGATGAATTTGTCAATGATGCTTCTTCACCTGAATTTATCAATGATTCTTCACCTGAATTTGTCAGATTCCTCTCTGTTTTCTAATTTATCTAATTCTTGCATCAAGTCCAGTTCAAGATTGAAATTTAAACCTAAATATCTTGAAGATTATATCACTTAGTTTATTTTGTTTCAAATGTTGATATAGGAGGAGAGGTGTGTTATATTCTATGATTTATAATTTATTATTTATTGTACTTGTTTCAAACATTTATTGTATCTTAGATAGGAATGCATCTTTTGGCTGCTGTGTTGTTTAGCAGTTATGAATGTTAAGCTTCAGCTGTTCAGTTGAAGGCTGGAGCTGAAGGAAGAAACACTCTGTTGGATCCGAGTGCTGTACTTATCCTAAAGATTAGGGGCCTGATGTAGGTCACCAAATACCGGTCTGTAACAGCCAAATTCTGCCGTTACCGACCGGTATTTGGTGATTGAGATGTAGGGGGCTATATTTTACAGAATCTGTAAATTTACCGATTAGGTAAATTTACCGATTCTATAAAATACTGAATCGGTAATTTTACCGATTCGGAAAATTTCTGATGTAGGTAGCACTGTTTCTAGTGCTACAGGCCTTTCAGATTCCGTATTTTACCACCCAATCCAATTGGGTGGTAAAATACCGAATCCAGGTGTGCATGCACATGTGTGCATGCACACCTATGCCATGTGACAGACAGACATGCCCTTAGGGCATGTCTGTGTGCCACATGGCACACATGCCTGTATTCGGGGTGCAAGAGGGTGTCAAAATGACACCCCCTGCACCCTTGCTGGAATCGGTATTTACCGAATCGGTAAATACCGATTCGGTAATGCCCATTGATTCCTATGGGCTTCAATGCCCATTGGAATCAATGGGCATTACCGAATCGGTATTTACAGTATCAGTAAATACCGAATCTTAACGATTCGGTATTTACCGATTCTGTATTACCTACACCCCCCCCCCCCCCCCTGTTTTACCACTTCTTAAATACCGATTCGGTATCATTCGGTATTTAAGAAGTGGTAAAATTAAATTACCTACATCCGGCCCTAAATTTTCTTTTATTATAAATACTCTCCTTTTTCCTCCTTGGATGTAACAAGAACCCTACCCTGCTGCTGCGACAGTAGATTCTCCCTAAGGGGCAGCCTGTTCAGAAGACCGATAAACATGCTCAACAGCTTGGGATACCAAATTCACTGAGTCAAGTCAGGAGCCACAATGATGACTTGGGCCCGTCGTTCCTAATCTTTTTGAGAACTGTAGGCAGGAGTGGTATGGGCAGAAAGGCATGCAGGAGGCCTGAGCTCCAGTCGAGACAAAAAAGAGAGTCTCTGAGAATGAGCCGCCTTTGGAAACTTCAGTGTGCAGAACTGCTGACACTGCACGTTCTCTGCAGTGGTGAACAGATCTAACCATGCTCTCCCCACAGCTGAAAGACACCTAGCACCAACTCCAATGGAGACACCATTAGTGATCTGCTAGACATCTTCGTCGGAGTTCATCCATCCTAGCTTCAGAGACCCCATTCTAGGTGCTGTACCACTAGAGATATGCCCAGATGGTCCAGCCATGTCCAGAGGCCCAGAGCCTCTTGACAGAGGATCCACAACCTCACCTCACCTCACAACACCCCACCCACTCCACCCGCCCTGTTTTTTGCAGTACCACATAGCGGTGGTGTTGTCCGTGAAAACCAGCACAAGCCTTCCCTTGATGGAGTGTTGAAAGGCGTTCAATGCCAGCCAGATTGCCTGGAGCTCCAGTAGGTTGATGTGGAGTCCGGATTCCACTGGAGACCAGAGACCTCTTATCTTCACCTCTCCTAGATGGCTGTCCTAGGAGTGACACATCTGTTACCACGGTCACATCTGGTTGAGGAAGGGAGCGGCATCTGCCGCTGACCCAGTCGTGGTTTGTTCACCACCACTGCTGTGCCCACTGGAACTTCAGGTCCCACTGCAGAGCCCGCATATGCCAGCAGGCATATGTCACAAGCAGGATTCAGGATGCCATGAGGCCCAGCAGGCTCAGTCAGTCTCACCGAAACCGAGGAGAAAGGTTTAAATACACTGGACTCACTATTCAGAAGTATAAGCCTGAAACTGCACAGTGTGTCGCCCTGATTCCCTTGGTGACCACCCTACACCAAAACAAGAGATAAAAAGTCTCAGTTTTTGGATTGACAATAAGATTACCATGAAAGTCAAGGCCAGGAATCTAGCCTCAAGCTGTTCAGGCCTGGTGAGGACTTTCAGAAAACTGCTGGGCTGGTTACCCTGCTCTATTCAGAGAGAGGTAGTACAAGGTCTTGTGCTATCATGTTTAGATTATATGAATTCTCTTTATCTGGGAAGCCCTTAATCGGTGGTCAAGTGACTTCAAGTGGTACAAAATGCAGTGGCATGGAATCCGTTGAAAATACCGAAACATTATTCAGCCTTTGCATAGGCCATCAAAATATGAATAAGAAGGGCCCTCGCGTTTTACTACATCTGTTATGCCCTTACAGCCCTAGAAAATCACTACGATCTGCTGATCTAGGGCTTCTTGCAGTCCCCTAAGACCAAGAAAGCTAGGAGCGGAGAACGCTTGTTCACTTATTTAGAGTTCAAATTATGGAATGCTCTACCAGTATATTGAATCAAGAATAAGGAGGAACTAGGCTTTAGGAAACAGTTGAAGAATTTCTTCTTACTTAAGGCATATGGATTCAGAGACGGTTAGGATCTTTTAGCACTGAGAGGCCCATTGGGTTGTCATGTGCTTTAGAATAGAATAGCGTCCACACAGCTCCGATGGAAGGGAGCATCTGAGAGGGAGTCAGGTATGATTTCATCATGTCGATAGTGAACTCTAGTGAGTGCAGGAGGTCAAATGTAGTCTGGAAGTGGGAGATGAATGCCTGGGGCGAGACCACCTTCAACAGCCAGTTGTCAAGATAGTGAAGCACTGGTAGCCCTAATCTCCGCAGATGAGCTGCAACCACCGCCATGTCTTGGTGAACACCTGAGGGAGCTAGTAAGGCGAACGGAGAGCATGGCGAACAGAAAGTGCTTGCGGCCCACCGTGAACCACAGGTAATGCCTGTGAGCAGGCAGGATAGGAATGTGGACATATGGGTCCTGCAAGTCCAACACTACCATCCAGTCTCTTGTGTCCAGGGCAGACAGGGCTCGAGTGAGCATGAGTATTTTGAATGTATCCTTCTTGAGGAAGAAATTGAGAGGGCGCAGAACTGGGATAGAACAAAGGCCTCCAGCCTTTTGGGCACCAGAAAGTAGCAGGAATATCAACCACAATCTACTTCTGGCATTGACGTTCTCTTTATGGCTCCGTTGGCCAAGAGAGCCGTCACTTTTCGGCGGTGTAAGGAGAAATGGTCCTCTGTCTGCTTCTCGCTAGTGGGTGGTATGGGTGGCGGAGTAGTCACAAAGGGGAGGGAGGAGCCCCTTCTAACAATCTGGAGAACCCAGTGGTCTGATGTTATCGACTTCCAGTGGTGCAGGTGATGGCATATCCTACCTCCACTGATTGTACATGATGATGGAGAACTAAAGAGTTTTGGAGGCTGAGGCTTTCGAGGGGGAGAATTCCCTGAGCGGACATCTGGCTGCCTGACCCTCAGCATTTGGGGGTACTGCATCCTCAGTCACACAGAGGCTGGGGAGCTTGCGCCGTGATGGCTGGGTGGGTAAGGACAAGGCTGGAGCCCCTTTCATGCCCGCGAACGTCGGACTGAGGTTGACGGGGAGCCTATGGAAAGACACAAGGACCTAGCTGTAGCTTTGCTATACTTGTATGACTCCAGTACTGAGTCCGTATTGTCTCAGAAGAGATGAAGCCATCAAAGGGATATCCAAAAGAGAGGCTTGGACATCCCCTGAAAAGTCAATTGTTCTCAGCCAGGTATGGCGTTGTAAGGCTACTGATGAAGAAACTGCTCTGCCTAGTGAGTTGGTTGGATACAGCCCTCTTCTGATCATGAACTTGGCTGCATCTCTTCTGTCTGCTATAGCTTGGAAGAGATCGGCCCAAGCCTCCTTAGGGACCATGGGCAGAACGTGTGCAACTGAATCCCATGTGCATGAGGGTAACGGCCCAAAAGGTACCCAGTGTTTACAGACTGCAGTACCAGGACGATGAAAGAAAAAAATGTCTTGCCTAAGGTGTCCAGTCTCTTGGATTTCCTATCCAGTGGGGTGGTGGGGAATGTGCCAGGGTTTACACAGGACATGGAGGCTTGGACCATCTAGCTCTCTGGGATAGGGTGCTGGGTGAGGAAATTGGGGTCCCTTGGGGCGGGTGATGGCGGCAGGCAGTGGTCTTGTTCACAGAAGCCCCTGTGTTGGGCTGGACCAGGTCCCAAGCAGGACTTCAGTAAGGGCATCATTAGATGGGAAAAGCGGTTCCGAGGGGGGTCACCCCCAGATGAAGCACCTTTGTCAAGATGTTAGTCTAGACTGCCACTGAGGGTAGGCTAAGGTCCAGGACATCGGCCGCCCTTCTTACCACCATAGCCACGGTAGGAGGAGAGACCATGCCAGTATCTGGGGAGATGTCCAGTCCACTAGAGTCCTCCAATTCCTCACACCAGTCCATGTTGCGGACTAGGGGCTGGTATTCCTCAGGGTCTAGAGGCCCCTCCCAATCTTCAGTCCTAGCCCATAGGAATAGGGCTTAGGCTCCAGTCTGGAGGGTATGGGTTAAGTTGGCACTCGAGTTGGCATCAGACGATGAGGAGGCCGGCTCCTCCGGGGGGTGCAGGGAGCATCGGGACCGGTTGAGACTGTGCGGCGCAGGAAGAGGGCCCATCAGCAGGGAATCAATAGGGGCCCCTCCCAATCCTGTGTGGCCTGAAGGTAATCCAGAAATGAGGTGCCTGGCCTAATAAAACACAAGGAGTTGGGCAGGGGTCGCTCCAGCTCCTGGAAACACTTGGGGAGGTGTGGAGCCGGCCCAGGCACAGGCTCAACCACAGAGCCAGGCCTCGAATGATGATGCTCACTTGTCTCGTCAGATGACTTGAAAGATCTCTTCGACTTCTTGGTCTTTTTCTTTTTGTGGTACTTACCAGAGTGCCCGGACAACTTCAACTGCGACGAAGATCGATGGCTCTGCAACCGATCCCGGACCCTTCCTCTTGAACGGGATTGAGACGGTCACCCCATGGCACTTTGAGCAGCCAGGGGCTTGAGGGATTGCTCCCCAAGGCCTGGGAGTGCATGGGTGGCAGTAGATGCAGGCCTTTGCGTTGTGGTTGCGCTCAAGGTACCAGAGGCAAACAACAAGCAGGTCCATCACCGACATGTGTTAGAGGTGCCGCAGGGCTTGAAGAGAGCTTTTCTAGTGGACATATCTGCCGCACCAGGAGAAAAATTATCCAAAGACTTTGACAGAAAGGTCGAAAAAGGTTCAATCAAGGAGTGACTGGGGGTAGCTCCATCCAAATCTGCGTTGACAGGCGGAAAGAAAATAACTGATGTCAGCCCGCTGGGGTGGCTCCTACATGGGCACCCGCGGACGTCACTTCCTTTGTAGAAGACACCACGTAGAGCGGAACAACGCCACTTACTGATGCTTAGGGATACAACTTACGAAAAAATTTCAAATCCAGTCTGAAGCTTGGGGGTAATTTAGGTAAAGCTTCAGGTAGATGTTTGGTAGGCTGGATGCAGTGAAAGCTGCATTTGACAATTAGATAACTAGGACAGAGAGAGCATTCAAATATAGCTTTGTTAGTAACATATGGGTGAATTTTTTTATGCTGTTATAGCGGAGTATACTCCCAAGAGACTCTATGTAGGGGCTCATGATCATCAGGAACTCCATAGGTGATGGGGGTTGTCTGGGACCTAGAGGTGCTAATTTGAACAAATTGGGGTTTGGTTGGATTGGTAGAAGAAGAACCAGGGAAGGACGTTCAAGATTTCAGGGTATGAATGAGTGTGGGGTGGTCAATGGTGTCGGAGGCAGATGAGAGGTTCAGTAATATCAGGAGCTGGGGCAATTTTTATCTATGGTCAGGAGAGTGTTGTCTAAGATTTGCAAGGCAGCTGCCTCTGGACTGATAGTTGTGCGCTAGATGGTTGCATTGATGTAATCCTGAAGATGTGAATCAACAGTTTTTTTGGCAAGATAATATGGGTCTTTTGTGGGACTTTTTAAAGAGTGGGAGGATCTGGCCTGTCTTGAGAGCTTCAGGAACGATGCCTTGAGAGAGAGAGACATTGATGAAGGTGAGTAGGTGTGAGATGGTTTCTTGAAGGAGGGCTTTGATGAAGGTAAGACATCTTTATAGTGTTTTCTTTGAGGAAGTTGAGGATGTCAGTGAGGTCTCTGAGAGACAGGTTTGAAGGATGAACACCACTGTGATAAGCAGTGTAGAGGGGTGGGTGTCAGTAGAAGCAGCCTTGCTGTTGTCAATGTGCTGTTGGATTGTCTGTATTTTTACATTCAAGAAGTAGCTGATGACATTGCACTAACTTACAGATTATGGGATAGGGACTGGTGCACAGTAGAACAAGTTAGTTACCTTTGGTAACACTCTTTCTGGTAGCGACTCCATCCAACCGCAGATTGCTCCTTTTTTTAATATTCCCCAGGCGCCAGACTGGATACTGAAACTTTTCAGCATTACTTCTGCACACCAGTAGATGCCACAGGGTGGCTTTACACCGTTGCCATTTCACTCCAGAAATGATGTGCAGGGTCCATATAGACACCACTCCTGCTTGCTGATGTCAGCTGCTTTTGAGACTGTCCCCATCTCCAGACGCAGAGTCCCAGCAGCAAATGGCTTTGACCAGTGTGCAGATTCCTAGACTTATTAATGGATCAAGCCCAATTCGCAGAACAGGGAGTATGAGCGGGATAGTGAGGAATCTGAGGTTAGATAGAATCTCTACCAACCAGAAATATGTTATGGAAGGCAAGTAACTTGTTCTTCTGATAGAGACTTCTAAACACAGATTCCTAACCTTTTAAATAGATACAAAAGGAGTACCTACATGGAGGTGGGTTTGTGAATGAAGACAAACCAAAAAGCCCTGTAGGACCGAGTGGGTAAAATGTCCCACTCAGCGAACCTGGCTGTCCATACAGGAATCCTTTGTGAACGTATGGAGGAATGCCCATGTACCTGCCAGGCAGATGTCCAAGACAGAAACTCTATGTGCTGACACAGTGGTAGCAGCTTCGGCCCTGGTGGGGTGAGCTTGCAGTCCTTCTGGAAGCTGGTTTTTGGCCAATCCAGTGGGAGATGGTCCTTTTCTACACAGCCTTGCATTTTTTTGCTGCAGTGAACCCCACAAACAGCTGATCATCCACCCAGTTTCTCTCGTATCATCAGTGTAAAAGTGCTTCTATGCAGTCGGAGCAAAGGAGTCTCTCCTTTTCCTTCAAGGGGTGAGGCGGAACAAATAATGCAAGCAAGGTGATACGTGGAACGGCATCACAACTTTCAGCACAAGGATGATTGCGTCCACAGAACCAGTTTTTTCTTGGAAGAAAGAGGTGTACTGTGCGTTGACACAGAGATCTTGAAGCTCACTCACAAGGCACACTAATGTTATGGCAACATAGAATACTGTCTTGAGGGTGAGAAGCTGCAAAGGAGAGCTGTGAAGCGGCTCAACTGGAGTACACATCAAACATGTGAGGAACAAGTTAAGAACCCATTGTGGAATGAGAAAAGGAGAGGGAAGAAACAGATGTTGTAGGGCTTGCGAAAAATGCATTTCAACAGGTGATTTAAATTATGAGGGCTCGTCCGACAACCGTAAAAACGCCAAAAGAGCCAAAAATGACCATTTTAAATGTGCCCTGAGCAAAGCCTTGCATGGCGAGGGACAAAACAGGCAATAATACGTTAACTAACTCTGCCTGGAGTGGGTCAGTCTGGCATGTGCCACACCAAGCCATAAATTTGTCCCAACAACAGACGTATACTGTCTGTGTCAAGCAACAGCTGGCTGCCAAGATGACATCAACCCCCTCCAGCCGAAAGTGTTCAGCTGTCGTTGCTCAATCTCCAAGCATGAAGGTGGTCTGCGAAGGCCCGGGTAAAGAACCTGGCCCAGTTGCTGCGACACCAGGCCCTCCTGGACAGGAATTCTGATGTGACGAAAGATGTCCATGCTTTGGAGTTCTAGATACCATGCTCTTCATGCCCACTATAGGGCCCTAGAATGACTCAAGTCTGGTTGGTCCTAATCTTCAGCACTAAAGGCAGTAGAGATGTTGGTGGGAAGGCATACTGGTGTCCCGAATTCCACTCTAAGCCGAAAGAGTCTCCTAGAAAGTGATACTTTGGAAATGCCAATGGACAGAACTACTGACACTGGGTGTTCTTGGCAGGGGCAAACAGATCAAGCCACCATTCTCCCCATTTGTGGAAGTGTCATTTTGTCACCTCTGAGTGCAACTGCTATTTGTGATCCGCTAGGCACTAGCAACTGAATTTTATGCCCTGGTATTGGAAGATCACACCAGGTGGTTCATCATCAGGAAAATTCATTCATGGTCCTGCCATTTTCAGAGGTGTAGTGTCTTCTGGCAAAGGGTTCACAACACCATCCCACCCTACTTGTTGTAATACCAGATGGCAGAGGTTTTGTCAGTGTACCAGCATCCGTTTGATACATGGAAGGAACCTTTCTACAGAAAGTGGTTGGCCTTCAGATACAGGATTATGATATGGAGCCAGGACTCCACCAGTGATCAGAAGCCTCTGATGTCCACCTTTTCCAGGTGGTCGCCCCAACCCAGAATTGAGGAATCCATCACCACTGCCAGCTCGGGAGAGGGGACTGTCGCATTCTTTTGCATTCTATGACAAAACATGGATGTGGTCAGAGAGGTCCCCTTGACGTTGGGGACGCTGAGGCTTCAGATACTACTGCTTAGCTCGCATATACCACCTGGCGTGTTTGGCAAGCAGGATGCCGAAGGCCATCAATTCCAGCTACCTCAGATTCAACCTCAGTAAGTTGCAGGACAGAGGCTGAAAGATTAGGCTCATAGCCTGAATGTCCTGTCTGGGAGAAGGCACAAACATCGAACCATATCTAGTATGGATCCGATAAAGAGGAACATCTGTGGAGTCAGGTGCACACGGATAATGACAAGAGGTTTGCCATAGCCTGGAGGTGGGATGTGACTGCCTGGGGTGAGCCTGCCTTCAACAGCCAGTCAAGGTAGGGAAAGACTGGGACCCCTTGTGAGACGTTAGCCTGGCATATGATGTCCACTAGTTCTAGTGAGCACCTTGCACCAGTCTAATCGACCCTTATTGATGGTGGTTGTAAAGTCAACCTTATAGAAAGCTATCCTAGGGGTAGCAGTGGCGAGCAGTCTTCAGGCTAAGACTTCAGTAGGCGAGTTAAGCAAGTTGTTTTACCAATTTTAATCCCTTGAATACCAAATGAAAGGACACTACACAAAGTATATATCAAATATATATGTGTTTAATCTAAACACAACCCCTCTGCACTCTTTATGAGGTCAGAGGTAAAAATACAATACAAGTCACACAATTAATATACGATAAGTTGCACAGTATACGTTATGCCCTAGGGGCCTCACAAACCATTTACTAAGAAAGTGGTATAAGAACCACGAGAGAATTAGAAAGCAGGCCTGGGGCCTGGGGCCTGTGGAATCGCTGGGGCTACTCTTAACAACCAAAGGTTAGAAAGTAGGAGGCCCACAGGAGACGCGTGCAGTGTCTAAACACAGCCATGGGTTACCATTGACTTCCTATGGAGATCGTGAAAAGTTACAAATATACAATTTAAGGACACTTCTGTATGGACTAGGATGGAACCCTTTTAAACTAGAACACTTCGAGAGTCAAGACCCACGGGAGCACCGGAGTACTCGTGTTTCCTGCAGAACGCTGCCCGCCTTGAGGGGAACGGCAAAACCGCTAAGCTCCAGCAGCAGCACGTCCTTCCAACAAAGGGCGCCGTAAGGGGAACGACAGTAGTCCAGCATCTCCGGACTACAATTCCCAACGCACCCGGAGGCGCCTTAAGATCATTGAGCGCCAAGCGCTCTTGGGGCATTCCTGCAGAACGCTGCCCGCCGTGAGGGGAACGGCAAAACCACTCAGCTCCAGCAGTAGCACGTCCTTCCAACAACGGACGCCGTGAGGGGAACGGCAGTAGTCCAGCATCTCCGGACTACAATTCTCAGCAGCACTGGGGGCCGTCGCAGTCCTGTGACGCTCCCAACGCGCCCGGAGGCGCCCTAAGATCATCGAGCGCCGAGCGCTCTTGGAGCATTTCTGCAGAACGCTGCCCGCCCTGAGGGGAACGGCAAAACCGCTAAGCTCCAGCAGCAGCACGTCCTTCCAACAACGGACGCCGTGAGGGGAACGGCAGTAGTCCAGCATCTCCGGACTACAATTCCCAGCAGCACTGGGGACCGTCGCAGTCCTGTGACGCTCCCAACGCGCCCGGAGGCACCTTAAGATCATCGAACACCTCCCGCCCCGCGGGACGCGCGCGGGACTAGCCGGGCTGAGCCCGGGCAGAGGGCGGGCCGTCTGTGGCCGTCCGGGGACGATCTGGGACGGGACGGGCCACACCGCTAACATCCAGCCAACTAACTGTAAGAGATTTGTCCCTTCTTTCCAATACTGGTTTAAATCTGGACTGTATAATATTATAATAGCACTGCCACCTATTCCACCTCCACAGGCTACATGGGGAAAAGAAAATTGATGGAGGGGGGAATGGGTCAGACAATGCTCAAAAGCTTCGTAAGAAGAAAAGAATAGGCAAAAGGGCTAATCACTCTGCCACTAGTGATGTAATTGCCCGCATTGATATACTTGTGGAGGAGTGCAGGGAAATCCTTGACACTAATCAAACTGTGTATCCTGAGTCAGACAAGGGTGGGGACAACCCGGCCATAATTAACGTCTCCAATGAGCAACCGAAAATACCGGCTATGTTTAAAGCCAAACGGAAGCGGAAAAGTCAGGAAAATTTAGACATCCCTCTAGAGGTATGCCCTAATGAGCGGAACGAATCTCTTACTCCTGTGGCAGGGCCTAGCCTCGGTGATCCTGAGTGTGACACTGAGCAAACTGTAATAGCCCCTCACATTCTTCTAGTTAACAGGTTTGCAGCTTTAGCAGAGGTTCATAATGAGCCTCTCCTTCCTACCAATAACACCTGTGACAGGGGCAACTCATCGCCCATGGATATTGGTACTCTATCCAACTTGGTTATTTTATTAAAAGATGAAATAGAGGCACTGAGGTCATTAATTGTTAATCTAACTACGCAGGTTTCTGAAAAAGATATGGCTACAGTAAATTCAAAAACCAAAGTGGGGCAGCCAATATGCAATCCAATCCCAAGGAAAATTGGCGATGCCAGTAAAGTTCCCCAAGGTAGATGGGAAAATCAATCTAACACCAAGCCAATGGGGAAATTAACAGATTTAAATACCAGAAACTCTGTGCAGAAAGTGAGGGACATTGGCTCCCCTCACCGAAGCCCTAAAAGCAAGGGGAAGGGTTTATTAACTAGCCAAACTGTCAAGAGGCCAGCTGCGCCCCAATTAACCTCGCCCAATATGATTGATGGTTCATTAACCCAAGGGGCAGGAATTAAAATGAACCGTCATTACAAAACTGACCCTATCAAAAACAAAAATATCATATATATGACTAATGTTCCAAAACTAACACGCCCAATATATGGAAACAGAGAGCACCCGGATTCTCTGACTAACAAAGCCATTCATTGGCTGCGCCATGTCAGAGGATGCTGTTCGGTGATCAGGGAAGACATCATAGAGGCGAGAAGATTGAGCCGCCCTGATCTAGTCAGTGACTCTATAGAGTTAACATTGAAATCCCCTTTCCTTGCAGAAAATCTTTTTACCTTGGAGTTTAGATGTAGTGGTCCATCGCAAACTCAGATACAGTTAAGGAAAACATGCCCCCATACTGTAATGCCCATCCCTGTTACCCCTGAATGTATGAGAGGGAAGGCTGATTCTGGCCTAAATGACATTGATTGACAACCATCACTCCCCCAGCCAGTTGCTAGTATGAAAGAAAGGGCACCAGCTGGAAATGAGAGTACGTTCCCACTGAGAAAAAACAAGGTTTTTGGGCCTGAATTGAGTGTTACCTCTTCAGATAGGCAACATTTGCAGCCAGTCCTTGCAAGTGTAAATTTCTACCCCTCTACCCATGACAAGGTTTAAAAAGGGATGTGGCCCCTTTAGCCAGGGAAAATCTGGAGCTTGTGCTCATGAACAAGAATGCCATTGACTCTAACCACCACATTGATTTGCAAAGTCTGGTCGTTCAAGATTTACCAGCGGTTAATGAGGCTGATCCTCTACCCAAGCCCCTGGATGGCAATAAGGATATTGGGGGGAAATTTCTCTCATGGAACATTGCTGGACTCGCCTCAAAACTTGACTCTGGTGATTGGGTTTCTTTTATCAATTCTTTTGATTTGTGTATATTCCAGGAAACCTGGTGCTGTGACCCATCCTTTGCACAAGGATATCTGAATTACTCTGTGCCTGCACTAAAGGGCCCCAAGTGGAGACCTATGGGTGGTCTTACCATTTGGGTCCGCCAGTCATTGAAACTGGTCATTAAAGTAATCGACACTAGCCACAACGACATCCAACTAATCAGATTGACCTCGGATACTTTGGATCTGATTGACGTCTACAATGTATATGTAAGGAGCTCCAGGAGTGGGAGGCTAGAGGTTTTAGCGGCCTTGGGTTCCCTACTTGAGAATTACTCCCAAGATAAAAACATTATCATTGCAGGTGATTTCAATCGAACAATTGAACCCCTAGCCACAGATGAGAACTTCCTTGGTGATGATGTGGATTGGCAATGGGGTGTTCCCAAATTACAGCTGAAATCAGTTGTCAGATGGACAGAGGATATGATTGGTTTAAATGCTATGTGTCTTGAAAAAGGTCTAAGAGCACTAAATGGGAGGACTTTTAGTGATAAGCATGGGGCAATGACGTTTGACAATGGGCGGCATAGAAGTCGAATTGATGTAATACTTTGTAGCCTGGAACTCTGGCCGTTAGTATGTGATATGGAGGTTGTGGGAAGGTGCGAAAGTGATCATAATCCTCTGTGTACAAAACACAAATGGTGGGCATCTTCTAACGGGTCCTTAGGTACCATTTCTTCTACCTCACCTTTGATCGTCCCCACGAACGACATGCGAAGGCTAAGATGGACTAATGTAGTGTCCAACTTGCAGGCCATGGAGAATATTAATGCTGAGGCTGACAAGGCAATATTAGCCTTGGAAAATAACATGTCCTCTTGCTCAGGTTTAGGTAGTGTGGTTGAAATCCATGAAACCCTTTTCTCTTTAAAGAACCACTTCCTCAAACCTATAAAGAGCAATGGGGCAAGAGCTCCCAAACATCCAGGATGGTATAGTAATTGTTGTCGGGATACACGACTTGCCCTGGGTGTTGCTTTAAAAGGGAGACAGACCACTGCTATACAAACTGCCAGAAGGGAATACCAAAATACTATAACAAAGGCAAAAAAAGCTTGGGATGAGCATCACTGGTCTGAACTAAAAAGAGCTAGTGACAGAAATGATTCTAGATTATTCTGGAATATTGTGAAGTGGGGAGGTGAGGGTCTTCCTGATCCTCCAAACAACAATGTTCCGGAAGGGGAATGGGTAAAAATTTTCCAAATGTAGTATGCTGAAACAAACCAAGTCCCTACTGCAGTAATCATAACTCCAACCCATTTCAAAGAAAATTCTTTCTGTCCTAAAGAGATTTTGGCTGCTTTAAATTCTGCGGCCAGTGGGCGCGCCCCTGGATTGGACGGTGTACCAGCCGACGTCTTTATCAATGATAAGGAACGTTGGTGCAAATACATCTGTCTAATTATTAATGCTATTGCTAGGGGTGCCGAGGTACCGCTATCCTGGAAGGGTGCAGTAATAATACCTGTTTTCAAGAAAGGCGACCAATCCCAGCCTGGCAACTCCAGGCCTATAAGCCTTATCGACACTTCCCAAAAGATAGTAGGGCGTGTGATCGTGAATAGGCTACTAGACTGGGCGGAGGAAAATAATGCTTGGTCTCCCTTTCAGGCGGGATTCCGCAGGTCCACAAGTACGGTGGACCAGGTCTTCCGTTTTCACTTGCTGCAGTGGAGGACCGTGGTCCTGGGAGGGGGCAGCCTGTATGGGGCTTTTGTCGACTTGCTGGCTGCCTTCGATCTAGTTCCACGGTCCAAGCTGTGGTCTGTTCTAAAGGACTTGGGTGTACCAACTGAATTACTGACACTTGTAATGCGGCTCCACACAGCAACTTATGCCAAAATACAGTGGGGAGGTCAGGGTATGGTGACAGAGGATTTCCCGGTGGAGAGCGGAGTCCGGCAAGGCTGTGCAATGGCACCTACCCTTTTTACATTATATATTAACTGTGTGGTTGCACGTATGCAATCTGCAGAGGTAGACGCCCCTTCATTAGCTGGCTTAAAAATGCCTATTTTAATGTTTGCAGACGACACGCTCATCCTATCAAAAACTCCAAGTGGTCTGCAGCGTGCTCTGTCTATTTTTGATTTATTCTGTAAGGAGCATGGGCTCGAGGTTAATGTCGCAAAGACAAAACTGATGATCTTTAATCCCCACCGAAGTTTCAAATCAAAAATCATTATGAATGGTCGTCCTCTAGAGGTGGTGAATACTTTTACCTACCTCGGTATACATATTTCAAATAAGAATGGCTGGGGACAGTATATAGATATTGCTACACTAAAGCATAGGCAGCTATCAGGTGCTATTACCTCTGAACATAAAAAATCCTTAACGAAACCTGTAAAGCCCGCTCTCCAGGTGTATGAAGCAAAGGCCCTCGGATCTGCACTTTATGGTGCTGAGCATTGGGGGTTCGAGAAACTATCTTCGCGCCAATCATCGGAAAACAAGTTTCTACGGGCTATTACTGGTCTCCCTAAGAGCACTCCCTTGCTGCCTCTTAGGTATGAGCTAGGCAGAAAAGCTGTCACAGACCTGACCAGGCTTCGACCAATATTGTACTGGCGTAGGCTTTGGACTACACCGGAGCTCTCTCATTACGCCATAGGGTTCTTAGACATTATTAAATTAGATACATTTCACAAAAATGAGTGGCTCAAAACGCTAAAGACAGTCTTGACTGAGCTTGGTATGAGCGCACTTTGGGCTGACCCAGCAGGAGCAACTTTTCCAACAAAAAGGTGTTAAAAGAAATCTATTGGGAGAAGATAGCATCCCGGGCTTGGGGTAGCTCTGGTCTAGGATCTATGACTAAGAGTTTTCTAGACGTTAAATTGTATCCTTCCTTGGAACCTTATTGGGATATCATAGCCAGGCCTGGTGATAGAAAGCTCTTGTTTCAACTAAGAGCAGGCTCACTTCCTCTCAGATTCTTGACAGCCAGATGGGATGGTGGACTGAGTGATATATGCCCTGTGTGTGGTTTGGCTAAAGAAACAACGGGCCATCTTTTATTCACTTGCCCGGCTTATTCTGACCCTAGACGTGTGTGGCTAGTACCGATGTGTAGGAATTTGGGGGCAATCAGGGGTACCATTGCTCTGCGTGTAATATGCACTAGCACTTTAACATGGATAGTAATAGCCACTGCTAAATACTTAGGATGGGCATGGTCGATTAGACAGAGACTGCTAGTCATTTGATTATTCTCTGTCTGGAACGTTTTTCTGCATTTTTATATTTTACTAACGGTTTTATTACAAACTGTCTTAATCTATGCAATCTTATCTTTTTTGTATTTTTTAAATCTATTTTATCTTGTCATGTATCTAAATATTGCACTGGTTTTCATTGAGTCAAAATTTGTAAATAGTATGCTTAGTATTCGTAATAATGTACGGTAAATTTAATTGAATTTTTAATTACTGTATGTCTTACTTTTATGAGTGAAATCTCGAATAAAGCATACTTTGACTTTGTTACCTCACCCAGGGAAGCCTGGTGCATAGGTGTCTTTTCGTGTCGGGTTTCAATCAAGAGCTGCAAAGAAGTGCTGCAGGCGACCAGAGGAAATGTGTCCAGGTGGATCCAAGGGTGGATCGAAGATCTGAAGAACCTGAAAGCAGAAGGGACAGAGTCTGGGTCACTTGCCAGTGACCAGGACGGCGATGGGAAGCTGCCAGCCAATGTCGGGTGTTTTCAGGTGAAAGAGGTGAACCTTGTCTCTTCAGCCACATGGCCCAGAAGGCGTCTACGATGACCAGGAGATGGATTTGAGCTGTCCCACGAAGGATCTAGTTGACTGCGGTGTCGGTATACAGATTGGACCCAACAAGCCTTGGCAAACACAATCCACGCAAGATGAAGAGATTGGCTTCGGTGCAGACAAGCAAGGTCTGGGGAACTTCTCCTTTGCAGTGAAGTTGGAGCAAGCCTGGAGCAACCAGGAAAGCAAGTTAGATTTAAAGAAAAGTCTTCGGGGGGCTCACTAGCCAACGGGCAAGGAACCGCTAGGATGCGTCGAGCTGAAATGCAAAAGCGTGGCCCAATGGACACTCTTGGAGTGGGGGCCTCTGAGTTTTGATGCAAATGGTGCTCTGGCTGGGGCTTCAAGAACCCCATTGCACAACTTCGAGTTACCTCGGGAAGTAGGTGCACCTTGCAAAATGCAGGATGTCCAGGAGTTCCGGTCCCACGTCTCTCGTGTCCACCACGTGTCTGAGCTTTGCTGTGATCGAAGGTCGAGGTCAGAGATGTCTGGAAGTCCGTGTCCTGTGTTGCAGATTCTTCGGGATCCGGCGGGAGCCTCGAAAATGCAGACAGGCAAAGTTGCTGTTGTTGCCTGTTTGAACAGGGTGGTCACTCCTTGACCACAAGGGAGATGTCTTCCGTCTTCCAGTCGAAATGGAATGTCGATGGTCCAGGATATATGTTTCAAAGTTTCATCCAGGGTAATCTAATGCCCTAAGGACACAGCTCCTATACTTATACTGAGTTTAGGGGCTGGACTACCCTTAAGGTCCCTCCTATGGGTGGACCTGGGAAGGGGATGGTTACACCCCTTTCCCTTTGTCCAGTTTCGTGCCAAAGCAACCGGTTTGAACTGGAAAATGCATTGGAGCACCTTGTGTGCCAAAGGCAGTGTCTGAAAAGCATTCACTGAATGCAGCCCTCCCTGCCCCAATACACAAAAGCCTGTCTGGGGAGGTACTGGCACCTCCCTGGACAGGAAACCTATCGTCCAGGCCTCCTCTGACGGAGTTTCATCCAGCAACAGGAGGTCAGACTTGTGTCTGTGGCAGCAGCATCCATTTTGTGATGCTGAGGCTCTGTTTAACTTTAACGGGGTAAACCAGTAACTACATGTCTTCTCCCTCTAGAAGGGTGGAATGCACCTCCCGCCGCCAGGAATGGCGGGGGATGGGGGGAGGTGTAGTATTCCAAAGTGTTTGACACCTTACACGACCTGTTTTGATAAAGCCAAACCAAAGTTAGCATTAACCACAAGGATTATAATGCACTTAAGAGTATATGGTATAACTATATCATAGAACAGCTATAAGGAGATGGTTTCGAAAGCTGCAGAGGGGTTGAGCTCATGCTAGGGCACCCATCTCACATAAAACCAAGCATTCTGCCTCCAGGATTGTTAAGGCCTGCCATAGGAGTGGCTTATAGGTGTATATGTGTCTATATATATATATATATATAGACACATAGCCTGCTGTTTAAGGACCTCTGTGAGGAGGTTAGTCCTCACGGCCGCGACAGGGAGCTCAAGGTTTAAGGCCTTGGCTGCCCGTGTCAACACTACACTATAAGCAGCCCCCTCCTCCGTAGCCATGGTGGGAGGGGAGACAAATCAAGTGTCTGGCGAAGTGTCAATGCCACTGGCCTCCCCAAGCTCATATGTCCAGTCCTGTGGTGACTTGCACTCCCATGCCAGAGGGTCCTCAGACCACTCCCAATCACCCTCGTCACCCATCTCCTGTAGTACAGGCTCAACAGATGGGTCCTGCTCATGGAAATAGAAATCTCCAAATGCCGTCGGATGCAGCGCCCATCGGCGCCGCTCCGGCGCCAGAACCGGACCTGGGGTAGGATCGGGGACGGCAACCATAGCAGGCGCCGGGGGCGACACCCGTAGGGCTGGCGTCGGCGAGGTCGTGAGGTCGACCGGCGACGACCCGGATCCGGAAGGGGATCCAGAGAGGGCCTGCGGTGCCGGGACCGAAGTCGCCGGCGGCGTTGGGGCGAAGCACCCAACGGCGTCGGAGACGAAGCACCCGACGGCGTCAGAGACGAAGCACCCGACGGCGTCAGAGACGAAGCACCCGACCCGCTAGGCCCTCCAGCCGGGGCCGTTGGGCCCGGAGGCGCCACGGAACCCGGCTGAGGAGGGAGGGCCCTCAAGGCCATGAGGTACTGCTCGATCTCCTCAGGCGTCGTGTCTTGCCCAGGGACCCGAAGGTGTGGGGCAGGCGGCGACGACTACGACTCCGGCGGAGCCGCGTGGGTGTTGTCACCCTAACCCCCGGCCGTATAGTGCGAGCGTCGGGGTGGGTCGGAGGAACGATGATGTCTCTCCAACCTCTTATGCCTCTTACCTGAGGACTTGAATCCCGACAACCGATGACCACTCCCGGAGCTGCGAGGGCTCAGACCCCGCGACCTGTCCCTCGACCTCCCGTGGGGCCGGGGCCGGGTGCGGCGCAGGGCCGACTGCCAGAGCTCCAGTCGCTTGCGAGACCGCTCTCGCCTAGCCTTAGTCGTCAGGGCCCGGCAGTCGGGGCAGGCGCGGTCGTCGTGGTCGAGGCCTAAACACTTGAGGCACCGGTGATGGGGGTCGGTAACCGACATCAGTCGGTCGCACCTGGAACAGGGTTTGAACCCGGGCATCCCTACCGGCACCGTTAGAGTTGAAGACTTGAGTAGAGAGATGATCAAAAAGATTAGTCAAAAAAGACTAAGGGGTAGAGCTTCTCTAGATCTGCGCTAGCTGGCGCTGAAAAAAGAAGAACTGACGTCCGCGTGCATGGGCGGCGTCTATGTACTCCGATGACGTCATTCCAGCGCTAACGACGCCGACGACGGACGCGGAGGCGGGGACGACGCCTGCCGGCGCGCAGTGATATTGCTACACAAAATTTTCCGGATCCAGTCTGATGCCTGGGGATTTTCTAAGGTAAGGAATCTATCACTAACGTGTCTCTTTCAGATACATGCTGCAGCCCCTGGTAGGCCTATGGTGCACCTATGCCCCAGGTAGCTATGGTACATTATACAGGGGCTCACAAGGGTGACCCAGTAACCAATCTGGTATGTACCTAAATCACATGGAGTACATTTTATAAAGAAAGCAGATAGACTGGTGCCCTGAGTAGCAGGGTCCCAGGCCAACAAAGTTGAAAACCAGCAAAATAGTGGGGGCAACAATATAGTCAGATATCCACCTTCCTACACCCCTGACCTCTGAAGCAGTGCTGCTACCATTGCCATCACATTCATGAACACCCAAGGGGCACTGGTGACACCAAAGGGAAACACAGAAAACAACGTCATGCAGGTCCAACACCACCATCCAGACACCAGGGTAGAGGGCAACACTGTCTGGGCCAGGGTGTGGATCTTTAATTTGTCATTCCGGACGAAGGCCTTAAGTATGCAGGTCTAAAATTGGACCAAGTCCTCTGTCCTCTGGCACCAGTAAAGAATATGGAATAACAACCACAACCCAATTCTGGGACGAGCAGCCTCTCGATTGTCCCTTTGCCAAAAAGGCTTGCACTTCCTGGCGTAAGATGGACAGGTGGGTCTCCTTCAGCCATTCTGTGGAATATGCTGTGGAGTGACTTCGAAGGGTAGGATGTACCTTTTCTAGACAATCTGCAGGACCCACCTGTCCGATGTTATGGTTTGCCAACCTGGTAAGAATCGTTGGGAGCCTACCTCCAACCGGATGCCTGTGCTCCACTGACATGCTGAAAGGGGTTGGCAGGTAGGGCACCCGGGAGGTATAATTGGGGGGGGGGGGGGTATTTAGACGGTAGTGGATCGAATGGGGCGATGTCCCAGTCTGCGTGGTCAGTAACTGCCATGGTCCAAGCTGCGAAACTGCTGTGTATGTAGGAGGTTGAAGTGACTGTTAGTATGAGGTACCTCTGCGGGAAAAATGTGCATGAAATGATAGGATTGATACACCTGGCGAGGCAGGACAGATAAGCCCAGTGAGCGTGCTTACTTTGAAGCACTCCAGAGAGGTGTCAGCCTTGTCTCCTAAGAGGCAAGTTTCACCAAAGGGCCGGTTCATAAGGCACGAATGGACATCACTTGGAAAGCCTGTTGACCACAACCAGGTGTGCCGAGGAATGGCAAAATCAGTGCCAATAGCTCGCATGATAGAATCCGTGGTATCAAAGCAACAATGGATCGTGAATTTGACAGCGCCACAGCCTTTACTATATGGCTTCCGTTATAAAAGGGTTATGGTTTTCATGGACACCCGGCAGAACTTGAGCAATTGAATCCCAGAGAGCGGCTGAATAGCAGCTCAGCAGGCAATGGCAATTAACAGACTAGAGGGCCAAACCAGTGGAAGAAAATACTGTATTCCCCAGTGGCCTCCACTCTCTTAGACGCCGTATGTGGAGGAGTCTTCAGGAAAGTATTCAGATTTGTGTGACTGGTTAATCAATCAGGATTTATTAAGCATAGCTGATCAGTCGATAGGGTATCCAGGTGCTTGCAGTGTCGAGGGTCAAATCTCAGAACAGAAGATCCAATATTCACTGGAGCAAAGCTTGAGCCTTTCCTCTCCCTTGAGATATGGCCTCTCCCCGCTATATGTACTATGCGGAAGAAGAGAGCAGTATCCCCGGGGGGTGAAGAGATGAGGCAGGACCACTAGGGGACATCCAGACCAATCAAAAGCATAGGAGATATGATTCTGAGGATAGATCGCCTGCAGCAATAGAGAAGAACAGAGAGAGAGAGGTTAAACAAATATATATACATATATATATATAAAATCACAAACTATCTGAACCATTAAACAAAACTAGGACCTGGGTTGTGTATCCCCACATACTCACTAGGGCAGAGTTCTTCAATCTGTGTGTGGTTGGAGGGGGGGGGGATGGATGGGTCACGACCTGCCCATGCTTTTTGTCATTATCATGTTAACTGTCCCAGGAGGGGGTTAATTGGTACAGCTTAAATGCTTCATCTGCAGTGAGGGGCAGGAAGTCTCCTCTGCTAAAACTGAAAGCAAACGAGCAGACAGTCCTGTTCCTTCCCATTCGATTTCATAGCAGAGGAGACTCCTTGCCTCCCACTGCAGCTGAAATGACTGTGTTTGTTTAATTTCAGTTTTAACAGAGGAGACATCCTGCCTCCCACTGCTGCTGAATCATTTCAGCTCCACGAATTTAACCCTGTCCTGGGTGGGTTAGCTCTTCCCAGAAAGGAGACAAAGTATAATTTAAAAGTACACAAGCAGGTAAGCAAAATGCCAGCCAGCCAGCCTGCAAATTGCTTGTCTTGAAACTAAATATGGTTATAAAAAAGGAAGTATGCATTCATTTGTATTGTGACTTTTCGTACTTTGTTCCCTTCTTGTATTATCAGTCATGGATCATTCCGGCAGCTTGCCCTAGTACACAATTAAAAGTTCTTTCTATTTATATTTGCTGTTCAAAGTATACACCGGCAAGTGCTGACAACACAGCTTTGGGTGACTGCTTATTTTTGTACCACTGGGAACATCAAAATAATGAGCTAGCAACCCTAATCATAAGACTGGAAGTGTGTTGCAAGATCAGCACATTTATTTCCTCAACCCCGATCTCTGGTTAATGGCATAGTAGCAATAGTGTCAGGTCTTTCGTTGTTGCTCCTCAGGATTGGATTGATGCTATAAAGGGGGCCCACCTCTAGATCATCCCAAGCCTGGCTATCAAGGTCACAGACTATTAAGGAGATCAAGCGGAGGAAAAAGATAGGTCCGGAGGGGAACAGCTGGGCAACTGGAACCGGAAACCTGTAGATATAGAAAGCATGGGATGAGTGGAATGGTAACCCTCAGCTGGTAACTTAACTATACAATACGCTACGCTTTTCCTCACCTGCAATATCCTACAGGTATGCAGAAACAAAGAGTGATATAAAGGGCTTCTTCTAAATCCCCTGGTTTTCCTACTTAAAGACACAACAAAAGAAAACATAAGTAAACCACTGTCTTTTCCCCTTTCGGTAACATTTGTCAAATGAACAGAGGAGATGTAGGTACACCTACCCAAAACGGGGACGAAGTAAACCAGAATACCCCAGAATACCAAAATAAGTAAATATCACTTCTTTCCGGTATCTTCCTACAGTGATCGTAAGGTTTCCCCTCCGAGGATATGTATGAACAGCAAGTTCAAGGGCCAGCGCAGGAAGCGAAAGAGTCAACCCCTAAACTATTCATACAACCCCTAAACGGAGTTCACCAAGTATGTTCCTGGTACTCAATTAGCAACAGAAAATATGCCCAGCGCAAAGCAAAAATGCAGTAAACACAGCGTCTATGCAGATACTTCTCTGCAGGCGCCAACAGGGACGAAACGTTCATATATGAACATGCAGCACCTAAGCCTAGGTGTCCGGCAGGGATAGAAGATTCACACTCCCCGTAGTTTGTTGTTGAGCAGGTAAACGTACGCAGTGTTCCCCAGGAATGCACGCAAACACAAGCACCCCCCCGACCAGTGGAAAACCTGTAACAGCGTTCTCCACTCTTGATGCGGGCGCTTCCTAAGCCCCTCCACAGTAATCCACAAGACTGGTGCTGAGAACACCGGTACTCTGCTCTCGTTGCAGGCACTTCCTAAGCCCCTCCAAAGTAATCCACGGATCCAGAGAAACGATAACGTGAGCTTACCTCAGCCCACCATGACAAACGCCAACTATAACACAGGAAACACAAGCAATCAATCTTGCTCGCCAGGAAGAATAATCGGCAGCGTTTCTCTCCGAGAACGCCATGATATTCCTTCCGGTCGCATAGCGTCATTCCAGAGCGCCGCGCTAAGGATCATGGGAAATGTAGTTTTCGAGCCCATTACAGACTCGCACTGCAGGCAGTGATCTACCAGCGGCCGGGGAATCCTGACAGGACACCCCCCTCTCACAAAATTCACTGACTGCCACCAGGTTTACCAGGATGAGACAGTTGGAACTTCCGCACCAGTCTAGGAGCATGTATAGCACCCACAGGCTCCCAGGAGTCCTCCTCCGGTCCATATCCTTTCCATGATACCAAGTACTGGAGTTTACCCCGCACTCTACGGGCATCCAAGATGCACCGTACTTCGTACTCCACATCCTGTTGTACTCTCACAGGCGCAGGGGTTTTAGAACGGGGACACTTTGCCGGTTTGAGCAGCGAGACATGGAACACCGGATGTATCCTGAAATGCGTTGGAAGTCTCAATTTCACCGCCACAGGGTTGACGTGGCGAATCACTTGGTAAGGGCCAATGAACCTAGGGTTGAAGACACTGTACTTGCGGAAACGGATATTTTGAGTGGACAACCACACCCAATCCCCTTTTCTATACACAGGGCAACACCTGCGGTGTTTATCAGCCTGTGTCTTGTATTTCTGTTTCGCTTTCTCAAGATTCTTTCTTGCTTGCAGTACGGTCTTCCGCAACTGCACCAATCGAGACTGCAACTGCGGAATCTGAGCTTCAGCGACAGGCACACTCAAGGGGGCAAATCTAGGGTGAAACCCGTAGGTACAGAAAAACGGGGTGTACGAAGTAGAGGAATGGGCAGCATCGTTATATGCTACCTCAGCCGTCCACAACCAGTCAACCCATGCCTCAGTAGTGGTATCTACAAAACACCTCCGGTATTGTTTGAGGGTCTGATTTAACCTTTCGGTTTGCCCGTCCGTTTGAGGTTGAAAGCTGGTGGACAGGGAAGAGGCAATGCCTAACCTGTCACACCAGACCTTCCAAAATTTAGCGGTGAATTGGGCTCCTCTGTCTGAAACTATGACCTTGGGAAGTCCATGCAACCTGATTATATGAAGGAGCAGTAAATGGGCAAGCTGGCTAGCTGTGGGAACCCCTTTACAGGCAATGAAGTGACCCATTTTAGTTAAGTAATCCACTACTACTACAATAGCTGTCATCCCGTGATCTTTAGGGAGACCTACTACAAAATCCACAGAAAAGCTCTCCCAAGGACTCACAGGAGTGGGCATGGTTTGTAGAAGCCCTTGTGCGGGGCGATGATCGCTCTTGGCCTGAGAACAAATGGAACACCGTTGAACCCAAGCAAACACATCAGGACGGATGGTGGGCCACCAGTAGGTGCGTAGCATTTTCTCCAAGGTTTTCTTCCCTCCAGTGTGTCCCGCACACGGCAGATCGTGACACCATTTGAAAGCTTGTTGTCTCAAGGCTAACGTGGGAAGAAGCAACTGAGACCCTTTTCTTGGCAACCCTTGACGGATTCTCCATTCTGGATGTAGACGGATCCATGTTTTCCAGGCAAAAGTTTGTATACCCCTCTTGACTTTGTGGAGAAACTCCTCAGTGTGTATCACTCCTACCACCTTCTGGGGTTCAATGATGCTAGTCTCTGACAATGTTGTTACTGCTGGGTTGTTTTCCTGACGCGTGAGAGCATCTGCCTTCCGGTTGTCACATCCCGGACGAAAAGTAACCACAAAATGAAATTCAGAAAAAAAAAGCATCCATCGAAGTTGTCTGGGGGTGAGATGGTGCGCTGCTCGCATGAACTGCAGGTTACGGTGGTCAGTGTACACCGTGATTTGCTGAGAGGCGCCCATCAACCAATGCCTCCATTCAGTGAAGGCGTCCTTAATTGCTAACAGTTCTTTCTCAGCAATGGTGTAGTTGCGTTCGGCGTTATTCAATTTGCGAGACATGAACGCGATGGGATGGAGATGACCTGTACTCTCATTCCTTTGCGAGAGAACGGCCCCGACTGCTAGTTCTGAAGCATCAGCTTCCACCACAAAGGGGAGTGTCGGATCAGCATGGATTAATACCGGTGCAGAAGTGAACGCGGTTTTCAATCGGTCAAAGGCGGTTTGTTCGTCGAAGCCCCACACAAAGGGAGTGTTCTTCCTGGTCAATTTTGTGAGTGGGGTTACCATGTCCGAAAAGTGCGAGATGAACCTCCTATAGAAGTTTGCGAATCCAAGGAGTTTTTGGATGTCTTTGACGCTGTTGGGTCTAGGCCACTCCACAATGGCACGTACCTTTCTTTCTGCCATTACTTGCCCTGATGGTGTGAGCATGACTCCTAAGAATTCAACAGTGGTAACGTGGAATTCACACTTTGTTAATTTGCAGTACAGTTGGTTTTGTTGTAAGGCCTGAAGCACCTGACACACATGTCTTTGATGTTCTGGTTCATCGTTGGAATAGATCAAGATGTCATCTATGTAGACTACTACAAAGATGTCTAGGAAGTCTCTTAAAACCTCATTTAGGAAGAATTGGAAAGAGGCAGGGGCGTTACAGAGCCCAAAGGGCATCACCAGGTACTCAAAGAGTCCATACCTCGTCTTAAATGCGGTCTTCCATTCGTCGCCGCTTCGCATGCGCACTAAATGGTAGGCCCCTCTCAGGTCCAATTTCGTATAGATTTTGGCTGATCGCACCTGCTCCAATAATACCGGCATCAATGGGAGTGGGTATTGGTTCTTTATAGTTATGGCATTCAATGCCCTATAGTCAATGCAACAGCGTAATTCCCCGTTAGCCTTCGGGATGAAGAAAAGCGGGGAAGCTGCTGGAGACCTGGAAGGTCTGATGAATCCCAATGCAAGGAGGTTATCCAAGTATTCCCGGAGATGTTCTGTTTCGGGTTGTGATAAAGCATATATCCTGCCACATGGAATGACAGACCCAGGTGTTAGATCGATACGGCAGTCGTATTCCCTGTGCGGAGGGAGCACTTCTGCTTTCACTTTACTGAAAACCTCCCCATATTCCTGGTAACAACTAGGTAATTCCACCTCCTTTTCTGCGGCGGTAGAAACAAGGTGGGTAATGGCCAGAAGGTCGAGGATTCTCTCTGAGGCAGTGTTCTTGGCAATAAGGGGAGGGGAATTCCAAAGACTGATCCGTCCACTTAATGGTGGGTTCATGTTTCTTCAGCCAAGGGAGTCCCAATATCACACCATAATTAGGGGCATGAATGAGATTGAACGAAAGACGTTCCATGTGGTAACCCCCATACCACAACTCGTATTCAGGTGTATGTTGGTTGATAGGACCGGATTCTAATTCATGACCGTCTACCGCAAACACAGCTTCAGGGACAGATTTAGTGACAGGAGTCACCCCCAGTTTACGAGCTTCCGCCAAATCCATAAAACAACCTGTCGCTCCTGAGTCTACCATGGCTCGGATGTTCTTGGGGGTTTGGTCTATCCACAATTCCATGTCCAAAAAGAATAGATGGTTTCCCACAAAGTCCTCTTCTGTTACTGAAGGGATGAAGTGCGTGCTCGAGTTCCTCCCTTCCTTCAAACTCAAGCGTTGGAGTTTTCCGACCCCTTGTCAACTGTGGACACCGCGCCTTGTCCTGTACGATAGCGACCTCCCTTAGGCTTCACTGGGCATTCGCGCAGGAAGTGTCCTTTTTTCCCACAGTAAAGACAGAGCCCAAATTTGCGGCGATGTTCTCTTTCGCTCGAGGTTAGGGACGCTCGTACCACTCCAATTTCCATAGGTTCTGTCTTTCCCTCATGCTTTTCCCCACTGGTTGGTTTGTCACCCAAGAGTAGTGGTCTGTCTTTTCTTCCTTGCTCTCCTTTTCTTTCTCGTAACCTGTGGTCCAAACGCAAGGCCAAATCAATAAAAGCAGCACACGTTGTAGGTTGGGGTTCAACCTGGGCTATGACATCTTTTAAGTTTTCTGTGAGTCCTTGGTAGAACAAGACCATCTGCTTAGCCTCAGGCCAATCAGTTTCCGCAATCAACCTCCTAAAGTGGTTCAAATATGTGACTAAATCGGAATTGCCTTGTTTGAGGACAAGCAATTCCTTATCCGCGGAAAAGGTTTCTGCTCTCCTGTCAAAAGTCTTTTCAAATTCGGTACGAAACAAATCCCAATCATAAAGGATTGCATCGTTATTCTTGACGATAGGGACCGCCCACTGAGCTGCCTCTCCACCCAGGTAGGAAATCAGAAAAGAAACCCTGGATTGGTTAGTAAGAAAACATTTGGGTTTACAAGTGAAATGTAACATCACCTGAGTCATGAATACCTGCACCTTCTTTCTATCTCCCAGAAATCTTTCAGGGGGAGCCAATGCAACAGGGGAAGGCATTTCTACCACTACTGAGGCGGGTTGAGGGGCGGGGGTCCCTGCATCAAAAGGGTTCCGCTGTAAGGCATCCATCCGTGCCTGCAACGCGGCTGTTTCCTGGTGGGAGGTGGCTAATTCTACCTGCACTAAGCCTAGTGCTGCCAGCACGTCATCTAAGGTGGCCATCCCTTGGATCAATCCAACCAGGAGGATCAGAACTCTTGGGCCGATTATTCTGTCAGGTCTTTCGTTGTTGCTCCTCAGGATTGGATTGATGCTATAAAGGGGGCCCACCTCTATATCATCCCAAGTCTGGCTATCAAGGTCACAGACTATTAAGGAGATCAAGCGGGGGAAAAAGATAGGTCCGGAGGGGAACAGCTGGGCAACTGGAACCGGAAACCTGTAGATATAGAAAGCATGGGATGAGTGGAATGGTAACCCTCAGCTGGTAACTTAACTATACAATACCCTACGCTTTTCCTCACCTGCAATATCCTACAGGTATGCAGAAACAAAGAGTGATATAAAGGGCTTCTTCTAAATCCCCTGGTTTTCCTTCTTAAAGACACAACAAAAGAAAACATAAGTAAACCACTGTCTTATCCCCTTTCGGTAACATTTGTCAAATGAACAGAGGAGATGTAGGTACACCTACCCAAAATAGGGACGAAGTAAACCAGAATACCCCAGAATACCAAAATAAGTAAATATCACTTCTTTCCGGTATCTTCCTACAGTGATCGTAAGGTTTCCACCTCCGAGGATATGTATGAACAGCAAGTTCAAGGGTCAGCGCAGGAAGCGAAAGAGTCAACCCCTAAACTATTCATACAACCCCTAAACGGAGTTCACCAAGTATGTTCCTGGTACTCAATTAGCAACAGAAAATATGCCCAGCGCAAAGCAAAAATGCAGTAAACACAGCGTCTATGCAGATACTTCTCTGCAGGCGCCAACAGGGACGAAACATTCATATATGAACATGCGGCGCCTAGGTGTCCGGCAGGGATAGGAGATTCACACTCCCCGTAGTTTGTTGTTGAGCAGGTAAACGTACGCAGTGTTCCCCAGGAATGCACGCAAACACAAGCACCCCCCCGACCAGTGGAAAACCTGTAACAGCGTTCTCCACTCTTGATGCGGGCGCTTCCTAAGCCCCTCCACAGTAATCCACAAGACTGGTGCTGAGAACACCGGTACTCCGCTCTCGTTGCGGGCGCTTCCTAAGCCCCTCCAAAGTAATCCACGGATCCAGAGAAACGATAACGTGAGCTTACCTCAGCCCACCATGACAAACGCCAACTATAACACAGGAAACACAAGCAATCAATCTTGCTCGCCAGGAAGAATAAATCGGCAGCGTTTCTCTCCGAGAACGCCATGATATTCCTTCCGGTCGCATAGCGTCATTCCAGAGCGCCGCGCTAAGGATCATGGGAAATGTAGTTTTCGAGCCCATTACAGACTCGCACTGCAGGCAGTGATCTACCAGCGGCCGGGGAATCCTGACAAATAGTTTAGCATATCTGAAACCCTACGCCAGGGCTTTAAGTGGGCCGGGTCTGAGCACCGGCAGTTCTTTAAAGGAGGCCTTGAAACAGGTCTCTATCGGACTCTGTTTCGGGCCCTGGCACAGGCGGTCCATTTTTTCCAGACTGCAGTGGCACATCGATGTGCGCGTGCACACACTGCTCACTTCTCACTAGTGGAGAAGTTACGTCATGACAGGTGAGCATTGTAAGGGAAGGGAAATCCTTTAAAGAGTAATTTTCTCTCTGGATTTCCCTTCTCTTTATGAAACGCAGGAGCAGCAACATTGTCGTGGCCAGGGCTTAAAGTGGAAGCTTTTTCAGTATTATATACAGGCAATAGTTGCTGCTTATTTATCATATACAACTAACAGCCATTGGCAAAGCCATTATTCTTGACTTGTAGGTATGATGTTACTTGTTGTATCATATCTGGATGCAAGAACAGAAACAGCAAGAAAACAAGTCTGGCGGCACACTATGCTAAGCACAGATTTTTACCCTATGTGTTTGTAAGCCATGCCCTTAATTACATAGGCCACGCCCCTTTGAGAGACAAGTTTTTTCATCCCACTTAAAGCCCTGCCCTACGCCATCGGCAATAACATACGGAGTTACTTCAAGTGTCTGGGAATGTCCCCTGCAGTCAGATCACTCACTCCTCATTCTCGCCCTTCACTTTCATGCTCACCCTGCACTCACTAGTGAGTTTACAACGGGGTATACCCTAAGAACTCTCTGACCTGGGTCAGTTAACATAGGTACGTATACAGTGGTCAGGGTCTATTGATTATAACCAAGAATTTATCATGAAAACTTTCACGTTAATAAATTATTTAGAGATTACTTCTGTGCAGTACAAAAACATTTATTTCAACATTTTAAGGAAAGTGTGATTTGCACTGTTCAAATAAGTACCACAAGCAATATAACAGGCAAGAGACCAATTACTTCATTGGATCACGTAGAAACTGGAGGACATAAGTCTCAATTGAATTCATGTAAAGCAACACTCTTGTGGATACAGTTCTCAAGTGTTCGCTACATAGTAAACATTTCAAATGCGCTCAAAGTGACAAGAAAAAGAGACAGTTAGGTGGGATGGGTGTGGTTGGATACAGGTGGGGACTGGGTAAAGGGTGTTGTTCAGTGGCAAGACCTGGGGTGGGTGGGTGGGGGAGATGCGGCCAGAATGAGCTAAGGTGTCAATACCACTAGCGTTTCTCAGATCATACCAGCTTTCTTCCCGGTAGGGTTCACCAATCTCTTTTCCTACTTTGTAGTTCATACAGGAATCAGTTCCCAAAAGGGAATCAATTGGATGGGATTTATCTTGCGGAAGTGGGATGCTAAGTGGATGAGAAGAAAGTTGCGATTCAACAGTGACAGAGTGTGGCCTTGGTCGAGATCGGAGCGGTGCCAATCCAGAGTTCGAGAGCATAGCAGACGCCTCGTCCTCCACTGTCCAGTTGGTGGAGTCAGCATTCATTGATGTTCCAGGAACCGATGTAGATTGTGGAGTCAGTATGGGCCCCAGTGATCGCTTCAGAGGGCCCAACTGGTGCAGAGGAAATTCCCACCTGCGGTATCCCAAGTGGAGGGATTAATGGCTCCACGGGACCTCAGGGATGCTGAAGGGAATCAGAAGTGATCCTAAACACCGGAACATGGCCTCGCGAAACTTTTCAATCCAATCTGCCTTGGGGTTGCAGAAGGCCCTGGAAACTTAGGCTGTGCTGGAACAAGTTGCAGGATGGACTTCACACATTTCGGGAACTATAGTAAGCATGATGACCCCCCCGCCCTCCCCCCCCAGCCCCTTCTCAGGAGTGCAAGAGTGGCAGGAAGGGGCCAAGTCCCTTTTGGATTAAGTTAATCTTCGACTTACCTGAATATTTGGAGAGAGATGATGACAACCTCAGGATCGACTCCTGGACCAGGAGCAGGACCTTTGCTGACCCTTGGCCTTGGACCAGTCTCGACGTGGAGTCTTCTGGTGCTTGAAGATGTAGTTTTGCCTCATGGTCCATATGGCTTTTAGATGCATTAATGCAAAGTCACAGCAGGCCCAAGAGCTGTGAATAAACCCTAAGAACCATATACAAACCTTATGAGGATTAGTCACAGGGATTTGCTTGTAACCGTACGCACAAGGTTTGAAACCAGTCATTTTGGGTGGTGACATTTCCCTTGCACACGGCAAACTTTTGAGGTAATAGTTCAGAAGAGACAAGAGAATGCATAAAGTGGCACACAATGAAAGGAACTGATATCAGTGCACAGGAGCTGTGCATATATTAGCCCTGCACATCATTTCTGGCGAAAAACACAGCCAGTATGGAGCCGACCGGAGTCCCCTACTGGCGCACAGAGGTACTACTCGAAGGTTAACAGCCAGGCCAGGAAGAGTGTCATCAGTTGCAGCACATTTACGAGTAGGAATACTTCCTTTGCTTTCCATGATCTCATGATGTGGAGTTCTACCATGTGCACCACCATCCAGTGTGGGATGCATCCATGGTGGTGGTCACCATTGGTGTAGCGTTACAGGAAATGTTTTCCCACTGCTATGATGTTCACTTTCCATTTCATCTCTTCCTGTACATTTTGTGTTACAACCACTACATCATAGCAACTTCTCTATGTGACCACAAAAAAAAAAAGATTTTGGACCCATTCTTGAATTGGTTTCATATGTAGCGTTCCACAGGGAATCAGTGGAATGCAGGAGGCCATTATGCCCATAATTTACCCTACTGTCAGAGTCTGCCCCTTCCGGTAATGGTAAGCTTTTTCTGTTAGTGCTTGGATCCTCGTGGTTGTGAGGAAGGCCCTTACCTGCACAGTGTTGATCCTTGCTCCTAGAATATGTTTTCTCTCTACAGTTCTGGTGGGGATTTCTCCAGGTTTAATGTAAACTCTAGTATATGGAGCAGGTCTATAACCATCCCGGTGCTCCAGGTAGGGATATACATGTAACTCCTTTCTTCTCGGGCAAACCTCCACTGGGGTAGGCATTTTGTAAACACCCTGGGTGATGATCTGATGCTAAACGAAGTGATGCTAAAGGAAGCACCTTGAACTGATAGTGACCTTGGGTTACGGGAAAGCACAACATTTTTGGTGTTTGTTGTTGATAGGCATCTTTCCCCACAGCCTCCTGTAGTGTTGTAATTTTCAATTAATCAATCAGGGATTTGTGAAGCGTGCTACTCACCAGTTAGGGTCTCACGGCGCTGGGGGGGAGAGGGGGGGGAGAGGGGGGGGGGGGGCTTGCAGCTGTGATTCAACCAAAGAGCCAGGTCTTGAGGCTCTTCCTGAAAGTGTGCAGCATGGGGGAATGTCTTATGTTGAGCAGGAGCTAGTTCCAGGTCTTTGCCGCAATGTAAGAGTAGGCTCTTCTACTCGCTCCGGTTCTGCAGATGCGTGGGATTTCTGCGAGGTCAGCGGAGCAGAAGTTTTTCTTGGGTAAATGGAAGGAGACTCATTTGTTGAGGGATTGGGGTCGGGTGCTGTGGAGGGATTTGTAGGCACGAGTGAGTAGCTGGACGGTGACTCTCTTCTCAATGGGAGGCCAGTGGAGGTCTCGTAGGTGGTGGGTGATGTGTTCATGTCGTGGGATGCAGAGGATAAGTCTGGCAGTGGTGTTCTGGTTGGTCTGGAGTTTTCGGTGAGGGAGGTGTCGATTATGATGCAGAGGTTCCGGGCATGGTCCAGGGGGCAAGGGGCTTGCAGAGGGCACTTGGCCACCAAGTGTTGCCCCAAGCATGAGGGGGTGGGTCCTAGTACGAGGACTTCGGTCTTCTCGGAGTTGAGCTTCAGATAGCTGCTGCTCATCCATGATGCAACGTCTTTCATTCCTTCCTGGAAGGGGAGTCTAGTGGTGTCGCACAAGTTACTTACCTTCGGTAACGATATATCTGTAAGAAACAGTAGTTAAGTGTTAAATTCCTTACCTTAGAAATTTCCCCAGGCGTCAGACTGGATCCGGAAAGTTTTGTGTAGCAGTACCCCTGCTCGTTTAGGAGTCGTCTGCGGTTCCATGTCCGTTGTCGGCATCGTGGTCGCCGGGATGACTTCGGAGTACTTAGACGCCGCCCACGAGCGCTGACGTCAGTTTTTGTACATAGCTTTCCGCGCCAGGAACGCAGAGCCATGTCGGAGACCGACACTGGTGCCAAAAAACTAGGGCCCTCAAAGGGAAATACCGTAACCCTAGATATCGGTCCGCAGAACGGGGAGGATGGGTGAGGCGGTAAGGAATCTAACACTAACTACTGTTTCTAACAGATATATCATTACTGAAAGTAAGTAACTTGTGCATCTCAAAGAAACAGGTTAGTGTTAGATTCCTTACCTTAGAATAGACACCCCAGCAATACCAACCCCGGTGGTGGTTCTGAGGACCAAGATCCCACCAGAAAGTCCTGGAGAACAGAACGGCCGAAAAAGCCATCTCTCCGGACGTGGCTGTCCAGGCAGTAGTGTCTTGCGAACGTGGGCAGCGAGGCCCGCATAGCTGCCTGACAGATGTCCTGCAAGGGGACTCCCGACCCAGGGCAGTAGTAGCCGCCGTGGCCAGAGTGGAGTGGGCCCTCAGCCCAACAGGGGGCTCCTTCCGAGGCAAAGAATAGCATACCTTGATACACAATAAGACCCACCGAGAGATGGTCCGTTTGTGTTCCGCCCGTCCCTTCTTAGCGCCCATATAACCAACAAAGAGCTGGTCATCCACCTGGAACTGGCGTGTGCGATCAATATAGAAGGAGAGCGCACGCTTTGGGTGCAGGCGGTGGAGCCTCTCTTTCTCCTTGGAAGGAGTCGGAAAGAAGGTGGGAAAGGTGATGGACTGCCCAATGTGAAAGGCTGTAACCACTGGATGGACATAAAAGGAAAGGAGGCTTAGAAGAAAGAGCCTGTAGCTCACTCACTCTCCTGGCAGAGGTGATGGCAACCAGGAACGCAGTCTTAAGGGTCAAGAGACTAAGAGGGCAATTGTGAAGTGGCTCGAAGGAAGCGCACATCAGATATATAAGAACAAGGTTCAAGTCCCACTGAGGTATCACAAAAGGAGCAGGAGGGAACATGTGCGTGATGCCCTTCAAGAATCTGTTAACAATAGGGGACTTGAAAAGAAAAGGTTAATCAGGAAGCCTCAAGAAGGCAGAAATGGCAGAGAGGTAGCCCTTAAGAGTTCCCAGAGCAGAGCCCTGCTGGGCAAGAGAAAGAAGGAAAAGGGGAACCTCTGAAAGGGGGGCAGAGAGAGGATCCACAGCCTTTGCTGTGCACCATGCCACAAATTTGTTCCACCTGCAGGCGTATACCGATTTCGTGGAGGGAACCCTGGCTGCCATCACATCACATACTTCAGGAGGCAAGTCAAATGACCTCAACTGCCGCTGCTCAATCTCCACGCATGGAGGTGGAGGCTGGACAGGTTCGGGTGGAGGACCGTCCCCTGCTGCTGCGACAGAAGGTCCTCCTGAAGAGGCAGACGAATCGGAGGATCGACTGACATGTGGAGTAGCTCGGGATACCAGTATCTCCGTGCCCAGTCCGGAGTCACAAGGATGACTTGGGCCCGGTCTCACCTGATCTTCTTCAGCACTCTGGGCAGAAGTGGTATAGGCGGAAAGGCGTACAACAGACCGCAGCTACACTCACGACAAAAAGCGTCTCCGAGCAAGTGCTGCCTTGGAAATTCCAATGTGCAGAACTGATGGCATTGCGCGTTCTCTTAGGTGGCGAATAGATCTAACCAATGTTCTCCCCACTGCTGAAAGAGGCCTTGCGCCACGTCGGAGTTCAGACACCATTCGTGATCCATTATGCACCGGCAGCTGAGTTTGTCCGCCCTGGTATTCAGGGAACCTGCCAGGTGTTGAACCACCAGGGGGACACCCTGGTGTTCCAGCCATGTCCAGAGGCGCAGAGCATCCTGACATAGGGTCGAGTACCACATGGCGGTGGCGTTGTCTGTGAACACCTGCACTACACTTCCCCGGACAGAGGGAAGGAATGCCTTCAGTGCAAGCCGGAATCGCCCGCAGCTCCAGAAGGTGGATGTGGAGCCAGGACTCCGCCGGAGACCAGAGGCCTCTGATCTCCCTCTCTCCCCCCCATCCCAGGAGGGATGCATCCGTCACCACTACGTGCTCCGGTTGGGGAAGGGAGAGGGATCTGCCGTTGACCCAATCGCGGTTCATGAGCCACCACTGCAACTGGCTTGCAGCGCCCTCTGAGATCCGGACGTGGTCGGGCAGGTTGCCCTGATGCTGTGCCCACTGAAACTTCGGGTCCCACTGCAGAGCCCTCATCCGCCACCTGAAGTGATACACCAGAAGGATGCAGGAGGCCATCAGCCCCAGGATCCGCAGCGTCAACCTGACCGAGACTCGGGATAAAGGCTGAAAGACCGGAATCAGAGCCTGAATATCCTAAACCCGCTGTTCGGGGGAGATAAACCCGAAACTGCGCTGAGTCCAGAACCGCTCCAATGAAGAGGAGCTTCTGAGAGTGACACAGGTGTGACTTCGGCACGTTGATGGAGAACCCCAGCGAGTGCAGGAGGTCGGCTGTAGTCTGGAGGTGGGAGACAACTGTTTGGGGCGAGCCCGCTGTCATGGTTGTAATTGCAGAGCGCAACCACACACAGTTGCACAAGCATCAAGCTGAGGAAGGCTTAAAACCAGGTACAGACTACATGTCCCAGAAAACCTGGAGTACTACTATAACGAGTCAGCCACGTCCATATAATAATGTGAGCAACCAGGAAGGGCGTCGGATATTCTCCTTCCAACACAGTGTCCCTGGGTTGCGATTTCTTTGTTCTGGATTGCTTTGGTAACCTGCCCATTGTTTACTGCAGATCGTTGTGGATCCTCCGTTGGAAGAGCGGCAATTACAGCGCTCGTGCGGAGGCCGATTCAGAGGCAATCTTGTTTCCTGCTTCTTCGTTGTTTGTCCTCCGTTGGAAGAGAGGTTTGATCAGCGCTCGTGCGGAGGACGATTCAAATACCCGACTAATACTTGTACAGTTTGTGAATACGGGCTAAATTGTCTTCCGTTGGATGAGCTGCCTTGCCGGCGCTCGTGCGGAGGACGTTGGTAATACCGGACAGCTTTTTTGGCCGCCTATTGTTTTCGTGGTCCTCTGTTGGCAAACTCTGGGCTCAGAGTTCATGCAGAGGACGGTTTTGTTAATACATGGGCATATAATACATCTTTGCATATCCATGCTCTCCGGTGACGTTTATTGGCAACAGAACCCCAGCTTTACTTACAGGTACTCAGCTTGCGGTTCTTACATTATTGTTTAACTCTTATTTCTTATGGAGATGGATTTTGCGTATCATAACGATTGTGGATGCAACCTTTCCCTTGGGATTATTATATGCAAGACTAATACCACCTTGGTATGTATCTTAAACTTCTTGGTATTATACTGTTTAAAGGAAGGTAACAGTTGATGGGTTGTGGTTCATTGTCGAATCTTCTTTCTGTCTTCTACAGTGTTACTTCCCCACCCAGTGCATCCAGAGGGTACAACAATCCAGCCTATTAGGACATATATATATATATATATGCCCACATTCTTTTGTGTTACAGGTATGACCTCTGGGTAGATTAGCCATAGGTCTACTGTTAGGGGTTACCACTAGTGTAATAATTTATGTGATTTGTCATTCCAGATCTCCCTCCTCGCTGTTCCCTTCCTTTCCCGCCCTCACTTGTCCTCCTAGTGACCTGCACCATAATGGCATACAGGCTATGGTAGATCAGGAGGTGGAACCCTTTTTGCATCAATCGATCTTGAGGACTTGCAACGTAACAGAATATCCGACCCACGGTATCTAGTCCTCCCGGTTGGTTGGTGTAATAAATGGCCACTTTAGAGAATGTGATGGCGGCTCCGGTTACACTGCAAGTAGAACTAACTACCTCGAGACAGGAAACGGCCGAACTTAGGGCTAGGTTGGATGAGTTACAAAGGAACCCCTTCAACCTGGGAACAGCGACCATGCCTGCGGGTGCCATGGTGGTTGAACTACCCGTCTCCATCCCTTTATCTACCCCAGAAAGGTATCATGGGGATTCTATCACAGTACAGGTGTTTTTAACACAAGTATTGTTACACTTTTCTTGTAAACCAAAGTCTTTTCCGACCAATCAGGAGAGAGTAGCCTTCCTTATTTCATACCTGGCAGGGAACGCTGCTCAATGGGCAGTTCCTTTGGTGAATAGGAACGACCCTTTGTTACACGACTGGGAATCCTTGCGAGAGGAATTCGTTAAAGTATTTGTTGAAGGGCTGATTCCTACACTGCCGATAAAGAATTGCTGGAGCTGAGGCAAGACAGTAAAGTCTTGTTAGTATATTTAAATGTGTTTCGACGTCTGGTAGTAGAAACGAAATGGCCTGAAGCCAAGCAAGCTGCCTTGTTTCATCAGGGTTTAAGGGACAAACTAAAAGATGTTATTGCCCAGAAGATCCCCAGCCAGTTACTTGTGAGGATTTGATCAATCTGGTATTACGCCTGGATCACTGAATGAACAAGCGAAGATGTGACAACAAGAAGAAGGAAGAAGGATAAAAAAAAAATGCCTTCCTATGAATCAGGGTCTTCCGCACCACATCAAACCACTAAGACTGAGCCTATGGATATTGGGACAGTAAGGGCGTCATTGACCAGTCAGGAGAAGGAGACACGCCGCAAACAAGGACTCTGTCTCTATTGTGGGAAGAGAGGGCACTTTGTGAGGGCATGCCCGGTAAAACCAAGATTCAACCGGTTTCGTTCTGGCACCGCGGCTGCTGCAGACAAGGTGTCGGAAAACTAGATGACTACAGGAATCAGGAAGGGGATACTTGGAGTCCTGCAAACATCCATTCTTTATGTTATCAAGGCCTTGTAGAACCACGTCACTTGTATTTCGAGGTTAGTCTGCTGATACAGGATGAATGGATTGTAATGGATGCAATAGTAGACTCCGGTGCCACTGTTTTTTTCATGGATTGGGACGGGGCCAAGAAGGTAGGTATTGGTTTGATCCCTAAAGACGTTCCAGAGGAGGTCTACACAGTTGATGGGAGAAGACTGGTGACTGGGCCTATAGGGTACCACACGGCAGACACCATCATGCTTTATGGGTCCCTTCACCAGGAGACGATCTTTCAACATCATCAAGGCACCGCAATATGGGATCATCCTGGAGTTACCTTGGTTGCAGAAGCACAACCCCGACATCATTGTGAATCCTGCCTGAGCGTTGGCCTGTGGGCTGCGAATTGCCACTGCAGCCGAAAAGACTGTGCAATTGCCTACGGTGTACCTAAAATACGAGGGGGTATTTTACAACGTGCAGGTGGAAGGGCTTCCTCCTCATCGGCAGTACGATTGCCAAATTGATCTTGTGCCAGGTGCTGTGGTTCCCATCGGTAGGCTGTACGCCTTAACAGAACCAGAAATCCTCCACCTGCGAGAATATCTGGACAAACTTCATGAACTAGGATTCATCTGTCCATCTAAATCATCCGCCGCCTCACCGCCTTTTTTTTATACCAAAAGCTAACAGAGAACTCAGGGCTTGTGTGGACTTCGGAGCCCTGAACCCAGTCACCGTAAAGAATCGTTATCCCTTACCACTCGTTAGTGTTCTGTTGGAACAAGTCAAGAACGCCAGGATTTATACAAAGCTCGATCTCAAGGGGGCATATCATCTGGTAAGAATGAGATGTGGGGACGAATGGAAGACGGCATTCAAGACCAGATACGGCTTGTTCGAGTATCTGGTCATGCCGTTCGGGCTCTGCAATGCCCCTACTGCCTTCCAACTCTCTCAACGACGTACTTCGGGAGATTTTGGACCTTTACGTCGTTGAGTACATAGACGACATCCTTATTGATTCTGCATCTGAAGAGTAGCATGTCCATCATGTATCATCAGTACTACGGATTCTTCAGGAACATCACTTGTTTTGTAAACTAAGCAAAGTGTGACTTTCATGTGACCACGGTTGAGTTCTTGGGTGTCATGTTAAGCCCTTCCGGTCAAGAGATGGCTGAACGCAAGATCCAGGCAGTTCAGGAATGGCCCCCTCCCAAGAACGTCAGGGATGTGCAGTGCTTTCTTGGCTTTGCCAATTTCTACAGGTGCTTCATTGCTTAGTTCTCCAAACTGGTGATGCCCATCACACGCTTGCTGGAGAAGTCACAGGTGTTCGATTGGAATACGGAGGCACAAGCTGTGTTCATTACATTGAAGAAGGCATTCGTGACTGCTCCGATATTGGCTTACCTGGATCCCGAGAGACCTTACATTGTGGAAGCGGATGCCTCGGAGGCGGCTCTGGGTGCGGTTTTGTCGCAAAGACATTCATTCACGGGGCAGATGCATCCGGTGGCATTCTTTTCCAGAAAACTTAACGAAGCTGAGCAAAACTATCACATAGCTGAGAAGGAACTATTGGCGATTAAGGAAGCCTTTGAGCCTTCAGTTCATGACTGCAGCAAAACATCTTACCCCCCCCGTCAACTCCATTGGATGCTTTTCTTTTCTGGGTTCCATTTCGTGATCACTTACCGTCCTGGGGTGGAAAACCAGAAGGCAGATGCCTTATCTCGACAGACATCCGTTACCGCTAAAGTTCTTTCACCATCCAGTTCCATAATCGACCCCACCCCAGTCATAGGGAATGGCTGGTGAAGGATGGGTTCCCACTACGCAACCATCGTTTGTTGGTACCCACGTTGAGATTACGGAAACAGGCATTCTCATGGTGCCATGAGTCGCCCATTGCTGGCCATTTCGGAGTGGAAAAGACTCTTGAATTGATAAGTAGGCAGTTTTGGTGGCCTTCCCTTCGGAAGGATGTGAAGAATTCGGTCTCAAAATGTGTAACATGCGCTGCAATGAAGACAGACCATCGTAAGCCACAGGGGTTGCTGTATCCTCTTCCTACCCCTTCCAGACCATGGGAAAATATTTCTTTGGATTTTGTTGTCAGTCTGCCGCTGGACCAAGGGCAGGCTGCAATCTTGGTGGTGGTGGACTATCTCACCAAGATGGGGCATTTCATTGCATGCAGGCAGGTGCCTACAGCCGGCCAACTCGCGACACTACTGCTGATACATGTGGTGAGACTGCATGGACTACCCAGCGTCATCGTGTCAGACAGGGGATCCCAATTTACCGCCCAGTTCTGGAAGACATGGTGTTCTTCTTTGCATGTTACATCAGCCTTGTCTACCAGTTTCCACCCCCCAAACGGACGGTCAGAGGGAACGTCTTAACCAGACACTGAAGCAATATCTGCATTGCTACGTGGATAACAGTAAGGAGGAATGAGTGAACTGTCTGAGTGGCTGAGATGGCCTACAACAATGCAACACATGGATCCACGAGAGTATCTCCATTTTACAGCAACTATGGCCATCATCCAAGGTTCCTTCCTTTTCTCCATCCCATAAGGGATGAAAACATTCCTGAAGTGGCGAATAGGGTGGAGCATATTAGGGATACCCTGAAGGAAGCACGTGAAGGCTTGTCAAGGGCCAAGATGGCGTATAAGGCTTCAGCGGACAAGCACAGGAGACCTGGTCCTTTGTATTGTGTGGGTAACTCAGTCTGGTTGTCTACAAGAAACCTCACTTGTCCTCCTAGTGACCATACAGGCTATGGTAGATCAGGAGGTGAAACCCTTTTAGCATCAATCAATTCTGAGGACTTGCAACGTAACACCCGCCTACAACAACCAATCGTCGAGATAGGGGAAGACTGAATCTGCGCAGATGAGCTGTGACCACGGCCATCACTTTTGTGAACACCCGTGGGGCGCTGGTAAGGCCGAAGGGGAGCTCGGTAAACTGAAAGTGCTTGTGGCCTACCGTGAACCGCAGGTAACGCCGGTGGGCCAGCAGGACGGGGATGTGGAAGTAAGTGTCCTGCAAGTCCAACGCTACCATCCAGTCTTCTGGGTCCAGGGCAGCTAGGACATGATCCAAAGTCAGCATCTTGAACTTCTTCCAGAGGAAGCCGTTGATGCTCCTTAGATCCAAGATAGGGCGTAGGTCCCCTTTGCCCTTCTTGGGTACCAGAAAGTAGTGGGAATAGCAACCACGTCCTACTTCTGGCCCAGGAACGCGCTCGAGGGCCCCCTTGGCTAAGAGGGCCGTAACTTCCTCCTGCAGAAGTTGCAAGTGATCCCCCGACATGCAGTGGTACTGCGGTGGCATGGCTAGAGGGGTCGCCTCGAAGGGGTGGGAGTAGCACCGTCGGACGATTTGCAGCACCCACCTGTCCAATGTGATGGCGCGCCAGTGGAGGAGGTGATAGCGAATCCTGCCCCCCACTGGAGTCGAATGGGCCTGAAAACTCAACTAGGAAGGAGGATTTTGAGGCAGATGCTGCGGGGGTGGACGCGGACTGGCCTTGCCTGTGTCCCCCGGCACCGCCAGGGCGGTTACCACTTCCGCGACAAAGTGGATTCTGCAGCCTGCGGCTAGCTAGACGTGAGGCGGCGCCCCTTCCTTGGCCAGGAAAGGGACGAAAGAAGGAAGTCTGCTGGCGTTGGCCGAGGCCCAAGGACTTGGCCGTAGCCCTGGAATCCTTAAAACGTTAGAGCGCGCTGTCCGCTTTGTCGGCCATCAAAGCGATGTCCACATAATGCTTGGACATCACCTGAAAAGTTGGCGGACCTCAGCCAGGCGTGGCGGGGAACCGCCACCATCTTTGCAATAGCCCTGCCTAGCGAGTCCGTGGTATCCAGTCCGCACTGAATGGAATATCTTGCTGTGTCCCTTCCCTCCGCGAGGGCCTGGGTTAGCTTTACCTGGACCTCCACCGGGCACTGCGGGAGCACGTCCGCAACCTTATCCCACAAGGAGTGGGAATAACTGCCCAAAAGACAGGCGGTTTTGACAGACCGCAACCCCAAACTTAATGAGAGCAGCTTCTTACCAAACTGATCATACCTTTTGGATTCCCGATCCAGAGGGGCGGTCAGGAATGCGGTCTGGGAGGTTGAGGCCTGGATCACCAAACTCTCAGGGGTGGGGTGAACGGACAGGAAACTGGGGCTGCCCGGAGTCGGGCAGTGGCGTCGGGCCACGTTCCTATCCACAGGGAGGCCTGTGGCAGGCTTGGACCAGGTGCCCAACAGAACGTCAGAGAGGGCCTCGTTGAACGGCAGGAGAGGCTCCAGAGGAGCTTGCCTGCGGTTTGAGGACCCTTAGTGAGGAGGTTAGTCCTCACGGCCACGACTGGAGCTCAAGACCCAAGGCCTTGGCTGCCAGAGTCAACACCACACTGTAACCAGCCCCCTCCTCCGTAGCCACGGTAGGAGGGGAGACAAAACCAGTGTTGGGCGAAGTGTCCAGACCACTGGCATCCCCAAGTTCGTCCGCCCAGTCCTGACTTAATTGACACTGCAGAGCCAGAGGGTCCTCAGACCCTTCCCAATCCCCCTCGTCGTCCATCTCCTGGAGGTCAGGAAGAAATGATGGATCCGGATCGTCAGTGAAAGGCTCACCTATCGGCGTCGAAGACGGCGCCGATCCGATGCCGGATCCGGACCCTTGAGGGGGATCGGGGCCGCCTCCGCCCGAAGACTGCGCCGGGGACGACACCCTTGGTGACGACGCTGGTGGAGGGGTCGTGAGGTCCAACGGTGTCGACCCGGATCCAGGCCTGGAGCCGCGTGGGCAGTGTCGCTCGACCCCCCGGCCGCATCGCATGAGCGCCGGGGGGGGGGAAGTCAGCAGAAGAGATGTCGCTTCTTCGACTTCTTGTGCCTCGACTTACCTGAGGACTTCGAGCCCGACGAGTAGCCTCAACTCGCCGAGCTGTGATGACTGTGGCCCCGCAACCAGTCCCTCGACCTCCTTCTGGACTGGGACCTCGAAGGGCATGGGGCCGATTGCCGGATCGAGTCGCTTACAGGACCGCTTCCGCCTAGCTTTCGACGTCAAGGCCCGGCAGGGCAGTCGGGGCACGACTTGTCATCATGGTCGGCCCGAGGCAATAAAAAAACCGATGGTGGGAGTCAGTAACAGACATCAGTCGGTTACAGTCGTCGCAGGGTTTGAACCCGGGCATCCATATCGGCACCGGAGTCGATAAACTACTCAAGAAGATCCAAAATAGATCGAAAAAAGTTAGTCAAAAGTGACTAAGGAGCACTGCTTTTCCCGGATCTGCACTTGCTGGCGCGGAAAAAAAGAACTGACATCAGCGCGCGAGGGCGGCGTCTAAGTACTCAGACGACATCATCCCGGCGACCACGACGGAAGCGAAGCCGCAGACGACGCCTACCGACGAGCAGGGGTACTGAGACGCAAAACTTTCCGGATCCAGTCTGATGCCTGGGGACATTCTAAGGTAAGGAATCTAACACTAACCTGTTTCTTTCAGATTGGTTGCTTCGTGAGGGAGAGGATGAGCTGGGTGTCGTCGGCGTAGGATAATATGCGGAGTCCATGCTGTCTGACGATGACGGCAATGGGAGCTATGTAGATGTTGAAGAGCGTGGGGCTGAGCCATGATGCTTGGGGTTCTCCGCAGTTTATCTCTGTGGGTTCGGAGAGGAAAGGCGGAAGTTTGATTCATTGGGTTCAGCCAGTGAGGAAAGCGTAGATCCAGTCAAGGACAGTTTCCTGTATGCCGGCGTTGTGGAGTCTGGAGGAGAGTGAGTGGTGGGAGACCGTGTTGAAGGCTGCAGAGGTCTAGTAGGATGTTAAGGTTTTAACTTAAGTCTTTATGAATTTGTTTAGGAAGCAATGATCCAGAATTGGACATGGTGTTTTGTAAGGTTTCGCTACCAGAATTAGTTTCCCAGGCTGACTTCTGTTGTTGGTAACCTTTCTATTGTCTGTTTTAGCAGGAACTTCCCTAACTTCTGTTGCAGATAGATTTCCTTATTCCAGCGCAATCTTTTCTGTGGGCTTATGTTTCCCTTCCTCTATGAGACAGGGAAACCCTCTCTTGACATTGCTCTGGGGAGTGTTTCATTAGTTCCTCAATGTTCTCCCATTGTTTATGGGGGTAGTGATTTATCAGTGTTAGAATTTGCAATACTCCATTGAGTTGCTGCACCTTTAAACCCACCATCTCCAACCTATTGATCTCAGGAGGTAGTTGAGGGGACATAAGCTCTTTTCCTTGCAGTGGCCACTATGATGGAATCTGCTGCTGCACTGCCTCTGATGTTCAGTAGGTCCTTTGATGAGTGTTTAGATTTTTTCTTCCCTCTTTGAGTTACTTATTTGCAGCATGCTGGTTTAGGGCACATCGGGTGGTACTGGCTACAGCTCTATGAGGCTAAGATGATATCTAGCGGGAAACAAGCTTGTTTCTCTTCCTCAGGCTGCACTTTACATAGGTCTGTGGCAATCTTTACTACCACATTCTATTCTACATGGTGATGTCATCTGGTGGGGATGGTCTTGACGGTTGTGATTTGATTCCCCTCTCTTGAGAGGCTGTGTCGACTTATGTTGATCTGCTCATGCGCCGCTGACCTCTTCTCTCCTATCGGTTTTGAAGGGATTTGAACCTCTTAGAGGCATGCATCGAAATTCCTCTTCTGGAGAATTAATGCCAGTTTGACCTAGAGGCACCGAGTGAACAGCAGTCTTTTATTCGATGTCTAGTCATCTAGGCCCGCCTCCTTTGTCCACTCATGTTTCCGATCTCATTCTGACGTCAACTGTTTGTCAGAGGGACATCCTCCACTGGAGTCCTTGTTTTTGAACCAATGGGGCTCCTTTTGTTTTGACTTTCCATCGGCTGATAAGGGTGCAGTGACAAAGCAGTCTTACGAGGTTTCGTTTGTGAACGCTTCAGCGTAGGTTCAATAGGTTTTAGGGTGTTATCTAAGTTTTGTTTTGCGCTCTCCCTCCTTATGTTTTTTTTGCCCGCTTCAGCACGATCTCGTCCACTTCCCCTTCGGCGTCCGATCCTTCTGCCAGCCACACCTGTGTTCTCGATGCCATTCAAAAGCCTGTGCTCTCTCAGTGAAGGACTTTCCTTTTTCTGTGCCTGCATGGTGGCGTAGTATGCCTGCCTCTGCTTCTCTCTGGTTGTGTTTTCTTTTTTTTGGACACACTTCGATACCTTTGGTGCAATGGTCCCTTGGGAAGTAGAGGATAAAGACCTGAAGGTTGTCTCATTGGACAAACTTTCAGTGGAAACTGAGTCAGAATCTAAAGGGTTCGTTTTCCATCTCCCTCAACGATTCCAGCCACCAATTAGTGTATCCTCTCTGTCTCTCACCTACATAATGCATCAACTTTTTTGGTCTTCAGTGCTTGTCTTGGGTTTTTCCTCTTTGGATAATCTCTGTAAACAATTTTAACTCCACATTTGCGTGATGTTCTGTTGAATGTCCTTGGCCTTTTTTTCAGCATTCACAGAGCTTCAGCTGTTGCTTTCAGATCCAATGGCAGAAAAGAGAATGAGAAGATGGCGACCACGCACAAGGGTTTATGGGGTACATGTCTGACATCACAAGAGACAGACATACCACAAAAGGAGAATAGACTACGCCCCCCACAAAAAAAAAAAAAGGAAGCAGAGAAAAGTATTCAGACCCAACCACTAGATGGTGGAAAAATGCACAGCATGCAAATTCAGAACAGATCCACGCTGCAAAAACTCTATTCATAACTCCACTCCACTCCACTCTGTAAGAGAGCAGTTATGATTAGCATGTGCAAGAAATCTTAATCGGAGTGTAGCCCAAGCCATAGGAAGAGGACAGAATTACTTTAAGCGCGACATGGGTCTCCTAGTCGAAAAGGTTGGATGGGTTTCAGAAAAATGATGTGCAAGAATATCCAACAGTAGAAACTATTTTTAGATTTAGATCGGTTTTCAGAACAGAGGTTGTTTTCAACACCGGTTTGGATTTAAGCCTCAGCTTCATATAGGCTTTTGTCAGATGGTCCTTCAAGAGTATGACCTGCAACAGAATGGCCCTTTACAAATCCTCAATTAGAGTCCCAGAGGTCAAGGATTTCGCTGGTTTTGAGGCAGATAGCCCTGAAATTATGGTTGTGGGTTCTCAGGAAAGCAATACTGGTCACAGGTTTTGTAGGTGTTTGTGATTTGACTTTCTTGAGTAGGATACAAAGAGCAAAACTACAGCCTGGAAAACAACTAGAAGTAACAGAATTTGTAAAGACTCCCAGGTATAAATCCAGTCATGCTCTACAGAACAGCAATGACACAGTTCAGCTCAATTAAAATCTCCAACTCATTTTTTCCCCCCGACCACCAATTGGCAGCATTCTGCTTCATAATAGCCCGTCCGAACAAATGTGGGAGGAGAGCACAGAAGTGTGTACTGTAGGGTCCATTTCAGGCTACATGCCCCCATTATTGTCTGAATTGACTCCAATCTAACTGGCATCCTTGGCTTCTCTCCAAGCCTCAACTCTGACCCAAAGATCTTCTCCTTAGGGTCCGGACTCTGATACATTCGCTGTTAGCATGCTTGTTAACAGCAGCAAAACAAGGTCCATTCCTCCTTCGGAGTTCATCCACTCTCGCCATTCTTATTCTCAAACAATCCTCTTTGCCCTACTGCCACTCTCGCTAGCTGGGTTTTGAAATCATTGTGACTGTTACTCCAACCCTACTGTCACCTCCTCCCAATCCATATGTTCTACTCATTACATTCCTCTACTTCCTTCTCCTGTTCTCACTAACATTTACAAATACTACTAAGTACCCCATTCTTTTCTCCCCAGATTTTCAGAGCTGTGCTTTGAAACCTTGCCCAAAAAATTCTGTGATCCGGTTATCAATTCTACCCCTTCTTAATTTAGTTATAGGCACTCTGAGGAGCCTAAGAGACAATACCCTTGATCTATAAAAAATAAAATGTGTATGGGCGTGTGGTGCGTGTTATAAAAGTTCATGCAGTGTTTGGATATGACCACCTACCTCTAATCTTCCAGCTTGAGTATTTTGAAGAACTCAAAACAAATAACACAACAAAAGACCTTAAAAATTAAGAACTTTTTTTTAATGGTGAATCACCACGGAAGAACATTTCAAACAAGATCTCCTTGGTCAGGGCTTCAATGTTTTGTTACACAATGGCACGTTGTACTAGATGGACTGCTTCTTTGTGCCTTTTTCTAAGAGAGAAAAACTCCACGGCTCTGAGTGAGCTAGGTTAGCAGCATGTGTCTTTGAAGGGAGTGCTTCCAGAGCTCAAATGCAAAGTATTTCCTCCTTCGTTAGTTTTGAAAACACAGTTTTTAAATTCACCTCATTAGCTCGGCACATAAGCAAGTTGATGGTCTTGTGAATGGTCGCAGCAGAACAGCAGGAGTTCTCCAATCACAAGAAATAAAATGTACAGCGCTTCAGCTACGTTGGTAGGGATCCGTTGTTCAACATGAAGCTCTCCTTCGAAGTATAATGAAAGTAAATAAAAAGACACCGTTTAAAAACTGTTTAAGATCAGATAAAGTCAAATAGTTGCTTTATGCTACTTAAAATCAGGTCTGGGTTGGGAGAGGGAAATGTCTTTCCCTAAATGTGAAATAAAAGTTCAAATTCCTTTTTCTGGCTTAACACAGGGCATCTTTGTCCAGTAAGAGTTGGCCAAACAGGTTAGATAGGCAGAATCAATGAAGCATTCCCTCTAAATCTAGAGGAAGGACAATCTTTTATGATGTATGCCCAGTGGGTATCTGAACACCCACGCTGAGAGTTGCTGCCCTCTGTAACGATCCCTTTTAAAATGCACCCTCTTAACACCGATCCCATGATGAACACCCATAACCAGATCGCGATGCCTCCTCAACATCCTTGGTGCCTGTAAATTTACCCATGCAGACTGCCAAGAACAGGTTGCTGTAAATGAAAGGGTCTTCATTGCTGTAGAGATACCGCACAATAAGCCAATGGATAGATCAGACTGTGTCAGTAAGATGGACACTTCTATCCCTCTGATCTCATAAGAGGTCACTCGTGCCAGCTGGAAGGCACCCATGTAAAGGGAGTAAATAAAGAAAGGAATCTTTGTAAACTATCTTCGTATCATTGGCTAAAATGAAGATTGGAAGCTGGCTATCCTCATTGCCTCTCCAAGTTGGTAGATACAGCAATAACGGAGCACTCTTGCTCAAGTAACAATAAAAACATGAAGGCACGACTAGCAGGCATGAAGATCAAATGTGTGTATGCAGAGTCCAACAGAGGCTGGATCGAAGTAAATTTTCATGACCACAGCAAGGTCTCATATCACGACAGAACTGCAGCACAGAGTCGCCTGTATCCAAGTCTTGAAGCAGTTACTTGTGGTAGAACCGCTGAGTTTGGCCATGTTGAGGAAAAGTATGACGAGGGGCCTGCTGGACTGCTGCCTGAAATCCAGACTACGGGAATAAAGAAGAAGAAAATACAACAAAATTACTAACCCTCCCAGGAACACTAGAGACATTATGAGGGCATACCAGAGACAAAAAGAATCTGACAAGATCTTCCAAATTCACATAGAAAGATAACTGAAACATGCTGCTAGTAACGCTAATGTTCCAAGCCAAACGCCAAATAATTACCTTTATTTTGATTCTGGAACAGGATTTTTCTTTAAAGCACAGACAAGAAATGTTTGCATTCAATATTTTCATGGCTGTGTTAGAGAACACCACATTTCCCAGACAGCCAGACTATTATCTCTGATCATGCTGGAATTAATTCCACTTGTCAGTGGGGGCGCATCCACATTGCCCTAATGAATAATGTTTAATTCATAATGTTTAAAATAACAATGGGACTGACACCACAAGGAATATAAATTTTAGATTGGAATTATTAATTTGTGTTGCAAAATGGGCTCTAGGATTAATAATGAACTGGTCCATAAATAGCATTTGGTTTTCCTACCATAAGATTTAATCAAGTGGTCTTATATATTATTTTTCAGCAACCCATGTGCACGGAGCCTTTTCACTCACTTGGAGCACTTTTTCCTTAGTTGTGATTATTGCCATTTGTCGATCAATATAATTTGGAACAGGTTATGGCTGATTTTTTATTTGTTGATTTTATCACTTCGATTATAAACTCATGAATCGCATGAATAGGTTTACAGTTTATTGAATAACTCTGATGGTACATTTGTTTATTTGCTACCGTTTACCCAGGCTCCTAAGAATGCGGGGTTCCCCTTGTTACAGTAAAACATTTAAAATAATGGTGTAACTATTAAACATTGGTAATGGTGCCACTACCAAATATTGGTAATGCGGTCACTACCAAATATTGTACCGCATCACCAATACAATCTGCTCTGAGATATTTTTGGGCCTTTCTTGTAACAAATTCAAAACATTAGCATGTTGACACACGGAGGGAGGATATCTTTTGTCACTAATCTTTAAAGTGGGTTCTGTCTCCCCCTCTTTTTTGAGAACCAATCAGTTTTCCTTCTCGTTTTATGAAGGTGGATATAATTTACCAATTTCCTTCATGAAAAGATGATGGTGCCAAGAACACAAACTGTTTTAGAACGTTTTCCGTAGGATACGTACTGTGTGGGCCTGTTGCGGCGGAGTCCCATGAGTAAAGCTCCCAGGGGAGGCCGGTCTTGTGTACGCCAGTGCAGCCTATAAGCCAGAAAAGAAATTGTTACATCCATCTCAACTGGGTTTCTAAAAATAAAAGACAAGTCCCTAATAGTGGTTGTCGGTGGCTAAAACTACAGGCATATGTGTATTAAGAGGAGAGGAACTCAAAATGACCCTAATTCACAATCAGCAAAATTGACTGAAGATATTCTCTAGGCGGGCATTTCAAAGGATGACAACTCTCAATGAGGTCTCCTCAATGGGCAGGATTCCAAATTAGCAAGTAGTCAATGCAGCTATTTTTAATAGGTGTTTTTCCCCAATTAGCTGAACAGGGCATTGATAAGGGGTAAATTCCCCATAGTCAATACAGTGACTTTCCCAAGGGATGGAATATCCAATGGATCTGACTTCTGGGATACAAGTCACAATACAATGGAAAGGGCACTGCAGAGATAGTGGTCGATTCAAAAGGAAGCCTTGGTTTTAAAAAGAAGGCCACTGCACTCACCTATAATCTTTTAGGGCAATTTAAGTGTTGAGAGGGAATTCACTATTCTCTTAACCACTGGAGCAGAGCGAACCTCAACAAGGTGGAGAACTAGGGCGAGATGCCATGGTGGGAAATGAACCCTTTACCTTGGTTGGCTGCATCTGCACAGTGAGCTGGGGCGCAGGCAGCAGAGTCTGTGTAGCATGAAGGGCTTGAGGGTGCATCGGGCGTAAAGTCGACTGCAACACAAAGAACAACACAGATCACACTGTGAAGGGAAGTAGAACACAAAGACTTCTATAACCAGGAGACACCAGAGCAGGGATACGTGGATACAAGTAAGTGGAGAGTAGAATTAGGAGAGGGAAAGCGTGAAACTGGCTGCCCTGTATAAGCAGCAAATGCTATTACAATACAGACTAAAATGAGAGTTGTGTGCTAATGAACCTGGAAGTACAGCTGCGACACTGATGGAAAGGAAACTACCTTTTCACCTATGGCACTGAGCAATCTAAGAAAGAGACATAAAGCAGACTTCCTGTCCAATATCCGATATTTAGTGCAAGTGTTTCACCCACATCCCTCTTGTACTGCCAGATCCCTGTTGCTCCAGACTCACTGGATACTAATGACTGACAAATCAGAGGAGCAGGACACATTTGTGCCCAACATAAACATAGTGAAAGAAATTGAAGGCCAGAACAAATATGACTCTGCCAGCACTCAGTCGCAGCACCTCACAGACTGCAGGCTTTAGTGTTCAGTTCTAATCTTTTTTGTTCAGGTCACTGGTTGAACTTACAGCTAACTGGTGAGACAGACATCTGTAACATGGGTGACTAATGAGTTGAAGAATACAAGTCACTATTTGTACCCTTTCCGTCAAACACTTTGGCGCTTTCATATCACTTTGATTCTATTACAGAGGCTGATTACCATCAAGAATTATTTACTCAGGATGTTTAAGTGGGCCACATACCTTGAGCTAACAGCCATGACTTAATAACTGGAGAAGCAGTCAAATCCAGTACTTTACATAAAACGTACAAGGGTATATGACACTCCTATTTCAAGGAGAGCGCAGCCTTTGTGTTTGTAGTACTCCGAGCGGCAACCCAGTGAGCAACATACATTTTGGACCCCTGTCTGCCTTGGAATGGGCCACGGTTGAAAATTAGGAGCCAATGAGAATTTGTCAATCCTTTGGTCTGAACTAGGTAACATTTAAGAGACCCTCCTTGGATCCAGAATGTAATGGAGGATTTTCACATCCAAAGATGGACTGCAAATGCAAAAACAAGACATGAAATGCAGAATGCATGCTAGTAAGAATGCATTGAAAACTATGAAAACGAAGAACAGAATTACATCTTCTGGTGGAAGTAACAGCTAAGACACTAGATGTAGGTTGTGCTAACGATGGGCTTAAAAAACCCATTAGCCACAAGAGAGAACATATGATTTAACAGCCAACATGAATGAGAACTTCTTGTTAGCTGATGTAAGTGTGGAAAGGCCTTAAAAAGCAGCTGAACAACTGCATTCTGAAAGGAAAACCAATTTCTTTCATTCCAGGGAGAAGGCAAATTGGGGCTGCAGTTATTCATGTGTGTGCCAAAACACTAAGGGCAGATCAACACCCGGAAAGGTCGTCAAGGTTTTATTGTTATTCGTGACAACTCTGCAACAAAACCCTTTACTCTCATCTTAGAATGGGGGTGGAAAGATGCCTGCCGTGTATGTTATTCAACAGATTCATCTCCATTCTGGTAAACCCATGGATTTTCAGGTAGCATCTGGAGAAACCAACATTTCTGTCTAAAACTCAAAATACATAGGGGGGGGGGGGGTGAACCCCAAGTGTATGAGGGCCCCCACCATGCCCGAGCTCCAATACCATGCATATCCACATGCATACAGGTACTCATTTGCTCCTTCCTCAAGAAGGGATCCAAAAGCCTCTCAGAAACTGCCACATAGAGTGATATGTCAATCTGGAGGAAGAACACTAAAGACTATCAGTAGAAGGGTCAATACGGTATGTACATTCATTAAATTCAAGAGTTACTAGATGGAGAGGGTTGTTCTGGGACTATAGGAACGTGCCCAAATCATACACAACAATAAACTCCTGGGCTAACAGGAAGAGGGGAAGCTCTGTACAGAAGATCCTCAGAAGGCAGAAGAGGGACACGCCCCGGGATTGGGAGGAGTATTTCATGTGTTGCATGCAACAGCTGTGACTAGTCACTCAAGAGTCCCCTTGTCCATAGAGAACGATGTCAGGGTCGAGATCTCATTGGTTTATAGCCCATTTGAGAAGAGAAAACATTTGAAGTGGATGGGCCATTAGTGGGGGACTATTGAACTGGCCTTGATCTTTGCTATCAGAGGATTTGAAGTCTGGAAACATGACCTGGATGGGCTGCGACAGGGTCAAAGATGTAGCAGAAAGTAGATTCCTTCTACAGAGGGATGGATGCAAAACAGAAGACAATGTGGAGTTTCTCAAAGTTAATTGAAATATCCAGAAACTCCAGGTCAGCATGTAGGACATCAAAGGGATACCTGTGCGTACAAACTGATGTTCAGGGGATGTGCACTGTGAAAGGCAAAACAAGTCAACATTTCAGACTACAAAGCACAGGATGAACCTAACACACACACACATCTGCTGCAATACGGAGAAACCAAGGGCGCCTCCTTAAAAGACAGTTATACACATGCTCAGAGGGGATCCTCAAGGAATTCATAAAGTTAGTGACCACCAAAATTCCATTTAGAAACAATGGTTTCTGTACTGAGAGAACACAACTGGATTCTCTGAAGGATAATGAGTCCAAAAGCTCAGCTGGGATAATAGACTAAAGACTGTCTTGAAACAAATGCGCATAAAATGGCAATTACTTTCTTGTCAATTGCCTCCTAGACACCCCAATGCCCCACTTACAGCGCAATAGATGTTTAAGGCGATGTGGGCAGAGGCTGTGACCTTGCGAGAAAGGCAGCTAAAGGTCTCTGCTGGCTAGTTTTGCCCGCTTCACACAAGACTTCTCAGTTCCCAGGCACCAAGACAGCAGCAAGCATCTGCTTTAATGAATGGGTGATTTGGAGGTATGAGGGGCAGTTTCATAAAAACACCCATTAAAAAAAAAAGGTTACAGCCCTCTCCTATAATGACCCTGCCAGACTGTTCTTCTATGAGGAAAATGGGCAGCATGTAGGTTCAAATTAGTGTGAGCAAAGGGGACTGCAGGCAGGGTTTAAAGGAGGTGGGGAGTAGCCACCATAAGCTTGGAGACAATCTTCAAACAATCCTATGAGGATGTCCCTACAATACAACTGCAAAAAGACTGCACAACACACTATTGTGCACTCCTGCCTTCCACCACTAAACCAAACTTCTAGGCTCCTAAATGGCTGCAGGACCGGATTCCATCCAAATATAATAACTAGTTAAGCCCCTGTATTTATGCCTTTCTTCCTTCTTCTGCACACCCCCCTTTTATGTATGTCCTTGGTATCTGCTCAGTAGATTCTGCATGATTCCAACCTTCCTATCCTGCAAGAGATACTGAGAAGAAGGGTGATGGCAATTGGTCACGCTATTGTGTTGATTCAATAAACACATAGCTACTCTAAGATAACTGGTGTCTTTGCCGGTCTTTACAACACAAATTGTCACCGAGGACTTGTGCTGTGCAGAGGACAGCAAATCAACCTTCCTTGTTGCTTTTACCAGACCTATTAGTGCCTCTTATTGCGTTTGTTCAGGCTTCATCAAACCATCAGCTACAAGCACACCTACAGATGGAGACTTTTAAATCTCTGGTCCCCGAGGACGACCAGCCAACACGTCAAATTAAGGAATGCATACAAGCAGAGTGCAAGTTGAAATTACCTTTCAGGTCTTTAAGAGTGGCACCCAATAGTGTCACAGGTGTTGCTTCGTTTGTGTTCTTAAAAAGAAGCCAACCAGGCATCAAATAAATGCAAGGTAGGCTTTAAAAAAATATGTCATCATGGAAAGGATAAACGTTCATCAGCCAAAGTACAAAAACCGTAAGGACAGAATGCACAAAGTGCATAGAATGAAGTCATGTAAATGGGCAGTGGGTGATTTTGTGAGTCAAAAATCCATGGTATACTCCTAGAAGGTTCTGCGTGGTCCTAAAGTTCTATCTCGTGAGAGAAAGACTTGGAGAACGGGGTCCTTTGAAGCGTGAAGGCTATTGGTCATGGTCTGGTGTTGATTTAATAAACACATTCCCATGTTCTTTGCTCATTGTCACAACAGTGTCTCACTAAATGAGGTTTTGGAAGTATCTGACAACAATATTCTGCACTTTGTGCATGGAGAAAATGATTAATCCGAAAAGGACTGATTAATCCGAAAATGAGGCAGAAACAAAAAGGATATTGCATACTATCGTTCTTTGATTGAATCGGATTTAACATTTCCCTTCCAATTCGACTTAACTAGCATCTGATAAAAAGTAAAGAAAATGTCATTTCAAAGCATCCGTTTTAACCTTTCTTGTAATGAAGAAATACTGTTGAGAGGCTAAATAGGCTCTCATTTTAGATTGAAGAGACATTGTATTGTTGGAATAGAACGCAATGCTTCCCAAACAGACAGCTGCTCCCCCCAATGTAAGATATGGCTCACATCTAACTTATAACGATTATGCCAGAAAGTAGTTTTCTCGGCATTACACCTGCCAGAGAAGTGAGTGAAATAAAGGCCTCCCAGAAAATATCTTCTGTATTCTGGGACAGTTCAGTTTCTTGAAGAATTCACTCCTATTTCAAATAGAATTTCAGATTTTTATAAACAAAGGAATTTCCATGCAATCAAGACAGCTTTTAGGTATTTGGTCGACAAAACCAACGAGATTAGGAATGCAAAACAACTCTTTGGAAACTGCAGCTGTCTCTAGGGACCGAGCTCCTGATAAACAGCTCAGAGCCAAAATACAAGGTTTCACATGCTACCAAATACCATTCGAAACACGGCAGACCCTTTGAGCTTAGTCTGAAGGCTGATCCGGGGCAGAGAGGACCTGGTCCAGAATGTCCATCTTTAACTTTTCCTTTCGAAGGAAATTGATCTAGAATCAGTCTGAACCCACTATTTTTCATGGGCACCACAAAGTAGTGAGAGTAGCATCCCACGCTCTTTGCGTCTTGACGGGGGGGGGGTTCGCTCTACGACCTCTTTGGTCAACAGTGACTGAATTTCCTTTTATGATGGAGGCAGATGAATTGAAGTCAGACTAGGAATGGGAGGAACATGAGGGAGGGAATATATGAATGGGGAGCAGTAAGCACATTGAACAAAACCACAAACCAACCTGTATGAGGTAACTATCCTACAGCTTACTGGTAGCAAACAACCGAAGAAGGGTGATCAGAGTGGTTTAGCTGCAGTTACGGCAGGGGATGAGGCAAAAGATCAAGGTAGTCCCTGCTACTGTTCGCCACAGCCTCTGATGCCACCATGTCCTCTGGAATCTGGCTAACTCTATGCAGGGTGCTGTGATGGCTACCTGTGGCAACAAGGAGGGCTTCACAAGTACCACCTGAATTTCTGGTATGGCTGATGGCATTGAGGAGCTGGTGAAACCAAGCCCAAGGAATCGGCCATGATATGAGCTTCTTGAAGCGCTTCACCTCACCTGACCCTGATGGAAGAATCTACCTTTTCTCAAAAAAGCCTAGAGCAATCAAAAGGCATAAGGGATGCATGTATGTACACCCGAAAAACACTTGGTGCACACAAGTGATGTTGGATCACAACACTAGTGGCTATGGCAGGACTCATTCAACCCGTCTTGTCTAGGCAAGCTCTCAGTATGTACTTAGCCACATCCTGACCATCATAGATTGCATGTGAGAAAACACTCGTAAATTCTTGCTGAATAGCTGGCAAGATCTTGCTGGCAGTTTCCTAAACAGCAGTCATATAGTTCCCTAGCAGACACACCACGTTCAGGAACCTTAATGGCAAGTTGGGAGAGGAGAAAACCCTCCAACAAACAAGCTTGAAATCTGTCTGATGGGGTTCATGGGAAACTCATTTAGGGTTGACTTTGAGGCCTGAACAACAGGTGCTCAGAGTGTGCTGCTGTCTGAAAGGCTGGGTCCCTAATAGAAGGCCAATGATGTTTTGCTTGAGGGTGATTCGCCACATTGCTGTCAATGTTTTAGTAAGGGCATCTATAAAATGCAGCAAGGGATCCAAAAATGCAGAGTTGGGTGGCAAGAGCTCTGTTACCAATAAATTCTCCTTGGTTCCAACCGGGGGTTGCTGAAGGTTACAGTGGATTCAACCTTGGGGAGCCGAAGGTTAAGCACTTCTGCAGAGCTGAGGACTCCCATCACAAGAGAGTCACTCTCCTAGAATATGGTCTCATGGTGGATAGCCAAGGCCACTAGTATTTATTTTGTAAATCAACATACAAGCCTCATCATCATGCAAAAACGCAACGCCTAAATCTGATCCAAATAAGAGCTGAGACCATCTGTAATTTTGGAGTGGAGGTAGAGGTACTACTACTGGAGGATTCATCAAAACCAGTGGCTGTGTGTTAGTTATCTTATTAAGAGATATCGGCCAAGACTGGGCTGAAAATGTCTCTGGATCTGAAAATAGTGTTGGACCTGGAATCGGTGCCTGTGCCGACGAGACTGGCACTGGAGCAGTTGGGAGCAGATTGGCCTTCAGCACATGTATTGAAGAATGGCGCAGTGCCACTTGGGCGGGTCATCCAAGGGGACAGCAGACGTTCAAATGGGGGCTTCAAAGGCTCCATGGGGCCCAATAGCACCGGTAAAGACACAAACAAGACTGGGAGCAGAGCTCCGGATATTCGACGGGTGCAGAAAGAAAGGAATAGGCATCGGCTCCAGGGGTGGAATCTAAACAAGATTTAATGTAGTCACTTCAAGAGTCAGGTGGCACCAGCTGTCAATAGGCGGGAGCAATTGCTGTAAAAGTTCTGGATCTAGTATGGTGCCTGGGGTAACACTAAAATGTGGTACATGCATTAGAAATATCTATCAGAATGCAAAAGACCTCAGAGCAGCACCTCTTCTGCTGGAAGGTCAGGCGGACTTGGGCTTTGGGGACTGGAGACTGAGGTAAGAGAGTAAGTCTGGGAGCCAACATGAATGGTCTGCTCATTTTTGGTCTCCCTGCCAGAGGACCTCATGAAAAGTCACTCATGGTTTTGGCAGACACCAGGCTTCAGCTCCATTCTAGAACAACATATTGAATACAAGTGTCAAATGAAGCCACTATCTAATCTCCATGATGATTCTTGAGGGAGCATGTTGAAGAAAACTCTTAGAGGAAACAGGTGTCATCGCTTTGCTGAGATGTGCAGGCTAGCTGAGAATCAGCAAGGGCAGATCTGCTATTATATGCAGCAAGTTACATCTGGTATTAATGAGCGCCACAGGATCTGTGCTAGGAAGCCAGTGGAAAGGACGCCCCAGGCTGCAAAATCAAGAAATACTACTCAAGTAATGAAGAAATTTAAATGGGAAGAAAGCATTCAATGGCTCGACAAAAACACGCCTAACTGCTACCAATAAGAAAAAATGGATATGGAAAGAAGCCAGCAAGTATTTTGGGAGGAGTTACCGGGCTGGCATGTTTGTACCCGTGGTCACTCATGCACCCAGGCCCAATTTGTAACTTATTTGATGGCAGGCAAACATGTTCTGATCCTCTGCCAGTCCCAGAAAGGTCATGTTGTGAATTTGAACAAAGGAACCGTTCGCATATCAGTACGGTTAGCACAGTGACTAAAGAGACTCCCTGCCTCAGGGCACCAGGTAATATTAAGAGTAGGCTTAAAGATGTCCTTTTACAATACATTTTAAAAAACGGTGTGGTACAACTAAGCTAGACAGTGAAAAGATAGTACTTGAACATGGCACTAGCCTATACTATCAGCATAAAGACTGAAAGAAGGCCACACATCCCAGAATACAGGGCAATCTTTAGGCATCAAGGGGTATTTCCCTGAAAAGAGGAAGTCTTATAGCAAGGTTTGAGACCACCTTACCAGAAAAGAGAGGAAGGAAAGGATCTTTATTCCAGACACTTATTTCAAAACCGAGACCATCCTCTTCAAATGACTGAGCTGTTGAGTGTGGAGAGACAACTGGATATATGAGGGGTTTGGGTACAGTAGAACTGGAGCATCCTCAGAAAGCAGAGAGAAAAGCAGGGCAGAGCAAAAATGGGATTCTGCACTCACTGTGTCTGTAAATCCCGACTGCTGGTTTGCGTGCTCCAACTGCTTCTGCAATGGGATACCTGCACTGGAAGTGATGAATCCTAGTAACAGAAGAACATGGCTTTTTGAAGGAAGATATACAGCAGTGATAAAAGTTGGAGGGAAGGAGAAGACAAGAAAAGTTGAGAGATAAAGGACATAGACATATCGGGGAAGTGTGTTAGTGAAAAAAATGAAAATGTACAGAAAAATAGCAAAAGCATACGAGCCAAAGAAAAGGAACACCAGAAGTTGGGAAGCAAAGTTACTCAGAAGGAGATTTAGCAAGAACAAAGAAGGCAGAGAAAGCATCATAGAGGAAGAACAAGGAGGACTTGGAGACACGTGAAACAAAGATAAGATGCAGAGAGTGATAAATAAGGAAGAGAGGTTTGCAAAAGAACAAGCAGAAAAATTCTGCAGAAGGAGTTGCAAAGTGAGGGACAAATGGGGTGGGGGCAGATGAAGAGAATTAAGAGGAGAGGGAAAGAGGCAAGGATAAAGACTCACTGAATTAAAGAAAACTGACAAAGGGAAAGGAAAGCCAGAGGAGGGGGATGGATGAAAGGGCATGGATTGATATGCAGAAAAAAAGCAGGCGTTGATCTAGACAAGGGACACGAAGCAGACCAACACAAAGTGTAAGGTCTCATTTGAAGAGGCTACGGCAGAAGCAGGGCCTCTGTTGTGGTTAATGGGATTGTCTGCCGCTGATGACCTGGGACTGCCCCACTGGGATACTGGAAAGTGGACCAAGTACAATCCCTTCAACAATTCATTTTAATTAGTAGAGACTTTGAGCAGTGGCATGCTTCTCAATTATGACCTACCTTTAAAACAAGCATTAGAAATGCAATAGGTCTCGCAGCATTAGAGTTAGTGCATTTAGAATTGTTTATGGTTTTTTTTTGTAAATCTTTAGCATTTTTGTTCCCTGTAGCCAATGCTAAAGAAAAAAGCCATAAACAATTCTAAAAGCTCTAACTCCAATGCTCTGAGACCTATTGCACTGTGTGAGGGTGAGGAGTTGAGGGTGAGGGAGGGTGAGGGTGTGTGAGGGTGAATGAGGGTGAGTGAGGGTGAGTGAGGGGTTGAGGGTGAGTGAGGGGTTGAGGCTGAGTGAGAGTGAGGGTGAGTGAGTGTGAGTGAGGGTGAAGGTGAGTGAGGCTGAGTGAGGCTGAGTGTGAGTTAGGGTGAGGGTTTGCGGGTGGGTGAGGGTGAGGCTTTGAGGGTGAGTGAGGTGTTGAGGGTGAGTGAGGGTGAGTGAGGGTGAGTAAGAGTGACGGTGAGTGAGGGGCTGAGGGTGAGTGAGAGTGAGGGCGAGTGAGGGCGAGGGTGAGTGAGGGTGAGTGAGTGTGAGTTAGGGTGAGGGGTTGAGGGTGGGTGAGGGTGAGGGGTTGAGGGTGAGTGAGGATGAGTGAGGATGAGTGAGGGTGAGTGAGGGGTTGAGGGTGAGTGAGGGGTTGAGGCTGAGTGAGAGTGAGGGTGAGTGAGTGTGAGTGAGGGTGAAGGTGAGTGAGGCTGAGTGAGGCTGAGTGTGAGTTAGGGTGAGGGTTTGCGGGTGGGTGAGGGTGAGGCTTTGAGGGTGAGTGAGGTGTTGAGGGTGAGTGAGGGTGAGTGAGGGTGAGTAAGAGTGACGGTGAGTGAGGGGCTGAGGGTGAGTGAGAGTGAGGGCGAGTGAGGGCGAGTGAGGGTGAGGGTGAGTGAGGGTGAGTGAGTGTGAGTTAGGGTGAGGGGTTGAGGGTGGGTGAGGGTGAGGGGTTGAGGGTGAGTGAGGATGAGTGAGGGTGAGTGAGGGTGAGTGAGGATGAGTGAGGATGAGTGAGGGTGAGTGAGGGTGAGTGAGGGGTTGAGGGTGAGTGAGGGTGAGTGAGGGTGAGTGAGGGTGAGTGAGGGTGAGTGAGGGTGAGTGAGGGTGAGTGAGGGTGAGTGAGGGTGAGTGAGGGTGAGTGAGGGTGAGGGGGTGAGTGCCTAGTACCAATATTCCGCCACAGTTTGCCCGAGGCATCGGCAGACGCTGTAGGTAATAATAATAAAATAGCCTGCTTTCGGGTGTTCAGAAAGGGGGGGGGGGATTTTGCAATCGGGTATAGCAAAGAGATGGCGGGGATGTAAAGGGCTTGACTGGAACTATGCCAATAGTATGCTACACGTTAAACGCGCTGCTGTCAGACGCTGAAGGTAACGAAAATAGGGTGCATTCAGGTGTTTAGGGGGGGTTGTGTAAATAGAGCATAGCAAAGCGGTGGCAGGGAAGGCAAAGATGGATATGTAGAAGAATCCTAGGACTACTGCAAGACAATCACTGGCAAAGCTAAACTGTCTCGGCTGCCAAATGCTCGAGTACAACTCGGAAATCAGTTTTTTTTTTTAAACACATGCAGTGCCTGAGCGTTACAATCACTGGCAAAGCTAAACCGTCTCGGCTGCCAAATGCTCGAGTACAACTCGGAAATCAGTTTTTTTTTTTAAACACATGCAGTGCCTGAGCGTGTCACCACTGAGGGTGCATGGGGAGGGGGGAGGAGGGAGGAGAAATGCGGAAGTGGTTACGTTTCGAAGAGATATCTCCCTACGGAATTCTACTTGGTGGCCGGATACAGCTGGGCTGTGCCCTCAGCTGGTAAAACTCAAAAACCTTGAAATTATCCTAGATGACAATCTTTCACCATCAAATCAAGTCAATAGCATTACTGCCTCTTGTTTTCGCCCTTTAAAAATCCTACGAAAGATTTTACCTTTCAGGGGGGGCGCTAGAGGCCGCACAACAGCATGGCTGCACATACGGGAGGCTCCTGATGGCCAGACCAGATATCCTACAATTATCCTGCTAATAACTAAAGGTGCAGAATACTAAAGACTCGCCATGTTGTACCTTACGGCCCAGAGCGCACTCAGTCAAAGTCTGGGGCTGAATGCACAAGAATTGTGGAAACGGTAACTGAACCGGTTTTCGCCCGAGCGCTGTGCTGGAGACCCCCGGAGGCACGCAGCGGAGAGGAGCGCTGGGAAAGAAAAGGGTCGGAGAATCGGAAGGAATGCCCCAAACACACGACGTGTGGAAGGAAAGACTGGGAAGGACTCTGGGTATGGCTGACTGTCCGGACTGTGTGAGCGGATGTTTCTGAGACAGCGCGGCTCCCTGGAGGGGTGCCCTTCATGGTGAGACATGGCGGCCACTACCAGAAAATAGTGGACCAGCAATACAGTAGGGAGGAATTGACGTAGAGACCATCGGCGTAGGGCAGAGAGTTCCCATGTGCACAAGGTGACACAAGGGGGGGGGGGGTGCACGTAATACAGCAGCGAGAGACGCCATATATTCAAGACAGCGGTGCTGGCATAGACAGCGAGGTCCAACATGGCAGTCGGACGACTGAGACTGCAAGGCGCCATTTTGAGAAGCGCGGCTGCGGAATAGATCGGGGCAACGGATTGAGGTACTACATCCACCGTGAGTAAGGCAGCACATACTGGGACTGTGAGAGGCCTCGAAACATCTGAGGGTCGGTGCGAGCATTGGGGCCATGGAACGTTGATGAACAAACAGGGGGCGGAGATTCACTATCTTGCATTGGGCACAAGGAGCCCCGAGGCACGTCAGGCATACATGCGGACTGCTGCTCACTTCCACTCGGTACTAGTGAGGAAGAGACTGAGACCGCAGGAGAGTGACATAGCTAGTGACATAGCTAGTACCATAGCCTTACACCCCCCTCCTCACCTCTTCACTGGCTAATGAGCATGATGCCGGGCTAATTGGGACTGGCAGCCATTGCACTTGCAGAGGAGATGTACAACTGCGTGGTAGAGCAACAGCGGAGAGGCCCCCTCCAAAGCGTGGGATACACAAGGAGACTGCAAAGAGGGGAGGGGGGAGGAGAAATGCGACACGGCGGGAAGGGGAGGGGGCGGAGTGGGTAAAATAAACGAGTAAAATAAACCAAAAAAAAAAAAGAAGCCGGAGGGAAGAGAGGGGAGGGGGGAGGAGAAATGCGACACGGCGGGAGGGGAGGGGGCGGAACGGGGGCGGAGAGGGGAGAGAGAGAGTAGGCAAGGGTAAACAAACACGGACGTGCACGCGCCCGTGACTTTTAAGGTCAATGCGCATGCGCATAAGCTTAATGCGCATGCGCATTGACCTTAAAAGTCACGGGCACTGCAAGGAATCGCCACGATTCCTTGCAGTTAGATAAAGAGTCGATGAGCCCCTATAGTCTCGCTTGCTCGATGCGCATGCGCATCGACAGGCGAGACCTAAAAAGGGCATGGGATCTTATCTTCCTTTCTAGCATATAGTCTCATATTTAGTGTGGTTTATGAGCTATAGAATTTTTTTTCCTTAAATCATCTTACCAGCCCGCCTACTGCACGCTGCCATGGCCCCTCTCAATTCTCCAATCCTTGCCATAAAGTTTTGGAAGGGGGGCCCCAACCTCAAATCATTTTGCTTAGGGGGTGCTCAGAGGAAAAAAGTTTGAAGACCTGTGCTGTACACCACACAGGGCCGTTACTGTCCCAAAACAAGGCAAAAGACAAAGGAGTGACACACTGATGCAGAAGAAGACAGAGGAAGGACAGGCCAATACATGTTAGGGGGTGAGACAGATACGCACCTGGCTGTGTGGGTGGGAAGTGCCCATGAACGCTATAGGCCTGCGGCTGGTGAGACAGGTACTGCATGGCCTGGAACGCAGAGGGACCTGTTTGAAAACCAAGAGGTAGAGCCTTTAGAAAACTGCTTTTCTTCATGTATGAAACAATGACTTGTTTCCAAGCTGGGGGGGTGGGGGTCTCCAATAAATTCTTTTGGCTGCAAACAGTTAGCACCAATTTCCTGTTGCTTCTAAATCCATGCAGAATTATGGGGTCTTACATTTTGCCCCTTCATAACTTAAAGGTGTTGCGTGGATACAAACTCAAAACTATTATTTTCTGTCCAGTCTGTACCTCCTAACCCAGAGTACTTCCTATAGTTTGATTCACCTATAGCTATTTTCAAAATGTATGACTATGAACATAATTGGGGCCCATTTAAATTAATGGCTCGACTATGAAAAATTCCTTGATATCGGGATTCCTTTATTCTAGCTTTTATCTGCAAAGTGCTGCAGGTTGTTTCTTGTGCCACCTCAAGTGAAGCGCTCACGTGACAGCCAACAGCAATGGATGATGCCAACGGCTGCTAGAAAAGTTTTTAATGCACAAGAACATTTGGCACAAAATGCCTCCCACTTGGGCCAAACTTTAGGTTCCATGGGCCGTGTTTAATCTTGCCTCCTTTCCTACCCTTTGATCATACAAGAAATAAGGATAGGGACTAAATATGTGATACACTTTCAGGACAAATAGCCAAGTCACTGTTGGTTCTGCAAATCCTAGAAATCTTTCTTGGTTACATTTGTATGTTATGCTTTCACAAGCCAGATGAGGACTAGTGGTATGAGCCACACCAAACAAATTAGATTATTCAGTATAATCCAACCGCACACACCGCGCGCTTCTGTTCACTAACTTCACCTTAGATACTAACAAACTGTCACAATACACAGAACAAGTGAGCTTGCCATAGCCACTCTAACCTCCCCAGAGACCCGTTTTCCCATATGAAGTAGAGACATATGTAAGGCCCAGGTAGTTACCTCGGATTGGCTGACCACTGGCGTAGCTGACCGGCACAGCCTGTCCTGGTGCATAGCCATGTGGAGACTGCCCAACAGAGTAGGGGCTATGGCTGGATTGGCTGGTTTGGTACTGCCCGTGCTCTGGTGTACCTGGGGCAAATCCTGGCTGCCCTTGATAGTGACGAGACTGAAATGAAAAAATGCAGATAATAAATTAAACCTCTTGGAACCAGATAAAGCCATGAAATGTGCTGCAAGTAATGGGATGTTGGCATAATGTAAACAGGAAGGTAAAAGTACAGGCGACTAGCGAAACAAGTGACATGAAGCTTATTTGAATAATAAAGTACTCCAACTAGAAGGAAAAGGTATTAAAACATTCAGATCTGCGTTCCAAAATTTAAGAAGAGCAGAAAGCGAAATCCTCTAACTCAAACCTCATTGGGAGATCAGGGAGCTTCGCATTACCATCATATATAATGATGTGGAAGCAGTAACATGCTGGAGTGGGTCACCAAGCTTGAAGAAGTGATAGGGGCTAGAAGTAGATTTAATGTGAAGAAACCAAACAAGATGTGGAGGAGTCACGTGTGTTGGGATTGCATTAAACACAGGCAGCGAAACAAGGCGTTTCAGAAGAGTGACAGAGAATGGGTGCAATTATGTACCTAGAGTGCGATGGCTTGTTGAAGTTTGATGTATGACCACGTGGGATTTTATATGCAGTGTTATTAAGGGAGAATACATGATTTTTATAGAATATATTGTTCCAAGTCCCTTTAGGGTTCTCAGTTGGACACCTGTTATTTATCACTTTTCCAAATATACAGCCTTCATGATGTGGTCCATAGGAGGAAATTATATATGCAGGAAAAAAATTTACAAAACGCTGGGGAGGAGCGCTTTGCTCTCTGGTAAAATGACATGAGCAGGGAGGGAGAGGAGTGTTGTGTGATAGGACAAGATGTTTTCAGGGAAAATCTGGTCTATTGATTCAGTTAAAAGTGTGCAGTGTGTTACACAGGTAATTTACCAGCTATGTATTGGTTTTATTTATTAAAATAACTTTTTGGGCTTAAGGTGGCCAAACGCATTGAATTCAAAGCATTGTGCAACATGTTCAAGGCCAAATTTGGCCCGGGACCACATTACATTCAGAAACTAGTATCCCCCTGACCATCCAATCCGGCTACTAAATTCCTCGACCCAAGCCCGGTTTGGTGTTCACAAATTTCGACTAACCCGAATGAACGGCCATTCTTTCACCTACCTGCACCCTAAGCTTTGGAACTCGTTACCAGATAACTTAAGAAACTGTAAATAATTTCTCACGTTCCGTAAGATGCTGAAAACGAATGTATGACGTTACAACGAATTCCGTTGCAACGCATGCCTTTTCCACGCATGCGTTACAACGGAATTCATTATCCACGCTTAACCTTTACCTCGAATATACCTTTAACACGCATACATTTACAACGTTTTTCGTTGTAAATGTATGCATGGTGAGGGCATACTCTTGATAAAGGTTATAACTCTCCCCTTAAATGCCCCCTGCCTCCACTCCTTATATTTACCCCTGCCCTTAACCCTTAATTTATATATATTTATTTTACTAAAATGCCCCTTACCTTTTAACTCGCCTTCTCTCCTTCTTCTTTGTTTATGTCGGTCGTACATCGTTGAGAGGAAGCGGAAGTTACTTTCCGTTTCCTCTCTAACGACGTCGATTGCTTCAGCTTCGTCTTTTCAGGTAAGTTTTTTTTTGGGGGGGGGAGACCCCCCCCACAGCCCCCCTTTTTATCCCAACGCTTTATTTTTTTATGGGGGAGACCCCCCAAACCCCCCCCCTTTTTTTTCATTTACCACACATGCCTTTACTACGTATTTTGTAGTAAAGGTATGCGTGGTAAAACCTCTCGTTGTAACCACGCATGCGTTGTAAAGCATGCGTGGTAAAGGATTTCGTGGAAACGGCTTCGTTGTAGAGGCCGTTTCCCGCTGAAAACTTGGTTATTCTGATTTCGTACAGTTGGGACAGCTAATCTGCGACCGTCTTTGCCCGGGAAACCCCTCGGGTAGCTGTACGCACTACAAGTTGCTAATAATCTATACTACTATTATAAAGGAAGAACTTTGAGGCTTTGAGGCGGGTAAACTCGGGAACCACAGCGCCAATCCACACACCCGATACATCGTTGTAATCCTCAGGGTGTGCAGATGGACATAGGCTATATAAAGTCAAAAAATATGTTATATTTAAAAAATTTACATTATAAAAAAAGTAGTCCCCTCAAAGTAGCGCCGGCCGCGACCTGCGTGCTGACGTCACGAGCGCGGGGAGGTGCGGCGTCCAGGAGCTCGAGGAGGAGCGGCGGACATGGCGCGGGGGAGGAGCGGTGACGAGCGGCAGACATGGCGCGGGGGAGGAGGTGAGGAGAAGCGGACCGGCGGGAGGAGCGGTGACGAGCGGTGAAATGAGAAGCGGCGGTTGAGGTAAGGCTCCGGGGGACAATGTCGGGCAGGCGGGGGTCGGGGCAGGCGGGGGACGGGGACTTACACCAAAACAGAAGGAGGAGCGGTGAACTGAGGAGCGGCGGCTGAGGTAAGGCTCCGGGGGACAATGCGGGGCAGGCGGGGGTTGGGGAAGCCTGATTGCTCCCGGACAAGGTCGGGACGGGCTGCTAATAATAATAATAATAATAATAATAATAGCATGGCCAGGGAGTTGGACAGCCTGGTGGGGCGGGTGAGAGGTGTGCCAGCTGTGCTTTACATATGCAGGGAGCGGTACAACGTGCTGGGAAGAAGTGATGCGTGGTAGCAGTGAATTTCAATGGTGAACAGCAACACAAGCGGTCGTGAAGGAGTGCTGTGTATTACAAATGAAATTACTTGTGAATGGAGTGAGAAAAGCTATTGAGTAAGAATGACACTAGAAGTGAAATGAGCGGCGCATACTGTAACATTTTGTTGAGGTGTGGAATGTGATGGGATTGCAGCTGGGAGACACGCTTTAAGAGAAATAACACATATTGGGTGTCAACAAGGTAAGGAATGAAATTACCGCCATGACTTGCGATCCAAACATCTGCTTGGCTCGATCTGACATGAGAGTGGCTGGACGGTTGTGTCCCCCGGGGCTTCCTGTTAAAAAGACATAATTCTCAATGAATTGTCCATAGTGGTCACAGACAAGCCCTTCATCCAGCTGCTCTGCTGCTGCGCACATTGCCACATTCTGCCAATATTACAATCCCTTAATAGACACCACCATAATCTCTACCAACACCATGTAATGTCAATATGAACCTTTCACTGCCAAATACCATGAACATCTCACCAGGAGGCGACAGAGACTCTACGAAGACACTTTCTAACACACCAGAGCCCCTGGTATTGACCGGCAATGTAAACACAGTACAACACATGGGGCACCCTGGTGGGATGGAATATTCAGCAGAACCTGTAGCAAAACCCACCCAAACGCCAACAAGCCAGTACTGAAAATCCACTAACAGGATCAAAAGCAACCAGAAAGCATTTTTACAAACCACCCACACCCACACCCAACCCCTGCAGGAACGCCAGTCCAGATAACAAGGCCCGAACCAATTGAAGGAAGAATATGAGATCCAGGAGATAGGACAATCAGCAACCTAGAAGGTAAAAGAGACAAACAAGCCACACAGGAATTAAAGCAATAACCAGCGCTCAGGATGACAGCCACATTCAGGGGATCCACCTTCCAATTACAGTGGGGGGTTCTGGATAGATACAACAGAGAAGAAGAACAGAGCATAATGGTCTACACAATATCCTTGCCCTTTAGCCTCGAGAGAAGCAGAAAAGCAGTGTTCTGGTCTTCAAAACAACATGTATCTAGACTATCGTATAAGGTAATGGGTGAGCACTAGAAAACACAATGGATGGCCTAAAGGATTCATTTTGTTAAAGGTTTATCTAGGTAAGTTGTACTATCAATTACGGCTAGCACGTTTGCTTCTTTGGGTATTTTTTTGTACATTATCGGGTTATTGAGTAAGAGAAATAAATACCATCTAAAATATTGTGTTGGTTGCACAATTTATTCTACTCCGTTTCTTATCATAGTTGTCAATCACTGTTAATACGTTAATCAATAAGTAAAACAAGATTTAAGTATTGTGCCCCCTCTTTCATTTAACACAACTAGGCAGCATATTAAACAAAAGTTATTTAAAAAATATTCTCTTGAAGACCTCCCCATGGACTTAATTTAAATATTATCTGCAACACAAATTTTGTAAAGAAATTATTTTCCTAGTAGAACTACTTGAAAGCACAAGTATCATTGTAGGTCATTAAATACACCATTAAATACAGGAACAGTCATTCACATTAATGCCATTAGGCTGCTGTGAAAAAGGATTAGAAAGCATTTAAGCCACAAATGCAATATCTGAGATTCCCCACAGTCTTAATTGATGGCACTCTTTGCTTAGCTAATACATAATGGACAGGGAGCTGCAAATGCACAGACCTGTGTGTGTATGCCCAGTTAGTCTTGTACAGGCAACGGAGGAAACCAATTGAAAAATAGAGCACCAGCTACTTCACATTGGCATGAAGGGAATGGTTGCCATCTTGGACCAATGCAAGTCTCCTTCCAATCAAAGAGCCAGTATTTCCAGAGAAGAAACTCTGGGGGGAGTGCAACTAGCAGTCGTCAAAACCGACAGAAAATGCATCATCTACAAAGCCATCATGTCTGGCACCCTGGCTATTTGGCAGACAAGTGCAACATCTGCAGTAGCTCTTGGAGCCCTGAAACTGGCATCAATCCTCCATTACTGAAAAAGCCAAATCTAGATACAATGGATCCCAATAACTATCGTCTCATCTCAAGGCTCCCACTCCCAGCTAAACTTATTGAAAAAATGATGAACCATCAACTCAGTGAGTTTCTGGGGACAACTCGTGCCCTGGACCCCTCCCAACACGGGTTCAGATTGGGTCATAGCACAGAGTCTGCCCTATTAAAGGCAACCGAGGAAATTAGAGGAGTAATGGACCTGGGGGGTAGAGCTGCACTGGTCTCCTCAGCCTTCGATACGGTGAATCATGGAATTCTGATGCACCGGTTGAAGGACTGTGGGGTGCAGGGGGATCTCTTGAATGTGTCTGACTAATCGGGAACAGAGTGTGGCAATGGGAGAGTATGTATCTAAACCTTTCACTCTACCATGTGGAGTCCCTCAGGGATCCTCCCTAAGCCCCACTCCGTTCAATATAAATGTCACCTCCCTGGCCCCGATTATTAAGTCCTTCGGCTTTAATCTGACCTCCTACACAGACGATACTCAAATTTTGGTATCAGTGCTGCCAGGGAGAGAAGAGGGAGCGGCCTTACAATTCCAGGAATGCATGTTGGCTGTGGGCAGGTGGATGGGTGAAAATTGCCTGAAACTGAACACTGCCAAAACTGGTCATTGTATTTGGTGTAAGTTATGATTTTTGGAGCCCGCAATGGTGACCAGAAGAGATGGGTGCACCCCCTTCCTGTGGCAATGGCGAAGAAGTTAGGGGTTCTAATAGATGACCATTTAGGCCCCAGGTCAGTGCCCTAACATCCTCTATTTATTTTCTTTTGAAAATGTTGCGGAAGATACTCCTTTTCCTCCCTGAAAGCAGTAAAAAGACAGTTGTTACTGCCCTGGTCTTACCCCGGATGGATTATTGTACTAGCCTTCTGCTAAATGCCCAACAGGGGCTTCTTAACAAGTTGCAGGTGCTGCAAAATGCAGCAGCCAGACTCCTGACGGGCATTCCGAAGTATGTATCTGTGTCGTGGGAATTTAGGAAATTACACTGGCTGCTGGTGCGGAAGCGGATTGCTTTTAAGGCCTTGTGTCTGGTCTTTAAGGCCCTCCAAGGCTCCGGACCGGCCTGTCTGAAAGATCATTTTCAATGGTATAATCCCCTCCGACAGCTAAGATCATAGAGTTTGAGATTGGTCATTGTGCCTCGCATAAGGAAAGCTCGTTGGGGGGTGGGGGTAGGAGTTTTGTGCTGGGGGCTTGGAATGCCTTGCCCTTTGCTTTGAGGAACACAACTGATCTTATGACATTCAGGAAGGGCATCAAGACCTGGTTGTTTACACAGTAATCCCGTCGGTGCATTCCCTTTTTTTGTATTTCATTAGCGCCAGGACACCTCCGGGTAACAGTGCGCTCTATAAATGCCTAAATAAATAAAATAACATAAATAAAGTCAGGATACCATCAGACTGGAGATAAAGTGAAAAATGTAGAAATGGGGTAACAGGCCTTTTCCCTCTATGCACCCAGTACATGAAACAAACTTGATGTGTCCCTAAGGAACCCCCTAACCCTGCTTCACTTTAGAATAAAGCTGAAGATACACCTCTAAGAATACTACGTCAAGACACATTAACAGTTCACATCTGCTCTCAGGACCTAGCTATTTCTCCAATTGTTAATTGACTGTATCTTTGCTTCTGACCCAGTACAGCACTCCACTGTCTTTCGGTTAGCTTTATGCTACGCAAACACCCCATGCACACATGCCGCTCACCACCTAGCATCACCTTAGGTCCCAGGTAACAGTCTCTCAGTTCACAAGAGAATTAACGAGTGAGGCGCCCAAAGTCCCATACTTACTGTTGGGAGGACACAGGGAGCTGGTTTCCCTGCATGACAACAGTGATACTTGCAAGTGTTGTGGCAAGAACCGTAAAGAGCAATTCTATATCATACATTCAAACTAGATCGATGAACCAGCAGCCCCCCTTGCCCCTCTTACCCCTCTTACCCCCAGGCCCAAAAAGTTTTGAGACCTTAACAGGTGATACCCAGAGCATGGTATGTTCCTTTAAAATGATAAAAACAGCAGTTCTTCATCATGTGTAGAGTCACAACATGAAGTGAAATGCACATTTCTTACTGCTAATAACCAGTTTTAGTGCAAGAAAGGCACTGAGGGTTGTTGGATCGAGAAAGGAATTACGATTGGGAACACTTTTAGGAATAAGCTTTTTCAGTGACAGGTGTCAAGAGAGATTATTGAAATCGGTGAAATCAGTGAGGAGATTTCCAAATTGGAGATAGTCATAGAAAAAAACCAAGGTGGGACTTACCAGTGCATTTTAATTGGCAGCAAAGACTGAGTACACTTCAAGGAAGTATGAAGTAATTTATTGTACACAAAATTCACCCAGGCCTAGTGCTCTGCTCAATTCAGGCAAAAGAACAAAAATAATATGGTTAGCAACCTCATTGGCGGATATATCTGCACAATAATCAGTGGTTCATTGTCTCATCGCTTGTTGAATGCAGCCATAAGGGATAGGTCTTGCACACATCAATGGCAATTTACATTGGGAGCTCAAAGTCCTGAAAAACTTTGAAAATTGGAAGTGGTAGAGGAAGTTTAGGCAGAACACGAAAGTGAACACATTCAATTATGAAGGACAAGGCACTTGAAGAGTAGGGTTTTCTACCAATTTAGAGAGTTCCCCACTAAAACAAAGAAGCATAAAATGTGACAGACCGTAATGTCTAATGTTTCAAGAACTCCAACGAATTTCATCCAAAGAGATCAGGCACAAACACAAAGGTGGCAGACCTGTGTCCCAAAAATTGCCAGATTGCCTTATACACTTGTTTTCATGAGAGACACTAAAAGGTAAATGTGTACAACTACAATATTGCGGTAAGCAGAATTACAAAAAAACATACAAACAAAAACAAAATTATTGAGACCATCTTGAATGTAAACATTGCTTTGATTGGACCGTGCCTGATGCTGAAGGGTCTCATTAGAATGGTTAAGAGAAGCATAGAGCATCAGCTTCTTCTTGGTTACAGAGTTCTGGATAGATTTACAAGCGAAAAACTAAATTATGTTGTTAAAAACTAGACGCTTCCTTCAGTAAGGAGTACTTCTGAAATGCTGTCAGTTATTCTGATCACCAACTGTGCTGAGCAGATCTACTTTAACATCCAAACAAAACAATGTCCAGATTATTCAAGGGATCATATTAAAGCAAACTGTTCAGCGATGCCCCATGTGCTTTCACACTTGTTTCAGTCTAGATTCAGACCTCAAAGTCACAATGAAGCTGGTGCACTTTTAAGTACTGAATAATATGAGAGTCATCCACATTTCACCCTATATCACGAAAAACGTCATGATCATCACCATCATGTCTGCTAGGATGGAGATAGAGGGACAAGGCTGGAATGGTTCTCCTCCTCCTGGTCATTCAGAACCAAATTTCTTTTGAAACAATGAGTGCCTTCATGACCAACCAGTTATCCACATTTATTCATTCTCTACTTGAAGCCACTAGGCACAATGATCCAGGAAACTGAATCAGCATACATCAGGGTGCTGCTGGCGGACTACTTTCTCAAACAGCCCCCATCCCAGTGCATCTAACAATCCTCAAAGTCATCCCAAACAAACTCGAGGAATGCCTTCTACCCCAATCTAAAAACACAGCAAAAACAAGAGTTCCTTCCATCTTACTCTGCACAGCCCCCTACCCGTACAAATCTGGAATTAGCAACTTTTCTTGGTATATCCAAACAACTGCCCCATTGTCACAGTCATTCAGCTTCGCCATGGACAAGAACATATCCATGGTACTTTGTTGTAATTTCTCTCTTCTATTTCTTCTTCCTATTCTACACTTCCTCTCCACTCCTTTTTTTGCCTATTCTAATTCCCTCTCCCTTGGAAGCTTCCGTTCCACCCCTCCACTTTACTTTGAATGTTCCTTATGTCAACATTCTATTGTAAGCTTCAGAGTCAAACTGCCGTTGTGGTGGGCGATGGATGTCGACAAATCTCTTAAACTTACCTCGTTTCATCTTCTTTATTTCAATGGCGACGATTTTGTTGTGAGGAGGACAACGGAGTTGACATCCCCTCCGAAGTGTCGCCCATTGGTTCCGTGTGCGTCTTGTTGCTGCATCTTCACCAGCGATTTGCTTTGAGTGGGATCTTTCCGTCAAACTAAAGAAGCACTGTGTAGTGTCTAAATATTACTGCAGTGCACTCATCAAGGCAGAATGGGCTGTCCCAGGCCTTGTTTCTTGCAAGCTCGTCTGTACGCCCTGGTAGTCAAAAGGAGGAAGCAATTGACGCATTACCGGCCCTAAGGATTTCCTGTTCAGGGCACAACCTTGATCTGGGCGGAGTTGCATTTTCGAATTACCGGTGGTTAAAGCACTACATTTGCTGTGTCTTTGTCGAAGATAAGTCATAGAAATGCCCTCAAGAGGAGTCCCTTGTGTAAGCCAGTACTTAGTGTCAAGAATCCTGAGGTGAGCACTCATCGTTAAACGGTGAGGTGGGTGATAGGATTTTAACTATTCTTACAGCGATTTCAGCGTGACCTTCGTGCAAGGAAATTCCTTAAGGGAAAGCGCTTCTGTCAAACGGGTGGAATCGAAGAACAGGAGTAAACCTCTTAACCCAGTTGAGACCCGGGTAGAGTATATAACAATAGAACAAGGTCTCAGCCGGAAATCATTTAGAGAAGGTCAATTGTAAAAATAAGTACAAATTACATAAAGATGGAAGAGAGGGGAGACCACACCAACGACATCCATATTTCATGAAACTTTGGTGTGGTCTCCCCTCTCTCGCATCTTTATATGATTTTTACTCTTTTTTTTTACAATTTACCTTCTCCAAATGATTTCCGGCTGAGACATTGCTCTGTCAAATGCGTGGCGTCTGGTGGCAGTTATTAATGACAGTTACCATCGTGTGCGAGATGAATTCTCCTTAAAGGAGAGCGCTCCAGTCAATCGGTTGGCGTTTAGTGGCAGTTATTTACTACAGTTACAATTGGTGTGTGAATAGATAGCTAGGCTGTGTTCCATTCATCCAAAATAGTGTTCAGCATCAAGTGGAGGAACTATTTTGGCTAATATTGAATAACTTTAAGAAAAGCATTGGAGTTTCAATAACATGGACATAATGTTTCCCTTTTTGACATTATATTGGATATTTTTTTTCCTCAATGCTATGTTATATCTCAACTACAGATAGTCTTTTATTAACTTATTTCCACAGGGTGCTCAACCTTTTAGGAAGGAATTTTTTAGTTTTTGTTTATGTTCCACATCTTACATTAATAACTTTGCAATGTCACAGATTTGTAATTATTCAGTTTGTATTTTACTTAAACTAGGAAGTTAGAATTTCAACATGGCAGCAGTTAGCATGAATCAACCTTCAACCTTTCTGTCATATGCAGTAAAACCAATTGTAGCGTGGAAAAATTGGATAACTGTTTGAAACATATTTAATTGCCATATGTGCCAATGGATTCTCTGCAATAAGGAAACATAATATTACACAGTTTAGGTGAGGAAGGTAGGAAGGTTTTTGACAGTCTTCCAGATTTAGGAGAGGATTAGGAAGGTTTTGAAGAGATGGATGCCTATTCTTCACTATTGGAAAGTTAGAATTACAGTTTGACAGAGAGACATAAATTCTTTGTCAAGAGTCAGGGAAAGGATTAAAAAGTAGGGAACTTTATAGCCATACGAAGAGATTTGGCCAACACATTCAAATTCAATGAATTAACTGATTCGCTCATTCGTGATCAACCGGTACGTTGTAGTAACAAACATATGCAAGAAAAGTTGTAAGTTGGTAATCCTGAACATAAAAATGCCATAGATATTGTGAATTGTTGAACACACATCTGAATGCATTAAAGAGATGAATGTGACAACCGAACAAGGTGCAAATGAAATCTCAAGCGAATTTGGAAATGTATGTGCTATTAAGAGCCAAAAGAAGAGTGATGTGTATAAGGAGCCTAATAAGGAAAGATACAGTTCTGAACATAGACTAGAGGGTTTTAGGTGTGGTAGTACTGGGCATTTAGCGAATAATATTCATTGTTTAGCCAGAACAGCCATGTGCTGGAAATGTAACCACAAAGGACACTTTGCGTATGTATGCAAAGATACCACAGAGGTGCTTCAAGTAACAGTGAAGGGAAACTATGAAGTACACATGGTTGATCTCCTTAAGTGTGAGACTGGGTTAGACGCACAAATAATTGAAGTTTTTGCAGATTCTTGCTCACCTTTTACTTTCATTGACAGTGAAACTTACCATGCTAATTTTGGAGATGATCTCTCCTCCTTCAAAGAACCCAATGTGAATCTGGTTGGGTACAACAAAGACCCCATACCCTTGGAAGTGAAATGGAGTTCCAATATTTGTCCAGGAGACAGTGCATGACAACAAACGATAACTTGCTGGACATAATATTACACAATCTCTACCACTTATTCTATTCTAGAAGATTGCCTAGCCTGTACTGTCTGGACTCTGTATTAATAAGAGCAAGACTCAGATCTTCCCGGTGAGGCCTGTGCTGAATAGACCAGTGGGAATACGAGAGAGACTAACCTGGTCGCCATATACACCTTCAAATACCTAGGTATTCACATATTTCATGACCAGCAAGATTTATTGGAGGGAAATCTGGGAAAAGCTGCCCGTGCCTAAAGGTCAAATGTGGCCTTCTGGCAGACTTTCAGGCTTGCGGGCAAGGCTAGTATAGCACTCTCCAAAACGGTTATCTTACCAAGATTACTGTATTACTTTGTGAATCTTCCAGGTAAAGTCCCCAAGACATGGTTCAAAGAGATAGACACCCAACTAAGAGAACTGATGGCAGGAGACACAGGGTGTCCCTTATGACATTAAGACAGCCATTGACTTTGGGGTGTGGGGGAGGGGCCTGGGAGCACCTGACTTTGAAGCGCATCATCTGGCAATGCAACTCCAGTGGCTAACAATGGCTGGAGGGTCTGGGACAGGAGACACTGGCATTACCTGTGAAACCACCACGCGAGACGTTAATGCCCAGAATGTTACAACTCAAATACAAGATAGAACACATGGGAGTGTTGTTGGAGGTGGCCCTGAAATGTTGGAATAGATGACTAAAAAGGGGAACGGAGCTCCCCTATACTCCCGGACCTGCGCTTGATAAGCCTTCCTCAAGTTCGGGGAACAGAGGCACCCTCATACGTGGTCAACTGAAAGAATGGGAGGAGACTGGGGTGACTACAGTTTGAGACTGCTACCAAGACGGAGAGCTCTCTCTGAATTCTTAGAGTATCACGAATTAGGCCTGGGACAAATCTTGAATTCCCATGTAGTTAGAGGGGCTATGACGGCGCTCTGGGGTAGAGACACTCAGGGACCTGACACACACCCCGTGCTTCAGGCAATGGTTACGTTGGGTACTGCCAGACACCTGGTTAAATGGTTGTACCGGGCAACAATGGACACAGCGAAAACATCATTCACACACCTGCAGGAGAAATGGGGGGGGGCTGGTCTGCAGACCTTTGACATGGAATGGAAGAAATCCCTAGAGAGCATTAAGAAAATATCCGGGAACTCTAACTTATAACTAATACAATTTAATATTCTTCACATAACATCTCACAACCACACAGGCTAAATGTTCTATATATATGGCACGACAGACGGAAAGTTCCCCAGATGTGTTTCTCACATATACTGTGAAACAGTTCAGACCTACAGGGTTACTGGAGGAAGATAATCAAGACCCTCAATAGAGTGTTAGCGCGAATGTTGAGGTGCGTCCCAAAGTCTGTCTGCTTGGGCTTTTCCTTAGGCCAAACGCCCAAATGATTGGCCACAGGTTTGTGGATTTAGCATTAATACTGGCCAAAAGGCAAATAGCGAGCAGATGGCGAGCAACAAATGGCCCCAAGGTCCTGATCTGGGAGGCAGAGGTCTGAACATGGGCCAGGGCCGAGAAAAGAGTACTGACAAGAGAGGACAAGATAATTAAATGGTGCATGCCCCTCGCAGAATCCTGGGCGTAAATACTGCAGGCTTGGGAATCAATGTAATCTGGGGAAGCAGAGGGCGACAGGGAAAGCAGTGATATGAGTAGAATATAAAAGAATACATAGAAAGTTACATGGACCCCTGCCTGAGCTTGCACCTTTCAGTACCCCCCCCTCCTTGTCCTCCCGTCCATACAGAATAGAACTGAAAAATGTGTGTAATAGTAGGTAAGGCAGAACAGCATGAGAAGGGGCTCCAGGGAAAGCTGCAGATTGTGGGTATATAAGTTTGTTTTATTTTTCGCTTTCCTTTAGTTAAGAAACATAGAAAAGGAATATCTTTTTACGCATACGAAGATCAGAGGACACTACATGCCCCACACCAAAGGCTCCCTTTAATAAAGAATGTGAGATCTTTTATATCAGTAATTATCTAAAGTAAGACTAGATCACTTTAGACCGAGACACACAGGGTAACAAAATAAGACTGTTGACCCATGCCCGTTAAAAGCCTTTATCTTTTCAATCGGTACAGCAATAGAATAAATAACTATGTATGTACAATGGATAAAATATTGTATGATTTTCAATGCACAAAATGCTAATAAAAACAAAAAACAGATTGCCTAGCCTGTGGCTTCTCTTGTAAGAAAGATTCTGGTTCTCTACACATTTTGTCAATAGTGACAGTGTGCCAAAACACACGTAACCAAATCTGAACATTTCCCTTGTAATATCCAGTTAAATACCGGAAGACAATGCACCACGAACTTGAACTCTGCATTTTAGGGAGCAAAGTGCTTACCTATTATGGGGAAGGGTTCTGGCACAAAAAAAAAATAACTGTCCATAACCTGCACATATTTCCCTTCACACACTGAAGTAACCACCCAGATTACCTTTTCAATATCTCCTAATAACTGATCAAAGCTGCCTTTTTCAATGTCCGCGGGTCAAAGCCATGGATTGTTTAAGTTACTCTGGGGCGGATTATGATGGTGATTGGACGAGCGTCCGACCGCTATCGCTGCTGGAACAGGACTGGCTGACAAAGTCGGAGGTCCCACCTGCCAAATTACAATCCATCCACCGTGGAGGTGGTCAGAAACATGCCTCTTTATTTATTTATTTTGGAATTTTATAAAGCGCTTAGTTACGCTCTCCGGCGTGTCCCTGCGCTGAGAGTGAGGATGTGGAAGAGTGGGAAGTTAGGGCAGTGCTAGACGAAAAAGGTAGGTTTTGGGGGCTCTGCGGAATTTAGCCTCAGAGGGTTAAAGGCGTAATTCAGTTGGGAGCAGGTTCCAGTTCTTGGCCGCGAGGAGTCTAAACGATCTGCCCCCCATACGAGCTTTACGGATTTTGGGGACAGCAGCCAGACCAGTGCCAGAGGATCTAAGCATCCGCTCTGGTTTATAAGGGGTGATGAGACAGTTGAGGGGGGCGGGTGCCCTACCTCCAAAGATGCGATGGCATATGTATAAAGCTTTGAATTTAATCCTTTCAAGGATCGTCAGCCAGTGAAGGGACTTTAGAGCAGCTTGAGAGGATGTTCTCTTGGGGAGCCTTAGCACCAGCCGGGCTGTGGCATTTTGCAATACTTGGAGACGGTTGAGACTTCTGGCCTCTTTGCATTGAGGCTTGTGCTGCGGACCGCAAAACGGCCACAGCACAAGCCCCAATGCCAAAAGGCATGTTTGGAAACATCCCTGCAACCTGTGCTGGCACCATGCTGTGCCTGCCACATGATAAGGGATGTTTAGGGAGCATCACAGGTTCCCCCCAGGGCCCATAGTGGAGGGCCTCTAGGGACAGGGGCCATGCTAGAGGCCCCCCCCCCCAAAAAAAAAACTTTCTGCAGACTTGTTCCTCTCAGAAGAACAGGGGTGAAATTGCTGGTGGATCATAATACCCATGGCAGTGCCTGAGAAGGCACATCCTCCATTGTGGGGAATGAGATAAGACCACCCACCCGAGGGGGTCCTTGAGCCCATCGGAAGTGGTCGGTCGCTGGGCCAATGCAGTCCAACAGACTGCACCGTAATGTGGCAGTCTGACCAGGGTTAGAGATGTTGGTGGGACTGACCCCGGCGGGATGTTGGTGTCAGGCCCACTGAAATCATAAATGGCCCCCAAGTCTGGGTGATAGAGTAAGAGGAAATCTCGTTTCCATGGCAATTTATACAGGTAAACAGTACTGTAAGGCATCCATAAGATCTCTCTCTGCTTTCTCTGATAGCCAATGAAGTTGAATATCATTTGGTCCAATTGATTTATCCAGTTCCTAAATAACTGTGCTATGCAGACATTTTGACTCAAGCCATTTCCTCTAAATGTAAATCCTTTTTCTACATTTTAGCTGTGAAAGAGGAGAGGATGTTAATTGTTATCAATCAACATCACTTAGTTAAGACTCAGTTTTCACCTTAGGCAATTGTTTACCAAACTATAATTACTCAAAAGTATTTCACACGTCTCTGATAAGATCCAATGGTCCTAGATTTGTTAAAAACACTGTACATATGATAAGGCACAAGACAAAAAGATATTTAAATAGAGGACAGGTAAATTGTAAGGAATGGCATTTTTACTTTAAAATATTTCCTCTCCAAGCCGACACCAACAAAAAGATCAGATTAGTTGGCTTAAAAATTGTGTTCTACAGAAAACCATGGATACGGAGTCCTGTAAAATCACATCAGCAGTAAGAGGATATACATTTTTCTTCATATTTTAACTAAATGCTCAAGCTGTAATTTTCTACTTACCTTGCATATTAATAAGATGAGTTCCTGTGTGCACTGCCATACTCTGCTGATACGCAGCTGATGTCAATGTGGACATGTCACTGAAAAAGGAAACGGTTCATGGTTAAACCCAAGATTAAGGAGCCAGACTGAGCACAAGATGGCTGCCCCAGAACAGAGAAGGTCCACTTGTGAAAGTAACAAGTGAACACAGGGAGCCTGGAAGTTTAAATAACATAATGCTGCACTCCAACAACTGCTTTGCTTATGCATAGTGGAGAAAGAGCAACAACAGACATACACAAACAAGCACAAACATGTGCACACACAAGCATGCTCTTTCTCCCAATCTATTCAGTTCCTCTATGCAATCGCCCCCATTCTGCTCTTCAGCAGTTCTTCCTCTCACTTCTGCTCCTTGCGCCGTCGCTTCTCCTCCTCGTGGAGAACCTTCTTAAGCTGCAAGAACAGTTGATGCTTCTCCTCCTGCAGAGCAGTAAGCTTCAGCTGCAGTTTTTGGACCTGTGAAAGAGAGGGGGACAGTCAGATGCAGACTGCACAGTGTGATAATGGTGACTAAACAAAGACAATGCGAAAGAAGCAGTCGAGCTGGACAGTGAGGATTCAATGTTTTTTTTGGGAGGGGCTGTGGAAGGTGTTAGAAGAGGAATTCAATACAGGATGTGTGCCCAGAATGGAGTGAAAGTAGGGAAACAGTGAGGTTTGTGGCCTTCGTCGTAAAGTGCTCCCATATTCACAATACGCGTGCAGTAGGTTTTACCTGCTCCTTCGTTTCCTCCAGTGACATTCGCTCCTCCAGCTCTTTTTTGCGTCGGCGTTCCTGCTCTTCCCGCATTTTCTGTTCCATCATCTTATCCACCTCTTCCTCCTCTGAGAAGAAAGAGGTGCCAGTCAGAGGTTTTATCGGGGACATATTAAAATCAGAAGATGGTAACAGAAAAAATGTTTCCCCAACGAAGAACAAGGAGGTTTTAATGAGACATGACCTGAAAAGACTCAGAGACAACAACAGGGAAGGTGGTCAACTAGGAATGGTAAGGAAGAGCCTCGCCGGATGCCTCCTATGGAGGCTGTAAAAAGACAGGGGGCACACACTCCGCATAATGAATCTTCATTAGGAATAGGTGTAGGGTATTAAGAGACAGTGGCAGAGGACTCCGTGATGGGGATAGATGCCCTACTGATGTTACTGAAAAATGTAACTGTGGAGTGCAGCCTGGAAGGGGGCAAAGAACCAAAAGAGAGACTGTGCACCAGATTCATACTGAGGGCTAGAGAGAACTGTGCTTGGCTGTCTTCACTCTTGGAGTGGCAGGGGGACCAGCAGATATGAATGCACCCAAACTGTGAGAGACCCTTCAGGGGACTGTACATCAGATTTAATCTAGCCGCTCTTCAACCTCATGCCCTGGTGTGCTCATAAAACCGCCACAGATAATGCTATAGCAACGTATAGTAGTTTGAGCACCCCTTACCATACCAACATCACTGCATACTCTCTCTCTCCATGCTCACATACAATCACCTCCGGATTAAAAGTACCAGTGGTGGTTCCATTCCTCTATCAACATACCTTGGCGTTTCCGCTCCCTCTCCATCATGATATGGCGGTGCAGTGCCCGGGCCATAGCATTGGATAGCTTCGGCCTTTCCAACAATGCAGGCATCTTGATAGGCTGCAGCCAGTTCTAACTCTCGATGGCAAAACTGTTAACAGAGAGGAAGAGACTTGTGAGAGACACTGGCATAAAGAGTATTTAAAATCCCCAAATGTGATTGTCAACTCACAGCAAAGAACTGGACTAACCCAAACTAACTAGCAGTCCCAAAGTGAACTCACACGACTTAAGAAAACAAACACACAACTAACAGCATTACCAAAGTAACTCCATGACCAACAACAAACTAGTAAAAAAAAAAAAATTTTAAAAAAAGGCACCCAAACAGATTCCCTCAACTGTCTCAACACTCTTGATTACATGCTGCCAGATCAACAAAACTGTCCCTCGGCTGCTTGCCAAATGTAGCAACCAACAAATATGCCTACCTGCCCCCAAGAGAGCTGCAGGACACGGTCAACGGATGGGGGTTGGGGGGGGGGGGGGGGGGGGGAAGTGGTCGGGATTGAAGAGGAAAGTGATGTGAACGGAAGAAATAGAAGTGAGAGACACTACAAGGACCATTAACTCGCCCACAGTCCTCAGTAATGGCTAATTTGCACTCTTATATTTTCAGAATTCAAGTATGTTAAATCCATGTCCTTAGTCGCCTTTTAGGAAAGATTCATAGTTATGAATGTTTGGGCATGGCCCTTTTAGGGAGGCCATTACCTTTTTTTTATCCTACTTTAAACACAGTCTACATTTAGAGCCATATTTTTAGATGGCACTGTTGTATTTATTTTGTTCTTTGATTGCAGTCTCCTCCTGACCATGATAGCATGGTAATTCAAAATATGTACATTGTTGCAGGGTGTAGTCTCATTTTGCAAAAAATATAAATGAAAATAATGTTGTAAAAAGGACAAAAGTGTCTATTTTTCAAAAGATTTTCTTGAAAGGACAACCCCACGCTTCACTCATTTTCTGCACTTCAACTTTGAGCACTGTACATGCAGGAAGCAGATTATGAGAATTTTGGAAGTGTGAAGAGCCAGCATACCAGTGCGGCAGTAGCAGTCGAGGCAGAATTAGCATCTATATTTATATCGGTTGATTAACAAAAGCACTTGTTAATGGTGCTTCAGCAGCTGACCCATGGTAACATGAAGGGTCAAAGCAGCTGAGGAAAGCCAGAAAAAGAGCCAGTGACATCAATATCTGACCTCCTGTTGTGTGGGCGAGAGAGGCAGGGACATCCAGCTCTAGAGAGTGGACAAGATTTTGGTGAAGCATGGGACTGGTCACATCTGCTGCTTAATCGGTCACACACAATTTCAGCCGGGGCAGCAAGAGTGCTCAGTGAAAAGTGTTAGAAGCAGCTCCTTCGAACGTCAGAGTTAAATAACCTGTCTCTAGCCTTATGATGTGTACAACTTTATTTTGGATCACCTTAACCTTCCATGCACTGCAAAGATGACAGAGGATGTATTATACTGGCCCCTAACTGCACCACCTGAAGATACGCAATTGGTACATAACGTGGTGGTAAAGTGATAGATAGCATTCATACAGCGAAACACTTGCACCGATCATTGCCATTCCTTCATCGCTGGCCGTGCCTGTACAAATAAACATGTTTTAGACTGGGAGCATACCCCAAGCTGAGCACTGGGAGAGTTCCCTTATGATCTTTTCTTTATTTGCAGATTGCATTCAAATTCTTCATACAATAACATTCATGATGCAAATCACCATTAATATAGAACAAGAAACTCTTTGCAATATCACACTACCATTAACAGCAAGATGAGGGAAAAACAATGAACACATCATGTTCCAGACTTTCCAAAGTTACAAGCAGATCATCTGCGACTATATATTTGGGTTAATAATTTTGACTGGCATTAGTTACAACAAATGCTGGGGGTAAACAAGGCATGGACAATGGAAGGGAGGGCAAAGGCACAGACAATGGGGGGCAGGGGGTAAATAAGGCAGAGACAACAGGAGGGAGGTCAGGAGGTAAAGAAGGCAGGAGCAACTGGAGGGGGTCGGGGTAAAGAAGGCAGGAGCAACGGGGAGGGAGAGGGTAAAGGAGGCAGGGACAACGGGGAGGGAGGGAGGGGGTAAAGGAGGCAGGGACAACGGGGAGGGAGGGAGGGGGTAAAGGAGGCAGGGACAACAGGAGGAAGGGAGGGGGTAAAGGAGACGGACATCCAGAGGGTGGGGGTAAAGGTGTATGGTACAACGGAAGGGAGCGTGAGGTTGTAAAGAAGGCACAGACAACAGGAGGGAGGTTGGGGTTGTAAAGAAGGTACAGAGGGGTTGTAAAGAAGGCATGGACAACAGAAGGGAGAGCGGGGTTGGAAAGAAAGCGCGGACAATGGGAGGGGGGGCTGATATTAAGAAGGCATGGACAACAGAGAAAATCTTTGCAACGTAATAGGTCTCACATTTAAATTGCGAGACCTATGGCATTGCAAAGAAGCGGCCGCCATTGACCCGGCTGCTTAACGGCGGATAACTAGAAACCGGTCCTAGGATGCTTGATTCCGGTCCAGGGAAGACCTGGCTTGGTAGTTCGGGCTGGACTGTTCCCATGAGGCACAGGGTCAAGACTGATTTGCATATGGCCATGTCTGAACTGGGGTGGCTTGGTGAGCAAAACTGTCAGGATTGGTCAAAAGCGCCTACCTAATACCCGAACTACAACTCCCAGAATTCCTTGAGAGGGGGCGGGGTACTATATAAGCAGTGTGGGCCCTTCCCACACTGTTCGTGATTTTGTAATCAGCAGTACTGTTGAGGTTCATCGATTGTGTGCTGTGCTGGTCTTTCCCTGCATGAGGCAGAGAGAGTTTTGTTTCCCGTTTTTACCAACGAGTCCTGCGCGAGTAAAGCAGGAAACGCGCCTTGGATTTGAATTACTCGTGTCTTTAACGAGTAGCGCGAGGGTCGCGCATCTTTGTTAGCCCTGGTGTTCCTGTGATTTGTTTTCTCTCTGGTAACGGCGGATGGAGAGGAACCCTACGAGGACGAACGGAGACAGTAGCAGAGGCACCGTACTGTGAGTTATATTGCAGCGCGTGTTTGTTTAACGCGTTGCAGGGAACTGAATGACAGCTTTTTCCAAAGTGGTTTTTTGTATACGGCGTGACAATACCTGCGCTGTGGGATACGGCCGGAAGATACAAGTGAGAGCGGAGTGTGGCGGGGAATATTATCCTGCGCTCTACCGTTACGAAAAAAGGCACTAGTGTCGGTCAAGGAAATTGCCAAAGCGGAAGGTAGTGGGTTAAGCCTACACCTTGCCGTGTTTGGAACTTTACATTGTGTGAACTTGGTGCTTGTGGACTAGAGAGCGGAGGTCAGTAGTGGGAGGCTACGACTTACCGTTTCCATTTGAGGATATTAGTTGGTCATTCCTGAAAGAAAGGATTGGTCTTTCATACACAGACTATTTATTAATTGGATACACTTTTTGAAGGATACACGTTTACTTTAGAGCACAGATATACACAAGGCGGGGTAGGTGCTAGATCAATAGAGAGAAATTTACCACATGACCTTGTAGGCATCTGGGAGTAACTGGTGTTTTTTGTTTCATAGGGAATGTCGTGGCAGTTTAACATATCTGATTAACAGGGAGGAAGTGGAGCGCACTTCTTCAGGAAAGGTGAAAACTCATTATTCCACTTAGCGAGAAATACATGAGAGTAGGATTTACCTGTGTACATTAATAACCTGTATGCATATTGCTTTTGTCTTACAGCCATCCCTTCCCTGCTGCCCCCCTTCCGTCCCCTCCTTGTTTTGTTTCCTTTTTATTCCCTCGCTCTATCGCTCGAACTCGCTGTATTATTAATATCGGCGTGTTGGTGAGATAGGGAGGTGGAGTTATATGTACAACAACCGGATCCTGCAGCGTGGAGTCTGACAGAATCACGAACCCACGAATTGCATTCTGCCTGGTCCGGTTGGGGTACATATGGCCACCTTGGATGATGTGTTGAGGGCTCTGGTTGTGGTCCAACAAGAATTGGCTGCGTCCAAGGCGGAGGCTGTGCTTCTTAAGGATAGGGTAGAACAGCTATCCAAGAACCCTTTTTCTACCGGCCCTTCACAGATTCAGGTTACAGTTCCTCCCCCTATTCCATTAGCCACTCCGGAACGGTATGGGGGGGATCCACGCAAAACGCAAGCCTTTATGACTCAAATCTTACTTCATTTCTCCTGTAAACCCGCCTCCTTTCCTACTAACCATTCTAGGGTGGCGTTTGCTATCTCCTATCTGGTGGGAGACGCCGCCAATTGGGCAGTGCCTTTGGTGAAAAGAGATGATGCTATGTTGTCTAACTGGACTGCGTTCAGGGACGAGTTTGAGAAAGTCTTTGACAGGAGGGCCACCAACTTCAGCGCAGATAAGGAGCTATTATCTTTGCGTCAGGGTAGGAGTGACTTGATAACTTACCTTACTACGTTTAATAGGCTGATAGCTGAAACAGATTGGCCAGAGAGTAAAAGGATGCTCTGCACAGCGGCTGTGCCTTGCTAACCATTTTATTTCAATTACAATTGTGGTGTTCTCCGTAATTTTGCCTGCACAGCGCTTAGCAGCCTGAATCTCGTATAGCGCTTTCCTTTGCTGTCCTGCACTATTCTTGCCCTCATAGCGCTCCAGTGCAGTGTCAGTATTGCCCTCATTGCTGGGAACCCTCGCAGCATTTGTTGACCAGAGCGCCATTTGGTGTTTATTTTCGGCCCAGACCCTCCCTGCACCTCGCTCCCGCCTCCCACCCGCCCCTCCCACGCTCCGCCCCCTCCACTATCCATTTATGGACAGATGGTCCCACGCGCAGCGTCCACGCGCTTCGGACACGCCGAAGGTGCGCCAAAGGTAAGCCCGTCTACGCCCGTCCGCGCCTGGACCGCGCCCAGCGCCAGACCCTCTGCCCCTCGCGCTCCCCAGCCCTCCCGCATTAGCTATGATGCCGCCACCCTCCTAGCCCTCAACCCCGGTCGCGCCCCCTACTGCGTCCAAGCAGCTCCTGGACGCACCCATGGACCATTCTCCTGCCTCTCCTGCAAATATAGCAGCACCGACATCTACACCGCTACAACCACTCCACAGACTCCCGACCCCAACCACCTAGAATGCATCCTTCTCAACACCCGCTCGGTCCACAGGCACGCCATTGACCTTTGGAACCTACTAGACACCATCTCTCCTGACGTCGCCTTCCTAACGGAAACATGGATGAACACTTCCTCCGCCCCTGACATCGCCATCGCTATCCCTGATGACTATAAGATCACACGCAAGGACCGCACCGACCATACAGGAGGCGGAATCGCTATCGTCCATAAGAAATCAATCCGCATCTCAACCTGCTCTGACGCCAACCTCGCTAACTCCGAACACCTTCACTTCCAGATCCACACCGACCCCAAAACTACACTCAGAGGCACCCTCCTCTACAGACCACCAGGACCCCGCGCAAAATTCAGTGAAGACATCACGGACTTCATCACCCCACACGCGCTCCCCTCCAAAGACTACATCCTTCTGGGAGACCTCAACTTCCACCTTGAAAAGATCAACGACCGCAACACCGCCACCCTCCTGGACAACCTCGCCAACCTTGGACTTAAACAACTGGTCACTTCCCCCACCCACATCGCAGGTCACACACTCGACCCCATCTTCACCTCCAGCAACCATGTCTCCTTCAGCCACACTACGGATCTCCTCTGGACTGACCACAGCTGCGTTCACTTCACCTACAACAAGCCGAAACCCATCAACCACCTCCAACCAACTCTACAAAGAAACTGGAACAAAATCACCACGGAGCAGATCTCCACATCGCTCCTTCAAACCTCCCCAGCCCTCTCTTCTAACGCCAACGAAGCCGCCTCCAACCTCACCTTTTGGTTATCCAACACCGCCGACACCTTAGCACCACTGAAAAAACGTCAACACAAACTTGGCATCAAGAAGGCCTCATGGTTCAACGATGACCTCAAGAAGTCCAAGAAACTGTGCCGCTCCCTTGAAAAGGCCTGGAAAAAAGACCCATCCACCAGCAACAAGGACGCCTTCAAAAGCGCCATCCGTACTCACCACCAACTGATCCGAAAAGCCAAGAAAACAGCATTCAAGGAGCGACTTGACAACAACGCCCACAACAGCAAGGAACTTTTCAACATCGTCAAGGAATTTTCCAACCCCTCGGCCAATTCCAACGACATCACCCCCTCTCAAACCCTCTGCGATTCCCTAGCCTCTTTTTTCCACAACAAGATTGCTGACATCCACAACAGCTTTGACAACCAACCCGGAAGCCAACCCACCCTACCATCAGCTGACCATCTTCCCCCCGTTAACACCCTTAACGCCTGGAACCCAATCTCCACTGAGGACACCATCCGCCTGATGAATTCCATCCACTCTGGATCCCCCACAGACCCATGCCCTCACCACATCTTCAACAAAGCAGACTCCGTCATAGCTCCGCACCTCCGAGACGTCATCAACTGCTCCTTCAACTCCGCTACCTTCCCAGAAGACTGGAAACACGCTGAACTCACCGCCCTTCTGAAAAAACCAACAGCAGACCCCACCGAACTCAAAAACTACCGCCCCATCTCGCTTCTTCCATTCCCGGCCAAAGTCATCGAGAAAGCTGTCAACAACCAGCTCGCCGCCTTCCTCGAAGCCAACAAATCACTCGACCCCTCACAATCTGGCTTCCGAGCCAAACACAGCACTGAGACCGCCCTCATCGCAGCAACAGACGACATTCGAACTCTATTGGACAATGGAGACACAGTCGCCCTCATCCTCCTCGACCTCTCTGCAGCCTTCGACACAGTCTGCCACAGCACCCTTTTACAACGCCTCAGCAACATCGGAATACAAGGAAAAGCACTCGAATGGATTACCTCGTTCCTCACCGGAAGAACTCAGAGAGTCCGCCTCCCACCATTCAAGTCCGAGGCCTCTGAAATCATCTGCGGCGTACCGCAAGGATCCTCACTCAGTCCCACCCTCTTCAACGTATACATGAGCCCCCTCGCGGCCATCGCCCGCCAACACAACCTCAACATCATCTCTTACGCGGATGACACTCAACTGATCCTATCTCTCACCAAGGACCCCAGCACCGCCAAAACCAACCTACACGAAGGAATGAAAGAAGTCGCCGAATGGATGAAACAAAGCCGTCTGAAACTGAACTCAGACAAAACAGAAGTCCTCATCTTAGGTAAATCCCCCTCTGCATGGGACGACTCCTGGTGGCCGGAAGCCCTCGGAAATACACCCATCCCGACAGACCACGCACGGAACCTTGGCGTCATCCTGGATTCCTCACTCTCAATGAACAGACAAGTCAGCGCCGTATCCTCTTCCTGCTTTAACATCCTTCGCATGCTCAGAAAAACATTTCGCTGGATCCCCTCCGAAACAAGGAAAACAGTCACCCACTCTCTAGGTCACGAGCCGACTGGACTACGGAAACACCCTCTACGCGGGTACCACCGCTAAACTCCAGAAGAAACTACAACGAATCCAAAACGCCTCAGCCAGGCTCATATTAGACATCCCACGCAACGAACACATCTCTGGTCACCTTAAAGACCTCCACTGGCTACCCGTCAATAAGAGGATTACTTTCCGACTGCTTACCCACGCACACAAATCACTCTACGACATCGGACCAGACTGCCTCAACTCTCGACTATCCTTCTACACCCCCTCCCGCCAACTTCGCTCTTCCAGCCAAGCCTTCGCCACTGTACCTCGCATCAACAAGACCACCATGGGAGGCAGATCCTTCTCATACCTAGCTGCCAAAACATGGAACTCACTCCCCGCTTACCTTCGCCTCACCCAGAATCACCTAGCGTTCAGAAAGCAGCTTAAAACATGGATTTTTGACAAATAATCCTCCTCCCCTTCCCAAGCGCCTTGAAACCCTCTGGGTATGTAGTGCGCTATATAAATGTTATGACTTGACTTGACTTGACTATTTTATCAGGGACTGAGGGAGGAATTGAAGAACGCGGTGGCCTACATAGATCCTCAACCCACCACTTGTGTAGATATGGTGAACTTGGTCCTGAGATTGGATGGTAGGCTGACTGAGCTGAGTGGGGATAGAAGAAAGTGGGACAGGGGTTACAATAGTTTAGGGAGTTCCCCTCCTAGAGCTCTAGAGGCCTCGGCAGACGGGACAGAACCTATGGAAATAGGAGCTATTAGATCCCCTCTGTCCAATGAGGAGAAAGAAAGCAGAAGAGTACACGGTCTTTGTATGTACTGTGGCAAAAAAGGGCATTACGTGCGTGAATGCCCTTCTAAGCCCCAAAACCCCTCTAGTTGGAACAAGAATAAAAGACTAGCGGTTTCCACTGTGGGAAGGGAGACAGACAACTTGTTAGCACCTTCATCCCGAGAGAAAGTGATACCCGATTGGAAACTCACTTCCCTTTCTTCACCTGGTATAGGAGTGAATGAATCTCACTTGGTTCTTAACATGTCCTTAGAGTATGAGCAAAAAACCCATCAAGTTAGGGTGATGCTGGACACAGGAGCCACAGGTAATTTTATCGATAATGGGTTAGTGTCTCGTTTAGCTCTACCTAGAGATATACCAGAGGAGGTTTTGGCAGTAGATGGACAACCTATAAAATCAGGTCTAATAGTTGAGAAGACAGCTGAGGTAACGTTGTCAATAGATGTGTCAGAAGGGAGACATGTGGAAAAGATAACTTTGAATATCATTGAAGCTCCCCAATATGAGATCATATTGGGGATGCCGTGGTTTACGTACCACAACCCTTCCATAGACTGGAGAACTCGAACAGTACATTTTCTGTCTGGGTATTGTCAGGAACATCTGGTGTCTTATGCATCCTCACCTTTAGCGGTAGTTGCATGTCAGTTCAGGGTGGCCACATTAGCACAGAAAGAGGCGGTCGCTGTTCGCACTGGGTTGAGTAGTCAGAAGACAGAAACATTAACCCGACAGATACTGCCAATCAAGGAGGGAGTGGACGATAAACAGTCTATCATTCCTACAGGGAAGGTTAATGGCATGATGAGGGCGGAGAGGTCTAGTAAGAATGTGTGGTATAGCCCCCCTGGATGGTTTCCCTTCCTAGCTAATTCCGGAATTGACGCCAACACTTTGCCGGTTGGTATTCCTTTTGATCTCCAGTTCCAGCCATCAGTTGAGGAAAAGAAATTGATATTGCAGATGGCTCGCAACGGGGAGCAGGGATGTTTGAACAAGGTTAAAGAGGAGTTCATGCAAGGGGTGGGTTGTTCTGAGGTGCCTGCTTCTGAGAAGGTGCTGTCTTTTCGTCAGAGGTTTCCTGCTAAACCTGGTCCTAGAAGGCGCTAGGGACGGGGACATACTGTCAGGATTGGTCAAAAGCGCCTACCTAATACCCGAACTACAACTCCCAGAATTCCTTGAGAGGGGGCGGGGTACTATATAAGCAGTGTGGGCCCTTCCCACACTGTTCGTGATTTTGTAATCAGCAGTACTGTTGAGGTTCATCGATTGTGTGCTGTGCTGGTCTTTCCCTGCATGAGGCAGAGAGAGTTTTGTTTCCCGTTTTTACCAACGAGTCCTGCGCGAGTAAAGCAGGAAACGCGCCTTGGATTTGAATTACTCGTGTCTTTAACGAGTAGCGCGAGGGTCGCGCATCTTTGTTAGCCCTGGTGTTCCTGTGATTTGTTTTCTCTCTGGTAACGGCGGATGGAGAGGAACCCTACGAGGACGAACGGAGACAGTAGCAGAGGCACCGTACTGTGAGTTATATTGCAGCGCGTGTTTGTTTAACGCGTTGCAGGGAACTGAATGACAGCTTTTTCCAAAGTGGTTTTTTGTATACGGCGTGACAATACCTGCGCTGTGGGATACGGCCGGAAGATACAAGTGAGAGCGGAGTGTGGCGGGGAATATTATCCTGCGCTCTACCGTTACGAAAAAAGGCACTAGTGTCGGTCAAGGAAATTGCCAAAGCGGAAGGTAGTGGGTTAAGCCTACACCTTGCCGTGTTTGGAACTTTACATTGTGTGAACTTGGTGCTTGTGGACTAGAGAGCGGAGGTCAGTAGTGGGAGGCTACGACTTACCGTTTCCATTTGAGGATATTAGTTGTTCATTCCTGAAAGAAAGGATTGGTCTTTCATACACAGACTATTTATTAATTGGATACACTTTTTGAAGGATACACGTTTACTTTAGAGCACAGATATACACAAGGCGGGGTAGGTGCTAGATCAATAGAGAGAAATTTACCACATGACCTTGTAGGCATCTGGGAGTAACTGGTGTTTTTTGTTTCATAGGGAATGTCGTGGCAGTTTAACATATCTGATTAACAGGGAGGAAGTGGAGCGCACTTCTTCAGGAAAGGTGAAAACTCATTATTCCACTTAGCGAGAAATACATGAGAGTAGGATTTACCTGTGTACATTAATAACCTGTATGCATATTGCTTTTGTCTTACAGCCATCCCTTCCCTGCTGCCCCCCTTCCGTCCCCTCCTTGTTTTGTTTCCTTTTTATTCCCTCGCTCTATCGCTCGAACTCGCTGTATTATTAATATCGGCGTGTTGGTGAGATAGGGAGGTGGAGTTATATGTACAACAACCGGATCCTGCAGCGTGGAGTCTGACAAAAACAACGATGGATTAAACCCAGATCTGTGACTGGGGGTGAATGTTTTTGCCATTGTACAACATTCCGTCCATCATCTTGCGTGTTTTGCTGTTCACCCTATGTGGGTATGGTATGCCCAGATGTGGGTCCCGTGCTAACTACGCCACTGGAGTCAAACTATCTTGGCCGATGACAGCTGATAGCCAGAAACCGGTCCTAGGATGCTTGATTCCAGTCCAGGGAAGACATAGCTTGGCAGTTCGTGCTGGACTGTTCCCATGAGGCACAGGGTCAAGACTGATTTGCATATGGCCATGTCTGAACTGGGGTGGCTTGGTGAGCAAAACAACGATGGATTAAACCCAGATCTGTGACTGGGGATGAATGTTTTGCCATTGTGCAACATTCCGTCCATCATCTTGTGTGTTTTGCTAAAATGAGAACGTGGGCATGGCACGCTGACTGTAAGCAAAGCACGAAGTGCCTGCAGAAAGAGAAACTCAATAAAGAAAATAGTGCTTACAAGACTAAATAACCCAAACTGTGTAACAACCGACGTAAAAGGGCCAGTTGCCATGGGAGGTTACAAACGGAGAGAAGGAGGTACTAGGAGGGACTAACAAGCCTATTTACGAATCAGAAGCCAGCATTTACGAAGGACAATGGCACAAGCCAATGACCAATATGGGAGGAGAGTAGGCAGGGCTTCTATTCCATGCTCAACTACAAGTTTCGCAGCACATGTGCGCGGTCTCTAGGCTTGACCTAAAAAGGTACCCTCCTGCTCGCATCCCCTAGGGCATAACGCCGTCTCAAACCACCAATTTCTGACCAGTTTAGTATAGGTATAGTATGTTCTATGGAAAATGTTGAGGTGTATTAAATTAAATCAGAATGTAATGGCCACCTCCCTGGGGGAGGCCACAGCCTCCTGCCATTCTTCGTCCTCTATTAATCCCTGGTCGTTCTCCCAGTGTCTTCAAAGTGTGGATATTAGTTCCGGGGAATTATTAAGGATTTTGCGGTATGGGAGGGATATTGCTTTTTTGCCATATAATGGTCAAGCAATCTATCCTTTAGGGAAGAATATTCCGGGAGGTCCTCTCCTTTCGGCAGTGCTCCCTTAAGTGTATGGCTGACTTGGAGATAATTAAAGGCCTCAGAATGTACCAGTTGGTAGCCACGCTGGAGGTCAGCAAAGGGAATTACCTCTCCCCTCACCCACAAGTCTCCAACCCTTGAGATGCAGATCATGTCCTACTTATCGAATCCCCATTGCTTTGCCAAGAGACCGAATTTCACAGAGTCCCACAGCAGTCTCACTAAAGACTTTATTTCGCCAGCCTAAGGCCGCTGACGCCTCCTGCCAGACTGGTATTGTAACCGGCACTGGGCGGTAGCAAGTTGCTCTTACCCTCTCCATAGATCGCCCTGAGATAACCTCACAGCTGCAAGTTGATGCAGTGCATTCTGTACGCTGGTTCATTAGGGTGCAGGTGGGCCCAGTGGTTAATCACCGGGAGCTGGGACACCCAATAATATTTCCGGATTGCTGGAATCCCACAATTATACCAGCTTCTAGTCAACTTCGGGAGAGAAACCCTGGGGAACCCTCTCTCCCAGAGTAGTGAGCGAACCACACCATCCACCGATCCAAAATACGGGTTCGCCACTAGATGCAGTGTGTACTGAAGTACATACAAGAGGCAAGGAAGGGCCATCATCTTAAAAAGAGATGCTCTGCCCAACAGGGACAAGGATAGGGTTCTCCAATGTTCAGCGTGCTTCTCAGTCGCTTCAGTGGGGGTTCCAAGTTGTGATCATAGAAAATTATTAGGTCATTATTTATACAGATCCCTAGGTAGCGGAAGCATTCCGAAACCACTCTTATTGCACAGTCCCTGGGAAGACGCAGAGGGTCTCCCAGAGTATATATATTAGTGATTTCTCCCAATTAATGGTATACAGAGAAAATGTGCAATACAGTGTGAAGTCTATGGATTGTCGCGCTTGGGTTCGCAATTTAGAATCTGATATCGCCAGCGTAGATCGAGATCCTGTCTTCCCACTCCGTAGTTCACCGCAAACCTCTAATCAGTGGATCACCCCTTATCCGTACTGCCAGTGGCTCAAGCACTAGTGCAAAGATCAATGGGAAGAGAGGGCACCCCCCCCGCCTCGTGCCTCGACGCAAAGGGAAAACTTTTGACATGGCCTCATTGACTGTCACTTGGGCCAGTGGATTGGAATATAGGAGTTTCACCCAGGGCAAAAGTCGGGGACCAAATCCCTGTCCCTCTAAAACTGCAAACACAAGTGGTCACTGCAGAATGTCAAAGGCCATTTGTACGTCTAAAAATACCACTGCCGTGTCTTCCTATATATCAGTTGCCCTGCCCAGTACTCCAAGCAAGCATCTCATGTTGAGCGCATTGCACCTACCTGGCATAAAGCCCGATTGATCCGGGTGAATCAGTGAACATATGATGTGGGTCAGGCGGGTTTCCAACAATTTCACCAGTATTTCAACATCTGCAGTTTATAACGAAACCGGCCTGTATGAGGCGCACTCCTCCAGGGGCTTCCCCTCCTAATAAATCCCCACTATGTTCGCAATTCTTTAATCACTTGGCAAACACCCCAAGTCACAACTCTTCCGAAACATTTTTATAAGAAGGGGCGCTACCTTTGCAGCCATAAGTTGATACAGTTCGATGGGCAAGCCTTTCTGACCTCACCTGCCTAGTCCTTACACTCCCTCTGTTTCAAAGTCAGGCAATGTTGCGCCGACTCATTGGTCTCCTCGATCAGAAGGGCCTCTAAATCTAGGATTTCCCGTTCCAGCCCTTCCAACTTAGATCGTTTTTTTCTTTCTTATGGCCTACAACCAATGAGATACCTTGGTCCCTAATAACGGTTTTTAAATGCCTCCCACAATACGACATACGTAAAAAACAATATCCCAACAGGTATCAGTTCAAAGACAGTTATGCATGTATGTGGAAAGCATTACACAAACAAGAAACAAGGAGACTCAATTGGTTTGTCTAAAGGTTGTTAATCACCAAAATATTTCAAATACAGTTACACAGGGGTATACAGTTAAAGCAGCACTGTATAGAGAAAATCATATGACAACCCGAAGGCACTTGGTGTATAGTGATATATACAAGTGGATCAAGGTGAGGACGCAAGTGATCAGAGTGAACAGCGTGAATGGCGCAAGGTGAACAATAGTAAAAAAATAATGTACAGTGGTGGCTCAAAGAGTAACAATTTACATCAACTGCATTCATTATTTTCCATTTTTTTCGTGAGCCAAACGGAAGAAATATGTCAAAAAATTGCGCTGTGGTGTCGACGGCAGGCATACCTGGTGGATTCACAGGAGGTGCGGGGGTGAATTCCAGGGCGAGCGTTGCAGCGCCTTGCAAGGGAAAAGGAAAAGGAAAAGGACAAGGCGGATAAGAAAACGCCCGCAGTACGAGGGGGACGGCAAGAGTAGCGTGGAGCTTCAGACAGGGCAAATGCGTACCCGATTAAATCGTGGCAGCTGGCAAGGGGGCTGAGTCCCGGGCAGGAAAGACTGCAGGACGGCACGTTGGTATGAAGACCGACAACCTCAATGAGGAAGGGTGGGGTTCATATAGTATGCGATTGGACACGGGGCAGTAATGGCATCGGAAGGAGGCGGGGCATGAGGACCCCCGCACCTCCCGTGAATCCACCAGGTATGCCTGCCTTCGTGCCCCGAGTACCCGTTCCATTGTTACGAGCCTAACACGCTTTCATTGTTCCTTTTCCCGCCAGACGCAGCTCAATTCACTTGACCGCTCCCCCGGACCCGCTCAGAAACACGTCCAGATTCCTCTGATTTCAATGTTAGTATATCGCTTTTATACCGTGCACCCTGTCTTTTCCTGGCCCACCAGCACCCGCCTCACCCTGTTTTTTCCTTTCAGCAGGTCACGGAGACGCTGTTGTCCCGGCCGGCTCCCCTGGCACCCAAGACCAGGGTGGTGATGTTTAGGTATGCTCCCTCGCTTCACCCGCTTCTCCACTGCTCATTCACGTGTCACTCTCTAGTCTCACATGCTGCCTTATTTGAAATGTCCTACCGCGTATCGTGAGCAGCTAGCACCTTACCTGCTTGAGCACTTTAAACGGTCCTTTAACATGTACATAGACTGGTTGTACGCCGCAATTTTTTCCCCCTTAATGATTGCGCAGCCCTATACTTCTGTATCGCGCTTATTTCACGAACACTAACTGCACAGGGCATCATTTATACATGATAATTTTGGTATATCTAACCGCGTTGCTCTCATTTTTGGCCCAACTCTTGATCGTTCGCTCTGTATCCTCACGTTCTACAACACATCTTATGTTGAGATCTCCACTATCCTCACTCGGTAACCAGTAGCTCTCTATAGTTCCATAGTCAGACTCCACTGGTTTCACACATCAGTCTGTAATGCGATTTCTTACCTTTTTTCACTGCCCAGCCCCCATCTTTCAGCGCGCTGATCTCTACCCTTTTCCCCGCAGCACTCAGCAAATTTGACAACCCCGTCCTGAAGACGATCCCTCGTAAAGAGGATCGAAACGCCGTCGACACCACAGCGCAATTCTTTTGCGTATTTCTTCCGTTTGGCTCACAAAAAAAATTGAAAATAATGAATGCAATTGATGTAAATTGTTACTCTTTGAGCCACCACTGTATATTATTTTTTTTACTATTGTTCACCTTGCGCCGTTCACACTGTTCACTCTGCTCGATTGCGTCGTCACCTTGATCCACTTGTATATATATCACTATACACCAAGTGCCTTCGGGTTGTCACATGATTTTCTCTATACAGTGCTGCTTTAACTGTATACCCCTGTGTAACTGTATTTGATATATTTTGGTGATTGACAACCTTTAGACAAACCAATTGAGTCTCCTTGTTTCTTTTTTGTGTAATGCTTTCCGCATACATGCATAACTGTCTTGGAAACTGATACCTGTTGGGATATTGTTTTTTACGTATATAATATACCCAATCCCGACGTGGTTTATGGGTCCCACAGTGTAAACAAAATTGGCAAATTATCGACATAAATAAAAGGGAGAAAGTAAGTAAGACACCAAACTAGGTAATTAAAAAAGTATAAAGTATCATTTAATTGATCAACACATATTCATATTTAAAAACAATTAATGGTGTTGTTGTTTGCCACAAATATATGTTATAGGAATTTTTTATGGGATATATTGTGTTCTGAATTATTTGGTTGTTTTTGTAACAGATTCATTGTGTAAAATTTATGTATTTTATTAATTGTTTTTAAATATGAATATGTGTTGATCAATTAAATGATACTTTATACTTTTTTAATTACCTAGTTTGGTGTCTTACTTACTTTTCTCCCTTTATTTATGTCGATAATTTGCCAATTTTGTTTACACTGTTTATTTCCCTGTACCGTGAATTAAGTTGCTGAACAGGGGGTCCTTGTTATTTACATTGTTTATGGGTCCCACTCCTGTTTTGTTTCACTTTCCCACAATACTACAGCAGAGTAAACCGTCCCCTCATTCTCCACTATGTAGTGATCTGTGGAGTCCTGTAGTTTGCAGCGGATCTTGAGAACCAGGGACTAGAGTGAAATGAACAGCATATGAAAATAAGGAAGAAACTGACGAAAAGGAAGGGTTAAAGGGATGAAAGGATGGATGCAAGAGCTAAAGGACTAATGGATGTAGGGATAAAACAATATTTGCATGAGTGAGAGAAATAAAGTGGCTGGAATTATAAAAGTCTGTGTGAATGGTCGCCTGGATGGAGGTGTGGAAGGATAGATTGCTGAATTGATAAAAGGAGGGTGAGTTGGAGGATCGATGAAGAAAAATGGTTGTATGAATAAACAGTAAAAGGGTGTATGAATGTTTGGAAATGTGAGCAGCAGGATGGATAGATAGAAAACTAATAATGAAAAGATGGATGGACGAAATGGTAAAAGGATGGATTAAAGTATGAAAAGATGGCTAGACGGTTGTATACAGGAAAGGCTTAAAGATGACGAGAAAGAGTTAATAAGGGAGTTCATCTAGAGCTGGTAGGGTTTACTCGCTTCACTTGCCCAATGGCACTCACGGTATGGAACAAAATGGGGGGTATTTTAAGTTGCTGGCTACTCCCTTGACAGGGAATAAACAAGCAAGGCTGCTGGAGCAGTGACACCCACGAGAGGTGGTCGGGCTGCAACTCAGGTGGTGCTGCACCCCACTGACTGCAGTGACAGCAACACTCCACAGTGAGTAGCAGTTTCGTGCTGTTTGTTCTTCCACTGACCGCTAGCTCAATGTAGAGATTTCCAAAAGCATTCTAGCCCAGACCTGCACCGCACTCAGCTTCCTTCCATCACTTAAACACCCAACAAAGATCTAGCCCCACAATCCTGGTTGAACCAAACTCACAGCTAATATGCAAATATCTCTCTGCAACCCTCTTCAATGATTGCCGCTTCCTAGCGCCGAACACCGATCAGACCTCTCAATATTAAAGAACAGTATTGATCAAATGGAAGCAGTCTTTGATAAACAAATTCCTGTGTCTGGCCAAGAGTGTTAGTTTCACCGATAGTATAGGTGTCGATTGAGCTTTTACACGCCACAGATTTGCCGTAATGTAGATTTTAGCATGTGGTAGTGCACGATATTAGGCTGCAATGCTGCATTTCAATTAGTTGACATGCAACATTATCCAAATTAGAAATAAATAGTGCTCCTCGTACATCCAGGTCTGTAGCACGCTCACCTGTGTTATTATTGATCTCAGCAGTGTTCTAACTTTCACGTTCCCTTCCCTTTAACTTCGCCCATTACAAAAGCCAAACTACATGCAAGTTTCACCTGCAAGTGTAAAAGTGAATCGCCATATTGATGAGAAGTGAAACTACATGTCCCACAACGCAATACACTGCTGGGTGGGGATATTGGCACTTACTGCTGAGACACATGACATGGAGTCAACTTGTAGGTAAGCTCAGTCAAAAGATAAAAAGGGGATTTATTTTATCACTAGTTTGAAGAGTTTCATGGCAAAGTTTTGAACTGCTTTAAGGGTGAGGAGAGCTGTTGGATAGTTGCAATACAAGTTCATCGCTGGACGTGTTCCTTCTCAACATCAAAGCATATTTGTAGGAGTTTGGCTACAATGCAGTGGGATGATGGGAGGGCTACATCGTGTACTAAATATATATCTATGCTATTGAAGCACTATTCGATATAGGCATATTATACCAGTTAGAGCGCATGTTGCACACAGCCGACGTTGAAGTGTCACGCTACAATGTCACTCATAAGATACCAAGATGTCACGCGTACGGCCATCAGACTGCACTCACTACGGCAGAGGGTCGGCTGCTCAGCTGACCGGCCCGCGGCTGCGCCACCGGCCAGGAACCCGGCTCGGCGGGGAAGCGGCAGGGATGGGTTCGGACTGAAGCGCCCGGTCACGGACAGCTTCCCTGACGGCGCCGCGGCTCGTACCTCGCGCTGCCTCCCCGTCCTCCGTCCTCTGGCGGCCGCTCCTCTCGGTGAACCCGTGCCGGGGTCAAAGGTGGCTGAGGATCCCGGGAATCAGCACTGTTTATCTGCTGCGCATTCGCCGATGACAGCCACCCGGCCTGTACCCTACGTCACGAGCGCGACGCTTCCTGTGCGCCTCTCCTAGACTTCCGCCGACGGGAGCGCGCGTGCTGCTTGTATCTGAGTGACGAGCACGTTGGTTTTCGGGACTATTGAGGTTCCACTAGGGCCCCCCCCCCCCCCCCCCCACACACTCTACCCTGCGGCCCCGAAGAGTGACAGGCAGCCACCGGTGCCCCCGGCCTCCCGTGCACGGACACGTACGTGCCACGAAGCTCGAACCATGCGAGAGATTCCCGAATATATCAAGCCAAAAGCGGCCCCTATTGGGTCTCCCGGCTGAACTTGCCTCTGCTGCAATAGATTTCCCCTCCTATTTATTTTTTAGAACATCCCTCTTTCTTAATTTAAAATGTTGGCATGTATGCGGACGTTTACTTCTTTGTAACCTCCCCACTTCTTAAGAGTATGGGCAATACTCAAAATCTTTTCCCAAATATTTGAGTGCTGTTGTTAGACCAGTAAAGTGTCTGGTGCTCAAATATTTTTAGGGGGAGGCGTGTGTATGTCACTCCTCTACATTTCTCGGATGGCAGTTACACAACCCAGTTTTCCTGCAGTTTATGTGTGACGTATAATCATTCCCAAACTCCTTTTCAGAGCCTAATGTATGTGCTCTGAAAAGAAAACTCATCCGGGAAACCCTTCACTTTCCACCTCCTGGTTTCCCTCCACGTCCACTTCCCATTCCGCTCTCCCTGGCTAATGTGGAACATGCCCCTCTCCCTAATGACCTCCTTACCGTCCACGCTTTTAACCCAATCGCTTCTTAACATTAGACTCCACCTCTCTATCTAACGTTGGAACTTTTATCTCTCAGGAAAGACTACCTCCCTCTCTGATACTTAAGCCTGCCACTCATCCCTTCACTATGGGTGGTGTACATACTAACACTCCCCCCCCCCCCCCCTACGAGGATGTACTATTCCTTATGCCATTTCAGCCAAGGGACTTCCTGGGAACTGTCCCCTTATCCCATCCCAAGCCCCGACCCATCACTCCTCACTGGACCGAACGGCCGAGGGGTTTTTCAAGATTCAGCACTCATGTTTTGAGTTGCGGTCCCGAGATGGGTTATTATCTCGGGCCACAGGGCGAAACACATGTCCGCTGTTCTTCCTTTTGTTTGAATGTATTTGTGGATTAACAATTAAAACGGCACATAATGCTCCGAAAAGGAGATTGGATTTTGGGAATTATTATCCGGAATATTATTATTGATCATTAGGCACAGACCTCCCCCATGTCCTAAATCTTTTCCTCAAAACCAGTGGCTCTTGGGGGTGTGTGGCCATTTGGGAGATGTGTGCTAACTGCAACATTTGGGTCCTGACCCCCTTGGTTTGAACCCTAGCACCATCCACCCATTGCTTATAAAATACGTTTATGTGTGACATTTCCATGGTTCAGTTGTACTTCTGAGGGACATTCTACTACCAAAATGTGTGTCATTTTACTACCAAAATGTGTGACATTTTACTACCAAAATGTGTGACATTTTCTCAAGGAAAGTAAAACCAAGCAGTGAAGTCCTTGTAAAGAGCTAAAGTATTGCACATTGGTGACCATCCACCTTCACATGCATTACTTCTTTGGCAACACTCATTGAGTCAAGGGTTGCCACCTGGCTAGTTTTATACCGCATGACCAATATTTTAACGTCCCGGCAGGCACAAAGATTAGAACATTCTCATAAAGCTGGTGTTGGACTTGGCCCTTATGGCAGGTTCACCCCTAAACTTTTTGCTTGTAATGGTGACCTGGTGATGGTGATTTTTGGGTTCTGCGCACTTTCACTGTGTCCCAGTGGAAAGTGCGTGCGCACTCTGAGTGCATGTGCTGAGCTAGGCCTGCCCGCCCATAGGAATGCATGGGGAATGTATGTGTCCCTGGTAGTTCCTGATGCGTGGGGTGTACAGGCTTGAGTCTGGTATGTGTGAACTCGTGAGAGTGAATGCTGCGAGATGGTGTATGCAGCATGTATGTGTCTAGTAGGGAAGCGCCATTTCTAGACATGGCTGTACGTGTGCTGTGAGGGTGCTGTCGTGTGATTGGCTGGAGCTGGCTGGCATGCCAGGCTCCAGGAAGTCTGGATGGGTCTGCCCCGGTGGTGAGTGGGAGATTAGCATGAGTGATGTGTGGGAGGAGTGTACCTGTGTCCTGGATGGGCTGGGTTTTCCCCACACAATGCTGGCTCCGCCCCCCTGTGGTGTGACTGATGTCCCTAGCCCTGCCAGTGAAAGAAAGGGGTGGTTGGGCCATCAGGGGTACTCAAGAACCAGCTGCAACTGGTTTCTCCCCCACCCTGCACCGTCAGACAAAGGAATGTACTGTATAAAAATGGGGCTGTGTCCCCACAGAAGTTGTTCTTGTTCCAGGATCCTGAGGGGGCTGCTGTTGCTGCTGCTGGGCCAGAGGACCGCCACTTGGGGTGTCTCCCTGCCTGGAGACCCAGTGTGCTGGCTCTGGGCCCAGCCTTGCCCCCTGCCCTTGAAAGGACTTTTGCTGGGCTTGTTGGCCCCTAGCGCCTGGGAGCGCTTTTGATTGCCTTTTAGCGCTTAAGAGCGCTTTATTTTGCTTGCAGCGCTTGGGAGCGCTGTGGTCACCCCTTTAGCGCTAAGGAGCGCTTTGCCTGCATAGCGAGTGCCCACCTCGCTTATTTTGGTTAATTTGCCCCCTGGCAGGTGCCCACCCCGCCAGGGACCTGGCCGCTATATTTTAAGTTTACCTCGAGGGAGCCCACTCCTCGGTAAACTCATCCCCCGCCTACGAGTGCCTGGAACGGGCCGCCGCGCTGCCCGCGACGACCCGGAAGTGGCTGTCCGGCCGGCCAATCCGAGCGCGACCTGACGGAAAGCCCGCCCCCGCGACCCGGAAGTCAGGCGGGCCGGGGACAGGACATAGAGGCAAACCGGAAGCTGACGGGAGTCCACCCCGTGCTCCGGTGCAAGAAGGGAGAAGAAGTGTCCAGACGCCAGCGCCGGCTCCAGCAGGGCTCTCCTGAGAAGGGGGAGAGCCCGCCTAGGCACCTGGGGAGCAGAGCGGAGATTGAGGAAATCCGCCCGCCCCAAGCTGAGTTCACCGCCGCCGACCCCTCCGGAGTCCCTGTGCTGCACACCGGTGAGTGGAGCTGACCGGGAGGAGGGGGAGTGAGGCCGAAGCCCCGTGGTAGTTGTGAAGAGTGTGGGCCTTCCTGGGTAACCAAGTCCCCCCCCTAGGGGGCTCCCACATTGCGGCTGCATTCTTGTGAAGAGCCTGCGAGGCTCAGGGCAGCAGTTGTTTTCACGTGCCCCAGAGGCTCAGGGGGCATTTGGTGTCTGTGGTGGAGTGGCCCCAGAAGGCCCCACCTTGCCCCCACCTTGTTGTGAGCCCGGAGAAAAGGCTTAAGGGGCACATCTTCAGTTAAAAGCCCACGAGGGGCTCAGGCGCATTATGGTTGGCGAGCCAGAGAGGCTCCAGCGAGTGGGAGCATTTCCTTGGAGCCACGAGGTGCCCCGAGGGCATCAGTTGTTTTGAAGAGCCCAGAGAGGCTTGTGAGTCCCACATTGTTGTTTAGAGCCCTGAGAGGCTCAGAGGGGACATTCTATTGCTTCAGAGCCTGGAAGGCTCCAACGTTGACCTCAAACATTGTTGCACCAGTTGCCCAGCACTTTGTGGGCAACTGCTCCGTTTAGGCCCCCCTGACATTGGACACAGGGCGTCCTAGCCCCAACAAGGCCAGAGGGCCTAGGGACAGTCACAGGTGGTGACTTACGTGAGTTTGGCGCAATTGTACTTTCTCTGCACCTCTGAATGTATTGTTTATGCGTCATGTGCCTTTACACCTCTGAATGAATGTCATGCATTGCATCATGTGTATGTTCTTACACCCCTACAGGTATTGTGATACATAGGTGGTTGTTTTCTCCCTAGTACAGGTGGTGCTAGTGAGGTCCTGGTTACCAGTAGATACTGGTTGTGTGCTATTTTGTGCTAAAGTAAATTTATATTTTACCTTCTAAGTGCTATTTCTGAAAGTGCTACTTCTGATTCCTGACAGTGGTCCAGGTGGCCCTGTCTTGTACATATCCCTTGTAAATTCTGCCCGTGCCTCTGGCACATTGTAAAGTGTGTGTTTTATCTAATGTGTTTTGGTGTAATACAAAGGCTATTTTTTATATAACCTTGTGTGGAGTTTCCTTTGTGGTGGGCCTTGGGTGTTGTTGCTGGGGTGCGCGCGCAAATACTTAACTCATATCGCCTCCAAGTTTAGCCTTGCTGCTCGCGCCACGTTACCTAGAGGGCGAGTAGGGGTTATCTTGGCGTGTAACTCCCTTGCCCTGACCTTGGGAATGGTGATCCCTGACTGACCTCGGCGCGAGTCTTGGCCAGCCAGGGTCCCGTTTCTAACATTGGCGGCAAGCGGTGAGGATGAGAATTTGTGTTTGCGTTGTACCACAGTGGCGACAGGCCACATTACAAAACTCTGCATTTTAGATGACCACATTTTAGGGGATATTATTGTTTTTGAAGTTCCATTACTTTCTCCTCCTGAAGGTATCATTGTGCAATTGTGTCCAGTACATTTGTTCCCCTGCCCCGCGCCCAGAGTTTGGTACCTGTGTCACGTGTGGTCAGGTTGAGGAATCAGGGGTGGTAGAAACTGCCTTACCAGTCCGAGGGGGGGGTTGTGTGTGAATGAATGGTGTGTGGCACTAGGCAAGTGAGTGTGAGTTCTCTGGGAGAGAGAGCTTACTGAACCTTTGTGAATTTTGTACTCCTGTCTTAAGCTCAGACCCTTAGGTTCGCTGTGTGATCTTGTCTCTAGAACGTCCTGCCAAGATGGAGCTTGTGTTTGATCTCAGTGATCTAGTTTGGTATAATACGCAGGAGTTGGAAGGGTTCTGTAGAGAGAGAGACATAGGGGTGGATGGGTCAGATACTAAGTACGAACTTAGGAGCTACCTGGTCCGATGGTGTAAGGAACAAAGGGATCTTGAGCGCAGTGAGGAAAGGGTCCGGGCCTCACACCAGGAGGGTGGTGGGTCTGTGGGGAGCCCTGAAGATTCAGAAGAGGAGGAAGAAAATGATAGCACAGGGACGCCAGCAGATAGTGAGGACCCCATAGATAGGGAGTCCCTTGCTGGGTCCAGCGCAGGAGGCAGCGCCTCATCCCTTTCCCTGTCCCCAGAGGAGCTGGAAGATAGGAGGAGAGAAAGGGAGCACCAGCTGGCCTTAGAGAAGCTCAGGTTAGAGCATACCCAGGCTATGGCGCAGCTGGAGGTTAAGAAGCAACAGCTAGAGACTGAGAGGGTCTTAGCGCAGGAAAGGATGGAGGAGGCTGAGAGGGCCTCCACCAGAGGCAAAGTAGCTCTGGAGGGTAGACTATCCCCTGCGCGCAGTGTTGATTGTCTGGATTCCCCAGGGAGGGTTGAGTCCAGTGGTGGCAGCTATATAGACTTCAGTGCAGGAAGTCCCAGTCCACGTCCCCAACGTAAGGTACCTTGTTCCCAAGAGGAGGAGAACAGGTTGAAGTTCAGGAACCTTAGGAAACCACCCCACCAGGAGTGGAAGTATTTTGTGGATGACTGTTCTGATGCAATGTGGGAGTGGCTGGAGGCTAGCTCGGATGAGGAGAGGGACGGAGTACTGGATATGTTCCTCAAAGAGCAGTTGCTCAGTGTTGTTTGTCCAGAGTTGCGCCAGCACCTGTTGAAGTCTGAGCACTTTAGTCCTTGGGCGCTTGCTGAGGAAGCAGAGCGCTGGGAAAGTGCTAGAGGTTCTCTAGAGTCATTGGTGAGTGACTCCAAAAGTAGTGGTTCAGGTATCCTCCAGCCCAGCGTGGTGGAGGAGGCTCAGTGTAGCCCAGCTAGGTCCCAGGATAGCGAGGAGAGTGTAGGGGCTCACTGCCTGGCTCAGTGGAGCAGGAGTGAGGGGGAGACCGAGGTTCCCCAGACGCCCGAAGCCCTGCCTCAGGACTTGGATGGTTTCTGTAGGGAACACCAGGTTGGGGACCTAGGCTGTCCTGTTAGTCCATTTGAGGAAGATCTCCTAGTGAGTAGAGGACCTGGAGCGTCTGTAACCAGAGCTCCTGTGGTTCTAGAGTCTGGCAGTACCGCTCCGGTAGGGAGGGTACAGGAGTCCAGCGTGAGGAGTGATTGGGGGAGTTCCCCAGTGGAAGAACCAGTGGGTCAGGGACTACCCAGTTGGGCTAGGATCCCGTGTAGTGACCATGGTGACACCACTTCTGTGCTGGGGGATCTTTGCGCACTGTCAGGTGGACAGGAGGCGGGAGATCTGCGCCAGGCAGACAGTCACACAACATATGTGTCATTTGTTAGCCTCAGGGGGATGGTGTGTGAATCCCCAGAAGTCCTGGAGTGCCAGGCAATTGTTCCACCGAAGGTTTTAGACCAGAGGTTGGAAGGCCAGGTTCAGGATCAGCCTGACCTGAAGGGTAGGACGACTGTAACCAGTGTCCTGACCGGTTCTTCTTCCAGAGGAACTTCTCCAGTTGGGAGAGGGCAGACCTCTGGAAGGGGGTGCAGAGGGTGGGAGAGCCCACCTCTGACCCCGGTGCAGCCTGAGGGGTTAAACCCTGGGTTGGAGTGGCGCTGTAAGGGTACCCCTCGCAGGAGGAGGAGGAACCCTAGAAGAAGAGGTAGGGGGAGGAGAGCCTTCCCTGGGACTCCTGGTCCGCCTGAGGTTGTAGACCAAAGGCTGGTGAACCAGTGGCAGTCTAGTCCTGTCTTGCAGACAGGGAGAGTGGAGAATGGATACTATGTGCCAGGGGTTACTACCCCCCGCTCTGCGAATTGGCAAGGACCGGCGGCACCTGGGTGGCCCAGGGCCTGGTCCTGGCCGCGGACAGCTGAGGAGTACCAGTGGGGTAGCCCAGTTGGTCCTTACAGTAGCTTTAGAAGGAACCCTAGGGGTTCACCGTGGCATAGAACAGGAGGGTGTCCCGGCAGTGGCGGGCCTGCGTCCGTGTTCTATCGCCCCAAGCAGGGAAGTCCATCACGGTGGTGATTGTTCTACCCTGCGTTTTGGCTGGAAGGGGGTTGTGTTGGACTTGGCCCTTATGGCAGGTTCACCCCTAAACTTTTTGCTTGTAATGGTGACCTGGTGATGGTGATTTTTGGGTTCTGCGCACTTTCACTGTGTCCCAGTGGAAAGTGCGTGCGCACTCTGAGTGCATGTGCTGAGCTAGGCCTGCCCGCCCATAGGAATGCATGGGGAATGTATGTGTCCCTGGTAGTTCCTGATGCGTGGGGTGTACAGGCTTGAGTCTGGTATGTGTGAACTCGTGAGAGTGAATGCTGCGAGATGGTGTATGCAGCATGTATGTGTCTAGTAGGGAAGCGCCATTTCTAGACATGGCTGTACGTGTGCTGTGAGGGTGCTGTCGTGTGATTGGCTGGAGCTGGCTGGCATGCCAGGCTCCAGGAAGTCTGGATGGGTCTGCCCCGGTGGTGAGTGGGAGATTAGCATGAGTGATGTGTGGGAGGAGTGTACCTGTGTCCTGGATGGGCTGGGTTTTCCCCACACAATGCTGGCTCCGCCCCCCTGTGGTGTGACTGATGTCCCTAGCCCTGCCAGTGAAAGAAAGGGGTGGTTGGGCCATCAGGGGTACTCAAGAACCAGCTGCAACTGGTTTCTCCCCCACCCTGCACCGTCAGACAAAGGAATGTACTGTATAAAAATGGGGCTGTGTCCCCACAGAAGTTGTTCTTGTTCCAGGATCCTGAGGGGGCTGCTGTTGCTGCTGCTGGGCCAGAGGACCGCCACTTGGGGTGTCTCCCTGCCTGGAGACCCAGTGTGCTGGCTCTGGGCCCAGCCTTGCCCCCTGCCCTTGAAAGGACTTTTGCTGGGCTTGTTGGCCCCTAGCGCCTGGGAGCGCTTTTGATTGCCTTTTAGCGCTTAAGAGCGCTTTATTTTGCTTGCAGCGCTTGGGAGCGCTGTGGTCACCCCTTTAGCGCTAAGGAGCGCTTTGCCTGCATAGCGAGTGCCCACCTCGCTTATTTTGGTTAATTTGCCCCCTGGCAGGTGCCCACCCCGCCAGGGACCTGGCCGCTATATTTTAAGTTTACCTCGAGGGAGCCCACTCCTCGGTAAACTCATCCCCCGCCTACGAGTGCCTGGAACGGGCCGCCGCGCTGCCCGCGACGACCCGGAAGTGGCTGTCCGGCCGGCCAATCCGAGCGCGACCTGACGGAAAGCCCGCCCCCGCGACCCGGAAGTCAGGCGGGCCGGGGACAGGACATAGAGGCAAACCGGAAGCTGACGGGAGTCCACCCCGTGCTCCGGTGCAAGAAGGGAGAAGAAGTGTCCAGACGCCAGCGCCGGCTCCAGCAGGGCTCTCCTGAGAAGGGGGAGAGCCCGCCTAGGCACCTGGGGAGCAGAGCGGAGATTGAGGAAATCCGCCCGCCCCAAGCTGAGTTCACCGCCGCCGACCCCTCCGGAGTCCCTGTGCTGCACACCGGTGAGTGGAGCTGACCGGGAGGAGGGGGAGTGAGGCCGAAGCCCCGTGGTAGTTGTGAAGAGTGTGGGCCTTCCTGGGTAACCAAGTCCCCCCCCTAGGGGGCTCCCACATTGCGGCTGCATTCTTGTGAAGAGCCTGCGAGGCTCAGGGCAGCAGTTGTTTTCACGTGCCCCAGAGGCTCAGGGGGCATTTGGTGTCTGTGGTGGAGTGGCCCCAGAAGGCCCCACCTTGCCCCCACCTTGTTGTGAGCCCGGAGAAAAGGCTTAAGGGGCACATCTTCAGTTAAAAGCCCACGAGGGGCTCAGGCGCATTATGGTTGGCGAGCCAGAGAGGCTCCAGCGAGTGGGAGCATTTCCTTGGAGCCACGAGGTGCCCCGAGGGCATCAGTTGTTTTGAAGAGCCCAGAGAGGCTTGTGAGTCCCACATTGTTGTTTAGAGCCCTGAGAGGCTCAGAGGGGACATTCTATTGCTTCAGAGCCTGGAAGGCTCCAACGTTGACCTCAAACATTGTTGCACCAGTTGCCCAGCACTTTGTGGGCAACTGCTCCGTTTAGGCCCCCCTGACATTGGACACAGGGCGTCCTAGCCCCAACAAGGCCAGAGGGCCTAGGGACAGTCACAGGTGGTGACTTACGTGAGTTTGGCGCAATTGTACTTTCTCTGCACCTCTGAATGTATTGTTTATGCGTCATGTGCCTTTACACCTCTGAATGAATGTCATGCATTGCATCATGTGTATGTTCTTACACCCCTACAGGTATTGTGATACATAGGTGGTTGTTTTCTCCCTAGTACAGGTGGTGCTAGTGAGGTCCTGGTTACCAGTAGATACTGGTTGTGTGCTATTTTGTGCTAAAGTAAATTTATATTTTACCTTCTAAGTGCTATTTCTGAAAGTGCTACTTCTGATTCCTGACAGTGGTCCAGGTGGCCCTGTCTTGTACATATCCCTTGTAAATTCTGCCCGTGCCTCTGGCACATTGTAAAGTGTGTGTTTTATCTAATGTGTTTTGGTGTAATACAAAGGCTATTTTTTATATAACCTTGTGTGGAGTTTCCTTTGTGGTGGGCCTTGGGTGTTGTTGCTGGGGTGCGTGCGCAAATACTTAACTCATATCGCCTCCAAGTTTAGCCTTGCTGCTCGCGCCACGTTACCTAGAGGGCGAGTAGGGGTTATCTTGGCGTGTAACTCCCTTGCCCTGACCTTGGGAATGGTGATCCCTGACTGACCTCGGCGCGAGTCTTGGCCAGCCAGGGTCCCGTTTCTAACAGCTGGTATTTTGTTCTCCTTAGTACATACTTTTAACAGTACTGTTCTACAGCTGTCCCAAAGACCCCTGACCGATAACTAAAGCAAACAAACACAGGAAGGACATACTATAAATGAATACTGTTAATTATATTTCAAGCTTTACTTAACAATCGGGTCCTTTGCAGAATCTTAAAACTTAATCAGTGGCTGGTACCTTTCTCTAGGAAAGGTAGCAACCGTAATTGAGACTGGGGATAAATGTACGAGCTGCTGATTTTATGATTTTGGAAGTTACTGCTCAATGAATGCTTGCCACCAGAGGTCAGAGTAAATCAGTACAACTGCAGTAGCAGTTACAGCATGCAATAATCCCACCAGGAATTAACTGCTAAACCCAGTGAATGGTGATTGTAATTTGCTGACCGTGGGCGAATAAGTTAAGAAATTCCTGTGCAGAGACCTTCTCGTTCAGTTTAATAAAAAAAAAAAAGGCCATGGCAATTCGAACAAGCATCAAGATCAAATGAATTGCACAGAAAGTGCAGGTTATAATCTGTATTTCAATGTTACACTTCTCTCTTTGCAAATTTGACAGCTCTAAAGTTTGTTTGAAACCACATATTAGTGGCGTGGCTTAGTAGAGGATCATGGCTGACGCGTGAGCTGAGAGCTCCGCACCAGCCCGCTTTTTATCCTCGTAAATCACACAGCCACTCTTGGCGACCTCCTGGGAGCAGTGTGCCCAGGGGTGCATCCGGACGGGAAATGAGGCTCGTCTGTGCCGCTGGCCGAGACCAGCAACTTTGTGAGGAGCTTGTAGCGAAGGCCGAGGTAATGGCGGCCACGGGAGAGTGGCCTGAGCGCCCATCCACGTATGGCACTGGGCTCTAGTCGGGCGCCCACTGCTGCACTTGGGGACTGAGGAGCGGCCTGGGGCGAGGAGGCGCGTGGGGCGGAGAAGACCCTCGCAAGCAAAGGCAGACGCTGCAGCTGAGAGGCAAGATCCGAGCACCAATGTGGCAAAGTAGGCACCCACAGGCTCGCTGTGCGGCAAGGCAGCGGCTCTGGGGCACCGTCTGCTAAGCTGGACTGCCTCTCTGGATCCGTGGTGCGGACCTAATACACAGAGGGACGCGGCAGCACCGGAGGCTATTGCCAGAGACGGCTCATTGGCAGGTCATAGTGCATCAGTGGGACTGGGGGTTTTGCGGCTGGCAGAGCCCCAGCGAATTGGACCCACAGGTGATGTTGGGTGCCGTGGTGGCCCCCACGCCCCTAAATTCAAACCGCAGCTGGACTGGGTGGCAGGAGTGCGGCAGAGCTGGACACAGCTGGCCGGGGCCGTGTAGCAGTGAGCATCGGCGAAGCCAACGCAGTGAGCGGCACAGGCCTGCTTGGGTGACCCTCTGCATGGTCCTTGGCCCTTAACGTATCGGCCCCAGGGAGGAGGCACGGGCTGCGGTCCCGAAGTGAGCTTGACTGGCACGGCTCCCCCAACGACCCCATCTGCTAGGAATGCAGGGAGATTGGACTGGAGCGGTAGCCGGCTGCTGCCTCTGCGCTTTTGTGGCGCACTTAGTGGGCCTATACCAGGTGGTGTGGCGGTGGGCCCGATGCGCTGGGCAGCGGGCATGAACTTGACACACGCCTGATCCTTTCTGGGGTGCAAGTGGCGGACATCACCCCGAAGGGCTGACCACCTGCAGTGTGCTGGGTGTAACACAGGGCTGGACCTCCGTGTTGGAGCGCTCTTTGCGGACCCTTACTGCCTGCCGGGACCAGGGAGGCACCCGTAAACCCCAAGAGGGAGCCTGTGTGGAGTTGGGCTGCAACCACACGCCTAACCCTGGGTGTGGCCGGAGGATCGTCTGGATGGTCTGTGGGGCATTGCCGGGATTATAGGGTGGTGACGGAGGCAGCCTGAAGCGATAACACACCGGATCACCTGGTGGAGTGCGCCACGGGAGACAGTGAGACGGGGAATCCAGTGCACTGGCAGAGTTTGTAGACTGTGGGACTTTGTCGATCATGATTAGCTTGGGCAAGGATAGCCCAGTGGGGCCTGAATGGGGCTGTTGGCCTAGAGGAAGAGCGGCATACAGGGCCCGTGACGCGTAGCAAGACCACAGGGAAAGTTAGGAGGTGGCCCGGGCCGGCAGTGAAGACTGAATTGAGGTGACAAAGGCCTAGGTTCCTTGTTGGCCCTCGTCTACAGGGCGCCCTGAACCCACTACACACCGTCAGGCGGAGGCATTGCCTTGGACTAATGAGACCTCGGCATCATAGGCAAACCTAGAGGCCGCCAGACCGGGTCCCTTGAAGATCCAGAAGACAGTACCCAGGAACAGTCGCAAACTACTCCTGAAGACCCGGTACAACAACAACTCAGTCAAATACCGGAGGCCATAGCGGACATGAAGGTTACCTTCCACCAAGATATCAGCACTGTTGGGGTGGGGCTCAGTCTGCTGCGGGAAGAACATGAGAAATTGTCGGAGAGGGTTAAAGAGTCTTGAGTTTAATGTTGCGGAACTAGCACCTGCGCAAAAGGTACTAGAGCAGCAGATGGGTGACCTTACGGACAGGGTCTGTTAGCTGGAACGCAGGGCTGAAGACGCCGACGGGCGCAATAGAAGAAACAACATCAGAGTCCTCGCCCTGACAGTTGGGACGGAAGGAGGCGATAGTGTGCCTTTCTTGGAATGCTGGCTTAGGAGTGTGGTGGCACCAGGTCAGTCTGCCTTCCAAACACTGGAGAGGGCCCATAGGGTGCCTGCCAAGCCGTTGGCCACGGGGAGTCCTTCGAGAGCTGTGGTGGCCCACCTGCTTCACTTCCGGGACAGAGACCTTCTCATGCAAAAGGCAAGAGCAGAGGGCCCTTTCACTGTAGACAATAGCAAGGTGTCTCTTTTTCCGGACCATATGTTGGAGGTGCAGAGGAAGCAGGCCTCCTACCTGGAGGTCAAGAAGGTACTGAGATAAGAGGGCCTCCAATACTCTGATGTTCCAGGTTCGAATGCGTATAATGTTGGAGGGGAACACTCAGTACTTTGATTGTCCCAAAGATGCCTGGGTCTGGCTGGAGGCCTTCAAGGGTGAGACCCCACGGGACAGGGGTTCTGGAGTCATCGGGCGGAAGGCCACAGACTCTGGGGAACGCTTGAGATGACAACCTCATAGCGGGACCTCAAAGAAACCATGATCATCCCATACCGAGAAGGAGAGAGCTGAGGCGGCACTGATGCAGGGTCGGAGCCCTGCCCCGGAGGCAGAGGCCAGCTCCTCAAGAGAGACAGAGGGCAATGAAATGGACACTTTCCACAGTGATAGTGTGAAGATGCCAGTGGTGACGCCAAATACTGCGGACAATATTCTTTTATATACTTGGTAAGCTAAGGAGACTATAACACTTAAAGGGGCGCTGACCCGCAGGTGGCTGTTCTAGGCCCCACTGCTTCTTTAGATATGCGGCTGGTGCGCTCTACTTGATGGGAGCCTCTTTCTCTAACTTTGCTAGGCTAACCCCCGGTGAGTGCTGTACTAGGTTAGGGCCTCATTTAGTACTAAATTGTTTCACATGATGTTTGGGCGGCCAACCGTTGTCAGACTGCACTGGGGTCGGGGAGTTGACCATCACATGGGTCCTTTTTTTTTTTTTGTTTTTCACTGCTTGCTGAGGGGTAGGACGGTACGAGATTGGGGGGGTGTTGGGGGAGGGCCCATTTTCGCAATGCTGTTTGGTGACACTCAACATGAATGGCAGAGGCTCGGAGTATTATTCGGTTCCTAACATGGAACATCAGGGGAATGGGGTCTATGGCTAAACACCATAACATATATTCATACCAGAGGCGTAGGGACATCCATATAGCGTTCCTTCAGGAAACCCACTTGAATAGTGAGGAAGCTGGGAAGCTGAAACGGCGATGGAGGGGCCAGGTCTTCGCGACCACCTGCTCGGCCTTTGCCAGGGGGGTGCTGATCTGGGTCAAGCCAGGAGTCCCTTTTGCTGTTGAACAGTTGCGGCTGGATGTAGGAAGCCGATAGATACTGTTAACAGGGAGGCTGGCGGGTCAGGAGGTCACCCTAGGTAATATTTACGTTCCTAACCAGGACCAGGTTGGCTTTTTGGACTCCTTCTCTGTTGTATTGGCTGGAAGCCTGAGGGGGCAACCTGATTCTTGGGGGTGGGAGGGGGGACTTCAATTGTGTTGCGGACGTAGTCGCTGACCGGTCACACCCTCCCTTGATGGGGTCTCAGCACGCTGCACAGCCTTGGGGTTCAGTGCATGGATCACGCACTGGGGACTCGAAGACACTTGGAGGTTACAACACAACAGTCACAAGTAGTTCTCGCTAGTACACCAAGTGCATACATGATTGGATACATTCCTGTGCTTACCACCTTTAATGGCTCTATCCAACTTACAGAAAATTTAGGGCGCACATTGTCAGATCACAGCCTGTTAATCACACATCAACCCGTGGGTCGTTGCCCCCCAATTCCCACATGGAAACTTAATCCGGCATTGCTTGAGGACAATCCCTTTCGCACATCATTGCATACACTCCTAGACACTTACTTCCCCATCAACACAGCATCCTCCTCCCAGGTGACTTGGGAGGCATTTAAGGTGGTAGTGTGTGGCCATTGTATGGGACAGGCAATGGGAGCTTATAGGGAGCTCTGTTGGGAAATCTTAAACCTGGAGGGGAGCATCCGCAGCTTAGATAACGCTCAAGGCACTGACAATGCTGCCCGAGTGGCATTGCAGGATTCACAGGCAAAATATAATGATGCTCTGGGGCGGCTGCGCTGTTATAATCACAAGGACTACCTTGACAAAGTGCAGAGGGAGGAAGGAAAAGCGGGCCGTCTTTTAGCTCGGTTAATCAGACCTGAATTAGGGGGATCTCCCATCACACAACTGGGCCTAGACACCGTGGAGTTGGTGTATGACCCGGATGAGATTAACAATTATTTTCTAACACACTACGAATACCCATACACGACCCAAACGCGGCTCCCCTGCCTGTTGTAAAAGACTATCAGGAGCCTCTGCCCCTCCGGGTGTTAGAGGAAGAGATCAGGAAGAACTGGGGGAACCTATAAACCTGCAGGAAATCAAAGCAGCCATCCATGCATTAGCGGATGGCCTCCTGGTGGTATTTGATCAATATTTCACGGATACGTTAGTGCTGCACTTGGTCAGGTTGTATGCAGACGCGTATAAAGCTGGGGAGCTGCCCAGCTCCACCCAGACAGCCCTGGTGATCCCCCTCCCAAAAACTAAGAAGCCAGATGCTAGTGTTAAGAACTACAGACCCCTCTCCATGCTTAACATGGATCTTAAGATCCTACGTAAGGTCCTGGCCGGTAGGTTAGTCCCGCACATGACGACATTGATACACCCTGATCAGAATCGGTTTATCCCTTCACGCAACACCTATTATAATCTTCGCAAGCTGTACTCTATTCTCCATCGCTTGGCTGCCCCGACCCACCACCAGGCTGCGGTGCTCTCTGTCGATCGAGAAAAAGCTTTTGACACCATGGGATGGGAATATATATTTGAGGTGATGCTGCGCAAGGGCCTGGGATAAGAATGGGTGCAGCTCTTGTACCGCAAGGGTCAGAACAGGCAGAACAATCTCCAGAGAATATAGGGTATCAACAGCCCCCAGCGCCTAGAGACCCTTAAGGGTGATTGTGCGCTTTACAAATGTGGATTATTATTATCTCGGGGGACTAGACAGGGGTGTCCCCCTTCTGTTTGCCCTGGCAATCGAGCCCCTTGCGGAGAGACTATTCCAGGGAGGAGATGGGATCCGATTGGCTATCGAAGGGCGAACGCACCATGTTTCCTGTTGAAATACCTGGGAGTGCATCATAACTAGAATTCAGTCATTGCAAGGCAGTAACAACAGCCCTTTGATAGAGGATGGAAAAAAAAACCCTCGTCCTCATTGGGTTATCAGCCATTCTAAATGACCACTACGCAGCACAGGCCAGAACATCTTTTGCAGAGGTCGTTGATGGGGTTTGGAGAATGAGGGGAAGGTGCAGTCTGTAGACATGAAGAACATTTGCAGCAGAAGGATCCGCACACACTATATTTTCAGACACAAATTAAGTCACAGGAATCATGATGATGTAACTTCGAGAGGCACAACCCAGCACACCATGTATTGCCTTTTCTCTCCCACAATGCAAAGGCAAGTGTGCAAATTGCCAACCCTGGAAAAAGTAGAGGGTGATTTGTACTTTGTCTTTTGGCAGACCGCACGTTAGACAAACAGTGGCAAAGCCAATAGGTCTGGTTTTATTTTGCCAACATGTGTAAACACTGGTATTTACATCTACTGCATTAACAAATGCTGTTTATTAAAATAAAGTCAAACCTACTGGATTTGACAAGGCTGGGGAATAAGTGGCAAAAATATTTCTTTTTGTATCAAATGCACATAGAAAATAAAGAATTGCATGTGACAAACAGTGTAATGCTTCTGTGTACTTTTCAGATGTAAAATAGTCCCTCATGCATTCCAATAGAAGCCCTTCACATAAGGCAGAATGGTACAGCTAACAGTCTTAACCCTATCCATGCTGATGACTGAACCGCTCCGTCATCAGCCGCGGTGGCACTGTGCTGATGACGGAGCGGTTCCGTCATGGCCCAGGCCGCCGTGCCTGTGCGACGCTGATTTCGCGCCTGCGCGGCGCGTTCTATTGTGCGGGCGGGGCCATGACAGAACCGCTCCGTCATGAGCACAGCTCAGCCGCGGGTGGTGACAGAGCGGTTCAGTCACCAGCATGCGCCCGCCACGCGGCCCTCCCGCCCCCTTAGCGCTGTGATGGAATAGCTGCCGCAGCGAAGGGGTTAAGTGAGAAGAGAAATACTTATCTAGATAAAGCCAAAGCCTACTATATGCATTCTTTTAAGAACGGGTAACAGTAGGTATTAAATTAAAGCCAGACCTAAAACAGTGAAACAAAAGTTGCGTGACTGTTTTTTCAAATGAACACTTCTTCCCACATATTCCTCTTAAAAAAAACTATGCCGTAAACAAAACTTACACTGGCAATAACTCTCACCTTTAATGTGTATTACAGGGAAAAAGAGCATAAAACAAGTTAGAGTGTCCAAAAAGAAAATATTTATCATAACATGGCAGAGAGATCATAGTGGCCGAGTGCACACACTGCTAGAACCTGTGTTGGACCTCACAGTCACGGGTTCAGATCCTGGAGGGTTAACTCTCAGTCTTTCATCCCTTTTAGGTCGATAAACTTAGTACCTTTGTGTTAGACACGGTCCTTCTTAGGAGATTGCCCCCCAAAACATTTAGTTTTTCTTCCAGGGTTTTGGGGATTCTCTTTTTATGGTCTTAGGACTCTGGGCACTTCCCACTGTAATCCAGTGTTTAAGTGCATGCACCCTTCCTACGCTTGCTAGGAAGTGATGCTTACTTGATTGGTTTAGGTGCTTGTGATTAGACGCCTGGTCTGGCCTCTAGAGAGGACCCAGAGGCATGCCCCAGGGGGACCAGTCCGCTTCAGGCTGTGCAGGCCACTGTTTCATGACTTCAAGATGATTGTCCGACGTACAACAGGGAGGTTTGTTTGGTACTGGAAGTGGAAGAAGACACCTGAAGATGGAGAATCAAGGACAACAACGCAGAAGAAAGACTGGGCGATGGTGTGCAGACACGAGGACCAGAAGAGGCGAACCAGGGAAATCGAGACGAGCCCTCGGGTGACAGGAAGGTCTTGAGGCAGGAGGAGAGTATGTGACACGAGCAGGAGCAACCACTGACAATGCGAGAGTCGGGCGGCATCGAGAGAACCCCAGGGAAAGGCAACGTGGATGAGACCACCATGTCTCAAGGACAGTCACAGCCGCAGGCGAGTACAATAGGGGGCTTTGTGGTGAGTTGCTTGGTCGGCTCGCAATATAACAATAGGATGCAGCTGTAATGGCATGGTGTGCCTGATAACTAATGCCCTAAGGAAATCACTTATTTGCACGGGGAAGGAAGGGAAGCACTGTGAACAGCTACTCACAGGTAGAGGACCGGAAGTTAATTCCTCACCCTTTTTAGCTGCTTTTGTTAGAATTGGGGGTCTCTGGTTGGCGCAAGTTTTCTCTTGAAACAAGCAGAGACCCTCCTCTAAGTCAGGGCGAAGGATGACCCCTTAGAAGTACCCTTGCTCACCCTCTAGGTGCGTGGCGTGAGCAGCCAATGCTATTCTTCAGGCGTTTCTGGGTTAAGCGTTTGTAATCACACACACAGTAAATGTACCAATCCCCCCACAAATGGACACCAGGCTGTGGTTATCAAAATACGGTTTCTTTATATAAAAATATATCTGGCAGGCAAGTATTCATCACAAGACCAATATAACGTTTCTAACTTAGGCCACAAGATTGTAAATAGGCAAGTGTTCTCTTTGGATTAACAGCTGCTTCCTGTTAGTTTCTTTGGCAAGGGTGATACTCCTTTTAAAAATGCTTCTCCTGTACTTTTAGGTGCCTTAGGCCAGCTGGGCGCTTCGTAGCGCTTCGGTGTGCTCTGAACGGGAGACATCACCGCACCCCACCAAGTCTCATGCATCACGCGTGAGCCGAGTAAGCGGCGTACAGCTTTGCGAGGAAGATACGAAGCGTACAGTTCAGCTCCAGTCATACGCTGCGCACAGCGGTGCGAAGTACAGTTCAAGTCTAAAGGTGGGAAGCATACAGTTCCAAGGCAGAGTGCGACGCAAGCAGCTCACCCGGCCCTACGATGCGCACAGTAGCGTACAGTCTTGCACGGGGAGATACGAAACGCCCAGTTCTTTGAAATATGAATCGCACAATCCCTTGCTGGCAATACAAAGCGCACAGGCAGTGATTACGTGCTGAAGTACGGGGAAGTCAGGCGTTGCGGACCCCGAGTCCGGTGTGCACTGTACCTTTGTTTTCCTGATGATTTCAGCGAAGGCGGGAGCGGGCGCACGGTGGCTCTAGGCAGGGCGAGGCCGGCGTCCGATCTTAGTGGGGTCTGCTCTCTGGATCTTTAGGTCCAGTGGGTCTTCAAGCGGGAGCGTGGGGGGCACACCAGCGAGCCTCCAGTGGTGAGGTGACCGGGCGGCCTGACACAGCGGGGGAAGAGTTGCTCAGCGGAGCGGGGCTCTTCCTCGGCGGGACCGGCCAAACAGCAACGGTCACGGCCTCAAGGAGGGGCTGGGGGGCACCAGGGTCACCGCTCCAGCGGGGCAGAAATCCTCACAGTTACCTGCAGACGAGCAGGGAGCAGGTTGAGCCAGATGATCCTGTGGCTCAGGTCAGGGGGCAAGCTCAGTCAAGCCCTTGGAGAAAGGTTCAGCACAAGTCTACAAAGTCTTTTCAGCAAGTCCTCTCCTCTCCTTCCTCAGCAAGGCAATCAGCAGGCCAGTCCTTCCAGCGTCTTCTTCTCCTTCTAGTTGGGCAAAGGTTCGTTGTGGGAAACAAGATCTACAATAAGCATCTGAGCTCTTGTGCATTTGGGGCCAATAGAAGTGGGTGACAAGCCTGTCATAGTTCTTGTCCATCCCCAAATGTCCTGCTAAAGGCACATTGTGAGCCAGCCCCATTAGGAAGGCTCTGAACTTCTGGGGTACCACCAGCGCACGGGCTGACCAAGGTTCAGCAACCTTAGGCTCTGAATATAGGTCATTCTCCCAGTACACATGTGATCCAGACTGAACACCATTGGCCTGGTCTGCAGCCTGCTGTCGCATACCCACGAGAGAAGGGCATTCTTTCTGCTCCCTGCAGAATTCCTCCCTGAAGGGGCCTCCTTCTTGCTGCCAATGGGTCAGCTCAGGCAGGTCCCCCAGTTCAGCAATCTGTTCCCCTGTAGGCTCCAGGGCATCCCCCTGAAGGTCTGCTTCCTCCTGGACCGTGGGAACTTAAGGGGCCGGTTTCCCGCGCCCCCTGCGCCTTCTCCCTAAGGCCGGTTCCTGGGCCTCTCCTTCAGGCCCCAGGATCTCTTGAGCACCCCTACTGGCTGCCATTGACCGGGTGGTCATGCACGCCCAGTCAGGTAGGCCCACCATCCTCAGGTGAGTCGTCTTCTCCACCTTTCCCCAAGGGGAGTTCTCCAGATCATTCCCTAGCAAACAGTCTCCAGGCATGGCCGTTCTCACACAAACCTGCAGAGTACCAGAGACACCCCCCCCCCACACACACACTCAAAGGGAACTTGAGCCATCGGACACTGACTCTCTGAGTTGTCAGCATTGTTAACCCTACAGTAGGCATGGGGTACAACCTGCTCTTGAGACACCAGGTGCTGCCTCACTGCAGTCACACTGGCTCCTGTATCTCTAAGAGCCTCAGCTTTTTTACCATTGATGGTCACCACCTGCCCATATTTCTTAGTGTTAGAGGGCAGGTAGTTCTCAGTGACCATCTCGCGGTCTCCTAAAGAGACTAGGGTCATCTGGACAGGATCTCCACCCCGGGGACTACTACTTCTTCCCCCAAATTAACACTAGCCACTTGCCGGGGTGGAGCACCAGTGGGTGCTGGTTTACCAAACAGGTGACACTTAGGGTCAGTGGCAATGTGACCCGGGTCACCACACCTGTAACAATTGAAGGGCCCCTTTGGAACAGGTCTACCTGTCGGGCCCCGGTCTGCTTCGGGGGTGGGGGAGGCTGAGAACCTCTATGCTAGTTCCCTTGGGGATTACTTTGGGGGCCTCGCTGGCCTCTTGGTTTACCCCTGTCCCCCCCACTCTTCTGCTGGGGACCCTGCCCACCTCTGGCGGAGTCTCCCATTGGACCCTTGTGGACCCTGGTGCTGAGCCAGCGGTCCGCCTCCTCAGCAAGCTTCCTCGGGTTGGACAGCTTGCTATCAATCAGGTGCTGGCGTAGCTCAGGAAAACAATGACTAGACAAGTGCTCCCATGCCATTAAATCAAGAAGCCCATGAAAATCATTTACCTTACTACCCTTCACCCAACCATCCAGTGCTCTGCAGAAACTGGTCACATACTCCACATACGTACTCCCAGGACGCTTTTCACACCCCCTGAACTTCTGTCTGTACATTTCAGGGGTTAGCCCATACCTGGTCATCAAGGCATCTTTCATGCAGGGATAGGAATTGTGGTCTTTAGTGGGCAGATCTAGGAGGGTGTCCCACCCTTCGCTAAGGAACCTCCCCCACAACCCCGCCCCCAATCCTTTTCAGGGACCCGGTGGGAGGACATGGCTATTTCATAAGCCCTAAACCACTGTCCTATGTCATCCCCCTTAAAGAATTCCTTAACCACATCTTTGGGTATGTACACCCTGGACTCTACCTGCACCGGCGTTGTGCCGCCACCAGGAGGAGCTGTCTCCAAACTTTTCGCTCTCAGCTCCAGCTCCTTCAATCTCATCATGATCCATTTGGCGTTGTTGCGCTTCCATTGCCAATTTTTGCTTTTCCATTTCCATTTTTTGCTTTTCCATTTCCATTTGTCCAGCTAATTTTGCTATCTCCATCGCATGTGCCCTGTCTGCCAGCCCCTCAGTTGACAAGCCTCTGCTGGGATCCACAATGCCATCTGGTGGTATGATATCCACTGCATTCTCTGGTTCCCTTGACTCCTTCCAGGCTCTAAGCACCTTGACGAGCTGGGTTTTGTTTTTGCATCCTGTTTGGGGAATTCTGAACTTTCCGCAGAGTTCTTTCAGCCGATCATTTGTTAAGCCCTTCAGGGCTTCTTCTCCCCAATCTATGTCATCTTCTCCAGAGAAGACAGAGGCTGCTCTTCCAGCAGGGAGTGCGCCAGGCATCGCTTCAACAATGGCAGATGTCTCATCAAAATTAAAGAAATGGAAATCTGTGGCTGCGTTATAGGTGTGCTCTCACTATGTGGTGATCAATAATTCACTGTATGTAAACCACAAATGCAAATTCGCAAATCCACGTTTAGGTTGGTTCTTGGCTACCTGCAGCCTGTCCTGACATTGCGATATAGGGCGTCCTAGCCCCCGTGAGGCCAGTTGGCCTGGGTATAGTTTTGAGTTCATGCTAATATGATTTCTGCGAAGTGTTCTTTGCTGCACCTCTTAATGTGTTGTAGATGCATCATGTGCCTTGTTCCTTACCGCTCTGAATGTGTTGTAGATGCATCGTGTGCCTTGTTCCTTACACCTCTGAGTGTGTTGTTTATGCATCATGTGTTCTCCTGTGCTGCACCTCTGAATGTGTTGTAGATGCATCATGTGCCTTGTTCCTTACACCGCTGAATGTATGTTTATACATCATGTGTCTTGTTGCTGGGGTGGGTTCGCAAATACTTAACTCACATAGCCTCCAAGTTTAGCCTTGCTGCTCGCGCCACGTTACCTAGAGGGTGAGCAGGGGTTATCTTGGCATGTAACTCCCTTTCCCTGACTTGGGAATGGTGGTTTCTGACTGACTTTGGCGCAAGCCCTGGCCAGCCAGGGATCCCATTTCAAACAGCTTTCAGTAACAAGAGAGAGTAATTGTCTTTTCCACACTTCCCTACCCTGCACACTTCAGGTACGGAGAAGACGCACATGACTTCAAATCAGCGTCCCGGCTTGTATCTCAGGACACTGGTAGGGTGGTGGTGGTGGTGGTTAGCCTATAACTGGTAGAAGTCTACCTACTAAGAAGGTCTCTCCACATTTGTATTTTCCCAGGAGGGTCAGTTTAGAGGATGAAAGGAAGCATGGAGGAAAAAAACCAGTGGGCCTTATCCAAAGAAGGAAGACCTTAGGAACGTAACCCTGCAGGGATCATCTTAAGACCACTTCTTCACTTATCCGGATATGGTTATGCTAAAATAAACAAACCTTGTAATACAACACTGGTCTGGTCATTCTATGAACCCAACGACTGCTGCACCTGTGAGTGCCCTGGTTGAGACCTGGGGTGCACCCTACAACTTTGTGGTTTTGAATTAAAATAATTGCCAGGGTGGGCCTCATTCTGACAACGTTTTGCACCGCATAAGGGTGCTGGCGGCAAAGTAGCATCTTTCCCAAGTGTGCATATTACTGATGTCATTTTAACACGGTTAGGCCTAGTACTGCTAGTGCCATTTCCAAATGTGATTTATGCCCAGAAATACATGATGTTCATGTTGTGTTAAAATAATATGTGTTGAAAGCAAACGTTATTTACATACACCACATATAAAGTCTCTTTTGTGATGATGCTCAGTGTATTTTCTGTGTGAGAGTGCTGTGCCAATGCTTTTCACATTGTGTCGGTGATAAACCGGACTGCTCACTCCTACCCAAGGGTGAGTGGAGGTTATACAGTGAGTGAAATCACCCACCTCTGATGAGAGTGGTAGGTTCTGCCTGGCTAGGACCTCGCCTAAGCCAACCAGAACGTGCCAGTTCCAACACCTTTATATCGATATCAATAATAATCTGGTTTTATTGCCAAGATAGCCTTCTGAATAAATATGTGCTTTACAAATACATATGTGATGTTATGAAGCATCCACAAAGTGAGAGCAAGGATAGTGCAACACTTCACTGGAAAGAAAGTATGTAAATGGTAAGGAAAGTCTGACAGCTGTACTGTTTGGAATGTAGTGAAGAACATCATTTAGGACAGAAAGTAAAATATCACATAGCAACTAGAAAATGACAATGACCCGGATGGTGTAGGACTGTTTTGGCTACAGAAAGGAAGACTTTAATAATTACAAAGACACAAAAGCAGGTTGAATCAAAGCAAACCTTTCAATAGTACCTTGTGCATCAGAAGGTGGTGCCTTCTGGCTAAGCGTTGATGCCAGTATCCTCCTATATAGGCTCCACTCCCACGTGCTGACACCACTTGCTTTTGAGACTGTCTGCTGTAGGACAGTGCCCCTTTTTGACATGGTCACTCCCACTTTTTGCCTGGTAATTGATGGAATTTTCACAGAAGTACACTGGGTTCCTGTTATCCAGGTCCCCAGTGCCAGATATCCCCAACTGGCAATATCTTTAGCATCTCTGGACTTAGGCTCAGGTCAAAGGGGGATCTGGTTTAGCACACAAGGTGCACCCACAGCGGCGGCCAGGTGCAGGGTACTATGTTTGCGTTGGGTGCCCTGTTTTCAATGGGTATTCTCTGGTTGCAACAAATACTGCAGGCTCGGGGCTGAAGATCTTCTGCCAGTGACTACCGATTGGAGAGGTAAGTTGGGATGCCGGGACACCATCAGTTGGGCCACCCAAGGCCGTGGGACGTCGGGTGCAGGGGTATCTTTTGACGTCAGGTTTTTCTTACCGGCTCTGGTCGTGGTAGGGACGATCCTCCAGAAAGGGGCTGCAGGCATCGTCTGGAGACTTGCAGTAGGTCAGGGATGACCAGATCCCAGGTCGGGATCACCGGACTGACCTCATGGTGTCAGGCTACTCGAACTTGGGACGTGGGCGTCGAGTGCAGACTCTCGGATTTGGCCGGAGCCAGAATCTGTGGGTAAGCAAATCCAGTACTAACGGGAAACAAAGTCTGATTTGGGAAGGCAGGGCAGGTTCTCCAGGTTCTTGGGGGCTGCTGGCTGCAGGACACACCAAGCTTTTGTTGTAGTCGGTCGAGGTTGGGACAGGCCAGTAGGGCTTGGGAAAAGTCAGTTAGTGTCCTCCTCTTCAGCACAGCTCTTCGGCCCTTCTTGTCAGAGGAGGCAAGGTTCGGGGTTTCCCCGTAATTAATACATTTAGGGGGTTACAGGTAGGTACAGATCGGGACCAATAGGTCCCTTCCTTGGGGTGTGTACACCCTCTATTATGCCACCCTCCAGTGGGAGGGGGGCATGAGCCTCACTCTCGTTGATTAGGTTTCCCATCTGAAAGATGGCGGGGACAGAGTTGTGCTTCACCTTACCTCCTCCACCTGAGGGGTGAGGTTGGCAAAGGTGGGCACACCTCTCCTCCTAACTTGGGTTTCCCGCTAATTCTTCCACCCTAAGTGGGGGTCAGAACCGGTGGGGACCAGTTGCTGGGAGCAGCAAATGGCTGGGGGTCTCACAAAGGCGGTAAGCCTTTGAAGCTTCCCCTTCGTGGACACTGCCCATCCTGGGGGAGGAGGCTTGACACCACGTCCCAGGATGTGCTTTATTTCATGACCCAGAGAGCTGCAGGCTCTCGACCCAAGGGTGCAGAAACATGTCTGGTGGTGACAGCTGGTGAGCAGCCACTCAGCCAGGACACTAGACTTAGGTGGTTTTTCAGGGGGCATCTCTAAGATGGCATCTTAGTGCATTTTTTTAATTAAATCCTACACTGGCATCAATGTAGGTTTAATGGGCTGAGAAGTTTGATACCAAACTTCCCAGTTTTCAGTAAAGCCATTATGGTGCTGTGGAGTTCGTAATGACAAACTCCCAGACCATATATTCTTTATGGCATTACTGCACTTGCAATGTCTAAGAATTGACTTGTACACTGTAGGGTACAGGGCTCATGCACCTGTACCCTCAGCACTGTAATAGTGCATCCAGCTAGAGGGGTGGCTTACTTATGGCAGAGCAGTGGGTTGTAGGCATGGCACACAGGGATGTGTGCCATGTCGACTCTTCACTTAGTTTTGCACCAAAGAACGCTGCCTGCAATGGCAGTGTGTGTGTAAAGGTACAGGGCCTTTAAGGGTGGCACAATAAGTGCTGCAGCCCTTAGAGGCCTTCCCTGGTCACAGTGCCCTTGGGACCTTTTACAAGGGACTTACATGTGGCAGAGAATTGCCAATTGGATTTAGAAACTGTATAGTTTAAGGGAAGAACATAGGTCCTAGGTACCTGGCTGGCAGGAACCCAGGGCACACTTGGTCAAAGTTCATCAACTTTAGACAAAAAGTAGGGGGCAACCATTCAAAAATGGGCACTTTCCTATAACTGGTGATTACGAGTTCCCCAGCTACAAGATAGCTTAACTGAAACCAAAGAGATTTGGTAACAAACATTGCACATTAATAAACCCACACTGATTCCAGTGATGGATGTATTAATATATGCACCCAAAGGGTAGTCCACTAGTGTGCTGGTTGACGGATACAGGCCAGCCTGCTACCACAGATGTGTGCTTATGCTCCCCTAGAACAGTATTTCCCAAACTGTGCGCCGTGGCTCCCTGGTGCGCCACCAAAATCAGCCAGGGGTGCCGTGGTCGCAATTGCTGAACCGAGTCCCTTATGAATTATTCTCGCCTTTTGAGTGCAGGCCGGGGCGCTGAGTCTGGAGTCTGACGTCGACTAGGTGGTCCATTTGCTGCATAGTCAGAATATTTCATACCTAATCATGAACATCCTTTACTTGTCCTGTGGGCTCTCAGAAAACAGTTATGCCCATCCAGAACAAAGTATATTACCCACCTGTATTTATAACACCATAAAAAAGTTTGTTTTTATGTGTCACTCAAATGTGTTTTCAAAATAAAATATCTGTGCAAGTTTGACAGTGCGTCATATAATTTATTATATAAAACAAAACCACATTGTGAAACATGACGTAATCCACTTGTCATGCAAGTCTCAGCTGACCGATTGCTTGGCTTTAGGGGCAGGGAAGACTATACTGCAGTATGCATTGTTTGACATTGATTAACGCCATCTGTTAACGTGCAGCACTTTGTATTACAGTTGGGTCAAGTTACAACTTGTTTGAAATAGGATTGTCATTGTGAGACCTTCAGCGCAATGAAGGAAGTTTTACTTGTGACTGCACTCTACAATCAATGCTTACTTGTTTAAGTAAAACTGCAGCTTTATTATGACTAAAATACTTTTTAAAAGAAAAATGAGCTGACTGCAGCAGTTCTTTTCAGCTGTCCATTGAGACCAAGGGAAACAATTATCACAGAAATAAATTAATATTGATGTGTATGCCAAACTACAGAACATCCAGGGGTAAACCTATACATGCGAAACCTTTTCCTACATGTTTATTAAGTCATGTCCCAAGGTTCATAAGATATGTCAATTATACAATTCTGTTATTCAATCTGATGTTTTGAAATATAAACTAACCCGCACAGGGTTGTGCTTTATATGACTTGACACTGGAGTTTTTTAGTACTTCGCAGTCTCTTATAAATGGGGAGATATGTTTGTTGTCTCTTCGTGTACTCAGCCCCAACCATCCAAAATAGATCCATTAAGTTTATATAAGGTATCCCTGGTAATGCAGGCGTAACCTATTTTTTCCATTCCTGAAAAAGAGCAAAAACTGGGGACACAGAAGATAGAGCTAAGAAAAAATTATACCAGAAGCAAACAAGCATTGGAAAAGTAAATAGGCATCACTTAAATGTGCTAACAAAAGTTTGGGAACCACTGCCCTAGAAAGTGAGAGCCTTGCTCAGATCAAGAAAATGCCTGCTCTGGCAGGAGGTGTTTACACTTCCTTCAAACAGGATGGCACGCAACCAGCATAAAAAGTCTGGAGGCTTCAAAACCAGATCCCCTTTGATATGCGACCCTGGCATCCCAGAGACCTGGGAGATGCCATCCCCTGCCCTGAGGCTCATTTGGCAACAGGACATGTGAGAAATTAGTATGTGAAGTAGGCGTGGAGCACACCCATGACAGTCACACCCCTAAGGGAGCGGCATGATGTGCCTCAATCTAGGATCTTAGTGATGGCAGAATTTAAGAACCAGGGACAGTTATACCCACTTCCCACAGGAAGTGGTCATATAGGGGGCATAGTAACCCCAAGGATAAGTATCCCATTGGCTACTACTCTCCACTCGCCTACATTTAGTATTTAAGGGGCTCACTGAATTCAGAACTTCTGATTCCACTGATTGAAGAGAAGAGGACACTGAAGAGCTGACCCCGCAAGAACCCAATACTGCTGTGGACTTTTAGCACCAAACACTGCCTGCCGCACAGAGACTCAACAGTTGCAAAGACCTGACTCCTCCTGCAGCTGTTCATCCTCCACAGGTGCTGGAGGATTATTAGCATTTCGCCCAGGTGTCAGCAGCTCTCTTGGAGTAGAGGAGCAACTTCCCTGCAGCCTTCAGGAACCGCCCGTGACATTCGGTTTAAAGAAGCTGCTGTCCACAGGGTCCACCAAACAGTAGTCGCCCAGGAGCAGATCAGCACCCTCGAGGTCAGATCCTTCTTCCTGCCAAGCCTGAAGATGCCAGGACCTACACGAGCCCTCCTGCACAAATAGCCTGGGTACAGGACCCTTGCCGCGACCAACACTTGTTGAAAGTTCAGTCCAGACTCCAAAATCACCGATGACCAGCAGCCGAGGGACGTCAGCACTGGAGAAGCCAGCATCGAGAGTGGCCCGGCTGATCTGTTTTTGTCCCCTTTACTGGCACTGACTGACACCAATAAGTGCCTTGACGCACGAGAGCCAGCAGACCACAACACTCTGCACCCAAGCTGCCCAGCCTGGGCCTGAAATAAAAGACTGCTCCCCATGCTTCTAGGATCCTCAAGACCAGGGCCCCCCACTGGGATCTTCCGGACTTGTCCCCAAGTCCCTCCTCACAGCCCATTTCGAGGTGACCCCCTTTCCTTTCTACCGCGTAGCGTGCAAGGCTACCAACCCATCCAGCACCTCAGCACCAGGACTCACCAGGGGAGATACAACTGATCTGCTGGTAAAACGTTGGTCCTTGACCCTCTACCACCTACCAACAGAGGTCCCACAGAAACGCCTCTAAGTATATGTGTGCAGTGACTTTCTCCCTTAGGAAAGCAGGGTAAAAGCACACTGTTGGCTTACTGAGCTAAAACTGTACAAAGTCCATCATGAAAAAGTACTTACCCGATAACGAAGTTTTTGGGTTCAAAATATATATAAATAATCCGGTTATTTTTCCAAATTGGTGTGGTACACCTTTTTGAGTGCATCATTTATTAACTCTGTGTGTGCCACAAATGTCTAACACTCCTCTCTGAAAAGCCTAAGGCTGCTTGACCACACTAGCCTAGCTAGAGTACCGTGGGATTGCTCGAGCAAGACCATGTCCACTCTTTAGGGATACCTGGACTCCACTGAACATATATTATTTTGGTATACTATCTTTAGAACTCGTGACTCCTTATTGATAGACCTCATAAAGGGCTCTGGCCATTGCAGGATTAGTCTCCCCAAGTTACAGCTGCCAACGGAAATCGGAGAATCCTGGGACCGGTATCAGGGTGTCACCCCATATCGGCCAGACTAGCTTGAATCCAGTGGCATAGCGAGCACGGGACCTACGTCTGGGCACACCCTGCCCACTCCAGGCAAAAACTGCAAAACAAAGATGATGGAGGGAATGCTGAACAGAGCCAATCATTCACCCCTGTCCAGTCTGGGACTAAATCCATCATGTTGTTAGTTGTCACGCCATTCCATTCCAGTTTGGACGTAGCCATATGCAAATCATCCTTGACCCTGTCCCTCCAGCCCGAACTGAACGAAGGTTGTAAGTTTCTGCTGCATTCTCAGTGGTCATATCACCCCTTCCTTTCATACACTTCTGGATAACTGCACCTATTTCATAAGAACAAATTAAGCATGCTGTGGCATAGCCGCTGGGTTCTCCTACAGTGTTCAAGTCTGTGGCTGCCTGAAATGAATTAAAACTGCAAAGTCTGAGTCCTTGTCAAATTAAATTTAAACAAAGTTCAGACCTTTATATTATAAGTCGGAAATGCAGCTCTTCTCTCCTATAATCATCTGTAAAATATATGCTAGTGAGATTCAAAGCGGTACTGCAGGCCACTGAGCAAAACACATTGCATACCAGTTCACAAACAAATAAGTTAGCATTGAGGACAGGGAATGTTTGACCTGGTGGTCAGAGGTTCATAAACTGGTGGGTCTACTCAGCCTTTCAAACCTTCGTGGTCGCTCAAATGAGTACCTTCGAGTTAGCCAACAATCTTTGATATTCAGGGCCAAGATGCCCTTTGCTTATCAATGCATGCGTTGACTTAGACTTATTGGAGCACTTACAGCCCAAAGTTGAATGTATGCAGTATTAGTCCCAGTCTTGCAACACCTTCTGTGCTTGAAGGCGCACTTTGTCACACGACTTACAATTGAATCCAGAGCCTAGGCACCAAAGACACCCCTACAGTAGGCCCATGACTATATGGCTTGAAACAGCAAGCACTGCAATGAAAAAACTCATTGGAACCAGTCTGGAACAAGGGGACAGGCAAGGTGAGAAATCTACAATATTCCGTGGGAAAATGTGATCATTTGATGCCCGTTTTTCTTACTTGAGTCATTGTTTTTCTAAGCTGACCATATAACTTTGATCATTGGTATCCTGTGTTTCGTTGTCTTTACACCCTTTTAGCTCTCTCGTATTTCTATGACCTCCTTTTTAATTGATCATTGTAAAATTTCCCCTTCTGTTATATCGGTTTCCACTTATATCTTATACCGTATATCCAAATTTATTTATAATTATTTATTTTATTCTTAAAGTCTTGAATTATAATTGAGTCTTTCTCGGTTTATTTTAAATATTGGCAATTCATTGTGCCCATTGCATATTCATATATCCTTCCCTATTTAGCATTTATCCTTAGTTCCCCCTTTCAAATCACCTATAACACGAGGCGTCACTATTACATAGGGGGCCCCTGTTTAAGTACTTCAGGGTTTGTGTATAGCCGGTTCTTCCCGACGAGCTTTACTGGCCGAGTCTGTCCATCTTTTGTGTTTATTGCGACTCATTCCGGGATACTTTCCTTTAGTCCCTCATTGATGTCCATTAGAGTTAATGCTTTGAGTCCGTCTTTCCCTCGACTAAGAAATCCGTGGAGTTCATTTAACTCCGTCTTGCAGTCACCTGTCTACTACGTAAAAATTCACAGGTGTGCCTGCTTAGAAATCCGCCAACGTGGCTATTTATACAGCCGTTTCGACTAGGGACTTTGATCATTTTCACGCCATACGGACTGCACGACAGACACAGACGCTGCCTCGTCGTGCTTCTAAGGGCATCATCCTGCTCTCATCTTGAATCTTTAAGGTAAGCTTTGCCCCTAGAAACCTCGCTGATCTCCTTTATTTAATTTTTCGTTATTTTTGTTCTTGAACTGATTATTCCCTCTACTTGAACCTTTAGTTGCCGATCGACAGATGGCTTGGTTAAAGGGATACCCTCACCTCTCAGTGTCATCTATATATCCCAGATTGAATTTCGATAGGTAAGCGCCGCTTTTAAATTTTCCTCTTACCTTGGCCCCTGTTTTAAAAATCTGAATATAATATTATTATGTTATGCAGGCACTAGTCCTTCATTTGCTGATCGACAGAAGGCTCATTCGAAAAAGATATCTTCACTCTTCCGCGGCCTTCTATATCCATTTGCAAGATCGCGGCAATCTAAGGTAATTACAATGCCCTTTGCATCTATGTAGGATCACCATGTCGCTTTGCGATACGGACAATATTACACATATTTATGGTTTGTTCTCCCTCTCCCTTTGTTCATTTGCCTCCTAGATTTTATTGGTTTCACACCTACCACCTCTGCGGCTTTCCATCTATATAGCGTCCCATTGCCCCCCTTAAGACATTTTCGGAAGGTGCGTAAAGGAGTTTATTTATATTTTCAATTCTTTATTTGACAATCTATGTTAATTCTCTTATGTGTCTGGCTTGATCTGCATATTTTGCCATATTACTCTGAATCTAAGAACCACTTTGGCTTAATTTATGAGTACCTTTGTGACTAGGATATACTATCATGCACTATGCTCCGTCATATTTCCAATTCTCAGTACTGGTTGCATCATTAAAGTTTCTCCTCTTACTAGTGAATTTCAGCTCTCCACTGGACGAACCACAGCTGCGTTCACTTCACATACAACAAGTCCACAATCTACAACCATCCTCAACCCACCATGCGAAGAAACTGGAACAAAATCACCATCAACCAGATCTCCTCCTCGCTTCTTCAAAACCCTCCTGTCCACTCCTCTAACCCCGACCAAGCAGCCACTAAACTCACCCAATGGATATCCAACAGCGCCGACATTCTAGCCCCGTTGAAAAAACGTCAAAGCAAACCTGGCAGCAAAATCGCCTCCTGGTTCAACGATGATCTTAAGAAATCGAAGAAACACTGTCGCTCCCTCGAGAAGGCCTGGAAAAAAGACCCAAACACCAGCACCAGGGACGCCTTCAAAAACGCCACCCGCATACACCACCAACTAATCCGGTCTGCCAAGAAAGCCGCATTCAAAGACCGACTTGACAACAACGCCCACAACAGTAAGGAACTATTCAACATCGTCAAAGAATTCACCAACCTATCAGCCAACTCCAACGACATCACCCCTTCACAAGCCCTATGCGACTCCCTAGCTTCCTTCTTCTACAACAAAATCGCAGACATCCACAACAGCTTCGACAACCGACCCGGAGACCAACCTACCCAACCTTCTGCAGGACCTTCACCCCCCCTGAACACCCTCAACGACTGGAACCCAATCTCCACTGATGACACCATCCGCCTGATGAACTCTATCCACTCAGGATCCCCAACTGACCCATGCCCTCATCACATCTTCAACTAAGCAGACTCCATCATAGCACCACACCTCCGTGATGTCATCCACTGCTCCTTCAACTCCGCCACCTTCCCGGAAAGCTGGAAACACGCAGAACTCAGCGCCCTTCTGAAAAAACCCACAGCGGACCCCACCAAACTCAAAAACTACCGCCCCAGCTCGCTTCTTCCTTTCCCTGCCAAAGTCATCGAGAAAGCTGTCAACAATCAACTCGCCGCCTTCCTCGAAACCAACAAATCCCTCGACTCCTCACAGTCCGGCTTCCGAGCCAAACACAGCACTGAGACCGCACTCATCGCTGCAACTCACGACATTCGATCTCTACTGGACAACGGAGACACAGTCGCCCTCATCCTCCTCGACCTCTCCGCCGCCTTCAACACAGTCTGTCATAGCACCCTTCTACAGCGCCTCAGAAACGTCGGAATCCAAGGAAAAGCACTGGAATGGATCACTTCGTTCCTCACCGGAAGAACCCAGAGAGTCCGCCTCCCACCATTCAAGTCAGAGGCCACTGAAGTCATTTGTGGCGTGCCACAAGGATCTTCTCTCAGCCCCACCCTCTTCAACGTATACATGAGCCCCCTTGCGACCATCGCTCGCCAACACAACCTCAACGTCCTACGCTGACGACACTCAACTGATCCTCTCACTCACCAAAGACCCTAACACCGCCAAAACCAACTTACACGAAGGAATGAAAGAAGTAGCCGAGTGGATGAAGCACAGCCGTCTGAAACTGAACTCCGACAAAACAGAAGTCCTCATCTTAGGCACCTCCCCCTCCGCCTGGGATGACTCTTGGTGGCCAGAGGCCCTTGGAAAGGCACCCATCCCGACAGACCACGCGCGGAACCTGGGCGTCATCCTGGACTCCTCACTCTCGATGACCAGACAAGTCAACGCCGTTTCATCATCCTGCTTCAACATTCTTCGCATGCTCAAAAAAATCCCCATCGAAACTCGTAAAACGGTCACCCACGCACTGGTCACTAGCCGCCTGGACTACGGAAACACCCTCTACGCCGGTACCACCGCAAAACTCCAGAAAAAACTCCAACGCATCCAGAACGCCTCTGCCAGGCTCATACTAGACATCCTGCGTAAAGAACACATCTCTGGTCATCTGAAAACCCTCCACTGGCTCCCCGTAAATAAGAGGATTACTTTCCGCCTCCTAACCCACGCACACAAAGCACTTTACGAACTTGGACCTGAATGTCTCAACTCACGACTGTCCTTCTACACCCCCTCCCGTCAGCTACGATCCTCCAACCAAGCTCTTGCCACTGTACCTCGCATCAACAAAACCACCATGGGAGGCAGATCCTTCTCCTACCTGGCAGCTAAAACTTGGAACTCTCTTCCTACTCACCTTCGCCTTACTCAGAACCACCTAGCATTCAGAAAGCAACTTAAAACTTGGATATTCGACAAGTAATTCCCCACCCCCCCCTCAAGCGCCTTGAGACCCTATGGGTATGTAGCGCGCTATATAAATCTTTTTGACTTGACTTGTTCCACATGTCTATGTCATCTGATGTGGGAATAGTTGGCATTTTTTTATAAATGTTCTTTGCTCATTCAGCCCAGAAACGATACTCTATCTGATCATTTGGTAATTAATATGTTTTAGGAATATCTCTGGCGTGGTGACCTGTATATCTGCTGATAATCCAATAATTTGACCATCTCTCTAACATATACGGTTTAGGAGATTCTTCTGATAACAGTGAGTAACCTAGACTGTACTTCACATGGTTGCTACTATGTTAGTACCAAGTGTCAAATGTAAAATGATCAATTTGGATGGCGATAGCTATGACCTATGTATTAATTTGTATATCATATATATAAATGTGTATATAAAATAAATAGTTTTAATTTTCATCATGAATACACAACTGCTGCTTGTTAGGTCTGTCTTTTCTTGAAATTAGATAATGGATATTTGTTCTCTCTGAGTATGGCACACTTTTTTCCTATAATTACATCAAAAATTGTTGTGGCAACATGATATTGCATTTTCTCTTGACAGTGATCACTTAGGTGATTTTCATTGTTTGTATTTTATGAATAAATGTTAAATAGTTTTTTGTATGATTTGATTATGATGTAATATAATATGTAACACTATGTTTTGATATTTTCTAATGTATGTTTTAGATATCAACACATTTTGGTGGCTCCTGAAGAAGGCGTCCTAACGCCGAAACGCGCGTCGAGTTGCACTCGCCATAGTGTGATTTTTATCAATTAAATGATGTTCACTTTTTATGTAAAATAGTAATGAAATATATGCTTTTTAAATGTTATGTCTATTTCGTATGTTTATGAATATGCTATGTATCTGTATGATTTTTAACTGTCTACATTAAAATTCTATTTTTAATTTTCTTTGCTCACCTTTAGTTTTTACTGTCATTTGATATTACTTGTTTTGCCACTGGTATTGACTGCCTAGGGTGTTTACTCACACATTGTTGTCCCTGCCCTAGGAGTTCACTGGTATCAGTGTCCAGGGGGTCCTTGTTTTTCGGAATCTACAATAGACATTCATCACAAAAACCCCTTACCACTAACCTTAGCTATCACCCAACACCTTTGGGAATCACTTACAACTAAAGCACTACCCATAACAAAGAGGGGGACCTCCCTAACTTCAACAGCCTCCGTGGTAGCCTTCGAAATCCTAAACCCTAAGCAAAGTATTTTCTATCCATCATATTTAGTCTAGTGTTTCCTGAACGCAAATCATTTTGACATCAATAGGCAAAATTTTTCGATTCATACAAATTTTGTATATATATCTTAAACTGTTGACATTCCATGCAAGTACTGAAGCGCCCATCTTGCTAATGTTGCCTCTTCAACGATCTATGAACAGACTGTTAGAAAGGCGATCTCCGGGGGGAGGCAGAGGATATCTGGCCGACCACCCTGAGACCCACCCCTCCTATGAAACTGGCCGAGCTCCGCCGGGAGACCTCCGGGCGAGGTTCCTCTCCTAAGATCGTACAGGCGAGTAATCACACTACTACAGAGGGACACCACACAAGGATAGATTCTTAACGTCTTTATCAGCAATCAAGCAGGTTATCTTGGCAATATATGTACAAGAGGGATCGAGGGATCCTTAACGTCTGAGTAACTGTGAGAAGGGGGTAGCGGGACAGTCTTGGTACCAGCCTGGTACAGGGATACCCTACGCTCAGCTCTCAATCCTCGAGCTGGGCGGTTCCTTGGAGTCGGGCCCCGGCAGCGCCAGCAGGGCTTTGGAGGTGGTTTCAGCGAGGTCGGGCCGCGGCAGCACCAGCAGGGCTCCGAAGATGGTTTCAGCGAGGTCGGGCCGCGGCAGCGCCAGCAGGGCTCCGAAGATGGCTTCAGCGAGGTCGAGCCGCGGCAGCGCCAGCAGGGCTCCGAAGATGGTTTCAGCGAGGTCGAGCCGCGGCAGCGCCAGCAGGGCTCCGAAGATGGTTTCAGCCAGGTCGAGCCGCAGCAGCCTCTCGTTCAATGGTGCTCCAGCGTTGCTCTCGGGCCAGCAGACGTCGGCTGATTAAGGCCACCGGCTGGTCAACTCCTTCGGCGTTGATTTGGGACAGGACCGCCCGACATCGTGCTCGGAGGCATCCGTTTGGACTACGAATTCCCGGCTGTAGTCGGGGGCTTGGAGCACGGGGCGGTACACATCGCTGTCTTTAGGGTTTCAAAGGCGGCCTGACACTTGGGTGTCCAGTGTACCTTCGGTGGCTGCTTCTTGGAAGTGAGTTCAGTGAGGGGGCCCACAATGCTGCCATAATTCTTCACAAAGCGCCGGTAGTACCCAGTGAGCCCCAGGAAGGCTCGAACCACTGTCTGGGTGACCGGGGGCTCCCAGGCCAAAATGGCGTCGATCTTGGGTTGGGAAGGGGCCACCTGGCCGCTCCCCACTTGGTGTCCTAGATAGGTCATGGAACCTTGGCCGATCTGGCACCTGCTTGCTTTTATGGTCAATCCGGCCCGGCAGAGGGCCGCCAAGACCTCCCGTAGGTGCTGGAGGTGTTCGGTCCATTGGAGGCTGTACGCCGCGATATCGTCCAGATATGCGGCGCTGAACTCTTCGAGTCCCGCCAGCACCTTATTTACCAGCTCTGGAATGTTGCGGGGGCGTTTTTCATCCCGAAAGGCATCACCCTGAAGTGGTAGTGGCCATCGGGGGTTGAGAAAGCGGAGCGCTCTTGGGCGCCTGGTGTGAGTCCGATTTGCCAGTACCCGGAGGTTAAGTCGAATGTGCTCAGGTAGCGGGCCGCCCCCAGGCGGTCGATCAGTTCATCAGCCCGGGTAATGGGGTGTGCGTCGGTCCGAGTGACGGCATTCAATCCCCGGTAGTCTACACAAAACCTCAGTTCGGGAGAAACGCCAGGGGCGGCGACTTTGGGGACCAGGACGACAGGGCTGGCCCATGGACTGTCAGAGGGTTCGACCACCCCCAGAGCCAGCATCTTGGAGACCTCTGATTGAATGCAGGTCCGGACTCGATCGGGAACTCGGTAGGCCCGGTGTCGCACCGGCGGGCTGTCCCCAGTGTCGACATCGTGGACGCACCACGGGGTGACTCCGGGGGTGAGAGAAAACAAGTCTGCAAATTGTCCCAACAGCTTTTGGCAGTCTACGTTGTTCTGGGGTCAGGGCGGAGGAGAGGTTGACTCCCTCCACGGAGCCGTCTTTCTCGGAGGCGTTCAGGAGGTCCGGTAGGGGCTCGGAGTCGTCTTCGGCCCCGCTGTCAGTAGCCATCAGGAGGCTAAGTTCTGTCCGTACAAAGTGGGGTTTGAGCCTGTTGGCGTGGAGGACCCGGAGGGGGTTCCTGGGGGATTTTATGTCCACCAGGTATGTGACCGGGCCCTTGCGCTCCACCACTTTGAAGGGCCCAGTCCATTTGTCCTGGAGGGCGCAGGGTTCGACCGGTGACATGACCCAGACCTGCTGGCCCGTCTCGAACTCAATGGAAGAGGCGTTTTGATCATACCAGCGTTTCATCTCCTCTTGGCTGGCTTCAAGGTTGTTCTTGGCAAGTTCCCGGAACCGCCGGGTCTGGTCGCGGAGGGTCAGGAGGTACCGGTATACGTCTGGGGGAGTATCGGAGGCGGCCACCTGCCAGCCTTTCTTGACCAGGCTTAGGGGACCCCGGACGGGGTGCCCGTACAATAGTTCGAAGGGGCTGAACCCCAGGGATTTCTGGGGGACCTCCAGATAGGCGAAGAGGAGGCAGGGCAGCAGCACATCCAATTGGTGTCGTAGGAGCTCTTCTAGGCCCATCATCATCCCTTTTAGTGTTCGATTAAAATGCTCCACCAGTCCTTTCCCTTGGGGGTGGTAGGGGATCGTAAATTTGTATGTGACCCCACATTGTTGCCACAGGGACTTCATGTAGCGGGAAATGAAGTTCGTACCCCGGTCACTGACGACTTCTCGGGGGAAACCTACTCAGGAGAAGATCCCCATTAGTGCTCGGCCCACCACGGGAGCCGTCACAGTCTGGAGAGGGATGGCTTCAGGATAACGGGTGGCATGGTCCACCAGGACGAGAATAAAACGATGACCTTGGGATGTTCGGGGCTCCAGCGGTCCCACGATGTCGATCCTCACCCGTTCGAAGGGGGTGTTGACGACTGGCAATGGTTGCAGGGGGACCTTGTGCTTTCCGCCGCTGGCTTGGCAGGTGGGGCAAGTCCGTCAGTGATTGCTTACATCCTTCCTCATCTTGGACCAGAAGAAATGGGTCACCAGGCGGCTGTATGTCTTGTCCTGCCCCAGGTGCCCGGTGAGGGGCACATCGTGTGCCAGATTCAGATGGAAGTCTCTGAACCGGAGGGGGACTACCAGCACCCGGCTGGCCCCCAACTCGGCAATCTTTTGTTCACTGTAGAGGAGATCGTGGTTCCAATAGACCCAGTGGGACCCCGAGGTGTCTCCGGCGGTTTGAGCGGCGGCTTGCTGCCAGATCCCCTCAAGGGATAGACAAGTTTTCTGTTCTTGTCGGAACTGCTCTTGCGTGGGGCCACCGTCTTGGCGCCATTGGGCCAGTTCCGGAAGGTCGCTGAGCGGGGAAATTTCTTCATGGTTGGGCCCCCGGGGGCAGGGCTCTGGTTCGGAGTCTTCGGAGACGGCGGGCGTCGGAGGCTCGGGCCACTCTGGTTCTTCGGTTGGGGGGTGGCCCGGGCGGCCATGGATCGGGTGGTCGCACAGACCCACTCAGGGAGGCCTAGCATCCCCAGATGCTCTATCCGCTCGACGTCGGCCCAGGGGGAACTTTCCAAGTCGTTCCCGAGGGGGCAGTCTACGGGGGCATCGTCCCGGTCACTCTCAGCATGCCCGACACTCCCCCCCACTCAAAGGGGACTCGGGCCATCTGGCACAGGCTCTCTGAATTGTCCTCTGACCGCACTGGGCAAAGTACATTGGGCAGGATCTGGTCAGGGGTCACCAGGTGGCAACGGACGGCTGTCACGCTGGCTCCCGTATCGCGGAGGGCTTCGGCCCGGTGTCCATTAATGGTGACCCACTGGCTGTACTTCTGAGTGTTGGCCGGGATCGGGGCCCGTGGGACCATGTCTCTTTCTCCCAGACATACCAGGGACATGGCGGTGGGCTCCCACTCGGTCTGGTCATAGCCCTCTTCTTCGCCCCTCTCCTCTCCCAGGGAGGCGGCGGCGATCTGGCGGTTTGGCTGACCGGTGGTGCTGGCTCGCTGGTTCATTGGGCCATTGGGGTCATTGGCATAGTGACCGGGTCGCTGGCATTTATGGCAAATAACGTTCGAGCGGGGCCCCGGCCGTGCTGGGGGGGGGGGCCCTCTTCTGGCCAGGGATGGCAAAGTGTTGGTCGGGGGAGGCACCGCGGGGGCGTACTGGTTCCGGTTCTGACCTCCTCCGCCGCCTCGCGGACGGTGGGGCCCTTGGGTAGCTCGGCCGGAGTCTCCCATCGAGTTCCGGGGGACCCGGGTGCTTTCCCATCGATCGGCTTCGTTGGCGAGTTTACGTGGCTCAGTCAGTTTACTGTCGAGGAGATGCTGCCTGAGTTCAACAAAGCAGTTGTTGGAGAGGTGCTCCCATACAATAAGGTTGAACAGCTGCTCGTAGGTGGTGACTTGGCTGCCTTCGATCCACCCCTCTAAGGCTCTACTATAGGAGTTCACATACTCCACCCAGGTAGTACCGGGAATTCTCTTACAGTCTCGGAATCGCTGCCGGTACATCTCGGGGGTGAGTCCATAGCGGGTAAGGAGGGCGGCTTTCATGTGTTCATAAGAGGTCATTTCGGCGTCTGGGAGCTGTAGCAGGGCGTCTCTCCCCTCGTTGACAAACTTTCCCCACAAGCCAGCACCCCAGTCTTTTTGCGGCACCCGGTGCGAGGTCATGGCTACCTCGTAGGCCTTAAACCATTGTTGGATGTCGTTGTTTTTATAGTATTCTCTGACGACATCTCTGGGGATTTGGACCTTTGTGTCCGCAGGAGGAGGTGGGCTCCGGTCCCCGGAGGCGCTGCCCCCCCGTTTTTAGCCTTGATCTCAAGTTCTTTTAAACCACGCTCCTGTTCGTACGTGAGCTTCTTCTCCTCTAAGTCCCTCTGCCTTCGTTTCTCCTCCAGGTCCCCTTGCAGCCGTAGTTGCTCAAGGGCTATCTTTTTCTCGGCCAGCTGTAGTTCTCCATCCAGACGGAGTCGGGCCAGCTCCAATTTGTGGAGCCGGCTCCTTTCTCGCTCTTGGATGTCTTCGTGGGAGAGGCCTGTGTTTACGTTGTTATTTCCTTCTTCTGCTGTGGTCGTGATGGTTTCCGGGTGCCTATCTGGGATCGTGATATCTTCGTTCTGGGGTGACTTCGCTCCGGTCTCTACCCATGATTGTAGGGCCTGCTTGAAATCGTCCTTGGTGCTTAGTCCAGTGGTAGCGATGCCCAGGTCCTTGCAGAATTGTTTCAATTCTTTGTGGTTATAGTCTTCTAACCGTTCCTTCTGGCACTCCGCGGTCGGTCTGGTTTCCTTGGTAGTTATGGTCGTAGTGTGTTTCTGTCAGTAGTGGGTGAGTCACTCTCTGTACGATTTGCGTTGGCTCGGATCGCACCGCCTGCCTCCAATGTTAGAAAGGCGATCTCCGGGGGGAGGCAGAGGCTATCTGGCCGACCACCCTGAGACCCACCCCTCCTATGAAACTGGCCGAGCTCCGCCGGGAGACCTCCAGGCGAGGTTCCTCTCCTAAGATCGTACAGGCGAGTAATCACACTACTACAGAGGGACACCACACAAGGATAGATTCTTAATGTCTTTATCAGCAATCAAGCAGGTTATCTCGTCAATATATGTACAAGAGGGATCGAGGGATCCTTAACGTCTGAGTAACTGTGGGAAGGGGGTAGCGGGACAGTCTTCGTACCAGCCTGGTACAGGGATACCCTACGCTCAGCTCTCAATCCTCGAGCTGGAGGGTTCCCCGGAGTCGGGCCGCAGCAGCGCCAGCAGGGCTTCGGAGGTGGTTTCAGCGAGGTCGGGCCGCGGCAGCGCCAGCAGGGCTCCGAAGATGGTTTCAGCGAGGTCGGGCCGCGGCAGCGCCAGCAGGGCTCCGAAGATGGTTTCAGGGAGGTCGAGCTGCGGCAGCGCCAGCAGGGCTCCGAAGATGGTTTCAGCAAGGTCGAGCCGTGGCAGCGCCAGCAGGGCTCCGAAGATGGTTTCAGCGAGGTCGAGCCACGGCAGCGCCAGCAGGGCTCCGAAGATGGTTTCAGCGAGGTCGAGCCGCGGCAGCGCCAGCAGGGCGCCGAAAATGGTTTCAGCGAGGTCGAAGTAGGCGAGTTCGTCTCAGGGTCTCTCAACTCCAGGATACAACTACCGACCTGCTCCAGAGCTGCCCCAGATATAGGTCTGGAGTCCTTTGATGTCCGGACCCTCACGCCTGGGGGTCAGAGGGGCCGGGATAAGAGGGTCCAGACACCCAGCAGGGGGGTGGAGCCAGCGCCCAGGGAGGCCGGAGGGCCATCGAAACCAGGCGTCCAGGGACGGCTGGAGGGCCATCGAAACTCTCCTCCTCCTTGATCCAGCAAGTGGCCGCTTTACCACCTGGTCGGATCTTGGTGATTCGATGTCGGAGCTTTGCTGGGGCCGCGGCTGAGGTCGGGCCGAGGCCACCGGGCATGGACGTGGAAGGCCCAAGATGGAGTCGGGCCGGAGAGGTTGGTCCGGGACAGGGGTCGGACCAGTAGCGTGGGGCGAGTAGGGGTCGCCATGTTCTGGAGGAGGAGAGCCGGGGGTTGCCATGGGTGGCGGCTCTCGCGAACGTTGGTGAGGGTAGCTTCAGGCCGGAGGACGGGACGATGTCATCCGGGGCCCGCCATGCGGGAGGAGTGGGGCCACGCCACGAGGCCAAGTCCAACACAGACTGTCCACTCGAATGCCAGCAGATTTGCTGTGGGAAAACTTATTTTCATTTTCACACTGCAATCCGCCCTTCCTACCCCCACCCACTCTTGCCTTCCCACCACTTTCTGGAGCACTTCCAGGCACTCAGATCAGACTGAGGTTGTCCTTGACCTTCAGATAAAAAACAAGTTTTAGTAACAGAAATTGATGGTGCAGGCCTCCAGAAGCCACCCTTGCCATGCTACTTGAAAATCTTAGGAACCATTATTAGATTCAAGCTCTTGCTGCTAAACTGTATATTTCATTTATTGTAATAATAATAAGAGCCCCCATGGGTCTAATATGAATAAAGTGCCTATTTAGTCCAGTTTCATGGCCTAGCGAATATCTGATGTGCCCCCCGAAGACAAAGAATCTAACAATGCTTTTGCCTGTGCATCTGAAATGCATAGTTACTTGATAGCCATGGACGATCTTCAGTTTTGCGAGTTCCTGTAAAAATGTTTGAGTGCCAGCTGCCTGAAATGGGGCATCAGTCGACACATCTGCCTGCAAAAGTCCAAATAGACAAAATTGTAAATTTGCCATCTTTAACCAAGTTGAAATGGGATGGGTGCTTGAAAAGAAAAAAAACAAAAAACAGATGAAAACTAAAATTTGCTCTCACAAATCGAGACTGTTTGAGAATGGTGTGTTTTTCAGACCTCACCTAAGACAGTGCATGCGGTCTGTTGACAGATACTTTGGAAGGTTAGTATGCTTCGAGCCCACCTTCACTACTTACAATTAATTGGCTTCATTGTCTCCCTCATTTACTTGCTTCTAATTCATTAGCACATGTGGGCTTCCCTTTCTGTTCTTTAGTTTATCCCTCCCCTACAGCATGGACTGTGTCCATCCTCTGTTCTGTCTCTAGGTGCTATTATTTTATTTTTCTTTAAGCACTTTGAGAGTGTGTTTATTAGCTTTCTCCTTAGTAAATTTTGTCCTCCAATGGTCTCATTGCACGTGTCCTTCCTCCCCACCCCGGTATTATTATTCCACCCCACCTTTTCACCTATGGTTCTCTTCCACCTCCACGGTGCGCTCTTTTTTCTTTTGCTCCGCCACGTTCTTCTCTTGTTTTGTTTCACCCTACATGTTCATTTCCTGCATCCCCATGTTGTTTCTTGCACCGCCCTCCTAGTGCTCCCCCCCCCCCTCGGTGTTTACGTCTGCTGCTTCTCCCTCCCCCATGTTGCTTCCCTCACCTGTGCTACTTTTTTTGTTTACCAATCCAACCCATATTGGCCAAAAAATTATAATAAATAACACTTGCGTCACTTTGTTGATGAGCAAATGCTTGGTACCTGTGCCTACAAAATACGAGACAGCAGTATATGGCTTTTTCTTGTTCAAAAGCCATGCTGCACAGCATTGAGGATGCTGAACAATGTGGAGGGAACCGTTGGATTGCAAAAGCGTGACTTATTAGCTTTGCAATGCTTGTTTTATTATCCTTTGGCATTTGAAAGGGAAATACGTGGGCTGGCTGAATTAACAACCCATGTCTTAATTCCTTACACTTGGAAAAGGCTTTTAGAACAATCATACAACAAAGGCTTTAGACCAGTCACTTTTTGCACACTCCATAATGCCCAAAATTTCCAGATTGTTTAATCAAATTCTGTCCTTAACACCTTCCAGCTTTGGAATGATTTAAGTGATTTATGGCCCTGCTCTTTAACTTCTTATTTACAATTGTTCATTCTAAGTTGCTCTTTAACTCCTGACATGTCTGTGCCCAATGAGACCACCATTTTTGATTCCCTTACGAAGAGGGATCTGAGATTTAATATAGCAGTTTTCATTGCAACACTGTCCTTTCTGTATTCCCCCAATGTGCACAAATTAGTTCATTTATATTTGCTAACATGGGGTGTTGGCCAGAGGTTGCAGAATTAGTCACATTTTTGCACTCTAGGAGTGCATTTGCATTATTTGATACCCTGGACTTCGAGCTTGTCAAAATTTTCTTGATCAGATTCTATACTGGTGTACAGACCACAGAGAAGTTTGGCAGGTCCAGAGCCCACTGAAAAGTCTGGCAGCTCCCAACAGCCTGGTGGCCCGACCGGCATGAGGCTCATGAAGAAAGACATCATTGCTCGCTTACTACTGTGTCGAGGCTGAAGACTATTTCCTGAAACGGCCAGGGGACGGGACTGGGCAGCAGTCCTTGCCAGGAGAGAAACGCAGGCTACAACGCTGTCACCCTTGACCCTGCTTCTTGCAGGCAGCCATGTTGCCATATCCACCCTGACCTACTGATTCCAAAGCAACATGGCTGAAGCGGACGTCTGACCAGCTGGGTACACAGGAAAGCAGCAGTTGCTGAAGCTGTTTCAGCCACCCATTCAAGGTCTAAAAGGTCATCTAAAAAATGGCCATATGCAATCATAGAGGAGGGGGAAGTGAATAGCATTTAGTTTGGGTGTGGGCGGTCAAGAGCTTCAGTTAGCAATGTAGGCTCGCCTGCTGCCATATTGAATCTGTTTAAAGTGTTTTTTGATTTGTTTTCCAAACATGTTGTCTGTCAAAGCTTGCATCTTCCTGCTAAAAGGATGTACTTTACCAGCCATACCCACACAATGCAGCAACACTTCCTAGCTGGCCGAAACTGTCACAGGCTGATTTCATCGAAGCATCAAAGCAAAGGAGGCCTGCTCACCTTTCTTTATAACAGATTTTGCCTATACCCTGTAGTCCTTATGCAATTTCTCTGAGAAGGGGGTGATGTTGTATCATAAGTGCCTGTCAGAACGAGCAATGAAAGATGAAGAATTGGCTACTTTTATGACAGTGGCTGCGAAGACACTGATTTTCTGAACTATAATGCCCCTTTATTGTCACAGCTCAAGGAAGCGGAGATAAAAATCGGCCTTCTTTCGATTGGCCAAACGGGTGTCTGGGACTTGTTGGCTACTTCCAGGCTGGATACATATGCAAAGGCAGAAGTAGGATTATATATGTGAGCATAACTGATTGAGGGTAGGGATTGCTGCAACTGCTCTCCTGGATTTTTCTTTAAAATCAGAAGCAGGGTATCTTGGTATAGCACACTGGTAACCTTTGAGGTGCAATTTCGATAAGGACATGGAAGAAACTAATGTCATCAGGTAGATAAGCTCTTTCATTGGGCTCGAGTCCGACATTATCTGGCACAACAGATGCATTCCAATCTGCTTGCTTGGAAAATGAATATCTGGCTGATCTCAGCGTTATTATTGTGGCACTCCAATTATTCCATAGCATCGTCACCATTACTGATGTCATGAGCATCTTCCTGGCTTTGAGAGGCCAGTGGCTGTTAAGGGACAGGAGCTGCAGGGAAGGCATGCTAAGACTGTCCTTTTTTTTTTTAAAGGGGGCTGGGGATTGAACCGGGAAGCTGACTAATGGTGGCTGAGGTTGTTGAGATAACTGTAGCAGAGATGCATCTAAGGCAGCATGTTATTTTAAAGACACTGGATTGAGTGCACGTTCACCGTTTATTTCTTGGCGCTAATTGAGCAAGTCAGAATCCATACAATTAGTGTGCAAAGAGCCAGACCTTTATGAGACATCTTGAAGTAAGCAGGCAGTTTCTTCACGCAGCAGGGCTGGAACCATGTTTTGGGGCACAGATTGAGAAACTAAAGCTCCCTGCTACACGTTAGTAAACTTTAGCATAATCAAATCAGAAGGTGGGCAGATGAAGCGCGTAAACTGCAGGCGGGAACATACTTCACCACTCTTTTAGTGATGTAAGTTGGAGCTAATCTGAGGTGGGAAATGTGTTAATCGCTGCCACCACGTCACCTCCTCTTTTCGAGTTAGGCCGGTCACACTTCTAGATGTAAATGCCCGCTGGAATACTGGCCAAGACTTCAGGTACTGATGTGTGAGTCTTGCATACCGGAAATGGTGAGCAAAGTTCTGAATCACGTCCTGTAAACAGATGAACAGGAATCTGAATCATGGGAGGGGTTCGAGGCATATCATACCCCTTGTCACAGCCGTGCTGCAAGGAGAATAGAGAATGACAATAATGCAAATGCTTTCTGCATTCATGATCTGCTTGAGGACTACCCTCGTCAGTGTCATCAGGTGCCTAATATTTTATTTTTAGTTTATAAAATGCAGTTTCTTCTTGGCCACCTTCATGGATGAAGAAAATATTAATCTTATTAGTTCATACTTTTCAGTAATGTCATCACACTATTCCTCTTCCTGAGGTGAAGTCCCATGAAACAAAATGTCCAGAAGCTGCTAAATTATGTTGGTAAGAGATATGCAAAGTGACAATACTCTGAAGGCTGTCAGCATGGAGGAATCGTTTAAAGGTGAAGATAAAGTCAAGGCAGCAGCACCCGAAAACTAAAGAGCCAATGAGACCGCAATTGATGATATTATAACGACAATCTGGCAGCCAATGGTGAAGGAACCATGAGCACAGACACTAGTGGTGCTGCTGATGACAAAGGCAAAGCCAGAGTGGAAGACTATGAAATAGGTTTGCAGACACTTCCACTAACAAGGATATCACTGATTGGAGACATGTTTGAGTCAATTGAAGATGTGATCAACTTAACAGAGGGTGACATTGTTGTGCCAGGAACTAATGCACAGGCCAGTGGTGATTTTGATTGTGAAGGGAGCAGAAGGTTTTGAGGACTTCTTAGCAGGCAAGGCAAATGTAACCAATTTCATTAAATGACGGACTGGAATGAGTGACTGAGTTGCGGTTGAGCAGTAGCAACAAGGGATGGAGTGAAGTAACAGAAGCCACTTTGGAAGTCCTATGGAAAGGGACTAATCCGGGGTCCGAGCCTCTGTAGCAGGCTCAGGTGGTCATTTAGCCATTTTCTTAGTCTTGCAAACAAGAGTGATTTAGAGCACAGAAAATTACAGTTTTTCTTTTTAAGTGCAAAGGAGGAGGAAGCAGATTGTTTTTGCAAGGAGAGCAATTGTCACGTGTCTCTTCTGGTCCTGAAGTCTCTTCACTGAAAAGGAGTCAGAATACTTCTTGGGGTCACCATAGCCCAGGTGGAAACAGTATATACAGAAAGTATGGACATTATCGACACATATATTTTTCTTGTAGTAGTTTCTATCAACCTAAAGATAGTTTCTGATAACCAAAATTGAAAGAAGCGAGGCAAAACCTTTCCTCAATGCAAGCAAGATTGATACAATTTGAGAAAGGAAATTAGGCTAGATAAATATCCAAAGAAGAGGTACTGACAGTTCAACCCTAGCATCTCAACCTTACTGGCAGGAGTTTGAATCACACAGTGATGTTGACGGACTGCAACAAATATACTGCTGCTTTAATGTTGAGCGTATAAGTCCTCAGCTAGGTACACAAAGACTACTGGGGGGGTTCTAGTCTGGTAGCCAATAATTCAAACATGCAAATCTATGAAATATTAAATACTGGAGGAACGATTTACACTAACACAAACATTACCCATAGCATGTACTATCTCTAACCTCGTATCTATCAGAGAACCTAAAACAGCAACATTAACACCAACCCTAAAAATGGGAGCAAAACTTACCTGAACACTCACCTATGGTTTTCAGAGCAAATATTTTTTTTAGCCCTGAAATTTTTGTTCCCCACCTAGAATCAAATGCTAAACAATGCCCAAGGCATCAATGTTTATTTTACTATCAACATCCATCTGCAATTTAGCTCTGCTTTCAACACTGGGCATTTTCTACTGAGTCAACAAGCAAAGACTACCAAATTCTTATACACACGCAGGCGAAATGTGAATCCCTTAATTATATTAAACTAAAGGTAGTCTGCAAATCAAGTGAAAGGAAATCTTTTGAAGAAAAATATTTTGCTGGAAGAGAATTTAGTTGCTTAACTGACCCTCACAATGCTTTATCCATCAGTTACCAAAATAAGCCCTATAGACAAAAGAAAAGCAAATGTTATTATAAATCGGGGAGATTTATTTAACAGTCTGTACAATAAAGTCACTTTTTGTTTTACAAAACAATTTAATTTTTTTAATAAATGATAAAGTGAAAAGCAGCTTATGAAACAGATGTAAACTCCCCAAAATTCACATTTCAACAAATTCACCCTTTTAATAAATAAGATGCAGCCATTGGCTGAACAGTGCGGGACTCATGAGGGGAGCAGAGAAGATTAAGTGCCAAGAAACAGGGGAGCGGTACCAAAAGAAAGGAGGGAGAGGTAGTGCGCATTGGGGTCCACCTCCCAAACTGGACAAATCAGGAGAATAATCTGCAGGCACCAATCGAGACACTACTAGTACTTGTGTTTTTTGCCTCCCAGTGAAAGCAAGGACTCCAATTCTCTACCAAACTAGAGAGATTGCTTTTCACCTATTGGAAGCTGAATGGTATCTCAACAGCCCCGTCCTTCTCAAAGAAACTGTACTTCTACCCAAAGAAGGTTAAAAAATGGGGCAGTTAAGTACCTGGACTTAGAAAGTGCAGAAACAAATCAATAAAGACCACACCACCCACTTCGATAGGAAAGTAGGGCTATTTTACCTCTGATACAAACCACAGATTAATCTAGTGTGAGAGGAACAGATCACAGCGTGATAATTATATGCTCTTAATGCTTGTGTGCGAGGAAAGATGAAGTTCTATAGCTTCACCATTGAAGAATGTTCAGCATGCACTTTTCAAAAACACCCCTTTCCAGGTCAGGAGATGCCTACAATTGGAGTAAAATGTTTAAAAAAGGTTGACCTCACTAAATGCCTTTTACCACCTGCCTGCCTCTTCAGTACACCAACAACCACTTTGAAAAAGTTCTTCTTGAAGACCAAAAGGGAAAACTTGGCCAGGCTGAACACATTGAAGGCAAGGGTGGTGGCTGGGTAACAGGTCTCCACTGGCCACCCTTGCTATTCAGTGGCACACTACAACAACAATGTAACAGAAAGCAATACTGACGGCCCAACTGGAGTTTTTAGGGCCTAAATGGCTTTGCCTGTTTAATGTAAACATGCTAAGCTGTTCTTACATCCATATCTGAGATATTCGTTCAAAACTGGTGGAAGCCAAGTGGGAAGACTGGCAATCTGATTCAGATAAAAGTAGCAGATGAGGTTTGATTATAAATGCAGATTATTACTAAGGACTACCTTACCTGGAGAAGTCTCAACCAAATATGAACCAGTACAGAATGCCTATATCTTACAACTTTTCCAGCAGATGTATTAAGCGAAGATATTCAATAAAGACAATATCTTAAAAGGTCCAGAATGAAAAGCTTCAAGGCAGTAACATCATTCTCCAGACTAAAGGTTTGCTCCTAAGAAAGGATTAATCGTGCTCCTTCATGAAACTCTTAAATAAACTGAAATTACCTGTGCACCCATGCCACAGAGAACCTGACAACTGGGAAGATTAAATCACAGAAAATAACTGAAAACAGATGAATTTTGCACTTTAATCTCCTGGGCAGATTGTGCCACAAACTGCTGGAAATGGCAGATTAGACCGATAAAGTGTTGAACAGACATGGGCAGCAGGGTGGTGCCCCAGAACACGCTGGGAAGGTTACATTTCTACGCATACTATAGCCTATGGAAGCTTGCGTTTGGGTGCTAGGATTTTTTGAGTGAGGCACACATGTACTCTGGGATAGGATGAAGTGCTTTAGACCTGAGATGAGGAGGGGATGCTTGAAGTTCCAATGTGAGCAAAGAATATGATGGGTCATTCTGTGAGGAAAGTCTAGTGTTACTTATGTGAAGATGAATGCCCAAGTTCTCTGTCCGAGCATTAAACACTTGTGATCACTTTGTGAAGCTTGGAAAAATTAGCTTCTACGACATGAGGCAGACTAGAATTGTTTATGGGAAAGCAAAGAATCCTTGAAAAAGTAATGCTTAGGCTAGCCTTTTGGACAAAGTAATGTTCACAACCTGAATATAAGAAGGGTGAGGGAGGCGAGAAGGAAAAGGGTAAGAATGTTTGTACGCCTGTGTGCTTTGTTGGTGAGAATACTTGAACTACATGCATGAAGGTTTCCCCTGGGAGAATATGAAAGATTAGCGTTACGTATGGAAGGTTAGGGTTATATATTTGAGATTTGAATGCAGTGCCATGTTCTGTGTGACAGTGAGAAACCCAAAATTGGGCTGTGTGACACCTCTTCACTACCAGGATTGTCTTACTCTCCCACAAATGAGACAATTGGGTTCTTCAGTCATGAAGAGGTGGTTCGGTGCCAAAGTTCATGATCTTTCTGCAATGAAACTTAGACTCTTGGAGTGACAGCAATAAAGAGAAAAGAAAGGCTAGCTAAGTCAAGATGAACAATGAGGTAATGACACTCTCCAAAAGACCCGAAGTTGGAACATACTGAGAAACTGAGGATAATTCTAAAACGTCGAAGGGTAGTGCACCATCAGTCCAATAACAACTACTTTAAGCAAGAAAAGCACTACACACTTCTGAGGAAACCCAAGTTCTCAAAACAGATATGCAGCCCAGAGCACAATTTGCCTCATGTGTGCACCCATGACTGTTTCAGAGTCTCCTGTTCTGCTAGGACGACCCTTTGGAGTGGGTCATCCTATAGCACCCCATTTATCTTGCGCGTAGGCTAGCCTAACATGCCCGCTACCTCAGTTGTGCAAAATTCTTCTATCTTGAGGTGGAAAGGTATTCTTTGCTCTAGGACTGTGGGATAATGCTTCTGTGATTGTCTCAGGGCAACGGAGTTCCATGTTCCTCTGGGTTAAAGTTACTCGGGCCCCCCTTTTGCAACAGGCATTCACCATACTAGGCTTCCATTTGCCTCAATTGCGTAATAGCAGTTTATTCTACCTCTGATATGTATTAGAACAGAATTTGTTTTGATCCAGGTATAATGCAGCCCAGATTTTTTAACTCCATCACAAGTGCAATATTCCGTTTAGTTTTGTCTATTTGGTGTGCAGTATCCCAGTGATCTCCTCTGTAGCTGTGGCAACAGAGATGCTGTGAGCAGTAATGACTCCAGATGAAGGTCTTTCAAATCATCGCTTAGAAATTCAGACAACAGCAGGTCCCTCAGTACTCATCCAACTGTATTGTGCTCAAGGTAAAAAAAACATAAAGTGCTGAAAAAAAAGTTGGACTGAAAATCTTCAACTAAAAACCACACAGCCTGGCACAGACCCATACAATACTACCAGACTTAAGCATATCCCAAAATGTAAACCCTGATCCACATAAAATCACTTAGGGTTACAAAGTAGTCTACACCAGCACGGAGGTCTAGGCAGCTTTGTCGCCGGGAGTTATTTTATATCTGTGTGTATGTACATAAACACACACACACACGTGTAAACATACACACAACACACTCGCTGAAAAAATACACTCAAACTGCGCACCCCCATATTCAGACATGATGTGCAAACAATATAGACACAATCACTGCACCCCTATGCAGACACAATCCATGCCACTATGCACAGATACATTTGTGCACAAAGTGTTTTCTTAAATGTGTAGCAAAATCTCACACTTATTAAGGCAATAATGGCTGTGTACGGCATACAACCATAAACCCAACCAGTCCCTTCCACATACACATACATTCCTCTACACATGAATTCCATACACTCCCTAACCATGTGCACAAAGCACTACCCTCAATACATGTTACTATACATGTACACAAGCTCCACATTAAACAGACACAGGAGATCTCTGATAAATTGCCACCACACACATCCCTTCACATGAAGCGAACATGCAGCACAACAACAGGAACATAGCCTGTTCTCAGCTGGTAAAAAATAAAATAAACATTAGGAGAAAGACCAGGCCCAAGAGCAAATTATCATCACTGTGTCCTCCAGTCCCCTTTCACCCATGTCCCTTTTCACCAAAGTCCACCCTGCTCCCAGGGTGAAGCATTTGGGTGGATGTTATCCTTGGTGCCCAACACATTACTCCTGTTGTGTATTGAAGCCAGAACTTACATAGTTCCTTCAGCAAAGCACTTCCAGATAGTGTCATCCCAGTCATCTTTCCAGGTACACAGGGACAGAGACTGCTCAGACAAACATTATGGAAGAGGGCATCTAGTGTTCAGTCACAAGGGATTTTCTGTTGTTTCTCTGTACACAAGCACACGTCTTTGGCCTCTGCTCGATTTGCAGGAAGAATAATACTAACTCCCCCCCATTAGTGGACACATTCTTGGCATCAAGAATCCAAAGCAATTAATGGTTAGTTCTTTTGGCGGGCTCCTCCGCTCCCTCAATTGTGCAAATATATCCCCGCCACTAATCCAACATCCACAACGGAAAGGCCTTAAAATGCTGAACGACACATTCCTGCTTAAGAGCTTTGCTCCTCTACATCCCCCTGATAAAATTCAAAGCGACCAAGTGGTTGTAAATCGTGCGTTATGAGCTCAGTTCATGGTCTCAGCAGACTGAAATCTGTGCTTCAATCGGATGTCTTCGCCAACAATCGCAGTCTCCTTCAGTCACCCGTTGGTCCCCCAAGTCAGTCTAGTTCTGGGAGACATTATAGTAAAGTGTTTCCACCCCATTTTGTTCCTACAACTTCCAGTTTTTCATCAATCACTCCAAGTGGACCAGTAATCCATAGAGCACAACAGCCCCCTTCTCCTTGGTGACCCAGTCAAGTTCACTGCTGCTGAAACGTGGGTCCACAGGCTCTGTGGCACTGACAGTCTGAGGCCCCACCTTGTAGGAACCTGGCTTCACACATACTTGAAGGGCCACCTGCGCCATGTGCTGCCGGTGAGATTTTGGGTCCTTGAAGCTGTTGAGTAGAAAGGGCAGAATTAGTCACCTTATATAGGAACAAAATTAACTTTAAAATGAATCTGTTAAAATGAACCCATAGCCTCAGTTCCATTAACAATCTGTGAACAGAACCATAAACTGTTTCTTCTGGTACAGCTTTGTATGTATGGTACCAGGCAAGCCAACGTGCATCGTACACAGGCATGCCTCTTTTCCCTCTATTGTTAAGTACCCATTGCAAGGTTCCTCCTTACAAAACAAACCAACTGCTGCTTTTTTTTGTTTGATGACTGCGGGCCAGTGGAAAGCAAAGAATGGATTCCATCAAGGCAAAAAACACAAATGCACTGGAAATTAACAACTTGGGAATAAACACGCGGCGAATCCTGACCACTAGGCCTCATGAAACAGTCATATGGTTATAATGCACATTAGATCTGAAGCTGTCTGATGTGCAAGGGAGAAATTACTGTGCAATAAACCTTTCAAGAAAGAAGCATCAAGATGAATGTAAAGGCACTGAACATTAGTCTGGTGATAAACAGGTGGACACAGATGCATTATGCTCTTCAAAAGTAACTTGACAACCTGCCCTGATCAGTTGGGTCCAAGGGCTGTGAAGTAGGTCTTTTGTGTGTCACCTAGAAGCAGATTCAGCATGATGTCTAGAGAGGTTTACACCAAGCAAGTGAGAAGACTGATATTCTTTGTGAAGGCCCAATCACAGATCTATAGTCGCTTGGTAGCTTACACATGGACTGTGTTCTAATGGGGGACTTCCAAGCAGCCACCAGGTTCCGAGCCGAGAGACCTAGAGAGAAGCATAGGCCAGCTGAGCATGATAGGGAGGGGGTGCAAGTCTCTCTCCTCTAGTGTAAAAGTTGCAATTCGGGAGACAAAATATCTTGTTTCTAAAGAAAGTGACTAGTTTCTAAAGAAAGTGACTAGTTTCTAAAGGAAGTGACTAGTTTCTAAAGGAAGTGACTAGTTTCTAAAGGAAGTGACTAGTTTCTAAAGGAAGTGACTAGTTTCTAAAGGAAGTGACTAGTTTCTAAAGGAAGTGACTAGTTTCTGAGAAACAGAAAGTGAGCCCAGGCAGGAATCACCACAAAACTGACAACGGAATAGACCCTTGCCTTTAGGGAGCTCAGATTAAACAGGGTTGGGAAGACAAAAACTGTCCTCTTTAATCCAACATCAACCCAGGGTCCGTGACAGCTTTTTCCCTTGGAGGCATCTTCAGGTGGGATATGGTCATCAAAGTCAGGCAAGCTGGAATGAAGATGAAGTGAGATGTTGAGTTACTGGCAGTGCATACTTGGAGTCGGAGGTTGCTAGTGGGGTATGCCTGGACTTTTTTTTTTATTATTCGGGACTGGCATTTATTTTTCTCACCCCTCTGGCTGAGAGCAAGAGAGGGAAAACAAAGGACAAGAAGGCTAGGGAGTCCTCCAAATCCCTCAAATACAAAAAAGGCAAACACGTGGCACTGTAGAGACCGCCCTCAGATCACTACTGGACTGGAAAAAAGACAGAAGACCTGCCCTGCTGCGAACTGGACCCAACAAAGAGAGACTGCACCAAAGACTGGACAGCAACTGCTGCACCTGAGGGAACTGAAAAGAGTACTGTGCCAGTTGTGTCCACTTGTGGAAATGCACTGTTTGTGTGCCAGGTGTGACTCTGAGGGCTAGTTGGCTAGCCTCCTGTTAAGCTTCAGGACCCCCAAAAGATAAGGAAACCTGCCCCCCTCGAGAACAGAACACCTGACCCTCACTTGACGCTGAAGTGCCTGCTGGGAGACTGAGTCTTGACTCTCCAGAGGTGTCTTCAAGTCCTCAGTACCCGTAGCTGAATTGGACTCTGGTCCCCAGAAAGGAACGATCTGCTTAACCGGGAGACCAGTTGATCAGTGGCGAATAGACAAGCACTGGACTAAACTGCTGCATCATGGGAGATAGAGTCCTAAGATCGGAGACGACCCTTGAGGTTTATGGATACCAAGGTGGCACCAGGAAAACTCACGGCATCTCTTCAGCATCCTGTATTCCCAACATCAGGGCCACTTCTTTGCTGGCTGCGTTGAAGGAGAAAGTTCACTTGCACGTTGCAAGAGACCACAGAACAATGATAACCCTTACCATGTGAAAAGGGGGCTCAACGCTTGAAGGGACCATGTTGAAAGAGTACCCAATAGTTGAAAGAATGAAAGGAAGCGAACAAGCCCACTCCATTACCAAAAACAGTCCTGCCCAATCAAAAAGCCACGCCCCTCTGAGGAGGCAAAGGCAGTGGAAATAGGGCACGTCACACAAAAAACGGTGCACACCGTAGAACAGATGCGCATGAAGACCGCCTGTAACCACAGTGCGTACCAGTAAGTATAATAAGACCAGATCAACATGTGTCACGGCTAGAGGCCACATATGAGTAACAACAAAACATGTGCACCCCGCTTCCCAAAATGACCTACGAAGAGGACACATAAAATAGAACCTCAACCCAAGTGACTACAGCAGCAACAAGGGTTCCCCCAAGGCAAAGGAGGGGAAGAAGAGGCTGGAGGGAAGGTGGAAGGAACATGGGATCTGTATGTCAGAAGATCTGGGTGGAAGAGCAATGAGGCACGTAGCCTATCCACCCAAAATGAGAAAGGGTGAAGAGCCAATGCGGCAAAGCAGAGTGATATGCCCTGCCCCAGAGGTAGAGGAGCCAGAGCACCCCTCCAGAAGGCCACGGCCACCTGAAAGAAGGCCAGTGGACAGAACTCCACCTGAAAGGCCGTCGCAGAACGGGGCTGATGGGTGGGCGTTAAGGAATCTGCAGCTAGACTGTGTCTCTACCAGATAAACCGCTACCGAAGGTAAGTAACTCGTTCATCTGATAGAGACATCTAGCCGCAGAATCCTTAACTTAGAATAGATACCAAAGCCATACCCCATTGGAGGAGAATCTGCGACTGAAAATTCACCTAGTTCCAAAGAGAAAGAAGTTGTCAATAATATTGACCAAAACACGGTGGGGACAGCAAACGCCAGCACGGCTGAGACCAGACCCATGAGGCTCCGCAGGGAAGCCATAAAAAAGGGGAGGCAAAGACACCACAACCCTGCAAGGACAGACGAGACGTCAGACGTCCAGGCAGGAGGAAAAGAAGGAGATACACGGAACCAACATGGTGGAAGAATGTGTATAACTACTACAAAAAGAATTTCAAGTGAACACCAGATCCCACAGTTCCGCAAGAGACGCAGTCCCAAGAGAGGGACGAGACAGTAGGTCAGCGTCAGAGCGGACAGAGTATACATACAGAGGCTGCCAAGAAAGGAAGGTGTGATAACGTCACCATGCCTAGACAAAAAGATCTGTGGCAATAAGAAGAAGAAACCGGCATGAGGATGACATGATTCACACAAGGAGACGGTGAGTTTCATGAAAACCGCACCACACCTATGTAAGGGTCCTAAGACTGAAGCATCAGGAGTCAAACGCCAACTGTACCCAAAGGCACAAACGGCGAAGGAGATCCGGGAAAAATCCGGAAAGTGACACAGAGGTCATACGCTCATAAGAGAGAAGAAATGTGGGGTAAATACCCCCAATACCGAGCACATGAAACCCAGTGAACATGCTCATGCACTGAGGTAAAAGCTTAGGTAGGATATATATGTAGGATATATATATATATATATATATATATATATATATCCATATCCATATCCATATCCATATCCATCCAAAGGAACACTCCAAACTACTTCCAGCACACACGCCGGCGAAGGAGAACAGACCACTCGAATGAGGCAAGTTCTTGTTTATTTTACCAAGTTTCCAATATATATATATACTAGCAGCCCGCCCCAGCGTTGCCTGGGGCAGAAAGGGTCTGGGGGCAGCATTGTAAGCCTCTGTGCACCGCAATCTCCCCCCCCACCCCCTCCAACATTGCCCAGTCCGCATCCCTCCCGCCTCCCGCCTTCCGCCCCGACATTGGCTATACCGCCTCCCGCCTCCCGCTTTGAGCCCGCCGCCCCCCGCCCCGACATTGAGCATAGCGCCTACCGCCTCCCGCCTCGCGCCTCCCACCTCCCGCCTCGCGTCTCACGCCCGCCTCCCGCCTCCTGCCCCGGCTTTGTAAACCCCCCCCCCCCCAGGTCCCGACTTACCTCCCCGCCAGTGCTTAATTTGTAAAATATTAAGTGCAGGTGCTAAACTTTTCGTAGGAGGCCACACCCACTTCCACAGCTCCACCCACTTCTTCCACTGGCTCCACCCACTTACTATATTGGCTCCACATTCGTCCTCAACTGGTACCTCTGAAGACATGCGAGGCAGACAGGCATGCATCTGAACAGAAGGAGGCGGTGGAAGGGACAGTAGATATATTATTTGGGCATTCACAAGGAATATACATTCAATAGCCCTGGCCTTGTGTGCCCTATATGAAGGGATCCGGAGCCCGGCATGCTCAGACTCACTCAGCAGCACGCGCTCACCCTCATGCCCAGTCTCGCCTCGACGCCGGCTGTGGCGAGCCCTGATGCCAGCTGAGCGCACTGTGCACCGACCCCCGCACCTGGCCGCCCTTTAGTACCTGTTGAGATGGCCTCTTTATTGCCAGCAGTATTTATGAATCAGTGAATCTGCGAGACACACGGGGGTGGCGCTAACCTGGAACTCATCACAATCCCCTGCTTTTGTAAATACCAAATTCCATCATGCAGAAAAAGATTGTGGGGAAGTATGATGTTAGCCATTTACAACAAATCTGAGAATTTCCAAATAACTATCGCTCTGTTAGTACAAAAATTGTAATAGAGCTTCCATACCAGACTCAAGTGCTATACATGTATTCAGCCTGGTGAGATTCCATACCAAAGTCTGCAAATACATATTTACATATTGTGCCAAGTTCTCAATGGCTGATCCATTATCCTAAATAATGGACCTACCAGGTGGGGAAGAACCCATCAAGAGCATTTTGGGAACTGTATAAATACATAGGAAACATAATGGGGACAATGAGTATTCATAATCTGATGTTAAACCACATTCCTTCCACTAAGTGAGTTTATTAATTAATGGATGTGGTAATAGATGGCATAGTGTTACCATTCAGTTTTTTTTAACAGCATCCCTCATGTAACTGCCTTGGGATTTCACCCATAAAGTCTGACTTTTTCATAATGACAATAATTCCATCTTTGTCCGTATCACCTATGACATTGTTATCATTCTCCTGCAACTACATCTCTTGTGTAGATATTCTATTTATGGTGGCATTTACTCCCCTTAGACTGGGAAATTAGGGGTGGGGGAAAGTCACGGGATTTTACTTTGCTGAATTCAACAGTTACATCATGGGAGTGGGGTCAGGGCCTCACTCCTCAGCTCTCCTCGTCAACTCGGCCCTGCGCGAAAGGGAGATAGCTAGGGCTTCTTGGCGCCTGGCAGCTGTGACTGCTATCTACCAGCAGATCTTGTCTTTAAGGCCTCAACAAAAGTTAGTGACAACGTTCACATCTCCTTTTAAAGTGTTTTCACCCCTAATGAGTCACTGAAGTGTCAATACCTCCCCTGTGAGCCCCTCATCCCAGGTCTGTTGTGCAAGCAAGATGTCTGTCAGTCAGAGCGAAACTGCAGCGCCCAACTCCCACCCCCCTTGCCCCCTCGCCCCCTCCCACACACACACACACACACACACACACACACACACACACGGCCGCACTGTCAGTCAGGAGGTGCGAAAGGGCAGCCTGAGGCCAAGAAACCAAAGGGAAAGGAAACAAAAAACACACGCACTGGCAAAAACCAATAGGTTTCACCTAACTTAAAAGTGCTTAAATTCTAATCCTACCGTTACTCTTGGCGGGCCTGGGGATACAGTCGACACACACTGCCAGCTGAATTGAATACTGCCTTGTGTCTTTGCTTTCTAAGTACGTACGGTACTGCAATAGATTAGGCTGCGGGGGAGGACTGGAGGTGCTGGCCTGCAGTGATTATGCTTGTTCGTGGCAACTGGTGGAGGCAAAGTGAAAGAAATGTTCGCGCACAGCCCCTACCCCATCAGAACCTCCAGCCCGGCCCCTACTCTCCGCCCAAGGCACCCAAATACCCAGTGCGTCTCGGGCCGATTCCGAACTTCCGCTGCAGGCTGCCTGCTGGCTGCTGCATGCTAAGTCAAGTGACACTCTGCAGTATATCTGTAAAACACACTGCGTGGCTGCACCGAGTACAACAAAAAGGTACATTTTAGAAAACATCAACATGGGCGTGCACAGCAGATGCGTAGACCCGGCCGTCATAATTAAGTGCCGGCGCTACTCCCCTCACGCATACGTCCCGGCCGGCGCTACTTGCAAGGGACTACTTTATTTTTATTTGGAAATATTTTAAACAACGTTTATTTTTTACTTTTATGTCGCCTATGTCCTTCTGCTTGCCCTGAGGTTTTCTAAGATGGCTTGGGTGTTCAGATTGGTGGTGTAGTTTTCGAGTTTACCTTGCCTAAAGGTGCAAGTTCTCTCTTTATAATAGTAGTATAGAGATATATATATATATATATATATATATATATATATATATATATATATATTACCTACTGGCTATCGCCAGTAGGTATATATAGTTAGAATTATTTCTCTATGGGACTTTTGAAAATTCTATGTCTAATAACTTTGGCGTTTGTGGACGGAATCGGCTGAAATGTTCAGGAAAATGGCACATTTTGATTCTGAGCAGCCCCTGAAAATTTGGGGGGGTTTCGTCAAGGGGGGGCCGAGAAAAAAGGGGGGTCCCAAAACGCGTTTTTCCCATTCATTTTTCCATAGGGCGGTTGGACTCACTTTTAGCTCGAACGGCTGAATGGATTTGCACGAAACTTGGCAAAATTGTAGGGACTGTTAGCCCGATGTGCCTTTGCTAGGTCTCAATATATGTGCTCCAGTAGTTTTTGAGAAATTAACGTTCAAACCAAGATATATATCTGTAACAGCGCTCTGGGCAGCGATCCGGTCCGCTTACTTTTCGCTTATCGGAACTTTGCGCGCAGAAAGCTGATTGGCTCTCCGGTGTCTGTCAACATTCTAAACAGTCCGGAGCGGACGCCATCTTGTCTCTCGGTAGGATCGAGAGAGAAGAAGAGGTGGAAAACGAAAGGGGAATTTAATGAAAGGGGGCAAGGTATCCCCCTCTTGACCCCCTAGGAATGTTGTTGGGGTTATTAAAGGGTCCCGTGGGGAAAATAAAAAAAAAATGATTTTTCACGGTAGAAGCGCGGCCGCGAACTGGTAGCGAAACGGGAATTCGCCATTTTGAGCTTCGTTAATTAAATTACTAGTTATAAGTGGGTGCGGGAGACGTATCCTAATCCCCTATGTTTCCTGAGGGTGGCTGAGGAGGCTGATATATGTTGATACATCTCTTCCAGCGGCTGTGCGTGAGCTTTTTTTTTTTTTTTGCTGCGTGACAGTCCGGAGCGGCCGCCATCTTGTCTCTCGGTAGGATCGAGAGAGAAGAAAAGGTGAAAAACTAAGGGGGAATTTAATGAAAGGGGGCAAGGTATCCCCCTCTTCACCCCCTAGGAATGTTGTTGGGGTTATTAAAGGGTCCCGTGGGGAAAATAAAAAAAAAAATGATTTTTCACGGTAGAAGCGCTTCACGGGCCGCGAACTGGGCCGCAAACTGGTAGCGAAACGGGAATTCGCCATTTTGTGCTTCGTTAATTAAATTACTAGGTATAAGGGGGTGCGGGAGACGTATCCTAATCCCCTTACTAGTTATAAGTGGGTGCGGGAGACGTATCCTAATCCCCTATGTTTCCTGAGGGTGGCTGAGGAGGCTGATATATGTTGATACATCTCTTCCAGCGGCTGTGCGTGAGCTTTTTTTTTTTTTTTTGCTGCGTGACAGTCCGGAGCGGCCGCCATCTTGTCTCTCGGTAGGATCGAGAGAGAAGAAAAGGTGAAAAACTAAGGGGGAATTTAATGAAAGGGGGCAAGGTATCCCCCTCTTCACCCCCTAGGAATGTTGTTGGGGTTATTAAAGGGTCCCGTGGGGAAAATAAAAAAAAAATGATTTTTCACGGTAGAAGCGCTTCACGGGCCGCGAACTGGGCCGCAAACTGGTAGCGAAACGGGAATTCGCCATTTTGTGCTTCGTTAATTAAATTACTAGGTATAAGGGGGTGCGGGAGACGTATCCTAATCCCCTATGTTTCCTGAGGGTGGCTGAGGAGGCTGATATATGTTGATACATCTCTTCCAGCGGCTGCGCCATCTTGCCTTTTTTTCGAATGGCACAATTTTGTCGTGCACGGCAGCCATTTTAGATGCCAGGCTGGTCCCAGGATATCACCTAACCCTGCGGATGTAGTTTATGGCCCCAGCTGTAGAGAATTCAGACATGCCAATCCTCCTGATTTAGGCGTGTGACTACTGATTTCAGTGCTAGTCTCCCGCCTCCCGATTTCTGCAAGCAAAAACCCGGGGGCATATTACGAACAACTAGCGATAATTTTTGTCTCTAACTTGTTTAGAGACAAAAATTATCGCCGCACATCGGCGATTTTTATCGCAGATAAACCTTGCTATTATCGCAGAAAAGTCAGCGATATTCATGTATTATTGACCTAATGCTCTTAGCCATGTTATCCACCTCCCATTGGATAACATGGCTAAGAACTGCTCAGGGCAGGTGTTAGATTTTGGAGATATTCGCGCTTAGCGCGAATATCTCCAAAAGTTGGTAATAGAAGGTAGCGATGTTAGGGACTGTTTCCAGTCGCTAACATCTTGGCACGCCACTTTGCATGTCATTAGTGATAAATATCACTGACATGCAAAGCGGGGCCCAAGATGGTCGCTATCTCCTTTTAGCTGTCACTAACTGGTGTTAGCGACAGCTTGGTAATAGGGAGATAATTTTATCTCCGCTTTCATGGCTTTTAAAGCCAAAAAAGCGGAGATAAACCCCCTTGATAATATGCCCCACGATTCCTTGGGGGTTTCAGCCGACAGGGCTTGCTATTGTGTTACATGGTAATTTTTCCATGAAACGTCAGAGGGTCGATGCAGGGGTTCTAGAAGAGGTGATAAACCATTTAAGCCTCATGAACAAGCGCATGGTCTTTTAAAGATTTGTGAAGTACTCGGGGCGGCGGTGTGTGTGTGCCCTCTTTCAGGAGCGGGCGGGGGGGCACTGCCAGCAACTTGCCAGGTCAGGTAGTGTTCAACACGTGCATCACCCTTTCTCTGCCTGCTATTGCGCTCCATGCTTCGGAAAGGTAAGAAAAAGAACGTGCATTTGAGTTTGAAATGTCCGATCCTGCAGCAGCACACTTCCAAAGCCCACACATGACAATAACCCGATTCAAGGCCCCATTCACCCGTTTTTCAAAAAATAGATAACACTCCAACAAATTAAGGTTATAAAACTTTATTAACTTTTAACGATAATGAACAGAACAAAAACTAAAAACATTTAAACATTTCTTAACACAAAAAGCAACAATGGTTAGAAGCTGTCTTTTGTGCGAATAGTCCCAAGGCAGCACAACGTGCAGAGTTCTGGACGGCACCCAGGTGATGTCGCCTGGGTGCCGCACTGGTTTAGGGATCCTACAATGCTGCTCCGAAAATTGGCGTGGGGCGTCCCGGGTGGGGCGGGGGGAGGCCTCGTCAGTAGCGGTCTGTTGTGCGAATAGTCCCAAGGCAGCACAACGTGCAGAGTTCTGGACGGCACCCAGGTGATGTCGCCTGGGTGCCGCACTGGTTTAGGGATCCTACAATGCAGCACAGAAAAACAGCGTGGGGCGTCCCGGGTGGTGCGGGGGGAGGCCTCGTCAGTAGCGGTCTGTGTCCAGTGTCACATGGCTGACACAACATGTACGACAGGCACCCAGGTGATGTCCAGTAAACTGCCGCACTGGTTTTGGTATCCTACAATGCTGCTCCGAAAATTGGCGTGCGGCGGCCCGGGGGGGGGGGGGGAGGCGGCGTGAACGGGCCTCCCCAGGTGGCGGCCATCTAGCTGAGTTGCGCTCGCTCTTGCGGCCACAGCGTCTCGCTCACCATGTTGTGGAGTTGCTCCCACTCTTGCAGTGCAGCGATAGGCGGCTGCCACATGGCTGTCAAAATGACGGACGGCTCCTCGGTTTTGGGCCTGGTCCACTGAAATGGCCCTGGGACACCTTGGAACTCGGACGCTTGCCTGCTAGGGCTTGGGCTCCATTCTCGAAAAGCGTCCCCTCAGCCGTGAAGATTGTATAAAAGTCTTGGGGGCCCCCGACTCCCGCAGTCTTCCGGTGGGGAGCGGCTGCCATGATTGCTCGCGGAATGACCACGACGGAGCCACGAGATGGTGGTGCTCTCATGCTGACGCCAGCTTCAGTCTGAATGATCCAGAAACAAGGTGGGGCTTTCATCGTTTGGGAAAAAAAATGTTCTAAACCAATGAAAAGTGTTATTTTTAGGTCATATGACCAAGCCTTCCATCTTTAGGAAACCAAAAGTAAAATGAACCAATGAAAAGTTTTATAAACAAGTCACATGACCTGTTCTGCGGCATAGGGCTACAAAAAGCGTAGAAAATCCGTTGGCACGTGAGGCGGCGTCAGTAGCGGACCGATGTGCGAATAGGCCGAAGGCAGCACAACGCGTCGAGATCCGGATGGCACCGAGGTGGTGTCCAGCAAATTGCCGCACTGGTGTGGCCATCCTACAATGCTGCGCCGAAAGACGGCGTGTCCAGCTGAGTTGCGGTCACTGTCAGTAGCGGACCGATGTGCGAATAGGCCGAAGGCAGCACAACGCGTCGAGATCCGGATGGCACCGAGGTGGTGTCCAGCAAATTGCCGCACTGGTGTGGCCATCCTACAATGCTGCGCCGAAAGACGGCGTGTCCAGCTGAGTTGCGGTCACTGTTGCGGTACAGTGACTCGAACGCGCCGAGATCCGGATGGCACCGAGGTGGTGTCCAGCAAATTGCCGCACTGGTGTGGCCATCCTACAATGCTGCGCCGAAAGACGGCGTGTCCAGCTGAGTTGCGGTCACTGTTGCGGTACAGTGACTCGAACGCGCCGAGATCCGGATGGCACCGAGGTGGTGTCCAGCAAATTGCCGCACTGGTGTGGCCATCCTACAATGCTGCGCCGAAAGACGGCGTGTCCAGCTGAATTGCGGTCACTGTTGCGGTACAGTGACTCGAACGCGCCGAGATCCGGATGGCACCGAGGTGGTGTCTAGCAAATTGCCGCACTGGTGTGGCCATCCTACAATGCTGCGCCGAAATACGGCGTGTCCAGCTGAGTTGCGGTCACTGTTGCGGTACAGTGAGTCGAACGCGCCGAGATCTGGATGGCCAAGTTTCAAGTTTCATCTGGCAGTTTTTCTCCATCCCTCCTGGATCAAAGAAGGTGAATGCTATGCTGTCCTATGGCAACATGAGCATCAACCTGATGAATACGGCATTCGAAAATCATAAATGCCCTAATGCACCCAAGAAGTAATTTTTTTTTTGCTCCAGTTGAGCCGTTTTCAATGCCTGTTTTTTGTTGTTTCCCCTCCATCAAGAACAAAACAAAAATACAAGGCGCTAAGATCCGAATGGCAAGTCCTGGATGTTGAGTGCCTCAGTTGAGAGTTCTGAGCAGTGCTTGTAAGACTATCTGAAGTTTATTATAAGAATCAGAGTAAGTTGAAGACTTTCTGAAGCTTATTTGCACCTGCTGCAGCTTCACTAGGTCCGGCGGAACTTTTTGCCTTTTCTTTTCTGCTTCTTTTCCTACAATGCGTTTCATCTGAAGACACGACCAGGTCCCTGAATGTGTGCAGGGGGACGCTATTGATTGAATGAAAATGGCGGCTTGACACAAAGCTGACTCAAGCGTTACTGTTGGTGCTATACAGACAAAAATTGGTTTTCAGTTTGTACATTCTTCAGGTTTTTTTTTTCCATTCAAGTCTGATTGAGAGTTTGTAGAAAAATGGCTTCAGATTTACCACATACTACTCTTCAACATTCTTCCTAAATGTAACAATGTGAAACTCGAGAACGGCTGTTTCTGTTTCCTTTCAAAATGCTGCCACCAATATTTTCTGAATGGAAGACACCATCTTGTAGCATAAAGGGCCGAAAGGGGTTCTGGTCTGGCCGATGGTTGGTGGAGACATTTTGACTATATCTTGGACCTGCCCGGCCTCGCCCAAAATGGCGCCGGTATAAATGGGACTCGTAACTCCTTGCCCGCAAATGTATATCTAGAAAATGTTATTGTAAGTGGCCCTGTCGTATTTTAATTACAAAATGTACGTCCACCGGGGCGTGGCTTGGCGGGCGAAGATGGCGGTCGCAGCCTTGTAGAGCTCCCGCCGGCCCGGACTGAATCCGATCATTTATCCTGACCCCCGAGCCAACTGTTGGTGCCCAGTGACTGAATTCGATCCAGTGGGGTCTCCAGTCTGCGTTGGAGTGTCGATCCTGCGATTCCTCCCTTCCTGTGATCGAGGGGAGACGGCGGCGGAGTGCGGCCTGGTGGCTGGCCGGAGACCGGGGTCCTCGAGTTTCGCGACGCCTGGAGGCACTGTGACCTGGCGGGTGCGGGTGGCATCCGCCACGCCGTCCTTGGCTCATCTCATCGGCTGCGATCGCCTGGAGTCTGGGACGAAGTCAGCGACTCCTACCCGTCGGCTCATCCTCTGCAACGACCGGCGAGTGGTGGCAGTGAGGCGGGACCCGGCGACGGTCGCGCGGCCGGACTTCTTGTGCCCGGGAGAGATCGGGGCTGAACTGGTGGTCGGCTGGGCCGGCTGCTCCACTCTCCCTGGCCTGGCCCGCAGGTTACGGCGACCCATGGACCGCGGATCTACTGCTTCATCCTGATACCCTGGACGGCTGCTTGTGGGGTCGAGTGTGGGTGCGGCCTGACCTGCTGGGGCGAAGCCGGGGCCTCGATTTCCGCGACATCCGATTGCGGCGTCCCTCCCTGGGACCTCATCTGGGCCGCTCCGATCCAACTACTGGGACGGTGCCCGAGAGTGGGGGTGGCCCTGCCCGGCGATCGCCATGACCAGGGACAGGGGCGGAGGCCCGCCCAAGCATGGACCCATCGATAAATTCACGGGGCCGAGTGGTGGCGCTGGGGCGACCGGTGGCGGCGTTGGCCCCGGACCAGACAATACAGCTATCCTGGCGGCCATCACCCAGTCTCGGGACATGCTTGATGCCAAGATAGGAGCGGTTGGGGCGGATGTCACACTCCTACGCCAGGATCTTCGCAACGCAGTGGAGCGGATCGCCGGGGCCGAGACCCGCATCACGGAGACTGAGGCGGACGTTAGTGGCCTAAAGAAGCGCCTAGCGGAGGTGGAAAGCGTCCAGAGGACACTGGCGGCCCGCGTGGAGGATGCAGAAGGGCGCGCACGGCGCAACAACCTCCGCTTCGTCGGTTTTCCGGAGCGGTGCGAAAAAGACAGCATGGAGAGGTTCCTGACCGAGTGGCTGGAGGGCTGGCTCCCTGAAGGGGCGCTTTCTAAATGCTTTGTGATTGAGAGGGCCCATAGGGCTCTGGCCCAGCGGCCGCCGGAGGGTGAGCGCCCACGGCCGGTTATAGCCCGCCTGCTGAACTATCATGACCGGGATGTTATCCTGCGGGAGGCGAGGAACAAGGGCTCCCTCGCCTTCGAAAATCATACCATCATGATTTTCCCGGACTACACGAAAATGGTGCAACAGCAACGGCAATCCTTTATGGACGCTAAGGCTAAGCTCCGGGGCCTCAAGCTCCAGTACTCGCTCCTGTATCCAGCTCGTCTGCGGGTGATCCATCAGTCCCGTACCCACTTCTTCGACTCGCCCGAGGAGGTATTTCGCTGGACGGATGAGGCGGTGCGACTCCGGCCCCACGCACAGCCGGGACTGGATCCGGGCAGGTCTCCGGGATCGTCGCCGGAGCGGACACATCGCCAGCCCAGGAAGGGCCGACATCGGCGGTCTCGCTCCAAGAAAAGGTCGGCGTCCGCCTGTGCGTCGCAATCGGGTGGCACTAGGGACTCTGAACACTCCGAAGCGGGCAGCTGAACACTGTTGGGCCTACGCATATTCCATATGCTGCGAATGGACTTGCTCTGCTTTGGCCGGTGAGACTGTTTTATTTTGCTCTTGAGGCGCCGGCCGGCTCCCCTGTGGGGACTCCAACTATTGACATGGGACTCTGTGTGGCTCGGAGGGTACTGTATACGGGCCTCAGACCCTCACGGTTGTGAGTGTTGGTTGGGGGGTGGTGAGTGTGTGTTTTGGTGGGGTTTTGGGGATCCATTGGTGTGGCGGGCCTTGAGTCCTTTGTTCTGGGCTCGGGTCTCTCCATGCCGCGACAGGTACTTCACTGTTTTCTGAGGTATTGGGGTGGTGGGTGTGGGGTGTGGGGGGATGTTTTGCTGTTGCGCTTGTTATTGGGGGGGCTCTGGGTTGGAACGGGGGTGTTGCATTGGCGGGCTGGGGGGGTGGATCCACACATGTCGGGGGCTGGGTTTTCTGTCTATCTGCGGGTAGCACCTGGGTGGGTGGGTGGGCCGGACTTTGGACTGTATGTCGATAATGGCTAATGCCGCAAACGTGCCTCCTTCGAAGACCCTGCGGGTGGTGACATGGAATGTGCGGGGTGTCCTGGATAAGATTAAGCGTGGGGCTGTGTTGCGGTGGGGGAAACGGGAGATGGTGGATGTCCTTCTGCTTCAGGAAACACACATGTTGGGCTCCAAGGCCCTTAGCCTCCAGAGATTCGGCTATCACCAGGTCTATCATGCTGGCTTTACGAGGGGCTCACGGGGAGTGGCCATACTGATTCATCGTAGGGTGGCCTATGTCCACGAGAAGCAATGGATTGACCCCCAGGGCAGATTTGTCTTCGTAAAAGGCCTACTGGGTTCCGAGCCGGTGGTTTTTGGAAGTGTTTACGCCCCTCCCCCCCTGCAATGGGCACTGTCTGAGCGGCTGTTTGCATTGTGGGACGAGATCCCTGAGGTCCTGACTGTGGTGGGGGGTGATTGGAATGAGGTCATGGATGTGGGCCTGGACCGCCAGCGGCGAGCGCATGTGGTGTCTGACCCCCCCCCCGCGGCTGCCCCCACCCGGTTGAGTGCGACGGTGCACAGTCTGGGCTGGATAGATGTGTGGCGGCATTTTCATCCTGCGGTACGGGCCTTCACATATGTATCGGCGGTGCATGGGTCTTTCTCGAGGCTCGACTACTTGTTTGTACCAGGGGCCTGCCTGAGTCGTGTTCGGGACGCCACGATACTCCCCAGGGGCCTCTCAGATCACTCCCCCGTCCTGGCCACTCTGACCCTACCAGTTAAACGACAACCTTTTCGCTGGCGTATGTCAGCCTGGCAGCTGCAGCGGCCGGACTATGTGGCGCACCTTCGGGAGGCAATTGACCATTTCTGGCGCGAGAACCTGGTGGGGGGCGCCGACGCTGTGGTGGTGTGGGAGGCACTGAAGCCCACGATCCGGGGCATTGACATAGCTTGGTGTGCGGCCGCTCGGCGGGAGCACCGGGAGGCCATCGTGGCAGCCGCGGCCCGTGTGGAGGAGTTGGAGCAGCGTAGTAGACTTGGGGGTGAGGAGGGCGTGGTGCGCCGGCTTCTGCAGGCCCAGCAGACTTACTCCTCTGTCCTTTATGAGGAGGCCCGACTAGCGTGGCTCGCCACGCGTAGTAGGGTGTACCAGTGGGGCGATAAGTCCTGCACCATGCTACATAGACTATGCCAGGCGACTTTCCAGCCCCTGGAGCTGCCCGGCCTCACGGCAGAGGATGGCTCCGTCATGACCGATCCGGACCAATTGGCGGCCAGCTTTGCCCGCTACTACGAGTCACAATACGCTCCCCGAGACCCGCTGGGAGAGAGCGAGATTGCCTCGTACCTAGATGACTTACTCCCACAGGCAGTCCCGGAGGAGACTAGAACGGCCTTAGAGGTCCCGCTTACGTCTGAGGAGCTGGGGGAAGCCCTGGGCCAGCTAAATACGGGGAAAGCACCCGGCCCAAGTGGCTATCCTGCCGAATTTTACAAAAAGTTCCACGTCCAGCTGGGGCCCCATTTCCGCAATGCGCTAGAGGCAGCGCGGTCTGGTGGCGAACTACCTCCTGACTGGCGTCACGCCGAGATCGTGGTCTTTTTGAAGCCTGGTAGGGCGCCTGACCGTCATGACTCGTACAGACCTATCTCCCTCCTCAACATCGAGGCCAAGGTCTTGGCGAAAGCTCTGGCGAACCGCCTTCTGCCCCACATAGCCGACCTGGTCCACCCCGACCAGGCCGGGTTCATGCCACACAGAGCCACCCGACACAATATCCGGCGGGCGCAGGCAGCGGTCGACGCCATGAGCGCTGGAGATGAACAGGCCGCACTTCTCCTGGCGGACATGGACCGAGCCTTTGACTCGGTGAGCTGGGCGTATCTCTTCGCCTTGTTGGCCCGCCTAAACCTCGGACCAGTCTTTCTGTCCTATGTCCGTCTCCTCTATACCAATGTTACGGCGTCGGTCCGAGTGGCAGGCGCGGTCTCAGGTCGCTTCCCAGTCGGCCGCGGTACCCGCCAGGGTTGCCCGTTGTCCCCGTACCTATTTGCCCTGGCCATGGAGCCCCTCGCGTCGCGGGTGCGACTAGACGCCCAGGTGCGAGGATTTGTATGGAGTGATACCCTTACGGATAAAATTGCACTCTACGCAGACGATGTCCTCCTGTTCCTTACGGACCTGCGGCGCTCTGGCCCTCGAATCCTGGAGATCATGAGGGGGTTTGGTGAAGTCTCCGGGCTTACCCTTAACCCTTCTAAGTCGACCCTATGGGTTTTACGTGGTGGGGTGGTCGCCGATGGTTGGGCGGCTGACCTGCGTGTAGCGACGGACGGCCTGAAGTACTTGGGTGTTTTCCTCTCGACTTCGCGGGCCGCGGCCTGGTCTCGTAGTGTCCTGCCGGTGTGGGAACGGGTCCAGACGGATGTTAAAACGTGGTCCAGGATGCCGCTTACGATTTTTGGGAGGTCGGCCATCTTTAAGATGGTGGCATTGCCGAGGCTGTTGTACCAACTCCAGCATTTCCCGCACCCTATTGGCATGGAATGGTTCCGTCAGGTGAACTCCGTGCTGGGCCGCTTCCTGTGGGAGGGTGGAGCAGCCAGGGTGGCCCTGAAGACATGTTTCTTATCCACCTATTGCGGTGGCTTGGCCACGTCCGATCTCCTCTCCTACTACCAAGCTTCGCATCTACTTGTCCTTAACGACTGGTGGTACGGGGACAGGAACGATCCGGCATATGCTCTGGAAAGGCATCTTATGGGTGAACGTACGCTCCACACCATTCTCTACTCGGCGCGTATACGCCGTGGGTTGCCCTCGGTAACGAGGGTGGTCTTTGCAGTGTGGCGGCAGTCTTTGCGCCGCATGGGATGGTGGGGCAAATTAACGGCGGAAACGCCGTTGTGGCATAACGGTCTGCTCCCGGAACTGGCGGCCCTGGCTGGGTTTGAGGGTTGGGAGACTATCGGAATAACGCAGCTGGGCCACGTCATGTCCGGCGCGACTCTCAAATCCTTTGCAGACCTCCAAGTGGACTTTCAGTTGCATCCGACCCAGTTCTTCCGCTACTTACAGCTGCGTCATGCCCTCGCCCCTAGCATAGCCGGCCTCGACTCCCTCCCGGAGTTTAGTCCGATCGAGGCGAAGGTCTTTATGGGTGACTTGGGAGACAAAAAGGTCTCTAGGATCTATCAGACCCTTGTTATTCACTGCTCGTCTACTCTCAGCTCCCTCCGGGAAACTTGGGAGGTGGACGTGGGCACCTTGGATGAGGACGACTGGAGAGAGGCTCTGGAGTCCCCGCGTGGCGCCGCAATCGCGATTCGGCTCCGCCTCATACAATTCAAGTATCTGCACCGGGCCTATTACACGCGTGAACGACTGTGGAAGGCTGGTTTGATTGCGTCGTCGGAGTGCCTGCGGTGTGGAGAAGTGCCTGGCACCTTGTTGCATACAGTATGGTCATGTGGACGTGTGGCTGGCTTCTGGAGGGGTGTTTGGAATTGTCTGGCTGAAGTCCTGGGCTGGGACCTCCCCCGTACCCACCGGCTAGGCCTACTACACATCATGGAAGGGGTTGGGGGCAACATTTATAAGCGTCATCTGCTGCTGCTGGGCCTGGTGGTTGCTAAGCGAGACTTGGCTCGGGCCTGGAAATCCGTGAGGGCCCCCCCCCTGTCGGCATGGAAGGCGGGGCTGGACTACTTTATGGGTCTTGAGAAACCGATTTTTGAGGCGCGGGGCTGCCCGCGCAAGCACTTCAAGATCTGGAAGCGGTGGGCCGAATACCGTGGTTTATCCTTGGAGCCCCCGGCGGAACCGGAGGAGGACATATGATCGCAGCACTGTTCTGGCCCTACTGGCGCAACCCGGGTTGCATCGTACCTGCTTCTCTTATGCAAACCATATATATGTTGCCTCTGTACATGTGTGGAAGGGGGGGTGGGATAGTGGGTGCGGGTGGGGGTATAGTTGGGGTTGGGTTGGGTGGTGGGGGGGGTTTTTTCCTTTAAAGCTGAGCTTCCTTAATGCTTGATTAATATCTCTTGTGTATGTTATCAATACATTGATCTTGATGTGGTGATCTTGGTGTGGGAAGGTGCCACATACATGTCATTCTTATGCTCAAATAAACTTGGTTGTGAAAAAAAAATGTACGTCCACCGATTCCGTAACTGTTAGACACCTTTGTTCTTGTCAAATAATGGCCCGCTCGTTACGTTCTTCTACAGTGTAAATGTCTCCTCATCATATACGATTTCAGTTTGCTCCGTGGCCGGCCCACGTGGTTATAGGCCCGTATTTGTATACTGACATTTTCACAATAAAGGTTTTTAAAACAAAACTCGGTAGTAGTATTTACATTTGTAAAGTTTTTACTTTTAGTGACTGTTTTCGAATCAGTAAAAGGCAAGTGAAATAAAGCAGTCCAATTACATGACGGAAAAAAGGTATAATATGTAGGAACGCAGTAAAGATAAATGGTCAAGGGCAGTTGTGTTTTCCACTCCTGCAACATAAAGTGATCGATAAGAATCTGATAATCAGGCGTATCGGCGACTAAGACAGCAGGCCGAATCTCTTTTACTCAACGGCTCCGTCATGGAAGGAAGAAACGCCCTTTTTCTCGAAAAAGGAATATATTTTACTTGCAAGACAGTTGTAAATTTTCCGGGAAAGTACATTAGCCTGGAATATTATAACATATGTTTGAAAAAAAAATATTGTTCGAAAATAATAAAAAGCGTAATTTTTAGGTCATATGACCAAGCTTTTCATCATTAAATTAACAAAAGTAAAATGAACCAATGAAAAGTTTTATTAACAAGTCACATGACCTGTTATGCTTACGTTACGCGCTGCGCGCCGCGCCTCGGATCACTTCCGGGTGCGCTAACGCGGCGTGTCATAAAACGAATTACGCGACAACGTAGGTCAAGAATATAGTCAAAATGTCTCCACCAACCAGCGTTCACAACACAACCCCTTTCAGCAGTCCAAAAAGTTCTGTTAAATGACAACAGAGGGGACAGGCAACAAGAACCATCAGTCAAAGAGGGGAGGGCAAGTTCTTCTCTTCCGGGTCATGTTGGGGCGCTACCGGAACTGATCAAATTGGTAGTCTATAGTGTTTCTGGATGTTTCAGACTAAAGCTGGCGTCAGCATGAGACCACTACCATCTCGTAGCTCCGTCGTGGCCATTCCACGAGCAATCATGGCAGCCGCTCCCCACCAGAAGCCTGCGGGAGTCGGAGGCCCCCAAGACTTTTGTAGAATCTTCACGGCTGAGGGGACGCTTTTCGAGAATGGGACCCAAGCCCTAGCAGACAAGCGTCCGAGTTCCAAGGTGTCCCAGGGCCATTTTAGTGGACCAGGCCCAAAACCGAAGAGCCGGCCGCCATTTTGAGAGTCCTGTGGCAGCCGCCTATCGCTGCACCGCAAGAGCGGGCGCATCTAAACTACATGGTGAGCGAGACGCTGTAGTCGCAAGAGCGGGCGGTAAACAGCTGAATGGCGGAAGAGGCACAGTGTAGCAAAAGCGGGCGGAATGGCAACTAAAACGATAAAGGGGCGCCCCACTACAGCTTGTCTTCAGGTCAAACGGATTGTGGGACAAGGTCCAGAATTGAAGAGTCATCAAAAGGCAAAAAGTTCAGCCGGACCCCGGGAGCCGGCCGCCTATGTCGGGGGCGATCTCAGGCTACACCAGTGCTATAAGACTTGGGGAGGGTGTCGGAGCCAAGCGTCTTCTCCGAGTCCATGGCCATCACACCGCCCCTCAGGGGCCTCCGTCAAGCTGTTTAGGAAGGTAACATATCACATTGTTTTCTAATGCAGTCAGGTCCACAAACGACACTCACTTACTTTGAGAATAGTGAAGCTGCAGTAGGTGGAAATAAGCTTCAGACAGTGTTACAAGCAGTGCTCAGAACTCTTAACTATGGCACCCAACATCCAGAACTTATGCTATTGGAGAATGGTAGTGACATCGAAGCATCTCAGGGACCAAAACCATTAACGTACTTTCACGTATGAAAATCTTACTTGGGGAGGGGGCAGGAGCGAAGCGCCCCCTCCCAGTCAGCGCCACCACACCGTATGTTGAAAATCTGAAGCCATCGTTCTACAAAGTCAACCAAACTTGGATTGAAAAATCTAGAAAAATGTACAAACTGAAAACCAGTTTTGGTCTGCATAGCATTAGTAGCAACGCTTGAGTCAGCTTTGTGTCAAGCCGCCATTTTGATTCAACAAAGCACAGGCATTGAAAAAGGCTGAAATTCAGAACTCTAAACTATGGCACCCAACATCCAGGAGCTTGCCATCTGGATCTTGGAGCCTTGTGCTGTTTTCGATCTATTCACACATCGGTCCACTACTGACATCATCTTATAAAACAACGTTATGTAAATAGTTTTTTAATAAAATGTTTTACCCTGTTTCTTTGCTGGTGTGTTGTCTATATTTTTAATATTTGCATAGGGTTTGTCGTTATTTTGTGCGGTATGGGTGATGGAGCCGAGCTGTCTTGCAGTCCTCATGGTGTGGAGCTCAGTTCATCTCACTATTTTCGTATTTCTCATGAAGGGTTGTTCCTAATATTTCTATTTTAGCGAGGTCAAAAAGAGATCTAATTAGTGGCCTACTGATTTTGCTCGATTACTTTTATTATTTTACACGATTTTTCACTATCTGCAAAGACTAAACAGAGTATTGCGACTTTGTGCTTGTTTGTAAATAGAGAATGATCCAAAGAGAACCAATTCTAAAACAGTAAATGCTTGGACAACAATCAATCAAATGGAGAGACAAGGAGGCACGACGGATTACAACGGGGGTAAAGGCCTGCGTTAACTACCCTTCAGTATCTGCAAAGAGAGAGTACTACTAAGACAAAAGAGGGGAGGGGGGGGGGGGTGCAGCGTTCAAAGCACATCAGCGTGCATAAATACGAAAATGTTTTTATCTATCACGTACTTGACATTTTAAAGCTTTTCATATTTGCTATTAAAAAACCAATGAAATTCACAGAAAAAACCATAGGTTATAGTGGATATATAGTTAGAAATTTGCATTTAGAAAACCTTGAAAATTCAATGAAAAAACCATTGGTTTTAGGCCATATATAGTTAGGAATTAGCATTTACAAAACCTTATTTTACTCGCATAAAACCATTGAAATTCCATATATAGTTAGAAGCGCTAACTATATATCGCGCACCCGCAATCCACTGCTGATGATGTCACATATTACATCATTCATGACATGGTCAGTGACATCACTGATGACATCACTGATGACATCTCAAATGACATCACTGATGACAACTCAAATGACATCACTGATGACATCTCAAATGACATCACTGATGACATCACTGATGACAACTCAAATGACATCACTGATGACATCTCATTTGTCATCACTGATCACATCACTTATGTGATAATACAATGAACCTCTTCAGACTCTAATATAACCTTACATACACTCAGTATAAACAGACACTCACAGACTGTCACTCATCCATGGAGTTACTCACACACCTACTCAGTCATGCAAAGAATCAATCACACCTCCATTTCCTCAACTATAAAGTTATACACATCTTACTTATTCAAACATATAATAACACATATTTATTCTCTTATATAATCCCTGATACAAGCTCACAGTGATCGATACAGCCACTCACACATTCACTGGCTCTTATGTTCAGTTATTTATATATCTCAACTCTCACATGTATTGTGTTTTACATACGTACTTACTTGCTCATGTAGCAATGAGAAATCCATTCACTCACCAACACACCCATGCATAGTCAACCGCCCATATAGCTGTTTCCACATGCACTCTTGAACTCATACTCCTAGTGAATCAACTGCTTACACATCTATGCACAGAGTCACGCACCTCCCAGCCACCCACACACACACTCAGCCTCCCATTCAAATACTTGGGCAACCAATCAATAACCCATATGGCCACTCTTATAGCTACTGATCAACACATGCAGCAGCTTACACAACAACAAACATACTGATGCACAAATTAAGACAGTTTAGTCACTAACCCATGCACTCAGTGAGACACATTTAATCACTCACTCATACAGTCAGTCATGCACCTACTAAATTCTTCATCCAGACACTTATACATCCACTCATTCTTCAATATGTGAAACATATTTTAACTTTACAGAAACATACAGTCACTGGGTGTTGTCATCAGTGATGTCATCAGTGATGTCATTTGAGATGTCATCAGTGATGTCATCAGTGATGTCACTGACCATGTCATGAATGATGTAATATGTGACATCATCAGCAGTGGATTGCGGGTGCGCGATATATAGTTAGCGCTTCTAACTATATATGGAATTTCAATGGTTTTATGCGAGTAAAATAAGGTTTTGTAAATGCTAATTCCTAACTATATATGGCCTAAAACCAATGGTTTTTTCATTGAATTTTCAAGGTTTTCTAAATGCAAATTTCTAACTATATATCCACTATAACCTATGGTTTTTTCTGTGAATATATATATATATATATATATATATATATATATATATATATATACACACACACACACACACACAAAGAGAAAACCAGTGTGAAACGGGTCACAACAAGTGAAGACATCGAGAAGCGATAGCCTCTCGTGAAGGGGGCAGGAGCCCTTGCCTAATGGTAAACAATCGGGGATATCGACCACACACTCCACGAGGAAGGGAAAAGAAAGACATTATACTAACAGAAAAGAAGGCCATATCACAGTTGGTGGCGACGGAGAAACCACAACCAGAGAAACCTGGAGTGGAACACAGACCACCAGACCATAGTGATTGAGAAAAACAACAGCTGAGACCAGGAGCAGAAGCACCTAACCTTCAGCGTGGTAAACCAAAAAAGGACGAGAGTCCCCCTAAGGGAAGAACAACTGGAAGAAGAAGACAAGGTAACGCACAATAGTGACGTAGCTTGCGGACATACCACTGCCCTTGGACAAACAACTCAACTGACCCCGATCCATGAGGGAAGACATAACACTTCCCCACACCAGGGATGAACCCAAAAAGAACGTAGCCAAGACAGAGGCGCAAGAAACACAGTCCTCACCCTGTGGCCGCAAACACACGGTGCTTGTACACATAACATGGGGAAACCGTTCCGGAATGGAGCAGAAGACCACACCCCGAGGGGCATGTGCCAACAGGTGGAGAGAACATAGCGAAGCAGACAGAGCATGCCATGGAAATCCAGGCCTTGCAAAAGGCAGGAGAAGGGTATTGCCCAACTCGTAGAACATCTCAGAAGCCCCAGGAGAGAGCCATACCAAACCTCAAGGTTTGGGTCTCAAGAGAGGGGACATCCAACCAGAAGGAAGAACGGGCAAACCAGGAGACCCGCAGCTGAGACAGAAAGAATCAGTCTGCCGAAGACCCACGGAAGTCAGTCGAAACTTCCCGTGTCAGGGCTATACAATAGCCAACAAGTACCCCACATAGGGTATGGCACATCCCTACAAGCCAAATGACACCTCTTGAGACAAGCTCTTAGGCAGAGGACTCAAAACAAAATACATAAACAGCTGACTAGCTGTAGCAAAAGAAGGGAAAAAGGAGAAAACCGCACAGTCCGTTCAGGTAATGACGTCTTGAACCCATAGCCTTGGGGGTACAAGCAGTGACAAGACTGCAACCAAAGGAAAAGTCCACACAAGGACTAAAAACCATATAACACATGGAGATTAAAGCAATGACAATATTGCAACCAAATGAAGGACTAGGAACCATAGAAACTCAGACAGAAGACGTTGAACTGCTGAGCCTGCATGTCTGTCAAACAAGGTGGCCCCATCAAAGGGATAATCCTTAAGACACTCCTGGACATTGGCAGGGAAACAGCCATCGCGCAGCCAGGCATGGCGACGCAGTGCAACGGACCGGGCCATAGCTCGACCCACCGAGTCAGTTGTGTCCATGGCCGACCGAATGGAAAAATGCGCCATGTCCCGGCTGCCAATAATCAACCGATCCAGGTCAGACCGGGAACCTTCCGGGAGGGAGGGAGGGAGTGGAGGAGGCGCTCAACTTAGTCCCAAAGGGCAGCAGTGGCCTGTGCAGACACGCAAGGCGTGTTGAGGGATCTAAGGCTTGCACTAGTGGATGCAAATACATGGCGGCCACAGGACTCCAACCAACGAGACTCCGAAGAGGGAGGGAGTAATGGAGGAGGGGTAGAAGGCAACGAGACTGAAGCTGCCTGACTGAATCACCAGCCCTTGAGCCCTAGGATGGAGGGACAAACAGACAAGGTAATCTGGTGCAGGAAGATGTCAGTGCGCAATGGCCCGATCCACTGAGTCCCCAAAAGAGGGCCTCGTCCCAAGTCCCCAGAAGAGTGTTGTATAAAGACTCCCCAAAAGGCAACAAATCCTCTACCTCCACGGTGCCCTGGTGGAGTAAATCCAGCAAGGGATAAGAGGGCAGAGCGTCAGAGGGAGGCTGCACTTGCAGAATGTCCATAGCCCTGTGAACCGCTCTTGCAAAAGCAGCACTGGCCACCGTGGCTATTCCAGGGGGTGACAGCATGTCCTCAGTAGGGAGCAGCATAAGGCTAATTCTGACACCAACAAGTGGTGGCTGTACTGTCCGAGGGCATCCAGGGCCCTGCCAGTACACTGGGGCCTGGTCCGGTGGACAGTGAAACATCCCTGGGGGTGGCGAGCCCACAGGAGCCTCTTCACTATCGGCCTTTACATCCTCCACCAGCCGAGGAACGGCTGGGGATGGCACCACTGTCAAACGGCGTGAACTCAACATCAAGAATACCGGAATGAGCCTCGTCCATCTGAATATCGGACCGGTGTTGACGCGACCTCCACCGAGGTAGGAACCTGCAGCAAGGAGCGAAGTCGACTTGGGGTAGGGAGCTGCGCAGTAGCCATAGCCAGCGTCAACACAGGGAGCCGCACAGGGCTGTGCAAAGACAACCTAGAAGGCTTAGACGTACGAGGAGGACGCCCCTCCGGGCCATGTCCCAACGTCGCAGCGACTGCGGAGTTGGAGTTAGGGTGCTCGACTGGTGCAAAGGGCGAACCTGCCGGCAAAAACTCGATCTGAGGCCCTACGCCTCTATTGGGCCCGAAAGCACACTAGGGAGAGAGGGTGACCCTAACATGGAAAGTAAGGCCAGAGAATAGGCCTCCATCTGAGCCTAGTCACCCCAGCGCCAGGAAATGGTAGGTAAGTGGGGGTCGACTCCTGAGGTCCCGTGTCAGGTAGAGACCGGGAGCAGCAGACCATGCAGTTGCGTGAGATCGCCGACCCCTGCCATTTCTTTTGCTTATGCTTACCTGCAGCCGTAGAGAGACGTTCGCAGGAACGACCCCACGACTGGTCCTGAACCGACTCCCCAGCATGAGAAGACCGGTGGCGTGAGGGCTCAGAAAAGGACATGCGGGCAATCAACAGCTTCATGAGACGTTCCCGCAAGGACTTCGGCTTTAGCCAGCGACAAGTGTCGCACTCCTCAGAGTTGTGGTGCATGCCCAAGCACCACATACAGATCACGTGTGGATCCGTCGCCGACATTTGCCGCCAACAGGATTCACACGTTTTGAAGCCCGAAGGCATCACACTGTTCCCAGACCCAAAAGGTGTAGAGAAGGCCTGAAAAACAAAAACAGGCCAGAGGTAACCGCTTTATCGGATCCACGTTGGGGCGCGGAAAAGAAAAAAACTGACGTCAGCACGCCGGGGGGCGCCTATATGGCTCCATTGACGTCACTTTTGTGGACGTCGTCGGAACGGAGCTGGGCAACGACGCCCCTCTCGGCGAGCAGAGGTACTGCTGGGGCGAAAACTTTTTTTCCGGATCCAGTCTGACGCTTGGGGAAATTTTCTAAGTTAAGGAATCTGCGGCTAGATGTCTCTATCAGATGGTTAAGTTGGTGCACAGTCCCAGTAGTCTGCAGATGAGAATGCCACTTAGGGTCGTGTTGGCTGTGACTTGGAGCTTGAAAGGCATGTGCTCCATGTTGGTGGATGACATGTTCATGGAGGTAGTGCTGCTGATAGTGGTCTTGTAGATGATGGCAATTCCACCTCTGGACTTGCAAAATGTTTCTTGCCTGGCAATCTTTTGCTTTGGAGGTGTCCTGTGCTGATGCAGGGTTAGGCCATGTTTCTGTGAGGAAAAGTAGGCCCGAGGTGTTGTCGTACAGCAGGTTCCAGATCTCTGTGGCATGTTTGGTGAGTGAGGGGTGTTGAGGAGCAGGAATGTGAAGTGTTGTGTGGGTGGGTGCAGGACTGTGTGAATGAGAGAGAGTTGGGTGCTGTATGGTGTAGGTGTAGGTGCAGTGAGTGTTGGGTGTGTGTAAGTGTATGAAAACGTACAGGAAACACAAGAGAAAGCTCTAGCGGTGTGGTGATGCAGCAGCACAAGGAGCTGCAGCCAGGGATGCGGACATAGAGGGTAACAGTGCGGTATGGGCAGGACCAGGGGTCCTGTCCCTGGGCACAGTCCAGGCACAGATGGGCGCAGACAGGCTTGCCTGTGACACTCATACGCTGCGGCTGCCTTCAAGTAGATCCTGAGAAGTAGAGGAGTGACTATTTGCTGTGCAGATGGAGGACATGAAATCCAGTGATGTCACTTCCTGTGCAGATGGATGATGGGAAATCAAGCAACGTCTCTTCCTGTGCCGATGGATGATAGAAAATCTAGTGATATAACTTCCTGTGTAATTGGATGATGAAATACGTTAATTGTTTTATTTAGTGTTCGAAGAATACAGGTTTTGATGGATGGACACTTGGCAGTCAAGATGGCACAAACCACTTCGAGAGGGAGTTTAAAAGCCATTAACTGTCGCCATCCAATCTTCATGCAAGGTGGTGCAAGCTCAGATGCAGGACCCAGCCCAACTGCTGCAACAGGAGGTCTTCCTAAAGGGTCAGTCGGATAGGACGACAAATGCTCAAGGCCGGACGTAGGAAGCTGGCTCTGTGCACACTATACCTCTTTTTGGTATAGTATATACAGAGGATAAAGTAGAAAATACCTTGCTCTCAATTTAGTGGTAGCTGGGCTGAGTAGTTAGGCCTATCAGAGGGTAGCGTGAATGCATTAGGTGTACATACTCGTACAAGGCAGGAACACATACTCAATGAGTAACTCCAGGACAGTATTTTTTTAAATATTACTTTAGTTACTTTTATTTTAGGAACCAAGCTGAACTCAGTTACAAGTAAGCAGAATTTTCAATGATGCAATACTTTCAAGTTATTACTGGTAAAAGGTTTGTATAGCATCAATACCATTTTTTACATGTGCGTGTAATACATTTCAATGTAGAAAAAGATACTTTGTATTCAGGGTCAACACTTACAATACAGTGAAAGACCAATGCAATCCAATAGGAGGAAAGACAGGTGAGGAACTTACAGGCAAATAACCGGTTTTCAGATTCAGTCTCGGGGGTTTTGGTCAACACGAAGCATGGGTCGGACCAAGGTATGTACTGCACCACCAGCGGCATTGGGGCTGCCGGGTGCAGAGGACACTGGATCCAAAGTTATCCTTCGGAGGCCAGGGGCACTTTTGAAGAGGCACCAATTGTAGGTAAGTACTTGTGGTTCACGGACACAGGCCCTGGGGGCTGAGGTCGGCATTCGAAGGGCCACCAAAAGGCACTAAGGACTCACCACTGGTGGCACAGAGGGGCGGCCGGGTGCAGAGTGCAAAAGAGGCGTCGGGTGCCCTCTAGAAACCAATGGAGAACCTTGGTTGAAGGAAATGGCTGCAGGCTTGAACCTGAAGGCTGGCTGAAGGAATACTACGACTGGAGAGGTAAGTTGGATAGTGGGGGGATGCTTGGACACCGTTGGTTGGGCACTACTAGGCCTGGGGGCTGCGGGTGCAAGGGTGTCTTACCCCTTGGGTTTCTCTTACGAGTTCTGGTCGCGGTTACATTTCCACAAGTTGGAGATGCCAAAATCAGCATAACACAAGGTGAGAGCCTTTGAGGCTCACCGCCTAGTGTTGCTGTTCAAGCTAGTGGGAAGGGATAAGCACCTCCACCCAGAGCAGGCTTGGATACTGGCCTCTGCGAGCACAATGGCTCTCAACCCATGAGGTCAGAAACCTGCCTGGTGGTGGCAGGGATCAGTCTAGAAGGAGTAGTTTCTTACCTGTAACTCCAGTTCTGTAGTAGGGGTATCTCTGTTCTAGTCATAATCTAGTGAATAGTCCCGCCCATGTGCGTGGACCCCGTAGCAATCAAAAATAATCTGCATAGACACTAAAGAGAAAATTAAAGACAATACAGCAGCCTATACCTGCAAGGCGACACTGTCCAGTACTTCAACTAGAAATGCAAAGGACATTCCACCAATATCACATTTAACACAGTCTGCTAAGTTTCACCCATAGAGAAACTTCCCCTTCACAAAATCCTTGGAATGATAGAGAGGAAGGGATGGACAGACAAGCCCCCATAGGCTGCCATTATATGTCTGGAAAAGGTATACTGTGCCTTTAAGGAACTCTCCAGAGACCCTCGGTATCCCATGATGCACAGCCAAAGGCCTTTTACTTTCAGTTCTTTTTGAAGGTTATAACGCCAGGCCTGTAGCATTCAGTACATTATCTTTTCATCCACCAGGGAGGAGGGCGGGCGCTTATGACTATAACAGAGATACCCCTACTACAGAACTGGAGTTACAGGACAGAAACTACTCCTTCTGTAGTAGGGGATCTCTGTGTATAGTCATAATCTAGTGAATAGAATGGCAAGCCCATCTCAACAAACTAACCGGCGGTGGAGAAAAAGGTAACACCACTACTGTGCAAACAGATTTCTTAACGAAGCCTGCCCAACTTGAGCATCTGCTCTGGCATCAGAGTCCAGACAGTAATGCTTAGCAAAGGTATGGACCGACTTCCACGTGGCAGCTCTGCAGATCTCTGCAATGGGAACAATACGTAGCAAAACCGTTGTAGCCGTTTTGCCCCTAGTGGAATGAGCCTTAGGCTTACCCCCTAAGGTCTTATTAGCCTTCTGGTAGGAAAATCTCCTCACCAGACACAAATACATGTTGAGCTGGCTCACAGGTGTTTCAGGAGAAGCCTTCATCTCACAAAAGACACACTCCCATATGCCCCGGTACTACCGCTTCTCGGGATGCCAAGAGGTAGAGACCCTATAACAGACATGACATTGACACCCTGGGTTGCAGTGGGTGTAGAGAGACCTGTATGCGGACGGTGCTTTAATACCTTTTGCGACACTGACGGCAGAAAATCGACTACCAGCAGGTCAGTTTCTTCTGCACGTAGCCATTATGCGAACATTCACACAAAAGTGGGGTGACATGACCAACGCGCGACCGACACATCAGTTGTTACAGTACTTGCATGTAATGGGGGAGGGATCGCATGTGATACATTGGCTGGTACAAGCCCTGCTCATCCATGTACTGAAACCATTGCAGAGACTCCGCACATATTAGATAGAAGACAGAGGCCGTCCCTGGACTGATAAAGGGTGGGAGCGCGTTCTAGCTAGTGCCACGCATATACCGCGAAACTCACGATTCAAACTCATCCAAACTTACATATTCCATAGGGCGTATATTTCACCAGACAAAATAAATAAATATTTTAATGTCAACACTTCGGAATGCCCGAGGTGTCGTCTCCTGGGCGCTGATCTATTACATATGTTGTGGTCCTGTCCCCTGCTTCTACCCTACTGGCGCACGATATTGGAAACACTCGCCAACTGCACAAGCACTGAGATACCCTCCACGTGGGAGGTCTGCATCCTGGGGCTCTATAAGAGAACCAAGGCTAATAGGCATGCTCCAGGTTTTGGGACCTGGGCCTCATAACAGCGAAGTGCCTCATAACTAAGAGGTAGAAACACAAGGATCCAACAGAGGTGTCACATTTGGTGAAATCCCTTGAAGTCTGGGCGCGTGTGGAGGGTACCACCCTACACAGGGAAGAAACGTCAGGGTTGCGAAAGTATCCCATTGCGCAGACCTGGGACGAAATGCTAAGAAATCTCACACACTGATGCCACGCTGCTGATACCCCAGGTGCAACAAGCAGGACCTGACACCTAAATAGCCTCCTGGTCGCAGACACTGCGCTGTTCTACATGCTACCCGAACTGCAATTGTTGAGCTAGGCAAGTATCTCACATTCCCCCCCGCCCCCCCCTCCCCAAAAAAAACTCCATGCGAAAGCAGCTCCTGCAGTGCGTCACCTCCACAACCACACAATCATACAGAAAATTAAAGTAGCAGCCAACATACCATACTCTCTCTTCAGACTGGCTGAGGCTCCACCCGGACGATACTCTAGACACTCGACACAGACACTTGGTAATTAGAGGTCTCTCTTTTTGTTTTGATTTAATATTTACAGTTATTGAATGCGATTAAACTGTTGTTATAAAAAATATCTACTGCACGGACTGGACGTTGGAACGTACATTGATCTACTTACCAATGACATGTTATATGATGCACTTCCAGAGTTGGATCCCCATGTGAAATATACTTACCTGTATGCATTGATGTTCTTACGCATTACCATCACTGCCATGGAGAGGCGTACTCAGCACCTTCGTCCTGGCCCTCCACTGGAGATTACAGTATGTGCGGGCCGTAGGAGCCCAAAGGAGACTGTATACATATATGTGACCCCACATCCAAGACATGGCTGACACTGAAGCAAAATGCAGGAAATGCTTTGATTTATATGCATAGTGTTATGGAACAAGGGATATCATTGCCAAACTGATATGTATAGATGCGAGTGGACTAATGTACAAGAAAAGATAAAATGCAATAAAGATTTCTTTTTAAAAAGGACTTGATTCACCAACCTTTGGAAGGTGCCAGGGGCATTCTTTAAAGGAAGGGCATGACAGTAAACTGGTAGTGCCCATCAGATGTGGATAGTGTAGTTTTCTCTTTGGCTTCTTAGGCCATGCCAACCTGCCAGTACCCTGCAGTTAAGTCAAAGGTGCTGAGAAATGTGGCTGCCCCCAATCTGTCTGTCAGCTCATCACCTCTGGATATGGGGTCAGGTTTGGGGACTAAGACCACTGGCTAGCCCAGGGACTCTCAGAGGGTTCAACAACCCCTAATTCCAGCATCTTTCTTACTTCCGCTTTGATGCTTTCCTGAACTTGATCAGACTGCTGATAGATCTTTCTTTTGACAGGCAAGCTGTCACCAGTGTCCACCTTATGGGTACACCAGTTTGTCTGCTCAGGGTTAAGGAGAAAAGATAAGCATACTCTTGCAGGACATGCCTACAGACAGCCTGCCATTGGGCAGTGAGGCTCTCCGAGTAGATACCTCTTTCAACTGACAAATGAATGGGGGATATTGTTTTGTAGGCACCCAAAGCCTTAAATAACACACTGTGCCATTACCATCTTGAAACTGTTCTAGCGCGGAATCAGACTTCTCTCCGAATGATCAAAATCCATCAAAAGGGCATTTCCATCAGTGGCCAGTCATGGTATGTAACGCACAGCTTACCTTGTACAATAACAATATTACACCAGTTGCTTAATGGCACAGGCAAAAAGAAAAAGCAGACTATCAATATAAAAACATGTCTAACGCCGTTAGTTATGGTGTGCTGTTAAGTTATGTTATTGAGAATTTGTAGAGCGCTCGTTCACCAACAGGTCTCTTGGCGCTAGTATTTTCCATTGAAATCTCAGATTCGAAGGTCCAGGTCTAGCTGTAAGCTTGGGTGAAAAGCCAGGTCTTCAGCATCTTCCTGATGCGAAGAAGGTCTGTCTCTAGTCTCAATGGGGTGGGCAGAGCATTGCAAAATTTGGGTCCTTGTATTGAGAAGCGCAAGGCTCCTGTTCGTTTGCGCCTAAAACCCGGAACCAACAATAGATTCATGTACATGGATCTTAAGGTGCGCTGAGGAGTGCACCTGTGGGTTTTTCAGGATATGTACTTTGGGCCGCCAGTACCATGTAAGGCTTTGAACAGGATACAGCCTGTTTTAAACATGGAATGCTGCTCCGCTGGGAGCAAATGCAGCTCTTTTAGCAGCAGCTTAACGTGACAGGGCCTGCCTTGTTGGTAGATAATTCTATCTGCCTGGTTTTGTATCAGCTGCAAACTGTGTTTCTGGTTGCGCTCGAGGCCTAGGTAAATTGCATTAGCAAAATCTATTTTTGATAGGATCAAGGAAATGATGTGAATGCTAGCCTCTCTGCTGAAAAACCTTCTGATTTTTCTTAGTTTCCGCAGTTGGAAAAAACGGGCATAGGTAAAGGCCCAATCTGCGTGTTCATGGTGAGATCCGAGTCGATATGTATGCCTAGGCTTTTTATCGAGTTCTTCGGGGAAGGCGGAGGACCTAGCTCAGCAGGCCAATGGGCAGGAGTCCAGTTCTGGAATTTATTGCTGGGGATGATGATTTCAGTTTTTTGGGAGTTTAGTTTTAATTGGTTTTTGTTCATCCAATTCCTGATGAACAGTATGGAGTTCTTGAGGAACTCCTTGAAGTCTGTAGAGTTATTGATGGAGAAAATCATCTGCATATCGTCAGCATAGTTGTAAATCTGGATCCCATGTGGCGGAGCATGACAATGAGGGGTTATTACAGAGGTGCGGGGATAAGGAAGAGCCCTGCGGTACTCCCCATTTCAAGTTGACAATGACGGATTTGTATGGTGAGAGCCACAATGACTGTTTTCTATCCTGTAGAAAGGATTGGAACCAATTTAGGGCATCACCTCTGAGACCTGCTGCAGCAATACGTTCCACCAGGATGTCATGGTTGACGGTAGTGAACGCCGCAGACAGGTCCAGGAGAATCAAGGCTTGAGTGCTGTCTTCATCAGCCTTTCCTTTTAGGTCATCCATAATGGATAGGATAATGGACTCGGTAGAGTGGGCAGCGCGAAACCCTGCTTGATGTGAGTCTATGAAGCTGGTGTCTTCTATAAAGGTGCTGAGAATTTTAGCTACTCGTGTCTCTAATGCTTTGGCCGGGAAGGGAAGGAGGGATATTGGCCTATAGTTGTCCAGCCTCTGAGGGTCGACACCTTGTTTTTTCTGAAGTGGAATAATCACTGCTTCTTTAAAAGCTTGTGGAACTGTCCCTTGTGTTAAGAAAAGTTTCAGAAGAGAGAGAATGGTCTCTGGAAATGCTGTGAATATAGATTTTTGTATTTGAGGGGGACAGGCGACGTTGGGGGAGCCTGATTTTAATTTGTTTAGGTGTACTAAAAACTGTACTCTGCTTAGACATGGGAGGGTGGTCATGGTGTTCACGTTGGTATTTTCTGACCGATTTTCCACCTCCTTGTGTTTGGTATATATGGATTTCTGAATTTTCTTATTTTTTCTTTAAAACATTGTTTAGATCGTTACATAGTTTCTGTGTGGTAGGGATAGGCGGGGTTACTCCTGAACTGTGTTAAAAATAGCTTTGGTTTTATTGTTTGAGTTTAACACTTTGTTGGAAAAAAATACTTTTTTGCCACCAGAATGGTGTTCTTGTACATTATTAGGTACGTTTTATAATGTTCTCTGGATTCAATTGAGTAGGTGTTTCGCCATTTCCTTTCTGCCTGACATCTTCTAAGCTTTGCTGATTTTAGGTCATCAGTGAACAATTTGGATGCTTCATGTCGCCAGATACGAGAAGTTTGAGTTTGTAGGGGGCCATGAATGTTAATAGCATCCAGTTGCCAATCTGTAATTTCTCTCTGCAGGTTATCTACATTGTCCCTGCTTTCTGGTAGCTTACGGGTCAGGGTGTCACATAGCGATTCCAGATTAATGTGATGCCAGTTTCTAGATGAGCAAGTTTTGGCCAGAGAGATGTCACATACAGTAAAACTGATTATGAAATGATCAGACCATAGACAACGTTGTATTTCTAGATTCTGAAGAGTCAGAGTAATAGACAATGCTTGGTCAAGTATATGTCCTTTGATGTGTGTGGGTGCTTGGATGTGTTGTGTGAGGTTCAAACCTTGCGAGGCACTGGTCAATTCCTTGGCTCTCTTACCCCTGGTTACCTCATTAGCCCAGTAATTTAAATTGCCAATGACCAGGACTTTGACAAAATCAATGGACAGAGATGTGAGGCAATTTTAAAATACTTTGGAGAAGTCTGGCATAGCTGTGGGTGGCCTATACAAGAGTACATATACAATGGTGGTGTTTGAAGAGTCTAGTTTGACAATTAGACTGTCCACTAGTTCCATCTCTAGCAGGGAAATGGCGTGGAAAGACAGTATTTAGTTATTTATTTAGTGTTTTGTATAGCGCGAACTAGACTCGTTAGGGTGTCAGAGCGCTTAACAGAGCTACAGCAGTCCTGAATGAGACCGACAGCAAGCGACATAAACTTACGCATGCAGATAACATAAAACAGTATAAAAAAGTGGACAGTAAAAGTTCTCAGGAATTACAATAATATCTGAGACTGAACCAACAGTCCTTTTTTAATGGCAGCTGCCACCCCACCCCCCTTTTTTCCTATTGGTCAATTAGATTGTAAGAGATAGTAATTATCTAGGAGTGCAGCTAAAATGTCCGGGGTGGATTCTTCTGTCAGCCATGTTTCTGTCATGAACAGCATGTCGGGTGAATCGGTGTCAAGTAGGTTGAACAGTTCCAACTGGTGTTTGACCGCAGAGAGAGTATTTAAATACATTATGTTTAGTTCCTTCACTGGTGGTTTTCTTTTTGGAAGGATAGGCAGAGTAGTTTGGCTCAAGACTTGGCAAGAGTCTCTGTGCTTACAAGGATTCGGCGGCTGACCGGAATAAGAGTGCATGCATAACTAGCAAATATTAGGGGGTTTCCGCAGTTACATTTTTCAGTGAATATATAGATCTGCAAAATTGTCTCCTACACTGCCCTGCACCCTATTAATTTGAAGCTTTCTTCATGTAGCACTAGCGCTATGCAAAACCAATACATAAAATGAAGCAAAGACAGGGAATTAACCTAATGTCACATATTGACTACAGAAGGATATTATTCAAAACTAAAGGCACATATGGACCTCCTATCAGTTGCTTGATTTAAAAAAAATATATCTCATCAACAGCCGCTCCAGAGCTGGCAGATATTCCATCCAAAGCATGTGGGCTGGGGCGGACCATAGAAATATATCGAAAACATGCAGATAGAAAAAAACCTTTCTGATTTCAGAAAACCACCTCCAGGACACAAGTGCAGCAATTGGCCATCACCAACAAGCTACACCCAAAACACAGAGAAACATGTCCTTCGAGACACAAAGGGGCATCATTCCTTGTCCATAAAAACATTGACAATACATAAACAGCTGTCAATCCTTATCTCTTTAATTGTACTAAAACAATATAATAATCCTGCCAGATTCTACAAAGAAAATACGTACCGCACTCTGGGAGCAAAGTTTTCTAATCCAGCATAGCGCAGGGTGGGAGACAACTGGACCTTGTATGGCTCTCGCTCATGAACACTGTTCTCGTCCACCTCATGGTATCCATTCTGCATTTCAGCCTTGGCTGGTTTGCAAATAAATACAGAGGCAGCACCTGAAAGTGGAACAAAACAGTACTAATCAAAAGAAGCAGAAGAACCCAAAGTATTTTGATTATTTTTGATTTTTTATGCTATTTTATCCAGTGCCAACTTGGCCCAAGGGCATTAGAGCACTTTACAAGAGAGCTGGTAGTCATACCTATAAATGATCATTCTATACAAATAACAGTTGAGACTCAAAGGGCAGAGAAAACGGCTTCAGTCGAAGAGATAGAATAAACCAGTGAGGGCATAGGTTACTGAAATATCAGGATTAGGAGACACCTTTTGAAGAGAAATGATTTACTGTGGGGCATAAGGCTGGCTGGAGGACGATCCTAACCCTTGTTGCACTGTGGGAGAAGGTCTGACAGGTACAGCATTAGTGCCTGAATGCTGGCGGCTCCAGGAGAAGGGATTCAGTATTCATCAAACCCAGTTGGGTGCCAAAGATTTTCAGCTGTGCAGCCAGGTAGGTGGAAGCAGAGGTGAGAAGAGTTTTTTGAGTGATGCACGCCATCTTAAATTGAGCTCTTATTTCATTGGGGAGCCATCATAGGGAGCGCAAGATAGAAGTGATGTGGGCAAATTTCCCGTGACAAAGTGGGTGGCTGCATGAAGTACTGTTCTCATGGGTGATTATTGATATTTTGGAAACCTGGAGAGGGGTATTTCTCTTAATTCAGTCTGAAAAGAACCAGTGCTTAGACTAAGAGGTCTAAATCCTGCCTTGGAATGAATAGCCCAATGCCCCATAATAATAGCTTGTGGCGGGCATTCCTGGTCATGGTACAAATTTGTTTCTGAAGACTGAGACTATTGTTAAGGCTAGATCCTGGATATCTGCAACAGTCTACATAAGCCAGTTTGCAGTCTTAGGGAGAACAGGTTTCTTACCATTCTTGGATCTTTTTGTAGGGTTGCTATCTATTTCCAGACTATGACCAGGGTGTTTGGGAATAGATTGCAGTAATTTGGGGAAGAAATCTTCAGATCTACGAGAGCATCATCTGCATATTGCCCATACAGAATTCCTGAGCTTTTTAGAATCTCTCAAAGAGGTTTTAGCTATACACTGTGCAGGATTGCAGACAGGCTCACACCCAGAGGGGCTCCTTGTTCAAGGTAGATTTTGCTAGTAACAGAGATACCTATTTGAACTTTGAGATCAGTTTGACAGGTGACCGAGTTTAAGACTGTGCCATCGATGTCGACTCCGATCTCTCTAGATGTTACTCAGTGCATGATGGTTGACCATAGTAAAGGCAGCCGAATGTTCCAACGCAACAAGAAGAAAAATGTTGTCTAAATCGAGGAAGCAGAGGGAGTCAGCAACAATTTGATGGGCGATTTTTGCACTACAAGCCTGAATTAATCAAGACAAAAAGGTGTTGTTAGAAGGGGCGGTCCCAGAGGTCAGGTTATGTCTACCCGACGGCTCCGTGACCCACCTCTCCTGCCAATAATGCCGAGCCTTAGCGAGAGGTCCCCACTCGGGAGGACTTCGAGTAATGAATCGTACACACTGACATCACACCACACTTACGAACAGACACCACACTGTAGGTTTTCAGTAACTTGTTCTTTATGAACAGGAAAAGGAATCAACACTCATTTACAGGTGATCGAGGGATCGTAAAGTCTCTGAGATTCGGGTAACAGGGAAGCGAGACAGTCTTAGTTGTTTGGCCAGTATGATGCGTACCCTGCGCAAAGCTCTCAATCCTCGAGCCGGGGGGATACGGGAGATGATAATCGCACTGGATGTCCTACTCACTTCAGGTCAACTCAGTTCGTGTTGGTAGCGTCGATGGTCTAGCCAGACCAGAGTGCTTCTCGAGCTGCGACGAAGTCAGCAGGGCTCGATCCGGAGGGTAGTTCTTGAGGAGCCGTGACCACGTCAGCAGGGCTCGGGATATTCGATGCAGATCTTTAAGGTTCAAGATCGAGCCTCGACAAGGTCAGCAGGGCTCCGCTGTTCCGGTTCCGTAGATACGTTGAAGAGCCGTGACAGTGTCAGCAGGGCTCGAAGAGTTCCAAAGTTCCGTTTTCCCCAAGGGTCAGCCACGATCAGATCAGCAGGGCTTTCTTGTCCAGGATACAACTCCCCTCTAGTTCTTGGGCGAGTCTTGATATAGTCCAGTTGCCCTTTGATGTCGGGACCCTCGCAGGCGGAGGTCTTAGGCCTTGGGGGCTGGTCGTTGGTGAGGTCCGGTGGTTGGCCCTTTGATCTCTTTGAGGATGAGTCCGGGAATTCCCAGACGCCCAGCAGGGTTTGGAGCCAGCACTCGGGGAGGCCAGAGGTGCGATCGAAACAGGCTCCCAGGGGATGGCCAGAGGTGTGACAGAAACCAGTCTCTCAGGGGAGGCCGGAGGTGTAATTGAAACTCCCTGTCCTATCTCACTCAGGGAGCCCTCACCCTCCCAGCGGGGGCTGGCGTGTCTGGAGCCTGAGTGTCGCTGGGGCTGGGGGTCATGCTAGGCCCAGGGAGAGGGGATCTCGGGAAGGGAAAATGGCTGCCGGTGGGCCTATGGGGCCATGCAAGGTCTGGCGCGCAGGGCTGGGGAAGAGTACGGGGGTATGCCGGGGCTGGTCGTCGGCGTTTGGGCGGACATGGACAGGACGACCAGGGGTTTCTGGGTGCGGGCCTGAGCTAATGGGGCGCTGAGGATCGGGGGGGAACCACGCCACGAGGCCAGGTCCAACAGGTGTAAAGTAATTATTTTCCTGAACATATTGCAACAGTTGTGAGGCCATGCAGCTTTCAAGCAGCTTTCGTAAGAATGGTAGTGTAGATACAAGGCGGATGCTAAGTTCACTAGTATCAGCAGAGGGGTTCTTTAAGAGGGGAGAAGCCTGAAAAGGTTTCAAGCTGACGGGGAAAAGAACTTGCTTCAGTGAGTCCTTCACCAGGGAAGGCCAATAAAGGTAAAATCATTTTGCCCATTTCCATCTAAGAGAACCAAGCAGAGCATCTGAGAAGTAATTAGGCAATTTAACCTGGATCATGGTATCGAATAACTGATTCAGAAAGTGTGACCAAGCCCTCTGGGTCAACTCACAGTCAACCGAGAAGACCAATTTTGGAGGAAGAGATTTATTAATGGACTTTACGTTTCAAAAAGAAATGTTTGCAAATCCCTTATTTAGTTACTGGTGCTGATGGCAGAATGGTTGTTAGCCTGTTTAACAGGAGGGAGGGCAAGTGATTGTTCAAGTTTAGCCAAGAAGGACATCCAAGTTCTCAACACTATCTTATCCAGAACAAATGTGTAAGGCGGTTGCACCCACAATGTCTGAAGCTCACTCACACGACTAGCTGAAGTAATCAAAATGAGGATGATAGTCTTTAATGTGACGAGACGAAGCAAGCAGTTACACATCGGCTCAAAGGATGTGCAAGATAATGAAGCCTCTGCAGGTGAATACACCCTGCAAGAATCATTAGTAGAAAGTCAGGCTGTACGACGGTTGGTTGCACTTTAGTAATTTTTTACTGCAACAGTGGGCGATATCGAGTAAAGTCGGTTCCGGATCAGACACTGGAATTAGCACTGGATTCTCTTCCAGCCCCAGTGATGTTATTATTAGTGTCAATAAGGAATGAGCCAGGTGCTGGTCCTGAAACCGATGTAGACATATATAACGGAGTCATTACAGCACCCAGACCAGATCTTAAGGTGTCAGATGCGTTGGGGATGGAAGAGCCAGCAGGAACCTGACTGTAGGCCCGTGCTTATTTGGGGGACGAATGTGAGCGAGAGGGAGCCAAAAGGGTGCTGAGAATCTGCGGTAGGTGATCTTTAAAAGCATTAATCTGCTATGGTATCCCCAATGGCCCGGGAAACTAGCAGTCCACTGGGATCAGTTGAAGAATCAGTTCCAAAACCAGTGACCCCAAGGAAGACCAAATTACATTGTCACAAGCTTGCACCCTTGCCTTAGTTATAGAGTGTCAGGATGGGGTTGAGCCCCGCTGATTAGTTTGGAAGTGGAGCTCCGGATCCACGTCTGAAAGAAAGAAACTCACGTCAGCGCTCAGTGGTGTGCTTATATGCAACTCCACTCAGTCTCTAGCAGGGCAGTGCGGAGTGGCAAGGTGCCATCTAGCAAGGCCCCGCAGCATAGCTAGTAACATGTTCAAGATCCAGTCTGGAGAGGAATATACAGTTAGAAAATGCATCAGAAGTAAATTTTTTAGTGTCATGGAACCACACTTTCTTCCTTTTAAGTTGTCCTGAGATCTTTTGGTGGGTTAATGAAAGAGAGAAAGGAATTTGAAAGTGGTTGGAACAATCTACCAGAATGGGTTGGTCAGCAGTTAGTAGTGAGATCTTTAATATGATTAACTCAATAACAGAGTCTATCAGTTGAGTAGCCTTCTGGTAGTGTTGGAGGGGGTCGTAGTTGTCGAAGAGAGAAAAGAACAGCTTCACAAATGAGTTATCTTCACTCCAAGGAAGATTAAATTGCCTAGAAGATTGTGGACGTGGAGATTATCAGTTGCAAAGACAAATTCCAAGCATTCTTTGACAAATGTGCCATTTTCACTAGTGGAGTGGTAAATGGCATTCATTCTGAGATGAGGTGCTTCAGAAGCAGAGTCCCAGGAAGAGTCAATGGAAGGACTATGAGATATAGGTGGAAAGACAGTTGTAACTTCACTTGGGAATCACTGTTTCTTGTCTTCATAGCCACATCAAATAATGAAGTACTGGGGTGAAAAGATGATCTTGTCTGAGGCTTCTCGGAGCCAAGTTTCTGTCAGGGCCAAGATGTTTGGGTTATAGTTTGTAATAGTAGTCTGTGAGCTGCAGGCAGTGTTTGACTGCAGATTGGCTGGTAAGAAGTACGCAACAAGTGATGAATAAGTGTGTTGGAACTTGGAGCTGCTATGTTGTTCAATGTGTACCTGTGTGAGGTCGGAGAGATTTTCCCATGACAAATAGTATGGGTATGATTGCAACGGGGAAGTTGTTAACAGCTTGATTTAAACTAGGTTTTGCGAGTACTCTTCAGCCTTCATAGCTTATAACGAGTAGCCAGGAAAAACCTCATTCAGAGGAAATATATCTGTTGTTTTTTTGGTTCACAGTTGCATCTGGGCTGAATTTTGCCCCACGCATTCTTCTTCGAAGCATGACAAGTAGCACAAGGATTCTTGGTGAGCGGCATTTGAATGTGGCCAGAGTGTGAAACAACTTGGGAAAGTAAGACTGGAATAGGATGTCAGGTGCCATCAGGGGTCTGGATCAAACAGTTGGTTGCAGAGAATCTGAAGTTGGAGTATGTAGGCTAGTGCTTCGTGGGCGCTGGCTGGGAATTCAGAGAGGGGGATAAATGGAAGTGGGTGAGGGGAGTGAGTGATGAGAGGGAGACAATACTGAGCACCAAAGCAAGTAGTATCAAAGAACAGCTTGGTCAAAAGCATCCTTACCGGACAGCAGCTCTCCGCGGTCAAGTATCCTCCGCACAGCACCTATACTCGTTCCATGGTATGCCATGTGCCACTTTTTGCACATGTTAGTGGATTCAAGGCGTGGATTCAACCTGAAAAGGCAAGACAAATGGTCATATCTAGACAAAATCCAAAAGGTATATGATGCCATGATGAATATGCATGCTGAATAGTTCAACGTCTTCCAAAGCTACAATACCTAAGAGAGAAGCGGCACCACCCGAAAGGCAGTGCGTAGTCCCTTGGAGGCTCCCCTCGCTTGCAGTAGGCTTCATCCCCCCGTAGTTTGTGGCAGGACTCGCAGTAGCACAGGTTAAGCTTAGGATCCTCTGAAAAATATCCATCTAAAAAGAAAACGGAGGCAGCAGTAAGTTGGATTTGTCAAGATCATAACAAAACTCTTACTGGCTAGGGAGTGGCAGGCGAATTGTTGAACACTATTCTATATGCTAGCCCACTGAATCCAATATGCACAGAGTGGGCACAGCAAGTAACAGCAGTGTGTTAACAGAGACCTATATTTGTGATAATTATCAATCAGGTATCATTGGGCTTATGTTACTCTTAACTGCACTCAGTTTCCACAGCTCATTAGCGTTCACAATCTATGTGCAGTCTCAGAGTGGTGAAGAAACGTTTAATGGATGTGGGTCCTGGAATCAATGTCTATGATAGATGGGATCCCATGAGCGAAAGGGATCCAAGAAGGCTTTTCCCTCTATAGGATTCACTAAACACAATGGTACACATGTTTAATGCTTTTAACCAACTGTATTAATTGTAAGAAGGCAGACATATTCCGTCTAATTTCAGCGTTCAAGATGGAACTATACATACGTGTGAATTTAACATTACGCATAGCGTCCAAGAATTCCTGCATTAACTTACTGTTACTGGGATGCTGATTAGGTAACTGACCTTAAAGAGACTGAGCAAAATCAATGCACTAGGTTTCTTTACTGTTCTAGTCTGGAAACCTGATCACCATTTCAGTCACACCAATCAGCACACTTCCTTTAGTTCTGATCAATGAACACTCTGCAGTTCTATACGCTGCCATCACACACTGATGTCACCATCAAATGCAATGCCACCTTCATTTTATAGACCTGCTGTTTTTCACACACATCCTCTTTGCCCCAGCCTAAAACAATTCAGCATCTCAACCACTGAAGCAGAACAGATTGAGTCATCAAAGCCACCTACAGATCAACCTGACCCTGCATGCTCTTACTACATTCATCTAATAACTCGGTCAAGCTCTTTTCTTTCTACTCCCACAGGCCTATATCTATACTTTATAGGATTACACTTGAAGAAAGCCTTCTTCCGCTCAAAAAAAAGGTTCCAGCATCAGCTAGCTTCACACACTACTACCTAACCACAACATAGTGGATTTCAACAACACACCCAATTTAAGTTACCACCCTCATTCCACAGTACATTCAGCGGACTGACCCAGCAGCTATTTTCTTCCACCTACTCCAAAAATGGCCACAGTGGACAACAGAAACCAACCAAACAATTCTGCCCCGCTTTTCCCAAACTCCTTTAATACACTTCAAGACAACCTAATTGCCCTGAAAATGTTATCCTAACACCAATGTAAATTCCCAGCTCCCACCTTCCAGACAACAGAGAACACTCACAGCCCACTCAAAACTCACTCCCCCACAGCCAACTTTTTTTTAAATAGAGTTTTATATTGCGCAAACTAGACCCGATGATATCGGGTATCAGAGCGCTTTACATAGGACCAGCTTTGTTACAAGAGGACACATTCATTTTTTGTTAGGCTCGGGGAGATTAAGTGATTTCCCCAGAAGAACAGGATGTTGAGCGTCCTTGCAAAGACTCGAACCCAGTTCCCCAGCTTCGACGTCGACCGCTTTAGCCGTAAGGTTACAACCTCTCCCCATTCCATAGTAAACAAAACCCACATTCCATAGAAACAAAACCCACCACAGTAAATGCAGCAACACAAAACAGATATGGACACTGATGTAAAGCATGAGAGCCAGAGGCACCAAAGAACCTTGGTGGATTCTGCAGAAAGCTAATCACAGAAGTCAAGGCAATCAACCACACAAATAAATGGAGCCTTCAACACAAGTATATAATTCATCAAACCCAACACAGAGTAAAAGACATTCCTTGAACAATAAATAAGATGGCTCAGCCTTCAACATTATCAATAGGAAAACCAACAAAATTAAATTGAAGATCAACAATCAGAACTCCGCTCCATTCACAACCCTGACACACAGAATATGATCCATTTTGTCTCTCTCTCTCAATGAGCTTTCACGACTTCTAAACCTTCTGAAATACACATAATACCAAGATATCATCTTAGCATCGAACTGAGAGAGATGTCTCTGGCTGGTCTCTCGCCCCTTCCCCCCATCATACCATTACGCAAAACAAACCTCTCTAATTTCCTCAAGACTAGACAGGCATGGTTGTTGATCAATGGCAACCTGTTCCCTTCATTTAGATACATCTACCTCCTTTGATACCCTCAATCATCAAACCATACTCTATACCAGCTTCTCAAAGATGGACTTCCATGGCAGAGTCCTACACTGATTTGTATCCTGCCCATACAAAATATTCCAACTCATCCTAATGGGCTATGCCAGATCAGAGGCCAGATTGGTGTTTTGGGTGTCCCTCGCGGTTCTATTGAGGCTCCTGAATGTTTCCGCCTCTACAGAGAGAATGCATGAGGAGAACTATCTGACAATAGCGCAATAAATTAGAATGATGATAATACCAAGCTGTATATAGAGATCAATGGTTGAAAGAGAAACACCTGGCTGAAGGATTTCCATGGCAATAACCGCACAGATTTCAAATGGATATCCAAAGCTCAACCAAAATTGAAATAATGCAGGGTTGGCTCTCAGATTTGGCACACAAGAGCTTCAACCCAAGCCTGTAGGATTCTTCATAGACACCTGAATCAGCACCAGGACTATTACTGTGGAAACAAGCATTTGCAATGTAATGGTCTCGGCATCATTAAAGGTAGAGCTATTGGCATTGCTCATGACATTTTTTTCTTTAAATCACAAATAAATGGCATTGTCATTAATATTGCCAATACACAGCACTCTGCACTCAACAGCACACAATGCTCTGCACACTCACTCTGCACTCACTACTCACTACTCTGCACTCACTACTCACTACTCTGCACTCAACAGCACACAATGCTCTGCACACTCACTCTGCACTCACTACTCACTACTCTGCACACTCACTCTGCACTCTGCACTCACTACTCTGCACTCACTACTCTGCACTCACTACTCTGCACTCACTACTCTGCACTCACTACTCTGCACTCACTACTCTGCACTCACTACTCTGCACTCACTACTCTGCACTCACTACTCTGCACTCACTACTCTGCACACACTACTCTGCACTCACTACTCTGCACACACTACTCTGCACACACTACTCTGCACACACTACTCACTACTCTGCACTCACTACTCACTACTCTGCACTCACTACTCACTACTCTGCACTCACTACTCACTACACACTACACACTACACACTACTCACTACACACTACTCACTACACACTACACACTACACACTACACACTACTCACTACACACTACACACTACACACTACTCACTACACACTACACACTACTCACTACTCACTACTCACTACTCACTACTCACTACTCACTACTCACTACTCACTACTCACTACTCACTACTCACTACTCACTACTCTGCACTCACTACTCACTACTCTGCACTCACTACTCACTATTCTGCACTCACTACTCTGCACTCACTACTCTGCACTCACTACTCACTACTCTGCACTCACTACTCTGCACTCACTACTCTGCACTCACTACTCTGCACTCACTACTCACTACTCTGCACTCACTACTCACTATTCTGCACTCACTACTCACTACTCTGCACTCACTACTCACTACTCTGCACTCACTACTCTGCACTCACTACTCTGCACTCACTACTCTGCACTCACTACTCTGCACTCACTACTCTGCACTCACTACTCACTACTCTGCACTCACTACTCACTACTCTGCACTCACTACTCACTACTCTGCACTCACTACTCTGAACTCACTACTCACTACTCTGCACTCACGACTCACTACTCTGCACTCACTACTCACTACTCTGCACTCACTACTCACTACTCAGCACTCACTACTCTGCATTCTCCCTTCCGTAGTGTAAATGCCCTTCACTGCCGGATGCAGTATGTAGGTACTCTCATATATTTCTTGGCACCTACGATGTAAGACTGTGTGTTGGATCTAGGAGGACATATATAGCAGTTTTGTTTCACTCATTGCACTAGCACTGTGCTTTTATCCTCTCTTCTCTGTTTGATTAAACACATAAGCCAGCATGTAAACATTTGTATTAATGAACACTGTGCCCCGGAAGTCAGGCACGGTCGCCTGTGACGGGGGCGGGGCCACGTCCAGACCGGAAGAGGAGGCAGGCGGAGTCAAATGCGTCTCGCGCCCGGGGCTCCTGTGAGCGGTGTGGAGCCCCGGGGCCGCGCCAGCAGGAGGTTGGGCGCCGCGTGCTGAGAGCAGAGTCCCCGACATTGGCCAGGTAAGTTCCAAAAGGCTGGGGGGGCTTGGTGCACTTGTGTGTGTGCGTGTATGCTCGTGTGTGTATGTATGTGTGCGACGGTGACGGCGGGGGAGGGAGGGAGGGAGGGGGGGCCTCGGTGCACTTGTGTGTGTGCGCGTGTGTGTGTATGTGTCAGGGGGGGTGTCTCTGTATGTATGTATGTGCGTGCGTGCATGGGCGCTTGTGTGTGTGTATGCGCATGCGTGTGTGGTGCTTGAGCTTCCCAGGAGACAGCGCCTGGCCACAGCGCGCGTTCCCGTTTCAAATCGGCTCCAAGGATGCGCGCGGCCGAAACTGTCTCCTGGGAAGCACACTCGCTAACAAAAGATCTCGGCGAGACGCGCTTCCGCGCGTTTAGCCGAGACCTAAAAAGCAAATGTATCTGTTACTAACTTAGCTCTCTACACAAAGTGAAAGCCAGTCTCCATGAAATAGACTTCAGAACTAATGTAAAATCCTTGATCCTGCCAAACCTCAAAAAAAGCAGCCCTATAATAACTGGCGTGGAGTTTAATGCAACACTTCCAGTGAAGACCCTGTGGACCTACAAATTGTTGTATATATTTAAAACACTTCAAACTTTTGCACAAAGGCACTATTTCAGTCTCCATGAAATACACTTCAGAACTAATGTAAAATCCTTGATACTGCCAAACCTCAAAAGAAGCAGCCCTATAATAACTGGCATGGAGTTTAATGCAACACTTCCAGTGAAGACCCTGTGGACCAACAAATAGTTGTATATATTGAAAACACTTCAAACTTTTGCCCAAATGCACTATTCAAATGCAGATAAGAAGGCAGTAAAGATCCTCTTGCACTTATAAGGGAAAGCACCATCTCAGTTACTCAAATAATTGTTTTTATGTATCAAACTTCTCAATGTCTTACACGGGCACAAAAAACTGCCATGGTGATCATCTGACAATTAATTCTTTGTGAAAACCTCTCATATTATCTGGTGTACAGAGAAGGGGAAATCTCCTCTCCGCAGGAAAATATCCCTCTGTTTTAAATTAGATTGGATGTGAACAGACTATTCATTTTCAGAAACACTCTTCTGGGACTGTGCATGTAAATGACTACTCTTTGTAGTGGTTTTGTTGATTACTTAGGTACATTTTAAAGACTTCCAATCCTTTGTGTAGCAGAATGGTCTCAGCCCTAGGCAGACCTATGGATATGAAAAAAGTAATGGACGAGAGAATACCATTTCAGCTACTCTCTCTCTCTGTGCAGGTTCAAATCTCACTCTCTCTTTTTTTCAACTGTGCAGAAAAAGGTCTCTCCACTGAGACTTTTCTGGTGAATTAGAAATAGACCCTTAGAAAAGAATGCTCTCAAAATTACAGTCACTTGTAGATTTTAAAGAACTTTTCAAACTAAAAAAAATATTTCACTGCATTCAAGGAGTCTACCTCAAGAGTATAAGAAAGTAACTGGTTTCAGAAAAGTGGTGTTTCTAGGATTTCTGGTGAATTGTAAAGCTTTCTTCAGAGGTGTTTTCCCATGCAGTTCTAGAAATACTTTTTACAAACTGCAAAGCTACCAGAGTGTCCACAGTAAAGAGAAAGCATTTTCCTGCAGATCATGAAAATGTTTGATTATAAATAAATAAATAAACAGACTACATCTCTACACTGGAATACACTGCAGAGAATGATTAGTTACTTGCACTAAAGCGGCTAAATGGGTCACTACAAAAACCACCAGAGAGAAACCACACGTGATCGCTAGCAGGAATGCAAACTGTAATCATGTGACAAACGAAGAAAAAGGCAATAATTGGATAACATGAGGAAAGTCAAAACTGAAGTTTAACGAATGCATCCTATGCAACTGCTAGAATATTTGCAAGCTCAACATAGCTACCTCTATAGTTGATACCATGACGGAGTCCTTAAGTGATTACATTCAGAATACAAGTTAAAGAAACACTTATCATTAAATATCTAAAATGCATCACCTTTAACAATAAAAATCAAGTTGTTCACAAATACAAACTATCTTATAGGTAAAACACAATAAAAAGGGCCAATTCTAATTCCAGACACCGTCTACATCAAGGAATTTCTACATTGCCACATATATTTCTACAATTCCAGAAGGGATAGCCCATTTTTCCACTTAACCAAAGTTCACCTGGAAGGAACTGCATCCACAGTGATGGGGCAGTCACGGATCTCTGGATCTCACACTTTCAGAAAAATGATTGCTGATTCAGTAGTTCACCACTTTGATTGCTTTATGGATGCAGTTTTCATTTTATTTCCTATACATACAATACCTTCCTCAAAGCACCTTACAAAAGTTATAAAGTCACCAAAAAATGTAATAAAAAGAAAAAGATGTTTTTACAAGCAAATATTAAAAACTTGAAGGAGGATAGTTAATCCAGGAGAGCTTGGAGAGAAGCCACCGCAAGATAGAAGCAAGCAGTGGAACAGTGGGGAAAAAGGCCTAGGAAACAGGAGTGACCAAAGGTACTCAAAATAAAGGAACATTTTAACTGAAAAACAGAGTCAATGAAGACTTCTCAGATGAAGGGGGAGATTTAGAAGTATGATGGAACATACACATAATGAACACCACTGGGAAAAATAGACTGAAACCGCATGAGTTAAGAGATCGACATGAATTGGACTATTGCATCGGGTGAACATAAGTCACTTAAGCAGTTTAAAAAAAGATAATATTACAAGGTGAGAAACAATGTTCTTTCACAGTTAAAGGCAGCAGACGTGGGTGTGTGATTGGGGGTATGTTGATATTCAATCTTGAAATATGCAGGGAAGATGAAATTGAAAGGTAAGAGTGGGAGCAAAGAAAAAACTGGTGGACCAATGGACACAAACATTATTGAATGGTTAATAAACAGGAGTTATGAGGATGTCCATGCTTTGGAAACATTTAGATGCAGGCACTGAGGTCCCCCCAAATTCCCCAGAACAATTCAGCACTGACAGACAAGAGCCCCCTTTCTACGAGAAAAAAACACAAACATTGCATGAACTTTGCTTTTCAAGAAGTCATAGATATTAGGAGTAACAATAAAATTAGCTGTCCCATCGAGATTTAAAAGCAAACTCCTGCTTCTATGGTGGGGTGGGGGGGGGACCTCCACAGCAGGTTAAAAGACAGTAATATGGACCTGTTCACCATCCTTTAAACTGTTTATCAACACCCTTCCCACCTTCAGTTCATTCCTTCTCACCTGGCAGCATAAGTAGATCCCGGAAGCGGGCACAGAGAGAATGGTATTCACAAGTTTTCACAGTATGCACTTCCACAGGTGGTGTCCAACTCACACTCTCTTTAATTCCTGTGGGCAAAAAGGCCAAGGCATCAAAATTAACTCACACAACAAAGACACTGCATGAACGGTTGTATGAAAGGCTCAACCTGTGGCCTAAAAATGCACTTTTCAGTGGGTAAATTTGCTCACAGGATGATTGAAGGTGGGACTGGCAATAAGTAATTACTTAGCAATCAACGTTATTACTGCAAGAGTGAACTGATAGAAAGGCACATAAACTGAGCATGCCACATAAGTTTACAAGAAAGGGTGATGGGTACTGCAACTTACCGTCCACCATATCTGCTTTCTCCATGTCCGCTCTGCAACGAGACTGGATGCCATCGGCACCTGCAGCTGGGACATCATTTGTCACTATGGTGACCTAGAAAGAAAGACACAAACATTGGACATGGTAAAAAAACAGAATAGGCATTATCAATGAAGATGCTTAAAGCAGTTGATACAATGGTGGGTAGTACCGGGGATAAGGTGGAAAAACATAAATGGGAAATGAGGAGACAAAGGCATACAGAGGGGGTGGATAAGAGAAAGAGTAGGAAAAACTGGTGGTATGAAATTCCTGTTCCCACACACATTTGGAGAGGAGTTTGTTTATGGTCTTTGTCAATTATTTTACACTTAGTTGTGTCAGTCCTAGAATGTCTGTGTTAATTATCCTAATTGGGAATATGTAAACACTGAAGCGCTTAGGAAGAGGAGGCAGGGGGTTGAGGGTGGGTGGCAAAGAGAATACTATTTCAGGGAACTATCTTTACCAGTCACCAATTTGCTAAAGAACATTTATTAACAATCTCGGGTCATTACAATTTTTGCTGAGTCAGCAGACAATATGGTCAGCATTCGGAAATCGACAAAACAATCCCGACCCCTTGTGGCACTATAGCAAATCTTACAGGCTTGCTTGTATAGACTCATCTGCCACAGTAAATACACTGGAGAAGCTGAAAAAGTCCAAGGTGACTTGTACAATGAAGTCGCTGAGAGCCGGGATACGTGGACCCTAATAGGTGATTAATCAGGGCTGGATCCCTGAAGACTGTTTGACTACAGGACTACCCCCTACTCAGTGTTCCTATGTGATACGACTAGTCAACCACAGCAGGGTTGGACACAAAGCTGATACACCGGATTCAGGATGAGTATATTTCAGACCGGTTTTTAGAAGAAGCTATCTGCACTTTATATCACAATAAGGTAGTACCTTACTGCAATCTAGGGAGGAAATCCTAGGACCCAGATGGGCCAATCTCAATAGGCTGAAACATGTTGGCAGCAACATTAGGGACACAGGACCATTAAATTCTCACAACCCCATTACCTTTCTTTCTTTTAATATCCACTGAAACTCCGCGAATAAAGGGATACCTGGAGTTTTCGGAGGAGTTTTAATCTTTAGAACCCCCTGGCCTATTCTCTTAAGTGCTCCCTGAAATACAGTTGAGCCCACCCTGACCTTTCGGAGTCGAAACTGAGGCCACGAAACAAAGTAATTTGCCGAATATCTCACATTTTGGTGAAGACGGTCAGACGGCACTAGGTATGGGTCTTCTCCAGTACGCCACAATATACACAGGAAAGTGGGGAGGGAACAGGCGTGGCTTTGAGGCTCAGTCAATGTACAGTGTTTACCTTGAGGGAGCAAGCAACGGCGCCATCTGTTTCCAAAGCGCAAGCGCGATAATTGCAAACAGATGGCTCCGCTGCTCGCTCCTACAAGGTTAACGCCGTACATGCACGAGTGCTCATTGGAAACAGTGCAGAACATGCACGAGTTTCCCAAAAAGTCCGGAGTGATTCCAAGAGGTCATTCCAAAGCAGTGGTTACACACTGCGTAGGCAAGACCTAAAAAGGAACACTTTTCTACAAGCAGCACATACCAGTCGTGATTGCAGTAAAAGCCGCAAGGCATAAAGTCTTGAGACTAAGGCAGAGAAATGTTCCCCAAAATAGGAGAAAATGTTATCATAGTGCTGCTGAGTTTACATCCAGCGCCTACGTGATGGTGTGCACAAGGTCACTTGGGTCCACCTCGTGAGGATGTTCTGCTATTGCAGTATAGTGATAAAACACGTTACCAATATGTGGGAGCCATCATCCATTAGAATACAGTGTTTAGTGGGAAATTAGCAGGTACTGAACGAAAGAAAGAAGGGGACAAGAGTGCAGACAATGAAAACGCAGGACGTGGCACAATAGATAAAAACATGAGAAACGAAAAACAAAATTGGTGGCGAAGCAGGTACAGCAAGGAGAACCTAAACAGAGTAGCAGTACACAAGAGGGGCAAATGAGTACACACATTGGGTAAAGGAGAAAACAAGAACAGGGCAGAAAGACTTGATATGGAGTAAAAAGAGGCATGAAAGGGGAACGAAGCAGGTGGAATAAGAGTAAAAGGGGTGGTGATTAAAAATAGGGAGAGAAATTCTGGGAGTCAGTCAAGGGAGAGATAGAATGAAAGTGTTAAAAATCAGGAATAACAAGGAGGAAAACTGTTAAAGAGAACTTGAAGCAACAGAGTCCCGTGGGGTGGGAAAACAGAGATGGGGTAAAATGGACACCAAAAGGATGGGAGGAATAACAAAATATAGCAAATGAGGAGACCAGTAGGGCGTGGGACCCAGAGGAATGTAAAGCACAAGAAAGAGCAGGAAGAGCCACAGATACTCACCTGCTCACACTGGCCATACAGGTCGATAAGCAGGAAACAAGGGTTCGGCATGTCCTGAGCTGCTACGCCCTGGTCCATTCCATTCACAAAGAGATGTAGGCAATTGTTCCCATCCACCAGAAGGCCCAGAGCAGTCCCCTCAGGACATGTGTCCAGGTTTGGGCCATAGTTCTCGACAATCTGAGCAGTAGAAAGAAACCGGTGAGGGGGAGGGAAGACAACCCAATCATAAGCCAATATTCCATCTCTGTACCCCATTTTCACACCAGCTGAATCACTTTGCAGACTCTGAAGGATGCTCCTTTTTTGTAACCTTGACACTTTCCCTTTTAAGCTTAAATTCATGAATGGCTCACCATAAATTCCTCAGATGTACTTGGGGTCAATCAAGGATTCATCACCACGTCAACAAAAGGATGTTTGGGATGGGTTTGTCTAGTTATTGTATGAAAGCTGTTCACAAGATGGTAAGTGAAAGCAAAATACTCCCCAATGAACACTAAAACAGACGGAAGCTAAGTCTTCATCTAAAAAATACACAAAACGCAAAATACAACAGCTCAGAGTCTGGTCAAGATGAGCTTCTTTGTTGTTAGCACCCAACAAAGAAATCACTGCGAGCAGAGGGAAACATAAAATGACATGGGGCCTCTTTCTTCATTTTCCGAGTGTATACTCCAGTAATCAGCTGAGTTACCAGTCACTCTAGACGCACTCTACAACAACCTTCAGGGGGTTAAGTTAGCCTATAAAGATACACACACCGCTCACCTTCTGAAAGCCAATTCAGTTCCTCAAGAAGCACATTCCAGCAATCTTCAAGGAGTTAAACTAGCCACTAATTTATACTCAGTAACCATTAGAGTTGTTGTCCCTTCAGATGTGTAAACACCAAAATTCCTCAGCGTTCGTTCAGCCCACAAGAAACACTCCACTACACTTCAGCAAGTAAGCCCATCCCAAAAGATGTACATTCCGCTAACCTTTAGAGAGTTGTGGAATACGGAGTCACGTTGTATCAACCAGCTGGATCGCTTTAATGAACAGGCAGTGGCAGGGAAGTTCAGCCGCTCTGGTGGGCACCCAATGACACCCAGGGAAAGTGAGGACGTCCACTGAGGGTTCAGGGAATCAACTCGCACCTTAAACAAGGACAAAGCATGAAATTGAATGGAATAAATACAGGTAGAGTTGAAGTGGAGGAAAACAAAAAAGCACAGGGCAGTCACAGGTAGACTGTGAGGTCTGAGAAGACAAATGTGGCACCCACAGGTGCAAAAACAGAGCAAGAGAAATAGAGGGATTTTTTTTTATAAAGTAAAAATGGTACCTCACTTGGGTGGGTGGGCCTAGTGCCCGTGACGGGAAACGGCCCAAAAAACAACGTGGACACATCACATTTTTCAACAGAAAACTGATCCTTCTTTTTTTTTTTGCAATGTGTCTAGCTGGGGATTTGGGACCCTAGCTCGGCCGCCACCAAGGAAACCCTAGCAAACCTGCATATTTGTGAAAACTAGACATCCAGGGGAATCCAGGATGGGGTGACTTGTGTGGCTCTCACCATGTTCTGTTACCCAGAATCCCTTGCAAACCTCAAACTTTGTCAAACAAAAACATATTTTCCTCACATTTATGTGATGGAAAGTTCTGGAATCTACTTGGAGCCACAAACTTCCACTTACCCAACATTCTCCCAAGTCCCCCGATAAGAATGGTGCCTCACTTGTTAGGGTAGGTCTTTTTCATTTTTTTTATTTTTTTTTATTTTTATTGCTTGAAAAGCAAAACATTCAATTGGGAAAAGGAGTCGTAAGTACATAGAGTGTGTTAAAGTGCGGGCAGCAAGGTACAGCAATGGGCAGAAGGTATTGTAGCAGACTCCTCAACGAGAAACATTGATTCACAACAATATCACGTATATGCAACACATACGTCAATTCCAGTACAAACATAATCGTCAGGAGTGGATTAGGCATCACAGTTATTAATGGTTTGGTTCTGTCCTGCCGTGTGAAAGATCTAGTCTCCCCCCATCTGCGTCCAAGTCCAGATTGTAGTATTCTATCCATGGGGTCCAAATTTTGGGGAATTTACGCGGGCTACCCCTCGCCTTGTAAATCACTTTCTCCGCAATGTTTGGCTCGGTCTAGGGCCCGCGGCAGTAAATGGCCCAAAACGCAACGTGGACACATCATATTTTTACACAGAAAACTGACCCTTTTTAGGTCTCTCTATCGAACACAGCGCATGCGCTGCTTCGCCTTGCGAGCCTCTATTGTTGGCGCTTTCTGTGCAGAAGGGAGACCGGAGATGGCACGCATGGACAGGAGATGTGCATGCGTATGGACAGGAGATGTGCATTCCGTACGCGTGCACATCTCCTGTCCCCGGAGGCTGGCAGCGCGCGCATCTCACACTTTGTTTCCCTTCCCCCGTCAGCTCCACGGAGCCAGCTTGTTTAAGTATTACATGCACTTCCTGATGGCAGAAACAGCGAAATTGTATTATCTTCCCCCCTTCCCTGCCTTCTGCCACCTCCTGGGCACCCGCCTGGTCAGGCGTCATTGCCTACCATCGGATGCTGTCACACGCCACGGCGAGCATGCAAAGGCTGTCAGGTGTCAGGTGCTTTATCTGCAGAACCATATCCCATGAAGATAATGTAACATCGTAGTATTCCATTGGTATCGATAAAAAGTGCTAGGTTTCGGAATAGTCGGTTATAAGTGGAACTTTGGCAATCCACTACAGTCGGGTGTCGTGTAGTGAATGTTCACTTGAAGACACCAGGGTAGAAATTTATTACATTATGCAGCAAGAGTAGACTACGATATTAGACCCTTTTGATTGATATTAAATTGTATAGTCTCTGGAAAACCACTCTTAGACCCTTAGCACCAGTGATACAGTGACGCCCTTGAACAACATATTGGACCATCTCTTTACAGCCTTGCTGGAGGCAGTCTTGAGGCGTTTTTAAGCTCAATTTTAATTCAAGATGTCGTCCTAATTGACTGGTGAAATATGAGAACATAGGATATTGAGGTCTCCTCGAAGTAAACACATAAGGTATATTGAAATGACTGATTTGTATACAAGTACAAATGTATCCGGTGGCTATAGTTCAGGAATATCTTAAAATTAAAAACATTTTTATGTTCCTCATATAGGACCGCTTCAGTAGAAACAAACTTGCATCTATATCAACATTGATGCACATCAAATTGAATATTTAGGGTAAGATGCTAATGACTTGCAGTGGTTCTCTCGTTGATAGATAGACCTTGAGAATTATAATTGATACCATAATATTGCCCTGTTCTTTGACAGAGAGCAGAAACAATATTGGGTGCAAATGTTCATTACAATTTTTATATCTATTGTTGGAGAAATAGTGAAAGTAAGTACTCTATGATGGATTGCAATTTAAAGGCAACTTCTGGTCTATTTGACATTTACATTTCTGAGAAATGAATGGTGTCTTTATGATGAACTTTTATTCAGTTTTTCTCTCATTTTAAATAGCTTTTCTTGTTACATCTTTGGTGGTGGTGATCTAAAAAGCTATCCTTGGTGGCGTAGTTACAAGAATTATTGTATTCACTCACTCTGCCCTTAGTAAGTAGGGGTAGGAAGATAATAGCAACTTCTTAATAATTGTTAGGATACACTTTTCGGTGTTGTGCACTATTTGGAGAACTGTGGCACCGTTGGTTTTAACTTCACTGTGCTTGTACATTGGAGTTTGTGCTTGCAGGTCTAATTGATATCATTTTACGGTCAAAGCATGGGCTGTGAATTTATTGTATTTATACTTTTTTAGCTATCCCCTGGTTGTAGAGATACTGGTCTGTTATCTGGCGGGTCCCGATGAAGGTGATGCTCATCCTTCTCTAAACCACCGAAACGTGTTGACCAATGCTATTCAGATCCTGCTATATGCAGTTGCCCTAAATGGTAGAGGAGACTGAAACCATTTCTATGTCTCCTACTTTCCAGATATATGTAGTTGCGAAGGAGTATGAGTGTAGTTTAAGAAGTATGAATGTATGAGAGTCTGTTGTAATGCTTTTTTGTTGTTTCTTTACCTAAGGGTGTATGCTGTTGATACATGAAGATGTCATCATACTGTAAAGTTATATCTATATGTTTATAATATTTATTTGAGATGTTCAAATGATAAAAAAGGATACAAAAATAATTTTGATAAAAAGAAAGAAAATAAACAAAGTTAAGAATTATAAATATGTATATGTTTTGGGATTTTGTTATGGTCTCAAAGTTTATCTGAAATTGGCTAATACCGGATTGGCTTATTTAACTTACCTATAAGTCCCTAGTATATGGTCCAAGAGGTACTCAGGGCTAGACAGTATAATGTCATTAGAGAATTCCAGCACTTAATTGTGCCACCACTACTGTGATAAAAGTGAAAATGTGGCTTTAGGCCTGCTACTGGCAGCTTAGTTGGGTAGTGTTACAAGTGCCAAATCGACATGGCAAAATAAATCCTTTTGTCAGGTTAAAACCTTTCCTTCAAGAATAATAAGCCACCCCTAGGGAAGGCCTTCATAGCCCACCAGACTAAATAGCAGGGTGGAGGCATTCCCTTAATTATTCCCTTTACTAGATTGCAGAAATCCCTGAGCATATACAACGAATCTGATGGCAAGGACTGTATCAGCGGTTTTTAAATTTTGCTGCCAGGCTGGGAAGCGAACCTATTGAAGTCCACGTCTGGAATTATAAGGCAAAATATGATTCAGCCGCCTGCTATTGGAGCAATATTTGGAGCTAATTGGACGCCCCCAAATTACAAGCGGCAAAAAATAAGTATTTCAGGTGATTATCATCAGGTCCTAGGAATGTTTGCAATTTTATTATACATGAAGTGTTAGGCCTGGGATATATTGCAGGCGCCTTTGCACTTTGCCCCTTCATACAATGGATTTCAATCTTGCTCAATGCGGAGAAAGAGCTTAATCGTGCAATAGTAAGGAACTGCAGAAATCTAGAGGGCAGTCATGGGATCACATAGTTAAAATATGGAAGGTTAGAATACACAGCCTTGGATCGCATTGAATTGTTCGACACTCCCAAACTGATTGTTTAGAGTGGACCTGAACTTGGGCAATGAAAGATTTTTGTCCCTCACTAGGGTGAAAAGAGAATCAAGAGAATAGCATAAATCTTGTGTCCGTGCTCATGCCATATTGAGAACTTCTTCGTTTGTTGAATCATATTTAACATTGGCATGGGTGAGAGTTATGAATCATCGATATTTATCGAGGTTTAGGCTAAATTTAGTTCACTGCCTGCTAGCTACTCGTATGAGGTGGTACAAATTAACATATTTGGTTCATTGCCCATGTGATTCATTCTCTAATTAAGATACTTGGCATCTTTGATGCTCTATGGGTTTTATTACAATCTATATTTTAAACATATTGTTTCTTTGTTAAAAGACATGAATTTTACCACGTGAAGGATATGCTCTCAAATGGGTATACCACTAAAATGCTGTCCTGACTTTATGGAGATTTGGAAAGGAATATCCCCCCCCGCTACCCACAGCACAACTCCTCTGTACACAGAAATGGGCAGAAGACGTTGGCCATGAACTGACCAAGGCAGACAAGATTTTGATCTGGAGAGGTGCAACAAAATCTTCAGTGTCTCTTCAAAACAGGGCCCAATGCCTTTAAAATTATGTTGTGATGGTATATGACCCCCCCCAGTTACCTGAAGGCGAACAATAACAGCCGCAAGATTGCTGGAGGGGATGTGGTGTGGGAGATACTTTAGGAAGCTGGCTCTCTATATGTGTATCAAAATGAGGCATACTGTGCAGGAGTCTAGGCAACCCTTATTGGTTACAGTGGCGAAAATGATAACACTAAATGCGTTCTTTTGTGGTACTGCGGGCGAGCAGTTGAGATTTATCAAAGAGTAGTGCTAAGCATTTGTTCTAGTCACAGAGGTAAAAAATGAGACACACACAAGAATAAATCTAAGACCAATGTAGGAAAATGAATCATATTTTTATATACATTTTGATACCAAGAACTTCGTAAGCAGGTAAGTACTTTTTAAAATATCAACTTTCACAGGTAGGTAAAATGTTCACTTAAATGCATCTTTACGCTTAATGCTTTCCTTTGGAGTAAAAAGACATATACGGTATAGAAGTACACGCAATAGGTTTCCAGGGGTCCCCTTCAGAACTTAAGGTGGTAGGGGTGTAAGGCCTAAAGTACCACCAGCACTTATAGTTTACCTACTCTGGGACATCCGGGAGCAGAGGTGATGGTCGGTTTGGTAGCCTTATGTGCTATACCTAAAGGATGGGGACACCTACAAGCAAGCTGAAGATTGGGACTTCAGGACACATTGGGAGCTCCCAACGGGGGGTTCGGTTCACAAGGGTCTTTGGAGCAAAGCAGTACGGCCGGTTCTCCGGTGCAGAGAGGTTAGGTCGGCTGGGCTAGTGTGTCATAAAACTTTGCGGTTGTCAGTCTCGCCAGTTGAGTGTGCCAAAATCAGGCAGCTGACCTACTCTGGAAGTGGGTCTCTGCGGTGGGGAAGCTACTCGGCGGCTGCTCAGTCTCGGGGTCGTTGGAATCTGCATTGAACTCAAGCAGGCCTTGGTTGCTCCAACGGGTCCTGTACCCCTAGTATGGATGCTGTGCAGCTCCCGTTGGTCCCAGCTTCTTCTCACTTGGTGGGGAGACCGATCAAAATTTCTGCAGCACGGTGGCCTCTTCCTTGGCAGCTGCTGCGTTGGTACGACCAGGGAGCAGCAGCATAATAAACGGGACTCTGCTATTTTGGTTTCTGCAGTCTGCAGGCTCCTCTACTCCAAGGAAGATTTCTGGCAATTTGCAAAGGGCTGGCAGTCTACCAGGGATCTTGGACGAGGTTCAGCTGCAGGACAAGTTGGTTTCTTAACGATTGTTGAGACTGGTGGAGTCAGGCAGGTTTTGACGCCAAAAACTCCTGAGCAGGTTTTCAGATCTCATTTTTGTGGCTCCACTTTGTCCTCTTCTGGGTCGATCGAACCAGATTGCCACGCAACAGGGGTGCCACCTAAATACTCAATTTAGGGGCGATGAGGGGAGTGACAGGTACTAGTCTAAGGGCTACCTACTTTTAGGGTGACTACACCCCTTATATGACCATTTCCTGGGGAAAGTGAGCATAACATTGATCCAATGAGCCTAATTCCCCAAAAACCAAGATGGTGGAACTCTATTTTTCGAGTTCACATCAGGTAGGTCCACCTTAGGGATGGAACTGGACGGATAGTGAACCTGCCTCCTGATTAGCTAATTTTCCTGCCTGTACTGGTGCCAAATGGGCCTCACGGCAAGGGTTGGCATCTCCCCGGTCTGGGGGGAAGCCCTGCTCGCATAACAAAGGCGGAGGAGGACTTTGAAGCCTCCTGCCTTGGTATGCTGATTATTAGGCATCCTGCTTTGAGGAGGTGAAAACACCTCTGGCCAGAGCAGCCATTGTTTCTGCCCTTTCAACTCACAGTCGGGTGGGATTGATCTTACTGGTCGATGCCTGTTCTTGTACCAGCACATTGTATTGAGTGTCATTGTCCTAATTGTTTTAGTGTTCATAAAATGTAATACATTTGTCATATTTTTCTAGAATTATTTTGCACATGGGTTTCTCTTTTCTTCTGTCTTTTTCTTTATATGGCTTATTTATTTAGTTCTTTCACTATTTGTTTTGTTTGTGATTTGGAATTGTTTGTGTGTATTGTGTTTTTAGGTAAATTGCTTCTTGAACCATTGTTAGGACTATACATATTCGGATTCATCTGAGCACAGGCATTACAGGCCCTGGATATGCTACGCCGCCACACCTCATTAGCAAACTTTGTGATGGTCTGTCAAAGACATCTGTTTGCGTCAGTCCCTACACAGCTGAACTCTTATCTTAAGGGGGTGATATTTTCCCCTGTACACTAGTAAACTTTTGCAAAAAAAGCTTTAGAAAAGATAAAGGAGTAACAACCGACCCATGCCTGAAGGCATGGAAAGAAAGGAACGGACATCAGAGTGCATATGTAGTGCTTATATGCAGTTCCTCTTGTCACTTCCAGAGTTGAACAACATTGGCGTGGAGCTGAACAACACCACCTGCCAGCACGGAGGAGCACTGTTTAAAGATGCCAGATGCAGTCTGATGTATTGGGAATATTCACAAGGTGAGGAATCTGCAGTTAGGGGTATTCATTAGAAATACCGGGAAAGAATACTAAGCATTCTTCACATCCTATGGGCAAAGCACATTTTATAATGTTTCATCTCCAAATTTAATGCTAGAGCTTCAAGAAGAACTGCTGACTATACAATCTTTTTTTTACCATAGCTCAAGAAGAGATGACAAAGAGGAAGCTATTAAGCACCTTCAATCAGAGAAGAAGAGATAGTTCACAGTGACCAGACAAAAGATGGCTACATGCAAATCCAGCCTATTTATCGACCAGCCATTGCTGTATCCAAAATACAAGCAGCATTCTGGTTTTATTTGCTTAACATCAACGGAGGGTAGAGGTGAGTGGAGCGGTCTTGTTGACATGTTTAGAATTTGACTGTTCTACCCTCTATATTGGTCCGGCTAATAATTACTTATTTCACTGCTTTTATTTGAAGTGGTTTTTTCTTCTTGAAAGTTCTTATAATCAAGTTACTCCCATTTAAAAAATAGGATACTGTTCTTAAAGCGCCAGACAGAAATTACTATATACCCTTAAACATTCATGTAGTAACAAGCAGGGCTACTGCTAAAATATAAAAATTAATTGTTAAGAGTGGAGGTTTCTGAAAGAGTTCTGTCTAGACAACTTCGCAAAGAGAAACTAAGTAATACTGGAATTTAATAAAATAAAATCAAGAAACGGATGGTAAGGCCATAGGCTGAGAAGGAATGTTAATACTGCTGGTGTTACAGAAAATGATGCATTTGAAAAGCAATGCTTGGTCCCCTCCCAAACCTTGGCGAGGAGGTTTTTCAAGTACCCCACAGTGCCTGCACCATTCCCCGATAAGCTCCATTATGCTTACCTGGAAGAGCTGCTGTCGAGGCAATGGCTGGGCGATGACCACAATGCCCTGGTTGTAGCTTGAGACCCGTGTGGCTGTTTGGTTTCCGTTCGAGAGAAGTATGTTCCTACCATGATTCTCCAAAAATTCCATGGTGGTCGTGATTACGGGAGCTGCCAGGGCAGTGGGGACCTCATTCTCGCACTATAAATAGAAGCAAAGGTTCAGGTCTACTAGTAGCTCATCTGCTACACTCTCCTCAGGTCCAACTAACCACCTTTGCTAACATGGCCTGGCTAATGTCTTCTGCATTGTAAAATAGCTAGGGAGAGATAATCTAAAAGAAATGTACCACAACTAATGGACCTTGCACATATGGTGCAAAAATAGAGACTGTCATTTCCTAAGAAAAGAAACACCTAGAAGAGACCCCTCTCAATGAAGGAACCATACACTAGAAGTTCTCTCTGAAGCACGGATTTAATTTACTGATGTGAAAACCTAGGACACACTAACTTTGCTCCTGTTTACACCATGTACCACTCAGCATTCAAGCACTGGATTTCCTCAGATAACAAGCTCAACCATACCCCTACATCCGGAAAGGGCACACCTAACTCTCAACCACAAATGCTTTCCAGTGGAGATTAATTACCACACAATCTAATTTGCTCACCAGAAAAGCGTCACTTAGGCAGGTGCAATTACCCAGGAAGCCTCACTCACATGTCAGGCTGACATACCCAAAGGGTGGATGCATCATACAAGCAAAACGGGATAGGATAACAAAGAAATCTTAAGCATCAATATTTGGTTACTGAAGAAACATTTATCAATAGAAGAAAATAACATAACACCGCCGCAGCCAGGCTTAGATTATCTAAAGAGCTCTCACCAACAAAATGGTGAATTTCCACAAGGTCGCATTACCATAGAAGACGAAATGAACCAAGAAACACATGAATTATATGAATGGACACATCAGTACATCAACTGTGAATATCAAGTGCATTAACAGAGACATCATACACTAACTAACAGCATCCACTCCACTAGAGAACCCTTGGCTTTATCAGTTTCCTAAAGTATCTGGCTCACTCACCGCAGAGTGCTCTTCTTCCTCCTCTTCCTCACTGCAAATCTCAGATGTAATGGATGGAGGTTTAGTGCCGTCTGATTCCTCCTGAACGGTGGAGCTGACAATTGAGACTGCAGTCACGCGGCCGTACAAATCAAGCACTACGTGCACGTTCTGAGAAAGACCAGATCATCCAATAAGAAACAGGATGTAGCAAAGAAGTAAAACAAAGTGGAGAAAACCAGGGAGAAACCAAAGAAGGGAAGTAGGGCATACAAAGCGTTATTTGGAGGGCACACCCAGTAAGAAAAATGACTATGGTGAGAGTAAGATAAAAAAGTTGAGGCAGAGGGATCACAGCTGTGAGAGCAAGATAATCAGAGACAGTGGGACAACAAATGAAGGGAAGAAGCCAAGTTTCAATACGGATTGCGGAATACCTTGGCAACACCAGAGGCAGCAGGTCCCATATCCTCGCCATCTAGCAGAATATGCATGGAATCATCTGAGCAGCGTTTTACACCAATGCGGTTGCCAATCTGTAAGAATGCAAGAAAGTTAGCCAAAGTTGAAGAATGGGTGTTAGCAATAAAAGTGAAGAGAGGAGATGAAATGAGAAGACACAGATGGAGGAAACGCATCTAGAGAAAATCTCCAGATGCGTGAGCTGCAATTGCAAATTAAAAATTCAAGGAGGAAGCCACATATAGACTAACAACCTTTTAAAATGAATGAAGGAACGCAATCAGTGTAAGCTTTGTGCTTCTCTCCAGCCTTAAAGCCACTTCATAATGCTCTTCCGTACTGTGGACAGTGTGGCGAAGCGTAAGACGTTGGCCACAGTCTGCTGTTACCAATGGTGTGAACATGAAAAGTTTGTGCATAACGGGGCCTTTCCGTTTAGAATTGAACCTGCTTTGTAATGCCTTCCTTTTCTATCTTTTGATTTTGAAGGAAAGTATCTGGAAACCTCACTTGTGAGGGACACAAAAAGTTGGCACCCTCCCTTTGGGGAGAACGGCCACTTGCCATGGGCTGAGAGACTTGGAACAGCACTTGACCAGAGATCATTGGGTTTCTGGCACCAGAACTGGTACCAGAAGGTATGAGCTCTATGGGGCTTGACTAAGACCAGTAATTCCATCTTACATACTTGAGCACAACCAATCACAAGATGGTCCTTTGTTGACAAAAAGGCATGGTACACTAGCAGTTTCGAACCTTGGAAACAGAACTTATGTAGAATCCCTGCGTACTACTTAAAGCAGCAACAAGGAAATCTTTGCATGCTGCAAGTATCCCGATGAGACGAATGGAATATACCTCTTGTTCAAACTAATATAAACACTGTTGTTACAAAATGGGCATATTTAACAATATATTCTTTCAATCCATACAGCTGTAATTTAACCCCTTTAGCGCGGCATAGAATCTGCCGCAGTGTGGACGTTTCCGTGCGCGGGCGGGACTGCGTCGGCCAACGGACGTGCGCAGCACTAGAGGGAGTGCTCGCGACGGCAGTTGGCCGACGCACTCATGCAACAGGTTAATAATTACTGATACACAGTTCTGAAACACTGATGCTATAAGCAAGTGTAGCATTGCAAAAACTGTTGTAAACAAATTACTTTTAATATTTTGAAAAGGTGAAACACTAATAAAATAAAAAGAATGAAAAAGTGAATCAATTTGTAACTGCTGAATTATTATAATTAGGGCTACCGCTTTTATTGCATTTATATTTACATTTCCATTTCTATTTATCCATGTTTATTTTTTGGCCATCTTATTGGTATTTTTTCAATATTTATTTTGTGTTTGAATACAAACTGAGATGTAAAATTATATATTTTCGCATTTATTTTACTAACATGCACTCAGTTTGATGCTTGTTGCGCTTTAGCAAACTAAGCAGTCAAATATAACAAAACACTAAACTTGCAGAGGAATATTAGCATTATATACAAATATATGTGAAGATATGCCTGTAATTAAGGAAATCTCATCCTTTTATGAACACTCATGATGTCTATCTGCTCAGTTGTTGGCACTGCATTCATGAAGAACAGCATGGAGAGCAGCTCAGAAGAAGCAACATTTTGCAAGGTTTTCCTCTTCTAAAAATAAATACAGACATGAAACACATTGTTCTCTGTTTGTATTTATCTGTACAAATCAGTAAAAACTGATGACTGTGGAAGCCATAATTATATATAATAAAAGTATTTTTTTGAATCCAAATTTAGAGAACAAACCCTAGCAAACGTAGATAGAAAAAAATTAACTCTCAACAGCTTAATTGTCGACATATTTATGACTGGTGTGTTGAACAGTCTACTGGGATAGCAATCTCTTTTAGAGACTGCACAGGTGAAGAGGAATGGATTTGGCTTTAAGGTAATCATCTTCCCAGAACGTGTAATTGACAATGTATTGTCTATGATCTTCCTCTGCTTGAATTCATTTGGAAGGGGGTGGGATTTATTTTTTCTTATTAGTGTGCTTCGTGTAGAAACTCTTTCTCACTCACTCTCTTGTTTCTAATTGCCACCTCACCTTATAAGAAGTTCCATGTCTTGGAGCTGAACTGAAAATAGTCTTCCTCATAATTCAGCAATAGACTTGCTTACACACGTGTCCAGCAATACTCAGCCCTACCCAGGTGGGGCCTCCATTTCTTATGGACTACGAGTCAAATGAGCCTGCATTTCTACAGGCAGACACGACTGCCGCCAATTATATAGCTTAGAACTATCAGATGAAAGACTCTTTTACTTACTCACTAAGCAGTACTTGCAGATACTGCAACCTTCATTCAATACTGGGTTTATCCACTGTTGCATAGCTGCAATGAATGAGCATGGCATACCCAGCTTTTAAAGCAGACTTTGACAAGGAAGCTTGCTAAAGCACCTTACATTTTCGGTCTTCTGAATATGAAATGCAACTTGGAACACAGCAAAAGGACATAAAACAAGTATTAAAAATACACTCACACCGAGGCGTTCCAAAGAGCAGCCATAGTTCTGCTTCTGAAGTATTCCATTTCTGCGGACCTCAGAGCCAGTCACTAGCCATGTGACCTTGGATCTGAAGTCTAATATAGATGACGGCAGGCCTGTAACAGTATATGGGAGATCAGCGGGGAGAAGGGTAGTTAAGCCGATGTGAAAGCAACCAGACCACTTTCCATCCAGCTCGTCTATCTTCACCTGATGAAGAAGAGCAAAGTGTCACACAAAGGGACAGATACCTGAAGTAATCAACAAAGCAAAAAAACAGAGAAGCATTAGTGGCAAGGACATACACACGAGATGTAAATAGGGAGAAAAACAACAGGGAGACACAGAGGAGTCAATATTGCCCTTACGGAGCTACAGTATCTACATTTGCAGGGAGCCGCATAAGAAAGTACACAGGAAGAAACCAACAAAGTATTTAATGGGATACAGAACACATGTTTATAAAGGTGTGGCACATGCTGAGGGATGCAGAAAAAGGCAATTGCAACAAAACTTGGAAGACCCAACCAATCACCCAATGTGAAGCTATTGCCCTTATCAGGTGCAGGCAATAAACTTGAAAACTCAAACCGAGAGGGCAGGAAGGAATGTAACCCCTGGAAAATTGGGTGGATCTACGGATGTATCTAAACAATCAAAGGAGGGAAAACAGTGGCAACCTTAATCAAGTTCACACCGAAAGGAACCATACTCCAGCATTGGATCTTTCATAGATTCACATGCTTCAATCATTCTCAGTTGTTGAGTTGGGAGTCCTAGAGTTCCACTTTAATAGCAGTATTGTCAATTTTCCTTATTAATTCTAAAAGGAGAAATGACACAAACTGCAACCAAAGAGGTGAAGGCACACTGATCACCAATTTCCTAGAGGCGACAGTATGAAACTGGACTTTTGTTGCAGTTATCCTCCTACTTTTGTCCATTTTTTTGCTGCTAGATGCTGATTTTCGACTCCGACAGTGCACTGAGACCTGCTAACCAGATCTCAGTGCCAGTGCGCTTTCCCCAAAACAAGGCGTTGTCTAATTGTGCTACAATTGGCTAAGGACATTAGCACCCCTGTAAGCCCCAAGTAAATGGTACCCCAGGTACCTAGGGCACAAGGGCTAACGAGGGCCCTAAATGGCTGCACCATATCTTATGCCATCCTAAGGTACCCACACACAGACTGCTATTGCAGGCTGCATTTCATGGTGCAAACCATGAATGAAAAAATAACATGGCACACTCCTGTGTGTCATGCCAAAGTCGCTACATACAATATTTGAAAGTCACCCCTACTGCAGGCCTTTGACCCCTAAGGCAGGGTGCATTAAATTTTATGTGGGGACATATCTGCATGAGCAGATATGCCCCTGTGATGTCTAGTTCCATTACTGAATATTGCACGTGAGCAGGGAAGCCATATTAAGGTATGTGCTAAACACAGGTCAAAACGAGTTCCTCAGCTACATAATGGCTTCACTGAAACATATGGTGTTTGGTATCAAACAACTCGTATTAATAAACCCACTCTGATTCCAGTGATGGATCTATTAATACATGCACCCAGAGGGTACCTTAGAGGTACCCCCTGAAACCTATCAGTTCTCTTGTGTGCTGGTTGACTAGTCCAGTCCAACATGCTACCACAGATGAGTTTATGACCCCCCACACCCCCTCGGGGTGAAAGTCCCCAAACGCAGAAGGTCAGGAACAATGCCTGCTCTGGAGGGAGGTATTTTAATCCTCCCCCAGGAAAGCTGGTCATTTAGCATTCCAAGGCAAGAGCTTCAAAGACCCCACGGCCTTTGGTATGCGAACCTGGCTTGCCTCAGAGATAAGTGTGATGCCAACCAACACCCAACATCCACCAACCCCGACCAGGGCCCATTTGGCACCAGGACAGGCAGGAAAATTAGAGGTCAGAGAGTTGTGTCCACCCTCAGGCTAGTTCCAATCCTAAGGTGAGCAACCTGATGTGGATAAGAAATTTAAAATCTTGGTGATGGCAGAATTAGGAACTCTAGGACAGGGTTATGCCCACTTCCCACAGGAAGTGATCAGATAGGAGGTGTAGTGACCCCAGGGGTAAGTATCCTACACTCCCCTAACACTCCTAAATCTAGCAATGAGGGGCGCCCCTAGCACCAGAAAATCAAATTCCTGCGAGCTAAGAAGAACAACATAGAAGAGCCGCAAGAAGAAAGTGCTGTGGAGAAGCAACTGACTTGATACCAACCCTGCTGGCCTGTCTGCTGTTCCTGCCAGACTGCACTAAAATAGTCTTGCCCTGCAGCTGCTGTGCCTCCAAAAGCCTAAGAGGACTGCCTGCCTTCAAAAAAGACTCAGGAACTTCCATGGAGTAGCGCAGCTGCTTCCCTACTTCCTGCAGGCACTCCAAAAGAACTGTGAAGACTCCAGACCCTGACACCAGAAAGCACAACTGCACCCTTGTCCGCTAGCCCGAGTTGAAGTGGGCCAACAGTGCCAGCATGTTCACCCGACACTCCAGAGACAAAGCCCACTGTGGGTTTGCCCCACAGTTACTCACTGATGCCGTCTGCATCCTCTTTGTGCAGGTCCCCTCTACCGCGAGTGTCTCCGATGATGGAATCCAGACGCTTCAAAACACATCTGCCCCCGGCCGCCCTAGCCCGAGAAGAAGAGGACCAGAGGTGTGCCCACATCCGAGTATCGTCAGAACTGAGCCCCTTTGTGGGTTCAGATTGACTGGTCTCCCAGTCTGCCTCTTTGCAACCGGACAATTCCAATTAAAGTGAATGGGATACCGACACCGTAACACACTGCACCGAACGACTCAGAGCATCCTGAGAACACTTGTTGGTGTGGCCTTGGACCTTTTCCCATGCTCATCTTAAGCCCAGAAGATTGGTCTCGTTAAGTCACTGTGAATTGGCTGATTGCACTATATGTTTTCCCCCATAGGATAACATTGGGCACCCGACAATGAAAAGCACCTCTGCACCCGGCCGCCCCAGTACCACCCAAGGTGACATATTTGAGCCGCATTGGACCTTGCCTCATACTCACCATAAGACCAGAAGATTGGTCCCCTAAGTCGTTAAGTGCCTGAATGGAGTACGTTTTTTCCCATAGGATAACATTACTGCCTCCAAAAATTGCACTGTCAACTTTTGAAAATTGTAAAATGTCATAACTCGAAAAGGACTTCCATGATTTCGATGATCTTGGTATCCAAATTTATATAAAATTATTTTTTATAAATTGGTGTCAGATTTCTTTATTGTGTGTCTCACTTGTTGCCTTTGTGTGTGCAATAAATGCTTAGCACTACCCTCATTCCGCCCTGATGTGTGCAGCATAGCATACTAAATATGTCACCGGATGGAGAGGATCAGTTTTAAAACACATCAAATCGCACATGGACATTGCCCCATTCCTCAGGATTCTACAATAGTGTTCCAAAATCCTTTCTTCAGAGTCCAAGACGCAGATGTGCGCCATTATTTAGGGGAAGATTTCAACTGCAAGAGTTTCCATCACAGCAGCCTTAACAGATACCTTTATTGCGCCAAGCATTTTACCCATCCCAGTAGCAACAATCAGTGTCTTCAGCTCCTAAGGCAAGCAACAGCCACATAAGAGGCCCAAATCAGACCAAGCAGGATGCCACACACAGGTAGTATCACCTACCACATTTTGTATTCATCAGTGCAACGCCATAAGAGTGGCTGATATGCCCAAACAGGATCCTGTCCTCACTGTGCCCTGCGAAGAGGCCCAAATAGGCAGAAATCAATCTGGGGTTGCTTGTGTTCTGGTTAAGAAGCGATCTATTGTGGTAGTTTGGTTTAGACTGCACCTTTTGGGGCAGGACCAGGGCTGATTTGCATATGTCTGGGTCCTATCTGAGGTGGCATGATGGACACAAAATGGTGGACTGGGATGCGGCCGGAGTTACTACCAAAAACTGAGATTAATTCAACCATTTCACCCATCACATTTTGGTGTTCTTCAAGGCTGCTGGCACCAGTCACTCCCAAGAGTTTGCATCCAGACCGATGGAAGACGAATCTCTACTTATCATCATCAATGGGCCGATATAACATCAGACAGGTGGGTTTTTGACCTTCTCTATACACTCAAATTTGTACAAAAGCCTCCACCTAGCCAAAGTCGCAAAACCTCCCATAAATATCTGCAATTATGGCAAGAGAAGATTCTTCCATGATTTCCAAGGGGATGGATGTTAGATACCATCCCCAATACCAACAAAATACAGGCTTTTACTGCATGTTTTGTATTATGCGGAACAAGGATGAGACTGTTGACGCATTTTGGACCTCCGGCAAATAAAGACCTAGAAAAACAAACCTTTCGGACGCTCACATTGCAAGAGGTGCTTCACCTGCTCCAAGATGGGGAGTACATAACATTACTAGATTTAAAGGAACCAAATTCATATCTCTAACCGTCCCTAGCATTGGAAACAACAGTGGTTCAAAACAGGTGTGAGCCACTATCAGTTTAAGGTGTTATAAATCGGTCTCTAGATGGCACCAAGGGTAAATAGAGGGTATTGCCCTTCTAGCAGCACTTCTCAGGGTAAAAAGGGGACCAAATATTTCCTTACTTGGGGGACTGGCAGGTCAAAGGCAAGTTGTCACAAACTGCAAAGCCATACATATTAATGAATATCTGATTCTATTCAAAGCTCCGGATCTCAAGCCCAGCATGACTGAGTCTCATTTGACACCGACCAAACGCATTCCGTTCCTAGAAACCATTCTGGATACAGTTTGGGGAAAAGAGATCTCATCACAGGAAAGAATTCTGAAGTTGCAAACCCTAGCTTCACAGATAAAAGGACTAAAAGCGATGCCAGCTTGCGCATTTAAATACCTTTTAAGGGTAAATTATTAATTCATTCTAATGATTCCCCACTGCAGACTAAAGATGGCTCATTTAAGGAAAGAACTAGTTGTCCAGTGGCCTTAAGTGTCAGATTCTTTTAAAGATCTAATCCAACTGAATGCCAGAGGCAAAGGAATAATGGAAGATATCACCCAAAGTGTGAACGGGATGGTCCATCCAACCAGAAGCAGCTAATTGTATGATGACAATCAATGCATCTTTACATGGATCACCTATGAAGGACATTGGTTGAAGAGAGAAAGGCAGCTTCACAAACATCCTGGAGCTCAAAGCAGTCAGGCGAATTCTTAAATCTTTCTTCCCAAGGCCGGGCTACTCTTCACTACTGGAAAGAAAATAAGACTAGATAATATATAAACACACAACATCGAACCAAATAGGCAGGTCCTTCAGAAATCTGATTATCTAGGGCACCAGTCAAGCATCTCACTAAAAGTGGAGCATTTGCCAGAGGTAGACAACTCGTGGGTAGACAGCTCATGGCAGATATGCCCAAGCAGGACGGCAGACATAGCTCATGTGTGGGAGCTGAAACAAGATCTGTTTAACATGGGTGCATCTGGCCCTGAATTTATTCACAATACTAGAGAACAAGAAATGAGGGTAAGGCATCCAGAGTGAAGGGGAGTCACACTTTTAATGTCACTGTCTTTGCATGCACTCTTCTGCAGCTTCCCCCTGTTCAGCAGCTAATAAGTCAGATCAAAATGGAATTGTGCAAAGTGATCCTCGTGCTACCAGCATGGCCTAGCCAGTATTGGTTTACTGATTTCTCCATCTATTGGAAGCTCCCTGCATTCCACTGGGCAACCGCCAAGGACTTCTATTCTGCGGGAAAGGCCAACTTTTTCATCATAACCAAGGATTTCTCAAATTGACAGCATGGCTCCTGAATACATGGAATTCTCCAACCTAGATATTCCTTCAGAATGGAGCAGGACACTACATTATGCCAGCGAGACCTCAATAACAAAAATCTATCAGTACAGGTGGAAAAGATTTGGCATACAGTGTTGTTCCAAAGGTTTCTACACCACAAACATTAGAACTGCATCAAGTACGTCCTTAGTTCTTGCAGTTGGCCAAATCTGAATTGAAACGCTCCATCAGATTTAATTTAGTAACCATTTCAAGAAATTGGCACCCCTTAGACTCTACTTTTTTTTTACGAGCCTTTAGAATCATCAAACAATCTGTTAGAGGTCTTCTGCTTATACAGCAAATTCACCCAGAATGGAAAATGAATATGAGATTGCCTTTTGAGCCCATACATAGAGCAGACAATATAAGTAAAACATGGAGCGTGCATTGTTTTTGGCCTTAACATCGGCCAGGAAAGTGGGTGAAATCCAAGCATTCACTAAAGAGCCATGTTTGCGTTTCCAAAGCTGCAGATTTATTCTGCAAACAAATCTGAAATGTATCCTAAAGGTACCAACAGGTTCCTATCTGAATGAGAGACTGCGTCTCAAGTCTAACTTTCAAAATCCTTCAACAGAGGCTGACAGAATTGGTAATTTTTGGGATTTTCCACAGCATTTGAACTTTTATCTTGGCCTAACAAAATCATTCAGGGGTTTCAAGCAATTGTTTATGACCTTTGGCCAAATGCAGATAGGTCAGCCTTTTTCCAAGCAGGAGATGAAGTGGACAACCTCCACCTGCGAGTTCAAAGATGGTGGTTAATAAAAACATCTGTGCCGCTCATTTCACAAGAAGTGCAACAGAATCGCTGTATGTTAGTGTTGCAACTATCCGATATCTGCAGGCTGGCAAAATGAACGATCTCCCACATATTTGTGAAACATTAATGCCTGTCTGTGGATATTCTGGCGATTCAGTTGTGGCATAGGCAGTCCACTGTAATATATTTTGCTAAAGTAAGCCCCTCCTGCTTACTACTCCTATTGAGCTGAATTACTGTTCTGACACAGTTGCTAAACATTGCTTGAGATATACATATTGAAAGTGAACACTCCTTGCTATTCTGATTCAACCAAGAAGAAATGCATAATTACGTGCAACTCCAGTACTCCAGTGATGGCATCTTTAATGCATGCAACCCTAGCTACAGCTGAGGTTGTTCAAATGAATTCTTTCACATGTGCTTTGAATGCGAGGTATGGTGGTCTTTAGGTTAAAGGAGAAGTGTACCACCACCTTTTTGGTTGATCTTTAAGTCATTTCTAATGATGTGAAGAGAATAATATGTCTGACGGATGTGGCCATACTACAACTGTAATGTTACCATGGGACTCCCAGCTCAAAAATAGGGAATGATTCAAGCATTTGAATCTATAAACAATACCAATGCTGAAGAACAGTAAGGAAAATGCTACTTACCAGTATGCATCTGTTCTTGGCATTTAGGGCTGCTGACATTTACATCTGTGCATAGATCGCCGCCTAGTGTTGGGTCCGGATCTTCGCACTTTGTTGTCCTGGAAGAGTCTTTGAAGTATCACGAGATAGGGGACTCCTCCCCTGGACTACAGTGCGCATGGGCAGCTTCTCCATCTTCAGATTGTTTTTCGCCATTGTGGCAAAGATGGAGTATAGAAAAGTAAGAGATGACCATGTAAATGTATGTAGAAAGAATTACTGCAGCTGTGACAGGCACCGGGGAGGAGGGTGGGCAATATGAATGTCAACAGCCCTACATGCCAAGAACAGATGCATACTGGTAAGTAGCATTTTCCGTTCAAGGCATGTGGGCTGCTGAATTCATATCTTAGCATAGACTGTATAGCAGTATCTCCTCTAGCAGTGGTCACCTGAACCAGCTGCAGCAGTTTGAAAAAGAGTTTTGAGGACAGCCTGGCCTACAGCAGCTTGCTGCTTTGCTTGCACATCTACACAGTAGTGTTTAGTGAAAGTGTGTATGGTAGACCATGTAGCTGCTCTACATATGTCTTCTAGTGGAATATTTCCTACGAAAGCCATGGGTGCCCCCATTTTGCGCGTTGAGTGGGCTTTTGAGGGGTCTGTTAGAGTGCGCTTAGCCTTTTGATAGCATATCTGAATGTATTTAACTATCCATCTGGCTATCCCTGTTTTTGAAATGGGGTTACCCTTATGTTGTGGTGAAAAAGCAACAAATAGTTGTTTTATCTTTCTGAATGATTTAGTTCTGTCAACGTAATATAGCATAGCCCTTTTTACATCTAGTGTGTGTAGTGCTCTTTCAGCCACTGACTGTGGGTTTTGGAAGAAAATTGGCAATTCTATTGACTGATTGATATGGAAAGTGGATATAACTTTTGGCATAAACTTGGGGTTAGTACGGAGCACTATCTTATTGTGGTGTATTTGCATGAAAGGTTCTTGAATGGTTAGTGCTTGTAGCTCACTCACTCGCCTGAGGGAGGTAATGGCAATTAAAAATGCCACCTTCCATGTTAAGAATTGTAATTCACACGAATTAAGTGGTTCGAAAGGTGGCCCCATAAGTCTGGTAAGTACTACGTTTAAGTTCCAGACTGGCGCAGGTGGATTTTTTGGAGGGATAATTCTTTTAAGTCCTTCCATAAACGCTTTGATAGATGGTATTCTGAACAGGGACACATGTTGTCTGTTTTGGAGATATGCTGCTATAGCAGAAAGATGTACCCTTATGGAAGAGTATGCTAGGTTGCATCTTTGCAGATGTAACAAGTAACAGATTATGTTTTGGATGGAGGCATCTAATATAATGATTTGGTTATTATTGCAATAGATTACAAATCTTTTCCATTTAGCTGTGTAGCATGCTCTAGTAGTTGGGCGTCTTGCTTCCTTGATTATGTTCATACAGTCTGGAGGCAAGTTAAGATATCCGAACTCTAAGACTTCAGGAGCCAGATCGCTAGGTTCATCCGATTGGGATCTGGGTGCCTGATTTCTCCATGGTCCCGAGTTAGTAGCTGTGGCGATAGTCGCAGTCTTTGGTGGGGAGCTACTGAGAGTTCTAGGACGTCATGTACCATGGCTGTCTTGCCCATGTGGGAGCAGCCAGGATCATTGTGAGTGACTGTTGCTTCAGCTTGCGTGCCACTAATGGGATTAGTGGTGTTGGCGGAAAAGCGTATGCAAATCTGCCTGACCAGTTCATCCATATCGCATTGCCTGGTGACAACGGGTGTGGGAACCTGGCGGCAAAGGACTGGCATTTTGAGTTTTCTTTTGTGGCAAACAGATCTATCTGTGGATGTCCCCACTTTTGGAAGAATGGTTGGAGAACTTGAGGGTGAATCTCCCATTCGTGTATCTGTTGGCTGTGTCTGCTTAGTAGATCTGCGGTCTGATTGTCTGTTCCTGGGAGGTGTTCTGCCATGAGAAAGATGTTTTTTGAATTGCCCACTTCCATATGCTCTGTGCTAGGTGAGACAGCGGTGGAGAGTGTGTCCCTCCCTGTTTCTGGATGTAGTACATGGCTGTCATGTCGTCCCTCCGGATTAACACAGCCTTGTTGTACAAGTATTTCTGGAAGGCTTTCATTGCTAGAAATACTGCTAGCAACCCCAAGTGGTTTATATGCAGTGTCTTTTGTTTGAGTGTCCAGAGCCCTTGGACTGTGTATTGAAGTAGGTGGGCTCCCCAACCTGTTAGTGATGAGTCCGCTGTTAGAACTACTTGTGGAACTGGCTCTTGGAACAGTTGCCCCTTGGAAAGGTTTTGTGGGTTCCACCACTGCAGAAAGTTGTAAGTGCGACTGTCTACCAACACTAGGTCTTTTAGTTGTCCTTGAGCTTGGTTCCACTGCCGTGCTAGGCATTCTTGCAGTGGACGCATTTGAAGTCGGGTATGAGGGACAAGGAATATGCAGGAGGCCATCATGCCTATGAGCTGCATGAACACTTGAGCTGGCAAAGAGTGTTGTGGCTGAAATCTTTGAATTAGAGACTGCATGCTGGCTATCCTGGCTGGATTTGGATATGCCTTCGCACTGAGGTATCTATTGTTTCTCCCAGATATTGTTGTATGTGGGAGGACTGCAGATGTGATTTTGGGTAATTCATGGAAAATCCCAGACTGTGCAGTAGCTGGATTGTCTGAGATGTATGGTTTGCACACTGTGCGAATGAGTTGGCTGTTATGAGCCAATCGTCCAGGTAGGGGAACACATGGATGTGTTGCCTTCTTAGGTGTGCTGCTACTACTGCTAGGCATTTTGTAAAAACCCTTGGTGCTGTGGTAACCCCGAAGGGGAGAACTTTGAATTGATAGTGGTGACCTTCTATTGTGAACCTGAGGTATTTCCTATGAGCTGGATGTATAGGTATGTGAAAATATGCATCTTTGAGGTCTAATGTAGCGATGAAGTCGCCTTGTTGGAGTAACGGGAGTACTTGCTGTAGAGTGATCATATGGAAGTGCTCTGAGAGTATGTATTGGTTCAGAGGTCTGAGGTTCAATATTGGTCTGAGGGACCCATCTTTTTTGGGAATAAGGAAGTATAGGGAGTATACTCCTGACCCCTGATGTTGAAAAGAGACTGGCTCGATGGCTCCCTTCTCCAGCATGGATGCCACCTCTTGTTGTAACAGCGTGATGTGTTCTTTGGACATTGGATGGTGTTTGGGGTGGTATGTTGGGTGGAGTAGAAGTGAGTTCCAGGCAATAACCATACTGGATAATTTGTCTCACCCAACTGTCTATGGTAATTGCGTTTCAGACTGGTAGGAATTGTGTTATTCTGCCTCCGACTGGTGTTGAGTGGTCAGGATGGAGTGTGAACAAGTCACTGTTTGGTGGCGGTGGAGGCTCTGGTGTTGTTGCCGCCACGTCCTCTGCCTTGGTTATTGTTGCCTCTATAACCTCCTCTATTGGAGCCCTTATTAAAGGTGCTCCGAGTATTACTTTTCAATGTAGAGGACGTTTGGGAGGTGTTGCCTCTACCTGAGCCTCGAAAGGAGGAGCGGCGAAAGGAACTCCTAGATTGTTGAAACTGAAGTGTGCCCGTAGACTTCGCAGTATCAGTATCTTTTTTCATCTTTCCTAAGATGGTGTCTACTGCAGGGCCAAACAAGAAATCTTGGTTAACTGGCTGGTTGAGGATGGTTGACTGCACTTCATTCTTAAATCCGGAAATGCGTAGCCACGCATTCCGGCGTAGTAACACGCTAGTGTTGATGGACCTGGCTGCTGTGTCAGCTGCGTCAAGTGCACATTTAATGGAAGCGTTTGTGATAAACTTGCCTTCCTGTATGAGGTCGTTAGCTTTAACTTTAAAAGGTTCTGGGAGGTGTTGTAGTAAACCCTCCAGTTGGTCTTAATGTGCTCTATCGTAGCGTGCTAATAGAGCTTGTGTGTTTGCAATTCTCCAAGTGTTTGCTGCTTGGGATGCCACTCTTTTGCCTGAGGCTTCTAAAATCTTTGACTCCTTGTCAGGAGGGGGAGCATCTTCTGTTTGTGAATTAGCTCGCTTTCGAGTGTTTGATACAACTAGTGAATCTAAAGGCAACTGACACTTAATATAAGAAGGGTCTGTAGGGGCTGCCTTATACTTCTTCTCAATTCTGGGATTGAGGACACGCGCTCTGGCTGGGTCTTTGAATATGCCTGGCGCGTGTTTTAGTAGCCCTTTTAACATAGAAAGTGTACGTATATTCTTTTCTGAAGTTGGAAAAGTATCAAATAAGAAGTCCTCATCTATTGGGGCAGTGTGCATATCTACATTATGATATTTAGCTGCCCTATCTACTAATTGGCTAAAGACAATGGTGTTGTCAGTAGGCGACGGCTTTGTTGGATATGTAGAGGTGTCAGGGATGGGTTGTGGGTCGTATGTATCATAAGGATCATTCTGGTCATCCCATGTGTTATCCTGTATATCTTGATCCTCAGGTTCTACAAAATTATCTTGAGGCTCACCTTCTATGTTTTCTGCCTCATCATAACCTGATGTAGGAGAGTAAGGCACAAAAGGCATGTTAGGATAGAAAGGAGGAGGAGTAAAAGGTCTTAAAGGGGATGTTCCAAAGTATTTCTTCTTTGGAGGGCCAGGGGAAGAAGTGCCAGCGTTCAATGGTCTCTTCTTCCTGTGGTAAACTGTTGCGCGTGCTGGTTCAGGGTCTATATACAGTTTAGGTTCTTCGCCAACTGGATCAGGATGGAAAAGTTCTTCCTCAACTGTCCGTGGTTTTGGCGCCGATGATTTTGGCTTAGTCACTTGTTTATGGTGAGTCTTTGGCTCGAGGCCCTTCGGCTGTGGAGCTTTTTTCGTCTCGACTGCTGTTTTTGGGTCGGTGACCTTTTACGGGTCGGCGACTCCCTTTTGTTTGAAGTCTTTTGTTGGCTTTACTGCCTTTTTTGGTTCGGCGACCTCCTTTGGTTCGACGACCTTTTTCGGATCGACCGTTTTTTTCGGGTCGATAACCTTTTTTGGATCGACTGGTGTTTTCGGTTCGACCGCTTTTTTTCGTAGACTCAACTGCCTTCTTCGGGTCGACAGGAATTTTAGTGTGACCTGTTTTTGGAGGTCGACACTTTTTTTCGGCTCGGCGGCCTTTGTCGGGTCGACTATTCTTTTGGGATCGACGACCCTTTTTGTTTCGGCGCCCTTTTTAGTATCGCCGATTTTCTTCGGCTCGACAATCTTTTTCGGTTCGGCGGCCTTTTTAGGAAGAGTGTAGCTCGTTCCCGGGGAATCAGAAGGCTTGGGTTTGGTCTTCGGAGCCGAGCCGGAAGGCAGGGCCTCTGAAGGAGTTTGTCGATCTCGGCTAAGGCCTTTAGGCGATGCTTCGACCAGAGCCTTGTCTTGAGATGGAAGCGGGGTTCGGGGCTTGGTACTCACTGTTTTCCCCGGTGTGATCTGGTCATCGGAGTCCGACTGGTCTTCTACGGTGATAATTTCTAGGTCGGAGTCCGCCGCTTTTGAGAGTCATGTTCGTCTTCGAAAATGTTCCCCGGTTCCGGTGCCTGCCACTGCATCTCTTGTCTAGCGGCCCTTCGGTTCCGGATAGTTTTCTTCGACCGGAACTGAGCACAAGATGGACAGCTTTCTTTGTTGTGCTCGGGAGATGGGCACTTGTTGCATACTGTATGTTTATCAGTATGTGGGAATTTGGAGCGACATTGTGGGCACCTTTTAAACGGGGTCCTTTCCATCGGCAGCAGGCCCGCGTGGCGTCAAAAAGGCCCAACGGCCCACGTCGACGACCGGATCAAGATGGAAAGTCTTATTGAGTCAAGGGGTACCGAACGAGAACAATACCGTCGAGGTAGAAAGCCTTTTGGCCTTAGAAAGTTGAAAAGTTTCGGTTCCGAAGTTGGAGTTGAGGAATAGCATCCGAACCCAATGGCGGAAAAAAACAATCTGAGGATGGAGAAGATGCCCATGCGCACTGTAGTCCAGGGGAGGAGTCACCTATATCGTGATACTTCGAAGACTCTTCCAGGACAACAAAGTGCAAACATCCGGACCCAACACTAGGCGGCGATCTATGCTAAGATATGAATTCAGCAGCCAACATGCCTCGAACTTAGAGTTAAGTAACTTGTTTCGTCTAAAAGGCAACAGTGCGACAGCATCTATTGCTGGACAAAACAAGGTGCCAAACCATCAAAGCAAACACAAGGAGATGATAGACTGAGCACTGAAACTTTTCAGACACTCTCCCCCAGTCAGAGATCCGGGTTGAATCCATCATTCTTTAGCTCACTTCACCACCCCAGATAAGACCCAGCCATATGCAAATCAGTTTCGACTCTGTGCCTCATGGGAACAGTCCAGACCGAACTGCCAAACCAGGGCTTCCGGATAACACCACTCATCAGCCAAACTAGCTTGAATCCAGTGGCAAAGTGAGCAAGGTTCCCACGTCTGGGCATAACCTGCCAACTTAGGGCAAACAAAGCAAACACAAGGAGATGATGGACGGAGCACTCAAACTTTTCAGACACTCACCCCAGTCACAGATCTGGGTTGAATCCATCATTGTTCTTTAGCTTACTTCCCCAACCCAGTTCAGACCCAGCCACAGGCAAATAAGTCTTGACCCTGTGCCTCATGGGAACAGTCCAGACCGAACTGCCAAGCCATGTCTTTGTTGGGCCAGAAACAAGCATCCCGGAAATGGGATCAGGGTAACACCCCTCATCAGCCAGGTTAGCTTGAATCAAGTGGCAAAGTAAGCCTGGGCATACCCTGCCAACTTAGGACAACCATCAAAGCATGCACTAGGAACAGGACAGAAAAACATTTTCTGCTATAAAAAAAGGATCTGAAGCAACCACAGCTACTCCAAATAGGACATGAACATAAGGAAGGAGACGTGGTGAAAGTTTACCTCGAAGATCTCATCAGTTTTCAGTTCCTTCATGCTGAAGAGGACACCATGGGCATAGCCTGCCACTCTCACCGCCCTGCAGCCATCGTTCTGAAAGGCGATGTTCTTGCCACAACTTGTGTGGAACCGATGAGCCACTCCCGGAACTGAAAAGCACAATATGGTAAAAATGACTCACTCCTAACAATCCTAACTCCAGTAAAGGTATTCTTGCATGTGATCTACAACTTTTCAGTACAACCAACGCAGTCAGGGAACAATTCACCAAACACTTCAAATTACGTAATTTTCTTCATAACATTAAAAGACAACCAGTTTTGTATGAGCTTTTCAATGTTAACAAATTAAAGCTAGTTTACATCCTGGAAACCAAATGAAGTATATTTTACGAAAAACAGACCTCTCACAATGACGTCTGACGTCTCGTTGGCAGATCAAGATCAATGGAGTTTTTCTAAGGTGTTGGAGAATAAACATTAATGTGGGTACTTTCCCTAGTAAAACAATGCCAAAAATAATATAAAAACCACGGGCTAACTTTCAAGTCTCAGTATAAAAGAAGTGGCATTGCTTATTTTACTAACACTGAATTAAGCAACTAAGTTGCTGAAGCATTCACCATACTAGTAGAAAATTGAAGAGAATTAGCTCCACAAAATGGAGAAAAAAAACAGGTGTGATAAATTCTCTGACAAGAGAAAGTTCTCCTTAAATGTTCAAAGAAACAGTTAAATAAGACTTAAATTACATCTGTGAACTTCCAACACTATAGAAAATTAGAACAGGAAAACCAGAAAAAATTGAAAGGAAATCTAGAAGTGAAGTAGAATGATATATAAATGAGAAACTGCTTTCACCATAAATCCCAGTGATACAAAATAAGCTATAAAGTGCATAAAAACGCATAAATAAGGAAGCTAGATAGGTTCACCTGAGCAAACAAAGATAAAACCCATTTAAGATTTGCAGAAGGATTTCAAAAATGTACTCCGAAAAGAGTAAGCAGAATTTATGGACTATTTTATTTGGAAAGAGAGATTGTTTTCAAGGGAACAGTTTGGTAAGCTGCGAAAAGCAAACTAAAGACTTCAAAAGGTGGAACATAGCACACCTCAACCCAGTAGCATCAACAAATAGGTCAATCTCAGACTTTTGCAGGATCCGGCCACAGAATATTACGTTGACAGATTGGGCCACTTGATCACACTACAATGCAAGATGATGAATGAAAGGAATCTCTGCATCAATAAAGACCCAAAGTTCAGGCTAAAACATCCCACTGAGACTCAAAATAGCAACACGATTCACTGCAGCATTCACAATAAACCACTAAGCTATTAGAATCACATTTCAAATAGAAATCAGCCTCTCAAATGCTTCTAGGGGAACACTTCTTCAATGAAAGCATTTGAACCTCGGTGTGCAGGGTCCAATACAGTTCACAAATCATGCTGTGAAAAACTATGGGCGCACAGGAGCACGGTCAAACAACGTTATAACCCGTTTCATCTTGAGAATTTGTGTCTGAAAATACACCTTCTTGGTTCACACTTGAAGTATAATCATAGCCTAAAAGTATGCCATGACACAGAGTGCACCCCATAATGTAAATCCCCATGGGGTGACCAAGTATCCCTCAGAACCTGGGCAATACAGTTCAATATAAACAGTGGTTCTGTCGGGTTCTACCCGACAGAACCACTGTTTATATTGAACAGAGTGCACCCCCAACATTGTAATTTAACTAATAGAAGATGGCAGACTTCAATATTGAACATGTTCAGCAACATATTCAATAAAACCAACAGAAAAAGACTAATTTATATCCATGACAACTTGATGTGCAGTGAACAAAATCACCAAGAAAAGAATCTCTCTTTGTCTTAACTGAAGAAACTGAGTACGAATAACAACTATAATATGCAACTCGTTTGGACACCAAAAATCGTGTCATTTAACAAAATAAAGTTGCCAGTGGGAGAGACAAGAGGGCCAAGTGACAAACTTTTTTATTTCTGCAGCAGGTCTTTGCAGTAATCCTATCACTTCCATATCAACTGTGCGGCTGATTTTTATTTTGAGTGCATCCACCCATTGGAGCCTGCGTTTGAGTATGGTGGCTTGATCCAAGCACAAACAGAGCTTGGCTGAAAGATTCCAGCACAAATAGAACCTGGCGGAGAAGAATCCTAGAGAACAGGTGCTGTATAGTAGATTGAGGAAATGGACACAAAGTGAGAAACAAGAACAGGTCTGTGAAAAAAGGCATGGCCAGCAGGAGAAGAAAGGAAAAGAGGAAAGACCTGCACGCTCCAGAAACTAAGAGAGTAATGAGAAAATTAAAGGGCAAGGTCAATGTTATGTCTATCCCGCTCTACATCAAGAGACCTTGCTCACAAAAAAAACTAAAATACCCATGTGCCAATATCCATACACAAATGCAAACCCTTAGGTGTCATGAGTCGAAAGAAGACAGGAAGTTCAATTAAAGCAACTCCATGTTACTACTGCTACACAGAAAAAGGCAGGACAACCTCATGGAAGGATGGAATCCAATAAAAAATAATGAACATATGCAACAGAGTGAAAGTAGCTTCAGATAAACGGGTCACTGAAGAAATTAGATCAGCAAATAAGAAAACATCAGGAACAAAGTACAAACATTTTAAGAAAATCAAAATAGTAGGGATCACTCAGCAATCTCTAACTGCCCTTCGGCCTTTCTGAGATGTCAAGATAAAAAGTAAACAGACTTTCAAACCAAGGAATATTTAAACATCACCAGATTCATTACAACTTGGGGACCTTCCGAAATAGGGAGAGTGAAAATACTGAAGTGATCTGATGCATGGAGAGTCTACCTTCAGCACTCAATGGAGTTGCAAAAAATGTGGACAATTTGTAACAAGCAACAATAACTTTATTAAATATCACGTCAGCAAATGGCAAAGAACTAGCTAATGAGACGCTGAGTGCTTCATAAAGGAGTTACCACCTTGGTTATCATCAACTATTAAGACTTAGCTCACTAATCGAACTAAAGCACCAACACATTCATTAATCAGCCTACCAACCTGAGGGCACCTATCCTTGGGTAAACTGCAGAGATGGATAGGCAGTACTCCAATGCTGGTGAGTAGTGATTACAGGCAGAGTTATATTTTAACTTCTCTATTTCCTACACCCATATAAGGAGGGTCTCCCCAGAGAGCAGTACGATATGTACTACAAGCAAATACATACATTCTATAGTTTTCTATGGGGAAACTAGAAAACTGAAGAGGGTGAGGAGATAAAACCTGCAAATGCTTGGGACTGTGAAAGGTGTGGTACAAAAATTGCAGGGGCAGTCATGCTGCCCAGCAGCGATGCATGCATTCAACTCAGAACCCATACCTTTGTGTGTAGAAGGATGTGCACCGGTAATGTGCATAACTCTCACCTGGTGAATGGATGGGAAAAGATTTCTCAGTGATGTTACTGGTTGATAAACTGTTGTCCATGGGGCCGCTGGCACTTGTGATGGATACCTGCACACACTGACCGTACAGGTCAATCACAGCATACACTTCTACAGAAACAGACAAGAAAACACCAACAAAAACAATGCTTCGAGTTCCTTCAGGCTCAATGACAGGAGGAGTGTGGGTGAGTGCTCAAGTGTCTGCATTCATCATGTTGGCAGGTTTATAAGCAAATATGCATAGTTTTCTCTCTTAACAGTGAAGGGCACTAGTTAAGCAATGACACCATCCTGGAATTCATAAATATTAGAGCGCCTCTGGACAGTATTCCAAAACACATTTTAGTAGATACGTTTTTAAAATTTTAAATGGCCCAGTAAAATGAAGGACTGCCTCAGGTCCTAAAGGCCTCCTCCCACCTTTGATATGCGGCCCTAGCTTTCCCCAGACAGTGGACATTCCAACCCCTACCCTGGGCCCATTTGGCACCAGGACAGGCGGGAACATTAACAAGTCTGGAGGGGTGTTCACCATCAGGCTAGTACAACCCCTAAGGTGAGTTACCTGAAGTAAACATAATTTGGGAAACTCCATCATCTTGGATTTGGTGGACTTAGGTCCTCTGAGTCTGGGTTATATCCACTTCTCACAGGAAGTTGTCATATAGAGGGTGAAGTCACCCTAAATGGAGGTAGCCTATTGGCTACTACTGGACACGCCCTGAAATATAGTATTCAGGTGGCACCCCTGATGGGGTTTGCCTCGCCCCATTACACAGTGTACCTCATTTTGGTCCACTATATCAAGAGTCAGATTCTTACATGCAATGATCTCAAAATTAAATAAAACTGATTTTGGTTTAAAACTAGAAAATGGAGACACCTGACTTTGTCTTTCAAGATATGTAAATGCTGTGATGGATGGGCTCTAAAAAAGGAATATTTCAGCCTGTCCCAAATTAGCCAGCTGAAGCAAATAAAGCACACAACACACAATAGGTTATGGGAGGATGCTTGCAATAGGTCGAATCACTGTCAAGTGCTCGAGGTAGCTCTGCAACCCATTGTTCTTTTGCTCACTATGCCACCTAAGATTAAGCCCAGCCATGTGCAAATCAGTCTTGACCCTGCGCCAATAGGAACAGTATAACCCAACCCAGTCCAGCCAGGTCCTCTCTGAACCGAAACAAAGCAATCCAAGACCAATTTCTCCCTCACAGGGTCTCTTCAGTCAGGCCTAGATAGGTGCCAGTGGCACAGTGAGCAAAAGACCCATGTCTGGGCATACCCTTGCCATTTAGGGCGTTATATCAAACACACAAAAGGTGATGGCATGACGCTTGTAATACATTTAACCACTGACAATATATTGGAGTAGCATTGTTCGAGGCCCTAAGAGGCCAAGGGGGTTCCTAAACAACAGAAGTCTCACATGTGCAGGAGTGCGGGCTGCATGTTTGAGACTACATTTGTGCACAGCTTGGTAAATGCACACAGAAGAGACTGCAAAGATAGTTATCTGCAGAGTTACTGTATTAGACGCATAGGGGAAATCTGCCTTAAATAGCACTTTTGCTCCACTTAGGCATACATAGTCTAGTGAGGTGTCAAACTGTGGCGGAACATGCATGCCGAGTTTGAATATGAAGGTCTCAAGAATAAACATGTACATCTTAATGGTCGTTCAGTGTTGTCAATTTTCTCTGGATCATCTCTGAATCAGATCCTTTGCTCCCCAGAAGAGGGTTTCAAAGGCCTCCCCACACAAAAGGAGCAATTATCACAGCTTTTCTGAGCTCCTGAAGAGGACAGGGAGAAACAATCTGCATCTGGTAATTAGCTGTTACCGTGCACCAGGTTTGGGACAGCCCAGGCTCAGTGAACAAGTGAGGAAGACCAGACAGTTGGAGCTAACACAGGAGGGGTTCCCCTTTGACGTTTTGGTGGGAAAGTACGTGGCCGTGATGGTGGGAAAGTATGTGGCCGTGATGGCAGCTAGGAGTGGAGCTGAGGTCTTCAGAGAATCTGTGCTCATAGTCCACCATATTGGATTGTTCCAGAATGCTGTGCAGGGGAGGTGTGAAGGGGTGGAGGAGTGATGTGGCATCCTAGGAGTGGACAGGGATATCTGGCACCTAAAACTTTCCACTCAGGTCCAGGGAACTAGACCCCGGACAGAGACACCACCACTGACAGCTGGAAGGACAACCCCCTGATGCCTTGATGAACTGGACTGTCTGCAGCTGGCCTCAGGACTAGTGGTTCTCTACAGGGCCAATGAGGCTGGCCCCTTTATTCCCCCGGAGGACCAGTTGTGAAGAGGGAGGGGGGGGTAATCAGGGGGGCAGGAAAACTGGACTTCTGTGCCTAAGCTAGACTAGAAGGGTACCCAATGCTAAGCAGAGGGAAAAAGCTAGCATAGGGAGCAAGTGCAACTAACTTCCTGCAGAAAATGCTCCAGATTGCTACGGCAAGCCACCAGGCATGGTTTTGCACGAATGAACAACTGCTCAGAAGTGAATAGAAGGTACTTTTTGGGTCCCTAAGATGAAGATTGATAATGGACTCAGCTGAAGGCCAGATGAAGGAAACAGCAGGAGACATGATTGTTGTTCTATTCTAAGGGCACTAGGGGCCGGGGGAGAAGATTTGCTCCAAGGGGCAGATGGCTGAGAATGCGCTGGTCCACAAACCCCTAAGGTTACTAAAGTTGGGAGGGACGACAGCCCCTCTGTTAAGTTGGGGGAGGCGGGCAATAATGGCTCCATCAAGCAGGAATGCGGGGACGGGTCTTTGTTTTGGGGGTAAAGGTCTTGAGGGGGTTTTAATTCACTTATTAGGTTTACACTTTACACTTCTAAAGAGACACCAAGATACCAAATTAATCCTAAAGGTCAGAGCGCAACGACAGGCAAATCAGATTCCCACACCAAGAGGAGCACTCCCACCAAGGAGCAAGGTAGATCAACCAGGGCCCCAACTCACTGTGCCTACAGTTTCTACTACACATGGAGTTTTAAAAAAATCCCTAAAATCCGATAAACGACATGGACCGTAAACTGCTTGGGAGACAAAATTAAACGTGAGTAGTACTCCAGTTTCTGAAGAGACCCTCCCCAGATGTAGTTCTCCTGCATTTATTCATCGTCAAAAATCTACACTCCCCATTAAACCGACTGAAAGGGGAAGTGCAGCATTGGCGCTCACTACTTACCGGGCAGGGCAGCCCTCTTTAAAAGGATGGCTTTGGCTCATTTTATACATTTTACAGTCCCCGATAACTCTTTTAGAGCCTTACAAGGGGACTTCAGAACCCTATTATGGGATGGGGGGCCCTAGAATCACCCTCAATAAATTAACCCTGGGATGGTACAATGGCGGAATTGCACTTTCAGATATCCAAACAAACTATCGGGCGGTGCAATTGACAGTGATCAACTAATGGGTACATCAACCTATGACAGAACCAGCCTTTCGTATGAATCGCTTGGTCCTACAACAAGGTCGACATCTATGAGCACTGTACACCAAACCGAAAAATTGTTCCCCTAGAGGGGCCCACGGCCCTAACAATTCAAATGTGGCACTCTATACTCTGTAAGCTGGGATGGAAAAGCTAGATTACCTTGGCGACACCATTGTGAGAGTCAGATCTTCTTGGAGACATGGGCAAGAGGCAAGGGTTTGATAAATGGGACCTTCTGGGCATTTTAAGGCTGGGATATATATATATTCTGGAAAGGGATAATACCATTTGTAGACCTGCTTAAGGCATACAGTTTAGCCTCCACTGAGGCATTCCGATATGTACAACTCCAGCACGCCCTGCATGCAAGAATACCCAAAGGGGAAACTATGCCAGAATCATCACCCTTAGAAAACAAACTACTTGAGGATCACTAACATACAAGAAACTTGTGAACAATGCTCCAGAAACTGAGAAAGAGATATATATATCAGACATACAAGATGAATGGCCCGAGGCCCTGCCATCCCCTAGAGAAGTAGCTATTAGGTCGAGCTTCTGCCTCATTCAACTCAAAATAGCACACAGGACGTATATCTCCTGCACCACCTTGACAAAGATGGGGAGGAGACCGGCCCCACTCTGTCGCAGAGGTTGAAGTCAGGAGGGAACGTTTTTTTCACACAATATGGGCCTGTACGAAAATTCAATCCTATTGAGATGGAATAATACAAAATCTGAACAAGGTACATGGGACGCAACTGTAACTTTCGGCCAAGTGGTGCCTGCTTAAAGTATGGGATGTGACGGATTTGGGGAGGGGAGAATGGATTGGTCTAACACTGGGTTTGATGACAGTAAAAAGAAATACAGCGCGAAATTGGCCATCTGAAGCGACACCATCCCTAAAAGACTGTGATAGGGATATGGACTGGTGTATGGCAGCCGAAACGACTATCTACGTAAACACGAGGCTGCCCCCAGAAGTGGTGAAGATTATGGAACAAATGGAACGAATACAGAGGATGCCCATGCACTGCTCCAATAGCCCAAGGGAGACAATCTATATCTGATGAGGATAATTAGAGGAGGGTACTCGAGGGAGGGCGTTGAACAGGCAAAGTATAAGCAGGAAAACAAATTAAGATTATGCCTTGTTGTAAGATGACATTGATATATAATGGTGTAACCCAAATTATGGTGTAAGGTAATGTATAACATGTTCTTCTCAATAAAAAGGTTAAAAAAAAAGGCATGCACAATCAAGATCCTTGTCACAAGAACCAAGGAGCAATGACTCACTTGGCGCCAACCCTGCCGGCCGGGCTGCTGCCCTCAACAATCGTGGAAAAAGCAGACTTGTCCTGATGCTGTGCAGTCTCCAAGAAACCCAGAGGCTGCCAGTGCTTTGTCAATTGCCTGAAGAAAGTCCAGTGGAGTAGAAGAGCTACTCCCCTGTAGCCAAGAGAACCAAAGACACCACCCAGCCAGCCCGATGCAGCAGCACCCCAGGAAGAGGACCCTGTGCTCCTCAAGATTAGATCTGTCTCCCTACTGACTGGGTATACATCAGGATGAACCATTGCTCCACAGGACCAATGCTCGGGTACTGGACCCCTTGCAGCAGCCAAGGCTTGTTGTGCCCAGTACATACACCAACACCGAGGACGACCAACCTCCACATCGAGGGACTTCACGGACAATGAGACCCACTCCGTGAGTGGGCCAGCTGTCCGGTTTGCCCCACTTCCGTAAAAAAAAAAAAGACCAAGGCATGAGTTTGTGACCGCCGCCAGCAGATGCCTGTAAGCCCCTATGCACCCGGACTCCACAGCCCGAGTCCAAGGGAAGTGACTATGCCAAAGGGGTCTCCAGACCCACAAGAACTAAGCCCACTCTTGGGTATTCCCAGACTGGACTTCCAGTCGCCGCCTGCAGCCTCTTTCTGCAGGCCCCCTCCAACTGCGAATAACTCATGCACTGGATTCAAAATTAGACCCCCAAAAGACACCATTGTACCAAGCCCCACAGCCTGAGGAGAAGTGGACCAAGGGTGTCCCTCTGTGCCCAAGGATAGCAAGGGTTGAGCTTCCCCTGTGGGCTCCCCCGGACTGGTCCCCCAGTCCCATCTTGCAGCCTCTTTGTGACTGGACTGTTCTCCCAAGAAAGTGAATGGGACAACCAATGCCGTTGCACACCTCTGCACCCACCTTTTTGGTCCACTATAAAAAGGGCTAGCTTCCTACAATAAGTGAACAGGGAAGCCATTTTAAAAGGAAATACTGGGCACTGGTGAAAATGAGTTCTCCAGCAACATGATGGCTTCACTGAAAATAGGGATGTTTGGTTTCAAACATCTTGTATTAATAGACCCACACTGATTCCAGTGTTGGATTTATTGACACATCCACTCACAGCACACCTTAAAGGTGCCCCCTGAAAGCATACCAGCCATTAGTGTGTAAATTGACTGGTTTCTGCTCGCTTGCCACCAGAGACTAGTTTCTGACCCCCAAGGGTGAGGGCCTTTGCTCTCAGGAGGTTAGAAAAAAAGCCTGCTCAGGAAGATGGTGTTCACACACCCTCACACAGGATGACCTACTAATTAGAATTTGAAGGTATGGGAACTTCAAAGAAACCACCGCCTGGGAAATGCAAGTCTGACTCCACTCATAGGAGAGAAGGCAGACGCCCTTTGTCCAGAGGCTGTTGGCACCTAGATCAGCAGGAAAAGTAGCTAGTTAGGCAGGCGCGCCTCCTCCAGGCTAGAATCACCCCTAAATTGGGCTACATATAGTGGACACGACTATTCCGAGTTGGCCATCTTGGAGAGGGCAAACTTAGGAACTCTGGGACAGAGTTATGCCCACTTCCCACAGGAAGTGGTAATATAGGGGGTGTAGTGACTTCAGGAGTAGATAGCCCGTGGCTACTACCTTACACTCCCATAAAACACTCAAATAAATTCAGTATGTAGGGGAGCCCCTGGTACCAGGAAATCAGATCCTGGCGACCTGAAAAGACTATAACGGATGTGAAGAGTCACAAAGAGCAAGAATAGAAGATCAAGAAACTGACTTGGTGCCAATCCTTCCACCCTGCCTGCTGACTTCGACAATTGCATCAAAACGTGACTTGTCCTACAGCTGCCATGTCTCCAAAGCCTGGGAGACCTGCCAGCCCTTCACCCAGGAACCAAAAACTCCTGTGAAGTAGCGGACTTGCTTCCCTGTTTCCTGCAGGCACACACAGAGACTCCAAGACTCTGAAAACCTGACGCCTAAGGACACCACTGCACCCGTTTCCCCTAGACCGACTTGAAGTGGACCAACAGTGCCAACGTGGTCCCCCAGCCCTCCAGAGACCGAGTCCGCTGTGGCTTCACCCCTCGCGTTGGCTGCAGCCTGTCTGCAGGCCCCCATCGACCGCAACTGCTCTAGGTAAGAAAAACCTGACGCCTAAGGACACCGCTGCACCCCTTCATCCCAAGCCAGTGGAGAAGTGAAACAAAGGTGTCCTGAGTATTGTGAGGCTTGAGCACCCCTGTTGGTAAAGCCGGACTGGCCTCCCAGTTAAAGCCTGCAGCCTTCTAACGCAAAGGCCGATCCCCTTGGACTAACACTGGCCACCCAACTCGGATTTGCACCCCTACACCTGGCTGCCCTAGTGCCGCTGGTGGCGTTTTGCTGGTGCTGCCTTGGACCATGCCCACCACTCACCTCAAGTCCCGGAGATTGGTCCCATAAGTCACGGTCCTGTACCTGAATTCCGTACTTGGTCTTCCTCCCATAGGATAACATTGCAGCTTCTGAAAAATGCACTGTTGACTTTGAATGCAAAATAATTTCTAGTGAAAAATTTTTTTTAACTGAACCTATTGATTTTGATACCCAATATGAAGGCATTTGTTATTTTTATAAATTGGTGTGGATCTCCTTATTGATACGTGTGCATCCTTTATTGACTGTTGTGTGTATTTGCAGATGTGTAACAGTCTTCTCTGGGAATCCTAAGGCTGCTCAACCACACTACTCCCTAGAAGAGCACCTTGGGGTTAACAGAGCAAGCCCCTGTTCACTAGTAAGGGAATACCAGGACTCTTTTTGGTATATCATATAAACAGTATGCTTCCTACATGCTGTTGACAATGATTTTTGGTACACATTGCAATGCATGTATTCACATAATTATGGCATTTAAATATGATTACTGATTCCAGTGATAATGCAAATAATGGTTCTGGGCATCAATTGGGGCAGAATTAATGTGACTCGGAAGGGAACTGACCCACAGCCCCAATGTACCAAATTAGGTTCAGAAGCAACTATATGGGTTCAAACTCCGAAGCTGGGCCCTTTGCTAATGATTAGGTCCGTCCAGATGAAGAAGATAATGTACTTCTTTCTCTCCCTGACTGACTATATTCTGGCATTGCTGCAGAGGATTTTGACGCAGATATTGATGTCAAGTGATGGCTTGATGTCAAGACATATGGCTGTAGAGCACTCTCAATTAAGCCAATGGTCAAAACAGCCTCAATGTTAAATTAGTCGCTGGTGAAGCACTCAATAGGAAATGCCTTAATGTTATATACCGCACAGCTGTATAGCTCAAAATTGAGCAAGAACAAGAATGACCCAGTTTATTTGATGGGCCCCACTGGATGATCAACTATGTCTTAATCAAGGTCTGAGGGAGATGAGCAGTCTTCCTTTGTCCTACTGCTGGAGTAGGGCCCACACGAAGAAGGATCTTTACTCTTCACAGCAGGTTCCGGTTCAACCTCATTTTGCCTCCTATAGCCTTGTTTTCTGTATGAGAATTTTCCAAAATGACATTATATAAACATATTGAAATGTGTTCTGAAATCCAGGATATAGGTAGAGATAGTCCAATGTTTATGAATAGCAAAGACGATTTCATGATGGACAAGTATCCATGAAGCCACATGGGTCTGAGTGCTTTAACTTGTGTGCATTTTTTGAATGACTGCTTGCTAATTTGTGTACGTGTCTGGTTTTGTGAGTGAGCTTTAACTTTCTGCGCAGGCAGATGGTCAACAGGATTACCTTTGCTTGGGGGCAACCCAGTACAGGCGATGCCTTGATCCACACCATTGATGAAGTAGTGCAAGTCGCCCTTGGCTGTACGCATCATGCCAATCCGAGAGCCGGTGGTCAGTGAATCCAGGTCACAACCATAGTTATTGCGCATGGTGTTACCATCTTGCATTATGGCTGTACCACTGGGGAACAGAAAAATAGAAACTCTGTTAAAAAATGCACAATTAACAGTCCCCAAAAAAGAAGGAGACAAGAGATTAAGAGGAGACGGGTAAGGGCATCAGAACTTGCACAACAACTGATTGACTAGGAGTAACAGAAAGAATGGAAAAGACAAACAGATAACGAAGAATTGGAGACCTGTGTTAAGCAATTAATAAATCAAGCAAGCATCAACAAACACGCAGACAGGGAAAAAACTGCCAGTGATACTCCCAGCAACTTGGTGATAGGGATTAAAGTAGAGGGATGAGGATGTGGAAAATTAAAAGAGATAGAGTGAAAACAGCAGAATTTCCTAGTTACTGGCCTAACAATGGAGGGAAGGAAAGACAGCAGAAAATGATAGACTGAATGCAAATAATTATGGAGGGAAATAAAATAGGTGAAACCCATGCATCACTGATCCATTGTGAGGGTGAGAAAGGGCCCACTGTCTTTCAAGTTGGAGATTAGCGGGGGTGCCAAATTTGCTGTTACACTGTTATATTATGTAATTGGTATTTATATAGCGCTAAATCACTGTCAGGTCTCTTAGCGCTCGGGGGGGGGGGGGTGAAGCTGCATAGACGACAACCTGCCTTAGCAAGCAACAATACACTTACAAGAGCTTGCAGGGCAAAGTGAATAGGAACATGAGGGGATTGCTTTCAGGCCCCTACTCTATTGGAGGAGAGTCTGGGTAACCCCGGAGCTGACCTCCTATAGACAAGGTATGGAAGAGATACTTGGGATACAGGCGGGCAGACAACCTACCTTGGATTAGATACGTCAGAGAAACCTTGAGATGCATGGGGAAAGTCATGCTCTGGGATGACCCCGGGGGGCCTGCACCCTAATCTCTGAAGCTGAACTCAAACTGAGCTATGAGGATTTCAAAACTGGCACTCTCCAAGGCTCAACACTGGCTTCACTGCCAATCAGATTTGTACAGCTAAAGAACATCTATAAGGCTGAAGAGCTTTAAGCCAAAATGTAACCAAGCATGGGCAGAAAACTCTACATACAATTTAGATATGGGACCCTCCCACTGCGCACATTCACTCACAAATGAGCTAGTGCAGGCAATAACGAGGAGCTGGCCTTCCCATCCTGTGGCCTTGCAGATGAAACGGGGGTCCATGCCCTCTTTTTCTGCCCATTGTACAGCAGGCCTAGGACCAAATGGTTAATTCCCACATGCAGAAATCCAAGGACCTCACAGCAAATGGAGGCGTACAGAATCCTCAAAACAGATACTAGGGGAAACATAGTATTTACAATATCAACCTATTTATTTGCAATGTGGTATATCAGGAGTAAATATGTTTTGCTAGACGTCAATAGATGAAACCACATAGCTGCTAAATATAATACTCTTATGTAGGCAAAGAAACGCACATATTGTTAATCAATTGGGAGAACATAGATGGTTCTCCTCGTCTCCCAAAATAATTTTTTTGCGAAATGTTCTAATGTCCGTATTGGTGCCCAAATGGTGTTAATATGCCCATTCTACGCGATGATTGGGCAGAGAGAAGTATTTCTAACTAGAATGATATACAGGCTAGGGGTCAGCCATTTTACCTAGAGTGTTTTATCATTTTTAATTAACGACTGTATGTTTTCCTACATGTATTTTTATATTATTTGAATATGTGTTGGTCTTTAATGGCAGAATGCCGAAATAATGAATATGTATTAGGGATAGGACCAGCATACAAGTATTACATATGGAGACTTCAGGAACAGGACTGTGGTACATGCTACAGTTAAACTCTATTGTATAACACATAAGCATTATTACAATGTACCAAAGATCAACTGAGGTGAGTCTGTCAACATAAGGCCTGGAGGAAGAAGCGACAAAGCGGAACGTGGCTCAGCTGGAGAGTAACACAAGAAATCTGTAAACGTAACACTGTTGAGAGTGGTAGAGTTTAAGGAATAGGGATGTAAATCCAACATACAATACAATACAATACAATACAATGAGCGAGATTAAAGGGAAGAAACACCTATTGAACAAACTACACTAGACGAGGACGATGAGGAACCCAGTAAAGGAAGTGTGATGTAAATGGTGAGGCCAATCCTCGAAATCAAGGAATAGAAGCAGTGGATAAGAAAATAACACTGAAAATCTGTTTTACTGACAAACCCCGTGAGGCAAACAAGATGGAAAATAGCACAAGTGATATGTTCATCCACTCAATCCAAAGAGAGGGAAAGCAGCCCCAGATCTACACAGATAAAACAACGACAGAAGGATGAAATGAGAATGTCCTCAGAACAATTTTTGGCAACAAAACTTCTGAATGAAGAGGGATGTGTACTACAGATCTAGCAGAAAGAGACCTGTGAGACAAAGAGGGGGACAATAGTTTGACATGGACACACGCACAGCATCCCTCACCTCAACATCCAGGTGTCATAGTCAATGTCAGTCATGGTGTTTGGAAACTCCAGCTCATCTGGACGGATGGCGGTCACACCTAGAGGATGTGAAGGAATAAAAAACAGCAGTCAAATCAGGGAATTCAAGACATACTGTACCTCTCCTGGAGGATAAAATTTGCAAACCTCAAGTATGAGAGCTTCTTACCTCGGATAAAAACCTCTTCATGTGAAGCACTACACTTCTAACACAACAACAGCCCCTTCAATGAAACTCACCCGCTTCTATGGAACCAGACCAGCGATCCACCATCTTCTGAATGACAATCTCAAACAATTCACCATCTCGTAAGGGCCTGTGGCAAACAAAAGTCAGCAAAGGATATTTAGAGCTGCCAAGGTTCTAATCCTGTGTGCCTGATGTTATTTAGTAGTGTCAAAATACAAAAAGTAAACATGTCTTCTGTGGCCAATATACTCTTCCACAATTTCTGCTTCAGACCCACGCTTCCTCTCACACCCCAAATATTGCAGCTATCACTGTTCAATCCATTCCATAACCTTCCCTCAAAAAGGCCGCTAAAGAAGATTGGTAACAGCTAAAATGGAAGTGAGGCAAAAGAGCATGCGGACGTGGACAGATTCTCTGGTTTTGACACCATAAAGGCTCACAGCTTATGTATTGTATCCAACTTGCAAACCACTCTTGGATACTGAGCAGTTGTTTACTTTGAATCCCCAGTAAAAGATGCTAAAAGATGTATCACTTAAAATATCTAGTTTAAGATCAGTGCGCAATTTGGGGGACCAAGACTTATTTTTCACCATCAGACTTTAACTCCCAGCAACAGAGACAATGGCAGAAAAAGGAAGGAGTAAGAGAGTGTTTGAAAAACAGTGAGAAGGGCAGAAGGCAGATGAAAAACCTACACGAGTGGGAAACAAGGACACTAAGTTTATATAATGGAGTGGCATTTGTGAACTCATAAAACCCCTCCCCCCGTTATTATTATTAGCACTGCTTAAGATATTAGTTACGCTGAATACATTTACACGGTGCATCAGAGAGTATATTATGTATCTTGCGCGAATGTCGTGAGGGGGAACGGCTTACCTTTCCCGCATTTGTCTTTGCTTCCTGCTTCTGCTAGACGCCGTGAGGGGAACGGGCGGGCTTTCCCGCACCTTCCTCTGCTCCTGGTTTTCGCCAGACGTCGTTAGGGGAACGGCAGGGGCGCTCCAGGAACACGCCAGAGGACTACGTGTCCCAGCAGCCCCCAGAGCCTTTAACGCGGTATTTGTGGTGCCATTTAAACCCGAGGTGACCCGCGGGACGCGCACAGGCGGCGTCCAGGCAAAGCCCGGGCTAAGGGCGGGCCGTCTGTGGCCGTCCAGGGCCGAAGGAGGCCAGGCAGGGCCACGGGATTAACATCTATTCTCTGGATCATGTAAAATAGTGCCTGAGATTTGAATAGCGGGACTGGAAGAACTTAGTGTACTATTTGGTACTGGCAACAGCCTGTTGAATGTTATATATACCTATATTACCCTTGTAGGCCTCATAATTGTTCAGCATTATTTTCCTGGTGTAAAGCTACTGTCTTGCGGGGGCATATTTAGAATGGCAAAACAAAAGGATGGTATAGGGAAGGGGGTAGTCGGCACCCTGGACGTCTTCCTAATAAGAGCTGAATCAGCCATAATTCATGAAATAAAACAAACAGAGCGCAGATTGTCTTTAGATTCTCAAATGCTCCAAAGCTGCCATATCAGCTTGGTTAATGGAGGCTTACAAAGTAATGGGTGTGTTGTATCACTGACTAAGTCACCTAGTATTCAGGAGATTTTAGATTCTTTAGACTCTTCTCCTGCTCCCAACGATAAACTTAGCGTAGTTACAAGGGCACAAAAACAAAGCAAATAAATGGAAGGCGTCCTGCCCAGACTGCTAAAAAACGAAAGGGTCATGTACAAACAAACAAAAAACGGAAACAGACCCAGAATATATCCTAGCCTCAGGCAAGGAAGGTTATACCAGAGGCTACAGAACTTTTATCTGAGCCTGAGGTAAGTCAAGATATAGTTGTGGAAGATATACCATCCACACCGACATCATCAACTACAGAACAGAGCTTGCAAGGGAGTTTTTGGACTAAATTGGAAGTGGTAATTTGCACTCATTTAAAACCTGTACTCCATAAATTGACGAATATTGAAAATAGACTATCGTGCCCAGAGAATCAATATTCCAGTGTCGGCGTGTCATACCCTGAAATAAGACCTAGCCTGAATAAGCCCAAGGGAAAATCTGGTAGCATGGGCATAGATACACCAGATCCCTTGGGGAAAATTTAATACATGATGGCAACTCGAGTGGGAATTTAGGTAATGCGAGTCCCCACTTAAATACCATATCGATAACTCCAGATGGCCAGACTAAGGATGGTCCTCAGGTTCCAAACCTCCCAAGTATTAACAAATCCCAAGGGGAGCGAAATATTAAAAATAAGGGTATACTAAACACAGCTACAGTTGAGGAACACTATTCACGCCATCTGCCTTATAATGGCCCAGATTCGATCCTTAATCTGCCCTGACAAACTACACCCTATATTGTTGTTTTAGCAAATGCCCCCCCTCTAGCTCCTGGAGAGAGTGAAGATTGGTCCTCTTTGAGGAATAAATCCTTACATCTTGTAAATGCCAAGACTGATATAAATCAAAATCTCTTATTCTCAGAACTTAAGATGGCGCGTAGGGTTGGCCCTGCTGAGAAAACAATGGAGGGAGATTGTATTGTCCTGACCTTTAGGCCTCACGTTTGGTAAGAGCTATAATCGACAGGGTGAATGGTCAAGATATGGATAAGTCTATGGTCTTGATACTACCCTTGGGGTTATTCTATCGTCCTCCATTATGGAGATCAAGCAGAACAGAAATTGAGTCCCAAATAAGACCAAAACCAAAACCACAGTTTCCTCCATGGTACCACATAAATCGTTTCGACCCGCTAAACACTTTGTTGGAAGTTGATTGACTACACTTAGAGAATGTTAATTAAAATATTCTTACAGAAATAATCTCTCCTGATTCCTTGGGCACAAAATGGTGATTTGCAGTTGTCCTGTGACATTATTAATAAACTCCGGGGTCTAATAAAAGATAGTGGGGAGAAACAGAATATGACCCAAGCCAAAAATATAGTGGAAGAGAATAAGCCCAATAAACCCCCTGGCTTAGCTAATAGCCAGTAGGATAGCTATACTCTCCGCTTAATATCGTGGAATGTAGCGGACATATCGCGTACATTATCGGATGAGGTTTGGAGAGAGTATATTAAACGCTTCCACATTACCTGTCTTCAAGAAACCTGGAGCAGAAAGGATCTTTTTTTAGATGGCTATAACTCACTGGTTGTTCGGGCAGAACCGTCCCTTTTTGGGAGGGCAAAGGGGTGTTTAATGACCTCAATTTCAATATGGATATGTCTTTAAAGATAGAAAAAATATTTACTTCTACCTGGTATCAACTGACTTTGTGTACTAATTTGGTTGTTGTGCCTTTGCTTCTAATTAATTGGTACTACAATATCTTTGATACCCATTCCTCTGTTATCATCGACTCCCTGCAGGTGGAAATTAATGAAGTGGCTGAGAACATTTCTCCCTTGTGTATCATGTGGCTAGGAGATTTCAATTGTACCGTATGTCAATATAGTGGGAGTCAAGCTTGTGGGCTATTTGATACTAATGAACAACCCCTGGCACATTTCAAGCACACTATACAGGGCGACGCACTAAATAACATCATTGTGAAAAATTATCTTTGTATACTTGACACCCTGACTAATATATCAACGGTACCCATTCCAACATTTCAGGGGGCAGGGGGGTGTATGTGTGTAATAGATTTCATGTTCAGTTCCAGTAGATATGTTCATCTTGTCGAAAATTTCAGGGTAGAACCAAACCCTGCCAGCGATCACAACCCCCTTGTTCTATCTCTGAGTACTGAGGTTTCAAGGACAAGGCCCCTAGAACAACCAATAATATATAACCATAACCAAGGGATTAGAATAAAATGGGACAAGACTGATCCTAAAAAAATGGAGGAAAAGATCCTCAAAGCAAATCAATCGCAAATGATGATTTGTCAAACGGCCACTTCTGACCCAGAATTTTGAAACTCTCTGTAAAAGTGTAGCCATAAATCTGCTTAAATCTGCCAGGAAAGGTATTATCCCAGATATGAAATGGTTTAACGTTGAATGCTCCACAGCGCAAACAACGTTGAGGAAGGCACTCCATGTGGTTCCTCGGGATAAAGAAATGGTTAGGAATGCAAGACAAACTTATAAAAAGGCTATTGACAAGTGGAAGAATTGAAGAAGCAGGCTTGGGACGACCTTGAGAAAGCCAGTGATATGAGAGATAGCAGATTATTTTGGGAGGTCATAAATCATCCCCGTTTTATTAATGAAGATAGGTCTATGGTTTGGTACATAACCGGGGAGGTTTGGGAAGCCCACTATTCAAAGTTTTTTAACCCAAAGGGCATCCTATTATCAAATGAACGTAAAGAGAATGTCCCTTTTAATATCTAGACTGCAAGGCAGCTTAGTTTATCGCTCTCTTTTCTTTGGAGGAAGTGGAAGAGGCTCTAAGAAAAGGTATTGCTTTCAAGGCGGCGGGGCCCGATGCGGTTCCCTTGGATTTATTTAAAAATAACCCCCAAGTTTCGGCACTTCTCCTGTTAAATGTTTTCAAAGCGACTATTGTGGGACGCATTCCATTATCTTGGAAAGAGGCAGTCATCGTGCCCATTTTTAAAAAGGTAAATAAAAGTGACCCCTGTTGTTATAGACCAATCTCCCTAATAGATGCCTCTTGTAAACTATTGGGGAGAGTAATATTAGCACGCTTGGAGACATGGGCGAATGCCTCTGGCATTATTGTGGACTCTCAATATGTCTTTAGGAGATGCAGGGGGACTGCGGAACAGTGTCTCAACGTGTCGATGATTATGGGTAAGTACATAAAGGCCAAGGGTGTTTCAATTCACTTGGCCTTTATGGACTTATCCAATGCATTTGACACTGTATGCAGGGGAAAACTCTGATTGTTAATGGAGTCTATGGGATTCGAGGAGCCACTTGTCACCCTGCTGCGTAGACTGCATGCTGCGACTTCCGTAGCTGTATGATATGGCCCAGGTGGTGAAAAAACCGGGAAAATTGCCTCATCTGAAGGTGTCCGTCAGGGCTGCATCTTGGCACCCTTCTTGTTTTTATTACACACAAATGGTTTAGAACAGTTTTTATTGCAAAAAGGCTTAGATTTTCCGAAAATAAATGGCAATTACGTACCTCTATTGTCATATGCGGACGATACCGTGCTGATGACATTAACAGCAAATAGTATGCAAAAATGTCTGAATGCTTTTAATGAATTTATTTTGGGACTAGATCGTAGGGTGAATTTTATTAAATCATTTGCAATGGTCTGTGGTTCAAGTAGAACTAAAACTTGTAAATATATTGTGGACAATATGGTTATTGAGAAAGTTACAAACTGTAATTATTTAGGAACTCTTTTTAATAAAACTTTAAACTGGGACATTTGATAACGACCCGGTTCCAAAAAAACAAATAGATCAGTAGAGGTCCTTTTCCGCTTCGCTAGTAAACTTGGTCAAAAGCCAATTGCAGAATTGATGACCTTGTACAAATCCAAATGTTTGCCAGTGGCGACTTATAGGGCAGGGGTATGGGGATACCACAAATGCGAAAAAATACTAATTATGGAGAACACATTTTTAAAACAACTTATCTATTCCTAACAGTTCTCCAAACATTTTCTGTCATTCGGAGGTGGGTCTATATTTTGTGAGTGACAGAATTCATGTGTCCCCCTTGCTCCTCTGGGGAAAAATATGGACCTCTGAGGATTTGTCGTTTTCAAAAGAAATTTTAAAGGATTGCATGAATCTCGACAAGGCCATGACGATACCTTGGTTACGTTATGTGAAGGAAACCTTTTATAAAATAGGCCTAGAAAATTTTTATGAAAATCCTGATTCTATTAATCCGGACATGAAGGTGGTCATCAAGAACGCCTATCATACTGCTATAGGATTGTTTAGACAAGATAAACACACATCTGATCAAGCGGTTATATTACAGCATCAGTTTTACTTGTCCTTCTCTACACACATGCAATGGCGTTTTTATCTGACCAGGTTACAGTTAAAAGCACTGCACTTTCTGGCTGCTTTCCCCAAGCAAAAGGGTTGGTGTGAGAGGCTCCCCCTTGCCCCTGTAATAATTTAGCGTAATAATGTAGCCCAACAATGCACAGTGCAATTTGTACTCTTTTTTTCACTTTATAAAGCCCCAAGAGATTGTTTTATTAAACCTCTCTTGAGGGATATTCGACCTTGTACATATATGGAAGGCTTTGAGTACCTACGATCGTTAGCAACCGCTGCTATATGTAGTTCTATGCTTAGCTTTATTAGATCTGCCCTTTTAATAAGGAATCATTATGAATTATGAACTTATTTTATTGATTTTATGTATGTTTCAGATGTGATATATTGTGTATTGTGTATTTGTCCATGAATTCTTCTTGTGAATATGAAATAGGATTAGAGATTTGTATATGTGAAATGTACCTCAATGCACTGCACTTTGTAGTTTTTATAATAGGCAGGGGGATGGTGTGAGAGGCTATACCCCTGCTTATCTAATAATAATTTCGCCCAATAACGCATAGTGATATGATTTTTTGTATATTGCCCATTGTCCATGAATTTTGGAAATTGAAATACCTTTTGTGATTTGTATGTATAATATTTGATGTTTAATAGTATACTTTTATGATTCTTTTTTAATCGAATAAAGTCATTTGAACTGTATCTCCCCCAAATAGCTCTATGGTCCATTCTGGTCAATACTAGGCTGGTTCCGAAATTTCATTTACACTGGTGTAATTCACGTATTTTGGTGAACTTTGTGTTATACCTGTTAAGAAGAGTTCCTGAAATGATACCATAATTCCACTTTGCATAATTACGCAGCATCTGTGGTAAAAGTTTACAGAGAACTTGCCATTGCAGTAAAACTTTAACCAGAACATTGGGGAACAGCATAACACACGTAGCTGTTGTTTGCAGTGGTTTTGCCACGTTGCAGTATTCTTCAGCGTTAAATGCACCATCGCATCAAAATCTGACATTTCATGCTGCAAACTCTTGTATTTCATTTAATTATGAGAAAATTCATGTAAATTTGCTGAAACTTGGCATAATTACGCAAAAGCAAATTATGTGATGTCAGACACCCCTATTCTAGACATGCTTCAAAAACTTCAGTTTATAGGGCATGTTACTGTGGTGCTTTCAAGGGGAGTTTTACGAAAATAAGGAGTAGTTTCTGTCCTGTAACTCCAGTTCTGTAGTAGGGGTATCTCTGTTATAGTCATAATCTAGTGAATAGTCCCGCCCATGTGCGCGGACCCCGGAGCAATCAAAAATAATCTCTTAAGCTGTCAAAACATGCAGACCTGCATAGACACTTAAGAGAGAATTTAAAGACAGATAATGCAGCCTATATCCACAGGCTATACTGTCCAATACTTCAACTGGAAATTCCACCAAAAACCACAACAGCACAGCCTGTCCAGGGTTTTCCACAGAGAAAAACCTTGCTTTGAACAGCAAAACCCTCTGGAATGATAGAGAGGAAGGAGTGGACAGACAAGCCCCATAGGCTGCCATTATGTGGCTCAAAACAGGATACTGTGCCTTTAAGAGAACTTCCCAGAAGCCTCACAGTATCCCAGAATGCAGTGCAGGTCCCTTTCACCTTCAGTTCTTTTTGAAGGCGTAACACGCCAGACCTGTAGCATTCCTTACATGAATATCTCTCTCCACCGGGGAGGAGGGCGGGCGCTTATGACTATAACAGAGATACCCCTACTACAGAACTGGAGTTACAGGACAGAAACTATTCCTTCTGTAGTAGGGGATCTCTGTGTATAGTCATAATCTAGTGAATAGAATGGCAAGCCCATCCCCACACCAAAGCGGCGGTGGAGAAACGAGAAATAACACCACTATTGTGCGAACAAATTTCGCAGCGAAGCCTGCCCAACCTGAGCATCTGCCCTGGTATCAGTGTCCAGACAGTAATGCTAAGCCAAGGTATGGACCGTCTTCCAAGTGGCGGCCATGCAGATTTCTGCAATCGGAACATTAAGCAGCAAAGCAGTCGCGGCAGCTTTGCCCCTGGTGGAATGAGCCTTAGGTTTACCTCCTAAGGTCGTATTAGTCTGTTGGTAACACAATAGTGTACAGGACACAATCCACCTAGAGATGGACTGTCTTGAGGTAGCAAAACCGGTCCAGACTGATTCATAATTGTCAAACAATTGATCTGAACCACGAATATCTCTGGTTGTAGCCAGATAAAATTCCAACACCCTCCTAACATCCAGGGAATGTAGGGACCTTCCCGCTGGAGATGCCGGATTCTGAACAAACGTAGACAAAGTTATTGTCTGATTGACATGAAAACCAGAAAGAACCATAGGAAGACATTTAGGGTGAGTATGCGTAACAACCTCAGCAGCATGAAATACAGTATAAGGTCCTTGGCAACACAACGCCTGAATACCACTCCCCCTGCGGGCCGATGCGATGGCCACGAGGAACGCCGCCTTCCAGGACAGATGCTGCAACGAAGCCCTATGAATAGGTTCAAAAGGCTCCTACATCAATCTGGACAGCACCACATTCAATTCCCATGAAGGCGAAGGAAGCCAGACAGGAGGGAATGCTTTCTTCCAGCCTTCCAAAAAGCTTTGATCACAGGGATCTGGAAGAAGGAAGTCTGAAGGGCATTTCCTGTAGGCAGTCAGCGCAGCAATATGAACCGTAATGGAGTAGACATTAAGGCCCGACTGCGCCAGGCGTAGAAGATACAGAAGGAAGACATATTCCTTACACGTCGACAGGGCATGGTCCCTGGACTTGCACCAGATGCAAAAACTTCTTCCACTATTAAGCAGAAGAAGTCCTAGCGGAAGGATGCTTAGCCTCCTTCAGTATGTCCATACAAACTTTTGGTAGATTCAAATGGCCATATCACACTATCTCAGGAGCCATGCAGCCAAACTCAAAGACGAGAGGTTGGGGTGCAACGTCTGCCCCCTGAAATTTGCGAGAAGGTCCGGCCTGCAAGGCCTCCGTATGAGAGGACGGAGAGACCGGCGAAGCAGGTCCTTGAACCACCACCGTCTGGGCCATTCCGGGGCAATCAGGATCATCCGCGCCCTGGACTGGGACAGCTTGATGAACACCGCCGGAATCAAGGGAAAGGGTGGAAAAGCGTACAGAAAGCTGTTCGACCAGTTAATCCAGAACGCATTCCCCAGCTTCCCCACAGGCAGTACCTGGAGGCGAAGTCTCGGCATTCGCCGAAGACTTCTCCTAGTACTTCGTCGTTTATGACCCACTCATGGCTTTCCTGAATCAGTCTGCTCAGCACGCCTGCCTGAGCATTCTGCACACCTGGCAGATGGGTAGCCGTTAGAGTCAGTCGCCAGATCGCCCGCGCCTCCTGCGACAGAGTGCGCGATCTCGAACCCCCCTGCTTGTTGAGGTAATACATTGTGGTCAAATTGTCCATCTGTACAAGCAGAGAGTTGGTCTGGAAGGACGGAAGAAACGCCTTCAATGCCAAGGGAACAGCTCTGAGTTCCCAGAAAATGATGTGATACGTGGACTCCATCGGGGACCACGTTCCTTGTATCTGCAAGTCTCCGGAAAGCGCCCCCCCAGCCGTGGGGAGACGCATCCGTCACGACAGTCTGTGTGGAAATGTCCTTGTGAAAGGGAACCCCTCTTAGGAGATTCTCCGCTGAACACTACCACTTCAGAGACTGAAGAGCACGCAGAGACAGTCGTATCTTGTCGCCCAAGGATCCTTTCCTCTAATCCCACTGATCCTCCAAGCACTCCTGCAAAGGTCTCATGAGCAGCCGTGCGTGTGGCGTGAGGAACATACAAGAGGCCACCGACCCCAGTAGAGAAGACACCGTCTCCACTACCATAGATGGGGCGGACACAAGAGCCTGAGCCTTCCCAAGGGGAGATAATCGACTCTCCACCGAAGGAGACACGCTTGCTGACAGCGTATTGACGGAGGCTCCCAAGTACTGTATGCACTGGACCGGAATGGGGACAGACTCGGACATGTTGATGTGCAACCCCCGCTCGTTCCAGAGAACGCACGTCCTCCTGAAGTGCGCCTGAGCTTCCGAGAAGGAGGAGGCCCTGATCAACCAATCGTCCAGGCACGGTTAGAGAAGCCACCTCGTTTTTCCACAGGCGTGCAGCTACCACTGCCATGCACTTCGAGAATAGTCTGGGCGCAGACTTCAGCCCGACTGGTAGTACTGTGTACTGATAATGATGGGCGCAGACCTGGAATCGCAGGAACTTCCTGTGTGCAATGAGCACATGGGAGTATGCATCCCGTAGATCTATGGCACCAAGCCAATCTCCCTGTTGCAGCAGAGCATAAACCTGATGCAACGACAGCCTGCGAAACTCCTCTACTGCGAATCCACTTGTTTGCTTGTCGCAAATCCAGAATGGGCCGGAACTCGTTCCTGTCCTTCTCATGAACCAGAAGAACCAGGAGTACAGACCTCTCCTCTTTTGAGACAGAGGTACGTCCTCTATCGCCCTTGTCCTAGACAGGATAACGGCCTCTGCTTAGAGCTCGCACCGCTGAAACCGCGAGCCGACCGGAGGAAGTGCTGGAGGAGGGCCGATGAACCGAAGACTGACTTAGACCCAGCCGGCCTTTGTTCGCCGAGGAGCCACAAGTTCTCCCGCGTATGCACGCAATATACTTGTAAAGCATTAAATGGCGGCCCGGGACCACCGGCAAATGCTGGGAGGAAAACCGCCGCTAGAAAGGGCAGAAGACCTCAGGCCGTTCTCCATGCCCCAAACATACAGCCGTCCAAAAGTCTCCGATTCAGACTTCATGCGGGCCACCCACTACTCTCATGGCAACCCAAGGGTTGCCCAAAGAACGGGAGAGTAGAAGCACACTGCTGAGCCGCAGGCTGCAGAGACGTCAGGCAAATACAAGCATGGCAATGTAGGACAAACCCACAACACCTGGGGGTCGGCAGGAGAGAAAAACTTCGCTCCGACACCGATGCCTAGATCCGAAACTATCAGGCCCATTAGACCACCTCCTGTAAGGCTTCCCTCCTGTCTCTCGGCAGAGGAACCACAAAGCGGTGAAGAAACCCCCCCCCCCCCCCCCCCCCCCACAGAGGGACCTCACATCAACGGTCCAACAACCGCGGGCCACAGCGCGAGGCCTACATGCCGCCACCCCTGCGACCAAGTCAGGAGCACGGTCGGAGCCAGAACCTCCCGCCAGGCGGTAGTGGACGAAAGGTAGGTCCCGCCAACCAGTAAAGAGTCGGAGAGGGACTCCCCGTACTCATGGCAGACGCATCCCTGGCATCAAGGCACGGAGGTTCGCAGACTGAGGGGCAAAAGGCCCCGGGGTGGTGGACGGAAGAGGGAACCGAGGGGATTCTGAAACATCCCCGGTGGTCTCACCAGTAGTGGTTGAGCAGGAGGCGACCTAGCAGACGTGCAGGCATGCAAGCACTCCAAACTAAGCAAAAGGACAAACGTCCCTCGTGTACACGTGGTGAGTAACCACAAACTCCCCATCAGAAGGGCTCCTCGACGCTGATCAACTGCTCTGCGTCGTGAGTGGAAGGTGCCGGGAACACAAAGTCCCCTCTACGACGGGAGGCTCACCAAGGAGCGAGGCCTGGAACCAGACCCAGGCGTCAAGAGCCGGCAGTACTCTGCGGCTGTAACCCATGACGCCGACCTCACTACGACGTCCCCATCACTAGGACAGTGACTGGCTCTATGACAACCAACACTCAGACGTCAAAATGTCACTAGGTGTCAACCAAGGAGACGCCGAGCCATCCCGAACGGTGACGTCCCGACCCAACGGAAGAGGGCAGAGCCCAAGTGACCAATGCCCCAAAAGAGCATCACTGCTCCATGACGTTGAGCCTCACCGCTCCATGACGTCTAGCCTCACTGTCCCATGACGTCGAGCATCCCTGCTCCATGACGTCGAGCATCACCGCTCCATGACGTCGAGCATCACCGCTCCATGACGTCGAGCAACACTGCTCCATGACGTCGAGGCACCCCATGACGTCGGGGAACCCCATGACGTCGAGGTACTCCATGACATAGAGACACTCCATGACGTCGACGTCGAGACACTCCATGACGTCGACGTCAAGACACTCCATGACGTCGACGTCGAGGTAATCCATGACGTCGACGTCGAGACACTCCATGACGTCGACGTCGAGACACTCCATGCTCGAGGCCCTTCATGACGTCGAGGCACCTCATGACGTCGAGGCACCTCATGACGTCGACGTCGAGGTAATCCATGACGTCGACGTCGAGGTAATCCATGACGTCGACGTCGAGGTAATCCATGACGTCGACGTCGAGGTAATCCACGACGTCGACGTCGAGGTAATCCATGACGTCGATGTCGAGGTAATCCATGACGTCGACGTCGAGGTACTCCATGACGTCGAGGCACTCCATGACGTCGAGGCACTCCATGACGTCGACGTCGAGGCACTCCATGACGTCGACGTCGAGGCACTCCATGACGTCGACGTCGAGGCACTCCATGACGTCGACGTCGAGGCACTCCATGACGTCGACATCGAGGCACTCCATGACGTCGACGTCGAGGCACTCCATGACGTCCAGGCACTCCACGTGCCGACTGGAACCGCGTCATAGCTCAGACGTGCCCTTACTGGGGATAACCCCAGAGATTACAGCATGGGACTCGGTAGAGGACCTACCCTCACCTCACCCAGAGGCTGAAGATGCCTTCAAACTCCTCTGTTTGAAACCTGGAAGCCGAAGCCCCCTAGAAAAGAAGGTACAGAGAAGACAGGTGTCCAAAGACACAGGCAAGCACAGAGTACAAACCCTGTGAGCTTCAGCTTTGGCCTTCAGTTCAGCTGCAGACAAAGCACATGTCAGACTAGAAATAGTCTAAAGACAAAAAGACTGCAGAAATTCTGCCAAAAAACCACAGCAGAATGCAGATAAAGGCCAAAGACGTCGAGTGAAGCTACAAAAATCCAAAAATATCACAAAAATAGTATAGAAAAAGCTCAGAAAAGAAGAGCTAATGCTCCAGGGTCCTGCTAGCAGGAGCCGGAAAAAAGAACTGAAGGTGAAAGGGACCTGCACTGCATTCTGGGATACTGTGAGGCTTCTGGGAAGTTCTCTTAAAGGCACAGTATCCTGTTTTGAGCCACATAATGGCAGCCTATGGGGCTTGTCTGTCCACTCCTTCCTCTCTATCATTCCAGAGGGTTTTGCTGTTCAAAGCAAGGTTTTTCTCTGTGGAAAACCCTGGACAGGCTGTGCTGTTGTGGTTTTTGGTGGAATTTCCAGTTGAAGTATTGGACAGTATAGCCTGTGGATATAGGCTGCATTATCTGTCTTTAAATTCTCTCTTAAGTGTCTATGCAGGTCTGCATGTTTTGACAGCTTAAGAGATTATTTTTGATTGCTCCGGGGTCCGCGCACATGGGCGGGACTATTCACTAGATTATGACTATACACAGAGATCCCCTACTACAGAATCATAATTTCTTATTCCCCTGAACCCACAAAATAGTGAAAATAGTGCCTCTAAATCCAGAAGAAAAGAGAATCCACCAGTGGTGTCGGCGCCAGGTTCCCTACAATTCCATAAGTAAACTTCATGTCTCCAACATATGCTCCTGGCTAGAAAACCTGTCTGTTTTAGAGGGTGTTCTCAATTCACACAGAGGGGAGACTCTGCCCACCTCCACCCATCCAAGCTACTGGGAAAACAAACCTGTTGGAGATGACAATGGCATCGTTGAACTCGCTGCGACAGTTCTGACGCAGCGCTGTCCTGCCCCCATTGGTGATCACAGCGTTATTCCCATGCAAGCTGTGAAAACGGAGGTCATTCACGGAAGTGATGGATGAAGGGCTGCTCGGAGAAAGCTGGTTATTCCCTTCTGACAGATCATCAGGCAGAGGAAGCAGATCTAAGGGCACAGTTCAAGACAGAGTCAAAAGGAGAAGAATGAACGGCAATGGGTAGGAGACAGGACAGGAACAGCGAGAAGGACATTTTAAAGAGCTCATAAAACATGTCACATCACTAACCCATGGAAAGACTAGCTCACCCTTGCTTCATTGCTGATAACTTATTGACTTCATTGATAATGTATCTAAAAGCATAAAGAAAACAGGGGAGAGGAGTTGGCCTAACGGCTAGGGCGGTCGACCTCGGACCTGGGGATCTGGGTTCGAGTCTCGGTAACGACGCCAAACATCCTGTGACTCTGGGCAAATCACTTAATTTCCCTATGCCTAACCAAAATTAATGTGTGTCCTCATGTAACGTAACTGGTGCTATGTAAAGCGCTCTGATACCCGATTCGGTTCAAGTTAGCACTATATAAAACTCTGCAAAAAAAAAAAAAATGACGCTGAACATCCTGCGATTCAGGGCCAATCACTTAATCTCCCCGTGCCTGACAAAAATGAATGTGGCCTCATGTAATGGAACTGGTGCTATGTAAAGCGCACCGATACCTGATTCGGTTCAAGTTCGCGCTATATAAAAACTCAGTAAAAAAACAAAAGTCACTACTGAAACCCATGCAAATGCACCATGTCTTTTGTACAGTATAGCTACATGATCCATATTACCTGTTTAAAGCCATACAATTCTGAAGCCCTCCACTGGTTTTATCTATTAAAATAAACATATTAGATTTCCCAAACAGTGGTTTGAAACCATAAAAAATCTTTTTTTACCCTTAGAGTATTTTTTAATAGAAAACATGAAAAATCTTTACTTTTCTGAGATCCTAGTCTGGTCACTGTTTAAGGCTGAATTCGAGATTTTGTGGACTAACACTAACATCGCTCTTCCACCTACCAGAGTCATCCACAATTGTTGCCTGTGCAGCCTGCCCGTAGAGATCCACCACAGCATAGACGTTAGGAGGCACATTCCATGCAGCGGCACCCTGTGCCACGCCGTTCACAAAGAAGTGCACCGTGCCATCTTCCTTACGCACCACTCCAACTGTGTCTCCAGCCTGCTAAGACAGAAAGGAGTATGGGCAGAGGGTCATCTAGGCCTGGTAGTAAAGCAACCTGACAAGGAGACCAGGATCAACAGACCTGGCAAATGCATGCTGGACATGTCTGAATGATTGGAGAGGGTGATTCCCAAGAGGCAGACAGACACACAGGCAGAAAGAAGTTGGATGCACACATTTAGGGTGTCTGGAAAGGGCAAATCTTGGAAACTGAGGGAAACATCAAGAAATGGATAGGAATGGAGTATGTTAGCTGGAGAATTAGGAACCTGTCTGGCGATGCAGACAGAACACATATATACAGATTCAATCAGGGTGAAGGAAACCAAAAGGGCAGAAAAACAAAGCAGGGTAGGAACAGATGGAAAACATGGGTGCAGGAGTGCAGCTACACTAGAAGAAGATGCAGAGTATGGACACACATCTGAGAAAGGTAGGCACGTTGCAGACTACACGAAATCAGCAAAGAGATGGTAGCTTCAGTAGAGGCAAGGTAAGGCACAGCAAGACATGCAGGACGAGACCAGGAGCCTTGGTGATGAGCTGGGGTTGAAGGTGGGGCTGGGACTGACCTTTAATCGGTCAAGGTTATGACCGTACTCGTCCAGGATGGTGGTCCCATTATGCATCACTCCATTGCCGGTCATCATCCAGGTGCCTGAAATACCAAGAACACATGACGGTAAAAGGGGAAGGAGATTAAGCAAATTGGAAGTAATTCATTTTTCGATTCTCTGGACAAATGTTATGGGGCACGGATTACACTTTAAATGCCCTATGGCGTTGCAGAGATGTGGCCTGCGGCACCATCATGGATGGAATTTGATTGAAAAACGTTAAACCTGGGACTAAAGTGAAACAATGGCCAAAATCTGACAAGGCGCACTTAACGGTAACACATAGATCAACATATTGGTGGACTATAGAAAACATAGGAAAATACCATGAACAACGCAGAATACTCATCCTCAGTTATCTATATATTGGAGTCCAAGTGCAACTCCCATGACATTGATTGCTTTGGATGAAAAAGCACCTCTCTAGAGCTGTGACATCATTTATAATCTGGAAAACCAAGCTCACCAAGATCTCTGAAGATGAACCTAGAGAAAGAATCTCTCCTTGCGCTGAGAAAAGGCCCTTCCTTTACGACATTCAGCTACTGCTTCTTCCCAAAGAGTGGACACCTCTACACAAGCTGCTATTTTACAAAACTCCCCCGACAGGATCTCAAATATCCAATCTTGAGAGCAAAAGCCATCCACATAGCACTGGAAAGATTTGTATCACACCATCAGTGTGAACCACAGCAAACAGGCCCTTACCAGAGCGCAGGTTGGTCATTGTGGACGGTAGTTGCAGGTAGGTGGGATTGTGAGTGGTGACGCCTATCTCAATCGATCCCGCCCACTTGTCCACCATCTTGTCAATGCGCACCTGGAAGACCTCATTGTTGCGCAAGGGCCGGTTGCTGAGCACAACACCATGGTTGAAGTCATCTGTGGCACTGTGAAGACAAAGAATGAACAACTAATTCCACATTAACACTACTCTCAAGAATCTTTTAAATCGGTGTCCTCTGCAATGGAATTAGTCTGCACTCCGAGATGATGTCTTAACAACAGGCTAACCATGGGAGTGAAATCCTGGCTATCAGGTTATAAGAAATTAACATTCAGGGATTCAACGAAACACTGAGTGGTCACTCTAGCTCTGTTGTGAACAACAGCCTCATGTGCCAGTTTATCAGCATTCATCACACTATAGAATTAGGCTGGATATTGGAGATAGGATTACCAGTAAGATACTCCTAGGAGAGGGATAAAATACAACACACTGGATTTAGTCTATTATACCACACTGGCTCAATAAATGTGTGAGATACTTACTGCGGCCGTAGGGCTGTCCGGCCCTCATTGATAATGGCTGCCTTCTGACCACAATTGGAGTGGAAGAGGAGTCGCTCCTGCTCTGGTTCGGAGGTTTCAATGGAGCGACGCCCAACATCGGGAGAAAGGGCACGCATGATGGCATTGTTTCTTCGTAGACGGTCGGAGTGGTTGTGATTATGAACAATGGTCACCTTCACCGCCATTCCATAAAGATCCACCACACCGTAGACTACTAATGGTGTCTGGGTGGCTGCCACACCTGGAAGAGAGGAAGGACCTCATATGAGGAATTGGGATTCGCAGAACATGTGGTAGGAAAAAGCCAGGACAGTGAGGAATAGCAACACTGAAAGAAGGGAAATGAGGGCCGGCAGCAGTGCTATTTGAATGGACTTTTGCTTAATTACTGAAGTATTTGCAGATCTGCATCTTCAACTACTGCCATAATATTAGGCTGGATGTCTGACAAAGCTTCCACGGGATTTAGAAATTCAGACCAAATTTTTATTATCTTTAAGTTTGCGGGGTGGGATGTTGGTGCTTCTTTTACTAAACAAAACACTGAAAAATCTGATACTGTCGTTTGAAAGAAATGGCATGATGAACTGGAGTAAAACTCAGTGCTTAAAGCCAGGAAATGTCTGTCCACTCCATTTAATTGTAGTCACCTGTTTTCAAGGTCACTGCACACCATAAAATGTGTATTTCATTTTGCACCTGGTTTGATCTAGGCCATTTCCGAATGACATTCCTAGAACCAAGATTGCAACTGTAAAGTGCTGCCGATCTTGGGATACTGCATCCATTCAGAAACGGATAATGGTGGGACCAATGTCACTACTCAGGACTCCAGACAACAGGAATAAACTGAAATTATTTAATATCCCCATCCAAAACGGTGCATAGTTACGATGGCACACTTATGCTACACAAGCTGCTCTATTGCTCTGTTCAGTTAGAGTAGACTCTTCCACACTACCACCTGTGGTGCTTTACTGCTGCCTAACCAGAAGAGAACCTTGTAGACATATAGAAATATTTGTGGGCATTAAAAGGCTCAAAATGTTTGGTACAAATGAATCAATGTTTCCAAATAAAAATCTATTCTTTGGACTATAAAAACGATTTTACTACTGGTCTTTAAAGCTGGACTGTGTTCCAACACCTTGAAATTCTACCTGGAGCCTGCGCCTGCTGCTCAGTATTAATAACAAAGGACTTCTTCTTTGTAGGATTCTACATTACAAAGACATTTTGATATTCATCCTGGCCAGTCAACTGCAATAATGGAGACCTCTGGTTTTCCTGCTATTTGCCCCATCTGCCCAGGCTTCCTTCATATAGGCTATGGTTTTAGCTCCACCATCCAGGCAGCAGGCAAGGTCTAAGGTTAGGAGTGAAAGGAGGAAAGACAGACCTTGGTCAATGCCATTGATGTAAAAGTGCAGAGCACCATTCGACTTCCTGGTCAGGCCGATATGATCACCCTCCTGCAGACAGAAAGAGAAGGCACTTAAAGGAGTCCGCACAGAAATAACCCAAACCAACTCCAGCAAGAATAGGAAGACAACAGTGACCCTCGGACAATATCTGTAACAGAATACAATAAGTAACAAAGTGGAGGGTGGTAATGAAGAGAAAAGGGAGCGGTATGTGCAAGGCATTGAATACAGGGTGCTGCACTCAGCAAGACGGAGCAGGTTGGGTGGGTGGGGGTGTGACTATTATTTGGTGTTCTTAGAGTACTGTGATCTTAGTTCATAGAGAAATTCTCAAGTGTAAGACCGAGTGAAAAGACACTGGACTGAGCATGGCATTGCTATTTGCTCCTGCAGGAGACACAATCTCACCTGCAGCTCGTCCAGGCTGAACTCACAGTACTCGCGGCGCGTTCCCTTCCCATTGGTCAGGATCCCACAGCCGCTCATCATGATTGTACCTAAAGAGAAGCAAAGAAAATCAGCAAGGCAATGAGGACCAAGGGATAATCAGCTAGCGCCATCTATCAAAAAGAGGTATGCAACAGCTCATGTAAGAGATGTGGTCTAATGGCTACTTTGCAAAAAAATGTTATTAAAAGTTTTTTTTAAGTTAAATGTTTTATTTAGGACATAATATACATAGAATAAAATAGAAAAGCCAGGTAATATTAACTATGTTGAAAAAATTTAAAAAAAGAGAATGCTAGCATTAGGGAGGAGTTCATGCAGTGCAATTAATAGGGATGGTAATGCTAGTAGGTTTGATGATCTAACGCAAGTAACATTACAAGCAAAGGCGGGATGCACAAGGAATGTAGCAGCATTTGGAAGGTCAGTTTAGTGGTATGAGCTGGCATGGCAGGTCTGTACAAGGTGCCTAGTCTCAAGAAGACAGTTCCTCTAAAGATAGTGCATTAGAAATCCAATGTTTTATTGCGAGTTAAGTTGAGTCATCCTTTTGTAGCCGACTTTGTGTTAGTTGAAAGGTGAACACGTACATTACACCAATCACTGACAAACTGTGCACATGTGTTACTGTCTAGTCATAGGTGCTTTTTCAAGAATAATCGAGCAGAGGAAGGATTTGATCCTTTCAGAGGGTTGAGATAATAGAGAATGCAATACCCGGAAGGATATCCAGTCTACACTGCACAGTCTGATTCGTTTTCAAAGGGTTCATTGCCAATAGTTTTGAAAAATAGTTGACTTTGCAGTTTCTCAAGTGAGTATAACGATCAGTGAGATACTGTCCCCTAAAGTCTTTCCATACCAACATTTTTTTTTTTAAGGAAAGCTTAACTATGGACTTTGTATATGCATCAACGTATCTACAAGCACAATTTATTTTGTAAGCAGGCAGGACTATTGCCTGAAATTTGAAGATTCGCTAGAGCGAAGCTGGTGTCATTGTTTTGACCCACTTGTACATGGTCTTGCACAGTTTTAAAATCGGTTTCTCACGGAGTACAACCAAAGTTTTAAGAAAGGCTCAGTCTTATGTGTTGGGGAATGATATTGTAGTGATCTTTACCTTTTTGTTCTGGCAGATTAAAGTGGTATACCTTCTATACCATGTCACTGAATATTTTTTTTCAAATTATTTTTCAAGTTACAGATACTTTTTAGAGCCTTTATGCTGTGCAGGTACACTGCAGCAAAGTCTCTTTTGCCGCATAACAGTATTAATTTGATGTTTTTACAGTAGTTTGACTGATTTTAAATCCATTATAATAAGAATGGAAATCAAATTTCCACCAGCTTAATTCTTCAGGGCTTGGAAGTTTCAAGTTCAGTGTCTATTGCAAGGCTACCAAACTATTGACAACATACTTTTACTATTATGCAGTTTTTAGCCTGAACCTAAATGGCAGAAACTCTTATTATTCGAATAAAGTCGACCAGAATATTCCTTCACAACATGTCTGCTTTTGCTGAATCTTTATGTGGTTGACAATTATTAATATGCATCACAAGGATTAATGCTCACAAGCTTGGTCAGTGTTGATGCCTTAAATGATGTATTAAGGGTGCTCACCTTGCATGAGGGCAACAACACTGAAAAGCAGGCCTGTAAATTAATGAGAATATGTATGTGCAAAACTGTCACAACTGTTGCTCCAGCTACAGTGACCCACATTTTTGTTGTGTTTGCAGCAATTTGTCATAGCCCCTTGTAAGACTTCAAATCAATGTTGCAGAAAAAGTGGAAGTAATCAGGGAGAAGGTGGGGGCAGGGGGAGGTTTAAAAAAGCTGTGCAGGACAGCAAGATGAGAGTGATGCAATAGACAAGATGGGGATGTAGAGCAACACAAAAGAAGTGGCTTGGGATGTAAAGAGGAAAGAGCAAGCACACACATGCAGACTGCAGACAGAACACACATGCAGACTGCATAACGCAAAAGAAAATAAGTAGTCCCCTGAATGTAAGATGTGGAAGGATACAAGTCATCCAATCAAAAGGATGGCATAGAAGCAACACTCCAGGAGAGGCACATACACGTGAAAAGGAAGGAAATGAATTGAAGAAGAAGCAAGCAATTGAGATTGACAAGACAACCTAACAATGATAAGCAAAGGGCTGACCCAAGGCCCACTCTAAAACATTAGTATTGTAAAGAATAGGTCTTTATCCAACTAAAGTTGTCTATAGGCGAGAGATAACAAGGTATAATAAACTGACCCTCATTAATGAAGGGACAGAGAGGCAAACTGGTTACTGGGTGTTATGCGCTCTGTGGAACACTGATATTATGTCATTCTGGTCTGCAGGTATGCAGTGATATTATATGACTCTGCAACAAATTGAATTAAATAATATTATAATGGAAAGTAAGGAATTTTAAACTATTTGATTAGGGAGCATGATGAACAATGTTTGGAATATATATTTTATTTACCGTAGTATCTTTTAAGGTGATATGCTCAATATTATTATGATAATTCTTACTTCCCTATATACCCTTTCATAAGAGCAACAGATGAGAATAATTATAAAACAGCAAGGTGTGGGTACTGATTCCCGGAGTTGAGGGAGGGCTTGTGCTATGTTCACTGTAAGCACAAGAGATTATCCAACAGGTATGTAGATTCTAGGCACTTCTGTGTATGTACAACTCATAAAGAGAGTTGAGAAATACGTGTCCATTTTCCTTTTGCCTGAAAAAGGTGCAGTTTACATAGGGGCGATGGGAATCTATCAGGTGTGACCCCCAGAAAGTGGATAACCACAATACTATGGACCTGGAAAACAACAGCACTTTGTTATGGTGGGCTAAATACACACCTTGTGAAGTAAAACATCCTTTGTGAAAGCCTTTTAAAAAAGAAATTAGCATAACAGATCAAGAGACGCAGAAAAATCCTGTAATCTGCTGTTTGCAGTCAGAAGAATCGTCATAGATAGCTTTTTCGTGCACCATGCACCACTTATTAACATTAGGAGCCAATGAGGGTAACTCAGTTTTTTGCTACAATTAAACCCAGGGCTCAACCTGTTCCCAAAGCACTCCTGAAGTTACCATCATTTCAACATGATACTGCATGCAGCACACTCCTAAAGTATGAAAAACATCAGCCTAGTGAGTGAGCACATCAAACACAGGTCGCTGACTCAACCAGACCCACAGTTTAAACCTATGGCGAGTGTGAGACATTGGTTGTTGTTTGACTGGGGAGTGAGCCATGGTCAAGAAACAGCCACTTCTGATGTAGGAGTATATTTAAAAGTGTGTTCTTTCAAGAAATACCGAAAATAAAGAACAAACTTTTAAACATACTCATACATTTTTCTGTGGTATCTTGACCAACATATTGGATATCTACAAAACTTGGATTGTATTTATCGATCATGATTCTTCTACTGGTTTTACTTATGTGCCTTCCAAGTATTGTGCCAAGCATTTTCTTGTGGTATTTTGTCCAAAAGATTAGATCTTTATGCAAGTTGAATTGATTCGACTGATCAGGACTCTTATGCTAGAATTATTTTTGTGCATTTCTAATATTTTGTTATGACTGTGCAACGATTTCTATGGATGGATTTATACAGAGTGCTACTCCCATATCATTTTGTAGACCAGCAAACTGGCCTTTGGAGTCACTTCTTGTAGTCCTGGGTGCAGGTTAAGATGCCGGGCTATACAACGGGGCTGGCCTCTGAGGGTTCAAGGTAGGCTCAGAGTGCACAGCAGTTTACAGAAGCAGCCAGTCCTCTGAAAGTCCTTCTGCAGATCCAGCAGTAGACTAAAGAGTGGGTCTGAAGGTGCTATTTTTATACTTTGGGGCCCTTCTTCTCTAAGGTGGGAGAAGCTTCTGGAAAGGTTTTTTAAAGTGCATGGAATTTCCTGACTCCTTTGTCCATGCTCCAAGCTGACTGCAGTAACAAAACAGTGCTGTTAGGCCCTTTATGTGAAGGCAGAGCACATGTTATTCAGGTGTAAGTGAGGCTGTGCTCAGCTCCACCCCCATTCTGCGAGTAGATGGCCTACTGAGGCACACCTAACCCCTCTAATGGGAATGTCTGAGAGGAATTAACAAATTCTGTCAGCTACACCCAGTCACGTGACCTAAGACAGGCTGCAGGCACAAAGGGCTAAAGGCAGGAAAATTACAACTTTCTATAAGAGGCATTTTCAAAATTGTTGTGAAAATCAGACTTTACCATTTATTTATCATAGGTACCATAACCTGAATTGTCTACCTGCTCCCAACTAGGAATTACAGCTTATTAAATGTAATAAGTAATCCCACATGTTACCCAATAGGAGGGGTAGGTACACAGCACCATGCTCTATGGGCTACCTAGGGCCTTTCTTAGGGGTGACATATGTAATAAGAGGGGTGTTTAAGGCTTGCAAGGGGGTTTAAATGCCAAATCGACATAGCAGTGTGACACTGCATTCAGGCTGCAATGGTAGGTCTGGGATGTGCTTTAGAGTGCTACATAAGTGGGTGAAACAATACGTGCTGCAGGCCCACTGGTAGCAGTTAATTTACAGCCCTGGGTATATGATATATCGCTCTACAAGGGACTTATAAGTAAAATAAATATGCTAATTAAGTATATGCCAATCAAACCATGTTTGGGGGAGCACTTTAGAGTGGTAAAAAGCACAGAGCCCTAAGACCCATAAAAACGAATTTCAACACAAATTGGAAGTAACTAGGCAAAACGTTTGTGGGGAAGATCCCCTTCCCTGCCCCCACCCCACTCCAGGCTGACAGGTCTAACAGTTACAGACTATGTAAAATCCTGAGTTGTTTAACCCTCCACCACCCAACTGTCAGTCATATTGCTTATAGTAGTGGTATAAATGCATTATATAGACTTTTCTGTTATTTTTTCCTATCAAATCCTTGCTTCTAGGAAGAATGAACTGACATGCAAATCATAGCGAGTGGGGATTTGATAATCAAATTCAGGGAATCAGAACAAGAAAACCAAAGCCATTGCCCTCAGACGGCACAGAGAAAGAAGTAGCAAAATGATCTCAATATTAGAGGATAATTTACGTATCTGAGGTTACCCAAGGGAGGGGTCTTTCTTCCTGTAAAATTCTGAATTCAATTCCTTTAACTGCAGAAATCTTGAGACCAGACAGAAATGCTACACGCTAAACAATTCTAGAGAGTGGAACAGTTCTTTGACGTCGGAGCAGAAGACTCGGACTGCACCATTGCACCTGTGCATCTGAGCAATCAGGTCATTAGTATGCTGGGAGAAAATGCATAGAGCTCTTGGATATGAAAAAGTGTTTGCTCATTTCGTCTCCCACCGAACAAGGGTGACTGTAGCCATGGATCCTATTCCAGTAAATAGGCTTGCTCTTGCATCCTTCATGATTTTTAACCACAGACAGAGTGCACATTCGACAACCACAAACTGGGCATTTATGAACTCTCATGGATAGCACATCCTAGCAGCACACAGTATGATTTTTATTTTTATTTTAGCTGTTTTATATCGCGCTCAAATACTACCAGAGTGTCCTGGCGCGTAAGAAGAAACAAGCATGTGGCCAGAGGGAGAGAAGAGAACAGAAATTAATAAGCCATTCTGAAAAGATATGTTTTAAGTGCCTTTTTAAATATCACAAAATTTTCAGTTAATCTCAGGGAGAGAGGGAGGATATTCCAAGTCCTGGCCGCGGTGACAGCAAGTGATTGGCCTCCCAAACGAGCTCGCTGAAATCGAGGTACTCTTAAGAAATTACAATCTGCAGAACGCAGAGCCCTAGTAGGGACATAGCGGGAAAATCTGTCTCTCAAATAAGAAGGACCAAGGTCATGAACTGCTTTAAAAGCTATAGTAAGAATTTTAAAGGTAATCCTCTGTGCTACTGGCAGCCAATGTAGTTCCTTCATGTGAGCCCGAGGACTTTCTCTATATGGCACATTGCACAGTAGGCGAACAGTCGCATTTTGGATGATCTGGAGCTTTGAGACCAAAAAAGCCGGAGATCCACACAACAGAGAGTTGGCATAATCGAGTCGTGATAGAATAAGGGCTCTTGCGACCGACTCTCTTGCTGAAGAAGGTAGATAAGGAAAAATCTTCCTCATGGCCTTTAGGGACCCGAAGCACAGGGACCCGAGAGCAGGAAACTACAAATTAAGACTGGAAGCTTGGTGAACTAGATGGAAACTTGAAGATGGAAAAAAATATTGAATAACGCTCTACTTCACTGTGGTTAAACTCAGACTCAAATGGAAAGTCAAGCCCCCCCCTACACATTTACCAGTACTTTTACTCTTTTAAACACTTTCAATAGATAACAAACATCAAGAATGAATATTAAAACCTTGAGCTAGTTCAGAACAGAGGTTTACGTATGCCGATGAAAATTATTACACTTGCTCAAAAATGATCCCGGAAATCCATACAGAGAAAGAGCAAACACTAGCCTGAAAAGGTAGTTACATTTACTTGCAGAGCCATGTACTAGAAATGCACAAAAAATTGAACACCCAAGTTTCTGACAAAAGAACAAATTACTTACTTTTGTTAAACCTCTGCCTGATAGATTCTCTTTCTAACTGAAGATTCCTCACCTTTGAATATCCCCTGGCACCAGATTGGGAGGGGTTGGGGGTGTTCGAGCAAACTATCCTGCAAAACCGAGAGAGTGGAGTGACCTACCCACTGGACCAGACATTCAAGACAGTAGTCCTTTAAAGAATATATAAACGGTCCCCATTTTGGAACCTAGCAGATGTCTAGAACAAGCAAACCTTCACACCAAAGCCATTGTAGCAGCCTTAGTGGAGTTAACCCGCAGGCCTTCAAGGAGCGGTTTTTGGGAAAGCGCATAGCAGATTGTATGCAGATGACTATCCAGCTTGACAGGGTGCTCCTTTGCACCACTCTGCCCTTCTTTAGCCAAGTAAATCCCTCAAAGAGCTGGTCATCCAAGCCATGGAACTTTTTGTGGTCAATGTAAAAGCTCAGCAACCAATTAGAGTCAAGAAATTGGATTCTCACTTCCTCTTTTGAGCGAAGCTGTGGGGCAAAAAACGCTAAAAGAGTGATCGACTGGCCAACATGGAAGAGGGACACAAACCTTTGGGGGAAAAAGGCACTGATATCAATTTGTCTTGAAAGAAGGTAGTATGAGGCACAGTTACACCGACAGCACCTACACTTCGCTCACTGGGCGTGCATATATAATTTCAATGAAGAAGATGGTTTTTAGTGCTAAGAGACTTAAACAACTGTGCATAAACTCAAAGGGTGTGCACGAAAACCATCAAAACCAAGTTTAGGTACAAACAGTTTTTGTTGGTGGGGTGGGGGTAGGTGGAGCACTAGGGTCGGACGACATTGGGTTAACACGTATCTCAAACGTTTTAAAAACAGTTGGGCAGATAAACACAGAAAGACTAAAAAGGCCAACGAGTTACCTTTTGTTGTGCCCACCAAGACCTTGTAGAGCAAATGAAAAGAAAAGCACAAAAATAAAGAACAGTAGAAAGTTTGGCTTGTAACACCTCAGGGTTACAAACACCACACCAAGAATCAAACTTCATCGTAGGATGACATCAACCACCTTGGTTGGCAATTCAAAAACACTTAATTGCCACTGTTGCGTCTCCTTGTATGAAGGTGTAGGTTTGGGAGACTCGGATGCAGGACCCTGTTCTGTTGCCTAAGCATGTCGTCCTCCTGAAGTGGACCTTGGAGGACAAACACTCAGGCCCAAGAACTCTGGGTATCGCACCCTCCTGGCCCAGTTCGGGGCGATGAGACTAACTGGAGCCTGGTCTGTCCTGATCTTCCTCAGAATTCTAGGCAGAAAAGGAAGCAGTGGAAAAGCATAGAGTAATCCGGCCTTCCATTCTAGCTGGAATGAGTCTCTCCGAACCAGTACCTTGGAGGAAAATCAATGTTCAGAACTGCTGCCACTGCACGTTATCGACGGTGGGAAACAGATTTAGCCAGGGCGTAACCCATCAATCAAAGACACCCTAAGCCATTTGGGGATGCAGTTTTCTCTCTTTGGCTGCTAGGCAACACCTAGTGACTTCATCTGCTCTGACATTCAGGTGTCTCGCTAGGTGGCTGGAGGCCAATAAGAGGTGCTGCTGGCCCACCCACCAACATAGACATAGTGCATCCTTGTACAATATAAAGAACATCACCCACCCTGCCTGCTACACCACCACAAGCCTCCCTTTGGTAAAAAGCAGGAATGCTTTAACGGCCTGCTGGTTTGCCCGAAGCACCATAAGACTGATATGGAGTTGGCTCTGCACCAGTGACCAGAGGCCTCTGCTCTATACTTCTCCCAGATACCACAACCCGAACCAGCAGTGATGCGCCTGTCACCACTGTGAACTTTGGGTTTGGAAGGGAGAGTGGACTATCCAAGTCAGATTGCCACCTGCCGGCCACCACTGCAGACCCTGCACCATATTCTTCAAGATCTGTAGAGTCAGAGCGGCAGCCTTAATACTGTGCTCTCTGGGTTCTGAGGCCCTCTGCTATGACTGGCATATGCCACATGGGGATGGGAATGAGGAGGATACACAAGGTCAGGAGACCAAAAATCATCAGCCGTCCTCACCGAAACCCAGGGTGGATCCCAAAATATTAGGCTCATATCCTGAATGTCAAGGACTAGCTGCAGTGGATGAAAATGCTTTGAATGTCCCTGTTGACAACTGCCTGATGTATAGAATCCTCTGAGTGGGGCTCAAGTGGGACTTAGATTTGTTGCTGGTGAAAACTAATGTTGTAAGAGATTCAGTCATTGTCCAGAGATGTGGCGAGCCAGCCTACAGCAGCCAGTTGTTGAGGTATGCGGAATATGCGTACTCACAACCTCAGAATATGGGCTATGACCACCAACATCACTTTTGTGGAACACCGGAGGGGCAGAGGTAAGGCCGAAGGGGAGTACACGAAATTCAAAGTGTTGCTGGGCCTACCTTGCACCACAGGTAATGCAGCATGGGTATATGGAAGTGTACGTCTTGCAAGTCCAAAGACACCATCCAGTCACCTGCATCCAGAGTTGATGGGTTCTGGGTCAGAGTAAGCTCTCTGAGAAGTTGCACAACTAGCATCTGCCCCCTTTCTCAGAATCCAGTATCTGCCCGATGCCACTCTTGGACAGCAGAAGATGGACCTCCAGTATCAGGATAGCAAAGTGCTCCTCCGAAAATTGTACTTGTGGTGAGGAGAAAAATTGGGTTTTGATGAAGGTTTGGGCACAGCCCCTTTGAATAATTTGCAAGACCCAGCTGTCTGACATGACGGCTCTCCAACTAGAGAGGAATGCTTCATTCTTTCTCCTATACACCAAGATGAGCCAGAGAAGGCAAACTAAATGGTTTTGTAGCTGCTACAACAAGAAATGAAGCATTTGAGGATCATTTCCCCCAACAGGATTAAACAGTTTTTACTGGTGCCATGTCTGTGGCCGCAAAAGAACTAGGTCAGCTGTTGCAGTACAAACAGGAAGAGCTGGTTAGCCTGTAAGCTAGATCCCTGCAACAGTCTCTAGCATTTTATATTGGTGTGGAAAGTATTTAGCTTGTGTCAATAACCCCATTGTTCTTGCTATGGTGTGTTTGCCCTTAAATAATTCCAGCACCTAATCAGCCTTTTGTCCTGAGAGTCTAGGGCCAAAAGTAATGCCCATTACAGCCCCCTGCATGTCTGCCGAAAATCCAGTTGATATGATCCACATGTGCCTTCTGAGCAGAACATATGTCACAACAGCTCTTCCGACACAGTCTACAATGTCCAGGCCGGCAATGAACACATATTTGGGTGCATGAAGACCATCCGGTACTGTTTGGGCAAATGAGGTCCGGAAGTCCTCCGGAATGGCCAACAAGCTGTTGCTGGCCACTTTCCATAATGTGTGGGTGCACCTAAACAAAATACAAAATGCATCGATATATCTAAGAGCAAGACAAGCCGAATAAAACATGCCGTTTCCCGAAACATTAAGTTTTTTTAGAAACCCTTACCAGAGGATCGGTCGATAAGGAATTCACATTGACCTTGCATACTGAAGCTGTGGAATATCTGGTTAGGGAGTCCGGGTCCCCAGGTACCAGACTATGTTGCCCAGCCACGGCACAACTGACCAGAAAACAAGGGCACGTTTTGGACCATGTAGTCACAAGAGATCAGTAAGGGCTTCATTAAAAGGCATTAATGGGTCCAATGAGGCTAGCCCTGGTTGAATCATTTGAGTTCAATACATTTGTTTTAGTTTTGAAATTGGTTTACTGCAATTCTAGTATTTCAACTGCCCTCTGAACCACCACTTTATTTATTTATTCATTTCTAAAGCGCCTGGTTACGCCAACCGGAGCGTCCCCGCGCTAATTGGACTAGTTACTAGAAACTTGATGCACGCACCTCCCAGAACTTACATGAGGATGGTGAGCCTGTCTTTATTTGAATCACAGTACAGAGGAGTAGAGCACGGTTTTCAGTTTTTTCCTAAATGTGGTTTCACATTGTTCCACTATTAGAGTTTCAGGGAGCTTATTCCACAATTGTGCCACCATGTATCTAAAGGACCTTGTCCCCATTCTAGTGGTCCGTATTCTAGGGATTTTTACCAGTGCCCTTCCTTCTGATCGCAACTTGCGGCATGGGATGTAGTGTACTATTAAAGGGTGCAGGTATTGTGGTCCTTTTTTCGCAAGAATTTTATGGCAGTAACACAGTGCCTTAAATTGTACTCTTTTTTTCTACCGGCAGCCAGTGTAAGTCCTTTAAAGCTTTTTTTGCAGATGCTCTTTTAGGGAGACTCAGTACCAGCCGAGCTGCCGCATTTTGTACTACCTGTAGCTTGGTTAGCCCCTTTTTTGGCGCTCCCAGGTATAGTACATTCCCATGATCTAATTGGGGGGTTACCAGGGCATGCACTATGGTTTTCCTAGTGCTGGATGGAAGTAGGTGCAGTATTTTCCTCAACGTTTTTAGGGTACCGAAGCATTTACCCACTACCTTCCGTATCTGGGCATCAAAAGATAGTTCAGTGTCTAGCCAGACACACACATTTTTAACCGCTGATTTTGGAGTGGGTATGGGACCCCGTACTCCTGGCCACCACGCAGAGGACTGCAAATATAAATGAAGCATTTTCATCTAATTGGTGGCCCAAGAGGCGAGTGCACTTCTGTGTCAGGAAACATGCCTATCCTACTGGCATTTTGCAAGTGAATACAATGCACCATCAGCATAATTAGGAGGCAACAATCTGTCAAATTCCACATCTCCTCAGTATCCTGAGGTGTATTTGGCGACTCTTGTGCTTCTTCTGAATTGGAGCTCACAATAGTGTGAATCCACTGCTGGTACTGGCATGGAGGCAGTCTTGAATTGGAATCCAGATGCTATTCACTGGTTTCTCTTTCACAATTTCATAGGGTAACAGACCTGTAACTAGCCAATGTCTGTTCGTGGTCAGAGATCGCCATCAGATCACTGATCGGAATAGTCAACGTGTGTCAGTATGGAAGGAACCGGCGTGGATCTTGGCACTGGAGAACAAGCAAGGACCATAGACAGGAGGCAGATCCCTCGGAGAATCGGAGCTCCGTGGCAGCCCCGCAACCATCATCAGCCTCACACTCTCTACTGAGTACTAAGTGCAGGAGTCTTAGGAGCCCCAGGCGACTTAAGGAAGCGGCCTGCTAGGTCAGGGTGCAGCCTGCAGGTCGGCTCGGTGTGCCCGACTCACTCGGAGCTGCGTGAGGGAGGGGCAGGGGAGTGCAGCACTCCCCTGGTGCACGAGCAGAGCTGAGCTCACGGGTTGCAGTACCAGCAAGGGGGCAGTGATACCCACCGTCCATACAGACTTGCCTGCCTACCTACTCGGATTGGCACTGGTACAGTAAGGATTGCACTCTTCTTCCCACCATTAATAAAGCCTGGGCCTGCCACAGACTAGCAGTAGACCGGCAGCAGAACCAGCATAGGCACTCCTGCCACACCCCCTCACTAGTTCTTCCACGGCGGCCATAAGTCTCCAATAGGCGAGTGGTGGGTACTGTTACAGCTTCTCCAGCTCTTACCCAACAGTAGTGCAGGGCCAGCTAGAGGTATAAGGTGCAAGTCACCTAGGAGGAAGAAGGATTGTCATTTCTTGGCAATCTGGCCCTGGAAAAGGCACCACAGGACTAGTTCCACCTTATAAGGTTCCAAGGGGACAACAAGGACCTGTGTGGGTGCCATCCAAGCACAGGCATCCAAGCAACACACCTCCTTCCGAACACTAGGAATTTGGAAAACCCCAGTAAGATTACACCCAAGTCAGTCAAGGCAGACCGCCCCCAACTGATAAAAATTGAAGTACATCAGTGGAGAGAAAAGGACAGCGAGGCCAAAGTTGCCAACGACTCTACTATATCCACCCCACGACTAGATCAAACCATGACACCAGGAAAAAAATGTTAGGCTAATTCCCCAGAAACTGACGAACTCACCAACTCCTTCCTACAAAAACTAGAACTGACAATCGAAAGAACTTTGGAGCTAACCCGAATGATTTTCGGAAAGAACGCAGAATCGAAGGACCACCGCACCAAGGGACAGAGCCCAATGGGCCAAGAGCTTCCCAAAGAAGATCCACATAGGAGAAGTACAAAACACAATAGCCAGGGTCTTGATTTGGCAGTCCAAATCGATTTACTGCAATCAATCACACATCGCTTAGTGAACCAGGGCGAAAAGCTGGCACAGCTGGAGGCAACAATTCATAACCACCAGGCCACCCTGGCTCGCACGTGCTCATGTGCCGACATCATAGAAAAGTGGGCCGAGTTACCGGAGGTATTGAAAGACATGCTTGAGCTCGGCAAGGGGGAGTCACCAACACAAACTCAAGCTTCCTCTAGACCAATAGCTGGGAAAAAAATCGTACTCCGCCTTCTTTAAAAATACCTTCCTAACAATCAGCCCTGTAAACAAGGAAACCAAGGAAAGGTACAGCAGCACGAACAGCGCAATAACCCAAAGAAGCGGGATAGTCGGGGGAAGACCCCGTCATCACACAAAGACAAGACCCACAAGAAGACGCAGCACCAGATGAACCCATTGAAAGGGAAACAGGGGCGGAAGCCCCACTGTCAAGGAAGGCCAAGAAAAAGCTGAAAAAAACACTCAAGAAATTGAAAATTTAAAGAAGATCAATCATGCCTGCAATGCTTAATAGCGGTAGCTTGGAAGATAAAAGCAATCAAAGACCTCTCTTTCCCATCTTCAGTTTCAAACAGTAAAACAAGACACAGACAACAATGGAACAAAACGCCAAGAAGCCGAGGCCTGCTTGCAACAGAGCAAGCATCAGGAGGGCCCCCAACCAACAGGGCCAAAACCGAACCCGGGTCAGGCAGAGCCAGCAGGGCCTACCCCATCAAAGGAGGATACCTGCACAAAAACAAGGGCTCTGGAACCTCAGATCCGAGCCCTCAAACGGTAAGGAGGTGCAAAATACACTCCCTCAGAGTGAGCAGTGAACAAAAGATAGCTTGGCTGGAACATCAAAAGGGGCAGTAGGCAAACCACAGGATGGAGCCCATAACGCCCTCCCAACTCCGGGCCTTCACAGCCTCACCCAGGGGGAGGACAGATGCCCACCGAACACAACTAAGTTCAACAAAAATAATGCAACCCAGAAGGTGGTGCTCACCACTAGGTACACAGTCAAAGGCTCGTAGGACATCCTGAATAGGTCCAACATTCTACGGCTATTAAGACATATCACCACGCTGACACAGATTGGATCGGAAAACCTAGAGTGGATAAAATTTAGAAGGTTGGCAGCGATACCCACGGAGATGCCACCTTAGTGGGATTCAGCCACCAGCGAATCCAACATGCGGTCCCTGGTGAAGTTCAACAACTACCAAGGACTGCCACTTGACCACTTGGCAGGAGAGGTCCTTCACTCTGATTTTGCACGAGATACTGCTGGATACGGTCTTGACTGCTGTCAGCACACTAAGAAGAGCTGAGTTCAGGAGAAGGACGCTGCTGCAGCATGTGTTTTCTTTTTGCAGGGAACACTGACTTTGCGTCTCTTTGAGAACCACAGCTTTTGCTGTCAACAAGGTATGCGGTGCGTTGCTTCTCCTTTAAAAGTCTACATTGTAAGTTCTACTTTCCATGCTCTCCTAATGTCGCAAATAGGAGTAGGTTTTTAGGGTGTAAGGTTTTAAATGACATTTTAGCTAGGTTAGAAATGGTAGTGGTATTTTCGTTGTTTACAATGTGCCTGTTTGCTATTTTTATGATGTTGTGGGTGGTTCTTTTAGATGTACTGAGAAAAAAGTTCGCCCTGTTGCAATAAATGCTTTTAGTTAATAGTGTCTATTCTTCGTAGTTCAATTTGTATGCGTGATATTCAAAAGAGTGAAATAGGTCTGTTTCCTATACCATGGTGCCCCAGACACCGGTTCAAGGATTGTTATTAACCTAAAAGCAATGACTGTAATTCAACTATGTATTGGGTGGGGTTCTGTGAGGCTACAAAAACCTATCTTTCACATTCAGTGCTTGTGCCTTGAACCAAGTTCACCTGTAGCGCCTGTGGGTGGGAAAGCAAACCTTATAGAACTATACCAGTCGTAGTTTACACAACATGGCAACCTTCCTCCAGCTGCCCTTCGCATATAAAGCTCTGAGATCACTTGTAATGCTCCTTCAAGTGTCTGCGCCCAGATGCAAATTCCATGCAATTATATTGGTCCGTGTAATGCTCTTAAACCTGCTATACCTCTGGATTTCTACTACAGTAAATTATATAACCCTGAGGAAAGCACTATGTGCAGGTGCTAGTGTTCCCTTACTTGCAAAAAACGAAAGAGCATGGAAACAGTTTAATATCAATAAAGTACTTTATAACAGTTAAATGGAACAACATGAAAAGAGAGTGAGAAAGGAAGGCCAATTAAAGGTGGCATTTAAGAGCCATACTGGGCATCAGCAGTACATAACTGTACTAGAACGTTGATGCATTAAGAAGGGTTACTGAAGCACAGGGGAGTAGAAAACAAACAAAACAAAAATAAATAAGACTTTACCTGTAAATCATATCAATCTTGTAGTGCTAGTAATAGATTACTATTTCCTCATTTAGTGCTGCTCTTAACAACCTCAGAAAGTTCTTAGAGCATTATCTGATTTGTACAAACAAAACCCACGAAGGAATGCAGGTACATGGAAGAAGCGCTATTAAACAGTGAGAAGCTCTACGTATTCAGGGGTACATGCAAAACCTTATTGAACACTAGGGTGTATCAATGTTACCTGAACGCAGATTGGTCATAGTAGCAGGATATTCCAAATTGTTAGGGTTGTGCGTTGTCACACCAATCTCGATAGACCCTGACCATTTGTCTACCAGCTTATCAATCCGAATCTAAGAGAACATAAAGAAGAGCATTTAAGGAGAACTGATTTCCTGCATAGAGCATCTTTAAGTGGGCCAGAAACTAGACATGGGCTCTGCAACTCCCTTACTTCAAACATTTCGTTATCTCGCAATGGGCGGTTAGTCATCACCACTCCGTTGTTGAATTCATCCAGGGGTCGGCGCCGCTCTGCAGTTTTGTTGTTGTTGCTGAGTTTGATGAGGGTGCCACACTTCTCATGAAAGAGAAGAGCATCATTGGAAGTCATGGATGGGGTGCAGGCAGCACTCGTCTCTGTCGGGCTCCCGAGGCTGACGTTCAACAGGCTGCCATTGTAGGCCGACAATATGGCATTGCTCACCACTTCAGAGAGTTCCATACTGGAGAATCCTGAAAGGGCACCAACAGATGTTAGACATGCAGCAGGGTGAAACACTGATTGATGTCTGAAAGTTCACCGATTTCATGATATAAGATTCAACACTGAGATTCTACTCCAATTCCAGATAAGAAAGATATCAATAGAACATGACACTTATCTCACTCTGTCTATGTATTGTCAGTCACCGATTGATGTCTAAATGTTCACCGTTTTCATGATATCAGATTTAACGCTAAGATTCTACTACAATTCCAGATAAGAAAGAAATCAATAGAACAAGACACTTATCTCACCCAGTCTATACATTCTCAGTCAGTCTCATCCCTGTCATGCTCCAGCTGTTTTCACAAGGTTCAATGTCCTCCATTTGTACACATTTTGAATCTATAAGACAGCAGTGGGACAGGATGCACTCACCCACACTACCATAAGAAAGGTGATGAAACTAAAAGCCATTTCAGCGCTTGCTTCACCCCTGGTCTCCCTGCCGGGAGGGGTTCAAAATGGTTAGAGGTACTCAGGCTCTAAGCATCCTGTCCCCTATAGAAGAACTGCATTCAGCAATCTGTCCAGTTGGAGGTGGGGGTTATTCCTTTATTTGCTGTGCATTATATCTACTTTTTGAAAGATTTATTAAGCCATCTGTTTACTAGAGATAAACATATCAAATACCAAAACCCATGATCAGAAAGTGAAGGCCCTAGAGATTTGAATGGATGCAATGGCAAGATAACATTACTACATCACACAATAGTGGTCACTGCTATTCACAACGTTTTGCAAGGGCTATGGGTAAATCAGAGGGGCTGGTTTAGAGGGCAAGAGCACAGATTGTTTGCCACTCACACATTCAATCAGCACTATGGAATTCAATGCTTTGTCCCACAGAGCAGGCTGGACACCACCCCCTCATTCCTCAGGAACAGCGTCATGCCACAGTCATGCCAAATTTTCAGCATAATCATGTATTATATATTTCCACACACAAAATGTAAATACAACTCTCTTAAATGGCTTAATCATATAATTTTACATGGAGATGGTCTTCTTGGATTTAAGTAGACAGCTGTTTTAATTGTTGACTTTTCACATTTGGGACAGGGAGGAGAAGCCATGTTATGAAGGACTCACCCATTACTCCTCTGTCCCTGCGCAGAAAGCAAGGGCAACTTTGATTTGATTTAGGATTTATATAGTGCCTGAATCACCCCCCGAAGGGTATCTCCGCGCTCGCAAACTGCTTAGTCGGTCAGCAACAGGGGTGTGAGTTAAAACAGTGTAGTCTTCATAAGCCTAGGGAACTGCAGGTGATCAGAGCATTAAGTTTGTTCCAGAAGGTAGTGGCTAAATGGAAGAAGGCTTTCCCGCCTTGTCGAGCTTTTTTACAGCGTGGGACCACAAGTAGGGATTTGGTCCCTGTAGTGTCCTGGAAGGCTGATATTTTTTTTATTTCTCTGCCAGATAACTGGGGCATTTACCATTTAGGGCTTTATGCACAATGCAGCAGATCTTTAAGCGGATTCGCTTCCGCACTGGCAGCCAATGCAGTCTCTGCTAAAGGGGAAGGGAAGGGGTAAGAGCAGGAGCATTGGATACCAGTTGGGCATTGGTGTTTTGGACCACTTGCAATTTGTTCAAAGATGCTTCGCTGGCTGAAATCAGCAACGCATTGCAGTAGTCTAATCGACTTAGTACTAGTGCCTGAATCAGGGTTTTCCGAATGGACAAGGGGAGAAAGGGAAATATTCTTTGCAAGAGACCTAGAGCATGGAAGCAGGCGCCAATGGTGGTAGAAGCCTGCTCCTTCATAATTAATTTCTGGTCCAGGCAGACCCTTAAGTTTTGACCAGTCTTGGGTTCCGGTGCAGGTCCCAATTCCGTTGGCCACCAGCTCAGGGACCATCTCGAGGGAGCATCACCAAACAGGACAATTTCCGTTTTCCCGCGTTGAGCTGGAGGAAATTTTGCCTCATCCAGCTGGCGATTGCTTTCATACCTTCTGAAAAGATGGATTGAGCAGTAGGGTCATGTTTATCAAAAGACAGCAGGAGCGGAGTATCATCCGCATAGGAGATGGGTATAAAACCCAGCTTACTAAGTAAACCTGTGAAAGGAGCAACATAGATGTATTTGGTGGAGGGGGGGGGGGGGCACACATACCATAAAATTATAAATGGGTATAAAATGAATGAGGAGGATGCTTTTCACCTCGGGGTTCTAAGTGACATCACAGACAACTTGAGCTTCGCTGTCGTCTATTTAATGCTACTCAGAACCCCTCGGTTAAAAACATGCCTGTTATTTACTATTATCCATCTAGAAGTCTACATGGTATGTATGGATCCGACAGAGCGCCACTAGAATGAATACATGGATTCAAATCCAGTTACCTCCTACTGTGACTTAGGAACAGCTTTTAAAAAAGGAATTCTAGGATGTTCCGACATGATGCTCTGACAGGCCTCTTAAGAGCAGTGCTGGAGAGCAAGGAGCACAGGTTCTGTAGGAGAGGTAAAGGGAAGGTGCAGGCAGTGGTGGGGGGAAGAGGGTGGCAGGAGGACAGGTATTTTTTTAGGTTGAGCCTGGGCAGCGCATGCGCTGCTGCGAGGCATCCAGTAGTGGAGTATGGCTTTGAAGCCCAGCCCACTCTCCGCCCACATTTTTAATTGGCTTGTGTCATTGTCCTTTGTAAACGCTGGCTTCCGAGTCATTATTAGGCTTGTTAGTCCCTCCTTGTCTGCATTTATCTTCCATAAGAACTTTACCGTTTACTGGTGTTCTTACAATGGTCTGCTTTATAAGTCAGTGAGCACTAATTTATTATTCGGCTATTCCACCCACTACCTCGCAGCACCCCACCTGCTTCTATTTTAATTCTTACTAATGGCGGCCCGTTTTAACTATAGCGGACGCGTTTTTTTTAATTTATTTTATCCGTGCGGTCCGCATTTTGCAACCACGCTTACTAATTTATTTTGTTTTACTAGCACCCATGCAGTGCTTTCACATTCATAGAGGTCGCGCCACTTTCTTTACACAAACAATGGCTAAAGAAAGATATGGGGCCAACATTAAAGAGAAAGCGCGGAATGGGCGATTTTTCTCCAAAAAATCATCTGTTTGTCAACTTCACAAACAGCTGCTTCTTTTTTGTGAAAGCCTCCATGCTGCGGTTTCACTTTAATGTCCGGCACGCCCCTTTCTTTAGACGCTGCTTGTCTAAAGAAAGGGGCGCTGCCTTCATGAACGTGAAAGCCCCACATTGGCGCCAGTAAAACAAATAATTGCAATGCAATAGGTCTCGCACTTGAGAGTTTAAGCTACTGCATTGCCAATAGCTTAAACTCTCATTCATGTGAGACCTATTTCATTGCAAATGCTTGTTTAAATTGGGGACAGGGAGGAGAGGGTTAGTTATGTATGGCTCCCCTATTACTCCTCTGCATAGTAGTTGCAGGGGCAAATGATTTTGGGGGCCATACAGAACATAAAATTATAGTTGGGTAAAAAGTGAATTACAGGGATGTTTTTCAACTTGGGGTTCTGAGTGACATCGTAGACAACTAAGCTTCGATATTGTTGTCTAACTGATGACACTATGAACCCCCGGTAAAACACATACTGGACTTCACTATTACCCATTTATAATTCCAAATATAGTATGCTACCCACTAGCAGACACTTCTCCAGCCTAAGGCAAAAAAGACAAGTTTTGCAGAACGAGGATACCAGCTTTGCAGAACATTTTTAAAATAATTTCAGGAGTTTAGGTAACCATGGTTGCATTGGTTGTACAAAATGCTTAGAGGCATTTTCTGAAAACACAAGTTGAGGTTAAAATAGGTCAACAATTGTTTACTCACCGTTCTCGGACTCCAAACTGTTAGGAAACTTGTCCGGGCGAGACTGGCTGTGAGTAAGTGCAGGCACTGAAAATAACAAGTACAGAAAATATCAGAAGGCTAAATAATGGGAAGACAATGCCATAAAATGTAATACCTCAGGGATAACCCTTCAGAATCTCTACATTAAAATAACATTTTCATTAGAGAAAAAAACACACAATAACAAATCTCACAGAAAAATTCACAAACCAACACACAATGAAGACCAGTAGATGGCAAGTCACACCAACATAATCAAATCCTTAAAACAGGGTTGCATATTAGTACTAGCAGAATACCAGACATATTGTGTATTCTGGCATTTGCTGTATTTCAGCCTCTTACTGCAGTCTATAGTCAATCTCATAGATGTTCCATGCAAATACCAGACATTTAACAAAAGCAAAATATTTACACCCTAAAATGTACTCAATGCCTTTCAGTAGCCTGTGGTGTTACAAGGCATTTAACATAATCAGACGGCCCACTGCTACCTACTGGTGTTAAATGCATCAAGGGGGTATCTTAAAAAAGTTGACAACTATTTAACTAATTCTGTGGTAGTGTAGCTAATAAGACTGGTCTGCGGTCTCCCTAGTAAAAGAGAAACAGTATGCGTTCTATTCAGCCCTGTACAGACATGCGGCTCGTAAGTTGATGTGGTCATCCAATACCATCTTGAGGAAGTGGAATTCCATGTTGGTGATTGAACCCAAACAGAGTGCACAGGTCCTGGCAGCTGCAGCAAAGAATAAACCATGCCAGGCTCCAATCGAAACAATCTACAAATGCCAAAGGGGTTACAACTGTGCAGTAAACAACATCCTGAAATGTTATCACTTATCTATCACAAACCTATTGGGTCTTGCATGGGCTCTCAATATCGGAAAGAGACTATTTCAAAACCCGGTATGGTCCACAAAAAAGGCTCCACCTGGAAGTCCTCCTCTACATACCTCTAAAACGCAATCTGAAAATATTAGTCTGCCAGATACCTCATCAACTAGCCTTCCAAGCGGTTTGCGTAAATTAGAGATACAATCCATTCAAATGGAAGCCTCTGCCCTCTGGGGTACACTACATTCTACACCTCAGGCATAATGACTGTGGAATAATGTTCCAAACTGAAAAACACTACTGTATTCCATGCATTTTCCATTTCTTCTTGTCACAAGTTTACTTCATCCCCTGCTTTTTCATGTTTATCCCGATCCCTAGAGACTGGACAATGTGACACAACAAAGGAATATACTTCTGCCCGCTGGGGTATGCACAAAAGTCTCTCCTGGTGAGCAACCATATCGAGCTCTCTTTAGTTGCAGGCAGATTACAAATGCAACTGTTCGCGGTTGTCTGCTGGTTAAGATAATCCCAAGGCTGCCCATACCAACAACTCTCCTCAATTCGAATAATAAAATGGCAACCAGACCTTGTTCTCCAAATGTAAGGCTATCGGCATACGGTTTGGATGTTGAAGGTATGACATTGTTCTAGTATGAACGTGAAATAGGATCACCCTCAAGAATGCATGTAAATTGGTATAAATCAGAGTACATTCGGTACATTCTGCATGTTATGGAGACTCTAGGAGATCAGGGTGGTTAGCCACCTGGCACTTGCAATTAGTCCGCTCAAAACACAGGGTTTGGATCTCCCAGGTAAGGAGATGTTCACTTAACCCCACGGGTCCAGCTATTTTTGGCAAGGTAAAAGGCACACTGAACGAAGGAGCCTACAATACAGCAGTGCCTGGAAATGTCCCTTGGAAGTTAGCACATTGGCCTTCTTCCTGAAAATGAACCCAAAGAAGAACAGAACAGATGCCTACTTCTACATTCACCCAACCCTCACCACTCACCACAAAGAAGCCTCAAATAACTATCCTCCTTATTTAGAACCCAATCTCTTGCCAGTAGCTAAAACACTTGGGTTGCCACTTGATAACTCTCTAAGCTGCACAAATCACTTCAAAATTCTAACAAGAGAGGCAACTTACAGTCTGCATCTTCTTAGGAAAAAATAAGAATGCCACTGCCCAGTAGACTGCAGACCTGTGGAACAAGCATGAGTTATTTGGCAAATTGCCAGCAGTAAAGACATTCTAGCCTGATTCCTTAATCCATCAGTGTAACTCTCAAAGCCATCCTACCCACCACAGTTCAGCTGGTAACAAACACCAGAAAATTGGAGCATGTATCACCAATTCTTAAACCACTCCACTGTTTCCCATTAGAAGTATGCATCACTTTCAAAATTGCCTGTATAATGCACACAGCTGTCCACACAGTGCTTCATTCATACCTAAAAGACAAACTGCACATTTACAGAAGCCCAGTGCTGAATTTGAGCCAGTGGTTTCTGGGGTTCGGCCTGGCATTTATTTGTGAACAACGGCACTTATGACAGTCTGCCATGGTGGGGCTGTCTGCCTAATTTAGGGATGAGCACTATCACAGTTGTTTAATGATTCAATATACGTTGAAAATGACTTAAACTTGCCACTGAAGCCATTCTTATAGCTGGAGGGACCTGCAGTTGTCTCAATGGTCACACATGTAGGAGTGTGGTGGTTATGAGTTCTGCTGGTAATAGGTGAAATGGGTGGTGCAAGATACAGTGACCTGCTGACGAGGGCACTGACAACTATTTGGTTTTACAAATTAACCACTGCAGAAGCCTAGGAGAAACAAGAGGGAAAGACAGACAAATCCTATGGATTTCTGCAGCTAAAAGAGCAAACCTGTGCATGTCAGACTGCCCTTCTTGGGCCTAGCACCCAAACTCTGGAGCCAAATACCGACAGACATAACAACCATTCGTAACCCACTCATCTTCCACAAAAAGCTAACAATCCATCTCTTCCATCTCCACCTTCCATAGCTTCTCAGTCTTTTTTGTTCTTTTGCAGCTGTATTTCTCTGTCACTTAATGTTCTGATGTTTTTATGTATCTATACTACTGCATGTAAAGTGACCTACTGTATCAGTGGCTATGGCTGCACTATTTAAATACCAAAAACAAAGAAAATCTGAAATGTTGCAAAGAGGCAAGTATACCAACAAGAATCATCAGGTTGATATTTTGCCAGCCACTGTAACCAAACTACATTGCCTCCTACCAGCTCCAAAAGCCTTACTGCTTAGGGGCTGATTACGATCTTGTTAGGAAACTCTTCCGACCGAATCGGTTTCGGAATTGTTTCCGAACGATTCAGGTTGTGCGAGTCCGACCAACCGATTACAATGCATCCGGATGCTTCCAGGCACAATTCAGTTGGACTTCCATTTTCAATGGGAGCCCGTGTTCCGAAAGAGAACACAGACTCCCAATGAAGAAAATGGTGGCTGTGGAAAATCGTGCACACTGTAGCAGGCACCATTGTGCATGGCTGGAAACGGGGGTCCTTTGGGGACCCACACAGGCCCAATTCGGAAGGCCCCAGGGGAAGGGGGGCCTGGTACGGGCCCCCAAGACAGATTCAGACAGCCATTTCGGGCAGATGGAATCACAACAGCTGTCTGAATACCTTTAGGAACAGATTCAGACAACCCTAATGGTTTCGGGGCATCGTAATCGGTCGTTGGGAACTGTGTACGATTCGGTTGGAAACAAGCGTTCCGAATCAGATTCTGAGCCCTTCCAAATGGCATCGTGATCAATCCTTTTGTGTGGTGTGTGAATAAGCACCACAATCCTACTGTAAGATGCTCTGTCAGACTCGATGTCCCAGTGTTGCATTACAGGGATATAAGCTGCAACTAGGGCGTGGAGTACACGAGCAGTGAAGCACTTAATAAATAAATACATAAATAAATAAACAAGCATTTGCAATGCAATAGATCTCGCATTTGCGAGAGTTTAAGCCATTGGCATTGTAAATGACAATGCCTTTTATTTATCTGTTTTGCTAATTAACACATAGATAAAAGGCATTGTCATTTACAATGCCAATAGCTAAAACTCTTGTAAATGCGAGACCTATTCAAAGAAGCGCCCACCATTGTCCCGGGGTGCTCGGAAAGTGAAAGCGTGCAGGGTGCGCAGAACGTTGCAGGAAAGCGTGTTGTGCCTGCAGTAGGAGAAGCTCATTAAAGAAAATAGTGCTTACAGACTAAAACGGACATACCGTGTAACAACCAAAGTAAAAGGGCCAGTCCTCGTGGGAGGTTACAAATGAAGACAAGGTGGGAATAACAAGCCTTTTAACGAATCAGAATCCAGCATTTTCAAAAGGCAATGACACAAGCCAATGACAAATATAGGCAGAGGGTAGACAGGGCTTCTATTCCATACACCAACACAGCATGGCGCAGAGCAGCCCATGCTCTGCCCGGGCTCGACTTAAAAACGGGGAGTTCACATTTCTTTCCGCATAAAGGAGGATCGCCAAATAGCATGTTTTGCTTCGTACAAGGATCGATGCGGGGGGTGCATTAATGTACTGAGCTAGCATTAAAACTAGCTACTAATGGATTTGCCTAATTCCACTTATTGAATGTATTCCTGATTTCACAACGTCTCATGTTACAGCAGCTCCTGTGACAGGCATGTCACCTTGTTGTTGGATACAAAGATGCGCTACCTGCTGAAGTTTAAAGTTTAAGTATTGGCAGCTGCTCTAGTCTAGTCTGTAACCTCTTTTCACAGAACACGTCTGAGGACGGGCAGGAGACGAGCGGGACTTCCAACCCTCCACAAAGAGCTCTCTCATTGCCAAGGTGAGCGCGTTAATAGGAGATAGGCAGCGACATTTCCCCCAATGTCGGCACTCAAGGGGATCGCAAGAAAGACCGATCTACACCAAATCAGACCTGCCTGACCTTAAAATGGCGCCCCGATTGCCCGGTAAATTGAACGCGGTAATTTACACTTTACAAACCGACGCTCTACTATCCAGCCTTCTACCAAATTTGGTGTAATTCTGTTCAGAGGTTCCCGCTGTAGTCGTGTTAAAAAAATGTTAAATCGCCGTAGACATAACATGGGGGAAACGTGTTTTGGGACCCCCCCCTTTTTCTCAGCCACTGCTTGACGGATCACCTCGAAACTTTCAACACAACAGCTTTACCCAAAAAAGGAAAATTTTGGAAAATGTTGTTAAGATTTGTCAATCGGTACCAAAGTTATTGACAAAACAAAAAATTTACTCCGGCATACATTCTGCAGCCATGCCATGGACAAATGCTGAGGTATTAGTCAACAACATGGCCTTGGTAGAGGAAGAATGTTAAAGGAAAGATGCCCCAACCCATGACCAAATGCTCACCTGACTAAATGCTAGGAGGTTCAAGACTTTTTTTTAAAGAACTGTGCAGGGAGTATGATAACAATGGCGATACAGGCAAATTTGCAGCGGTCTAGGCAGACGCTTATGACAAATCCCCCATACAGCTTCCCTGTCCTTCTCTTATGCAGCATCTGAATATGTATGGATGGCAGGGTGACTAGGTATGGGGAATATAGAGCCTGTTATCGCATTCCCTGTACTCTAAACCTGTGGAAACAACTACAAGGCAAGGCTTGCAGGTTATTCAAAATAAAGACTACTCTGAGCCAGAGTGGTCAGTTAAACTAGAAACTCATGATAAGGGGGTCTCCTAGGTCTGAATTAAGTTTTCACTGTCCACAATTTTACATTACAGGTACTGGTCACTATACTGATTGAATAAGACCAGCCTGCTGCCCAGTGCTAACTGCTAGTGGTGCAATATTCCAAAGTGTGACACACCACATATTCGGTGTGTTGCATTTGGTAGTAATTGCACTGGCAGGCTCTATGGGCTGAACTAGCTTGTGTACAATTTGAAAACACACTCCATCTAACAGTTTGGCTCTGAAATATGACACTACTGACATACTAGATTGGATTTCACACTCAAATAGATTGTTAGCGACACTACTGGCAGCAGCCAAAATCTACATACTTAGACATTAGTAACACGCCACTTTACCCATGGAGGAAAAATGGCTCAGACAAATGGCAAGGATTGCTTATAACAAGCAGATTGTTTACAAAGCAAACCTCAAAGCTATCTGAATTTGACCAGACCTGGGGTCCATTCCTATAACAATTAGATGATGATTAATTACTTTACAGAATTATTGGAGGAAAGTCCAATGAAATTTGGACAACTGATATTAATTGACTGGGGGTATACTGCAAGGTGAATCTATATACTCGTATCGTATCAAAACTTTTATACGGTTATCACATAGCAGAACCATAAAAAGTACATTAAAAAATTGCAATACATGTTTAAATCACAATGTTATGATACAGATAAAAACTGTTCGGCATTTAAAACATTTAGTTAAAATAATTCATTAAAATGGTGTACATGGAAGCATGGAACCGTGTAAACAGTAGCTCAAACTTTGCAGCAAATTTTTAAACATGATTTTAAAAAACAGGCTACACATTTAGCAGCGTTTTGGGAATCTAGTAACTGCAGGGCCAAATAAGCAGGCCGGCAGGTTCTCAAGCCCATTTCACGAAGGAGGGGAATAATCCAGCGCTTGCGGGGTTGCTCGTAATATCGGCAGAACAAGGTTACATGCATTGTGCACTGGGATGATATTCCGTCACGAGGACATTTCATTAAATCATGCGACCGGTCAAATTCATTGGGGAAAGTAACAAGGCGAAAAAAAGAATTAAATCGAAACCTGGTCAAAACATATTTTTCATAATTGGGTAAGAAAAAAGTTAAGTATGGCTGAATACCAGGGGCGGACTGAACCATTAGGATCTGCACATTAGATGGTTTGATTACTTCTTGGGAAAGACGTAAATCTCTGAGATGGTTTAAACAGAGATTTTTCAGGGCTTTCCTGGTGATGTCTGATATTGTGATGGGCTCAGAGAAGTAAGATGTGCAGTTCAAATCCTTGAGGAAATTGGAGACATATAGTAGCCAAGGAATTTTGCTCCAATTTGCCAGGGATAAGCAATCGGTTATTAATGAACGGGTTGAATGGCATTGCGGTTTAATCCAAATACATTGCCATAAGAGGATCGGCTGGCATCTGATGTTATCTGTCAGGTAGTCGATGCCCAGCTCGATGTGGGAACCGTATATTGGGGCACTTTGAGGAAGAGCCAAAATGTATTTTAGAAACCCGTTTTGTACCTTTTGTAAGTTATCTACAGGAGCGTAGCCCCAGACCCCTGCGCCATAAGTTACTACGCTATGGCATTTGGCGTGATAGATTTTAAGCAACTCGGCTGAGGCAGGTTTGCCCAATTTTCTCGAGAAGGAAACAAGAGCTGAAGTTGCTCTCTGGTAGAGTAACTTTTTACTTGTCATAGCTTGTTTCCAGGTTAATTGGTCGTCCATCAAAATTCCTAAATAGGGATATTCCCTGGTACGTTCCAGTCTAACTTGTTCTTTAAAGACAGCTTTTGGGTTCTTCGCCTTGGGGCCGACGTGCATAACAAAGGTTTTATTTTTATTTACTTTCAACCCCAAGGAAAGCATAAACTGACAGTATTTGTCCAACTGTCTTTGTAACTGAATTAGTGTTCTTGCTAAGATTACAGAGTTGTCCCCGTAGAGCAGCGCGGGAATAGGGCGGTGATTACTAGATGGAAGGTCCTGGCTCCCTGCTAACATGGCCGATTCCAGCCCGTTGGTGTAAAGATTAAATAAGAAAGGGGCCAGGACACAGCCCTGTCGAACTCCTTTGTTTACTGGGAAGGAGGGAGATAGTTCGCCGCCGATCCCATATCTGACGCAAGCGGTAGCATCGGAGTAGAGTTCGCGGAGAAATTGAATAAGAGGAGGGTCTACCCCCAAATCGCTGAGAATGGACCACAGCCTAGAGTGTATCACGCAGTCAAATGCTGCGCTAAGATCGACATAAACTAGATACAGGTTACCTCCTTTTGCCCCTACGTATTTGCCTATTAGAAGGGTTAGATTCGATGCCTGCTTAACAGTACCAAGTCCCTCCTGGAATCCATACTGGAGATCTGTCAGAATGTTATTCCCAGACGCCCAGTCCTGGAGACGTTCCAAGATCAGCCGGCCAGCGACTTTCCCCAGGGAGTCCAAGAGGGAGATGGGCCTGTAACAGGCTGGGTTATTGCGTTCACCCTTCTTAAAAATTGGGAGCAGAATAGAAGAAGACCAAGAATCTATTAGACCTATCTTTGTGACTGCTGCCATTACCTGGGTGACGAGGGGTGACCAGAGTTCTATATTGCTTACAAAGATATCTAGTGGAACCCCATCAGGACCAGGGGCCTTACCAGTTTTGGAAGATAACAGTGCGTTAATGACCTCGCTATAATCAAAACAGAGGTCAATCTGGAGTATTTGGTCCCCGGTACGTTCGCTTTCCATCTGAACCACAGTTATAGTGTCGACGGAGGGGCCACCAAATATCTTTGAGAAGTGAGCCACCCACTCATCAGCCGTCACTGCCACATCTAGGTGTTGGGAAGCTGTGGCATCTACCAAGAAGGGTGATTTGACTGTGTGCCAAAACAGGGAGCTGTCTTTACATAGGCAGCTCTCATGTAATTGGGCCCAAAGATTTTTCTTTATTTCCTTTTTACGGTTTTGTTGTGACAATTTGTAAACCTTTCTAAGTTTGGCTATCTCAGCAGTGTCTCTGTCTTGGCTGTGAAGAGCTCTTTTTAGAGCAGTTAAAGCTTTACGACAGGTTGAGTTAAACCAACCTTTGGATTCCTGTTTCCGGGGTTTGTGGTGACGAAATAGTTCTGCGCGTATAATTTTTAAAATCTCCAGGAAACTGGATATAATCAACTGAGGTGAGGAATCTTCTGCCAGACAGTTATTCATCCATGGAAGGGCTTTAGATATAACTTTGCCGGTGATTACTTCTGGGTCGACTTTGGACCATTTTACGGAAAAGCCGTTTACTTTGTCCATGGACAAGGATTGTTGGTTTAATAAGCTGACCCTAGTAAGGTGAGGTAGAGCAGTATTAATTGACAGAATGACACTATTAGGAAAGTGGTCGCTGCAAATATCAGAACCTCTTTTAAATGATTGCAGTAGACCCTTTAGTATTTGGGAGCATAAAATATAGTCAATGAGACTTGACAGACACCTACCGTGAAATGTTGGATTAAATTCAACGGGTGGATCCACAAGGTCATTCGCGTATTCCAGCTCCAAAGAGAATAGACACTCATTCAGGGTATTACCTAAATACGAATGTGTGAAATGGGTCAGGGAGCAGCCATTTTCATCTTGGAGACCACAGATACCATTTTTGTAATTAATGCATAGAGGAACAATAAAATCCCCCTCCCAAATCACATAGCAGGTAAGAGAGGGGTACTTGTTTCGTTGTTCTTTTGTGAAGGATGTGATGTCAATTAGAGTTTTGACACATTCGACTGGCTGAAGGTTGTTATAAAAATTAATAAAAAAGTGCAACGTGCGCTTGTTAAATGAGACCATTATAATTTGAAAGTTCGCGCTGGTAGGAAGGACAGTTACGTTCGTAGATGGTAGATTATTTGAGAAGTATACTACTAGGCCTCCCTTGGGTCTACCGTGAGTTGTAGGACTAGCTGGAACATAGTATGTTTTGTAACCCTGGATGTGTATGGGCTCAGTGGCCCAGGTTTCCTGTAAGCATACTATTTGGTGTGCATTTACTGTGTCTAACCATGGTTTTTGGTTTATCTTGGAGCGGAGACCTGCTACGTTCCAAAATAGGACAGCAAGCATCCGATTAGGGTTTACCAGATCAGTTATGTTAGAGGGGGCATCAGAAGCTAGAGTACCTGGCAATGGGGGTGAGTGTGATATTGAAACTGTGGAATGTAATTCAGAATGGTCATCACAGGTGACAGAGTTGCAGTAGATCTGGGTCTGTTGGTCTTGGGAGAACTGCTTGCCTGGTATTACCAGGGAGCTCAGTAAATGATGTTGCGTCTGAGGACATTAATGATTCATAGGTTGTTTCTACAGAAGAGGATGGTGTTGTTAATCTGGATTCTGTCATCGTAACTAAGATACCGTTTGTAGGATGTAATCTCAAGGAGCGGAAAGCTGGTCGCAAGGATTTGGACTCAAGGAGGGAGAGATCTATACTATCCTTACTATTACAGGCTGATGGTCAATCCACCATTTCCAGGCAGTCAAATCTATTTGCTAGTGGAATGCCTCTCCATCCCAAAGGTGGAGCAACTTCTCTACCTCCGTAGCCAGGCCAGTCAACCCAATCTCTTCCCCTGTCCCAATTTCCCACTTGAGTCCAGTTCCATTTTGGTCCTTCATTATATCGGGGTATTGGCGGGTAGAAGTAAGAGAGTCTTTTGGTATCTATCCTGTCGTTTGATGCTTGAGTACCCCAGGAGCAAATATGCTCAACTGTGAGTGGGTCATCAAAATTGACAATGACGCAGTCTCCCTGGATTCTTTTTGGCTCTTTGCCTATCCAAGGGACCCTGCGGACCATTGAAACGCTACTAGCTGAATACGGTGGAAGAGGTCTGTTAATAGATAACCAGTGCAATACTTTGTTTTTTAGAGACCAGCCTGGTTCTTCCATGTTTGTACTCAGCTCAGGAACCCCGGTCATAATCACCACATATGGGCTTGCTTCTGGTGGAAAGTGAATAGGATGTCCACCCCTCCCCCTGGACCTAGAGATAGTATTTTGTACCCCTAGTGGCTTAGCTTGAACAGGCGCCTGAGTTATTTGGGGAGCTAGAATTTTTGTTGTAGCAGGACCCTTCTTCGCCACAGTGGCAGGGGGCTTTTGTTGTACGGCTGACACTACGGTGGCCGGTTTTGTGGCTGCCGCCCCTTCCTTATTGGTTTTGGGATTAGATTTTTGCACCACTGTTTGACCAGGACCCGTACCCTTTTGGGTTTTTAAAGCTGTACTCAAGGCTGCTATCTGCTTTTCAATCTTTAGGAGGGTCTGTTCAATGGGTTGCACGTAAGATTTGATTAGTTCCCCCTAATCTAGCCAGCAGTTGGTTGTTTAAACCGCAGATTTTACACCCTCTTCCCACGTTGCTGTTTACACTAAGGTTTGCAGTGTTTGTGGAAAGGTTAATTGTTTCTGGAGGTGTGGGGTTTAACTCTCGCTGTATCGAAGCAGCTTGACTTGGAGACTGAGTAGTAGGTAAAACTTTATGGTTAGGTTGTTTCCTGGAATGGATCGGTTTATGCGATTTTTTTGGTTTCTTGTGTTTGGGTATCGCTCCCTCCCTTAATCCCCTATTTAATGCTGTAGTGGAGTCCTCCCTGTTCGGGCTCGCAAAAAGAACAGGGGTTTTCTCCAATAGGAAGGATGACTGTGAGTCTGAGAACGCTAAAGATGCAGACAGGTCAACAGTACATGGGACAGTGTGTGTTTCGACATGCACTTCCAGTAGTGAGCCGGGTTCTAAGGGGCGTGAAGGTGTTTTCGCAACAGCGAGAGAGCCCACCGAGGACCGTTTGGCCATGGCCAAGTCTTGCGAAACCCTTCGTTCTAGCAAGATTATGCCCTAGTCAATTGCCTCGTTAGCCCTGGTGATAAATTGGTCAATTGGGCCAGTTATCTGAGCAGCACCTTGTGCTGTTTTGCTTCTGCTACCTGTAGTTGTCATGGTCAGATTGCGAGACAATCAGGTATGATACAATATGACAACAGATGTAATATGGTATTAGTCCAATAGTGATAGACAGTGTTTTCGCGATGCAAATGTTAATAGGGTGGCCCAGTCCAGTCTTAAACGGGCCCGCCCTTGGCCCGGGCTTCGCCCCGTGCTCCGTACCGCTTCGCGGAGAGCCTGGACTACTCTTGTAGCCCTCAAGGCGAGGGGGCGTGGCAGCTGCGGGAAGAGGCTGCAGGTGTATCCAATGCCTCGCAGTCCCGCAGCGATAGTGGGTCAATCAGCGTCACTCCCGTGGAGCGGGTGCCGCCCTTGTCAGCGTCCGTAAGAAGCCCCAGCAGCAGTGGCAGCAAAACTGCAAGTCCTCTGCAGTTTCCAGACAGCGAGTACGGTCACCTTTTGCTCTGGTGTACAGTCTTTACTTTTCGTTAGCCCAAAATCTACTTGAATTTAGAGCGCTAGCCTAGCATGTGAAGTGATGTGATTTTGAGACTGAACATATGCTACATTTTAGTAAATGGAGGAAAACTGATGGAAAAGCCAATGTGAGGTTAAATGTGATTTTATTCCTTTAAAACAGTCATTCATGCTAATATCCAAGGTCTAGATTTTTAAATATTAAAATATGTTCAATCGTTTGAGGCACTGTCAAGATTGGAAGTTATTGTTACACGGATCGGTTCTCTGTTTCTGGTACCTGTTTCTAGTCAACACGATACTGTGATTCTAGATCACCATTTTCACTCTCGTCCCATCCACCTGTACTCCTTTCCCTACATTTTTAATAGGACTTTGTTACATACCATAACAGTTGAGCCATAATTACTTGATAGAATTCCTTGATAAGCTTGAGTATACTTTAATATTTGTAAGGTAATAAATCTGTACATTATATGGTACACAACAAACCATCCTAATTGACTCTGCCTTTAGCCTGCTTATATCTTTTTTAACTAAAACCAGAACCCGTTCCTTCCCCGCCATCATCTTTACTGTCCCATACCCATTATCTTATAACCAATACCATGGGTTTCCATTTTCCTCTACTCTAGACTAATGTATGTATCATTGCACTTAACAATCCTCAATAAAGCATCACTGAAAAATATAAAAATGCATATTGGCAAACTACAAAGCAGGAAAAAGCCAGAACTACAGTTGTTTTCTTAAGTTGGGATGGTGTAACTGTTTTCTTAGTTGCAGAGCCATCTTATTCCAAAGTGTTGTTGCTATGGTAGAAAAAGCTCTGCCTCTTCGAGTGGCCTTTCTAAACTTGAGGATTTTTAATAGGAAGAGGTTACCTGATTTTAGCCTCTGTGCTGGTTCTGTAGAATGCGTATCTACATACATGTGGCTAGGACTTGGGCCATGGAGAGATTTATGTACATGGTAGAATGGCTTGAACATTATTCTTAGCGCCACTACGAGCCAATGAAGATTAGTCAAAGCCACTATTAGTGAGGTTAGTTCCCACTAACCAGGGCCGGCGCTAGGCATGGGCAGCATGGGCGGCTGCACAGGGCCCCGAGCTCAGCTCATCAACAGGGGGCCTCGCAAAAGTTTTTCTCCACCGGCCGCCGTGAGGCCCAGGGAAGGGCTGCCTCTCCCCTGGGCTTCACAGGCATGTGCAGGAAATGGGGAAGAGGCCCCCCTCCCCTGTGCCTCGTAGCACTGGGCAATGGCTGTTAACCCCCAGGGAGGGGGGCCCTTTTCCCCTGGGCCGTGCAGCCCACATGTTAGCCCGAGGCCCGTCTGCATTTGTAATTGGGGATGCTGTCCACTTCCCACTCCAGTGCCAATTAGCACGCATTTCGGGGGGGGGGGGGGGGGGGGGGTGGTTGACAGTGGTAAAACAATTTATGAAGACAAGCAACTCTCACAGATGCTGAACTGCGAAAGAGAGGCTGGTCAGTGGCTGAATGGAAGGTGTTATAGCACACGAGGGGGGCACGCACCATGCAGGGTCAGGAGCACCTTCCGTAATTTAGATGTAAATAGCTTTCAATCTCTGCGGTCTAAAGAGCTCTCTCAGTCCAGGGGCTGTGAGTCAGGTCAGTTAAGAATGTTAAGTGTTTTACAGGCTCCACTGGTGGAGAGTTCATATGTTCTACTCCTCATTTCAGTCGTGCATGAATGTTACGCGTCCCCAAAGCTTTGAGGGGAAAAAGTGTTAACTTTTAATTAGTAGTCACGAAAAACTTGATTGCGAAAAATGATGTCTATTTGGGCAGTACTGTGTCTAGTAGTCTATGCCATAGGCTACGTTTTACAACTTTTTTTTTAAACAAATCTGGAGAGAAAAACACTTTAATCATCGAATGCAAATACATAAAATAAAAATGTTGCCTACCCAAAGGTATTCCCTTGAGTATATGCCCATTTTTAATTGGCCTATTTGAAATGTATACAAAGGGAAGATTTTACAGAAAGTTTGTAACCTAAGCTCTGCTATCCCAGTACAAAATCTTAGGCTAGAGCTTGGACTCCATCACCCATGTCCAAGCACTGGCTAATGTGATTTCTTGGGGGGTACAAGGTCCTTAACTCTCTTTACTGCTAGGCCTTTCCCCGAGCGAAGCCTTTTTTTGGCAATTTGTTGTAGTTTGCGTTTAGGCCTGTAACTTTGTGCATGCAAGTGGATGGAACCACCCTCCTCTGGGCCTTACAGCTCAGGCTCATGGTGAGGGGGTCCACACCTTGAAGCCATGGTGTAGCACTGAAAGGCCTTGCAGAGGGCCCCTCTCCCTGGGCCTCATAGCCATGGTTCAGTGCTGATAGGCCTATGGGTCTATCCTAATCCTTTCAATGCTACACCATGTATGAGAGGCACACGAGAGGGGCGCTCCTTGTGTGGGCCCCCACCCCTGGGTCCATTAATAATGTTCTTACAGTGCTGGACCCTGGCCCTGTGCATGTGTCTCTAACAGAGGAATAGCAATCGGTAGTGCAGCAGGTGGCGTGGCACCAGGCTCAGGCATATTAAGAGCTTAATGGTCCCGTATTATGCTTTACTTTACTGTGCAGCCAGTGGACGAGGGTGAGAGATGCTTTCACTTTGCACCATGGCACCACTGGTGTGCTACAGCCCTCTTTCATGGGCCTCACAGCCATTTTACAGAGCCGTGAGGCCTGCGAGAGGCTTACCTCCCATGGGCATCACAGCCATGGTTGGACACTCACAAGAGGAGGCACCCTCCTATGAGATAATCAGCACTGGAACATGGCTATGAGGCCCACAGGTCCTCTCTCGGGGGGTGTAGTTAACAATAGTGCAGCAGGTGCAGTGGCACCAGGGCTCTTTCTTGCATCACGGTCCATGGCAACATTACTACATTACATGCACCGCACAGCCATGATCCAGAACTGCTGTGCAGCTCTCGCAAGGCCCACCCTCCCCTAGGCCTCACTGTCATCGTCCAATGCTGAGAGGCAGCACAGATTCATGAATTCCATGCTTAGGGCAAGAGGCGACATCTGAAGGGCCTAGCTATCAATAGCGTAGAAAGTGCAATGGGACCATGGTCTTTTGGGGTTAATTGTCCAATGCACCCAAATTATGGCTGTATTTTACTGCTCAGTCAGTGACTAGAGGGTAGTGTGGAGTCACAATTTGCCTTGCTTGCACGACGGCAGGCCTGCTCTCCTACACCTTGCAGCCATGATCCTGTTATGTGATGTCCAAATGTCATTCTCTCCCTTGGGCCTTATGTTTTTTATTATATGTGTTGTGTTTTACACTTAACATAGTTCTGGCGAGTAAAGAGCCTACACACAAAAAAAGATTGTCCTACGTCTCTTAGCATGTGTATAGAGATACTGGTTACCGAGAGGATTTATGTTAAAACAAATTACAAAGTATTAATGTCATCCTAAGGTAGCACAATGATGGCACAGAAAGATAAGGGAGCCTTTTGAAATTTGAAATTATATCCATGGTGTGAGAGGTTTTCTCTTGTGCCATTTTATATTTTGAATGATCCCGCTCCTCATTATTATTATTATTATTAATTCTTGTTAAGCGCATGGCTACCCTTAGGCATCCCAGCGCTATCATTACATCACAGGATCTCCCCCCTTTATGGAGCAGAACTGGAAATTGTATCATGCACTCATCTGGAAACAATCAGTTGAGGAGTAAATAATATACATCTTTGTGAGACCTGCACCTAGCTTTTCCATCCAATGTGACAAATGTAATCCATTTAATACAGTTTTAAAATATATGGACTTATTTCATTTGTATATATATCTTTTTGTCCATGTTACTGATATCGATGTTAGGTCTCTTCAGGGTTGCCAAATAAGATCAATAGTCCTTCGATGTCACTTTCTGTGATGTCACTTCTTGTGATGTTACCAATGGCGGCTCCTCCACTAGGGCGGAGGTGCGTTGCCCCACTGCTTTCTCGCAGTGTGAGAAGCTGAAACACAAAATGCTAAAACTACCATTTTATGTTTCTGCTACTCGCACTGCGGGAAAGCAGAAGGGTTTGGTTGGGGGCGGGCGGGTCTGCTTTAAGGCAGGCGAGGATTGCCTTGCCCCCTGATAAAGGCCCTGACTGTTGGTCGGCCCTCCGGGATCGACCAAACAGTCATGCACACTCTAGCCTTTCTCCATGTAGGCACCAATGCACCCTACATGGAGAAAATGTCCTCCCCATAGGTGCCTGGCTGGTCAGCGGCCCAACCAATCACAATGCTGCCATTGCAGCGTTCTCATTGGCTTAGGAGAGGGAGGCTGCCTGCTTCCTGTTACTGCCAGAGGCAGGAAAGAAAGAGAGCAGGTCAGGAGCAGAGATGACGCCAGACCTGGGAAGGTACGTTTATTTTATTTTTAAATTACCCTCCGCGCGACCCCCTGCAAGAACTCCCACCCGCGACTGGATTTTACATGAAAATTAGAGGGGCCTCACATCTTCCCTTTCGCCCGGGGCCCCAGAAGTTCTAGGACCGGCCCTGCCACTAACAATTGACGTAGGCTTAAGCATAGAGTGGAGGTCGAGAAAAAGGAAACCCTGAAGAAGGTATCAGAAGTTGTGATTGAAGGTTTGGAAGCCGTCGCAGCTGATAAAGAGTCCAATGACCAAAGACTCATCTGAAAATGTATGTGCAATACATAACTCTATAATTGCCTCCCTCAGAAACCTATTCATGAAAGAATCTGCAGGTGCAGAGAAAAGGAAAAACGAGGCCATTTGGTAAACTAAATCATGTAGGGAACCAAGACGTGCCTTGTTGAGATCCACAAAAACTGGGTCCAGAAATTCTATTACGGCAGCTCAGTCGCTTTATAAACCCATCATTTCTAAACCTAAAAAGTGCAACGACAGCAATAGATAGGTTTTAATTCTGAATACCATTAAAAGTAAAGATCATAGCACCTTTTGCCGCTTAGTTGGAGGGGGCGATTCTGGAATGCATGCTGCACCTGAAAGTAACATTACGGCAGAGGCTTGGGATGAGCACTTTCCCCATGTGTATGCTGGGGAAGATGCCTGGGAATTGACTAGTCTGCACTTGATATATATTGCACAGGATTCAACCTCAGTTGAGGTATTATCCCAGACTACACTTACCGGTTAGAAAGCTATGTGGAATGGTAATTTGCCCCTTGACATGGCCCCTGTTGATTCCTTCATTGACATAGCGCAACAACAGCTACTTTGTATATCAACATAGAGATCTTCAGAGCCCTGGACATGATTACACGTAAGAAGGCACCAGGGTGATTACACATAACAAGGCAACAGGGCTGGACAAAGTGCCTGGTGACCTGTTCAAGTTGTTTAAAGGTATACTGTGTCCTTATTTTGTTCATTTTTTTGTAATGCCCAACTGACTAGTGCACCTAAGCCCCAACGTGGGCCAGAGCAGAGATAATCCACATTTTCAAAAAGGGGTTCTCCGATCTGCTTTTGACCTTGTCCCAGAGAATCCTTATGGAGGGTCTTGGCAGAGATGGGGGCCTCTCCCTATCTCTTAAAAAGTCATCATTAGGCTACACTCAAAGAACTGTGCACAGGTTAGATGGGGACCTCAGGGTGAGATAACCAACCCTATTCCTGTAAACCAGAGAGTGAGGCAGGGGGTTGTGTTGGCCCCATCCCTCTTTCTCCTCTATATTAACGATCTAGTATTCGATCTAGAGAACTGTGAGGGGGACGTTCCGTCCCTTGCTGGGGTTAAGATCCCAGCCCTACTATTCGCAGGAATCGCAGCAGATATCCTTTTGCTATCCAAATCTCCCATTGGTATACAAAAGGTCTTGGATTGATTAGGGGGGAGATCAACCACGGCACAACCAAATATATGGTGTTCAACCCCTGCTCAACATCCCGTTTCAATTCAACCCTCAAAGGTGAAAATATTGAATGTGTTCAGGTGTTTGATTACCTATCAGAACATTTTGACTGGACGTTTCATGTCCAGAAGCGTAGACTTTAGATTGAGTAATATTGTGTGGGGATTTTAAGGGCCAACATACTTCTATGTATCATCCAATCACCCCAGACCTGGCGATCTATAGGTATCAGGCTCTGGTGGCCTCTTTATATGGTAAAGAACTGTGGGGCCATTAGTTGCTGGTACTCGAGTTAGTAGAAAGCCAGTTTAAGAGAATCTTAAGTAACCTCCCAGCAAGCACCCTCCTGTGTCTATTACTATTAGATTACAGGCTAAGGTGTGTTGATGGCAGTGTGCTTGAAACCACTGTTGTATTGGCAGAGACTGTGGTTAGCTCCTGAGTTCATAGCCTTTCGAAAGACTCTAGAATAGTTAATGGGGTAGCCGGGGCCAGTAAGTTCTCCTGGCTTAGGTGGTCAGAATTCATCTGAATCAGATCGTGCTTGAGAATCTATGGCCTACACATGCAGATGTATCATTCTCGAAACAGGCACTAAACTGTGCTTCTGGCACCACGCACACCAACATCTAAGTTCTTCCAGTGTTGGTTTCCTCACTGCTTCTTTTTTGGAGTTTAAAGCGAACTGTTGCTTGGAACCATTTTTGGATGAGGTTGAGTCCCCCCATGCTAGGACTTTGTACATCAAATTCCACTTAGGGACTAAACCCATTTTTGCCTTCACAGCTGCATGGGAGTGCGGAAACTCGGATTCTATTAAAACTTGCCCTTACTGTCAGGAGTGGTAGAAGCGACTGAACAGGTCGTTTTATTTTGTGCAACCGATCATGGGTATAGGAAAAAGTGGATTTTGTCAGTTGGTCGTAACCTGGGTTTTAGGAACTGCAAGACTGCGTTTAGAATACTTGGAAGTGACATCAGGCAGTGTATCATCTTTGCTGTCTCAAGGTACCTGGTGTACATGTGGAGTTAAGACAGAAAAAGATGTCCGCTTGATGAACTGTGCTTTCTCCTCGTTGTGTATTCAAATTTTATGATGTGCATTTAATTATGGTCTTTTTTAACATAACTTATTGTGTTGGAATTTTATATGTACTGCAAATTTTAACTGGGATCTTATTCCTACATTGTTTTTATTTAAGTATCTTCCTTTATAGTGGTTGTGCTGAAATAAAGATTATTTTATTGATTGACTGATTATATTTATCAATTGAACCGGGTTCAAACCAGTGCTCTGGCATTTTTTTCAGTTCATTAAATCACTCCAAAAATTACTTCAGAGAGGTCAGCTGGAGAGAGAATTTCTGTGAATAGTAAGCGTACTTCGAAGTAGTTTACCCCATTAGGCCGATTAAAAATTACAGTATCCGCGCCTGCATTCCAGACACAGAAGGGCTTGCCGATGCGCATTAGGCGACTTAAATATCACACTTACTGCATAGGGAAACAACTAGACCTCCTCTCAAAATGGTGTCCATAACCTGGCTCAAAAAGGAAGACCAGAGCACAATACAGGAATTGAGTCTGGTAAAAAATTAAATCAATCACTTCTGCATGGCCACCCACAGAGCGGGAATTACAAGTACAGATCTCTATAAACCCATCCACCAGGTCAGAGCAGAAACAGTAATATTAGAACTCTTTGATAGCTTAGAGTCAGAGTAAACCTGGTTACTTTTCTACTCATGCCAATAATTTAGAGAGTATTAGGTCAGACAGTATCCTGCCTATCCTCTACCCTATGCAAGCTTTTGTCAATCCAAATGTGGGGCTATAAAAAAACTGCAATTATGTTTTCCTCCTATTGTATTCCAATAGCTTGTCAGATCCTACTCCCCCCAAGCTTTCATCAATTTTGAGAATCACAAAGTTTGCACAAAATCAGCACAAATATGCAATGCCTTTGAATTCTATTATACCCTCCTCAAAAGAGCCTCCATTTTGTAGAGATTCTTACTGCTACCTTCCTAGTCTGTCAGTCTTAGAACGAATAAAACTCACCCTATTGAGAGCCTCTTTTTGCAGCTGCTTAAATAAGATGGTTTTAATTATCCTATTTTATCAATGGGAAATTATTTTCTCTGTGTAACCAACAGACCACACCTGCAACCAGGTGGGGTCTGTTGGTTACACAGAGAAAATATGTGCTTTTCCGATACTCCTTTAAAACCAGCCGTGTACACCTCCAGCACCGACACTTTTTGATCTCAGGTCGGAACATGACCGTTAAAACTTTGTCCGCCGCACTTTCAACTGAATAGACCTCAATACTTGGATATTGAAATTATATTGTTTAGATCTGCTTGGCATTACATAGGATATACAGTCCCCTGCTGAAGGGTCTCTGACCCGAAATGCATTGGGATGATTGATATGGCATGTTGAATATCTGCGATACCAAGAAGTAATTACCAAGACGTACATGCATCCATAAGATTTATCATAGTGATGTTATAAATACGCAATAAAAAGAAATTCACTTGAACAAAAAAACTGCAAATATTTGTGGACTCTATTTGAAATGGAGAAAGTTTACTATAGCCGAGCCGGAGTGCAACAGGAGGACACTAAGTAATGTCCAACTTAGTGCTATATTTTGAGTATTGACCCAACTCCCTTAGGCCTGAGGACCCAAGAAGCTTACTGAACAGAAGGATTTACATCAGACTTAAAATAGTGTGCCTCACTATCTGTTGTTTTTATTGTGTGCAGACCCTATATCTCAGACTATTGATGGCAGTTCTACATCATAGGTTCTGTCTTGCTCTTCTCTCTAGAAAGGCCCCTCTCCAGGTGTGTGCTCTCTATGCATGTACCACATTATAACCAAAGTACGAGTTCCAAACAGCTACGTTGATATGTTTTGTCTAGGTGCTAGGGCCTGACCAGAACAGAATAACAAGGGGCATTGTTTTTCAACCTTGCACACCATGTTCAGACTAAATCTCAGGAACTGGCAAAAAATGAACACAGCAGGCAGTTCTCATGTGAAAAAGACGAGAAAAGTATTTGCACAAATAAAGCCATGTAGTAACGTGCGCAAAGCCGCGCACTGTCTGCAGAGCTCATACTAACTTAGAGAAAACTGCAATTTCCCTATGGGCCACGTGACACCTTGAGAGGTCCATAAAACGAATACCTCACAGAAATACTTAGCAGTTCTTACAAATGGGACAAATCACAATCTGTACAAATAATGGGCACAGTATTCATTATTACTACGAGTTCCTTGCACATTGCTAGAGCTCCACATTGGTAAATCATCTATATAAAATACATTTTCATTCTGGTTATGTCTGAATATGTGGCAAGCTCCAGTTCAGACCGCCTACCCCCTTTAAAGGCTCCTCACGGGCCAAGAGTATCAGATGAATTGGGTTTCTATCCAAGAAATTCTACGGCTCTGGCTCCTGTATCTGGAGCAGTCTACTACTGTGTTCCATCCGGTATGACATATGGTGAATAACTGAGATATATATCTCTGTAACTTGCCTGCAGGGCTGTGCTGAAAATCCCTATCTAGTTTGTGTTCATTATCTGTGCACCATATTTTTTACACAGATAATGAACAATGTGTACGACAGGTGTTTTTCTCACCACCCCGTTTGCAAAGATCGAAGTGATATGCATACCACAGATCACACAGTAAAGATATTTTGTCTGATACTGCTTTCAAAAACACATTTGTGAAGCAGCAAGACTGTAAAAAAGGATTGTTTTTGTAACATTATTAGATGGGTATAGCATTCTCTATGGTAAAGTAAGCAAGCTTTTTCACAGGCTGAATTTACTTTGTCAAAAAGCATTGATTTGAAATTCTCCTTTGTTTAGGAGTAGCAATAATTAGCTCGCCATTATATAATTACAAGCCATATAAATTATAAGTCGTTTTACAAAATGATGTGCTGATAAATGCAGTTGTGTGCAAACGTTTGATTGTGGGTGCTGCAAAATGAACTAATCCATGCTGCAAAATCCTCATGGGACTGACTTCTTCTCGTTATTGTGAAAAAGTCTCACAGAGACATACCCAGGGAAGCAAACACACGTTCAGGGTATGTGGAGCTCAAATTGCTTAAAGAGGTCAAGCTAAAAGTATTCTGATTTCGTTCAATAGGAATGTAAATAATGTGTTTCATTGATACAACTGGCAGGACACATTGTACTCTCTCTGCAAATCTACTATAGGAGTCCTTCATGGAATACTAGAGCTGATAACTAATCTCCAGTTAAAACGAATGCCTTATGTCAATAAGTTTAGTAATAGACAATATGTAAATCTAGCATGGCCATATTTTCCCTGTGTACACCTGTATCAGTAGTACGGCGCTTTATTTTTAAATATCATTCATTAGTAATGAGAAATGTTTTTGGCGGTACTATCACTAAGGCAGCCACTACATATATCTACTCATATGTAGCATAAATCAATGAGCTAAAAAAAACACCAAAGAACGCCCCCCGCTCAACATCCACAGAGTATAATAATTGCTGTCAACAAAATATCCCCATGAGCTAAAAATCTAACAACTCAAATAAATCCCTACACCACCTGACAAAGCCACATCAACAAACAAAAAAATAAAAACTTAGCAAAACAGATACAGACTCGCTGAGGAAAACTCGTTCTACCCACTAAAGGAACACATCAACTAACTGAAATTAAATCTCTCTAAATAATGAAATAAACACTATCACCCAAGCCCAAAGTACTACAACAGATTTCTCATTATCACCGCAATCAGCATGAAAATCAGAATAGGATGGTTTTGGAAAACTGAATATTCTATTGGATTCCCGTCTGCAGTCGACCAAGTACATCCAAAAGTACTGCCTAGAAGACAGATCAGTTGACACTTTAAATGATTTACAAGCTAATTCATTAGCACTATATTTGTATACTGCCAATACTGCACACTGAGAGACCACTCAAATGATTATCATAAAACCCATAATGCTGTATGTTAATTCTTATCAAAGAAAGGGTAGACTGATTCAGAAACCAGTGACAAGGATGGAGTGCAAGCAGAGAGTGTCTTAGCTACATAGAAGAATTACACAAATTCATATTCAGTGAGGAAGCGTAACTTATGCTGGAGCATGTTTTAACCCCTTCGCTGCTGATGATGAGCTCAGCTCGTCATCAGCCACGGGTGGCGTGTGCTGATGACGAGCTGAGCTCGTCATGTAACGCGGTAAATCAAAAAAAGCCGCACAGCGCAAAAATCGCCGCAGCAGCGATGCGGTTAAAAACAAAGAAATGAATGCAGATTGATACCTATTAAGTAGAGTATCTGCGTCAGGTCAGGAATCTCACATGGAAGGCCATATGTTTCACTCACAAGAGCAGGCTCGCTAATTGTGTGAATTAAGCCCAGAGTTATTTTAGGGAGTCCAATGAAAAAGGGGAAGAATAACTGGATAAATACTCTGACTTGCACTTTAGAATTAAACTTATCATGTCTGTAAGATTGCCCTCATAGATCCATCCACACAAAATAAAACTACAACTTTGGATTCAGAATTATTCACACGCACAGTAGGTCTGGTTGGCACAAGGTCAGCTCTATGAGAGAGCAAAACCACAACAAGATCCTGCAATGTCTTATACCTCCATTACAAAGCAGATAAGAGAAATTGAACAACTGCAAGCACATCATGTACCTTCCTCTCCAACTGATGCTTCGTCTGCCTCCTCTTGCGTGGGTGTGTCACAGGAAACCAAGGTGACTTGCGTGCACTTTCCATAAAGGTCCACCACTGCCCAGACCTTTTGTGGTATCCCAGAGGCAGCCACACCACAGTCTTGTCCATTTACCCAGAGGCGAAGGTCCCCATTGGCAGTTCGTTGAATACCCACCCGATCTCCCTCTCCAAGTTGATCCAAATCCTGCCCATATTCTTCCAAGATTGATCGTCCATCTCTCAGTACTGAGCACCCTGAGATAATCCAGGAACCTCCCTTCAGACCAGTAGCGCTGCTGGGGAAATCAAGGAGGTTGGGGTCCAGCGCAGTGACACCAATTTCAATTGAACCGCTCCATGAATTGACCTAAGAAATAAAAAGCACAAGGAATACATTAAAATAAAGTAAACGTGCGTGGGGAGATCTAAGTCTTTAATTAAAAACAACTATAATGAAAATGCAATCAGCATGCAACATCTCATAGCAAACACAAACAATAATTACTACCAACTTGAACCTCATCGGATGCAATCAGACCAAAATCTAGCAAAACCAAATATCAGACAATAGAAATGACCAAGAAACTTAAACAGGGTGATCATTTGCCTCCAGCTTAAGATCATAATAAGAAAAACAGATCAATATATACAGAATACAGCACTCATCCAACAGAGAAAATCATCATGCTGAATAAGATATAAAAAAAAACTTTGCATATGCACGAAACATTAAATCAGCTGTCTGCTGCCTTGTCAAATATGCCACATGACACAGAGGAAAAGCATCAGACGTCCAATGTGGATTATATCATGTAACTTCAAAATCTGGAATCTAACACCCAAACGTAACTATTAAAAATATGCACTGTCCACTCCCAACACCAGTAAAATCAAAAATTCCCTTGGCAAGATTACTAACAAATCAGGCCCAAATAATATTGGACATTACTATTAGACAAGTATGACAAAACATGTATGTATGTATAAAAATGATACCAAATGTATTTGTATATTAAAAACAAACAATGCACAGTAAACGCAAATTAACATTCCATTGGCATATTATACTAAAATTGTCACAGTTCTAATTCATCTAAAAATTGTGAACAAAAGATAACAACCTAAATAAAACAGTACCATACAATTATTCAAATATAAAAACACAAGGAGGGGGAGAGACGAACAAAAGACAGTGTAGTTTGTTATCAAGACTTGCACATCAAGTGTCGGAAATTCAAAAACCCAATCCTGGACACATTTGATTCTTGCAATACACAGGATAAACTTGATTACTCGATTATGCAATTTGTTTGGCGTTGACGCGTTTCGATGGCTTATCTTTCAATAGTATGCCATCTTTATCAAGACTCAATATAAGATCTCTCCTATTAGACGGCACTGGGTGGTTGCCTTGTAGTAAAACGTCCTTATTTCATATTACTTCTGAAGTTCTTCTGATTTTTCGAACTCCACATCATAAGGTTTTGGTGAATCTGAGTGTCTTCTTTTATTACTTCCACTCATACCACTGTTAAGGGATTGCGCACGATCAAAATCTGCTTTCGATAATGCTTTTTTCGATATTTTGTTTCTTTTGACCTTGCAGTCTTGTACGGTGCCAACTTCTTAGAAAACGTTGATCCCTGTACTCAGAGGGTTAGATACTTCCTCTTATCACAACCGTATGCGTCTTCATTGGGGTGGATGCAACGAAGCCTTTAGCTGACGTATTGTTAACCGATTGCAAGTCACAGCCTCCGCGTCTCCACACCCATCCAGCGTCTACCGACGGACTCTTCTGTTCCTTCCACCCTGAAAAGGATGTTAGTTTTTTCACTATATTTATTTGGTGTATAAATTTTCACATATTAGTGTTTCTGCAATAGCAAAGGTTGAGAACAGAGACCCTGAAGAAAGCTGAGGGCATCGATTCCCTATTGGCTGAAACATGTTGGCCTTATTCATTGCAGTTATTTGTTGAAACTGCTTCTTGCACTGTTCTGTTTTTAGATTAGGGTGCGAGGTGATATTTAGAATAAAAAAATCCTGTTGCTTTTCTCCTCACAACTGTATTTTAATATCACCACTTTTTGTTCTGCACTGCACTCAATTCCCATGTGGTCTGGAATTTAGGAACTGATTTTCGGTTCTTTCCTTCTTTGGGATTTTGGTTTGATCCAATTTCCCTGGTATGCTAAGTCTCTATGATCAAGAGACACACCAACCATATGGGTGAAGGACCAAATGATAAGATTGATCACGACGATATATTGATGGGAATCCAAGAAGTTGCTCTAGGATCTCATGCTTTTTCACTCCTGGTTTGTTCACTTTCTTTCTTTATTTATTTTTCGGTATGATACCTTCTTGGACTAATTGTTGAGAGTAGGTTAAGGCAATAGTTGTCATTGCTGATTCAAGACCCCCGGTTCTGTTTGTTGTTGTCAAACCTTAGATCATGCCAAATATTGTACAAACAGACGTATGTCTCATGCAGTTCTGAAGATGTCAAACAGTAGCATCTCATACACAAAAATGAAATAAGTTATGTTTTCAGACCGTGCCTGACACATGCACGTATATGTCAGACCTGATTATACTATGGCTCTCCTTACCAGACGTCCGGAGCAGTATCCAGACGTGGTGGGGGAATAGGGCTCTAGAAAACTATATATTTGTCCGCTCATCCAGACCTGCAATTATCGGGTCCAGAAACAAATGACCCAGTTTTACCAGATGCAGAGAGACACGGACTGCAGGCCAATGAAGAAACTGAAAATCCTACCCCATCTCACCAGCAATCAACACAGTCAAGTTCAGTGATTTGTATAGCGCACTACTCACCCAGAGGGTCTAGGGATTCATTAAATCTGGCACTAGCGACATGCTGTCACTATTTGAAGAAACAGTTGGTAAATAACAGCTTAAAAATAGAGGGTCATCATGTTTAGGATTGAAAAAGTATTCAGTTGAAAGCTCAGTTTATGAGACCACTCACTGAAACCTTTAAGTAGCATTATAAAACCACTTTAACATAATAAAAGTGCAAAGCGCACCTAAAAGTATTTGAAACTACATGCAAAAATCAGAGTCGGACCATTCTGGGCAGTGGAGAATGGCAATTAACCTGTCATTGAAGAAACACTTATTTACAATCACCGTTGGGGGCGTGCAGTCGGATAGTTCACGCTGAGACCCCAAGGGAAGGGCCCATGCCTTGAGGGTCGACGATCGGGCGAAATCTGAGACATCCCGCACAAATTCAGTCATCATCCTGACACCTGATGAGTGGGAGATGTCTCAGTACCTGGGGTGGGATGGACAGGTGGGCAGATTCCTTGGGGAATCTGGTCACAGGTTGGCAGGGGTGTGCTGGCCCCTGTCGGGTGTCCTCGGCTCTGTTGGGGGCTGATCCTCGCCCCTGGGCTCACTCAGTGGCGGAGTTGACACCCCCGGGGCAGAGGCCCTTCCTTCCATCTGACAGCTCACCTTGCGGTCTATCCGCACGCTGAACACCTGCCCCTCCCGCAGCGGCTCCCGGCTCAGCACCAGGCCGTGGTTGAACTCCTGCACCGGCTGGCTGCGCTGGGCCGTCCGGTTCCAGTTGGACAGGGAGATCAGCTTCCCGGTGCGGGGGTGCAGCTCGGCTGCACCCGCCATCTTCCTTCCGTCCGCCCAGCGGCAGCGACGCGCGACATCGCTCGGCACCTTACGGCAGTGTGACGTCATCAGACGCTTCACGGCAGAGTGGCCACTCTTTTGCTCGCTTTACGGCAGTGTGGCATCCGGGCAACCGTTTACGACAAGGTTGAGCACCTACCCAACTGTTTTACGACAGTTTGGTGTCGCAATGCTTTATGCCAGAGCCCAGAGGGTCGCTTCAGTCACCATGGCTGTAACAAATGTTGTGATTAAAGGGCATTGTGCAACTGTTTAAAAGTAATAATAAGAAATGGAGACATGAAATACGCAAAACTGTGTGGGCGTATTGCATCACACAATGCGTTACTACTGGCCACATCCCTTTTGAACTTGTAGTGAAATGTACTTGATGTAATGTCATTATCTTGTGGGAAACCTATGGATTAAAGCTTTCTTCTAAAGATCATCTTTGTCCTGGATTTAATAAGACAGCTTGTCTTTTACAGAACTGATGCGCGGCAGGACTCCTTTTTGCAAGGATAATGTAGGTTGGTCTAAGGCAGCCAAAAGGGTCAATTGGTCAACAGAGCAAGTTAAGGAAAAGTTGAAAGCAGCACAGACTAGCTGCAAGTAAAAATATGATTTGAAACATGGGTGCAAACCATTTTTTTTTATTTTTTACAAAAACGAAATTTTCGATAAAGGGGACACCAAATGGCCGCACTTTCTAGGCAATGTTAAGCAATTCTAGTGTTGTTACGCTCAACCTCTCTGACACTCAATAATCAAACCAATTTAGAAAGGAGCGTAATAGTAATCTGATGCAACTATAATAACTTCAATTCACAATGACATTTGTTCACAAAAAGCGTCTTCTGAACTTGTTCAATGATGTCTTTATTCTTTCAACTCTGTAGTTTTCATATAATTACAATACAAGTTCAACAGCCAACGTGTTTCGTCCCTTAATGGGACGTCCTCAGGGCTTCAATAAGTGTGATTACAGCCAACATGTCACTTAATCAAGAATTCTATCTCTTCACCGGTATTCTGAAGGCGACTCGAAATGTTTAGTGAAGCAAATCTGTGTTTCCCCAAATCTATTCCTCTTAACAATCCTTTTCTAGATAACGCTCGATCCAGCTTCAAGATCACTTGTATTTTCTGAATGCACAACTTAGTGATAATCTCCTGTTATCATATTTGTTTGTTTCTCCAAATGCGCCAATATCAATCCGCTAATTCTCGCCAACACGAAACAAGTACTCCTGGTTTCAGGTTCTCTGTACGTGTTCCTCTTTATTACTCTCCTATCCTTCTGGATGACAAATATCTTATCCCAATATCACAACTCTAGATTCTATGCCCGTCGCCTTCATCTCCTTCCTTGCACAAACCCGAATCAGTCTGTCAGTGAAAGTTACTCCTTTTAGTGTAAACATCCTACGTGAAATGTCTAGAGCTCTAACACCTCTCACCCCACTTCCTTGTGTAAGCCCAGCAGGGGCATCCAATCACGGAGGGGGGGCGCTAAAGCTGCACCCGGCCATTTAATGCCGGTCGCAACACAGGAGCGAGCTCTACAGGCATTGCCGCTTACCTGTGCTGGTTGTATTGTTTTAACCATTTCTGCATCATGTTCTGTATGAGTTGGACCTGCACTGCTGCTAATTTATAGGTCTCCATGTGAGCCAGGCGCGTGCACAGGAATTCGCTCCCCCTACCCCTCCCACAAAGCAAAACAAGACAAGAACATCAAAGCGACCGCGGCCGCTCTGATTCCATTTGCCACCAGCCACTTCACGCGCTCCTCAGGTCATAAACATAACCGTCTGCTCGTGATTCGGAATGCTGGCATGGTTGCCCAGCCCCCCTCCCAGCGCTGCCTTTTCTCTGCCATTCTATAGTTTCCAATACATCGGAATAAAAACTAGTTTTATCAGGGCCCTCTGCACGTCATGTTACTGGGGTCATTTATTGCATGGTTTAAGGCTAAAACCACTCTTCCACAGCCTCGAGAAAACCTTTGCATTTCACCATGGGTACGAACCCGCCGCAGTGTATTTTCATGGGTTACGCATTCTTAATTGAATGAAGAGCATAGTCTTGTGGCTTGCTTCTAACTGGCTATGTTCACTTGCTGGAAAACAGAGTCTTCTTTACAGTGTTAGAAGGTGACCGGCAGGAAAATCTTCGTACTTGCCCATTCCTTCTTTATTTGCTGCACACTTTTGTATTCAGTACTTGGAAAGCTACGTGTCAGAAATGTGTGAAATCATTCCTCCCACATATTTGAATTTAGGTATTTTAAGAGGCTGATTAGATTCGGCATTTACCAGACGAATGCATTTACGGCCATAACACAGGAAATAATTGGGAGACGTTAAATCAGGCTGTGCGGTGGGTCACTGAAGTTCTTGAAAATCAGAACATTCACATTTAAAACATAGCAATGCTTATTAAAAAGTAAGAGCCACTGCAAACTCATAGTTTAACGGGCCTGCAATGTGAGAGTTTAAGAGTCTTTTACTCCTAGAGTGGTTTAGACATGTGTTTAAAGGAATAACTGCAGAATGATTAATTAGTAAAAGTCCCTCTTCATACAAGCGAGGTGCCCGGCCTGAGAGCTATTTTCGTCACAATATCGCACGTGCTGCACTAATGCGTTACAGGATCTGCCTTGACCACGCTGAATGCACAATTGGTTTGGTAAATGATGTGGCAGTAACTGTGATTGATGCCACCGCATTTGTGTTGCTGTCTTTCGTTGCATGATTGTCGGTGTCTTCCACTATAGGCCTTCCGCCATGAAGACAATATGCTCTGTTGGAGCCTTCATACTATATGGGAAAGGTGTCTCGCCCTCACTCTCCCACTCTACCGCCCTCACTCTACTGCCCTCACTCTACTGCCCTGAGTCTACCACTCTACCGCCCTTACTCTACCACTCTACCGCCCTTACTCTACCGCCCTCACTCTACCACTCTACAGCCCTCACTCTACCACTCTACCGCCCTCACTTCACCGCCCTCACTCTACCACTCTACCACCCTCACTCTACTGCTTTATTGCCCTCACTCTACCGCCCTCACTCTACCACCCTCACTCTACCACTCTACCGCCCTCACTCTACCGCCCTCACTCTACCACTCTACCGCCCTCACTCTACCACTCTACCGCCCTCACTCTAGCACCCTCACTTTACCGCCCTCACTTTACCACTCTACCTCCCTCACTCTACTGTCCTCACTCTACTGCCCTCACTCTACCACTCTTCCGCCCTCACTCTACCACCTTCACTCTACCACTCTACCGCCCTCACTCTACCGCCCTCACTCTACCACTCTACCACCCTCACTCTACCACTCTACTGCCCTCACTCCACCACCCTCACTCTACCGCTCTCACTCTACCACTCTACCGCTCTCACTCTACCGCCCTCACTCTACCACCCTCACTCTACCACTCTACCAGTCTACCGCCCTAACTCTACCGCCCTCACTCTACCACTCTACCACCCTCACTCTACCACCCTCACTCTCCCGCCCTCACTCTATCACTCTACCACCCTCACTCTACCGCCCTCACTCTACCACTCTACCGCCCTCACGTCCTCACTCTACTGCTCTACCGCCCTCACACCCTCACTCTACCGCCCTCACTCTACCACTCTACTGCCCTCACGCTACCGCCCTCACTCTACCACTCTACTGCCCTCACTCTACCACTGTACCGCCCTCACTCTACCTCCCTCGCTCTACCGCTCTACCGCCCTCACTCTACCGCCCTTACTCTACCACTCTACCGCCCTCACTCTACCACTCTACCGCCCTCACTCTACTGCCCTCACTCTAGCACCCTCACTTTACCGCCCTCACTTTACCACTCTACCTCCCTCACTCTACCGTCCTCACTCTACCGCCCTCACTCTACCACTCTTCCGCCCTCACTCTACCACCTTCACTCTACCACTCTACCGCCCTCACTCTACCGCCCTCACTCTACCACTCTACCACCCTCACTCTACCACTCTACTGCCCTCACTCCACCACCCTCACTCTACCGCTCTCACTCTACCACTCTACCGCCCTCACTCTACCGCCCTCACTCTACCACCCTCACTCTACCACTCTACCACTCTACCGCCCTAACTCTACCGCCCTCACTCTACCACTCTACCACCCTCACTCTACCGCCCTCACTCTCCCGCCCTCTATCTATCACTCTACCACCCTCACTCTACCGCCCTCACTCTACCACTCTACCGCCCTCACGCCCTCACTCTACTGCTCTACCGCCCTCACACCCTCACTCTACCGCCCTCACTCTACCACTCTACTGCCCTCACGCTACCGCCCTCACTCTACCACTCTACTGCCCTCACTCTACCACTGTACCGCCCTCACTCTACCTCCCTCGCTCTACCGCTCTACCGCCCTCACTCTACCGCCCTTACTCTACCACTCTACCGCCCTCACTCTACCACTCTACCGCCCTCACTCTACTGCCCTCACTCTACCACTCTACCACCCTCACTCTACCACTCTACCGCCCTCACTCTACCACTCTACTGCCCTCACTCTACCACTCTACCGCCCTCACTATACTGCCCTCACTCTACCACTCTACCGCCCTCACTCTACTGTCCTCACTCTACCACTCTACTGCCCTCACTCTACCACTCTACCACCCTCACTCTACCGCCCTCACTCTACCACTCTACCGCCTTCACTCTACCACACTACCGCCCTCACTCTACCACTCTACCGCCCTCACTTTACCACCCTCACTCCACCACCCTTACGCTACCACTCTACCGCCCTCACTCTACCACTCTACCGCCCTCACTCTACCACTCTACCGCCCTCACTCTACCACCCTCACTCTACCACTCTACCGCCCTCACTCTACCCTCCTCACTCTACCACTCTACCGCCCTCACTCTACTACTCTACCGCCCTCACTCTACCGCCCTCACACCCTCATTCTACCGCCCTCACTCTACCACTCTACCGCCCTCACTCCATCACCCTCACTCTACCACTCTACCGCCCTCACTCTACCGCCCTCTCTCTACCACTCTACCGCCCTCACTCTACCACTCTACCACCCTCACTCTACCGCCCTCACTCTACCACTCTACCGCCTTCACTCTACCACACTACCGCCCTCACTCTACCACTCTACCGCCCTCACTTTACCACCCTCACTCCACCACCCTTACGCTACCACTCTACCACCCTCACTCTACCACTCTACCGCCCTCACTCTACCACTCTACCGCCCTCACTCTACCACCCTCACTCTACCACTCTACCGCCCTCACTCTACCCTCCTCACTCTACCACTCTACCGCCCTCACTCTACTACTCTACCGCCCTCACTCTACCGCCCTCACACCCTCACTCTACCGCCCTCACTCTACCACTCTACCGCCCTTACTCCATCACCCTCACTCTACCACTCTACCGCCCTCACTCTACCGCCCTCTCTCTACCACTCTACCGCCCTCACTCTACCGCCCTCACTCTACCACTCTACCGCCCTCCCACTACCACTCTACCGCCCTCATGCCCTCACTCTACCGCCCTCACTCTACCACTCTACTGCCCTCATGCCCTCTCTCTACCACCCTCACTCTACCACTCTACCGCCCTCACTCTACCACTCTAATTCTACCACTCTACCGCCCTCACGCCCTCACTCTACCGCACTCACTCTACCACTCTACCGCCCTCACGCCCTCACTTGCTTTGGTGCAATGGAGTCTATATGAGTGAGCATGCTGTCCAATCCCACAGTGCACGTGCAAGGAAATGGACGAGGTGGAGTCGACCTCACATCGCCCTTGAGAGCATGGAGCCGGGTGGGCATAGCCTTGAAGCTGGTTAAACTCAGTCAGGTAAAAAAGGAGACTTGACAAGAACATAGATGGTTCTTTAAGGGTCAGCAAACAGTTTGGCGAAATGCCATCCTGGAAACTGACATTCGGAATGCTTTATTTAAAGTCAGGTAGAGTGGCATGTTTCTGCCAGCTGTGCCCCCGCTGGCTCGGCAGAACCTTTAGACCGATGACCCCACTTCTCCCTATTTAGGGTGAACATTCTAATTACTTTTTCCACATTCAGGGACACAGGGAAAAGCCAGGTGGTCCCAAACGGACAAAACTACACACCCTAAGAGAAAATGGCCAGGGTGTCAAATCTCAGATTGGCAGAGCCATTAGTTTAATGTTTTTTAAAATAGCCTCCGTTTTGAGAGTTTGTAAAAAAAAAATTAAAATAGCTAATGAACACATGAAATATGGCAGCTAACCAGCAGAGCTGTACAAGGCGTTCAGCAGAGCCATTGTGCCTTCTCTGGAGGGAACAGAGATCTCGGCCATGCATGCAGTGCTCTCTAAATATGGCAGGCTGTAGTCCGTCAAACCCTAAAAAAAAACATAGTGGGCGAGCAAAGACCCAGGATCCACCCTCAAGAACCAGGCCCCTGGCTGCTGAACCGGCCTCTCCCCTGGTGTTGAGTAACGCCGAGGGCCCCAGTGTACCTTACCTCTCACCGCTGGCACTGTAGAATCTGAAGCAGCAGCCCTGACGCCTGGAGTATACCTGGGCATGTTCCACAGCTAGATTTAGGGTGAGGGTCATGCGGGACTGTATGAAGCAGAGAAGGAACGGACGGGAAGGCGAGGACCTCCCGGTGGCAGCAGCCATGCTTATCCGGGCACTGCCACTCGCAGATCAGAGGGCTCTCTTCCCAAGAGGTGACTGAAGTACGGTGGCTCGGATCCAACCCCAGCAGGCATGACCAGCTTCCGACTTTTCTGTTCTGGTGGCTTCTGTCAGACAGGTGGGAGGAAGCTCTGCTTATCACAAGGATCGCAGGCTTCAGCAGCCTGTTGCAAAGCAGAGTATCCACCGAAGGGATGGAAGGAAGGGCGGCCTCCTTGAAGTTTGGCTCAAAGCACCTATGATTCTGGGCAAATCATTGAATCTCCCCCTGCATAACAAAAAGCGCTCTGAAACCTTGGGGTCCAGTTTGCGCTACACAAATCTATGGAAAACAAGCCTGCGAGATCCCTGCAAGGAACGGGCGCCGTCAGAAAGCAGCGTCCCGTGAGTGGTGCACGCGCAACAAATCTGTTAGGCGCATGTGAAGCGAGCGATGAGAGCGTGTGAGGAGACGCCATACGCGCGCACATCACCTGTCCGGGCGCGCACATGGTTTGTCTCCCTTTGCGCTCTAAAGCAACGACAATAGAGTCTTGCCAAGGCGTAGCAGCGCATGCGCTGCGTTAGCTAGGCGATACATAAAAAACTGAGACAAAGTAACCGAGCTTTTGTTGTGTTTTAGAGGGGACGCGGGACAGCTGCTCTCTGTCTTCAGCCATTGCTAATAAAACCGAGGCTGTTGTGAGAGGAAGAAAGGGCATGATTTAAAAGACAAGGTCTGCACGCTGCGCATTTACGCCAGGCTGCTGCTCACTTGGCTCTTGCAGGAATTGGTTGAGGCTGCATTAGAAGGAATGAGGAAGCCTTGCCTCCGGCCATTTTGTGAAAGTGATAGCGCACAATGGTGCTCTGAAAACTAAAACAAGCAGTTTAAAAACATGATTATGTAAAATGCAAGGGGGGGTGTAGGGGTGGAAGCCAGCTAAAGCGTTGCTGGATATAAAAGAACTGGCCGCCATTGCTATGTGCTCGCACCACATGTCGTGCCTGCTTCTGCAAGACATTAAGTAAATAGTTCTACCTTAACTGCTAATAAAAGCTAAGGAGTAAGGACACATGTAAGAGGGGCTGTCCTTATGGGATGTAACAACAGAATACAGGGAGGTACTAAGGAGGGACTACTAAGCCTATACTTGAATCAAAAGCCATCATTTACAAAGGACAGGAAGATAAGCCAATTTGAAAGGTGGGCGGAAAATGGGCAGAGCTTAAAGTACATACCTCAATACAGCATGTCTCGAAGAGACAGTGCAAGCGCTGCCTAGGGGAGACCTAAAAATGGAGAGCAGATGCCTTATCTCACTGGAAAGGATAAAGTATTCAAGGCGGGAGCAGAAGTGAGTGAAAAGGGAAGGCAGACTCTAGCCGGCTACATCTGCCAGTGAAAAATGTATGTCTAATTGTAAACACTCCGACTTGATCAAAAATGGTGCCGTCCCATCCCAGCCATGCACTGAAAGATACTGAAGGAACGTTCCATTGCAAAGAGAAGAAGGGTGGAATTCAAAATTAGGCGACCCATAAACCAAATTCCCTAACAAACAGCAATACGTATATGACGTGCCTTTCCCCGGGAAGGGATTTGACCCCACCAAGCCCTGTCCAGTTGCCACAGCAGCACTTTCAGTCACTGTACACCACAAAAAGAAGAAGACACACCTGCCTTTGCTCAGTACCTTGCTGAAATGGGTGGCCCAGTGGATCGGGGTCCAGAAGGAGTCCTTGACGGCAATAGGGAGCACAACTCGGCCATGTGAACCCTGCACAGCTGAACCTGTGCATGGTCTGCTTTTCACTCTCCTCAGAGGCAGGAGGCCATAAAGCGGCAGTTCAGAGCATAAAGCCCGGAAATTCCCAGCCACATATGTGCACAAAATGTGCGGTGACCCTACGGCCTAGTGCAGCACTCTGCAAGCTCTGTCTTATGCCACGTTAGCCTAATGGCTGGTCCCGTCCCTTGTCCCACATGGATAGTTATCATTATGGTGACTCCAGGCTGCCTATCTCCTGTAAGCAACAATGACTCTAAGGGTAGCACAATTAATAGCTGAGAGCGGAAGGAGATAAAGAAAAAACCAGGGAGAAAACATTTTTGGTAACATAGAATGTACTTTAGTAAATGCATATATTTGTCATATTTAGCTTCATATATTCACTCTCACTTGTTCTTTGTTGCGCCCCATCGTGTAAAAAACAGAGAGGTACCCCTTGTGTAGGCCAAGGGAAATAGGGTTATTCAACCTAGGTAAGAGAAAGGGTTCCCTTAAGGCACAGATAAAGACAGGTATAAAATAATGTACCTTATGACTTAACAAATACATACAACAAAATATGGAAAAGTTAAAAATTAATTTATTTGAATATGTTAAAAAAACAATCAATAGGGATAACTAAACTAAATCCCTGAACTAAAACAAGATAAAATTGAGACAATACATATAATTGCGACCTGCACAATTACAAGCAGACAGAACAGTTACAACATACATTTGTTGGATACAGGTTTGTATATTCTTTCTCCGCTCTAATATCACCAGAGTAGTATCACTACCAAATCAGCGTATCTATTATGGTGTTGGAGACTTTAATTATACGCTTCGTGTCCCTGTACATTATTCCTCATGTGTCACTTGCGCAGTCACAATTATCTCTGAGCACTTGTGCACAGTATTTCCACGGGTAACATGCTATTCAATGTAAAGCAGTGTCAGCCTTCCATATGTTTGAATATATGAAGCTAAAGCGAAACCTAAAAAGAGGGCAAAAAGTGTGTGTGTAACATTACATGGGAATACCATATATTCCCCTGGTGACTGATGCTATTCTTTAACTATAGGACTCATCCATTTACACCTGACGATAAGCAGCCAAACTCCCCAATAGCTCATCCACCGTGCTCCAGCCTTCTTCCTTGTCCAGTTAAAACACAAATACAAGTTAGAGGAAAGGGACAGTGGAGTTGGTTCATGTTGTCTCAGCAAGCCACACCGCAGGCTCAAGGTAAAGTTTGCAGTGGTCTGACAAAACCACCACTTTGGGAGACCTGACATCAACATGCTGTTGGTGACGGATGTACCATGTTACAACGCATACCATTACAACTACCTACTATTACAACGCGACCATTACAACGCATACCATTACAACGCATAGCGCTTTGAGGTGCTGGATAGTGGTAAGTATAATTTACTATTCTAACTCCAGTCCCCGTGGACACTAGGGAAGGTGTTGGATAGTAAATTATACTTATTCCCTATCCTAGAGCGCCCCCCCAGCGCAATGCGTTGTAATGGTATGCGTTGTAAAAGTTGCGTTGTAATAGTAGGTAGTTGTAAAAGTTGCGTTGTAACAGGTGTATACCGTTGGTGACAGATGCTGGTGGAGAGGAGAGTGATGTCCTCCCAAACCTCCTGTCTTCCAAGGAACGAGGTGAAACAGAGTTGCTGGACCATTTTGCCCTTCGGTTCTTGTTTATTTCAGGGCTCACTGATTAGTCTAACCATGAAAAAGACAATGGGGCAGCATGCCAGTCAAAAACAAAATCTGCAGGCTGTCAGACAAAGTTAGAGTCAGCATTAAAGTTGAGGTGTCTAAGAAGTTGGAGTTGGAGGAGATTGAGCCCGCTGTAGTCCCATGTCCAGTCAATTAGTATTGGCATCCAAAGCTGAAGTTATGTGCGGACAAAAGGGGTTTTAATTCAGTCAAAAAAGACTGATGCTCACCCTATCCCCTGAGCTGATGGGCTCGTTGATAAGTTTGAGGCTGCCAAGTTCCTAAGTACTTTAGACTTGACGTTAGGGTATATTGGCAGATTGTCCTAACTAAGGTGGTCGAGGAGAGATCGACATTCTCCACCCCATAGTGACGCTTTCAGTTTAAAGTGATGCCCTATTGACTGAACAGTGCACCTACCACTGTCTAGAGGTTGGTCAACTGGGTCCTGGCATGACTAGAGAACTTCAATGTGACCTACTTGGACAACATTAATGTTCTCAGCTCCAGCTAGTATTACTACCTGACCTGTCTCTAGGAAGTGCTCCAGGCCCTGCACCAGGAAGACCTGACTATCAAGGCCAACACGTGCCAAATAGGGAGTTGTATACCTGGGCCACTATGTCAATGGAAGTCATCATCAGTATTTTCAGCCCAAGATACAGGTCATCATGGATGGGATTCTCACAAGACCCAGACCCAGGTGTGAGGTTTTATAGGGCTCACTGTGTATTAGATTTGGTAAGGGGTAAAGTACCATTGTTGCCCTTGAACAGAGCTGACTTCCAAGAAGCAGCCCAAAAAAGGTTATCAGGACAGAAGTGTGCCTGAAAGCTTTTAACACAATGAAAGAAACCATGTGTACATCACCAGTGATCAAGGCATCTGACTTCTCCAAGGAATTTCTAGTCCAGACAGATGCTTCAGAGCATGGGATAGGGGCTGTTCTTTCACAGCTAGACAATGACAGCCAGGACCAAATTGTAGCTTTCATCAGCAGGAAGTTACTTTCAAGGTACCATAGGTGGAGTGCAATTGAGAGGGAGGCATTTGCAGTGGTCGGGTACTTACAAATTTTAGACAATACCTGTTTGGGACTCACTTCCAGGTTCAAACAGATCACAGACCCCTCAAGTGGCTAATGTAAATGCAAGGTGAGAATCCAAAACTGCTGAGTTGGTCCATCTCCCTACAGGAGGATGGACTTTATGGTGGAATATTGCCTTGGGACTGCCCACTCCAATGTTGATGGACATTCCAATAGTTTCCTCCTTTGCAATGAGAACTCCCAGGAGGGTAGGTAGTTCTTCCCCCATTCTGCCGGGCAGGACATATGTTGGAAATGACCATCTTTTGTGTTGTATTCCTCCAGATTTTTTCCTGAACTGTTTTTGATGGTTTAGGTACTCTGCACACTTTACTCCTGCTAACGTGTAGTAAAATGGTGTGCTCTGGATAAAACACACAGACATGTTGCATACACTCGATTGGCACATTCAATTTACTTTTATGTCTCTAGTACATGGTACTAAATGTACCCAGGGCCTATAATTACATCCTACTAGTGTCCCTGGATCATTGTGCCACCCTCTACAGTAGTACTGTAAAGCATGTCTCTAGGCATGCCACTGCAGCCTGGCAGTGCAGTTTTTAAACTACCAGTTCAACTTGCCAAAATGACCCTTTCAACAGGCTTAAATCTTCATTTTAAATCTTTGGAAGTCACCCTCCGGTAGGCCTTATTGCCCAATAAAGCAAGATGCATGGTTTTCAAAAGTAGGACATGTAGAAGTTAATGTTAACACATGTTCTGACCGTGAAAAGAACCCAATAGCTGTTTTTACCATGACACGTGTAATTGCACCATAGGAACTCGCTAGATTACATTATAACACCTTAAAATGATAGAAGCAGCTAAAAATAGAATTCAAGGACTCATTTTAATAGGTATTCAAAATCCAATTTAATTGTGAAATCGAATTTTAAATAACTATGTTATATCCTTGTATAAGACCCACATCCCACCAAGGTCGGTCTTGAAATCTTACTCATGTCCCAGTCCAGTACTGCCAGTTGCCTGCGGTTGGTGCTTAGTGCTTTTTGGCGCTATTTTTAAATGTAAACTTTACAAATTCTTAGCTCTGGTTATATTAATCTGATTTTTGTCTTTTTGGTGTCATTTTATTTATTAAAATATTGTCTATTTTTCTAATTATCCTAGGACTTTTTGGTTTTATTTTTACTTTATTACTGTTTGAGTACTGCATAAATACTTTACACATTGTCTCTAAGTTAAGCTTGGCTGCTCAGTGCTGTAGCTACCAGAAGGTTGAGCACATGTTCATTTAGGGATTTTTATGTTTAACTGTCAGAAGTGTTGTGATTTTCATTTGAAGTGGGTTCCCACCCCCCTCAGCCCCCCCACAGCTAATACTCCAATTCCTTACATATCCCCTCTGTAGTTCCACACAGAGAAATAACCTTGATTACCTCTTCCTTGAGAGGGAAAGAAATTGCTGAATCATCTTTGATCATTCCAGACATTTGTCCCCAATTGCTTGCATCTCCTGGACGACCCTGATCCAGGAAACAGTTGCACAAACGTCTCCCACCGCAACCAGCCCTTCCAAAAAGACCTTAGCTGAAGACCTTCTTCATTGAAAGCTGTGAAAGTATTTACAAATTTCTGCAATTATTTTCCAAAAAGGTTTTTGAAGAGGAGCTCCTCTGCAACTGGTTCACTTTCTGAGGATGCGAATCACCCAGCTTGGGCTCTACTTGAAAAATAATTGAGTGGCACCATTCCGCAGAAATAGCGCAGTTTGCTTTTCCAAGCAGGCATATGTTTGGCTTTGCCCAATCAGCCAGATCTTCAAGGTGTATTGCCAGACCCTCGTCTTTTACCGTAATGGTCAAAACCAGTATTTTAGTAAGGGAACCCACTAGGAGGAAAAGGCTATCCTGATAGCCTTTTCAAGACCTGATTATCATTTTAGGGGCCTGGGAAAACTTTGCCATAGCGATTGACATTTTGGATCCACCTCTGGAATTGCAGCCACCGTCCTTGATAAAGAGGACCTCTGGTATTCAGCCACCAACCTGTTCCTAGCATCCCAGTCAAAGCCCTTGCAGAAGCAGGATTGCACATACAGGGTCACTCACCTTAGGGGAAGGGGGTACCAATCTGCAGACCTTGGGTGAACCAGGTCTTCTGGAAAAAACATTTCTGAGAGGCCTTGTTTGGCAGGCACTACAGAGTGCTCTTTTCCATCATCGGACCTTTCATCCAAGGACCTCTTACCCTGCCTTGCCACCGGAAGAGGTTGCCAAGAGTCTATGGCTGTCAGTGCGGACCTTGAACCATCGGAGGTCTAGGAATGCAACTCTCCTTTATCTGAATAATAAACAACTTGTGAATCAATTTGAAAACCACCATCAATCAATTTTGCCTTCCAAGCGGCTCTGCCCGTATCCATGCAGCTCTCTTGTGTCTGCATCAAATGAAGTTTGCACCTTGCTTGTATTTTTTGATGCCTTGGAGTGACCCGAGTCTGTGGCCCCATATTGTTAACTGATATTTCTTGCACTGGAATAAGTTTTGGCATAGCACAAATAGGCTTTAAATGGTCCCCAACAGACTTTAAGGTGGAGGTGTTGTGTAGCAAGGCTTGTACTGAAGCATCATTGGCACCAGAAAGATAATCTATGTCTATGAAGGTTTGTGCTCCTCTTCTGTATTTCACTCTGGACAGGCTACTTACTATCTGCTCTGGTAGACATGACCGACCCAATTTACACTTATGGTACGTAATGATATGGCAGAAGAAATGCTGATTATGAGGTTAACAGCTGGACAGGGCCTTGGGCCGCCGGCTCTCTCTCAGGGCAGGGCAACTACCAGAATTCTATAACCTTTTACTGAGAGAGTCACACATTTATTAGCGAAACACTGAAATGGGCCTTAGGTAGCACTTTTTCAGCAATCCTCCACGTGCGCGTCGGCACCGCATGACGTATGCAGCGTGCGCAGCTCGTTGACGTTCGACGGAGGCCTGGTGCGGACAAACAGGAGCGCGAGGCTTAGCAGCCGCTCGCACGCGCCACAGGAGGAAGTGGGCTGAATACAAGGCCTGAGGTGAATAATAGAAGACATACATGACCCCACTGCGACAGGGTGGGGTGGTGGGACTGCAGTGACCGTCAAAAGACAGTAAGAGGCGTAATCCTGTAAAACTGCGATATTAGCCATCTCAACGGACGGGAGCCACGATACACAATGATATCGGTAAAATGGGACAACTAAACAAGGTTAATAAAACTCTTCAATGAAGCGCATTTAACAGTAAGAGTGAGGCACTTGTCCTGGCTGCTGAGCAGCTTGAAAGAAGTCGGGGCTGGGTTTAGTTTCGCCCACATGTTCTGTTTACTTATTGTGCAGCTTATGACCTCATGTTTTAGAACTCATGTTATTTGTAGGTTTTTCATTATATTCATTATCAGTGTTAATTGTTAAATCGCTGCTGAGAACAGGTTACAAAATAAGGCATAACCCTTGTCTCCCGTCCTGGCATACAATTATACAAAGCATAACATGTGAGTCCAAGAGAGTGCAGGAAGATTATGTGTAAATTTGAGACGGACAGAAGTGTAGTCAATCGGTAGTAGAATGCACATAGAAGGGAGCAACACTTAAGTGTCAGTTACAGTGAAGTTACCAGACGATAAGAGTGGATCACTGAAATAATATCGACCTCACAAATATCGAGTTGACAAAATATCGTTGACAAAATATCGATGGACAAAATATCGACGGGCTATCTTTAAACAGGTAAGTACAAAAATATCGACTCTAAAATATCGAGTTACTAAAATATAGACTGTAAAAAATATCGTTTTTTTTAAATGTCTTTAAATTAAGTTAATACTAATGTAGTAATAAATATGTTTAGTCTAAACTTACTTTAAATTATTAAAATAATGTTATATTAATAATTATTTATTTTAAAATAAAAATAAATCTAAAAAAATAATACATATATATATATTTTTATATTAAATAAACATATATAATAATTTTACCGTAGCATAGCAAACTAGTTAACAATTATTGTAACAACTGTAGTGAATTCTACAATAGCTAAAGCGTTGGATAGCGTAGGGGTAAAATTTACTATTCCCACTCCAGTGGGTGCAACAGTAGGGAAAGCGTTGGATAGCGTAGGGGTAAAATTTACTATTCCCACTCCAGTGGGTGCAACAGTAGGGAAAGCGCTGGATAGCGTAGGGGTAAAAATTACTATTCCCACTCCAGTGGGTGCAACAGTAGGGAAAGAGTTGGATAGCGTAGGGGTTAAAATTACTATTCCCACTCCAGTGGGTGCTACAGTAGGGAAAGCGTTGGATAGCGTAGGGGTTAAAATTACTATTCCCACTCCAGTGGGTGCAAAAGTAGGGAAAGCGTTGGATAGCGTAGGGGTTAAAATTACTATTCCCACTCCAGTGGGTGCAACAGTAGGGAAAGCGTTGGATAGCGTAGGGGTTAAAATTACTATTCCCACTCCAAAGAGTGCAACAGTAGGGAAAGCGTTGGATAGCGTAGGGGTTACAATTACTATTCCCACTCCAGTGGGTGCAACAGTAGGGAAAGCGTTGGATAGCGTAGGGGTTAAAATTACTATTCCCACTCCAGTGGGTGCAAAAGTAGGGAAAGCGTTGGATAGCGTAGGGGTTAAAATTACTATTCCCACTCCAGTGGGTGCAACAGTAGGGAAAGCGTTGGATAGCGTGGGGGTTAAAATTACTATTCCCACTCCAAAGAGTGCAACAGTAGGGAAAGTGTTGGATAGCGAAGGGGTTAAAATTACTATTCCCACTCCAGTGGGTGCAACGTTAGGGAAAGCGTTGGATAGCGTAGGGGTTAAAATTACTATTCCCACTCCAGTGGGTGCAACAGTAGGGAAAGCGTTGGATAGCGTAGGGGTTAAAATTACTATTCCAACTCCAGTGGGTGCAACAGTAAGGAAAGCGTTGGAAAGCGTAGTTGTAAAAATTATAATTCACACTCCAGAGAATACAACATTAGGGAAAGTAAATCTTTCATATATAAATCAAAAAACTAACAAGAAATATCTAATAATAATTATTAAAAATTAAATAAAAATTTTATGTAATAGAATAAATAATAATTGACATTTACTAATTAACAATAATTCTTTTAATTATTCACCTATTAATACAAATGAATTAAACATAAACAATTATTTTTTTAATAATTAAAAATAATTTCACTATTATTTCCAAATAAATAACGTGTATTTTATTTTATTATTTAATTAATTATTAATATATTACTTTATACCCTATGCCCCTATAAACTCACAACCCGCTACAGAAATTAAATTAGTAAAAATCACATAATAACCAATTAATCAATTAATATAAAATAATTAACAATTATTATTAAATTAATTAACACATATAAATTAATTAACAATTAATTACTAATTACTATCAATAAATATATTTACATATTTAATTATTTTTAATTAAATTACTTCCCACCCTATTCCCCTATAATCCCACAACCCGCTTCTGCATTAAATTAGTAAAATTGACATATTTACCAATTAATCAATTATTAATAATTATTTTGCAATTACTACTAAATTAATTGACACATATAAATTAATTAACAGTTAATTACAAATTAATATCAATTAATACATTTACATATTTAATTAATTATAATTAAATTACTTCCCACCCTATTCCCCTATAAACCCACAACCCGCTACAGAATGACATTATGCAATAATTATAAAAACAAAAATCATTTAATAAAATTATTTATAACATAAATACACACTTTTCACACATATTATTACATAAATATACACTATAAAATATTATATATTATTAAAAAATCGATATTTTTGCTATCTATATTTTATACAGTCGATATTACTTCACTTACCTTAAAAACGATATTTTTGTAGTCGATATTCTGTCCAGTCGATATTTTGTCCAGTCTATATTATTTACTCGATATTATGTCCAAACGATATTTTGGAGTCGATATTATGTCTGTGCACCGATAAGAGTATCAAATGAATCCTTTCTTCTTAGAGATGTCTTATCAAGACAGAGCCAGGTGCATTGAAAGGCTGTTGGTACTTAGATCATTAGCAGCTATCTGTTCAAGGTGATTTATAATGCACAAGGTGTTCCATCACTGCTTAACGGGTGGTGGCACTGTTTCTTTCCGCTTCTTATGACCATGTGAATGGCTGTGGCTAGCATCATGTCCAGATGTTTTATCTGACACTGAGATGGGCTTTAACTGATGAAAGGGATACCTGTATTCGTTTCTTAATGTTATGGAGGGATCTAATAGGCAATATATTGTTGATCATAGTGTTTATTTTCTTCCAAACGGTGGATACCAAAATGCATGAGTCAATCATATGTTCACGAGTGGCATCACTATTGCTACGAATTCAACATCTATCATTGGCCAGAAGCTTGCCATAAAAATTTCTCAAAGCACCCAAAAGGCATGATGTACCAAAAAGTAGAGGGCTTTGCTCAGCAAAGCTGATTTGAAGCAATCAAATGGTTTTCTCCATGTTTTATAGTTTGTTTCACCATTGTGGATGATAATTCTAAAGTTTCCCGGTTTTTACTTGTTTACTTGCAATGTTTCTTCATGATTAGGAGTGGAGTAGAACTACAATGCTTACTCAATAATTTCTTGTGGGGGTGGTTGTGTAGAGGGTGTGGATTTGCTGTATTTTGTACATACTAGAATGGCTGGCTGCATTGGAAATAACCTTGTCAAGAATACGGTACTGCCTGGTGTCACCATGATGAGGTCCAACTGAAGCTGGAGAGAAAAAGGGAGATTCCATTCAACATAGCGTAGAGGGGCTTATTTTACAAGCCCCTTGCGCCGATGGTACGTCACTTTTCCCCATAATAAAAGTAACGCACCAGCAGTGCAAATGGGCTTGTAAATATGCCCCAGTGTTTGATGGATGGGTACTGCATCACAAACATGACAGATGTCCTGTTTGCCTTATTACAAATACCACAGGAAATATTCCACAAGGCGGACGGGAAATCTGTCACATCTGTGGTGAAGTATGCCAAACTCTAAATTTTGCCATAGGTCTGTTCTAAAAATGCTTTATCGATCCAGACCTTCTAGTTCTTGGTTTAATCAGACTTGGCTAAGCCATTCCACTCTAGAAGTATCATCTTATCTGCTAAAGAAACGTTTGATTTTTGGAATCTAGTCATTATTTCCATGGTTTGCATTAGTGGATTTTATTGCACGCTAGCAAACGTAGAATTGAAAGTTGGTTGAATAATGTCTGCTTCTACCTTTACCCAAATAGGTGGTTGGGCCTTGTCTACTGCAGAGGATAATAGTATGGCTTTCTGCAAATTAAATTCTTGGTAATATTAACGATAATTGTTAATTTGAGAAATTTAGCTCACTTATCTTTAGTCACTAGAGAAATATAAGGTTATTGTAGTATTTATAGAATTTCTTTGTGGTTGGTAGAGGAAGCACTGAATGTTGAAACGTTATGGTACTCGGGTACCCTAACCAAGACACCTAGAAGCGTTTACACTTCTCGAGTGTATCCACATTGTTTTTGTCCCTTAATTTGAAGTCTTAATCTAGGGTTTCATTGGGGTGTGTTCTGAAGAGAATATTCAACAAGCATTAGAAATGCAATAGGTCTCGCAGCATTAGAGTTAGTGCTTTTAGAATTGTTTATATCTTTTTTGTTTTAAATCTTTTGCATTTTATTTTTTGTAGGCAATGCAAAAGATTTACAAATCAAAAAAGCAATAAGCAAATGTAAAATCTTTAAGTAAAAATCCTGCGAGACCTATTGCACTGTGTGAGGGTGAGGTGTTGAGGGTGAGTGAGGGTGGGGGTGAGTGAGGAGTTGAGTGTGAGTGAGGTGTTGAGGGTGAGTGAGGTGTTGAGGGTGAGTGAGGTGTTGAGGGTGAGTGTTAGTGAGAGTGAGTGAGGGTGAGAGTGTTATTGTGAGTTAGGGTGAGGTGTTGAGGGTGGATGAGGGTGAGGGTGAGGTGTTGAGGATGAGTGAGGATGAGTGAGGGTGTGCATTTGAAGGGGAGGCGTTGAAGGTGAGTGCGGATGATTGATAGTGAGTGTGAGTGAGGTGTTGAGGGTGAGGTGTTGAAGGTGAGGAGTTGAAGGCGAGGCGTTGAGGGTGAGTGAGGGTGAGGGTGAGTGAGGGTGAGTGAGGGTGAGGGTGAGTGAGGGTGAGGGTGAGTGAGGGTGAGTGAGGGTGAGTGAGGGTGAGTGAGGGTGAGGGTGAGTGAGGGTGATGTGTCGAGGGTGAGTGAGGGTGAGGCTGAGTTATTGTGAGTAAGTGTGAGGATGAGTGAGGGTGAGAGTTCGAGGGTGAGTGAGGGTGAGTGAGGGTGAGGGGTTGAGGGTGAGTGAGGGTGATGCTGAGGGGTTGAGGGTGAGTGAGGGGTTGAGGGTGAGTGAGGGTGAGGGATTGAGGGTGAGTGAGGGTGAGGGGTTGAGGGTGAGTGATTGAGGATGAGTGAGGGTGAGGGGTTGAGGATGAGGGGTTGAGGGTGAGTGAGGGTGAGGGGTTGAGGGTGAGGGGTTGAGGGTGAGTGAGGGTGAGGGGTTGAGGGTGAGTGAGGGTGAGTGAGGGTGAGGGGTTGAGGGTGAGGGTGAGTGAGTGAAGGTGAAGGGTTGAGGGTGAGTGAGGGTGAGTGAGGGTGAGTGAGGGTGGGTGAGTGAGTGAGGGTGAGTGAGGGTGAGGGGTTGAGGGTGAGGGTGAGTGTGGGTGAGGGTGAGTGAGGATGAGTGAGGGTGAGTGAGGGTGAGGATGAGTGAGGGTGAGGATGAGTGAGGGTGAGTGATGGTGAGGGTGAGTGAGGGTGAGTGAGATCTTGGTCTGGAGGTAGGAGGCAATGGGTTGTTTTGCAAAAAAGCAGTTGAATGTTGACTGGAAGAGCGTGAATCTTAAGTCCAAATATTAAGTACATTCTCGTCGGTCAACAATGAGGATTTACAATTCAATATCCACCATGGGTTACGAGTGGCTTAGATTACAGCTCGGCGACTTTAAAATTCAGTACAAAGTATTAGATGTCCTTTGTCTGCTAAAATGCTAGGATGGACATTAAAATACAGAATCATTCGCTGAGACTGTTACAGAAAGACATTGACTATCACTGGAACAGAAGTTGAGGCACCTCTTTACTTGCTTAAGAATGCGTGACATAATACTAAAGAAACTGTTCAAATTTTTAAAGTACACTGACCTCAATAACACCTTAAACGCAGCCAAGTAGTAACATGCGCTCTTGCTAAGTCCATGTGCAATCTGTAATATACGTATATATTCAGGCCTATGAAATCGAGCTATGGTGAGGGTTTCAACAAATGAAACTATATGTACATCCGACAGTGCAAAATCACTAGAAACTAAGCTAAACAATAAAAAGGACAATACATAATCGGGTAGAATGCGGCAAAACATTACCTTTTAAATTATGTTTTGTTGGTGGAAGGCTAATGAAAAGGCAGTGTATTAAAAAATAATGCAGCATTATAGAGTAATTTGCGAGAAAGGCCATCTATGAGGATATTTACCCCGCACTACTCAAAGGCATGACCAATTTAATAATATCATGAAAACAACTACACGAGGCATCGGAGTGAGAACAGCCTCTAAAACAAGCTGCATTGTCGAGCCTATGGATATCGAGGCCCTTCGGCAAGGGAGATGCCACAGCCTGCTTCGGTAACTGAAGTCGATGATGCTGGATAAACACAGTGCGCAGCAACGCCTGTCGCCAGCCTATCAAATTACAGGGGAAAAGTGCTGTGTTCATCCTGCTCCTGGGAGGCCAGCATCGGACAGCTCGAAGTTAATATGACATGGAATCACTAATGCAAGGGCTCAAATAAGGATTATGTTCAAAGTACTGGCCCATCAGAAAATCAAAGAAAGAGTAATTCTGAAAACGAACGCCGTAACATCTGCGCACATTCTAGCTTTACCAGCGTTAAGGGCTGACCCCTGCTATGATGCAACCACAGCCAGAAAACTGAAACCAAGGGCGCCTCCTCTGCGCAGGGAACAAACAAAGCAACCCGGCTGGCTGTGGTGAGTCCGTGGACTCTGCTTCAAATCACCATAAAATGCCACGTGTTTTACAACTGAACATCCTTCATTCGAAATGTAGATAGCGAACTATGGTAGACCTTTAAGAGACGCAATGTCACTCTGCTTCTGCCAAGACCCGAAAAGCTAGCATCCCAATTTGTTTTCATTCACACTACCTATCTTAAGCTAGTGGAAATTAAGGAAAACAAGACGGACGGACGGAGGGGAGGGGGGAGGAGAAATGCGACACGAAGGGGAGGGGGCGGAGCGGGTTAAATTATACAAACAACAAGCTGGAGGGAAGAGAGGGGAGGGGGGAGGGGGGAGGAGAAATGCGGCAGGCAGGCAGGGGAGGAGAGGAGGAGGGGGGAGGAGAGTAGGGGAGGCACGGGACTGAGTAGTCCGAAAAGAGGGTTTAAACCTCAGCGAAATCAATTTAAAATACAGGGCACTTACGTTTCAAATGGCAGCCCTGCCTTGAAATCGTGCAAATCATAATGCACTCAAGCTGCCAGTGATGACCAAGAAAAGAAACAACAAGCTTCTCAGCAGTGGCCGCAGGCTGCCAGTGGGAGGGAACGAGCGAACATATGGCGAGCGGCGGGAAGGGGAAGGGGCGGAACAGGGGAGGGGGCGGAACGGGGGAGGGGGCGGAGAGGGGACATGCACGCGCCCGTGACTTTTAAGGTCAATGCGCATGCGCATAAGCTTAATGCGCATGCGCATTGACCTTAAAAGTCACGGGCACTGCAAGTAATCGCCACGATTCCTTGCAGTGTGGATAAAGTGTGGATAACTCGCTATAGTCTCGCCTTGCTCGATGCGCATGCGCATCGACAGGCGAGACCTAAAAATATTTTATCGAATTATGGTTTCATGATAGGCCATCAGGTTCTTTTTTTTTTGGAATGGTTTCACCATAAATTACGATTGTGATTGATGCGTGATTTGTTATGACATAAGGTCCGATATACACTTTGTCTATTCTTTTCAAAGTCCTTTGTTAACACAGTAGTTGCTTGTTTGAATCAGTCTCCTTCAGCCATTCGCTTGCTTAAAGTGTCTGTCATATTTTGAAACAGCTCACCGGAACAATGTGCTGTTGTATTGCAGGCTCTCCTTGAAAGTAGCAAGCAGTGCATCCATTAAGCTCACAGCACATAAAGAAAATGTATTGAAACTACACATAAGAACTGTTTGAGGGAAATTGAGTGTATGCATTAGTGCAGAGCTCTGATATTTCGGAGTTCATATTAGAGAGAGCTAATTAGCATAGTTAGTGTTATCACAGGAAGTTATGTCGCACAGACTTTGACATCAACTATAACTTGAGAAGTGACCACTGACTTAATGAAAACATAATAACATTAAATGTAATTGAATAAGCCTGTAGCAAAATGTCGCTAAACTAGACTCATGACTTGCAAAAGTAGTGGAGTAGCACGCTGATATGTCCCGTTGACAGAAGAGTGCTATAGGAAAGTTTCAAATGTAATTGAATTGGCTTCTGGAATATGTTCTGCTTACCGGGGCTGCTCTACACAATGCAGTGTTAAAAAAAGTTGCATTTAGTTACAGTTGTCACCCTTCTCACAAAAGGTGTGTGTGTGTCTGTTCCAGACGTGCGAGTCTCATTTGCAGTTAGTAAGTCTGCATACATGCTTGCTTTATAAATTAATACCACGACAAACATACATGCTGTGTGAAATATTGGCAAATACATTGCAACTTTGCATGGCTTTATGCAGAAAATACACCAAATTCAGTATGGACACCAGGCTCGTCATCTGTGAGCATATTTTAGTTGGTTCTGCAAGAGAAGCATTCTTCGGCCATGTATATTATTTGAGGATGTAGCAGTTAAACATCTTCCCAAAGGTTCCAGGAATCTTCTCGCTTTATAGAAATCTGCTTAAATCTGCCTTTTTTGGTCTGACGCTGCAGATGGATCCTCAGTCTCGCATCACTTCTGTGTGTTTCTTCCAGGGTACTCATTCAAGAACAATACTTTCATCAGAAGAAAAAAACAATGTACTCTGCACATGCCTGCAAACAAGCAGATACTGCAGACTGTATAAGTGCTCCCTGCTAAGCAAGGAAAACCTGTTAGCTACTTATGAGGGAGAAGGGACGTACACAATCACAATGGAAGCTTTCCAGCAAGCAACAGGTAAGAATAGGACTGTACCCTGAAAATTTACAGCATACTGTTTATAATACCAGATATTGCATGCCACACTCTTATAATGTTCAATCCAGAACACCATGCGGGCATCAGAGAAGGGGTACTTCTTTCCAGGTCTATGTATGAGCACGTAAAATGAGCATCATGATATCACTGTTATACCTGCTGTTTTGTCTCTCCGTGATATACAAAAACATCTTTATGTGTTTTTTATTCTATTGTTTTTTACCTAAAAAATATTATTGACTCTATTGGATGCCGTGTTGCCTGTGTGCTGTAAGGACTTTAATTGTGTGAGAATATATGACTCTAGGAGCTTCAGAAGCTGCCCAGTGCAGGTAGAGGTGCAAATGTATTTAGGTTTAAATTATATACTGCTAAGAATCTTCTACAGATTATATTGGTTACCTATTAGAATGTTTACATTTGGTTTGTTTGTTTATGATAATGGCTCGAATGTGATTTTGCACCTCATTCGTTTATACATTTGTTCTTGAGCTTTTAAAAAATTGTTCCCTTTGGTTTAAAATCTTAGAGCGTTTGGACCTGGTTGTGGGGCTGAAACTGGGTATGCCGCCTTTATTGATTTTATAACAAAAATACATTTTCACGTGGTAGCATGTTGTGGATTATTAGTGTCTTGGTAGTGGCTAAAACACTAGTCGAAACTACGGAAGTCAGAAACAATCCATGTTGTTGAAAACGTGATAGTTGATATGTCTTTGCTTTCAAAGGATTGAAAAGGTCTATTAAAAAAAAAAACGGACACAGAAGAAAAACATAAAGATAATTTTGACGACGTTATAATTTTTCAATGTACAGAGACCACAGTGTCTTTACAGCTTATCATTAAACGGCAAAAGAAAAAAGATGTCAAGGCGGTGCAAGTTATGCATAACATATGAGCTAGAATCACCATCGAAAGGAGAGTGAGATGAGTGAAGGTTCACTCCACTTTTCAGTTATATCAGACATTCAACAAGAGGGACCCTGCTACCTTTCTCCTGAAAGACCACTTGATCAGTTGAATTTGAATGTATTACGTTTGCATAGTTACTAAAAACCATTGCAATACAAGTTTCAGTTAAAACGATACGATCATAGAAAAAGACATTAATTGCAAAATTGTTAAATTCCGTAAAACATTAAAAAGGATTGAAACAGTTACATTATTAATAGAATAAAAGAGCTTTGTTGCTCGTGCAGATAGCACCCAGTATACGATATGCAGTCAGTGCGGAGTTCATTGCTCAGTCTGATAATGCTATTATCCAAAAGGGTGCATTGTTAAGGGATCTGACTGAGCACTCTGTGGTGGCTTTCCTGAGCGGCCAGGATTGTAGCAGCCTCTTATCTTGATTTAGATGAAGTAATACTAAAATCACTGGTGTTTGAACAACCGGCCACCAGCCTAGGATGCTGACCTGTCGGCCTGCCACTGAACTCCTGAGAAGCTCTAGTTTAAGATGGATTTTTTTTTGCCAGGAATCAAACAATAGCCAGGGAAAAGTAATGCCAGGACTAATTTGGTCGAATAAAAGTATTTATTGAACAACAAGAGACATCTATACTACTATTATAAAGAGAGACCTGAAACCTTTAAGGCGGGTAAACTCAAGAAGTACAGCACCAATCACAACACCCAATACAGCATTGGAAAGGGGAGTTGCAGCAGATGGACATAGGCTATACAGATGGCCACCCTATACATTAGAAACGTCACAGAACCTTAGGCGTAAAGTAGTCCCTTGTGGGCGTTGGCGTGGGCGTGTCAAACTACACACATTTTACTTTGTGACCGTAACCGTTGTCAGAAGGGCATGGGCGTGTCAAACGACACACTCAGAGAGCCGTTGGCTTGTCGGGGGCGTGGTCGTAGCCGGTCAAAGTACTCACATTATACTTTTACCACAACAGCATTCTCAGAGGGGCTGCCACAAATTTTATAACAAAAAATGGCCGCGTCATTCAGTAGCGCGCCTTTCCATTCACAAGTTATAATCACTTCTCACACGTCCGTATAGAAGACACAAGGTGCGCTTCATTCACGCACATTGCCATTCAGGCGGCGTTAGTAACATATGTTGCGAAGCAACCTTTGTGGGCATAAGCGTTACCGATCTCAACAGGGGATAAATGCAGGCGTCTTAGAATGCACACGCCCACACCTCTCAGAATGCACACGCCCACACACAACAGCGCTGAACAGCACGCACACCTCACAACGTGCACAAACGCTAATCTCACTGTGATGAGATTAGCGTTTGTGCACGTCGTGATGTGTGCGTGCCCTTCAGCGTTGTTGTGTGTGGGCGTGTGCATTCTAAGACGCCTGCTGCATTGGAACGCGGTGGGGTAGCGTTCGGTAAGGTTTGCCGTCCTTCAGGTAAATCTTTTTTATACCCGGACAACGTCGGGACGGGCAGCTAGTGTATCTAAATAAAGTCCAAGCCAATTGGCAATTCTGTAGTTCAAAAAGGAAAGTGCACTGGGCTATGGCACAAAGCTTGCCTCCTAATAAACAGCCAAGGCAAACTGCCTCAGGAAGGGGCATCTAGTGGGCAGGACAGGCACCTCCCAGATCTTACATGTAAGGGATGGATTTGGGTTTGGGAGGGGTGTCCTTACGTTGGGAAGGGGTGGATTTACGTTTGAAAGGGGTGGGTTTGGGAGGTGGAAGTGAGGATTTCCGTTTGGAAGGAGTGGGTTGGGAAAATGAAGGGGTGGTTTTCCACTTGTAAGGGGTGTGTTGGGAAGTGGAAGGGGTAGACAGGTTTATTGTAGAGGTAGACTTGGAAGTGGTGGCTTGATGTGTGGGAGTGACTGAACGCTGTTTAGTAGGGGTGGTTGAAGGTTTAGGCACGGGAAAAACTGGAATCCTCTATGGGGAACTTGGTAGGCTTTTGGAAGGGAGTGGGAGGTAGAGGGAGTACCCGTGTGTGATGTGCCTGTGTCTGCTGATGGTGCACTTGCCTATGAGTATGGTGTAAGTTTTGCAAGTATGGGGGTTTCTTGTGTCATATGTGTCTGTTGTGTGCGTCTGTGCTTTTAGGGTGTGTACTGTAAGGTATGTGTGTTTATGGATGAATGTGCTGTGGATTTGGGAGTTGTGGGTGTTGATGGGTGTGGTGGTGACTGCTATGTGTCGATGTGATTTTAAACATATTTTATTTCCTTTTCTATGCATCTATGGCTTCTATCAGTACACTCACTTTGTGTATTGTATTCATACATGAGATTACAAAAGTTTCTTGCATATTGCTTGTTACTATCCCCTAATATCATAGAACCTATATATTTAGTCGTATGTCTACCCCCCAACTTCTCTTCACTCCCCACTCCCGCTCCCCCACTGCAAGTCGTCAGGTTGTCCTAAGTAAGCTAAGCAGTCACATCTCATGCTATTCATTATGTGGTAATACATTTGACGGAGGTTACTCACATTTTAGCGTCAATCAGCGTTTCTTGTTATCTTTAAGGGTTCGCTTCCCTGGTCTCTATCTCAGGTGCTCCTTCTTGGTCCCTTTCCATTGGGAGCCCCTGTTGTGAGGGCGATGTTGGAGTAGTGGATCCAGATCCCCGATAATCCCGCCCCACATACGTTACTCATGCCTCTCATGCCTTGGCTCTCTCAAGTTTACCCCAGGCCTCTTCTAGCATTCCTAAGCAGGATCCTACCCTCTCAGCCCGCTCATTTCTCCAGTTCCTGCTTCCATTTAGTTATGCTAGGGCCGTTTGGTGCCTTCCACCTGCTGGTAATTTTGCGCTTGGCTAATATGAATGCCAAGTCCTGGACATTGTCAATTACCTTTGTCTTCGCTGTATGGAGGAACAAGCCAAGTATACAGTGCGCTGGAGTGCAAGGCACCATTCGACCAGTGATTCGGGCCGTCTCAATCGTCACAGCCTGCCACTAGTGTGTCAGGGCATTGCAACTCCATATTATATGAATAAAGTTCGCTCCCATCTCCCTGCAACTTAGGCACTCGGCATTATCTCTATGAAAAAGCGTTTAATTCTATTCGAAGTGATATATGCCTGGTGAAGTATATAGAAACTAATCAGGTGAAATTGGGCATTTCTGGAATCCCGGGGCGTCCTCTGCAAAATGTTCTCCCTGTCCATGTCCTCTAGGAGCCTTCCCAGATCTTCTGTCCAAGCGTTCCTTAACATGTTCAGTGTCTTAGCACAGACATTGGACAACATGTCCAGTGTCTTAGCAGAGACACTGGACACGCTATCGCCCCATACTGGTAGGTAACCTCCTTTATGGTGCCCCCATCTATTTCTATGTATTCGCATGTGGCGTGCTGTGTAGGTTCAAGGGTACCTGTTCTCCAGTGCCGTCTCATGGCTCCCGTAATTGCCCTATGGAGCAGGAACTGACCCTGAGGGATGTCCCAGTCCTTGCTAAACTCTTCAAAAGGTAACAGTTCCCCATCTCTGTATAGGTCCCCCACTTTCATGTCCTCCGCCTGCTCCCATTGTTCTAACCCCCTCCATTGCCCTCCAAGTGGTAACGCCAGAAGCATTGTCAGTGGCAACTCCGTGGAGTATGGATGTTCAGTCTGTGTCTTCTAAAGGCATCTATTCCAGCATTGCTGTATTACCTTATGTTCCATTGTGTGTATGTGTTTTGGTTTTGCAGTTTTCAATAGTGTACGGATTAATGCATCCCTTTCGGGGGTAAAAGGGCCTACTCCCCACCTGGTGTCATTCTCCCTGCTATTCTTGCGTGAGTCTCTGTAACTTCCCTTCCAGGTACTCCTCGAAGTCTGGGACCTCCAGGCCCCCCTCCGCCGATGGTCGCTTAAGTGTTGCCAAGGCCACCCTCCTTCTGCCTGATCCCCTTATGAATGCCAAGATGCATGAGTCTAGTTCCTGGAACCATGCTCCGGGAATCCACACAGGCAACATTGTGAAAAAATACAACAGTCTGGGGGGGGGGGCACCATTTTCAACAGAGCAATCCTTCCCGCTACAGAGATAGGAAGTCTCCTCCAGAAGATCATGTTGTCTTTTAGTAACCTCAGTGCTCCCCCTATGTTACTGTCTTGTGTATACTGCAGTGAATGATAGACCCTCACCCCCAAGTACTTGAAGCATCGGGGCTCTCATTGCAGATCCCACAGGTCCTCTACTATCGGGAAGAGTTGAGACTTCTGCCAATTGACTTTTAGTCCTGAGAGTGCCCGAACTTCTCCATCATGTCGCTAACCCCTCGCAACTCCTCCCCAGGGTCCTTCCGGAATAGGAGGAGGTCGTCGGCATTTAAGGCTATGTGGTGTACCTGCCCTCCCAGCCACAAGCCTCTGTAACTGTTGCCTGTCTGTGCCAAGCAGGCCAGCGGCTCCACAACCAGAGCGAACAGCAGGGAAGAGAGGAGACACCCCTGACATGTGCCCTTCCCCACCCGATATTGCTCCAAGATCATGCAGCCCGTGCACACCCTGGCCAGTGGGCCCGAGTACAACAGTTTCACCCAGCGCAGAAATCTACTCCCATTATTGCTAGCACCTCATATAGCAAGTCCCACTCCAGATTGTTGAAGTCTTTTTCTATGTCTATGATGAAGATCTCTCTCTCCCGCTCCTTGCTTCTACCCTCCTCTGAGGAGAAAAGCTGTTGTATGTTTAGGACTGTATTTCTGCAGGGTATGAACCCCGCCTGGTCCAGATGAACCAGAGAGGTCATGACTGCGAGAAGCCTTGTTGCAAGTAATTTACTTACAATTTTGAAGTCAAGGTTGAGCATCTACGGGGGCCTGTGGGCCGTGCATTTGAGAGGGGACTTATCTGGTTTAAGCAATGGAATCACTACTGCCTCCAGTGTGGTCTTTGGTAGGATTCCTTCCTTCCTTGCCGCTGTGTATACCTCCGCCAACCTAAGAGCCAACTCCTCCACATAGGCAGCATAGAACTCCATGGGGAGTCCATCTGTTTCCAGAGTCTTACCTCTAGCCAACTTTTTAATAGCTATTCTTATCTCTTGTTCCGAGACGTCGGCTCCCAGATGATCCGCCTCCTCCACTGACAACGTGTGGAGAGAGAGCCTAGCCAGAAATTCCTGTGTCTCCCCTTCCCTTTGGGACTCCGAGCTCTTATACAGTTGGTTGTAGTAGCCGAGGAATCTATTGTTTTTTTCGGCCTGCCTATACAGCGGTGTCCTGCCTGGTCAGCTATCTCTATAATATTATTCCCTCTTAGGGCCGGGTTGGCCAACCATGCCAATAATCTGCCCGCCTTATCCCTTTCCGCATGAGTCCGGTCCATATATGTTTTATAATCAAAGCATCGCAGGTGTTCCTTCTGGACTGCCACGTTCTCTTTCGCATCCAGGAGTTCATGCCAGAGCTCCGGGCATCCAGGGTGTCGGCTCTCTATGTCTCTTAGCATTCTTTCCACCCTTTCCACATCCGAAAGCAGTGCCCGACGAACCCCAATAGATGTTGCCATACACCTCCCCCTAATTACTGCTTTAAACAATGATTAGGGGGAGCCTAGAATTTGTGGAGTGGGCGTTGTAGGCAAAGTCGAATGTTATAAGTCCCCTTGTCTCCTGGAGGAAAGCCTGGTGCTCCAGTGCCTCTGGTTTGAGACGCCAAATAGGGATAGGTTGATGTTGCGTCCCCCATTGTGATCTTATCAGGATTGGATTATGGTCCGATATTGTTCGTGTTAGGTACTCCACTCCCTGCATCAAAGCATGCATGTCAGGTGTACATAGGAAGGTGTCCAACTGCACATGGAGCTCATTTGTAGCCCGCCTGCTTGATTCGTGAGAATGTCGGACATTTTAAAACTATGTACTTTTCGCCATGTTGAATCTGTTTGTTTGCCTGTACCCTTCTTGCTGCATAATCTGTAAAGCGCTCTGATACCCTCGGTGGTCATGTTCGGGCTATATAAAACTTTCTAAAAAGGCAGTCTGCTCACTGTTTGGCTCGTATATGTTAATTAGTGTCAACTCCTGACCATCTAATCTACCTGTGACTACCAGATATCAGCCCTCTGGATCAACCTTGTGCCCCATGCACTGGAAGGGAACCCCCGCCCTTATCCAGATCAGCACTCCCCTTGCAAATGCCGAGAACGAGGTGTATTATGCATGACCTTTCCATCTTCAGTGCAGTGCAGAGCCCTCTGATGCCAGGGTGTGAGTCTCCTGCAACATAGCGATATGAACCCTGCGTCTACACAGGTGAGAGAAGATTTTATGTTGCTTGTGCATGGAGTGCATACCCTGTACGTTCCAGGATATTAGATTATATATCCTCTTTTTATTCATTGTACCTTATTCTCCCTTCTTTCTACTTGTATTGTTACTATGTACCTCCAATGGTTGAGATAAACAGGTGTAAATGCCGCCCACTGATATCATTTTCATTGAATGTTTCTTGCAGTGACCCCAACTTAAAACTATATACACATCTCAACTCCCCCTCCTCAGGACAAGTGAGTATCTCTCCCCCATCCAAACGATGCACTTTACTTGCATCTATTAATAATGTCCAAAGTTAGGGTAGTGACGGATCAAGCGCTCAGTTCGGAGTAGAGCAATGCCCTCCAACACCCCCCCACCCCCGGGCTCCCCCACATCCGGCATTTAACAGTCCCCTTTATACTTGCTTGTCCCACATTGTTCAGATAATTTCATCTGCATATCTGGGAGTCACCAATGGAAGTTTTTGGCTAGCCTCGCCCACTGTGCTGGAGCTTTGTTCTGAGTCCGAATCCCTTGGATCGTCTCTGGAAATTGATGTAACATCCTGTCTTCCAGATGCGCTGAGGGATGCTATCGCTCTCTCTGTCTCGTTGCATTTCCGTTACTGTAGGGGGACTGGAAGTTCTCCCTCCTCTCCCTCTGTGGCGGGCTGTGCTCTGTTCCTGCCTCACTTGCCTTAAATCTTCTTGTTCCTGTGAGGTATGCTGGTCGATCCATTCCCATACTTCTTGCGGTGTATTGAAAAATGTTGTCCCTTCATTAGACATCATTCTCAGTTTAGCAGGGCACTCCATGGAATATTGTATGCCCAACTGTGGCAGCTTCCTTTGGCTGTAATAAACAATGCTCTCTGGTTTGAGAGAAGTCTTGAAATATTCTGACAATGCAATTGTCTACTTTGAGTTGTCCTTTCAGTCAGGCCTGGCCCAGCACGTGATCCCTGTCCTTATAAAAAAGCAGTGCATGCCACCACCAGTCTCAGTGGTCGTCCAGGTGGGAGTGCTCTTTTAGGGACTCTACGTGCTTGCTCCAGAGCGAAATATGGAGACAACCCATCCTCTGCCACACAGGTGCAAATCCAGTCATCCAGGTATGCCACCATATTGCCGCCCTCAATCTTCTCCGGCAGGCTCACAATGCTCAGGTTATTGGGCCACGTTCTGTTTTCGGTGTCTTCCGCCCTGAGTTCCAGCACATGTACTCGCTTCTCTATGTCTGTAAGTTTGTGTGTATTTGTGGTCACCTGGGTTTTCATGTCTCGGATTTCCTCCTCAGTTTCTGTGACCCGTTCCGCTAGCTTCCTATGGTCCGCTCTCACCAGGCCCAAGTCCTCTCTGAGGGTATCATTTTTGGTTTCCACTGCCGTTCTTGAGGTCTCAATTGCTTGAAGTATGTCATAGAGGGAGAGGTCCTCCTGGGCATCCATTGGGGCGCTGCGCCCATTTGTCTTCGAACCTTCTCCCCCCAGTGTCTTCCCCGTCTGTTCCTGCTGCTCCGGATTGCCTGTCTCTTCTTGGCCTGCTTCTTCTTCTCAGAGGCCAAAACGCTAGTGCGGCTTTAATTCTAGCCAGGCCGCAGCTGCTCCTTTACAGCCCATGGGCACGCGAGCTGCACCATTATTCTTTGCGGCAGGAGCGACCAAACGCTTCCTTCAAGTGGCAGAGGCTGCAAATCTTTCATAACAGCGACAGGTGCCGCTCCCCAGTTTCCAAGGCGTCAGAAGCCGCAAAATATTATTTCCCCTAAAGCAGAAGCTGCAAGTTGGCTTCTGATGTAGCATGGACCATGAAGCCTTTTTTCTACAACAGCAGGATCCGCCAGAGAACTATCTTCAACGCTGACCTTTCTCCTATCCTTGAGGTGCATGGCAGGAGCCGGCTACACCGCCTCCAACGTAAACACGAGTTTAGCTTTCACCCTTGTTTTCTTTGCAAGCCTTCTAGAAAAAGCGCCATCAGGAAAAGCCAGCGCTTTGTTTAATACTGTACATACCAAGACCCCTGATCCATTCCTTTGGAGCAGCTTCAAGAAAGTTTCTCTAGTAACTCTGGATCTGTTATTAGACGTCCAACGAGATTGTACTATATACCACCATGCTGAGTCGTTCATGGTGAGTGTGTGTGCCTTTTATCTTTTCTCCCTTTATCACATTTGATAATGACTTTCACTAGAGTCTAGTTGCTGCATCTTTTCCTTCCCTTCTGATAGTCATCTCCTCCCTTTTGTCTTGCAGACCACCCACTCATTCCTCCCGTCTCCGAGGTCACCCTACAAAATGCTGTCTGTTTTCCTCCCGTCTGATCCCGTCCTATCTGACATCCCTCCTGCTACTTCTCCTTCATGTCCCAGCTCACCAGGTGTATTCCTCTTCCCTTTCCCCTTTGGGACCAATCGCCCATACTGTCATCATCAGGGTGGAGGACTAGTCCAGGCATTTAAATAAGTACACCAAGTTTTTAGAGTCACATGTGGCCGTTACTTTCAACTCACAATCTATATTGAGACATTGGCAGATTTTGTCATTGGAACCGGATTTTAAGAACATTTTTCAAGAGAATCCAAGATTTGCTTACTCCATTCCATCTCTACTCCATTTCTTCATGCCATAAAAAAAGCGGGGCAGGCAAACCCACGGACTCGGCACGAGCCCACAAGGGTAACACTGTGTTTTTTATGGCATGAAGAAATGAGCGCACCCACTTGGAAATACCTCGAAGCACTACATTGACCAGAAGGCTCTGCAGAGGGCCACGCCCACGAGGGCAGGTGATGTTGATTATTTAAAAGTGCTCGAGAAACGTTGCTCACTTCTCACATGCATTGCCAGCCGCCACCGAAGAAGGGAGGATTGGAATCCCGAAACATGTTTGGCGCTTTGACTGAACTGGCGCTTTGATTGAACTGATGCCTTTTGTCAGTTGTGCTGCCTGCTTGCAAGTCTTCAAATAAATGTGGTAAACTACGCACTTCCTTGTGGTGGAACTCCTTTGGGGCTATACCTGCTCGTGTGTATATATGAAAACGGCTGTTGCCCAGCCGTGGAGTTCTGCCTACTGCTTGAGTGCAGGTCCTTGTAAGCGCCCAACACGTGGGTGTTTCATATTACGGAAAGGACTTTGTTGGAGCCCGTGCAGGACGGGTTCCGGCTGATGTTTGCAGTTTGATTTCTAAAAAGCGGGGCAGGGAAACCCACGGACTCGGCACGAGCCCACAAGGGTAACACTGTGTTTTTTATGGCATGAAGAAATGAGCGCACCCACTTGGAAATACCTCAAAGCACTACATTGACCAGAAGGTTCTGCAGAGGGCCATGCCCGCGAGGGCAGGTGATGTTGATTATTTAAAAGTGCTCGAGAAACGTTGCTCACTTCTCACATGCATCGCCAACCGCCACCGAAGAAGGGAGGATTGGAATCCCGAAACATGTTTGGCGCTTTGACTGAACTGGCGCTTTGATTGAACTGATGCCTTTTGTCCGTTGTGCTGCCTGCTTGCAAGTCTTCAAATAAATGTGGTAAACTACGCACTTCCTTGTGGTGGAACTCCTTTGGGGCTGTACCTGCTCATGTGTATATATGAAAACGGCTGTTGCCCAGCCGTGGAGTTCTGCCTACTGCTTGAGTGCAGGTCCGTGTAAGCGCCCAACACGTGGGTGTTTCATATTACGGAAAGGACTTTGTTGGAGCCCGTGCATGACGGGTTCGGGCTGATGTTTGCAGTTTGATTTCTAAAAAGTGGGGCAGGCAAACCCACGGACTCGGCACGAGCCCACAAGGGTAACACTGTGTTTTTTATGGCATGAAGAAATGAGCGCACCCACTTGGAAATACCTCGAAGCACTACATTGACCAGAAGGCTCTGCAGAGGGCCACGCCCACGAGGGCAGGTGATGTTGATTATTTAAAAGTGCTCGAGAAACGTTGCTCACTTCTCACATGCATCGCCAGCCGCCACCGAAGAAGGGAGGATTGGAATCCCGAAACATGTTTGGCGCTTTGACTGAACTGGCGCTTTGATTGAACTGATGCCTTTTGTCCGTTGTGCTGCCTGCATGCAAGTCTTCAAATAAATGTGGTAAACTACGCACTTCCTTGTGGTGGAACTCCTTTGGGGCTGTACCTGCTCGTGTGTATATATATATATATATATATATATATAATTCCACAAGGTTGCCCAAATGAAGACGCCTCGCATGAAGAGTTGATGCCTTTATTTGCAGACAGCAGCAGAGCCTTTGCTTCAACTCGTCTCATAATCAAAAAATGCCGAAATGCCGACGCGTTTCAGACATCTGTGTGTCCTTCCTCATGGGCTCAGCATTGATGTTGTCAGCAGCAAGGTATAGGACCACCTGTTGAAATACAGTCCAAGTCCCGCCCCAGTGGGCGTCGGCAGAAAAGCCTCATGGGTACTGTAGTCCCACATAATACCAACCCGTTTGGGTGCTGCTGAAATATCCAAAGTTTCTTTCCACAGTGGGTGAGTTCGTGATGAAATAACTGCACTGCCGCCCTTGAACTCGTGCAAAAAGTGCCTCCTCATTCCTTCAAACGCTCGTACTTACAAGCGCTGTGGAGCCGCCATGTTCAGGCAGCAGGGCGCCTTCGCGACCGGACCAGCCGCTTAATTTAATTCCACAAGGTTGCCCAAATGAAGACGCCTCGCATGAAGAGTTGATGCCTTTATTTGCAGACAGCAGCAGAGCCTTGCTGCTGACAACATCAATGCTGAGCCCATGAGGAAGGACACACAGATGTCTGAAACGCGTCGGCATTTCGGCATTTTTTGATTATGAGACGAGTTGAAGCAAAGGCTCTGCTGCTGTCTGCAAATATATATATATATATATATATATATATATATATATATATATATATATATATATATATATATATATAAATTATTATATATTTATAACTCAATATTGTGGTATTTTTGTTGTCAATATTTTGTCAGTGAACCCCCTGTGCCATTGTGGGCATCGGAAAAATCATAAAAAAATTTCTAGACCTGGAGGTCTAGTGACTTAAATAATCGACTCAACTTAATTGTAATGGTTTTGACACTTAAACTGATTTCAAATGATGGGATTTTGGACAAATATTTTAATTCATTGAGCTGCATTTTCATCATTATCACATATGAAAGCACCTTCAAATATAAGATATTGGCATGTCTGCTGTACAAAAAACACTTTTGTTTGATTTAATAGACTACACTTTTTCTCCATATTTAATGCAAATTGAGCCACATATAGGATACACAACCCCTTACTTGCCTCTTAGTTCATTAACAGAATTGTCAGGTTGGTAAATCATGTTTAAAAAGTATCACTTTTATTAAATACATGTCGAAAACATGATGTGGTAGCACACTGTAATTTGCAATCAGCAGATTTTACATTGAATAGGCCACAGCATTTCCCCCTGATATGCAGTTATACTGATAAAACTATTAGTGTACAAATATTGTTTGGAAATGAAGGAAATCTGCTCCTTGGGCACCACATCTTGGGCAACTCTCTGTGTCTGACCCCCTATTGTGTGAAGTTGCCTGGGGGTACGATAGAGGTGATGCAAAAAAATGTAAGTGTATTAACCTGTGTCTGTAGTTCAGGGAGAGACCATTCAATTGGCTACAGCAGTATTCCCAGTGTGCTAATGTAAAGTCCGGGCCCTTGTCTATCTCCCAGAGCGTCTTAGCTCGAAGTTCTATCTTGGGCATATGTTGTTGGACACCTGTGTATAATCGTGTGGTTAGTTTCTTAGCAGAGGGTGTGTTGATTATATGTTCTAGCATGGGCAAAGTTTGGGGTTGGGCTGGAAAAACGGGGTTATTCTCATGACACGTGGCCCTGATTTGGTAATACAATAGTATGTCCTATACATTCCCCCGGCCTGGGTCTGTAAGAGGAACTTTCTGGATGAACCCCTCTTCAGTGTAGATGTCTGAAAATTTAATAAGGTGCAGTCGTTGCGCAGTCTCTTGGAGAGGCGGCATCATAGGATTATTGAGAAGAGTAATAGCTGAGGCGTATGTGTGTGAGAGCCCTACCCTTTTCCTGGTCCCCTCTCATGCCCACCTGACACACTCTACAGTGTTGATTTCACTACACGGAGCTTTATATGGGGCATAGAGAGCTGTGTTTAGAGGTAGTGCTCAACTGCCACGTGTGGTTGGAATGGGGTAGGGTGTATCCAGAAATGTAAGAATTGTGCTTGTGCGCATTTGGCATATAGCTCCAGGTCAAGTTCACCAAGTCCACCTCGTGCCAGGGGCAGCGTAAGTACTTCCCAGGAGATTTTTCAGTTGTTTGCCAACCCAGACCAGAGAAATAAAATTAGACCGGAGCTGTAGGAAGAATATACAAGTGACTGGCATTGGGATATTCTGAAATAGGTAAAGGAACTTTGGTAGAATAACCATCTTGGTAATAGCTATGCGCCCGGTTGAAGAAAGGGGGAGTTTAGACCAGATCGGTTTGTTGCTCTCGAGCCAGTCCATAGCCAAACCATAGTTTACAGCCCTTAAGTCTTTGCTGTCACGGCTCACCCAGAGGCCCAAATTGCACACTGGGCTGTTGGACCTGGCTAGGGGGTAGTCAGTGTAGAAGGAAGAGGTGTTATCAGTAAGAGGCAGTATCACAGATTTATTACAGTTAATGTAAATCCGGTATTTGTATTTGTAAAGCGCAAATTATGTTGATACTGGATAGACCACCAAACCGAATAATTTCACGGATAATTGGAGCTAGTTTATTGTGCGGATTACATATAAAGAGGGTTATGTCATCGGCATACATCGAAATCATCAGTCCCCTCAAAGTGAAGCCAATGCCACAATGTGAGTGATGCTGCCTAAGCGTGGCGGCCAAGGGCTCCATGGCAATGGTAAATAGGAGGGGCGAAAGTTGGAAGCCTTATCTAGTGCTGCGTGTTTTGGGGATTGGTTCGCATAAGAGTCCATTCAAACGTACCCGGGCCGTAGGGAGAGTGTAAAGAAGTTGTGTATATCTAAGAAAGGTAGGACTGAGACATAGGCGCTTAAACAGTATAAATAAAAAATTTCACACCAGTGAGTCAAATACCTTGGTGTGTCTAATAGGGCGGCGATTGTCTGTACCTCAGGGTGGAGATGATGCATCACTGCGAACAGTGTTCTCAGGTTGTACGCAGTAGATTGCCCCAGGATAAACCAAACCTGGTCCAGCTTGATCATTTTGGGCAGAAGTCACATGATGCGATTAGCAATCATTTTAGCAAGGATTTTATTATCTATTTTGAGGGACAGGGGTCTATAGGAGTCACACTTGTGTGGTGGTTTATCAGGTTTGAGCAGGGATGTGATGACCGCTTCACACAGCGTGGAAGGGAGGGAGCCATTCAGGAGAGAGCCCTCATACATCACCAGGGGATGTGAGGCCAGGAGTTCAGCGTATTCTTTGTAGAAGGCGACCGTGAAACCGTCAAGCCCTGGTGAATTATGGCTGGGGAGTGAATTAATGGTTTGTATTATTTCTTCCGTTAAAAGGGATATATCAAGAAATTCTCTACGCGAATCCTCCAGCCAGACCAGTTGCAACGTGTCGAGGTAGCTGGTGAGTAGCTCAGTGTCTCCACTTGGCTGCAAAGTATATAGTGTGGCATAAAGTTCTTCATTGTGTTTAGTATGGCTAGGGGTTGATCTTGTGTAACGCATACAGCGTCTTCTAATTCAAAAATATAAGTGAGGGGACGTGTACCCATTAGAATACCTGCAAGAGTCCTCCCAGGCTTATCCCCTTTTCTGTATCGACGCCGTTGTGTGTCCCTGTTTAGGTATTTTATTTCATGCTCGGCCTCTTTGTTATATTCAGAGATTTTCTCCCTGATCTCGGCTAGGGTGGCGGGTTGGTGCGACCTAAGGTATTCTCCCTCCAGGGTTTTCAATTTCTGTGCGAGTATGGACAATTGAGAGAGCATTGACTTTAGAATGCCGGTTTGCTTTGAAATGCATGCCCCGGCATCATAGCTTTGAATGCTTCCCAGATGATGGAGGGGGAGGAGTCAGCAGTGGTGTTTGCTGTAAAATAGGATATTATTTCAGCCCTAATGTCTTCTTTAAATGCATTGTCCCGAAGCGCACCTTTGGGGAGCTTCGGGACAATGCGTGAGGTGAAGACCCCATGGATTTTTTGGAGATCTTAAATTAAACAGGACCGATGCATGGTCCAAAAGTGTGCGTGGCATGTGATTTGCTTTAGCGTCCAAGAGTTTAATTTCCTGCAAAATGAGCCAGTAATCAATTATGGACCAAGAACAATGTGGAGCATTGAAACAGGTGCCTTCACGTTGCCCCTGACAGGACCACCTCTGTCAGGCCCAGCTCCGCAGGATCCAGTCGCAGCAGAAAAAAGGTCCACCTCCTGATATTACCAACACCCTGGTATGTGAATATGCACAGGGTATTTGAATGATCAGGCAAGGGAAAAGGAGAGGGAAGGGACAGCATGGGAATAGAACCCAAAACATCAAAACATCCAGGTTTAAACAAAAGTTATAAAGTCTACTCTCATATATATCTCGCTAGAGGATTGTACCTATATACCATACCTGAATATAACTACTGCTTTTGGTACCATCCTTGGGCATCCTCAAACGTTATGCAGACCAAAACATTTGACCTAAAATGAAAGAACTCACAAGCATTAACTCTTGCAGACTCATCCCATTCTCCATCTATTATGTACCAACAGAGTCCTCATTCATACCCAAAGATTGTCCTATACTCAGGCATGACATCTGTGTAGTACTGAAGTGTAAATGATAAAACTCCCACGTGTTTACTGGCAATATAAATCCAAAGCCAGTATGCAGGAATAGGTAGACCCCCTACCCAGGGAGTAGCAGCCAAATGCAATTTGTAACTCTGTCCTACGGGGTTGCCTCACCTCTGTAAAATGATGCAACATGTATCATAAAAACAGGTTTGCATAGGTACAGCAAATGGTTCATGAATTCCACGTTAGCGGCGATTTCCTGCTGAATAGTAACACTCAAAACGTCTCATAACTTTCCAAAACACATATCCGGGAAAAGAATACAAACGTCAATACTGGTTATTCCCACCGCGTATTTGGCTGCTGAGAAAGGTCCGCAAAGGAAAAGGGGAACACAAACAGCAATACGCGGCTACACTCACCGCAGTATTTCGCTGTGTAAACAAGACAGTTCGTCACCATATGATGATAGAAACCAATGAACAAAGGAACCGGAATACGCGGTAGCACCGCAGTATTCCGCTGAGAAAAACCAGAAATCCTTTCTCAGAACGACAATAAAGCCGAGCTCCAGGCTTCATGAACCTTTCCAAGTACTCAGGGAAATGCAGCTGACAGTCCTCGCAGCTGATAACTCCAACCTGGGATCTCTAATCCAAGAAATCCCCAACGACGCCTCCTTACTTAATATCTCCATCAGCCGAGAGAGTGTAAAAACAAGGCAATCAGATTTACGCGCACCGTCCTGCGCAACGTCCTTGCCTAAATCCCCTTCCGATGGCAGGCATCATGGGAAATGTAGTTTTTTAGGGTACTCTGTAGGCTCTGCAACGCACGATACCTGACAACCTCCAAACGTTCAGGAGGCCGTGATCCGCCATGAGTGTATTTATAGTGTCCATGGCCCTAGGGTGTGGCGCCGCGCAGAGCCGGATCTATCCTGGCTGTCATCTAGCGCGACATTGAAGTCTCTACCCCAGATCTGCGCCCCATGGCCCAGCTCAATACCCAGTTGCCAAAGGTCAGTGAAAAACTCATGGTTAGCAGTGTTTGGCCCGTAGATTTCCACCAGGGTGATGGGTTGTGTATAAAGTGTACCCGTGGCTATGGCAAACCTGCCCTCTTTATCTGCTGTGACCTTGCCAAGGCACCAAGGGAGCCCCCTATGTATGAGAATAGCTACCCCTCTCACAAAATCAGAGTAGAATGGGGTGTATGCTTCGATATTCAATCTTGCACGCAGGCCCAGAGCAGTGTGCGAGGTAAGGTGAAGTTCTTGTAGGAAGCAGACATCTATATGGTGGCGAGTAATGTAAACGTGAACCAGTCTGGATTCACGGTAATCGTTTATACCCCGTATATTCCAAGTTAAACATTTTATTGACCCCAAACGTAGTAAAAGCATGCGTACTTGTTTCGGTGACCCACGTGGGAAGGTTCACAAGGAGTTTGTGACTTATTCCAGCCTGTTGTCACGTAGTAAGGACCATAACTTGGGTCAAATTTAACTATGTAGAATATCTTGTGCATTGGTCCCAGGTCCCCACCTCTACCCCTCACCACACCAACCACCCAAACATGGTTGTGAAAATTAGCCCTCCCCCTCCCAATTACCTCAAATAGAAGGGTAATATCATGGGAGACATCCCTTGGATAAGGGGCCAGGCGGATAGCTATTCCCTTGTTACAGTTATGCTCTTGCACTTAGCTGAAATAGAGTTCAGGATTCCGCCGTTCCAGCTCTTACCATCATTTCCTTTCGGGGTTCTCAGTTCCGGCAGAGGTTCAATAGTTAGTGTCCAGTGAGGACTCCTCTGGATTTGCTGATGAAGCCTCCAAGGGTCGTTGTTCTTGGGCTAGTGAAGAAGTGTGGGGTGCCTTTTTTTAGGTCTCGCGCCTAGCGTTGCACTTTGCAGCACTGCTCATGCAGCGCAAGACATTTAGTAGGTGAAAAACGGGGATTGAGTAGCTGACCGAGGAATGGCACACGCACAAGAATGTGCTTTTCCTCTTGTGGCACACTATTGGGCTTTGCGTGCGTGTTTTTGAAAAAGAGAGCATACAATAGGCCAAAGGCGGGTGCATTGCTCCGCCCACGGCCTATTGGTGTCTATCACGCGCATCGCTGACATGTGGTTTCAATTATCATGCCCAGACACTGGCGTGATAATTTAAACCACATGGCATTTGTACAGCGCACGCATGCACCACTTGCGGGCTTCTATGTTTTACAGAAGCGATCGCTTTCACTTTTGCGATCGATTTGCTGTGGCACGCGCGCACCAGTTGTTTGTAAACTTGAGTGTGTGGGCTCCTCTTAGTTACCTGTTCACATCTCAAATGTCTTTCTGGACCATACTGTTACTTCTTCATGTCGCATTGCACAAAGCAGATTGCTCAATAGAATGTCTAATTGCACTTTATATGAAATTCATTAATGTTGTGATATACAGTGGCGGTATTGTGTTGCTAAATATACTGCTCCTTTTCCTCCCCACCATAGGAAGACTGAGCCCTCCTGCCTGCACCCTTTGCAAGTACAAAACCAACCGGAAGCCACACATACCTTTCACGACATCGCAGCTTCTTGCGCTGGAACGGAAGTTCCGCCAAAAGCAGTACCTGTCGATTGCTGAGCGCGCAGAGTGCTCGGGTTCCCTCAGCCTCACCGAGACTCAGATGAAGATCTGGTTCCAGAACCACCAAGCGAAAGCCAAGAGGCTGCAGGAGGCCGAGCTGGAGAAGCTCAAGATGGCTGCCATGCCCATGATGACCCCGGCCTTCGGCCCTTGCCTTCCCCCTTGGTTAGCTCGACCACGCTGCCTCACTGTATGGGCCGAGTGCACCCTTCCACAGGTCCAGCATGCCTATGTCGCCCATGGGACTCTACGCCGCACACGTGGGGTACAACATGTACCCCCTAACATAGGGCAGTCCAGACCCATCACGGACCTTTCCGATGAAGCACTTTCTGATGTGGGCCCTGGCCACGCCTTCCTTTGAGGGTACACAGGCACAAGTGTGAGATGTGCTGGGGTGATGCCATCTCTGTGTTTAACACTTGCAAAAATGCATCGATCTGCACTCCTCCATGGGATATTTTCATAAGAATGGGCCTCGTCCTTTTTGTGCAATGTCCACATTTTCAGTTACATTCACAGAAACGTCCAGCATTGAAGAAGCTCAGCACGGCTCAGGACCGCGTGGCATTGTGAACAGGCCATTTCTGTCACACATTCCTATGAATTCTTTAAGACATTGTGGGTTTGCCCTGAGTGTGGCAGGAACTTTTACGTTTTGAGTGCTATCTCCGACAATACAAACAAGTACTAGTCGGAGCGGAGGAGCAAGAGGAACAGTGTTGGCTCTCAGAGCCACCAGCCACGGGCATCCAGAGCAGCGCGCCACGGGCTGGGGTCTGCTGGGCCAGCTCTGTACAGAAATCCGGAGCCGCTGGCAGGAGCCACGGCCAGGCACAGGTAGTGAAAACCGTCGCTGCAGAGTGCATTGAGACAAATCTGAGGTGCCTGGGACCCTCCCCGTTGGGTAGATGCGGGTGTAGGGACAGGGTACTTAGTGGTGCCTTCCTATGGTACATCGATGATGGAGTTCCGTGGGGCCCTAAGCTGTGCCTCGTAGGTGGTGCGCATTGGGGTGTCACCCACTGCTTCTTGATTGGCGCAGTGTTACAAATCGTCGCTCTGCTCTTAACGCCATGTACTGCTGTTGGCGCTGTGCTCTTCAGCCCGCTTCTGTCTGTCACCCGTGCACGCTCTGTCACATGTGACGTGTAGTGTGCCGCTCACAGTCACACAGACAACCCTACCATAGCTCCAAAAACCTTGATCTGTCTCCAGTGTCTTTGACCAAGATCCCAGCGCCTAGAGGCGCCTCGCTTCAGAGAAGAGACGGGAGAGCTACTGAAAGCTCTAGGCAGAAGCCTGGCTCAGGACCCTCGAGCCCAAAACCAGCCACACTTGCACAGAGGCAAAGAGGCCGACTGCGGCGTTTTCTCGCATTATTAAAGTTTGAGATATTGGCATTGCTAATAATACAACACCAATAGCTCAAACTTTGCAAATGCTTGTCATGATATGGAGTTTAGCTGGATAGAGCAGAGCATATGGGATATTGGCCTGCTGAAGCTCTTGGCAGGGAGAAATTCCCTTCTGAAGTTCTGCACCGTTATAGTGAAGTCCGGGTAGATAGAGATGCGACTACCCTGGTGCGTTAATGGCTGCTTCTCGTGCGTGAGGCGCAGAATGGTATCTCTGTCTTTTTTAGTCAGGATACGTGCTATAATGGGTCTTGCGAGTGCTCCCAAGGTGGTCGTGGCCCAAGAGAGCGTTGCACATGCTACGATAAACGTGAGAGTGCTTCTGCGAAAAACTCATGTAGAAGTGATTCAACAAAGACCTTCAACGTAGTAAGGACGGCAGGGACTCCAGAACGCCTGTTATGCGGAGGTTGTTACGTCGCGCCCTTGACTCCAAGTCCTCATTTTTGTCCTTTATTTAGTCAAGCACTTTATCCATACGGAGTAGATGTTGTTTCTTTTCTGCTTGAACATCCTCATGATCAGAGATTTGTGCCTCAGCCTGGTCAAGCCGATCTTCATGCTTTTCCACACTGTGTTTCATATGGTCAAGTCTGGCCCTGAGCACGTCCAGCTTTGAAAAAATAGTTTTGAGGCTAGATTTCACGTCGATCAAAAACTCTTTAATGTTACTATCTTGCACCACATCATTGTCTGTTGGGTACGTCTGTGTCCTGCATCGCCGCCGAAGATATCCACCCGCAGGCCAGGCCACGTAACTACACAAACAGCAGTTACACCGGGCAGGACTACATCTCCCACAACTCCCTGGGAGAGGACCCGGAAAATCGGAACACGGGCTATAAAGGTCCCTCCTTCCCGTCCTAAGGTGCTTGAGACAATTCTGACTACCTTGGGCTTCGAGACGGACTCGAACACATCCTGATTTGATTTTCCCTGTGTGCCGCGCTCGACGCGCTGCGCAGCTACACCTTGTTCTTGCTGCCGGAGAAGCTTTTGATAATCCTTGGACTTGCGACTCTACCTCAACGACGGACGAGTGGCGCCCTGCCCCCTAGATCACAGCACTGGAGAGCGGTGTTACACCAGCAAATCTCCCGGTAAGAACCTCGCCTGAGGCACGCCGAAAGACGCGGTGTGACTCCTGAGAAGTATGTCACAGCTTCTGTGGGCATTTTTACCTTTTATTTTACATGACTGCAATGTGGCAGGGGCTACCTTGAGGAGTTACGGAGGTACTCCCTCTTGGCTGGCACTCTTGGTTCCGCGGAATGCATGGAGCCGGTTGAAAGGTTCGGAGAGCAGAGTCGCATCCTGTGCAACAGCGCGCTTGGAGCTGGTTGAAAGGCTTGGAGAGCGGAGTCAGATCCTGTGCGACAGCGCGCTTCGAGACGGTTGAAAGGCTCGGAGAGCGACGCCATCGAACACCAGAAGGAGGGTGGTTGGTTCTTCCCTGAGCTTGTCGAGGTGATTCACCGAAAAGATAACCACGATGCCTAGTGCCTGCAGGGGGGAATACGGTTAATTCCCTTGAGGCTGCAATGCGGCAGGACCTCGCTAGAAGCTACGCAAGCGTCACAGTTTGTCAGGCACCACTCCACATACATATCTATGTGTTGGCATAAGCAAATGAGACTACAAGGCGATGTGTTCTTCTCTTACAGGTTACACAAGAGCATTAAACTAGAGTGAGACTTCAACTCTTGACCATCCTTTCAGAGGGTTCCACAGCTACTTCATTCTTGGTTTTTTTCCTTCCCTGTTTTGTTTTCCCTTTCCCCTGTAGTGGTGTTGCCTGTTGAGCACTATCTGCCACTCCCCAGGTCGCTAACGGGGGCAAGAGCAGGCCTTTTGTAACTAATATTTCACAATGTTCTTGGGAGTGACCCCTTAAGGATTCAAGGCCAAGCAGGAGCACTTTGATTGGGTCCAGTAGCTCTAGTGCAATTGGAAATGGGCGAGAAGGGTGTGGGGCCAGTCTATTCAATCCAGCCCCCCAAGGGTCTAAATCACTAATAGTGTTCCTCAGGGTGAAGGATGTTGAATATCCTTTGGGCCACTTCGACTGAACAGAGCTGCCTAATCCCCCCACCCCCAGCGCCTTGGGACCCTCACAGGTGAGTAGCGAACTTACAATTCCCCTGATTGATTGATTTATCGCCAGTGCTGTCCGGATAGAGCGTAAGTGGGCCTGAGCATGTTGAAGGAGGAAGCAAGTGAGACCAGACGCTGGTACTGGTCTCCAGTCGCTCCGGGACTGAACTCGCGCCACTAGCCGAGCCACCAGACCGAGAAGACCCAGCAGCTATGTCCCAATCACGGTCTAGAGACGGGGCAGAGAGACAACGATCCAATGCAGGGCAGCAAAATGCCTGCACCGATGACTGGACACTCATACTGTAGAGCACCGTCTTATGGTGAAGAATTAGCGACCCCCGCAGCCAGCCTCCTCTGTTATATACCATATAGATACCCTGGTATAGGCCCAAGTAACTTTGTAACCCTTCACCTATATTCTTCCCTACATTACACTTATAACGGTTTACAGGGACTGACCTTTTACCTAGATACGGCACTTCATTCCGAACGCGGCTTTTCGAAATCTCATACATTATGCATGAGGATTCTTGGAAGCGCAGCAGGGCTAACATCTCCTGTATAATATCTATGTACAAAGTTCATTCCTGACGTTATCCTAAGTCCGACACAGCAATACAGTGAGGTTGGACCCCTGGGGGAACCTATGGGTATATATACATCACATCTTACTAAGATAGACAGAGGAGACCAGGACTTCGCGGCCGACACACTGACCAAAGACGCTGAGGTTCCTGCATGCAGACAGCTCGCAGTGGTTTAACATCCCTCGCGGGGTGTCCAATTCAAGACCAGGACGGGGTCCCACAGTCACTCACTTCAGGTATTGGGGTTGACTTTATCTTAGAGTGATTCTTGGCTTAACACCTACACACATACTAGGTACACTTAGGTACATCTAGTTAGGGAGGCATTGTAGGAGTATGCATCTTTTTATTATCATATATTTTATATACTTGTATGTATTCATGATTACTGCAAGATGGTGAAGCTTTACCATCCGTTCACTTTCATAGTGCTTCTAACCCTATATATCTGCTACTATCTAACGGTTGTTGCAGCTCATCTATTTACATCAGAATAACAACTGTTCAATAAATACTTAGTGAAAGTGCCCAGCCTGTTTATTCTGCGTATCTATCTAAGACAGACAAAGTAAGCACAAGTGACTGAGCGAAAAGTAGTATATTGTTTCCACGGTCCTGAGGGATCAGGTTTGTCATGTTCGATGGTTGCCAAGAACTATTCTCTCCTTCGTAAGAGGAGATTCTAGTGGCACTGTAAGCTTGTTGGTACAAAAGGCCAACATACCCAGTGGGGGTGTTCAGAATCAGTCTGACACCGATCCTGCAGTGTATGCTGTCTGAAAATGCAGATCCTGTATAGGTTGTTTAGGAACTACACAACACCACGGGGTCCACCAGGCCGCATCCAACCTTCCGCACAGGGCGCGGGTCGCCGAATGCACAGCGGCCGCCTCGGTGATCGTCAGCAGGCCAGCGCGGCCAAGCCCCACTGCCGTCTGCAGCCTGCAATGTCTGCTGGGTGCCGCTTACCCGGCCAGGGCTCACCCCAGTATATCTCCTTGCAGTCGTGCAGGGTCCTCCAGAGCAGAGCGCCTCACAGGGGGTCGTCCGTCGCCGGCAGCAACAGGTCCTTGCAGAATACAATGGTGAGCAGAGGGCACATGCCGCCCCACGGTTGGCGTCTCCATGTGGTGGTCGAGAATACGCCGGCTCTGACACCCTCTCTCTGGTGGTGCCGGCCGGGCTGGAAGGTTCACATGCTACTCTACTCTCGGCGGGCTCGATAGCCATAGGCAAATCGTCGCTTCTGCGGTATGTTGGGCTGTAACAGGATTAGTTGCCAGATGGGTGAAGGAGAATAATGATGATGCAGGATTATGGCGCATTTATCTATCCGGTTGGTAGAGCTCCTCTATCGATTGGCCATTTTGCAGCTTGGCCGAGCTCCGCCCCAAGATAAACAAGATTTGAATGGCATCTTTATTCCTCATTCACTTTCTGAATGAATAGAACAAGAACACTTGTTCTTTTCCTCTTAAGTTCACTTGCCAGATGGTGCGAGTAAGTGCTAAAAATAGCTTGGCCTGATAAAATTTGACTAACAATTGCGAGTGAGCAAGTAGATTTTTCGAGGCCTGCCTTGCCCCAGTGTGCCCCACCTATCTGATTCCTGGGTGAGCTGAGGGTGGTGGTGTGGTCTCAACATCACACAGGACTTGTGGCCACACAATTGGTGTCTCAGTGGGAAGAACACAGGAAGTGGAGTATTCGGGTTGCTGAGCTGTACAGCTGGCTGGGAGGTGTCGGTGTGGTCTCAGGGAGTATCACTGGAGCCATCTGCCCAGATAGACCAGATGTGCCAGGCTCCTCAAGCTCTTCCATAGCACCAAGAGTGCTATCCTCACAATTGCAGGTGAGCAAGTAGATTTTTTGAGGCCTGCCTTGCCCCAGTGTGCCACACCTAACTGGTTCCTGGGTGAGCTGAAGGTGGTTTTGTGGTCTCAACATCACACTGGACAGGTGGGCACACGATCGGTGTCTCAGTTAGAAGAACACCAGAAGTGGAGTAATCGGGTTGCTGAGGTGTAACAGCTGGGATGGGAGGAATCGGTGTGGTCTCAGGGAGTGTCACTGGAGCTGTCTGTACAGATGGACCAGATTTGCCAGGCTCCTCAAGCGTCTCCATATCACCAGGAGTGCTGTCCTCACTGACAGCTTGATCCTGAGCTGGAGAGGAGATGTCTTCAGTGGTTGGAACATTCCCATGTGGTCTGGCAGTTGGACCTATTGAGAAGTGGAGAACATTTTTGTTAGTAAGAGTGTGTACTGGATATTCAAATAGTTTGAGAAAGACAATGTCGATACCTAGAAGACAAAATAGGTAGAGATGAATGTAATAATAATGGAACACCCACGAGTCAAATGCAAGGAAGTAAAACGCAAGCAAATGATAATAGAGCACTCACAAGTCAAATGCGAGGGATTAAAACACAAGCAAATAATATTGGAAGACCCACAAGCCAAATGCAAGCAAATAAAACACATGCAAATAATAATGGAACACTCACAAGTCAAATGCAAAGATGTAAACCACAAGCAAATAATGTAACACTCATGAGTCAAATGCGAGGGAATAAAACACAAGCAAATGATATTGGAACACTCACAAATCAAATGAAAGGGAATAAAACACAAGCAAATAATGGAACACTCATGAGGCAAATGCGAGGGAATAAAACACATGCAAATAATAATGGAACACTCACAAGTCAAATGCAAGGATGTAAACCACAAGCAAATAATGGAACACTCATGAGTCAAATGCGAGGGAATAAAACACATGCAAATAATAATGGAACACTCACAAGTCAAATGCAAGGATGTAAACCGCAAGCAGATAATGGAACACTCATGAGTCAAATGCGAAGAAGTAAAACACAAGCAAATGATATTGGAACACTCACAAATCAAATGAAAGGGAATAAAACACAAGCAAATAATGGAACACTCATGAGTCAAATGCGAGGGAATAAAACACATGCAAGTAATAATGGAACACTCACAAGTCAAATGCAAGGATGTAAACCACAAGCAAATAATGGAACACTCATGAGTCAAATGCGAGGGAATAAAACACATGCAAATAATAATGGAACACTCACAATTCAAATGCAAGGATGTAAACCACAAGCAAATCATTTTTAAATACATAGTTTATTGGTTTTCTGCACAAAACATACATAAACCATTACATAACAATTGCCATCTCACTCTCAAAGAGTCGGTCGAAAACCCCCCATCAGGTATGCATTACATGTTATGTTGATATATCAGCTCTTTGCAATCAGTGTACCAAATTAAACAAAGCCCTTTGAAATATAACCCCTCTACTCACTTCTACTAGTACTTTATTCTCCCTCCCTCCTCCCTAACTTCCCATCATCGACGCGCACAACCGTGTCTATTTACTTTATCATGCATTCACAGGAGTGACCATGTATTGAACTATGTGATGCACCTGTCATGTCTCGGGCTGCCCCCCAATCAGTGTCTACTCCGCTCAGTCGTCTTGTGGCTCATACTCTTGTAATGCCTGAACTAAGGTCTCCCATGCCGTCGCAGCTTCTAACGCTTTATCATTGTTTCGCCCATGCGCCAGCTGATACCTTAACGCGCTTTCACTGTTGGCCCACTTTAGGAACTCGCCCCTCCATCTTTTACTGCTGGGACCCACTGTTGCCTTCCAATGCTTCGTGATTTCTCGTTTTACTAGTATAAGCTCCATGTCTACAAATTTACTTGTGATCTTATTCTTGGATGTGTGGGGGAACCAGTGTAGAATGCTAATGGCTATATCAAACACCAGTTGCCTCTCTGTTATCGCATTTAGGGTATCTCCCACCTCCTTCCAATAGAGTCCCATCGCTGGGCAGGACCACAGCATATGTTCTAATTCCACCCCAGCTCTCGTGCATCTGGGGCACGCTGTCTCTACTACCTTAAAGTATTTCCAGATTTTCCCTGGCGTCAAGTACGCTCTGTGGAGTATATAGAAGTGCACCAGCTGGAACCTTGCGTTCCTCGTGCTCTTTCAGGCTCTTCGCACTATCTGCGCCCAGGTTGCCTCAGGGATTTCTTTTCCCAAATCTATCTCCCACTTTCCTTTCAATGTGTCTAGGGGCGCTAATCCTTCATTGAGCACTCTGGAGTACAGACACCTGACTGCCTTGAAGGTCCCTGCCGCCATCATGGCATACTGGCAGGCCATCGATGTCTTAGGTTCCATCAGTCCTTCCCGCCAGTGCGCTTGTATCGCTCTTGTTAACGCTGCGTGTAACAAGAAGCCTCCTCTCGGTAGGTCAAACCTCTCTTGGAGTGTCTGGTAGGGTAGCATAGCCCCAACCTCGTACAGGTCCCCCAACATTTGGAGTCCCGCTTCCTCCCAATTCTGCAATTGTGACCAGTCTCCGCCGTGTGGTAGCGCCTTCACCATCCCAAGCGGTATTTCGGGTGCAATACTCCCGCCCTGCGCTGGGAGCTGTTCCAACAAAGTCTGAGCGTTTTCTCCTCCGTTAGGAGGTCCCTGAGGTCTAACTTCTGCTGCAACGCTATAAACGAGAGGACGTGGCGCGGTATTCTTCTACCTCTCTTATGTTCTGGCCCTCTAAATTCTCGTGCTATTTCTTGCGTGAAGATCTGCAGTTGGGCTGCTAAATAATACAACTCAAAGTCTGGGACCGCCAGGCCTCCCTCGGCCTTAGGCCGTATGAGCGTCGCCTGTGCAACTCTACGTCTGCCCGCACCCCAGAGGAAAGACACTATTAGCGATTTCAGTAATTTAAACGTGGAGCTAGGTATCCACACTGGCAGCGTTCTAAAATAATATAAGAAGCGAGGGAGCGCTATCATTTTTAAGAGGGCTATGCGGCCTGTCACCGACAACGGGAGGGTAGCCCAAAGGCCATGCTGCTTTTCAACGCCCTCACGCCGCGATCCACATTCCCCCCAGCATGTCCGCCACCTTGTGATAAATGTGCACTCCCAGGTACTTCAAACAGGTGGGGTCCCACCTCACCGCCCGAACCATGCTGGGTCGGGTCTCCCCCTGCCTTGCCGGGAACAGACATGTCTTGTACCAATTTACTCTCAGGCCCGAGACTTCCCCAAAGTTCGAGAGCAAGCTTTCCGCTCCTGCCATTGCACTGTCAGCGTCTTCAAGGAAGAGCAGTAGATCGTCCGCGTGCAGCGATATGTACTCTTGACCGACTGCTCCCCAGCCCCCATAGTGGTTTCCCGTCCGAATCCTAACCGCGAGGGGTTCCTCTGCCAAGGCGAACAGTAACGGGGACAGCAAACACCCTTTTCTTGTCCCTCATTCTACCGGGTAGTGCGAGGATATCAGCGTGCCTACTCTCACTCTGGCCACCGCCGATGTGTACAGTACCGTTGTCCATTGCAGATAACCCTCTCCCAAGCCAAAACGTTTCAGTACTTTGTATAAATACCCCCATTCTAAGCTATCAAAAGCTTTCTCGATATCTACCGACTGTATCATTGGCTGTTGCGCCTCTGTGTGGTCTTCCTCCAGCAGGCGCACCAATCGCCTGATGTTCGCGGTCGTGTTCCGCGTCGGTATAAAACCAGCTTGATCTTCGTGGACTAGCGTGGTCATGTATTGTAACAATCGGGTCGCCAGGATGCTGCTCAGTATTTTGTAGTCGGTGGTTAACATTGACAATGGTCTATAGGAGGCCGTATTCTTACTCTCCCTCCCTGGTTTCAACAGTGGGATCACTAGCGCTTCCCGCATAGATTGGGGCAACTGTCCCAACTCTTTCGCCTCCTTGTAGACTTCCTGGAGTCTCAAGGCCAATAGGTCAACATATTTCCCATAAAATTCTATTGGCAGCCCATCTAGTCCCGGGGTTTTGTTGCGGGCCATACGTTTAATGGCACCTCGAATTTCTCCTAACTCTATATCTTTACCCAAATCTTTCGCCTGCTCTTGATGCTTTCGCCTGCTGGTAAATGCAGTTCTTCCAGGAAGCTATCGATAGCAGGGTCTCTGGCAATTAGCTTGCTTTTATAAAGTGCCTCATAGTAGCGCATGAAACATTGCAGAATTTCATTTTGGGTATGAACCACTTCTTCTCCCTCCGTTTCTAAAGCTAAGAGGGGGGAACTTCTTTTTGTGGGGTTGGCCAACCAGGCCAACAGAGTCCCCGACGTATCTCCCTCCGCATGGGCTCTCATCGTGTAAGCCTTATGGTCAAAACTACGTAAACGCTCCACTTCAGCTGCCACCGCTTCCTTCGCTACACTAACCTCTTCCTGTAGTTCAGGGTGGCCAGGCCTTGATAATTCTACCTCACGTATCTTATTTTCAGCTTTGTCCAGATCGCTTAAGAGTACTTTCCGTACTCACGCATGTTTCCCTATGCAGAGCAGTCTGATAACCACCTTGAAGGCATCCCATTCTGTCGCCCTCGTCTCGGTCGTACCAGCATTTTCCATAAAATACTGAGTAATTCCCTCCTCCAGCGCGGCATGGAAAAGCTGATCATCCATTGTTTCGGGGCGCAATTTCCAAGTAGGGACGCACGAGATTCCAGCCATCCACTGCATGGTGACTAGCAAAGGGTTATGATCAGATATCGTTCTGGTTAGATATTCAGTCCACACAATAGCTGGCATTACCGCTGGGGAGCAAAGCACTGCGTCCAATCTTACATGTAACTCATGCATGCCAGAAAAATAGGAGTAGTCTCGGCCCCTCGGGTGTTGCGCACACCAGGCGTCCACCAGCCCCCATCGTGACTGCCAATCTAGCCTACCTTTGGTCAAGCGATGTATCGGGGAATAGGCCAGGGGGGGATGCGATCTATCTAGGGATATGTCCGTAATGGAATTGAAATCAGCCCCCATTACCAGAGGACTCGCGAGATAATGCGCCAGAGCCCCAGATACCCTCGCGAGAAAGCTCAACTAATCAACATTAGGTGCATATACACTACAGAAGGCGATGTCCCTACCTCTTAGTTTCCCTTCAATGGCCACAAACCTACCCTCAGGGTCAATCGTCTGCCTAGCCATCTGAAAAGGGACCCCCGCTCTGATCCAGATCAGTGCTCCTCTAGCAAACGCAGAGTATGTGGTGTTGTACACTTGGCCCCTCCATCTATGCTGCAGCGCTACTCCTTCAGCCTTCGTTAAGTGTGTTTCCTGGAGTAGTGCAATGTGTACTCCCCTGCGGACTAGATAGGCGTGAATCTTGTGTCGTCTTGTCATAGTATGAAGTCCCCTCACATTCCAGGTTATACATCTCAAATTAGCTGAATCACCCATTCTCCCATAGTTTCCTGTGCAATCGAAATCGTACCTCTGTTTCTGCGTCGGTGATTATCCCTCCCCAACTCCCCCCCCCCCCAAATGTCCCAACCCTCCCGCCCCCCCAAGAACAGAACCTAGTAACTCCCATCTAGTTCCCATCCAAACCATGACATCTACCAAACAACTGCTAGGCCCAACAGCAGACACTGCTGGCATGCCTTAAAGACAATGAGGGGGGACTGAATACCAACGGGCAGCCGCCACCACTCCTCTAGATCGCACTGTCCAACTGAGCCCTCTATAAATGGGCCCCTCGGTTACCCCCCTTCCCCTCAACAGCACAGAGCCAAACCCTCTTAATAGTTCATGCCTGGGAGTCTATGGTGGTTCCAAGGATGTAATCCGGCCATCTCTCCAAGTTTGTTTACCTCTCGTTCAGCATTCCCTCAGCTGCCTCCCGCCGTCCCCCTTACTCCCCACTCCCATTTCAAACCTGCGGCAATGAGTCTAGCAAGTCCGATACGGTTCGCCATGATCAACCCCACAGCTGCCTCAACCTTCGTCCAAAATTGCGACTGCCGTTGCCAGCGTGACCTCCGGCAGGTGTGCACTGTCCGCTTCAGACTGTTCAGCATCTGACCCATCTTTGTCCTTGTTGGAGTCTGTTCGTTCTGGAGACTGTCGTCCCTGCGAGTTCGACAGCGCCATCACCGCATCAAGTGCGTCTTGCCACTCCGCCTCTGCTTCCTGCGACAGTGGTCTCTTTAAGCTCCTCTGCCGGCGTCTGAGCCTCCTTGATCTCCTCTGATGTAGAAGGTCTGTGGGGACCCGTTCACTTTGCCCTGTGCCATCTTTCCTTGCTCTGTATAGTTCCAAGCATGCACAGGCCTCCTCCGGTGTGTCATAGAAGTTTGATGAGCCATCTACAATAACTTGCAGCCTGACCGGAAACAGCAGCGAGTACTGGAGTCCTTCCTCTCTCAGTTCTCTCTTAACAGCCATAAAGGAGGACCGGCGCCGTTGGGTTTCATAGGTATAATCCGGGAATAGGTTTACCTTGCTGTTCCCCACTTGGTAGGGGCCGTCCACTCGCGCGCTCTGGAGCAGGAGGTCTCTGTCGCATTAGTGTAACAGCCTCGCTACCACCGGTCGTGGGGGTCGCCCTTGTTGAGGCGGTCTGGCAGGGACCCTGTGAGCTCTCTCCAGCGTGTAGAAGGTCGATAGGCCCTCAGGAGCTACCACCGTCTTGAGCCAGCCCTCCAGGTACTTCACCATATCATGCCCCTCTGTTTTTTCTGGTAATCCCACTATGCGGACATTATTCCGGCGATTGCGCCCTTGCGCCCTTCTGCCTCCTCCACCCTTGTCTCCAGCGCTCCAACTCGATCCAGAACATCAGACATAGTGGCCTTAAGGGCGTTTTGCATCGGTCCAATGGTCTGTAGTGTGCCCTCCACCACTGCAACTCTGTCCACAAGTTTACCATGGTCTGCTCGCAAGAGACCCAGGCCCGTGGCCACCTGCTCTATATCCTGCTGTAACGCCGCCTTGGAGTCCGCGATCGCCGCCAAGATTTTGTCCAATTGCAGCTGTAGATGCGGGTCGCGTGGTTGTTCCTGCTCCTCCTGCTCGCCGTCGCCCGGTAGTTCAGTGTCCGACTGCTGTTGAGCCCCTTCTTTCTTGCCTTTAGGATTCCCCATGGCGGGTTGTCGCAGGGGTTAAACCCCCCCCCGCACTTCCAATCCAAAGGGCTTCTAGGGTTCCACACCGATAGGGGCGCGGCCAATCTCCCTTTAATATCTAGGCCGGTGTTCAGCACACCCCCTAGCAGATCCTAATCAAGTGCAGTATAAGCGGGGTAGCCACGTGGGCCCCGCTCAGGTTTTCCAGACCCTCCAGTGGTCAACTCCGCCTTAGCGCCAGTGCCGGCAGACTCCCCCAGGCTTCTCCCGGTGCCTCCTGTATTTAGTCCTTTGTGGACTACCAAACCTGCTCACAGGTGGTGCCTCCACCGCCTCCAATCGTCAGGGCATTGAACAGATGAGTGGGGCGTCACGAAGCTCAGCGGTCAAACACCTAAGGGGGATCTGCCAGCTCCTGTATGCCACCCCGTCACGCCACTCCATCAAGGGAAAGGGCAATGCCCAGCAGCCAGCCCCTAGCTATACAGTACTGCCCAGTGGGGTCGGAGCTCATGACTATCGCCACCAGCCGGCATTCAAATCCTGGCCTGCAGTCTTCAGGCAACGGCCATCAACCCTCCAGTGCATCCGGGCCTCTCAGGGTCTACCTCCCGGTACTGCGATCCACCCTTTTCCACCTCGGAGGCGGCAATGCTCCCCGGCCCCCAACCGGGCCCTCCGCTTACCGCTCCAGTCCAGCCTCACAGTACGCTCCTGTCCACGATCCAGCAGCACCGCCAGCAGTCACCTCAGCTCTCCACTGCATCCCGCAGCTCTACCGCCGTCTTCTCAGGGCAGTCTCGAGGTCCCCGCTGTCCGGGGTAGGGGGGAGAGTCTGCTCTGCACTCCCTCCTCTCTGGCATCAACACGCCTGTGCCGCGGCACCCACTGCCTCTCAGTCCGCCGTCCGCTAACTGCTCCAGCAGGGCGTCGGTGTCCGATCTCTCCGAGTGTCCCTGGGTTTCATTTTCTCTGTCAGGCCGCCATTTTGGGCTGCTCGTCTCCGTCCTGACCGGCCAAGCTCCCAGTCGCCAGAGCTCAGGAAATCGGCCAGGCACATGCCCCAGTCCGGCGCCTAGTAGGCTCAACCCCTTTGTCTACCACCTCAGTGGGTCAGGGGGCCCGGAGAGTCGTTGTCCCAGGATAAATGCGAGCTCAGTTACGGAGCTCGCAAATTAGGCGGCTTCCATCCGCGGCTCCAAGCCACGCCCCATCAACCACAAGCAAATAATAATGGAACACTCACAAGTCAATTGCAAGGATGTAAACCACAAGCAAATAATAATGGAACCCTCACAAGTCAAATGCAAGGATGTAAACCACAAGCAAATAATGGAACACTCATGAGTTAAATGCGAGGGAATAAAACACAAGCAAATAATATTGGAACACTCACAAATCAAATGAAAGGGGATAATACACAAGCAAATAATAATGGAACACCCCGAGTCAAATGTAAGCAAATAAAATACATGCAAATAATAATGGAAGACTCACAAGTCAAATGCAAGGAAGTAAAATGCAATAAAATAATAATGGAGCACTCACAAGTCTAATGTAAGGAAGTAAAACACAAACAATAATGGAACACCCACAAGTCAAATACAAGGGAATAAGCACTAGCATATATTAATGGAACACCCTCGAGTCAAATGCAAGAGGATAAAACACAAGCAAATAATAATGGAACCCCCACAAAGTCAAATGCAAGGAAGTAGAACTCAAGCAAATAATGGAACACTCATGAGTCAAATGCAAGGAAGTAAAACACAAACAAATAATAATGGATCACCCACGAGTCAAATGCAAGCAAATAAAAACACAAGCAGATAATAATGGGACACTCACAAGTCAAATGCAAGGGAATAAAACATAAGCAGTTAATAATGGACGTCCAGTGCAAGAAACAAGCGCTGTCAAATGCCAGGAATAAACACTGTCAAATGAAGTAATCAAATAAATATAAAGAGCATGTATACGCAACATGGAAACATCACAGAGCAGTGAAACATATAGCTTAGACGTCACCTTTTGAGAAACACATCATTCTGGTCTGTTTGACTGGGATGCCCAATCGGGAAACAACAAAAATGCCCCTGTGACGGTGCGTCCACCCCAGAAGTGAGCTACTGTCTGCTTGTCAAAACTTCCAGTATTTTATTCCTTTTACTAACACGGAGAGAGAAGTCTAAAAATTGCCTCTCCCGTCATCTATTGTAAAACCAAGGCTGACCGTACAGGTCAGTTTCGAGGTCAAGATGGAAGCTGGCTAAATCTCAGTGTTTTGACTCCGAGACAGAGAATTACATTCCTCTCTCACGCTTTCAAATGCACATCCCACACATTTCTGTTCCATGCAAGGCTGTTGTGCTCTGTACTGAGAAGAAAGAAAACATACCACTCTGAAGCTGCAAGAAGGCACGAAACGAAATCATCATGCAAGATCCCAAAATTGATGTTGTACATTCAAAATTGAGTCAATTAATACACATGGAGTCAAAGGTCACCACAATCTCACAATGTAAAAATGTATGCAGCATTACACACAAGACTCTTTCTTTCCTTCTTTTCCTGTACCTCAGTTAATGCGTAAATCAATGCTTAACCCTTTAATAGCTTTCTAAACATTAGTTCCCAGTCAAGTAAAGAGAAACCCATTGCTGCTGTTCACCAGGGTCCGCATGTAAAGGTCAGGAGGGCTGCAAGGTCCTTCGGGCTGCATTTTGAGTATCCCGTGTCTAGTAAGACAAGTTTATGAGAAGGCATATGTTGCCATCAAAGGATGTGATATTGTATGAAGGAAAGACTTAGCGAAGTTGGGTATTTTATAACGACCAGGTCATGAGCATCAGATTGTTCTTGGAGAAATGCCAATTAATTCTTTGGACACCAATCAAGATATGGTTCAGTCTATAATTTAAAAAGTTCCTGATCTGCAAAAGTTACTACATCCTGTTTCACTACGTAGTTGTCCTTAGGACAAAGTTGTGTTGGACTTCCAGGACCATTTCAACCACTTTTTTTGATAAGGTATTTCATCATCTTAGGTTTTTATTTTATCGTAGTGAATATTTTATGCCTTTGTTCATTCTCCAAAAACTAGAAACGAAATAATATTTTTAGTGAATGTTTTATAGAATGTTTTTCATCTGGAAGTTTCTCCAAATGAGATTGTAACAGACAATGACTCCTTTTATCCCTAATGAAATTAACATTTTGGGAATGCATGATATTAAACATCTTCAAGATGCACCTTATGGTACTTCTGCCGATAATCTTGTTGAAAGAGCAACCCGAATGTTCAAAGAAGGAGTACAGACAGCTCTAAAGGCAGAACTGGATGTGAGCAATTTGTTTAAGGAGAAAATTTGGGCCACTCTAACTTCTCCTCATTCGGCAACATGAGTATCAACTTTCAAATTGTTAAGAAGAAGGGATACAAAGTCTAGACTTGTACATAACTGGTTTAATACAACTTGTAAACCTGATGTTGAACTTAAAGGAAGTGCAGACAGGATGTATGAGAGAGTTATTCTCCAACCAAGTAAACAAAAACAGCATTAGGATTGCAGCAAAAATGTTAGGGACTTGAATTTCATAGTTGGCAAAAGTGTTCTGATTAAAAAACCTTTCAAGTTAAAGAAGCGAGAGTATAGATTTACTCTTCCAGCAAAAACTATAAGAGTAAATTAAGATTACGTGCTGTTGTACAGAAAGGGCTGGTGGCAAAGTAATATTGCTCCTATTTCCAGTTCACAAGCACAGATTTTCAGTCGCCCCTGTACTGATGTGTGTGAACCTCTTGTAGATACCTCAGATTCTCTGATATCCACTGACATTGGACATGATCTTGATGGAGCGGTAATTTCTTCTGGTAGTTTCTCAATGCAAAACCTTCATGCTACCTCTAATTTACCGCTCAAAAGGTGTTGGGCCCTTCACACCATGTATTACCTTCAGGAGACTTTAAATAAAGATGAACAGTCAAAAATGAAATTATTATTTAAAGCCAATAAAGAGAGTTGTTGAGTATTTAAAGGGTTTTATTTTCTAGTCAAAAGTTAATGTTTCTCTGACCCTTTATTCATTAGTAAAATATCAATCAGGTTACAGAGTTTGGAAAACAGGAAAAATAGCATTAATACAGAACACATTACAGTCTGCATATAAGCATTACATATAGGAAAGAAAAAGTGGCACAAAATGTCATTCAAAACTCTTAAAGAGTTTCTAAGAAAAAATAGTCTTGCAAAGCTAATCAATAATTAAATAGTTGGCAAAAATCTCCCATAAAGAGAAATAAATGCATAAGACAAATACATCTTTTCAGACCTAATTAATTAGTCAAAGCATAAACGTAAAGTTTAGCATCTAAATCTAAAGAGCCTTTCTATCTGTTGCTGCTCTGTGCATCTCTGTGTCTAAAGAGCAAACAAGGAGGGAGCCAGCCCCTCCTTCCCCAGACCTCAAAGGAATGTGGCCTGCAGTGCCAAAATATGCCGTGGAAGCAAGAACCCTCCCCTTGACTCTCCTCGGACGCCCCAGGCTGCACCCGTGACGATCTCGTACCTAACCCATAGAATGAAGCAAAGCCTAAGCCAAAATGAGCAAGAAGCCAGCTGAGCTGAGAAAAAGCCAGCCCCTCCTCCGGAGAGGTAAGTATTTATACACAACATTTTGGCAGACTACACAAAGATGTAGCATCTTTCAGGAAAACCTGTACGTGATTGGTCAGTCATGATGGCATGAGTTCTCACTACCCTGACTCATTCTAAAAACCTGACTTTACCAGTTTTATAAACGTTTGCAACATTTACTAGAAAAATGTTTCATTCTAATTCATCCTTCCTTCCTTCCTCCCACAGTGCAGTCAGATGGATACTTTTAACTAACTGGTACATTGGCACAGTCACAAGAATGTACAGTTCAAGATGTCCTTGACTTCTTGTCATGAGGAAAGCTGCCACAGTCTGCGCATGCTCCCTTCTCATTAAATTGCAAGCCATAGCCTTGATGGATTCACAGGCAGCCATGTTTTGTGTAGGCCCCAAAAATAAAACAAACACAAAGATAACATTAATTTCTTGTAAATCAGCCCATTATGTTTCCCAACTCCATACTAATACCCCCTATAAATGTTTACCTAGCCAAGCTACTAGTGTAAAGCAGCTTTTCTATTATTTATGACAACATGCAAAATAAATGTGCAACATAGCATTTTTATGCTTTAGTGTAAAATTTAAAAGCACACACCGTTAATATAGCGCACACAGTTAATATAGCGCACACAGTTAATACAACACACACAGCAACATGCTTTAGTGTTTTAGATAGCTTGTCATGCAAACAAGCATTTAGCCCCCTGTGTAGGGTTTGGTGCATTATTAATTCACACACATTATAAAAAGAGGTGTTATTAACTGAAAATATTTATCAAAATATACAACAAGTCAAAGTATTTTAAGACAGGAATAGTGTGTTTAGAGTATAAGGGATTAGCTGGGAAGAGAGAAACGTATTCTATTAATCTTCAAAGCTAAAAAGGCCACTTTTCTCTACATTACAAAAACACATGTTAATTCAGCAAAAGCATTTCAGACTGAATTGGCCTCACTTTCATGTTTTTCATGTGCCATGTTTTTAACTAGTACCAAAAGGTGTGTGGCAATTTAAATGCAGTTTGTCTGAAGCACAAAAAATAAAACAATGCCTGACTGCAGATGAAATCTGCTCCATCAATCTCACTAGTAAGACTCTTCAATCTTCCAATAACTGCCAAAAACCATTGTAGTTCTGAGTGTGGTGATTCTTCATGGTGGATTCCTCCCGTTAGGTTTGATCAACATCCACCGGTTTTTGAAACCTTGGCATATACCAAATAGTTTGAACAAAATAGTAAGACATGCAGCCCCCGTTATGTCAGATTACCTATCAGATTATAAGGTTACAGTTTGTCTTAAAATGTTGTACTCTTTGTTGTCCCTGAGTGAAGGGGTGTAATTAATGTACCAATAAGATTTTGGGTAATGTCTTATTGTTTTATTACACATTGCAAATGTACCTTGACCTGACCCTTACTACATCTGGAATCTTGCTGGGAGTTCTAGAGCACTGGGCATTCTGGTTCAGATGCTGCAGACTCTCGGACTGGCCAGTACGCTTTTCTGTCATGGGTCGCATTTCCTTGTATTGAATCCTTGAACTTGGATTTGGGCTGGCTCTTTTTTATTCTTCTTCCAAGCATTCTAGCTGAGCATACTACAGGACTGGACATGGTGGTGCTCTTACCTGTTGCTTAAATGTGGGTTGCCAGCCTGTAAGATCCTGACCTCCCCAGCTCTGGAATGACATCTTGAGTAATCTGCATCCAATCATCTGAAGCACTTGGAACCTGATGTCACAAGGCTCCTACCTTTATGGAGGGAAAAAAAACTTCCTTCTGTGATGTCACTGGAATCTTCGCATGTCAGTTGCTTTTTAGAAAAACAACTCTACTTGTTTAAGGTGAGTTTTTTTTACTCTATTTTAAAATGTTTCAAATAGAAATTCATGCCTCCTTTCCACATGGAAGGTGTCAAGGATGGGTGGGTGTGTGACCACTTCCCTTATGGGATAACTTGTTTCCCTGCTTGGGAACAAGCAGCCAGCCATGCCTTGGAGTGCAGTCTGCCTCTATGCTAGGCCCAAACCCCTTAGACATTCATGATGGCTCATATTTGGAATCCTTATGTTTTGTTGCCAGATCCCTTACATTTCACCAATGCAGGCATTTGACATTTTTGTCACTAGGACCTTTAAAACAGAGGGCTGTCTTCCTTGTTAGGCGTGTGTTTCACTTCTTGTGCAACAACTTCGCTGCTGGCTCAGTGTCATCATAAGACATCATGTATACTCATAGCAAGTTTATGGGTTTTTGTCCCGAACCTCCTGGCTCCACACTGGTGCACACTTTAACCTTCATATCCAACTCACCTGTCTCTCGCCTGACCATACCCACCATCCCTACAGTCCTTGGAATCTCAACACCAGAGACTTTTAAATAATTTGGCTCAAATTGTTTAAATCTTACAGTGGAGTTCTCTTGGGCCCTGGGAGTAAGCACACACACCTAGCCACAGTGATCATTTTTTATGCAGCTGAAATATTTTGTTTTTCCTGATGACTCCACTTCTTCTTCCTTTAACTTGCTTGATGCCCAGACTGGCCAGTCTCTGGGAAATTAGTACCCTCAAAGATATTCAAGGATGTACCCTATTGAGTAGGTCATTTTGTCATATTGTCATTTTTGATATCCTTTTCCGTCAGAAGCAGTTATGATTAATATTTCTTTGCAGGAAGACTTTGAACAATTTTATGATAACTTAAAAATTGATTTGGCAGCATTAGAGAGGTTGTTGTCTTATGTTGTGCTGTGCTGCTCTGGTACACTGTGAATTAGTATGCTTTATTGTGTAGTGTTCAGAGGTGTTCCCCTGCAAAACCAGATGAGTGTGGCTGTTCTCTGCTATGATAGCCCGTCCACAGGCATGCAGCACATCTTGCTTCTCCAAAAACATTAAACCTCTTATACCTAATACTTTATGTCTCATATGCAAGTCAAGGGGGTGTATTGTTTCAAAAAACACTTTAAAGGGACAGGTGTATCTAACTCGAAACTTAATAGTCATTTAGTGTCAATAGTGCATTTTAAACCACACTGGCCCAGTGACCCCCAATTAAATACCACTTCAAGCAGGAGCACATTTGTGAAAAACAGGGACATTTTGTAGCTCTTCTTAGTATCTGTAGATACAATACTGGCAATGTTCGCAATGCCACAGTAAATAGATATTGCCAGTTTACTCAGTATCCAATGGGGCAAGCAGATGTTGCACATTCGAAGTGTGGCCACATACGCAGATATCTTCCATGCCACAGTAGGCAACTACTGCCAATCCTCACTGGATTCAGTAGACGGATATCTTCCATTTGCATTGTGCTCCAGAAAACAGATGCTGCAAATTTCCAGCATCCTTCCATACACAGAGAGCAACAAATGACAAAATAGTAAAAAATTAGTGAAATTAAAAATGTACTTAAAACATGATAACTGGCTTCGATTTAATGGTGGCCAGTGTACTTCGTGTGACTCACCATGCTTAGAAGCAGGTATTTTTCATGTACCAGAGGGCAAATCACACAGCATGCCCTAAATAACTTTTTTAGGTGAGCTCTGTCAAAATTGGATGTACCAAAACATTCATAGGGTGTACGATTGTTCATTCCTCTGCCATTACAAGTAGTCTCTGACCAGCCATCCAAGCCATTGGCTAGCATCCTTCCTCTTGTTCCTAGCTAAAAAGTAGCATTTAAAAAAAATCCAAGATGGTTATCAAACTGGAACAATTCCCAGTGCTGGAACAGATAATTTTGGATCCTACAACCTAATTGGCAGAGGTGCGGATGTGCTTCTGTTACCATGTGTGTCTTCCCCAACACTTTTAAGCAGCCGCTTCATCAAGCGACGCTTAAGCATCTGTGTTCCTGTACAGTGAGCTTGCTAGTAACATTCACTAATGATCATGAAGTGACCCAACATGACCCCACCTCCTCTTTTGCATTTGGTGGCTCAACCCTGACCGCTTCAACCACATGTCTATTGCATACTGATAAGGTAATAACAGGAGTGAGAGACAGATTGAAATGTATGGCTGCTGTGTGTAGCTTGATGTCTAATTAGTGGAAGTGCAGCAGAATCTGTGGTCTCTGTGGAAAACAACACCTAGCCAGAAATAGCTGCTCCTTCTAGGACATATCTTGCTGATTGCAGCTGGGGCTGAAGTACTGTCTGCCCTGGGCCCAGATGATAGTTAGCTATGTACAGGTACCCAGGCTCAAGGGCACTCTGTCCCAAAACAATTTAATTTGGTCTTTCTCAATCTGCCATTGACTGCACCCAAAATGGCCAGCTGTCCTGCAAAATTTCGTAGTGAGGTTCCCCTATAGACCGTCACTAGTATCCCTCCTTCTCTCATAATAGAAGCTGAGGATGGGCTTAGAGTGGACACCTAATGTCTGCCTGATGTGTGGTAACCAGTGGGAGGAACCGGAGCCCCTTTTAACAGGGATAGATGAATGGGCGGTAAAAATCTTGGGTAATTGGGCAAGACTATTAAATGAGAAGTAGCCTACATAATATTTCTACTTAACATGATAGTGATCAGTCTTCCTGCTTTTTAGCCTGTGAAATCTTTTTGGAGGGGTACTGTATTGGATAAGGAACATTTAACATTGGAGGTTGATTTAATGATATGTTGCGATGGCTACTGAATGTTGATGGTGGACAAGAGATTGTGTTCTGGTACAGATATGCAGCCAAGATGAGAAGTGAATGACTCATTCTGTGGATGTTATCAGGATTTTGAGCTCAGTTATTTTTTTTCTCAAACTGCCTTATATAGGCTTTTGTGACCTGCACCTGGTAACCCAAGTGAACATTCTTTGGATACTCTTGAGGTTTTTGGACAGCCAGGTCGGAATATGTCACTTTCTTTAGAACCACCGCTCTGGTATGTGGCTGACTTTGGTCAGCTTATTCTACTGGAGGTGTGCAGATGTTACCTCCCGCTTGTTCTGTCAGTCAATACATGGAGTTATATCGTTTGCCTATTGTCAGTGAAATAGTGACATGCATATACCCTCACATTCAGATCAGTATCAACGCATATGTGTGTAGTGGTGGAGCAAAGGAGTTACCAAAATGTTTCTGGACTTGGGAGGCCATATGGCTGAAATGCATTGGAGCTGCTAACTCTTGTCTACTGCCGGAGGCCTGAACGTTTGAAACTTCCAGCCAGTGGTGTTTTTTTCACATATATGACATGGGTTGGAGAGTGGTGTGTGGATGGTTACGTGAGTTCACTTTTCAAAAGTCTTCTTGCTGGATTGGGAGAGGTTGTTGGTGTGAGGTTTGCACACATTCTGTGGCTTCTCACTTAGGAAGCAAGTAACACTCCATCACACTTCGGCTATTTCATTACTATGTATACTACTCGCATGGAAGGTAAGGATAGAGGAGTGCTGCCCTGAGTTAAATAACATGTATGAACTCCTGACCAGCCTGACCGGTGTTGGTGGCGGTGTGGGAGATTTGGATCCATTGATTCTTCTCTGAGTACATGCCCCGTGTTGGAGCAAGAAAGTGAGAAGCATGCATGGACATCAATAAGGGATGTCTATGAGCAGGCGCTGCAATCCCTTTGTCTTTGACAGATGTGAACACCAACCCAAACATCTTCTTTTCAATGCAGGCTAATCAGAACAGCAATATAAAAACAGCAGAATGTCCTACACCAAGACGATTAGAAAATTTAATTGATAGACACAATAATTTAATGACTGACAGCCCTATCCGAAAAGCATCGGTGATATCCTGTAACAATGCATTTTTACCTTTTTCATACATTTTTCATACATTTTCATACATTTTGAGACATAAACAACTACCAGCAGAAAAGACAGTTCTTAGCTAAATTGCATTAGCTCTGCAACAGTAGCCCAGACAGTGATTAACCTACAATAGGTGTGAAAGAGGTGTGGAATTCCTACCAAGAGCTAACAAAAGACTGACTTGAATGGACAGAGATGGCGTCTCTAAGCTCAGTAGAATAAGCTGGATGGGGGCTGGGTGCCTCCTTTTGGCATATCAAATCAAATCAAATCTAGGTCTGTTGGGCCACATGTAACACTTGGGGCACACTTGTAAGGGAGAGAAAAGGATAACCAGACAATTCCTGAGGCTCCCCAGTGCCTACTTCAAACTAGATTTTAGTATTAGATGTGGGAGGACATTAGGATTACCATAGTACACTCCCGACCTACACCACCTGCCTCAGAACTCAAGTTTAGTGTATCCAAAGACGTTTGCCCGTCATTGCTATAGGAGGAGGCAGGAGCTTTCAACCCCTAGACCTCCTTGCACCACCACTACCGCCATGTCACTTGCGTGCCTGAAGGTACTACTTCTACAGCTCGAGGCTCCGCAGCACGGGACGGGTGCGGACCCCAAGGGCGGGCTCGTCTGCGCCAGTCAGTGCCCGGAAGGGGCTGTTCCACCCCTCGAACCCTTGTGATCTGGGACCTATTTAAGGTATTTATTTTTTAAATTACTGATTATAGTTATTTTGTGTTTTGTTTTCTCACTGTGCATTCTGTCAGCTGTGTACGCTTCACGCTGTGCAAGACCGCGGAGGTCTTTCCAAGCCCCATACTTTTTTGGGCACGTCACAACGCTTAAGCTAACCAGTACCCCTGGTCACTTCATGAAAACGGGAGGAGGGTGGGGGCACACTGGCTCACATCCCAGCACTCAGTTTGCCCCGATGCATCATAGTAAATGCAGTGCATGATAACACTTAATTTGGTGTCAGGCTTTAGTTTTTCACCCTTGTTGTTTCAGCCAGTGCTGTGTATCTTTTGACACGTGTTTCAGGATAGTTGTCCTTCTTCAGTAGAGAGAAACACTTTTTTGGGGGTGCTGGAAATGCTGGTCAAAGTCTTCTCAGGTCTCTTTACCACTCGCGGGGCGCAGGTGCATCAACCAGAGCTCGTCAGCTCATTAACTCAAGGGAGCCTTTTCAAACAGGAGGAGGGTGGGCGCACACTGCCTCACATCCCAGCACTCAGTTTGCCCCGATGCATCCTAGTAAATGCAGTGCATGATAACACTTAATTCGGTATCAGGCTTTAGTTTTTCACCCTTGTTGTTGCAGCCAGTGCTGTGTATCTTTTGACACGTGTTTCAGGATAGTTGTCCTTCTTCAGTAGAGAGCAACACATTCTTTTTGGGGGTGCTAAAAATGCTGGCCAAATTCTTCTCAGGTCTCTGTACCACTCGCTGGGCGCAGGTGCAACAACCAGAGCTTGTCAGCTCATTAACTCAAGGGAGTCTTTTCAAACAGGAGGAGGGTGGGCGCACACTGCCTCACATCCCAGTACTCAGTTTGCCCTGATGCATCATAGTAAATACATTGCAGTGTCAGCACCAACATTGGTGAAACACTACAGCTAAATTTCAATTAGGCACTAATGTACTGCATTTACCAGGATGCAAAGGGGAGAACTGTGCTGGGATGTGAGGCCGTGTGCTCCCAACCCCCTTTCTGTTCAAAAGGCTCCCTTTAGCCAGCAAGCTGACGAGCTTTGGAGATGCACCTGTGTACCTGTGAGTGGTACCGTGACCTGAGAGGTATTTGGCAGCATTTCCAGTAACCCCAGATGACTTTTCCTTTGCTTTCTACTACTGCTGCTAGCTACTGAAGAAGGGCTGAACCCAGAAACACGTGTCTTGTGAAATACAGCAATGTCTGCACCAATTTTGGTGAAAAACTACAGCTAAATTTCAGCTAAGCACAAATTTTGTACTGCATGTACCAGGATGCAAAGGGGGACGTATGCTGGGATGTGAGGCAGTGTGCTCCCAACCCCCTTTAGCTTTATGAAAACGTGCTGTAAAGTTCCCTAAAGTACAGTTGCACAAAAGAAATGGAAAAGAGGAAGCAAACCATGGTCTTGCCAGGAGGGGGTAGCACAGCAATTACTTTAGACTCTTTCTTAGCCAGGACGGCAAATGTTTTGTCGAATGAAATTGCCTTAACTGAAAGGAGACTCTAGTTGAAAATAACTAATCATCCTCAGATGTCACTGTCTCCTTTTGACTCGTTGCAAATGGAAGACTCCGGTGAGATGGTACCCACTACCATCCCTGCTACTGGTGTTGATTTGCCAGATGGAGCAGATGGTAACCAAGATGAAGTCACATCTCTGTCTGAACCTCCCGGTTAAAAGGAAGAGAGGAGGAGGGAAAAAACTGTGCAGATGTCCAAGAAGGCTGTTGGTTCAGTTGTTATAGACAAGGTGGACTTGAGTCAGATTGTTTCTAATTTGTTATCTAGAAATTAAGATATGTTAAAGTCACTCTTGGCACCCATCAATTTACGGCTGACAAAGATAGAAGCCTTGCTCCATCAGTCCATTGATTTGCATTCTCTTCACTCATTGAACAACCTGGGAACAGCGACTTGGTAGGTGTCTGAGGGTGCAGAGCCAACACAGTGGGCCAGACCGGCACCCTCAGCCCCCTCAACAAGTGGCTGTCAGCATTCAAATGCCAGGGGGAGCTCGCAGCTAGGGCAAGAAAACAAAAATCCACCACAGGAGGGATCACTACATTTGCCCCCAGAGTCAACCCCCTTGGTGACTGTTTTGACCGGTGTCCCACCCGGTAAGCAGCATACCAGGGTATCTACAATAGATCTGCTACATAAAGTGAGCCATTGGCTGGACAACTCCCTAGTGAATTGTCACCATTTATAACCTCATGTCATCATGGCCAGAGAGTGAAATGGGTTGGATCCACCATAAAGAAAGATAGGGGGGTGATTGTATTGTGTTTCATTTAACGCACCCAATACACACAAAAGCCATAAATTCACAGTTATTGTAGACAACACTCTAAAACCGGAATTAAGATCGTCCCGCTTCACTTTTTCTATCCTACAGGGGTACCGCGTCAAAGGATCCAGAGTACAAACTTTGGTCGCCTACCAGCAAGCCCACTACAATGCCCAAATGTGAACATAACTATTCCCCTTGCAAATAGATTTGCCCCACTGAGGAATTTAGACAGTATTGATTGACAATTGGCCCCAACAGAGGGTGGGGAAACTATAGGGTGCCTCCCATTACCTACGGAGGTCATAAACACTCCCTTAAAATCTGTCTCCACCCAACCTGGTCCGTTGAACCTTAAATTTATACCCTGGAATATTGTGGGATTTAGGGTTAATAAAGATGAGGAGCCGTGGCTCGCAACTAACTATAAGTTCTTCTCATATCGTCACATTACAAGAAACATGGGATACGTCTGACTCTTTTGACTTGGACGGTTGTACCCCTTTTTATAAAGCTGCTTCCCCTTCTGCTGTAGGACATGCAAAGGGAGGCCTGCTTACCCAGATATCACTTAAATTAGCTTGCACAATGAAGTTGTTGCTTTGTCCCTCTCCCGATTTATTAGCATTGGAACTAACCTTTTCCAAGCGACCTACACTGTTGGTAAATAACTTTTATAATTCTTTTTGTAGGGAAAACGATAGCGAGCACATTGCCACACTTGTGGGTTTTTGGGAACATTATAGAGAGGAGAGTTGCTTCTACTTTGAGGTTATTATAATGGGGGATTTTAATGTACATCTTTGCTTTCAAATTGCACATTAGGTACATGACCCTGGTACACCTTGGTTGCTTCGGTTCATTTTGAACATTCTGCCCTAGGTTGTCGGTTAGAGAGCTTACTTGCTATAAACAATCTACATTGTCTTGAACATACTGGTGAGACAGTCAGTTCCATCTTTTATAGGCAGGGGCTGCTCTTCGACTATAGATTTTATTATGGTATCTGCTCCTCTGCTCTCCTACATATTAAAAGTAAACCCCATATGGAGCTACTATAAAGACCAGAACCCGTTGATTTTAGAAATGATTGGGGAGATGGTCTTCCATGGGGCTGAGAAAAAAGAACCTAATATGGATTTTAAACCAACAGATCAGGCCCGTGAAATCAGGTGGGGAAAGATAATGCCGGAGGCCTTTTTAGATAAGCTATACATGGAGGGTGCAGAAGATAATAAGCTATGTCTTGCTAATCATGCTGAGGCAAGTGTGGAAAAAGGACTATTGGTAACCATGTAAAGCGGATTGCAGAAAATCTAACAGGAAGAGGAGAGCTAGGGGACTCTAAGGAGAAAATGGTTTGACGCAGACTGCTGTAAATCCCATAAGGCTCTTATGAGTGCTCTAAAACATAAACACAAGGATGAAAAAAAGATTAAGGCAGGTAGAAAGTCTATAAATTGGCTATAAAACAATGGAAAGTCAATATACCGGAAAAGGCATGGCACAATCTGAATCAGGTTAGTGTTCTGTTGAACACCCCAAAATTGTGGAAAACTGTAAACAGTTCTTTTTTTCTAGATCAACACTCCGTGAGAAAAGATTGTGTCATCCCGGCTGATATATGGGTTAGTCATTTTGAGCAGGAGTGGACTTGGAGAACAATGTCACCCCCTGGAAACCCAGTATAGAGACGCATCGACTAAGCTTTGGGGTAGCTGAGGTCCAGAAAGCCACCATGGATACATCAGGACCAAAAGCCACTGGGCCGGACGGGGTCCCTGATGATCTTTATAAGGCTGACCCAGGGACATGGGCAAAGATCCTAGCTAGGGTCTTTAACGAAGCAACAACAGGCGGCTCACTGCCCTCATGGTCCACAGTGGTTATTTTACCGATTTTTTTAAAAGGGCGTCAGGGATGAGCCTGCATGTTCCCACCCGATTTCATTACTAGATTCGGCCGCAAAAATCATGGGGATGGTGATTTTAGATCTCCTAACTATATGGTCAGACACAAGCAATGTAATTTCAGACCTGAAGTACGGTTCAGAAAAGGTATGGGGACAGTGGACCAATGCATAAATCAACTTAGATCATCAGCAAATATACACTGGCTAAAAAGGGACGCATGTACATGGCTTTCATAGACTTAACGTCTGCTTTTGACTAAGTGAATAGGTCAAAATGATGGCCCTTACCACTAGAAATTGGAATGGATGTCGATTTGTTGGCTTTCCTGCATTGGTCCCACTTAAATTTGACTGCCTCGGCCAGACACAATAAAAATGGTTTCCTTGCAGATTCCTGAAATGTTGAGCGAGGGGTGAGACAGGGATGCATCCTGGCCCCTGTCTTGTTCACTTTATATATTAACAATTTGGGGGCTGCCCTGTCATCGGTTAGCAAAGACATCCCTAGAGCAGGCTCTAATCTCATCCCTGTTCTCTTATATACAGACAATGCAGTTCTACTTGCGAGGACACCAAAGACTTGTAAACACTTTTATTGATTTTATGGTTTCACTTGATTCCTCCCTTATTTTCTCGAAGTCCCATATAATATCGTCCGGTAACATAAAGCGTGACAAGAGTACGCTTTTATGCAAAGGTGGAGAACTGTCAAAGGGTGCTAATTTTCCTTATTTGGGCGCTTTGTTTGATGAAAAAGGGTCATGGGTAGCGCAGCAAATACTTAAAAACAAATATCATGTCTAGATCGTCAGGAGCGACTATGGATTTTGCAAGGAGACTGGGGAGTAAACCATTACATCCACTACTGAAGGTTTATAATGAGACATGTATACCAATGGCCACATATGGCAGTGAGGTATTGGCTATGCAGGTGGTGGAAAATAAATACCTGCAGAAACTTTTATCTGTAAATATGTGTACAAGGTCAGCAGCCGATGTGCCATACCGCAAGCAAGTCGTCCCAGCTGACCCGCCCCCCTGTGCTATTCTCGCCGGGGTATGGTAAAGCGCAAAGATAGTCTTAAAATGCTGCGCTTGAAGCCCAGCCGAGCACCAGGCCGTCTGGCCTAATTCTAGAGACTCAGAAAACCTCTCTGGTTCCGCACCCACCAGTTCCATCCATTTTCTCGCATGTTTAGCCAAATCATCTTGATTTAATGCAACTAATTCAGCATACAATAATCTAATAACACCCTTAATGCCGCCCCTGATAATATCTATAACTTTAATTCTGCTAAACCTGTTAAGCCCCACCACCTTCTTACAAAAAAAACTGCACACCTGTAGAAATTTAAATAAATTTCCTCTAACCAGTCCAAACTCCGACTGAATATCCCCAAACTGTCGGAAGCCTTCATTCCGTATTAGATCCCCAGCCTTCCGGACCCCCTTCTCTGTCGAATCTGCCATGGTCGCATGCGAGAAAATTTTAGGAAGCATGGAGTTTTTAAAAAGCTGGGTATAATGGTTAATCATCCCTAGACCAGTCTTTTTTTTCAATGCAGCCCAGATTTTAAAAGCAGCCGCAAGAATCTTACATTTTGTCCTTTCATAATAACTGGGCTCCGTGAATTTAATAAAAAATTCTCAGCATGATCCCCAAGCAACAACGTATAAACATCGGGAAGCCCTATTTCCCCTTCAGCGTCCCCAGAAGGTGTATCAAATAGTATACTCATATATTGAAGAGCTGCTGCCCAATAATAAATCCTAAAATTGGGGACTGCAAACCCCCCACGCTCCTGTGGTAGTGCCATGAACCTGAGGGCCCTCCGAGTTTTCCCATGCTCCCAGATAAATCGGTTTACTATACTCTCTAACGTTATAAACCAATTTTTCTCAAATTCCATCGGAATAGCCCTGAACAAATAAAGACATTTTGGTAAAAACATCATCTACACCACATTACAGCGGCCCACTAATGATAGATGTAGGTTATTCATTCTATCAAAATCAGATCTCGCCTTCCTGATTACTGGCTCGATATTCCTCGCAACCAGATTCCCCAGATCTTGCATAATCGTTATTCCCAAATACACTGCTGATTCTGTTACTCGAGGATCAACAATAATAGCATGCCTGTTCTTTATGACTTGGTTTTTAGCTCTATTTAGTGCGTACTCTGAAAATCTGCCAAAATCTTGTGCTACTGACTCCACCACCCTAATTGCGGTAGCCGGATTTGCCGTGACAATAGCAACATCGTCTGCGTAGGCCAGGACTTTAGATTTAAGGCCCTGGCAGACAATAGGGATAATTCCATTGTTAACCAAGAGTAAGCGTATTAAAGGATCGATATATATATATAGCAAATAGCAGGAGTGAACATGGGCAATAAGCACCTCCTCCTGCTGTGCCTCCTTCCTTTGACGATGCATGCCATAGCTAGTTGTTTCCCCTCTGACCCCCGCTTTAAAAGCATCCCAAACTATCCCTGCTGTGATCTCCCAAAATTCCTTGATCCACCCCTTCAAATGAAAAGCATAATCTGGATCATTTAAAAGCCTCCGTTCAAAGGTCCAACCCCGAGTTTACTTGCCCCCCCCCCCCCCCCCCCCCAGAGAGACTAACTGTAAGAACGAATGGATTATGATCCAAGAGTATCCGGGGATACTTCTCAATCCTAAAGTTAAAAATCAACGGGTGTGATTAAAAAAAATTATCAAGTTGAGAGATAGCTTTATGTGGTGCAGAGTAAAAGGTGCTGCCGGGGTCTGTGGGTTTCATATATACCCATGCATCTGTAAGACTGTTATTTATAATCAAATTTGTCAAAGCTACACAACCCCTTCTTTTCCTACCAGAATATCTACTTCCTGGACTACCCCAATGCACCCCCAACCCATTAATATTAAAATCCCTGTAAACGATCACCGGAGTGGGCCACATTGCGAGATCTGAATCCAAAAATGTTAGCATATCTGGGTCATCACCCGTTTAACCATAAACTGAGCATATTGTGAATTTTTCACCTCCCACTGAGCATTCCACCATCGCCCACAGCCCCATTGATCGGCAGAGTTCTTTATATCCTTTACGTCACTCCTACAAGTAAGTATAGCTACCCCTCTTGTGCGGGTAGCCTGTGTGGTATTTACCATAAGCTTAAATCCATGCTGTTCCAAGATACGGCATCTAATACCTTCTATATGCATCTCTTGCACACAGAGAATGTCTATACGCAAAGATTTAAACAGAATTGCAGCCCTTTGCCTCTTATTTTGATCATTTAACCCGCAGATATTAATTGTAGCTATTCGTAAACTCATTATGTTATACTTCCCCAATTCTTACAAAGAAAACATCACCCTGTCACCTCTTAACACATCAGAGCTTGATCTTGTTCTTACAGAGCTCATTCTACAAGTCTTTTGACTCCAAGTGCTCTCCTCGATCCCTCCCTGCACATATTGTGCTAAAACGTGTTGTGCTGATCCCTTGCCCAAACCCACCCTCAGGCCCCCCCTACACCCCTTACAGGCAGATAGGTCAAGCATGACCTATATATGGCAGCCGATCTCACATCTCAAGCAGCACCAACCCTCCTCCCCAACCCCGAGGTCCCATCACACCAATAAACCTAGATGAACTCAGCACAGTATATCAATCTAACCCCATGAAAGAACAGCAACCCTTGAAACATTTAAATAACCAAAAAGCAACCAACAGGCAACTTTATACTTCATATCACGAAGAAAATTTCACACCCCCAACGTTAGTCAGCAGCGGTTGTACCCCCTTGTGTAATAAAGCCTGTGCCCCTCTGCCCCCTGGTATCCTTTAGCTCACTGAGATATTCCTGTGCCTTAACTTCTGAAAGAAAACAATCTGACCCTCCCATTAGAGATAACCTTTAGCCGTGTGGCAAATAACAGGAAAGCTTCACAGCCCACCCCCTGAAACGGAGTTATTATCTGCCGAAGTCTCCACCTCCGCTCGACCATAGTATGGCAAAAGTCAGGCCGAGCAAAGATGGTGTGACCCTCGTAAGTCCGCTTCGAGTCAGGTCTGGCCCGATCTATTATAGCCTGCCTTAATAAAAAGTTTCCAACAAAAATCAGAATAGCTCTAGGTCGCTCCCCATGGCTTTTAGCATGAATTCTCCTGAACTTTGAGTATCGCTGAGCCAGCTGTATTTCCATCTCCCTGTTCCAGTGGACGAGATCAGGAAAGGCACCTTTCAGCAATGTGATGACAAAGGCCATAATGTTCTCCCCTGCCACATTTTCTTCCAGACCTAGTAACTGCACATTATTGCGACGTTGCCTGTTTTCAAATTCTTCAAGCTTCCAGCAAACACCCAGAGACTGCTTTTCCTGCGTGGACTTGAATGCCTGTAGTTTGTCAACATCCTCCTCCATGGCATTGGTTCTTTCTTCCACTTGCATTACTCGTTCGGACATGTCAGTACACACCTTATTCATGTTGCGGATCGCCCCTTGCAATTCTTTAGTGGCCTGTAGCGATCTTCTGCTCTCCTGTCTCGCCTCCCCCTTCATCTGCTTAAGGGTAGCATACAATAGCTCCAAAGTTGGAGAAGGAGCCGTGGTTTCTGGATTGTTAGGACCACCATTGCCACTTTGTACTACATTTCCCAGATCAGATCTGCAAGCAGTACTCGTGGTCAAAGTTGGTGCAGAGTAATCCCGTTCGAGTTTGCGGGTGGTCGAGTCTGAAGATCTAACCTTAGCCGTAGCCCGTTGCTTTGAATTAGTGGACCGTCTGCGGTGTGTTTTCTGTGTTGCGGATGACTCCCCTGAAGCTTTCTCCTCTGATGTCACTTGTTCACTAAGCTCCGATGTATCAGAGTCATCATTTAGAAAGAAGAACGTATTCCCTTCTGGGGATAGCAAGGGGGCACTTGACCATAATGGTGTTATGACATGGTTAATTTGGTCACTGAATGCGCTACTGGGGTTACCCCCATCAAACCAGAGTATTGCATCCTGCCCCCGTCTTGAAAATCTGTTAGATTCTATTATGAAATTCTTAGACTTGTCTCTAGGGCTGAAAGTCACACTAACCCCAGCTCTGATTTTGCTTGGAGTTAGCAGTAGAGAACTGCAAGATCCGGCTTATCAATTTCTCTTTTTGGCCATGGCTGTAGTGCGGATAAGTATCGCTCCCGCCTGGCTCGATCCGTTACCCCCAACATTTCAACAGTGGCTCTCGCGTCTACTCTCATTGTTTACTATGGAAAGAGCTATTAATGAGAGGAAGGGTAAAAAGGCGAGCCTGGACGAACGGCACATTTGGGCTCCTCCAACAAGGTTGAAGGATCCATAGGAGGCTATATAATCTAATCCTATAAGTCGAGCTGGACTGGAGAAAATATCTAGAGGGATTGTTGCTCAAATGTTTCTAAACTTGGTGGTTGTTTTGTGTATGATATATGGTAGTGGATTGTTCAAACTTAACTTCTGGATTATATTTCGGTGTGGAAACGCTATTGTTCAGTATTGTATATGTGTGTATCTGATTGGTAATGGGAGCTGAGGACTGATGGATCATTTCTATAATCATGCTATGAGTACTAAGAAATTTGGTTCTATCTTCACTGTATACATTTGCTCTATGAGTTTGCGCTGATCTTCAAAAAAAATAAAAACATTTATAAATAGAGTGTTAAAAAAAGAAACTTTTATCTGTAGCCCCTAGCACCCCATCTTTACGAGAATTATGGCAGGGTTACATTTCTGATCACATAGCAGTGGCCCCTTTGATATGGTGGTAAAAAATATGGTCTAGCCCCATTCCTACCCTGAACCAATTTATTTTAGAAGAGTGCATGAGGCTTGATAGGGCCGCTGACATTCCTTGGCTAGGTTGCATCTCACAGCAGCTAGCGTAAATAGGGCACCCTGAGCTTTTACACATCCCAGATAGATGTACCCTGGTAGTTGAAAGTAATTAAAAGGCAGTTTTTAGCCAAGAGGATGGTGGAAAGGGAAATAGTGAACTTAATAGACCCCAATTCGACAATACTCAATTTTGAGTCCTGGGACCCTAGAACAACCTACTCCATTGCTTTCTTTTAACCAGATTTAGGTTTAATTGTATTCACTGGTGTCTCACGTTCCCCAAGGGTTTTTCTTAGCCAGGGGCCCTAAAGCCCTGCTCTTGTGATGATTTCTCGGACCAAGATCTTGTACATTTTATGTCTTTCTGTGGATTTTATAATGATCTCCGGATAAATTACATCTTACCCCTCTTAAAACACTGTAATTTTGCACAAGTGAGGCCAGCTGTGATATATCTGCAAATGTTGTCTTCACCTTTGATATGCTTCAGGGTTGCTATTTTTCGAACAGGAGCCTTACGATGAAGGAAAAATGTGATCATGCACTGAATCAACCTTAGAAATGTCATATTTTTGTGGGCAGTGTTTTTAATTATTTGTCAGTACTGTACGAATGTATCTTAACCAGGTCTATGCAAGCGCAGTAGCTTTGGCCTTGGATTCCACATTATATTAAGGCTAATATATATTAGGGCTCAGAGACCCATACATTGTAACTGTATATGAATGATCGGATCTGCCCTTTTATTAAGTATTCTATATGTTTTTATGTTTTTATTCTTGGTGTGGCTGTGTGAAAATGTGATTTTATGATCAATATTGGCCGTATAAAGTTTTATTTGACTTGGCTTGACTTGAAAATTCCCTGACACATGACATTTTGGGCTTCTAGACAAGAGAGGTGAGTGAAGTGGACAGATGTACACTTCCACTCCTCATATCTGAGTTCTTTCCCCCTTTCCAGCTCTTCATTGCTCACTCCTCTTCCTCGTCTTTCCTACTCTCTTGATACTTGAAAGTGCGGATGTGATTAGTTGTGACACAGACTCACTGCTGGAAATGATTGCGCACAGACCAAAATGAAATAAAGCAGCTTTATACTATTTGTTAGCTTCAAAAGGTTTCACAACAGGCTTTTGGAAGTCGGTCATAAATGAATTTTAAAAATACAGAACAATCAAAAACAACAACTAACTTTGTGACAAAATCAATCTTATTTTCCATTGAATTGAAACCCCATTGTTACACAGTCCTACCCTATAAACTTTCTCTAATTTGCTTCCTCAGCACTAAATATGTATTTCCTTTGAATACAGTCAGTGAATCAAACGGCCCTTGCCCCCACATTGTCAACTTTCAAAATGATCAGGAACAAAAATCTGTCTGCTTTCTAAATGCATGTGTTGAAATCTCTGAACCAAATAATTGAAGCAAAGCAGTTCTTAAACTTCTCTGTTCATGTAAGTCAGTGTCAGCAGTGCAGCGTGTGGTACAGGTACTAACAGCAGCACTTTCATTCATTACTAGAAGCTGGAAGAATGGGAAGGGAATGTGAGGGGAGAGAGTGAGGGATGGAAATGTTTTACAAGGGGCAGGGTAATCACTTAGGAAATCATAATTTGTCCATTTAATTTGTATTTTAACTCGGTTTTCTGAGTTTATGATACCATACACAGAAAGAGATGCTCTCCCGAGAGAGTAGTAGAGAAAAAGTTGTTGTTTCATTTTACATAAAATGGAGAAACAAACAAACACAACAATTGTGATCCTAAGATGAACACAGTTCATTTTGTAAGGGTACAGTAATAAGATCAGTAGTCCACATATTTGCTATTTGCCAATTGAAGTGCATATAGTGCTCATAGCCCTTGAACTAGGCTGCTTGCAGGGGGTGGGTGGTCTCTGGGCAATCCAAAGTCAGGAGATAGTCTGTCAGTGGCTGCCAGATATCTATAGGTCTGGAGGTAGGTGGTTGCAGGCACTCATATATCTCCCTATTAGTGTCACAGTACATTGTGCTTTTAATCTATGCTGCTGCTGTAGGTGGGTGCTTAAGGCTATGCTATCTCCAGTTTGGTGAGAAGCAGTGCAATGGCAACAAATCGGCACAGGGATGTGGGTATGTCCTGCACATAGCCCAGTAGAGCTAGCAAAGGGGTGGGTTCAATTGTAATGTGTGTCATGAGAGCAAGCCTGTTAAATACGTTCCTCCAGGATGGTGCAATTTTACCACATGTCCACGCCATATGGGCATAGGCTGCTGTTATTTTGTGGCATTTTGGGCAATTGGCTGATCGGGTAAGATCTATGCAGGCTATTTTGGTGGGCGTGACATAGGTCCTTTGCAGGAATTTATAGTGTATAATCTTATGGCAATGATTAAAGGAGACAAGGTGCGTCTGCACCCTGCATGCGGACCAAACCTTATCAGTCAAGGGTTGTCCTAGATCGGCTTCCAATTCATCTCTGAGTCTAGAGGCTTAAACTGGTAAAAGATCTAAACAGGGGTGATATGATTTGGAGATTAGCCTATCCCTGCCTGTGTCAGTGAGCACCAATGTCAGTGGTGGAAATTAATGAGAGGCCAGTAGGTAACGATGGAACCTGAGTCCTAAGTGCTCTCTGAAGCCGCTGCAGCACAAAATGATCAATTGAAGGGGCATTTTGAAATCATAAATCTTCTGCATGGGTGAACTCATGTCCATTCGGAAAGAGGTCCCCAAAGGTATGTAGTGTATATTTCGTTAGGCGGCCAGGGATTATCAGCAAGGGGATCCCAGGAGAGTATAGTAGCGGTTCACCTAGCATCCGAGTCAGTCTCTTCGAGGCCCAGCTGGTTGTCAACAACGTTTGTATGTCCTTCTGGTCTCGTGGGAGACCCTCCAGCAATAATGCCTTTCGGGGTGTTGGGATGCAATTCTATTTCGGATTTGGAGTATGATATTCTTGCATCCGCGTGATATCAGTGTCGGCTGAAGCTACACTGTATGACCAGATAATATAAGTGCCTATGGGAAACTCCAAAACCCCGCGTTTGTACACAAGTACCAAGGTGTCCCACCCAATCCGAGGTTGTACCAGCCCAAAAAACACATGTTAAAATACTTTGCAATGTTTTAAAAAACAAATTGGTTAATGGGACAGAAATGTTTTGATAAAGATATAGAAATTGGGGAAGCACCACAATTTTAAACATGGCAATGTAACCCGCAATCAATAGCGGAAGGCGGATCCAGTGCTCTAATCGGGTGGCTGGTTTATCCACTGCTGGGCCATAGTTGAGACGTACAACCTGCTCCTTATCTCGAAGTATATGAATGCCCAGATAACGGACGGAGTTGTCACACCATGTCAGGGGTAGTTGCAATGCACCTGCGTGGCTACCCTACTTTGTGGAAATACCTCAGATTTGCTCCAGTTTATGTGGAGGCCAGATAGAATTCCATATCGAGCTATCTCGCAAAGTATCGGTGCTAACATTTCAGCTGGCTGCTGTATGAAGAGTATTATATCATTGGTATTAGAGTGAAACCAGAAGTGGGCCTGGTTGGTACTGTAAGCCTCTGTGAAGGTGTTTCTCTTGTTGGTGGCGTCCTAGTGGATCCATCACTATGATAAATAGAAGCAGTGAGGGGGCAGCCCTATTATGAACCCTTGTGACCGTGAATGGGGCCGTAAGTGTACCTGTGATCCTAATCCGGACCGTCTGTAATGAATAGAGGAGCTCAATTAGGGAAGAAAAACTACATGTAAAGCCCATTTTTCGAAGCGTGGCTTGTAAGAATGGCCACTCCAGCTAATCATAGGCCTTCTCTGTGTCAAATAGGGCAGCCACGACTGGAACTGGGGGATATCCAATAAAGTACTCTAAAGACCTTACACACATTCAGAGCCATTGAGCGGTGTGGAACTAAGCCCGTTTGGGCTGGAGAGATAATCTGTTCCATCAGTAATGCAAGATGGATTGTCAATATTTTAGCTATGATTTTGTTATCAAAATTCTAATCAAAGGCCTCTGTGTCAAATTGGACAGCCACGACTGGAACTGTGGGGATATCCTATTAGGTACTCTAAAGACCTTACCCACATTCAGAGTCAGTGAGCGGTTCGGAAATAAGCCTGATTGGGCTGGGGAGATAATCTGTTCTATCAGAAATGCAAGTAGGAGTTGCCAGTATTTTGACTAGTGTTTTATTATTAAAATTCATCAACCATAGTGGTTGGTAAGAACCGCAACTCAAAGGATCTTTACCTGGTTTAAGAATTAATGTAATCAGAGCTTCCTGTAGGGTGGGTGGGAGCACTCCACTCTCCAGGGCTTCTGAATACATTGCAAGGAGATGTAGTGCCAAAATATGTTTGTATGCTTTATAAAAAAGCAACTGAGTTAGTCATCAAGGGCAGGTGCTTTGAAGCATTCCATTGAGTGCTATCGCCTGAACGATCTTCTCTGCAGTAAAAGGCTCACTAAGAAATTGTTGGTGTCCAGTAGTGAGCCAGACCATGGCTACTACGCTGAGATAGGCAGATCCCTTGGTGCATTCATCATCTAGCTGCAAGGTGTATAGATTGGTATAATAATTGAGTATCACAGTATCCGTGACTCAAGTGCCATTAGATCGTTGCAGGTCTGAGATATAGGATAGACCTCTGGGCGGCTATAGGAGCATAGCGAGCTTACGTCCTGGGCTCTCCCTCTTCCCATAACAGTGGGCTCTGGCATACTTCCCGAGGTAATAGGCCTTTTTTCCACAGTCTCCCTAAATTCAGCCAGCAATATGGCGTATTAATGTGAAGGGTATTCAGTAGGCCGTTGGGCATGCGTATGGTGTAATTCTGCCAGGTCTGTTTCAATATGGGACAGACTCCTGCACGGATCTCGCAATAGTCCAGCATATTTGGTGATACATGTTCCCCTGTGTATGCTTTAAAGACCTCCAGAGCTTGGTTTGGGATGTAACAGAGTCTTAGTTAAGTTCAAGTTACTCGATTATGACCAAACAGAGTTCAGTACAAAAAAGTTCATCCTGAAGTGCCATGTTGGAAAACTGCTATTGGTGTTCAGTACCTGCTGCACTAGGAACATGCAGTTTCATTGCTACAGGTGAATGGTCTGCGAGTGTGCGAGAGAGATGTGTGATGGAGCTTAGCCGTGGCATGAGCGTGGCTGAAAGAAGGCAATAATCGACTCATGTCCAGGAATTGTGTAAGCGTGCGGGGCAGGATGTTATAGGCGCCAGGGTTCCTTAAGTACGTATGTGTCACATTTTTCTCGCAACCTGCCCAGTGAACGGGGTTTTCCCCCCGGGATCGGGGACTTAAATCCAGCACAGGGTCTAGAAGCATATGAACCCCCCCCCCCATGATGATACAATCTTCGTGTCTCTAGTTGGCAGAGGTAAGTACCTTTGACCAAATAGGGACCCTTGCGTCTGGGCAGGGTAAGGAGCTACACTCCTAAAATAACCCCTGCTCACCCCCTTGGTAGCTTGGCACGAGCAGGCAGGCTTATCTCAGAGGCAGTATGTAAAGCATTTGGGAACACATACAATAATACAGTGACAACACTACAGATGGACACCACACAGGTTGTATTATAAAAATAAGTATTTTTATATAGACTTAACACAAGACCAAACAACAAAAATCCACAATACTGTACAACTGCTGCGCCGGCGACACACTTCTCGTCGTTGTGTCGCGATTACAGCTCACAGCGACACGCAGTCTCTCAGAAGGCCCAGCACAACAGCAGGCACTTCAATTCCCAGCAAGGGAATTCACGCGGGAGCTGGTTGGTGAAGTGTTGTATCCCTGAGACTTCAGGCAGGAGGCAAGCTCTAGTTCAAGCCCTTGGAGATTCTTCTTCAAGTTGATGAAAAGCACACTCAGTCCTCTTCTCCTTTCTTTGGCAAAGAAGCAACCACAGCAGGCCAACCCCCAAACACACAGCACAGGGGTAGTCCCCTGCTTCAGCTTCCTGGTTCTTCTCCTCAGCAAAGGTTCGTCTTGGTTCCCGGAAGTGATCTAAAGTTCTGGGGTCTGGGTCCCCTCTTTTACACACCAACATCCTTTGTCTCTGAAGGCAGAGAGTGTCTGTACCTAACCCAAACCAGTTCTGGTCAGTCCTGGAGCACTTTGTTTACAGGACTCCTCTTCTTTTTACAGTGTAGGCCAGGGATATCAGACACCACAGGAGGTGGAGCCAGCATTGTGAAAGGCAGGCACAGTCCTATTCAGGTCCCAGGTGCCCCCCTCCCACCACTCTACATGCAGATGGGCCTATTGAGCTCTGTGCTGACTCACCCTGTCTCCTGGAATCCCCCATGCCCCTGTCACTCAAACTCCAGACAAGGAGTACACAACCTAGCAGAGGCAGGCTTGGATAGTTGGGCAAGAAAATACCTACTTTCTAAAAGTAGTATTTTCAAAAACAGAATGTTAAAACCAATTTCACTAAAAGATGTATTTTATCCTTTTGAGTCCAGGCATACTAAACACGACTTTCTTATTAGTCCCCTGAGTCAGTTAGGATTATAAGATGTTATAATCAAACTGCCAATTTTGGCCTTCGGCGAACATGTAGCCTTGCAATAGTGAAAAACGAAAATGGCTGTAATTCACTGTCAAGACATGCAACACACATCAGGACATGTCCTACCTTTTACCTGCAATACACCCTACCCATGGGCCAACCTTAGGGGTGACTAATATGTATAAAAGCGAAGGTTTAGGGACTGGTAAGTGGGTGCACTTGCCCAGTCAACATGGCAGTACCAGACTGCACACAGGCTCTGCAATGGCAGACCTGAGACACACTTTACAAGCTGCTCCAGTGGGTGGCACAATCAGCGCTGCAAGCCCACCAGCAGCATTTGATTTACAAGCCTTGGGCACACGCAGTGCACTGTACTAGGGTCTGACAAGTAAACCAAATAAGCCAATCATGGAGTCACTAATCCATACATCAATTTACCATAGGGCGCGCTTGCACTGTGGCACTGAACAGCAGTGGCACAGTGCCCAAAAGCATCTGAAACCAGCAAAAACATAAGAGGTAACAGCAAAAAATGGAAGGGAGGCCCACACCATTGGTGCCAGGTCTAACACTGCGTCTATGAGGTCTATTAGTTTCTGGAATGTTTGAAAAAATCTGGGCTGTCAGTGTTTGGGGCGTAGACATTAACTAATAATACTCAACGCCTTGCCAGGTAACCTGTCACTAAGATATATCTGCCCCCTTCATCTGTATGATTTGCATAGGGTTGAACAGGCAGGCGCTTGTGAATCAGTGTGGATACTACTTGCGAAGAGGTACTGTAACTGGAGAAGAATCGATGCAGTCCCCATGTGTTTGTAAAGGTGGGAGGGTGATGGATGATAAATGAATCTACCGTAGAAAGACAATATCCACTCTGTGCAGCTGTAGATATTGCAGAACTTGTTTGCCTTTACGTAGGTTATTGAGACCACAGATGTTACAAGACATAAAGGTGGTGTCTGAAATGGGCGGGTGTTAATATGATAAGGCATCAGTCATTAACAAAACAAGCATTTGCAATGCAATAGGTCTCACATTAGGAAAGTTTGAGCTATTGGTATTGTAAATGACACATTTTTTATTTATGTTTTGATTTTGAAAATAGGGAAATTAATAGCTTTGTCATTTACAATGCCAATACTTATAACTTTAGCAAATGTGACACCTATAGCATTTGTAATGCAATATGTGTTGTATTTACGTGACTTACATGTATTGATATTACAAATAACAATGGCTTTTATTTTTTTTAATAATGAATACTTAAATTAAAGTTATTGTAATTTATAATGGCAATAGCTTAAACTTTTGTAAATAACTTTTGTGAAGATTATGTTAAGTGTATTTTATTGTGAAGAACATCCAAGAACAGAAGTGAAATATTAACATCTTTTTTTTACATTTGTAATAAAGCTTAAAACATTGAGAGAACATATTTGAACCAGTTATTGCTGAATGGTTGCACAGATTGATGCTGTGGTGGGGGTGAATGATGTGATGGCGAACGAGTGATGCGGTGGCGTTCAGTGATGCTGTAGTAGAGCATAGTGATGTTATGGTGCCCCTGAGTGATGCTGTGGTGCCCCTGAGTGATGCTGTGGTGGTGCTGAGTGATGCTGTATGCTATGCTATGTTTTGTTTTTTTGCTATCCTATGTTTTGTTTTGTTATGCTATGCTATTCTATGTTTTCCTATCCTATGCTTTGATTTGTTATGCTAGGCTATGCTGTGTTTTGTTATGCTATGCTATGTTTTGTTATGCTATGCTATGTTTTGCTATGCTATGCTATGTTTCTTATGCTATGCTGGTGAGGGCGTGTGAGGGTGAGGGAGTGAGGGTGTGTGAGGGTGTGAGGGCGAGGGGGTGTGAGGGTGAGGGGGTGTGAGGGTGAGGGGGTGTGAGAGGGTGTGAGGGTGAGAGGGTGTGAGGGAGGGTGAGGGGGGGTGAGGGTTTGTGAGGGGGGTGAGGGTTAGGGTGTGTGAGGTGAGTGGGTGTGTGAGGGTGAGGGGGCGTGAGGGTGTGTGGGGGTGTGAGGGTGGGTGAGGGTGTGGGGTTGTGAGGGTGTGGGGTTGTGAGGGTGAGGGGGTGTGAGGGTGAGGGGGTGTGAGGGTGAAGGTGTGAGGGGGTGTGAGGGTGTGTGGGTGAAGGTGTGAGGGTGATGGGGGTGAGGGTGATGGCGGTGTGATGGTGAGGGGGTGTGATGGTGAGGGGTGTGAGGGTTAGGGGTGTGAAGGTGAGGGTGGGTGAAGGTGTGGGGTTGTGAGGGTGAGGGTGTGTGTGGGTAAGGGGTGTGAGGGGGTGTGTGGGGGTGAGGGGTTGTAATGGTGGGGGTGTGTGGGTGTGGGGTTGTGAGGGTGGGGCAGGGTGAGGGTGAGCGCATTGGCTCAGGCGAGACTTAAAAAAGGGAGACATTACGACTTGTGTTAAGAGCGGGTCGCTGGGTCCCATGCCCCCTCCCCCCCCCGGGGTTGGACAGGGTGTGAAATAGCCTAGTGTGGCTGGAGCTGGCCTGGGGCGCTCGGAAATGCCTAGGGCCAACCCGCACTGCTTAGAGGTGCAAAAAAAAATCAAAAATCAAAGAAAGGGCTCAATAGCGTGGAGAGTAGCCGGCACTTACTGATCGCAGGCAGCTGCCTGATCGCTCGCTGCCAGCCTCTAAAAAAAACAAGCATTTGCAATGCAATAGGTCTCGCAGCATTAAAGTTTGAGTTACTGGCATTGTAAATGACAATGCTTTGCATTAATTTTTTTACATTTGCAATTGGTATATAAACATTGTTTGTGAGTAGTTAGCTGTTGCTTATGCTAAGCTAAGTTGGCAGTAATATAGAGTGCTAGTCGTGCTTGTTATAAGCATGCTGATTTAAAGCGCTCGGATACCTGCGGGTAAAGTTTGCGCTATATAAAAGTGAAAACTAATAAATAAATAAAAAACAGCCTACCTGTACCACGTCCGTTCTTATGACAGAAGCATGCACAAAGAGAGAAGGGATAGAGGTGTGCACACACAAGGAAGCAGGGACGTGCACACATGAAACAATGGAAGCGCAGAGGTAAGCATAAACGCAGGGCACGGGGAGGCAGAGGGATGCACACAAGAGAAGCCGAGAGGTGCAAGCGGGGATGGGGAGGGACATGGATGTGCACAGCACGAAAGAGACAGGGAGTGTACAGGTGCACAGAGGAATGCATAGGAACCCTCCCTTCTCAGGGGTGCAGCCGCATCCATTATTGGTTAATGACTTTGATATTTTTTATTTTATTTATCTCTGGTCTATTGTAAAGCGCTCTGATACCCGCAAGGGTTATGTTGGCGCTATAAAAAACTGTCTAAATAAATAAGTTGCCAAGTTTTTTAGAACCCTGAAAATGGCAAGGGCATCAGAGTTACAAACTTATAAAAGTCGTCCTCTCTTCAAAATGGCTTCTGTTGTGCAAAGTTTAGAGCACACAGCAAGCACGGTGGGGTAATGGAAACAGAGGATACTGCGCAGCCACCAAAAATGCACACAAAACAGAACTACTAAACACCAGCTCAACTTGGTCCATGTTTCATCCAAGTTGGAAGGATAAAACACCAGGTCCAGGACATGAACCTATGATCATGAAATGACACTGAAATGCCTGCAGCAGACTTCTTATTAGTAAGCAATCTCAAACACCAATGAGTGACTTTACTTACAAAAACAAACAGATCCCAAACATTTATTTCCAGCCAAAAACGTGCAGATCCAAGAGAGTGTGGCTGGGAAGTAATTGCAACCGGTTGTGGCCGAGCCCTGCCTCAGAAATGCCCACTTAGGGCCAAAAACAGAGTGTCCAGCTCTTCAAAACTGCAGCTGGCAGAGAGCCTTCAGCGCAGCCCAGTGACATTATCGCCTGCTCTGCCAAATACTGGCGCTTCGCACACATTTAAACCCCAAGAGTCGGAGGCGGAACAGCTCTTCCTTTAACCCTTCTACAGGCGACAAAATGAAGGGGTAGAAATGGTAAAGTCATCCCGTCATTTGCAGCGCCAAGAAGACAACGACCTCAAATGCTATACCGAAACACATCTTTTAAATGTATTTAGAATTTATATTTAAACATGTTTCGCAGTCGAGATGGGAGGTCATCTTACGCTCCTATTCAAACCCTGATCTCCTCGCTGAGAAGCATTTTGTGCTGGTTTAGTGGGGGCTTTTGGTGAAGGAGGGAATCCATAGGAGAGAAATCAGCAGCTTTGCTTTATTTTCGGTCCCGGGTCTTATTGGCGCTTAAAATCTCAGCAAACAAATTTAAACAAAAGCAAATGAGTGTGGAATATTTGTTTAAATGTTTAAACCGAGCTGAGACCGGCCCAGCAGACAGACGAGCTGTATGCTAAACCTATTGTGGGGCGGGACTGACAAAACGAAACCTATCGTGGGGCGGGACTTCCGTTTTGTGAAGCCCGCGCCCACGGAGTGCCTGGAGGAGCACCGAGGGAGAGCCCGGCGGTCGGAGGCTGCACAAGTCCGGAGGGCCGTTGACCGGTGAGCGGGGAAGGGGGGGGGATGCCTGTATGTGTGTGTGTGACGGCGGAGGGGTGGGGGGTGCGACGGCGGAGGGGTGGGGTGGGGTGCGACGGCGGAGTGGTGGGGGGGATGCTTGGTGCACGTGTGTGTGTGTGTGTGTATGAACCCTGGGCGACATTGTGATCCAGAGTACTATAATAAGTGTAGAAGGCACGATTAATGTCTGATTGGGTGCAAGCTGCCTCTCCCGAAGCCAAATAAATGCAGGAGAAAGTGGCACCAGTGAGATGAAGATAAACCAGGTGTACAAGCACATCATCCAACTTGATTTATCCCCCTCATTGTGAACTCTAGCTTGATATGGTTATGGTAATTATAGGGACACAAGCAGCGTCAGGGCTGAAGCAGTCCTCTCAGAATCATCCGTCAGTGAGCGGATTCCGGTACTCGGCGAAGGGAGGGAGGTGGGTGATTTAGAAGAGTTCGCAAGGCCCGTACAAGTCTGAGTATCCCCCCTTGGGGCACCCCAACATACTTTAGTGGTGTTCTGTTGAGACTATTAGCCACCATCGATATGAGTGAGGCAATGGGGATCAGGCCTCAGTGTCTTAGTCCCAGGGTGGCCTGAGGTTTAAGGCTCCAGATGAAAGGGGCCAGTCCAGAAGCCAATTGTCTTAGGGCCCCAATGCATACTCGGCAGGGGGGTTGGTACCCGCCTTTTATCGCTGCATAGCAATGGTTGTTGCGGGCCAGCAGAGTTTAGCCGAGTAAAGTTCCCAGCGGTATGGAGGCCACATGAAAAGTCACTCACAGATAAGGTTGCCGGCAGCCAGTGACCACTGTGGTTGTCTTTGGGGTCCTACAGGGTCTCTGTATGTGTGGGTGCGTGCGTGCATGAGCGCTCGTGTGTGTGTCTGTCGCTGTTTCTGCGCATGCGTGTGTGGTGTTGCTGCTTCCCAGGAGACAGCAGCTGAGCGCGTTCGCGAGCGCGTGGCCAGCGGAAATCGCCTCCTTGAAGAGGCAATGCGCGTGGCCGAGGCTGTCTCCTGGGAAGCACAGTCCGTGACAAAAGATCTCAGCGAGTACAGCGCTGACGCGCTGTATCGCTACGAGACCTAAAAAAGGAATTTGTAAGAAAGTAACACACACACTGCTGCACTGCAGAAAGGTGAACATGACACATGTGTTGATCGAAGTCAAGGGGCGGAGAGGCAAGCATACACAGCCCTCTGGGGAACTTGTACTGTTGTTAGCTTTACAAGCAGGGCATAGATCGTGCAATGCGGAGATTAGCGGAATGCCAAATGGGTATATAACGAGAATCCCATAACTAAGCAGTTAACATATCAGGCGATGCACCTCATGAAGAATAATCCGACCGGAAGTTGCTAGCGGAGAGGATGCAATTTTATTGGGTCGCGCCAAATAAGGAGAATGAAATTCACCGGAGCTATAACTGCCGGTCGAACCTGGGGACTGCAGAGCATGGTATTCTTAGTTCACGCTTTTTGAAAAATAATGCATCTATTGAATTTTGGAGCCGGGAGATGCGCAAGTTGAAAGAAGTGGTTTCCCATGAGGTTACACATTCTCTGAGCGCCGTGCAGCAAAACATATTTTGACATGTTTTTGTTTAAAGTTTGTATTTCCTTTTTTTCTGGAAAAAAAAAAGTTTGTATTTCCTGGCGAGACAGATCAGTGTTGCCCCTCATTTAAATGGCCTGTTGCTAACTGTGGAAAGGTTTTCAAAACCAGCATGCGCAACGACCCTCAGTGCAAGGTCAGTGTGCATCCCCGATGGGAGGTTTAAAAAAAAAGGCGTATTGTTGGTGTGTGTAATCCGTGCCCGAGTAAGAAGGGAGCTTCAGATTTCCCATTTGTAAAGGGAGAAGGGTTTGCACTTCACGGGGATGAAGCACAAGTGGAGGTCATGAAGTTCTGAACGCTGGCCTCGTAGACATATCTCCGTTAGTAGGTGGGCTTTTTTTTAGAGGGGGGGCCTACAAAGGCAGTCGTATATATATGACTTCATTGATAAAAAGGAACGGCACGTTAAAAATTAAAATAAGTCTATAATATCTTGCATATCTATATGAGGTTAAACGCATTTGTTCGAAACACCCATATAATATAATATATTATGAATAACCCAGTCTCAGTGAGTCTGGAAGGTTCCCGGAGTTTTTGACACATTCACGTGTATTAATGTCACAAGTGCTGATGACTTTTGCGCAAATGAGTATGCAGTTGTTAAGTGTCTTGAAAACAGACAGCAAGGAAAGATGGCTAACAATAGTGCAGATGTAGGCTGGAAAAGCCCTACTCAAAAACGTCCTTCCAACTGTGACATAAATATCGTTTTCTGAAAACGTGCTTTGCAATTAGTTGCCGTGCATTAATAGTTTTATTGCTCGTTGTCATATTTGGCGCCACCTCGTGATAGGTGACCCGTGCGAGTCTTCGTTTTAACCCCTACGGTTGTGTAATTTGCTCGATAATTAGAAGAAATGCTTGCTTAGGAATGATAAATAGGCAAGTCGAGTGTTTGGCATCTGTTTCAGCGCAGACGGAGAGGAGAATAGATTGCGAGGAAAGCAGCACCCAGGCTACTGAGGTGATGACGGAGCTAAGCTTGTGGCAGATAAAACGGTATGCAATGATGAATGTTTGAGAGGCCACCCCGGGTTTACTCCTTCTGACGTTGGATGAGACTACACCACGCAGAAAGCAGAGCTCACCGAGGCTTGAATGCTCACTGCGGATAGGCTTTTTAGGAAATTGAATCAAGCATGTTAATGTTTCTGTAAATAACACACAGGTGGAAGCTGTTTCTAGAAGTTTTATCTCTGCGATATTTTCCTTACCGTATTGCTTGATGAGAGAAGTGACTATGTTCCCCTGGAATGTTCTGCCAGTTTGGGATGTTCTTTTTGGTGTTTGTAAAGCTGCGCAGAAGGGCATCCCGTGAAGCTGTTCGTTCCAAATGTATGGTTGGCCAAACAAATCATTGTAGTTGAGTCCCTAGGGATCAAACTAGGGTGATGATCTTCTCTGTAATTGGTAAGCCGTTCACACTTTCAGATTCGTGTGGATATGTTGGAGAAAATTTTGTGAAAGAGTTTTAGGCGGTAAGGGAACAAGTTCTGCAGGACACGTTTGCATTGTTCTGTCAGATGTAGGGAGGGGGTGGGCAGGCTGATTAGCTGCGGAGCGGATCTCTTTGAAGTAGCTCACGGCCTTGAGGCCGTGAAAATTAAAGCAATTAGGGGGGAGGTGGGAGGGAAGCTGATAGGCAGAAGCTCGGGGCAGATGTCAGATTAGAGGGAGGGGGTGGGCTGCCTGCAACTCGAGCGACCATATGGAGAGGGAGAAGCTTGTGTGAGGGAGACTGGGCTGCCTTTGATGATCGAATGTAAGCTCGTGCACGAGGAGCTTGTGGTCACGTGATTCACGTGAACTGTTAAAAATCCTCATCGTAAAAAGTCAGCTTTGTGGATGGGTGGCACTAGGTCTCTCTGCGAGACCTAAAAACGATGTGGTGCATATAGTATGGAACATAATTATGGTAACAAACTAAGATATTCAAACAAACATAAACATCCCAATTGCAGCAACCCTCCTCCCCTGTCCAACACCTGGTGAAAACTTGCCAAGTGAACCCCAATAATGCCAAGAAACTGCAAAGCATTTTCCCCCAACTTTGCTGTGGTGTAAAACCTTTGGGGAGGAGCAACGCCTCCTTGGGTAGCTCAGTGTGCGGAGATGCTCAGTATAATATTGGGGTCGTAGTCCAGTCCAAGCTATCGGTTTAGCCGGAGTATCTCCGGTGTATCCCACGACAGGAGCAACAGCAGAGGTCGAAGGCAGCTCCAGTAAACCGAACACCTCACAGCTAGTAGGCAGCTCGATGTATACTCTCAGCCGGGCAGGAAAGGTTCTATGCTGGTGGGGATCTGTACTTCTGGTGTTGATCGTTAGGGCATTGAGAGCCCCAGGGACCCACGGTTGCTGGCTTATTGTTTGCCTAATGCCATCACATCTGCTGGGGCATCAAAGTAACAGGTCTTTCCATTAACATATACCCAAAATCAGGCAGGGTATAGCATTCCATGTCTGAGTCCCAGTTTGTGCAATTCAGCTTTGGCTTTGTTGAATCTGCAGCGGGCCTCCTGGACCACCATGGTGAAGTCAGGGAACTGCGAGATGGTGTCTCCCTAGTGCTTGAGTGGGCCCAGCTCTCTCGTTCTTCAAAGCGCTCTATCTCGGTCTCTGTAATTGAGAAGTGAAGCAGCTATTGGTCGAGACTGGGCACCTGGCACCGGACAGCGACCCAGAGATCTGTGGGTACGCTCCACAATGAATATAGGAGTGACGTTCTGGGAGAGTAGTCGCTCGACTAATAGGTCCAATCACCTTACATCCTATGTTTCCGTGACTCCCAAAATGCAGATGTTATTGCGACATCCCCTGGCCTCTTAAGCCTTCGTTTTTTTATGGCCACTGCTTTTAATCTCCTCTCCAGCTTGAGCTCGGCCATAATGACATCTAGTCCAGTTGGTAGTTCGACCGCAGGGTCCCCCGTCGCACTGCCGTCCATGTCTGATGCTTTCTCTGCTCCACCAGTAGCTTTTGATTTATCAAAAGGCAGCTTGTGTTGTTTTGGGTTGCTCCATACAATTGTATTAGCGGGCACTGCCATATCACAGTCTTCCTCTCTGACGGTGGTATCTGCGGGCAGGTTCTAAGGACGGTGTGTATGGGTGAGCCCTCAGAATATCTCCAAGTGAGTTGCACATGCACAGGTTTAAGCCAGCGTGTATGTCCCTTAGTTCCCAGTTCCAGGAGGATGATAAGCAGCCTAGTCAGGGACTACACCAGTGCAAATACAGTGGAAGTGGCTAGGGAACGGTACAGCAGCTGTTGTGTCCTCAGAGGGCCTGCAAAGTTGCAAGGCGCACACTACTGGAAGGTGCCAGTAGGTGTTGTCAGGACGGTTCAGGTAGCGATGCAGCCGCCATCCGGGACCTGGTCCCATCGGGTCTATAGTGCAGTCAATAAGGGCCAGAACGTAACCCTCTGTGCCTTGGTAGCGCAGCCCTGCAAACTTCTCCCAGCAGCCTACCCGGCCTACCATGTCATCAGCACTGTTGAGCTCGCCAATCCTGGCTGCTCCGGGCCGGGCGTGCTGTAGTTCTCTGCACCAGTCCCCAGTCATCAAGGCTGCAGCTGCGTTACAGGCGATTCCATGTGGGAATACTACGGTGGTCAGTGGCCTCCAGTGCAGCAGGGATAGTCCTGATCACTTTCAATCCGTTATTATGTCAATTGGTAACATTTTTAAGTGCAGTTGAAAAATGTCTGCTATAAAAAGTTTGAGCTTCATTATTTTAATGGCTCTGGAACCTAATAGTTTACACACTGTTTATATCCTGTATATTTTTGTGATTATGCTGCTAGGGTGATAACTAGAAATATAATAATAGAAGTTTCACCGTTAGTAACTTTTGATGCACTTTATCATTGTTTTGATATGATGGATGTTTCAATTACTGCACAGTAGCACTTTAAAAATGCAACATGTGTAATATTCTGCTGTAGAAATTATTGAAGTATTTTTTAGGTTTAACTTTGTTTTATTAGCATTTGCATCAAGAAAAAAGAAGGGGTACAACCATTCCCAATGAAGACAATCAAAAGACACTCGCACGTCAAGTCTAAAATAGGTCCCCCTGTTAGCAATGATCGTTGAACAACATAGCCGCCCAGGGGTGTGGAATTTGTTAAAATATCTACTTGTCCATGGGGCAGGTTGCTTCATAAATCTACTTGTCCTGTAACAAAATCCACTTGTCCCTTTGGTGCCATGTTGTGCAGCGACAATTTATGGCAGCAATCTCATTATATAAGAGCTCTTACATAGCCTCTCTGATTATGCTAGGGCTCATACCATAGTAGTGTTTGAATGCTAGCAATCCCTTTATGTTGCTATGTTTCCACAGATCTACATACTGGGACTGACGGTAGTGGTAAACAATAGTTCCAGGGTTGAAATGTCCTTTTGAGCTCTTCTCTAATCTTTTCCAATACTGATTAATGTTCGAAATTTACTTCTGACAATGGCAGATGTAAACCTTCTTCCAGAGTTGGGAAAAAAAGTGGTTGGAAGGAAATTAAACTTGCAAACACTCAGGTTTTTGAATTAGCAAATCTACACATGCATATTTGCTCATGCTAAAATGCAGTTCACAAGTATTTTCTAGGAGTACTATTTCTTCCCCATCTGCTGTAAATTCTTGTGAATTCACGAAAGCCATATAGCTGCCCTTAATGCAAGGACAAATACCAAGGGTGCACTTTTGAGACTTTCTTTAATAATTGGGCCCCATATTTGGTCTGGCGTTAACCATGACCTTTTATGTTTATTAAAATTCTCTCTCTGTATCGGCTGGCTTCACGGTGAGTGTCAGCATTCTGCTCTTTCACAATGTGTGTGCTTTTGTGAGACCAAAAACAATTTTTGCTTTTGCCAATGTTTGTTATAATAGCGAGGGTCCGGCAGCTCTCACATCAGTAAGGTTTTACAAAAACCATGCCAAAACAAGTCACGCATTGCCAAAACTAAAAAGCTGACCACCATTTCAGACCTACTGGCTTTGCCAATGCTTGTTTATTTTTGTTTCCCAAAATCTTATTGAAACTGGTTACACTGATTTTTTTATATGAATATTTTGGGCATATACTAGCATACATCAACACATTTTACTAAATGATGATGCAAAGAAATGGTACCTGAAATTTTACAGTAGTTTAGCAAAAAGATGTTTTTCATACTTTCGTTTTTAGGAACATTTCATATTGAAAGCAAAGAATCATTAATCTTGCTTTCAAGTTTCTGCAAAAATTTACATCTAATCAGAGAGAATTCTAGGAGCATTATGCATAGCCTCATATTGCTAAACTTTTAAACCGTGTGTCCACATCTTTATACTGGAACCACTGTCAGTAGTGCAGTCAGAACTTACATTTACTTCGAGCGCTCAGCCTAATAATAAAGTCTCTCAATTAATGAACCATAAATAAAAGTTTGAACAGCATTAACATGTGCACACAAATATTAACTTAACTGCAGGCAGTGCCCTTCCCTGATCCTTAACCCCTTCAGCGCGGCGCGAATTCTCGCGCTGTGCTGAAGGTTCTATTGGGCCAACTGGCTCATGACGGAACGGTCTCGTCATAAGCACAGCCCAACCGACGCTCATGACGGAACCGTTCCGTCATGTGCATCGAAGAGGCTAATGTGGTACTGCAAACTGGCAGCCAAAGGGTTTGTGCTGTAGGGGGTTGGGCCTGCTTGTCCCAAGGACAAAATGCACATTAAAACGTGTTGCCCTTGACCCCAAACAATATGTCCTGGGCGTCGGGCTATAAGAATTCACATCCCTGGCCGCCATCAGACCTCTTTTTTGCTGCCTTTGTCGTGAAGACAGCCGGACGTTGAGGAGTGATGATAGAATACCTTTTTAAGGAAGATAAGAAGAACCCCCCCCCTCCGTTCCTCAAGTCCCCCTCCCTCCCCCGAACTGGTGTGCCCTCCTAGTGTATCATAGTGCATTTCATTGAGAGGGAAAGTCAAGGGATAAGCCCCATACGTTTTGGTGTGGAAGTCAAACTTGTTAGCCAGAGAAGGCGAAGGTATTTAGGGCATGTGATCTCGTTCATCTCCATCAATAGGAGAGAGAGCAGTGGCTGCCAGGCATCTGTGAAGCTGGCTATAGTGTTAGTCAAGGAGGCCTGTATGCTTTCCATTCCTATAATATACCATAGTTTATGTAGCCACCCCAGCCGCGTCGGGCTCGTATGTGTGCCCCACTGTGAAAGTATGTTCTGAGTATCTGTTCCTAAAGCTATCCCCATTAATCTGCCTCTTCTGGACCTAAGTGGGTATGTGATGGGTTTGGGCAGCCTCAAAATCATGTACGCCGGGAATCGCGGTATCTCGGTGTAAAATTGGCGATCTATATCATCGAAAACCTCCTTTCAGTAGTTCCTTAACTCACTGCAGTCCCATATGATATTTACTAGAGTGCCATCCTCCCCACATCCACGCAGGTCAACGGACTATGCATTGGATTCCCTCTGTGCAAGCGGGCTGGGGTCAGATGCCAATACATGGCCACCTTAACTGCTGCCTCCTTGCTAGCTACGTTACGCTCTGTGTGGTTTGCGCGATAATAGATGTCCCCCCACTCATCTCCTCTGACCTGCAGCATCGCTTTGTCAGTATTCTTAGTGTATAACCACTTCTCAAACTTAGTTAGTTTCCTGGCTACATTGGGGTGCACTTCAGAGTGGAGGAGCCAGTGCCGGAGCTGGAGGTAGCGAAAGCCCATATTCCCTCTTGATGTCCTGGAAGGGGATGATGCCGTAAAGGTCAAAGAAATGGCCTGCTGACCGGCATTCAGATGCCGTCCAGACCGAAAAAGCCCTTGTGTCCATGCCTATTGAAAACTCCTTATTGTCAAAAAGAGGTGTCATGGGAGAAGGAAATGTTATCAGGCCCCGTTTTATTGCTACCCCATCCCATGCTCTCAGTATAGTCTTTGTGACAGGGGAAATGCGAAGACCGGGAGGTCTAAGAGTCGGGCGAAGAAAGGGGACCTTCTAGAGATCCAGTTGGGCAATTGACATATCTTGGAAAAGCCAGCTTTTCTCAGATTCAGGGCGTTTCCACTCCACCAGGTACCGCAATTGTGCAGCGCAGAAATATTCTAAAACGTTAGGAATGCCTAGTCCCCCCTCATCTGGTCTCATGTATTCCAGGTTCTTGTGCAGCCACGGTCTCTTTCCTCCCCATATAAATTGATTGATGGCTCTTTGTAGGGCCTGCAGAGTACCCGGGGGCGGCCAAACCGGAATAGTTTGAAATAGGTACAGTGCAATGGGTAGGAGAGACATCTTGACTGCTGCTATCTTGACCGGTTAAAAGACCTCGCGTGAGCACACCAGTTCCACCCCTCCCCAACCCCAACTACCAAAACAGTTCTCCCCCATGTAGTCCTTTGCACACTGTATCCAGTAGTGTGCTCGTGGTGAAGTAAGTCAGTTCGGGGCATCGTGAGGCGTGGGCGAAGCCTCCGCCCCTCCCTCCCACCGCCCCCGGCCCCCTCATCTCAGGAACAAGCAACGTCCCCCGAACCTTCTCATAAGTCTTCTTTGGGGGAGGGGTCAGTGGTGACTGCCTCAATTGCCGCTCTCCGCTCCTGTGCTGAAAATCCGGGTCGGGCCCTCAGGCAGCCTCCCCGGAGCCTCTTCTCTCCACCGTCTGCCAGCGCGCTGGGGACTGGTGACAGTCGGGTGAGCTCTCCGTCGTTGGGCCTTGGTGCGGTAGACCCAGAAGTTTGCATACTTCGGAGAGAGACGGTATCTGGTGCAGTCGTCCATGCCACTTAAATATGGTACGAAAAGGATTCTCCCAGGAGTATGTCACCCTTTCTCCTGCAAATGTGCTGTGACTTCTTTGAATTTCCTTCTTTTCTGAAGGGTGCTAGCCGCTAGGTCCTGGTTCAAGGTGACGGCCTGGCCCTGATATAGAACAGGATGTTTCAATCTAGCTTCCCTGATAATGCGCTCTTTCAGTGGGTAGCCTGGAAGGAAGGCTAGTATGCCCTGTGGCGGTGCGTTGACAGGGTCTCAGGCCCACCCTGTGGGCTCTATCAATACAGATCTCCGTCTCCAGGGGGGCTGCCAGAATGTGGCGGAACAGTCCCTGCAGAAAAGCAGTGATGTCAGTTCCTTCTGCGTCCAATGGCACCCCCCGAACGCGAATGTTATTCCGCCGAGAGCGGTTCTCGAGGCCCTCGGCGTGAGCCTGCAGGTCGTGCTGTTGATCTTTCAGGTGGATCACCTCCTGCTGTAGCTGCATTACTTCCTCCGCTTTAGCCCGCTCCTGATCCTCGATGGCCGCCACTCTGTCGCAGAGGGTATCTACCTCCCGCCGCAGTTAGCGCACTTCTCCCGTCACTTCGACTTTCAGAGTGTGAAAGTCTTCGGGAAGTGTATTAAAAAGCGTTTCTAGAAAGGATTTGGTTATAGGGGTGTCTTCGTCATTGTGTCCCGGGTTGGTCTGGGGGGTTTTGGTGAGCATCTCTTTTAGCGGGCGCTCTTTCCGTCCTCTTTGGTTGGCCATAACGACTCCTGGGTCAGCAGGGCACTTGAGGTCTGTTGGGGCGAGGCCCGGCGCCAACCAGATGTCGGTTATGTCGCGGCCCAGTGGAGCGAGTCCCAGGGAGATTGCTACAGGCTCTCAAATATAGTCACGGCCTCCTATCGCTGCAGTCGAATCTCAGGCGGCAGTACAAACCTCCGTTGGGCCACCAACCACAGCGCACGGACAGGGTCCTTTATGTCTGAGTGCTGGGTCCCCACTTAGGGCCAGGTTCCGCTCACCACTCTCAGTTGCAGGACAGGAGGCCTCTGCTGCTGTAAAAGGGCCCACCGAGCCCGGCCACGCTGTCCCTGGCTAAGGCGATGTGAAGGGCTATGCTCAATCTGGTGTCTGATGTGGTGTGCCTAGCAGCCCATGTGTGTCCCTGCTCCTCCCAAGGCTCTAGCTGGAGAAGATACTCGATGTCCCGGCCCTTGCTTCCTTCGCTCGGGCCAAAGCAGTCCCGGGGCCTCCTTGAAGCAGCGCTGTTGTGTACAGGCGCTATAACAGGCTAACAGGGCAGCAAGCTTCTAACTTATCGCCAATTGCTGCTGGCGAGCGAGTCCCTGACCCCTGCCTCCGTTGCTGGGATGTTAGGTCTGTGCACGTTAATGGACCTCTTTCACTCTTGTAGGCGTCTCCTCCATATGGGGCATCGAAGAGAGGCCGGTGCTAAAAATGGTGCCCCCCTCCTCTCCCAGGCGCCAGTCTACTCACCCTGGCTGAGCCGTTGCGATGTGCAGTGCCGCCCTTCTCGCCCCCAGGTGTGCTAGGCCGCCTCCTCTCTCAGCTTTCTGGCCTTTTGCTTCTAGTGGCCCCCCAGGCCCGAAATGGGAGGGCCCCCACGTGCTGAGTCCCTTGCTGGGCGCTAGTTCCCTCTTAGCACTACCTCCTTCGGTCTGGCAGGGTCATGCGGTCCAGGTCTTCAGCCTGCACAGGAAGCCCCAGGCCGGCTACAATCACAAATCCGGAAAGCTGGCAGGTTCCCTCTTGCCACACACCACCTCTCCGCTTCGCCCGCAGGGCCCGCAAGCCACAGCTACTCACCGCGGCCTGGACAGCCTGCGCACTGCAGCGCCGCTGTTCTTCTCACCCGGCCAGTCTCAGAAGGAGCCTCTCTCGGGGCCCAATCATGTCCCACTGGACAACCACTCCCCTCCACTGCTGCCCAACACACTTTTAGCATGCCCTCTGTGCCCTCCGGCAGTGCTGATGCCAGGTTCTGCTGGCTCAGATCTAAGGGCTCAGCTCCGACCACCTTCCGCGCCCAGCCACCATTTTTTCATCTGCGCTCGCTCCGTCTCCAAGTTCAAATCGGTCTCGGAAATCGGCTCCCAGCCCCGATTTCACAACTGCAAGGTGTCGGAACAGCTGGGAAGCTCCTTCGTTACTCCCTAGGTGCTTTCCGGAGGAATAGGTGCTGTTTTGGGGGCCAGAACAGGTAGCGGCGGGAAGGGAGACGTAGCAACACACGTCCTACTCGCTCGCCATGTTGGCCACGCCCCCTGAAGTATTTTTTTAATGTATTTTATTCTTGTTGTTAGATACAGGGAATTAGTATGCTGTGCAAGCGGTCACTTCAAACTGTACAATGTGCAATATTATGTTGTTGTAATTAATAATGTATGGTGATTTGATCTGTTTAAAAAAATATTATGATTGCATTGGCAAATTTTTAAATAGTATATGTGGTACAGTTTTTTAAAAATATAATGTGATGTGAAGATGCTTTGATTGCAATGGTTTTTATTATTCAAGCAATGAAGATTATATATAATAATACACCAGATCACTTTCAAAGCACAGGCTGCCCCCTGTGGACAGCCTGCTCACGCTTCAACCTCGCCCACGGACCCTATCACTGCGGGGCCTTCAAGGCGTGTGATGGTTGCCAAGCTCGATCTCCTCCACCAAAGCGCCACAGGGAGCAGCATCTGCCAGGCAGTGCAGTGCAAGCCCCTACGCTAATAGGCTATTTTCCATGCTCCACGGTCCCATCTGACACAGGATTAGAGCCTGATCCGTCTGAACTTCAGCGCTGTGCGGCCATCCTGGTCGCCGGCATCATTTGTCTATTTAATTAATCCTTAGGTAAATGTTATTGAATAACAGTGTTTCACAGAAACGTCTATTCATTACACTCAAGTCATTAGTAATGTAGGTTTGGCTGGAATTGGGCAGCCAATCTAGATAACTTTTATTTTCTTTTTGCTAAGGACAAATAGCTTACAACAAATATCTAATGGCGTGTCCTCCCTCCCTTGACCAACCACAACCCCTTAACCCCCTACAGTAGCCTTGTGCTCAGCCTTGGAGGCCCATTCGATGCACAACTATCTTTCATTGCTCAAATTCAGGTGACTATCAAATCAACAAACTATCACATGTAGGCCAAATCTAAATTCAATATTTCCAAACCATCCTACACAGAAAACTACTGGCAAAGCAGTTGGCCTTTCAAGTCTACACTGTTGCATTGCAATATACCTAAATCTCACAAACTAAGACATTGCAAAATAACAAGAGAAAACCAAGTCATAACCATAATTTTCGGACTGAACAAAAATGACCATGTTTCCTCCTTATCTTGGCTAACCGTTGAACACCAAATACAACATTGGGTCCTCTGTTATAAGTGGAAAACCACCAATCCCAAAACTCTGTAAAACCTAGCAGACCTTTTCGAGTTCCATCATACATCAGTTGTTTTTCTTTCCACCTCCAAGAGCAAAATAAACACCCCAGAATGGAGACTAACAAGATTCGGGGGAAAAGTCTGAAAGTGGTTGAAGGAATACTCTAGGAAAACCCACCTGTAGAAATCAAATCACTGACCTCACATCCTTCAAAAACTCTCTAAAATAACTGCTACTCTCAAGACAAACCATATCCATCAATACTACTTCAGAAAACCACATAACTCAAACTGGTCCTTCCACATCCTCTCTAACGCGGTCAGTCCCATGAGATATCTACCATATCACCTTACAATCCCTCAGTGACTGGGCGGGGTGTCCATCCGAAGGACGAAATCTTGTACTGGACTGGTGGTCAGCCACCCCGCTGTCACCCGCTCATGTCCCCTCTCCTCAACAGCATTCTCAGGAGGAATGGCATCATCAGGAAAACAAACCCAAATTGCACTGGGGGGAAGTAAATAAACAAGGTTCCTTTAAGTGGGGATTCCAGCCCGGCGAGGCTCCTCCCCTGGTAGACGTTGTAGGAGAGTAGGGTCTGCAATCCTATGATCACCCAGATTTTTTGCTTTTGTTTCACTGGTTTACGACTTTCTCTGGCTGTGGGCCTGCCAATCAGACCCACAGCCTGGCTGTTCTCTTTCTAAATTACAACATGTACCCTAGGTGCATTTACCAATTGGTACTGGGCCACCTTATCAGACCCTGTAACTCAGGGCATAGGTGTACCCAGGGCCTACCAGGGACTGAAGCATGTATTATGCCACCCCTGGCTGGCCTCCTAAATTTGACACAACTGGCTGCATGACAGCTGGGGCAAAGTCGTGTAATCACCCTTTGCTGTAGATATAGTATACCTATATCTAACCCTAAAATGGACACACAGATTCCTATCAGTCACTCCTATGGCATGCCTTGACAATCCTGAAGGCAGAGTGCTTGGAATCGTGTGAGATGGTGCTCTGGCATGAGCTGAGCCTGTCTGCAGCTTGCGGAATCAAGTCCTAATAGCTGTTCCATGATATCGCATACCATATACTCTTAATTGCATTATAATCCTCGCGGTTAAATGCTATCTTTGGTATTGCTTTATCAAAACATGTCGAGTAAGGTGTCATACGAATTGGAATACTAACCCCTCGCCAATTCTGGCGACGGGGTTAGCATTCCACCCTTCTAGAGGGACACGACATGTATGTAACTGTGAACCCTGGTTAAAGTTAAACGAAGCCTCAGCTCCACAAAATGGATGCTGCCACCACAGACACGAGTCTGACCCCCTGCAGCTGGGAGTCCTTCCAGCGAGGGGAGCCTGGACAAAGGGTTTCCTGTCAGGGGCGGTGCTAGCACCGTCCCAGACATGGTTTTGTGTATCCTGGGTAGGCAGGGCTTTACAGGAAGGTGACTGCTGAGTGGCACCCCGGTGCTCACTACGCATAGGCCGGTCAGAACCAGTTCCAGGGGCACACCAGCCCCTGGCCTGGGGAAAGTCCGGCATGGCAGAGGGGTGTAACCACCCCCCTCCTAGTCCCACCCATAGGCAGGACCTAGTCACCGGGTCAGCCCCCTTTTTTAGTATAAAGATGGGAGCGGGCCCCCTGTTCAAATTAGATCATCTTTGGAATCAAGACACGACTTTCTGTGAAAGGACTTCAAGATTTCCTTCTTCAAGATTCTCCCTTGTGGCTAAGGAGTAGTCACCCTGCATCCGCAGGCACCATCCTAAGAACACTGCGGTCTGCTGCAAGTCCTTCTTCACGAATCCGACGACCCAGCTCGACGAGACCCGGCTTCCCTGGCACCTCTGACCTCTACTCACCTCTACAGCAAAGCTGAGAACTGTGAGTGCGACGAGACCTCGAGGGACCGACGATCGCCAAGACTGCACGACTTCTTTGCAACAAGCCCACCGAGTCTTCCACTGGTGAGTGCTTTGGGGTCCGAGAAGCCCCAACCCTGAGCAGCTCCAGCACCGAAGATCAGCCCTCCAGCATCTCCACGATCTGCGTGGGGCCCTTCTGCTTTTGCGTGCTCACCGCGCTGTGTGGCTACTAGCCGGCTGGCTTGTGGCCTTCTTCACGACGCCCGACGACATCACTGCTGCTGGTCTGGTTGCTCCAGACTGGCCCTTGCTTCCTTCTTCAAGAGAGGCACCCCGGACCCTCCTGGTCCACTCCAGACGCCATTTTAAGTCCACCGCGTGGGCTTGAATTTGCCAAGGCTTTGTTGCCCAATCCTGGGTCCAGCGACGCCGACAGCTTCAATCTTCGTGGGACAGCTCGCTCCTCCATCCTGGTCGCCGACAACGCCTCCTGGTCCGCGAGATCTGCGAGCACAGCGTCACCCACTCACCTAGTCGAGGTGGCTACCATCCGGTGCCCTCCTGGTGCCCACTGACTACTGGCTAGTAGTCTCGAACTTGGTCCCCTCTGCTTTCAGGTGTCATCTTCCTCCGATCCAGGCTTGGATCCATCGAACTTTCTTCACTGGTCGCCTGCCAGCAACTTCTTTCTTCCAGGCTCCTGGTCCGTCTACGAGGATTCCCGACGTCTTTTGAGTCCTATGCAGCTGCAGCCCCTGGGCTAGGTAACTTCGGCATTTCGGTGCCCCAGCATAGCCTCACTATCCAAGGGTCAGAATCCACTTTCGTTTTCCTCCTACCAGGTCGGGCTCGCCCGAGAACACTAACTTTGCAATTCCTAGCTACCATAAACTTTGTCCCACATCACGCGTGAGAGTGCACACTCTGCACCCGAGTCCCCTGGGTCTCCTAGAAGTAATCTAACGATTCTATAGTCAAGTCCTAGCGATTCCAAAGGCTATTAGTACTGTACTTACCTGCTAGTAATTTCGCATTCCACTTTCAGAGTATATGGTTTTCCGTGCCCCTCGGGCATTTGTATATACTGTGCTAACTTAAGTATTTTTGTAAGAGTTTTGGTTTGTGCTTAGTACCCTGTCCTCATAAAGAGTACAGGGCTGTTGTGATTCTTAATAAATATCCTGTTTATTTTCATAACACTTGTGTGGTGTCCTTTCACTTGGTATTCAAGGGGTATATGTGTGGTAAACAGCTGGCTTAACACGCCCTCTCGAGTCTTTAGCCTTAGACTGCTCGTATCCACGCTACTAGGATAGCTGGTCTATAAGGTTGACTTACAACCAATCATCAATAAGGGTTGCTGGACTGATACATAGTGTTCACTAGAATAGTGAGCACTGCATATCAGGCCACCTTCTCACATTGGTGAGCAGTGGTTGGGATTTGAGCTTGCTGTTGTTTTACCACACGTATCCTAAGAATATCTTGTTGAAAGATCACATAAGTACTGTTAGTACATATAACTAAGCTTAGAATACTCTGAGTTCTACTGAACCAGCTGTTGCAGCTCCTCAAGGCTTAGCACACCTTGGCTGCAACTCTTAGCAAGGGATCAGTAGGTAAACACATAGTGTAGGTAGGTGCATCACTTACACCACACTAGAAACAGTATGTCAGACAAAGGAGGAAACTCTGAGTCTCCCCTTGTGTCAGTGGACCCTCCACAGGTCCTTCCTTCCAGATATACTGTGCTTAGCTTCCATGAGTTACGACAAGTATGTACCTCTAGGAAGATTAAGCAGGGGTCTAACCCCACAACTTCCTTTCTGATTGGTCTCTTAGAGACTTATGATGCCAGAAAAGCTGAGAAACTTCTTAGCTCTTCTAATCCAGATGGGAACATGCCTCCCCTTGAGGGAACCAGAGGAGACCCTGACCTAATCCACCTCTCAACTGAGAATGAAGAGGGGGAGGAGGATGAGGATCCCTCTGGGGATGAGGCAGACAAGGGACAGGTAGAAGTCAGCAGACTAACCAGGTCCAACTTAAGCAGGCATGAGAATGGTACTAGGGGAACCCTGGGACCCCTCTCAGGTCAGCTTAACATTGGGAATGGACGAGTTAGGTCTCTATCAAGAGGCTCTAGCAGATCCCTCCAAACCAATGGCTCTCAGGACTCTGCTCTGAGGAGGATGACCTCCCCTCAGAGGAGAGTGTATGAAGCTAAAGAAAGGGCAGCCAATCTGAGGATTGAAAGGGAAGAACTTGCCCTGGCCAAAGAGAGGCTTGCCTTTGCTAGAGAGCAACAGTTAAGTGGGGTAGTCCCCACTGGTGGCAGCATTGTACCTAGCAATAGGGAAAGGAGTTTTGACACAAAACACCTGGGTAAGATAGTGCCCCCCTTTAAACAAGGGGATGACATCCACAAATGGATTACTGCTTTGGAGAGGGCCTGCACTGTGCAAGGTGTTCCCCAGAGTCAGTGGGCAGCTATCTTGTGGCTCTCCTTTGAAGGTAAAGGTAGAGACAAGCTCCTCACTACAAGAGTGGAGGATGCTAACAATTACCAAGTCTTGAAAAGTACACTGGTTGAAGGGTTTGGCCTAACCACTGAGCAGTACAGGGTGCTGTTCAGGGATACCCAGAAAACTCAGTCTCAAGATTGGTCTGACTTTGTAGATTGTGCCACTAAGGCTTTTGAGGGCTGGTTGCTGGGCAGTAAGGTTACTGATTATAAAGGATTGTACAATTTGATGATGAGAGAACAAATTTTAAACAATTGTCAGAACCAGTTGTTGCATCAGCATCTTGTTGACTCAGATCTGACCTCTCCCCAAGAATTGGGAAAGAAGGCAGACAGATGGGTTAGAACAAGAGTTAAACAGAACCAGGGCCAGAATCAAGGTGGTCAGAAGAAAGCAGACCAGAAGGGTAAAGATTCTAAGGGGGAACACAATGACCAGAAGTCTTCGACAGGTCCCCAACAACCCAAAGAGGGTGGGGGTCAGGCTCCCCAGAAGAAGAAAAACCAAGAAGGCCAATCTAAAAGGTGGTGCCAATATTGCAAAAGTAAAACTCACTGGTTTAGTGAGTGCACCAAGAAAGGAGGAGGGCAGACTCCTGCCACTGCAGCCCCTAAGGCACCTGTGCCCCCTAGTACAGTCAGCAGTGGTAGTGCACCTCCCAAGGGTTTAGTAGGGTTAACCCTGGGTTCTGAGGGGTGTGACAACTTAGTTGGTACACTCACTCAGGCTGTCCTTGTTTGTACAGGGGATATGGATATGTCCCCTGATATAAGTCCCAATACTTTGGGCAAATACAGACAGGCACCTTTCATTAATGGAAAAATGGCTCAGGCCTATAGGGACACTTGTGCCAGTGTGACACCTAACTTTGTGGACCCTGGACAGATCATGCCAGGTACAGAATTCCTGGTGACCAATGCAAGCAATGTCACTACCAATCACAGTATGGCAATTGTAGCTTTCTCCTGGAGAGGGGTAACTGGCCAAAAGAAGGTTGTAGTTAGTTCAGACCTCCCAGTGGATTGTTTGTTGGGCAAATGTTAGGCTTGCCAGCACATGTGTTTGCTGTGACCAGGTCACAGGTCAGGAAATGCCCCACTGAACAGGTGCTGGATCCTGGAACAATGGACCAGACACCTTCCAAGAAAAAGAGCAGTAGGGTTAAGGCTGTGCCTTCCCCCTTGCCCCAGGTTGAGGATCAAGTCTCAGAGGAGGCTGACCTGCAGGAATTGAGGGAAACTGAGCCCAGAGAGTTTGAACTTGATCAAGTTGAATTCTTGGGTTCAGGGGGACCCTCAAGGGAAGACCTGGGGAAGGACCAGTTAAGCTGCCCTTCTCTTGAACCCCTCAGACAGCAGGCTGCTGCTGAGGCTGCTGGGAACGCCACAGGTACCCACAAGGTATACTGGGAAGATGGACTCCTGTACACTGAGTCAAGAGACCCCAAGCCTGGCATGACCAGGAGGCTGGTTGTACCCTTGTCTCAGAGAGGTTTCCTACTTACCTTGGCCCATGAGATTCCCTTAGCAGGTCACTTAGGTCAGACAAAGACTTGGGACAGGCTTGTCTCACACTTTCACTGGCCTCACATGAATGAGGATACCAAGGAGTTTTGTCGCTCCTGTGTCACTTGCCAAGCCAGTGGTAAGTCAGGTGGCACAACAAAGGCCCCCCTTATACCAATGCCTGTGGTGGGGGTACCCTTTGAAAGAGTGGGGATTGACATTGTTGGTCCAATGGAACCCCAGACAGCATCAGGGCACAAGTTTATACTGGTGGTAGTGGATCATGCCACCAGGTATCCTGAAGCTATTCCACTTAGGACCACTACAGCACCTGTAGTGGCAAGGGCCCTAGTTGGAGTGTTCTCCAGAGTGGGCTTCCCTAAGGAGGTTGTCTCTGACAGAGGTGCAAACTTCATGTCAAGCTACTTAACTGCTATGTGGAAGGAATGTGGTGTCAATTACAAATTCACTACACCCTATCATCCACAATGCAATGGGCTTGTTGAAAGGTTCAACAGGACCCTAAAAGGGATGATTCATGGACTACCTGAAAAGCTCAGGCGTAGATGGGATGTCCTGATTCCCTGCCTTCTGTTTGCTTACAGAGAGGTCCCACAAAAGGGGGTTGGCTACAGCCCTTTTGAACTTTTGTATGGGCATCCTGTGAGAGGCTCCCTGTGTTTGGTGAAGGAAGGATGGGAGAGACCTCTCAAAAAGCCTGCAACCAACATAGTGGACTATGTACTTGGTCTCCGCTCCAGGATGGCTGAGTATATGGAGAAGGCATCTGAAAACCTTAAGGCCAGTCAAGAACTTCAAAAAGCTTGGCATGACCAAAAGGCTGTCCTGACTGTTTATCAGCCTGGACAGAACGTGTGGGTGTTGGAGCCAGTGGCCCCAGCAGCACTCAAAGACAAATGGTCTGGGCCCCACACAATTCTTGAGCAAAAGGGAGAGGTCACCTACCTGGTGGACCTTGGAACTCCCAGGAGCCCCCACAGGGTGCTCCATGTCAACAGGCTCAAAGCATATGTCGACAGGAAGGACATGAGCTTGCTCATGGCCATAGATGAGGGACAGGAGGAAGAGAGTGACCCTCTCTCAGACCTGCTCACTCAGAATCCTGATGATGGGTCAGTAGATGGTGTTGTCTTTTGTGGCAGCCTCTCTGAACATCAACAGAAAGACTGTAAACAGGTTCTTCAGTCTTTCAGACATATGTTTTCTCTGACACCCAGTCAGACCAATTGGTGTACCCATGAGGTTGACACTGGTGACAGTCTGCCAGTTAAGAGTAAAATCTACAGGCAGCCTGATCATGTTAGAGACTGCATAAAAACTGAAGTGCAGAAAATGTTGGAGTTGGGAGTCATTGAACCCTCAGACAGCCCTTGGGCTAGTCCAGTAGTTCTAGTGCCAAAACCTCACACCCAGGATGGTAAGAGAGAGATGAGGTTTTGCGTAGACTACAGGGGTCTCAATGCAGTCACTAAGACTGATGCCCACCCAATACCAAGGGCAGATGAGCTTATAGATCGATTGGCTTCTGCCAACTACTTAAGCACATTTGACTTAACAGCTGGGTATTGGCAAATCAGGTTAGCTGAGGATGCCAAGCCCAAGACAGCATTTTCAACCCCTGGTGGGCATTATCAATTTGTGGTAATGCCCTTTGGTCTGAAAAATGCACCTGCCACCTTCCAAAGGTTGGTGAATCAAGTCCTCACTGGGCTGGATGACTTCTGTGCAGCATATCTAGATGATATTGCTGTCTTTAGCTCCACCTGGGAGGATCACCTGGTCCACCTGAGGAAAGTGTTAGAGGCTCTGCAAGCAGCAGGCCTCACTATCAAGGCCACCAAGTGCCAGATAGGGCAGACACAGGTTGTATACCTGGGCCACCTTGTAGGTGGAGGCCAGGTTCAGCCACTGGAGAGCAAAATGCAGTCAATCAGGGACTGGGCTCCTCCAACCACCCAGACTCAGGTTCGAGCTTTCTTGGGCCTGACTGGTTATTACAGAAAGTTTGTCAGGAACTATGGTTCCATTGTGACACCATTAAATGAACTGACAAGTAAGAAAATGCCAAAAAAAGTTCAGTGGACAGCAGGCTGTCAAAAAGCATTCGATGACCTAAAGCAGGCCATGTGCACAGCACCTATCCTCAAGAGTCCAGACTACTCCAAACCATTCATTGTCCAAACAGATGCTTCTGAGTTGGATGTGGGAGCTGTTCTATCTCAGCTGAATTTTGATGGTCAAGACCAGCCCATTGCTTTCATAAGCAGAAGGCTGACCCCCAGAGAGAAGAATTGGTCAGCTATTGAGAGGGAGGCCTTTGCTGTGGTTTGGGCCCTGAAGAAGCTGAGGCCATACTTGTTTGGCACTCACTTCAAGATTCAGACCAACCATAAGCCCCTCTTGTGGCTAAATCAGATGAAGGGTGAAAACCCCAAACTGCTTAGGTGGTCCATTTCCCTACAGGGGATGGACTTTACAGTGGAACATAGACCTGGTACTGATCATGGCAATGCCGATGGGCTCTCCAGATATTTCCACTTAGAACAAGAAGACTCACCTGGTCAAGGTTAGCTTATTGTCCCAAAGTTGGGGGGGGGGGGGGGTCATGTAGGAGAGTAGGGTCTGCAATCCTATGATCACCCAGATTTTTTGCTTTTGTTTCACTGGTTTACGACTTTCTCTGGCTGTGGGCCTGCCAATCAGACCCACAGCCTGGCTGTTCTCTTTCTAAATTACAACATGTACCCTAGGTGCATTTACCAATTGGTACTGGGCCACCTTATCAGACCCTGTAACTCAGGGCATAGGTGTACCCAGGGCCTACCAGGGACTGAAGCATGTATTATGCCACCCCTGGCTGGCCTCCTAAATTTGACACAACTGGCTGCATGACAGCTGGGGCAAAGTCGTGTAATCACCCTTTGCTGTAGATATAGTATACCTATATCTAACCCTAAAATGGACACACAGATTCCTATCAGTCACTCCTATGGCAGGCCTTGACAATCCTGAAGGCAGAGTGCTTGGAATCGTGTGAGATGGTGCTCTGGCATGAGCTGAGCCTGTCTGCAGCTTGCGGAATCAAGTCCTAATAGCTGTTCCATGATATCGCATACCATATACTCTTAAGTGCATTATAATCCTCGCGGTTAAATGCTATCTTTGGTATTGCTTTATCAAAACGTGTCATACGAATTGGAATACTAACCCCTCGCCAATTCTGGCGACGGGGTTAGCATTCCACCCTTCTAGAGGGACACGACATGTATGTAACTGTGAACCCCGGTTAAAGTTAAACGAAGCCTCAGCTCCACAAAATGGATGCTGCCACCACAGACACGAGTCTGACCCCCTGCAGCTGGGAGTCCTTCCAGCGAGGGGAGCCTGGACAAAGGGTTTCCTGTCAGGGGAGGTGCTAGCACCGTCCCAGACATGGTTTTGTGTATCCTGGGTAGGCAGGGCTTTACAGGAAGGTGACTGCTGAGTGGCACCCCGGTGCTCACTACGCATAGGCCGGTCAGAACCAGTTCCAGGGGCACACCAGCCCCTGGCCTGGGGAAAGTCCAGCATGGCAGAGGGGTGTAACCACCCCCCTCCTAGTCCCACCCATAGGCAGGACCTAGTCACCGGGTCAGCCCCCTTTTTTAGTATAAAGATGGGAGCGGGCCCCCTGTTCAAATTAGATCATCTTTGGAATCAAGACACGACTTTCTGCGAAAGGACTTCAAGATTTCCTTCTTCAAGATTCTCCCTTGTGACTAAGGAGTAGTCACCCTGCATCCGCAGGCACCATCCTAAGAACACTGCGGTCTGCTGCAAGTCCTTCTTCACGAATCCGACGACCCAGCTCGACGAGACCCGGCTTCCCTGGCACCTCTGACCTCTACTCACCTCTACAGCAAAGCTGAGAACTGTGAGTGCGACGAGACCTCGAGGGACCGACGATCGCCAAGACTGCACGACTTCTTTGCAACAAGCCCACCGAGTCTTCCACTGGTGAGTGCTTTGGGGTCCGAGAAGCCCCAACCCTGAGCAGCTCCAGCACCGAAGATCATCCCTCCAGCATCTCCACGATCTGCGTGGGGCCCTTCTGCTTTTGCGTGCTCACCGCGCTGTGTGGCTACTAGCCGGCTGGCTTGTGGCCTTCTTCACGACGCCCGACGACATCACTGCTGCTGGTCTGGTTGCTCCAGACTGGCCCTTGCTTCCTTTTTCAAGAGAGGCACCCCGGACCCTCCTGGTCCACTCCAGATGCCATTTTAAGTCCACCGCGTGGGCTTGAATTTGCCAAGGCTTTGTTGCCCAATCCTGGGTCCAGCGACGCCGACAGCTTCAATCTTCGTGGGACAGCTCGCTCCTCCATCCTGGTCGCCGACAACGCCTCCTGGTCCGCGAGATCTGCGAGCACAGCGTCACCCACTCACCTAGTCGAGGTGGCTACCATCCGGTGCCCTCCTGGTGCCCACTGACTACTGGCTAGTAGTCTCGAACTTGGTCCCCTCTGCTTTCAGGTGTCATCTTCCTCCGATCCAGGCTTGGATCCATCGAACTTTCTTCACTGGTCGCCTGCCAGCAACTTCTTTCTTCCAGGCTCCTGGTCCGTCTACGAGGATTCCCGACGTCTTTTGAGTCCTATGCAGCTGCAGCCCCTGGGCTAGGTAACTTCGGCATTTCGGTGCCCCAGCATAGCCTCACTATCCAAGGGTCAGAATCCACTTTCGTTTTCCTCCTACCAGGTCGGGCTCGCCCGAGAACACTAACTTTGCAATTCCTAGCTACCATAGACTTTGTCCCGCATCACGCGTGAGAGTGCACACTCTGCACCCGAGTCCCCTGGGTCTCCTAGAAGTAATCTAACGATTCTATAGTCAAGTCCTAGCGATTCCAAAGGCTATTAGTACTGTACTTACCTGCTAGTAATTTCGCATTCCACTTTCAGAGTATATGGTTTTCCGTGCCCCTCGGGCATTTGTATATACTGTGCTAACTTAAGTATTTTTGTAAGAGTTTTGGTTTGTGCTTAGTACCCTGTCCTCATAAAGAGTACAGGGCTGTTGTGATTCTTAATAAATATCCTGTTTATTTTCATAACACTTGTGTGGTGTCCTTTCACTTGGTATTCAAGGGGTATATGTGTGGTAAACAGCTGGCTTAACACGCCCTCTCGAGTCTTTAGCCTTAGACTGCTCGTATCCACGCTACTAGGATAGCTGGTCTATAAGGTTGACTTACAACCAATCATCAATAAGGGTTGCTGGACTGATACATAGTGTTCACTAGAATAGTGAGCACTGCATATCAGGCCACCTTCTCACAGACGTCACCACGCCAGCTCCGACAAAAGAGGGCGGAACCAGGAAAAAGGCGGACAGCGTATCCCCAGAGGAAGAAGACGGCGAAGGAGAACAAGACGGCGAAGGAGAACGAAGAAGGAGAACGAAGCTGAGCATCCACGAGGAAGAAGACGTGACGGTCGAGTCCGGGACTACCAAGGCGATACCATCAAGCCATGAGGCCAACGTCCCCACGAGGCGCCCGCCACGCTCCCGCGGGAGGAGCGTGGCTCAATCAGGTACGGGGCAAAGTAGCGGGTTGGGTGGGACGTCGAAGTCATCCTGCCGAGCAAGAACCCGAGTGTAAATAAGTGTACATCGTGTATAGTCTCCAATAGCCCTCCCTATTCATGAGCACTTTTGAGCACAAGGACCGTACCTGTATATATCACTTATGCACTTGGTTTCCTTCACCTCATGGTGGCATATACTATAAGAACCCGGACGTTCTACTAATACCCCTCCATCTGTGTCTCTTTCTTTTCCGGCTGCCGGTTTGAGTGGAGGAACGTAGCTGCCATCCGTGGGTTCCCAAACTCCACTCTGGATCCCCTCAACAACAACAAGACGGACCCTGCTGCCTTTGCCAGAGAGAGACTGACGAGCCGGAGGCGAAAATCCTATACCAAAATAAAGCCTTCTCTTAAATCCTTATACAAAGCCTCTGACTCAGTTCCTCCCACCCCTTCCGCCCCGTTACACCCTCCAACTGTTGAAAAAAAATAACATCCATCTGGTGATAAAGAATATCTCACAGTCACTTCTCTACTCTGTCAGCATGTCCGAACGTAGCAGTCATTTTCCATCTATAAATAAAAGACTAGTAACCAGGTATAGAAACAGCTAAGGGCGCTCTGCAAAGATTAATGGAAATGTAGAGAGAACAATAGTACTAATCGGTGCCAGTAGGAAAGGAAGAGTCGGTTACCATTACAACCCTGATTAATCCTTCAAAGAAGGGTACAAAGTAAACAGCAAAAATCCAATCTGAGCACACATTGCTTAGTCCAATGCTAATAATGTTGTAAACACATGTATGAATTACCGATCGACAAAACATGTGTTGGCTATATCAAGTTATAAATGCTGAATGAATATACACTGATTACGTGGATTGGATTACATTGAAAACTGGCTATGTTAAGAATTTGGATTGAACATTGTCTGTAAATGAATTGGAATCTGTGACACCCAAACAGATGTCTTTGGAATAAAAGTGGACAACAATAACACTTGTGTTTGCAACATTATTGGTATTGGACTTCTCAATGTGTGTTTGGATTTGATTTTTGCTGTTTATTTTCCATCTATACCCTGAGGAACTCCTCTCTGTTTATTATCTCTCCTCCTTTAAATGGATTTCTACAATGATATTTGTGTTGTTAACTACTGTCAATGTTTAACTTGTTACCCTAAGAAATGTATTTGTCTGTCAAATCTACGTGCGGCAACCTGGAACCGTACTCTTGACATTTGCTGCACATTTAAATGTTAATAAATAAACAAATAGTGGTATAGGTCTACGAATATCCTGTGTATAGGCATTATCATAAATCTTATTGGAGAAAAAAACAGACTCCTACCCTAACACCTTTAGAACTTCCTCTTCCTGGCTAGGTTTTAAAATGGTGGGTGACGAAAGAAGAGCATCCAAATTTGATAAAAGAAGTTCTGCCAGAATGTCTGGCCTATTATAGACTCTAAAGGTTGCACTGTTATTGTCGTAGCATAAATAGATAAGATATCTGATAGAGACATCTAGGCGCAGATTCCGTATCTGTGAACTTCCAGGCGTCAGGCTGGATCTGGAAGATTTTTCTTAGCAGTACCCCTTCACGCCGGTGGGTGGCGTCGGTTGCCTCCGCGTGATGTCGTATGGCTTCGAGTCATAGTCGTGAGGTCCACGTCGTGTATATAGGCGCCATCTCTGCGCGCTGATCTCAGCTACTTTCTTTCTGCGACAGTCAGTGCAGATCGGTTTAAGAGAGCTACCCCCTGTCATCTTTTGACAGACTTTTTTTTCAAATCTTTTTCAGTGTGTATGATGTCCAAGAAGACTTAGGGGTGTAAACTGTGTATCTCCTGTTACCGAGCCATGCCGCTAAAGGACCCCTACCGTGTGCGCCATTGGTGCCTGGAGCGCGACCACGACCTGAAGTCGTGCTCCGACACCCGGGCCATGGTGCCGAAAGCTTTGAGGGAGGGGTCTCTAAAGCTGCTTGTGGCCTGGTGTCAGGCGCCTCGGAGATCTCCTGGGAGGTCTCTTACCTGCTCCCGGTCGATAGGAAGGTCCGAGCACTGCTTCCATTTAAAATCTTTGAAGGGGTTAGGTAAGAAGCACCATAAGAAGCACAAGAAGTCGAAGCGTGCTTCGACATCACCCCATCCGTCACGCAACGAGATGGAGGAGTCTTGGCATTCGAGGCCCTGCTATGTTGAGCGGCTGCCTGGGTCGGCTCCACGTTTCCCTCCCTTTCCAGGGACCGGAGCGACCCCAGTCCAGTTAAAAGAATTTTATGACGCCATGTGCGTCATATTTCGGTGGCCTGACCCTGTTGGCGTGCCTTTGAGCCCTACAGGGTCAGCGGAAGGAGCTCCTCTGTGTTCCGTGGCAGCGGCCCCGGCGCCCAAGGCTCCTCATGGATTTGTTCCCAGATACGGTCTGGTGCAGGTCGCACCCATTCGACCTTCCCGAGCGCCACACCCGCCGCTGAGACCCACGATGTCGCCGGCGCCAACCCCATTCTTATCCCCGACGACTCAGAGCTGGTCGGGCATCCACCAACACCGTGACAGGCACCAGCAGAGCCTTTGGGATATATGCTGTATCCTCAGCCTTATTTTGGAGGGCTAGGATTGGAGGAAGATTGGGAGGGGATGCAGGAACCCTTCGAAGTCCCGCATGACACAGAAGAAATGGACTGGTATGAGAAACTGGGTGATTCCAGTTGCTTGGATACCTCTCCAAAGCCTGGCTTGCTTTCCCCTCCTAATCTGGCTAAGGAGGAGAGAGCTTTCTTCAACATGGTGGTGCGTAGGACTGTGGAGATCTTGGTCTTGCATCTTCCTACTGTGGCAGTCAAGATCAATGTCTTGACTGAGGTCCTGCAGCCTGGTGTCTCCACCACAGAACCCATATTGAGGCCTTGACCGATGTTCTTCTGGGGACCTAGCCAAACCCAGCACAGAGGCTCCTGTGAATAGATCCATCGCACACCGCCTTGCACCAGGCGTCCCAGCTTTCCTCACCTCCCACCCAACCCCTGAGAGCGAGCATTGTTGTCCAAGCCTCTACTTCCTGTGAAGCGTTACCTTCCACACCCCCGGATAGGGAATCCAAAAGGATGGATAGCTTCTGAAAATGTTTTCTTCCACCAGTCTAGCATCGCGGTCCGTAAACACTGCATGCCTATTGGGCCGTTACTCCCTCTCCCTCTGGAAGATGGTTGCGCAAGTGCTGCCACAAGACCCGGAGGAGGCCTGGGCTGCCCTTTCCTACGCTGTTGTAGACGGGAGGAATGCCGCAAAGTTTACTGTATACTGTGGCCTTGACATGATAGACTCGCTGGGCAGATCGATTTCCTCAACGGTGGCAGTTAGAAACCACGCCTGGTTTAGAACATCTGGCTTCTAGTGGGATGTCCAAGAAAATCTGATAGACATGCCTTTGATGGCTCTCGTCTCTTCGTACTGATGCAGCACTATAGAGCTTCAAGGAGTCGCAGGCTACGGCCAAATCCTTGGGTCTCTCTGTATCATCCTGTCCTGCATCTGCCTTTCGCTGTTTATGTGGCTACGGAAGGGGTTTTCAACCGCGCCAGCCCTATCTTAGCCAGAGGACCATGCAAGTTCAGCAACCTCTGTGCAGCTGTGGGTGTGGTTCGCCCCGATCCTGTGGGCCGGGCAGCCAGAAGTGAGGTCAGGCCACAATCTCCTCTCCCTTTGCCGACTCCAAACCTTCCTAGTCTGAGCCTCTAAGATCATGGGCGTCCAGTGGTGGCAGGATATGCCATCACCTTCAACACTGGCGGTACATCTCCTCGGACATGTGGGTTTTGCAAATAGTCTGAAAAGGCTACTCTCTCCCTTTCAAGACTACCCCTTCCTCCGTGCCTCCAACATATGATTGGCTAATTGAGGATCAACTTGCTTAGCTTTAAGAGGAAGTCAAGACTCTCTGGTCAGGGGAGCTATAGAGAGGGTTCCTGGGCCAGAAGTAGGCTGTGGTTGCTATTTCGGCTACTTTCTGGTCCCCAAAAAAACGGGGGGGCTCCGTCCTATCCTTGACCTCAGAACCCTAAACTACTTCCTCAAAAAAGAGAAGTTCAAGATTGTTAGACCTGTCTGCTTCTGGGGAGACTCTAACCATTATGATTTATTTGTGTCCCCCTTAGCCTCCCAGAGTTTCTATTTTTATTTTTACACATGTCCATCAGGAATTTTTAATGCTGTCAGGGGGCTAGGTGTTCCTTGGCGATGACGCCATTTTTCCCTCATAAACCTGTGAGGCCTAGTCAGCCCCCTTGAAAATCTAGGGATCTCCAGAAACCTAAAATGGTGTCCACCAACTGCCATAACGGACACTACTGGAGGACAGGTCCATAGGATAACATTAGGGAACTTTCTGGAATTAACTAGAGACTTCTGCAGGTCTCAGGCCACCCTATATAAGGCCAGTGACCAGCAGCCATTTTGTGCTGACCCAAGAGTGGAGGAGTGAGGCAGTGGTGAGAGGAGGTGGACACACTGAGAGCAGCTAGTTTGTCTCTGAGGCTGACAGTTTCTTCAGAGGGTTGTTCCCCCTTTAACCTTTGACCAATCCCTCTCAAAACATCAATTGCTGACAAGGAAATTAAGTTACTGGAGAAGGAAGACCCTTCTAAATCTGAACTCTGGTGAGCCCTCTCAGAACACTCGTTACAGAGGGGATCCCTGACTTCCCATACTCAGCGCTGTGCTTACCGGTGTTGTCGAGCAGCTGTGGTGAAGGCGGGTGCCTGTGGCACCATAGCGACCTGAAGAGCGAGGGCGCCGTGTGTGCACATCCTTCCTGAGAGGCCGGAGTGGGAAGTGTCTGAGGAGGAGCAGCGGCGCTGCTACGATCGGCTGTGGGACCCCGGGGGCACCGGCCGCGTCAATCGGGAAGGAAGAGCTTCCGCGCATGTCTTAAGCGCGAACGCTTCTGTGGAGGCAGGAGGGGCCTAGGGTCGGGCAGGCCCAGAAGAGCAGCGTCCTTCCGTTGAGCGAGTGCGGAGGCGGGAGAAGAGCGAGCGCTTCCGCGCATGCCCGGCGGAGAAGTGCCATCTGAGGGAAAGTCATCGCGTCAGCGGAGGAGCGCCGCGTCGGAGCCCCAGGAGATCGACCCCCTCAGAGGAGGCAGAAGCGCCACAGCGGACGCGGCGGAAGGGAGCCTTGGGGCCGGGGAAGCCTTCCCTGCCCTCCCCCAACAGCCGACTGCTGCCAGGCTCCAGCGCGTGTAGAGGAAACACCCGCGACACGCCCACAACCCTTCAAGTAAGCCGGGTAGTGTGGGGTCGGGAGGCGGCAGCACCGGGTGAAGGAAGCAGGACAGTGGGGCTACGACCCACGCAAGTGACTGAACAGTCCAGGGAAGCCTGACTTCAGAAAGTGGGTTAGTGACTCAAACAGCCACAGCAAAACCATTAATATTTACCACAGAGGAGAGAGGAGAAAGGTGTGAAGGGGACAACAGGGTTCCTGAAACAAGACCCTAATAGTCTATTGGTAACTGAGGGAGTGGATCCTCCACTAGAAAGGTGTAGTCTGTAACTTAACTAGAGGGGAGCCGTGTTAATACTACTGTGTCTTCCTTTTAGTCACATAACTGGAGGGTTATGCTGTGAAGATCTACATCCAGTAGAGGTCTGTGGAGTTGAGCAGTCACTTAAGAGCTGTGGGGTAATGTACCTGCTAATGAGTCTTTAAAAACGTATTGCACTGTCAGGCTGCATTTTCCTTTCTGTAAATTTACTAGTGACGTGTATTGTGACCTGAATAACCACTGACCTTAAATGTACCCTTGATTCTTAAAATCTGACTAGGAAAAATATTGCAGTGTGAACTGAATTACATGAAAAGGGTGTAACATAAATGTGTAACAAACCTGTCTGAAAGCATTACAAGAAAAGCATATTATTTTTATAAAAGGTATCGGTATTTTTCCAAACAGTGGTGTTGTGTCTTTATTTTAGTGGTTCATCACTGAGTTACTGTGAGTGAGACTTGTAAGTACTTTACCAACGCCTTGAGTTAGCTGTAGCCACTACTGTGCCAAGCTACCTTATGTAGACTTGGGTAATCTAGGTCCAACATAATTGGTGTTTCAGCGGTGGGATCTCGGATTTGTACTTACACTCACTTATTAGTAACGCAGTGCCAACCACGAGACCTCACCTGGAGTTTTCTCCCTGCGGCCCTCCTAATTTAAATTTTGATTTTTCTAAATTGACTTCTGGCGGTGGGTGGAGGTTGACCCCAGGTCACTTTGTGGATTTCTCCTGTGTAGCAGTTTATACTCCAAATAGAAATGGAGATAAATGTGGAAGAGCTGGAAAATTATACTGTGACCCAATTGAAGGAATGGTGTCAGCAGCAGGGGGTGTTTTTCAAGAAAGGCGCCAGGAAAGTTGAGCTGCTGACCAGTATCCGGGCATGGGTAGAGGCTCATTCCGGGGAGGAGGTAGATCCTGAGGGGAGTGACAAGGACACTGTCCTGGAGACCGCAGCACTGTACCAGGCGGGAGGGGAGAACCTTGTAACAGGTCCTAGAACACCTTCCAGAGTGGGCAGTAGTGTTTCAGAGAGGGGCCTGACCGACGCCGAGTTAGAAGATAGGAGGGAGGAGAGGAGGATGAGAATAGAACTAGCCAGGATGGACATGGTGAGGGAGGAAAAGAGGTTGGAGCATGAGCGGACCATCAAAGAGATGGATTTGCAAGCCCTAAATCTACGAACCCCCAAACCAGAGAATGGTGGCAGCGATATCCAGACCAACACCAGGGAACCCAGACCGTACCTACCAAAAGATATTATGGCATGCTATGTACCCAGTGACGACATTGCTAAATGGCTAGCCGCCTACGAGGTCTCGCTGAGGGCCCATGGGATTCTGGAAGTCCACTGGGGAGGTGGGTTATATAAATACATGCCCCCCACTGGCAGGGATACTTTGTTGGGCCTGGATCAGAGTGAACAGACCTACTACCCGGCTATGAAGTCAGCGCTGCTCAGGAAGTTTGGGTTGACCCCTGAGAAATATAGACAAAAGTTCCGGGGCAGCTACAAGCTGGGCACGCAAAACTGGGTAGATTTTTTGGACTACTCCAGGAAGGCCCTGGAGGGTTGGGTAAGAGGCAGCGAAGTAGGAGACTATGAGGGACTATATGACCTCATACTCAAGGAACACCTACTCGAGAAGTGTCTTCCCGAACTAAGACAGCATCTGGTGGACAGCAAGCTGACCAGCCCCAGGAAGCTTGCTGAGGAGGCGGACATCTGGGTTAGTACCCGGGTGTCGACTAAGGGGACTGGAGGGAATTCCCAGAAGCAGGGACAGGGCGCCCCCCAGAAGAAGGAGGGAGGGGAAACTAAGAGGGAGTTCTCAAAAGGGCCACAAAATACTTCGCAAGGAAGGGGCAGAGGATTCATCCCTAAGAGTAACCCCCCTCGCAACCCTACCCCTGGCCAAAGCCAGCAGCCAAGGGTTGTTCATTGTTTTGAGTGTGGTGGTGTGGGACACTATAAAGGAGATGTGAGATACCCAAAAAGACCACCCCCTCCCACTGGAGGAAAAGCCCCGGGCATCACTAGTGTAGTGCTCGGGGAGGAGATGCCTTTGGTTAATGGAGGGGAGCGGGCGGGTGTCACTTTAGTGTCCCTGGGAGATAAGGAGATGGTTCCAAAGACCCAACTGCCCTCTAATACTACTAAGTATGAGCAGTGGGTCACCATCAATGGCCGTAGAGGGGAGGCTCTGAGAGACACAGGAGCCAGCATGACTATGGTGAGGAGTCAGCTGGTGTCTCCAGAGCAGGTCATCCCAGATGTACTCCATTCCGCCGTAATGGCTGACGGCAGATTGGGCCACTACCCTGTGGCTGAGGTTCCCTTTGAATGGGGAGGGGTTGCAGGTCCACTTCGAGTTGCCGTAAGCCCTGCCGTGCCTGTTGACTGCCTGTTAGGGAATGATATGGAGCACAATGCTTGGAGGAGGGTGGAGTACCAGACTCACTCTGAGATGCTGGGACCCCCTGACTGGACTTGTGTCAGCACAAGGTCAGCGACTGCCCGAAGGGGGAGTTCACTTACGCTGGAGCCTGGAACAATGGCCCAGCCGGCTGCCAGAGAGGAGAAGGACAGGAGGCCGGAGGACCCTGCCTCGACATCTCCACCTCGTGAGACAGATGGACCACCTGCGGAGGTGGATCTGGAGTCCACAGGGGAGAATGTTGCTTCCCTGGAAAACCTACCCATCCCTACTGAATGGCATGTGGAGGAAGGTCCTTCCCGGGAAGAATTCTGTGAAGCTCAGAAAGAGTGTCCTACTCTCGAGGGGCTGCGGCAACAGGCCAACGCCCAGGCAGCAGGAAACATTGAAGGGAGCTACCGGATTTACTGGGAGGATGGACTCCTCTACAGTGAGCCCAAGGCACCTGGCCATGGTTCAGCCAGAGCCTTGGTGGTCCCTCAATGCTTTAGAGCCTTTCTACTGGAACTGGCTCATGAGATACCATTGGCAGGACATCTAGGACAGGACAAGACCTTTGCCCGGCTTGTCCCCCACTTCTACTGGCCTCGAATGAAAGTGGCGTCTGATACATATTGTCGGACGTGTGTGTCTTGCCAAGCTAGTGGGAAAACAGGGGTGAAGCTAAAAGCTCCCCTGGAACCACTTCCTGTCGTTAGCACCCCCTTTGAGAGGGTGGGCATCGACATTGTGGGGCCATTGGATCCACCAACTTCAGCTGGTCACCGGTTCATACTGGTTTTGGTGGATCATGCCACACGGTACCCAGAGGCAATACCTCTGAGGACCATCACTGCACCTGTGGTGGCAAGGGCCCTGATGGGGATCTTCACCCGAGTGGGTTTCCCCAAGGAGGTTGTGTCCGACAGGGGGACTAACTTCCTTTCAGCATACATGCGGGCTATGTGGAAGGAGTGCGGAGTTACCTATCGGTTTACCACTCCTTATCACCCACAAACCAATGGTCTTGTGGAAAGGTTTAACAAAACCTTGAAAGGTATGATACGGAGTCTACCTGAGAGCCTGCGGAGGAAATGGGACATCCTCCTACCCTGTCTCTTGTTTTCTCACAGGGAAGTGCCACAAAAGGGAGTGGGCTTCAGCCCCTTCGAACTTTTGTACGGGCACCCTGTACGGGGACCTCTCAGCCTGGTGAAAGACGGATGGGAACGGACTCCCAGGAAGCTTCCCCAGGACGTGGTGAGCTACATGCTGGCCTTCCGGAGCCAAATGGCTAAGTTGTGGAAGCAAGCTTCAGACAACTTGGAGGCCAGCCAAGCAGTTATGAAGGAGTGGTATGACCACAACGCTCACCCAGTGGAACTGGAGCCTGGACAGAAAGTGTGGGTGATGGAACCTGGAGAGCTAAACGCCCTCCAGGACCGTTGGACAGGCCCCTTTGAGGTTTTGGAGAAAAAGGGGAAGTCTACCTATTTGGTGGATCTTAAGACCCCGAGGCAGCCCCACCGGGTGCTGCATGCCAATCGCCTCAAGCCACATCATGAGAGGCCCGAGGTTGTCTTGATGATGGTAACCGATGGAGCAGAGGAAGAAGAAAGTGAACCTCTCCCTGATCTCCTCTCGTCCCAAGAAAAGGATGGGTCGGTGGAGGGAGTGATTCTCTCGCCATCCCTAACTCCTGAACAGCAGAGTGATTGCCGCCAGATCCTGGAGCAATTTTCTTCTCTGTTCTCCCTTGTCCCGGGTAGGACCCACCTGTGTACCCATGACGTGGACACAGGAGACAGCCCACCTGTGAAGTCTAAAATCTACTGGCTGTCGGACAAGGTGAAGGCCAGCATCAAGAGTGAAGTCGCCAAGATGCTGGAGCTGGGAGTGATTGAACCTTCTGGAAGCCCTTGGTCTAGCCCGGTGGTTTTGGTACCAAAAGCTGCCCCACCAGGCACCACACCTGAATTGAGATTCTGTGTGGACTACCGAGGCTTGAACTCAGTAACCAAAACTGATGCACATCCCATCCCACGGGCGGATGAGCTAATTGACCGGCTGGGAGCTGCTCAATACTTAAGTACCTTTGACCTAACTTCAGGGTACTGGCAGATTTCCCTTACCGAGGAGGCGAAGGAAAGGTCAGCCTTCTCTACACCTCAGGGACACTACCAATTTCGTGTCATGCCCTTTGGGCTCAAGAATGCCCCTGCCACTTTTCAGCGGCTGGTGAACAGGGTCCTTTCTGGAATGGAAGCTTTTTCTGCTGCATACCTGGACGACATTGCTGTCTTCAGTAGCAGCTGGGAGGACCATTTGCAGCATCTGCAAGCTGTTCTTCATGCCCTGCAACAGGCTGGCTTGACAGTCAAGGCCAGCAAGTGTCAGATCGGACAGGGGTCGGTGGTGTACCTAGGTCACTTGGTGGGCAGAGGGACAGTGCAGCCCCTCCAGGCAAAGATTGAGGCTATCATCGCCTGGGAGCCCCCCAAGACTCAAACAGAGGTCCGAGCCTTCCTGGGCCTCACTGGATACTACCGTCGCTTCGTGAAGGGGTATGGCACTATCGTGGCACCCCTCACTGAACTTACTTCCAAGAAGCAACCCCGACGGGTAGTCTGGACGGAGGCTTGCCAGCGAGCCTTCATGACCTTGAAACAAGCATTGTGTTCCGCTCCCATTCTCAAGGCCCCTGATTTTGCTAGAGAATTCATTGTCCAAACAGATGCGTCAGAACATGGCATTGGGGCAGTGTTATCGCAGCTAAATGATGAGGGCTTGGATCAACCAGTGGTCTTCCTGTCCAGGAGGCTACTCCCCAGGGAAAGGAGGTGGAGTACAATTGAGAGAGAAGCCTTTGCGGTGGTTTGGGCTCTGAAGAAGCTGCGGCCATACCTGTTTGGCTCGCACTTCCTAGTTCAGACTGACCATCGCCCCCTTCGTTGGCTGATGCAAATGAAGGGGGAGAATCCCAAGTTGCTGAGGTGGTCCATCTCCCTACAGGGAATGGACTTTAGGGTGGAACACCGACCTGGGACGGACCATGCCAACGCAGACGGTCTGTCCAGGTATTTCCGCCTTAGTGATGAGGACTCCCAAGGGGTTGGGTAGTTCTCCCCACTTTCAGCTGGGGGGGACGCGTGTTAGACCTGTCTGCTTCTGGGGAGACTCTAACCATTATGATTTATTTTTGTCCCCCTTAGCCTCCCAGAGTTTCTATTTTTATTTTTACACATGTCCATCAGGAATTTTTAATGCTGTCAGGGGGCTAGGTGTTCCTTGGCGATGACGCCATTTTTCCCTCATAAACCTGTGAGGCCTAGTCAGCCCCCTTGAAAATCTAGGGATCTCCAGAAACCTAAAATGGTGTCCACCAACTGCCATAACGGACACTACTGGAGGACAGGTCCATAGGATAACATTAGGGAACTTTCTGGAATTAACTAGAGACTTCTGCAGGTCTCAGGCCACCCTATATAAGGCCAGTGACCAGCAGCCATTTTGTGCTGACCCAAGAGTGGAGGAGTGAGGCAGTGGTGAGAGGAGGTGGACACACTGAGAGCAGCTAGTTTGTCTCTGAGGCTGACAGTTTCTTCAGAGGGTTGTTCCCCCTTTAACCTTTGACCAATCCCTCTCAAAACATCAATTGCTGACAAGGAAATTAAGTTACTGGAGAAGGAAGACCCTTCTAAATCTGAACTCTGGTGAGCCCTCTCAGAACACTCGTTACAGAGGGGATCCCTGACTTCCCATACTCAGCGCTGTGCTTACCGGTGTTGTGGAGCAGCTGTGGTGAAGGCGGGTGCCTGTGGCACCATAGCGACCTGAAGAGCGAGGGCGCCGTGTGTGCACATCCTTCCTGAGAGGCCGGAGTGGGAAGTGTCTGAGGAGGAGCAGCGGCGCTGCTACGATCGGCTGTGGGACCCCGGGGGCACCGGCCGCGTCAATCGGGAAGGAAGAGCTTCCGCGCATGTCTTAAGCGCGAACGCTTCTGTGGAGGCAGGATGGGCCTAGGGTCGGGCAGGCCCAGAAGAGCAGCGTCCTTCCGTTGAGCGAGTGCGGAGGCGGGAGAAGAGCGAGCGCTTCCGCGCATGCCCGGCGGAGAAGTGCCATCTGAGGGAAAGTCATCGCGTCAGCGGAGGAGCGCCGCGTCGGAGCCCCAGGAGATCGACCCCCTCAGAGGAGGCAGAAGCGCCACAGCGGACGCGGCGGAAGGGAGCCTTGGGGCCGGGGAAGCCTTCCCTGCCCTCCCCCAACAGCCGACTGCTGCCAGGCTCCAGCGCGTGTAGAGGAAACACCCGCGACACGCCCACAACCCTTCAAGTAAGCCGGGTAGTGTGGGGTCGGGAGGCGGCAGCACCGGGTGAAGGAAGCAGGACAGTGGGGCTACGACCCACGCAAGTGACTGAACAGTCCAGGGAAGCCTGACTTCAGAAAGTGGGTTAGTGACTCAAACAGCCACAGCAAAACCATTAATATTTACCACAGAGGAGAGAGGAGAAAGGTGTGAAGGGGACAACAGGGTTCCTGAAACAAGACCCTAATAGTCTATTGGTAACTGAGGGAGTGGATCCTCCACTAGAAAGGTGTAGTCTGTAACTTAACTAGAGGGCAGCCGTGTTAATACTACTGTGTCTTCCTTTTAGTCACATAACTGGAGGGTTATGCTGTGAAGATCTACATCCAGTAGAGGTCTGTGGAGTTGAGCAGTCACTTAAGAGCTGTGGGGTAATGTACCTGCTAATGAGTCTTTAAAAACGTATTGCACTGTCAGGCTGCATTTTCCTTTCTGTAAATTTACTAGTGACGTGTATTGTGACCTGAATAACCACTGACCTTAAATGTACCCTTGATTCTTAAAATCTGACTAGGAAAAATATTGCAGTGTGAACTGAATTACATGAAAAGGGTGTAACATAAATGTGTAACAAACCTGTCTGAAAGCATTACAAGAAAAGCATATTATTTTTATAAAAGGTATCGGTATTTTTCCAAACAGTGGTGTTGTGTCTTTATTTTAGTGGTTCATCACTGAGTTACTGTGAGTGAGACTTGTAAGTACTTTACCAACGCCTTGAGTTAGCTGTAGCCACTACTGTGCCAAGCTACCTTATGTAGACTTGGGTAATCTAGGTCCAACAAAGATGCTCACTCTGGCTTAGGTCCTGTCTGTCCAGGACCCGGGAGACTGGATGGTAGCGTTGAAGTTGCAGGATGTCTATTTCCATATCCTCGTCCTGCCTGCCCATTGGCGCTACTTTCGGTTTATGGTAGGCCACGAGCACTTTCAGTTTACAGTGCTCCCCTTTAGCCTCACCAGTGCCTTTCGGGTGTTCACAAAGGTGATGGCAGTGGTTGCAGCTCATCTACGCAGATGAGGGGTTCCAGTCTTTCCCTGTCTCGACGACTGGCTGTTGAAGGCGGGCACGCCCTAGGCAGTTGTCTTCCACCTCCAGACTATGACAAACCTCCTGCATTCTCTGTGGTTCACTATCAATGTGCCAAAGTCAAACCTGACTTCCTTTCAGATGCTCCCTTTTATCATGGCTGTTCAGGACATGTTGCAGCTGTGGGCCTATCCTCCTGAGCGGCGAGTCCAGGATATTCAGGCTATAATTTTGATGTTTCAGCCTCTATCCTGGGATTCAGTGAGAATGACTCTGAGGTTGCTGGGCCTTATGGCCTCCTGCATTCTGCTGGTGAATCATGCCAGATGGCACATGCAGGCTCTACAGTGAGACATGAAGCTACAATGGGTGCAGTATCCGGGAAATCTCACCGATCTGGTCCAGATTTCGGAGGGAACTGCGAAAGATCTGCAATGGTGGTTGACTATCCGCGATTTGGTCAGAGGCAGCTCCCTCTCCCTTCCCCAACTGGATCTCACAGTAGTGACAGATGCTTCACTTCTGGGATGGGGCAGCCATCTGGGGGAGGTGGAGATCAGAGGACTCATATCAACTTGTTGGACCTCTGTGCGATCCAATTGGCACAAAAGGCCTTCTTACCATCCCTCAAGGGAAGGCTTGTTCAGTTGTTCAAGGACCACACTACTGCCATGGGGTACTGCAACAAACAGGGTGGGGTTGTGGACCCTCTGCCAAAAAGACCTGCGCCATTGGATGTAGCTGGTACAGCACTGCATATCCCTTGTGGTTCAACACCTGGCCGGCCTCTTGAACTCCAGGGAGGATGAACTCAGCTTTGGTGCCTATCACACCACAAGTGGCGTCTCCATACGGAGGTGATACAAGGACTCTTTCAGTGAGGAGAGCCTTGGTTATATCTGTTCACCTCCACTAGGAACGTGCAATGTCAGCAGTTTTGTACGTTGGAGTTTCTAAGCCGGCTCTCGCTCAGTGACGCTTTTCGTCTCTAGTGGAGCTCTGGCCTCTTTTCTGGCCATACCACTTCAGTCAAGAGTACTTCAGAAAATCTGGAGCAACCGCGCACAAGTCATTCTTTTGGCTCTGGACTGGGCATGGAGAGTATGGTAACCTGAGCTTCTGTAGATGAGCATCGATCCTCCAATCAGGCTGCCCCTTCGAGATGATCTTCTGTCGCAGCAGCAGGGGGGGGCTCACCGCCCGAACCTGTAAACTGTCCGCCCCATTGCGTGGAGATTGAGCGGTGACAGTTGATAGCATTTGACCTTCCTCCTGAATTGTGCAAAGGTACTTTGGCAGCCAGACGTCCCTCAACTAAGTTGTTATACTCTTGCCAATGGTAAAAATGTTGTAAATATTGTATAGAATGGTCTATTGACCCTTTGTCTGCCTTCCTCTCGAACATTCTTCTTTTCATCCTGTCTATTGTTAGACTCTAGCATATCCCTTTGTCCTTTTTGTTCCTAACGTATGCTTTCTTTTTGTCCGTGCAGACCAGTGCTTCAAGTCAGGGCAACCATCATCCATTCTAGATTCTGTTTGCTATACTTGTACTGGTCTCGCGAATCCTACCAACTTAGGGGCCGATTACGATTTTGCCCGGAAGTCATGCCATCCGGAAATCATTCCGACCGAATCAGTTCTGGAATGCTTTTCGGACCACTAGGATCGGGGCAGTCCAACTGAGCGATTTGGATGCTTCCGGAAACGATTCAGTTGGACTCCCATTGGCTATAATGGGAGCCTGTGTTCCGAACGAGAACACAGGCTCCCATTGAATAAAGGGGTGGCTGGGGAAAATCGTGCACCGTGTGGCAGGCCCCCCATGGTTCCTGCCACACTGTGCATGGTCTGATAGGGGGACCCATGAGTACCCCCATAGGCCCCATTCGAAAGCCTCAGGTGAAGGGGGTCTGCTATGGACCCCCAAAGACGGTTGTTTTGTTCCGGGCCAACCAAATCGGAACAAATGTCTGAATCTGTTATCGTAATCGCTTGCTCGGAAATCGTGTCCATAGAGCTGTACTAATCGGCTCCGAAAGGCTCGACCTGTACGAAGGCCTTTCGGAACCGATTCGGTCATCCCTAATGGTTGCCCGGCATTGTAATCAGTCGTCCAGAACTGGGTACGATTCGGTTGGAAACAAGGGCTCCGTGTCGGATTCGGCAAGCCGGAATCCAGTTCTGACCCCTTCCAAATGGGATCGTAATCAACCCCTTCATTTTTTGCCTCTAATTTCAAATTTGTTTACATTTACAGAACTTACTAAAATGTTCAATGTCAGATTTTACATTTTTATGTAAATGTACTTTAACAATCTGTTAATATTATTTAATCTTTTTAACAGTTGTGCAACCCTTGAGTAGGTCTAACGGACCCTAGTTTAATCACCACTATTGTATGGTATAAAATTGGAATGTCATAGAATTGGAATCACAGACCAGTCATTTGAGGAGTAAGAAACGTAAAGAATGTATTAATGGGAGGAATTCATATAGCATGCTGATTTTGTTTTTTATGCTATTGAAAATAAATATGTACATGTAGTTTATCAGCATAAAAATAAGTTGAAGCTAGAATAATAAAGTATGCTGTGCTTAACAAAAAGAAACCCCCACGTTTGATAGCCAAGAGACCAGCACCACCCTATTTCTTTTTAATGCCTGTACTATTGTGCAACTGTTGCATTATCCTTTAACAATTGTAACAATGTATGTTGTATTTTAGCTCAGTGTGTACTACTGTGTTGTACTTTACTGTACAGTGCTAATTACTGAAGAGGTGGCATATACAGAAAAATTATGAATACTTTTTGTGCTCGCTTTAGTGTTAAATACCATTGAGCAGATTCAATAAAACACATTTTGGAGAGGCACCCTGCCCCTAGCAAATGCCTGCCCATATGATACCGGACCATAACAGCAGCTCCTGCGCCTGCATGACTTGTTAGGCCTACCCGTGCACTCCAGTTCTAAAGGTGTCCTCCAGCGGATCTGGTAAGCATTGGTTCCCATGAGCAACCAAGGAATATAGCACAGGGGCTGCTGGATGGAAGAGAACAAGAGCATTTGAATATCAATAGCTTCATAGCATATTAGCACTAAAGAGCTCGACTGAATGAATCCACATACTAGTGAATACTGAAAAACAGATAGCTGTGTAATCCCAAAATGCTGCAATTTGTTTGGATCGTAGCTGGTAGTCGAGTTCATAGTGGTCTAATGAACTACTGAAGGGGAACATTAGAGCTGCAATAGCTTCCCTAATACAATCAATACACTTCTGGTGTATCATTCCACTGTGCGTAATGGGAAGGATGGTACTGTTTAAGATGGTCTTCCTGCATTGTCTCATATCTTTTCCCCGCCCATCCAAATTCGCATGCCTAAATCCCTCTTTTGTGAGGTGGCTGGACTGCTGACTTACTTTATGTGGGGGACAAACCGTTGCAAAATCAGGTCTGCCAAACGTTGCCTCCTCAATGATATAGATGGTATGGCATTTCCCAATATGGAGCTTTATTATCTAGCCGATTAGTTTAAATGTACAGCTTATTGGAGATCTGACATCTGGAGTGGGATGACCACTTCCACTGAATTCACTCCTACCTGTGTTTATTTGGTAGCCTTATATCTTAAACCTTGACTGCAACAGCAGGAGCGCCCGGATGTGCTTCCACTTGGCTTGCTCCACTATGCATAGGCTTGCGCTCACCAGCACACAAGAGCAAAACTCTCTTATGCAAAGGCATTTGCTCTTGCAGTGCTGTTACATCTCTCCCATGACAGCGACTGTTCTGGCCTACATGATTGGACAAGCAGGGGCATGACCACTCTTGGAGCTTTGTATGTGAATGGACAACTGCAGAGTTTAAGCGATCTCACAGAAGACTTTGTGATCCCCTCACAGCAGTTTTTATTTTACGGCGAGGTATCACTTGCCATACGGCGCGCTTGGAGGGATGGCAACCAAGAACATGTTGCACATAGCTGTCTGAAACTCATTTGCACGACCACTGGGTGCACGTGAGAGATAACCCTTATTTATAAGTTGCTCCTGGCTCAGGGTAAGGATGAGCAGATTGGACTTGGCAAGCAATGGTCCACAGACATGGATCTGGTGCTTAAGGATACAGATTGGGCCAATGTCCTGACATACAGCCCTCATACTACCCGAAATGCCTGGTTCAAATTGTTTCAATTCTTCTACCTGCCTAAGATTTATCTGTATCAACCTCCTATTTTCTGGAGCACATGCCACCTGTCTGTGGTGCCTGCTGGAAGGGCTGCATTTTTACCATATGGATTGGGACTGTTGTCTCTCACGCCCTTCTGGGATACGGTCCTGGAACTCATATTCTCCTCCATCTAAAACTGAACTAGTAACTACAAGATTCGCAGACCTGACCTATATCCTGGCCCAAAGGCAACAGTCCATGCCTTGGAAATCTCCCACAGGCCCTACCCTGCAGAAGCGGAGATGAGAACTGACTAAATAGTCCTGGTGTGAAGGGGCCCTGTTGCAATTTGAAGCGCGAAGCGGTCTGTGTAGTTCTGAGCACGCACAGGCGTGGAAAATGATCCTTTGAAACCGCCCGCCCACCAACGGAGACCCCTATGATGAATGATGCCCTGCAGAACCCTTATTTAGGGAGCTGCGCTTTGCCGAGTGCCTGGGCTCGGCTTGGGCTGGTAGGTTAGCGATAGCCTGGTGTGCTGCTCTGGGCCCTGATTTCTATCCCCACTCCCCACCCCAAAGTCACCAGTACAATACCCTGGTTCTTCACTGCACTTCAGAAGCTTGGTTTGTCTTTACTGTTTGAGTTTACCCTCCACCATCTTTTTTCCTACATCCAATCCTGTTTTCACTTTTTCGTTTCGTAACATGCTTGCAAATCCTACTATCCTACTATGTATTTATCCACTGGTGCTGGTTCTCTGGTAGAATGTTTCTCCTGATACAACCACTTTGTAAACAATTTGTAACAGTCTGTAATTTGGAGTCAATATAGCGAATGGTGGGGACTGTTTACAGAATCTGTATTGCTCCTTACTTATTGACGTATGTTATGCCATAAAACCCTAATAACATTTTTTTTTATAAAAACGTTCATAGTGTTTTAATGAAAATCTTAAGTAACCGGGCATGTGGATGCCTCTGTGTCCCTCATTCACGAGAAGCTGGGTTTAAATTTGCATCCACGCACTTCCACATTCTACTACGGCAGTGGACTTCTAAATTCTCTTACCATTACCCTCACACCTGTACTACACCACTCACAACTGGCTTCTGCAATTCCTTAGTGCAATGCATTAGACATTAGATTTATTACTAGAGTTCATCAGCAGAAGCAGTGGCCAAAATGGAATACACAACCACATTTCCATTGTACGGGGGATAGAGCCGGTGTTGCAGCTGCAGTTCTCTTGCATTGGTTATCCTCCCTAGAACATGAGCCTGGCTCGATCAGTGCTACTTCTGCTCACATAGAAAGACATTACCCCACTGGCAGATGTGTACCTTTTTGTCTTTTAGGTGGCAGAGAGTGAACCATGGAGAAGAAACCGGGGAAGACAGGGGGAACAGTACAGCAGACAGCAGCGAGGACCAAACCTGAGGTGGCACCTGGGACAACCCCCGGGACGTCAAGTGGGTCATCAAGCGGGACGTCACCCCAGACAACACCCAAGGGAAGCCGGCGACTCAGCCCGAGGGCCCCTCGGGGAATTCTGAAACTGAACTCGAACCAGGCTGTTCATCTACCACTTAATATGCCTGAAACGTAATGTAATGTAAAGAGTTGTTTTTAGAAGCAAGAAGCATGTTACCTAGAGCTCAGTGTGTATGCTCAGAATGGGCTATTAAGTAATATGGCATTTAGCTGCTGGTTCTTCTGGACATGACTGAAAACCGGTTCTTAACACAATCTCAAGTGGTCTCAGGGCCTGCAGGAAGTGCAAAGCCTCTTGGGTATTTAGCTACCAAGCATCCTGAGGTCTGAAAGTTTTGGGGCAGCAGTGAGGTTTGGAGCCCCCCACATGGAACAACAGACCAACTACGCCAAAGTCTGTTCTTATAATACATTTTGACAGTTATCTATTTTGGGAGGGCGTTTGTGGATCTACAGCCTAGTGTGCTCGCTCACCTAGAACCTTCAGCCCAGAAGACCTCCTGCAATTGACATAGGAACCTGCCAGTCCTGGTCAGAAGGACATGTGGCTAAATATTTCCACTTGCCATATGACCAGTGACATTCTTCTGGGCCGAAACACTTTCCTTTGCCTAGCTTTGCCAGCAATGGTTAACCCATATTCTGCTTCTCACAAGATTGTGTGTGTATATTTGTGTATAAGAGAATGTGTGTGTGTGTGCGTATGTGTGAACGTGTGCGCACACCTCTGGGTGTCTGTGTAAGCACATGCGTGATTCTATGGCGTGAGAATCTGTTCTGTTCCATTGGACAAATTCCCAATCTCTTTGCCTTTCAAAGAGCAGACATGGCTCCAGCTTCACAGACCATGAGCAATGGAGGCTGCATCAAGCAAGAGGCTTTAATATGTCTCAACCACTGTCTCCAGAATGTGTGATATGTAGTACGGCATCAGTTTGACCAGTAGACTAAGAAATCCAGATGCAGGGGCACATGGGTATTGCAACCTGAAAAAAGTCAATGTTCTCTAACTTCTGCACATGGGAATAATTTAGTGCGCGTACTCCAATGAATGAGTTTCATTATAGCCACCGTTTCCGCTACAATTCCTTTTCAATTGCTACAGAGCTTCCAGCATGCACAGACAAACTGCCCACTCTGTTATTAGGACCAGGAGCTCAGACCAGTTAGAACTTGCTCCAGGTCCTGCAGTTCTCTACACCAGTGCAAGTGCTCAGTACCAGAAACAAGCTGCAACCAGGTGTATGCACTGCTGTCAAACGGCCCCCAAAAAGGTCCACATCCACTGGTCAAAATTAAATGATTTTCTTTCTTTAAACCAAAGATTAATCATGTCAAAAGAATACACCTGGCCCACATTTTTTTACCGTTTTGGAGCTTACCCAAGACTAGCGTGTATCCCTCTTCTAACAAGGTGTTATATTCAATTCGATTCAGTACATCTTTATTCAGTTATAAAATAGCCATTAAAGCACCCAATACAATGCAGTGGGTGTACATAAAAAGAGCATCACATTTCAATGCCATTAAATCTTTAAAAATATTAAAATGGGAAAAAGAAGTCAATAATCTGACATTGTTTTCCTAGAGGATACAGCATGAAGAAACTTTGTTACGCAGCAGCACGATTTATCTTCAGACAGTGCGTAGGAAGCAATGCGCCTGCATACAGAATCGTATCTTTCTGGCTCTTATAAGTGGTATAACATATAAAAAGCACAGAAAAAATGAAATGCAGCATATTTGTTTTAGAATATTTATTGCATGGGTATGTCCTTAGATCGAGCTCCTGTTGATACCCACTTGGTAAGCATAAACAATATTTTATTGTACCAGCCCTAAAAGCTAAACAATAAGGACAGTGTCCAGCTCCTGTTTGTGTTCCATAAATATTCCGAACTAGGCTCCCCTAAATTAAAATGCAGATGATCTAGAACACTCCTTTTCTTACTCTCAGCCGGTAATCTATGTGTTACAGGTTTCTCCAATAATAAATGCTTCACTTGCTTCCCACAAGCGGCAGTCTATGGCTCTCCTACCAAAAACGTATCTATTTGGCCCACACTTTCCAAAGATTTTTTGACATAGGCCAACCAGGGGATGGAAAGGCCCCTTTTGCAGGCCTGACAATCATTACCTACACTCTCTGTTAGTGTAGCACCCTCTGAGCTCCAAATGGATAGCCACACGGTGGCAAGGTGACTCTGAATGCTGTCACTCAGGTAGCCTATGCCCAATTTGCTGTGGCAAATAAAGTGGGCGGGAGATGCTGGGTCTGATACTAACCTTCTTAAGTGATTCTCTCTCCTCTGGAGATTTTTAAGAGCACCCAATCCCCATACGCCCACACCATAGGTTGCAATAGGAATGCACTGTGATAAGTATATTTGCAGTGAGGGTTTCAGGAGCCTACCTCCCTTTTGTGATGGCAGACTGAGCAATGACCCAATTGACCTTGAAACCTTTACTCTGCACTGTGCTGATACCATAAACCCGAAGTGCAAAAATTAATTCCTAAATAGGAGAAAGTGCAAATGCTAGATAAAGTGCTCGGGCCTACAGTGATGGAGAGTGATTTTGTACGCTTCGGACCACATGACATTAAAAATGACTTAGTAAAATTTGTCAACAAATTAAGATTAGCCATAAAATTCACAAAAGAGTGAGTTAAAAATCACAAAGCTTTGGGGGTCGGGCAATTAGAACTACATCATCCATTTATTGTAAGGCAGGACGGGGAATATCACATACTAGGGATGCGTCATGGGTGCTCTTAATAAATTCTGCGCTCAGCTCACTTGTATACAAAATAAACAAGAATGGTGCTAATACACATCCATGACAGACCCCCGATTAATAGTAAATTTAACAGAGATTTCCCCCTCACTGCTAAACCTTATGCAAGCCTTAGTGCCTGTGTGTAAGAATATCAGCAGGTGCACTATTGAAGGATCAATTTTTAAGTTAATAAGTATCTGCCATAGTATTGCCCAATTTACACAATCGAATTCCATCAATAGGTCCATGAAGGCATGATACAGGTTTGATTGTTTATCCAATGTATAATTTCCAATGATTAAGCTCAAATTTAGGCATTGCTCCACAGTTCGTATGCCACTTCTAAAACTGTACTGACAATCATTTAATACATTATTCTCATTAATCCATTCTAATAGTCTATTTTACAACACTCTCCGCAAAATGTTTGTCGGAACATCAATCAGAGAGATAGGGTGGTAACATCTAGGTTCTGTCTTATTACCCTTTTTAAAAATTGGGACACTAGTCGACGAAGTCTTGGAAGAGGGGGTCGAGGAGTAATTCAGATTATTATACAGTCTCCAATTCCAGCTTCTCTCCCAACCTTCTATAGCTGGGGTGGATTTTCTGGTTGCCCGCTCCACTAATCTTTCCGCACCTCTCACAGTCGTCCTTGTCTATCGCCCCCCCCCCCCTGAGCATGCCTCTGTTTGTGGCCTCCCTGCAGGAACTCCTTGCTACGCTCGTAGTTAATAACTCTTCTGTTCTCCTGCTAGGCGACTTTAATTATTGGCCTGGTGACCCCAGGGAGGACTTAGCGTCAAAGGACTTCACGGCCACTCTCTTGTGCCTTAACCTCAAGTCTCATGTATCGACTCCTACCCATAATCTTGGACACATCTTGGACCAAGTCTGGTCATCCCAGGACATAGTTTCCCCCCCAGCATCCTTCCTTGCACCTGGTCCGACCATTCCTTTATTTTCTTTACTATCAACCTTGGCTCCCCTCACAAATCCCCTCGTCCCAGGAATGTTTTTACACGCAGCTGGAATCGCGCTGACCTGCTCTCTCTTTCTCATTCCCTTGCCTCTTCCTTACCTGATCTCAATGGCATTCCCCTTGACTTACAGGCCGCTGCAGTTAGCAACTGGTTATCTTCCGCCTGCGATCTAGTCGCCCCCCTTAAGCTAGTCAAGTCCTTTCGCCCACACGAGGCACACCGATGGTTCAACTCTGAGCTTAAGGTCCTCAAACTGGAACTTAGACGCTCTGAGCGCCTCTGGCGCCGCAGCTACTGCCCCGACCTCAAGGCCAAATACAAATCTCTCCTTAAAGAGTACAAGAAAGCCATTCTTGTGTCCAAGACCAAGTACTTTTCCGAGCAGGTAACCCTATCTGCTAACAAATCTAAAGAGATCTTCTCCTTGGTTAACAACTTGGCCACCTCTGATCGTGCTTGCCCTAACTTTATTCCTTCCCAAGCCCTCTGTTCCTCTTTAAACGACTTCTTTATCGAGAAGATCGTCAAAATTAAATCCAACATTTCTATCACTCCTTTCACTCCACTCCATCCTGCCCCCTCTGTGTCTAATTCTTCCTTTTCCTCTTTCTCGCCTCTTTCCTTGGACTCCTTCTTAGTTCTGCTCACAAAAATCAAGTCTGGCTCTCCTACCGATTGTGCCCCCGCTCGCATCCTGAAAACTCTCTTTTCTTCTTGCCCTGCCACCCCTCTTTCCCTTCTTAATGCTTCTCTTTCTACTGGTTTGGTTCCTTCTTCATTTAAATCTGCTATTGTTTCCCCCATTCTTAAAAAACCTGGTCTTGACTCCTCCCTCCCTTCTAATTTCAGACCTATCTCTCTCCTTCCCTATCTTGCCAAAATTCTTGAAAGCTACGTCACCTTCTGTCTCTCTTCTTATATCGAGCAGAACCATTTTCTTGCTTCCCACCAAGCAGGTTTCCGTTCGGGCCACTCGACCGAATCAGTGATGCTCGCCGTCCTCGACGAGCTGAAAGCTAAGGCTGACACCAACTCTCCCCAAGCTTTGGTTCTCCTCGATCTGTCCGCTGCGTTTGACACGGTTGATCACAACATTCTTCTTGACCGTGTCAGCGCAGCGGGCATTCGAGGCCCTGCCCTCTCTTGGATCACGTCCTTCCTAACAGGACGCTCACAAGCTGTCCACCTCCCCGCTTTTTCTGCTCCTCCCCTCCCGATGCCCTGTGGGGTCCCCCAAGGTTCCTCCCTCTCTCCTCTTCTCTTCAACCTTTACATTCACCCCCTTATTTCTTCTCTCCTTGAGCTGGGGGTCTCTGTGTATAACTACGCAGATGACCTCCAGCTCGTCTTTGATCTTTCTTCTTCTTCTCACTCCCTATCTTTTTTTCGCTCCACTATGGTTTTTATTTCTGGGTGGATGAGCGCCAATCACCTCAAGCTCAATCCAGACAAGACTGAGCTTGTCCTGACTGGCGGCTCATCCAGCCCTTGGTCCTCCGCTTTTTGGCCCCCTATTCTTGGCCCCCCTCCCACCCCTGTTCCCTCCGTTAAAACGTTGGGCATTAAGGTCAGCCAGGACCTGTCTATGCATGGCCAGGTCAGTGCTGTAGTGTCTTCCTGCTTTCTTTCCCTTCGGCTGATCCGAAAAGTTTCCCGTTTCTTCTCCCTTGACTCTCTTAAAATTATCATTTCTGCCCTTATCACTTCCCGCCTTGATTATGGAAATAGCTTGTTCGTGGGTATTCCTGCCTACGAAACTCGCCGCCTTCAAGCAATCCAAAATCAGGCTGCCCGTCTCATCTTTCATCTGCCCAAAACTCACCACATCACTCCTGTCCTCAAATCTCTCCACTGGTTACCTATCCTGCAGAGATCCCTGTTCAAACTAGGGTGCCTTGTCTATCGGGCTGTTGATCGCTCTGCGCCGGTGTTCATCAATTCTCTGATTTCTACCCACGCCCCTGTTCGCACTCTCCGATCATCTTCCTCTGCATTCCTCACTGTTCCCCGTTTCCGTAAAACTCGCACTGGTGGAACTAGATTCTCTGTCCTTGCGCCCCGGTTTTGGAACTCCCTTCCTCTTTCTATGCGTTCTATCCCTATCTTCTCACACTTCCGTAAAGCGCTCAAAACATTCCTGTTTACCCAGGCCTACCCCCGCTAACCTCCTCGGCCCTGTCTGTTCTGTTCACTAGAGCTCTCAGCGCCAGGAAGCCGTTTGGCCATCGTGCGCTCTATAAATACTTTCATTCATTCATTCATTATACACATTTGTCAATACGAGGGGCCACATATTTATATTACATTTGATGGTATCGATAGGGATACCATCCGGTCCTGGAGCCTTCTCACCTGCGATTTCCCTAATAGCGATCTCTACTTCCTGTACTGAGAAGAATAAATGAGGAGGTCTTGCCACTTGCCTTAGCATTAAGGGCTCAGATTCACGTCTATATGAATTTCTTTAAAATGTGATACCCACTCCTGCCCATTTATATGATATCCAACTGTGGTTCCTCTATGATCAAGGGAGCGCATAGTAGACACTGTGTTCGAAAACATTTTACTGTCCCATGTATTAGCAGTAACAGTCAGCATGGTCCTCTGCTGTATAATAACTTCAGCCCTTGTTTTATATGTGACCGCGTTATATGCGTTCCGCAGAATAGACATTAATGCGCAATCTTGTGGCTCAGCTTTAAAAGCACTTCTTAGCAGGCGCTCTGCCAGTGAACACTCGTGATCAAACCAGTGATGGCTCGGAGAGTCTGACGTTACGGGTGCTAACAGGTAGGATATAACCTTGCAGCAAATATACTGAAACGAGAGGACTATTAATTCGCTGTTAATGTCTTCTGATCAGCTATGCATCACTAACTGTATATTCTCATCTACCAGCCTGTTAACAAATTTTACAGGATCCAGCAGCCTCTGACGGGCGCAGGCGGGCCTGCTCTTGGCCCGGTCTTTGCCCGGGTCATGCCCGGGCACGCCCGCGCTGAATGATGCCCTAAAAGAACTTATGTTGTTCGGTGCCTGAGGACAACATCACTGGTCGAGGTTGCAGGGGAGTGTAGTCCTCCTCCCCAGCACAGCACTCTTGGCCAGCAGGCAAGACAATGGGCAAGACAAGGTCTTATATAATTGCTGGCAGAAAAGTCACTGTCATATCAACAAAATGACCAGGTCCTTCTTGGCCTATTCTTATTTCAAAATGTGCACATCTTATCAGTATCTTATAAGAATAGGCCAAGAAGGACCTGGTCATTTTGTTGATATGACTATGTGAGTGGAGGGCGACCAGGGTTCTATGTTCCCTCTGTGCTGCTTGGTGTTTGTATAGAAAAGTCACTGTCCCAATTAATTTTCCAGAGTCATTACATCCAATTAAACAATGATCACTGATCTTGTGAACTTCACTTCGCTTTACAATTTTGAGATCCACAAAACGCATTTAAACACACAAGTAACCTTCATTATAGAACCAGGTTAACCCCTTCGATGCTCATGACGAGCTCAGCTCGTCATGAGGTACACCTCTCGTACACTCATGACAAGCTGAGCTCGTCATGAACAATGGGAATAACTCGGGAGCAGCACAGGAGGGGAATACCATCAGCAGCGATGGTGTTAAGATGTTAATAATGGTTGAGATCAGAGTATGGCTAACAAAGTTAACTGACAGAAATATCCGGTACTAAATATTGTTTACAAAAATATGACGCAGTGGAATGTAGATTTTCTTTTATTAAACTCCAATAGGGCAATATTTTTGAAAACACTATTTAGGACACAATATTTTTTGGCCAACAATATTTAGGCCACAATGTTGTTATGCTATGGCATGTTGTTATGTAATGGTATTTGACCGTATGTTATATTATTTTACGTGATGCAGACATGTAGGAGTGTCAGGAGGGTGTCCTGACACTGAGCATGTGTTAGTCTAGCTAGCTGGACTACTAGAAAATCCAGGTCCTCATTTTCTTGCTGAATTGAAGAAGTGAGTGTAGCAACAGGTTGTTCCACACTTTAGGAGTGATGTAGGAGAAGTAACCACTGGTTCCGGTTTTCCATATTTATGGGATATGTGCACATAAGAGTCTGGATGAGCGAAGGTGTTTGGAAGATTCGTAAAAGCAGATGCGATTGTTGAGGTATGCTGGGCCAGTATGTTACGAAGGGCCTTAAAAGTGTGAGTGAGGAGTTTAAATTGTGCTTGTTTGTATATGAGGAGCCTGTGGAGCTCCTTCAGGTGTGGTGTGATGTGAGTGTGGCATAGTAGATTGAGAGCGAATCTATCCGCCGAGTTCTGAATAGTCTGCAGCCTTCTGGTGAGTTTTTTGATTGCCATGGAGGGTGATTCCGTAGTCCAGCTTCCTTGTGACGAAGACATGCGTTATGATTTTCCAGGTGCTGATTGGGAGCCTTTTGAAAATCTTCCTCAGCATCTTCAGGGTATAGAAGCATGAGGCGGTGAAGGTGTTGACTTGGGAGGTTAGGTTAGCTCTTGATCCCATGGCTCTTAGAATGGGTGGTGTGAGTGGGTGTTGTCATAGCTCTGTCAGTTGGCTATGGGTGGGTGGAGTCTCGAGGTGAAGTGCTCTTCCTGAAGATCACAATTTCGGTCTTGTAAGTGCTTCAGACAGTTGGTCTTCATCCAGAGGACGATTTCAGTCATGTAGGCATTGAACTTGATTGGAGTACTGGGTGTCTTGTTCCATGAGGAAGAGAATGAGTTGCATGCCATCGACTTAGGAGAGGACATTGGTGATGTGACAGCAGACAATGCTGGCTACAGGGGTCATGTATGCATTGAAGAGGGGCAGGCACAGGGAGGAACCTCGCGTAACTCTGCTGATGAAGTCACAGGCTTCCAAGTTGTAAAGTGCCAGGCTGGGTCGTTCCAGTCAGGAAGGAGCATATAGATCAGAGTGCGTGTCCCTGAATTCCAATGTTTTGTTGGCATTGGATGAGGATGGGGTGGGAAAACATGCCAAACACTGCAGAGAGATCCAGGAGGTTGAGGGCAAACCTGTCCCCTCTGTCCAGAGTCATCCATGGGAGTGATGAGGGTAGTTTCCATGCTGTGGTTGGGTCTGAAACCAGACTGAGTGGTTTAGGGTAGTTTATGGTCTTTGAGACGGTTGGTGAGGCATCCGTTGATATTTGTTTTTTAGACCTTGGCCAGAAATGGTAGTAGGGAGATAGGTCTGTAGTTGGCGAGTGTTGAAGAGCCATGAAGGGTACCATACAGTTAATATTTCATTTCAACATCAATAAAGTCAACCACTTGAAAAGGCCTAACTACTATGTAGCCGACCTACTATTCCTTTCAGGGGGCTCCAGATCTGGCAGAAGCAGAAATTTGCTACAACTGAGAACCCCCAAATTAAGTACTGCAGAAGCATTGAAACAATCCTTCATGGGGGGGCAACCTCCTTCTGGAATTGACCTTGATACAACTAACGGCACAGAATGACTGAAGGGGACTAAAGACCCACCTATTCAGAAGTTATGTGGTCTGATTCCACCAGGTATATTTGTCATCTTACAGTACTTACCTAGCTCCCTCCTTCTCCTGTTCCCCTGCACAATCTTCTCTCTTTGTATGGGCCTCATGTATCTAGGGACATTGTGCCATCTTCTTTAGAAGCCCTTCTACTGCATACCGAGGGGTGGCCAAATGTTGGTTTCATCCTCACCAATCCAGCTAATACCTAAACTGGATCTAACTACTGTCGTTTTCCCCTTCTCCCCCTACCGTCTCACATTATCTTCTGGGTTTCTACTGTTCCATATTCAGTGCTTCTGTTTTTTATGCGGCCTAGCTGTTATATTGTAAAGAACACTAAACACAATCACTTTACGGACTCTATAGCAAAACGTCTAATAAATAAATAAAAGGCTAAATAATTCAGCAATGGACTGCTGGGGGAAGTGTAGGACTGCTAAGACATGGGTTGTTTTGATATCTAATGAAGATGGCAGGGAAAGAAATGTATATTTTCTCTTGTGTATATCTTGGTCTACAGTCAATTTCTTTCAATCTTATGATCTGCCTTTAACTTCACAAGCTTCTGCTAATGGTGCAAGAATGAAAAATTTCCCAATAATAATGACGGAAAGTTTCAATTCTATTAAGGACGCGAAGGCGAGGATTATGCTCAACTTTCTTTAATTTCCTTACTCCAGCAGCTTCAACTTTAAATAACAAAAAACACTATCATTCCCATAGTTCATGGAGTACCTACAATCCACAAATCGGCAGTCCTCAGGGCTCCCGAGGGCGTGCTCTTGCTAAGTCCCTTCCTCTTTCTTGACTGCGACCACAATATCTCCGAACCTTGTCAATCTGTCTTGGAACCCTTAGACCCTAGAAGAAGCCAAAGACAAAACCAATGAATCTATTCTCCGAGAAAAACTGTGCACACATTATTAGATTGTGTTGCCAGTACATTGCACTAAAGACAGCAAAGGTCTAAACATGAAAGTTTCCTCATGGGATCACCCCCTAAAAGAGTTAACAGTCTTAAAACACATACACTTATCCCAAACGACGAGGACCCAGTTGACGTGCCTTTGACTCCATGTTCCAGGTTCGGTACAGGTCTCTCTGAGCCTTGGGATGGAATAATTCTCGCCTCCGCGTCCTTAATAGAATTGATACTTTCCGTCATGATTACTAGGAAATTTTTATTCGATGTCAGGACCGGAGGCAAGGATTATGCTTGGTAAAAGCTTATCCACCACCAACAACGTCATATCTGTGACTGGTTTAAAATATAATCTTTTAAACATAGAATCCGATAACCAGTCTGCGGCCTTTATAATATCCTCCAGCCTGGCTCCCAACGGGAAAGCCTTAGAAGCCATTGCTCCCCTCACGGAGTGGGCTCCAAATTGCGAGACATTTATACCCGCTTCTTGCATCACCCATCTGATCCAACGGGCTATGGTTGGTGGCGAGACCACTTTAAAAGGCTTCCTTAGGGAAATCCATAACCGGCGCTCCCCTGGTGGGTGAGTTTCTTTCGTCATACTCTCATATTCCTTGAGGTATCTGACCACGCACTGCTTTGGTGACTTATTGAAAGCTTGGTAGGACGCTATTCTAGAATCCGACTTGGTTATGCGCACAATATGAAAGCTAACCCCCCCCCCCCCCCCCCCCCCCTTACCCCCCCTAGGGGTAAAAACCCAACCAGAAATATCCAGAACTCTAACATCTTACACCCGTCGGCAAGATACTAAGCACAAAAGCATAGCCAGCTTAGCTGATATTTCCTTGCGGGACAGATATTTATTAGGTTGCCAAGATTGGAACAGGCTTAAATGACATTCCATAACAAAGAATACCTGGGTTCTGGAGGAAGTGTGAGGCGAATCCCTCGCATCAACTTGCAAATCAATTGGTGTTCACCGACTGAGGCTCCCAGGACCGGTAAGTGGCCTGTTGAAATCGCCGACCTGTGAGAATTGATAGTGCGGTATGCCAGGCCCTGGGCCGCCAATGATGTATAAAGTTCATAATGGCTACCACTTCACACCCTATGGGATCCTGGTCGTTCCGAACACACCAACCGACCCATCTGGTCCATGCTGACTTGTAGCGTTTGTTTGTGCTGTTGCCCCAAGCCACTCCCAGTAGCTTCTGAGCCTCATTCAATAGGCCTGAGACTCTCCAGCGATGCCTGAAATCTGCCATGCTGCCAAGGGCATCAGTCCTTGCTGTACTAGAGGGTGGGGATCGCCCTGGGGATCCGTCAGAAGAAAGGGATCTCGGGGTAGAATGATTGGAGAATCCCAGGAAAGTTCCAGAAGAACTGGAAACCACTCTTGAGACTTCCATTACGGCATGCCCAAAACTACCCTCGCCTGTTGTCTGCGGATTTGCGCTGTGAGTCTCATTATCATTGCGAAGAGGGTAAAAGCACACTCCCTCTCTTTGGACCAATCCTGTAGGAAAGCATCCATTGCGGTCGCTAGAGGGTCCGGTTTCCAACTGAAGAATCGCGGAAGTTGGTGGTCCCGGCGGAACGCAAAGAGATCTATTGAAAAAGGGCCTCACGTGTTGTGGAGTTTCCGAAAGAGCGGTGGGTGTAGTTGCAATAGGCTCATGTCCGACTAGCTCTTGGAGCACCAATCTGCTATTACGTTGGAAGCCCCGGGAGATATTCCGCTGTCACCAAAATGTTGTGGGAGAGACAAAACGTCCAGAAATCTTTTGCTAAATGCGCCAGGGCCTTGGACTTGATCCCCCGAGATGGTTGATGTAACGGACCTGCAAAACATTGTCCATCTTCAGAAGCACGCTGCAAGATGCCTTGTCCTTCGTCCAACACTGGATCTTGAAAAACCCTGGCATCAATTTTAGGCAGTTGATGTGGAGCTGACCTTCGTCTGCGGACCACTTTCCTCCTGTAAAGGAGTCCCCACACCGAGCCCCCCAGCCTGACTTGCTGGTGTCGTACTCTTATCACTGAGTCTGGCTTGCAACCAAATATGGCTCTGCCATTCCAGGCGTCCTTATGATCCATCCACCACTTCATCTCCCTGTGCACTTCTTCTTTAATGGGCGCCTGGTCGGAGTACTGCAGACCCCTGTGGAGATGAGAGGCTTTCATGCGCTGTAATGCTCTGTAGTAGAGCGGGCCTGGAAAAATTGCCTGAATTGATGAGGCAAGGAGGCCTACCAACCGAGTAATTTGCCTCAGCGAGGTGGAGGAACTTGCTGATACCCGCGTCAATTTTCTGCGGATCTTAGACATCTTCCTCGCTGTAAGACTCAAGGTGCGGAACCCCACAAAGGTTACCTGCTTGGAAGGTGTCAGAAGCGACTTTTTGGCATTGATCACAAACCCCAGGTTCTGAAGGAGGTCTACTGTCTCCTGCAACTGTTGTGAGAGGCGGAGAGGACATTGCTCCAAGAGAAGAATGTTGTCTAAATAAATGATGAGGCAAAAGCCTTGGCTCTTAGTATTTCCACCACTGGCTTGAGAACCATGTTGAAGCACCATGGGGTAGAAGACAGACCAAAAGACAGCAAGGCAAACTCGAACATCTGGTCTTTCCACAGAAACTGCAGGAAGCGATGGTGTGGAGGAAAGATGGGGACCGCCAAGTACGCGTCCTTCAGATCCAGTCGGGCCAGCCAATCCTCGGGTTAAAGGAGATCTCTCAGCAGATGGATGCCCTCCATCTTGAAGTGGTTGTCGATCAGCCATTAGTTGAACTCCCTCAGATGTATTACTGGCCGTTGGCCTCCGTCTGTCTTGTCTACCAGGAAGACATTGCTGAGGAAACCCTTTGGGGGTGAAGATATGTGGGAACAACCGCTCCTTTTTGCAGAAGATCCGCCACCTCCTGATCTTTGAGGTCGGCCTGATCGCGTGCAAAAACCAGTGGTCAAGGACAAAGCTCCTGCATGGGAGAAGCGTAGAATTCTATTTGAAACCCTTGTATGGTCTGTAACACCCATGCGTCGGAGGTGATAGACTTCCAATTGTGCACGAAAACCACCAACCTGCCGCCACCTTTAGAAGTGGAAGGGGGGAAAGGCTCATCTGATTCGGCCAGGGGCTGGCCTCTTGGTACTCCTCTGCCACCGCTGCCTCTGTAGCTTCGTCTTGACTGGAAGAACTCCTGTCTGCCTGAGTCTTGCGGTTTCTTTCCACCTCTTTGAGGGCCTTGGGTGTAGAAGTGGCCAGCTGAACGCCCTCTGCCACGGCCGGCCCGACAAAAACTCTAGGGTGGAAAACCTTCTCAATGGATGATTGCGCCTTGTCTAGCGATGTAAATGTGGCAACGAATTTGGTAAGCTCCTTTATGAATGGTTCCCCGAAGAGACCGCCTTGCTCCACCGCGCCTGCCTTGGAAGAGGCCATGTCTCCCAGACAGGGATCTACTTTTAACAGAAAAGAGCGTCTCCTCTCAGTAGAAAGGGCTCAATTAGCATTGCCCAAGAAGACGATTTGGCATTGGGCCCAGTTCAAGACTTTGGCTTCCTCCGCCAATTCAGGAACCTTTGTGATGGGGCCTCCTATATCTAGCAACTTATCATGACACTATTTCCACGATCTGTCAATCCCCTTCTTTGGATCACGGGTGTACTTCTGCAAGAAGGTGGCCTTCTTAGGGTCCACCTCTTGGGTTATTGCCACCTTGCACTGTATGCTAGGTGCGGACACTCTGCCCTGAGGCAAGCCCCTACCTCCTTCTCGAGAGGTTTGCGCAAGTGTCCTGCTATGAACGCCGAATCTTTGGGGGAGGCAACCCACTCCGAGGGGATGTATTAGATCCTCAGGAACCAGCGTATCAGAAAGCTCCTCTGGCCCTTTGGTTATGTCTGTAGCAGGTGACCCCATAGGGCGCCACGGTCTGGATGGACCTGCTTCATCAGCGTACTCCTCCAATGAGTCTTCTCCGCCCTCCTGCAAGCTAGGGATCTCTGGAACCTCGGGGAGGGGACCCTGCAACCCCCCCCCCCCCCCATCTGGCCTGGCTTAAAACGTCTTCAAGCCTTCAAAGGCCCCCAAATTCATGCCTGAGGTGCTCTTACGCTTCACGGAGGCACGCTGGAGTTGCTCAGCCTGGCAAGCATATGCGGTTTGCATTATGGGTCGCTCAGAAGGGGCCATGGCAGCTGCTACTGCCTGGTTGATGGACGCATCCACTGCGTTGCAAAACTCATTGTCAAGGGGGAGAACTTGCAGAGACTCCTCCTGTGTGTAGTCATCCTCCATGATGAGAGCGAGCACTATACTATTTAGGCCAGCAATATGTAAAAACAATATATATACTTATCTACCCCAAGCGCTCTATGCGCTAGTAGTGGCACTACTATATCAAGGGTTGTTATGTGCCTGACTAAATCACTGGATTTTTTATGCTCCACTGATTGCTATCCGGATCTAATGATCCACTAGGGGGCGACACACCCTGAAGATCTAATGGGTGTCAGATGCGTCTGGGCCAACCCCCGTTAGCCTCCCAGCCAAAACACAGCACTTGCAATCACCTTACGGTGTTTAATACAGACCCGCTGTGCATGCGTAAGAGGAGATGGCAGCAATCTCCCGGATTGGAAGCCCGGACACCGTGGGCGTTCGGGCTTCCAAGACGGCAGAGGCGGCGTGGCAGACTGCTGGGGCATTCGTCTGGCACTCGTTGGCCCCGCCGTTACCAGCGCGGCACGGACCAACGAGACACAGGCATGCGCCCCCTGTCTTGTGTGTGTGCACCACACTGCCCGCCTGAATCACCTCAAGAGGGGCGGCAAAACGAGCGAGTGAAATGCTCCCGCGGCCCGAACTATTCAAAACGAACAACGCAAGAAAGCACATACAGGTATTACATAGCCACAAAGCAAATACAACAAAGCGTGCCTAAAAATTTCGTTTAAACAGTCGAAATTAAGTTTAAATTCCCCCTGCCCTGAGCAAGCGAGAGGGAAACCACACTTATATGCTGGAGAGCAGGAAAGAAAGAGGAAGTTACTTAGGAAGAGGACGCCCTCGTGAACTATGAGAACTGCCAATTGGTGGATTGTAGAGGACCCTTTACTGCATGAACTATGGGAATGATTGTTTTTTATTGTTTAAAGTTGATGCTGCTGGAGTAAGGAATTAAAAAAAGTTGAGCATAACCCTAGCCTCCGGTCCTGACATAGAATTTCTTTCTGTTCAGTTTTTTTTAAAACAAATTTTATTGTCAGACTACACATATTATGCAGGGCCCTGTAACCCAGGGATGGCTGCAGATCGCAAACATGACAGTATCAAAGGGCAATCGGCTTTTCACTTTACATGCACAAATTAGTGAGCGGATAACCAAGCACTCTTTGAACAACCGCCCCTCCCTCACTCCTCCCACCACAAAGCCCCAGTCCCCCCAACTCCTCCCCCACCCCAACTACCTACCCCCCAGAGTCGCGCAACCACCACCATGCCCTACCCACTCATATCGAGCAGCATGCAGCGGAAACAAATAAAACATTTACAAGCACACCCGCCTCCCTAGCCCCATGTCCCTCAGCTCTGTACCACCTATCCCATCACTCCTCCCTGGGAAGGTCCTCCTGCTCCACAGGGGGTGCAAGCCACAGACCCCTATAATCTGCCCAGCGCTTCCAGATTTTATAATGTTTCCGCGAGCACCCCCTGGCCACGAATATCGGCTGCTCCAGCCCCATACAAAAGTCCAGCCCCCTCTTCCAGACAGCCACGGACGGGGCCTGTGAGTCCTTCCACCCCTTAGCAATGTCTCTTTTGGCCGTTGTAAGGCCAAATAACATCAGGTGCCTTTTGTATAGGTTACCCCCCACCCCGTCCATTACATGTAGCAGGCCAAACTGTGACGTACACGGTAGCACCCATCCCAACACCTCAGATAGACAGGCCAGGACCCCCCTCCAGAACCGATCGAGGGATCCACAACTCCAGACTGTATGCATGAATGACCCTTCCTCCCTGTTACAGCGGAGGCAGTCCGGTGAGGCAATCAGTCCCTCCCGCCAGAGCCGAGCCCTGGTAAAGTAGACTCTGTGTAGGTACTTAAATTGGATGAGCGGAGACGCAAGCTATGGCGGCACCCCTGGGAGCGGCCAGAGCCTCCCTCCAGTCCTCCTCCTCCAACTCGCCTACGTCTTCCTCCCATTGCTCCTGGAGCCTCTGCAGCGTAGGGGAACAGTGCGTGATTAGTGTCTGGTAAATGCAGGATATTTTTTTTCTTCATCTCCAGGCCCCCCATGAACACTTTCGCCTCCAACGGGCTAAATCCAGGGAGGGACTCCAACCGCTCTAGGCTGGGGGATAATGCATGGCGAAATTGGAGGTACCTTAAAAACCGAGGCATATCAAACTCCTCCCTAGCATCCTGGAAGGACTTTAGTGTCGTACCCCGCAGTACATCCCCCAGAGTCGCAATGCCTATGTTGTCGCATCCCCTAAAGCCCTGTAGCGTCGCCATGCCGGGAAACCGCCCATTGTTCCACAAGGGGGTCTCTGCCGTCAGGGTATTCCACCACCCCATCCGGCGCTAAACCTGCTGCCAGATGCAAAACTCCACCCGAGTGGCCGCCGGCAGCACACTCCGCAACGACGCCATGTAAAGGATAATGTGTAACCTATGGGAGCCCATCCAGTAGCCTTCCATGGCATAGGCCGGTTCACTGCTGTCTCCATACCACCACTCGTTCAATACCAAAAGGTTAGAGGCCTGAAAGTAGGACAGGATATCTGAGGTTGCCGGTCCCCCACAAAAGGTGGAAAGGAAACATGTGCGCAATGCCACGCGCACCGCGCCTCCCCCCCACAAAAACTGCCCCATGGCGGAGTTTACCTGACGGAACCAACTGGGCGATATCAGGTATGAGTGATTTTGCAGTTGGTCCAGCAGGCGGGGGAGTGCCACCATTTGAAGATCCCCGACCTACCATATATAGTAAGCGGCATACGCTACCAGGTTCTGAGGTCAGCCCGCACACGTTCCCAGACCGGCGCCACGTTTCACTCCCAGGATACAGCCGGTACCTCCGACAGGAAAACCACCAGATACTTGAGACCTCCCACCGCCACCTGAAGTAAAGATGTCTAATCACCTACTGTTTGTGTCCTCTCCCCCAGCACCAATAATGTGGACTTGCGAGGGTTCATATAGAGCCCCGATGACTCACCGAAGATCTGCATTATCCACAGGAGACGCGGCCCTGATCTATCAAGATCTGTAAGAAAGAAGAGGACATCATCTCCATACAATGCGATCCTGTCGGGCGGCCCCTGTGCCCACTCAAACCCGCTCAGCTGCGCATCCATGCACACCCACGCCGCCAGAGGCTCCATTGCCCTGGCAAATAGGTAGGGTGAGAGGGGGCACCCCTGCCGGGTACCCCGCCGAATCCGAAACCTGGACGATACCGCTCCCGCCACTCGAACCGAGGCCATCAAGTCAGTGGAAAGAAGACGCAGATAGGACAGGAAATGAGGCCCAGGATTGAGCCGCTGCAGCAGCGAGAACAGATAGACCTAGCTCAACAAATCAAATGCTCTCTCCATATCAGCGAGGAGGAGCGCAGCCCGACGCCTAGTTCGTTGGATCGCTTCCACCGCCACATGTGCCCGTCGAATATTGTGCCTGGTCGCCCTATGAGGTTGAACAAGCTTTGAGATATGAGGAAGAAGCCGGTTGGCCAATGCCTTTGCCAAGACCTTGGATTCAACATTTAAGAGCGAAATCGGGCGATAGGAGGCATGTTGTTCTGGGGGTCGACCCGGCTTGTGGAACACCACCACTTCTGCATGCCTCCAATCCGGGGGGAGCCTGCCCTGATCCCTGGCCTCCTCCAACGCCGTCCGATAATGAGGGGCTAATTGTATATTATATTTCTTGAAAAACTCACTAGGGAATCCATTCTGACCAGGGGCCTTCCCCGAATTGAGCTAACCCAGGGCCGTGCCCAGTTCCTCATCAGTCAGAGGGAGCTCCAACCGATCCCGCACCTCGTCTGAGACCGCTCTAGGAGGCAAGTCAGCGATAAACTTGTCCACCATATAGTCCATCAGGCACTCTTGTGGGGCATATAGGTCTGCATAGTACGCAGCAAAACTCTCCGCCAATTCCCCCGGGTCTGTCAGCGGGGCACCCACTTCATCAAGGATCCCCGGCAACGTCTGCGCATGAAAGGTCCCTTGACAGAGCCGATGCAGCATTTTGCCGGACTTATCCCCCACTGAAAAATTCTGCTGCGCGTAGAAAGCCACACCTGCCGCGCCTCATCCAGAAGGAGGGCCGCATAGGACTGTTGCGCCAGAAGGAGCCAGCTCACCTCTTGAGTCCCACTCGCCGAACGTCCCTGGCGCTCCAACTCCCCATTCTCCGCCTCAGCGCGCATCAGATCTGCCTGCCGCTGCTTTCGAGCCGCCGCACACCAGGCATTATCCACCCCCCGTAGTGTGGGTTTTAGTGCTTCCCATAACGTCCCGGCGCTAAAGACAGAACCTACATTCCCAACTAGATAATCGGATATTGCCTCACGCATATGTCTCTCGTAGTCATCCTGTTGAAGGTGCCACACCGAAAGGCGCCAGCGGAACGGCTGCCTCCCCCTTCCCATCCGGAGCTCAATGGAAGTAGGCGAATGGTCAGAAAGGCCAAGCGGGAGGATTACCGCCGATTCTACTCGTCCAGCCGCTACTCTGGGTATAAAAATGTAGTTCAACCTGGAAAAGGATTTGTGGACGGCAGAGAGAAATGTGTACTCCTGTTTATCCCCATGGAGGCGCCTCTACGTGTCCACCCAGTCCAGCCCCGCCACCATATCCCGCAGTTTCGTGGAATGGCCTACACCTGCCCCCCCTCCCTCTTCCCCCCCCACCCCGGCCTGTATCTATCTTTGCTGACGTCCAGAACATTGATCCAGTCTCCCCCAACCACCACAAGCAAGTCCGGGATGTCAGCCCAGATCGCGAACAATTTCTCGACCAGTGACCATTACAATGGCAGTGGGGCTTAGACGCAACCCAACATCAAAGGGTCCTCCCCAATTGTGCCCTTCACAAACAGATACCTCCCTTGCGTATTAGCCCATAGTTTCATGTGGATGAAGGGAATTCTATGGTGCACCAGGATAGCCCCTCACCTGGACCCTCTCACAAAGCCTGCATGAAAGACCTGCTGGAAGCCGTAGCGCTGCAAGCACAGGGCCTTAGTGCCTAGCAAGTGAGTTTCTTGTAGTAGAAGTATGTCAGCCCCAGCTAGTTTCGCTTGGCGCAGCACTGCTCTCCTTTTGATTTTGTCTAAGACCCCACGCACAGTCCAACTAAGAATACGGAGGGTATTTTGGGACCCAAAGGCTTTTTCCGTGCGATGCGCCATCAGAGATCGGCCCTATTTGCCGCACAAACACCTGGGCTTGCGGGCGTGTGTAAACCAAATGTAGGGAACCCCCTGTGACTGTACGACTCAAACCCAACCTGAACAAACCCCTCCCCAAACAACTGGCCCCCCCACCCCATACCTCAAAATAGTTGAAGTACCTGTTGCAGCAAGGTTGGCTTCCGACCCCCAACGTGGGGCCCAAAGTCCCCCATGCCAATGAATCCCCACCCTACAGCCCATACTTCCCTGGCCCACCCCCCCCACCAGTACCAGACCAAAAAGGGGGGGATCAGCCCTTATCACACCTCCCTCCCTCTAAAGGAATCAGACGGAACTATCAGTCCCCTAGGAGGAACAACCCGACATCACTTAAACCCTAGGATGCAAAAGTCATGGGTCAGCTGTTTGTTGTCCAGGGGCCGGGGACCCCCGGGCCGAGGCCCCACCGGATGTAGAGCGCTGTTGGGAACGGGATCGCCAGTTTCCCCCCCCCCCCTGTGAGGCCCCCTGGAGGATTTCGACTGGGCCTCACTCATGGAGGAGTCCGAGTCCAGCCCCGGTGGTGTGTGTGGCCGCACCCTCACCGTCTCATCCGTCCACTTAAAAACCTCCTCTGGAGTATCAAAGAAGTGGGTACGTGACTGGAACACCACCCGTAGGCGGGCTGGGAACAGCAGGGCATATGGAAGCTTGAGGTCCCTGAGACGGGCCTTGGCCACCAGGAATGACTGACGCTGCTGCTGCACCAGTCGCGTGTAGTCCGGAAAGATCATGATGCGACAGTTCTCATACAGCAAGGGTTCCTTGGCTCTGGCCTGCTTCAGGATTGCGTCGCAGACGTGATAATTCAACAATTTCGCAATCACCGGCCGTGGCCGGGCCCCTGCCGGAGGCTTCTGGATGAGAGCTCTGTGGGCCCGCTCCACCACAAAGCATCGGGACACGACATCGGGGGGAGCCAGTCTTCCAGCCACTGAGTCAGGAACTTCTCCATATTGCCTTTCTCACAGCCCTCCGGAAATCTTACAAAGCGCAGGTTATTCCGTCGCGCTCGTCCCTCTGCATCTTCAGCCCGCAGCGCCAGGCCTTTTTTTTTTAATGCTTTCCATCTTGGCCACCTGACGCTTAAGGGCCAAGTTCCTGCTGTCCCCCACCTGCTCCCGCCCCACCGCCAGGCCTGGTAAATTTATTGATGGGCCCATGGGTTGTGGTGCCACTACTGCCCTTGCCCCTCGTCATGACCACCGGCCTCCTGGCACCCACCGACTTGGCTCAGGTCCAGAACGCTGCTTCCACCAGACCTCGCTTCACGAAGGCACCCCTAAAGTCAATGTTGACCGCTATCTACCAGCAGGCTCACTTAGCTAGGGTCTGCAGCCCTCCTGTCGTAAGTCAGCACCTCCAGTATCTCCGCCTGGCTCAGCTCGCTCACCCGGCCCTCCGCTAGAGTTCCACCGGCGCCGGTATGAGGCCGCAGGACACCACACTGGTTCCTCCTCCGCTCTCCTCACCTGTTGGGCACGGACCCGTTACTGCAGGGCCTACTCCAGTCCAGCGCCGCAAACAAGGCCTCCCCGCGGTAAACGTCGTTTACAACGCGGTGTTTACACCGCACAACCTTTTTTTTTGTTTTTGTTTTTATTCACCAGACAGCAGTACAGGGCAAAAACATACCATAGTAAATGAATACAATCACTCATTCGAGAACCCACGTCGACAATATCGGTTATAAACAGCACAGATAGACAATGCAAGGATATATAGCGACTATTAGCACTGGACATTAATCTTATACATGGTCAGATACAATCAAATAAGCATACATTTTTACCCCTTCCGGACACTTAAAAAAAAATACAGTTTGCCTCATCACCTCTATGATATTGTACCAGCGGGTCCTCTTGTGGTAGCGAACCCACTCCCCAGCAGTGCATCGCATTTCGCATTCTAATTATGAATCGTGCTTATTTTGCTGTAAATAATCAACTAGCGGTTGCCAGAAGTCTTTGGGTCTGGAGGCTTGAGGTATAACCTCTGCGTAGGCGCTCTAGGTTTCCTTACAATAGAGTAGATCAGTTATCCAGTCCTTGAATCTGGGTGGGCGCTTGCTGCCCCATTTAATGGCTACCCGCCGCTTCGCAAGCAGCAGTGCCACTGCCAACAGCTTTCGTCTTTTGGCCAGTTTGAATTTATAAATACCTGTTCATTCATCATGGTAGTAAGCGCTACTGTTACCTCTTGCCAATAATTGTGCAAGCCAGGACAAGCCCTGGTGTGGAGCAGCGTTGGCGATTATCATCAGCTCTTAGGCCGTACCGGTGTTGCCTGACCTGTGTGTAATACGTTTGGTGCAGAAATTTAAAGTGGATGATCTTCAAATTGCAGTTTGATGTGAGTAAATATAATTGTGTGCAGCTGTAGCCCCAGTCGTCTTCCGATATGGCCTCCCCTAGAAGCTCTTCCCATCTCTGCAGGGATCGGTCAGGTTCCAGGTTCTGTTCGGTCTGGGAAGCTATGTATAAGCGTGTAACCAGATTCCGCTGCAAGGGAGCTGTCAGTAGTATCTGCAGGGATTGCAACACCTCAGGCGCAGCCGGGATTGACTCATAGAGGTCTTTAAGCGCTGCACGTAATCTTAAATAAGCCAACATTTTTAGTGGTGTTTGGTGTGTGCATAGGGAAGGGCTGTTAAACAGTATGAAAGCATTGTTCGGGAATAGTGTCCCTAGTGTCGTAAATCCCATAGTCTCTAGTACCGATCTCATCTTTGTTTCCTGCGTCACCGATATTTTGGGGTGGTGCACCAGCGGGAGCGCCAGAGCATAGGGGGGGAGCTTCCGCGCTCTCAACGCCAAAGTATGCCAGGTCCTGGATGTGCACTTTACCGGATGTATAGAATCGTTAGGATAGCAGCTGATGGGGTCTAATATGTAGTGTATTATGGGTTTTGGGTGGACGCTGTCTGTTTCTACTGCTATGTGTGGTATATGAGAATGCGGTTGTGTCCAATAGTGTGCATGTTGGGCCTGTGTGCAGTAGAAATACAGCTGTAGCCGGGGGCCGCAAACCCACCCTCGTGGTACGGTTTCGTGAGTGTCTTCCAACTTACTCTTGGCAGCTTCCCAGCCCATGTGAGACGTTGTAACGCTGTACGGAGTCTAGTAAAGAAGGCCTATGTAAACCATATCGGGATATTCCAAAAGAGATATAAAAAACGGGGCAATATGACCATTTTTTGAAGGGCAATCCTGTCTACTAGCGATAGGGGCAGCTTGATCCATTTCTCGATTTGTTTGTCTAGTTTGGTCATGCCCACACCATAATTTTCTCTGATCACTACCTCAGGGTCCTGATGTATCCAGACCCCCAGGTATTTCACCGGGTCAGCCGTCCATTGTAGACGGTAATCTAAACTGGGCTGCGGGGTCTCGGCAGTCAAGGGTATCACCACTGATTTGTCCCAGTTAATACTAAGTCTAGAGTATTTCTCAAATTTAATGTATTCCCTGATCAGTGGATTCAAGTTCAAATCCAGATATCTACTGTACAGTACCATGTCGTCTGCGTAGAGTGAGATACCTACGGGGCGAAGGCTGAATTGTAGGGCCGCCTCTGGGTGCCATTGTCTAATCTTGCACACTAGGGGCTCTAGGGTGAGTGCAAAGAGGATAGGGGACAAAGGGCATTCCTTTTGTGTACCTTGACTTATTTCAATAGGTTGTGATGTAATACCGTTGATACACACTCTGGCTCTGGGATCATTATATAATAGGGCTATCCATTTCATAAATGGTGGTGGAAATCCCATTCGTGTCAGGACCGTAAACATAAATTCCCACTCCACGGAATCAAACGTCTTTGCTGCGTCCAATAGTGCAGCTGCAGCAGGTAGGTCCGGGTTAAGGCTATTATATAGAGCAAAGATAGTACGTATGTTCTGGGTTGTGGTTCTAGTGGGCATAAAGCCCACCTGATCTGGCAGGACCAGTGAGCCCAATAATGGTTGTTTCCTCGTCGCAATGATTTTTGCCAAGATCTTAGCGTCTATGTTTATGAGTGACAAGGGGCGATAGGACTCACATTTCGGGGGATCCTTCCCCGGTTTAGGGAGAGCTATTAGTAGCGCCTCTCGCAGCGTCGCTGGAAAAAGTCCTTCTTCGTACGCTTCTTCATACGTCTGAGCCAGGTGCGGTATCAACAGGTCCTTAAATTCTTTGTAAAATTCGCCCGGCAAACCATCTAGTCCCGGGGCTTTATTATTCGGTAGCGAATGAATCGCCTCCCTGAATTCATCCTCCGTGATATGATGGTTAAGGTATTCCCTATGTGTGTCGGACAGCCATGCCAGTCCGGTATCATCTAAATATTCATGTATAGTCGACGGGGAATTTACGGTCTGTGTACTGTATAATGTAAAGTAATATTTCAGGAAATTATCCAGAATAGAGGGTGTGTCATATTCCAGTTTGCCCAGTGCATTCACGATTTGCGTTATATGTGCCATAGCATGTGGAGGTTTTATCTTATTGGACAGGGTCTTGCCCGGTCTGCCCCCTTCACCATATACTCTGGCCGTGTGCCGTTTTGAAAGATATTTTATTTCCGAATCTGCAAACTCGTGATATGTGTCCACTTTACTCCGTATATCTGCTAGGAGAGATGTATTCAATGTATCAGTGTATTCTGCTTCTAGGGTCTTAATGTCTCGTTCTATCATGTCCAACTGTTGTTGGATGTCCTTAAGTATCCCCGCATGTTTGCTAATACAGTGGCCCCGTATAGTGACTTTTAAAAGCCTCCCACAAGAACCTAGTGCTTTCAACCGATCCAACATTACTTTGGAAGAATTCCAGAATTGCTTGCCTCAGTTCACTGCGAAAGACTTGGTCTTTTAATGCAGAGGGTTGGAGTCGCCATGTAAACTGTTTGGGGGTATGAGTGGGGATAGCCAGCTCTAGTCGAACAGGGGAGTGGTCTGATAACATTTTCGGCAAGTGTTCCACCCTCGTGACCCAGGTACTAACCTCTCGTGTTGTCAGCCAGTAGTCTAATCGTGACCATGTATTATGTGTTGTTGAGGTACAAGTTCCCTCCTGTTGCCCAGGGTGTCTCTCTCGCCATACATCCACTAAGGACCAGTCCTTGATTCCCTGTAACAAGGAGTTAGCTGCTCTTCGGCCATATCTATCTGTACCTGATGATCTTTCTAGTGCGGGGTCCAAGCATGTGTTAAAGTCCCCACCCCATACGAGGGCTGTGGGCTGGATGTTCCTGAGTGTAGACCAAATGTCGTCAAAGAAAAGCGGGTCATCTACGTTGGGACCATACACCGAAATAATCGTGAGATCCGTGCCCGCAAATGAGCCCCTGAGAATGGCATATCTGCCCTGGGTATCGGTGCTTGCATGTGTAAGTGTAAACGGAGTAGTGCGCTTAACCAGCACCAACACTCCACGTGCATAATTTGAGTAAGAGGATGCTTACTGGTATTGTGCCCACCTGTATCCTATTTTGGTCTCTCTCTGCGGCATGAGGTGTGTTTCTTGGAGACATGCCACATCAATTTTGTGTCTGTCGAGATAGGCAATTATTTTGCGTACTTTGTGGGTTTTGCAGCCCCCGGACATTTCAGGATAGTAGAGTCAACGTTCTAATTGTCCTCACTTCTGACGCCATTTATCACAACACCAAAACCTGGAGAACACTTGTGTGGACATGAGGTTCGCAAACGACGAACATAAACATGTACCATGTACCCATCTGCAGCTGCCTGGTGGTTTTCTCAATGTTTCTCCCCTTCCCTCCTCCACCCAATCAGTTCTGTAACAACAGAGACATTTCCCAGCAACCCCACCATATCCCACACTCCCCCCCCTTCGGATCTTAACAAAACCCAAGGAAATAACCAAGTGTGGAGTGCACAAGTGGGCGGGAGCTGCCAAGCTCTGTCCCTTCGCTGACTAGAGCAAAGGGGGAGGCCATGTGAAACATGGTTTTACACCGCAACAGGTACTGAGTCTGTATTTTCCACTTAATAGCATAGCATTTCTCAATAAAACTTATGAAAACTAATCATGTCCATTACAACTTTCCAATTTAACCCAGTCCCTTTATATAAAGATAGTCCCTTCATTAGACACTTATCTGTGTGGCTCATCTTCAATTCGGCCATCAAGTCTCATCTGCGGTGCGGTCTGTGGTTGATCAGCAGGCAGTTTGTCACTTTCCAAGTCGCTCAGTGGGCACATCCCTCCGGAGCCTTTATGCAGGACTCAGGATGATAAGGCGAACTTGAGAGAGACGATCACACATTACTATTACAAGGTGTCCGTCATTGGAGAGGACGTCATTCCACATCTGACAATGCCTCTTGCTCTGCATGTCGATCCCTCTGTGATCTCCTGCGTTCTCCTTTCGGCTTACGCTGTTGCAAATACTTCATGGCGTCTTTCGGTTCATTGAAGATTTTCATGGCTCCGTCGTCTGTGATCTTGAGTCTGAGCGGGTACCGCATAGCATAGGGGATCTGTAGGGCGCGAATTTTCTGTTTTGCCTGACCATATTTCTTCACATTTCTTGCAATCTTGCACTGTTTGCGTAAAATCCGGATAGATCGCTATCTCCATACCTTCATGCCGCAATGTGCCCAGTTCTCTTGCCTTACGCAGGGCTGCATCCCTGTCCCTGTAGTTCAATATTTCAGCTATGATGGGTCTCGGTCTGGTACCTACTGGAGGTTTTGGGAGCAAGGGATCGGTGCGCTCTTTCAACCAGGAAAACGTCTGAGAAGGTGTCTCTGCCCATTAGCGTGATTAGAAGCTGCTCCACATATTTTTCCATAGGGCCTGTGTTTGTGGTCTCTGCAATGCCCATCAAGCGGATGTTACTTCTTCGGGATCTGGCTTCTAAATCCTCGGCTTTCTCAGAAAGTGCAGCTAGTTGTTTATCTATCCCTGATTGTTTAGCTGTAAGCTGATAGTTGGTGTCTTCTACATCTGAGATCCTGCGTTCAGCCATATCTATTCTTTCAGTGTGTCTGTCCAATCTCTCAGACATACGGTCCACTCTGTGTGTGAGAGTGTCGTTTTTGGCGTCAATGTTTGTCAACGCAGTCTGTATGGTTTGGAACATAGACTGCGGCAATCCCACTTGTCGTGGATGTTGTTGGTGGGCTAGCTTAATGCTCCTCTCCGGTCTGTTCCACCTGCTTCCTTGAGTGGTGGAAATTGAGCTTTGGTTGGTTCTTGGTCGGTTTCCCCATTTCTCCGCCAAGGTTGTTTTTTTTTTAAAACTCTTTATTCGTGACTGCATCAATTATCACATTTTATAGTTATACACTTTATCATCATACAGTCTTTTCTCGTTTTCTCCCATTAACTTTCGGCCGATTGACATGTAATCTTGCTCAGTTCTTCATGAAGTCAGATAAATATGAATACCACTTATTACATCAGCGGTCGTGCTGCGTTAGAATCACATAGTCGCCTCGTAACCTGTCTCCGTCCCACCCAAATCCCACCCCACCCCATACGTCTCCCGCCTTCTCCATTGGTTAGGCACTGTGACCATCGGCATAAAGGCCCAGGGGGGTCAGTCCTATCCAGAAAGCTGTTTTCGCGCGGTGCTGACTAACCTGTGCACTTGGTGGACATATCTTCCCCTTGTATTCCCCTCTTTCTCCAACCTATAGTTCCAGTTATGGGGTATCCGCCTGTGAGGGCGTCAGGTCTATGCCTCTATCTCCACCAGCATCCGCTCCCAGTCCTGCGCAATTGGGTGTTTCTGGAGCCCCTTCTCCTCCTCTCTACGCAGGACTACACCCTCCGCCTTGCCCCACTTAAGCAAATCAGACCACCACATCTCCACAACTGGGGGTCTGTCTGATTTCCACTCTCGCCGTCAACTATGCCCTTATTTGTGGGGGTCCAGGGGGCACTGCTCTCTCTGTTTGTCGCTTGCTGTCTAATTGCACCAGGTCACAATATTACAGGGCCTTGCGACTGTCCAGTGTCCTTATATCAGGGACTTATTGTGGGCTTAATAAAGGAGTACTGTAAGACTGGGCTTACTTCTGTTTTTATTTTGCTCGTCTCGGTGTCCCCAGCTTCCAAGTAGTTGCCGCCCGGGTGGGGCCGGTCACACCAGCCCATCCGCTAACTCTGGTCAGCAGGTCGTCTACAGGGTGGGGGCAGTGCACCCTCCTCGCTCACGCACCAGGTAGGCTCCGTCAGCGCGGGCCGCGCGGCGCTGCCGCGCGTCATGTCGGCAGCTCGGAGTCCTACTTTCCCCCTTCTCCGGCAAGCCGGCCAGGCGTGATCCGGCGTACGTACTGTGCGTCGTGGCTGGAGCCGCAATGTGGGCCGGTGCACACTCTGGCCTACTGTTCCTCAGGCCGCAGCGGCAAAGGTGTTGTTTCCGGCGCAACCTCATGTTCTATCGCTCTCAGTTTTGCAGCGGAGGCTGGGGACGCATCTTGTAGTCGGTGCCAGTGTTTTGGTGGGTCAGCACCGTGTCGCATGTGTAGGATGTGGGTGAATATGTTGTTCTCCCGGAGGAGCTCGCTCAAGGCGCCGCCATTTCGTTGCTCGGCTAGCTCCGCCCCACACTGCACGACCTTTACCACGCTGCCATTACAACGCAAGTCGTTACTAGGACTTGCGCTGGATGGTGCTGTTGGTTAAGGAATATTGTAACTTTATATTCCAACACCTTCCCTACTGTTACGTGGACTGGTGTTGGAATATAAAATTATAATATTCCTCAATCCGCGCCCTCCAACGAAAGTCGTTATAACGACTTGCGTTGTAGTAACCGCGTTGTAAAGTACCGCGATCTAAAAGATAGCGTTGTACTGACATACATCCCTCCCCGCGGTCACGTCTGAGCCCCTCGGTCACTGTCCTGAATTCTCTAAGTCCTGCGGGCACCCCTTAGGCCCAGCCAGTCCGCGATGCTGCTACCACCAACGCCGCCCTGTCCACCGGACTCCTCTGCTCAGCCACTAATATCCACGGCGGTCGTCACCACCAGGCCCAGCCACCAGGAGACACTCGGCAGGGAGAACTCAACGCCAGGGGTGGGGCCACATCCCTCCCGGCCACTGACCATCCGGAACCTCCGCAGCTACGCTCCCAAGGGGGGCTGCTCCAGCCGCCAAGGCCCGATGCCCCAGGCCACGATCCCCGCAGCTGCCGGCCTGTCTCTCAGGTCGCAGAATCAGGCTGCGTGGCCAGGCCCCACGCTCTACTTCACTCTCACAGCGGGACCCCCGGGGGCCCCGACCGACCAGGGTCACTCGCTCCCATTTCCACTGCAGCAGGGACCCACAGGGCGGGTGTTGACTCCAATGGCGCTGGCCTCCCACAGGCACGGGGTATGCCAAAATGTAGGCCCCGGCTCCTGCGCTCTCACTAGGCCTCTCACTCAGTTCTACAGGCCAGCCAGGTGAGTGCTCAAATGGCAGGGCCCCCCGCAGGCAGATCACTGTCCCCGACCGGGGGGCCGCAGATGCTCCAGAGGTGCTCCAAGACACGCATCATTATAATTATGGTGAGACCAACACTGAAATGTGAAAATAAATTGATGCACATTAGATTGGAGCCTTTGGCTTCCATTTCTTGGCACTTTCTCAATGATGAAAAATACTGCAAGAGACACTAAGTACGAGTTATAACATCAGAAAACAGATCTATGACTTTAGGTGCATGTCACTAAACCTAAGTTAGTGTCGAAGTAACCAGAAGCCTACGGAACGATGGTGTGTTGTGATCTGAAAAGTTCTTCTCTAATTTCAAGTAACCTAGAGGCAGCTAGGAAGAGGGGCAACCAAAATGTTCTGAGATCAAAAGGTTGCCGTTATTTTAGCTCCAAAGCAACAAATCCGAATTATTTTAAAAAGCCTTTCAATAAAAGTCCAAGATCAAACAGGTGGAAAATCGAGCAAAATTAAACTAATTGATCAATCAAATAGGAAATGGCCCCTGCACATGCACCAAGCTACTAGGACATATATATTTCCAGGATTGAACTTGCAAGGCAGGAACTACAACGTTTTCCAGAACCATGGGACAATTACTAATAAGACACCGTTTACGTTGGTTTTAGTTGAGATGCTCTCACATCATCTGCAATTTAGATTTAATCTTGTACCTTATTCCCTTTTCATGTCAGGTTAGCAGATATAAAAATGGAGGCGGTATTTAGGATGCCGCAATAAGACCCGCCTTTTAGAATTAATCTTACACTTTATCTCCACTTAGATAAGCACTAAGCGGCACTCATTAGGCGGTTGTAGAGAAGGCTGGACGACCTTCACATTTTTGGCACACAGCACGTTGGTTGGTTGGGCTTTCACACCCTGACCACATTGCACTTAGGCTGAATTGGATATGTTGTCAGAATACATGGTCTTTATTAGGCAGTTAAACTTGAAAGGCTGCTATAATATTGGTACCTCAGAGCTACCTTGGCACATTACCTATACTGGCGGACAACACTGTTGCAAATAATCTCCCGTCAAGGTAAATCCCTATTACTCTCTGGACTGCTGCTTCCCTGGGACTGCCAGAATACATTTACTTGGGCAACCATCAGCTGCAGATGATTGCAAGCACCAGACACAGTCTCCATCCCTACCTCCACAAAGCAGCTACTAGCGGCATTTAATTGCAGGTGTTTGGTGTAGAGCAGGTAGGGTGCGCAACAAGTGTGAACCCCACTAGAGAACCGGATTATAGCACTTATGGAGATGTGTGCCCCCTTTGTAAATATATATATTTTTTATTTACTCTTCTTGCTCGAAAATATTTCAAAATCAAATGAAGAGGTGTGGGCGTGATCTGCCTCTTTTCACCTTCCCATTAGAATCTGATAAACGTTGGCCCTATCTTATAGTAGTGTCGCTGGCAGTTCTATGAAGTAAGGGGGTGGGAATTGGACTGCGCCAGTCCAGCTTCCTTGATAGAGTTATGTTAATCGGGAGCTTTGATGTAATTTCTTAGCATAGGCCACCTGAGCCCAAATGGTCCTTTCCAGGAGCAGAGCTGTGTGCCTGTTACTCATGTTGGAAGGTACAACACTGGCTGCTCTACCATTCTTGAGAATTACCACTAACAATGCATGATCGTTTATTTGAAGCTGCTAGGATTCACTTTACTCTTGTTTTGAAAACCCAACTTATATTCCCACTAAAATGCAGGCTTCCTTTTCTGTAACGTGAATTCCCCCTAAGTTCGTTCATAGCTGGAGCATCCTAGAGTGTAGCAGTCAGAAAGGACAATGATTGTTCCACATGTTATGTAATGTTGTTTGTTGTATGGAACTTGTGCTGTCCTTAGCTACTTCAGAGTGCTGCAGGTGACAAATGATGAAGAAGGATGAAAAAAAAATTAGGACAAGGATAGGGGACATGTAGAATGAGGTATTTGTCTTTCAATAAAAGCTCTGCTACTTGATTTCTGTAATTCTGATTCTGGTTTTCCTTTCAGACGGAAGTCTCAGAGGTGGGACGAGAAGAACATTTTGGCCACCTACCACCCTCCCGGCAAGGACTATGGTCTCATTAAAGTGGATGAGCCCAAAACACCATTCAACAGGTAACATTCTGACACATACCAACAAAAACATTGTGCAAAGAATCGCAAATTCATATCTGCACATAACAACATTCAGAGATGCGCCGAAAAGCATATAGAATATATACCTAAATATTACAAATCACAGAGAAATTCAGATATACCAACACAGAAGGCAACAACATTCACTGAAATGCTACCAACCATAGTGACGAATAGGAATACACAGAGTAGCAATAACACACCAATGAATAAGAGAAAAGGGAATACTAACAGATACCCTGGCACCCAAGAGCACACAGAGTAATGCTAAGACACACATCAGCACATAATAAGTAAGAGACGATTACTAACAGAAACACCAACATAGAAGAGAATAGGAATTACAAGTAAACACAGGTTCGAGACATGTGGGCTGCTGAATTCATATCTGTGCATAGATCGTCGCCTAGTGTTGGGTCCGGATGATTGCACCTTGTTGTCCTGGAAGAGTCTTCGAAGTATCACGAGATAGGTGACTCCTCCCCTGGACTACAGTACCCATGGGCATCTTCTCCATCCTCAGATTGTTTTTTTCCGCCATTGGGTTCGGATGTTATTCCTATACTCCAACTTCGGAATCGAAACTAAACTTTTCTAGAGGCCAAAAGGCCTTCGACTTCGACGATATTGTTCTCGCTAGGTACTTCTTGACTCGATCAAACTTTCCATCTCGACCCAGTCGTCGACATGGGCCGTTTGGCCTTTTCAACGCCACATGGGCCTGCTGTCGATGGAAAGGAGCCCGTTCAAAAGGTGCCCACAATGCCACTCCAAGCTCCCGCATACTGACAAACACACAGTATGCAACAAGTGCCTATCACCAGACCACAAGGAAGAAACCTGCCCAGCCTGTGCCCAATTCCGTTCGAAGAAAACCATCCGGATTTGACGGGCCGCTAGGCAAGAGATGCAGCGACAGGCACCGGAACCAGACAACATCTTCGAGGATGAACAAGAACTTCCAGAAGCTGAAGATTCGGATCTAGAGTTCGTCACCGTCGAGGACCACTCGGACTCCGATGACGAAATCCCACAGGGGCAGACCGTGAGTACATTGCCCCCGACACCAATTACCCTGTTACAGAAGGCTCCGGTAGAGGCATTGCCTAAAGGCCTTAGCCAAGATCCAAAACATCATTCAGCAGCCCCGCCGTCCGGCTCAGCTCCGAAAACAAAGATTAAGCCTTCAGAGACCCCAGGTCCAAGAAAAGTTATCCCAAAGAAGGTTCTACAACCCAAAAAGGTCGTCGACCCGAAGGGCGTCGAACCAAAGAAGGCTGTACAGCCTAAGGGCGTCGACCCGAAGAAGGCTGTCGAGCCAAAGGGCGCCGAACCAAAGAAGGCCGTCAAATGAGATGTCATCAGTGATGTCATCAGTGATGTCACTGACCATGTCATGAATGATGTAATATGTGACATCATCAGCAGTGGATTGCGGGTGTGTGAAATATAGTTAGTACGACTAACTATATAGGAGCAATTTCAATGGTTTTTTAAATGCTAATTCCTAACTATATAAGGCCTGAAACCTATGGTTTTTTAAGTGAATATATATATATATATATATATATATATATATATATATATATATATATATATATATATATATGGAGAACCAATGCTGACCTCTTTAGAAATCAGCGAGACACATGCTCCGGGCTCAAATGAAGGATTTATTTGGCAATTATGCAGTCGCTTCCTGAAGTTTGTGAAACGCCATGGCAGACGCGTTTCTGGCCCACATTGGCCGTCATCAGTACCAGTTCCACAAGAAAACAAAATTTCAAGCGCTCCAGAGACCACTTCAATATCAGCAGTCCCTTGGCTCCTCCTCCTCCAGGTGAGTGTAGTAACAGCGTTGCACCTCCCAGGCGCACTGCCTGATGGAACCTGCAGTCCACGAGGTCCCGTATACCAGTGTATGGGACAACAGACTCACTTTCGTGCCCCCAATTGCTTGGCGCTTCCTGCATTCCACCACAGGGTTCCTGGGTATAATGTTCCGGCCATTACCTTCAAATGAGCCCTTATCAGGCAGCGCAATGCCGCCTCCTCTCTCCCCTTCGCGCAGACACACACCAGCTGGTTAGTACCTCTGCTAGGGGGGGCGCTGTGTTGTGCTTCTCACACTCCACCACAGTTCTTGCTGATCCACGGAGCTCCAGAACGAGAGGGCGTGCCCCTTGCCGGTATCAGCAGAGACCCGGCTACACAAGGAGAACCAATGCTGACCTCTTTAGAAATCAGCGAGACACATGCTCCGGGCTCAAATGAAGGATTTATTTGGCAATTATGCAGTCGCTTCCTGAAGTTTGTGAAACGCCATGGCAGACGCGTTTCTGGCCCACATTGGCCGTCATCAGTGCCAGTTCCACAAGAAAACAAAATTTCAAGCGCTCCAGAGACCACTTCAATATCAGCAGTCCCTTGGCTCCTCCTCCTCCAGGTGAGTGTAGTAACAGCGTTGCACCTCCCAGGCGCACTGCCTGATGGAACCTGCAGTCCACGAGGTCCCGTATACCAGTGTATGGGACAACAGACTCACTTTCGTGCCCCCAATTGCTTGGCGCTTCCTGCATTCCACCACAGGGTTCCTGGGTATAATGTTCCGGCCATTACCTTCAAATGAGCCCTTATCAGGCAGCGCAATGCCGCCTCCTTTCTCCCCTTCGCGCAGACACACACCAGCTGGTTAGTACCTCTGCTAGGGGGGGCGCTGTGTTGTGCTTCTCACACTCCACCACAGTTCTTGCTGATCCACGGAGCTCCAGAACGAGAGGGCGTGCCCCTTGCCGGTATCAGCAGAGACCCGGCTACACAAGGAGAACCAATGCTGACCTCTTTAGAAATCAGCGAGACACATGCTCCGGGCTCAAATGAAGGATTTATTTGGCAATTATGCAGTCGCTTCCTGAAGTTTGTGAAACGCCATGGCAGACGCGTTTCTGGCCCACATTGGCCGTCATCAGTGCCAGTTCCACAAGAAAACAAAATTTCAAGCGCTCCAGAGACCACTTCAATATCAGCAGTCCCTTGGCTCCTCCTCCTCCAGGTGAGTGTAGTAACAGCGTTGCACCTCCCAGGCGCACTGCCTGATGGAACCTGCAGTCCACGAGGTCCCGTATACCAGTGTATGGGACAACAGACTCACTTTCGTGCCCCCAATTGCTTGGCGCTTTCTGCATTCCACCACAGGGTTCCTGGGTATAATGTTCCGGCCATTACCTTCAAATTAGCCCTTATCAGGCAGCGCAATGCCGCCTCCTCTCTCCCCTTCGCGCAGACACACACCAGCTGGTTAGTACCTCTGCTAGGGGGGGCGCCGTGTTGTGCTTCTCACACTCCACCACAGTTCTTGCTGATCCACGGAGCTCCAGAACGAGAGGGCGTGCCCCTTGCCGGTATCAGCAGAGACCCGGCTACACAAGGAGAACCAATGCTGACCTCTTTAGAAATCAGCGAGACACATGCTCCGGGCTCAAATGAAGGATTTATTTGGCAATTATGCAGTCGCTTCCTGAAGTTTGTGAAACGCCATGGCAGACGCGTTTCTGCCCACATTGGCCGTCATCAGTGCCAGTTCCACAAGAAAACAAAATTTCAAGCGCTCCAGAGACCACTTCAATATCAGCAGTCCCTTGGGTCCTCCTCCTCCAGGTGAGTGTAGTAACAGCGTTGCACCTCCCAGGCGCACTGCCTGATGGAACCTGCAGTCCACGAGGTCCCGTATACCAGTGTATGGGACAACAGACTCACTTTCGTGCCCCCAATTGCTTGGCGCTTCCTGCATTCCACCACAGGGTTCCTGGGTATAATGTTCCGGCCATTACCTTCAAATGAGCCCTTATCAGGCAGCGCAATGCCGCCTCCTCTCTCCCCTTCGCGCAGACACACACCAGCTGGTTAGTACCTCTGCTAGGGGGGGGCGCCGTGTTGTGCTTCTCACACTCCACCACAGTTTTTGCTGATCCACGGAGCTCCAGAACGAGAGGGCGTGCCCCTTGCCGGTATCAGCAGAGACCCGGCTACACAAGGAGAACCAATGCTGACCTCTTTAGAAATCAGCGAGACACATGCTCCGGGCTCAAATGAAGGATTTATTTGGCAATTATGCAGTCGCTTCCTGAAGTTTGTGAAACGCCATGGCAGACGCGTTTCTGCCCACATTGGCCGTCATCAGTGCCAGTTCCACAAGAAAACAAAATTTCAAGCGCTCCAGAGACCACTTCAATATCAGCAGTCCCTTGGGTCCTCCTCCTCCAGGTGAGTGTAGTAACAGCGTTGCACCTCCCAGGCGCACTGCCTGATGGAACCTGCAGTCCACGAGGTCCCGTATACCAGTGTATGGGACAACAGACTCACTTTCGTGCCCCCAATTGCTTGGCGCTTCCTGCATTCCACCACAGGGTTCCTGGGTATAATGTTCCGGCCATTACCTTCAAATTAGCCCTTATCAGGCAGCGCAATGCCGCCTCCTCTCTCCCCTTCGCGCAGACACACACCAGCTGGTTAGTACCTCTGCTAGGGGGGGGCGCCGTGTTGTGCTTCTCACACTCCACCACAGTTTTTGCTGATCCACGGAGCTCCAGAACGAGAGGGCGTGCCCCTTGCCGGTATCAGCAGAGACCCGGCTACACAAGGAGAACCAATGCTGACCTCTTTAGAAATCAGCGAGACACATGCTCCGGGCTCAAATGAAGGATTTATTTGGCAATTATGCAGTCGCTTCCTGAAGTTTGTGAAACGCCATGGCAGACGCGTTTCTGGCCCACATTGGCCGTCATCAGTGCCAGTTCCACAAGAAAACAAAATTTCAAGCGCTCCAGAGACCACTTCAATATCAGCAGTCCCTTGGCTCCTCCTCCTCCAGGTGAGTGTAGTAACAGCGTTGCACCTCCCAGGCGCACTGCCTGATGGAACCTGCAGTCCACGAGGTCCCGTATACCAGTGTATGGGACAACAGACTCACTTTCGTGCCCCCAATTGCTTGGCGCTTCCTGCATTCCACCACAGGGTTCCTGGGTATAATGTTCCGGCCATTACCTTCAAATGAGCCCTTATCAGGCAGCGCAATGCCGCCTCCTCTCTCCCCTTCGCGCAGACACACACCAGCTGGTTAGTACCTCTGCTAGGGGGGGCGCCGTGTTGTGCTTCTCACACTCCACCACAGTTTTTGCTGATCCACGGAGCTCCAGAACGAGAGGGCGTGCCCCTTGCCGGTATCAGCAGAGACCCGGCTACACAAGGAGAACCAATGCTGACCTCTTTAGAAATCAGCGAGACACATGCTCCGGGCTCAAATGAAGGATTTATTTGGCAATTATGCAGTCGCTTCCTGAAGTTTGTGAAACGCCATGGCAGACGCGTTTCTGGCCCACATTGGCCGTCATCAGTGCCGGTTCCACAAGAAAACAAAATTTCAAGCGCTCCAGAGACCACTTCAATATCAGCAGTCCCTTGGCTCCTCCTCCTCCAGGTGAGTGTAGTAACAGCGTTGCACCTCCCAGGCGCACTGCCTGATGGAACCTGCAGTCCACGAGGTCCCGTATAGTATATGGGACAACAGACTCACTTTCGTGCCCCCAATTGCTTGGCGCTTCCTGCATTCCACCACAGGGTTCCTGGGTATAATGTTCCGGCCATTACCTATATATATATATATATATATATATATCCAGCAAACTTCTTCCTGAGAGAGAGAGCAGAGGCCACACAGGGGGAAACATTTGGAAGCACTTTTATTAACTTTAAATTTGGCGAATGCATTTCGGCTTTTCATTTAGCCTTCGTCAACGCCCAAGTGTTCAGGAGGTTTTCTGCAAGCTGATAGTAAGTCCTGCCTCCTTTTTTTGTTGATTAGAGTCCGCTCCGCCCCTTGATTGTCCGATCACCTGTTTCAGTTCACGATACTCAGGTGAACTCCAGCACCCAAAATCCATATTTGTGGATCCAGGTAAGTGATGCGAGGGGATGAGGTTAACACCATGTGGTTGTGCGGGGGTGCAGGTACTGATGCGTGCAATTTAAAAACCCAATTTCCTGTTTGTAAGTTCATGAAAAGGGCCTCCTCCGGTCCCCTTACTGCTTCAGCCCCAAAAGTCAGGATTCCATTGCTGCAGGGGCAGAAGTGTAGTGCACACCGCCCAGCATGAGGTTAATATCCTCACAACTGCCTAATCGCTTCCCAAAATCCGAGGCGGGTCTGGACCATCCAATACCTTTGAACACGAGAAAAGCTGCCACAGCAGAGCCAGTGAAGTCCAGGCCATCTTGTGAAGCGGGGGCCTCTGTTTCACGTCTCTGGCTGACGTGACATCACATCCAGCAAACTCCTTCCTGAGAGAGAGCAGAGGCCACACAGGGGGAAACTTTTGGAGGCCCTTTTATTAACTTTAAATTTGGCGAATGCATTTCGACTTTTCACTTAGCCTTCGTTAGCGCCCAAGTGTTCAGGAGGTTTTCTGCAAGCTGATAGTAAGTCCTGTCTCCTTTTTTTGTTGATTAGAGTCCCCTCCGCCCCTTGATTGTCCGATCACCTGTTTCAGTTCAAGATGCTGAAGTAAACTCCAACACCCAGAATCCATTGTTGTGGATCCAGGTAAGTGATGCGAGGGGATGAGGTTAACACCATGTGGTTGTGCGGGGTTGCAGGTATATATAGGTGTATCTATATATATATCGTACTGGCAGTTGCCAGTAGGTAGTTATAGTTAGGACCTAGTTTCCATAAAAAAAGCGTTTTTGATCTGCTAATAACTTTGGCGCCGCTTGACGTATCTCTGTGAAATTTTCAAAACAAATGGGGCTGTCACGTCAGCTGCTTTCTCGAAAATTTCGGTTTGATCTAACAAGCAGGGGGTTCTCAAAACGCTTTTCCTCCATGGTAATGTCCATAGGAAACTGTTGATGCAGATACAACCTGAATTGCTGAATGGAATTACACCAACTTTGGTAAAAAGGTAGCTCTTGGTCCAGAGAGCAGTCTTTTTTGTTAAATTGTAGAAGTTCCTTCAGGAGTTCCAGAGAAATGTGAAGATTTTTCAGATATACATCTGTGGCCGCGGTAGATCCGCAAACCCTCCTGATCTCGTGCCTGGGATCTGATTGGCTGGCAACACTTCAAACCAGGAAGTGTTGGCAGCCATCTTGTGACTCTGTTGAACCGAGTCACAAGAAAAAACATTAAAAACAAAAAAGGGACGGGGTTGAACCACCCTGAGCCCTAGGCCTGTTCAGGGGGTCCAACAGGGACCCCAGTGCCCCCCCCCAAAACATTTTAGTTTTTTTATTTCTGGCAAGATTTGTGGTGGATGCAGCGGCCCCTCTCCATGAGCCTTACCTGGCCCTGGGGACAGCCACCCCCAAGGACTGGATCCATCAATGTTCCAGGGTGCCTACCCCGAGACATTGCAGTATGCTATGGCTTGGCGGCAGATGCCATGGCAAACAGTGCTCTGCTTTGAGCAAGCAGGAGCATTTTGCTCTTGCTTGCTCAAAGCGGAGCACTTTGCTTCTACACACAGGGTGATGCATGTCAACAGCTCCCTGTGTGTAAAAGCAATGCCTGATCCCGCAGGAGGCAGGGACTGCAGGGGCCTTCAGGCTCTCCCGGCAGTCCACCACAAGGTGGCCTGGTCCCGGGGGAGGGGGTCCCTGGGGCTGAAAATGGCCCATGAAAGAGGGGGGTGGCCTTGACCCCTCCCTTTAATGAAAATATATATATATATTTTAAAGGCAAATGCCTTGCCCTGAGAGATAGGGTCTGTGGGGCTGAAATCAGCCAGGGGAGAGGGGCCGCGTGGCCCCATCCCCTTTTTTAAAAAATATGTAAAGGCCTGGCCTTGGGAGGGGGACCGCGTGGCCCCCCTCCCTTTTAAAATGTGTATTTTTTTTATAATAAGGGCAAGTTTCGGGGCATAGGGCAAATGGCCTGGGAGGGGGGTTGCTCAGCCCCCCTTAACTGTCCCACTGTATGAATTGTAAAATAATAAAAAAAATAAAGGCCAGGTCGGGGGGATGGGGTCCCGGGTCCCAAAATCGGACCTGGAGGGTGGTCTTGTGCGACCCCTACTGTTTTTTTTAAATATTTTGTTTTTCAAAGGGTCAGGCCCCGGGGGATGGGGTTCCTGGGGCGCAACATGGTCCATGAAAGGGGGGCCATGCAGCCCCCTTCCTAAAATTTCAGTGATGTTATCAGTGATGTCACTGACTGTGTCATGAGTGATGAAATATGTGAGGTCATAAGCAGTGCATTGCGGGGGCGCGAGTTATAGTTAGTTCAGCCAACTATAACTGCTGAATTTCTCTGGTTTTGAACGAGTGAAACCTAAATATAATGTCTCTTTTCATCTATTAATCTCACTTTCGAATATATTATCCTCATTGATCACACCGGATCATCAGGTCACCTTTAACAGGTTATTATATATTATTATATATTATATGTTATTAATTGACAGAATACATCCGTTATGTAGGACGTTATCCTCATATGAGTCCATAAATTTTTGCTTAGATATTTCCCTGAAGAAGTGCACATCGTGCACGAAATGCATTGGGAACGCCTTTGGAAATGAAAGTTGAAATGTTTAACAATTATCATTGAATACAAGATAAGAATTTCAAAGAAGTTAATGAGTACAATTCACTTCTGAATAAAGTACTACATCTAAGAAGAACACCCATTGGATTATTTATTGAAGAATTAAACGCTATTTAGCGCCTTTAGTGCTGTGCCTAGAGGTATGTAACTGTTACCACGCATCTTTTACCACGCATACCATTACCACGCATACTTTTACAGCGCAGGATCGTTTACAACGCATACCTTTACAACGCATTACACTACAACGCGGATACTATTACAACGCATACCATTACAACGTAAGTATAAGTATAGGTAAGTTTATTTTTTTTAAAACATTTATTAGGGGTATTGGGTTTTGGGGTACAGGGGTATTTTTAAGTTTCAGGGTTGGGATTGGGTTTTGGGGTACAGGGGTATTTTTAGGTTTCAGGGTTGGGATTGGGTTTTGGGGTACAGGGGTATTTTTAGGTTTCAGGGTTGGGATTGGGTTTTGGGGTACAGGGGTATTTTTAGGTTTCAGGGTTGGGATTGGGTTTTGGGGTACAGGGGTATTTTTAGGTTTCAGGGTTGGGATTGGGTTTTGGGGTACAGGGGTATTTTTAGGTTTCAGGGCTGGGTTTGGGTTTTGGGGTACATGGGTATTTTTAGGTTTCAGGGTTGGAATTGGGTTTTGGGGTACAGGGGTATTTTTAGGTTTCAGGGCTGAGTTTGGGTTTTGGGGTACAGGGGTATTTTTAGGTTTCAGGTTTGGGTTTTGGGGTACAGGGGTATTTTTAGGTTTCAGGGCTGGGTTTGGGTTTTGGGGTACAGGGGTTTTTTTAGGGTTCAGGGCTGGGTTTGGGTTTTGGGGTACAGGGGTATTTTTAGGTTTCAGGGTTGGGATTGGGGTTTGGGGTACAGGGGTATTTTTAGGTTTCAGGGTTGGGATTGGGTTTTGGGGTACAGGGGTATTTTTAGGTTTATGGGTTGGGATTGGGTTTTGGGGTACAGGGGTATTTTTAACATTTATATTTACAAATTTTAATATTTAAAATTAATTTTATTAATTAAATTATTTAATAATAAAATATTTAATAATTAATTAAAATATTTAAATAATTATTATTTACATTATATATTAATATTATATACTTACCTATACTTATTTTGTAATGGTATGCGTTGTAATAGTATCTGCGTTGTAGTGTAATGCGTTGTAAAGGTATTCATTGTAAAATGACCTGCCTTGTAAAAAATGCGTGGTAATGGTATGCGTGCTAAAAGTATGCGTGCTAACATCATATATCCGTGCCTAGAGGGTCATCCTCTAATCATAAGAGGATGCCAATATCGGTCATAAGCAGTGCATTGCGGGGGCGCGAGTTATAGTTAGTTCAGCTAACTATAACTGCTGAATTTCTCTGGTTTTGTATGAGTGAAACCTAAATATAATGTCTCTTTTAGTATTAAATCTTTTTATTAGACAAAGTTCTCTCAGGTAATGCAGAAAGCATACAGTACACAAGATATATACAATAGATGATGAATATACTAAAGAAACAGCCGTAGTAGGTATATCATAAAGCATAAAAGGCAAAATGAGTCTCTATGCTGTACCAAAAGGCAGCTGAAGAAGATGCTGGAGTACAAACGCCAGGAGAAGGAACAAACCCCCCAAACTGCCCCAACCCCAACCTGGGATCCACTCCCTTCCCAATTCGCCCACCCGCCGCCCTCGTTCCAAGTCCAGTTCCTCATTTCTCACACACACCCTGTTACACAATCGGGGTTCCATCATCCTGTTGGGATAGCCGAAGCAGCCTTAGGTTGCGGGGACAAGTCACCTCCCTGAATTCCGTGGCTAACAGTGACAGAAAGGGCTGCCATAATTCTGCATATTTGTCTCCCTCTCCCGCTGCCACCAAGGACAATTTTTCCATACCCAGGACTGACCAGAGCCTGCCTAGCCAACTCTGCAAGGTGGGTATTTGTGTCGTGCGCCACAGGGCCAGAATAGTCTGCACAGCGGAGCCCAATGCTATTGCAATCAGCCGCCGTCTCCTCGCCTTAAGGGGAAACGTAATGGCGTTTGGGAGACCCAAGAGGACATAGGTCGGGAATCTCGGGATCTCTGTGTCAAAATGTGCATCAATTTCATCCTAAACTACCTTCCAGAAACCCTGAAGATGCGTGCAGTCCCACAAAAGGTGTGTTAGCGTGCCCTTTTCTACGCAGCCCCTCCAGCAGGTCGCAACGCGGGAGGGATCCATCTCATGCAGTCTCTCAGGTGTGTAGTACCAATACGACACCAACTTAGTAAGGGTGGATGTCAGGCCCATGTGGTAGGCAGAGTGTCGTACTCGGTAGCAAATGTCCTCCCATTCCTTATTGCTCAGGTCTCTTCCCAGCTCCCTCTCCCAGCGTTCCCTGCCCGCGTTATGAATCCGCGAGTACCTCTCCAGGAGCAACCGGTAAAGGTCTGATATAAGACGCTTATCCGATTTACGGGAAAGCAGCCAGTACTCGTATTGAGTAAGCTTCCGGTCCGCATGTTCCCGCACTCGTGGATCGCGCGCCCAGTGACTTATCTGTAAATAACGGATGTGCTCTGATTCCGGGAGGCCGTACTCCTGTCGTAAGTGCTCGAAGGGGGCCACCCCTCCGTTCAAGTAAACATGAGCAAGCACTCGGCACCCCGCCGGGCGCCAACAAGTGAACGCTCGTACATCACAGCCTGGCCCAAAGTCCGGATTTTCCAACAGCCGCAACAGCGGCGACAGGAATGTCGTCAGGCCATGTCGCGTATTGGTCTGGTCCCACACTTCCAGAGGGACTCTGGTAATAAAAGAGGCGTAAAGATTAGGTGGTCTGTGTTGTCTACGGAGGAAGGGGATCTCCTGCAGGGGCCGTCCGGCTTTCGCCTGATCTTGAAAAAGCCAGTGCCGTTCCGACTCCCACTTACTCCACTCCACCAGGGTGCGGAGCTGCGTCGCTTGAAAATATAGTGCCAGATCGGGTAACCCCAGACCCCCCTTCTCCGTAGGGAGCATTGCTAACCTCAGTTTCATTCTTGGACGTTTCCCATTCCAGATGAATTGCGCGAGATCAGATTGGGTTTGGCGAATCCAACCCTCCGGAGGTCGCAGTGGAATGGTCAGAAAGACATACAGAATCTGCGGCAAAATGGTGATCTTCACCGCCGCCACCCGACCCAACCAGGATATAGGCAGGTGTCGCCAGCGTCCCAGCTCTGCACGGATTGTACGGCGGAGGGTGGCTTAATTGATACGCACTGTGTCCCGTAAAGTGTTCGCCAGTTGGATCCCCAGATAGGGGACCGCCTCCAAGGACCAATGGAAAGGGAAGCGCTCCTCCAGCCAGACCCGAGTCTGGGGCTCTAGTAAGAGATCCAAGGCCAGTGATTTTGCCACATTTACCTTGAATCCCGAGGCCCTTGCAAATGCGTCCATAATCTCTACACTGGCCGGCAGTGAGTCCCTCGGGGTGACCAAGGATAGGAGGATATCATCAGCATATAAGCTGATTGTGTGTGTGTACGCTCTGATCTTTATTCCCTGAACCCTGGTGTCCGTCCTTAGCGCTTGTGCCAGAGGTTCCATATACAGCGCAAATAGTAGGGGGGAGAGCGGGCACCCCTGTCTGGTCCCACGTTCAATATGGAACCGGGCCGACGAAGTACCATTGACACGAACGGTCGCAGTAGGGAAAGTGTAGCAATTCAGCACCCACGTGCGAAATTTGGACCCCAACCCGGCTCTCACCAAGACCTGTTCCAGAATCGACTGTAAGTCAAAAAATGAGATTCCCTTTGGGCGAATGAACATAGAACAACTAGTTCTTATGGACCAAACAAATAAAGAAACATCAATTCATGACACATGGACAAACAGGAAGCAATGTGAACAGAATTAAAAACAAGTGAAAACACTCTGGTAAAAATAAATCTAAACAATTTATTCATATACACTATATTTGTTAAAAAATGGGAAACAAACAGGACGGAAATAATATACAACAAATCAATGAGACATTCCAATAAAAAAGGAGGTACAGTTTGAGGACTAAATTCACACAATGATACAGAATTTTCCTCTATTTCTTGACCAAGTATTACTCCTTAAGCATCGACGCGTTTCGGTGGTGAAAGAGAAATTAGACCACGTTCATCAGGACAGTTGAGATAGCAGTTTCCCAATAATTCTAAAATTTAAAACAGAACCATTCTTAGTTACAGATAATACTCATAGCAACATAGTATAGTTCTTCTTAAAAAATATAGTGTAAGAATTTGACATTTTGGGCTGAAATCGCAAGGCGCAAGTGAATGGAGCTGGTGATATGCCGATCCACGGCTTTAAAGTGAGGTTACACCAGCTTAAGCAGCTACCATGCCGATATACGGCAAGAGTGGTTACAGTAGTAATATACTGCAGTGGAATTGCATGATTTTATGCTTTCTAAGATGGCCGCACCATTCGCATAGACGCACATGCGATTTCGATACCGGTTTTGTAATGCTGAGAGGCGTGTTGCAATGATGTATTTAAGTAACCGCTTGATGCGTTCTGAGTAAACACTGATGAAGGACTCGCGTCCGAAACGCGTCTGTCTACGGCTAATGGCGAAATAAAGAAATACTTGCCTGTACCCCGGGAGTGCTGAACTTTGTTTCACAGTGAAAGAAATGGAGTATGAGGCAAAAAATGTAAACGCGTGTACCGTCGCGTCTGAAGCACCCGCTCGTGAGTGACCCTTGATTCATGGTACAACAGGAGCGCTGATATATATATATATATATATATATATATATATGTGTGTGTGTGCGTGTATATATATATGCATATATATATCTATACTACTATTATAAAGGAAGAACTTTGAGGCTTTGAGTCGGGTAAACTCGGGAACCACAGCGCCAATCCACACACCCGATACATTGTTGTAATCCTCAGGGTGTGCAGATGGACATAGGCTATATAAATTAAAAATAAATACGTTATTTAAAAAATATAAGTTAAAAAAAAAAGTAGTCCCTTCAAAGTAGCACCGGCCGCGACGTGCGTGCTTACATCAGGAGCGGCATACACGAGCGCGAGGAGCGGTGGAGATCAGCGCGGGGAGGAGCGGTGGAGATCAGCGCGGGGAGGAGCAGTGACGAGGAGCGGCGGAGATCAGCACGGGGAGGAGCAGTGACGAGCGGAGGAGCAGCGGACATGAGCGGGGGACCGGCGGTGAGGATCGGCGGGCAGGCAGTGAGAAGCGGCAGCGGGGAGGAGCGGTGAGCGGCGGATGAGGTAGGGCGCCAAGTAAGCAGTGAGCAAAGCAAACGTGAGGGAGGAGCGGCGGCGGGGAGGAGCGGCGGCGGAGAGGAGCGGTGAGCGAGCCACAGGTACCAAACGGAAAAAGAAACGTGTGCCGGTTACAAAAGCGTACAAAGTGGAGCGGTCAGCTGAAAGCTAAAATGACAATCAGGAGAAGGTAGCAAACGGGGCATTACAGGAGGAAAAAGGGACGTGGGCAGTGACGTGGGCAGGTACCAAACGCGGCATTACAGGAGGAAAAAGAAACGTGTGCAGGTTACAAAAGCGTACAAAGTGGAGCGGTCAGCTTAAAGCTAAAATGACAATCTGGAGAAGGTACCAAACGGGGCAATACAGGAGGAAAAAGTGACGTGGGCAGGTTACAAAAGCGTACAAAGTAAACATAGATGCATAATACTGCATAACGTCAGGGCGGGCGGGGGCCCTGAGCCATGATTGCTCCCGAACATACATTACTTACTTGACATATCTAGCTTGTTGAATCCTGATTTTTGGCTCTTTGTTGCTGATATCTTCCTCATTCGATAAGTGGCTATTGATAGGTGCTATTCTCCTGGATTCTGTGTTTTTCCGTCACTGTTTCCTATAAGATAAAAAATTAGAGGAAACATTCACCAACAGCAATCTATTCCTCCAAACTAGGGTAAGGCACATGTTTCAATTTTTAATCAAGAAGTACTTAACGTCCATTTTGTGGTTCGTGTAGGATTTTGTTTGGTGTTCTTGGCTTTAGAGTGTGTCACTTGCACATTGAAAGCTACAAGACAACACAGAAAAGAAGTGACTTTACTGTGGTGATGAGACTGGTGACTATGAACTACTATAAGAGATATTTGTATATGGAAACTTATTTTCTAACCCTTTTGCTCCGTCTTTTGAATAACTCTAAGGATTAATGTTTATTTTATCAATTTTGGTCAGTCTTTCCTCCCTTTTTTAGGAATTACGTAATTCCTGTTGAGTAAGGATGCTATCAAGGTAGTATAATGTTGGAAAGGGACTGGTTTGCAGAAAATATTCATATATTACTGTATTACTGTGTTTAATTTTGTTTTTTTAGAGCCATTGACATTGAGTATTCCAGACATGCTGCTTTCGGAGTGTTCAGTGTTCTCTGCAGGGAAAGGGTTACATTTTGGGTAGGAGTTTATGGTTGTGTGAGAACTATTAACCCTCAATAATTAAGATTCTAGGGAAAGATACAGTGTTAACTGTGTATTCTCTAGATTATTGTTGTAAGAATGTTGTGTACACATTCTGGTTTTTGTTGAAATTCCGCACAGAGCAAGTTTGTCCATCCGTGTCTTTCCTTTTCTCCAATTCCTCTTTCTCCTGAAGGCTGTTGTGACTTGGGAAGTGTTAAATTTCTCCAAGTTATAGCAAGACTTAAGAGACATTAGATATTGACTTCTGGATACTCATCTCACTCCTACAAGATCTAACGCTACCACTCAAAATAGTAGCTGCGTTCAGTCATGACAGAATTGCAGGCCAAAGAATATTACTCTTGTCTGACCGAGATGGAGTCCCAGAACCCATACTTGTCTGATGTCATGGCAGTATTAGTAGCATTACAAAATGAGACTAGGGACTTGAGACAGGCAGTACAACAATCTCAAAGTGAAACAAAGAAATTGACTCAGCGATTAGATGAATTGCAAGGAGGCATAAGAGATCCTCGTGTGCATTCTAAAATACTGCCCTCAGAAAAAGTGCCTAAGAATTCGTTGTTATAGCCTCCTACCTTTGTTTATTCTGAGTCAGAAGGGTCAGATGTAAATAAGGGAGCATCTGGTGGGGACGTATTAGCGAGCCTGCTAGTCAAAGTAAATAACCCCTCAGAGTGTTCCTTTGGCCCCACATGAACAATTTTATGGAGAACCATTAAAATGTGCTACTTTCTCAATCAGTGTCAATTGTACTTCATGTGCAAATACAATTGCTTTCCCAATGATCAATCAAAGGTGGCGTGTGTGCTTTGGTATTTGGGGGGAACCGCAGATACATGGTCCACCCCCCTCTTGGAGAGAAAATATCCTATGTTGTATAATTATAATGAGCTTAAATCAGAAATGCAAAAGTTATTTGACAGACACACTTTAATGTAGTTGATCGACACAGAATGATTATGTTATGTTATGTTATGTAGTTTTTATTAGGCGCGCAAATGCTCCAGCTAAGGAGCGTCTTGGCGCCAGACAAGGCAGTTACACAACACAACTAAATAAAACAGCACAAAACACACTAACTAAGGGAATAAAAATGTTTTTAAGGCGCGACGGAAAGAGAGCACATCGCTCATGGCGCGAATTGCAGGGGGTAAGGAATTCCACAGAGCAGCGGCCCGCACTCGAAATGAGCGACCACCGGCCCTGCTTCGCTTAAAGCGCGGTACTACGGCCAATTCGAGATCTGACGATCTTAAGGGTCGTGCCGGAATATAATTAGCCAAGAGGGTCGTGAGGATCGTTGCCGGGGACCCCTTCAAGATCTTATGGGCGACGCAGAGGACCTTAAACTGAATCCGCTGCGCCACCGGGAGCCAGTGCAGTGCTCGAATGGTGCTGGAGGTGGGACAGAATCTTGGAAGACCCACCACCGCTCTCGCAGCTGCATTCTGGATCCGCTGCAGGCGCCCTATCTCAGCTACATTCAGCCCGGCCAACAAAGAACTAGCATAATCCAATCTAGAGATGACGGTCGCTTGGATCATGAGTTGCCGGGTGGGGGCGTCGAAGAACTTTAGCACAGGACGGAGCCCACGCAAGATGCCGAAGCAGCAGGCAGCCGTGCGTTTGGTGTGGCATGCAAACGTAAGGGAAGGGTCCAACCAGACTCCGAGGTTTTTAAGCTCGGCGACTGGGATGGGAGCGGGACCCAACTCCTCCGGCCACCATCTCTCTCCCCACAGTTCCGGTCGCCTACCGAATACCATCACCTCGGTCTTACTAGCGTTTAGCTGGAGACAATTAAGCGTCATCCACCTAGCGACCGCCCTCAGTCCTTGTTGAAACCTAGGAGCGTCAACCTCCGCATCCCCGCTGATCGTGACCGCTAGCTGGGTGTCATCGGCATATGACACCATGGTCATACCCCATAGTTTGACAACCTCAGCTAGCGGCCTTACGTACAGATTGAACAGCGTAGGACTCAGCGAGGAGCCTTGGGGGACGCCCAGGTTCAACGGGTGGAATTTTGACTGAAAGGGTGGGACGGTCACGCTAAAGGCCCGGTTTGATAAGAATGACCGGAACCAGTCGAGCGCAATGCCGGAAACACCAGCATCCTCTAGACGCTGCAGAAGGATAGGGTGCGAGACGGTGTCAAAGGCAGCGCTTAGATCTAATAGCACCAGCGCTGCCGTTTGTCCCGCGTCAAGCACGGAGCGGAGGTGCTCTACCATGTAAAGCAGAGCCGTCTCCGTGCTGTGACCTGCCCTAAACCCATTCTGCGTAGCGTCGAGTATGTCAGCTCGACGAAGATGTTCCGAGAGAGCGGCATTTACGTGTGCCTCCATCACCTTAGCCGGCCACGGCAAGAGTGAAATAGGCCGATAGCTCTCCGGCTTGCTTCCATCCAGGCTAGGTTTCTTCAGGATCGGACGAACCATGGCTCGCTTCCACTTAAGTGGAACGACGCCAGATGTCAAAGACGCATTGACCAAGGAACAAAGCGGAGAGATGTCATGTGCCGCCAGGTCCTTGAACACTTCGGGGCAAAGTGGATCCTCAGGGGACCCAGATTTCACTTTGCGAGCCAAAGTGCCTAGGCTATCTGGGTTTAACAAAGGTAGGGAACACAACCCCTCAGATGGTGGAGGCTTGGATGATGTCATCACCGCGGGAACGACCACGGGAAAGCCTCGGTAGATAGCGTTCACCTTTTCCAGAAAAAACTCTGCCAACTTTTCACAGTGCTCCAGAGAGCTCTGATGTGATGTTATAACCTTTTTGGCGGTGAGGTCTTTCAATACCTTAAAGATAGCCTTTGCTGGGTTCGAACTATTCCTGAATTGTGTCGCATAAAAAGCGGCACGGGTTCTACACACCGCCCGATGGTACACCTTCACTGTAGCCTGATATAATACTTTCTTAGAGCTGGAGTAGGCTTTGCGCCAGGCCCGCTCTGCGCGCCTGCAAGACACCTTCAGGGCTCGCAGAGAGTCGTCGTACCAAGGGCTGGCCTTGCCAGGACCAGTTCTACGGGTCACCAAGGGGATGAGGGTGTCCAGGGCCCTGGAGACCCAATCGGTGAACCTGTCGTACATCTGATCCGGAGGACCTGAGACGTCAAGCGGGTCAGCTGATAAGAGATGGAAAAACTCATCTAGCTTAAGTTTGTTCCAGCGTCTTCTTGGAACAGAACACACCATTGGCTTAGACGGACTAGCCACGATGGGGCAGTGGAACTGTATCAAATAATGATCAGTCCACGCCAAAGGTGTGTAGCTGGTGACACAGACTTCCGTCAGATTGGTAAAAAACGGGTCAAGGGTGTGACCCCCTGAGTGTGTGGGCTGCGTCACCAACTGAGTAAGCTGTAACGCCTCAAGGTCGGCCAGGAAACTAGCGACTGAGGGGCTGCTGTCGTTGTTAAAGTGCAGATTTAGATCTCCAATGATGGTAAAATTGGAGCACCCCGTAACCAAGTTACTAACAGCCTCGGGTAGCGCTGCTCTAAAGGTTACTTCACTCCCCGGGGGCCGATAAATTACCAGTCCCGACAGGGTGAAGTTAGATGAAATAGCAACCTTAAACAGAGCGCTTTCGCACCCCGAGATCTTTTGCCCATGCCATGTGGTAGGGTAACAGGACTTGACGGCAAGAGCAATACCCCCGCCTCTTGAGGTCCTGTTCAAGGTGAATACCGAGTATTCCGGCGGGAAGGCCAGGTTGACAATGGCCGTGTCAGCATCCTGCAGCCAGGTCTCTGTAACACAAAATAGGTCAGGCAACTCCCTGCCTAGCAGATCATTGATGTCGAGATGGTGCTTGACAAGCGACCTAGCATTAAGATTCCAAATGCTAATACCTGGCATCGGGCATAGAGGCACGCGAGATGTTTCCCTGCAGCTCCTGCTTACAGGGGCAGACAGCGCAAAGCATCCGCAGCCACACGATAAGGGGCCGCTTAAGGGATCCACCCTGGGTGTAAGGCAGGGTGGTCGCGACCTTTCAAGGGCAACCAGACTATCTCTGGTATAGCACCGCATGATGTAGAGTAGACCGACCAGGAGGGGGGCCAGAGTCCAGCCACGTCCAGCGCGTCCTGTCGCGGACGGGCGCAGACGGGCAGGACTCTGGCACGACTCCGGCATGCGACGGCGTCCCAGCTGCGCGTTCCCGCTGCGCGGGAGAGAGCGACTTTAAGTAGGCGCCGGAAATGGAGGGAGGAGCGCGTGGACGCTCCAAGATGGCGCCCGCCGAAAAAAAGCCTGGTCCCAAACAAAGATGGCGCTGGTCGCCGATCAGGAAACAGCCCACCCACAGAACCCGGACCCACCGAAAACGGTGGTGGAGATTCCAAAATTAAATGCAAGTAAGAGGGGGGGGAGAGCCCAAGCAGCGCGCAGTTAAAAATGCTACCAAAACAAAACTAAGCAAAAACGAAGCAAAGACGCGCTAAGTGCGTCAGTAAATAACAATTAAAATTTTCAAGCGCTCACAGACCGCAGCGCGGTGATGTGCCACCTTGTCAGATTAAACTTGAAACAAGGTAATAAATACCTATTCACTTACTTAACCACTTTAAATAGGTTGATTGCAGAGTCAGGGTGGCCTAAGGAGAAAAGGGCATCTCTGTTTTAAGACTTATTAGCTTAGGTGGTGGATCCACCTGAGGATTGCTACTGTTTTCACTAAGCTTGATCTTAGTTTGGCTTATCACTTGGTATGGGTCAGAGAAGGGGATGATTGTAAGACAACTTTCTGTACAAATTTTGGTTTATTTGAATATTTGGTAATGCCATTCAGCCTCTGTAAGGCTCCTGCAGCTTTTCAATTCTTTATTAACAAGGTATTTTGTGATTACATTAATGTCTGTGCAGTGGTTTATATTGATGACTTTGTGATTTTGTTTAAAAAAAAACAATGGAAGAACTTGTAAGTCATGTTAAAAGTATCTTGATGAAATTAAGTGAACATTGGTTGTTTGCAAAGGTTAAAAAGTGTATTTTCCCTGTGGAGGGTGTTGAGTTTCTTGGGTTCATTATGTCAGCAAAAGGAATACAAATAGATTCCAGGAAGGTAGAGGCTATGCAGGAATGGAACTCACTTCAATCAGTTAAAGAAGTCCAAAGTTCTTTAGGCTTTGCTAGCTTCTATAGAAGGTTTGTCAACCAGTTCTCTGCCTTTGTCTCTACAATGACCACGCTGCTGAAAAAAGGTGGTTTGTTTTCATTGGACAGAAGAGGCAGAAAAGCCTTTCAGACCCTGAAAAACAGTTAGTAACTGCCCTAATCCTTGGGCAACTAGATCCCTCTCGACCCTTCATTGTTGAGGCAGACAGCTGTGGGTGTAGTATTATCCCAGAGACATCTTGTTACGGGTCAGATGCATCCAGTAGCTTATTATTCTTGAAAATTAAGTCCAGCGGAATCTAATTATACTGTAGCTGAGAGGGAATTATTGGAAATTAAGTATGCCTTTGCAGAGTAGAGACTCTATATTTGTTGGGTGTACAACATACTGGTACAATCCTTACTAATCATAATAATCTACAATTCCTTATATCTCTTCGTTCCATCATTTCATACCTCTTTTACTTTTCAGATCTCTCAAACAAGCCTTTCTAAAACCTTATCTCTAACTCTTCCCCCTCCACCCCCCAAACCCCTTCCTACAGCTATGAACTCTAAAAAAATAAATGTAATTCTATACCCTTCCTTCTTTTATCCCTCCTTCCCTCTTCTATCCCTTCACTATTCCTTTTCAATCCAAATAACAGACTAATATGTCCACCGTTCAAATGAATTTTCATATTTCCCTATACTAACTCCCCTCCACCTCTCCTTTACTCATCCTAAACCCCATCCTACGGCTATAAACTCAAAAAAACATTCTAAACCCTTACCGCTTTTAGCCCTCCACTACTCCTATTCAATCCAAATAACAGACTAACATGTCCACCACTCAAATTAATTGCATATTTCCCTATACTAATTCCCACCAATCTTGTTTAGGTTCTGGAGTAACGTGCTACTCAGCGAAACCCTCTTCAACACCATCAGGGGTAGCAAGCGTTATATAAATGCATTCCTTCTCCATCTTTTATCACTCCACTATCCTTCTCATTCCAAAATAACAAACTAACATATCCTCCGCTCAAATTACTTCACATTTCACTATACTCATTCAGCACTAATCCTTTATGGGTTCCAGAGTAGCCTGCTACTCACCAAAAATGCGCCTCAACACCTCATCAAGGGTAGCAAGTTCTATATAAATGCAAACCTTTTCCCTCTTCTATCCCCCCTCTATCCTTCACAATCAAAATAACTGACTAACATATCCACCACTCAAATTACTTTCATATTTCACTATACTAATTCACTATTGACATTGGGGACAATTTGGAATATGAGGTGAGAGCAATTTTGAATTCTAAGAGAGTAAGGGGACAAAAGTACTACCTTATTGATTGCAAGGGTTATGGATCTGAAAGTAGATCATGGTCAAGTACATGCTCCTAAGTTGGTGAAGAGGTTTCATTTGCATTACCATTATAGACCCAAGCAGGTGGGAGGACGTTTCTCCAAGTTATAACAGGGCTTAGGAGACATGGGAAGTTTCTTGATACTCATCTCGCTTCTACAAGATCTAACAGTGCCACCCGAAATATTGGTTTTGTTCAGTCATGACAAGTAACACTTAAAAAAACCCAGAGAAGTACCACTATGAACAGTAAAACTTAGGAACGCAGAGAGACACAGAGAAATTTCTAACAAAAAACACCAACACTTAAGACCATACAGTGGTATAGGAACAGACACAGTAACAAATACAGCACCCAAGGAAACACACATTCAAATACAAATTCAAACTTAAGAGAGAAGGGGATACACTGGTAGCTAAGAATCAACCCACACACTAGCAGACACATACTAATAGGCACACCAACAGATAAGCACACACAGACAAACACAAACAGGTACAATGGTACATAAGAGCAGAAGAGGAAATACTAACAGACAACCAAGGACAGAAGAAGACACTGAAAATGCTAACACATATCCCAACCCCTGCAAATACATAGATAAATAAAAACAGTCACCATATCATAAGAGCACAGAGAAATATTAGCAGACACGCTGACACATAGGAAAGGGAGAAATACATCAATACACAACAATTCACAGAGGCATACTAACAGACAGAAAGGAAAATACTAACAGACACACCAAACACCCAAAACACACAAATAAATACCATAGAGACACCAACACAAATGAAAAGAAGGAGAAATACTAACAGATAATGGATTGAAAAATATTAATAGAGACAACAACATAAGAAGAGAATGAGTAATACCTACAGATACACTAACGAAGGTGAATAAAAAGTGAAATACTAACCAACACACCTATGCCTAGGGACACAGAGAAATACTAACAGACTGTGGGAGGGCAGGCTTGATAAACAGGCGAGGAGGCTGAAGAATAGGTTTAAAGGAAGGTTTATTAAGGATTGGTAAAGAAGTTGAAGGTTGTTGAGTTATAGGCTTTTGAGATTTTATAGCGTCATCCGAGTCCGACGAGGATGTTGAAGTCCGATCTTCGTTGTGTCCGTGATCGTGGTGTGTTCCCCGGAGGCTCATAGGAAATAAAGAAATGAAAAGGAGCCGTTAGAATAAAGGAGTGTTATGTCAAAAAGTCATAACGTTATAATCTCACAACCTAAGCGTTTTGGAGAACAGTCCTGCATACAGTAAAGACTGAAAGAAAGGACAAGAAGGGGTGTTTTTACCACACCCAAAATGGTAGTATACTATTATCTACTACTAAGGTTCGATTATCAGGATGAGCTTACAGTAACATAGGATTTATTCCAAGGCAGCGTTATATTCACAAAGAACTCGGAGTTATCACTTTGTTGGACGCTACCCCCACCCGTTCGTTACCACCCTCTCCCGTCTATTCCCAGTTTACAATCACTAACCTGGCTCCGCCGTAACTCTCCTGAGTCACGGCCGCTCTCCAGCCACCTCCTGACACCACCAATCTTCGGACCACGTTTCGTCTTCGTCCTCGTTGGTTCCTGATGTCCAAGTCTTCCTCCGGTCGAGTTCTGCGTCTTTTTCCTGCTTTACATCGGGTCCCGCGTTTTCCTGCTTGTTTTCGGGTCCCGCGTCTTCCCGCTTGAAACCGGGTCCCGCGTCTTCCTGCTTGAATTCGGGTCCCGCGTCTTACTGCTTGAAACCGGGTCCCGCGTCTTCCTGCTTGAATTCGGGTCCTGCGTCTTCCTTCCACGCTGTCCTGGTTCCACCTACTTCCTCCCCGTAACGGTTATTCCACTCCCCTCTTATTGGCCCTGAGGAACTGCTTCCGGTCTTCGAGGGAGGAACCTCCAGGTTGTATCCCCGTTCGTAGCCCTGCGAAGATAGACGAGAGGAGCCTGGATATCGTAGTCGAAGGGTTCTGGTAGGCAAACTCTCACATCCCCTTTCCCTTGCTGTCTTTCTTCTAAGGGGAAGCCTTTCTTGTGGGTATCTGGACAAATAGTCCGCATTTCCTTGTTCTTGACCTTTCCTATGTCGAGTCTGAAATCTGTATGGTTGCAAAGAGAGGAACCACCTCAGCACTCTCTCGTTGTGTCCTTTGTTTCGTGCTAACCATTCTAAGGGTGCGTGGTCTGTGAACAAAGTAAATTCTCTTCCCTATAAATAATACCGTAATGTCTCGATAGCCCATTTGATGGCAAGGGCTTCTTTTTCGATCGTGGCATAGTTTTTTTCTCGAGGAAAAAGCTTGCGGCTAATATATAAAATAGGCTTCTCTCCTTGTGGTGTTTCTTGTGATAGCACAGCCCCTAGACCTTGATCCGAAGCGTCCGTTTGTAAAATAAACGGTCGTGAGTAGTCGGGGCTAATCAAAACAGTGTCCGACGTTAAAGATTGCTTTAGGGCTTCGAATGACTGTTGAACAGGCTTGGGGGGACTTTGTAGAACTTGTTCGGTGTTACACTGTTTTTGCAATAGATCAGTCAGTGGAGCTGCCTACTGTGAAAATTGTGGGATGAACCTTCTATAGTATCCCAGTAAACCCAAGAAAGCCCGTAAATCTTTCTTTGTCTTGGGGAAAGGAATATGGGAAATGGCCGACAATTTTGAGGGTTGTGGCCGTATAACCCCTTCTCCCAACAGATAACCCAAATACTTAACGGTTTGAGCTGCCAAGTGACTTTTGGCGGGGTTGATCTTTAGACCTTGTGATCCTAGTGTGTATACCACTGCGGCAAGATGTTCTAAATGCTGTTCCCACGTATCACTATATATGATGATATCATCAATATAGGCTCCAGCAAATCCTTCATAGGGTCTTAGTATTGTATTCATGGCCCGCTGAAACGTGGCAGGAGCCCCATGTAACCCAAAAGGTAACATCCTAAATTGGTACAACCCATCCGGTGTGGAAAAGGCTGTTTTTTCCCTGTCTTCTTTTTTCAACGGTATTTGCCAATATCCTTTGCACAAGTCCAAAGTGCTAATGTATTTGGCTTTTCCTATTCTTTCAACCATTTCATCCACTCGAGGGAGCGGGTAGGTATCGAATTCTGAAATTTTATTCACTTCTCTAAAGTCAATACAAAATCAAATGGAGCCATCAGGCTTTGGCACAAGTACGATGGGAGAATTCCATTCACTGTTGGATGGTTCTATAATTCCCATTTGTAACATCTTTTGTACCTCCTCTCTTATCGTCTGTCTCCTTGCTTCGGGTATCCGATAGGGTCGTAATCTAACCTTTTTCCCCGGGGTTGTTCTTATAGCATGTTCAATTAGATTAGTTACACCTGGAGTATTGGAAAAGACGGATTCATGAGACTGCAATTTCTCCACTAATTCCCCGGATAAAGACCCTGGTAAGTCTGGATCGATACACTGTTTGAAAAGGGGCTCTTGAAGCTCAACAGAATGAACTGCTGCCGGTGCTGGACCCTCCCATTTCTTAAGCAAGTTCACATGGTATATCTGAGAGATTTTTTTGTTACTGTCTACCTCAATGCGATAGGTTACGGGTGTAACTTGTTGTAATATAGGATAGGGACCCTGCCATTGTCCTAGTAACTTCTGATCAGAGGAGGACATCATAAGCAGTACCAGGTCTCCCACCTTGAAAGTTCTGAGTTTGGTTTTCTTGTCATATTGTGTCTTTTGCGCGTTCTGTGCCTCCTCTAAATTGTTACGGACGATTTCTCGCATTTGACTCAAATGCGTTTTTAGATTTGTGACATATTCGGGTAAAGGCTTGTTATTATCATGTTCAGCCTCCCATTGCTCTCGAGCCATATCCAAGAAAGTGCGAGGTTTATGGCCATAGAGCAACTCAAAGGGAGAATACCCAGTACTCTTTTGTTCCTTGCACCGGATGGCAAAAAGAGCCAAAGGCAGGATGTCTTCCCATTTTCTACTTTCTAGGTCTAACAACTTCTTCAGAGTGGTTTTAATAGTAGCATTATATCTTTCTACCAAACCATCTGTCTGTGGATGGTAGGCCGATGTTCGGATCTGATGTATCCCTAATTCTTTGCACACATCTCTCATTAGTTTGGAAACAAAAGGAGTTCCCTGATCCGTTAGGATCTCTTTGGGAAACCCTACTCGGGAAAACACTCCAATCATGGCTTTAGCTACATTAGTTGTGTCAGGACGACGGAGAGGTAAAGCTTCAGGGAATCTCGTGGCATAGTCAACAATCACTAGTACATATCTATAACCACTTCGAGAGGGTAAGAGAGGTCCGATTATATCCATGCCTACTCGACTGAAGGGATCATTGATAATAGGCAATGGAAATAATGGTGCCCGAGGAGGATGATATCGACTATGTCGTTGACAAATGGGACACTCCCTGCAATATTTCTTTACATGCTGATAAATTCCTGGCCAATAAAAATTGTCCAATATGGTCTTTTCCGTCTTATCTGCCCCAAATTGACCACCCAATAAGTGACTATGGGCTAAATATAGCACTTTTTCTCGAAAAGGTTCTGGTACTAACAACTGCGATCTTTGTTCATGACTCTTTCTATATAACAATCCCTTATTAATAAAAAAATAAGGACCTACATGATTTGGATCTTCTTCATCGAGGGCGTTCTTCCATGCCTCTTGTAGTACCGGATCTTCTCGTTGTGCAGCATGAAAATTACGGTCTGTTTCCCATGGATTTTAAACAGGAATGGACGGCATCACCAAGGGTGGCTTTCCTTTTTCTGCCCTTCTCTGATTTCGACTTTTTCGAGGTTTGGAAGGCGGCCACTCTTTTTCAGCATCTGTGGAGAAAGGAGCTGTAGCCAGCCACTCTCTGGTTTCTTCCGTGCCTGTTTCCTGTAATAACTGGGGTAACTTTTCATAATCGTTGCCAAGAATAGCCTGTTCTGGAAGTCGCTGTATTAAACCCACCGTCAAAGATGTACCCTGGTCTTGGGGATGTTGAATTAAGACCTTGGCAGTCGGATATGGTTTGGTATCGCCGTGTACACACTTGATAGCCACCATACCGTCAATGGGTCCTATGCGATCTCCCAAGTCTTGCGGACGAACCACACTATGTAAGCAGCCTGTATCAGCTAATGCGGTCAGGGGTTGTCTGTTCACTGAAACCTTACATTTGTATGGGGGCAGTTTCTTTAAGGGGGGAGAACAATAATAATTGCGCGCCAACCCAATTTCCATGGGTTCTTCTCTTTGAGGGCAAAACCGGGCTATGTGACCGAACCCTCCACATTGAAAACATTGAGGCCCCGTCTGAGGAGGTCTGTTAAGAGGATTACTGGGTATAGGCAGTGTAGGCGTACCCGGGACAAGAGCAAGAGGTTCAGGTTTCTTGGGTAAAAGGGGTCTGGCCGGTCTGTGAAGTGAATGTCCTACCGGTTTCCCTACGTCCTCTTTTCCTTTTTGAAAGTCCTGGGCTCTACTATATGCACTGGCTATTTCAACCGCCGTTTCTAGAGTGAGGTTTGCCTGTTGCCGCACCCATCGTTGAATGGGAGGATGCAGAGACGTTAAATATTGTTCTAAATATATTTTTGCCATAATCCCATCCTTATTTGTAGTAGTTGGTTTCAACCAACGATCGGCCATGTCCTTCACCCTAAAATAGAGTGCACGTGGAGTTTCTTGTGGACCCTCTTTCATTTGTCGTAACTTGATTCGATATGTTTCATCATCAATTCCTAGTCTTTCCAAAATACATTTTTTTATGTCTGCGTAGGGAACCATTCCCTGAAGGGTTGCAGCTTGGTAAGCGGCCTGTAAGTCACCTGACAGTAGGGGACCCAAATATTGTCCCCATTTTTCCGGGGGCCATGAGGCCGCGTTGGCCATGCGCTCGAAGTTACTAAAGAAAAAGTCTGGGTCCTCTCCTGCAACGTACCGTTGTAGTACTACCGAGGGTAAGGTTGTAGGACCTCTTTGTTGACTGAGTGCCGCGGTTAACTTGTCTACAACGGTTCCCTGTGTTTGTTCCTGGTCGGTGAGTACTTTTTGTAGCTTCCCTCGGTCTTCCTCTACGACCGTTAGGAATCGTTCCATTACTTTTCCCAAATCGTCTTGGTTTTCAGCCATTTTGGCTAGGGCGGCCTCCATTTCGCCTTCAAATCCCACTTCTGACACCACTTGTGGGAGGGCAGGCTTGATAAACAGGCGAGGAGGCTGAAGAATAGGTTTAAAGGAAGGTTTATTAAGGATTGGTAAAGAAGTTGAAGGTTGTTGAGTTATAGGCTTTTGAGATTTTATAGCGTCATCCGAGTCCGACGAGGATGTTGAAGTCCGATCTTTGTTGTGTCCGTGATCGTGGTGTGTTCCCCGGAGGCTCATAGGAAATAAAGAAATGAAAAGGAGCCGTTAGAATAAAGGAGTGTTATGTCAAAAAGTCATAACGTTATAATCTCACAACCTAAGCGTTTTGGAGAACAGTCCTGCATACAGTAAAGACTGAAAGAAAGGACAAGAAGGGGTGTTTTTACCACACCCAAAATGGTAGTATACTATTATCTACTACTAAGGTTCGATTATCAGGATGAGCTTACAGTAACATAGGATTTAATCTAAGGCAGCGTTATATTCACAAAGAACTCGGAGTTATCACTTTGTTGGACGCTACCCCCACCCGTTCGTTACCACCCTCTCCCGTCTATTCCCAGTTTACAATCACTAACCTGGCTCCGCCGTAACTCTCCTGAGTCACGGCCGCTCTCCAGCCACCTCCGGACACCACCAATCTTCGGACCATGTTTCGTCTTCGTCCTCGTTGGTTCCTGATGTCCAAGTCTTCCTCCGGTCGAGTTCTGCGTCTTTTTCCTGCTTTACATCGGGTCCCGCGTTTTCCTGCTTGTTTTCGGGTCCCGCGTCTTCCCGCTTGAAATCTGGTCCCGCGTCTTCCTGCTTGAATTCGGGTCCCGCGTCTTCCTGCTTGAAACCGGGTCCCGCATCTTCCTGCTTGAATTCGGGTCCCGAATCTTCCTTCCACGCTGTCCTGGTTCCACCTACTTCCTCCCCGTAACGGTTATTCCACTCCCCTCTTATTGGCCCTGAGGAACTGCTTCCGGTCTTCGAGGGAGGAACCTCCAGGTTGTATCCCCGTTCGTAGCCCTGCGAAGATAGACGAGAGGAGCCTGGATATCGTAGTTGAAGGGTTCTGGTAGGCAAACTCTCACACAGACACACTAATACATAAAAAGAGAATGGAAAATACTAACAGATAGACTGCATCTAAGATCTCTCAGGGACTGGGCGCTGAGAAGATATTTTAGCCATGTTGACATCCTGCACTCAAAATGGAGAAAACAAACTCCTGTCGTTTAGTTCCTACAAATCTATGTAGGAACTGCACATTTAGACACCATAAACTAAGGGATTGGTGTCCAGACTGATTCCAGACACCTCCAAAGGATATCTTAGCCTGTAAACCAGCTAGCTCACAGTGCCACTATAAGCCCCCCAATCTTACAAAGAGGCAAATAGTTTCTGGCAACTATCGAACATGACAACCCTGACCCCTCAGGGATCGTGGAAACAGTACAGTACTTTTCGCTCAGTCACTCGTGCTCACTTTCTCTCAGAGAAATAACAGTGGGGAATTTTTCAATAAGCATTTATTGAGCCAGCGTCATTGTAGTATAAAATACATGTGCTGCAACAACCTTCTGATATATACATCTGCCAGTGGATTCCTCACCTTGTGATTCCTCACCTGGTGAATATTCCCTTGCGCCAGCAACATTCGGAAATTCTTTTTGTAGCTTCGCAATTCAAAACCGGAGCCGGAGATTGAACCTGCGACTCCGAAGGCGAAGCCTCACCTTCTCGAGCCAAGACCTCTGGTACATCCTTTCCATGCCTCCTCTTAGGCGACTTCGATCTCGAGTCCGAATCCTTACCGGAGTGATGCCAAGACTCATGCCTTTGCTTCTTTGCTTCTTTTTCGACTTCGAAGCATGATCTGATGACGACTTCGAAAGCGACGCCGAGCGGGATCTTGACCTCGACCTCGACTTCGACCTCGCCCTTCTCGAACGGGATCTCGAAGTCTTCTTTTCTTTACTTCCTCTTAACTTCGCCATTAAAAGCTTAGTCTCCCTCTCTCGAAGTGCCTTCGGATTCATCTTCTTACACGAAGAACAGCTATCGACATCATGGTCCGAACTCAGGCACCAGATACAGTCCTCGTGCGGGTCCGAGATCGACATCATTTTGGCGCACTCTCTACATGGCTTGAATCTGGTCTTCTTAGTCGACATCTTCAGTGAGACAAAGAAGCAAGAAAACAGAGAAAACAGTAACAAAGTTACCAACAGCTACAGAGATTCCCCAAAACCGTTAGCGTCGACAACGCAAAAAGAAGGGAACTATGTCATCACGCCAGCGTGGGCCTATTATGGTGTCGGTGACGTCAGCGGAGTCGCGCGCGATGCCGTGCCTCTGTGACGTCGTCCACGTCGGCGCGAAGCTTCAAAAAGAATTTCCGAATGTTGCTGATGCAAGGGGATATTCACAAGGTGAGGAATCACAAGGTGAGGAATCCACAGGCAGATACTGTATCTACCAGAAAAAGCGTTACCGTAGGTAAGTAACTTGATCATTAGGCAGAAACAGATATATACGATTACAAGCACCAATAGAGTAAATAAAATGTAGAATTCTACCATGGTGCTAAAACAGTAAATAAATGCCGGCATTTAGATACATAGCAGTAATCATAAGGACTTGTACGATGCAAACCCTAACTAGATGCACCTAAGTGTACCTAGCATGTATGTAGGTGTAAAGCCAAGAACCTCCCTAGGAAAGAGCCAACCCCATTACCTGATGTGAGAGAACGACGGACCCTGTCTTGATCTTTAGTTTGACACCCTGCACTGGATGTCAGTCCACGGCGTGCTGGAGTGTCTGCATGCAGGGACTTCAGCGTCTCGTGTCAGCATGGAAGTTTTCTCCTCTTGCTTGCCCAGCAAAGACGTGATATACCCGAAAGGTACATTCAGGGGTTCTACCTAGATGTGTCATGGTACTGTGGGCATCTCGACCAAGAATGAAGATAGTGGTGACACTTATACAGAGTTAATATGCAGAAGATGGTAATCCCGCTATGATACTGAGAATCCTTCATGCATGATAAATTAAGCTAGTTTTCTGAGAAAACCATTTGACATTTATGTGGTACCTAACTAGGTAATAGGTCAGTGCCAGGACCGTTATGTAGAGCAAGGTAGGACAAATGTAGGTAAAAGGTCGTGCAAATACCTAGGCCTATATTGGGGTACATTGGAGTTCATAACACTCCTTGGCAATTTTGTAGCCTTTGATTGAAAAAGATGAAAAGATTGAAGAATAACAGCAAGGCCCCAAACATCTGTTGACATCTGGAAAGAGAAAAGAGCTAAGCACGTTATGTAGAGCAAGGTAGGACAAATGTAGGTAAAAGGTCGTGCAAATACCTAGGCCTATATTGGGGTACATTGGAGTTCATAACACTCCTTGGCAATTTTGTAGCCTTTGATTGAAAAAGATGAAAAGATTGAAGAATAACAGCAAGGCCCCAAACATCTGTTGACATCTGGAAAGAGAAAAGAGCTAAGCAGCAAATCCAGAAGAACTACAGAACATCATTGAAAACAAAAATCTAGTTTAAAAAACAAAGGGGTGAAGAATACTGCAAAAAAATGGAAACAACAATGCATTTTCACTTGGGAATTGCTCTTTATATATGATTCTGACAGAACTGATACCACAAGAAGGGCTCATTTTGGACATCTTGAATTGGTAACCCCGTTAACATTAAAAAGTCTAACCAGCATCTTGGATTGGGCTGGTATATGGAGCTTGTCCATGCTACCATTCTCAAACCCATGACATTCACTAGAAGGATAAATCAAACTTTAACATTCTTCGGATGGTGCAGCATACTGGGCTTCACCACCCTCGTCACGGTAAACCTAGCTCACGGAACACCTCTCCAGGCATACAGCAGCACAGAAATGGGAAGGCAGCACTGAATACAGCATCTCAAGGATGGCATTCATCAGTGCAAGCCGCTCTTCATCCTTATTGATTCATGAGAGGCTTCCTGTGACTTCCTATCTGCAGTCTTGGAACAGTTACAGCAAGAACACACTAACAGACACACCTACATGTAACAACATGCACAGTAATACAAATAGATACATCAACATCTCGAAACACAAGGAAGTATAGAAAGACATATTGACACAAAGGAATGCACATAGATGTTCACTGGCAGACCGACACATAACCTAATTAGAAACATTAACAAATACTGACTAAAACATCACACAGAGAAACATTGAAACATAGATAGACATGCTACCAGAGAAAAGAACATGGTGAAGTATAACCAAACACAAATACACGAGGAGAACATTTTACAACACTTAGTGAAATTCGAACAGACTCACCTGCATGTGAAAACTCACAGCTAGCTACATGAAAAAACAGAGACATACTGACAGGCACACCAACGCACAAGAACAAAGGCACAAATATTAACAAACTCACAGACCTAATAAGAACATCCAGAAAATAAGGAGGCAGACACACAGATGCATAACAGGAGATTACATTATTTCATAGGTAGAAGGCTGCGACACACATACAAACAGACAGGCATGCAGAAATTCAGAAACAGAGTGACACACAAGCATGCAGCCTTACTGTACTTTAATCTGTTTATTTTCAGGATGCTCGATGATGGTACCGAGGAGGACAGGCCCACCGGAGGGACCTTCCTTAACCCAGTCGCTCTCACCCCTGAATTACTTGCCGAGAGGTAAATATAGGCGAGATAAATGGATGGTGTTGGGAAAGCTGCTTAACATTCCCTGACCCTCGTGGACTGTAAAATAAGGTCAGAAATGTACTTCTGTGGCTAATTTGTACATTTTTCAAAAGAAAATGTGTTTGTGAGATAACACATATAAAGCAGAGCTCTGTACTCCAGAGACTTCCGCAGCATCAACAAACACCATCTGATTTGTACGTTTGGAGTATATTTATGACTATTTTATAAATCTCATAGTGGATACCAGGTGCACTCGTGGGAAGTTGCTTGATGAAAAATCTTCCTATTGTGCTGGAAATATTTTTGGAATTATGTTCCTCCCCGGTGAAGTAATTTCCACATTTCCACAATTTGCACAAGTAACCTGTTTACTTGTATGACATTTTGCTATTGCATTGTAAACATAAATTATATTTTTCTCTACCTGTACACTATCTTTCACAGAAGTGAAACCCCTTGATGTCTGCGTGACAAGTTTTGGGGGTGTTCTCTTCACATTACCACCTTCCACTACAAATGTACTTCTCAGGGTGTTCTGTCACATGTCAGCACCGTATACAAATGTACTCCTACCCTCACTCCTCCCCTTGACCCTGGTGAAAGTCACCTGTTTGTAAGTCCGACTGCCTAGTTACAGCCTTGGACTTTGGCACTGGCTCATTCATCTTGGTGAATGTTTGTTGTGAACTTCAGGCTCCCTCGCTGCTCTCTGTAATTGGCGTCTTTGTTTTGCAGGCTAGCTGCCCTGGACGGTATCAGCCCTAAAGCTCTGCAGGCCGTGGAGGGGCGCAGCAGATCACGCCTACAGGACACGGGTTCTAAAAGAGGTACTGAGGGTCTATTAGAGAAAATCTACAAAAGGAGGGACAAAGGGCAGATAAAGGTTCAGCACACAAGCACCTAATGATACATGTATACAAAGAGGTGTGCTGTTCCTATTGAAGGACGCAACGTCAGAAGTGTCTGATGAATCAAGTCAGGGGTCCATTAGAGAAGATATGACCATGGCCCTGACACTGCACCATAAAAGCCCAGCAGACTGAAAGCCCATCGAACAGGTTCCCTGCAGGTACCAACCCATCCTGAAGCACCAACCCGCTCCTGAGGAAACTTACTTACTCTTAGCAACACCTGAGGTCATCTGCTTGTGCTCTCCCACACTCAAGAACCTCCACAGGCACTCATCTCTTCATGAGATCACTGTACCCATAGGTCCTCAATCGGGGAGAGGAGTTGACCTAGCGGCTAGGGCGGTAGATCTCCAATCTGGGGAACTGGGTTCAAGTCTCAGCAACGACAATGAACATCCTGTGATTCTGGGCAAATCACTTAATCTCCACGGGCCTAAAAAAAATAAATAATGTCTCTTCATGTAACGCAACTGGTGCTACGTAAAGCACTCTGATACCCGATACCTTTGGTTCAAGTTTGCGCTATATAAAACTCTGTCAAAAAAAAAGGTATCTGCCTGCTCTTCAGGCTCTGTTCTGAGGTCACTCGGCCCTTCCTTAGGTCCTCTAAAGCAGCTCACCTCCTCTTGAGGCTACAGCTTTCCACGGTCTCTACTGAGATCCACCCTCACAAGTAGCAAATCCTTGTGAGGTCACCCACCCCAACCTGGGGTCATCTGAATGTGCTCACCTACTGCTGAAATTTCTGTGACCTTGAGTCCTTTACATGTACCCACAAGCTCATCAGGGTCCCTAAGAGTTTCAGCCCCTCCTGAGGACACCCACTCTCACTTGAGGCCCTTAACAGATTGTCACGTCCTCCTGAGGTTAGTGTCCCCCTGGGTATCCACTTACTTCTCAGGGTCCCTAAAGGGGCCTTAGTTTATCTGCACTTTTTCGCCTGCTGCTGAGGTCACCCCCAGGTTCCCTATAACTCCCTACCTGTTACTGTTAAGGTCACCCACCCCTCCTGAGTTTTCTTACATCTGCTAACTCCATCTGAAGTCTACTACAGGTGCTTATTCCTCCTAGGAATAAGCTCCTGTGGTTTCCTACAGATGCCCATCCTTACCACGGTCTCCTTCATGCACCACTAAAATCTCCTACAGGTTTCCAACCCTCCTGGGGTCTTCTACAGATTCCAAACCAATCTAGGGACTTGCAAGGAACAGCGTTTCTGGTATTTTCAAATGTCATGCCTCCCTAGATAGCCCTTTTTGGCATCCTCCCAATGCTAAGGCCTTCCACCTTCCCAGGCACCCCAGAGAGCTACCAGTGCTAAACCCATGATGCTTTATTTAAGTGCCCAAGCCCTCTTTCCTATCCTACAGTGCATATGATTGCTGCCAAGCCCCTTAGAAAGTCTCTTGCAGATTCCCCTTTTGATTGGTTTCCAACATGTGCCCATTTGCTCCAGATGTTTTCTAGACGTGACCTACTGCGACTGATGTGTCCCCACAGGTACCCTTGAGTACTGGAATTTCTTTGGTGCACAAACTCCTTTGATATATATGTATGTGTGTATGTACATGATATTTCCATAACACAAACCCACCCAAAAGGCAGTGTAGCGCTGTACAAGGTCACAGTAGTGTTCTCTCTAGAGGTTTCCAGTAGTTGCCCATTAAGAAAATGGATATTTACTCTCATGCATTTTTCAACTAGAGAAATATGATTTCCACCCGTCTTGACATATAATCTAGAGAACCCATTGCCAGTGATGTTCTTTCTTAGCCTCTTCCTATGGGACCATTATGCCTCAGTGCTTGCCTCCATAATCAAGAGTCAAAAGGCAAGAGCACTGGATATGAATTGTAGTTGCCTCTTTTGCTGGCTTCATTTCTGCAATGTGGCCAACCCGACCCTTACCCTCTTCCCAAGAGTTGTCCAGCGATAGGAGACTCCCTGGGCTACTACCCTACGATACCTCACTCAAGAAAAGCAGATGGTCACCTGAAACCCACACAAAACTCCGAAGTCATATCCTCTCAGCACTCCAGTTCTGAGTTACCGTGTCCGAGCCATACTTTGCTACAGGACAGGAAGAAATATCAGAAGGGATAAGGAAAGAATTGCCTTTAGCACTTGCCAGCTACATACCCAAACCGAACCTTCTTGGAAGAAGTGAGGAGTCCTGCACTAACAAACCTAGGGCCAGGCGTACAACCGTTTTTTGCGGTCACAAAGGGGTTTTAGGCCCGTTTGCGACCACAAAAAACGGGTGCCCAATGTACTAACCCTATTTTGCGAGTTGCTAATCAATTAGCAACTGTCAAAATAGGGTTTGCGACTCTCTATTAGGAAGGGGCGTGCCAAGGGCATCTCTTCCTAATAGTGAGTTCAGAACCCAGAACACATGAAGTTTACCACCCTTCTCAGAAGGGTGGTAAGGCACTCGCAAACAGGAAGGGGTCCCCAAGGGACCCCTTCCTCTTAGGGAATGCATGCACAGATATTTTTTAAGAACAGGCAGTGGTCACAGGGACAACTACCTGCCTTTAAAAAATGAAACTGAAAAGTTTCATTTTTATTTTTTAAATTCATCCTGTTTTTCTTTAAGGAAAAGGTGCTGAATTTTTTTTTAAAAACTGCTTTATTGGCAAAATAGTCCCAGAAATGGTGGTCTGCTGACCCCAGCAGGCCACCATCTCTGGGAGTGCTAGCCATTCCCAATGGGGGGTTTTCAGGTGCTAACCTTTAACCATGTTCCTGATGCTCACATGAGCCCTCTTACAGGTGTCTCTTACACCACAGGTGTGCCTCATCCACAGGTGACTCTCACCTTAGGATTTCTTCTAGAAATACGCCTAAGCTTCAAAGGTCTCTTACAGGTGATAAATATGAATCACATTCCTGATGCTTCCATGAGCCCTCCTACTGGTGTCTCTCACAACACAGGTGCGCCTCAGCCATGGACGACTCTTACCTTATTATCCCTTCTAGAGGTACGCCTAAGCTTCAGCGGTCTCTAAAAGGTGCTAACCATTAATCATGTTCCACATGCTTCCATGAGCCCTCCTACAGGTGTCTCTCACGGATCACTGAAATAATATCGACGGACATAATATCGAGTTGCCAAAATATCGTGGACAAAATATCGACAGTCAAAATATCGAGTTTGTATCTACAAACAGGTAAGTACAAAAATATCGAGTACAAAATATCGTTAACAAAAATATAGATGTAAAAAATATCGACTTTATTAAAAACAGTGTTAAATTAAATTAATATTAAATTTTTATTACTAAAATATACTTAAAACGACTTAAATTAAATTATAATAATTAAATAATAAATGAAAATAATAAAAATAATTTTTTTAAATCTTATTTGTTGACCCTGAACCCTAAAAATACCCCTTTACCCAAAAACCCAAAACTGACCCTGAACCCTAAAAATACCCCTTTACCCAAAAACCCAAAACTGACCCTGAACCCTAAAAATACCCCTTTACCCATGAACTGAAAACTGACCCTGAACCCTAAAAATACCCCTTTACCCAAAAACTGAAAACTGACCCTGAACCCTAAAAATGCCCCTTTACCCAAAAACTGAAAACTGACCCTGAACCCTAAAAATGCCCCTTTACCCATGAACTGAAAACTGACCCTGAACCCTAAAAATACCCCTTTACCCATGAACTGAAAACTGACCCTGAACCCTAAAAATACCCCTTTACCCATGAACTGAAAACTGACCCTGAACCCTAAAAATACCCCTTTACCCATGAACTGAAAACTGACCCTGAACCCTAAAAATGCTCCTTTACCCTAAATTTATCAATATTATTTAATTAGCAATTAATTATTAATTAACAATAACAATAAAGTAAATATATTAGAACATTAGCTGTAATTATTTTAATAATTAATATTATTTTTTCAAAATTAATTACTTAAAAATTACACAAAATTATATATATTAAAAATGTACTCTAATTAATGTAATTAACTAATTACAATTAATTAATTAACAATTATTTACTAATACAAAATATGTTCAAAATTATATTAATTAATTAACTAATTAATATTAATTAATTATCAATTAATTATTAATTAAAAATATTAACAAACATATATTAATTAATTAATTATTATTAAATTACTTCCCACCCTATTCCCCTATAAACCCACAACCCGCTACAGAATTACATTACGCAATTATTATAAAAACAAAATTCATGTAATAAAATATTTTATAACATTAATACACACTATTCACACATATTATTACATAAAAATACACTATAAAATATTATATATTATTAAAAAATCGATATTTTTGCTATCTATATTTTATACAGTCGATATTACTTCACTTACCTGAAAAACGATATTTTTGTAGTCGATATTATGTCCAGTCGATATTTTGTCCAGTCTATATTAAAAACTCGATATTATGTCCAGTCGATATTTTGGAGTCGATATTTTGTCTCTATACCGTCTCTCACACCACAGGTGCTCCTCAGCCACAGGTGACACTCACCTTAGGATCCATTCTAGAGGTACGTCTAAGCTTCAGAGGCCTCCTACAGGCGCTACCCATGAACCATGTTCCTGATGTTTCCATGAGCCCTCCAACAGGTGTCTCTCACACCACAGGTGCGCCCCAGCCACGAGCGACTTTCACCTTAAGATCCATTCTTGAGGTACGCCTAAGCTTCAGAGGTCTCTTACTGATGCTAACCATGAACCCTGTTCCTGATGTTTCAATGAGCCCTCCCAACAGGTGTTTCTCACACCATACGCCTGCCTCACCCACGATGACTCTCACCTTAGGATCCTTTCTAGATGTACGTCTAAGCTTCAGAAGTCTCTTAGCGCTGCTAACCATATTCCTGATGCTACCATGAGCCCTCTTACAGGTGTCTCTCACACAACAGGTGTGCCTCAGACACGGGTGACTCTCACCTTAGGATCCCTTCTAGAGATACTCCTAAGCTTCGAGGGCTCTTACAGGTGCTAACCATGAACCAGTTTCTGATGCTTCTATGAGCCCTCCAACCGGTGTTTCTCACACCACATGTATGCCCCAGCCACAGGCGACTCTCATCTTAGGATCCCTACTAGAGGAATGCCTAAGCTTTAGAGGTCTCTTAAAGGTGCTAACCTTTAACAATGTTCCTGATGCTCTCATGAGCCCGCCTGCAGGTGTCTCTCTCACCACAGGTGTGCCTCAGCCACGGCGACTCTTATCTTACTATCCCTTCTAGAGGTATGCCTAAGCTTCAGAGGTCTCTAATATTTGCAAACCATAAACCATGTTCCTGATGCTTCCATTAACCCTCCAACTGGTGTCTCTCACACCACAGGTGTGCCTCAGCCACAGGTGACTCTCGCCTTAAGAACCCTTGTAGAGGTATGCCTAGGCGGTGAACAACCTTTACAACAAAACTTTTACAACGGACTACCATTACAACGCAACCATTACAACGTAAACCATTACAACGCATTGCGCTGGGGGGCGCTCTAGGATAGTGTAACGACTGGATTCTCAGAACAGGCAGCTCACCAACCGTGGCTGACCCAATCATCACGTAACGACACTCTTCTCAGGCCACTATTTACATTTAGGATACTCACCTGAGAAAGTGAAAAGAAGCTATTTACATGCCTGTATAATCAAACATACCACTAACACCTAATGGATTCCATATCTTATCCTATACTTACCTCATTTTATATTCTTTAACGTCTCCCGACGATATTTTCTATATTTATAGTCCCGTAAGACTGTTTCTATCTTTATAGTCCCGTAAGACTGTATCTTTAACGTCACCAGACGATCTCTTTAACGTCCACCGACGATCTCTTTAACGTCACCCGACGATCTCTTCAACGTCACCCGACGATCTCTTTAACGTCACCCGACGATCTCTTTAACGTCACCCGACGATCTACACTAATAGGGATAACTAATAGGGATACACCTTCGAGAGTTATTTCCCAAATGAAGTTCACACTCTCCCCCAATCAACAGTTACCTTTGCAGAAGGGCATATCCCATCCTTCTGTATGTCAGCACCTGGTTAAAAGGAAAGGTTAATCTCATTCATGAAGACAACATTCAAAGATATTGATCATTAAATCTTTATTCTATAATCAAACATGAAAGAATGAGCAAAAGGCAAATGAATTAAGTTAGTCACTACCTATAACCTAAAAGGGGAATAAAGATGAATAGTTAAATGCATTCTACACTAAGCTCAGAACGCCTCACCTTAGACGTGTGTCTTTCCATCTCAGCAGCAGAGCTGATCCCTCTCTCTCTCGTTCTCTTCTATGCGCTTGGGACTCTGCTCTCCCTCTATGGCTCACGATTACACGTCTGCACCGCTATGCCTCGTCTACGCTGCCATGGTTCCAGAACACTCGAACCCTCTTCTGGTCTTGGTCTCTGCCACTCCTGTATGATGTCACTACAGGACCTTCAATCACTCTCCTTCTTCACTTCAGGATTTCGATTAGCTGATGGTATCAATCTCTATGCACCAGCCTTCAGACCAACTTCTTCGGTCTTCTCCACACGTTGCTCTCTCTCTCTACTCTACCCGCTCCTTGATAATATAGAGCTCACTTTCTCTATGGAAAATTCCGGCATTAGGCCGACTCCGACCGAATTCCTGTACCAGTCTCCGGCTCCCTCCACCTTCCGCAGTGGCCACCTGCGTATTGCATTCAGAGCCAGGAAGACAAACACATTCCTTCGATAAGGGCCAGTCTTGACCGGTTCCTCTCTAGCGAACAACAGGATGAATTCTAAACATTACCTTTACCCTGCAAGCGCCTCGACTGTCCGAGGCAGAGATACAAAATGGCTTCTCTCTAGCTTTCGGGCCTGTAGGCCCGAGAAAACAGAAGAAGACACTAAACCCTGTCAAAGCACATAGTTAAGCCCTACAAATGAATGCAAATGCAATTAGGACTGAAATGGTAGTAAATTATAGTCATCACAAGTCTAAAAATAGACTAAAATTACCCTGTTGCTACAGATAGGGAATAAGTTTAATTTACTATCCAACACCTTCCCTAGTGTCCACGGGGACTGGAGTTGGAATAGTAAATTAAACTTTTCACTATCCAGCACCTCAAAGCGCTATGCGTTGTAAAGGTTTGCGATGTAAAAACCGCGTTGTAAAGGCATGCGTGGTAAAAGTATGCGTTGTAACGGCATACATCCGCTAGGCAATCGGAGGTCTGTTACAGGTGCTACCCATGAACCATGTTCCTGACGATTCCAATCAGCCCTCTTACAGGTGTCTTTCACACCACAGGTGTCCATCACCCACGGGGACTCTCACCTTAGGATCCCTTCTAGAGCTACACATACGCTTCAGAGGTCTCTTATAGGTGCTAATATTTAACCATGTTCTTGATGCTTACATGAGCCCTTCTACAGGTGGCTCTCACACACAGGTGTGCCTCAGCCATGGCTGACTCTCACCTTAGTGTCCCTTCTAGAGGTACGCCTAAGCTTCAGAGGTCTCTTATAGGTGCCAACCATGAACCACATTCCTGATGCTTTCATGAGCCCTCCTACGAGTGTCTCTCACACCACAGGTGCGCCTCGGTCATTGACGACTCTTGCCTTAGGATCCCTTCTAGAGATACGCCTAAGCTTCAGCGGTCTCTAACAGGTGCTAAGCATGATCCATCATCCTGATGCTTCCATGAGCCCTCCAACAAGTGTCTGTCACCCCACAGGTGCTCCTCAGCCACAGGTGACACTCACCTTAGGATCCCTTCTAGAGGTTCGCCTAAGCTTCAGAGGTCTCTACAGGTGCTAACTTTAACCATAATCTTGATGCTTCCGTGAGCCCTCCTACGAGTGCCTCTCACACCATATGCATGCGTCACCCACGGGTGACTCTCACCTTAGTATCCCTTCTAGAGGTATGCCTAAACGTCAGAGGTCTGTTACAACTGCTAACCTTTAACCATGTTACTGATTCTTCCATGAGCCCTCCTACAGGTGTCTCTCACACTATAGGTTTGCCTTGCCCACGGGCGACTCTTACCGTAGGATCCTTCAATTGCTAACCATGAACCAGATCCTGATGCTTCTATGAGCCCTTTCAACAAAAAAAGGGGGGAGATATAGGAGAAGGCTTGGTTTATGCTCCTTATAGACACATATTCCAACCAAATCGAAAACCAGTCCAGGACAAAGTGAATGAAATATAACAAATCTCCAATGAGATAGTTTACTAGGAAAAAAACTTCTTTCTTAGAGACCCCTCACCCACCAGGGTTCCCCCTTGGAGGTATTCTTCGTCATTGGAGTTCATCCTAATCGTCTACGGATTGAGGCGTACTACGACCAGGCGGTTACGTGGGAGCACTTATGGATGGAGTCAATGATAAAGACAACGTTGATGAAAGTGAGTGGGAGAATGGGTGCTAGTGAGTTAAGAATTCCTGACTAGTAGGATGTTTTATTTATTCCCGCCTCTAGCCGGTATGGTTAAAATCAGGGGTTGTGGCTGAAGGGGTGGACTTTTAATGAGTCCGTTCTCTTCAGAGATATTTGGTCAACATTTATCGAGCCATTCCCTTAATAGTTCTTCTTTAGGACCTATAGGAACAATTATTCAATTGCTACCAGTCCACACAGTACTCTAATCAGGACACAAAAGTTAGCATGCCATGAGCATACTCCTATTAATACATATGGTAACACTTTGTCAGTCCGTATCTGAAATGAAAAGAAGTTTAATTAAGACACCAAGAGGCCAGCCACTGCTGATAAACCCCCCACATGTAATGTGCATGAGAAACCCGATTTAAACCCTTTGGTGATAGTGCTCAACGCAACTGCACAGTCGTCATCACTTCATACGTGAAAAAACTCCTTCCATCGTACCTCTTATTTAGTGAATGTTAAAGAAGTCTCAACCGAGTGGTGAGTTGTATTCAAACAGAAGACAAAACACACAAAACATAAATTTACATACATTTAAGACGCCCTACTGGTCCGTCATGGTCTTTCCAGGGGCCTGTAGTCAAACCCTATGAGGAGAAAGGAGATAGCTAAATATCTAGCGCTTCGTTAAGGGGCTGGTGCGTGTGGAGAGGGCAATGAGAAGTGTCTAATAAATCCTTCCACTCGAGGCTCACCAGTAAAGAGCCTTATCCTGCTGTCCTAGTCACTTACTTCGTCAAGGCCATCCTCGGCCTGTTTGCCTAATTCAATTCCCTGGAGACGCATATTACCAGTGTGCTTCTCTGGTTCCTTTTTATACAGGACAGCCTCACGGTAATTTCCGCACATGTGACAAAGTCCTTGAAGACTAGACCGCTCTCTCTGTTAAAGTAGATGCCACCTAGCCTTGGTAAATATGGGGGCCATCTTGGACAAGTCCGTTTGAGATCAAACACTGTAAAGAGAGACACCTCTTGATACTTAATTAGTGTAAAATGGGGACACCGATTGAAAAATACTACACTTATTCGAGAAACCTATTTACACAGGAATGTAAGAAAATTATGATACATACATGCAGGGCAGGTGAATTTCTGTCGAAGAACATTTTAAACCTGCGATTCTCTCGCACGTATTAGTCAATTCCTTGGGGAGGATTGTCCAGCTGTGTTCTAAATGGCACTTGCCCAAGGTCACTTGAAGTAGTCGTGTAAGTGCGACTACATCAAGTGGTAATAAATAGACCAGTACTTTTTTCTTTTTTCGGGGTGCAGTTCTTAAGGTGCTTTGTATAGGGGAGATCAATATGTGATTCTTTCTGCTATAAGATGGACTCCTCCAGTTGAATAAAGTACAGGAGTATGTCAGTGTTACTTGCTGCCAAACGGGCCACCATGGTGGCAGGGCACCAGAGTACCTCGTTCAAAAATGTTAGAGATAGACTCTCCAAGGGATATTATCATTAAGACTGTTGGTGTCTGTCTTAAGTTTAAAAATCCATCTCTGCTCTTTTTCCAGGAGTCGTTGTTCTCTGTTGTCTGTGTTCCTTATATGCTCCAGGACCACCCATTTCAAATCACGAGTTGTGTGTTTCAGTTCCAGGAAATGGGATGACATCTTGATTGGGGTGTGTTGGCATCGAAAATTACTCCAGTGTTCGCATATTCTAGTGCTTATTTTTCGAGTGGTCATGACCACATAATGTAAATTGCAGGGGCAGGTGATCAGGTAGACCACCCCTGCAGTGTTGCAGTTCGTGAGGGGCCTAAGTTTCCATTTCATTTCATTGTTAAACAGTACTGCTATTGAGTTCTTGGTGAGATGGCAGACACTGCAATTCCCGCAAGGATAATGGCCCATAGGTGATGTCCCAAAAACCAATGGATTTATTTGCCTTGTGTTAGTCAAACGGGGACGGGTGTGCACTGGCATATCCTTCAGGATTTTTCCTGTCTTCTGAGAAAACATGAGTTTCCGTATGTTTAAACTGCCTCTATTCAGAATCCACCAGTGTTTCCGTATGACTTTGGAGACATGGTCTGAAGCTATGTTTTATGCTGTAATGCAAATGGGTCTCATTTCCTCTTGCTTCTCTGGTGGAGGACGTGGTCCAGGGAGACTGTCCCTATGGTTGTTTAAGGCGCGTTTATTTGCTCTAAACACTATTCGCCTTGGATAGTATCTTACTAACAGTTTCTTTGATATTTTGTCGGCCTGTGTCCAGTAATCATTGAGGTCCGTGCAGTTTCTCCTGAGTCTTAAAATTGCCCAAACAGTAGATTTTCTATTAGGTGTCTTGGTGGAAACTGTCATAGAGTAGTAGGCAGTTCTTTGCTGTTGGTATTTCGCGGGTATTGGTTTTTAGGATCCCTTCGTCTGTGATGATGTTCAGATCCAAAAACACTAATTCTGTCCTACTCATGGTGTTAGTGAACTTCAGGAAAGCGTTTTGTGCATTAAAGCCATGTTATTAACGCTCCAGCTGTGAACTCATCGCCCTCCCAAATCACCAAGATGTTGTCGATGTATCTTTTCCATGTTTTTATATGGCTTAGGAAGGGATTGGTGTTGTTTAGGATTTTGTGTGTCTCCAAATGGTGCACATATAACCGATGAAGGCTAGGCGGCATCTACTTTAACAGAACGGTCTAGTCTTCCACGGACTAAGTCACGTGTGCGGAAATGACCGCGAGGCTGTCCTGTGTGTAAAGGAAACGGAGACGCACATCGGTAAGATGCGGGCTCCAGCGAATTGAATTAGTCGAACAGGCCAAGGACGGCCTTGACGATGTAAGTGACTAGACAACAAACAGATACCCATGCACACTCCAAGATAAAAAAGAAGTAAAGTCGGTGTAGACTTGCTGAACGTAGGGGAGTCAAAGGCATGGAAAAACAAAAATGCAATAGTTATATTTATGAAACAAAATAGGCGTTGATCTGAAGTGTCTTTAATGTTCAGACACGGAAAGTACCAGCCGACACGTGTTTCGTCGCATGCGGCACAGTCTGCCTACGACTCTTCAGGGCTGTACAAGATAGAATAGAAGTTGAAAGGTCGCTCTGTCGGTGATAATTCCAACCCAATAGGGCTCTGGACCGGATAAAATTGTCTGTTCGCTAGGAGTGTTTCTAGCACGAATTGTCCTTATTAGGTAAATGGTTAAACTGTAATGGCGGTATACTTCAGGTCTCGTGGTCAACTAGTGTTCAAAACGCATATGGTGTGTTCTTGCTCAGAGAATTCCCGTCGGTATAATGGGAATGGAATGAATTTCAAGGCGAGGGTGCGTGTTCTTAGACGGGTGCGTCAGCGAAGAACATCCTCTCGTGTGTGAACCACGTAACCTTACGCGGTCCACACACGAGAGGATGTTCTTCGCAGTCCTCGTGTTTGCCGCAGCGGGGTGGCAAACACGGGGACTGCCACGGGCGGCCAAAGTGCTTGCTACGCCACTGGCCCTACTACAATCAATCAATCAGTAAGTCTTGTAAAGCGCAGCTTGTCACCCCTGTGGGTCTCCTCAGTCGGCGGTTGTTGGCGGTCGAAAAGCCAAGTCTTGAGCTGCTTCCTGAAATCTTTCAGAGATGGGGAGGTATGCCGGTGGCGGGGGAGGTCGTTCCAGGACTTGGCGCGAGTTAGACATGTGTGGGGGATGTGGGCCAAGGCTAGGATAGAGGATCGGAGCTCTCTGGTTGGTTGGTGGAATGTCAGGACTCTGTTGAAGTAGGCAGGTCCAGACTTCTGGGGGACTTTGTAGGCGAGCGTGAGTAGCTTGAAGATGCATCTTTCCTGGACGTGCAGCCAGCGGAGAGGACTGAGGTGAGGAGTGACACTGGTTCTTTTGGGAGATCTGGGATGAGGCTAGCTGCTGAGTTCTGGAAGGCCCGGAGGTGATTCAAGAGCTGTTTGGTGGTTCCGACATTGAGTGCGTTGCCGTACTTAAATTGTCTGGTGATGAAGGCCTGGATGACTGTCTTCCTGGATGAGACATTGATCCATCGGAAAATCTTGCGGAGGGTGTGGAAGCAGACAGAGGAGATGATGTTGATATGCTGCTTCATGGTAGTATGGATGTTCAGGATGATGCTGAGGTTGCGTGCTTGGTAAGTGGGGGTGGGTGAAGGGCCTAGTGCTGGAGGCCACCATGTGTTGTCCCATGGAGAAGTCTTGTTCCCAATGATGATGACCTCTGTCTTGTCCGAGTTGAGTTTGAAGCAGTTGGTCTTTATCCAGGTGGCTATGTGGGTCATGGGGTTTTGGAAGTTGGCTCTTGGGGTGTCGGCATCTTCTTTTATTTTTTTTAAACCTTTATTGATAAACTTGCACATCAAGTTACAATGTACATAGGCTAGGATTCAGCAAACAAATGATGGACGGAATGCTGAAAATGCAAACTTTCTCCCCCAGTCAAAAGATCTGGGTGAAATCCATTGTTCTTTTGCCCACTACACCACCTCAGTTTGGACCCAGCCATATGCAAACCAGTCTTGACCCTATGCCCCATGCCAACAGTCCAGACCGAACTGCCAGGCCAGGTCCTCCCTGGAATGGAAACAATCATCCTGGACCAGTTTCAGGGTATGTCACCCTTCTTCAGCCAGGCTAGCTTTAATCCAGTGGCACAGTGAGCAAGGGACCCGCGTCTGGGTATACCTATCCCACTTAAGGGGAAAAGTGTTACAGCAAACAAATGATGGACGGAATGCTGACAATGCAAACATTCTCCCCCTGTCAAAAGATCTGGGTTAAATCCATTGTTCTTCTGCCCACTACGCCACCCCAGTTTGGACCCAGTCATATGCAAATCAGTCTTGACCCTGTGCCCCATGGGAACAGACCAGACCGAACTGCCAGGCCAGGTCCTCCCACACTCAAAGAGGAATAGGAACAATTGTACATAAGCAGCTCATAACAGTACCTGGAGCGAAGTGACAGGAAATTAAGTGAAAAGGGCATAAAGGATCGCCCTGGGGAAGAAAAGCCGCAGGGAGCAAGCAGACCGCACGGAGGGGGAGGCCGCACTCTACAAACCATCACCGGAAGCTGCCACGGGTAGAGTGGCAGTGGGTGGCGCCGGAGAGGCTGCAGGGGCTGAAGCGCTCTGGCGCATTAGGTAAGGGACGAGGGGACCCCAGATGTCAAACGGTGGAAAGCTGCCGGTCATCAAAGCCCAGAATTCGGACAGAAGCGTATTTGACAATGTGCAGCATCCTCAAGCCAAGCGCTGATCTTGGGCACAGGTCTCCATCCCCAATGCCCCCTGCGCCATGCGTAAACAAGCAGCATAGCAGTGAGCCGGCGGTAGGCGTACAGGCAATATTTCACAAAGCCCAAAAGACAACGCAGCGAGTCTGGCGTGAAAGGTGTAGAGGTGATCTCAGTAATGGCGGTGCACACATTGCGCCAATATGCAGAGACCTTTGGGCACAGCCAGGCGAGATGGGAGAAGTCAGCAGCGGGGGCAGAGCATCAGAGACATCTATTGCCCGGAGTGAGGCCCATTTTGTGCAGCTGGGCAGGGGAACAATACAGTCTATGCAGATATTTAAAATGTATGAGGCGCAGGCGGTAGTTAGGGGACAGACGTTTGGACTGCTTGCAACACTACAACCAGACCTCCTGCTAGAGATCGATGCCTAGGTCCTCACTCCAAGTAGCGCGGGCGCGGTCAGCGGAATTCTAGGATGCCGTCAGCGTGAGGGCATAAAGTCTAGAGACCAGTTTGCGTAGGGAGGCGGATGTGTATGTGAAGTTGAGGGCAGCCAACGGAGGAGGGGGCTGAGGAAACGCAGGGTGCATCTCCCTGCAGGACACTCTAAGTTGGTAATACAGCAGAGTGTCCATTGGGCCAGACTCGGCTGGAAGGGAAAAAAAGCTGTGGGCTGAGTAGAGGTCCGATTACGTGGACAGCCCCAGGCACGTCATGCGTTCGACCATCCCAGCAGTTTGCAAAGGGGGGAATACCGGATTGTGTGCGATGGGCATGGCATTGGCGGAGAGTACCTCTGGAGGCCGTCCCAGGCCCAGCTCAGGGTCTCCATGGTGTCAATCTCACCACGCGGGGGGTTTGCAGGGGCAAAGATAGCAGTCTGGAGCAGAGGGGGCTGCAAGATCAGCTTCCACCACCACGTGAGGCTGAAAAGGCGCCGGATGCAGCCAGAAGTGGAGGAAGCTGGCTTGGGTGAAAGGGCATATAATTTGAAATCTGGGGCGCCCAGTCCGTTACACGATGAGGGAAGCATGAGGATATTGTTACTGAATCTAGGCTGACGCCCAGCCCAGACGAGAGAAATAATAAGGGAGCAAAGTTTACAAGAAAAAAGAGCCGTGAGGGGGATGGGGATGTTCAAAAACAAATAAAGAAACTTCGGGAGCACCCCAATCTTGACGATGGCTATATACCCCGCTAGGGACAAGGGCAGGCGCCGCCAGAGGTGGATCTTAGTTTCCAACCAGTCCACCGTCCGGCCGAAATTCGCCCTCCAGAGTTCGTCCACGTCCCTGCTGAGCCACATGCCCAGATATCTAGTGGGCCCGACGCCCATACAAGTGGATAATCTGGAGTGAAGGGAACAGTGGCGTCCGTCAGGGGGAAGAGAATAGACTTACCCCAGTTGACCTGGATTCCAGACAAACCCCCTAAGCGCACCATCTCGCGGACCATGGGGCCAAGGTTTTCTTGGGGGTTGCGGACATAGAGTGTGACGTCATCCGCATACATGGAGACGACCAAGGCAAGAGCCGCAAAGCCGAGACCCCTGTGGGTGTGATGCTGCCGGAGCCTTGCGGTGAGGGGCTCCATGGCTACATCGAAGAGCATGGGTGAGAGTGGACACCCTTGCCTCATGCCCTTAGCACGGGGATAGGCTCCATGATCTGACCGTTAATCCGAAGGCGAGCTGTAGGGGAGAATAAAGAAGTTGGATCTTGCGCAGAAACACTGGGCTGAAGCCTGAGCGAGGGACACGGTAGAGGAGGAAGGGCCACTCAAGAGTATCAAAAGCTTTAGTAGCATCCAGGAGGACAGCCAAAGCCGGAAGTGCGGGGTTGATTTGATGGAGAACGCCATATATAGTCTAAAGATTATGCGACGTGGCACGGGCGGGGATGAAACCAGACTGGTCTGGGCGAGCTATCAGGGGCATGAGCTGAAGAAGGCAGGAGGCCAACAACTTGGCAAAAATCTTATTCTCGGTGTTGATGAGAGACAGAGGATGATAAGAGTCCCAGAGCTCGGGGGACTTATCCGGCTTCAAGAGAAGCGTTAACAGGGCCTCGCAAAGCAAAGGAGGGAAGTGGCCGCATTCAAAGGAGTCGTTGTACATGATGGCAAGGTGCAGTACTAGAAGGGGCGCAAAGGCTTTGTAAAAGTACGCAGGTAAACCGTCGTAGCCCGGATCCTTATCACCGGGCATACCATTAATTGCTGCCAGGATCTTCTCCTTGGAGAAGGGTTCGTCAAAGTACTCCCAGTGGCTGTGGCCCAGCCGGAGGCGCTCCAGAGTGTCGAAGTATTAGTCAAGGATGTCTCACGAGGGCGCAGCCTCAGCGGTGTAGAGTTGAGAACAGATGGCGTTGAATCTAGCCATCACCTCCCTGGTCGTTCTGTCTGGGCCACGATCCCGGAGCGCTGTGATATAAGAGGCTGATTCAGAAAAGGGGGTGGTGATGAACAGAGTGTCTGAATTAAGCAGACCACTCTTACCCAGTCCAAAGATCAGGGCTTGATCCATCACCGTTTTTTAGCTCACTGCACCATCCCAGCTCAGAACCTGGCTACATGCAAATTAGTCTGTCCCTGGCCCAGTGCATCATGGGAACAGGGCAGACCAGACTACCAAGCCAATTCTTATACTGGGAAGGAAACAAGCTTCCGGGGACCGGTTTCTGGCATTTCAGCCGTCTTCGGCCCGGCTTGCTTGAATCCTGATGGTGCAATGAGCAAGGGACTCACATCTGAGTATACCCTTCCACGCTTATGGTGGACAAAATGATTCAGAAAAGGGGGTGGTGATGAACAGAGTGTCTGAATTAAGCAGACCACTCTTACCCAGTCCAAAGATCAGGGCTTGATCCATCACCGTTTTTTAGCTCACTGCACCATCCCAGCTCAGAACCTGGCTACATGCAAATTAGTCTGTCCCTGGCCCAGTGCATCATGGGAACAGGGCAGACCAGACTACCAAGCCAATTCTTATACTGGGAAGGAAACAAGCTTCCGGGGACCGGTTTCTGGCATTTCAGCCGTCTTCGGCCCGGCTTGCTTGAATCCTGATGGTGCAATGAGCAAGGGACTCACATCTGAGTATACCCTTCCACGCTTATGGTGGACAAAATGATTCAGAAAAGGGGGTGGTGATGAACAGAGTGTCTGAATTAAGCAGACCACTCTTACCCAGTCCAAAGATCAGGGCTTGATCCATCAACGTTTTTTAGCTCACTGCACAATCCCAGCTCAGAACCTGGCTACATGCAAATTAGTCTGTCCCTGGCCCAGTGCATCATGGGAACAGGGCAGACCAGACTACCAAGCCAATTCTTATACTGGGAAGGAAACAATTTCCTTCTTCGGCCCGGCTTGCTTGAATCCTGATGGTGCAATGAGCAAAATGAGCAAGGGACTCACATCTGAGTATACCCTTCCACGCTTATGGTGGACAAAATGATTCCACCCCTTTTTCTGAATCGTTTTTGGCCACTATAGGTGTGGCAGGGTATACTCAGACATGAGTCCCTTGCTCACTGCACCACCAGGATTCCAGCAAGCCGGGCCGACGACGGCTGAAATGCCAGAAACCGGTCCCCGGAAGCTTGTCTCCTTTCCGGTGAAGAATTGGCTTGGTAGTTTGGTCTGCCCTGTTCCCATGAGGCACTGGGTCAGACTAATTTGCATATAGCCAGGTTCTGAACTGGGGTGATGCAGTGAGCTAAATAACGTTGATGGATTCAGCCCTGATCTCTTGACTGGGTAAGAGTGGTCTGCTTAATTCAGACACTCTGTTCATCACCACCCCTTTTTCTGAATCGTTTTTGGCCACTATAGGTGTGGCAGGGTATACTCAGACATGAGTCCCTTGCTCACTGCACCACCAGGATTCAAGCAAGCCGGGCCGACGACGGCTGAAATGCCAGAAACCGGTCCCCGGAAGCTTGTCTCCTTTCCGGTGAAGAATTGGCTTGGTAGTTTGGTCTGCCCTGTTCCCATGAGGCACTGGGTCAGACTAATTTGCATATAGCCAGGTTCTGAACTGGGGTGATGCAGTGAGCTAAATAACGGTGATGGACTCAGCCCTGATCTCTTGACTGGGTAAGAGTGGTCTGCTTAAGTCAGACACTCTGTTCATCACCACCCCTTTTTCTGAATCGTGATATAAGAGGCAGCATGAGGCTGTCGTAGGAGATAAGCTAGAGTCTTGCCGGGGCGATCCCCCTCACCAAAGCGGCGCGCCCTCGCCTCCCTACCCAGAAAGGAAAGTTCCCTATTGGCCTCATCATTAAATTCAGAGAGTTTACCCCTGAGCTGCGCAAGGATGTCGGGGTTAGGTCTAAGAGAATGCAGAGTCAGGAACCTGGATTTCTCTCTCCAGTCGTTCAAGAATACTCCAAATAGAGCGCAGTACGCCAGCCTGCTTAGAGATGCATTCGCCCCAAATCACCACCTTAAAACCTTCCCAAAGTGTGGAAGGGGAGTCGACAAAGCCGGTGTTAAAGTCGAAATAGTTCACAATTGAGGTTTGGATCTCGTCACAGAACACCGAGTCCCGGAGCGCATTAGAGGGCAGCTGCCAGGCAAACATGCACAGCGGGGAGTGCGGGTGGAGCAAACTAAGGCAGACGGGTGCATGGTCAGAAAAGGTACACGCCACATGCTCTACGGAGGTGACCCACGCAATGGCATCCTGAGTGGTGATCCAGAGGTCCAGGCAGGACCAGCAACCCAGAGAGCCCGTAGGGCAAGTGCCTTCGCGCCCCCCGAGTGGGTGTGCCTCCACACATCAAGTAGTGAGTTGTCGGTTAGTATGGAATGAAGGAGAGAGATGGCGCATGGGTGCAGAGTGGGGCCCAGAGCAATCAAGGGTGGTTGAAGGTGTAATGTTGAAATCGCCCCTTCAAAGCAGCGCGGCAGGGCTCAGGGAAGAGATGTGTTGCCAAATCTTCCCAAAGAATTCAGGGTCATCGGAGTTGGGACCGTATATCGCTGTGAGGATCAGGGGTTGGGCCAAGAGAGTGCCGGGCAGAATGACAAAGCGCTCCCAGGGTCCGCAGTGACCTGCGATGTATACCAGGGAAGCCCTTTGCGCTATAGGATGGAAACCCAGCGAGAGTAGCAAGAGTAGAAGGAGGTGTGAGTTTCGCCCCAATATCTAGAGAGAAGCCTGGAGGAAGTAGCGGGCAGCAGGTGGGTCTCCTGAAAGAAACAGATGTCAACCTTGTGTCGGATGAGGTGGGTAGGTACTAGTGGGCCTTTCGATGGTCACTTAGACCGCGGACGTTCCACATCCAGAGTGTGGTGTCCGTCATATCGCTGTGCCAGGAAAGTGAATGGCGGATGAGGACAGATGCAAAAGGGAGCCAGATATGGTCGGGAAGGGATATGCAGTGCAGAAGGCAATGTAGCAAATGACATGTCACAGAAAAAACCATGAAACAGTGTAGTAACTGGAGTCACCAGTTCCCCGGGGGTAGCCTGGCATGAGCAGGTAGGCACCCGAAAGCTTAGGTGTTAAGTGACTACACAGCTCACGCATCCACTGAGACAATAAACGCACACGCTATGACTGAGACAACACCAGTGAGTTTGATTAAAACAATCAAATAATTTTATCTAGAGCAGAGTCAGGGTAATCAAAAATCACAGTTTCTCTATTTCATCGAAGCATTTCATCAGAGGGGAGTAAAGGGAGCAGTTCAATATATAATTTAACACGTCGCAATAAACATTTCATTAAAGGATTAGCATTTCATCACTTCACAATAAACCAGGGTAAAACATTTCATTAGGCCTTAAATACCAAGGCACCCTGCGAAGGTAAGCCTCTCATTAGGCGTGGACCACCAGCTCATCAGGCAAGGATGAGCATGTCATGTTGCAAGAGTCCGCGTCTCATCAGGTAAGAAACCTGTTCAGTAGGCAAATCAATTAACTTCTCACCAAGCAAGGGTGAACATTTCATTAAACTCCTTAGCAGGAATAAACTGGTCATTGGATAGGAAAACAGTTAATTTCCCGGCAATAAGCCTTTCTTATGAACTCAGGCATAACCCTGTCCTCAGGCAGGGGAAGAACATCTCATTAGATAGGAATGAAAACTGTTCATCGGGTAAAGATGTACTTTTCACCAGGTGAGAATAAGAACATTTCCTTAGGGTAAAACCAACACATACCTGAGGCAGTACTGGACATTAGACCAGCCCCATCAATCAGGGAAGGACATGTCAGCCCTCCAGAGTAACCATTTCCTCTAACCAGGGTAGCCTATAAATATGTAAAATAAATTCAAGAGAGGTAAACCATTCCTAAGAGAACTTTGAGCCGTTCTACTTTCCTAGGGTGCACCCGATAGTGCCTTGGGCAGGAGTAAGCAAAACATGTGGCCCAGGTAACATTTCTTTGTGCAAAGATAAGCATCCCAGTGGGTAAAAGAATGACCATCCCCTTATGTACGGCAAACATTTCATTAGAGATCTGTAGGCATTACTTCAACAGGTTATGAAGCGAGGATACCCCTTTCATTACGCATCTGTAGACCCTTCTTCATGGGAGCCCAGGCAAGGAACTCAGTGAAGGGGAACTCAACTGATATTTGCAATAACCAGGCCACAAATACAGTTACCTCAATAACCTCTGCAGCACCACTCTTTTGGAAATTACTCAACATTCCATTAGGTAGAAGTTATTCTGGTGCATGAAACCTACATTAGCATTTACCACAATAACACTTTGTAGGGAGTAGACAACATCTCCTCATGAGAGAACAGGAATCTCATTAGGTAGGAATACCCTTTCATTAAATGTAGAACAGCTAGTTAGCAGAGGTAAAACCTTTCAGTAGGGAAGGACAACCATTTCATTAGCCACCTGTAGGCATTCAGGGGAGGCAGCACTAAACAGGAGCCTAAACATTTCATTCAAGGTAAAAAATTCAATTAGCTGGAGTGAACCGCTTCATTAGCCAGGTTAAGCCATGCATAAGGCTAAGAGTAGAACATTTCCTTACGCCAGGATAAAACATTTCATTGAACGTAGGTAGAGCATTTCATTTCATTAAACATATAAACTTGGCTCAAGCATATAAAACATTTCCTGGTAACACCCTTCTTTTAGAGGTTACTCAGGAATAACCACTCCCCTAGTCCGGGGTTGACTCCTCTAATGGGGCAGTCCGTCACTCCTTCCTGAGGGCTCTCACCCAGTCCCAGTTCAGAAGGGGCCTTCTGAAAATAATTAGGGCCAACGGGGCCCAGTTACCAGTTTTTCACGGGGAGGGGCAGCCGCGGGGCTCCCACTTGGCTCTTCGGGGGGCCCGCTCTTCCTCTTGGCCTCCCGCCCGCCTCCCCGGGGAGTTACCTTAATTTTCGGCCCCTACGGGCCCTTGCGGTACTTTCTGGTGGGAGGGGCGGGCTCTGGCCCTCAGGTAGGCCTCTCGCGCTCTGGGGGTTCTTCCTCGGCCCCTTCGGCGGTTCGGGTTGCTGGGGGAGGGCTCTTTAAGAGCCCTCCAATGTATTGTGGGCCAGTCGGGGGAGGCCCGCGCTACTCCGGCGCTCTTCCCGGGGCCCCCCTTCAGCCCGACGATGCTCCGGTCTTCCGGGGTCTCTTTCGTTGTCCCAGGCCAGGGACCAATCAGCGGGCTTCTGTGTGGGGGCTTGCCGCGGCCGCCAAAGGCAGCGCGGCCTGTGGGGCGTCCCAGCTCTTCTCCCTGTGATTGCAGCCAAGGCGGGGGTGCGGCCAGTGACACGGCCAAGCGCCCCCGTCAAGTGGTGAGGGAGGTGGTGGCGTCGGGCCTATCGCGGCCTTCCTTGAAGCACGCGGCGGCTTCCCCCAAGGCTCTGAGGCCGCCGCGACTTCTCCGTACACTTGGGCCAAGCTGCGCCGGTGACTGGGGCCTTGGCGCACCGGAGGACAGCGCCTCGCCTTAACTCTTCTTCTGGGCCGGGCACGGCCCACGGCAACACGGCGGCGGTGGTCCTCTCCTGGCGTAGGGGGTCACCGGGGCAAATGACGGCAGTGACGGCGCCTCCCCAGGGCAGCGCCGGTGAGCCTCCGGGCTGCGGCGGTAAGTGGGACTAGTCAGCGTCTCCAGAGAGGTAGCTCTGCGGGGCACAGGCACAGCGCCAGGCGGCGCACCAGCCGTTGGGGGGATCACAGCGCTTGAGGCAGTCAGCACGGACAGCGCTTCGTGGGCAGGCTTGGTACCGGGAGTCACAGTCCTTCTCGGGGGCAATTCCCCTAAATAAGGGAGCAGTCCCAGCAGTTCAGGGCTAGCGCTAGGAGGGGTGAGCGCTCACCGGTAGCTTAAGTCAATTCAGGTTTAGGCTTATTAACAGTCCAGGCAAGGCAGGACAGCAGGAGGTATGATGCAGGACAGCTCAGGGGCCCAGGTCAAGACGAAGGGGGCAGAAAGAGCACAGCCCAATACCTGGTTGATCCCCAGTAGTCCTGGTTAGCGCAGTTAGATTTCTTCTTGACGCTTGATGGTTTTAGCGGCCTTGTGGATAGTTCCTTGTTTCTTGAAGGGGGGTTGAGTTGAGGGCTGCTGACAGGATTTCTCAGCAGGTCACTATCAGGTGGTCCCTGGGTTCCCCTCCCGCCAAGCCAGATCAGTGGGCTAGTTAGGGGTTCCTCACTCTACTTGGAAGGCAGCACATCAGCCCTGTCACTCCAAGTGGCATAGGTCCCTGACTAGGCCCTACTGCCTAAGTCTCCTGCGTGGGTCCCCCAGGTCAGTGATGCCCCAACTGACTGGAAAGTTTCCCTCCCTTTCTTTATATAGGCCCAGGTCAGGTGACCACCCTCTAAGGCAGCAAAAACAGACTCCGCCCCTATTCTAGAAGGTTCCAGGAGCTTCCCTACTCTAACTGTGGGCAGGCAAGGCACGCTGAAATAGTTACAATGTTTAGGGGTTCCAGCCAGCTCCTGGCTACTAGAATGCGCCTGAAAAGACCACGCCGCAGTAGCATGGGTCAGTGGCAGCCATGTTGGGGGTAGAGGGCACCCTCACCTTAGCATTGATTTTAATATTACACAGGGCATCTCGACCTCACAGGGCATATACAACTTTATGACGAGGGGGGAACATCCAGAATTAGGGGAGCGAAAAGTGAAAAATTTCAGGAAAAAGGGCCAAGTCCAACAAACAGTGAAAAGAACAAGCCTCGAAAGGAAGGCAACAATCGCAGTGAACCCCCCCCCCCCTCCCACCATTTACACCAACCTCCCAATCAGGTTGAGAAACCATCCCGACCCACCCAGGTGAACCCCAACTAGAATCAAAAAGAGGCAATGTGAAAAAGCATAGCACCCCCCCCCCCCCCAACCCACCATCCACTCCAACCCCCCAAACAGGTTGAGTCCCCAATTCCCCCTCCCCCTCCCCCCAGGGAAACCCCAACTGGGGAAGGAAGAATCACAAGAACAACAGGGAGTCATCCCATGGAGGCATGGCTCTGCCAGGCGTACGGCCCCGCCACAAGGACAGGGTGGCCAAGCCACAGAGAAGGGAGGTTATTAATTACTAAAACAAAAACATACAGTGCAACCCCCCTGCACCAAGGGGAAATCACAAGAGAGCATAGCAGGATGTGAACATCAATGAGCAATCGGGGGCCATCAGCATTTGTATAAAGTAAAGTTATTATTATTATTATTGTCGGATTTGTAATGCGCATGGCTGCCCAGGCAAGGGGGCGTCCCAGCGCAACCAAAGACTAGAGACTGTAAAAGTTAAAAGGGATTTAGGCCTGGAAAAGCCAGGTCTTTATGGCTTTGTGAAAGTCATGATGATCTAAATCCCCCTGCATACCACCATCTCTGGCTCTTAAGAATCGGGGAATGCACTCCAGCCCTTGGTCAGCTGAGCGTAAGGAACGCCGAGAAACATAGAAGGCTAGTATATCCGCCAGCCCCGGTGGTGCTTGCTGAGTTAGAAACCTGTGGGCCACACATAGTGTCTTAAACTGCACTCTTTTTTCCACTGGCAACCAATGGAGTTGAGGTAAAAATTTGGACACAGAACAGGATTTTGGAAGTGCTAAGAGAATACGGGCTGCTGCGTTCTGTATTATCTGCAAGCGTCACATACTGAACTTATTGGCACCTAAATAAAGAGAGTTGCCGTAGCCTAGCCTAGATAAGATTGTAGCCTGAATAATGGTCTGCCGAATTTTCAGATCAAAGAAGCCAAGTAGAGGTTTTAAACCTCTCTTAACCTGGAAATGCGAGCCGTGGAATTCCACCCACCACCAGGAGAAAGAATATTAACTAACGGCTTGTGATCAGTCCGCAGCACAAATTTACTTCCCCAAATGAAATTCCTGAAGTTCTCAATCGCCCACACACAAGCCAAAAGCTCCTTCTCTATGACGGCATATCTGCGCTCTGTTTCATTAAGTGTGCGAGATGCAAAACATACATTCCACTCTTCTTGGCCTGACCTTTGAGACAAAACTGAACCAATACCATACATACTTGCATCAACCGTGATGATGCACATTTTATTCAAACAGAAAGGTCTATGGGTGGGAGCATGCAAAATATCAGATTTGATGAGATCAAATGCCACCTGTTGTTCTTTATCCCAAACAAAGGAATTCCCATGTCTCAAAAGCTTCCTTAGGGGCTCCATCTTAGTGGCAAAGTTATTGACAAACTTGCTATAATATTTGCACATACCTGCAAAGGACAGTAATTGGTCTCTATTAACAGGAGGGGGAGCTTTACTAATGCCATCCACATTCGATCTTTTAGGTACCACACCATCCCCTGATAATGTGTGACCCAGATATTCAACTGAAGATTGAAAGAACTTGCACTTGCTAGCCTTCAAGGTCAAACCACTCTCTCTCAACTTCTCACAAACACAACGTAAATGAACAAGGTGTTCTTCATCAGTACTAGAAAAAATTTAAATATCGTCCTGGAAACACTTCACAAAGTGATCTACATCTCTAAAAATATTATACATGACTCTCTGAAATACCGAGGCTGCCGAAGCCAAACCGAACGGCATTCTTTTTTTTAAATTTTTGGAAGACCTTTATTGATAGAAAAAGGCACTTACAAGTCAACAAGGAGCCCAGGGGCTCACACATACGGTACATTACCACATACTGAACGCACAGAGGATACATTACAGAAGGACTGAGGTCTAGTTTTAAAAGTTTTCCTTGTAGGATAGACATAAACAGGATATCGTAGCACAACAAGTCAATACTGGTGTTGAACATTCAGGATAGATAATCTGTTAGTAGAAGAAAACACCAGAGTCGCTGCGTGACACCCAGAAAAGGAACGTCTAAACCCCAGGGAAGGAAAAAGGGGAAAGAATAGGAGGCCCATAGAACAAAAAAGAAAAACAAAAAAAAGGAAAGCAACCCCACCCCCCAAGTACCCCCCACCCTGCACCCCTGCAGCTGGCTACGGCCTGTCCCCCCCTAGCAGTGTGCCTGTCGCCCAAGAAAAGGAGTCCCGAAATATAGAGAGTAAGAAAAGGATAGAATCCTAAAACTCTCATAAGATAAAGGAAGGTGGGGAGGAGCACACTATCCGTCCCCCAGCTCCGCCATCTCGCACAAATAGCAGCAACAGTAGTCTGACTCCCAATACTAGTAACATGCCCGATATGATGAGAAAACTGGGATCACAGCAGCAGCGCACAGTGTAAGTAAGGCAGCAACACCCAACCGAAACATCCAATATAACTACCAGGAAGTCTCCAAGCATGATTAGCAAGCTTAGGCCCCCACACTAGTCTTCTAGCACCACCGATACATGTCCCGGTCATTCAAAGAACAGGTCCCCGCCAGCCCCACCCGCAAGAATGGTGCAAGAACAGGAGTCAGTAATGGTCAGAAAGCAGTCCCAGAGCTCAGATTGGAGAACAGCTGCAACAGCAGTAAAGCACGATACCAACAACACGTCCCCCTCCATCACAGTCAGTAACAAGAACTCCACCAGTTCGGTAAGGGAAGCGTCTATCCTTGTCTCGTTTTCTCCTTACCACCGCGGACCCGTGTAGGCGATGTAGGCGTAGATGGCAGTTCAGGGAGATAACCGTGGTGCAGGTGACTCGATGCATACAGGGCAGTGAAAACCAGGAGTCCCAAAGAAGGCGCCGAGCACGCCGCCGCAAACACGCCTGATGCTGCCAGGGCAGGGAGGGAGATCCCTGCAGCCATCACCTCCCTGGGCGAGTCTCCGGGATCCGCAAACATGGCGAGGAGGGAGGGCTCACGTCGTGGTGGAGGCTCCGGAGGGGTATTCGAATTCGGGAGCCAATCTCCCGCAACTGATGGTAGTGACGGGCTTGGGGTCACAAGGGTGTCATCGACCCCAGTAGTCGCCATCATAGCGCAGGCGAAGGTGGAGCAAGGAGCGATGCCGAGACCCTGTAAGTCGGCCATCTTGGGACGGGTCGACGAACAAAGGATGCCCTCCATCTTGTCCAACAGGGCGCAGCCAGAACTTAGAGCCTCAGATCGGAAGGAGAGGATCGCTTCCAGTAAACCTCCATAGCTGTAAGGGGTAGTACACAGTATATCAGGCATGTGTTTCCGCTCAGTGGTTCCAGAAACACGAATCACAGCCAACTCGCCGGGATACATAACACCATGTCCACCATAACGTCAGGCAGGGAGTCCCCGGGCCGGAATAGGTTGCGCACCCTAGGAGAACAACTGGACGAATTGCGAGGGCAGATGAATGAGCCCGAATGCAAATGATAGTTCAGTCCATCCAATATGTCGCCCGCTTAGTTCTGATTGCCTGGCCAAGTCAGAAGCCCATCACCGGTAGCGGACGAAATGCAGGCAATAAGCACATAAACAGCAGTGCGAGTGCCCGTAGCCTCACAGTTATAGCCTGGTTCACGTGTCGCAGCGCCAACAGTGCGGCGGGATGTGGGTGCAGGGTCCGCTGCCCAACGATAACTGCCAATCGGGACCTCACAGTCACCAAGCCTGGAAACGTGCGTCTGACGGCCGGCCTCGATAATCACGCGAGGCCCCGGTCTCTATGTCGGTGCGGGCCGCCAACTGTGTCCGAGCGTTTCCCCAACTTGCCGAAGAGCAAATGCTCCAGGATTTCACGGCGGGTCGCCGGAGTGCGTCTGCTGTCGAAATCAGCCACTTCGGTACAGGATATCTGGCAGGAGAGGCTCGAAGGCGGAGACGGTCCCCGGAGCCGAGGGACTACACGTCCGATCCGAGCGCCATCTTGGCTCCTCCCCCCCGAACGGCATTGTGTACTGAAAAAGACCCTGAGGAGTGATAAAGGCTGTGAGGCATTTAGAATCATCGGTAAGAGTAATTTGGTGATAAGCCGATCTTAAATCGAGAGTGGAAAATACCTTAGCACCTTCTAGCATAGATACGACTTCATTAATATTGGGAACAGGATGACAGTCCACAATTATAGCTAAATTAAGCGCCCTGAGGTCCACACACATTCTCAAAGATTTGTCAGGTTTCCTAACTAAAACAATCGGAGAAACCCATTCCGCAGAGTCAATGGGTTCAATACTCTTCTCCAAAACCAAATCATCTAAAGTTTTCTTAAGATCTGCCCTATCATTAATAGGCACCCCTCTCAATCTTTGTTTAACAGGAACTACTCCAGATTTGAGTTTAATTTTATGGGAACAGTTCCGAAGCATACCCAACTTGTCAGAAAAAACATCCTTAAATTCAGATTTTACTAACTCGTGGCTAGATGTAGGTAAAATAGATTTACTGATTTTTAATTACCGAATTTTACCGATTCGGTAATTAAAAATCGGTAAATCTAAGCTGTGGACATGTAGGTATTCCAGATGTGCTGGAATACCGAATCGGAGGTATTCGGTATTTACCGATTCGGTAAATACCGAATCGGTAATGCCCATTCATTCCTATGGGCTTTGAAGCCCATAGGAATGAATGGGCATTACCGATTTGGTATTTACCGAATCGGTAAATACCGATTTTCACAAGGGTGCAGGGGGTGTCACTTTGACACCCTCTGGCACCCCCAAAACAGGCTCGGGTGCCATGTGGCAGGCATACATGCCCTAAGGGCAGGTCTGCCTGTCACGTGGCATAGGTGTGCATGCACACATGTGCATGCACACCGGAATCGGTATTTTACCATCAAATTGGATTTGATGGTAAAATACCGATTCTGTAAGGGCTCTGGGACTCAGAAGAGTCCCACCTACATCTGTGAGCCTCAGATTCGGTAAATTTACCGAATTTTTATTTTACCGATTCGGTAAAATTACCGAATCGGTAAAAAAATGCCCCTACATACCTGTCACCCATTTACCGATCGGTAACGGCCAAAATCGTCCGTTACCGATCGGTAAATGGCCTGAAACGGCCACCTACATCTGGCCCTCAGTTCCTTTTTCATGGGCAATAGAAGAAATATTCTCATCTTCAAAAAACTCACCAAGCATAACAGGATCCTTTGCACGGGGATTGAGTATTATGCCAAATCTCCATTGATCCTTCCAACCAATCACATTCACACCTTTAACTGCAACATAAAATTTAACCTCTACACACCTGGATTTGAAAGTAATCTTGACCACAAAATGATCTAACATCTCTACCCGTGAACCATTGAAACTAACTGCACAAATTTCAGATGGAAGAATGTCTGTAAAGTTTAACACATGTCCTAAACGCTCATCAAAATACTCCTTAGTAATTATAGTCCAAGGTGAGCCCGAATCAGCCATTAAATTAAGACTTACTCCCAAAACAAACATTTCACAAATGGGTTTCCTAATGACCTGGCAATCAGCATCAATCAAAGAAATCTCTTCAGCGAGATAAACTACAAAAAGTTTATTAGATGTTGCACAATTCTCTGTACTCTCACAAACACAACTGCAAGTTTTAGATAGTTCCTCTGTAACAACAGCTACTTTACCTTTAGGATTTTGAACAAACGCTGCATTCTCTGTTGCTGTGCTGCATATTAAATCTACTTAAACCTCAAGCTGTTCCTGTGGATTATCTAACACCACTCTACACCGAGCCAGCACCAACAGGAGCTGTTACAATTTAAAGGGAAGTTTCTTCCATCTGGGTTTGGGTACCAAGCCCAACAGGCAGTGCAGGGGGACAGGTCAATGCGAAGGCCCGTCGCTGCCGCTATACGAACGACTACCTCCCACCAGAAACTCCCCACCAGCGGACACTCCCATGCCAGGTGTAAGAATCTTGCAGCCCCCTCTCCACATCTGGGGCAATTGTCCCTCCTGTCATTAGCAAACTGACACAGCGATTTCGAAGTAAGGTAGGTGCGGTGCATAAAGTTGAAGTGAATGAGCTTGAAGCGAGTGTTACAAGACACCCGCCGCGTCAAGAGCCCTATTCGCCTGCGTTGTCCCTGGTCCAGAAGAGCCCCCAGATCCACCTCCCAAGCCGCCCACGCCGGCGGAACCGGAGGAGCGGAATCGCGCTTCATAGCTGCATATAATAAAGTGATCAGCCTGCGCCCTTTGCCACAGGATAGCAGGATATGTAATGTGTTACTCATCCGGGCACTGCGGCCAAACCGAGCGCACCACCGAGCGCAGCCCCTGGTAATGCAAGTATCGACCCCTCCCGAGGCCGATCGACTCCTCCGCCTGCTCATAGGTTAGAAAACACTCTGAGGGGTACAGGTCGGCAAGGACCTCGCATCCCCCTCCCTCCATGCCTGGAAGGACATGTACTGTTCCAGTTCCACCATAGGTGCCAAGATCCACATCAGCAAGTCCCGGTGAAACGGGGCCTTGCGCAGCACCCTTTCGATAAAGCGTTGCCAAACAGCAGCAGTCTGCCTCACCACATAGGGGAGCGCCGTGTCCGCGCCAGTCCCTCTCATCAACGCCACTCGGAGCTCCTGTACCGAGGCTCTTCCCGCCAGCAATCGCGACTCCCACGTGTCCGTGTTCACTAACTACCGAACCACCGGGAGGAGCTGCGCCGCATAATAATAAAGATCAAATTGTGGGGCCTCCAGACCCCCCTCCTCAAAGGACCGCACCATGGTTCCCAGGGCCACTCTACTGCGCCGCCCCGCCCAGAGGAGGGACGTGAACAGTGTGTTCAGGGTCTGAAACACCCTGGGGGGAAGGGGAAACAGGGAGTTTTGAAGGACATACAACATCCTAGGCAGCATCACCATTTTGGCGATCGCTAGCCTCCCCATTAGTGACAGGGGTAAGGTATTCCAAAATGATATGGATTGCCGGAGGGACGCTAGCACCCTGTCTGCGTTACGGGCAAGGGATTGTTCCTCCGTCGAGGCCACATGTATATCCAGGTATCGGAAACTATTCAGTTCCCATTTTAGTCCAAGCTTCGGTAAGTCCTCCAGCGGCACTGCCCCAAAGCCGGATAACGGGAAGACGAGGGACTTCTCCCGGTTGAGGCGAAGACCCGACACGTCCCCAAACTGATCCAGAAGTCGCAACAGGCTCGGTAGCGCCTCCCTATGGGCCCTCAGGTAGAACAACGCGTCGTCTGCATATAAGGAAAGGACATTACAGGTGTCCCCCACTTGCACGCCCCACTGCTGTAACTCCGCCCGGACCGCAAACGGCTCCATGGCTAGGGCAAAGAGCAGCGGCGAGAGGGGGCACCCCTGTCTTGTGCCCCTACCCAACCGCCACTCCTCAGACCGAGCGCCCCCCAGACGAACCCGCGCCCTAGGGGAGCTATAGAGGATCTTGACCCTGCGCGCGAAGTTGGGTCCAAAGCCATCTTTCGGAGAACTTCTTGCAAATAACCCCAGTCGACGGTGTCGAAGGCCTTGGCGAGGTCTATAGAGACCAAAACCGTCTGTTCCTCCCTGGTACGTGTTTCGTGCTGGATGTGTGCCAACCTTCGTAGGTTCATCGCCGTATTGCGCCCGGGGATAAAGCCGCACTGGTCCTGGTGCACTAGGTGCGTCATATGAGGTGCCAGCCTGTTCGCCAACAATTTCGTAAGAATTTTAATGTCCGAATTTATCATTGTAATAGGCCGATATGAGGAGGGATCATGTTTGTCCCCCCTGGTTTAAGGATCAGACAGATTTACCCCTTGGCCATGCTCTGCAAGAGTTCCTCCCTCTCAAACGCCTCGAGGAAGACCTGTAGAAGGAGTGGGGCCAAAATGTCCCGAAATTCTTGGTAAAACTAAGCTGGATACCCGTCGCTTCCCGGGGACCTAGCACGCTGAAGACGGGCCAATGCCCCCTGAACCTCCGGCAATGTGAGGCAGGCGTCCAACTCCTCCCTATCCAAGTCCGAAAGGGTCGGGACAGGAAGCCCTTACAAATAGAGGGAATAAGAGTCCTCAGTGACGTTCGCTTCCGCGGAGTATACCTGCCGCAGGTGGGAGCAGATGACCCCCAGGAGGGCCCATTCAGAGTGGACCAGCTCGTCGCCACCATCCCTGAGGGCAACAATGCGCTAGGGGGTCTGCTCCCGCTTTAAAATACAGGCCAAGAGCCGCCCCACTTGTCTCCTTCTCTATGGAGGCACTGCCTGTAGCGACCTAGGGTGTATTTGTCGAGTCTATCTAACGTGTCGTGCAGTTGCGTCCGGACGGTCTGCTCTTCCCGCCGCTGCAAATCAGTGGGGTCTACCACCTGTTGGGCGCCCAGGAGGGCATCCTCCGCCATGTGGAGATCACGGAGTAGCTGTTTCCTAACCCCATAGGTGAGTCCCATACAGGCACCCCGCACCACCGCCTTCAGGGCATCCCATTTGGTGGCCAGGGAAATGTCGCTCTGTCCCCGGTTAATATCCACATAGTCCTCAATGGCCTTACCTAGGTGATCCTTCCCTACCGGGTCTTGGAGGATATCCGCCGGAAGCCTCCAAGTCCGGGGGCGGACAACTCCTGGCCCCCATTGCACCATGCAAGCCACCGGAGAATGGTCGGACAGAAAGCGGGTTTGATGTGTTATGTCAACTGTCATGGCGGGGTCAGTGTTCGCTATCAATACTCTGTCCAGGCGACTGTGTGAATTGTGTGTGAGGGAGAAACATGTGTACACCTTCTGTGACGGGTGCCTAAGGCGCCAGGCGTCCACCGCCCCTATATTTCCCATCACTTCTTTCAGCTGCTTGGTCACGTGGGGTTTAGTACCCGCCCGTGGTGGGAACCTGTCGAATTCGGGATCAAGGATGCAATTAAAATCACTGAACCAAAGCAAGGGGTTGTCCAGATCACGAACCAAGGCGTTTTGCAGAGACCCATAAAAGAGCGGATCATCTGTGTTAGGTGCATAAGAATTCAAGATCACCAAGTCCCTGCCATCTAACTTGGCCCTAAGAAGCAAGTAGCGGCCCTGAATGTCCGCCTCCATATACTGGATTGCGAACGGTACCCCGGGCACCACCCAAACCAGGACCCCCCTAGCATATGTGGAAAAGGACGAATGAAAGAGCTGACCACGCCACTTCTTCCCCAATTTTTGTGCCCCGTCATCCCCCAGGTAGGTCTCCTGTAGGCAGGCAATGGACACCTTGTGTCGTTTAAGGAAGGAAAGGACTCGATATCTTTTAGTGCATGTTCCCAATCCCCTCACATTCCAGCTCATGAATTTATACCCCATGCTTTCCAGTAAAGTTCACTCTGTTGTGCTAAGCCGACTGATGGATATGCCCCCCAGTGCCTGACCCATGCGACCAACAATGCCAATAACTACCCCCCCCCCAACATCCTCAACTCAAAAACTGCCCCACCACCCCGAGCAATACATCAGCAACTAACAAACACGCCGAAATGCCCTTCCCCTGCTGGTGCCAGGACGTGCACAGCCTCCCTATCTGCCCAACGAGGCAGGTCAACTCAAGCAAAGAAGGAGAAAAAGCCCCCTCCCCACTACCCCCCCACCCTCCCAAACCCCTGCCAAACCCTACTGCATACACAGAACTTACACACCAGGCTCTCTCAGTCATCACCGCCTCTAACGCAGGCTACCCCACAGGCACTCACCCCCCCCAACCACTGCCACTCTTCCAGAACCCCCACCCGAGAGGCCCCACCACCAAAGGTTATGTTGCACCAGTTCCCACCATGGCAGGGCCCCCGCCACCAGCTACGGATCTGTTCTGAGTCTGATACACAACCATCTCAGTCCATATGTCCTCCTCAATGGGGGCCAACGGCCTCAGAAGTTCCGGGCCCCCCAGTTTCAGGGACCGCCGCAGCCGTGAACACCATGCACTCCGCCGTGCCTTGCAGCGTTTCCGGAACCAATATGTCCTTCTGCTCCTGTGGCTTCAGAGCCTCCAGTTCGGCTCCAGCCTCCGATCGGGCCAGTAGCATTGCTCCATCATTCCCCACAGTAATTCTGTTGCCCCCCTCACTGTCTGCAGCTTCGGAGCGGCGTCTCCTCCTGCCGGAACGCTGCCTCGGCGGGCGGGTCCCCCAGCGCTCACACGGTGCCCCCCGTTCACCTGGTGGGAGGTCATCTCCCCTGATCTCCAGCCACTCCCACACCTCCTCCGGAGACAGAAAGAAATGCGCCTTCCCCTGGGACAGCGCCTTAAGTTTGGAAGGGTACAATAGCATGTATTGCAGGTGCATCTCCCGGAGCTTCCATTTAACACCCAGGAAGGATTTCCGCTGCTCTTGGACTTGCTGGGTGTAGTCCGGGTAAATGGAGACCCTACTATTTTCGAAGGTGAGGTTCGCTGTTTCCCTCGCCGCTTGTAGTATACAGTCTCTGTCTCTGTAATTTAGGATCTTGGCGATGAGGGCCCTGGCGGGGCACCCGGACGAGCCCGGTGAGCTCTTTCAATAACAAAGACCTCAGAGAGGCCCCGCGGGCACAGCGACGTGCGTATCCAATTCTCTAGGAATCGTTCCGCGTTGCCCACCTCTGCCCGCTCCGGCACCCCAAGGACCCTGATGTTACTGCTGCGCGCCCGCCCCTCCGCGTCCTCGGCTCTTCTTTCCAGGGCTCCCGTCACGGCCGTCAGCTGGGAGACCGTCTTCCTGAGGGAGGCCACCTCACTCTGTAGCTGTGCTATATTACCCTCAGCATCGGTGACCTTGTCCGCAACTTTTTGCAGGTCCGTTCTTAGCAAGGTAACATCTATGGAGACCGTCTCTATTTGGCGCTCAAGCGCAGTGTGGGACCCTTGGATCGCCTTGAGCAACTCCGCCCTGGTGGGCTCGCCAGGGGGGGCCTCCGCACCCTCATCCTGCCCCGACTGCCTTGTTATCCGCTGCGACGGTAACCGCTGGGTGGTGTATTGCGTAATTGTGCTGGGCTGCGTAGTGCCGGGTGTCCTATCTTTACGCATTGCCAGAATGCCGGGTCTCCGGCCCAACGACCAGAGGAGTAAGTAGGGCAGGTCCTTGAACGCCTGGTCCGCGGTGGTGCAGAGAGTCAATCCAGGCCCCAGCCTCGATGCACAGCTCCTCACCTGCGTGCGCCCCTCATCTACTGAAGAACCACCACGAGCCAGAGGGCGTCCTCCAAAATGGAGTCCCAACCGCCCAGTCTCGCACCCACAGCCAGGGCCCAAACACACCGCCACGTCCCCTGCCCAGGAGCGGGGGGTAAACTGCAGGATCCCTGCTTCAGCGAGCCCCTAGGCGTGAGGGGCCCGCACTGCTGCTTCCCACACTTCAGGAGCGCCACTGACTGCCACCGGGGGGAGGCCTCCGCTCCCAGCGCAACCCCACCCGGGCAGGAAGAAGCACACAGCTAGGAAGCCCCCCGACGGAGGCTCCCCTCAGGGCGCGAGGACGTAGTCTGTCACCCCCGGAGTCCGTGGCCTCAGAGGCCACCCAGTATGCAGGGCCCCACGTGGGCTAGGCTCTTCAGACGCAGCTCGAGTCTGTCCCCGCACGATGCTCCTACCAGCATCCACGGGCCTCCCGGACAAGCTCCCCACACCAGCTGGAAGTCCACTGGGGGTGCCCAGGCAAGCACTCCCAAGCAAGCTGCAACGGGCCACTCGAGGGTAGGCACCTCCCGATGACAAAGGCCGCACTCACCAGGATCAATACGTCTCCTCCAGAGTTTCAATGGCCGCAGCCCAGGATCCGCCTCCGTTGCGGGCCGCTTGCAGTGTCCCCCTCGCAGGCAACCTGGCAATCCGCTGGGGCCCCCGAGCCAGACAGGGCCCCAGCCCTCAGGAACGCACCACCCGGGGCAGGCAGACACCCCTATGAAACGGGGGGAGGGGCACCGGGAATCCGGGCCCGCCGCGGCACACACCAGACCGGGCACACGTAGCCCCAGCAAAAGTTCCTTGGAGAGCTACTGAACCGAAGCCCCAGGTGGCAGCGGGCTCCGGCGTCCGATGGTCAGCGCCCGATGGTCAGCGCCGAGCCGCGGGGTCCGCAGGCAGCCTCCAGCGCCCGACACTGCCTCTCCGTCACTCGCCCGGTGTAAGCCACGATCCCCGACCTCGCGTGATCCGAGGCCCGAGGCTGCACAATTTCGGCAATTTCCGGGGCTCATACGCCGAAATTCACTTTCTCCAGGGGCCAGTCGCATCCGGGGCGCCAGCGACCCCCGAGATCAGATTCCAGGAGCCCAGCCAGGATATTAAAGCAGGATTTTAGGGTTGATCGGCCGGGAGAAGGTGGATATCAGGTCCTGTCGGCCATGCTGCTTGGCCACGCCCCGACATCAAGGTTACCACGAATTTCTTCCGTCACTGCCAACAGAGCAGATTCGGTACTGTGGCGAGACCTGAAACTGTTTTGTGAGGAATCTAGGATATAATTTCTTTCAATAAACTCTGTAGGATGGTATTTACATGAGATTCTACCGCCTTAGCAAGAAAGGGCAGCTGAGATATAAGACAATAGTTACCAGGCTCGGATGGATCCCGGGACGGTTTCTTCAGAAGAGGTACGACTTTGGCGTGCTTCCAAGCAGATGGTACGGACGCAGTGGTACGGGATAGATTAACCAAATCCCTGCTCACTGGCGCAATAAGAGTATGAAACTGATGAAAGTGGGCAGTTGTCAAAGGTTCGGAGGAGAGCCTGATTTAATTTTCAGGCAGAGGGACTGAAAATCAGAGAGGGACAGTAAGGAAAAAAAGAGAGAACATTGACCCCAGTGGATCCAGTGTTCCCATGCCCTTCCATGAGATCCGTGGTGCCAATGGCCGGAGGGAGACTCTTATATATCTTCTCTACCTTGTTCACAAAATATCGGGCCAGGTCATTACACTGAAGATTTGAGGTGATAGGAGAGTCCACCATCAACCCAGAGCTCGTCATGACCTTAAGCAGGGTGAAGATAGTTTTAGAGGGGTTATTGCTCGCCGACATTTTTGCCGCTATATACTCTGCTCTGGCTCTCCGGGCCAGTTTATGATAAAGCTTAATGGATGCCCTATATTTATTTTTTGCTTCCGCATCATATGTGTGCCTCCAGGCGCGCTCCAGTTGTTTGCAATGTTTTTTAGTTTTAATCAGCGAGTCATTAAACCAAGAATTTTTTTTTATGACACTAAATTTGGCAGGGATGCAGATGTCTAAGGCTAGCGTCAGCCACTTTTGGAATTGCAAATTTGCATCCTCAATGTCAGATGGTAACTGGGGCTTATGGCTTAACAGTACATCAAGAAATAATTAGTATCTAGCTTGTGCCAGGGACGTTTTAAGACTGGTACGGGACAATTCAAAACCTGTCTTGGTGATTGATGACACAACCTTAAGGAACCCAAATTGGAAAATATAGGGTCAAACAAGTGACCTGCAGCATGTGTGCTCTTGGGAACACATTGACCCAGCTGACAAGCCTCTAAATCTGCCAGAACACTGGCAATTTCTGGTTTATCACCCGTATCAAAATGTAGATTAAGGTCGCCTAAGATCGTAAAATTTGCCGCTTTACTCGCGAAAAGAGTAACTTTATTCAGCAATTCTTCTCTGAATACTTTAGACAGCCCTGGGGGACGATAGATAAGAAAACCAGTTACATTTAGGTTGTGATTTAGCTTTATTTTAAAAAGGGCGCTTTTGCAATCTGTGATGTCCTCCTTAACAAAACTGCATTTATATGACTCCTTAAAAATTACTGCAATGTCACCCCCTCTGCTTCCTGATCTATTAACTTGAGTCATGATGAAACCTTACGGGAGAGCTAGCCAGGACTCCGCAACAGAGTCCTGCGTAAGCCACGTCTCCGTTAAGAATAGTACATCTGGAGTCTCATCCATTAATAGGTCAAAGATCTCACCGTGGTGCTTCACAAGCGACCGACAGTTGAGACTAAGAAACTTAAACTCAGTCAGATCAGGAGGGAGTGGATCTGACCCTTTTATTTGAAGTTGGAAAGGGCAATGCTGACACTTGAAGGAACCAGCCGGGGAGACCCGAGTCAAAATAGGGCATTTTATGTCCATTGACAAAAGTTCGGTGCGAGAATGCCTGATTGGGGCAGCTGTAAGTTGGGCAGGGGTCTGGCGTCTGTAGCGGCCCTGGCATGGACGGTCGCCGACCGGCTTGCCTTAGGTGCGCCAGCAGCTCGCCTGCTGCGCGGTCGCGTCAGGGCGTCCATATGTAGTGTCAGGGGTATGAGAACTAGCCCGCTGACCAACACTACCCCCAAAATGGCAGACCCGCTCCTGTGATCGAAGTTGAAGAGGGACAACGCCCCTAGGGGCCGCAGGTGCCCAAAGTAGTAAAATGGGCCCAAGAACACGAACACGGACACCTGTGAACGGTAAACGTGAGGCACACCAGGTGCAGCTACAAGGATACGCAATAGACAAGCTGCAATTAAGAGGACATCAAGGCAGACAGATAGTAAAGCAGTGACCCCAACAGTTATGGCTAGAGTCATTAATGAAAGAAGGGGGTTCCCCAGTGGGCTTTTAGGGATGTAGGCAGGTCGTGAGGGGAAGAAAACTGAACATAGAACAAGAGACGTAACCCCGCAATACATATATATTTGCTAAAAACTCTCTTGAGTATAATTGGATTGACTTTATTTTGTCATGTGCAGTGCTAACTCCTAGGTTTATCACCCCATATATATTGGGATCCTATTGTTAGGACCACCACATCATTTGGCGGGGTTACGTCTCTTGTTCTATGTTCATGGCTAGAGTCATTGTCACTCATTCCACCCCCATCCACTGGGCTGGAACCAGGTGGAGGTAAGTGCTGCTGCTTGTCCAGTTTCTTAGCGTAGGCCAGGGCAGCTTTCGGCTCAGTGAAGATTTGCATGTGCGCACCGGTTTTAACATGCAGTTTGGCTGGATAGGCGAGGGAGTAGGAGACTTCCTGTTTCTGGAGCAGCCGCTTGGCCGGGAGGAATTTGCGTTGGGTGGCCTGCACTGCCATCTTGTAGTCGGGGTAAAAAGCAAGAGACTTCCCCTGATGACAGATTTCACCTTTATCTTGGGCAGTGCGGAGGATCGCATCACAGTCCCGGAACTTCAGCAATTTAGCGAGTATTGGGTGAGCAGGCAGGCCAGGGCCCGGCTGTGGACCCAAAGAGCTGTGCACCTGCTCAACAATAAAGACAAAGGACAAAACATCACCAAAGAGATCTCGTAGGAGTTGCTCAACAAAGTCCTCCATTTTGGTGATGTTGGAGGATTCAGGCACGCCCGTAATGCGAAGGTTATCCCTACAGGAGCGCGCCTCCAAATCCTCATTTTTATTTTTAAAAGCTCCAGCTCTTTGTCCATTCGAAGTAGCTTTTGGTGATCTCCAGCAATGGCGTCCTCAACGTCCGAGACACTCGCCTCCACCTGGGCCAGCTGCGCGTCATGGGAGTCCACCCTGGCCTTGACTGTGTCTAGATGGGCCGCCAGCTGGTCAAGCTGAGCAGCGATACCAGAAACGGTCGCCTTAACATCCAACATGATCATTTTGAGGTCATCTTCACACGTCGGGCTAGCTTCTGATTGGGTATTGGATTCACCAGTGTCCAAAGCAGCACCATCTTGCCGGGTCGATCTGCGCTGGTCAAAGGCCAGCTTGGGCTGTTTAGGTTCTGCCTTTCCCATGCCTGAGCCGCCATAGCCAGCCGAGCCCCCCCCCCCCCCGACCTCACAGCAGGACAGGTGCAAGTAGGAAATACGCCCAAAAGCGTAGTCACTTTGGGGGAGGCAATGGGCGAATGCAGCCAGAGCGGGGTCCCAGACAAGGAGCTGCAAGGGAGTCAGTAGGCAAACCAGTGGTCCAGTTAGGCACAAGCCAGAGCTGTGAATGTGGGCCACGCTGAGCAGGGCGCCAAAGCAGCAAGCGCGTGCCCAAGATGTAGTGCGATGCAGCGCCACTGCCGGGCGCCCTCAGGAGATGGCCGTCCGCAGGAGGAGAAAGGAGGAACAGGCATGAGTCCCCACTGGAGAATGAAGCAGTGAGAGAGCAGCCCGCGGGGCGGAAGATCAGACAGGAGGCAGCCCAGGGGCTGGAAGCGGCTAAAGCAGCACCTCGGAGATGAGCAAGCAGGCACAGGGTGGGCCCCCGGCAGCAAGCAAGGAGCCGGTGGGTCTCAAGGCAATGGAGACAAGACACTAAGGCTGCAGCTGAAGGCTCGCAACCAGGGGTGGGGGGCGGGCAGAGACCCGCACGGGGACGTGGAGAGTGCATCGCGGGGCCTGGATCCGGACGGGAAACACTATGAGTTAGTAAAAGCGCCAAGGCAAGCGCTCACCAGCAGGGACCGTAACCGCAGTCCCCGCGGTACGGCACACCCGCCCCCAACCCCGTCGCCAACCGCCACACACACGCACTGTCCTACCAGGCAGCAGCATCCGTTGGGCAGCAGGCACCAGCAACGAGGCTCCCCAGCCTCGGCAATACAGTCCGGTCAGGATCGTGTCCTTGCAGCACCAGGTTGAAGCCCCAGGCTGAGCGCCGTCAGGCGGGCCTGGCCGTCACATGCAGGCGGATGTCGTCCATCAGTTTCTCTGTGCCAGGGACAGCGCGGATGCCAGCAAGGGGATCAGCCGACCCCCGTGATGCAGTGGATCACGATCAGCAGGGGTGGACGGTCAGCGCCGCCCCAATCCGCAGAATGATGACGGATAGAAAGGCTTGGCCGGTAGAGCCCACTCAAAGTGCGGCCATCTTGCAGCCGGCTAAACCACACCCCCCGGTGTCTTCATCTTCTGTGAGGGATAGGACGAGGTGGGTGTCGTCAGTGTGGGAGATGATGTTAATTCCATGGGTGCGGGCGTTGTCTGCCAGAGGTGTCATGTAGAGCAGCGGGAGGAGCCTTGGGGGACACTGCATATGATGTCTTTGAGTGCGGAGGAGAAGGGTGGTAGGTGGCTCCTCTGTGTTCGGCCATAGAGGAAGGAGGAGGTCCAATTGATTGCGTTGCTTCTCATGGCAATGTGGCGGAGTCTGGTAGCGAGGGTGTGGTGGTAGACGGGGTTGAACACTGCTGATAGGTCAAGCAGGATGAGGGCAGCTGTCCCACCTAGGTCGAGAAGGCGTCTGATGTCGTCAGTTGCTGAAATCAGGGCGGTCTCAGTGCTGTGAATAGTTTGGAAGCCGGAATGGGAAGGGTCAAGCTGGTTGTTTTTTTCAGGGTAGTTTATGAGGTGGTGGTTGATGGCCTTTTCCAATACTTTGGCAGGAAAAGGGAGAAGTGAGATTGGGTGGTAATTTTTCAGTTCTTTAGTGTTAGCTGAGGTTTTCTTCAGGAGGGTCCTGACCTCGGCGTGCTTCCAGGTGTTTGGTACGGTGGCTGTGGTGATGGAGGTGTTTAGGAGTTCTGCGAGAAAGCGTGCAATTACTTCTCTTCCTAGGTTATAGATGTTGTGCGTGTAAGGTTCCATGGGAGATACGGAGTGTATGTCGTTCATGATGGAGATGGTGTCTTCACATGAAAGCTGCTTCCAGTCAGTGATCCCTTGTTAGTAGGAGGCGTTGGTTTGGGTGTAGAGGTTTTTGAGGTATGTGGGCTGGGGGTCAAAGTTGCTGTAGATGTCAGAGATATTGTCATGAAAGAAGTCTGCTAGAGAGTCACAGAGGGCTTAAGAGGGGGGGATTGGGTTCTCTATAGCGGAGGGGCAGGAGAATTTTATGACAATGCTGAAAAGTTCCTTGGCATGGTTTGTGCTAGCCTCAATGTGGGTGTTGAGGGCTTATTCTTGGTCTCTCTGAGACTGTGCTGATAGCTGTTGAGGGCGGATCTGTAGGAGTCAAGGTTGGTGGGGTCTTTTTGGATCGCCAGTGTCTCTCAAGTTTCTTGCAAGATTCAAGAGAGCAAACTGGGGCGGAAGAAGCTTCCTGGTACATACAGCGAGAATCTGGAACCAACTACCGCTAGATATAAAAACAAGTCCATCACTGAAATCATTCAGAAAGCAAGTAAAAACGTGGCTGTTCTCCGCATATCCCTAAATTAACATCTCAAGAGTCAGAGTCGAATCACAGCGCCAAGACGCCTATGGGCAATCGCGCGCTTTACAAATGCACAAATCAAATCAAATCAAGCATTGCTGCCTGAGGTTCAGTAGCTCTGGTGTGAACCATCTGGCTTGTTTGGCGGGTCTTCTGATGGTTGTGTTCCTCGCGAGGGCAATGGTGTCTGCAGCTGAGGAGATCCAATTGGAGCAATTTAGAACGTCGAGTTCGAGGTGTCTGAGGGGGCGGGTCTTTCTTCTTTGAGGGTGGCAGTCCAGAGGGTTCTGTGACCTTGTCCTAGTTGTGGCGATGGTAGGAAAGGGGTCTTGTTGAGGCTTCTCACAGCCCGCTGATGGTGCAGTGGATGATGCTGTTGTCCATCCAGGTCAGCTTGGTGGTGTGGGAGAATTTGGCTCTGTCGTAGGTAGAGAAAATGGGGTCCAGAGTGTGTCCTACTCTGTGCGTGGGGGTGGTGACTCGTTGTGAGAGGCCGATGATGCTCGTGTTTTCAAGAAGCGTGGTGGAGTTGGCGTCGTCTGGGTCTTATAGCTGGAAGTTCAGGTCACCCTGGAAGATGTATTGGTTTGAGTCAATTGCCACAGGAGGCAATGAAGTCTGGGATGGAGCTGCAGGAACTGGGGTGGGGGTCAGGAGGTCTGTAGCTGAGGGTTCCACTGATGGTGGCATTGGCTTCTGGTTTGATCTGGAAGTTGAGGTGATAGGTGTTGTATCTTCATCGGAGGGGCTGCAGTTGAGGGAGTACTTGTGGATGATGGCGATGCCTCAGCCGCGACTGTCAGGGCAGTCGTGGTTGATCATTTTGTACCCACGGGATGTCGCGATGTCGGGTGCTGATGTGGAGGTGAGTCAGGTTTCAGTGATGAACATATCGTTGGGTGTGAGGGTAGTGAATGTGTCCCAGATTTCTGTGGCATGAGTGTAGAGGGATCTTACGTTGAGTAGAGCGCAGTGCAGCTGTGGCTTGTGGCTGGGTGCTGGCTGGGCGGGTACAGGTGTCCCTTCCTTTCCTGGGGCATACTACAGAAGCCCATCATGTTGTAATGCCCCTCAGCTACAGCGTCAAGATACTTCTTCAGGGGTGAGCTGTTTGCGCTGTACTAAATACCAACTAACATAGCATAACAGGACTATCATGTGACTCAGTGTTACATGAACTCGCCTTTTCCAGTCCTGGTCTTCCTTTTGCAAATTAATGTTTTCTGGGGTGCTGTGCTGTGCAATGCATTCAATTGATCTAAACCAGGATTACCAGCCTCACAATACACTGATGTGGAAAATGAAGGGCCAGGCCTGAAGACTAGATGTTGTGTGGCGTGAAGTCATATGGTACAGGTTTTCCAGTTAATGTTTTTTCTTCTAGAATTCCTCAAGAAAAGGAAATCTCATTACAATGAGGGGCGATTCCTGTCCCAATCTCCACGGGCCACCTCTCAAGGTATGTATGTACTCACCCACAAGGTATCAGGCTAGATATACAATTAGGACTATTTTTCAGATGGAGGGTCAGGTCGTGGGGATTCACTCCAGGGATTTTATTCTATCATATATGCTAAAAACTAGTAGCACTGGAAAGTAGATTTTTCTTTGTTGAGGGGTCAGAGCAATATACTCCTTTCCTCTTCTGCCTCCCTCTCCCTCATTCTTCTTAACGTCTCTGTATACCTTATTTCTTTTTTATATGCACGTCTCCCACTTTCTTCTCTGTAACTCAGTTTTTATGCCCTTTTATCTCCTCTTGCTCCTCTCTTTTTCCCCCTTTCTTAACTGTATCTCTCCTGCTGTTCCCACCTCTGTTTCACATTTACCCCAGTCTACCCTCTCATTCCCAGTCTTGTGATTGCTTTTCCGGATGTTGCCACCAACTTCCTTCGATGTATGTGGACACCCTGCAGGTTAGTAGAATCTTCCACTGTTTGTGCTTCCTGCTGGGCTTGGGGTTGGGTGTACCTGTTCTTTATGCAGCTCTGAAATCCATTTTGCTAGCCCACCCCTTTATCTGCCTAGGGTGCAGGTTGGGCACGGGCATTCTCCTGTGCTAACTGCTACCTGTCAAGCTTGTGGGTGTTGCCCTGTTTTGTCTCTTGTTTGGCTGTGGTATGCCCTGAACTCACTACTGATCTTATTTAGAGCAGTGTGGTACTGTTTTGGTGTTTTGCTAACCCTTTCCCTGGCTCCCTCATGCTGCTTTGAGTCTCTTCTATTGGATGTGGATTCTCCCACCAGGGTAAAGAGGCATGCTGTTCTGTGCTTTCTCTCCTGTGTGTGCTTTCTGCTAAGTTTTGAGCCCAGTTGTGCCTGCATGGTGTGCTTCACTGGAGGGCCACCTTTTTGGTTACTGGGGTGTGGGCTGGGTCTGGGCTTCCAGCTCTGTTCCCTGCTAGGCTTTGGTCCCTGTCTTGTTGTCTCTTGTTGTCCACTTCATGCCCCTTCCCCACTCTGCTTGCTCGGAGTTGTGATTTGCTTTTGTCATGTTTGATCAGCTCTTCATTGGCTTCCTAATGGACTTGAGGCATTGCTAGTTTTGCACTGCCATATGATGTTGTGGTTCTCTGCATTAAATCTGGATTCACCCCCTGGGGCTGCGGGCTGGATTTAAGACGACAACCATGTGCTCCCTCTTGGGTTTGGATTTGGATGTTCCTGCCCTTTGTGCAGAACTGGGGTCTGTTCACTGGTGATCAGACGGGTGCCCCCCATTTCATTTGGGGGTGTGGGCAGATATTATGCTTCTTCTTGTGCTTCCTGCTGGGCTTGTGAGGTGGGATTTCTAGCTGGTGTACCTGTCTCTCTTGACTGTGTGTACCTCTGCCTCACTCTTGAGCTTCTTAGGGGCTCGTTGGTACTTCTGCTGATGTTTGGTCTACCCTCTCCTGGCTTTCCACAGAGCATTGGCTGTGGTGTATCCGTTTAATGTGGCTCACTGGATTTACTTATGCTAATGGACCAACGTTTTTTGAGATTGTGGTGTGGTCTATTTGTGTGTTTCCTTTTATGCGTCCTGCTGGGGTTGGGGCTTGTCAGATGTGTGCCTTGTATTTATTTTTTAAATATTTCTTTATTGCATTTTTTTAAAACTTGCAATGATGGGTATACAAGTGTAGGAAATTGGGTTACAGGTTGAGGGGGGTAAACCCTACTCAAGCTGCAATCATAATTCTTTCAAGGTGAAGTCATCAGCATGCTCCGAATTAACTTGTGTTGTAGATTGGCACAAGCAGTCAGGTTTTTTTTTAAATTTGTATTAGTTTATTGAGCAAGTTAGAGTCATGCAGTGTATACATGCTAGCACATCCAGCGCAGAACACTCAGGATACGTGTACAAAAATTTCAGGTCAAACCCAACAAATAAGAACTATTCGTAACATCTTCGTCTCATGCCGCTAATATTCCCAACGTGGTCACTCTAGTCTTTACGAACAGCACACAGAAACCCACCCAGACTACATGTGCAGCATATTACTATACATACAATTCTCCATTTGTACCTTAGTCAGAGTCCAGTTCCTGTTGAGAAAGAAGATTTTCACGCAATGGAGTCCATATATCACGAGGCCTGGATGCGTCAGGAAGTTCCTCAGCATATAAGTCTAATTGTTTGCGGCAATACACCATATCTTTTAGCCACAGATCTTCTTTGGGGCTCCAGCGACTATCCCAAGTAAACAACACTCTCCTCTTTGCCAGTAATAACGCTACTCTTACGAATCTTCCCATTACAGCGCGTATGTACGGCACATATCCTAAGAGGCATTCCAATGGCACGCAGTTTACCTCGCACCCGGTTATTGTTTTGATAAGAGCCACCACTTTTCCCCAGTACTGCAATACCGGAGCACAGTGCCGCACATGTGTATAAAGTCAGCGCCGTCCCTACCACATCGCCTACAACAAGCTGTTTCGCGCAATCCCATCCTCTGCAGCTTTTGGGTGTATGATATACCTGATGTATACATTTTAAGTGTATAATCCTCAGGTTGCTATTAGATGTCAAGCGACCTGTCAATTCGCAAATGTCTTCCTAATCCCGTTCTGTAATCGGGGGTGTCAGATCAGCATTCCAGCGCTCTAAGCTGCGATGGACCTCACACGGGGTCTCAGCCTGCAGCGATCTATATAGTTTAGTAAGATATATACTGTCCAGACACGTATAAATCCCCAATAGAAACCAAGCCTACCTCCCTCATGGCCGTCATAGGGCCACGTTCACGAGCCACCGAGAGGGCAGCGTGTCCTTCAATCGGCAGCGCGGGTGCGTAAATTGGGAGTTTTCCCTTTCTCTTCCCAATTTCTTGCCATGCTGTAATGGTCATATCTAAAGTGTTTATCTCTGATTTCGGCGGTCGCCTATCCGTGTGTGTTATTATACCGGACAGTGGGATCGGATGAGAATTCCCCTCCTCCACTGCGACATGTGAAAGAAAAGCATGTGGCTTGAACCAGTAATACGCAAACTGTGCATGCGCACACAGATAGTACACATAAAAATCAGGGGCTCCAAACCCTCCTCTAACGAAAGGTAAGGTCAGTGTGGTCCAACTGATTCTCGGTTGTTTATTCCCCCAGACCAACCTCAACAATTGCGTTTGAATAGTTTAAAAAAAATGTTTAGTCAAAGGAGTAGGGACATTACTAAAGAGATATAGAAACTTGGGCAATATCACCAATTTGATTATGGCTATACGGTCCGCCAGAGATAACGGTATCTTGACCCAACTGTCTACTTGCCCCACCAACGAGGCATAAGCCCGGCCGTAATTCTCCTGCGTCACCACCTCCGGGTCTCGGTGTATCCACACCCCCAGGTATTTCACCGGGTCCACAGTCCACAGTAAGGGATATTCCACCTGGGGCGCAGTGGTAATACTCGTTAGCGGGATAATCATTGATTTCTCCCAATTAATACATAGACCGGAGAATAGGCCAAACCGAACATATTCACGTAATACCTGCGATAGGAATTTGCATGGCTCACGATTGTACAGGACCATGTCGTCCGCATATAAGGAAATCCCCACCGGACGATTATTAAAGTTTAATGCCACAGCCCTATGCCCCTGTCGTATCCTGCACGCTAGTGGCTCTATAGCTATGGCAAAGAGCAGTGGGGATAAGGGACATCCCTGCCTTGTGCCACGCTCAATCGGGAATGGTTCCGAAGTCAGACCCCCGACTCGCACCCTCGCAGAGGCGTCCGCATACAGGACCTTTATCCACCGAGAAAGAGAGGGGGAACCCCATTCTGCGCACCATGTGCATCATATACCCCCTCTCTATAGAATCGAACACCTTAGCGGCTTCTAGTAGTACCCCAACTGCTTCCTGTTCAGGATTGAGGACATGAAACATTGCAAATATAGTTCGCAAATGTAAGGAGGTGGATCGGTCTGGAATAAACCCCGCCTGGTCTGGGAGAACCAGTAGAGGCATCAGCGGCAGTAATTTAGTGGCCAGTATTTTCGATTTACTTTTGCGTCTAGATTAATCAAAGAGACGGCGATAGGAGTCACATCTCTCGGGCTCTTTGTCCTTTTTTAACAGGGTGATAATAAGAGCCTGTCGTAGGGATGGGGGAGCACACCGGTTTCATGGGCCTCTGCATACATCTCAAGGAGGAGCGGTGCCAATAGGTCAGCATACTCCTTATAAAATTCCGCCGTTAGGCCATCAGGACCCGGGGCCTTGTTATTGGGCATCGACAGAATAGCCTCTTTAACCTCCTCCACCGTAAGTGGCAGGTCTAGATATTTTCTATGTACATCTGATAGCCATGCGCATGCAGTGTCGTTCAGATACTCGTCCAATGCCCCCAGCTCCACCCCCCCTCCGGAAGTGTATACGTTAGCATAACAGGAGCGAAACTGCTCCACAATCTCCTACTGTGAGTGGTGAACTAGTCCCCCACCATCAATAATGTGGTCTATCTGCGGATTATCTGTCATATCCCTTAGCCTATGAGATAAAACTCTACCTGGTCGTCCCACCTCACCATATGCTCGCGCTACACGTCTCTTGGATAGATATTTGAGTTCCGCGTCCGCTAGTGAGTTGTTCTCTTCGATATGCTCTTGAATTTGAGCTAGTATGTCTCTGGAGGGTGTCGAACTGTACTGCCTTTCGAGGTCTCCCAATTGCCACTCACATCTTTTCAGCTGTTGCCTAAGATCGCTCAGTATTCCTGCTGAGGTGCCAATACAAACGCCTCGTATGGTTGCCTGAAAGGCATCCTATAATACTGCCTGACTGTCTACAGATCCCTCATTTATCTCAAAATACTGTACAATGGCTTTTTGAATAGTGTCCACAAAAGTGGGATCCGTCAGCGCCTCTACCTGGAACCGCCACGTGAAAGGCCTGTGTGGGTTCAGCGGTATAAACAGCTCTACAATCACGGGATTATGGTCAGACATTGTGCGCGGGAGTGTACGAACCCCCTTCACCCATGCTTAAGCCTCTACAGTAAACAACCAGTAGTCTAGTCTAGACCAACTGTTGAATGCCGGGGTGAGATGTGTCCCTTCCCATTTCTCCGTATTGCGCACGCCCCAAACATCCACAATGCCTAGTTCCACCATCATATCACGCACACACCTCGCCACTTCGACCGCGCGCGCCCCCTCCGGATTTGACTTGTCTACCGTAGGCTGCAAGTGTGTGTTGAGGTCCCCTCCTAGTATAATCGCCGTCACTGGCCAAGTGCGCAGCAAGTGAAGCACTTGCGATATAGTCGTGGGATCATCTATTATCCAGTATTATGGGTATCTTTCATAGATTCACATTGCTGAATCATTCCCCGTCGTCGGGGTGGGAGTCCCCGGTACATAAAGAAAGTAATGTCATAAAGACATATACATAACAATAGGCCAGAGGCCTCTCATTAGTAACATATCCATGTCCTTTTGTAAAAAGAACTGAACTTTGGCCAAGAGCCAATCAGATCTCACCACTCTCTAGAACCTTCCTGGAAGGAGCCCTAGTCCCTCAGATTTTCTACCGCACGTCGTGCTAAGGGAGTCTCCTCTGAGCTCTGCTCAGTTTTCTTTATATTCTTGGATTTATCTCCACAATTTTACTCAGAACTTCATTCCTGTGAGGAATCTTCTGCTTTTGTCATGACTGATTCTCCAAAGAAAGGACTTTTCAGACCTTGTGCCTCTTGTAGCAAAAAGAGGCTTCATGTGGATGACAGGCATGAGGACTGCCTGTACTGTTTATATCCTGACCATTCAGCTAAAGACTGTAAAATCTGCCGTACTTTTTCGGCCAAAACTCTCAAGGATAGAGAGGGCCGACTGCTGATATGGCTCCAGATACTTAAGGAAAAAGATCTACCAGTCTCTTCAGGTGAGAGTGAGTGTTCCATGGGGAGTGTACACTCTACTCCTAAAAGGCCTAGAACTTCATCTCCAGGACCATCTCTACAGCCCCCTCAAAAGAAGACGCCCAAGTCTTCAGAGGATCGTTCTAAGGCCACTGCTGTAAATGTTTCGCTACAGGATCCTACCTTCAAGAAACCTTTGGTGACATCTTCAGCCCTGCCGGTAACAATGTCGACAGCCACGATCTACACTACGGTGACGTCCTCTATGTTATCGACGTCGACGACTACAACATCCTCGTCGTCGACGGGTAGGTCTGTTCCATCTATTATTAGTTTAAAAAAGACCTCTTCAGCGCCACCATCGACGAGCACCTCGTCGTCGACGAAGCCTAAACCGTCATCGTCGTCAAAATCATCGACGCCGATGAAACCGTCTTCGACGGCAGGCTCATCGTTGATAAAGTCATCGTCGACGATGCCAGTGCCGACGAAGCCGTCGACGGGCCCGTCGACGGCGAGCCTAGCGAAGACAACGTCGACACCAGCGTCGACGAAGCCGTCGACGACAACACCAGCGTCGACGAAGCCATCGACGACAACACCAGCGTCGACGAAGCCGTCGACGACAAAGCCATCAACGACACCAGCGTCGATGAAGCAGTCGACGACGAAGTCGACCACGAAGCAAACATCGTCGACGATCCTATTGTCGACGACGTCGTCGATGAAGAAGACACCGTCGATGACTCACTCTCAATCGACTATCGACGGTTCCCTGTCGACGACCAATCCGTCGACGACTGAATCACCTCCATTGAAGTGTATCTATTCACACTTCAGGATGACTGCGCATACACTCGCGCCAGAATTAACATCGCCGAGCAGGGTACAACCTTTTCCCCCGGCTAATATCCTGGATACTGAGGACTCAGGTGAGGGCTCTATGTTTCAGCAAGCGACAAGCCCATCTGAACTGCAAGTCAAACTTCACGAACGTTCAGACTATGAGGAACAGGAGCAGGAACAGTATGTAAAGTACCAGGAAGAGATCCATCCTCCACCGCTTCCACAACAGTCTATGGTGTGTCTTCCTGCTTCTATTGTGACAGACCTGCAGTTTCTCATTGCAGATTATAAGCAAAGATTCCCGTCCACTGCTCCGCCTCAGCCAGTGGTGACACAAACACCTGCGACACCTACAGTGGTCACACCGCCTCTTAAATCTCGACCGGCTCCTTTGATTCTCCATTCGGAGCCGTCTCGCTCACGCCCTCTGCCGTCCTCTGATGAGGAGGAGGAAGAAGAAGAGGAAGAGCAGCAACGTGAGGAAGGCGAGCTTCAGGAGGACGAATATGATGAATACATCATTTCAGGTCCCGCTTCTCCTGTACAGGCGCAAGCGGATTCTCCCCCGGAAGACATTGGGGGTTTCCACAACATCGTAGAGAGAGCGGCGTTACGCTTCAGCCTCAAAGTCACTGCAACACCACAAGATTGTTTTCTTTACGATTTTAAAGACCCATATCAAAAGGCAGTACGATCTATTCCCATCATTGATCACGTCTGGGACCAAGGGGAGAAGATAATGCAGACCCCGGCATCTCTGATGCCAGTGCTGCCCAGATTGGATAAAAAATACAAAGCGCCGGACACTGCCCCAGCTTGCCTTATCGGCCATCCGAAGCCTGATTCAGTAATAACCCAAGCGGCACAACGCAAGTCAAAAAATCCATCAGCTGTTTTGACTGCGCCGCCAGATAATGAGGGCCGGAAGCTTGACAATATAGGAATTTTTTTTTCGTCCATGTCAGCTTTACAAGTGTGTGCAGCAAACTCTTTGGCTCCACTGGGGCGTTATAATCGCCAAATGTGGGCAGACGTAGCTCCGTACTTGGGTTCACTTCAAGAGGAGCAAAAAGAAGAAGTGAGGAAGATTCTCCTCGAAGGCGAGCGCTCCGCCTCGGAGATGATTGATGTGGCACTGGCTATCGCGTCCACAGGTTTCGGACAGCTGGCAGGAGCTGCAGTCCTGAGGCGCCAAGTTTGGATTAAGGCAACGTCTTTTAGGCCTGAAGTTCAAGCCAAGGTGTTAGACATGCCTTATGACGGTAAACTTCTATTTGGACAACACATCGATGACATGCTTCAAGGTATCAAAAAAGATACCGATACCGCAAGGGCTCTTGGTACTCTACAATATAAAAACCCTTCCTTTCGTGGCTCCAGAGGGAGAGGTCAGTCCTTCAGAGGCAACAGTCAAGGATACAAATCCTCTTACACCTCAGGCCAACAATATAAAACCCAGTACCAACAGAGGCAACCGCAGAACCAGTCGTCCTACAACAAATCTTCCTTTCGCGGACGGGGGGAGAAGAAGGACACAGGCAGAAGAAAATGACCTTTCTCTGACGCAGGTCTCCAGTTTCTCTCCACCTTGCAAAGTTGGCGGGAGAAATACATCCTTCCTTCACAATTGGCAACAAATTACGACAGATCAGTGGGTCCTCCAACTTGTCAAATTCGGACATTCTCTGGAGTTTGTGGAACATCCTCCACATACGCCTCCGATTCCAATGCAGCACAAAAATCTAACACAACTACAATTGGAAATCTCCCTCATGCTCAGAAAAGGAGCGATAGAAAAAGTTCCCCGATCTCAGATAAACAAAGGGTTCTATTCCCGATTCTTTTTAATTCGGAAAAAGGTGAAAAAATGGAGACCTATACTGGACTTACGAAACCTCAACCAATACCTCAAAAAATAGTCATTTCGCATGGTTTCAATCCAGGAGGTGCTACAACTTCTCAATGCAAGCGATTTTATGGTGTCTCTCGACCTACAAGACGCCTATTTTCATATTCCGATCCACAAGAACCACAAGAAATTTCTCAGGTTCAAGGTGGCGGGCAAGCACTACCAGTTTCAAGTGTTACCCTTCGGTCTAAAATCAGCCCCACGCATTTTCACCAAGTGTCTGTCTCCAGTAGCAGCATACCTTCGACAACAACATCACCAGGTATTCCCGTACTTAGACGACTGGCTAGTCAAGGCACCTACTCACGCAGGCGTGACCAAGTCCTCCGACGCCTGTCTGCAACTCTTCAGTGCTCTGGGACTCACACTCAACGAAGAAAAATCTGTCCTTCAACCGTCCCAGTGTATCACGTTCCTCGGAGCTGTCCTAAATACTGCTCAAAGGAAGGCCTTACCTTCAATAGAACGACAAGTGAAACTAAGGACCTTGGCCACCCGGATTCAGTCCAAAAAATCTATCACCGTGCGCCTCTACAAGTCCTTGCTAGGGATGATGTCCTCGAACATCCTCTTGATCCCACACTGCCGCCTTCATATGCGCCCACTTCAGGAGGCGCTATCTGCTCAGTGGACTCAATGCTGAGGATCCTTCGACGACGTCGTCCGGATCAATCTCAAAATCTGCGACGAGGCCTATCCTTCATACTTCCAACCTCGCCACACGTAATAACGACGGATGTGTCCTTGGAAGGATGGGGAGCGTTTCTACAGGACCTCCAAATCAATGGGCAATGGTCCCTAGCAGAGAAACAACTACACATAAATCTACTCGAATTGAGAGCGGTATACCTGGCACTAAAGGCGTTTCTACCCAGGATCAGGAATTCCCCAGTGCTGGTGAGAACAGACAACACCACCACAATGCACTATCTAAACAAACAGGGCGGAACACGTTCTCTGTCGTTGTCTCAAGAATCTCAAGAAATTTGGACTTGGCTTGTACAACACAACATTTCCCTTCGGGCGGAATACGTCCCAGGGACGGACAATGTCCTGGCGGACTCTCTCAGCAGGCAACGTTCCATGTGCCACGAGTGGGAGCTAGATCGTCATCTTCTCAGCTCGGTATTCGCCCGATGGGGCAAGCCACCTGTGGATCTTTTTGCGACTCGCCACAACGCAAAATGCCAACATTACGCAAGCTGGCATCCCCAACCAGGATCCCTGGGGAATGCATTTTCGATCAGTTGGTGCAACGTGTTTGCTTACGCATTTCCGCCATTTCCCCTGATTCCCAGGGTTCTTCGGAAACTGAAGGCGGAGCATTGCACCCTGATCCTAATTGCTCCAGCGTGGCCGCACCAACACTGGTTCACAGAGATTCACCTCTTATCACAGGAACCGCCAATCTAATTCAAACCTGGCCCGACTCTCCTGACAATGAACCAAGGTCAAGTCCAGCATCCTGATCCAGCATCTCTCAGTTTGTCGGCTTGGCTCCTGAGTTCAGAGAGTTTCAGAACCTAGACATTTCTCAAGAATGCAGGACCATTTTAGCCCGGGCTCGGGCAGAGAGTAAAAACAAAACCTTTTCTCTTAAATGGAAAAGGTTCTGTTAATGGTGTAAAGCAAATAAGATACATCCTTTTTCTTCCACTCCAGCACAAATCCTTCCTTACCTGCTCCATTTAGCGCATTCAGGACTGGCGCATGCCTCCATTAAAGTTCACCTGGCTGCGATTTCACGCTTCAGGCGTTCATCGACTGGCTCTACTCTCTGGTCCGAGAGACTAGTTAAACAGTTTCTAGAAGGCCTTTTCAGGACATTTCCTCCGGTGAGAGCTTTACCACCCACCTGGCAATTGAACATCGTCCTTGCTCAACTCATGAAACATCCATTTGAGCCAATACACAAAGCAGACATCAAATACCTGTCCTGGAAAACCTCTCTCTTGCTGGCGCTCACATCTACAAGGCGGGTTGGTGAGCTACAAGCTTTCTCCATCCAGGATCCTTTCTTGCAATTCAAACAGGACAGAGTTATTCTACGAACCAATCCTAAATTCATCCCTAAGGTTCCATCTAATTTTCACTTGAATGAGCCTGTAATTTTGCGGACTTTTTTCCCAAATCCAGTTTCTGCAGCGGAGAGGTCTCTCCACTCTTTAGACCTCAAGCGTTATCTAAAATTCTACATTCATCGAACAGAACAGTTTCGGAAATCCAACCAACTGTTTGTTGCTTTCAGTAGGCCTAGAAAAGGCCTTCCTCTGACAAAACAGAGCATTTCCCGTTGGACCTCAGCAGCAATAACTTTCTGCCATCAACAGGCAAATCATCCTCTGCATTCAAGAGTGAGAGCTCATTCTTACCAGAGCTGTCTCTACTACAATGGCACTCTTTGCAGGAGTGCCCATTCTCGACATATGCAGAGCAGCGACGTGGAAGACACCACATACGTTCACCAAGCACTACTGCTTGGATTCTGAACTCATGAAAGATGCAGCTGTGGGTCAAGCAGTACTTCGTCATCTATTTCACTAGAGGTGAGCCTTCTCTTTCATCCCACCTTCCTACTGCATTCTTGCACATTTCTTTATTTCATTGTTTGGAGGTACTTGTTCTGTTTCACAAGTGGTATTCTTATATTGTGTGATTTTACATGTTGTACCTTACGAAATGTGCTGGATATTGCTTGTTACTCTGATTCAGGCATGTGAATCTATGAAAGATACCCATAATACTGGATAAGAAATGCGTTGCTTACCTGTAACTGCAGTTATCCAGTATTGGTATCTTTCATAGATTCACATGCAACCCACCCACCACCCCTGGAAGGGCTCACCTTAGTTCTCTCAGTAGGTACTATTTAGCACTGTGCTTACGAAAAACTGAGGGACTAGGGCTCCTTCCAGGAAGGTTCTAGAGGGTGGTGAGATCTGATTGGCTCTTGGCCAAAGTTCAGTCCTTTTTACAAAAGGACATGGATATGTTACTAATGAGAGGCCTCTGGCCTATTGTTATGTATATGTCTTTATGACATTACTTTCTTTATATACCGGGGACTCCCACCCCGACGACGGGGAATGATTCAGGCATGTGAATCTATGAAAGATACCAATACTGGATAACTGCAGTTACAGGTAAGTAACGCATTCCTTTCCGGGCCATATACATTAACAACCATCACCAAAGCTTTCCCCAGTTTACCCTGCACCATTACCCAGCGGCCCTCTGTATCTGTACTAGTGCGCAGCGCTGTAAACTGTACTCCTTTCTTAATCAGGATAATGACACCACGAGCGTATGAAGAATAAGAAGCAGCCAGCCTGTAAGTCGCCCACCTGCGCGCAATGTTTGCCTCAGAGGTTTTACTCAAATGGGTTTCTTGCAGAAGGGCGATTCGCACATTTTGTCTATCAAGTTGTCTAATAAAAGAGAGAGGGACCCCGAAGCCAAAGGGATAGGGTTCCGTAATCGACAGTAAGTCAAAGTGTAATTCCCTTTGGGCGGATTAACATAGAACAACTAGTTCTTACGGACCAAACAAATAAAATTACATCATATCAGGACACATAGACAAACAGGAAGCAATGTAAACAATATTAAAAACAAGTGAAAACACTCTAGTAAAAGTAAATCTAAACAATTTATTTGTATACACTATATTTGTTAAAAAATGGGAAACATACAAGACGGAACTAATATACAATAAATCAATAAGACTTTCCAATAAAAAAGGAGGTACAGGTTGAGGACTAAATTCACACAATGATACAGAATTTTCCTCTATTTCTTGACCAAGTATTACTCCTTATGCATCAACGTGTTTCGCTGGTGACTGAGAAATTAGACCACCTTCATCAGGACAGTTGAGATCACAGTTTCCCAATAATTCTCAATAAAAACCATTAGGATTATAATAAGGGGTACTCAGCCTCCTTTCCACTCAGACAAGATATTCGTCCAGCGAGATATCTTCTCACTTTGACTGTTTAAAATATAATCATAAACATGTACTGTTGTGGATCTTAACACGCGGTATAAGTTGTTCGTATATTTAAAATTATGTTATTATTGTGTGATTCTTTAGTGAACTCGGCGAAGGGGAGTCTCTGTGTACCTAATGGTTCTAGACTTCCTTTTCGGGCAATATAAATTTGGTGAGATATGTTTAGGATTATTCGGTAAATGGAACCCGCCGCAGTTCAAGCGTGCATTCCCTATTGGCGCCAAAGAGTAAAGCGTCCCGTGTGTCTGCAGCTTGGAGTTGCCCTTCAGCATTCTCAGCTTGGGCTGCCAATTCAATTGCTGTCCCCTTGAGTTTCTGTATTATCTGGTGGTTCTCCCAGATCGATACGTTTAGTGTCGCAATGCGGCCTTCTGTGTCTGTTACCCAACTGGTTGTCTTCTGTATATCCTGCCGGAGTAGGGCCGAGTTGGCCCCTCCTTCCCCAATTTTGGTCTCAAGGACCCTCCGGAAGGATTCAATGGCCTTGAAGATCATGTCTGTCCGGGCCACCCTGATGCTGCCATTGTGGCGGACTGCGACAGCTGCTTGGTAAATTTGGTGATTTTGCCTTGTTTAGTGGAGATTTTGTCTATGACCATCCTGTCTCTCGCTGTCTCCCTAGGTCTTGAACAGCTTTGGCCTGTCAGACCGTCTACCCTTTGCCCACGGGGGTAGCAGCCTGTGATATAACTGGGTGTACCCGAAACTCCCCGTGGCCAGTTGATGAGAGTGCAGGTTTGTCTCCAAATGTACCCACCTCTATGTATAGTCGTTCCCCAGGGACACTGTCGCGTTTCGTTCAGAGAAGCAGGACTACCCTTCGCCAGTACCCTATGGCCTTCACCCACTACTTCCAGGACCCACTCCCTGTTGCACCGTTGTAAGTCGGTGAGCCTGGCTCCATCACTCCTCCAGCCCCCCCAATCTGTAGCTGCCCCCAGGGCTGACACCCTCTAAACCACTGCACTTACCGGCTCCTTTCCCCTTGGGCTTCCTCACCACCTCTGTTGTGAAATGGGCCCCTCTGTCGATCAGTGACGGCTTTCCGCTATCTCTCGGGCCACCCACCCATCTCTTACAACAGGAAAGGGCCACAGCCTCTCCAACTTGGCCGTCTGGGTGTAGCGGTTCTCATCTAACGGCCTCAGTGCCACATGGGTAGACCCGCAAACTCACGCAGTTGGGGATCACCTCCACACCAGTCTCACCCGGGCCAGGAGGGAGAAACCTGGTCGGCGCCTCTGGATCTCAGTCAATTCACCTGATCCCCAGGGGGCTCGGGCAGTACTGCCAGGGGTTCAGCGACTCCCCAGCTCAAGGATGCTGGCCGATTTCTGGTGCGGGAGCGCCAGAGAATGTCGACCGCATCTTGCACCTAATACCACGCCCCAAGTTTCCATGTTCCTTCTTGTTGTTCTGTGGACATGCTACTCTTTCTCCCTCTTGGATAAGGGGCTTGCGGGTGCTAGCCATGTGTTCCTTGGTGCCACTGCCTCGGTTTTGTGTTGCGTTCTTGGCACTGTGGCAGTAGGAAGTCATATTCTCTCCAAATGGTTTCTAAGTGAGAGACATTTTTTAGCCTGTCAGGCTTGTTTGATGTGCTGTTTGGTGGTGATCTTTCCATGTGTTTTCTTTTTCGATTTGACCCTATATGAGGGCTGGCCCTTTTCATGCTATTGGGGGTGCCCTACTTTCTACCTAGTGGGTTGACTGGGCCTGTGTTCTTATGGACAGTTTTTGTGATCTGGAGTATTCTCTCCCCTCCCTTCTGTATGCTAGATGATGTTCTTTGTGAGCCTAACTGATTTACTATGTTTTGCCTGGGTCTTGGCTGTGGGTTCTGTCCTGGTCTCTCTTCATGTTAACTATGGTCTTTAGCTGGGTATTCTCTTTCTTGGAGATCGATACTTGTATCCTCTGCATATTGGATGCTTGCTCCACTTTTGCACTGTGCCCTTCAACTCTTCTGTGCTAGAGGTTTGAGTGTTCGGCCCTTTGGGTACCCTGTCTTGTTCTCGCTTCTTGCTCTGCCTGTCTGTGGCTTCCATGCTGTCTCCCTCTGGTTATGCGGGGAAGAACTGGGCTCCCTCGTTATGGCCTTTTTACAGTCTTACTTTTGCATCCCTGCTTGAATTAATAAATGAAAAAACGTATTGCATAGTTACCTAAAATCATTTAAATTACACATATATACAGACAAATTAAAAACAGGTGGTAATAAGAACATTTGCATCTATAATTACATAGTAAAAAAAAAATAGTGAGGACCCCTAGTACTTCTTTATTTCCTATCTATCTTGCGAATGCCACCCAAGAGTAAAATAGAATCTAGCTTATAAAACCTCTTCGTACATTCGGATAGTCATATGATGGTATGTAAAGTGCTTTGTGCTTTAGCATGGAGATTCTACCCCTCCACACTGAGGGTAGCCCAAATGGTAGGTCCAATCCCTGGACTTCACACGACTTCACACTGCCGATGTGCATAGCCTTAAAGGTGCACCTGTAGATGTAGTTCAATTTGGACAGCTTTCATATACCTTCAGAATTTGGCCAGGTCTGCGGGCACTGTATAGTTGAAAAGCCAAGAGGTTGCCTCTGTATTGGTCCTAACCTCATAGCACAGTAACATTGGCTTTAGGAGGGCCAGATCTTGTTGTAATAAAGCAGGGTAGCAACATAAAAGGTGTGAAAGGGACTCTGCTCTATATTTGTATATTTAATTCCCTGCTATAAGCATTTCCATCCTGGATTCAATTCCTTGGTTGGAAATTGTACTATCCTGCCCCATTGGCTGTCTTTCAGGCATTTCTTGTCCAGTGCAGTATTCAAATATGGCTGCTAGATGTTTGCTTCATAAGAGGAAGTCAGGCCTGGTAATTCTTGGTTTTCCTTGAATCTGGTTATGTCTTCCACCCTCGAGAGCAGTAAAACATGTTTATTTAGAGCTTCCTACATTGTAAAGTATCTCACTTCTTCCATCGACCAGTTGGCTGTTGCTAGTTCAGTTTGGACACTGCCACGTGCATGTAACTGTTCCAGTGGTTTGATCCCCCTTCAAAAATTGCTTTAAGTATTTCTTTTAGAGATCCTGTGCACGCTTTGAGTATCTGGGAATAATATTTCACAAGGGTTCTCCTGCATTCATACTTTTGTTGGACCAGTCAGAACTCCATCCAGGTCAAACGGTTGCTTGTGTACTTTGGTAACTTAAGACATGTTTGTAGCCCTGGCACTGTGAGTTTTCCAGTGCAGACTCCATCTAACCTAGGAATGCTTGCTGAGCCTATCCTGCAACTGCTAACAACTTAGATGTAATTACTGTCCTGATTGGTATTGTCGTGGGACTGCATAGTTTCTCCTGTAATATATATATATATATGAGAGGTCACACGACAGCCTTCTGCCATCTGGCTTTACAATGCAGACTGCTTTTCAGTTCCGATTAATATTTACATTGCCAACGCGTTTCAAGGTCAAAGCCTCTTCTTCCTGGGCTGCAACAAACATGACATTTAAAACTCGCTTTTTCATTTCCGGTTTTATTCACCTGCCTCCTACGGGCGTGGGTTCAGTGCATAGTTTCTCCTGTAATTTTCATAGTGCATATATGTTTGCTTGTGTCTTGGCCTGTGCCCTTGCCATCCCTGTGTTGCATTGTTATATATATATATATATATATATATATATATATATATATATATATATATATATATATATATATATATATATATATACATATATATGGTGTACAGACAAAATATCGACTCCAAAATATCGACTGGACATAATATCGAGTTTTAAATATAGACTGGACAAAATATCGACTGGACATAATATCGACTACAAAAATATCGTTTTTCAGGTAAGTGAAGTAATATCGACTGCATAAAATATAGATAGCAAAAATATCGAATTTTTAATAATATATAATATTTTATAGTGTATTTTTATGTAATAATATGTGTGAAAAGTGTGTCTTAATGTTATAAAATATTTTATTAAATGAATTTTGTTTTTATAATAATTGCGTAATGTAATTCTGTAGCGGGTTGTGGGTTTATAGGGGAATAGGGTGGGAAGTAATTTAATAATAATTAATTAATTAATATATGTTTGTTAATATTTTTAATTAATAAATAATTGATAATTAATTAATATTAATTAGTTAATTAATTAATATAATTTTGAACATATTTTGTATTGGTAATTAATTGGTAATTAATTAATTGTAATTAGTTAATTACATTAATTAGAGTAAATTTTTTATTTTTATAATTTTGTGTTATTTTTAAGTAATTATTTGGGAAAAAATAATATTAATTATTAAAATAATTACAGCTAATGTGCTAATGTATTTACTTTATTGTTATTGTTAATTAATAATTAATTGGTAATTAAATAATATTGATACATTTTGGGTAAAGGAGCATTTTTAGGGTTCAGGGTCAGTTTTCAGTTTTAGGGTAAAGGGGTATTTTTGGGGTTCAGGGTCAGTTTTCAGTTTTTGGGTAAAGGGGCATTTTTAGGGTTCAGGGTCAGTTTTCAGTTTTAGGGTAAAGGGGTATTTTTAGGTTTCAGGGTCAGTTTTCTGTTCATGGGTAAAGGGGTATTTTTAGGGTTCAGGGTCAATTTTCAGTTCATGGGTAAAGGGCTATTTTTAGGGTTCAGGGTCAGTTTTCAGTTCTTGGGTAAAGGGATATTTTTAGGGTTCAGGGTCAGTTTTCAGTTTTTGGGTAAAGGGGCATTTTTAGGGTTCAGGGTCAGTTTTCAGTTTTTGGGTAAAGGGGTATTTTTAGGGTTCAGGGTCAGTTTTGGGTTTTTGGGTAAAGGGGTATTTTTAGGGTTCAGGGTCAACAAATAAGATTGTAAAAAATTATTTTTATTATTTTCATTTATTATTTAATTATTATAATTTAATTTAAGTATTTTTAAGTATATTTTAGTAATTAAAATTTAATATTAATTTAATTTAACACTGTTTTTAATAAAGTCGATATTTTTTACATCTATATTATTGTTAACGATATTTTGTACTCGATATTTTTGTACTTACCTGTTTGTAGATACAAACTCGATATTTTGACTGTCGATATTTTGTCCACGATATTTTGGCAAGTCGATATTTTGTCCCTCGATATTATTTCAGTGATCCTATATATATACATACATACATACATACATACATACATACATACATACATACATACATACATACATATATATATATATATATATTTGCCACTATTCCTTCTCAAAGGAACAAATTGGGTCGCACTCCACAGGTCGATTTTGCAATTTTTTAAATTTTTCCGTTACATTCCACAGACTCAGGCAGATGTTACGATCTACGCGTTTCGGTATTACAAATACCTTGCTCACGATCAACCGTTCACTTGGCTCCCCCTCCTTGATATACTTGAATTGTATACAATACATCACTTCCTGTTTGGGGTTTGCCAGTGCCTCATTGTTTTATGGGACATATAGTTTTTTTGCATTTAACTGAATGTTACTTTCTACATTTTGCCCAATATTCCACATTTTACACTTACAAATGACAATAGATTAGTCAAAAGTATAGAACACATGAGAAAATGAGAGATTCCCTCTAGTGGGACAAGATTATAATTGTGATTTTCTCATCTATTACTCACTGATATATGATTTTTCGTGTTCAGGTTGCAACTAGTAAACCTGGGGATGTTATCTACTAATGGTTTCCCTCTGGTGGGATGACATTGCTTACACTCTTGTGCGTGTTTCCTAACACTGTCAGTTCAGACTTTGGTGACACGGGTATCCCTAGTTATTTTAAACTAGACAATTGTTTCCCTCAAGTGGGAATACTTTGTTATTAGGGCTGTTCAGCATTACTGAATACATAGCTTGCCAACTTCCTTCGGTTACCCGTGTAATAGTATAACATCCAAACACTATTTACCGTGCTGCAAGAAAATTGATATCTCCATCATCTCATTTTTACAATTTGTGTATCATATCCAGTACTGGTATTGTAAAAGTGTATTGGGCAACAAACAATTTATCAAAGCGAAGTCCTCATAAATGAACATATAGTTCTTCCGACTGGTTCAGCCCATTGGGCGTTAGGGTTCTTAGGTTTAGGATATGGCGTGATTCTTTTTGTCTCAGGAGCCTTTCCCTGTCTCCCCCTCTTTCTTTTTTGGGGACACTTTCGAGACCAAAGAATTTCAATTTGCTCCAGTCACTTCGGTGGTATAGTTCCATGTGTTTAGCTATTGCATTTGGAAAGGGGCGACCACTCGGTCCCCCCGAACGTATGGTAGGGGGCCCTGATCCTCCCGGGAAACCATTTTGGGCGGGGGGCGTGTCTCGGCTGGTAAGCCCGAAGCGGCGTAGCCGGGGCGCGCCTTTTCCCGCCCAAGAGGGGTTGTCCTAGACACCTACACCGTTGGCCACGCCCCGTAGGCGTACCAGGGGAGGGTACACGCCCTCCCGAGGAACAATAAAAGGAGCAACGATCCAAAGAAGCATCCTCTTGTTCTGTGCTTGGAAGCTGCACCCTCTCGTTGCACGTGAGCCCTCGACGGAACAAGGAGCAATTTTGAGAACTTGTAATTTTTGTGTTTCTCTTCCAGGAGCCTGCTCTTCCCTCCGAACCTCTGGATCTAGGACCTCGTTGAGCAGCTAGAACAGCAAGGGTCGAGTATCCGAACAACAATGCCGAGCAAGAAGGTCGGAAAGAAGGCAGGGACGGAGCAGATGCTCCGCATGCTGATGAAAGATATGGCGAGCATGAAGAAGCAAATGGCGGCAATGAACGGTACGGGCAGACCGAAGAAGGTCATTGGACCAGCATTGCCGGGAGTAGTCCCCGCAGGGAGAGGTAAAAGGGCCAGGAATAGGGCGGCAGGGGGGGGAGGCCCCGGTTCCCGAGTCACCCCCGGTTAGCCCAGTTAGTCCGGTCGAGGCCCCAGTACCGATCCCGGATGGGGGCAACCCGATTCCGGTCGTAGTTACGCCCACCAGCGAGGAGGACATGCCTCCGGAGTTGGCCGCCCAGTTGGCCGCCTGGCTTGGGAAGAATGCCGAGGGTGCGGCGACACCCGGGGACGCAGTCAAAGAGGCTAAATTACTCATGAAGCAGTTGCGGCAATCGCGAGATGCTGCGAAGGCGAATCTCCCTCTTGTCCCCTCACAGATTCCCTCGGAAGGACCAACGGCTGGCGGTGAAAAATCAGCGGGACCAGCTATGGAGTCTGGTAAGCAGCCACTGCCAATGGCAAGCGGGGGGTCTTTGCCCTCAAGGAGGGAGAAAGTGGTTCAGCATATTCCTCTGGCCACGAAGGAAATGATTTGGGCTGATAAATATGTAAATATGTTTTCACTTCTGACTGATCATCACGAGATCGAGTATGTTAAGGCTCAGAAGGATTTGTTACATCCGAATGTGTGGCGCGCAAAAATGGCGGGCTTCAGGGTGGATGAGACGATCTCTAATTGGGCCAAGGCCTTTGGGATGTTTACAGCTATTATGGGGGAACGTAAGCCAGAGATTTTAAGTGAATTAGCCTGTTATCAGACACGTATAATGGATTTCTATGAGACATATGAGGGCGATCAATGGAGGGGTTATGATAGTAAGTTTCGTAAGGCCAAGGAGCACGATTCGTCTCTGACGTGGGACTTTCTCGACTCCGTATCTTGGCAGAAGCAGCTCTTGCCGGGCACGACGAAGTCGTCCTCGCCCGGCGAGTATGGGTCGGCGCCTTCCCGCCATCAATCGGCGGCGCCCTTTCGAGCAAACTCCGCTGGTGACCATCAATCCAGGAGAGGTGGGAATGGAGGTAGACGGGGGGTTTGCTGGAATTTTAACAGAGGCAAGTGTACGAGGCCACAGGGCACATGTAAATTCAGGCATGAGTGCGCAGGATGCGGACACTCTTCACACCCTGAGAGTTCGTGCAGAGCCAAGAACGGGGATACCGGGGGTAGAGGAGGTGCCAAACAGGTCTAATATCGGCCAAGGGGAACCACTTCCTACCCCCGTAGATATCATGGCAATGATCCCCTGGCTAAACGAATACCCTGATCATGTCTCCGCTGGGGTGCTACGGGACGGCTTCTCGTATGGGTTCCACATCCCGGCGGGGGATTTTCGGGGGGAATCACTGTGTAAAAATCAACTATCTGTCCAGGTTGTAGAAAGCAAGATTGCGAAGGAAGTTGCCCGGGGCCGGGCTGTCGGCCCATATAGGCACCCGCCGGTTCCTAATTTCATTTGTTCACCGTTGGGAGTGGTCCCCAAGAAGGACCCAGGTGAGTTTAGGTTAATTCATAACTTGTCGGCTCCTAGGGGTCTTTCGGTAAACGATGCGATTGATCCAGGAGTCTGTTCGGTGCGGTACGCGTCCTTTGATGAGGCCGTCGCCATGTTGAATCGCCTGGGGCACGGAGCGCTGATGGCTAAATCGGATATTGAATCAGCATTCCGGTTGCTCCCGGTACACCCTCAGGATCAGCGTCTGTTAGGTTTTGTGTTTAAAGGACGCTATTACATGGATAGATGTATGCCAATGGGTTGCTCCATCTCTTGTGCTTATTTTGAGAAATTCAGCTGTTTTTGCAATGGGCATTCACCAGAGCTACAGGCTATACACATGTGATGCATTACTTAGATGATTTTCTGTTCTTGGGGCCAGCCGGTGACACGGAATGTGCACAGGCTTTAATGGAATTTTGCAATCTCATGAAACGATTTGGTGTGCCATTGGCACCGGGAAAGACGGTGGGGCCATCCACTTCACTCGAGTTTCTTGGAATTGAGCTTGATTCAGTGGAGGGATGCTTCCGTTTGCCCAGGGACAAAGTAATGAAATTCAGGGCATCGCTAGAATTGTGCATTAGCAAAGAAAAGGTAACTCTCCACCAGTTGCAACAAGCGGTGGGCCAGCTTAACTTTGCCCTCAGAGTGATATCAATGGCTCGCCCCTTTTCCCGCTCTATTTCACAAGCCATGGTCGGTCTGAAGGAGGGACACCACCGCACAAGACTGTCGGCAGAGGTTCGCCAGGATATGCACATATGGTTGGCATTTCTGGCGGATTTCAACGGTCGAGTGGTATGGAGCAAACCACCAGCATCCTCAGACGAGCTGGGTTTGTGGACCGACTCGGCAGGGAGCGTGGGATTTGGCGCCATCTTTGGTAATCGATGGTCGGCGCAAACATGGCCGACGTGGTGGCACACCAGTGGGTTAACAGGTAACATTGGGTTTCTCGAGTTGTTCCCCATTTTGGTGGCCCTAAAGGCATGGCCGGATAATTTCCGTGATCGCTCAGTGGTGTTTTGGTCTGATAACATGACCATGGTTGAATGCATAAATAACCAGGCAGCACGCTGCAAGTGGATTTTGAGATTGTTAAAGGAAATTGTACTACTATGCATGAGACTGAACGTCCAATTTAGGGCAAAGCACGTGCCCGGTGTACTGAACAAAGCGGCTGATGCACTCTCTCGTTCCCACATGCAGGCCTTCAGGGGTTATCTACCTTCTGCGGATCTAGTGGCGGCACCATTTCCCGAAGCTCTATGGTTGCTCGGTGCCCAGGATTACAGGACCTCGTGGGAGCCAGCTTAGCCCCCAGGACGAGGATAGCGTACGAAGGAGCGTTTCGTTCCTATTATGCTTTTTTGGGTCCAGCAGGAGGGGATAAGTGGGGGCAGGAGGAGTATGTACTGAAGTTCTTAGTAGCACTCCACAAGGCAGGCCGATCGGCAGCGACGGCCAATAGGCACAGGGCCGCCATTGCATTCATGGCGCAGGCGTATGGTATCAAGGACCCTACATCGTCCTTTTTGGTAAAGAAGGCACTGCGAGGGTGGCAACGCCTTGAGGGTCATAGAGTGGACGAGAGGCACCCGATTGGGTTAGAAAGATTGTCCCTGTTGATGTCGGTGCTCCCCAAGACATGTTCCTCCCAGTCCGAAGCAGTGCTATTCCGGGCCGCTTTTGCATTAGCATTTCATGGGGCTATGCGGGTAAGCGAGCTGGTGGCAAGAAATAAGAAGGATGTGGGGGGAGGTCTGTGTCGGGAGCACGTCCAGATCAAGGGTGATTCAATGGTAATCACAATCGCCAGGTCGAAAACCGATCAGGGTGCGATGGGGGACAGTATTGAGGTCCAGCGCATGCGAGGGTCCCCCATGTGCCCGGTGCAGTGCGTGGAGGAATACCTGGCGCAAAGGGCGGCAGCATGGGGGGGAAGCTTGCTGAGACACACCGACGCCACCCCACTGACAAGGTTTCAGTTTCAGCGGGTGTTGACTTTGGCAATCGCGGCAGCGGGCTTGAACCCGAGCGATTTTGGGACCCATTCCTTCAGGATAGGGGCTGCTACAGAGGCTACAGCCAGGGGTCAGAGTGTTGAAATGGTGAAACACTTGGGGCGATGGTCCTCGAATTGTTATAAAAGGCATGTGCGGTTGCACATGTTGTGAAGCTAATGTCATGCACTCACGCTTCTTGTTTTTGTTTGGTTTACAGTTTCGCAAGCTTGCGAGGCGGGGCGGACTGTGCAGTTGACCCGACACCTGGGGACCAGCGGTCAAAGAACACCGGCTGAGGAGAGAGTGGTGTGGGTCGTGGGACACTCACACGTGAGGCGTGCCGCGGACGTATTCAAAGCAGGTGACATGATTCAAGCAGCTGGGGAATACGGGTACAGGGTGACCTTCCACGGAAGGGGCGGGCTCTGTATTGACCAGTTTCAATGTTTCGTTGAGGGATTGTTAGGGCGGACAAGGTCACAAGGTCACCGCCGTCTATAATCATAGTGCATTTGGGAGGCAATGATTTGGTGGCGCTCGGTCGGCGAGTACTCCTCGAGCGTGTTCTATCCACTGTTAGCTGGTTGGCAAAAAGGGTTCCGGGGTGCACGATAGCATGGTCACACATGATTCCAAGGAAGGTGTGGCGGGGGGCCCTCTCTGTATCGGCTTTGAATCATTCAGTAAAGAAAGTCAATAACAAGCTGGGTAGATTGTTTCGTTCAGGACAGTTGCACTGTATTCCACATTGATGTATTCGGGGGTATAATATGTACCTAGAAGATGGGGTTCATTTGTCCCGGGAGGGGAATGTCTTACTCATAGGAGACTTCATAGCTTGGTTAAGGGGCTTGTGTAATCATGACCTTTCGTAGGAGTGTGGGGGGTCCGGATAGCCGGTCAACTATCCGGCCTGTGGCGGTAAGGTCATGATCGGTGAGCAGTAAATTCAAGATCCCTAGAGGAGGGGCGCCACCCATTATGGATGGGAGCGCCCGGGGGGAGGTGGCCATGGGCCCCTCACACGGGGAGGCGGCACCCACTAAGTATGGGGTCGCCGAAGTGAAGTCGGTCATAGGCCCCTCCCACGGAAGGAGGCGGCTCGATGCCCCTCCTAGGAATTTCCCGGGGCCAGGATATCCGCGACGGCGGATGTGATGAACAGTGTGGGGTGGGAGGGGGTCCACGCTACCTTCCAGACACCTCACACGAGTCCTCGGACGGCCATTAAGATGGCGTCGAGTTATATAAGGGGCCCCCGCTAAAGACAAGGGAAATTGGAAGACTCCACGGGGCACGCCGAGCAAGAACCAAGTAGGTTAATCGGTCTGATGAACAGAAGCGACAAGAGAACGGAATCCTGTCCACTTGGTAACGCTGGTGCCTATGAAGCGAGAGTTTCGCTTTCAAGCGTTTTTTCAAAAGAAAAACGCACCTTTTTGCACGAGATCCCTATTTACGATCTCTAAATTGAACTAGGGCAGGACGCTCCTTAGCGTGGGCGGACCACCCAGTTCAAATCACCTACGGTCCTGACGAAAACCCTTGAATCCATGTTTGGGTTGAAACATGTAGACCTTTTTAAACAATAGTTTTGTACATTCACATTCACATAGCACACTTTCGCTATTTTTATATATTTTAACACGACTTTTTGACACCAAAGCCTTCCTAATTGGGCAAAGGTGCCACACTTTATTTTTACTAAGGGTTCAAGCGCTCAAGAATAAATACTTGAAGTGAGTAGTGTTGGCCCTTTTTAATACACAATTTTGATAGTCTTGTACACATAAAACGAAACCAGCTCCACTGTAATCAGGTGTCGCAGCACACCCTGTAGGCACTCGGCCTATGGGGTGGGACCCCGATGATGAAGCATGTCACCAACTAGGTTGGTGAGTGAGGGGTCTTCTATAAGGATATGCTTTATCCAGTAACAGGTTGGGGCAAAATGTGCTAACCAGAGCACTAGTGCTCATTGTAAGAGAGTTACTTTTCTCTCTACCCACGAGGGGTTACTCCTTTATTGTTTTTTCAAATTGGAAGTTGGCACAGAGGTACAGTCCTCTGTGCGGCCGCCCCTCACACGTGAGGGGGGAGTTATGGTAGTAGGGATCTGACACCGGTTACGACCTTGCCGTTGGCCCGTAATGTTAGGATGTACAATTTTTATTTAGAGAGTATGCATTTGCAGGATGTTTAGACTCGGCTAGGAGAACCTTTGTATTAGAGATTTGTTAAGGTTAGCCAATAAACATCGTAATGTATAAATGAAAAATTGTACATGATATGAAACTGTTATTTTAATGTTTTAATTTTGTTTCATATTTTAATAAATACGGCCGGGAGGGTAACTCCCTCCCGCCTTCCAAAAGTTCAGAACTGCATCCGTCTTCCCATCCTTGGGGATTGTGTTGGGAGGGGGTGAAAGGCATCCCGGCCATAAGCCTTGTCCTTGTGAATGGTCGCTCGAACGTGCTCTAGGATGCGTTTTTTTTAATTCGCACACTGTGCTGCCCACATACCTCATGGGGCATGGACATTCGACGACATATACAACGTGTGTTGTTTTGCAAGTGATGAGTTCTTTTATCTCCCAATGTTTTTTGTTAGACATTTGTACCTGTTTTGTTGGTTTGGCAATCTGACAGACCTTGCATGCATAACATTTCACAAAACCAGTTGTTTTTAGCCACTCATCTTTTTTGTTGTTTTTCTAAAGTGGCTGTGGATAAGATGATCTTTGAGGTTCTTTGCCCTTCTGTATGTAATTGTTGGGTGTGATCCCACAATGTTTTTGACTGTCTCATCCAATTGTAGGATTTTCCAATTGCGTTTTAGAATGTTGGCAATCCTTTTGCTCTCATTCGAGAAATTCATGATCATGCGTATTGGTTCTAACTCTTCTGTTAGTTCTTTAGATTTTCTTTGGAGACATTCCTCTCTGCTTTTTTGATCTGTTCTTTCCCAGCATTTTTTGATTATGCCCTTGTTGTATTTGCGTTTTTTGAATCTCTCAGAGGTTGCTGCACTATGTTTTTCCCATTCATCTTTTTCGCTGCATATCCTCCGGATTCTCAAGAATTCCCCGTAGGGGATACTGGTAATCAGGGATTGCTGGTGGAAGCTGGTTGCTTCTAATGTGGCGTTGGTGGCAGTGCACTTACGATGCAGTGTTGTGTGTATTTGACTTCCTCGTATATAGATCTCAGTGTCCAGAAATACAATTCTCTCATTGCTTATTACATAGCTAAACTTGAGGTTCGGTATACTGTTGTTCATGATTTCGAAGTATTTCTGAAAATCTTCTTTGCTGCCATCCCAAATGATGAGTAAATCATCAATATATCGCGTCCAGCTTATCACTTTGTTCAGTGACGTCTCATTGCTGTTGCTCCATGCGATTTCCTTTTCCCACCATCCCATCGCTAAACAGGCATAGCTGGGACTGAAGGAAAATCCCAACGCCGTCCCGCTGTTTTGGCAGTATATTTCTTCCCCAAACATGAAGATGTTTCTAGTCAAGCAGATCTTGATCATATCCAATATCATTTGATTGTGATTTGCAAATTCTATTTTCCTTTCCTTCAGGAAGTGATTGCAAGCTGTCAGTCCCATGTCATTCCCTATGTTGGTACACAAGCCCAAGCCACACATTGTATGGGAGTTTTTTTCACTCCCAGAGGGCCAGAAAAAAGTGAATGCGGCCAAGGTAACTTGCCTAATCTGCAATGAAGAACTCTCAAGGGGCAACCCAAACAAAAAATATTCCTTTGGTAACTATACCATGATTCGACATATGACCCGTAAGCACCCTAACAACTATTCTCGTGCAGAGTTCAGGGAACTGGCCAGTAACCTCCCCCAGTCTTCAAGGACCACCTCCCAAAGAAACGAACCCACTTCATCGGGACCAGAAACATCAGAGATGATGCCTTGTATTCAGCCAAGATTTGCTGATTTTAAAATCACTTGTACTGCATGTGGCAAGCTTATCGCCTATGGTGAACAGAGCATAAAGCTCATCGTCCTTGCAGGTGACAATCGCAAGTGCCCCAAAAAGAACTAATTTTTTGGGTTTTTTGTTTTTTTTGCTCCAGTTGAGCCAGTTTCAATTCCCTTTTTTTTGTTTCTCCCCCTAAAAAAATACAAAAAAAATATAAAACTTTTGAAAAGCCAAAAAAAGTAGAAAATGTTCAAAAAACAAAAAAAAATATAAAACAACAAAAAGAAGAAAAAAAAAGTTCTTTTTAGAACTACCTCCAATTTCTAAAAAAAGACTTCCTTTTTTAAAAACTCTGTCATTCTTTTTTCCTCATAGTACGCTCCCCGGGGAGCGCACCGAGCGCTCCTCCCGCGCAAAACGAAAAAAAAAATATATTTTAAATGCCCCGCTGGTCCCTTTTATTGCCCCCCACATCAAACCTAGGGGGTCAGAGGGGGTCTATCCCTGACGCCTTATGGTCATTTCCCCCTTTGTTTTAGCCACCTCTTGTGTCTTGATTTTACCGAGACACAAGATGGCGGCCGCTCCGGACTGTTTCGAATGTTTACAGACACCCGAGAACCAATCAGCTTTCCGTGCCCACCTCACGTGGCGCGCCCGGAGCGCTCCCCGGGGCGCATACCGGGGCGCGCCTATAGATATATATATTTTTTTGAACCTAATTTACTCAAAATCTACTGGAGCACATATCTCGAGACATAGCAAAGGCACATCGGGCTACCAGTCCCTACAATTTTGCAAAATTTGGTGGAAATCCATTCAGCCGTTCGGGCTAAAAGTGAAATCGACCGCCCTATGGAAATTAACATGGAGAAAACGCGTTTTGGGACCCCCCTTTTATCTCGGCCTCCGCTTGACGAATCCCCCCCAAACTTTCAGGGAAGGACCGGGGCGCCGCGAGGCCATTTTGAGGAATTTTTCAGGCAGGTTCGTCAACTGAAGCCAAAGTTATTCCAAATAGAATTTTGAGATTTAACATTGAAAAAAATCCTAACTATAACTACCTACTGGTAATATATATATATATATATATATATATGTGTATATATATATATATATATATATATATATATATATATATATATATATATATATATATGTATATATATATATATATATATATATTTGGTATGTTGTCGTCCCATCAACCAATGGTTCGGTCAAAAGACGAGGCAAAACCGAATTTCTGGTGAGTGTTAATTTATTTTAAACCCAACACCACTCTGCCATGACGCGTTTCGGCCTGGCGAGGCCTTGATAACATGACAACGTCATGGAGGCGGACTAGCAAATTTAAAGTGCACAGTGCCATTAGTAAACATAGACATAGAGAAAATACTTCATGACTTAATGTCTTAACATCAAATGTAAATGCGTGGCAATTGTTATGGTCACAATTTCTCGCTATTGCACATAATTTACACAGTGTATGGTTAAATTGATTATCATTTGCAATTAGGAATAATGATAAAACATAATAAATACTATTCTAAAATGCTTTAAAATATAAATATTCAATTTCATTGCAAAGATAAAAGACTTAGCTTCCCTAAAACCATGGTAAAATGTGTATGAAAACTCCGGTTAGTCATGATATATTATCAACTTATCCAACCAATTTAAAACACATATTTACAGGGGAGGCTAAAAACCAAGTCCGTCACTACTTCACAAGTGGCCGGGAGGTCCATTGAGCCCAAGTGGGCTAACCTTAAGTTATGTGCAAAATAACGCAAGTCATATCAAATACATGTATATGTCTATTAGCAATGGCGTATAAATAAAATGATGTGAAATACATTCATATATAGTGAAATAGAAAGTGCTACCAGTGAAAATAACAAAGAATAAATAGTGTGGAAAAACAAGATAAGAGAAAGTAGCAATATAGGGAGGCAATCAGCCTTTGTAGGAGCGGTAGTCGATGCTGAAAGGAAAAGGGCACGACGGAAAACTATACATAACCCCTTTAGGGAGGTGGTGAGACCTAAAAATATTAATAACAAGTTAGGAGGGAAAGTACCCACAAGAAGCGTAGCAACTGGAGGTAGCATAGCAGACACACGCCCTAGATTGAACATACATGAGGGAAGAGGTGACTGGGATGCAAAAACCCCATATAAAAGCAATGATAATAAAATGTGGATTTACTTTAAACCCAAAGAACAAATGTCTGGAGGGAAAAAACAAAGAAAGTTAGTCCCACTGAATCGTTCCCAGCTCCTATTTTCATTTGCAAAATGCCCATCCCTAAAAGAAATTGGGACGAAGGACTTGAGACAGATAGGGTTCTGCAGTGATAACAATGGTGCAGAATACACAAAGGTGCTAGTCTACTCAGGCCTTGTTAAAGCGGCAATTCAGAAAGCAGAGAAAGAAATCTTAAAAGAAGGTATAAGGATGATCTCGGAAGAAGAAGTAGATGCAGGGAAACAGCGAAAGGGAGGCTTCTTGAGATTCCATGCAGGTCTAGGGGAAAGGCAGGTGAGGTGGGTAACCAGGGGACAGGGGGAGATGGCTAATATCACCATAGCGGTGGAAAATGTGAAGCCCAGTACAGTTGGGGGTAGCTGGGACATGGACAGCAGTATTTGCTCATGGGGCCTGAACGAGTCAGGGTGTCTCAGCGAGATCGATTAGGTTACTGAGTTGCCGCATAGCCTGAAATTAATTTCATGGAACATAAACGGGCTGGGAGGAACAACAAAGGCGGATAGTCTAAACCAGCTTGCAAAGTGTGTTGATGTTATTTGTCTACAGGAGACATGGCTATGCGGCAACACCCAGGTAGTTGAAGGTTTCGTTCATTTTCACAAACCAGCTAGCAAAAATAAAAAATTTGGACGCCCCTCAGGGGGTATGGTAACACTTGCTTCAACCAGTTTTGTAAAAGAGTCCAAACTAATCAGTTCACTATGTAAATGGCTGTTGGTTTGTAATGTATGTCATCTAGGGTCCAATGGGAAGGATGTCCATCTGATTATCATAAACGTATATATCCAATGGAGGTCTCAAAAAGAATATGAGAGAGAATTAAGCCTCTTTAAAAAGGATATAATTGACTTGACAGAAAAGTATGGGAAGGATACTTTGGTAATAATGGGCGATTTTAATCACAAATTAAATTTTGGAAGGTTGGATCATTGGTTCGAGGATATGCTGAGTGCCTATAACATAGATCCAGCAAATTTCCCATTATGTCCAACGTCTAGCCAGGATGAAGTTCTTGGAAAGTTCTTGGGGTCAAAGTGTTTAATATGCCTGAACGGCAGGAAGGATACTGATCGACCTGCTACACAGACCTTTAGAGTGGGAAACCAACATTGCCCTATAGATTATATCTTTATCCAGGCGTGGAAGTATGTATTGGTAAAACAATTCTATGTTATTAAGCGCAGAGATAGCGACCACAATGCATTGTTTCGTGAAATTGTAGGTGGGATATTGGGCACTTGTGAAAGGGTAATCCCCGAAAGTGTGGAGTATCCCAAACGCATGTCCACAAGACTGACGGATGAGTATGTGGAGAAACTGGTAGGTTTTCAACAAAACTTATCAAAGGAAAGGATCGAAGGGCATCAGGTGGCATGGTATGAGGATATAATAGTACAGGCGGTGCAGTGCATAAGAGTGTATCTAAATGATAAGAAACAAGTTAAGGCAATTGCACAACCCAAGAAAGGAAAGTCCAAGTGGTTTTATCAGGAATGTCAGAGTAAAAAAAGTGTGATACGAAAATTAGAGCGACGCCAGAGGATCAGCTATGACCTTGGGAATGTGGAGCTCTTGCTTGGGTTGAAGAAGGAGTATAAATCCCTAGTAAAGAAGCAGAAAGGGATTTTTAAAGAAGAATGCTGGGCAAACCTTTTAGAAACAATTGAAAATAAAAATATAAAAGGATTCTGGAGGTTGATACAGGATGCTGCAGGAAGGGTACCGGGTACTATGAGCTGCGTTGTGGAGGAGGCAGCATGGGTAGACTATTTAAGTAACCTTTATAATGCTAAAAAGTCCCCGGAAAGCGAGAAGAATAGATCAACTCGGATAAGGGATGTAGAAGGTTTAATACCAGACTTCTCTATAGAGAAAGAGAGAGAAACTATTAAAAAATTAAACTTATCACGTGTAGCAGGTCCAGATAATCTTCCCGCCATCCTAATTAAAACCCAGATAGATTGGTGGGCTGGATTTTTTTCCCACATGTTTGTGGCAATCCTGGCTTTAGGTCATTTCCCCAAATCCTGGAGAGGTGCCATAATTAGACCCTTGCATAAAAAAAGGAGAAAAGAAAGACCCTAAGAACTATAGGTTAATTAACCTATTAGACATCGGGGAAAAGGTATTCTCTAAAATAGTCCTGGGAAAATTGAAAGAATGGGTGGAGCAGCAGTCAATAGTTCCAATAGAGCAAGGTGGCTTCAAGGAGGGGCACTCCACTATTGATCACTGCTTCGCACTTTGGGCTGTAGCCAGGAAGTCCATGGAGCAGCAGGGCAAATTGTTTTGTTGCTTCGTGGACTTTCAAGCAGCCTTTGACTTGGTGGATAGGGACTGTTTGTGGGAGACATTGAGAAAGCATGATGTTCCGGCGGATCTTTTGTTAATTATCCAAGAATTGCATAGCCATAACTGGGCACGGGTGATTAAAGATACCTCTGGCGGCCTTACAATGGAAATACCGATAAACAATGGGTTGAGGCAAGGCTGTGTTCTGGCCCCGTTACTTTTTGCCATATTTTTAGCAGACTTGCCCCTTCTCCTGGGTACTGCCAGAGGAGCGAGCCCTAAAATAAATGGTAACCATCTGTCCTGTCTGTTGTACGCAGATGACCTTGTAATAATGGATCAAACAGAGGTGGGGCTTCAGAGGAAGTTAAATGTATTCAATGAATATTCTATCGCAAAGCGACTTACAGTAAACATGGATAAGACAAAAATTCTATGTTTTGGGAAGAAGAGCACGAAGTTTAGCTGGTACTTGGGCCAAACCAAGCTAGAAACTGTAAGTGAATATAAATACCTCGGGATTTGGTTCACAAGGTCTCTGAAGTGGAATTCCCATTTGGAAGCGCAGAAACTAAAAGCGCATTTAGCGGTATGCGGGTTGAAAAGATTCAACCATAGCTATGGCGATATGTCACATAAACCTCTCTTGACTGCCTTCAAAGCTATGGTTCCGCCACAATTCCAATATGGGGCTGAAGTTCTCTGCTTCGATGGGAAAAGCACCTGGGATAAAGAGGAGGGAAAATGTTTAAAAGCCTTGCTGTCCCTCCCTGGGTCGGCAATGATCCAGGCAGTTAGAGTAGAATTGGGCCTAACCGCATGGAATGTTCAGGTGCAGATGAGTCTCCTCAGATTCTGGAACCGTTTGGGTCAGGGGGAAGTCACTAAGGTATCACAATGGTGTATGAAAGAAATTCAGACTAGTGAGTTAAAGTGGGCGAAGACAACAAGAAGGAAACTCCTGGCCATTTGTGATTACGTGAATGTGAAAATCGACCCTATGACACTCCAAATTAATGTTATAAAGAATGTTCTTAAAGTGCATGGTAAAGAAATTTCTAGGGCGACAGACCAAATGTATCTGAGAGAGAAAGACTCTGTAAAGTTTATGAGTTCAGGATGGGAGAAAGACTCTAACTTTCCATAAATAGACTTGCTACCAAACCGTTGGATAAGAGCAGAAGTTCTTAAATTACGAATAGGTATTAATCCGATATTTACAAATAGTGCAATAAAAACTGCCCTAATGCATCCTGATGGTAAATGTGTGTGTGAACTAGGAATGAAATGTGATATTTTGCACATCTTGCTGGATTGTTATATGTTTTTAAATTTACGTAAACAGTTTCTCCGCCCAATATTTTTAAAATATGAGGTTGAGGATCGCACTAAAGCACGGGAGCTTTTAGTTGACATGGAAAATCTTGACATCGCGATAGCTAGCGGGAAATATATGCAGGGGGTATATAAGTTCCTGATCTGTCTGGAGACCCAAAATAGCCAATAGTCCTATAATCCAAATGAAATTTGGTTTTAAATTGTATAAAGGTTGTTTTTAGGATAAATTTTACTGTTAAGAATATGAATTTGTGTTATGTGATTTTAAATGATAAAGGATGAACTGTGGTTTATAGATCAAATGGTCTAAATAAACATATTTTTGACTTGACTTGACTTGAAAAAATAGTGTGCTAAAATCTAATATGGACGGCATTGTTTCATTGTAACTGGGCATTAGTAGATAATTAAGATGTTAAAGAGCAAAAATGCGTACAAAATTACTCCTGTTAAGTTACCAAATTCATAGATAGGTATAACAATCCTCACTGGCATTGAGACTGTTTGGTATTTTTGTATCAAGCAAGATAATATGTCTCGTCTCAAGTTTGCATAGGTGGGCTTCACGGTCCCCACCCCTTCTCTGGGGTGGTACTGTGTCTATTACAAAGTATTTGAGCCCGCTGGCATTTTTAGCATGATACTCCTCAAAATGCCGCGCAACAGGATATGCTGCGTCGGCATTTATGATGGCTCTGAGGTGTTGCAGAATCCGTTTGTACACCTGTGGCCTGGTACTTCCCACATACCTGAGGCCACAGGGACATTCCAGAATATAAACAGCGTATTCGGTTCTGCAGTTCAGTTTGTGTCAAATTTGAATAGGGTCAGAACTGAATCGGGTCGTGTATTCCTTCTTGCTTATACCATTTTTGCAGGCTTTACAAGCAAAGCATTTCAGAAAGCCCCTACTGCTATCAAGCCAGGATGTGTTAGTTCTGATTTCCGGGCTACTGGAGACAAGACTATCCTGCATGGATCTGGCCTTCCTATAGGTGATACTAGGAGTACTCTTCATTAGATGGCCAACAACCGGGTCACAAGTTACGAGTGACCAGTTGTTTTTCACAATCCTGTGAATGGCCTTATGTTGCGTAATGAAGCCAAAGATGATACGTGTCTCATTGTCAGATACTGGGATGGGAGTATTGTCCGCTGTAGGAAATAGTAGCTGCTGCCTATCTTTAGAGTTAGCTCTGTTGATAGCTCTGGTCAGAGTGTCGTTGTTATACCTTCTGCTGAGAAACCTAATCTGACATTCTCTTTGAGCCTTGTGGCATTCCGTGTCGCTGCTGCATATTCTCCTAATACGGAGCATCTCCCCATAGGGTATGCTCCGTATTAGGTGTGCTGGATGCTGACTAGCAGCATGTAGAACGGAATTCCCTGCCGTAGGTTTCCTGAAGAGTTTAGTCTCCAATCTGCCATCAACTACAACTATCTCAACGTCCAGGAAACTGACTGACTCTGCGCTGATGCTGCTGGTAAACTGTAGGTTCAAATTGTTTACATTCAGTTGTTCTATAAATTCAGCAACCTCGCTAATAGACCCCTCCCAAATAAAGAGGAGGTCGTCAATATATCTTAACCACCTCTTTATTTTGGTGTTGACAATGGGACTATAGTCAATGGCCAGGACCTGCTCCTCCCAATACCCCATGTGTAAGCAGGCAAAGCTTGGGGAGAAGCAGGCCCCCATTGCTACACCCCTGGTTTGTTGAAATAGCTGGTTGGAAAACAGAAAAACATTATTGTTCAGACATAGATTAATCATGTCAATGATCATTTTAGAATGTTCAATTTGAGTGGTTGGTCTCTTGTTCAAGTAATACTGAATGGCTCTGGTGCCGTCCCTGTGAAAGAGTGAAAGATACTCGTATACAGGGATGTTACATCCATTGAGACCAGTAAGTATCCTGTTTTATATATATATATATATATATATATATATATATATATATATATATAATAGAGCGCGCAGGTCACCCGGCCCTATAGATTGCCAGATTATCACGCATTACACGCTACTATCAGTATTTTGTGTGTGTCTCCTGTGACACTTTTATCAGGGTACCTGACTTACCACAGGTACTTACTCCTCCTGATGGATCAGGAGCATGAGGGTAGGTGATAATACTTCAAATACACCACTTATTTATTCAATCAACATTTGATGTACTTTTTAGAATGACCACAGACACCTGAGGCGTTTTAAAGATTTTATATAATAAATTTAAAGTGACAAAATTATGAGACCGATGCTGATAAAAATATCAATAAGCAGTATCAAAAAGATAAAATAGCTATGCAAGAGGGATAACACCATTTAGGGTACACAGAGTTTTTCTAAAGGGTATGGGTAACAGGGAACATACTATTTAGTTCAGACTTAAACTAGGGACGGCAAGTTCAAACCACATCAGTCAGTGAATTTTATAGCCTATATGTGACTCAACCCTAATCCTATTCTATCTAGCTAAAGTCTTATTGCAACTACTAAGGTTCACCACACATTAATAATTAATAGAACAGTTCAAATACATCCTAAAGGGAAGGGAAAAATTGGAACATACTAATAAACAGTTTGCAATTGCATCAGAGGAGAGAACAGAGCAAGAATCATGTGCATAGAGGCTTTATTAAGAGCGGAAGGAAAAAATGATAGAAGGAGGGACACCCACAGGTAATATTTACCTAAGACGAGAATGAAGACTAACCCTGGCCACGGGTCAGTTTCGGGAAGGGACGAGGACAAGGACCCTCATGGAATTGGGATGACAGTAGATGAGCAGGTAGCAGCTCACGGAAACAGGACAGGATACCCCTCAGGTTGGGGTCAGGACTGGGGCTCACCAAAGGGCACGACCAACCCCTACAGCTTTGGATGCAACGCCTGCGTTACCCCCTCACCGCACGGAATCCGCCAATAACCCCGATTGGGTTCTCAAATCCCCAGCGAAAGTGCTTCGCCAGCACTTAAGACTATTTCCACCCCTTGGAGTTTGTGGAAAATACTCGGACAGAGCGCTCCGCAGCTCTCTGTATCAATCACCTATAGAGTCGTGGGGTCAGTGACAGGTCTGCTACTCGGACAAGTCGGACAATTTCTCCCTAACTAACTAGGCTAGTTATACCCTTCTGGGGTTCCCAGACCACCCACAAATGTTGCAAATAACAGGGTCCCGACCTATGATTGGTCAGGAGAAATGATTAGGTCACCTTTACCTCCTAAATTCTACGTTCACATAATGAATATTAAATTTTAATACCCGCCCCCCTGCGTTCATGTTCCCAGGCATAGGAATATGGAAAAAACAATGGGTGTATATAGCAGTTTGATACAATGTATCGGGGTCAAGGTAACTGTCAGCATCTTCGACAAGAACCTAGGTAGGTTCCCAGGCGCATCTTGCTTCAGGAGCCAGCTGGCTGAGAATTGCTTCTGCGCAGTGTGGGTTTTCCCTCATCACGTGACAGGGTCGGAACGGGTTGCAAGATGGATTCGGACTCCCATACCCAGGCCCATGTATGCGTGGTACATGAAAAGTAAGCGAAAACAAATTAATAACACAGCAAAACAGAACACACTGTACACCATGATCATCTACACTGCACCCCTTACTTCATAATAACTATAGCGGTTAAAGGTTAAGCGAAAATAGATAGAGATGCGAAGCAGCATTGGCATGCGAGGAGCATGGTTAGAACAAGCGGGCAGGTCAGCTACAATGCGCATGAGCAGACTTCTCCCTCCAAATCTGCGAGTGGGTCACATCACATGGGTATGACCGACGCATGCGCAGACTGAATTTCTGCGAAGCGGCCATTTTACAGTATGCAAGCGGTGTTACTGTTAGTAAACACATAGGCAAGCCTCTTTGGGACACCTGCGTATACTGGAAAAGGAATATTAATGACGAACAGGGTTGTTTAGTACTAATATAAGTTTAATCGAGGTTCATGTGCAGAGCAGGTTGCCTTAGGCGCAAACTTCCACTCCATCACATATATATATATATATATATATATATATATATATATATATATATATATATATATATATATATATATATATATATATATATATATATATATAACATATGTATATATATATAACATATGTATATATATAACATATATATATATATAACATATATATATAACAAACTTCCACTCCATCAATCCCCTCTTTGATGATATTTACTATCATCACTACTAATGGAAAGAGATGCCAACTTCAATTTTCTTACATCTCACTCATCTCTATTTCCACAAATTTATTATTATGCCGTTTGTCTGCAGTTTTATTTGGGTGGGATTCTCTAGCCTTTTTATAGATCTGGCTCCTTAATCCTTCTAATTCGAGTTCATCCACATTCCGTTTCACTCCCCTTCTATTTACAGTGTACTTCTTCCTGCATTTTTGGCATTTGCAGCAAATTACTATAATAAACACAATTAGACTTATTCCAGTCATTGGTATCAGTGTTTTACCTACTAGACTACGGCCTATGTTAGTGAACCAACTACCTACAGAAGAGAGACCAGTCAGTCTTTTCCAGGCACTGTCAACCTCCAATGGTTTAAGTTCTCTTTCCAAATTAGTTATATTTTGCACATATTTCTTAATTTCTACGCTTTTATCTGGAATGTAAGTGCAACAATGTTGCGCCTTCAACATTCTACAGACCCCGCCCTCTTTTGCCAATAAGGTATCAAGAGCAAGGCGATTTTGCAAAACCATTGATCTGATCGCAAACATTTCAGTATTGACCAACAGGAATCCAGCAGCAGTGTCAGTTGATAACCGATCCACTACCGTAGACAATTTGCAGATACGGTGAGTATTCAGAACTACCCCCATTCCAGGTATCAGTGCACTAAAAATATCACCTATAATTTCTCCTACACTCTCACGTTTACTACGCACTAAGCCATTAGTGTCTTCATTGCTTCCAGCAGCGTTATTCACATGGTATATTTTCGGGAAGACAATGCCAAAATAGCAGCTTCCATACCAGTGATCCGGCAATTTGAAATAAGCCTTGTTTCCACATATATAATAAATTCCGGGAAACACAGGTTCTGACCCATTTTTGAAACCCCAACCTCCAATTACCTTGTAATTATGGTCGCATTCGCTGGAACCAATGAATACATTGTTATAATAACTAGTCTTTTCTCTATGAAGACAAAGTTTCCCCTTTCGTTCAAAATCCAACAATAGCGCAAGATTTGCATCACCATTTGAGGTGCCTTCCATGTTCTCAGCCCATTTAGGGGTTTGCTGTTTCTTATCATTAGCCTTTCTTTGGAAACTCTCCCTTCTCTTTTCTGCCATTTTCAAGAACATCTTTTCTTGCTCATGTAGCGAGCAAGTCAAATTATCTCTTCGGGCTTCATTTAAGTCTATGTCACCTATAGTCAGGAAGTGCTCTCCCATGTATCTAGTTACCTCGCTTCTGACATGCACAATATTCAGGTGCCCCCTAACAGGTAGTTCTGAAAAAATCACGTCAGTGTTTGAATAGTAGTACTGTAGAGTGCTTCTATAAAATAAGCTTGCTAACATACTACAGGAAATCCCATAGGTCAGGGGTAAATGGTGATAGGTCACGCCTTCAGCTACAGAAGTAGGTAGCTTCATGCAGACATAACAATCTTCTATTTCCATAGCTTCCACGTAATGCACTAAAAGATTTGCAAAGACATTTAAATGTGATTTATTTCTCATGTGATGAAAATGTAGTCCTTCCTCATCTGGTGTTTCTAAATCATGTCGTGTTTGTCTCAGACTGACTGAGTTGTCGCGTCTTTCTACACTTTGTGGTGTTTCTTCGGTATGTACAACTTCTGGATCTGGGTTCATCGGTTTAGTAGGGTACAGGTTAGGATCTTATCTTATCATAAAAGGTATAAAAACTGTTAGTCCTATCCATATTACTATAACTATTGCTACACTGCATAAGCATATTTTACAGCAAGTTTTGCAACAATTCCCTTTTGGTCTTCCATTTACATTTGAATCAGACATCTTTGTTTCTGGGACCTTTTAACCCCTCTTTGTTTTGTTTCAAGAGGCTTACGCAGTTTCACCTTTCAGGATGGGACTTCTACCTCAGAGCTTTGATCCTCAACGGAATCGTGATCACTGCGGTCACTTTCTTCAGGGTCGTCAATTTCTTCCAACACCAAAAAGGTCCATTCAGGACTTCGATAGTTCTTGTTTACGTTCTTAAATCTGATGCTGCGTCTATTTTGCTGAGCCTCGTCTCTTTGTCTTTCACTTGCAGCTCTTTTTCTGTCTTCTAATTTTTCTTCTACAGTTTTCAGTCTTAGTTTCTGTCTCTTTATATATCTTGGTCTCTCCTGCTTTCTAAGCATCTTAGTGGTCGAGGATACTTGGCCGTCCTCGTGCTTCCCTTTGTTTTCACTTTGGTGTGGCACTATTGTACTGGCACCGTCTTTTCCCTCTCCTGTCTGACTAGGTCCAGGTCTTTCATCAGTTTCTTCTGCCTGGTTTCTAAGCTGGCCTTGTTCAGGTATGGTCTGTATTTGCTCTTGATTTTCAACCAGCTTGGACTCTGGTTCCTGAACACGTTTGTCTGTTTCTATCTGTTCCTGTTCATGCACTTCGACCCCTTGATTTTCTTCCGCATGAACATCAACTTTAACCACTATCTGTCCCTTGCCGGTTTCTGGAGTCTCTGGAGGAGTGTTGATGACTTGGTCTGTCCCTACTTGGCCTATTTCCTGATCAGGTCTGATGTGATTCTCGATAACCTGACCTTCTTCTTCTAGTCCTGTCTCTCCCTCACTATCCCACTCTCTATCTAGGTAAGAATATTTTCTGGTTCTTAATGGATCAAGAATCAGGTCATCTGTTGGAAACCACTCGTCTTGGCTGGTGCCGGGTAGTATCACATCAGCTAGATCTGGACCCTCGTCTGGAGTCTCTTCAGCTGTATCACCTTCAGCTTCAGCCGTCTCTTCCTTGGCTACCTTCTTAGTGTGGCTGGCATGAATCCACTTTGGCACTCCAGCACACTTTACAGCGGTGGTAGTTACAAGGATCACTTGCCTCTTTTTCCCCCACTTTGGTCCAAGGCAACTCTTCCGGGTGTGTTTCTTCAACACCACCCAATCTCCAGGTTTGAGTTTATGGACAGGAGTGGTTGGCCATTCATCAGCAGTCTCTCCAATCTGGTGAGAGATAGAACGCACTTGGTCACCCTGCTGCCTGCAGTATTCTAGTACCAAATCATCAGAAATACTCATCAGTTTGTGTCCAGGTACCCATGCCTGTCGCATCACTCTTCCCATTAGTACCTCATGGGGGCTCAGGCCTGTTTTTCGGTTCGGGATACTTCTTAATCCCATCAAGACAAGAGGCAAAGCTTCTATCCAGTTCAATTTAGTGGTATCACACATTTTTGCCAATCTTGACTTTATGATGCCATTTATTTGTTCCACTATCCCAGAAGCCTCTGGATGGTATGCACAGTGTAGTCTAGGCTCAATTTTGAACGCTGCATAGAGTTCCTTCAGGATTTTCCCAGCAAAGTGCCCACCCCTGTCTGTTTCAATAGTCTCTGGAAAACCAAATCTAGGGATCAGCTCTCTGAGTAACAATTTTGCCACTGTAATGGCATCATTCTTTTTGGCCGGGTAAGCTTCCACCCACCTTGAGAATAGGCAAACTATTACTAAGACATATCTGTATCCTCTGCACATGGGCAATTGTATGAAATCTGCCTGCAATCTGGTAAAAGGGCCTTCTGCCTTTCCAATGGTGCTTTGCTCTACCACAGTCTTCTTTCCTGCATTGAACTGTTGACACACCAGGCCCCTCTGGCAGAACACATCCGCAATATTCCTGAACTTTGAATTGTAGAACACTTTATCGAACACACGGCACATTGCATCCCTTCCAAAATGAGTGTCTCCATGAATCATCCGAACCATTGGGTCAGCCATGCAGTCTGGCAATACAGGCATACCATCTTTATTCACCATGATACCATCCCTTTCTCTGAGTTGACATTCCTCAGTCTCCCATCTTAGTTTCTCCCCCTCGGTTGCTGCCTGTTGCAACTCCCTCAGTTCCTTCCAGGAAGATACATTCTCAAACACCATAAGTTGGCAGCTGTTTCCGCCCCCCCATAATTGGATTTTTAGGGACATTTTGTATTGTGCACAGTACTGGGCAATTTGGTCAGCATATCTGTTTCCAGCTGCCACTTCATCCTTTCCAGATTGGTGAGCAGCACATTTGACTACTGCCAATTCTTTGGGCAATTGGATTGCTTCCAATAGGTTTTGCACCACCTTTCCATTTCTGATGGGGGTACCTGAGGAAGTCATGAATTCTCTTTGCAGCCATAGTTGGCCGAAGTCATGAACAACCCCATAACCATATTGACTGTCAGTATATACGGTTACTCGTTTGCCTTTCCCATGTTTGCAAGCTCTGGCCAATGCTATGAGCTCGGCCACTTGGGCAGATTTGACTTCACTCAAATAGGATGCTTCTAGGGTGGTTTCCAGAGTGACCACAGCATAGGCAGCACTCAGTCCACCATCCTCATGCCTCAGGCAAGAGCCATCCACAAACATCACTATGTCAGCATTGATAAGGGCCATTTCTTTTATGTCAGGACGAGGTTTAGTACTAAACTCAGTCAGATCAATGCAATTATGTTTGAATTCACCTTCCACTTCTGTACTTTGGGTAAGGGGCAATAGCGTTGCCGGGTTCAGGATGTTGCATCTGGAAATTATTACTTTTTCTGCACCAATAAGAATTCTCTCATACTTAGTCAGCCGACTAGGAGTGAGATATTGAGTTTTGGTTCGGGTAAGCAGGATCACAACTGAATGTGGAATATAAACTGTTACAGGATGTCCCATGACAATGTTCTCACTCTGTTCCAGACTTGTGCATGTGGCAGCCACTGCTTTCAGACACCCCGGAAGCCCAGCAGCTACTGGGTCCAGTGTGGCTGAAAAGTAGGCCACAGGACGTCTAGTCAGACCATGCTCCTGGACAGTTTCGCAATTTTATCCAGGCTGTCATGCTCTCATCATCCCAGGTGACTGGATCGTCTGCCCCTTTCTTTGTCATTTTTATCAGAGGTTTGGCCAGTACCGCAAATCCCACAATCCACTGTCTGCAATATCCCACAACTCCGAGGAACATTCTAACGTCCTTCTGAGTTGTGGGCAGTTCCATATCCCAAATTATTCTGATTCTCTCTGAGGTGACTCTTCTGATACCTTTCTCGATCTGGTGTCCTAGATATTTTACTGAATTCTTACAAAACTGTACTTTGTCAGGTGATACTTTGTGTCCACCTTTGCCCAAGTGATTCAGCAGAGCAATGGTATCAGTAACACAGTCGCTTTGACTTTTAGACGCCACTAAAAGGTCGTCTATGTACTGGACCAGGACAGACTTCTTTGGTAGTACTAAAGATTCAAGACATCTTTTTAAGATCTGATTAAAGATAGAGGGGCTTTCTGTGTACCCTTGGGGGACACGATTCCAAACATAGACGTGACTGTCAAACTCAAAAGAAAAAAGAAATTTGCTTTCTGGATGCAATGGGATGGAAAAGAATGCATGACACAAGTCTATGACAGTGAACCACTCCGCATTGCAGGGAATCTGATACAAGATCACAGCAGGGTTTGGCACAATGGGACAACAAGGTACAACAATCTGGTTTACCTTTCGCAAGTCCTGCACTACCCTGTACTTTCCACTAGGCTTTTTAATTCCAATTATGGGCGAGTTACAAGGACTGCTCAATACCTCTTGAATTATGTCTGCTTCCAATAATCTGTTTATTTCAAGTGCGACTCCAGCTTTCACTTCTGCACTCATTTTATACTGTCTTGTTTTTGGGTAGGTGGCATTAGGTTTGATGGCTATTCTGACTGGGTCCACATTTGCCATTAATCCTACATCTTTCCTGGTAAAATCCCATACTTCCGGTATCACCCTTTGCTGGAGTTCTTCAGGCAAATCAAGAATCGTTATGGGCTTGGCTTCGGTATCAGGCCTTAACAGCATTAGCTTGTACAGGCCATCTTCATCTGGGGTCTGAATTTCAACACCTCTTGGCGTGCAAAAGATGGTACAGTTCATTTTACATAACAAATCCCGTCCCAGTAGATTTACTGGGCTGGAATCGCAGACCACAAACCTGTGCATTTCCTTGAAATTTCCTATGGAAATTTCCATGGGTTCAGTTACAGGAGTGCTAATTATCTGATTTGATACGCCCACTACTTGGATTGCTTCTCCCGAGAGGGGTAGGTTAGGAACGTCCGCTGTTCTCACAGTCGAACCGGTAGCACCAGTGTCCAACAGGAAAGTAACATCATTTCCTTCAACCTTTCCTTCAATGTATGGTCCTGACTGGTCTACCGGTAGGGATGCGCCAAGCACGCACTCCCCTTCCTCCCCCCTCAGGCCCTGTCAGTATGGTTTATCACAGAGGAATGTATCATTTAATAGGAACTGTGAGGTTGCCTGATTTCTCTCATACTGTCCTTCCCACACTTCAACCCTCTCATTATGTGGGGCCTGATTCTTATAATTAGGCCTAGGAGCTCTAGGTAATGGAGGTGAATTTACCTGTTGCTGATTCTTTTGTGGCCCCTCTTTCTGCACCTGTGGATTTAAACCATTTATGGGGGCATTACCAGCTTGCAAATGAGGACACTCGTCTCTCCAATGCCCTATCTGCCCACACCCGTGACAGGGGAACTTCTTCTTAGCCTCTTCTTTGCTAATTTTAACTCGAGGCTTCCCTCCCCCTCCCGAGTTATTGTTTGAAATATTGCTATTCATTTTACTCAACTGTTTTTCTTGTTGCTCAGCCAATTTAACCTGTGCCCACATCACCTTCTCCTTCAGGGCCTTCTTCTTGTTCTCCATTTCATCCTCACGGTACTTAGCGTACTTGAGAACATCATCTATAGGCTTTCCCTGCCAACAGATTTTATTATCTCTAATCCACTGGGATATTTCTGGTTTCAGCCCTAGCACAAATCGATAAATAAAGTGAGTCATGTCTTTCATTTCAATATTATCGATGCCACTGTAGGTCTTGAATACCTGCAATAGCCTCTCATAATATGAATGGACCGTTTCATTGTGGTCCTGGGTGGTCCTATCTATTCGGGTCCAATCAGTTTCCTTTGCTGGCACCTTTTTCTTTAGAAATTGTATGACTTGGTCATACTTTCTCATCACCTCTGCAGAAGGAGCTCCAGTGTGGGAGTCCCTTGGAAATTCTTCACTGGGCCAGTCAATCTCAATTTTGCAATCGGTCCATAAATCTACCGGAACTACAATGTCAAAGAACCCATCCAGGTCTTTCAAGAGGCACTTCTGGACCTTCACAAATCGCTCTACCTGCCTATACCACTCCACTGGCTTCTCCCTTAATTTTGGGAAATCATAGGTAAATGACACAATGTCATGCCGGGACCACGGGACATGTACATATTTCCCACCTGGCACTTCCCTCATGGGACACAGTTTTTCTGCTTGACCTACTTCTTTTAGCACAAACTCAGAAGCTTTTGGCTTTGTCCTACTCTCCTCTTTTTTCTTAGCCCACCTAGTTTTCCACTTGTCCAGATCTCCCCATTTCTGCAATACATTCAACAATTCCTTTACCCGGGGTCTTTTTCCTGACACATTCATATTTTCTAGATCTTTGTCTGAAAATTCTGCCCTATACGGTTTCTGCAGGACTTTGGATCGACTTACATCAATCCCCATGTCTGCAGCCGCGTCCATTAGTTTTTCATGGAGTACTCTAGTTTTTCGGGTAAGGCTTTTACTGATAAACAGCAACTCTTCTTCGCTCAGGGTGTTTAGCCTGTCTAATCCCACATTCCCTGCCATTAGTTCCTCTATCTCTATCCTTAGTCTGTAAATATCCAAAGGTTTGAGCAAGGAAGGTTCTCGATCCATTTCCTTAGTCCATCTATCCAATTCCTCTGGAGTCACCACTGTTGCACTCCGGATTCCTGATGTAGTCACAATGAGGACTTCCTTGGTCTTGGTCTGATTCCCTGTCCTAGGTCCACTGGTACTGGGCTCTCTTATGGGCAGATCCATTAGAGAGACTACAGACTCACACTCACTTGCCTGATCATCAATAACAAGTGGCTCCTTTCTTGGGGGAACTGACATTGGAGTAAGTATTGGAGCTTTAGGACTAGCCTGCCTATCCCCATAAAGGGGTATAGCAGGACCGATAGTTACAGGTATCGTCAGAGCATCCGGGCTGGGATGTATCTGAGCTATAGTTTGAATCAATTCATTTCTTTGTTTAATCAGGACATCTCTCTCTTTTTCTTGCAAGACCCTTTCCGATGAGTTATCATGCAATATTTGAGGCACCAAAGGAGGGTAAATACTCGGGGCGGTGGGAATGGCTGACCCCGGTCTATCCTCACCAAAAGGTCGGTAATTTGGGACTGCAGTACTAGGTCTACAAAACTCATCACTATTGCTAGATTTACTGCAGATACCAGCTAGGTCTGTCTCGCTGCCCCCCCTACTCCTAGCATGGTGGAGAAAAGGATTTTTCGAACTTAGAGTTCCTGAAGCTTCGGCATAAGGAGGTGGATTTTTCATCAACAAATCCTCCAGATATTCATCCTCCGAGTCCCCCATGGCTATTAAAGGTCGACTCTTCTCTGTCTTTTTCCCACCTGTTTGCTCAGTTACCCCAAACATCGGGAACAGCCCTTCAACCATCATATTCTGTCTCCACCGTTTCATCTTTTGTTCCTTAGTCTCTTTGTGTAACTTAGGATACCATTTGCTCACTCCCTTATCCATTAGGGCCTGTCTCGCTCTAGAGCTTCAATTTCCCATTACTCTAAAGCTTCATACTGTGTTAATCTGGGTCGGGGGTGTAATTCATCCATTCGAGTTCTCAGATTACACAAGATCCTACCATTGAAGGTACCATTGAGGGGAAAAGCTAGGACCCCATCCTCTTCAGTGTACTTTACCCAATTCTCTAACCACACGCAAGTATGGTACCCTTTGTCAAACATCATGAAGGAGGCGGGAGTATTAGGAGGTGGAATGATTACTCCCTCCCTAGTTCGAATGGGCTTATCTTTTTTGAAATAGTTCCTTATCCTTTCAGCAAAGGACATTTTTCTCTTAACTCCGTACATATTTTGAGGTCTGCCTCTCCTCATCAATTCCCTATGACACCCTACATTTCTGGGATCAGGCAAAAATTCAGGGTACCACATACACCTCTCGACACAACCTACTAGCTCGGTTCGGAAAATGTTGTTTACTTTTTTTTCTTCCAATGCTAATACGTCTTTCAACGTCTGATAACCAATCAGCACCGAGATTTCAAAATCTGTTGACCAATGGATGCGCGGCCCCTTCGAGAAACGCGGTCTCACTCTGCGGCGCTCACCCCTCCCTTACAATTCTATCTTCGACTCGTACCCGCTGGCTCCTCCAATACCAGCGCGGCACGGAGTGACGTCAGCGCAGTCTTGCGACCGACTCCCTCCTTCACAAGGTAACAGAAACTTTGAATTTTTCCTAAAGTGCGTGTACAGATTTTAGCTAACAATGTAAAACGACTGCCACTGTGCCAAAGGGTTTTAGAAAGAAAAAGAGTCTTTCTTTTACTGCAAGTAAACCACTTCTGTCTACTTTTCATTCACAACGGATAGATCCCTTCCGCCTATCCTTTTTTTTCACACAAGCAATAGAGAACCTGCTACTCTTTTGACTAATCCACTTCTTTCCGGTATATATACTAAGTCAAATTTTTCACCAATGCTCTCCTTTGCTGTCACTCAAGCTCCAAGAACCTATTACTCCTGCCGCCTGTGACCCTTACTAGGTGATATCACAACGGGAGTTTCACCACGGTCCTGATAACTAACATACACACTTCAGATGAATTTGAAAAAGAAGAAAACTCTGATTAGCGCTTCCAGTTCTGCCTAACCATGCACTAATCTCTCCCTTTGCCAGTGACCTTACAGCCAAGTGGATTCTACTCACCACCTGCTATTTCTGTTCCCCGGGGATCCCCACGACATAAAACGTTTACTCACAATCGGTTAGTAATATATTCAATAATGCATGCAGTATATCAACTTATTCTATGACATTCATATAAAACAACAATCCTTTTATAGCAGCATATAATAAGATTTTAGCAGCACATTTTATTTCTCACGGTTCAATAGTAACTCTCCTATCTACCTATCCTAACTAGTCCTAACCATCATACTGCTACCAGAAATACTGATAGAGCGCGCAGGTCACCCGGCCCTATAGTTTGCCAGATTATCACGCACTTGGGCCCATGTACGAATTCAATAAAAACCCCAATTTTCAAGTCGGGTGATTTTACACGCTACTATCAGTATTTTGTGTGTGTCTCCTGTGACACTTTTATCAGGGTACCTGACTTTCCACAGGTACTTACTCCTCCTGATGGATCAGGAGCATGAGGGTAGGTGATAATACTTCAAATACACCACTTATTTATTCAACCAACATTTGATGTACCTTTTAGAATGACCACAGACACCTGAGGCGTTTTAAAGATTTTATATAATAAATTTAAAGTGACAAAATTATGAGACCGATGCTGATAAAAACATCAATAAGCAGTATCAAAAAGATAAAATAGCTATGCAAGAGGGATAACACCATTTAGGGTACACAGAGTTTTTCTAAAGGGTATGGGTAACAGGGAACATACTATTTAGTTCAGACTTAAACTAGGGACGGCAAGTTCAAACCACATCAGTCAGTGAATTTTATAGCCTATATGTGACTCAACCCTAATCCTATTCTATCTAGCTAAAGTCTTATTGCAACTACTAAGGTTCACCACACATTAATAATTAATAGAACAGTTCAAATACATCCTAAAGGGAAGGGAAAAATTGGAACATACTAATAAACAGTTTGCAATTGCATCAGAGGAGAGAACAGAGCAAGAATCATGTGCATAGAGGCTTTATTAAGAGCGGAAGGAAAAAGGGATAGAAGGAGGGACACCCACAGGTAATATTTACCTAAGACGAGAATGAAGACTAACCCTGGCCACGGGTCAGTTTCGGGAAGGGACGAGGACAAGGACCCTCATGGAATTGGGATGACAGTAGATGAGCAGGTAGCAGCTCACGGAAACAGGACAGGATACCCCTCAGGTTGGGGTCAGGACTGGGGCTCACCAAAGGGCACGACCAACCCCTACAGCTTTGGATGCAACGCCTGCGTTACCCCCTCACCGCACGGAATCCGCCAATAACCCCGATTGGGTTCTCAAATCCCCAGCGAAAGTGCTTCGCCAGCACTTAAGACTATTTCCACCCCTTGGAGTTTGTGGAAAATACTCGGACAGAGCGCTCCGCAGCTCTCTGTATCAATCACCTATAGAGTCGTGGGGTCAGTGACAGGTCTGCTACTCGGACAAGTCGGACAATTTCTCCCTAACTAACTAGGCTAGTTATACCCTTCTGGGGTTCCCAGACCACCCACAAATGTTGCAAATAACAGGGTCCCGACCTATGATTGGTCAGGAGAAATGATTAGGTCACCTTTACCTCCTAAATTCTACGTTCACATAATGAATATTAAATTTTAATACCCGCCCCCCTGCGTTCATGTTCCCAGGCATAGGAATATGGAAAAAACAATGGGTGTATACAGCAGTTTGATACAATGTATCGGGGTCAAGGTAACTGTCAGCATCTTCGACAAGAACCTAGGTAGGTTCCCAGGCGCATCTTGCTTCAGGAGCCAGCTGGCTGAGAATTGCTTCTGCGCAGTGTGGGTTTTCCCTCATCACGTGACAGGGTCGGAACGGGTTGCAAGATGGATTCGGACTCCCATACCCAGGCCCATGTATACGTGGTACATGAAAAGTAAGCGAAAACAAATTAATAACACAGCAAAACAGAACACACTGTACACCATGATCATCTACACTGCACCCCTTACTTCATAATAACTATAGCGGTTAAAGGTTAAGCGAAAATAGATAGAGATGCGAAGCAGCATTGGCATGCGAGGAGCATGGTTAGAACAAGCGGGCAGGTCAGCTACAATGCGCATGAGCAGACTTCTCCCTCCAAATCTGCGAGTGCGTCACATCACATGGGTATGACCGACGCATGCGCAGACTGAATTTCTGCGAAGCGGCCATTTTACAGTATGCAAGCGGTGTTACTGTTAGTAAACACATAGGCAAGCCTCTTTGGGACACCTGCGTATACTGGAAAAGGAATATTAATGACGAACAGGGTTGTTTAGTACTATTATAAGTTTAATCGAGGTTCATGTGCAGAGCAGGTTGCCTTAGGCGCAAACTTCCACTCCATCATATATATATATATATATATATATATATATATAACATATGTATATATATAACATATGTATATATATAACATATATATATATATAACATATATATATATAACATATGTATATATATAACATATATATATATATATATATATATATATATATGTTATATATATACATACATACATACATACATACGTACATGCATATATAAGGGGTAATTCAAAAGGTGAGGAATCCCAGGCAGGTGTGTCCATCAGAAATAATAATACTCAAATATAAAAAGCATGCATACTTCTGTGTACTGTGTACATTGGAACCATAAGAAGACCTTGTCAGGTCCATTTTTTCCGTCCCGTTGACGCATAGCGGTTTTTCTAGGTCTCTCCATACCTTTGTAGTCTACTTTGTTGCAGTTGTCCTTAAACTGTTTCTTCACGATGACTACTCAGAAGAAGCCTGATTTTACACCCTGTAGGGAATCTGAGGGCTGTATGTTGGTTACAGACCCTACAAAGACTACCTTTGATGTTTGGCATCCGACCACGACGTCGAAGAATGTTCTTTGTGCCTACGGATGAATTTGAAGGCACTTAAAGAAAGGAAAGCAAAGTTGTTTATGGCCTGGGCAAAGAAGTAGGAGAGGGGCCAGAAGAGAACCAAGTTGAGGTTGAAGTCGTCATCTCTTCACACCTTTAGGTAATCCAAAAAGCACAAGAAGAAGAGGCGACAAGGGTCTAAACGTCGCTCTACAAAGGAGAAGTTAGTGTCCCCGGTCCGTCGTCGTCATAGGAAGGATGACATCTCCCCTTTTCCTTCACCGCAGATGTCTCCTGTATGCTCTCCGACTCCAAAGGAATTATCCGCCACCGAGGGACTCTCCGACACCCAGGGGGAAGTCTCCTGCGCCTCCGGACACTCCTATCCCAGATCATCATCTCCAGCGCTTCAACCAGAGCCTGCTCTGCAACCTCGATCTATTTCAGGTCAGGCGGTTCCGGATCCATACCCACCTTTCCCGGCTCCAGGTGCGGATCCGTCGCATTTTCCTAATGTGATGTATGGCATGTATGCCAGGGCGGTTAACCCATCCGGTGCACCGGCTAGCCCATGGGTCCGCTTTCTTATAATTTGGGCATTTCCCAACACTAGGCCAAGGCACCATTCATGCAGTTCATGCCAATTACTCTATCTTGGCCTCTCCTGACGCTGAGGTTCAGAACACAGATTCCATCTCAGGAGGGAAGGATGGACTACTCTCCAGTGCCGGTGGGCTCCGTTCTAGCACTGTTTTGACTTTGGTCGGCGCCGTTGCCCGCTTTGGAAGGTCCTCCATCGACGCCGGCTCCAAAGTCTCAGGCACCACGTCTGGCACCGCCGACATCGAAGATACGATCAAGGAGCGAGACTCAGAGGTTTCTGGAAGAGGATGAATTCTAGGAGCAATAGGAGAAGGCTGAGGAGGGTAGATACTAGACCCTATGGATGATTTTGCAGGACTGCAAAAAGCCAGTGGGCTTGACACGTCACCGGATTGGGAGCTCTCTTCTTCAAAAGCTCTTCCCTCTAGGATGTGGCCTCATCCCACTTGGTCATTAGGATGGCTGCTGACATTTTGGACTTACAGTTGCCAACGGCAGAGGTCAAATCCAATATTTTAACAGAAGTACTGCATTCTCCTTCTTCTGCGGTGGAGCCTTTGCTCCCTTTCAACAGGCTCTGACAGATCCGATTTTGGAAGCATGGCATAAGCCAGTGTCTGCACCGGCTATATCAAGAACGGTGGCAAGGGGCTATAAGGTGGCGCCCGGGGATCCGGCATACTTATTGTTTCATCCATTGCCCGAGAGCCTTGTGGTTCAAGCATCCTGTTCCTCAAAACAATCTGCTGGTTCCTTCCCTTCGACTCCAGTGGATAGGGACTCCAAGAAGTTGGAACAAAGCGCAAAAAATTGTGTTTTCGTCGGCCTGCATGGCCTTCAAATCAACTAATGCTACGTGTTTGATGGGGCGTTATATCCATGCATTGATGGGTTCTGAGAAAGGAGGTAATACCCAAGTTGCCTGAGGATGTCTAGGGTCACTTCACTGAGGTGCTGTTGGACAAGCAGGCTGCAGCCCATCAGGTGATCCAGTCCGGCCTTGATGCGGCTGACACCGTTGCCAGGGTAACAGGTTCTTCGATGGCGACTTGGAGGCATGTCTGGATGAGAGGGTCAGGCTTCTCTTCGGATGTCCTGGCCGCGCTGTTGGACCTTCACTATGACGGATCAAAACTCTTTGGGACCAAAGCCGATTCAGCTTTACAGTGATTTAAGGATAGCAGGGCTACTGCTAGATCCTTAGGCTTGCAGTCACAGCCTAGGGGTTTTGGTGTACGGAGATTTTGGGGCATTGGTAAAGGCGTCTCCTTTTCGAGCCCGACAGCAGTAGCAGCAACAGCAGCAACATAACCCTCTGTATAAGTCATACAGAGGGAAGGGAAGAGGTTGTCTGCGAGGGGCTGCTTGCCAACAGGTCTCCTCCTCCGCTGTCCCCACCACTGGCTCTGCAGGGATCATGATTAATACAAATATACTTTTTTGACTTAGATAATATAATAAAAAGCGATTTATTAGCACACCCCAGCTCTGAAAAACCTTCTTTGTTCTGGTGGCCAAACCTTTCCAAATTACTATCAGTACAGGCACTTGTTCTTTGTTGATTATAGATTGTGGCTCAGCCTTACTGATTACGAGCCAACCCTAGTTGTTTTCAGGTTAATTAGCAGTGGCCCGTCTCCATCCTGACACTCGGCTTGGTACAAGGGATGAAAAAAAATTATAATTGTAATTTTATTTTTCAACTCTGGGGCTTTGGGAGGATTTTTAAGTGGGGCGATCCTCCTCCACTCTCACAGCGGAGCCCCCACTGCTTGTTGTGTTGGATCAATATGAGGGTCTTCACAAAGGGCATATTGCAGTATTGGCACATTGCAAGAATGTACAAAAAGACTGCTTTAATCCGCTGGCTGTACGCCTGCATAAGCATGGAGAGTCCATTCAGTATTAAAAAATGCCCTTCTTTGACACCTGCAGCACCGCCAAGACAACTGACCCAGCGCAATCCTCCGGCAAGAACACAACCGAACCGAAGACCCTGCAATACATCCTCCTCAACGTCACATCCATCCACAAACACGCCACCTAAATCTAGGACCTCCTCAACAGTACTGCCCTGGATGTAGCATTCTTTACCGAAACTTGGACCGACACCACCGCGGGACCAGACATCGCCATCGCCATTCCCCAAGGGTACAAGATCTCCAGAAAGGACTGCCCCACCGCCCTGGAGGAGGAATCGCCATCAAATCCACCCTCCACCTGAGCACACTCCCCGACAAGACCACAGACCTGATGGAACACCTTCACTTCAAGATACTGGCCAGCCCTATCTCCACCCTCCGTGAAACCCTCATCCACCGACCTCTTGACCCCACAGACTTTTCGCCAACTCAATCACGGACATCATCTCCCCACATGCCTCCTGGACAACCTCCACAACATCCCTCCCTCACATGACCTCTGCGACAAACTCAGCACCTTTTTCCACCACAAAATCAAGAGCATGTACAACAACTTTGACAAAGACAACCAACACACTGAACCCTCACCAACCACCCTGACACCCTGAACCAGCGATCGACAACTGGACAGCCCTCACCACCAAAGACACTGAAGACGATGAAGTCAATCCACTCCGGGGCCCCCAAGGACCCCTGCCCTCACCACATTTTCAACAGAGCCGCTGACACCATCGCATCCATGCTCTGCCACACCATCAACTGCTCCCTGGCAACCGCCTCGTTCCCTGATGACTGGAAACCCGCTGAGATCAACCCCCTCCTGAAGTAACCCTTGGCGGACCCCACCGACCTCAAAAACTACAGACCCTTCTCCCTGCTCCTGTTCCCAGCGAAAGTCATTGAGAAAGCCATTAACAGCCAACTCGCCACATTCATTGAAGAGCACAACATCCTCTTCTTCTCCCAATCTGGCTTCAGAAAAAAACACAGTACAGAAACCGCCCTCCTTGCCGCAACAGACGACATCCGTATCTTACTGGACAAAGGAGAAAGAGCAGCCTCATCCTCCTCAACCTCTCAGCGGCGTTCCACACAGTCTCTCACTGCTCTCTAATACGCAGACTCCCCGACGCAGGGATCCGAGATAAGGCCCTCAATTGGATCCGCTCCTTTCTCTCCGGCAGAACACAGTGGGTCAGACTCCCCCCTTTCCTCTCAGACCCTACACCTACCACCTGCGGAGTCCCCCAGGGGTCCTCCCTCAGCCCTACTCTCTTCAACGTCTACATGGCTTCGCTCGCCCCCATTGTCAGAACCTACGGATTCAACATTGTGTCATATGAAAACGACACCCAACTCATCCTCCCCCTTATCCAATGAACCCAACACCGACAGACACAACTTTCGAGAAGGCATGGAAGCCGTCGCCAAATGGATGAAAAACAGCTGTCTACATCTAAACACAAACAAAACTGAAGTACTCATCATGGGCCAAACCCAGACGCCTGGAACGACACCTGGTGGCCCCCCTCCCTCAGAAGCCCGCCCACCCCCAAGGACCACACACGCAACCTGGGAATCATCCTGACTCAAACCTCAAAATGGACCACCACATCAACTCCGTCTCGTCCTCCTGTTTCCACACCCTCCTCCCCCTATGTATGACCTTTAAATGGATCCCCCTAGAACACAGAAAGACAGTCACTCACGCCCAGGTCACCAGCAGGCTCGACTACGGCAACGCACTCCATGCCGGAATAAACAAAAACCTCACCCACAAGATCCAGAACATCCAAAACGCCTCTGCAAGACTGTTCCTCAACCTGTCAAGCCACTGCCGCATCTCCCAGCACCTGCGCACACTCCACTGGCTCCCCATCGAAGCTAGAGTCACCTTCAAGATGCTAACCCACGCTCACAAGGCCCTCCACAACACCGGACCAGCATACCTGAACAGCCGACTCAAATTCCACACACCCCAAAGGACCCTACGATCAGCCCAGCTCTCCTACGCCGTGGTCCCCCGCACCAGAAAGACCAGTTCGGGAGGCCACTCCTTCTCCTTCCACACGGCCAGTGCCTGGAACTACATTCTGCTCCACCGCAGACAGATAACATTGCGCCCCATCTTCACAAGAAACCTAAAAATCTGGCTCTTCGACAGTCCCCCTTCTTGATGAACTGGAACCTGCGAAGTCCCGTGCCCCCCCCCCCCCCTTCCCCTTTACTTCAGGGGTGCTTTTTATTTGGTGTCCTTTAGGTGTTTTTTTCATAATCTCTACATTTGCCTCTTTTCAGGGGTGGTATTTCCTGGGTATCGCGAAGGGTAGTGCGAGTAGTTGTACTGGGTCGATATTTATTCTGTCATCCTGTATTCCTGCAGAGAACCCATTGCTATATATCAGGGGACGGAGGGGTGCTGAGACTATGAAGAGGGCCACTAGCGATTTGTGGCTTTTGTATAGGGTTTAATTTGGAAAACAGTAAGGGCAGGGATCCTTGGATTTTCTAAGGAGCCCACCACCGGTGCTGCTGAATGACAGGAATGCTGACTACTAAGGCTGCTTAGTCTTGATTCAACCTTGATTATCTTTCTTCCACCATCCTACATTTCCTGTCTTATTATCCCATGTGTGTGTCCTGTTTCAGCTGTGTTTATTTCTCTTCCTCCTTTGTTTTCCTTTTCTGCCTTTCTCCCTAGCTTAGTCAAAGTCTGATGATTAAAAATAAGCGCAGATCCCCAAAAATGCTTGCCAGTACCAGCTGCCTACAACCACTGTCACAAAATAGGGACTGTTGGTGAACACTTTAAAGGAATGCTCATACAGATAGCGATAGAACTCCCAAGAACCCCTGTGCAAAGTGCAAGTATCTCTGCTAGTGGGTGTCAGATGTCCGCTAGCATAAACATCAGGTCTTATAGCTCTGGTGGTGTTGAGTTGTGTGAAAGCCGGAGCTACCACCACTTCAAAGCTCAATTCAATTAGCCTTTACTTAGTCACAAGTTAGCTAGTAGGTTACATTTTTAAATGTTTCAGCTTGAGCCGAGGTTCACTACCTCATGGTGTCTTTCTTGGAATGGTTTCTTGGAATTGTTGGAACGGTTAGGGGGATATTAACCTATGGCAGTACGTTGCCATACCATGAACCTCCTTGATGCTCATGGGAGCTTGAACTGTGCAAATATTGTTTGTCTTTTTGTGAGTTGCTATAACATCCTCTCATGAAAAGGTATATGTGGAAATCCCAGAGTTGGTTTCGTGAATGTCTGTTCTCTTGGTGTAACACAGTCACTTTTGTATATGTTTCTCAGTATGGCTGTCAGTGGCATCCCGTTTTGTTTGGAAATAACTTATCTGGAAATGTCTTTAATGACAGTAGTTCTCCTGATAAGCCCAACTGGTATTACCCAATGGCATTTAGACGACCTCAGTGTAGTATTGGGATGCCCATGTTGAGGTGTCACTGTCGTCTCAGTCCTACATGTGTGTAGAATGCCATTTTCTAATGAGAGTCCTTACAATGAAACTTGAGGTAGTGGTACTCTACATTTAGATAGATTTTTTAAACCAGTATGTGTTGTACTTAGGTTAAAGACATCTCATTATTTGTGGATATCTCATTATTTGTGGATATGGTGATCCTGCTTCATGGTATTGTTTGTGGGTCACATGTCAATACAGAGGCATACCTGTCCTTACTGTTTCACCTTTTTTTCCCGCTACCCATGGTGTGGAGCGTTTTTTTTTAGATTGATTTTTGAAACCAGTGTGTTGTACTTAGGTTAAAGACATCTCATTATTTGTGGATATCTCAAAATTTGTGGATATGGTGTTCCTGCTTCATGGTATCCTTTGTGGGTCACATGTCAATACAGAGGCATACCTGTCCTCACTGTTTCACCTTTTTTTTTCGCTACCCATGGTGTGGAGCTATTTACTTGTTCTATGATGCCTAGCTTTTCAAGAGCTTCTACATCTTTTTCTTCACATGCTCCGTACTGTGGAACAGGATTCAACAGTGGCATAGTGCAACAGGCTGCTTGTGGTACATGTGAAGTGTCAATCATTCCCCCCATTATTCTGGCAAACAGTTTTCATTATTCATCAAAGGTATCTTTGTCTGGACCTTTGGTACCAGAGATGAGAATCAGAGTAGTCACACAAGGTGGTGAGTCACCCGAGTGTCTTTCAGTGCCTTACACAGATCTTGTCCTCCTCATCTCCATGCTTTAGGAGGCACCAAATCCTGGTAGACGTAGGCCAAAACTGGTGACTCTTACATCGGGGCACTTCATGGCATCCTGGGGTATGGTTTGCATACTTCCCACACTAAAATGGGAGCTCTCAAACATAAGATCACTGAGAATAACCCATCCAAAATGGCAACCAGGATGGACTTTTCCCTCTTCTGAATGAGATAATCAGTTATTATATTACTTTATATGAGAAGTCAAGCTGACACAGCTTTAGACTGTAAATCCTGCTTGGCTTGTGCTCCTGTGTGTTTACTATCATGTAAACAATGTTGGGTTTTCAAATATATCTTTTTCAGAAATCTAATGTCTGTTGTTTATAATTAGGGCTCCCGGTTTCATGGTATTTATTTTTATAACATGTCCATCTGTATTTATCCACATTTATTTTTTGCCCATCTTATTGGTATTGGGATTACTGCTACAGTTTCACTACTAAAGCAGCGCTGTTGTTGGCCAGGTCTTATTAAGCAGACCAAGGACTGTATCTTCAAATTCAACATCTGCCAGCAGACGAAGGGCTCCACAGTGGCACGTATACCGCAAACACCTTTATTGTTGTCAGACAAAGCTCTTGCGTGTGTCAATTTGGATCACTGCGGCCACTTAAACTCAGACAAGGCTTACCAGTACATCTTGGGGGCAGTAGATTCATGCTCTAGATTCCTGTAGGTTTGGCCCCAGTGTTCAGCTGATGCTTGAGCGGTTATAAAGGATTTGCAAGTCTTTATTAGTATATACTCAATTGGCACACTACACTCCGAACAGGGCTCGGGGTTTAGCTCTTGGGCTTTCAAAGAAGCCATGGGAAGTTTGGGTGTGGCCTTACGGTACTCCTCCCCCTATCATCCTGAGGGAAATTCGGTAGTCGAGAGGAAAAACAGTGACCTAAAGCAATCCTCTAGGTTCGGGCGGCAGTTAGGTCACTCACCTATATGGGGTTCAGAGGGCATTTAACAATATGCCAAGAAAATCCCTGGGGGTCGTACACTTTAGGAGCTCCTGTTTGTGGTAAGAATATAGTTCTTGTGGGGCAGTTGATGGAAATCTGACTGATTCTCAAATGGTCTTTAAGTAAGGTTATTGTTAGTCTTGTTCCATTTTCTTTATCTTTCTCTCATTGTGTCGTAGATTTGCCTCCAGATTTGTTATGTATTGAATAAGAATATAGTTACCAGACCTCGATAGTGTCAGCACAGTGGCGGCTGAAACCCCATTTGACATTAGTGATCGTTTGGATGTTTTGCAGGACCTTAAAAAATTACAAGCTTTACAAAGTAATGTCCAAGTAAATCGCACCGCCACTGGGGATGTGAAAATGGTAATGGCAAGACCTGCCTGGGTCTCGGAGATTGGGGACATGGTCAGCGATAGAATTGTGTACAAGAAATAATTTGGGCCATCTTACAGAGTGCCCGTACCTGTCTAAGCTGTCGAAGGAACTAGAACTGTCTTCTTTCATACCTTGCTTGCTGCCGAGATAAAAGGTTTATCTCAGTTGATCTGATCAAACAACACTATGTGTCAGATTCTCAACAGTAGGCCACTGGGACTACTGGGTAGTCCCCGTACTCTTCTCTCTACCGTACAGGAAGTTCAGGTGGAAGCTCTAATAATGACTGAAGACTCTACTTTCCAAAGAGAAGCTGTGAACGACAATTAAAAGATGCTTCTTCCTATTGAAACAACTACAACTGGACAGTCAAGTACAGAAATTTCAATATCAAAATATTGACGACGTCTATGTCAACATGCCACAGATCAAGTCATCTACCAGTTCTATAAAACCTGCTGAGCTGGCAAGAATAGACCAGACGGCATCTGGCTACTTCGTGCATTATGACGACTTCTCATCAGATGTAAGTGAACCTGAGGAATATATACCTTTACATTGCGGATTTTACACCGCGATACATTCACAACGTGGTTGTCACAACAACTGCGTTGTTATAACGCAGTGCCATTACAACACAAGTTGTTACAACGATTTGTGCTAGATGGTGCGCTGGACTTAGGAATAGTATGATTTACTATTCCAACTCCAGTGTGTGCAACCCTAGGGAAGGTGTTGGAATAGTAAATCATACTATTTCTTAGTCTAGAGCGCCATCTAGCGCAGGTCGTTGTAACGACTTTGATTGTAATGGCACTGCATCGTAAGAACGCTGTCGTTGTGAATGTATTGTGATGTAAAATCCGCGATGTAAATGTTGTTTCCCGAACCCGAGATGCCGACACCACCTCCCCCCTTCAAGCTTCAAGTTTATGCTTTCTTTCTTTGGATGAAAAAGACTTACTTTGTTGTTCCCCGGATCATGGATTACAATTGGATTACTTTTCCTGATACTTTGGATTGGTATAGAAACAATCTTTTTCCTACTTACTAATGCTCACTTTCTCCCAGAACGCTCTGCAGTACCACTTGTGAACTTGGTTCTTCAGCCACATACATTATCACACAGTGAACTAAGAGACTTGTCCCTGGCAAACATTACAGTGGTTCCAGTTCCTGAAGGAATTGAATGGGATAGGGTATCGTATGATGTATATGGTCCTACTAAACTTTTAAAAATTCCTTATTTGTTTAAAATTTCTTTAAATTACATCATCACCTCTAGTACTTTCTCTGATGGTTGGGGTATTGAAACTGTGCGTAATTTGTTTTCAAGTAATTTTGGAGGCATGTTCTGTTACCAGCATTATGGTCACCATTTTTAACATAAAGCTAGTATCCCATGCTCTGTTTATCATTACACACAATGGGAACACTGCCCAACACCACCGAAAGGTAGTTTGAAAGACATTTGCACAGTAGTTTAGTTATTTTTCAGGTTTTGAAACATCAGATCCAGCCTCGTATTACTATAGGTTTGCACCTACCCCGGTAAAGAAAAATATGCTGACAAACACCAAACTGATATACTCTGCTTAATTTATTTCCCAACTGTCCATATAGGGTTTTGACTTTTGGAAAGACACGCTAGACACTAACAGGTACATGCATCATTGGTGCTGTTTGCGATTCCTTAATTGCGAAAATTAAGGAATCGCAATTAAGGTATCGCAAACGGCAATGCATCAAAAAATCTCAAATTTTTTAGCCATTCCTTATTTTTCCTTAATTGCGATTCACAATTTGCGAATCGCAATTAAGGAATCCCTTCCCATTGATTCCTATGGGCCAAAAGGCCCATAGGAATGAATGGGAAGACAATCTCAATTTGCGATTCGCAATTAGCTAATCGCAAATTGAGATTGCGATTTTTAGGGTGCTGGGGTGTCCAAAGGACTCCCTGTTGCACCCCTGAAATCAATCTATGCACATATGTGGTGCACACACATGCCCTAAGGGCATGTGTGTGCACAACATGACAGTTTGAAAAATGCACAAAATTGCATTTTTCAGAATTTTCGCAAATTACCATGAGGTCCAACCTCATGGTAATTTTTTCTTCCTAATTGCGAATTCGCAATTTTTTTTAGGTGTCTTGCATTGCATTTAAGGAATCGCAAATTGCGATTCCTTAAATGCAATCGCATTTTTAGAAATCGCAAAAAATAGTGATTTCATGTATTTTTAATTGATGCATCCCAAATAGTGATTTAGGAATCGCAAACGGCTGATTTTTGCGATTCGCACTGTTTGCGATTCCTAAATCACTTGATGCGTGTGGCTGTAAGTCTTATCTGGGAGACAAAAGACTGGCAGGTTCAGGGGACAAAAGCTTTATTTAGAGCATGCTTCATATCACATCAAATGATTTTCCTGAACAAGACAAACTTATTTTCTGTGTTCAAAAAAGATTTGAACACACCACCTGTTCCCGCATTCTCACATTTTGAGAATTGGCAGCATTTTACACACTTTAGTGAGGATACACTAGACACCATGATGCATAATCGTTCTTTCAATTGAAAGGATTGGTTGGGTTTGCCTGTGGACACAAACGGATGTCAGGCTAGATTCCTTGTAACACCGAAGGGTTTAGGATCAATAGGCCTGATCAACGATATGTACAAATGGAACACTGGTGGGGGCAACAACACTTCTCCCTTCTTTCTGTGACATGGATCTCAGGGATTTTTTACTGGATCCCCGGAACCCACGTCAAAAGTGCATTTTGTGTGGGATATACAGAGAGCTATGGAAGATTTCTCAACAGGAAGCTGGTGAGAGACTGCATGAGATTTATAGCGTTAATCTAGATAAGACTTTGGCTGTGGCTGACAACAGTATGACCACTTTATCATCCAGAATGTATTTATTGGGCAACATAGTGTCTTCCGCGATTTACATAATACAACACATGTCTATATTACAACATGGACAGTCAAAATTACGGTCAATAGTAATATTGAGCTTGACATTACCAATATTACGTTGTGGCCACGTGCCATGGCATTACATTCATAGTACAAATCTGTTTTCAGCATACGATCTAACAGAAAGACAGATGACAATGGCACGTAGGTATGCGAAATATACCATGTTGCACGTTTAAACATTAGACCAATTACCTTTCACCTTGGCTGAGACACCATCCACTGACTGGATAATCCATGGTTACATCACCCTCCCGGTCACGACCTTTCAATTCCAATTTTGTCTCCAGTACCAACAGGTAAATCAACGGACTGATGCTCGACTGCCTCAAACAAGGCTAAGTCACCCCCTTCTAAAACAAACAGATGCTGACCCAAAGTACCTCAAAAAATGTAGGCCCATCACCAACCTTCCATTCCTAACCAAAATCCTGGAGAAATGTGTTCTCTCCCAACTGAACCAACACCTGGAATCTAACAACCTACCTGACTCGCACCAATCCGGGTTCAGGAAGGGATGCAGCACAGAAACCGCTATGCTGAGCGTTACGGACGACATTCACAACTCCCTGGACTCCAACAGATGCTGCCTACTTGTCCTCGACCTATCAGCTGCTTTTGACACGGTTGATCACAACCTACTCTTAGACACCCTACAAAAACGTGTCGGAGAAGATGGCAATATCCTAAAATTGGTCTCATATTTCTACATACCTGCTCCCAACTCATAAAAATCAAAAACTCAATGTCCAACACCTCCCACCTCAACTTGAGGTGTCCCTCAAGGCTCAGTCCTCTACCCCACACCAACATTTACATGGAACCGCTCACTACCATTCTAAAACAAGCAAGCATTGCCTACCACCTCTATGCTGACGACACCCAGCTGTACCTCGCTCCCCTCCCTCAATGACCTCCTCCTCAACTCCACTCTTTCAAAAGTAGAACATTTGCTAACTCTCAACCGTCTCAAGCTCAACCAAGAAAAAACGAAATCCTTGTCTTCTCCAATCACGAACAACCCCCTCAGATCCAAGAATGGATAAACAACCTTGACTCCCTAAACTGCAAACTTACTCCAGCAAACTCAGTCAAATCACTAGGAATCTCTCTAGACCCAAGCCTCAACATGAGCTCCTACATCAAATCCACAGCAAAAGGCGCCCTCTACAACCTAAAACTCCTCAACAAACTCAAACCTTTCATACCCCCCAATGACCTAAAAATTGCAACCCAATCTCTAGTTCTGTCCAGACTTGACTATGGTAATGCCACATTAACCGGGACAGCTAAAACACACACAGGCCCCATGAGAGCCACCCTAAACGCAGCCGCAAGAATGGTCTCAGGTACCAAGAAATACGACCACGTCACCCCTGCATTACAGGCCCAAAAATGGCTACTCATCGAAGCACACTGCGCCTTCAAAACTGCCTGTCTCACCCATAAAGCCTTGTACACAGGCAAACCAGACTACCTCGCTGCCAAACTCACAAAAGCTGGGCAATCAAGAAACCTAGGAAGCTCCAACTCGCTCCTCTTAATCCCCCAAAAAGACATAAACAAAAAGCAATCTCCCGCTCTTTCTCTGGGAAAGCCCCAAAATCTGGAACTCTCTTCCTACCCACATGAGAACGAATCCCTCCTTCACGATCTTCTAGAGACAACTAAAAGAATTTCACCTCAACCGTCATCTTTACGCATCTGGCCAATGACTTCGATCTTTTTGGCCCCCCAATATCCTAGATGATACTCATTGTACTCTATTGCTTATGTTTTCTATTCGTGTATGTTGTAAAGCGCTCTGATACTCCCGGGTCTTGTAAGCGCTATATAAAACTCCTAAAATGACAAAAAAAATGAAATGCTCAAACTGTGAAGAGGAATTAAGCTGTTCCTTGGTTTGCCAGGACATTTCTCTTCATGGGGCATGCAATGCTTCACAAGCGAACTTGGCTTGTTATCTGAAGGATTCCCCAGCTGCCGTGATTCATCTTGTGTTCAGGCTGCTCTCGAATGGGAGCTATTTGATGCTGAATGATCAAGGTTGCTGTGGAATGGAACAGGGCATTGCTTATCTTGTGATGGTTAATTCCATAGTCACTTGTTGTACACAAGTACTGTTTCCACTTACCCGCACACTTCCAGCACTCCGTCCATCATCTACTTGCTTTGTTCGCCCTAAGTTTGCAGTGCATGGCCATGCTCAATTTGCCTCTGGATTCAAGCTAGCCTGGCTGATGTGGGGTGTTACCCCGAAACCGGTCCCAGGATGCTTGCTTCTGGTCCAGGGAAGACCTGCCTTGGCAGTTCAGTCTGGACTGTTCCCATGAGGCACAGGGTTAAGACTGGTTTGCATATTGCTGTGTCTGAACTGGGGTGGTGAAGTGAGCTGAAGAACAACGATAGATTCAACCCAGATCCTTGACTAGGGGTGAGTGTCTGAAAAGTTTCAGTGCTCTGTCCATCATCTCCTTGTGTTTGCTTTGTTCTCCCTACGTTGGCAGGTTATGACCAGACGTGGATCCCTTGCTCACTTTGCCACTGGATTCCAGCTAGCCTGGCTGATGAGGGGTATTACCCGAAACCGGTCCCAGAATGCTTGCTTCCGGTCGAGGGAAGACCTGGCTTGGCAGATTTGTCTGGACTGTTCCCATGAGGCACAGGGTAAAGACTGATATTTATTAGGTGGGTCTGAACTGGGGTGGTTAAGTGACCTAAAGAATGATGGATTCAACCCAGATCTGTGACTGGGGATGAGTGCCTGAAAAGTTTCAGCACTCCGTCCATCGTTTGCTTTGCACAGTTAGGGATGCAGCGCTATAGGCTTCGATAAATATTTCCAACATAAAATTTGACTCCGTAAGCAAACCGAAAGCCATGTTTTTACAGATGGATGTGGCCTTAACTTCGGTCCAATATACGTTTGAGATCCAGGTTGCAAGGTCCTCATCTGAGCTACAGACACTACTCTATGCTAACTTCCTACTGCATTTAGGGGAGCTGGTCCATTTAACATGTCTGATACGAAAAGAATAGTGCACTTTTTAAAATGTATCGGCTTTGGTTTGGTTAGCACCTTTTAGACTATATTCGGAGTTATGTCATCTTTCATACACTTTGTGTTGGGAAACATTTTAGGAGGTCTCCCGCTTGTCCTGCTACTTGTGGCGGGAATACTGATTTTATTCTATCTGCTCCGCAATAGCCGTGCCAGTTCAACTTGGAATGGAGACCGCACTGCAAACAAATGTCATCACTATCTTCATCCGCGGGGCGACAGGGCTATCTATATATCGATAACATCGCTAATCTATCCGTACATCGCAAGGCTGCTTTCTATTATAACAGATGAGCATCCCAATAGATCAGTAGAGGACAGCTTCCGCTGACACCGAGGGTCCTTGCATGCTGAGAAATCACCACACAGCAGTCTGACGTCTCGTGAGGCGTGTCCAGTTCGTGACCAAGACGGGGTCCTTCCCTCTATCCCATCAAGTAATGGGGTTGGATCATCCCATGGGGGATTCTTGGCTCTACACTTTACACACTCTAGGTAAACTTACAGTTGGGTTTGCATAGTAGGAGTACATTAGATTACTGCCTTGTTTTTATGCCTGCATACATTGTTTTAGCATCATGGTAGAATTCTACCTACTATTTCACTTTTGGTGCTTGTAATCATGTTTATCTGCTTCTGTCTCCTAATCATTGCAGCAAATGTTTACAATAACATTGGTTCAATAAAGATTATTGAAAACGTCACACTGTATAATCCCCTGAGAATAAGTGAGCGCAAGGTCTGTGCTGTTTCCACGAACCCTGAGGGGTCAGGGTTGTCATGTTCAGTAGTTGCCAGAAAGCCTTTAGCTCCATGGTAGGTTAAGGTGGCTTACGTTGGCACTGTGAGCTAGCTGGTCTATAGGCCAACATATCCTGCGGGTGTGTCTTTACACCAGGCCCTTAGTTTATGTTGTCCAAATAATGTGAAGGTCCTACGGATTAGTAGTAACTACGCAACATATGAATATAGTGTACTGTCCAAAGAGATTCACAGGGGTAGGTCACCATTGCGGGTAAGTTGCTGGGTGTGTTTGAGGAGCATGTCCCAGGTCACAGAAATTAGCTGTTGCAAATATGTTGAACCTCTTCATAGTGCAGGGCCTCACCTTCAGCCTTTCTGCATTTTATCAGCACTTCATGCCAGATAGTGAGCAGGGCACCTGCGCAACCGTCCACTGTAGAGTTCTGTTGGCCAGCAGGAGGACCAAGCCAGCAAAGTGTGCCAGCACCTTTTTTTTGTTTCCTGTGCTTGAAGATGCCGTGTGTGCATGCCTCTCATGATTCGAGATCAGTCAGCTTGGTGACCTCCACTAGCACATCGTAATCTGAGTGCCAATTGGAGAAGAGGGCGGGCAAGAACACAAAATAAGCTGTAGATTAGCTGATGCAAAGTGGCAGCCTGGGCAGCACAAATGTGCAGTGGGAAAGTAGCGATAGAGCTGCTCAGATCTCAAAAAGGCTCTCTGCAGGATGGAAAATGGAATGTTTTTGAATCGTGCGTTTCTAGACACCCATTCGGGGAATTCCAGTGCCTGTTCCCATTCTGAAGTGTGCAGTATCCAGCCAAAATATCCTCTTACTTACCCCTTTGGACAACAAGCGGGGTCTCAGTGTGTTCCTGTATGGCCTTATTGAGCCATGTTATCAGGTGATGCCCAGCCCTCGTGTATAGGAGAGATTGTATGACAGTGTATGTGTTGAGGTGCCGCATCACGTGTGGACCAAATGGTTTCGGCAAGCATGATGTAGTTGTTTGTATGGGAGAAATTGCCTTCAGGGAATAGCATGGTCTAAGAGAAGTTTGTCAAAGGTGATAAGGTGACCTGCAGCGAAGAGGTCACCGATTGTGGTCATAGATTGCTTGTGCCAAGTCTGCATGTCTGTGGAGGAGTAGGTGCCAGGGAAGCATGGGAGACCCTGCAGGTGAAGCGCTGAAGCGTACGGTGATATGTGAAGTGTAAGATGAGAGACTCTAGCAAGGCACCTGCGGGCAATAGGGAGCATGTATTAAGGAGGCTGGCTTTGGAAAGCAGGAAATTTCGGATCATGGACAGGTGGAGGGGGCCGAGCCGTTGCATGTTTCCACCAAAGGTTCGCTCCACCAACCATCTCAAACCCCATTGTAACTGTGCTGCCATCTATTAGGCCTCAAATGATGGGGTCCTAAGCCCTCCTAAGCCCACCGGCAGCCTCAACTTCTTGAGTGCAACACAGTGGCGCGTATCTCCCCATATAAATTCACCTAATAGAGAGTCCAAATCCTGGAAAAAGTTCAGGGGGGATATTAGGGACATTCACAAAATAAGAACCTCAGTAACATTATCATTTTAGATATAGCAATGTTCTTGGTAGTGGGCAGGTGCTTCCAAAACTGTACTTAGAGTTTTGAGCCAGAAAGGGATTTTTCAGGTTACCCTCATAAAAGGTAGGCTGCAGAGTGGTAAAGGGGAACCCCAAGATATCTGACAGTAACTTCCTTCCAGGTCAGAAGGGTACTACCAAGATCCACCTCGTGGAACGGTGTAGTAGGACCGCATTTTCTCCACTTTCTCATGAGGCATTTCGTGCAGTCAACTTTCTGCCCTTCTTCCACCCCGCGGGCTCACCTCGCCCTCCAGGTTTGCAGGCATTTCACATGCGGGTGGGTTCCCGGTCATCTCTTTCACCCCATGGGCTCATTGCATGCCCCGCGGGCAATCAGGCGCTTCCTATGCCTGCTGGCAGGGGGTGCCCTCAACACGGGCTGCTCACGCCCCTTCCACCACCATCAACGTGGCGACACACGCAGCTCCACCCGCTCATCGCCATTATTAGTAAGTAGGACACAGACATGGTATTATAGTCAGTAGAACTGGCCCAGGGTATTTGCGTCTGCCGCTTTTATTAACAGGGTTGCATGTCCTGTGACGTCTGTGTTGGATGGGTGTGGGGTAGGATGCAAGCCAGCCCTCTGCAAGTGGCTGAGCAACAACTAGAACAGTGACCAGCAGGTCACTACAGGCAGAACCTCAGGCCTGACCTTGCCTCCACGGATTCTGCCCTCAGTAGTCCTGGGCCAACGCCTGGAGACGGGTGGTGCCTCGGGTGCTCCGCTAGAGGCCCGCTCATTCAGGAGCCCTGCAGATCTTTTCTTGCCAAGGGCTGCCTGCCCTCAAGCAGCGGAAATCCTCGCTGTGCTGTGTCTCCGGGAGCAACGTCCTTGCCGCACTGTAATACATGCAGGTCTGCAGCGCCGGTATCTCAGCCTCCATGGCTTCCAGCTAGAACCTGGTGGACATGCTGTGGTTGCAGAGTTCCCCAGCCATACCGATCTAGGTCCTCGATAGGACGTCCGGAGGCAGGACCACACCTCCCCACCTTCAATAGCACCACAACAGTGAGGCTGCAGCCGTCAATGCCAGACTCTTTCACCCTGTTGTGGTGGATGCTCGGACCAAAAGTACAGACCTTTAGCTCATAGGAACTATCATTTTCGCTGGCTAAGCCATCCTCCGCCCGGAATGGCTGAGTCTGTTGATGATCCTTGGCCAGCCTGCCTTCACAAGTATGGAATTGGAATTCTGTGGGGTTTTTTAAACACTGTTGAAGGTGTTAAAAAATAGTTGACTGATTTTGTGACTTTTTGGTGGTCTTGTCATTATAGAGAAATGTTAGCTGTTTTGTGCCTGAGGAGGTCTTCAAGTTTTTCAGAATTTACAATGAATACACTGGAGGTTGTTTTGCAAAAGGCTTGAGATTTCGGGGTTCCCGAGTTGTAGCACTATGCGTTACAGAACTGTGCCAAAATATTGCATTTCTTTCAGTGAGCATACTGCATCCATTAAGCATGTGGAGTAGTGATAATGTATTTTCGAAGTTCTAATTGCACTTGTGTAAGCTCTGGCATGGCGGCGCAGTAGAAGTTTCTCTTTCTCCTCCTGGGATTTCCTCCATTTGTGGCGTAGGGTGCCAAAATCTGTTCTCAATTTCTTAATCATGCCATTATTCCATGTGATCTTTTTCTTGAGCTTTGCCTTATCATTTCTAACCAAATATGTGTGTCCAAGGCTCCAGAGACCCAGTTGTAAAAGGTGGATCCATTTGTTTAGGTAATTTGCAAGTTAGGGCTTTGGTGAGGCGGGAGGTTGGTGCAAAGGTTGGGTGACATCTTACCATCATGAAGGAGTTGGAGTCAGACATTTTGATGTCTTCCATGTGTGAGATTTTCAGAGATTTCTTAAAGATGCTGAAATGTCTAATTTGAAAGAATTTTTATAGTTATGTGTGTATATCACACTTGTGTAAATTTGTACAGGAACCATCAACATGACATAGATACTCTTTGTGTTGATGATAACTGGTTTGTGATTTAATAGAATATACAAAATTGTGTCTTTATATTTTGGTGTCTTTTCTGTCAATCCCATTCATGTAAAGTTTGTCAAAGAATGACAGTAATCGAATTCAGTTTTACACGGTGTTAATTAGCACCTAGTAACACACCTTCTCTAGGAGCATAGTTAATTACAAATAGATGACATTAATTTGTTACTAGTTTTTTAAAATTGCAGTAAGTTTCTTGGCAGGGCTTTGTGAGATTAGAGAACCTGAGTGTTTTATTATTTTTTAGCAATATGTTGCTTTGCAGACCATCAGGTCCAAACAGGCAAGGTCAAAGTCTGTTGTCCTGTTTAAGCCAACCACTGTTTTTTTTTCAAACGCGGTGGTCGCTATTTTGACATTGTGTGCCAAAAACCCTTTTAACAATTGAATGCATCTGATGAAGTCTTGTCGATAAATGAGACGCAGACGAACTCGGACATCCCTTCTGGCTACTTTCTTTGTGGTCCAGTGCCAAGTTGAATTGAATCACATTGACTCCTTCTTAACAATTATTGTAAGCACTCGGTTATCTAATATTCAGATATTATACACCAATGTGAGTACAGACCTCATTTGTAACAGCACTAAAGATTTGGACCATCCGCAACTGATTATAGCTAGGGCAATTTCTCCGATTGACACTTGATTTTGATGTTATTGTACCAGAGACAATGTTTCTTTTTTTCACAGTGTATGGGCACTCCTACAATACCTTTCCGTTAATTGTAACTTGTTTCTACCATCCTCTTTCAGGCATACTCAAAGCCAATTCATACTTGCCAACCCACCCAATTTAATTAGTAGACTTGTGCGCCTTTTGGAAAAAAGCGACAGTAGTTTATATTTCTCTCTCTTAATAAGTAATTGACTCCAGTGAAAGTTAATGGGGAAACACATTTCTCCCAATTTTTCTTTTCAAAAGGGACTTTTGATAAAGTAATTAGAAATCCATTTTTCACTTTGAAGGGCATAATACTAACTCTGCTTACTTGTCCTGATTAAGACCCACATATGTTAGTAATTAAAGGTTGAAACATTAACTTTTACCGCATAGGACTTATTTAAACAAATGAAGGCACATTGGACAATGAATTAGTGATGGGTAAATGAACTATGGTGGTACCTGTGTTGCTCCTCACTTTACTGTACTATATGTACATGCTACTCATTTCACTTTGCACTGCACCCTAAGTACTTGACTGCATTTAGCTTGGTGTTTCTCGATAAATATGTTTGGCATAACATATCCCTTGTAGTAGTTGGCATTTACTTCCTATTAATAAATGTATTTAACATATTGGGAAACAATTTGATTGTGAAGGACGTAAGCCAATTTTTTTTTAATTGTTCAAGGATATCTGAACATTATATTAGTGACTGATGAATATGGTACTTAAAGTGAATCAGTGGGAATAATTGCTCTGTGTTGTTATATTTCTATTGCAGAGTTCTGGATATGCCAAGATTCTGATTACAAATGTAGCGTACCCTAGTAGGGTCCAACCCCCTTGGCACTGCCAGACCCCCAATTTCCGGGATTGATTTATTTTCCAAAATTGCACATAAATGAACCCCCCCCTTCCAAAAAAAAATAATCAGTAAGTAGACAATATTTTAATCGTTTTCTGTTATTAATGTTCAATTCAATTCAAATCATTGCTTAGTTTCAACTATCGAAGAATTATCAAAAGTCCTTGAAGACCTCTCAAAAGAGATCACACAAATCCAAACTGAATTAACTAAAACCAAAACACTAGCAGGCATCAACACTCAACTAACAAAGTACTTACAGGAGATCAGCAATAGGAGGATTCACAAATGTAAGCAATACACGATTGATTACAAGTTGGGTGAGGTGTATAGTTGGACAGAAATATATGCTAAACGGCGACAGAACAGACCATACAACCAAAACGCGGAGACTGTAGCATCCTCCTCGGACAGTGAAGTCACCATTCAACATCGTAAGAAACCCGATGAACAGATTTCCACTTGCACTATGATTGAACAACTGCAAACATCTGGTGTTTATTTTTAAGTCAAACATTTTTATTCTGTGGAAAGCACCTTAGTACACAGCCCAGCTGCCTACATCAACTTGCCGGCAGGGCGCAGCAACAGAGGTTCAACACAGCGTCTGGGCCTACACCCCGGAGGGCGACCCCGCGTTACATTGCACATTGAGAAGCAAGCCCGCCTATGCAATGATCTCCACTTTTAGGTTAAAACGAACACAAGAAGTCAAGAGGAAGAAAAAGAAGAAAGCAAACCCCTCCCAAACCCCTACCCCCAGATCCCCTCCACCCCTCACCCCACCCCTCCTCCGCATCAGCTCTCTCCATCAGCCCTTACCAACCAAATACCCTCAGGGTCAACAGGCAATCCTCAGTCCGCTGCGGTGGCCCCATTCGGCTCCAAAGGAATAAGTTGCAAGATCTGAAGATATTTCGGGCATGTCACCTCCCGGAGATCTTTAGCAGGGATCGTTAAGAACGGACCCCAAAGATTCGCATATTCAGAACCATTCCCATCCATGCCCAACGAGAGCCTTTCCATTGCTAAGATGTATCAGAGCCTTTGAATCCAGTCCCTGGTGTCAGGTAGGACTGGGGAGCCCCACTGCGCTAAGAGGACCTGCCTCGCCGCTTACAAAGCTAACGCAATCTGTCTGCCCTTCAGCGAGCGCAAGGGAAAGGACTTTGAGTGTGGAAGCCCCAGCAGAACATGTTCAGGCGCCCTCAGAAGTGTAATCCGAAACGCAAGATCAAGCTCATCCAATACCAATTTCCAATAGCGCTCCAACTTCAGACAGCGCCACAGCAAGTGCACCAGAGTCCCGGAGAGGCCGCACCCTCTCCAGCAAAGGCCGGACTTCGCCCCATCCCACTCCTTTATGTGCGCCGGGATATAGTACCAATAGGATGCAACTTTATATGTGGACTCAGTACCTGCAGTATTAGAGGCTGTGTGATGTACGCGATAGTAAATGTGCTCCCATTCCTTAGTAGTCAGGGGACGCCCCAACTCTGTTTCCCAGTGAACCTGCGCTTTCGTACATTGTTTCCTAGGGTGACGCATAATCGCTGCATACAGCTCTGAGACAAGCTTACGATCATCTTTCTTACAGACTAACCATTTCTCGAATCTCATCAGGGGCTGAGACATAGATGGCATGTTGCCTGGTTGGGTCACCCAGTGTTCCACCTGCGCATGATAAAAAGCATCCGATTCCAACACCGGAAAGAACTCAGTACACAAGCGCGCAAAGGGAACCAGACCATCCAAATCAAAAAGTGAGCCTACTCTTTTACAGCCCTCCTCCCGCCAGCGGTGGAAGACCGGGGACGCACGTCCCGGCGGAAAGTCCGGATTATCGACAATGGGAGTCATGGGGGAGGGAATAGTATTCCACCCCCTGCGCTGCGCCAACTGATCCCAGGCTTTCAAGGTCGGGGAAGTCACCGGGGAAGAGCAGAGCCCCCAAGCCCTATGCTTGCGTGGCAGCTACAACTCACGCCAGATGTTGCTGTCAGGGTCTGACAAAGGTGCCTGCCTAAACGTTAGACTACATTTACCAGCATGCCTTGCACATTGGGGTTGCCTTCAGAGAGCATAAAGTCCTGTGGCAGCTTGTAACTGGTGCTCGTGATTTTGTCCAATAGTCTGCTGTTGTTGACGAACGCCTTGTCCCCGTGGTTCTGCTGGGAAGGCGTGGTTCGTCCTTGCTCTGCGGCTGTGGAGCAAGTTGGAGTAGGACGAGTGAAGACCGAGACCTTCTTCATCGTTCTTGCGGTGATTACACGCGAGGCGCGTGAGACGTCGGATTGCTCCCTCAGCGCTCTTGCGGTATCACAGTGTTAGAGGAGTGAGTGAAGTCGGAGACGCCGGATTGCCCCCTTCGGTTTACTCACACTAACACTAAAAAACCGCGTTATTGACACCGGCTGGTGTTTTGTTTCTTTTAAGCGCGTGAGACGCAGGATTGCCCCCTCCGCGCTTTCGTGTTGTTCTTTTTGCATCATTGGGGTGTGTAATTGAAGACGCTCGGATTTCCCCCTTCAATACACATCGAGACTGTGTTAGTATTGTATTACGAACAGGAGACGCGGGGATTGCACCCTCCTGTGGTTCATGTTTTGTTTCTGCTTGGAACATTTACTGTCAAGTACGAAAAGCCGGTGGGCTACATTTAAGTTTGACTTTTTCTATCATTTTTATCGGGAACATTGGAAACTAACATCCATCGGTTCGGAGCTGGGGGAAGAGACTGATCTTTCCTTAGTCTGCCTGTGCACTCCTTAATACTCTCCTTCTTATGGCAGCTGGTGAGTGAATGTGTGTTGTATCAATAGGGGACATTACACATGAGACATAGGGGGTTACAGGAGGGCCTTGACTGTTGTTTTGTTTTCTTGTCTTTAGCCCAAGAAGGGATACAAACAAGGGATGGGTCGTATCCTGAGCATTATCAGGTGAGGGTCCTTACAAGTACTTGAGAGATTCGAATTAGGATATTAGGGAACCGTAGGTTAACGTGTTCCTTTTATCATTTCAGGTCCCTGTCCTGGATGTTCCTGTTTTCTACCTAATTTTTCCCTCGCCTGACTGCCTTGCACTCTGAAGGTTTTAATTAGAGTGCGGGGACGTCTGGAGGTGGACCCCATTTGAGCATCATTCTGACCCTGAGGATCAGCAGCCGTGACAGTTGCACCCCGCAACAGTCTGATCCATAAGGTTCCAATGCTTACTAGACAGGGGCCTGTTCCATTCCGCGATATAGCGGAGGCATGACGCTTGGTAGTAAGCAGTTAAAAGGGGAAAACCCAACTCACCTGCCGCCTTAGGAGTAGTAACAAGGAACAACACTAGCCGCGGACGCCGATTATCCCATAAAAACCTATTGAGAAGCCCTTGCAGCTTCCGCAGGGTGCCCGGCGGGGGGCTCAAGAGTAGCATTTGGAAAAGATAAAGAACTCTGGGAAAGATTGTCATCTTTACTGCAGCCAACCGTCCGTACCAGTCCAGTTTAAGACGGGACCAATCTGAGAGGGCCTTGGCTGTGTGCTCCACAAGCAGACTATAATTAAGAGACGTCGTTTTAGCAATAGAGGAGGCCAGTCGGATGCCTAGATAGGGAATGTCAGAATGCACCCACTGAAAATCTTGCTGCAGATCTTGCACCTCCGCCCAGGGGATGGAGACTTTCAGGATTTGTGACTTGGAGAAGTTGACTTTGAAGCCTGCAGCCCTGTGAAAGGCGCAAAGCTCTGCTGACAATCCCCATAGGGAAGAATGAGGCTGGGTCAAGGAGAGAATCACATCATCCGCGGATAAGTTAATCTTGTGGGTATGTTTTGTTATGTTATATGCTGTTTTATACTGCCCTCAATTACTACCGGAGTATCCTGGCGCGAATAGACCGCTGGGGAACCCGTCCTGGCTTTCCCTGTGAGATGGTCCCTACTGGGTATCTCCAAGGTGAAACCAGGCCTCCCCGGCGTATGAGGGGGGCCACTGTGGAGATGAGGCAAGCTAATGCCCAGAGTTGCCGAGTGGGATCCCTGGTTAGAGTAGGCACCGAGGTGAGAATTATCGAGCCCGCTGACCCTGGTCCATGACCCTGCCGCGTCGGGAATTGAACCCTGGTCCCGGGCCGTCCTCTGTTCCGGGGTCTGCCGCCTCTAACCAGTGAGCCACACCACTCCACTATCAGCGCCAAACTTGATTCCCGCTATATCAACATTAGATAGTATACGCTGGGCAAAGGGCTCCATATGGAGCGCAAAAAGCAGCGGGGATAGGGGGCACCCGTGCCTGGTTCCCCTAGTTATGGGGAAAGGGGCTGATGTACACCAATTCATCCGTACTGCTGCCTTAGAAGCTGCATACAGACATCAAACCCATCGCAGGAACCTATCCCCCACCCCAAAGGCCTTCAGCACCGCAAACAAATAATCCCATTCTACACGATCAAAGGCCTTCTCAGCGTCGATAGATAGGAAGAAGGCCTGAGCCCGCGAGCGGTGAACCAAATCCATAAGATGCAGCAGTTATTTGGTTTTATCCCCTCCCTGACGCGTTGGGATAAATCCCACCTGAGGCGGCTCGATGATCCCATCCAACAAAGGGCTAAGCCTCGCCGTCAGAATGCCTGCAAACAATTTGACGTCGACATTGAGTAGCGAGATCGGTCTGTACGATCCGCAGGCTTTAGGGTCCTTCCCTGGCTTGAGAATAACCGTAATCGCCGCCTCTTCCATGGATGGAATCACCTCGCCCACATCAAGGAAGGAGTTGAAAAGTCGGGTTAAAAGAGGAGCCAGCTCCACACAGTAAGTTTTATAGAATGAGGCAGAAAAGCCGTCAGGCCCCGGGACTTGGCAACTTTCAAGCGCGCAATCGCAGATATGACCTCAACGCGAATCGCAGCGTCTAAAGCTTCCGCCGAGGCCGGAATTAGAGGCGTGACACCACACGACGCAAGGTAACCTGCCACTTTCTCTCTGTCTGTGCCCTCCCCCTTGTACAGAGCTTGGTAAAACTGCTGAACGGCATCCACTATAGCCATGTCAGTCGTCTGTTCAACCGCTGCAGAGTCCCTAATAGATGAAATAGCTAACTGTTGGATGCGCGCACCCAATCTATGTGCAAGCATTTTCCCACCCTTGTCCCCACTAAGGTAGAACTTGTGTCGCAAGCGCAGCAAGGCATGGGAAGCCCTATCAAGGTCTAAGTGCTTAAACATATCGCCCTCGCTGCCCCAGTCCTTTTGTGAATCGCCTCCAAACCACTAACCTTCTTTTCCAATTCAGCGCGCTTCTCCTTCCGCAGTCGAGAATAGGTCGCCGCAAGCGCTATGAACTCACCCCTAACCACTAATTTCAAGGCCTCCCAGACTGATGCCAAGGGCGTCCCTTCTATATCGTTCTCGGCCAAGTAATGAGTGATAGTCTCCCGTACCCTCTGGACTACCGAGTCCGAATGAAGCATAGAATCTCGAAGACGCCAGCCCGCCGGCGGGGGTCTGTCACCACAAGATGTGAGCGTCACTGAGATGAGCGCATGATCCGACAGGGAGCGCGGTGTGATGTCGGCAGCCGACAAATGAGGCAGCAGTGAAGATGTGGCCAGGAAATTATCTAGGCGGGCGTATGTTTTATGAGCCGCAGAATAGTAAGTGTAATCACGCTCCTTGGGTGCTGCACCCGCCACACATCATGCAATTCCCCATCAATCAGCCGCTGCCTACCCCCCGCGACATTGGCCCCGCCTGGTAGGACCTCTGCTCGAACCTATCCATTCCCGAGTCCATTACAATTTTCAAATCGCCACCCACCAGGATCAGAGCGTCTGGTGATGCCAACACCTGTGAGAAGGCCGCCTGCAAGAAAGGTTCCTGCCTCTCGTTCGGGGCATAGATGGACCCTATCGCGAGCTGCATCCCCCCCATAGAACACGGACATCCAGGAATCTCCCTTTGATTTCTACCACCTGGGAGATAAATTGACAGTGCGCCTTCGCACTAAAGGGAATGGCTACCCCATGCATCTTAGCCGGCCCTGAAGACCACAATTGCAGCGGGAAGCGTCTGTCCGCCATGCGCTTGACATCCTTGGAGAGGAGATGCGTCTCCTGCAGCAGGCATACCCCACTATCTGCACTCTCTAATAGGGAGAGGATAGCAGTGCGCTTAACTGGACTATTCAGACCCCGTACATTCAGGCTCACAACTTTCAAACTCCTACCAAGCATAGCCAGGGCAAGTAGGAAGAGCCAATGCCACAGCAAGCCCCAGACCTCCCAGGAAGGCGCCCCAACCTAATGGAGCTCCTGATCTTCCCCCAAGCCCCTAGAGAAAAAACAAACAGGTTAGACATAATACGACAACAGTCCGTCAAACAGGCCCCAAAGGCAAGGGAACATGGCACCTTCATCACCCATCTCCAGTTCCTGATACAGGACACTCCCGCAGTCCGGAACATAGGAGTGCAACAACACAGTAGTAAAAAAACTGTCCCCTGCCGACGCCCAAGTGGGCCCGTCTAGTGCCAAGCTGCAAAGCTTCAAGAGACCTCAGACGAATCAGTTACTGATGCCACGGAGGCCAGTGCGGCCCCCCTCTCCAGAAGCCTTGCCGACCGGTCCAGTTTGGTAGATGAAGGCGACCTCCCGACACGCTGTCACTCCCCAGAGCGTCGCCGCCCCCGAACAGGCGATTATCCTTCTCTGGACGCAGAAGCTGGCCTCTCCAAGCCCAAAAGCTTGAAGGCCGTCTCCAGTGAGCGCACCTGGACCAACTTGCCATTTAGTTTAAAGATAAGCCGAAAGGGGTGTCCTCACGAGTAGGGAAGGCCCTGGTCTCGCAGATGGTTGGTGTCTGGCTTAAACTCCCTACGTTTAACAAGGGTGGAGGCCGCTAGATCTTGAAAGAGGACAGGTTGATGGCCCCTGAAATTTATGGGATTAAGGTCGCGTGCCTTCCTGAGGATCCTCTCCTTGAGTTGAAAATCATGAACGCACACTAGAATGTCCGGGGGAGGGGCCTTAGCTCCACGCGGCAATCCCACCTGATGCACCCGATCCATTTGAATGTCCAGGTCCCCCTCTTCCTCACCCTGGACCTGAAGGAAAAGGGCACAAACATACCCCTGTAGATCATCTTCCTCTTCTTTCCAAGGGACCGCCCGAATCCTGATATTGTTCCGCCGGGCGTCGCCGGGACCTATTCTCCAGGTCCTCAGCGTGAGCATGGAGGTCCATGTTCTGCTCCGTTAGGCGGAGTACATCTTGGTGGAGGCAATGGATATCCTCTGCGGTGCCTAGGTTGTGCTCCTCTAAGGTCGCCACTCGCTCCCCAACCGCGTCGAAAATCTCACCGCAAGTCCGAGGTAAGCTGTGAGCGAAGCTCCAGGATGTCCTCCTTGATGGCGGAGAACAGGTCCAGCATAAAGGCTTTGGTCGCTGGTGCATCACTGTCCTCAGCTCCCTGGGGTTTGTCCTTGGGCGGAGAAGTGGACTGCCCCCCACTCTCTGCGGAAGCTCCTTGAGGTGTTTATCCATGCGGTTCCTGGAGGCCACCATGACACCCCCAACAGTACCGCGCCCCGGGGCGCAACAACTAGGCCGGAAGGCCGCCAACACCCGGAGGACAATGCTCGGGCCCGCGTTCAGCCTCAACAAAACCAACACTCCCGGGGTACCCAGGAACTAGAGGGAGAGAAACGGTCCAGGACGTCGCCTCTGTCAAGCCACACAAAAGAACAGCAAGCAGGCTCTGCGCACTCGTTCAGCCTTCCAGGCTCCGTGGGTCCCGGGGCAGCTTGGTCCAGTTAGCGCACCTCCCTCAGGGCCCCTCTCCCAGGGCCTGCCGAGGTCACAATCGCAGTCCCCCCTGTGCACTGCAGGAGCAGTCAGCATGAGGGCTCATCCAGCGCCCCCCACCTCCAAAGCTCTGGTCGGAGAGAGCTCGGTAAGCAGGGCAGCCGCACCTCCACTAGGTCTCTGCTCAGATAGGCCACCACCCGCCGATACTCGGGTCGACTGCGCGCCCGCTCCTCGGGCAGAACAATGTCCGATGCCCCCTGCAGCGATTAGGACGATGAGGCCACAACACTGGGCAGCGGCAATGGCAGGCAATCCTCCAATCGGTGGCCTATACTGCGCAATGGCCGAGGGTCACAGCAATGGAGCCCAGACAAGGTAGCAGTGTCTAGCTCCCCCGCTCTTGGCACACATCAGCACCCTCCAGCAGCTCCGCAAGACACCTCTGCTCTGGGAGCGCAGCAGCAGCTGCGACCCAGACACCTAACCAGCGCTCCTCAGCCCCGGGCGCCACACTGCTCTGCCACCTTCACGCCCACCGATGCGCGGACCGAGACATAGCTCACCGGCCTCACAGCATCCCCGCTCCTCTGCTGATACGGAGTCCGGGCTCGGGCGCGTCTCTCTGCTGGCACCACCTGCTAGGAGCTCTCTGCCGCTCGCCACGCGTCCGTAGGCCCAGGCTGCTCTCCACACAAAATGGCGTCCCGGGGACAATGCTGCTGCTGTCACTGTTCGTCCCCCTCTGCCTGCCGTCACCACTCTCGGCCCTCCGCTACTCCTGGGGGGGTCGGAGCCCCAGCTCCGGTCAGCACCGCAGCTCAGGTCTCGGCCCACTGGAGGCAGGGTCCCCCTCCGTCTGTGCCGCACCAAGCTCCCCGCCGGGCCGCAGCAAAGCCGGGGCCGGATGGGGCAAAGCAATGGCCGTCAGCGTCGTACACCGCCGAAATAGTCTCCCCACCGGCGCCGGAGGTCTCTAGGCAGCGTCTACTCTCTCGTACCCTTGTGGATGGGCACCCAGAGGGCGGATATACAAGGCACAAAACTAACGGTGCCGGAGGGACAGGAGGATACGTCCTACTCCGCCGCCATCGTGGCCACACCCCCTGGTGTTTATTTTTTTAGACGGGTACAGGAGACACAAACGACCCTGAAGGGGAAAAGGAAAAAGAAAAAGAAAAGAGAATCTAGAGCCAAGGAGCATACCGACCACAGGTACGAGAACGAAGGGGAAGAGAACATATAACTCAGTGATCAACATTTCCTCTTATGAACTCAGTTCTGTAGAAATCAGGACACTACAGAAAGGAACTTCTTTTGTCATACCAACAGCCTTGAACTGGAGATCAGTTTATTCAAATTGATGCGTTTGAGGAACTTTTTTTTAAACGTAGTGGAGGAGCATAACAGCGATGAAGAAGACTTGTTAAAAGGCCTGAAAATCAAAAGCATCTAAATGGCCTGCTCAGCCATAAGTGCTTGAATACCTTTGAGAACTTAGTGAAACATGACATTCAAAAATTCAACTTTCAGAGAAAATCCCAAAACAGAAACTTAACAAATAAAGAGTTTGGAATTTTGAAAAAATTAGCAAACAATCCTACCATCATTTGTCAAAAGGCGGACAAGGGGGTCACTTGTCGTGATGGATACCAGGTTTTACAAACAACAAGTTGAGGCTCATGTGTTTAATCCTGAAACGTACACCAGACTAGACTATAATCCTACTGAACAATTCCTGAATTTACTCAAGAACATACTGGAAAGGGCAGTGAACAACAGCATCATCACTGAAAAAGTGAGGAGGTTTCTCATTCAAAACCACCCAGAAGCCCAAAGATGTACATGTTACCCAAGGTCCATAAATGTTTACGTAATCCACCATTTAAACCTATTGTGTCCAACAGAAGGAGCCTGCATGAACCTGTCGGGAAGTTTCTTGATAAACACCTCCAACCGTTTGTAATGAAGATGAGTACTTACATTAAGGACACAACTGAATTTCTTGCTATGATCAACCAGATTTCATTCACTGAGGATGACCAAATACTATTGTGTACCATTGACGTCAAGTCACTGTATACGTCCATACCCCACAACCTGGGTATTAAAGCAATCGAACAATTACTAATCAACTCTGACTTTGACCAAGATCTACAAGCATTCCTTATGGAACTGTGGCATTTTACTTTATATCAAAGTTACTTCAAATGGGATAACCAATGGTTCTTACAGCTCTTCGGAACTTCCATGGGGAATTGCACCGCTCCGGCGTACGCTAACTTGTTCATGAATAATTTCAAGGAAGACAACATTCTGGTCACTACCACTTGGAAAACACATGCTATTCTGTTTTTGAGATATATAGGTGATATTTCCATCTTGTGGAAGGGATCCCATGTAGACCTCACCACAGCCCTTACAGCACTGAATGGAATAAATGACAAGATACAATTCAGTTTTAACATTGATGACAACTCCATTACCTTTCTGGATGTACAAGCCAGTAAAGTGAACAACAGATTGGAAACCAACATCTTTAGAAAATCCACTGACAGAAACAACATGTTACACTACAACAGCTTTCATCAAAAGTCATTGAAAAATCATCTTCCATATTCTCAACTACTTAGAGTCAAGAGGATAGTCTCCAACCCAGACAAATCGGACAAACAAATGGAGATAATACTGAAAAGGTTTGATGCTAGAGGCTATCCCAAAATAATTTGGAACAGGCCAAAACAAGAAGCATGACCAAAACCAGAAATGAATTGCTAGCTAAAACCCAGAAAAAAATGCAAACGCATGGCATTGGTATCTAAATTTTCCACGATGAGTGGCCAATTTAGGAAATCCAACAGTCAAAATTGGTCGATACTATTTATGGAACCTGACTTCAAAGGCATCTTTGCAGAAACACCCATCTTTGTGTATTATAGAGGGAAAAACATCAAAGACATACTTTCGCAGAAGAAAGATGATTCGCAGAGACTAGGATACAAAGGCATTACTCCCTGTTATCCAGTATTAGGGTATCTTTCATAGATTCACATGCCTGAATCATTCCCTGTCGTCAGGATAGGTGTCCTCGGTATGTAAATAAAGTAATTTCCCATTAGACATACAGAGTAATAGGCCAAAGGCCTCACATTAGTAACATATCCAGGTCTTTTTGTAATAAGGACCAAACTCTAGAGAGCAACCAAACAGCTGTCACCACCCTCTGGAACCTTCCTGGAAGGAGCTCTAGTCTTTCAGATTTTATACCGCACGTTGTGCTAAGGGAGTCTCCACTGAGCTCTGCTCAGGTTCTTTCAGTATCTTTGGATTTGAGGTATTTTCTTCAACTTTTTCAATATCTGAGTGAAGTCTACACTGTCTTCATGTCGGATACCCCTAAAAAAGGCATTTTTAGGCCCTGTGAGACTTGCAAAAAGAAGGGACTGCACGTCGATGACAAGCACAAGGACTGCTTATACTGTCTTTATTCTCCTAAAGACTGCAAGGTATGTCAGACTTTTTCTACAAAAACTTTAAAAGATCGTGAGGGAAGGCTTTTGACTTGGCTGCAGGGACTTAAGGACAAAGAGGACCCCCTGTCCTCTGAGGGGAGTGAAACATCATCGAAATCTTCAAAAACTCCTCAGAAAAGGCCCAGAGAAGCTTCTCCATGACCTTCTATGCAGCAACCTCAAAGGAAGGCGCAAAAACAGTCTTCAGAGTTCCAAAACTTAAGAATGTGCCTGCAAAAGACTCTTCCTCCCTTCCAGAGTCAAAGAAACCAGCTCCAGACCCTCTTACTCAACCACTGAGGGTTAAGCACACTTTCAAAAAGCCCACCTAAGCCCCGTCGACGACCATCTTTTCGACAATGGCACTGACGATGACGAAATGTCCACAGATTGGCGTTGGAGTGACTTCGTCGACGACAACGAGTTCAACACTGTCAGTTTTGTCTGTGTTTCTTTCATCGTCGACGACTCACCCTCGTCGACGGCACGTACCCCTTTGTTGTTGACGACCAAGATCAAGAAGTCGACGACAGTGTCGACAACGAAGTCGATGAGTACATCTTTGTCAACGAAGGGTGTACCGTCGAAGACCATCCCGTCGACGATGGCTTGGACGACGAGAAGTTCCTCGTTGACGGCAGCGTCTACTACAATCATCGACGATTCCTCGTTGATGACGTCTATACCGGCGACACCCTCGTCGATGACTCCTACTTCAGGACTAAAAATTTCATATTTCCATCAAGTATAAAGAGGATTCTGATTATGACGATCAGGAGTATTATCATGAGGACACTCATCAGCAACAACAACAGATGTTTTGTCTGCCTTCAGCCTTCGTCTCGGATCTGCAATGTATGATCTCTGACTACAGAAAGAGGTTCCCCACCTCTGCGCCGTCTCCTGCTCCAGTGTCGTCACTGCCACAGAGAATGCATGTACCACCTGCACCACCTGTTCCTATTGAGGTGCCGGTGCCACCCCTTCCATCTACGGACAATGATGATGATGATGGACAGGAAGAGGGTGAACTTCAGGATACATAGTCACACCATGACGAATTGGACAACTATGTTATCCCTCTTCCCGCATCGCCTTTACCTTCTCAGGCGGACTCACCTCCTGAGGATATAGGAGGTTTTCATAATCTCCTGGAGAGAGCTGCCCCACAATTCAAACTACCTATGCCCTCTCACCAGCAGGACTGTTTCCTTTATGATTTCAACTGATTTCCGCCAACTGGCTGGTGCAGCAGTTCTGCGGCAACAGGGATGGCTTAAGGCAACAACATTCCGACATGAAATACAAACCAAGATCCTTGATATGCCTTATGACGGACAACTCCTTTTCGGTACCCACATTGATGAGGCCCTCCAAGGCAGATACGGCCAGAGCCATGTGTACCCTTCAATATAAAAACACCACTTTTCGTGGCTCAAGGGGCAGAGGACAATACTCTAATACAGGAGGCTACCAACAATATAGGTCTTCATATTCCTCCTCTAACCAGTACAGGCCGCAGTTTCAGCAAAGACAGCAAGCCCAGACTTCATACAACAAGTCTTCTCTTCGAGGAAAAGCCGGATGGCAGAAGGATTCGGCGCAACGTCAATGACTTCTCTCTACCGCCAGTCTCTGTTTCTTTTCCACCTTCCAGAGTGGGAGGAAAGATTTCCCACTATCTTCACAATTAGAGTCAAATCACAACGAATCATTGGGTTTATCAACTGGTGCAGTTCGGACATTCCCTGGAATTTGTCCAAACCCCACCGCCAACACCCCCTCAACATATGAGTCACAAAGATCTGCACCTTTTGTTCATGGAAATATCAGCGATGCTCCAGAAGGGTGCTATAGAACGGGTACCTGTCCGTCAAAAAGGACAAGATTTTTACTCCCGGTTCTTCTTGGTGCGCATGAAGGAAAAGAAATGGAAACCGATCCTAGATCTGAGAAGTCTAAACAAATATTTGAAAAAACAATCATTTCGCATGGTCACTATCCAGGAAGTCCTACAGCTTCTCAATGCGAATGACTATATGGCATCCCTGGACCTCCAGAATGCCTACTTTCATATTCCGATCCACAAGAGGCACAAAAAGTATCTAAGGTTTGCTGTAGCGGGAAGGTATTACCAATTCCGAGTCATGCCTTTCGGGCTCAAGTCAGCCCCATGCATTTTCACAAAATGCCTTGCGCCAGTGGCTGCATTTCTCAGGCAACAGCATCACCAAATCTTTCCATATCTCGCCAACTGTCTCGTCAAGGCACCGTTTTTCGACAGCGCGAGAAGATCTTCCAAAGCCTGTCTACAGCTTTTCAAAAGATTGGGTCTTACCCTCAACCCGAACAATTCAGTTTTACAGCCTTCTCAGAGGATAACATTTCTGGGAGCTGTCCTAGATACGGTCCTAAAGAAAGCTTATCCATCGCAGGAGCGGCAACAAAAACTCCTACGAATGGCAGAACGCATGCGCATAAGAAAGTCTCTTTCAGTGCGCCTCTTCAAATCTCTCCTCGGAATAATGTCTTCCTGCGTGTCTTCCTGCATCCTCCTGGTTCCATACTGTCGTCTCCGCATGCGTCCTCTTCAAGAGGCTCTCTCTACACAATGGATTCAAATCAGCAGATCCCTCAACGACACCAAACGGGTGACTCCTCAGATGGTCGTCGCTCTCGAAGGATGGTTTCAGCAACACAATCTGTCTCGAGACCTACCCTTCCTGACTCAAGCATCTCCACAGGTTATAACCACGGATGTGTCTCTGGAAGGTTGGGGAGCCTTTCTTCAGTAGCTTCAGATCAGCGGGAAGTGGTCATCTCCCGAGCGAAAATTACATATAAACCTCCTAGAACTCAGAGCTGTCTACCTAGCCCTTCTGGCTTTCCTTCCCAGAATAAAAGGTTTGCAAGTGCTTTGCAGGATGGCCAACACTACGACAATGCAGTACCTGAACAAGCAGGGGGGGCGACTCGTTCGCTCTCACTCTCTCAAGAATCACAACAAAATCTGGCACTGGTCTCTTCGGAACAAAGTTTCCCTGCAATGCGTTGGCAGACTCACTGAGCAGAATGCAGACCACCTGCCACGATTGGGAGTTAGACCAACACACTCTCGACAGCGTCTTCTCTCTGTGGGGCGAACACCTGTTGGATCTTTTCGCCACACGACATAACGCCAAATGCCAACACTTTACAAATTGGCATCCCCAACAGGGATCTCTGGGGAATGCATTTTCAATAGCATGGTTCGGCGTATTTGCCTGTGCCTTTTCGTCGATTCCACTGATCCCCAGGATATGCCTTAAATTCTACCTTGGCAGAACAAAAACTTTCCGCAAATCCAACCAACTTTCTGTGGGTTACAGCTTACCCAGGAAGGGTTTCCCACTCACAAAGCAAAGCATTTCTAGATGGATTTCTAGTGCCATTGTCTTCTGTCACCAGCAGGCTGGTCAGCCTTTACAATCACAGATACGTGCCCATTCCACTAGGGCAGTCTCTACTTCTGTGGCACTATTTGCAGGTGTGCCCATCACGGAGATTTGCAGAGCGGCAACATGGAAGACTCCGGATACATTTACCAAACATTACTGTTTGGATACAGAACTCACGAAGGATGCTGCTGTGGGACAGGTGGTGTAGTGTCCTCTATTTCGATAGAGGTGAGCCTTCCTTCCTTCCCACCAACGTTTCTCTTATTTTTCCACACACATTTCCCTATCACTATTATACCTTTTGCCAGACTTACAATTTATTGCTTTGCAGTTTAATGTTGGGATATATGCATATGTATATATGTATTTGTTCACTAATGCTTAATGTTCTATATGCTAAAGGAAATATACTTATCATTGCTTTCTACTCTGATTCAGGCATGTGAATCTATGAAAGATACCCTAATACTGGATAAGAAATGCATTACTTACCTGAAACTGCAGTTATCCAGTATTGGTATCTTTCAGAGATTCACATGCAACCCACCCGCCTCCCTTGGAAGGGCTCACCTAGTACTCTCAGTTATTCCTCTATATAGCACTGTGCTTACGAAAATCTGAGAGACTAGAGCTCCTTCCAGTAAGGTTCCAGAGGGTGGTGGCAGCTGATTGGTTGCTCTCTAGAGTCTGGTCCTTATTACAAAAGGACCTCGATATGTTACTAATGTCAATCAATCAATCAATCAGAGTACTTGGAGAGCGCGCTACTTACCCGTGAGGGTCTCAAGGCGCTGAGGGGAGGGGGTGCTGCTACTGCTCGAAGAGCCAGGTCTTGAGGAGTCTTCTGAAGGCGAGTAGGTCTTGGGTCAGCCGTATGTGGGTAGGGAGGGTGTTCCAGGTCTTGGCGGTGAGGTAGGAGAAGGATCTGCCACCGGAGGTCGTTCGTTGGATGTGGGGGACAGCGGCGAGGGCGAAGCTGGCGGAGCAGAGCTGGCGGATGGGGGTGTGGAAGTTGAGTCTGCTGTTAAGGTAGGCTGGTCTGGCGTTGTGGAGTGCTTTGTGTGCGTGGGTGAGGAGCTTGAAGGTGATCATCTTGTCGACGGGGAGCCAGTGTAGGTGTCTCAGGTGGGGGGTGATGTGGCTGCGTAGGGGGACATTGACGATCAGTCGGGCGGAGGCGTTTTGGATTCGTTGTAGTCGTCGTAGGTGTTTTGCTGGGATTCCTGGTAGAGTGCGTTGCCGTAGTCCAGTCTGCTGCTGACGAGGGCCTGTGTCACTGATCTTCTTGTTTCGGTCGGGATTCACTTGTAGATCCTGCGGAGCATGCAGAGGGTGTTGTAGCAGGAGGAGGAAACAGCGGTGACCTGCTTAGCCATGGAGAGGGAGGAGTCGAGAAAGAATCCTAGGTTGCGTGCATGGTCGGTGGGTGTTGCTGCTTTTTCCATTGTGGTCGGCCAACAGGAGTCGTCCCAGGCTGAGTGGGTGGGTCGGAGGATGATTACCTCCGACTTGTCCGAGTTCAGCTTCAGAGGGTTGCTCCTCATCCAGTCGACGACGCCCTTCATTCCCTCGTGGAGGTTGGTCTTGGCGGTGAGAGGGTCCTTGGTGAAGGAGAGGATGAGCTGGGTGTCGTCGGCATAGGAGATGATGTTGAGGTTGTGCTGGCGGGCCACTTGTGCGAGGGGGGCCATGTAGATGTTGAACACCGTCGGGCTGAGAGATGAGCCCTGGGGGACGCCGCAGATGATGTCGGTGGCTTCGGATCGGAATGGTGGGAGGCGGACGCTCTGGGTTCTGCCGGAGAGGAAGGACGTGGTCCAGTCGAGGGCCTTCTCTTGGATTCCGGCTTCTAGGAGGTGTGTCTTTAGAGTGCGATGGCCGACCATGTCGAAGGCGGCCGACAGGTCCAGGAGGATGAGGGCTGATGTTTCGCCGTTGTCTAGTTGGTGCCTGATGTTGTCTGTGGCGGCGATGAGGGCTGTCTTGGTGCTGTGGTTTCATCTGAATCCGGACTGTGACGGGTCCAATATGTTGTTGTCTTCCAGGTGGCGGGCCAATTGCCTGTTGACGATTTTCTGGATTACCTTTGCCGGGAACGGGAGCAGGGAGATGGGCCTGAAGTTCTTGAGGTCCTTGGGTTCCGCCTTGGGCTTCTTTGGGAGGGCCATGATTTCGGCTTGCTTCCAGCTATCCGGGAATGTCGCTGTTTCGAAGGAGATGTTGATGACCTTCCGTAGTTGGGGTGCGATGGCTGCGTCTGCTTTGTTGAATACGTGGTGTGGGCACGGGTCTTACGGGGATCCTGAGTGGATGGAGTTCATGACCTCACGTGTCTCGTTGTCGTTGACCTTGGACCAGGAGGTCAGGCGGATGGCGCTGGTGGTGTTCGCAGGGGTGGTGGAGTCTGGCATAGTCGAGGCGGTTGTGGTGTTGAAGCTGTTGTGGATGTCAGCGATCTTGCGGTGGAAGAAGATGGCTCGTGAGTCGCACAGTTCTTGTGAGGGCGGGATGTCGTTGGCGTTGGCGCTGGGGTTGGAGAGTTTCTTTACGATGCTGAAGAGCTCTTTGCTGTTGTGTGCGTTGTTGTCCAAGCGGTCTTTGAAGGAGGATCTCTTGGCTGATCTGATGAGGTGGTGATGTCTGCGGGTGGCGTCCTTGTGGGCTGCGTGGTTGTCCGGTGTGCGTTCGTAGAGCCATATTTTCTCCAGTTTCCGGCATGCGCGTTTGGGGGTCTGGATCCCGTCGTGAACCAGTTGGCTCTCTTGCTGGTGTGGTTGTTGGAGGGTTTCTTGAGCGGGGCGAGGGTGTTGGCGCAGTCGTTGATCCATTGTCTGAGGTTGCTGGCTGCGGCGTCTGGGTTGGTGGGGTCGATGGGTGGGTTCTGGGCGAGGGTGGTGATCAGCCGGTCTTCAGTGACTTTGCTCCAGCAGCGCCGAGGCAGCTGTTGGGTGCGGTGGTGCGTGGTTGGTTTCTTGAAGGTGAAATCAATGCAGCGGTGGTCGGTCCAGTGGAGTTTGTTGTGTGGTCGAAGGTGACATGGGTGCCTGTGGATAAGACGGGGTCCAGCGTGTGGCCGGTGGCGTGGGTGGGTATGGTGACGAGTTGTTTGAGGGCGAGGTTGTCGATCAGGATGGCGGAGTTGGCGTCGTTGTTGTTCTCGAGGTGGAAGTTCAGGTCCCCGAGGAGGATGTAGTCCGTGGAAGCGAGTGCATGGGTTCTGGAGAGGTCGGCGATGGAGTCGCTGAACTGAGCCTGGGGTCCGGGGGGTCTGTAGATGAGTGTTCCTCTGAGGGTGGTGTTGGGGTCGGTGTGTATCCGGAAGTGCAGGTGTTCGGTGGTGTGGAGGGTGTCGTCTGCGTGGGTGGCGACCTTGAGTGTGGACTTGTGTACGATGGCTATTCCTCCTCCGGTTCCGTTGGTGCGATCCCTGAGGGTGATCATGTAGCCGTCCGGGATGGCTATGGCAATGTCGGGCGCCGATGAGTCGTTCCACCAGGTCTCGGTCAGGAAGGCCACGTCTGGGGCGGAGGTGTCGAGCAGATCCCAGAGCTCGACGGCGTGTTTGAGAGCGGAGCGGGTGTTGAGGAGTATGCAGCGGAGGTAGTTGAGTCCAGTCCTTGGGGGTTTGGTGGTTCTGTCACAAGTGAAGCTGCAGGTGTGGCAGGAGAAGGGTCCGTAGGTCCGTTTCAGGGTGGCCTGGAAGCAGGTGTGGTTTCGGCCGGCGTTGAGTGCGTGGAGGCTGTTGGCGTTGTAGTGGAGTCTGGTTTTGTGGCGTTCGCGGGGTAAGTTCAATACAAAGGGCTGCAGTTTGAGGTCAACATATTCGGAGATCCCCTCAGTTGGGGAACCCATGCCTGATATGATTGACCTTCCTGGGGGAAAGTTCCCCTCCTTTTGTATCCTAGATAAAATATAGATGCAGGGGTATTGGAGATTCTCCACTTTCAAAGATCGATATTAATGCTCAGATAGCAGGCAGATGTCTTTCCATTCGGTGAGTTTCAAATTAATGTCCCTTTTAAGTTCGGCAATAGGGTTGGTCCCGACCCGTTCATAACAATGGTTGTCGCGTGATTTCACCCATATAGTTTGGTGTATTCATCACGACAACGTTGCCACCCTTGTCCACCTCTCAAATAACTATGCTGGTGTCATTCTGTAATCTAGTAAGGGCTTTCCTTTCCCCGAGAGTGAGATTCAAAGGGGGCCTTTTTTCTAACCTATTTGGTGTTTCCATTTTATGTAGCCCTTCGGTAATTCTTTCATAAAACAAATCAATGTTAGGATGGTAAGATGTAGAAGGAATAAGGCTTGATTTGGGCCTAAGGTCACTTTCCGTATTTAGGTTTTCGGTTTTGTTGAGTTCGTCAATAAAAGTTTGAAGTTCAACTTCCTCCTCCCTCTCTAGAGAAGATAGACATTGTATACGCCTGATATCTGCTACAGTGTATGGTGGAGGTGTAGTAGTGTTCGTACACATGGATATAGCTTGAGGTTTTTCGAGAAAGAAATCTTTTAATTTCACAGATCTAAAAAATTTGATTAAATCAACATAAATATCAGTCATATTGCCATCCTGGGTCGGACAAAAGTTAAGACCCTTACATAATAGTTTAATCTCATCAGCATCCAGGGGTCTGCTTGAGAGATTAACAATTTTCAAATCGTCCACAGGCAATACATTTTGAATATCCTTTTCAGCAGTTCCTATCTCTTGTTCTTTTTCGAACAAGTTGACATTCGGAGATCCTCTTTGGTTGGTCCCCCTGAGCCTCCCTTTTTGTCTGCGCACTCCTCTCCTTGTTTTTTCGTTTTTCTTTCTTTTTTTCTCCCACTGGTTCTCAGTTTTGCTAGCTCTCTCTGAAATGAGGTTCCTTCCTAGGGTGGTCATTAGGAATGTTACTAGACGCTGCACTGCTAGTTAAGGAAATAGATATGCTACCAGCTGTCCTGACTACTTCGCTCTCCTCCCTCATTCTTTTTCTATCTTCTGGTACTACAATCTGGTCACAGTTTTTCGAGAAAGTATATATTCGACCATCTCGGTAATCTCGGTCATCGCGCAGTATTTTGGGCATCTTTTTTTCTTTTAACCCCTTAGCTGCGGCGGCTATTCCGCCGCAGTGCTAAGGGGGAGGGGGTGGCGCGTGGCGCTCCCGTGCCCGTGACGGAACCGCTCCGTCACGAGCCTCGGGTGGGCTGCGCTTGTGACGGAACGGTTCCGTCACAGCCCCGCCCGCCTAATAGAACCTTCAGCACAGGCGTGGAATTCGCGCCGCGCAGGCGCGCCGAGCAGGCCGTGACGGAACCGTTTTGTCACCAGCACATCCCACCCAAGGCTTGTGACGGAACGGTTCCGTCACGAGCAGGCAGGTGGTTAAATAACTTTGGTGCTCCTCAATCAATCAAAACGTGATGTTCACGCTTTTAATAGTCAAACAGGTAATGGGTAATGTACTCATTACTGCTGAGAAATACGTGAATGACTGCAAAAAACACGTGATATTTTGAAAATTGATGTCCATGTTTTTAAATATAAAGAATGTATTTGTTTATGCACGCATTACCGCATGTACAATATGTGACGATCTGGAAATCACAGTAAAGATGCGTTAAGGTTCAATTTTGAGTTGATCTAAGGCGTTAGTTACTAACATTTTCTTTACCACGGTTTACTGATAATTGGAGGTTGGAAATATGTTTTAAACTGCATACTTCCTTATATTATACTAAAAATCAATGGTATTGTATATCATTATTTCTTCTGCCTATACTGATTCACTTGCTTGAGCAAGCTCACTGCAGTATGCTACCGCAACTTGCACTAGAGTATTGGACATTACGGTCCACTTCATTTTCATCACTTTTTGAGAAACACTGTGTCACTTATCACATTATACTACTGGCACCCGGTTCATGTAGACATCATCCATTCTATACAGGGTAATGGCTGTGCACTGCTTGGTTAATTCAATAGAGTATAATTGTATATCGTGCTTCCTAGGATTACTCCCCGCTCGGGAGTATAATGAAAATCTAAGGGGTAGCACCGACACGGGTTGTGTGGGTGTCGCCTAGGGCGCTGACTTGTATGCTGGGAACGTCCAGCTAAAGTTTATCAATAAAGTTCTTTGTAGAAGACGTTTTTTGTATGTGTCCAAAGTATTTTATTCATACTTCTGTGAAAGTTCAATATTTGTTCAAATTTTCATAACAATTCAATTCTTCTTTTAATAAATCACAAAAATCCTTTTCTGATTTATTAAAAGAAGAATTGAATTGTTATGAAAATTTGAACAAATATTGAACTTTGAAGTCAGTTCCCTGGGAGACACCCACACAACCCGTGTCGGTGCTACCCCTTAGACATCATCCATTCGCCATCATACGTCCTAGATTCGTCCTAGATTCGCAATGCACTCCTTAGGTACCTGCATGATTATGATCATGGGCATTGTTTCCCTATTAACTGCTGCATGTCTTCGGCATGATTTAGGCACTTCATTATCGTTGACATCGATTCACTGCATCGGCATGGACATATCAGCATATTTACCACATGATTAGTCCTTTATGCTTAATCAGATCACCACATTAGCCCGGATTTACCGATCACCTCACCCGTGTGTGCCGGATGACCCTGGATTGTATGATGATTTGGTTTTCCTCATTGATATTGACCATATGCATCCCTTTAGAACTATCCTCTGACGAAGGGCTTGATGCCCGAAATGCATTGGGATGGAAGAAAAGGACAGAGGATTGTATCTCACAATGTAATGGATTTGCTGAAACTAAGCAATGATTTGAAAACATTGTCTACTCACTGAAATTAGCTCAGCAGCATTCCAAACTGCCCGGTAGCCTGTCCGGCCCTGCCTGTGAGCACGCTACAAACTGAGTACATTGATTATTACGGATAAAAGGTAGTGCGTGTTTACCCATTTATCAAGATTCTGATTACGCCATGCCTTTTTTTGTCAGGAAGGGTGTGTTGAATGGCTCTTCAGAGGGAACACATTTATGCTAAAAAGGTTAACGTAAACAAACTCAGACTTTCCTTGCAATGAAGGGGACAGGCCAGAATATGACCATTTTCCCTTAAATGCATGTATAGTGTGGGACAAAACGATTGATCTCACTGTGCCTGAGTGCCCTAGTTGCCCTTATTGTAAATTTTTTCTAAGTACTTGACCAATAACTAAGGCAATATTTTTAACAAGTGAAAGAACTCTACAAAATCCTGTACAAACATTTTATGATTTGTACATTTGGCTTATGGTTTTACACTGAGTCTCCACTACTGAATGTTTCAAATATTGCCATGCTTCAAGTGCATATTCTGCTGATTATGCTTTAGAGAAATTATTAATAAAGTTTTCCTAAACAATTGTTCAACAGGTTAGCAAAACCACCTGCAACATTTGTCAGTTTTTAAAAAAGTTTTCAATATTTTTTGAATATCTTTTATTTAGAAAACACTTCTCATGCAAATATTCCTTTGGATACATTGCTGGCAAAAAAGATGTGTTCTCTCTTCAAACTGATGCTTGAGGTTTTCAAAGAATTTGGTTGGCTCCTCTTAATTGACTCTTTCAGCTTAGGTAGTTGGATAATAAAATAAGGTCTTCTCTAGGACTAGCCCGATGTCTTGCTTTAACAAGGACTGCTCAACACTTTGCTAATTAAACATACAGCACAAATCAGGCCTAAATTTGTTATAAACTGCAAGCACAGTACTGGTGTCCAATTTTTATCTTTACTGGTTTAAATAGTCTTTGTTTTTACTAACTAGACCAAAAAATAGAGTGTAGAAAAAGCAGAAGAAAAAAAAGCATACCTGGTAGCGAGATTAGTGAACCAACGACGCTGTTCCCAGAACATAAGTACATCATAGCTTTAGAGCAAGGACAGACAGAGAATTGGAGGAATTGGGGTGGGGGGGACAATACCACAGAAAGAGAGAGAAATTAAAAACAGAAGAGAAGATATGTATACGGGAAGAACTCCACTCAATTTCTTCCCCCTAACACACTCCCCCTGTATTCCGCTTTGTGAGATTTCATGGTGGGTGCCATGTGCTCTTTCCTAAACTCAATTCTCCTACTTTGGTTAATTTCCCCTTCCCCTTCCTTTTCCTTCACCCCCTGCCCTCCACCACCACCAGCAGTCTTATTGCAGTTTAGGTCTCGCCTGGCGTTAGTAGCGCGCATGCGCTGCTTTCCCCTTGCGAGAGCTTCTTGGAATCAATACGATTCCAGAAGCTCACTTTCTGCTCTGCCCGTGTTTAGCTTTGGTGCGCATCATTTTGTGTCTCCAATTATGCAAAACCGGGTGTTACGATGTCCAGGAGGCTTTTTAGTCCCTCCTGGTTACCAGCCTGTCCACTTTTCGCCCTGCCCACTGGGACTGGATGTTTTACTTGCGGCAGGAGACAATGTCTCTTAATTAGCCACTAAGCACTTTTTTCTTTTCTTTGTGTGCCCCTCTCACTTCAGGCACGACATGTTTTTTTTTATTAACGGAGCATTGCGCTTTAATGTGCTTTCAATTTTAAATGCAGCACTGGGCTGTACAGAGCCCTCATTGCTGTGCGTGCCCTACATGAACGAATATTTGTTTGTTGCGTAGTGTGCAGTACTGCGCTGTACAGAGCCCTCGTTGCTGTGCGTGCGCTACATGAACGTATATAATAGGCTCTTGCTCATCAAGGTCTGCTGGCTGTTTGTTTAGCAAATTCATACCGCCCAAACTGAACTCAAGAGTAGTAAAGACCTTTACAAGACACCCAGTTACATTACACAAGAGCACATTCACACAGGAACACATTTCCGAAGGCATGGAAGATTAACTAATTTGCCCAGAATCACACATTGGTAAGCCAACGCCGTGACTCAAACAACACCAGCTTCCGCATGCGATCATCATGCGTGATTAATCAACTAATCGCACTCGATCATCATGCGTGATCAATCAATTAATCTCCCCATGGTCCCCCTGTTTACTAAAACAGGATGCTAAGGAACATTCACATGCGCTATAAGTAGGGACCACCCCGTTAAATCTGTTTCGTGTTCTATCTACCCGCCGTTTTTTTGTTTCTAATATTTGGCCTCTGTCTGCTCTTCCATTTGCCCCCTTCAAGATCCTCCTCTCCTTCCGTATTCTGCCAGCACCCTCCTACCCAATAGTCATCCACCACCACCACCATGTCCACCACCATCACGTCCACCACCACGTCCACCACGTCGTCTACCACCACCATGTCCACGACGTCCACCCCCACGTCCACCATCACCACATCCTCCACCGCCAACACCATGTCCACCACCACCATGTCCACCACCACCATGTCCACCACCACCACGTCCACCACCATCAGCATGTCCACCACCACCACGTCTACAACTGCCACCATGACGTCCACCACTGCCACCACCATCTCCACCATTACGTCCACCACCGCCATGTCCACCACGTTGACCACCACCTCCACTACGTCCACCACCACGTCCACCACTACCACCACGTCCTCCACCACCAACTCATCCACCACGTCCACCACCACCATCAGACACTCTCCTGGCGAAGGTCTCGCAACCATTATGGTATTACACAACCTATCCGCCGCATTCAACACCATCCGCACTCTATCCTAATCCACAGACTTTTTGAGATTGATGTTGGCGGAAAAGTTCTTGGATGGCTTAAAAACATTCTTAGTGACCAGACCCAAACTGTACATCTAGAGACCTTCAACTCCCGTACAACTAGACAACTGGGTACTGCAGGGCTCCTTCTAGAGTCCCACAATCTTCTATATCTTTGTGGCCCCCCTGGCTCAAGTGATAAGATCCTGCTAACGCAGACAACCCTCAATTGATCATCTCCATGGGATCCAATTCTGAATCTGCCTAGGTCAGATTTAGCGATTGCATGAGGAAGATAGCTCTCTGGATGTTGTCCAATTGTCTACAATTGAACAGCAAAAAGCCAGAGATTCTGCTTTTCCGTAAGGCTCGTGCTCACTGGTCAGAGGTCTGGTGGCCTCCTGAACTGGGTACGGTCTACTCCCTAAAAAGGCAGTAGAAACCTGGGCATCCTGATGGATTAGAGCATTTCTTTTAAAGAACAGGTTGGCTCTACCTATGGCAATTGTTTTAGAATTATGTGCCTGCTCAGGAAGGCTTTCCAATGGATACCGCTCCTAACCAGAAAATCCCTTACTCTCAGCACTAATTGTAATCTGCTTAGACTATGGCAACGCTTTTTTGGAGGCAGCCATTGAGGCTCTTTTATCTAAACTTCAGGTAGTTCAGGACACGGCTGCCCACCTGGTCAGTAAACCTCCACCCTGCACACCTTCCCAGCCCACTCTGAAATCTCTGCATTGGCTTCCAGTGAAAAAGCACTCCCTTTTCAAACTACTCTGCCTAGTTCGCAAGTCTATGTCCAGCAACAGCCCCCTTTACCTACAAAAGAAACTGCAGCCCTACCTGACAACTCGTAACCTCAGGTCCAGTGGGCAATCTCTGCTACACATATTCCGCATACGTATGGCCAGGTGTGGTGGGAGATCTTACTCTTATCTTGCTCCCCACCACTAGAACAGACTACCTTTACAGATTCGGCCCCTGCCCCAACTTGACCAGATTTAAAAAACTTCTCAAAACTTGGCTCTTCAGACTCTCCCTGTAATTTTTTCTTCCTGTTTATGTGCCACAGCGCCTAGAGACCCTTTTGGGGGTGATTCGCGCTGTGCTATATAAATGTTCATAATGTAACAATAACTAGACCTGAAAGAAAGCATCCATTTTACAAATGCATACTTATGTGGGCCCTTGTTTCCTTTTCCAAGGAACGCCAGTGGTGACATCGCATGGAATCTGTAGAAGAAAGAGGAAAAAAGAGAATTAACCTGGACTGTGACCCTATGTGCAACAGAAAGCTGTTGAGAGCAAGAGATCACATTTTGTTGTTTTTTGTTCCAACAATAAAGACACAATTCGTTAAACCTTACCACCAAAGTCTTCAAAGCATTATTTTCAACCATCCCTCCACAAAGTGGTGTCAAAAGTGGGATCAGAGGAAATAGGGGCTTTTGTTGCTAAACTAGATGATGGCCAGCAAAAATTGAAGAGAGCATTGGAGAAGTTTATGATAGCTATGCAAGAACATAGAGAAACATTTCAAAAAGCCATTCAGGCTCAATTGTAACAGTAACATAAAGTGGCTCAGCGTCAAAAGACCGCCATAGAAAAACTCTCAGATGTCTTAGAACAACAAAGGAGTCACACAGCCCTTCTGTCAGTGGTACTACAAAAGTACAGAGGGGGAGAAGATGCAGATTTTCTTTTCAATAACTTTGAGGGAATTGCTCAAGCTACTGCACGGCCCAGGGATCGCTGGGGACAGTGATTGAGGCCCTTGTTAACAGGAGAGTTACAAACTGTATATCAAGCTGCTAAACCACGGGGCCTGACTCCCTATCATGAGATAAGGAAAAGTATTCTTGAAAGGCTAGGGATACATGACGAAACCTATAGAATCCACTTATGGTAAATAAAGGAGGGAGAGCCCTTAAGCCTTTTTTTACTGGGTGAAAGACTTCAAAGATACATGGTTAAAAACTGAAACAGTTACCAAAGAGTTAATATTGGAGGAAATGTACTTAGAACAGTTTTTAAATTCTCTGCATACATCAGTAGAAAGATGGGTTAAGATACATAGTAATTTGACTTTCAAAACTTAAGATGTTACAGCAGCCTAAAATGGAGCCCAAGAAAACAGTTTAGGGAGAGTAGAGGGGGTTGTTATGGAAACATTGCTAACCCTGAAAGGTCTCCCAAGCCAATGTTAACAACAAGGGGTGACATCTATCTGACATCTACAAGACTGGAAGGGGTGACATCTACCAATCGTAGAAGCATTCTAACATACTCTGGTCCCCAATGTTACATTTGTGGGGCATGGGGTCATATAACTCGTTTTTGTCCTCTAATGATGCAACCTATGGATATTGGAATAACAAAAAGAGATATGTATGCATGCAAACAAGTTAAGATCCAATTTCATTATCCCCTTGGGGTCAATGGTACCCCCACTTACAATCTGCAACCCTCCCCAAATACCGGGTACAGTGAAAATTGAGTGCATGCATGGAGAACAGCGTCAATATCCCTTAGTGAAGGTCGGTGGTCAGAAAACGGAAGAAGATCCAAAAACTTTGACAGGATGTTTAATCCCTCTGCTACCAGAATGCCTAATATTGGGCATGGACTATCCCAAATTGAGATCGTTAGTAGAGGAAATGTGTAAAAAAGGGAACTCTGGGTAATATGAAGCACCCAATGCTGAGGAAGATTTGCAAGACCTTCCAGTGCCCTAAGAAAGTAAAAGTAAAAGCCTTGAAAGGCATGATAAATATAGATGGGTGCAGAACTTTCCAGTGATAGCTAACCCAGCAATATTGGAAACAGACAGGCGTTTTCATGCAGTACAAAGAGAAGAGACCCAGTTCTGCAGGAAGCCTGCCCAATACATTTTTCATGACTCCAGCCCCTTTCAATCGCATACTGCACAGTGGGTGCGGTTTATTGATGATATTTATATGGAATGAACTGGAGATCAGAAGTCCTTAGAACAATTTCATCTTTGGTTAAACTCATGCACACAAGATCTAAGGTTTACTAAAACATCTAGCAACAAAAATATTAATGTTTTAGATGCATGGATAGCCGATAATGGTGGGAAACTAGAGGTGAGCTTGTACACCAAGCCCACAGATCACAACTCGTTGTTGCATTACACAAGTGGACACCGCAGAAATCTAGAAGAGAACTTGCCCTATGAGCAGTTCTTAAGAATAAGGTGGAATTGTTCCAATTAAGCCATTTACTTTAAGAATGCAGAAATTCTTCTGCAAAAGTTATGTGAGAGAGGCTACCCAAAGAAATTGGTCCGAGCAGCACTTAAACGTGCCTGGTTCACGCCACGAGAAGATCTTTTGACTCCTAGGATCAAACCTGACTCTAACCCAATGACATGTGTACTAACATACAATAAAGTTAAGCAAATTATTTTGCTGAGCTGGAGGTTGGTACAGCATTTAAACATTCCAAAGCCAATACTTAGTGAAAGCCTCATGCACACAACCCAAAAAAGACCTTAAAAGTATGTTGGGCCTCCCACCCCTGGCAGGGCATTTCAGATGCAATAATTGCGCTGCATGCCCCCAGACGAATGATTCTAAATTCATTATGCTGAATAACAAAAAACATACACAATGGTGTTATTCCAATTGTAACACAAAAACGTAGTTTTTTGTCTCACATGCTCATACGGTAAGTCTTACATTGGGCAGACTACACAAGCAGTAAAAATGTTGATGTTACAACATAAATCCAGAATACGTTGCAGGACGGAGGGTGCACCATTAGTACAACATTTTGTACAATGTGACCACAATGAAAACGGTATAAGTTGGTCAGTTCTTCTTGTGATGAAATCAAATCATAAAGCGAGTCTACAAATGAACTTAAATAGACTTGAGGCCAGTGTGATTGAAAAATACCAAACAGCAGTGAATGGCCTCAATGACCGCAATGAAATTTGGGCTTTGATCTGATGTGAAAGCGACTGTATAATTTTATCCTCGAATGGGTGCCACATAAATCCGATTTAGCCAAGAACATCTGGTCACATCAGGACCGGTTAAAGGTACGACCCCGGTGAGCTGGGTTCTGTACATATCCTTACTTTACTGTGACACACTATTTTGTTTTTGATTATGTAATAATACATTGTAAGTCCCAAGTACACAGGATGTGCTGAGTACGTAGGTTGATGAGAACTTTGGGTATCCCCAGGAAAGGCTATTGTATTCTTAGTTAGATGTGCATTTAGTAACTGGGCTGTCAACTTTTATTTCTTTTGTTGAATTGTGGATCTTTTGGTAATACTATTTATAAGACTATCTTATTATCTTGCCCTTCCACATTTTTAACCCAGGAGGGGTTGGTCCACTGACTTTGTCTTGTATGACATAACTCTGGACCCTACATTCAGGTTTTTGTTTGAATTCAACACTCCCCTGATGTTTAAAGAAGAGGTGGAGCTATATCCTTTTGCCACCGTTTGGAGTAACTTGTGCGGGACATCTCTCCCACCTACACCATAGATAATGATATTCTTCGTGTCATCGGGTTTCCATGATGTTCTGATTACAATTCCTCGGGAATGTGGCTTTATTGATTTTATCCCTGTGATATCTCGATAGGTTAAGGTTATATTTAACATCTCTTGTATATGGGCACCGTTTTTCATTCTGCACCGTTACGGATTAGACCGCATTCAATTATAAGTACTCGATACTTTCTTGTGTTTTAGGTTACTATGACAACCTAAACACTAAACCCTGGGAGTCTTTTTTCTAGCTCCCTGAATTTGATCATGACGTGTTTAACATGTGACCATACCTGCAGGAAGTTTCCTGTTCTCAAGCTCCCCGCGGTTTAGTGATGGCAGCGCGTCAGAGCGTTTACACTCTCGGACTATTGGAACGGCTATCCGTATCAGTTATGTGACCCCTGGCACTACAGATGGTGAGTGCTGAACCGCGCAGATTGTGTGAGGGCTATCCCTTATGTGGGCTAGTTAAAGATCCATTTGGGAGAAATAAGAGAAATTGTGTGACGGCACTTAGATAAACATCAACAAATACAAAAGAATAAATATGGCAAAAAACAGAATTTAGGGTATTCCAGGCAGGTGATTATGTTTTACTATTTCTTCCCTCATCTGGAAAAAACAAGAGTAAATGGTACAGGCTCTACAAGGTAATATCAAATCAAAAGCAACTTTATATAATAGGGAAACCTGCCATAAAACCAATTAAAATACATACATAGGGGAATAAACCAAACCTCAAACAGCAACCAACATGTATCATATAGGGTTTGGGTAAAAGCATGGCATACATAAATAAATAGACTAAAGGAGTATAAAAACTTAGTCAAAGTGCATGGTGCTTCTTGAACGCACAAGGTAATAGAAAATATAACCCAGGTGACATATTAACTTGAGGTCAACAAAGCATGTAAGAAAATACATGTATATCATAAAAATCTTACACCGTCCGCTCACTGTCCAGGAATGGGCGGCAGTACTTAAGAGCCCCACGCATGTCACCCGCATTATGCACATAATAACAATAGCATTTGTAGAGCAGAACATCTACCTCAAGCAGAGGGGCCCGCTGCTTCGTGGTCACAGCAGGTGAGGTCCAACATTGCTGCTAGCCTTGAGTGAAAAGCCAAGTCTTGAAGGTCTTCCTAAACTCATGTTCAGGTTCACGTTCTGATTCAGTCAGATTCAGTATTATATTACGCACAGAGTATATCTCACCCCAGCTTAAAATCAACAGATATTTCCATCGTACTGATACTGCCGGCCCTATGTTGCCATCTAGTTGATGCAGACCTTTTATACATTCAATGGGGAATGCCGTTCCCTTCTGGGATATTGGAGCGCAATTGCGGATGCCCACTCCTGGTGCAGGGAGTGGGACATCCCTTTCAAAGGGGAGATATATCCTACACCTTTATAGCACAAATAAGAAACATAAAATAACATCCCGCTTTCTAGACTTAGGCCTGGCAGCTGCTAAAAGATTAATCACTAAGAGATGAAAGGCTCCCGAACTCCCACATGCACTAGCTTGGTGTCGCTCCCTGCTGATATCGGCCAAAGCGGAGAGCTTTGCCCTGCATTGGGAGGACACGCTTGGCATTTGCAGACTTCCTATTGCCACAAACTGGGACTCAATAATGGCGGAACTACAAAACGAAGCAGACACAAGGAGATGGTGGACGGGGCGCTAAAACTTTTCAGACACTCACCCCCAGTCACATATCTAGGTTGAATCTATCATCGTTCTTTAGCTCACTTCGCCACCCCAGCAAACAAAGCAAACACAAGGAGATGATGGATGGAGCGCTGAAACTTTTCAGATACTCACCCCCAAGAACTACAAAACATACACAATGCTGGGGTGGATGAGCCAGTTTTGGGAGATGATGCCGCCACTGAACATACATAAACGGATTGACACAACGCTTGATGTCATTGCTGTGCCGCCAGAGGTATACATACTTGATTGAGGCAGGGCAGATCCCTGCGTAAGGGCTGAATCACTAGCCTTTTTCCTGTCCACCATCATTCTAAGATCGTCAGTGGTTGATGTTATTCTCGCTTCTGTCCCGAAGCCGGTTTGGAAGCCTGCTTGTTTGGGGGCGGGTAGGTTTTTTTATGCTGCGAATATCTGTACTTGCTTAATATCAGTTTTTTTCCTAGGAGTTTGGCCACATGTTGTATTAAAGATAGAACTCTATTAATTGTCAGATCATCTGAAAAAATATTTTTTTATTTTATTTTGATGGGCAGTGCTATTGGTAGCTTGACATGTTCTGGAAGATTGCCCTTAGAGAAAGAAGCATTGATAATTTAGGTCACCTTAGGGCAGTTGTTGGGCTGTTGACAGACATGGGGTAGTGGACTGGGGGGGGTTTGCTCTCTTTATCTCCCTTCCTCTGTCTGTCTGAACCTCTTTAATCACCAAAGCCTCTAACTAGTGCAGAACTGAGAGCAGAACTGATCAAGCGAAATCTTTGTGCTCTAGATAAAGGTTTGCCATGTGTTACTATTGACCCTGTAAGGCTCAGCTCTTGCTCGGCCTGCGGTTTTGCATGCGGTATCAACAACGTCACTTCACCTAATTCCATCTGTGGTGTAGCTTCTATTTCAGCAGCCCTAATAAATGCACGATCAATGTGCAAACATGCTTCAGACACCTTTTCTTTGTTGGAAGATGGTACCTTGGACCTGCTATTTATTACGGAAACTTGGCTGGACGGTTCGAGTGCTCCTGACATCGAACTAGCCATTCCAAGGGGGTTTAAAATCCAAAGGAAGGATAGGGTTAGTGGTAGAGGTGGAGGGTTAGCAATTATTTTTAGAGAATCTTGGGTGCTTAATGTGGAAGATTCAGATAATCTCGCGGAAGGCGAGATTGTGAATTTATCGTTAATTTTGTCCCCACATTTCACATTGGGTGGCTCCCTCATTTACCGTCCCCCGGGTCCCTCGGGTCGGTTTCTTAAAGCTCTTCTGGAGACTCTCATTCCCAGAGCAGTAAGATTTTCTCGTTTTTTACTGCTCGGTGACTTAAATATTCATGTAGATTGTCAGGAACGTCAGGAAAGTAAGCTTCTATCCGACTCCTTTGACCTGGCCTCTCTTACCCAATGGGTCTCCTCCCCTACACATACAGGCGGCCATATTTTAGACGTCATTTGTTCTAACTTTCCGCTGAAGGTTGAGGCCCCCCAAATACTAACTTGGATTGATCACCAGCTTATTAGATTTTCATGGTCGGCCATGAAAGATTCACCTAAAGCCTCCATGAATACGCGCCCCCCCAAAGATCAATGTAGGTAATTTTTCTGCTTGGCTTGATCAGAAGGGAGGAGAATTAGATTCCGCTGTGCAGATCTTTGACAGGTGGTTTCGAGCGGCCTTGTCTGTCTCATCGAAGGTGACCGATCCTGGTAGAAGTAGGACGACTCCTTCACAACCATGGTATTCGCCCTATCTACGCACTAGTAAACTAGTCTGCATAAAAACCGGAGCGAGCTTGGAGGGTGGCTTATTGCCCACAAGCAAAGGTAGCTTATCGCTCTGCTCAGCGAGAATATTATGCTAACATCAAACTGGCTAAAACTTAATATTTTGCCATAAGAATTGAGAGGGCGAATAACAACAGCCGCAAAATTTTTTCTTTAGTAAAAAGTTTCCTTTCTCCATGTGCCGAACAAATTTCGATCAAACCCTCTACTGAATGGTGCGAAAGTCTCTCCTCCTTTTTCTTGACAAAAATCGCTAAAATTCAGCAAAGTCTTAGAGCTATTGGCGGTGGGAGTTGGACTGCTGACAATGTTGGATCTAATATTGAACCCACGCACACCATGGAGAGCTTTGCTCCACCTTCTGTGGATGATACCTTAGTGGCAATTAAATCGTTAAAATCTGGTGCCCCTGGTGATACCTGCCCGGCCAGGGTGTTGGCTGAAGTGGCAGAAGTAGTGGCACCTGAGGTTTCTCAAATAATGGGCCTATCTTTTACATCAGCCAGGGTTCCTAACGAATGGAAACAGGCTAAGCTGCTTCCCTTGTTAAAAAAGACAGGTGCAGATCCAACTGTGACTAGTAACTACAGACCCATATGTCTACTCAAATTGATCAGGCAAAATGCACCCTGAAAAAATTGTTTCAGGTGGTGAACCACCTTGCAGCACCCTCAAGCCCTCCCACTGAAACATCTCAAACCCTCTGCAATGCACTGGCGGACTTCTTCTCCGAAAAAGTCACGTCCATATTTAAGGACTTTACTCCTAAAGCCACCATTACCAAAACAACCAACACACAAACAAGTTTGGACATACCAAGCTTCATGGAATTCACTAACATACACCCTCAACATATCCATAAACTTATTTCATCTATCAAATCTGGATCTCCTTTGGACCCCTGTCATCCTGCGATTCTTAATACTATCCCAGACATCATCACTCCACCTTTAACACACATCTGTAATTCCATGTTCTTATCGGGCTTATCGGGCTCATACCCTACTTTTTGGAAAAACACAATAATCAAACCTTTGCTCAAAAAACCATCACTTGACCCTTCATCACCTTCTAGCTACCGACCTATTGCATCCCTGCCTTTCCCAGCTAAAATTTTTGAATCCATTATGAATCAACAGCTGTCTGAATATATCCATAACAACGAACTTCTAGATGACACCCAGTTCGGCTTCAGACAGGGACACGGTACAGAAACCGCCCTGATGAAGGCTGCAGATGAAATAAGGATGACTATGGACGACGGTGGAGAGGCTGTACTCATCCTACTGGACTTATCGGCGGCCTTCGACACGGTCGATCACTCCACCTTGATCGACCGTGTCGAAGCCATCGGTATTACACACAAAGCCAAGGACCTCATTGCATCCTTTCTGGCAGACCGTAAACAGGCAGTTAAACTGGGCTCATATACTTCCCCCACTTTCACCCTCCCTTGTGGGGTCCCACAAGGCTCCTCGCTAAGTCCGACTCTTTTCTACATATATGTTTCGGACTTAGCGAGGGTAATAAAAGCCTATAACATCAACTTAACGACATATGCCGACGACACTCAGTTGGTAGTATCCATACACAGGGATGGCCCCAAAAAAGCAGCAAATTTCAAAGAAGGCATGAGGGCCATCAGTAGTTGGATGTCTTCCAACTGCTTAAAACTCAATTCCACAAAGACCGAAGTTATGTTGTTCGGCAAGATCCAGCCAACATGGTCCCCCCTTTGGTGGCCGGAGGAAATGGGCACTCCACCTGAGCCAGTCAGTAAAGTCAGAAATTTGTGAGTCATTCTTGATGACAAACTCCATTTTCACCATCATGTCAACTCAGTAGTTTCTTCATCATTTAACACACTAAGAAAAATCAAGAAAATACTCCCATATCTCCCCAAAGCGGCAGGAAAAACACTCATTTCAACACTTGTGTTCTCATGCACTGACTATTGTAACGCCCTCCTTCTGAAACACAAGAAAAGGTCATCGCCAAACTCCAGATGATACAAAATGCCTCAGCTAGAGTTTTACTGGGCATTTCAAAATTCAGTCCCATCTCTAAACATATCAAACATCTGCATTGGCTTCCCATCAGAAGCCGCACAAAATTCAAATCCCTCTGTATTGTCTACAAGGAAATTAACAACCTAGGACCTAAATTCCTTAAGAAATCATTTAAACCTCATATTGCCCCCAGAACGCTCCGCTCTAATACTGCCCACTTGCTCAACATATCCAGAACAAGAAGTGTTAACTGGGGAGACAGATGCTTCACGAACGCCGCTGCAAGACTGTGGAACTCCCTCCCCCTAAAAATAAAGACCAGTCCCACCCTCATTATTTTCAGGAAGCAATTAAAAACATGGTTATTTTCTCAGTAATCTTATCATCCTCAGTAACCCCTTCACTTTCAGGAAGCAACTAAAGAAAGGGTTGCCGTGTCTGTATTCTCATACCAGTAGTCTTAACCACAGCATCAGCGCCGAGACACCCATGGGTAATTGCAGCGCTTTAAAAATCGCGTAAATAAATAAATACTCCCAGCTATGGCAAAAATTGGGGAGAAACTTGCATTTGCTCAGCTGAATGCCTTTGTAGAATCCTCGGAGGTTTTACATCCTGCTCAGTCTGGCTTCCGTGCAGCTTATAGCACGGAGTCGGCTTTGGTGGAGATTACTGAGGCTATCAGGGAGTGTTTGGACAGTGGCGGCAGAGCGGCTCTGATTTTATTGGACCTCTCTGCCGCGTTTGATACTGTCCCACACTTACTCCTTCTGATTCGCTTGGCTGAGATTGGTGTATTGGGTTCAGCACTGGAATGGGTGAAATCTTTTTTATCGGACAGGTCTCAGCAGGTTTGGATCCCACCTTTTTCATCCTCAATTAGGCCCCTCACTACCGGGGTTCCTCAAGGTTCTACATTGAGTCCCCTGCTTTTTAATATATACCTTACCCCTCTCATTGTGCTGGCCGAACAAATGGGAGCAAAAATCATAGCGTATGCAGATGATACGCAGCTTTTATTTACCTGGCAGGATGCAGCAACTAATACAGAGGTTGTCCGTTCGTGCCTCTCCGCTGTGTTTAACTGGTTAGCAGTGGCACAGCTGAAGTGCAACGAAGACAAGACTGAAATTTTGCTGTATGGCCAATTCCCGCCCAATTTTAGAGAACTCTTGTGGCCCCTGATTTCCCCCAGCCAGGCTCAGTTACTATCGCTGCAAAGAATTTGGGAGTCTGGTTCGGAGAGGATCTGAGATTCGAGGCACACATAAAAAAACTCACAGCGGTGTGCTTCGGATCTCTTAAAGCCATGAGAAAGTTCTTTCCTTATCTGCCATCCTCAGCAAGAGAGTCGGTTGCGAGGGCTTTAATTTTATCTCGGCTCGACTACGCCAACTCTCTTTTTAGCGGTACTCCAGCCTTCTTAGTTGCCCGACTGCAGATTATCCAAAATGCGACGGCACGTTTGCTGTGCAAAATTCCAAGTAGAGAAAGGGTGCGAGCACACTTAAAGGAACTTCATTGGCTGCCGATTGCGCAACGGATAACTTTTAAAATCCTTACCTTAGCATTCAAGGCAGTTAATGATATGGGGCCTTCCTATCTGAGAAAAAGATTCAGCCGCTATGTTCCCACTCGGCCTCTACCTTCATCTGACTGTAATTTCCTGAGTGTGCCCCGCTTTCAGCGAGTACGCCTGGGAGGCTACTCGCTTGCTGTTGTCGCAGCTCAGACTTGGAACTCTCTACCCCTTTCCCTGAGATCGATTGAAAATTTCGTCTCTTTTAAGAAAGCACTAAAAACTCATCTTTTTAGAATTGCCTATTAGTTTTTGCTATTCTTTTCAGACGGCCACTTGCTTGTTTTCTTTTTCGCGCCAGGATACTCCGGTAGTAATAGAGCGCGCTATAAAACAGCTAAATAAAATAAATAAATAATATAGCAGTTGATGCATGTGTGTTTGTGTTGTAAAATATCTGCGTTGATGTTTTTGTTTCCTTGTGCTGTAATGCAGCAAAGGTAATGCAGTCTTGTAATTTAGCAGAAATGTCAAATTGTACTGTCTAGGCTATAATACAGCATAGGTGATGCAGTACCTCTTCTGCGTTTTAATACTTGAGGTGATGGAATCCTGCAATAAAGTATAGCATAGGACCATAGGTGATGTTCTACTGCTACTGTACCATACAACAGAGGTGATGCAGTGCTGCCTCTGCGCTGTAGTATAGCAGAGGTGACGCAGTGCTGCCTCTGTGCTGTAGTATAGCAGAGGTGACGCAGTGCTGCCTCTGTGCTGTAGTATAGCAGAGGTGACGCAGTGCTGCCTCTGTGCTGTAGTATAGCAGAGGTGACGCAGTGCTGCCTCTGTGCTGTGGTATAGCAGAGGTGACACAGTGCTGCCTCTGTGCTGTAGTATAGCAGAGGTGACGCAGTGCTGCCTCTGTGCTGTAGTATAGCAGAGGTGACGCAGTGCTGCCTGTGTGCTGTAGTATAGCAGAGGTGACGCAGTGCTGCCTCTGTGCTGTGGTGTAGCAGAGGTGACGCAGTGCTGCCTCTGTGCTGTAGTATAGCAGAGGTGACGCAGTGCTGCCTCTGTGCTGTAGTATAGCAGAGGTGACGCAGTGCTGCCTCTGTGCTGTGGTATAGCAGAGATGACGCAGTGCTGTCTCTGTGCTGTGGTATAGCAGAGGTGATGCAGTGCTGCCTCTGTGCTGTAGTATAGCTGGGGTGATACAGTACTGCCTGTGTGCTGTAGTATAGGAGAGGCGATGCAGAACTGGCTCTGCGTTATAGTATAGCAGAGGTGATGCAGTGCTGCCTCTGTGCTGTAGTATAGCAGAGGTGATGCAGTACTGCCTCTGTGCTGTAGTATAGCTGGGGTGATACAGTACTGCCTGTGTGCTGTAGTATAGGAGAGGCGATGCAGAACTGGCTCTGCGCTATAGTATAGCAGAGGTGATGCAGTGCTGCCTCTGTGTTGTAGTATAGCAGAGGTGATGCAGTACTGCCTCTGTTGTGAAGTGTAGCTGGGCTGTGGTATAGAAGAGGTGATGCAGTGCTGCCTCTGTGCTGTAGTATAGCTGACGTGATCTAGTGTTGCCTCTGTTCTGTATTGTAGCACAGGCAGTACAGTACTGCTTCTGTGCTATGGTGTAGTGTAGTTCCTATTTTCCCAATAGGCCCTGTGCATTGGAATAACATAAACAGTAGTATCGACGTAGAAGTGCGGATCTTCCAGGCCTCTACTGACTATGCTAAACTTAATTGGGTTTGTTACCAACTAGCTCAGAGGTCACTGGAAACTTTCTTCTCTGAATAGGAAGTGATCAGCTTCCCTGGTACAGACAAGAAGGGATTCAGTTTTCCAACAACCGTGCAACATGACAACTTTGCTCCTCAGATAAGAGTCAATCTCTAGAGTCGTGTGAAACAATAGACAGTTATTTTACTCAGTCAGTGGTTGTGCAGTTTACTTTCACAATATGTAGGGAATAGAGAGACGGGCGTTTTCAATAAAGGGTAACATTTATTGAACAGTCTTTCTTCTCGTACAAGAGAAATGAATTGCCACAATTGCAAGACTTGTTATTATAAAAAGTACGTACAGTAAGATGAGTATTACGAAATAATACTGTAAAAGCATTGATATGGTTTCTTAGCCATACAATGGTTTAAAATGAATAAAACATATATACATTCATATATACATTAGGCTAAAATACTCAACTGGTGCTTCTAACTACGCCTACCCCAGTGTACTTGACCTACGCCTAATACTTGGGAGGGGAGTAAGTAAGTAGCTTTAAGTTAAGTTGGTTTTGCCAAGGTTTGCTTCAAGAATTCTCTCTAAAGGTTCAGTCAACACCATACCTCTGGAATAGAATGATGGAGGTCTGGTATCTCCTTCAGGGGGTCGATATCCCAGTCACCCGCAAGGGTAGACTAGAAACGCCGGAGCTGGATTTCTCTGCAGGAGAAAAGACATCGTCTCTCTCAGCGCGCCGAGGAGGAGGAGGAGGGGCAGCGTCCGCGGGCAGCTTGCATCTGCTGGGCTCTTGCAGGGGACGGCTGTTCAGCTCCTAAGTTCACCACACCATCGTTCGCTAGTTAGCAGCGATAGCAGTAGCGATAGCAGCTATGGTATCATCAGCATAACAGCAGCTTCGTCAGCAGCGATGGCATTGAGGCAGCTAGCAGCGTTTGCTTAAGGCAACGTTGGTAGTATTTATACCTGAAAGGTGCCTTGTTTGACGTAAGTTTTTGGACATAAGACGTCAATAAAGATGTCACTAGGAAGTGATCGTCTATCAGTGCTCATTAGAGTTCTATTACTAATCAAAACATAACAAGCGGGGCTTTCCCAGGTTGCTGAGTTTTTATCTTGTTAAAGAACTCGGAATGTTAATCTAGGAATCTTAGATAGTAACTTCTGCTATGTCATTGCACTAATTGGTTGCAAAGGAAGTGGCAGAGAAAGCGATTCTGAAATGTGGCTCTGTTCATGTGAGGCCAGAGACGAGTTTCTGAATATTGCATTTGATCAGTTATGGCGACAATGGTATAGCAGAGGTGATCCACTACTGCCTCTGTTGTGTAGTGTAGCTGTGCTGTGGTATAGCAGAGGTGATGCAGTACTGCCTCTGTGCTGTAGTATAGCTGGGGTGATACAGTACTGCCTGTGTGCTGTAGTATAGGAGAGGCGATGCAGAACTGGCTCTGCGCTGTAGTATAGCAGAGGTGATGCAGTGCTGCCTCTGTGTTGTAGTATAGCAGAGGTGATGCAGTGCTGCCTCTGTGCTGTAGTATAGCAGAGGTGATGCAGTACTGCATCTGTTGTGTAGTGTAGCTGGGCTGTGGTATAGAAGAGGTGATGCAGTGCTTCCTCTGTGCTGTAGTATAGCTGACGTGATCTAATGTTGCCTCTGTTCTGTAGTGTAGCACAGGCAGTACAAGTACAGTACTGCTTCTGTGCTATGGTATAGCAGAGGTGATGCAGTACTGCCTCTGTTGTGTAGTGTAGCTGTGCTGTGGTATAGCAGAGGTGATGCAGTACTGCCTCTGTGCTGTTGTATAGCAGACGTGATGGAGTGCTGCCTCTGTTCTGTAGTGCAGCAAAGGTAGTACAGTACTGCCTCTGTGCTGTGGTATAGCAGAGGTAATGCAGTACTGCTTCTGTGCTGTAGTACAATCAAGCTGGGGATTTATAGAGCACACTACTCAGGCGCTGGGACGGGGGGGGGGGTGCAGTTCCAGTTCAATCAAAGATCCAGGTCTTGAGGTTCTTCCTGAAGGTGTGTGGAGGGTGGGGTAGTGTCTGATGTTCACTGGGAGCTCGTTCCAGGCTTTGGCTGCAACGAAGGAGAAATCTCTTCCTCCTGCTCTGGTTCTGCGGATGCTGGGGTCTCTGCGAGGGCGAGGTCTGCGAAGCGAAGGTTCTTCTTTTGTATGTGGAAGGAGACTCTCTCGTTGAGGTATTTGGGTTCGATTTTGTGGAGGGATTTGAAGGCGCGGGTGAGCAGTTTGAAGGTGACTCTCTTCTCGACGGGGAGCCAGTGGAGGTTACGAAGGTGTTGGGTCATGTGTTTGTGCCGTGGGGTTCCGAAGACGAGTCTGACTGCGGCGTTCTGGATGGTCTGAAGCCTGTGTACGAGAGTTCTGTTGATTCCGGCATAGAGGGCAATGCCGTAGTCCAATCTGCTGGTTATGAGTGCGTGGGTAACGGTTTTTCTGCATTCTGGGGGTATCCATTTGAAGGTCTTGCAGAGGATCCGAAGGCAGTTGAAGCTGGTGGAGGCGATGGAGTTGATCTGGTGGGTCATGGTGAGGGAGAAGTTGTGGATGATGCAGAGGTTCCGTGTGTGGTCTGTTGGGATGGGCGGATTCCCGGGGGCTGAGAGCCACCAGGTGTTGTCCCAAGCAGAGGTAGAGGTTCCGAAGATGAGGACCTCGGTCTTCTCCGAATTGAACTTCAGGCAGCTGCTTTTCATCCAGGCGGCTACTTCTCTCATTCCTTCCTGGAAACAGATTCTGTTTTCTTCGGGGTTCTTCGTGAGGGAAAGGATGAGCTGGGTGTCGTCGGCGTAAGGTACTATGCTAAGCCTGTGTTGTCTGACGATGGCGAGGGGGCCCATGTAGATGTTGAATAGCGTGGGGCTAAGCGATGATCCTTGTGTAACTCCGCAGTTGATCTGTGTGGGTTTGGAGAGGAAAGGGGCGGAGTCTGAGCCTCTGTGTTCTGCCGGAGAGGAAGGATCGGATCCAGGAGAGGGCGGTTCCTCGTATCCCAGGGTCGTGGAGTCTGGCTGCGAGGGTGCGATGTGAGACAATGTTGAAAGCTGCGGCGAGGTCTAGTAGGATGAGGGCTGCGGTGTTCCCCTGGTCTAGTAGCCTGCGGATGTCGTCGGTGGCAGTGAGGTGGGCCATCTCAGTGCTGTGGTTGCTGCGGAGTCCGGACTGGGAGCCCTCTAGGATGGAGCTTGCTTCGATGAAGGCGGTCAGCTGGGGGTTTACGAGTCTCTCTGTGACTTTGGCAGCGAAAGGGAGGAAAGCAATGGCCCTGTAGTTTTTCAGGTTCCGCCTTTACTGCAGGATCGCCCTGTACGTCGGACGCTTTCACTTTACAAGGACATATCGCAGTCCTTGGTTGCCACGTTAAATATTTTCTATATGCATCCTCTTGTCCGCCTAAATAAATGAAGATGCTTGGCATGTAATTAGTGCAATAACCCATAGAGGGTTAAAAAAAATTTAAGGGGCAAGGTCCGAAAACAATATATACCAGGTATATTGAATGATGGTTCAGTTCCTTTCACGCCTTCTACTCCAGGGTACCCCGCAAACTTTAAAAGCATTTACAATGCAATGGTCTCGGCAGCATTAAAGGTAGAGCTATTGGCATTGCTCATGATTTTTTTCTTTCTTTTTTTTTTAAATCATAAATAAATGGCATTGTCATTTACATTGCCAATAGCTTAATCGCTTGCATATGCGAGACCTATTGCATTAGCACCCACACACATAGTCAGTAGTAGAGTAGTAGAGTGAGGAGTTGATAGTGAGTAGGATAGAGTTATTAGTAAAGAGAGTATTAGAGAGCGAGTAGTAAAAAGTGAAAGAGTGAGTATTATATAGTGAGAGCTGTGACTGGATGTGTTCTGGTCACCTCAACACCACTCTTTTCCACACAGATGCCTGCGTATGTTCAGTGTTTGCCATTTTATTCAGAGAAATGCAGTGGGGCTCAAAAAAATTTCTTTGAAGCAGGGAAAAAAAGATTCTCTCTCCCCTGACTGGGGGATTCGCCCATACTCTGTACAGTGCAGCCCTTATCAAAATGGTAATTATTCATGGGAAACTGACTACTTCTCGTGTCCTCTGAAATAAATTCTGGAACAAAGGTTAGAATAAAGCAAGGAGGAAAATGTCACTTGTACTTAAAAGCGAATTCCCAACGAACAGTCACACTATGAAAACCTTCTCATTGGAATTACTTGAGCTGCATCATCTCCTGAACCTGGTTCCAAAGTGACCGAAACGTCAAGGAACGTAGTTTCTAGATCTAATAACTGGCATAACAGCTTGGTGGGTCAAGTACATGCTCTAGACACAGCCTATTATCTCCCTAAGGTGGATAATACCTGGCTTTATGTGGGATGAAAGAAGTGAGAGGTTTCTAAAAGGGGCAAACCCCTACATAATTAAGTGCAGTGCTTAAAGATAAACTACATATCTGTGATTTCCAGTGTGCCACCTGACCGGTATTTAAACATTACTGAGGCCTGTGGAAGGGGGCAGTGGTCGTCAGCGTCTCAGTCACTCCTGTTATGATCACCATTAGACATGTGCTCCCTTTTTCTCCCCACATCTCGCCCATCAACAGATCTTACATCTCTGTTCACTCTCTCCTTCCTGAATGTACCTCCCATCGTCTTCACTTCCCCAACACAAACACACAATGCACCCACTCACCTGCATGCACTGCATTTTCGTTCACTTCCGCATTGTCAATATTTCAACAACAGTGGCTCTTCACCCACATTTCCACAGAATCACAGTAACGACTAGAATACTTGACCATAGCTACGTTCGCTCTGCAGAGCGGCCAAGGATTGAATGGCCTGAAATTTGAACACTTTTATGACCCACGCACAAGCAGTGAGAAATGTGGACTGCCTTCATCCTCAACTCCAGAGCTAACAGTGTCAATGTTACAAACACCAGGAGGTGATTCAGTTAATCAGTTTAAGTGTACCCTACACTGTACAAGAGTAATCTGCTGCGTGAAACAAATACAGAATCACAGCATCGTGGAAACAGCTAACACTCTTTGGAAATGCAAGATCAAGCAGAACGAGGAACAGGGGTTGGGGGACAGACAAGCGAGTGGGACGAGGGACAGGGGGTGGGGGGACGAAAAACAAGCACAACGAGGAACAGGGGGGTGGGGGCAGACAAGCGAGCAGAACGAGGAACAGAGGGGTGGGGGCAGAAAAGCGAGCGGGACGAGGGACAGGGAGGTGCGGGGGATGTAAAACGAGCACAACGAGGAACAGGGGGTGGGGGCAGACAAGCGAGCGGGACGAGGGACAGGTCACTGTAGACCAATGTGAATAATGCTTACAGTATAGTATCCGTTGTTCAAGGCAGATTCATCCAATTTCATATTACAGTTTCCCCTGCTTAAAAAACATTCCCCAGCAGCAGTAATCAACAAGTGAATGCAGTTTCTATTACGAGGGACAGGGGGGTAGGAGGGACGAAAAACGAGCACAACAAGGAACAGGGGGGTGGGGGGGCCGACAAGCGAGCGGGACGAGGGACAGGGGGGTGGGTGGCAGACAAGCGAGCGGGATGAGAGACAGGGTGTGGGGGACGAAAAACGAGCACAACGAGGAACAGGGGGGTGGGGGGGCAGACAGCAAGCAAAACGAGGAACAGGGGGTTGGGAGGCAGAAAAGCGAGCAGGACGAGGGACAGGGGGTGGGGGGGGACGAAAAACTAGCACAACGAGGAACAGGGGGGTGGGGGGCAGACAAGCGAGCATGACGAGGGACAGGGGGGTGGGGGCAGACAAGCGAGCAGGACAGGGGCAACAGGGCGGTGGAGGGAACAAAAAACGAGCAGAACGAGGAACAGGGGGGTGGGGGACAAAAGACAAGATGGCTTACCTGCCCCAAAAGAAAAAGAGGAAGAAAACTCAGCTGGGGCAGAGGACTCAGCGACTTCTTCTGGCGGCGGTCAGGGGGAAATGCCAGAACAAAAGCGCCGCCATTTTCGCGATTCGGGGACATGTATTTAGCAGTTGAGTGACGGATGACGTCACGGCTTAAAAACTGCAAAAACACGCCCCCGAATCGCAAAAAGACGGGGCTTGAACCTAGTGACGCCCCTCTCCTCCAGTGGCTGGCCAGCATTTACGCGGCCAGCCAATGGAGAAGAGGGGCGGGTTCAAGCCCCCATACTGCCAAAACATAAAATCTCGGACTCTGCCCACTGCATGGAACGCTAGTCCAAGACCTAAAAAGGGGGTAGATTTGTGATTGACGATTTTCAGATTTTATTCCATAAACAAGTATAAAAACAGGAGAATAACCAAATGGTTCATTGCTGTATCAACTTTCCAATACACAAAGAGTAAGCCTTGAGAAAGTTACACACATGTAACAAAACACTTGTCGGCTGTCATCGGCTTCCTTCAACCATCACGATCTGTAAGGCCCTAGGACTAGGACCTCGAGCTTGGCCGTTACTCTTGTTTCTTGTAGTGCTCAATGAATCAGTAAACTATGTTCTGAATATGAACACAATATTTTTTGTATCTGGATGTATTGGAGCTTATATTAAATTGAATAAGATAAATATCTGACCTTATGATGTTTTCTTTTCTCCTTTCTGGATAAAATTACAATGTCCGTTTATTGAGAAGAAGATTGTTGTTACAGAATCTTTTGAGTACTGGCCATTTACTCAACATCAAATACTGAAAATTGTCTAAGTCTAATTCTCAGAGTGCCAAGGCGCAACCTGTATGTAAGAAGTTTTTCAGGACTGTCGAGTCGGCCGTGGGCTTCTTGAGGAGAGGTTTGACCTCCGCCTGCTTCCAGTCATCGTGGAAGATGCCGGATTTGAAGGAGGCGTTGATGGTGCATCCTAGTTCGGGAGCGATGGCGGCGGCCCTGTGGTAGCTGTGCGGTGGGCAGGGGTCCTTGGGGGCTCATGAGTGGGTGTTCTTCATGGTCACGGTGGTGTGTTAGACTGTGGCAGGATTCCAGGTGGTGATGGTCGGCTCTTTGTAAGTGGTGGAGCATGGGGTGTTCTTTAGCATTCGCTGCGTTTGTGATTTTGTTCCTACAGCAGAGGTGATGCAGTGCTGCCTCTCTGTTGTAGTATAGCAGAGGTGATGCAGTGCTGCCTGTTTGTTGTAATATAGCAGAGGTGATGCAGTGCTGCCTATGCGCTGTGGTATAGCAGAGGTGATACCGTGCTGCCTCTGTGCTATAGTATAGCAGAGGTGAGGCAGTGCTGCCTCTGAGCTGTAGTATAGCAGAGGTAATAAAGTACTGCCTCCGTGCTGTATTACAGCAGAGGTGATGCGGTGTGGCCTGTTTGTTGTAATATAGCAGAGGTGATGCAGTGCTGCCTCTGTGCTTTAGGATGGCAGAGGTGATGCAGTGCTACCTCTGTGCTGTACAGGTGATGCAGTGCTCCCTCTGTTCTGTAATACAGCAGAGGTGATGCTGTCCTGCCTCTGTGCTATAGTATAGCATAGGTGATGCAGTGCTGCTTGTGTGCTGTGGTATTCCAGAGGTGATACAGTGCTGCCTCTGCACTGTAGTACAGCAGAGGTGATGCAGTGCTGCCTCTGCACTGTAGTACAGCAGAGGTGATGCAGTGCTGCCTATTTGTTTTAATATAGCAGAGGTGATGCTGTCCTGCCTCTGTGCTATAGTATAGCAGAGGTGATGCAGTGCTGCCTTTGCCCTGTAGTATAGCAGAGGTGATGCAGTGCTACCTCTGTGCTGTCATGTAGCAGAGGTGATGCAGTGCTGCCTCTGCGCTGTACTATAGCAGAGGCGACTCAGTACTGCCTCTGTGCTGTAGTATAGCAGAGGTGATGCAGTGCTGCCTATGCGCTGTGGTATGGCAGAGGTGATGCCGTGCTGCCTCTGTGCTATAGTATAGCGGAGGTGATGCAGTGCTGCCTCTGAGCTGTAGTATAGCAGAGGTAATAAAGTACTGCCTCTGTGCTGTATTACAGCAGAGGTGATGCGGTGCGGCCTGTTTGTTGTAATATAGCAGAGGTGATGCAGTGCTGCCTCTGTGCTGTAGGATGGCAGAGGTGATGCAGTGCTACCTCTGTGCTGTATAGGTGATGCAGTGCTCCTTCTGTTCTGTAGTACAGCAGAGGTGATGCTGTCCTGCCTCTGTGCTATAGTATAGCATAGGTGATGCAGTGCTGCTTGTGTGCTGTGGTATTCCAGAGGTGATGCAGTGCTGCCTCTGCACTGTAGTACAGCAGAGGTGATGCAGTGCTGCCTATTTGTTTTAATATAGCAGAGGTGATGCTGTCCTACCTCTGTGCTATAGTATAGCAGAGGTGATGCAGTGCTGCCTTTGCCCTGTAGTATAGCAGAGGTGATGCAGTGCTACCTCTGTGCTGTCATGTAGCAGAGGTGATGCAGTGCTTTCTCTGCGCTGTACTATAGCAGAGGCGACTCAATACTGCCTCTGTGCTGTAGTATAGCAAAAGTGATGCAGGTGTGCCTCTGGTCTGTAGTATAGCAGAGGTGATGCAGTGCTGCCTCTGAGCTGTAGTATAGCAGAGTTGCTGCAGTGCTGCCTCTGCGCTGTGGTATAGCAGAGGTGATGCCGTGCTGCCTCTGAGCTGTAGTATAGCAGAGTTGCTGCAGTGCTGCCTCTGCGCTGTAGTATAGCAGAGGTGATGCAGTGCTGCCTCTGCGTTGTAGTATAGGAGAGGTGATGCAGTGCTGCCTTTGTGCTGCAGTATAGCAGATGTGATGCAGTCGTGCATCTGTGCTGTAGTATAGCAGAGGTGATGCTGTACTGCCTGTGTGCTGTAGTATAGGAGAGGTGATGCAGTACTGCCTGTGTGCTGTAGTATAGCAAAGGTGATGCAGTTGTGCCTCAGTGCTGTAGTATGGCAGAGGGGATGCAGTTGTGCCTCTGTGCTGTAGTACAGCAGAGGTGATGGAGTGCTGCCTCTGTGTTGTGGTATAGTAGAGGTGATTTGGTGCTGCCTCTGTGCTGTAGTATAGCTAAGGTGATTCAGTGCTGCCTCTATTTTGTTGTATTGCAGAGGTGATGCAGTACTTCCTGTGTGCTGTAGTGTAGCAGAGGTGATGCAGTGCTGCCTCTGTGCTGTAGTATAGGAGAGGTGATGGAGTGCTGCTTCTGTGCTGTAGTATAGGAGAGGTGATGCAGTGCTGCCTCTGTGCTGTAGTATAGCTGGGGTGATACAGTACTGCCTGTGTGCTGTAGTATAGGAGAGGCCATGCAGAACTGGCTCTGTGCTGTAGTATAGCAGAGGTGATGCAGTGCTGCCTCTGTGCTGTAGTATAGGAGAGGTGATGCAGTACTGTCTCTGTGCTGTGGTATAGCAGAGGTGATACAGTGCTTCTTCTGTGTTGTAGTATTGCAGAGGTGATGCAGTGCTGCATTTGTGGTGTAGTATAGGAGAGGTGATGCAGTACTATATCTATGCTGTGGTATAGCAGAGGTGATAAATACTGTCTCTGTGCTGTAGTAAAGGTGAGGTGATGCAGTGCTGCCTCTGTGCTGTAGTATAGGAGAGGTGATGCAGTGCTGCCTCTGTGCTGTCGTATAGCAGAGGTGATGCAGTGCTGTCTCTGCTGTGGGACCACAGAGAGGGTCTTCGTAAATACTAGCGCGGAGTGACCAAAGCAAGTGAGCCCAACCCACCCTTCCCCCCAAAGAGTCTTCAGCCTTCCATCCGTTCCTATACACACTCCCCCCTCCCCCCGGAGAAGAGTTCTCTTCAGCCTTCCATCCGTTACTTTAGACACTCCCCCTCACCCCCAGAAGAGTTCTCTTCAGCCTTCCATCCATTCCTCTAGACACCCCTCTCTGCTGCCCCAGAAGAGTTCTCTTCAGCCTTCCATCCATTCTTCCAGACCCTACCCCTCCCCCAAAAGAGTTCTCTTCACCCTTCCATCAATTCCTCTAGACACCTCCCCTCCCCTTCCCCAGAAGAGTTCTCTTCAGCCTTCCATCCATTCTTCCAGACAACCCCCCTCCCCTCCTACAGAAGAGTTCTCTTCAGCCTTCCATCCATTCGTCTAGGCACTCCCCCCTCCCCCGAGAAGAGTTCTCTTCAGCCTTCCTTCCATTCCTCTAGACACTCACCCCTCCCATCCTCCAGAAGAGTTCTCTTCAGCCTTCCATTCGCTCCGCTAGACACTCCCCCCTCCCCTCCCTCAGAAAAGTTCTCTTCAGCCTTTCATCCATTCCTCTAAACACTCCCCCTTCACCCCCAACAAGAGTTCTCTTCAGCCTTCCATCCATTCCTCTAGACATTTCCCTCTCCCCCAGAAGAGTTCTCTTCAGCCTTCCATCCATTCCTTTAGACATTCCCCCCTTTACCCCCGAGAAGAGTTCTCTTCAGCCTTCTATTCATTCCCCTACACACTCCCCCCTCCCCTCGAAGTCAAGTCAAGTCAAGTCAAGTCAGAGAATTTGTATAGCGCACTAGATACCCAGAGGGTCTCAAGGCGCTTAGACAGGGGAGGAGGATTATTTGTCAAATATCCACGTTTTAAGTTGCTTTCTGAATGTTAGGTGGTTCTGGGTAAAGCGAAGGTAAGCGGGGAGTGAGTTCCATGTTTTAGCAGCCAGGTATGAGAAGGATCTGCCTCCCATGGTGGTCTTGTTGATGCGAGGTACAGTGGCGAGGGCTTGGTTGGAAGAACGTAGTTGGCGGGAGGGGGTGTAGAAGGACAGTCGTGAGTTGAGGCATTCTGGTCCGATGTCGTAGAGTGATTTGTGTGCGTGGGTTAGCAGTCGGAAAGTGATCCTCTTATTGACGGGTAGCCAGTGGAGGTCTTTAAGGTGACCAGAGATGTGTTCGTTGCGTGGGATGTCTAATATGATCCTGGCTGAGACGTTTTGGATTCGTTGGAGTTTCTTCTGGAGTTTAGCGGTAGTGCCTGCGTAGAGGGTGTTTCCGTAGTCCAGTCGGCTCGTGACCAGAGCATGGGTGACTGTTTTCCTTGTTTCGGTGGGGATCCAGCGAAATGTTTTTCTGAGCATGCGAAGAATGTTGAAGCAGGAAGAGGATACGGCGCTGACTTGTCTGTTCATTGAGAGTGAAGAATCCAGGATGACGCCTAGGTTCCGTGCGTGGTCTGTCGGGATGGGTGCTTTTCCGAGGGCTTCCGGCCACCAGGAGTCGTCCCATGCAGAGGGGGATGTCCCTAAGATGAGGACTTCTGTTTTGTCTGAGTTCAGTTTCAGACGGCTTTGTTTCATCCATTCGGCAACTTCTTTCATTCCTTCGTGTAGGTTAGTTTTGGCGGTGCTGGGGTCATTGGTAAGAGAAAGGATTAGTTGAGTGTCATCCGCGTAAGAGATGATGTTGAGGTTGTGTTGGCGGGCGATGGCCGCGAGGGGACTCATGTATACATTGAAGAGGGTGGGGCTGAGTGAGGATCCTTGTGGTACGCCACAGATGACTTCAGTGGCCTCGGACTTGAATGGTGGGAGACGGACTCTCTGGGTTCTTCCGGAGAGGAACGAGGTGATCCATTCAAGTGCTTTTCCTTGGATTCCGATGTTATTGAGGCGTTGTAAAAGGGTGCTGTGGCAGACTGTGTTGAATGCTGCAGAGAGGTCGAGGAGGATGAGGGCGACTGTGTCTCCATTGTCCAGTAGAGTTCGAATGTCGTCTGTTGCTGCGATGAGGGCGGTCTCAGTGCTGTGTTTTGCTCGGAAGCCAGATTGTGAGGAGTCTAGGGATTTGTTGGCTTCGAGGAAGGCGGCGAGCTGGTTGTTGACAGCTTTCTCGATGACTTTGGCCGGGAATGGAAGGAGCGAGATGGGGCGGTAATTTTTGAGTTCGGTGGGGTCCGCTGTGGGTTTTTTCAGAAGGGCCGTGAGTTCAGCGTGTTTCCAGTCTTCCGGGAAGGTGGCGGAGTTGAGGGAGCAGTTGATGACGTCACGGAGGTGCGGTGCTATGACGGAGTCTGCTTTGTTGAAGATGTGGTGAGGACATGGGTCTGTGGGGGATCCTGAGTGGATGGAATTCATCAGGCGGATTGTGTCCTCAGTGGAGACTGGGTTCCAGATGTTAAGGGTGTTCACGGGGGGAGAATGTTCAGCAAATGGTCGGGTGGGTTGATCTCCGGGTTGGTTGTCGAAGCTGTTGTGGATGTCTGCAATCTTGTTGTGGAAGAATGAGGCTAGGGAGTTGCAGAGGGCTTGAGAGGGGGTGATGTCGTTGGAGTTGGCTGAGGGATTGGTAAATTCCTTGACGATGTTGAAAAGTTCCTTGCTGTTGTGGGCGTTGTTGTCAAGTCGATCCTTGAATGCTGTTTTCTTGGCCTTTCGTATTAATTGGTGGTGAGTGCGGGTGGCGTTTTTGAAGGCGTCCTTGGTGCTACTGGTTGGGTCTTTTTTCCAGGCCTTTTCAAGGGAGCGGCAGAGTTTCTTGGACTTCTTAAGATCATCGTTGAACCATGAGGCCTTTTTGCTGCCAGGTTTGCTTTGACGTTTTTTCAGTGGTGCTAAGGTGTCGGCGGTGTTGGATAACCATAGGGTGAGGTTGGCGGCGGCTTCGTTTGCGTTAGAAGAGTGGGCTGGGGTGTTTAGAAGGAGCGATGTGGAGATCTGGTCCGTGGTGAATTTGTTCCAGTTTCTTTGCAGAGTTGGTTGGAGGTGGTTGATGGGTTTCGGCTTGTTGTAGGTGAAGTGGACGCAGCTGTGGTCAGTCCAGAGGAGATCCGTAGTGTGGCTGAAGGAGACATGATTGCTGGAGGTGAAGATGGGGTCGAGTGTGTGACCTGCGATGTGGGTGGGGGAAGTGACTAGTTGTTTAAGTCCGAGGTTGGCGAGGTTGTCCAGCAGGGTGGTGGAGTTGCGGTCGTTGGTCTTTTCAAGGTGAAAGTTGAGGTCTCCCAGAAGGATGTAATCTTTGGAGGGGAGGGCGTGTGGGGTGATGAAGTCCGTGATGTCTTCACTGAATTTTGCGCGGGGTCCTGGTGGTCTGTAGAGGAGGGTGCCTCTAAGAGTGGTCTTGGGGTCGATGTGGATCTGGAAGTGAAGGTGTTCGGAGTTGGCGAGGTTGGCGTCAGAGCTGGTTGAGATGCGGATGGATTTCTTATGGACGATAGCGATTCCTCCTCCTGTATGGTCGGTGCGGTCCTTGCGTGTGATCTTATAGTCTTCAGGGATGGCAATGGTGATGTCTGGGGCGGAGGAAGCGTTCATCCAAGTTTCTGTTAGGAAGGCGACGTCTGGAGAGATGGTGTCTAGTAGATTCCATAGGTCAATGGCGTGCCTGTGGACCGACCGGGTGTTGAGCAGGATGCATTGTAGGTGGTTGGGGTCGGGAATCAGAGGTGTGAGCGTAGCGGAGTTGGTGACGGTACCGATGAATTTGCAGGAAATGCAGGAGAAGGGTCCATGGGTGTGTCCAGGAGCGGCTTGGACGCAGGTGGGGGCGCGACCGGGGTTAAGGGCTAGGAGGGTGGCGGCATCGTAGGTAAAGCGGGGGGGCTGGGCAGCGCGAGGGGCAGGGGGTCTGGCGCTGGGCGCGGTGCAGGCGCGGACGGGCGTAGACGGGCTTACCTTTGGCACACCTTCGGCGTGTCCGTAGCGCGTGGGGGCATTGGTCATAAATGGATGGAGGAGGGGGCGGAGCGTGGGAGGGTCAGCTGGGAGGCGGTCTCGGGGAGGCGTGTCAGGGGAAAGGACAACACACAAGATGGTGGTGGAGCCAAAATACGAAACAGATTATCTTCAGCCTTCCATCCATTCCTCTAGACACTCCCCCCTTCGCCCGTTGAGAAGAGTTCTCTTCAGCCTTCCATCAATTTTTCTAGACACTCCCCCCGAGAAGAGTTCTTTTCAGCCTTCCATACATTCCTCTAGGCACTCCCCCCTACCCCCCAGGAGAGTTCTCTTCCGCCTTCCATCCATTAATCCGGACATTCCCCCCTCCCCCGAGAAGAGTTCTCTTCAGCCTTCCATCCATTCCTCTAGACACCCTCCTCCGCCCCCCCAGAAGAGTTCGATTCAACCTTCCATCCATTCCTCTAGACACCCCCCTCTGCCACCCCAGAAGAGTTCTCTTCAGCCTTTTATTCATTCCTCTAGACACCCCCCCTCTGCCCCCAGAAGAGTTCTCTTCAGCCTTCCATCAATTTTTCTAGACACTCCCCCCGAGAAGAGTTCTTTTCAGCCTTCCATACATTCCTCTAGGCACTCCTCCCTACCCCCCAGGAGAGTTCTCTTCAGCCTTCCATCCATTAATCTGGACATGCCCCCCTCCCCCGAGATGAGTTCTCTTCAGCCTTCCATCCATTCCTCTAGACACCCCCCTCCGCCCCCCCAGAAGAGTTCTATTTAGCCTTCCATCCATTCCTCTAGACACCCCCCACTGCCACCCCAGAAGAGTTCTCTCCAGCCTTTCATTCATTCCTCTAGACACCCCCCTCCGCCCCAGAAGAGTTCTTTTCAGCCTACCATCTATTCCTCTAGACACCCCCTCCCCTCCCTCAGAAGAGTACTCTTCAGCCTTCCATCCATTCCTCTAGTCACCCCCTTCCGCCCCACCAGAAGAGTTCTCTTCAGCCTCCCATCCATTCCGCTAGACACCCCCCTCTGCCCCCAGAAGAGTTCTCTTCAGCCTTCCATCCATTCCTCTAGACCTTCCCCCCACCCCCCCAGAAGAGTTCTCTTCAGCCTTCCATCGGTTCGTCTGGATACCTCCCTCCGCCCCCCAGAAAAGTTCACTTCAGCCTTCCATCCATTCCTCTAGACGCCCCCTCCCATCCCCCAAAGGAGTTCTCTTCAGCCCTCCACCCATTCCTCTAGACACCCCCCTCCGCCCCCTAAAAGAGTTCTCTTCAGCCTTCCATTCATTCTTCCAGACACCCCCTCCGCTCCACCAAAAGAGATCTCTTCAGCCTTCCAACCATTCCTCTAGACACCCGCTCCGCCCCAGAAGAGTTCTCTTCAGCCTTTCATCCATTCCTCTAGACACCTTCCCTCTGCCCCTAGAAGAGTTCTCTTCAGCCTTCCATCCCATCCTCTAGACACCCTCCCTATGCCCCCCAAAAGAGTTCTCTTCAGCCTTCCATCCATTCTTCTAGACACTCCCCTCAGCCCCCCAGAAGAGTTCTCTGAAGCCTTACATCCATTCTTTTATACACTCCCCTCTCAACCCCACCCCTCCCCCCTGAAGAGTTCTTTTCAGCTTTCCTTTCATTCCTCTAGACACTCCTGCCTCCCCCCACGAAAAGTGGTCTTCAACCTTCCATCCATTCCTCTAGACACCCCCCTCGGCCCCCCAGAATTCTCTTCAGCCTTCCATCCATTCCTCTAGACACCTCCCTCCTCCCCCCAAAAGAGTTCTCTTCAGCCTTCTATCCATTCCTCTAGACACCCCCTCTTCACCCAGAGGATTTCTCTTCAGCCTTCTATCCATTCTTCTAGACACCCCCTCCCCCCCCAGAAGAGTTCTCTTCAGCCTTCCATCCATTCCTCCAGATACCCACTCCGCCCCCAGAAAAATTCTCTTCACCCTTCCATCCATTCCTCTAGACACTCCCCTCTCCCCCAGAAAAATTCTCTTCAGCCTTCCATCCATTCTTCCAGACACTCCCCCCTCGACCCACCTCTTCCCCCTGTAGAGTTCTCTTCAGCCTTCCATCCATTCCTCTAGACACTCCCCCCCGAGAAAAGTTCTCTTCAGCCTTCCATCCATTTCTCTAGAAACCCCCCTCAGCCTCCCCAGAAGAGTTCTCTTCAGCCTTCCATCCATTCATCTAGACTCCCCTCTCAGCCTCCCCAGAAGAGTTCTTTTCAGCGTTCCATCCATTTCTCTAGACTCCCCCCTCCCCAGAAGAGTTCTCTTCAGCCTTCCATCCATTCCTCTAGACACTCCCGCTCCCCTCCAAATGAGTTCTATTCAGGTTCAATCCATTCCTCTGGACACTCCCCCCCTAGAAGAGTTTTCTTCAGCCTTCTATTCATTCCTCTAGACACACCCCAGAAGAGTTCTCTTGAGCCTTCCATCCATTCCTCTAGATAGCCCCCACCCGCCAAATGAGTTCTCTTCAGCTGTCCATCCGTTCCTCTAGAAACTCCCCCTTCGCCCCAGAGAAGAGTACTCTTCAGCCGTTCATCCATTCTTCCAGACACTCCCCCTCCCCTCCCCAAGAAGAGTTTACTTCAGCCTTCCATCCATTCTTCCAAACACTCCTCCTCCCCCAGAAAAGTTTTCTTCAGCCTTCCATCCATTCCCCCAGACACTCCCCCTCCCCTCCCCCAGAAGAGTTCTCTTCAGCCCTCCATCCATTCTTCCAGACATTCCCCCCTCCCCCGGAAGAGTTCTCCTGAGGCTTCTATCCATTCTTCCAGACACTCCCTCCTCCCTTCATCCCAGAAGAGTTCTCTTCAGCCGTCCATCTGTTCCTCTAGACACTCCCCCTTTGCCCCGAGAAGATTTCTCTTCAGCCTTCCATCCATTTTTCCAGACACTCCCCACTTCCCTAACCCCAGAAGAGTTCTTTTCAGCCGTTCATCCGTTCCTGTAGACACTCCCCCCTTCGCCCCGAAAAGAGTTCTCTTCAGCTCTTCCATTCTTCCAGACACTCCCTCCTCCACTCACCCCAGAAGAGTTCTCTTCAGCCGTCCATCCGTTCCTCTGGACACTCCCCCTTCGCCCCCGAGAAGACTTCTCTATAGCCTTCCATCCATTCTTCCAGACACTCCCCCCTCCCATGTCCCAGAAGATTTATTTTCAGCCGTCCATCTGTTCCTCTAGACACTCCCCCCTTCGCCCCGAGAAAAGTACTCTTCAGCCTTCCATCCATTCTTCCAGACATTCCCTCTCCCCTCCCCCAGAAGAGTTCTCTTCAGCCTTCGATCCGCTCCTCTAGACACTCCTTCTTCCTCCCCCGAGAAGAGTTCTCTTCAGCCTTCCATCCATTCTTCTAGACGCCCCATCCCATCCCCCAGAGGAGTTCTCTTCAGCCCTCCATCCATTCCTCTAGACACCCCCATCCCCCCCAAGAAGAGTTCTCTTCAGCATTCCAGCCATTCCTCTAGACACCCCCCTCCCCCCAAGAAGAGTTCTCTTCAGCCTTCCATCCATTCCTCTAGACCTTCCCCCCACCCCCCCAGAAGAGTTCTCTTCAGCCTTCCATCGGTTCGTCTGGATACCTCCCTCCGCCCCCCAGAAAAGTTCACTTCAGCCTTCCATCCATTCCTCTAGACGCCCCCTCCCATCCCCCAAAGGAGTTCTCTTCAGCCCTCCACCCATTCCTCTAGACACCCCCCTCCGCCCCCTAAAAGAGTTCTCTTCAGCCTTCCATTCATTCTTCCAGACACCCCCTCCGCTCCACCAAAAGAGATCTCTTCAGCCTTCCAACCATTCCTCTAGACACCCGCTCCGCCCCAGAAGAGTTCTCTTCAGCCTTTCATCCATTCCTCTAGACACCTTCCCTCTGCCCCTAGAAGAGTTCTCTTCAGCCTTCCATCCCATCCTCTAGACACCCTCCCTATGCCCCCCAAAAGAGTTCTCTTCAGCCTTCCATCCATTCTTCTAGACACTCCCCTCAGCCCCCCAGAAGAGTTCTCTGAAGCCTTACATCCATTCTTTTATACACTCCCCTCTCAACCCCACCCCTCCCCCCTGAAGAGTTCTTTTCAGCTTTCCTTTCATTCCTCTAGACACTCCTGCCTCCCCCCACGAAAAGTGGTCTTCAACCTTCCATCCATTCCTCTAGACACCCCCCTCGGCCCCCCAGAATTCTCTTCAGCCTTCCATCCATTCCTCTAGACACCCCCCTCCTCCCCCCAAAAGAGTTCTCTTCAGCCTTCTATCCATTCCTCTAGACACCCCCTCTTCACCCAGAGGATTTCTCTTCAGCCTTCTATCCATTCTTCTAGACACCCCCTCCCCCCCCAGAAGAGTTCTCTTCAGCCTTCCATCCATTCCTCCAGATACCCACTCCGCCCCCAGAAGAATTCTCTTCACCCTTCCATCCATTCCTCTAGACACTCCCCTCTCCCCCAGAAAAATTCTCTTCAGCCTTCCATCCATTCTTCCAGACACTCCCCCCTCGACCCACCTCTTCCCCCTGTAGAGTTCTCTTCAGCCTTCCATCCATTCCTCTAGACACTCCCCCCCGAGAAAAGTTCTCTTCAGCCTTCCATCCATTTCTCTAGAAACCCCCCTCAGCCTCCCCAGAAGAGTTCTCTTCAGCCTTCCATCCATTCATCTAGACTCCCCTCTCAGCCTCCCCAGAAGAGTTCTTTTCAGCGTTCCATCCATTTCTCTAGACTCCCCCCTCCCCAGAAGAGTTCTCTTCAGCCTTCCATCCATTCCTCTAGACACTCCCGCTCCCCTCCAAATGAGTTCTATTCAGGTTCAATCCATTCCTCTGGACACTTCCCCCCTAGAAGAGTTTTCTTCAGCCTTCTATTCATTCCTCTAGACACACCCCAGAAGAGTTCTCTTGAGCCTTCCATCCATTCCTCTAGATAGCCCCCACCCGCCAAATGAGTTCTCTTCAGCTGTCCATCCGTTCCTCTAGAAACTCCCCCTTGGCCCCAGAGAAGAGTACTCTTCAGCCGTTCATCCATTCTTCCAGACACTCCCCCTCCCCTCCCCAAGAAGAGTTTACTTCAGCCTTCCATCCATTCTTCCAAACACTCCTCCTCCCCCAGAAAAGTTTTCTTCAGCCTTCCATCCATTCCCCCAGACACTCCCCCTCCCCTCCCCCAGAAGAGTTCTCTTCAGCCTTCCATCCATTCTTCCAGACATTCCCCCCTCCCCCGGAAGAGTTCTTCTGAGGCTTCTATCCATTCTTCCAGACACTCCCTCCTCCCTTCATCCCAGAAGAGTTCTCTTCAGCCGTCCATCTGTTCCTCTAGACACTCCCCCTTTGCCCCGAGAAGATTTCTCTTCAGCCTTCCATCCATTTTTCCAGACACTCCCCACTTCCCTCCCCCAGAAGAGTTCTTTTCAGCCGTTCATCCGTTCCTGTAGACACTCCCCCCTTCGCCCCGAAAAGAGTTCTCTTCAGCTCTTCCATTCTTCCAGACACTCCCTCCTCCACTCACCCCAGAAGAGTTCTCTTCAGCCGTCCATCCGTTCCTCTGGACACTCCCCCTTCGCCCCCGAGAAGACTTCTCTATAGCCTTCCATCCATTCTTCCAGACACTCCCCCCTCCCATGTCCCAGAAGATTTATTTTCAGCCGTCCATCTGTTCCTCTAGACACTCCCCCCTTCGCCCCGAGAAAAGTACTCTTCAGCCTTCCATCCATTCTTCCAGACATTCCCTCTCCCCTCCCCCAGAAGAGTTCTCTTCAGCCTTCGATCCGCTCCTCTAGACACTCCTTCTTCGTCCCCCGAGAAGAGTTCTCTTCAGCCTTCCATCCATTCTTCTAGACGCCCCATCCCATCCCCCAGAGGAGTTCTCTTCAGCCCTCCATCCATTCCTCTAGACACCCCCATCCCCCCCAAGAAGAGTTCTCTTCAGCATTCCAGCCATTCCTCTAGACACCCCCCTCCCCCCAAGAAGAGTTCTCTTCAGCCTTCCATCCATTCCTCTAGACACTCCCCCTTCACCCCCCCAAGAAGAGTTCTCTTCAGTCTTCCATCCATTCCGCTAGACACTCCCCCCTCCCCCAGAAGAGTTCTCTTCAGCCTTCCATCCATTCTTCTAGACACTCCCCTCAGCCCCCCAGAAGAGTTCTCTTCAGCCTTACATCCATTCTTCTATACACTCCCCTCTCGACCCCACCCCTCCCCCCCTGAAGAGTTCTTTTCAGCCTTACTTTCATTCCTCTAGACACTCCTGCCTCCCCCCTTGAAATGTGGTCTTCAACCTTCCATCCATTCCTCTAGACACCCCCCTCCGCCCCCCAGAATTCTCTTCAGCCTTCCATCCATTCCTCTAGACACCCCCCTCCTCCCCCCGGAAGAGTTCTCTTCAGCCTTTTATCCATTCCTCTAGACACCCCCTCCCCCCAGAAGAGTTCTCTTCAGCCTTCCATCCATTCCTCTAGACACCCACTCCGCCCCCAGAAAAATTCTCTTCAGCCTTCTGTTGGACTTGGCCCTTCTGGCAGGTTCACCCCTAAACTTTTTGCTTTATGAATGTGAATTGGTGGTAGTGATTTGTGGTTTCTGTGCACTTTCACTGGGTCCCAGTGGAAAGTGTGTGCACACTCTTAGTGCGTGGAGTAAGGTTGGCCTGCTCTCCCATAGGAATGCATGGGGAATGTCTGTGTCCCTGGTAGTTTCTGATGCGTGAGGTGTGCAGGCTCGAGTTTGGTATGTGCAGACTCGTGTGATTGAATGCTGCGCGATGATATGTGCGGCGTGAATATGTCTAGTGTGGAAGTGCTGGTGAGCCTGGCTCCGGGAGTCTGGATGGGTCTGCCCTGTGGTGAGTGTGGAGATTAGCATGCTGATGGCCGGGGAGGAGTGCACCTGGGTCCTGAATAGGGCTGGGCTTTCCCCGCACAATGCTGGCTATGCGTCATGTGTCTTGTTTTTTTTTACACCGCTGAATGTATGTTATACATCATGGGTTTTCCTTCCCTACACCTCTGAATGTGTTGTGATGCATCATGTGTAATGTGCCTATACCCCTACATGTATTGTGATACTTAGGTGGTTGTTCTTGCTTGTACAGGTGGTGCTAGTGAGGTCCTGATTCCCTGCGTAATATTTTCCTAAGGTGGTTAGGGTTGCGTAGGTGGTACTTATCCGTTACCAGTGATTACTGGTTGTGAGCTCTATGTTCTATTTTGTGCTACAGTGCTTATTATTATTCCTACAAGTGCTAATTCTACCATGTACAAAGTCTGAAGGTGCATATTCCTGACAGTGGTCCAGGTGGCCCTGTCTTGTACATATCCCCTGTAAATTCTGCCCGTGCCTGTTGGCACATTGTAAAGTGTGTGTTTTTATCTAATGTGTATTGGTATAATACAAAGGCTATTTTTATATATAACCTTGTGTGGAGTTTCCTTTGTGGTGGGCCTTGGGTGTTGTTGCTGGGTGCGTGCGCAAACACTTAACCTATATAGCCTCAAAGTTTAGCCTTGCTGCTCGCGTCACGTTACCTAGAGGGTGAGCAGGGGTTATCTTGGCGTGCAACTCCCTTGTCCTGACTTAGGAATGGTGGTCTCTGACTGACTTTGGCGCAAGCCCTGGCCAGCCAGGGATCCCATTTCTAACACCTTCCATCCATTCCTCTAGACACTCCCCTCTCCCCCAGAAGAGTTCTCTTCAGTCTTCCTTCCATTCTTCCAGACACTCCCCCCTCAAACCACCTCTTCCCCCCTGTAGAGTTCTCTTCAGCCTTTCATCCATTCCTCTAGACACTCCCCCCTCCCCCGAGAAAAGTTCTCTTCAGCATTCCATCCATTCTTCTATACATCCCCCTCCGCCCCCAGAAGTTCTTTTCAACCTTCCATCCATTCCTCCAGACACTCCCCCCGAGAAGAGTTCTCTTCAGCCTTCCATCCATCTCTCTAGACACCCCCCTCCCCCAGAAGTGCTCTCTTCAGCCTTCCGTCCATTCCTCTGGACACCCCCCTCTCCCCAGAAGAGTTTCTTCAGCCTTCCATCCAATCCTCTAGACACTCCCCCTCCCCTCCAAATGAGTTCTATTCAGCCTCAATCCATTCCTCTGGACACTCCCCCCGAGAAGAGTTTTCTTCAGCCTTCCATCCATTCTTCTAGACACACCCCGGAAGAGTTCTCTTGAGCCTTCCATCCATTCCTCTAGATACCCCCCACCCCCCAAAAGATTTCTCTTCAGCCGTCCATCCGTTCCGCTAGACACTTCCCCTTCGCCCCAGAGAAGAGTTCTCTTCAGCCGTCCATCCATTCTTCCAGACACTCCTCCTCCCCCAGAGAAGTTTTCTTCAGCCTTCCATCCATTCCCCCAGACACTCCCCCTCCCCTCCCCCAGAAGAGTTCTTTTCAGCCTTCCATCCATTCTTCCAGACACTCCCCATCCCCTCCCCCGGAAGAGTTCTCTTCAGCCTTCCATCCATTCTTCCAGACACTCCCTCCTCCCTTCATCCCAGAAGAGTTCTCTACAGCCGTCCATCTGTTCCTCTAGACACTCCCCCTTCGCCCCCGAGAAGATTTCTCTTCAGCCTTCCGTCCATTTTTCGAGACACTCCCCACTCCCCTCCCCCAGAAGAGTTCTTTTCAGCTGTTCATCCGTTCCTCTAGACACTCCCCCCTTTGCCCCGAGAAGAGTTCTCTTCAGCTCTTCCATTCTTCCAGACACTCCCTCCTCCCCTCATCCCAGAAGAGTACTCTTCAGACGTCCATCCGTTCCTCTAGACACTCCCCCTTCGTCCCCGAGAAGACTTCTCTTCAGCCTTCCATCCATTCTTCCAGACACTCCCCCTCCCCTGCCCCAGAAGATTTATTTTCAGCCGTCCATCCGTTCCTCTAGACACTCCCCCCTTCGCCCCCGAGAAAAGTTCTCTTCAGCCTTCCATCCATTCTTCCAGACACTCCCTCTCCTCTCCCCCAGAAGAGTTCTCTTCAGACTTCGATCCGCTCCTCTAGACACTCCTTCTTCGTCCCCCGAGAAGAGTTCTCTTCAGCCTTATATCCATTCCTCTAGACACCCCCTCCCATCCCCCAGAGGAGTTCTCTTCAGCCCTCCATCCATTGCTCTAGACACCCCCCTCCCCCCAAAGAGTTCTCTTCAGCCTTCCAGCCATTCCTCTAGTCACCCCCCAGAAGAGTTCTCTTCAGTCTTCCATTCATTCCTCTTGACACCCCCTCCGCTCCACCAAAAGAGATCTCTTCAGCCTTTCATCCTTTCCTCCAGACACCTGCTCCGCCCCTAGAAGAGTTCTCTTCAGCCTTTCATCCTTTGCTCTAGACACCTTCCCTCTGCCCCCTAGAAGAGTTCTCTTCAGCCTTCCATCCGTTCCTCTAGACACCCTCCCTATGCCCCCCAAAAGAGTTCTCTTCAGCCTTCCATCCATTCCCCTAGACACCCCCTCCCCTGAGAAGAGTTCTCTTCAGCCTTCCATCCATTGCTCTAGACACTCCCCCTTCCCCTCAGAGCTCTTTGAGCCTTCCATCCATTCTTCTAGACACTCCCCTCAGCCCCCCGAAGAGTTCTTTTCAACCTTACATCCATTCTTCTATACACTCCCCTCTCGACCCCACCCCACCCCCCTGAAGAGTTCTCTTCAGCCTTCCTTTCATTCCTCTAGACACTCCTGCCTCCCCCCACGAAAAGTGGTCTTCAACCTTCCATCCATTCCTCTAGACACCCCCCTCCGCCCCCCAGAATTCTCTTCAGCCTTCCATCCATTCCTCTAGACACTCCCCCCGAAGAGTTCTCTTCAGCCTCCCATCCATTCCTCTAGACACTCCCCCTTCCCCTAAGAGCTCTCTGAGCCTTCCATCCATTCCTCTAGACACCCCCCTCTCCCCAGAAGAGTTTCTTCAGTCTTCCATCCATTCCTCTAGAAACCCCCCTCAGCCTCCCCAGGAGAGTTCTCTTCAGCCTTCCATCCATTCCTCTAGACTCCCCCTTCCCCTCCCCCAGAAGAGTTCTCTTCAGCCTTCCATCCATTCCTCTAGACACTCCCCCTCCCCTCCAAATGAGTTCTATTCAGCCTCAATCCATTCCTCTGGACACTCCCCCCGAGAAGAGTTCTCTTGAGCCTTCCATCCATTCCTCTAGACACACCCCAGAAGAGTTCTCTTGAGCCTTCCATCCATTCCTCTAGACACACCCCAGAAGAGTTCTCTTGAGCCTTCCATCCATTCCTCTAGATACCCCCCACCGCCCAAAAGAGTTCTCTTCAGCCGTCCATCGGTTCCTCTAGACACTCGCCCCTCGCCCCAGAGAAGAGTTCTCTTCAGCCTTCCATCCATTCCTCCAGACACTCCTCCTCCCCCAGAGAAGTTTTCTTCAGCCTTCCATCCATTCCCCCAGACACTCCCCCTCCCCTCCCCCAGAAGAGTTCTATTCAGCCTTCCATCCATTCTTCCAGACACCCCCCCTCCCCTCCCCCGGAAGAGTTCTCTTCAGCCCTCCTTTCTTCCAGACACTCCCTCCTCCCTTCATCCCAGAAGAGTTCTCTTCAGCCATCCATCTGTTTCTCTAGACACACCCTCTTCCCCAAAAGAGTTCTCTTCAGCCTTCCATCCATTCCTCTACAAACTCCCCCCTCCCATCGAAGAGTTCTCTTCAGCCTTCCATCCATTCCTCTAGACACTCCCCCCTGCGCCCGTTGAGAAGAGTTCTCTTCAGCCTTTCAACAATTTTTCTGAACACTCCCCCCCCGAGAAGAGTTCTTTTCAGCCTTCCATACAATCCTCTAGGCACTCCCCCCTACCCCCCAGGAGAGTCCTCTTCAGCCTTCCATCCATTACTCTGGACATTCCCCCCTCCCCCGAGAAGAGTTCTCTTCAGCCTTTCATCCATTCCTCTTCACACCCCCCCTCCGCCCCCCCAGAAGAGTTCTTTTCAGCCTTCCATCCAGTCCTCCAGACACCCCCCTCTGCCACCCCAGAAGAGTTCTCTTCAGCCTTCTATCTATTTCTCTAGACACTCCCTTTCGCCCCACCAGAGGAGTTCTCTTCAGCCTCCCATCCATTCCTCTAGACACTCCCTCTGCCATCAGAAGAGTTCTCTTCAGCCTTCCATCTATTCCTCTAGACCCCCCCCAGAAGAGTTCTCTTTAGCCTTCCACCCATCTCTCTAGACACCCCCCTCCCCCAGAAGAGTTCTCTTGAGCCTTCCATCCATTCCTCTAGACACCCTCCTCCCCCCAGAAGAGTTATCTTCAGCCTTCCATCCATTCCTCTAGACACCTCCCTCCGGCCCCCCAGAAGAGTTCTATTCAGCCTTCCATCCATTCCTCCAGACACCCCCCTCTGCCACCCAGAAGAGTTCTCTTCAGCCTTTCATTCATTCCTCTAGACACCCCTCTCTGCCCCCCAGAAGAGTTCTCTTCAGCCTTCCATCTATTCCTCTAGACACCCCCTCCCCTCCCCCAGAAGAGTTCTCTTCAGCCTTCCATCCATTCCTCTAGTCACCCCCTTCCGCCCCACCAGAAGAGTTCTCTTCAGCCTTCCATCCATTCCTCTTGCCCCCCCCAGAAGACTTCTCTTTAGCCTTCCATCGGTTCGTCTGGACACCTCCCTCCGCCCCTAGGAGAGTTCAATTCAGCCTTCCATCCATTCCTCTAGACACACCCTCCCATCCCCCAGAGGAGTTCTCTTCAGCCCTCCATCCATTCCTCTAGACACCCCCCTCCCCCGAAGAGTTCTCTTCAGCCTTCCATCCATTTCTCCAGACACCCCCTTTCGCCCCACCAGAGGAGTTCTCTTCAGCCTCCCATCCATTCCTCTAGACACTCCCTCTGCCATCCAAAGAGTTCTCTTCAGCCTTCCATCTATTCCTCTAGACCCCCCCAGAAGAGTTCTCTTTAGCCTTCCACCCATCTCTCTAGACACCCCCCTCCCCCAGAAGAGTTCTCTTGAGCCTTCCATCCATTCCTCTAGACACCCCCCTCCCCCCAGAAGAGTTCTCTTCAGCCTTCCATCCATTCCTCTAGAAATCCCCCTCAGACTCCCCAGAAGAGTTCTCTTCAGCCTTCCATCCATTCCTCTAGACACCTCCCTCCGGCCCCCCAGAAGAGTTCTATTCAGCCTTCCATCCATTCCTCCAGACACCCCCCTCTGCCACCCAGAAGAGTTCTCTTCAGCCTTTCATTAATTCCTCTAGGCACCCCTCTCTGCCCCCAGAAGAGTTCTCTTCAGCCTTCCATCTATTCCTCTAGACACCCCCTCCCCTCCCCAAGAAGAGTTCTCTTCAGCCTTCCATCCATTCCTCTAGTCACCCCCTTCCGCCCCACCAGAAGAGTTCTCTTCAGCCTTTCATCCATTCCTCCAGACACCCCCCTCTGCCCCCCGAAGAGTTCTCTTCAGCCTTCCATCCATTCCTCTTGCCCCCCCCCCCCCAGAAGAGTTCTCTTTAGCCTTCCATCGGTTCGTCTGGACACCTCCCTCCGCCCCCAGGAGAGTTCAATTCAGCCTTCCATCCATTCCTCTAGACACACCCTCCCATCCCCCAGAGGAGTTTTCTTCAGCCCTCCATCCATTCCTCTAGACACCCTCTCCCCCCGAAGAGTTCTCTTCAGCCTTCCATTCATTCCTCTAGACACCCCCTCCGCTCCACCAAAAGAGATCTCTTCAGCCTTCCATCCGTTCCTCTAGACATCTTCCCTCTGCCCCCTAGAAGAGTTCTCTTCAGCCTTCCATCCGTTCCTCTAGACACCTTCCCTATACCCCCAAAAGAGTTCTCTTCAGCCTTCCATCCGTTTCTCTAGACACCCCCTCCCCCGAGAAGAGTTCTCTTCAGCCTTCCATCCATTCCTCTAGACCCTCCCCCTCCCCCTAAGAGCTCTGTTCAGCCTTCTTTCCATTTTTCTAGATACTCCCCTCAGCCCCCCAGAAGAGTTCTTTTCATCCTTACATCCATTCTTCTATACACTCCCCTCTCGACCCCACCCCTCCCCCTTGAAGAGTTCTCTTCAGCCTTCCTTCCTTTCTTTCCTGTAGACACTCCTGCCTCCCCTCACGAAAAGTGGTCTTCAATCTTCCATCCATTCCTCTAGACACCTCCCTCCGCCCCCCAGTATTCTCTTCAGCGTTCCATCCATTCCTCTAGACACCCCCCTCCCCCCAGAAGAGTTCTCTTCAGCCTTCCATCCATTCCTCTAGACACCCACTCCGCCCCAGAAAAATTCTCTTCAGCCTTTAATCCATTCCCCTAGACACTCCTCCTCCCCCAGAAAAGATCTTCCTTCCATCCATTTTTCCAGACACTCCCCCCGACCCACCTCTTCCCCCTGTAGAGTTCTCTTCAGCCTTCCATCCATTCCTCTAGACACTCCGCCCTCCCCCGAGAAAAGTTCTCTTCAGCCTTCTATCCATTCCTCTAGACACCCCCCTCCGCCCCCCCAGAAGTTCTTTTCATCCATTCATCCAGACACTCCCCACGAGAAGAGTTCTCTTCAGCCTTCCATCCATCTCTCTAGACACCCCCCTCCCCAGAAGAGTTCTCTTCAGCCTTCCATCCATTCCTCTAGACACCCCCCTTTCCCCAGAAGAGTTCTATTCAGCCTTCCATCCATTCCTCTGGAAACCCTCCTCAGCCTCCCCAGAAGAGTTTTCTTCAGCCTTCCATCCATTTCTCTAGACACACCCCTCCGCCCCCCCAGAAGAGTTCTATTCAGCCTTCCATCCATTCCTCTAGACACCCCCTCCCATCCCCCAGAGGAGTTCTCTTCAGCCCTCCATCCATTCCTCTAGACGCCCCCCTCCCCCTGAAGAGTTCTCTTCAGCCTTCCATTCATTCCTCTAGACACCCCCTCCGCTCCACCAAAAGAGATCTCTTCAGCCTTCCTTCCGTTCCTCTAGACACCCGCTCTGCCCACTAGAAGAGTTCTCTTCAGCCTTCCATCCGTTCCTCTAGACACCCTCCCTATGCCCCCCAAAAGAGTTCTCTTCAGCCTTCCATCAATTCCTCTAGACACCCCCTCCCCCGAGGAGAGTTCTCTTCAGCCTTCCATCCATTCCTCTAGACCCTCCCCCTCCCCCTAAGAGTTCTCTTCAGCCTTACATCCATTCTTCTATACATTCCCCTCTCGACCCCACCCCTCCCCCTGAAGAGTTCTCTTCAGCCTTCCTTACATTCCTCTAGACACTTCTGCCTCCCCCAACGAAAAGTGGTCTTCAACCTTCCATCCATTCCTCTAGACACCTCCCTCAGCCCCCAGAATTCTCTTCAGCCTTCCATCCATTCCTCTAGACACCCCCTCCCCCAGAAGAGTTCTCTTCAGTCTTCCATCCATTCCTCTAGACACCCACTCCGCCCCAGACAAATTCTCTTCAGCCTTTAATCCATTCCTCTAGACACTCCCCCCTCCCCCAGAAAAGATCTCTTCAGCCTTCCATCCATTTTTCCAGACACTCCCCCCTCGACCCACCTCTTCCTCCCTGTAGAGTTCTCTTCAGCCTTCCATCCATTCCTCTAGACACTCCCCTCCGCCCCCCCCAGAGGTTCTTTTCAGCCTTCCATCCATTCATCCAGACACTCCCCCCGAGAAGAGTTCTCTTCAGCCTTCCATCCATCTCTCTAAACACCCCCCTCCCCCAGAAGAGTTCTCTTCAGCCTTCCATCCATTCCTCTAGACACCCCCCTCCCCCAGAAGAGTTCTCTTCAGCCTTCCATCCATTCCTCTAGAAACCCCCCTCAGCCTCCCCAGAAGAGTTCTCTTCAGCCTTCCATCCATTCCTCTAGACACTCCCCCTCCCCTCCAGATGAGTTCTTTTCAGCCTCCATCCATTCTTCTGGACACTCCCCCCGAGAAGAGTTTTCTTCAACCGTATATCCATTCCTCTAGACACACCCCAGAAGAGTTTTCTTGAGCCTTCCATCCATTCCTCTAGATACCCCCCACCCCCCAAGAGAGTTCTCTTTAGCCGTCCATCCGTTCCTCTAGACACTTCCCCTTCGCCCCAGAGAAGAGTTCTCTTCAGCCTTCCATCCATTCTTCCAGACACCCCCCCTCCCCTCCCCCAGAAGAGTTCTCTTCAGCCTTCCATCCATTCTTCCAGACACCCCCCCTCCCCTCCCCCCAGAAGCGTTCTCTTCAGCCTTCCATCCATTCCTCCAGACACTCCACCCCTCCCCTCCCTCGGAAGAGTTCTCTTCAGCCTTCCATCCATTCTTCCAGACACTCCCCACTCCCCACTCCCCTCCCCCAGAAGAGTTCTCTTCAGCCTTCCATCCATTCTTCAGACACTCCCCTCCTCACCTCCCCTGGAAGAGTTCTCTTCAGCCTTCCATCCATTCTTCCAGACACTCCCACCCTCCCCTCCCCCGTAAGAGTTCTCTTCAGCCTTCCATCCATTCTTCCAGACACTCCCCACTCCCCTTCCCCTCCCCCAGAAGAGTTCTCTTCAGCCTTTCATCCATTCTTCCAGACACTCCCACCCTCCCCTCCCCCGTAAGAGTTCTCTTCAGCCTTCCATCCATTCTTCCAGACACTCCCCACTCCCCACTCCCCTCCCCCAGAAGAGTTCTCTTCAACCTTCCATCCATTCTTCCAGACACTCCCGCCTTCGCCCCAAGAAGAGTTCTCTTCAGCTCTTCCATTCATCCAGACACTCCCTCCTCCCCTCACCCCAGAAGAGTTCTCTTCAGCCTTCCATCCATTCTTCCAGACACTCCCCCCTCTCCTGCCCCAGAAGATTTATTTTCAGCCGTCCATCCGCTCCTTTAGACACTCCCCCCTTCGTCCCCTGAGAAGAGTTCCCTTCAGCCTCCCATCCATTCCTCTAGACTCCTCCGTCCCCTCCCCCAGAAGAGTTCTCTTCAGCCTTCCATCCATTCCTGTAGACACTCCCCCTCCCCTCCAGATGAGTTATTTTCAGCCTCCATCCATTCCTCTGGACACTCCCCCCGAGAAGAGTTTTCTTCAGCCTTTCATCCATTCCTCTAGACACACCCCAGAAGAGTTCTCTTGAGCCTTCCATCCATTCCTCTAAATACCCCCCACCCCCCAAAAGAGTTCTCTTTAGTCGTCCATCCTTTCCTCTAGACACTCCCCCTTCGCCCCAGAGAAGAGTTCTCTTCAGCCTTCCATCCATTCTTCCAGACACTCCCCCAGAAGAGTTCTCTTCAGCCTTCCATCCATTCTTCCAGACACTCCCCCTCTCACCTCCCACGGAAGAGTTCTCTTCAGCCTTCCATCCATTCTGCCAGACACTCCCCCTCCCCTGCCCCAGAAGATTTCTTTTCAGCCGTCCATCCGCTCCTCTATACACTCCCCCCTTCGTCCCCCGAGAAGAGTTCTCTTCAGCCTTCCATCCATTCCTTCAGACACTCCCCCTCCCCTCCCCAGAAGAGTTCTCTTCACCCTTCCATCCATTCCTCTAGACACTCTTCCCCTCACCCATGCATCCAGTGACCCCTTCAACTTTCCACACTTCAATCCTTTCATCCTTCCGTTCATCCATCATTCCACCCATCCTATTGCTCACACATCCTTCTCCCCCTCCACCCACCATTCATCCTCCCTTTCTCCCTTCCTTCAATGATCCTTCCTTTCATATTTCTTTTCTTTCCTTCCCCACCATCCTTTTCACTCTTTTTTTATACCCTTACATATGCTCACCCTTCTTTCTCTTCTCCCCTCCCAGTCTTTTCTTTCTTGCCTTTCTCATTAACTCTTTCTTTTTCTCTGTACTTGTTCTTTCCCTTCATCACTTTGGAGAGCCTTGGGAAGGCAGTGCCCCAGCCGCTCCCTCTCAGTCCCGTGCAGCACTTTGGGCTGCAAACCTGCCCATGGACTGCTCATGGAAGATTGCACGCCTCCTCCCTCAACTCCTAGAGTGGGGCTTCGGGGCACCACTTTGATCTATCAGAGACAGTGCACTCTTGACTCTGGCCTGTGAGGCCGCCGATGAATGTCTGTGTGCTGAGGAGTAAACATCTAATCTTCTCTTGTCTAATGCCTCCCTGCAGATGAGAGCGACGATGACGGCTCCGCGGGGGTGCACTTACGGCTTGCACAGCAGCTTCTAGAACAGGAGCGGACATCGAATGATAACCCAGAAGACAAGGAAATTTTGGGTAAAAGTAGCCGACTTACATCTTTCAGCATTCCCTCTTCATACTGAACAGCAGAGACAGTCATAACCGCCCCCCCACCCCCTCATTTAAGGTGCATGTGATGAACAGAACTCCAAGGGCAGGCAAGCCTGGCATGAGACCCCCATGACAGGCTCACGGGAGGCTTGGGGCCAGGGCTCTATTGGGATTAAAAATCGTCCCATGCATGCTAAATTAAAAGTGGCCCACATTTACATATTGCCTTTCCTCAAAACACTGATGAAAAAGTGTGGAGGCAGCACCAGGGATGGAGTCACAACAACCAATATGGTCTATTCAAAAATCTTTATTCTACGTTTGATTAAAACAACGGGACAACAGCCAACGCGTTTCGTTCCTTTAATAGGAACTTCGTCAGGGGAAGAGACTTTTGTATCAGACAGGTCCCGCTTTCAGAATCAATGAGGAGGTCAGCCCAGATTTTGTAAGTTGTATATCAAGAGTGCCCCTCTGAGGTATCAGTATGACATTCCGATTAATGTCAGTGAATCTGTTAGCCCCTCAAAGATATCAAAGGGAATATAACGTGGTTACGTAAGCTGAGGATTCCCGACAAGTAGATTTGGAATTGCAGTCAGAATGTCACGCTCGCCGGAATATACATGTGGATTTATAAAAAGCGTTTGTCCAAAGAAAAATCTGAGCAATGAGTAATTGTGGAGAGTCAAAAGGTAGTAATATTTAACTACCAGTGTCACCCCTCGGGGGATGGAGTCAGAATTCCAAATCTACTTGTCGGGAATCCTCGGCTTACGTAACCACGTTATATTCCCTTTGATATCTTTGAGGGGGCTCTAAAATATTGTGGACACTGAAATTGAGGTGCCAAACATATAGTCAGCTGCTGTTTCGTTATATTCTACTTTCCTCAAAACACTGTTTCAGTGAAATTTTATTTAAAAAAAAAAGGGGGGGGGGGTTAATAAAAAATGCACAATTTGTTTACACCGGTGAAACACCTGAAAACAAGTGAGGCCACTTCTGCTCAGGACCCCACTCATTGTGCACACATTAATGGGTCGGCCCGCAAGATAAAGGGAGTAACACCTCTGCTAAATCCACTAAATGGGAGCTACTGGATGCCCATCTGCCTAGCAGAAAGGCCATTCAGGCACCCACTGTGCTGCTGGCGGCATCCGAACAATGCAGAAAATCTCCAAAATCTGCCCCCAGACTGCTCAAAAAAGGAGCCCACAGTTGGAAATAGGACACTTGCCCCTCGGGCATTGCCCGCATGCACACGTTACCACTCCGGTGCTGCTTGGGGCCCTTCCTTCTAGATGCAAGGATTGTTGAAACTCTGGGGTCAGACACCAGAGAAGACACGGAACCCCTTCATGTTATAAGCAAGGTTTGTTGAGACTCTGGGGTCAGCCACCAGAGAAGGCACGGAACCCCTTCATGTTAGATGCAAGGATTGTTGAGACTCTGGGGTCAGACACCAGAGAAGGCACAGAACCCCTTCATGTTAGATGCAAGGATTGTTGAGACTCTGGGGTTAGACACCAGAGAAGGCACGGAAGCCCTTCATGTTAGATGCAAGGACTGTTGAGACTCTGGGGTCAGACACCAGAGAAGGCATGGAACCCCTTCATGTTAGATGCAAGGATTGTTGAGATGCGGGGTCAGACACCAGAGAAGGCACGGAACCTCTTCATGTTAGATGCAAGAATTGTTGAGACTCTGGGGTCAGACACCAGAGAAGGCACGCAACCCCTTCATGTTATAAGCAAGGTTTGTTGAGACTCTGGGGTCAGCCTCCAGAGAAGGCATGGAACCCCTTCATGTTAGATGCAAGGACTGTTGACACTCTGGGGGTCAGACAGGTCTCTTGACGCTGAGTAACAGATGTTCATTGTTACCCAACTCAATGGTACTCATTTTATCAACCTCAGACGGATGAAAGCCTGAGTGAACCCGCCGGGTCAGACTCCAGAGAAGGCAGGAACCCCTTCATGATACATGCAAGGATTGTTGAGACTCTGGGGTCAGACACCAGAGAAGGCGCGGAACCCCTTCATGTCAAATGTAAGGATTGAGAGACTCCAGAATCAGGCACATGTGTGAGGTACTAGGGAAGGCATGGAACTCATTCATGTTAGATGCAAGGATTGTTGAGATGCGGGGGTCAGACACCAGAGAAGGCGCGGAACTCCTTCATGTTAAATGCAAGGATTGAGAAACCCCAGTATCAGTTACAGGTGTGAGGCACCAAAGCAGGCATGGAACCCCCTCATCTCAGATGCAGGATTGTTCAGACTCCGTGTCAGACACCAGAGTAGGCAGAAACCCCCTTCATATCAGATGCAAGGATTATTATTACCCCAGTGTCAGACACCAGAGGAGACACAGAACCCCTTCATGTCAGATGCAAGGACTGAGAGACCCCAGTGTCAGACACAGGTGTGAGGCACCAGGAAAGGCATGGAACCCCTCCATGTTAGATGCACAAATTCTTAGGACCCTTGTGTCAGATACAGGTGTAAGGAACTGGGGAAGGCATGGAACCCCTTCATGCTAGATAAAGGATTGTAGAGACCCTGGTGTCAGACACCACAGGAGGCAGGAACCCCTTCATGTTAGATTAAGTTTTGTTCAGACCCTGGTGTTAGACACCAGAGAGAACAAGAACCCCTTCATGTCAGGTCAAGGACTGAGAGACCCCCGTGTCAGACACTGGTGTGAGGCACTAGGTAAGGCATGGAAGCCTTTCAAGGCAGGTGCAAGGATTGTTGATACCCTGTAGTCAGAAACCAGAGTAGGTACGGAACCCCTTCATGTCAGATGCAGGACGGCTGAGACCCCAGTGTCTGGCACCAGGGGGGCATGGAACCGTTTCATGTTAGTGTCAGGATTGAGAAACCCCAGTGTCAGACACAGGTGTGAGGCACCAGGGAAGGCAGGAACCCCTTCATGTCCAATGCAAGGATTCTTAAGAACCTGGAATCAGACACCAGAGAAGGCATGGAACCCCTTCAAGTCAGAAGCAAGGACTGAGAGACCCCAGTGTCAGACACAGATGTGAGGCACTAGGGAAGGGATGTGTGAGAAGCTGGCCTGGTATATGATGTCCACTAATGTAAGTGGGCACCCTGCACCAGTCCAGACAACCCTTATGGTGATTAAAGAGGTCTTAGACAACCTTAGAAAGCTCTCTAAGTGGTAGCTGTGGAGAGTAGTCTTCGGCCTTAGTCCAGAAAGAGTGTAAAGCAGCTTGTTTTACCAGAATGTGATCTTATAATATAGATTAAGTGAAAACGAACCACACCAAGTTTTTATAAAAATATGTATTTATTATATAATTCTCTCTAGAATGTTTAAGTATCTCCAACACGGACATAAACACAATACACACAATACTTCAGTTAGAAATGCAGTAAATAGCACAATGTACAATGTGGACCCCAGGGGGGAACAAACTATATATTAAGAAAGTAGTATACGAACCACGACTCTAGTCAGGACGATGTCGAGAGGATGTTGAATTGCTGGGGACCCACAGAACCACCCAAAGTAAGTAAATAGGGACCCCGCGGAGAGCGTGTACAGTGTGAGAACACAACCGCGTGCTCTATACAAGTATATGTGCAAGTCGCAGTTGGATTTTTAAAGATTAGGAACCCTTCCCAATGGACCCTGAAGAAACCCCTTGGAAGTCAGAAGGTTGAAGAGCCACCCCACCCGTGGATACCCTAGTACCCACATTACCTACACCAGGTGCATAGGGGTGAATTGGTGTTGGAAACCGCCGTCAAATCCAATGGAGGACTTCAGGAAAGTGCTGCTGCTGGAAGAGGAGAAAGTGTCCGTGGGAATACAAACATGGATTCTTGAAGAGGAGTACTTGAAAGCAGAGGGGACAGAGTCTATATCACTCCTAGTGACCAGGAGACTTGGAAGACAAATGCCCTCCGATGTCGGGTGCTTCATGGAAGATGACGATGGCCTTGACTTTGCAGCTGCGAGGACCAAGCATGCTGAGGGCAACCAGGACCCATATATGAGCTGTCCAACAAAGGTTGTCGAGTGCTGAGGGGTAGGTGTCCGGCGGGAGCACCAACAAGCCTTGGCAAATGCAGCACACGTAGGAAGCCAAGAAGGTACAAAGTTGGGACCAGCAAGGTCAAGGGGACTTGCCACAAGCAGGGGAGTCAGGGCAGGCCCCATGCAACCATGGGAGCCCACAGGAGTCAAAGCTGACCCTCAAATGGACCCACAGGCCGAAGGCACTAGAGTCGCTAGAGAACCTCGAGCAGCTCACCAAAGGAGCAGGCAGCGGTGCCCACAAGGCAGTATGGCTGTAGATCTTGGTGGAAGAAGTTGCCGGAGGTTGGGGCTACTTGGAGCCCAATGCACTTGTCGCAAATTTACAAATAAGTATTTGAACTTGCAAAAGGACGAGTTGCACAAGGGTTCAGTTAATGCAGCCCCCACAAGAGTTACAGGCCTCAAACTCGGTAAGAGGACAGCTCAGGCCTCGAGGGACGTAGGAAACCACCACCTATGTTGTTGAACCCTTCGGAGTCCACAGGAGCTCAGGATCAGCAGGCTGGTCATCAGTGTTGAGGTACCTGCGAATGCAGGGAAGGGACTCCTTCACTTCAAGCAAGATTCCTTCAAGTGTCTTGGATGCTCCACAGGTCATGCACGGATCCTGTATGGTGCACAGGCACAGACGATGCTGCAGGCTGGAAGGGAGAGTACGTCCAGCCCAAGCGAAGTCCAGAGTGCCCAGACGGTAGAAGTGCAGTGGTGTCAGTTCTGAATTTTATCCCACAACAAATCTAGGGACCTACACCCAGGTAAGCCCTTAAGTACCCTAGAGAAAGAGTTGGGAAGATTCTGGGGACCATCCCAGAAGAGGGTCTGGACAGGGGGAGGTTACTCGCATGTCCTTTGTCCAGTTTCGCGCCAAAGCGGCAGCCAACGATTCCTAGAGCTGGTTTGAGCTGGACTATGTACAGGGACACCAAATGTGCCCCTCATTCAGACTTTCTGGCGCTAGCAAGCGCACCCACCCGGTCCCAATACACTAAATCCTATCTGAGAGGTGGTCACACCTCCATGTGACAGGATGCCTCTACCTTCCTCTGCTCAAGCTTGGCTCAGCATAAGGAGGGCAGGAACGTGTCTCTGGTCGGCAGCAACCATTTTGTGCTGTGCGAGACTAGAAGGTTGGCACCGGGAACACTGAGAGCCTAATGGAGGGCTCTTCCAGTGCTTGGAATCATACTTCCACACCGTTTATGGTGTGAGTGTATGATTCGAACAAGTTTGATACCAAACATGATGGGATTCGTTGCAGCCGTTTCCGAGATGGTCATCACGTAATTACGCAATGCCCTTCTATATAGTATATGGCTGCTTTACTGACAGCCCGGGAGAATGGACTCCGTAGACTGCAGGGGTGTCCTGCTCTTGCAGGGGCACCCTATCACTTAGAATCAAGCACCCTTCCCTCCGGATTGCAAAGGCCTGCTATAGGGGTGACTAATAGGTTTTAAGTGCTTTGACCCAAGATATAGTAAACCTATACCTTTAGTAAGTGGTGTAAGCACCAACTTACACAGGCCTCAATGGCAAGCCTGTAGTTCCTGTTTGAATGGTCTCTCATGGGTGGCACAATACATGCTGCAGCCCATGAGAGACCTCTGGGGTACCTATGCCCTGGGTACATGGGTACCATATACTAGGGGCTGACAAAGATACCCCAGTATCCAATCTGAGATATACCTAAGTACTGAACACAGCAATTTAGGGAGAAAACAGATAGACTGGGGTGCTGATTAGCAGGATCCCAGTTAGAATAGTCAAAAACAGCATCACATCAAGCAAAAAGTGGGGATAGCCATAAGAAGCTGACCCTACTTTCCTACAGTATGGAACCCCTTCATGTTAAATTCAGAATTATTCAGACCCCGGTGTCAGACTCCAGAGGAGGCAGAAAGCCCTTCATGTCATATGCAAAGATTCGTAGGACCGTGGTGCCAGACACCAGAGGACGCATGAAACCCCTTCATGTCAGATGTAAGGACTGAGAGACCCCAGTGTCAGACACAGGTGTGAGGTACCAATGAAGGCATGGAACCCCTTAATGTTTAATGCAGGATTCTTCAGACCTTGTTTTCTGACACCAGAGGAGACATGGAATCCCTTCATGTTAGATTCAGGATTGCAGAGACAATGGTGTAAAATACCAGGGAAGGCATGGAAGCCCTTTCATGTTCGAAGCAAGGATTGTTGAGACCCCAGAGTCAGACACCAACGCGGGCAAGAAACCCCTTCATGTCAGATGCCAGTATTGAGAAACCGCAGTGTCAGACACAGGTGTGAGGCTCCAGGGAAGGCATGGAACCCCTTCATGTTAGATGCATAGATTGCTGAGACCCCTGTGTCTGACACCAGGAAAGGCATTGAAACCCTTCATGTTAGATGCCATGATTGTTGAGACCCCAGTGCCAGTTACCAGGGAAGGCATTGAAGCCCTTCATGTAAGATGCCATGATTGTTGAGACCCCAGTGTCAGACACCAGGCAAGGCATGGAACCATTTCATGTCAGATGTAACGATTGTTGAGACCCCAGAGTCAGGCACCAACGCGGGCATGGAACCCCTTCATGTCAGATGCCAGTATTGAAAAACCCCAGTGTCAGACAAAGGTGTGAGGCTCCAGGGAAGGCATAGAGCCCCTTCATGTTAGATGCAAAGATTGCTGAGACCCCTGTGTTGGACACCAGGAAAGGGATTGAAGCCTTTCATGCTAGATGCAATGGTTGTTGAGACCCCAGAGTCCAGTACCAGAGAAGACCTGGAACTCTATCATGTTAGATGCCAGGATTGTTGAGACCCCGGTGTCAAGCAACAGATGAGGCATGGAACCCCTTCATTTAATTTCATTTAATTTCTTTCTTTATTTCGGAGTTGTACACCATAAAAGAACAAACCCATATAAATGCAAACAATGCTAAATCAGTTAAGAAAAGCTAAAAGTCAGAATAAAAACACTTTTGAATAAAAAATACATTTGGGATTTAACACAGTGAGAAGGTTAATCACATAGCTTAGTCAATGGTTAAAGTTTGAGAAAATTCATCCTAGCCCACCACATGGAACTTAAAAAGCGTGATACCGAATAGACAATAAAAAGGTCAGTATAATATTTTAGGAGCCTGAATGCTTCTTTACAGTGTGTTGTGCCAAGGTTCCTACACAACTGGATCAACCATCTGTGTCTAGTTTTGCGGTAACCCTGGCAAAAGAAGAATACATGGATTTCATGCTCCTCTCCCATGCTACATTCAGGACACTCCAATATAATACCACTGGACCATTTGTTGGTGATGGAACGCAGAGGGAGGCAGCCATGCCGAAACTGCACATACAGTTTCCTGGCTAATGCTGGTCAAATTTCATCTAGGCATGGCTCAATGTTATACGTAGCCTTCATGTCCCAAAATGTTGATGTAAGAGATCCAGTGGTAGAATCATCTTGGAGTTTATCGAGTTTGCGCGGCCTATAGCTCAGATGCAAGGACTGTGAGACCCCAGTGTCAGACACAGATGTGAGGCATCAGGGAAGGCAAGGAACCCACATCAGGAATGTCAAGACTAAATTCAATACGCACTGAGGCCTGATGAAAGGTGTAGGTAGGAACAAATCTGTAAACCTTTAAAAAAACACATGACAACAGGTGATTTCAGTAAGGAAGGCAGATCGGGCAACTTCAGTAAAGCTGCAAGAGAAGACAAGTATCCCTTAACTGCGTCCAAATAAAGTACTTGCCCTGAACCTTCTCCAGTCCTTATTTCATCAATGGTTGCGGGCTTTTTCAAGTGAATACCATATATTTCTTCATGATTAAGATCAATTTTCTCTTGTCCCACAATGTGTAAGCCTCATAGTTCAAAGAGCAAGTTACATATCTTTGTTATCGCTCTGGTGGTGTAGATCTCTAGATTTGCGACCTTCTTAGATGCAAAAAGAGCCCAGTTAACAGAACATGTCGGTGGGTGTGCCGATGAGGAATCTGTGGTTAGATAGAGTATCCACTAGACTGAGTGTTACAGAACATAAATGGGTTGATACCAAAGCAATACCTCCCAATAAAATAAAAAAAAGTCCTGCAGGACCGAGTGGGCAAAGTGCCCTTCTCGACTAAAATTGGTTGTCCAAGTAGTAGTACTTTGTGAACATATGGACTAATGCCCATATAGCAGCCTGGCAGATGTCTAGGACAGGCTCTCCAGAGTCCAACCCAGTAGTAGCAGCCTTGGCTCGAGTGCATTGAGCCACACACCTGCTAGAGGCTGCTGCTTAGCCGCTGCATAGCAGATTTTGATGCAGCAAATGATCCAGTCGGAGACTGCCCATTTCTACATTTACTTGCCTTGTTTGCCGCTGAAAATCCAACAAAGAGCTAATGGTCTATGTCATGTTCCTTGGTACGATCAATGTCAAAACGTAGGCTCTTTTACAGTCCAGCCGATTGAGTCTCTTCTCCTTCTTAGAGGGGTAAAGTGGGGAAAAGAATACCAGGAGAGTGATTGATTGCCCAAAGTGAAAAGGAATGACCGCTTTCTTTAGAAAAGACGCTCTCATCCTAAGCACCAGGTTGTCTGTAAAGAATGTCATGTACAGTCGTTTGAGAGAGAGAGGTTGTAGTTCACTCCCACACTGCACTGATATTAAACGATAAGGAGACTGCCATGGACAGCTGTTTAGCAGTTCTGAAGGAGAACACATCAGGAATGTCAAGACTAAATTCAATACGCACTGAGGCCTGATGAAAGGTGTAGGTAGGAACAAATGTGCAAACCTTTAAAAAACACATGACAACAGGTGATTTAGGTAAGGAAGGCAGATCCGGCAACTGCAATAAAGTTGAAAGAGCAGACATGTATCCCTTAACTGCGTCCAAATCAAGTACTGCTGGGCTAAAGTCAAACAACAATGCAATACTGTGGATAGTTTGACTTGTAGTGATTTAGCCTGCTTAGTCAAAACTATTGCCAACGTGCACTCAGATTTAGATAGGAATCAACGTTCCTCAAATGTTATTACAGTGTGCTTCAACCACCGGTGCAGTGTCAATTGGCGTTGATATGCTGAATGCTAATAAGTGTGCAGGAGGGAGAACCCTTCTTGCTGGTGGGGACACATATAACAATACCACGAGGTATCAACAAGTTCAAACTGGTGTATCTGGGAATTAACACTCTTCAAACAAATTTTGAATCCAACTTTTGGATGTTTTAATGTTCATTTGATGCATTTGTCAAGCATGCAATATCCTTCATGATTAACCATCCAAAATCCAATTGATCACATATTCATAAACCCAATGCATTTCAGGTCGTCCATTGACCCTTTATCAGGGGTCACTCAATAAGTTCTGAAATATGAAAATGGAAACAAGACACTGTTCATCATACAGTCCACATCAAAACAAAATGTATAAATGGTCAAGAGACCTTCACATGTCCAAAGTTAGAATTCTGTGTGCTCAGTGAAACATATCCATGAAATGTGCCCAATGAGAATGCCTTCATACCGGTACCAAAATAGTGAATATGTGACTACATCAAAGGTCGTGATATTGTACAAGTAGCGTGCTGGCGTTCAGAAATGGCATTGTTAATTAAAAGTGACCCGAACTAAAAAGTGCGCGGATGTGTGACATGCTGGTTGTTAGACTTGGCACCTCGGCGTGGGTCTCCCTTCCATTTTTGCTGTTGCCTCGTGTTTTTGCTGATGTTAGATGCTTTGGGCAAGGTGCAATGTAAAAGTCAGGCTGGCATTAAAAGAGATCTTAAATCTAATGGCATGCCTCAGGATCACATGCTGATAAACAAGGGAAACTAACTAATCCAAGATACGTGTAAATATATCATGCTTTAGCGCTCACCTTACTCTGCTGAAATGGAACCCGTGCCCCTTGATTAAATTCGGACTCTGAAAGTAAGCGAGCTTGCCTGGAAGCCTCCGGCTTTTAAATGATAAAAGTCGGAAATTACTGCATGACGCTGATCCGCGTCTACATAATGACAAAACTCAAAGGCGCAGTGTTTATCGTTGGACTACGACATGGAGGGCTTTTCGTGCTGTTGCAAGATGAACCCAAAGGCCTTGAAAGAACGTGAGGCCAAGCTCTTCATGGCAAAAGCAAGAAAGGAGAAGAGGGTTCGTAAAAGGTCCAAGTCGAAGTCTTCTACCTTGCAAGTCGAGGAAGCACAAAATGAAGAGGAGGCATGGCTCTCTGCGTCGTTCATCGAAGGGAAAGGCTTCGAGATCACCTTCTCCGGCGCCTTGACGTCAACAAAATGAAATGCTTCGGTCTGTTGTCTCAGGGGCGTCACGGAATCCAGAAGAGAATTCCACACCTTCACCCTGTCACCAACATGTGTTATTTACAATACCAACACAATGTCTGGTGACCAGGGGGAAAGAGGGAAACAAGACAAGGATAATAGGGAGAAAACAAGGCTTCAGCAGTCTTCAACGAGATCACGGATTCTGCACTTCCGGAAAACAGGGTAGCTGTGTAAAGAGAGCACAAACAATTAATATCAAAACCCTCCCTTTGCTCTAAGGGGACTTTATCATATAGCGTGACTTTTAAGCTACCTGATTCAAGGAGAACTTTAGTCTTTTAAGGGTGCCCTCTGATATCTGAATAATGCACAAGTGGGTTTCAGAATAGCGATAGTAGGATTTCTACAATTAGAAGACAAAAAGATGCTGGGATAAATGAGTTATGTATGAATCTCTCTTACGTAGTAAAAGGCTCACCTTCATAGGACAAAACACGAATTTTGTAATTGCACACAGCAAGGTCAATAAACGCTCTCCAGAAAGGTTTGTTTGGTTTGTTTGAACTATCACAAACCTTTTAAAGTAACCATGGAGCGTATTCAATAAATGCGTTTCTTCCGCATGTATTTTGATTCTCAGATTCAATGAGAACCTACTAGAAAGAATATAAACGATAATTAAACAAAAAAAGCTACATTACTCTGTAGCACAAACTTTCTTTCCGACCAACCGGCTCAGAAACAATAGCCCTGCCCCTGACAACAAGGCACTTGGAAAGAAGATCGGCACACTAGACACAATACTAGCGTCGGCAGTATTAGGGAAAACTAGGCAGTCGGACAGAACCCGACAGTACTCACAAACCATGGAAAATAGAATCTGACGAAGCCTCGATACCACAAAAACGCCTACACCTCCTCGGACGCCTTCACAGTGACCCGGAACGAATTCAGGAAACTAGCTCGAACCCGAAGCACTTCCGAGGGCGCGAGGCGGGCTTACATAGTATCGTACTACGCATGCGTTAATTCAAGCACATGCGTCTTGCTGGGATCTCCGTCCTTTTGCCAACCATCTTCTGTGGTATTTTGCCAACCACGACTATATGCCAGGTTACAGGCACAACACAAAAGGACTTTGTGTCTCCATCACCTTCTCCATCTCCTCAGGTGACTCTAGTACATTCTCCTTCACCCAAAGCTACCTCAGCGCAGTCGCCAACGCCGAGGGGCTCTCCGGACTCGGAGAGCTTACCGGCTCAGGATGAACCCTCTCCTGTGCACAAGACTGTGCCTGTGGCTCCGCCTGTGGATCCGGCTGTTCCGACTTTGGAGGTTCTTCGTGCGCATACTGACTCAGCTCCATATCCTCTGTTTCCTGGACTGGGTTCAGATCCCACGCGTTTTTTAAATGCTATGTATGGCATGTTTGCCAGGGCAGCATTCCCCTCCAGAGCACCTTCGGGTCCCGTGGGTCCGCTGACCTTCAATTCGGGCGTGCCTCAACAATATGCCCAGGCACCCTTCATGCTTTTATGCGGACGGTGCTGGTATGGCAGTTTCTGGCACTGAGATTTCCGACGCTGTGTGCACAGTCCCTGGCGCCATCTGGTGGCCCTTCCTCTCGTCTTTGTACGGCTCCGGTTCCTGCATCAGACCCTCCATCGACGCTGGCTCCGGAGCTGTTGGCGCCCCCGACGCTTCTACCAAAGTTGCGTTCAAGGAGAGAGGCGCACAGACTGTTGGAGGAAGAACAGTTTTAAAGGGAAGAGGTTGAAGATGGCGAAATTGAGTCTGTTGGCGATTTCGAGGGGCTTCAGGAGGCTAGTGGCCTGGACACCTCCCCAGAGTGGGAGCTTTCTTCTTCAAGGGCCTCACCACCTCAAGAGGTGGCTCCCTATCATACGGTTATTAGGACGCCTGCGGAGCTTTTGGACTTGCAGATGCCTGCAGCAGAGTACAAACCAAATTTCAATAATTGAGCCACCGTTGCCGTTTAATAACGTAGACTATCCTGGAAGTGTGGCGTAAACCTCTCTCTGCTCCTGCTGATTCGAAATCTGTGGCAAGGAGATATACGTCTGCTCCAGGAGACCCTGCCTTTCTCTCTTCTCATTCGTCCCCTGAAAGTTTAGTGGTACAGGAGTCCTGTTCTAAACAGTCTAAAGGCGCATTTCCTCAAGCTCCTGCCGACAGGGACTCTAAAAAAAATTGAGCAATCGGCCAAGAAGTTTTTTTCTTCTTCTAGCATGCCGTTAAAGTCAACCAATGCTACCTGTTTGCTGGGAAGATACATACACGTCCTGATGAGTTCTGTTGAACAATTAGCACCCAAGCTGCCTGACGAGGAGTGTGGTAATTTTATGGAGGTTCTGTCGGATGCACAGGCTGCAGCTCGTCAGGTTGTAGTCTGCTCTTGACACAGCTGATTCGGTGGCCAGGGTTTTGAGCTCCTCCATCGTTACCAGGAGACAGGCTTGGCTCAGATCCTCTGGGTTTTCTCCAGATGTGCAGGCTACCCTTCTCGATCTGCCGTTTGATGGATCAAAACTTTCTGCACTTCAGAGATTCAAGGATAGCAAGGCCACGGCAAGGTCCTTAGGGTTGCAAACTCAGTCAAGGGGATTTGGATACAGAAAGTATTGAGGATTTGGAAGGTCTTCCTTTCGTAGCATACGACGGTCTCAGCAACAACAGCAGCAAAACCCTCTTTACAAATCCTACAGAGGGAGAAACCGGGGTCGCCAACGTGGATCAGCCCATCAACTCTCCTCTTCCTCCTCTACCTCCCCTACTCCCCCTGGTAACGCAGGAAAGCAGCCCTAGATCCCCCATCCTGGAACATGTGGGTCCTGTGGGTGGTCGTCAGTCCCACTTTCTACAAGGTTGGAAATCGGTCACTTCGCACCTTTGGGTGTTAAATCTTGTAGAGAATGGGTACGCCCTTCCCTTTCGGGAATTCCCTCCTCCTTAGACCTGGCATCTTTGGCGTTGTTTCCTCCTATCTTTTTACCTCTACCTCCTGTATTTTTGATGCTGAGCTGGATTTCGTTTTGATGGTTTAGATGCTTTGGACACTCTGCCACTGCTGATCAGTGCCAGAGTGTAAGTGCTCCCTATGCAAATTGTTATCATGATTGGATATACGCGATTGGCATATTTGTATCACCACGAAGTCCCTAGTAAAGTGCACGGGGTGTGCCAGGGCTGGTGATGACAAATGCTACTAGTGGGCCTGCAGCACTGATTGTGCCACCCACATGAGTAGCTCTAAAATGGTGTCTCTGGCATGCCACTGCAGTGCCTGTGTGCAGTCTTGGAACTGCCATGTCCTCCTGGTCAGTGTCCCCACTGATCAGGCCGAACCCTTCCCTTTTTGTGCACATTAGTCACCCCTTGGAAGGCCCAAGGTACCCCCCTGGGCAGGGTGCAGTGTATGTGAAAGGTAGAGCATGTACTGGTGCAGGTGACATGCTCTGGTAGTGAAAGGCAGCCATTTTCGTTTTTCACTATTGTAAGGCTATCTTGCTCCATGGGTTAACATGGGGGATGCCGGCTACAGTGGCTACCAGCATTTCTACCCATAGGAACAAGATAGGACATAAGAGTCTAGTATCCTTGAACTCAGAATTTAATAACACATCTTTTAGGAAAGGTTGTTTTTAAATCCTGTGTTTGAGAACAGCACTTTTAGAAAGTTGCTGTTCTCTTGTCTGACCATTCTGTGTGCCTTGGCCTGTTTGTGTATTGACTGTCTGGTTTGAGAGTGACAGGGGCTGGGGATTCCCTGGGAGACTGGCTGAGTCAGTCCTTGGCTGAATGACTGCATTTGCAACCTGAGTGGTGGGAGGAGTTAGCACCTGGGCCTGAATAGGGCTGTGCCTGCCTGCCACAAGGCTGGCTACACCTCCTGCTGGGCGTCTGAAGACCCTGCCCCTCACTCTGAAAGGAAAGGAGAAGCCAGGAAAGCAAAGTACTCAAGAAACACCCAGAACTGGTTCAGACCGGGCTCAGGGCCCACATGCACAAAGAGAACAAAGACTTTAAGGGGTATAAGTACAGGACCCCTGACAACAGAAAATTAGATCATCCTGGAATCAAGAAGGAACCTCTGCCGAGGAGAAAGCAGAATCTAAAGAAGGAAGACTGTCCTGCTGTTGCTCTGCTGGACTGACCTGTTTCTTTGCTGCCAAGGAGAGGGGAAGGACTTTGCTGTTGTTTTGTGTCCCCTGTCTTGAAGGAATCTCCAAGGGCCTGAGAAGAGCTGGCTCCCTGTTCTGAAGTCCCAGGAACAAAAGGACTTCAACCCCAACGTCCCTGAACTCTGCTGAGAGAGTTCTGTCCTTCCTAGAGTGCTTGATCCAGTTTTGGGGCCTCTGGAAGTTGTACCTGTGCTGGGAAGCTTGAAACTAAGCTTGAGAGACTTTTTGCAATTGAAAAGTTATCGCATCGCTCGCTGCGGAGTCCATCCCCGACAGTGCGAGGAGGCTGGCTACATAACAACTCACTACAGTTTAACGCCTCCAAAACTGAGGTTTTGTTCTGTGCTGGAAGTCGGATCCCTCGCCCTTTCCCGGTGGACTTTTGGCCCCCAGAATCCTCGGAAAAATCTCAGCCGGTTACCACTGTTCGCAATCTGGGTGTTATGATGGACAACAAACTGAGATTGGAAGCCCAGGTTGCGAAAACAGTGTCCACCTGTTCGGCCCTCATTCGGTCCTTACGTAAGATCTTGCCACTACTTCCCCTACAGGTCCGGGCTTTAATAGTAAGGTGTACTATTCTAAGTCGCCTCGACTATTGTAATGCGCTGCTACTCGAGTCTCCAGGCCTTCTGCTAGACAGACTTCAAAGAGTACAATCTGCCGCTGCTAAACTGGCCCTTGGCTGGCCTAGGAGATCCTCGGCCACAGCGGCGATGGCCGAACTCCATTGGCTCCCGTTGAAACAACGAGTGGCCTTTAAATCCCTCTGTCTCGTCTTCAAAGCCCTGCATGGATTTGGGCCCAGCTCTCTGCAAGCCATGTTCAACTGGTACACCCCAACCAGAGCACTTTGCTCTACAACGGCATGTCTTGTGAAAGTGCCAAGATTTAAAAAAGTTAGGACCGGAGGCAGATCTTCCGGAGTTGCGGCCGCTAAACTCTGGAACAGTATGCCCCTAGATATCCGTCAAACGAAAGAACTCCTTCCTTTTAGGAAACGTGTCAAAACTTGGCTGTTCCCAAAGTGTTAACTTGATGGTCATTGTACTGCTTGCTCTCCCCCGTGCTTCCCCCCCCTCTGGAGATATCTCAGCGCCAGGATGCCTGTAAGGTGACAGCTGTGCTATACAAATGTTTTAAATAATAAATAATAATAATTTCCCGCTGCTACGAAGGTCGAGATCGTCGCAGCGCCTGTTGCCGCTGTCAGAGCCGTCGCATCCTTCGTTGGCGGGACGCACCCGATCGGTGTGGGAAGCCTAACATCGCTGCGAGTGTCGTCGCAGAGCCTGTCGTCGCTGGGTGAGATCACCGAACTGCTTGCTTGCAGACCGCATCACGTCGCTGCGAGTGTCGTCGCAGAAGCCATCGCATCGAAGAGCTGCGAGAGAGATCACCGCTGGTTCGCGCATCGTCGCCCCGGAGATCGCCGCAACTCCAGAGATCGCCGCATCGTGCCTTTGCGAGAACAAACTTCCTACGGAACCTACGGCCCGGAATCCATACAAGTGGCCTTCCTCCCCATACAGACCGGATTCGTCACAACACGCCCGCTGCTGCAGCGGGGCTGTCGCATCGCCTCCCCAGGGTCTCAGGAGCAATGCATCGCTTGTTTTTCACCGCACCAGCTTCTGCTTTTGGAACTTTTTCGCAACTAAAGGTACTGTGTCTGAAACGTGACGCACCTGTGAACTTTTCACGCAACTGTGGAACTTTCTATTACAACCTTAAGAACTCTTTTGAAACCATATTCTTGAACTGTGTATGTTGGATTTTTGTCATTTGGGTCTTGTGTAGTTTAGAATAAATACCTTTATTTTTCTAAACTGTTGTGGAGTCAGTTTGTGGTGTTTTCACTGTATTACTGTGAGTGTTGGTACAAATACTTTACACATTGCCTCCTGAATAGCCTTGACTGCTCGTGCCAAGCTACCTAGAGGGTGAGCAGGGGTTATCTCAGAGGGTTTCCTCCTTACCCTCACTAGAATCAAGGGTCCCTATTTGGACAGTGGTACCTACCTCTGCCAACTGGAGACCCCCAGTTCTAACACCCTCCTTGCCAAGGTTTCTGTTCAGAAGATCCTTTGCTTCTTCTCCAGAAGGAGATCCTTGCCTTATTGCTAAAAGGTGCGTTAGAGGTGGTCCTGGAGCAGGAAAGGAGTCAGGGATGCTACTCCTGGTATTTCCTGATTCCGAAAAAGGATGTCAGGTTACGTCCGATTCTGGACCTCAGGGTCTTGAATTTTTACCTCAAACAAGAGAAATTCGATATGCTGACCCTTGCTCAGGTTCTTCTGGCGCTGCTGCAAGAGGACTGGATGGTGTTCATCGATTTGCAGGATGCATATTTTCACATCTTCATCCTGAAGTTGCACAGGAAGTATCTCAGTTTCACGGTAGGATTGCAGCACTACAAGTTTGCGGTCCTCCCGTTTGGTCTTACTACTGCACCTGGAATCTTCACAAAGGTGATGGCAGTGGTGGCAGATCATCTCAGGAGGTTGGGGATTCCAGTTTTCCCTTAACTGGACGACTGGCTGCTCAAAGCGGATTCGCCGGAGATGGTGCTTCATCTGTTGTTCAACTTGGGCTTTTCAATAAATGTGCCCAAATCTCGCCTGGTGCCCTCTCAGTGCAACCTGTTCATAGGGGCTGTACAGAATACTACTGTGTGTTGAGCTTTTCCACTTCCACAAAGAATTCTCAACATTCACGAGATGGTTCCTTTGTTTCACGATGGAGTGGTTATTCCTGAAGGTCTTGCTCGGTCTGTTCGCTTCCTTCATATCGTTGGTCAGTCATGCACGCTGGCACATGAGGGCACTCCAGTGGTGCCTCTACAGGCAGTGGTATCAACACAACCGAGATCTCAGGGAGTCAGTCAGAATCTCCAAAGATGCTGCAGCTGAGTTGACTTGGTGGAGTGTGCAGGGCAACCTGTCTCAAGAAAAGCCCATTCAGCCTGCTCCGCCGATGGCCACAGTGATCACGGATTCCTCCACTCTAGGGTGGGGTGCTCATCTGGGGGACCTGGAGGTCAAAGGTCTTTGGTCTCCAGAGGAAAGGTTGCTTCACATCAACCTCCTGGAACTGCGGGTGATACGTTTGGCACTAAAGGCTTTCCTTCCTTCCCTTCGCGGTCAGTCAGTTCAGGTCCTGACTACCACTACCGCAATGTGGTACATCAACAAACAGGGAGGTGTAGGGTCGAATCGTATATCGAGAGGCTCTGCAACTCTGGTCCTGGGCTCAGAACCATCAGATTTGTGTGTTTGCAAATCATCTAGCCGGTGTGCTGAATGTTCGTATGGACAGTCTCAGTCGGCATTACTTGGCCGATCACGAGTGGCGGTTTCATCCGGAGGTGGTTCATCACATCTTCGAGATGTGGGGATCCCCGCAGTTGGACCTGTTTGCCACTCACGAGAACGTGCACTGCCCGTTGTTCTGCAGTCTCCAGTTTCCGATGCAGGGGGTGCTGGGGGACGCGTTTCAGCTGGATTGGAGTTCACAGTTCCTTTATGCATTTCCTCCCATACCCTTGATTCCTCGGGTTCTGAGGCAGATTCGCCAAGACCAGGCCCAAGTTATACTGTTCGCTCTAGATTTGCCAATAAGGGTGTGGTACCCAGATCTACTTCACCACTCATCGCACCCTCGGCTCAGTCTCCCTCTCAGGGCAGACCTCCTCTTGCAGTCGCGGGGGCAGGTTCTACATCCCCACCTCCAGAGCCTGCACCTTCATGCCTGGAGATTGAACGGGTGCAACCTGATTTTCTTCTCTCTTCTGCCGGATGTGGTTGATGTTATTCTATTGTTCAGGCGACACTCCACTAATCTATTTACTCCTCCAAATAGTCTAGATTTGTCAGATGGTGTGGAGAGAGGTCCATTGATCCCTTAAAGGCCCACTTGTCAGATGTTCTTCAGTTTTCACTTTTCTTGGCTCAGCAGGGTTGTGCTGTGACCACTGTTAAGGGCTATTTGTCAGCTTTATCGGCGTTTCGTTGTTTGCCAGATCAGCCGTCTTTGTTTGAATCTCCCATTGTTTTGAGATTTATTAACACCATCGATGCTAGTGTTATTTTCCTCCTGTGCTGGCTCCTCTTCATTCCCATTGTTCATGACGAGCTCAGCTCGTCATGAGTGTATGGAGGTGTACATCATGACGAGCTGAGCTCGTCATGAGCGTCCAAGGAGTTAAGAACCTTACAAATAGGTTTCCGGCTTCCCCCTTTATTATGCCTCAATGATATTTAAATCTTGTTTTCACTTTCTTGATGGGTTCCCCTTTTGAACCCTTACATAGTTGTCCTTCGAGACTCCTGTCTTTTAAAACTGTCTTTCTTGTGGCTATTACCTCAGCCAGGAGGATAAGTAAGCTTCAGGCTCTCAGTTCAAAACCCCCGTTTTTGACCATTCATGCTGAAATGATGGCCCTCCGGACCAGAGCTGCTTTTCTGACTGAGGTGGTTACTAGGGCAGCAGAGGCGGCCGGTGAAGTGTGGGAGTGGTGAGGCTGGGACTTGGGCTTGGCCTTAGGGTGGGGGTTTGAGGGAGTGGACAGCACAGCATTTTTTGGGAGGCCTGTGGCATTTCCATTGCAAATGCATTTTTTTTTAAAAAAATGGGATAAACGATGCAGTGATAGAGCGATAGTTTTTAAATATGATTAGTGAACTACAAGGCAAGACAGTTGTCATGTAAACTCTGTAGATGGGCAAGATTAGTATAGAGCAACATTATCAATACCTTTGATTCGAGTTCTGTTAGTCCCTATATAAAAACGGCTGAAAATTGCACAATAGGTAAAAACAAACCATTAACATAAGGAAAAACAAATAGATAGCCAATTATTAGCGGATTTATATAAAGTGAAACCAGTAAACGTAGATAAATCAGGGCTTCCTCACTTAAATTGTGTGTACTTTGGCAGATATATTGTACCTCACCAAAACTCTTCCTTTATTATCATATATGAAAGCGCTTTCAACTATATGCGTTCCAAATGACATTTGTTTAAAAACGTATTGCATTTGATTAATTAGCTATGACAATAATACGCCACTTCATAACACTAAAATTACAAGGGATCATTTTTAAACACGAACCATTAGCGAAATAAATAAATAGCAAGATAGTTGCCATGTAAACCCAGATTATTATCAACAGGTTTGAGTCGAGTTCTCGCAGTACCCTGTGGTGTAAAGGCATGGTAATGAAATGCAGAGTGCTTTAAATACTTGTGCTGGGAGCCAATGTAAACAAGAAAGAAGAGGTGATGCAGACATACGAAGGGAGATTAAAGAGCCAGATTTTCAGTTCATGCCAAAGTGTAACCGGCATGACCACGTTATAGTCAATGCAACAGAGGGAATTATTCATTTGGGTCATACAGTCTCAACACTGGTCCCTGTCCTCCAGCCCACAATGCCACGGTCTTGCCTTGATTTGAAAACCTCTTTGCGCTGCCCTGTGCCGTCTGTCCCGCAACAAGTGTCTACTTAGTACTTCATGTGTTAATGATTAATAAGAAAAGCCAAATAAGAAAAGCCAAATGACGGGCTCCCCTTTCGGGTGCGCTGTTGCAGAGGCAGCTACCATTTGAAGGGCCCCCTGTTCTCTCCCAAACACTGCCTGAGCTAACACCTGCTGTCCAGCTGGGCTGCCGTCTCTCTCTTTGCAGCATAATCACAGAGCTCAGAGCTGGCTGGCAGCTTGTGTAGGAGGGCCAGTAAGGAATGGAGCGAGTGAACAGCAATGGGAGGATGGGAGGGGAGTCGTCATCTTCGGACCGCCATAGGACCGTGGGAGGAAGAAGAGAGTGTGGGAAGGGAGATGTGAGGCCAGGCCACAATGAAAGAAACTTTAAAAAAAGTTATAAGACAAACTCCGGAAACAAAATGCTTAAACTCGCCTGCTCGTGACAGCCCAAGGGACAAGGCCTAAGTCCACAAGTTGGTTTCTGGCTGCTCTAAAACCCACATGTGAAGCGCTGGAGCTCAAAGGCGTCACTCACAACGTGCAGAGAGGGAAGTAGCAACCTCAAGTCTGCGCAGACTCGATTTCTTGGCTTCCCTTCTGTTTGCAGCCTCTACCTCGCCCTTTCCCAAGTCATCACAGTGACGAGTTGGGAAAGGGCGGTGTGAACAATTCTCCACTCCCTGATTGACATGAAACCCTGGCACTACAGGGCTTCAATGTAAAACGCCCAGGGCTGATTTTATCCCGACGATATCCGGGGTTGGAGACTGGTGCACATGTCTATGTTTTTGCTGAGCTGATGACATCACAGGCCTCAGGGCTGTGAGATCGTGAGCCTGGCAAATACTGTAGACTTTGTCTCTCAGCGTCACTACAGTCTGCCTCATCGCAGAGTCAGTGGCAGGCAGTGTGCAGCAACCCCGGCCCTGAGAAAAAGAAACTAATTATGCGTGTTTAGGCTGTGTGCATTGATTTATTGTTTAACATACAACAGTTAGTAAAACACGTTGCTTTTTGTTGACAGTGCCAGATAAAGTAAAGGGGCGAAGCCCCAATGCCCTCAACGAGAAACCGCCCCTGTAGGGCAGTCCATTACTCTTCTTGTGTTCTATCCTCCCCCTCACCCTTCCAAGGAGGAGGAGAGACTTCATCGTCTGGATCTTAGCCCCTTCCGTGCTACCGTCGGCACTACCTCGAGCTCCGCCCACTCTTTAGAATGCCCGCACTGCAGCGGAAAGGCTTTAAAAGAGCGGTTAGCTGTTATTTGGATAGGACTAAAGACTTGCAATTGGATGATCAGCTCTTTGTGGGCTACGTTGGATGCATGAAGGGCAAGGCTGTGCGCAGGCGCACTCTTTCCAGTTGGATCATCTTGTGCATCAAGATCTGCTACCCCCTGGCTGGTAAGGTACCTCCCGAAGGTATTAGAGCTCATTCCACCAGAGCCAAGTCATCTACCTCTGCATTCGCCAGAGGTGTTCCTGTAGTGGACATTGGTAAGGCTGCGACTTGGGCCTCCCTCCACACTTTCGCAAAGCATTATTGCTAGGATTCCGAAATGAGGAGGAGGGCCACTATGCGCTTTCTGTCCTGCAGGACTTTTTGGTATAGAAGGGTGGACACCCTCCTCTGGGAGTGGGACTGCTGTGGGATTCTATTCAAAAGATGAGGAATCCACAGGTAGATGTAGCCATTAGAAGAACAAGTTTCTTGCCTTCTGTAACGCTTTTTCTGGTGGATACAGTATCTTCCTGTGGATTCCTCACTGACCCTCCCTCCTTCCCGATGTCCCCCCTATATAACTTAAAAGTGGCATTATTTAACATGTTTGTTTTGCATTGTCTCTTCTATCTGCCTTTGAGTGGTTTATAGGAAATGCTTTTATTCTTTGGCTTTCCTTTTAATTTTACACTGTTTGTATTTGTATGAATATTGTGTACTGTGTATACTTTAAATCTGTTGTCAGTCCACCTGTTCGCCTCAGAGGCACGGAAAAAATGGGTGGAACTGACATCACACCAACGAGGCTCTTTTATGGCTCCGGTGACGTCATGCTGAGTCGCAAGCGGAGCCGTGGCATTGTGACGACGTCGTCGGCGTAGAGAGCTAGGAAAAAGTTTCCGCGGAATGCTGACGCAGGTGATATTCAAAAGGTGAGGAATTCCCAGGCAGATTCTGTATCCACCAGAAAAAGCGCTACTGAAGGTAAGTAACTTGTACCGGTCTGAAGGCGTTGTCACTGGGCCCGTTTCATGGATATGTTTCACCGAGCACAAGGAATTCTTCCATTGGACATTTGAAGGTCTCTTGACCATTTATAAATGTTGTTTTGATGTGGACTGTATGATGAACAGTCTCCTGTTTCCATTTTCATATTTCAGAACATATTGAGTGACCCCTGATGAAGGGTCAATGGATGACCCGAAATGCATTGGGTTTATGAATATGTGATCAATTGGATTTTGGAGGGTTAATCATGAAGGATATTGCATGCTTGACAAATGCATCAAATGAACATTAAAACATCCAAAAGTTGGATTCAAAATTTCTTTGAAGAGTATTAATTCTTAGATACACCAGTATGAACTTGTTGATACCTCGTGGTATTGTAATGTGGAGAAGTGTGGCTCACTGGTTAGAGCAGGCAGACCCTGAAGCAGAGGTCAGACCCGGGACCAGGGTTCAATTCCCAATGCGGCAGGGTCTTGAGCTCAAGTGTCCATGGACTCGATAATTCTCGCTTCGGTGCCTGACCTAATCATGGGTTCACACTCTGCAACTCTGGGCATTAAGCTTGCTTAATCTCCACAGCGCCCCCCCGCGGCGGGATGCCTGGCTTTCACCTTGGGGATGCCCTGTAGGGGCTATCTCACAGGGAAAAGCCAGGACGGGTTCCCAAGGCAAGCGCGGAGATACCCCTTCGGGGGTCGATTCAGGCGCTATATAAGAAACATAATAATAATAATAATAATTGTGCTCCCACCAGCAAGAAGGGTTCTCCCTCCTGCAGACTTGTTAGCATTCAGTCTGCTTAGTGCCACACCAAACCACAAACTTGTAGCAAAATCAGGCATGTACTGTTTTAGTGGAGGGATGCCTTGATGATATCCACTACTTCAGGAGGCTTGCCGGTTGCAGTCAGCTGTCACTGCTCAATCTCTAAGCATGGAGATGGAGATTGCACAGGCCCTAATGTAATAAATTGCCCTGCTGTTTCAATAGAAGATCCTCCGAAGGGGCAACCTTATCGAATGACATATGCTCCTGCCCAGGAGTACCGGCTACCACAGTCTCTTAGCCCAATCCGGTGTTACTTGGATGACTTGGGCACAGTAGTTTCTGATCTTCTTTAGAACTCGGGGCAGGAGAAGTAGCTTCAGGAAGGCATTCACGAGTCCCGAGCTCACCTCTAGGCAGAATACATCTCTGAGAGAGAGCTGTCTTAGGGACGCCAGTGCCCAAAATGGCTGACATTGCGTGTTCTCTGATTGACAAAAATATTAAGCTGAGATTCTCCAAAATGGTGGAAGAGACCCTGTCCCACAGCCTGGTATAACTGACATTCATGATCCTCTACTTGTCAGTGGTGTTTAAAGATCCCACCAGGTGGTACACCATCAGGAGAAGTCCCCTGGTGATCCAATCACTTCCAGAGGTGTAGCGCCTCCTGATACCAAGCAGACAATTCTACCTTGACCTGCTTGTTGCAGTACCACATGGCGGTGGTGGTATCTGTGAGCACCTGTACCAGTTTTCCTCTAATGGTGGGTAGGAAGGCTTTCTATGCCAATGGAATGGCCTGTACCTCCAGCAAGTTGATGTGGTGCTGGGCCTCCACCACAGACAAGATGCTTCTGATCTCCATCCCTCCCAGATGGCCTCCCCAACCCAGACATGATATATCAATCAAAACTGTCAAATTCTGGTGCACAAAGGAAAGGGGTCTACCGTTGACTTAGTCGCAATCCATCAACCACCACTTGCAGGTCTTTTGCTTTTTCTTCTGAAATCTGGACATGATCAGAGAGATGCCCCTCGGCTATGTTCACTGGGACTTCACATCCCTCTACAGAGCCCACACATGCTGTCTGGGATGCTTCACATGCAGGATGCAGGAGGCCAGTAGTTCCAGCAACCACAGCGTCATACACACTGATATCCAGGACAGAGGCTGAAATATTGGGAATATAACCTGAATGTCCTGGATACTCCGGGGGCAGGCACAAACCTGTACCATATTCAGAATAGCTCTGATGAACGGGAGTATCTGCTAAGAAGTCAGGTGTGACTTTGTCACGTTGATAGTGAACCAAAACGATGTTCGGATGTTTGTCATAGTCTGGAGGTGGATGACGACTGCCTGGGCAAGCACCCCTTTAGGAGCTAGCAGTAGAGGGAGGTGAAGTCTGGACCACTACACCTCTGAAGATGCAGGATGATCACCATCATCACTTTCATGAACACCTAAGGAGCATTCGTGACGAAAAGGGGAGCAATACTAATTTAAAATGGTCTTGTCCCACTGGGAACTGCAGATCCTGGCCTGCAGGATGGGGATATGGAAATAAGTGTCCTGCTGGTCCAATCCTTAGGGGTGTTTTTACCATTAGGCAAGACTAGGCAGCCGCCTAGGGCGGCAAAAGGGGGAGGGTGGCAAATAACATGAGTTTGGGAATGCCCTTGAACGGCCTTCTACCTCAAAAAGACATTGGGTAGCGCCTTCTACAATTCGACTTGACGTCACGTCACGTTCGATGCCACAGGCGGGGGCCGTGCGTGTCGCTAATAGCCTGCTGCAAAATTCCCACCCGCGGCTCGGCTGAGTCACTCGCTGACGACTACAGCCACGCCTGACGTCACCTGCCTGAGGTACTAGTGTGCAAGACTTCGCAGCGAACTGCTAATGTGAGGCGTGTGTGACCTCTAGTAGACGACCGATCTCCCACAGAAAAAATCAGTCTCCGGTGAGCCTGTTATCTTTTACCAATCCCTGTGAGTGTAGCACTGCACTCTCGTAATAACTCAGTGTTTCATAGCTCTTTTATTTAGCGCATGGCCACTTTCCACTGCCTCTGGCATCGGCACCAGCCCCGTTTCCGTATACACCAAAACGATAGCTGCACTGTAAGCGCGCATGACCCAGCAGGCTTGAGGACTGGTGGTTCATGTGCGTGCTAGAGTACCATACTACAGTGAATATTACCCGAAACACGCTGCCAGCATATCTGTCACTTTCAGTGCCCAATGGCGAGGCACTTTACTGAGGCAGTACCGCGAGCTGGCGGAACTTGAAGTTTAGCTGCAGTGTGTACGCTGTTTTCACTACTGCAGGGGGGATGTATGACGTTACAACGCATACTTTTACTCCGCATACCATTACAACGCGGTATTTACAACGCATACCGTTACAACGCATAGCGCTTTGGGGTGCTGGATAGTGGTAAGTATAATTTACTATTCTAACTCCAGTCCCCGTGGACCCTAGGGAAGGTGTTGGATAGTAAATTAAACTTACCTCTTATCCTAGAGCGCCCCCCAGCGCAATGCGTTGTAATGGTATGCGTTGTAATGCCTGCGTTGTAGTGGTAGTGCGTTGTAAAAATTGCGTTGTAACAGGTGCATACCCTGCAGGGGTGGTGTAATGGATCCTGTGGCCCTCTCAGGATCACCCGACAACCATCGGCATTGGCTAACTCAGACTCCCCGTCGAGAGAAGGAGCCTGCTGCCTGGTCGCCTGTAGCAGAGGGAGCTGCTTGCTGCTTGCTTTCGGCTGCTGCCTAACTTAAACATCCCACAGCAGATTCTTGACTGTGACTGAATCAGCGGTGTGTGACATAGATTTGAGCCGGGCCCAGCTCAGAGGTGAGCGCTGGCATGTTTATCACATTATTATTTTAGCATCACAGTAAGCCCAGATCAATACTTGTGATCAATTAAGCTGCCCCCTGTCGGAGCTGCCACAAGGCTTTCCTCGTGTGCTGTTCAACATATGGAGGAGAACAACATGATCCAGATCGCAGATCTGGTGGTGCTGCGCCTTCCGTTTTAAGTGCTGGCAAGGCACCCCAGACAGTCACTACTATGCACATGCAGTTCAGAGATTCCAGGTTGAAACAAGCTGTTTGGTTCTTTTTACTGTGCTGCCCTAGGCTGTGGTGTTGGCAAGATGTTTTTTTTATCCTCCTGGGCCCTGCATCCAAAAAACCGGAAGGGCCTCCTGGCAGTCTGTGGAGCCCCCTCTCCCCGTCCCAAACATAATTTCGGACCCAAGCAGCCGCTCTGACTCCGAGAGCAGATGGTTGGACACCAAGGCCAGCCTACTCTGCTGCAAAACAAGTGGAGCAGCCACTGTAACTGGCAGTTGAAGTTCTCAAAGAGTGCTAAACGATTGCTGAAGAATAACTAACACCCTAAAGGCAATCCATGACACCGACGCAGCGCTTGCTTACATTTCACACATTTTACTCTATATTGCACTCCTGAAGACTGTGATGTTTCTATAGATTTTAAAAACGCACCAACATGGCGTGCTTATTAGCCATTTCAGAGAGATGTTGGAAGAGAAAGAATGAAAGTGTATAGAGAGTGAGAAACTGCAGAAGATAGTTAGCCTGGATGACAGGGGGAGAGAGTGAAGGTAGTAAAAGGGAGGGGCGCCATTTTTCAATTCTCGCCTAGGGCGACAAAACACCTAGAAACGGCCAATCCTACCATCCAGTCTTCCGGGTTTAGGGCAGACAAGACCCGGGCCAGAGTGAGCATCTTAAGTCTGTCAAAAAGGCATTGACAGGGCAAAGGTCCTGCTTAGAATGAAGACCCCCGTCCTCCTTCAGCACCAAGAAATGGCAGGAGTGAAGACCAGTGCCCAATTTTGATGTGTGGATCTTCTTCTTTGGGCCTTTGGCGAGAAGGGACTGCAATTCCAACTGGGACATGAACAGATGGGCCTCTGTCAGCTGTCCCGAGGGTAGTGGAAGGTATGGTGAGGCAGAAAGCAATGTAAGGTGAGGGGCATAGCGCAGATGAACAGTTTGCAGGACTTACTTGTCTGAAGTGATTGCTTGCTCCACTGCTAGAAAATGTCGGGACCTGATTCTGACAGGTTGTCATGTCTGTAAGGACCCACTAAACCAGATTTGTGATAGCTGCAACTGGTGGAGCTGGGGACCAGTCTAAATGCTGCATGTTGTCCATGTTGTCTTTGGGACCCATGGCCTCAGCAGGAAAATGGCTGTGAAGCTTGCTGGGGTGGTTGTGTATGGCGGGGATGACTTTATTGATAGCCCTTAACGTAGCCACGTAGGGTGCAGACCTGCAGAGGAATCTGTCCTAAAGGGGAAGACAGACCCAAGGAGCATGATGTGGTCCTGCTTACTTTGAAATGCTCAAGGGCTGAGCCTGCCTTCCCACTGAAAAGTCGATTATTGTGGAAGGCCATGTCCATTAAGAAGGACTTTATGTTCCAGAAAAGCCTGTAGACCTCATCCAGGTATGTCGTCTGAGTACTACACTGGTGCCGATTGCTTGGCCTAGCTAGGCAGTCAATAGTGTCTAGCCCTCAGAATATCACAAACTTTGCCGTATCGCTCCTGTCTTGACTGGCCTGTGTAAGAGAGGGGCCGAGGTCTTCAGGTACGGCAGGCAAAAGCAGTGCAACTGAATCCCAAAGTGAATGGGAGTAGTAGCCTAGCCTTGACAAAGTGCAGGGCAAGATTGGTGGAGGAAAACATTTGCTTGCAAAGGTCTCGATATTGTTTGACTCATGGTCCGGAACAGTAGTAGAAAACTTATCTAAGTTAATCCTACTGGTGAACCCCTGCACCACTGCTTTCAACGGTAGAGTGTTCCATCAACAAAAGCCGGTCAATAGAGAAAATAAAGACTGAAGAACTTTCAAGTTGAAAGTAATCTTTTTAAAAGTTAATGTTACTTAATAATCTAGTTCTTACAAACCTCTTCACGTATTCATCCTCAATTACTCACCAACATGCATTCATGCTACATTTTATGCCTCAAGTGTCGCATTCAAATGATTTTAAGAGTTAAAAAAGAAGTTGCATTTGAAATGACTTCTCAGAAAACATTGATCAAATTATGTGGTTGAGATGCAAAACAAGGGAAAACTTAGTGTCTCTTAAGATGAGCTTTAGAGATGATATCAAACGTTTTTGCACTAGGTTGATGAATTTTTAGAGAATGGATTGAGAAGTGGTTACCATCTATCAACATCTCTCGATGTCCCACTATGTCCTGAGAGAAAGCTGAGCTAAAAGCATATCTCAGACTTTCAAACTACACTTTAAGAACACATTGGTGTTATCTGGCCCCACAAAGCAAAGATTTTTTTGTTAAGAGTTGCATGTAATTGATGTCGTCCTCGTTTAGCAGTGCCTATTTGTTTATTCTCATTTACTTTTGCAAACAACTCCCTATGTAAAATAATCAATGTAAAGTTCTTCGAATTGCTAAATACATACTTGCTATTATTGCTTACTTCCAGGAATGTTTTCCATTTTGTAGCTTTGTAAATAACAGTTGCTACTATTTCCCAACTAAAATAGTACTTGAGCTCAGAAGGATAAAACGTTGAATCCGCCCAGTCAGGATTTCAGCCAGGGCTTTCAGACAATGCACAGATCTCAGCAGCATCTGTAGGTCCTTAGTTAATGTAAGACCTGACATCTTTTGGCATGATTATCTCATTCATTTTGCCTTCTGACCTCCTGTTTTGACTGTGTGCTAAACTTCTGTTTTGCTGGTTTTAGGGCTCTGGGCACTTTTTCACTGCTGACCAGTGCTAAAGTGCATGTGCTCTGTGTCTAAAATTTAATGGCATTTGGTTTCCCATTAATTGGCATATTTGATTTACTTATAAGTGCTTAATCCAGTGCACTACATGTTCCCAGGGCCTGTAAACAAAATGCTACCAGTGGGCCTGCAGCACTGATCGTGGAACCTACATGAGTAGTCCTTCAAACCTGTCTCAGGCCTGCCACTGCAAAGAATGTGAGCGCAGTTTTAAACTGCCATTTCGACCTGGCAAGTTCACCTATTTGCCAGGCCCAAACCTTCCGATTTCCTACAAATACGCCACCCCTAAGGTAGGCCCCAATTCGTGTTTTCACCACAACCGCGACCCGGCGTTCGAGGACGAAGAAGATGCTTTGGGGCTCCCGCTCGCTCCGGATGTACCATGTTACAACGCATACCGTTACAACTACCTACCATTACAACGCGACCATTACAACGCATACCATTACAACGCATAGCGCTTTGGGGTGCTGGATAGTGGTAAGTATAATTTACTATTCTAACTCCAGTCCCCGTGGACCCTAGGGAAGGTGTTGGATAGTAAATTATACTTATTCCCTATCCTATAGCGCCCCCCAGCGCAATGCGTTGTAATGGTATGCGTTGTAAAAGTCGCGTTGTAATGGTAGTGCGGAGTAACGAATGCGTTGTAACAGGTGCATACCCTCCCAACACCCGCTACTGGCATTGTTCCTGCTCTGCTCCAGCCTCGACCCCCCCGCTTTCATTAATGGTCGGCAGGGGGATCGTGGGCTGGCTCTAGCGGATAGCGGTGGATTGCGGTGAATTGCAGTGGGCTGCTGCGGCCCTGCCCCCTTCTGGCCTGGAAGGTGCGGTAGCACCAGACTACCCTCTTTCTTCACCCTTGCCCTTTCACCTCTTGATTCCAGTTGCGGCTGTAAACGGAGCTACGGAGTTGTGAGCAGGGTGGTGGTGAAGGTGAGGCGAGCTGCTCAGACTGGGAGTTAAGTTGATACACGGCCGAGAGTTGGAGGCGAGAGACTGCAGGTATTGCCACAAACTGCGAGAAGCATCTGGTCAGACCAGAGGAAGTGGGGGAAGCGGCACCTGAGACCGCCAGCACACCGGGGGCTACAACTCTCAGCACCAGCGCCATGGAGGTCAGGCTGAAAAGCGAGGCGCTGACCCACGGTGCGGGCCCGCTCTCTAACTCCTGCGTCTACGTAAGATAACAGGTTTACCCCCAGGCCAACGTGGGACACCTAACATTCGGTTCAACCGGTGAGTCCAATGAAATAACTGGTGTAATGACCCACAAATATTATATCCATCTGGCCTCTTCTGTCTGACACCTTGAAAGTAAATATTTTTGTCCACCCTAAGCGTGGAAGGGTATTCTCAGATGTGAGACCCTTGCTCATTGCACCATCAGGATTCAAGCAAACCGGGCCGAAGACGGCTGTAATGCCAGAAACCGGTCCCCGGGAGCTTGTTTCCTTCCCAGTGTAAGAATTGGCTTTTGTAGTTTGGTTTGCCCTGTTCCCATCATGCACTGGGACAGGAACAGACTAATTTGCATACAGCCAGGTTCTGAAACTGGGATGGTGCAGTGAGCAAAAAAACGGTGTTGGATCTAGCCCTGATCTCTTGACTGGGTGAGAGCTTTCTGCTTAATTCAGAGACTCTGTCCCTCACCACCCCTTGTTGTAAATATTTTTGTCCACCCTAAGCGTGGAAGGGTATTCTCAGATGTGAGACCCTTGCTCATTGCACCATCAGGATTCAAGCAAACCGGGCCGAAGACGGCTGTAATGCCAGAAACCGGTCCCCGGGAGCTTGTTTCCTTCCCAGTGTAAGAATTGGCTTTTGTAGTTTGGTTTGCCCTGTTCCCATCATGCACTGGGACAGGAACAGACTAATTTGCATACAGCCAGGTTCTGAAACTGGGATGGTGCAGTGAGCAAAAAAAAATAAATAAACGGTGTTGGATCTAGCCCTGATCTCTTGACTGGGTGAGAGCTTTCTGCTTAATTCAGAGACTCTGTCCCTCACCACCCCTTGTTGTAAACACCTTGAAAGTGAGAGCCCCAAGTGTTAAACAAATTTTGAGAGAGAGAGGCTCCCAGCAAATTAATGTTGAAAAATCCACGATGAATACTAGAAGTGCAGTAAACCCCACGAGCCCCCAGTTGACAGGGAAGGTTGTGAATACCCTGGACTCTTTCTTGGCAAGAGCGACAAATATCTTGAAGAATGAGATAGCGATGACTGACCGCCGTCTTTCAGCGGAATTTTTATCCCAGAAAAGATCGTCGTTAAGAGCGCTTGCAAGTAACACTGGTGCAGATGGCCAGGAGATTATCGAAGTGGCTTCGGAGGCAGCAATAGTGGTGGCCCTGGAGGAATCGACATCGCAAATGCCAGAACTAGTAGCATCCAGTGAGAACATACAGAAGACCTCCGCAAGAGCCCAAACCGGGAAAATATCAGAGGACAGTAAACAGAACATGGGGCAAAAAGAAAGCAGAGTGGGGGACCGCAAAGGGCTAACGCAGCAAAGGTTTCAAAACTAAACAAGAGCAAAAGTATGTGTGAGGTAGAGGGAGATGTTGGAGGGGGGAGTAGTCATGGTGAGATAAATATTTCAAACAGTGTAAATCCATCCACAAATCTTGGACTTGACAAAGCATCATGGCTCGGATTTGAAACTCTGGTTTCCTCATTGTTAAATCCTATTATAGAAAGGCTGATCCAGATGGAGCAAAAAATCAGTGGTCTAGGGGTGCACACATTGGAATTAGATAATACAATGGAGACACTAAGGAAAAATATACAGAGGCAGGATCCCTTCCCCTCGCCCCCAGAAGTGAGGCCAACCAATTCTAGATTAAGTAGACTAAGGGGGTCTAACCTAGACCCAAATATCCCCGAAGACCCGAATGAAAGGACTCCTGGGGGCCAGCTAGGCAAGGACCTAGGTAATAATAATAATAGAGCCACCAGTCTGCCGGGAATGCGTGAGGCCTTGACGATAGTGGGTCAACTTGGGGATTCCCTATGGAAGGAAACAGTTTTGACTAAGGGACAGGAGGTGAGAAGGGACCAAACTTTACATCTCCCACCAGCAGCTGCACCTCTGGTCTTAGTGCTGAGAAATGTTCCTCAGTTAAGGAGGGACCACGCTAAATCCACCCCGCAGTTGATATCAAACCCTAAGTAAAACAGGAGCGCCAGGAGAGATGGGAGCAAATCAAATATTGATAGCAAGAAGGGTTTCATGGGTGGGGCCCACAAGTAAGCACTGGGAAGGGGATTGTGTTGTTGTAAATGTTAGCAGTAGGCACGTAGCAGGTTCTATTTGAACACATTTAGGCCAGATGTCCCCAAGTATCTCCAATATTGTTCCTTTACCTCTGGGTTATTTTTATAAGCCACCCAGAACACAGAGAAGGCAGCCACAGATTCTGTATACTGCTGAACAGGGTAGGAATCTGCACCGGGCAGATAGAACTAGGGGCATATTAGATAAGAACCACCAGAACCGTTTTGCACCTCTATCTGATTTTTTTTTTTTTTAAATATATTTTTATTGCAGGAATTAGCCAAATTTACATGTTAGATCAGCAACATATCTGCAGTGGAAATAAAAAAGAAACATCCGATCCCCCGTGAGGAAACATCTTGAATACACAGCCATTCAGCCCACAACCCGAGGGTCGGGCCGCGTCTGCTTACAAAAACGCAGGTGGGGATCTGGTATAAGGTCGAAGCTGATCCGGATAATCCAGCGCCCTTCGTCTGCTTTTCTAATTCAACCTAACGTAACAAACCCTCCCCAACAGTCGCTCAACTCAGCTCTCTCCCCCCACCCAACCCCGCCATCAGTGTGTGTGGTACGTGTAGAAAGAGCTTGTGGGAAGAAACCCTAGGTGACTGGGTAGAGATCAGTGTTGTAGACGTCTAACGGGACTCAAGTTGTGCTGCGTCATCACCCTCAGAATCGCTGGAAGCGCAGTAATCTCGCAGGGCCTGCACTAATGTCTCCCATTCCAATGCTATTTCTAGCGCCCTCTCATTTTGCTGCCGCCTCGCCAGTTGGTATCGTAGAGTGCTCTCCCCTGTAGCCCACTTCAGAAGTTCGTTGTGCCATTTAGCCCCTGTTGGACCAACTCTTGCCTTCCAATTCCTGGTTATCTCTCTTTTAGCGAGAATGAGCCCCAAGTCTATAAATTTGCTTGATATTTTATTTTTAGGGGTATGCGGGAACCAATGTAGGATCCCCACTGCTGCGCCGACCGTCAAGGTTCTCCCAGTAACCCTATTAAGAGTGTCCTCGATCAGAAGCCAGTATGAGGACAGCGCTGGGCAGGACCACAGCATGTGAATGAGGTCTGCCTCGGGTGCTCGGCATCTGGGGCAATCCGCCGTGTCCGTGGCTAAGTATTGCTGGATTTTCGCCGGGGTCAGGTAGGCCCTGTGGAGTATGTAAAAATGGACAGGTTGAATCCGGGCATGGCGCGCTCCCTTCCAGGCTCGGCGCATTAGTTGTGTCCACGTCGTTTCCGGTATCTCTTTTCCTATGTCGGCTTCCCAACGGTTCCGCAGTGTGGTGAGCGGGGGCAAACCCTCGTTAATCAATCTATTATATAAGCACGTGACTGCCTTGACAGTCCCCGAGGACATCATAACATATTGGCACACCGGCGACGTAGGCGGTTCCTCCATACCACTTTTCCAATGCGTCTGCATTGCCCTAATTAGAGCTGTATGCAGGAGGAAGTCGCCTCGGGGAACGTTGAAACGGTCCAGGATCTCCTGGAAGGGCAGTAACACCCCGTCTTCATAAAGGTCCCCCACTAACTGCAACCCTGCATCTTCCCAATGCCCTAGGCGCGACCAGTCTCCCCCGTGTGGCAAGGCCGTTAACATCCCCAGCGGTATTTCGGGTGCATATGGGAGTTTTAGCTCCCCCCGGGCGTGGGCGCGATTCCAGCACAACCTAATAGTCCTTTCTTCGAGCGTTAGGTCTTGCAGGGCTAAGCGCTGACGTAGTGTGATGAAGGAAATAACATGTCTGGGCATTCCCCTGCCCCTCCCATCCTCCGGGCCACGAAACTCTCTCGCTATCTCCTGGGTGAAGGTCTGCAATTGAGCTGCCAGATAGTATTTTTCAAAATCTGGCACCGCTAGGCCGCCTTCCGATTTTGGCCTCATCAGGGTCTTGAGTGCCACTCTCCGGCGGCCCGATCCCCAGAGGAACCCCACCACCATGGATCTCAGGAGCCGAAAGGTGGCCGGCGGGACCCAAATCGGAAGCGCTCTAAAATAGTATATCAACCGGGGTAGTGCCACCATTTTCAACAGTGCTATACGCCCCGCCACCGGAAGCAGCAGGGTAGCCCAGAAATCCATGTTGCCTCGCAACGCGTGAGTACAGCGAGCTATATTGCCGTCCAGAAGGTCGGCAGGGTCATGGTACACGTACACCCCCAGGTACTTGAGGCAGCTAGGTTCCCACCTAATCTCTCTGCTGGTGGCGGGTCTGGGTTCTCCCCTACGAACTGGGAACAGACAGGTCTTGGCCCAATCCACCTTAAGGCCTGAGACCTCCCCGAAGGTTGTCAGAGCCTCTGCAGCCCCGTCTAAAGCAGTGTCTGAGTTCTCAAGGAAGAGCAGCAGGTCATCAGCATACAGAGAGATGTAGTGTTGTCCAGACAAGGTTCGCAGTCCGCCGAAAGAAGCTCCGGTCCGAACTGACAACGCTAGTGGCTCAACCGCTAACGCGAAGAGCAATGGGGATAACGAGCATCCCTGCCTCGTGCCTCGTTCTACCGGATACTGTTGGGAGAACAGCGGGCCTGCCCTCACCCTGGCCGACGCCGAGGCATAAAGCACCGTGGTCCACCTGATAAAGCCCTCTCCCAGACCGAAGCTCAGTAGCACTCTGCGCAAGTAGTCCCATTCTAGGCTATCAAAAGCCTTTTCCAGATCAACCGAATGGACCAATGGGCACAGGGCCTCCGTGTGCGGTTCCTCTAGCAGACGAAACAAACGGCGAATATTCATGGTCGTATTACGTTTTGGGATGAATCCTGCCTGGTCTTCGTGCACCAAGGAGCGCATGTGTCCCAGCAGCCTCGATGCCAGTATGCTGCTTAGAATCTTATAGTCGACCGTTAACATAGATAACGGTCGATAAGACGCCGGGTCAGCTGACTCCCTACCAGGTTTGAGGAGGGGAACTACTAAGGCATCACACATCGAGCCGGGGAGTCGTCCCAAGCGCTTCGCTTCTTTGTAGACTACTAACAGTCGGGGCGCCAATAGGTCTACGTAGGTGGAGTAAAATTCGACCGGGAGCCCATCGAGGCCCAGGGTCTTATTTCTTGCCATCCCCTTTATGGGTCTACGGATTTCCCCAAGTTCAATATTGGTGCCCAGGGCCTTCGCCAACGCGGGCTCCAGCGCGGGAATCTCTAAGGATTGCAGATACTCATCGATCAGGGTGGGATCTCGGGTCAGGTTACTGCGGTACAACCGTTCGAAGTAACGCTGGTAGCAATCCAATATCTCCGGTTGGGTGTGCACCTCAAGACCCTCCGCGGTGCGCATGGACGTCGTCAGGGAGGTCCGGCGTGTGGGATTGGCCAACCAAGCCAAAAGCGCGCCCGACTTATCCCCTTCCATGAGCGACCTGGTGGTATAGGCTTTATAATCAAAACAGCGCAGTCTTTCGACCTCCGCTGCCACCGCCTCCCTCGCCGCAGCAGTACGTTCCTGAAGTTCTGGATGGCCGGGGCGGCGAAGTTCCATCTCACGGAGCTTCCGGTCCGCAGTGGCCAGGTCATCAAGGATGACACGACGCATTCCCACTTTCTTAGAGATACAATAGCCCCTGACCACTACCTTGAATGCATCCCACTCCGACGCCCTCGATCCAGCAGTGCCCCCATTGGTCGCAAAATAGTCAGAAATGTTGTCCTCCAGGTCCGTCCTAAAGACTATATCCTCCAATATCTCGGGGCGTAGTTTCCAAGTAGGTACATTAGGGGCCCCGGGAAACCAACGGAGGTCCGCTAGGAGGGGGTTGTGATCCGAGATGGTCCTAGCCAAATATTCAGAGCGCACTGTCGCGGATACCAATTCCGCCGACCCCAGGAACCCGTCTAGTCGCACATGTAATTCGTGCAGGCCAGAAAAAAATGAGTAGTCTCTAGTGTCGGGGTGTTGCGCACGCCAAATATCCGTCAGCCCCCAATGCGTCTGCCATTCCTTTCTGCCTTTAGCCACCCGCCGGACCGGGGAGTCCGGAGGGGGGGGGGTGTGAGCGGTCAGCGTCGACATCCACCACTGAGTTAAAATCACCACCTATCAGGAGGGTTCCCGACAGGAAATGGGCCAAGGAGCCCGACAACCCGGAGAGGAAGGCAAGCTGGTCCACATTAGGTGCATAAACGCAGCAAATATTCAGTGCCCTACCCCCCAATGTACCAGAGATAGCCACATAACGACCCTCCGGATCTACCACCGATTTGGAAACCTGCAGGGGAACCCCAGCCCTTATCCATATTAGTACCCCCCTCGCGTAAGCTGAGTATGTAGTGCAGTAAACCTGCCCTCTCCATCTACGCTGTAGCGCCGCCCCTTCCGCCTTGGTGAGATGTGTCTCCTGCAGCAGCGCTATTTGCACCCCTCTACGCACTAGATAAGCGTGAATTTTGTGGCGTCTGGACATAGTGTGAAGCCCCCGCACATTCCAAGTGATGCATTTTACATTAGCGATCTCAGCCATTGTCCCACATCGTCGCTCCCGGGCTTTCCCAACAACGCTCAAACAAAAAACAGGCAACATTCAGGTCAACACTAATGGCGGCCATCCCCCCCAACAGCAACCAAACTCCCTTTTGAAACAGACCCCTTCCCACCCACCCCAGAATAGGACCCAAATAGCACCATCTAGTTCCCATCCAAACCGTGTCCCTGGAAACCCCCTGTTCCCCGACTAATCCTGCAGTCGCCACCGCAGGGAAGCCTTAAGGGCTAAGTGCGGGCCGGGCGCCAGTAATGGGCCATCGAGTCTCGGGCTACCGAGACTAGATCGAGCCCCAAATCAAAAGTGTCAGCCAGATCAGGGCCCCCCAACCCCACCAGTGGTTCATAGCATGACCCGCAACCTCCACATCCCTCACGGTAAACCCCCGCCCAAATGGAATCAGCTCACCCGAGTTCATCCCTGCCCATCCAGCATGCCCTCAGCCGAGTCCGGAGTAACCACTGGCAAGGGAACACTATCAGTCTCTGAGTCTTCCATGTCCGAGCGAGCCCCCTCGCCGCCCGGTTCCGATTCTTCAACGATGGGGCCGCCCTGGGAGCCAGATAGGTTGGAAACCATTTCCAACACTCCTCGCCGCTCAGCCATAGTCTCTACCGTCGAAGGCTTGCCCGGTTTGCCGCGGCGGCTCCGAAGTCTCTTGGATCGCCGTTGTTGTCCGGTTTCCGAAGTCGACTGGAAGGAAGATCCGAAACCATCTTTGCCAGCCCTATATAGTTCGAGCCAAGGACAGACGAACTCCGGGGTATCAAAGAACTGGGTCTTATCGTCTAGGATGATGCGGAGCCTCGCAGGAAAGAGGAGAGAGTATTGTATACCCTCGCTCCGAAGTTCACGCTTGACCGCTAGGAAGGAGGTCCGCTTTCGTTGGGTCTCATAAGTATAGTCCGGAAAAATGTTCACTTGGCTGTTCTCCACTTGATAAGGCCATTGTGTCTGGCAGCGTTGAGGAGCAGATCCCTGTCTCGAAAATGCAATAAGCGCGCCACCACCGGGCGTGGGGAGCGGCCTTGTTGCGGTGATCTCGCCGGCACGCTGTGTGCACTCTCCAGGGTATAGAAGGAGGACAGACCCTCCGGCGCCACCACATTCCGGAGCCAAGCTTCTAGATAGGCCACCATGTCGCCATCTTCGACCTTTTCCGGTAGGCCCATCACGCGAATGTTGTTCCTTCTGTTACGCCCTTCAGCGTCCTCCGCCCGTCTCTCTAAGTCATCGATTCAGGACAGGGCATCCTTCATCGTAGCAGCCAGAGTCTTCTGCGCCGGCTCCAAGACCTTCACCGAGCTCTCCACCTCTTTGACTCTGTCCGAGAGCTTACCATGGTCCGCCCTGAGGAGGCCCAGACTCGTCGCAACCTGGGCGATGTCTTGTTGTAGTGCAGAGCGCGTATTTGCGATCGCCTCCAGGACCCGGTCAAATTGCTGCTGTAGGTGAGGGCCTCCAGAACACTCCGGTTCACCTCGCTCGTCCTTGTCCGGCGCCTCCGTGTCCGAGGCGGCCGGGGTAGTTCCTTTAGGTCCCCTTGGTTTTCCCATGGCGGGTGTGCACCGCGAGAGAAAGCTCGGCAGGCTATCCACCAAGTATGGGCGTCGGCTGTTGTTCCCTTGGTGTGCGGTCGTACTGAAGAGGGCCTTCGATCGTCCTCGCCAAGTCCTACCACCTCTCCGATTTCTCGGGATGAACCACCGCTAAGATCCCGGAGGCCACCAGGGGGGAAGCGGGGGCGATCAGCGTCGATCGGTGTAGGCCCGTCGGGCCGAGGGAGACCTCGAGTCGTAGCCACCAGTGCGGCTAGAATTCCTACAGTGCCAAGTCGCAGTGCCGCCCATAAAGTTCCTTGGGACCCGGCGAGTACAGGCTCTCGGCGGGATACAGCCGATCGTTTCAAGTGGTACTGTCGTTCCGATAAGAGCCTCGGCCGCCTGCGACCAGCCTACGCCGAGAGAAAAGCGACTATCAATCAGTCCAGGGATGCCCACGGCGTCCAGACACTCCCAATCGGCCAGCCCGATGGTCGCCTGTCGGAAAGATGAGATGAGGAGAAAGCTCAAGCAGATCTGGTAGGCTTTTCCGGGCCAAGGGTCTCGGCAAGGCTATCGAGAGGGTCCGGGCGCCATCTTGGGCTCCGCTCCGTTTCCTCCGCAACTTCGCTTTTCCGTCAGAATAATCAGTTTTCGGGTACCCCCAGGTGCCTCACCAGGTCGGCCTCAACCCGATCTTCAATTTGTGGGGGTCGGGGCGCCCCAAAATCCACGATCTTCAGGATAAAAGCGGGCTCAGTCCCGGAGCCGAGCTCTCAGGCGACCATCGCCATCGGCGTCTAAGCCACGCCCCCTTTGCACCTCTATCTGATCTAGAGGAATGTGATTGACTTCAAGCCAACCCCCGTATGCTAAAGGCAAACTAGAGGGCCAGCACTCCTAATTGAAAACAACTTTAAGGATATCTCGCCTCAATCCCCACTGGGACCGGGAGCACAGAGGGACAATCTAAAAATTGCCCCATGGAATGCTGCTGGATTATCACTTAAGCTGAATGACAATGGGTGGTTGAAGGAGTGGCAGGATCACTAGGTAGTGTGCTGTCAAGAAACTTGGGCTACAGACTTGGTTTTTGTAAATGGCTACAGATCCGTCCAAACCAAAGCAATTCCATCTTCCTCAGAGAGGGAAAAGGGTGCTTATTAACCTTAATCCAGAAAGACCTAGAGGTCACTGTGACAATGTGGAGTAATCATAACCCAAACGTTCATATATTATTGCTGGATATACCGCAAGAAGGGATATGGCTGCTAGTCAACTACTACAATAATAGATTTGGATCATTGATGCATCAGTTGGTGGGGGAGGCTGAGAAAGAGATCACTGCAATACAGCACAAGACCAAAAGGCCTATCAACAACATAATATGGCAGGGGGATTTTAATATACATCCCTGTAAAAATAAAGTCCGCTCCACATGCGGCGTGGTGGATGCAAGGGGTATCTCAACCCATCATTTTTCACATGACAAGTATGGAGATAAATTAAACCAGACGGTCACAGAGTTAAACATGGACATGGTATGTCACGACATTGAAGGACTGGAAGTATCTCGAAAACATTTAGGAGGAACTGAGTGTAGACAACGCTTGATTATATTCTTTTAACCCCTTCGCTTAGCTGCAGGGTGTGTAAGGTCAGCTATGCTTTCAACATCTATAGCGACCATGCCATAGTTTTATTAGAGCTGAACTCGGTCCGCAAAGTTAGACAGTATATTAGAAATGCTGGTAACCCCGCAGCAGTAATAAGAAACGGAATCCAGTTAAAATGGGAGAAGATAAATAAATTCAAGGTTACTCATGAGATAGTTTCTAATTCACAAGATGAAATTAATACGTGCTTGAACTCAGAACTCAGAACTCAGAAGCAATCCCCTCCGATGTAGTTCAGGCTTTTAGTGGAATCTTGGGAAACATCAAAAGAGAATTATCACTAAGGGCAAAAAATAGCACCAAAGACGAAAATAAAAGGTGGTTTGACGCTGCTTGTACAAAGGCAAGTGTTGCTCTACATAGAGTGGTCCATATGAATAGTCTGCGCGCCTCATATAAAGAAGCTAGGAAAACCAGAGAAAGGGAGATCAGGCTAGAATTATGGGCAGACCTAGACAGCCGCCCAACTAGGGAACAACTCTGAGTTTTGGAGACTGATAAATGCCCCGTATTTTAAAACTGCAATTGACCCGTCCCAAGATACAAATGTGGGCGAGGATGATTGGGTCTGCCACTTTGAACACATTTTTTGTGGTACAGATATTCAACCGGGCCATAAAAGGACAGAAATGGAGACTCAAAACCAACCCCTAACGTTTTCCTATAGTGAGGTCAAGAAGGGGCTGGAGGACTGTAGTTTGGGGAAAGCCCCGTGGCCTGACGGCTTCCCAATAGATATTTTCTGAGAAAATGTAGATCTATTGACAAATGTTATTTATTTATTTATTATTTAAGCTTAATAAGCACGACAGCTAGCCAAAAAGGGTTTCCCGGCGCTAGACAGGCAAGTTACTTGGGAGTCACCAATATCAGCTACTGGAGGTTATTGTTTAAAAAGCCAGGTCTTAATGGCCCTGCGAAAACGAACATAGTTGGTTTCAGTACGAATATTCAGGGGTAAGGAGTTCCGAAGGGTAGGGCCTAAGTAAGCAAAGGACCTGCCTCCCATTCTAGTGAGTCTAAATCTGGGCACAGTGAAGTAGGCCAAATCCGAGGATCTCAGTTTGCGTGAAGGTATGTAAGTATGGACTAGGGATTGCAGGTACAAGGGAGCTGAGCCAGCCTTGATCTTGAACATGTAGCTCAGGGTTTTGAATTTAATGCGGCTCTCAACCCCGAGCCAATGCAGATCACGGAGGGGTCCTGTAATGTGGCTAGATATCGGAATATTACACAACAATCTTGCGGCGGCGTTTTGTACTAGTTGTAGACTTCTTGTCACTGCCTTGTTCACCCCGAGGTAGAGAACATTCCCATAATCCAGCCGAGAAGTTATGAGGGCATGGACCACGGATTTTTGGGTGTCACAAGGCAGCATCCAGATAATTTTCTTAAGCCATTGCAGTATGGTGAAGCAGGTGGCCGAAACCTTGTTTACTTGATGTTGCATTGTCAGAGCGTTGTCGACTGTAAAACCTAAGTTTCGAATATGCTCTGATGGGAGAGGGAGGGGACCCATCTCGGAGGGCCAGTGCTTAGAGCACCAAAGATCTTGTTTTTTTCCCAGGATTAAAACTTCGGTTTTATCACCGTTCAGTTTAAAAAAATTTGAGATTCATCCAGCCGGCAATTTTACTCAGACCTGATTGCAGGAGAGATGTAGAACCCTGGTCGATGTTCGAAAGGGAGAATGCAATCTGGGAGTCGTCGGCATAGGTGAAAAGCGTAAGGCCTTCTTGCTCTGCTATATTGGCCAAAGGTTTAACATAAAGATTAAAAAGAAGAGGACTAAGCACCGAACCCTGGGGCACTCCAAAGGGAGAAGCCTGAGTTTTGGAAGTAGACGTGTTGGAAATTTTTTGAAATGTACGGAGATCAGCCAGCTCAGAGCAGAGCCACCAATACCCATAGAGGCTAATGTCTCTATGAGTATGGTGTGGGAGATGGTATCTAATGCGGCACTGAGATCAAGAAGAATCAGTGCCACTGTGTCCCCTCTGTCTAAGAGCTGGCGTAGGTTTTCCGTAACTCCCAACAGAGTTGTTTCGGTGGAAAAACCAGGACGGAATCTAGATTGTGAAGAATGTAGTATTTGATTAGCCTCAGTAAAGTGGGCGAGATGGAAATGAATGTCCCTCTCGAGAATCTTAGAGAAGGCTGGTAACAAGGAGATGGGACGGAAGTTTGAAAGGACGTTTGGATCAGCCGTGGGTTTTTTCAAAAGAATTGACACCATGGGATGCTTCCAGCTGGCCGTAACAGTTGCGTCTTGCAAGGAGAGATTAAGAGTTTTGCTGATCTTGGATAGTTGGGGGAGGTTAAGTTGTTTAAGTATAGGAATGGGAAGTGGATCGTTCGGTGAACCTGATTTGAGATAGCCTAAAATATTGGTTAGGGTCTCCTGACTGAGATGTGGCCATGCATTCAGGGATACCGGAGAACGAGCCATTTGAGGCGATGATAAGCGGCTAGGGCTGTTCAACATAGGAGATTGTAACAGCTGGGGCCTGTTACAGTGATATTTAGCTATGTCCTGGTAGATGTTTTCTATTTTTGTGTGAAAAATTGAGCTAGTTCGTCACATTGTTTGCTGTTCAGGGGGGGGGGGGGCGTTTTTGCTGTAGTTTCGGAACCAGCAAGCTCTTTGACCAGAGCAAAAAGCATTTTCGATTTATTAGTGGCCTCAGTGATAGTTGGGGCTACATGGCTGGCCCTAGCGGTAGCACATGCATTATGGTATAGTTTTAGTTCTTTTTTTAGAGGTATCTCTGGACTCAGGGGAATATTTTTTCCTCCAACGCCGTTCCGGCCGCTTACACTTGGATTTTGCAATTTTCAAAGATTCATTGAACCAGGGAGCTGGAGTTTTATGATAATTTAATTTTTTTTGAGACATGGGGAGACAATCGTTAGCGGCATCTATAAGCCAGCTGTCAATCTGTTTAGATGCGGTTTCAATATCATCCATGACGGTGAAAACAGGAGGACAAAGAGCATCTAAAGTCTGTTTGAAAGTATCTATGTCTAATTTTTTCCAGTCTCTCTTATAGATGTTAGAACTTGCACTAGGTAGCAGGGAAGGTGACACTAAATTTGGCCAGAAAGTGGTCAGACCAGTGAAGGGGGGAGTGCCGGGGGACAGTGTATATGGGGGTGGTTGGAGAAAATTGGATCTAGTAGATGTCCGGCTCTATGCGTGGGTCCTGAGTTGCAGAGCAAGATGTTCATGGCAGCTAGATCGGCTATGAGGTTACTTCTAGTTAAGTTTTAAGTGTCCTCGAGATGTAGATTTAAATCACCAAGAACAGAGAAGTTAGGTGAATTCACGAGATACAATGCTGCGAGATTCGACAGTTGTGAAGCCCATGATTGCAGGGGCCCTGGTGGACGATATACTAGTAGACCTGTGAAGGTGAAGTTAGGGTGTAAGGAAAGTTTGAAAAAGGCCGCCTCACAATTGTGTATGTTGAGCCACTCAAATTTGCACTGAAAAATGTTTTTAAAGACTATTGCAATTCCTCCACCTGTTTTATTTTGTCTGTCTGCTCTGACAATAGCGTAATTGGAAGGCAAAGCTTCGGCGATGTCAGGGCCCGAGCTGTCATGAAGCCATGTCTCCGTAAGGAACAGGGCGTCAGGTAGTTCATTTGTCAGGAGATCGAAAATGTCCCTTTTATGTTTGGGAAGGGAGCGGCAATTTAAGTTGAAAAGGAGAAATTCAGGGTAGGCTTTGCAATAGGCAAATATTGGCGGCACATTTGAGGTGCTTCCAAGAAAAATGTGCAGTTAGGGCAGGGACTAGGACAAAGACTGTCAAAGTCTATTGTGCTACATATTTGGCTCTCATGGGGCCTTAGAGCGTGGATTTGAGAGGAAGAGTAGGTTAACTGTAAAGTGGGGGCTTGGGCAGGGGTTGTGACCCCTGGGCCCGGTTGTGTGCGGACGGGCGCATTACCCGGGTAGGCCCCCTATCATGGTCTTCAGGAGTGGTTGTCCCGATCCACAAAAAGGGAGATAGGTTGAATCCAAGTAATTACCGACCAATCTCCCTGTTGGACACAACCTCAAAGTTAATGGGCTGACTTTTATTGTCAAGGCTAGAGGTATGGGGAAGGGGCAACAACATTCTTATAGAAGCCCAATACGGATTCCAACAGGGGAAGGGTATGATAGATCAAGCCCTAAATTAAGCCTTGACGATAGATACGTATACAAGTATAAAGGAAGGAAAATTATATATGGCGTTCATGGATCTGAGCGCAGCCTTTGACTGCGTGGTCCATCACAAACTTTGGAATATAATGCAGTCGATGCCGGTGGACCTGGCAATATTAAATTTCATAATGCAGCTATATGTCAATGCAACAGCTTTAGTCTGCGACACAAAAAATGGAGAATGCACATGCCCATTTAAAATTGGTAGGGGGGGTGTCAGGGATGCGTGTTGGCTCCTTTTCTCTTCTCTTTGTACACTAATGGAGTAGAGCAAGCACTTTTAGCGGTTACTGATGATTTCCCCAGATTTGGAAAGTTTAGCACTCCCATACTGACGTATGCAGATGACGCTGTATTGATCGCTAGGACGGGGTTGGGGCTACAGAGACTGATTACGGAATATGTCTCTTTAATGGGCGCCCTCCAGATGAGAGTAAATCACACAAAGTCGTTTGTAATTGTGGCAGGGGTGCAAAAAGTGATAAAACCCCAAGTTTTCATGCGGAGGGGAATAAAATCGAAGTGATAGAATCCTTCCGGTACCTGGGTATCCTCTTTGATAAAGACCTCTCTTGGAAAAAACTAGTGGAAGGCAGAAAGCGGGTCATGGATGGGGGCATCACCGTCCTGAAATCGCTTGATAAAAAACTGGGGGCATAACGACTCCCCACTATTAAGAATATCTATCAGGCCCGTGTAAAAGCATCTGTATCCTATGGAGCAGGAGTATGGGGGGTGGCAAACCCTACCGCATTGCAGACAGTTGAAAATAAATATTTAAATCCGTAGGAGGGCTCCCCGCATCGTTCACAAATTGTATATTACACATGCAGCTAGATATTCCTTACATCGCTGAACAGATTAAAGCGGCCCCATTACTTTTTTGGTACTTGATATGGAGGAGGGATTCTATACCGCTCATGCATCTAATAATTAAGAGCTGCCTAGACATGGACCACTGGAAGAGATCTAGGTGGCTGAGTTATGTGGATCAAACTTTCAAAGAAATTGGGCTCCCGGTACTTTTTAATGATCGGCTTGCATGTAAGGGGTTATCCAAGCAGAAGGTAACCGATGGGTTTTTCCGAATGGCGAATTATAAGAGGTCTAAATCTGAGGTGGGGAAACACGCTCTGCGGTCATACCAAGGCAATACACCTGTGATAGAGGGAGGGTTCTTGTACCTATCAATAGCAAATATCCCACAGCACAGATACATTTTGTTAAGATTTAGAACTAACCTGATAGTGTGTATATTAGGCTATCCGTAAAATTGTTTTAGCATTAATGATTTGAGCTTTTGCCCATGTGACAATGTCTCAATTCAATCTGAGATACATCTAGTCCTTTTCTGTACACTATATAAAAAGGAAAGGAAAGCCTACCTAATGCCGATTTTAAATAAGACGAGGTTTACACAATGTCGGGTGGTCTTATACTATTTAAAATCTTTACCAGACCCGTTTGTCTGTTTCTCAATGGCCTCTTTCTTATGGGCTTGCTTGAAGAAGAGAAAGGGGTTGGTTACGAGTTCTGTGAGATGTATTCTGAATAGTAATTGATCTTGTGTCTCTTCCCTTTTTTTATGTGTTAATATGATATAATTGGATTTTAATTATGGTATTTTATGAAATTGTGATGTGTATGTATTTATTATTTTATGATTAATTTTAAATTTTGATCGAATAAAGAGTTTTTTTTTAATGATAATGATGACTGACTCTGGGCACTTTTACACTGCTGACCAGTGCTAAAGTGCATGTGCTCTGTGTCTAAAATGTAATGGCATTTGGTTTCTGTTGGACTTGGGCCTTTTTCCCTGAAATGTTTTGCTTTTCACCCCCACCCCCATTAGAGGATATCTTCCCCGTGGTAGAGGAATGTAGAGGCCATGTGTGGTGTGAGATGCCATAATACATACTGTGCAATGGCATGCGCAGACTGACTTTCACTACTTAAACATGCTACTTTTAAAATGGATGCCATGGCTGTTTGTTGTGCTGCCTGACTGAGGTGGGTTACCAGTCTAGCTGTCTGTTTCCCAGCAATCCCAACTTTTAGAGGGAAGCCTGGCACCCAGGGTGCTCTACACCTCCCCCTAAACCAGTTAGGACCAGTTTCCCCAGACCCTTCTAGAAGCTTCTTGCACTGTCCGGTAGGTGGGATGAGGGGCTTAGAAATAGCAGAGCTGGGATGCCATGTGCTCAGACTGAGCATGGACTGGAATGAGAGGGGACCTACTGCCAGGAGGTACCGCCGCATGGGCCAGTATGCTGGCCCCTGTGCCCAACTGTAACCCCTCTGCTATCTACCGGGCTAAGTGAGAGCCCCGCTTCTTGAGTAAAGACTGCTGTACCAGGAGGAGTGCCATGTTACAGAGGATGACAGTTCTTAGGAATTGCGGCCCTGTTCTCATGAGTGTCCACTGACTGCTGATCTTGCCCAGTAGTGCCTGCTGCTCAACTGCCTAGCGCCTCTTGGGTGTTACAACCCTGCTTCGTGGAACCTAGCGCCGTGGGAGCGCTATATAGTGGACTGACCTGTACTCCCAGGAGGTGAGGAGCGCTGTCTTTTGTCCCTGAGGCTGCTGGTGGGACCTTGCGCCTCGTGAGCGTTACATCTAAAGTGCCAGGAGAAGAGGCGTGTCTATCCTCTGCAGCGCTGGGCTGTGAAAGCACTATATTTCTATGGACTATGCCTTCCAGCGTATGGTGAGCGCTGTATCTTACTCCCCCCAAGAAGAAGAAGGAGGTGAGGAGCGTGTGACGCCTGCGGCGGGGTGAGGCTGGGGAGAACTGCTTATTTAAACAGAGCGGAAGCCTACCCCGCATTTACCCCGCACTTTACTGCCTTTTGCGGGTGCCCATCCCGCATAATTGCCGCCAAGAAATAAATCACCGCCGCAGCCCGGGGCATGAAAAAGGAGAGAGCCGCATCTACACTTTATTTCCCACAGCGGGTGCCTACCCCGCGGGTTCAATGCCAGTGAAAGCGGGTGCCCACCCCGCGCGTGTGCGGATACTTAGGAGGGAGCCTACCCCTCTGTGAGGAAGCGAGAAACTGCTGGAAATCACCGCCGCCGGCCCAGGAGCGCCGTGCGGGCTTCCCCGTGACGTATGGGGAGCCGCGCTGTGATTGGCACTGTATGGAGCCCCTGAGGCGAAGTCCCGCCTCGCAACAGGAAGCCGACCAGAAGAAGAATCCAGGCGGGAGCCCACCCCACACTGGACGGCGGCCGGAGGAAGTCGGCACTCCAGCAGGGCTCCCATGCAGTGAGGGGAGCCCCGCGCGTCTACTCAGTGAACCCCCGGGTTCCGGGAGGGGGCCCTGGGTGAAGACAAGAGGGGTGCTGGTGGTAGCAGGGCCGACGGATACTGTGAGAAGTTGGCCTGGTATGTGATGCTCACTAATTCTAGTGATCACCCTGTACCATGTCAAGCAACCCTTATGATGATCGGTTGTAAGTCAACCTTATAGACCAGTTATCCTAGTGGTAACGTGGACAAAGCAGTCTTAGGCTAAACTCTGAAAGGCATATGAAGCCAGCTGTATTACCATACACAACCCCCTTGAATACCAAATGAAAGGACACCACACAGATATATATTGAAAATATATATATATTTATTAACTACAAATATCCCCTAAACTCTTTATGAGCACAGAAGCACAAGCGTTAAACAAAACACAGTTTAAAATACACAAAAGTTGCACAATATGGAGGAGCCCTAGGGGCCACCTAAACCATATACTAAGAAAGTGGTATAAGAGATACCAATCGATAGGGAAACAGGCCTAGGGCCTTGGGAATCGCTGGAGCTATTCGGGACTAGCAGTGACTAAGTCGGGAAAGGCCCGCGGGACTCGGGTGCAGTGTTTAAAGTGCACACACTCACCAATGCAAAGTCTATGGTGCGTAAAAGTTAGAAAGTTAGTTAGTTCTGAACCTTCCGAGTGACCTAGAAAGCTGAAACTTAAGACACAGGCCCTAGAGGTGTGTACCAGTGTGGGAACACCGGCGTTGCTGAGTTACCTCACCCACAGGAAGCGGGTGCATAGGGTCGAAGTAGTGTCGGGTTTCGTCACTCTGGTCGATGGTGCTTGGAGCTGAAGATGCTGCAGGCGGCTCGAGGTGAAGAGTTCCGGTGGATACAAGGGTGGATCTGAAGCTGTGAAGACCTGAAAGCAGAGGGGACAATGTTCAAAGTCACTAGCCAGTGGCAACCATGGAACCAGGATGGAACCAGGCGATGTCGGGTGCAAACAGGCGTTGAGGTGTAGCTTCTCTCTGCAGCCACATGGACACCGGGGGTCGAGGACGTCCAGGAGTCGGTCACGAGCTGTCCCACGCAGGCTTCTCGCTGTTGGCAGTGTTGGCAACTTGATCGGAGCAAACAGGCCTTGGCTAATGCAAGCCACGCAGGAGTCAAAAAAGGCTTATCACTCGGACCAGCAAGGTCAGAGTGGGTGCTCCTTTTTACAGGAGCGAGGGCAAGTCTGGAGCAACCAGACCTGCAGTGTAGTTCTTCCGGTTCGTCGCCAAGATGGCCGCTGACCACGTGGCTAGTGGTCGGGATGGCGCGTCGAGTGGCACAATGCAAAAGGGCCCCACGCAGATCGTGGAGATGCTGGGGGGCTGATCTTTGGTGCAAGCGCTGCTCGGTGGTGGGGGTTCTCAGTCCCCAAAGCACATTGTCGAGGGTGCCTCTGATGCTGCGCAGTCAGCTCTTCGGGTGTCTTCCAAGATGTCCGGTCCCACGTCTCTCGGTGCCTCCACGGGTCACTTCTTTGCAGGGACTGTGGATCGGGCTGTGAGAAGTCTGGTAGTCTGGATCTTGTCAGGCTCTGGGCTCGGGCTCAGGCGGGAGGCGGCGGCAAAGCAGACGTTGATTCGCTGGTTGGTGCCTGTGTTCACAGGGTGGCCACTCCTAGGCCACAAGGGAGATGCTCTTCAGTCTTTTGTGCAGCAGAATGTCGAAGTCCAGTCGTCTTCCTCGTTTAAAGTTGATTCAGGATGATCTGAGGTGCTATGGCACTGCTCCCACTGTTATTCCCAATCTGAGGGGTGGATTACCTGCTAGGTCCCTCCTCTGGGTAGGACCAGGAAGGGGGGCAGTTACACCCCCTTTCCTTTGTCCAGCTCCTCGCCAGGCCTGGGTCTGGAAAGTCCCAGGACCGGTTTGGACTGGCTTATGCACGGGGACACCTTGTGTGCCCCGGGCATGTCTCAATCTATTCAGCCCTGTCCTACCCAATACACAAAATCCTGTCTGGGGTGGTGCTCGCACCTCCCAAGGCAGGAAACCCTTTGTCTAAGCCTCCCTCGCTGGAAGGACTCCCAGCAACAGGAGGTCAGACTTGTGTCTGTGGTGGGAGCATCCATTTTGTGATGCTGAGGCTCTGGTTAACTTTAACCGGGGTTAAGGCTACACACATGTCGTGTCCCTTTAGAAGGGTGGAATGCTATCCCCGTCGACAGAACTGTCGAGGGGATAGTATTCCAAATCGTATGACACCTTACTCGACATGTTTTGATAAAGCCAAACCAAAGTTAGCATATAACCGCGAGGATTATAATGCACTTAACAGTTTATGGTATGGCAATATCCCCGAACAGCTAAGGGAGTGGTTCCCGACAGCTGCAGACAGGCTCAGCTCATGCTAGAGCACCATCTCACATATTTCCAAGCACTCTGCCTCCAGGATTGAAGAGGCCTTCCATAGGAGTGGCTGATAGGAACATATGTGTCCAGTTTAAGGTTAGATATAGAGATACTATATCTAAGTAAGAGGTGATTACACCAACTTACCCCAGCTGAGTGATCAGCCAGTTGTGTCAAATATGGAGGCCAGGCCAGGGGTGGCACAATACATGCTGCAGCCCCTGGTAGGCCTTGGAAACACCTATGCCCTGGGTACCTAGGGTACACTGTTACAGGGGCCAATAAGGTAAACCAGTTCCAATTCGTAATGCACCTAGAGTGCATTGGCTGTAATTTTGAGAGAGAACAGCAGGCTGTGGGTCTGATTAGCAGGCCCACAGCCACATTAAGTCATAAATCAGTGAAGCAAAAAGCAAAAATTTGGGGTAACCCTAGGATAGCAGACCCTACTCTCCTACAGATACCTTGCTCCGGGCCCCGGGAAGTGCAGCGGAGGCAGCAAGCTCCCGGGGTGGAGAAGAGCCCCGCGTGTCACCTGGATTGACCGGAGCCTCGTAGGCTTTAGGTGGAAGTCCCGTGGCAACAGCTAGGCGCAGAGTCAATCAGAGGAGCCATTGTGAGTGGAGCTCTGTCGTCCTGTGGTTGGGGAGTGTGTCGGGGCACATTGTCTGTGCCCGTCCCCTCAGTTGGTCCCTATGAGGGGACTCCAGTGCCCGTGCTGATTTGTGCATTACAGCTGCACCGCGACGGTGGGCAGCTGCAACATGGTGCCCACGGCAACAGACTGCACCAGCTGCTTCACAGAAGCGGGCAACTCTCACGAGGGCAGAATATTTTTTTAAGTCTTGCTGGGCATTAGTTCCTGATTCCTGAGCCCCAGAGGAGGGGGCTCCCACGTTCCAGTGTTGTTTTGGGGGCTCCAACTAAACCGGGGCTGACTTACCCTTACTCAACTGCCCCGCCGGACAGTGGGCAGTTGCAACGATTGGGCCTTCAGTGAAGAGGGCACTAATGGTGCCCTGCCCGGCTGACTGGTGCATATTGTATTTGAAGATGCCTAATGGTATGAGGTCTGCATAATGTGTTGTTGTCCTAAGAATATTGCTCTCATGCTTAGGGGTTCATGCCCATGGTGACTGATGCGAATATCTATGCCTAATCGATTACTATGTTTGACCTAATGTTGTTTATGATCATGTTGCTCCCTCCTACTTCATTCCCAAGGTGGCCCATGCTAATTTGAGGCCCACAGGTTACACCCAAGACTGTTGGACTGCAATAGGTTTATGCCTAATGGGAGGCTGAGGTAATGATGCCTAACTGCATTACCCTGATATTCCAGGGTTATGCCTATTGGTAATATTATCCCTACTAATGTGGTTATGCCTCATATGCGTTGCACTTATATAATGTGATTTAGGCGTGCAGTGCTGATTCCATGCCCATATGTTCCCCTGCTTATACTTTGGTGGTGATATGATGACGCAGGGAGGTTTTCCTTCTAGGCTTCATGTGTCGGTCTCGTGCGCCTGGTGTGCCTAGGGAGGAGCCTCATGAGTATGCAGATGTGTGGAGGTCCTTACCCTGATGGTCGTTGTCCATAATGTGCCCCTAACATTCACATGTTTATGCCCACAGGTGTATGCCGATTGACAATGCTTTAGGTTTATGGCAATGTAGCTAAGGCTAGGTATAATGAACTTCTGAAAATGCTGTGGTGCTATTGATGTTGCAGTTCTGCTGATAATGTTTTTCCCCTAAGGCTAATGCTGATGGACTTTACCTTTTATTCTTCACACTTACATTTATCCTAACGGTACGTGCAATGGTTTGGCAGCGGCCGGATTGGCGCTGCCCTGTAAATAGTTCCCGTGTAAATTGCTACCCAGTGCTGGTTGGCACATTGTATATGCAACTGTGATTACGTTCTGATGTGTTCATTCTACAATACACTTACTGTTTTTCCCCTAACCTGGTGTGGAGTCTCTTTTTGTAGTGTGCCTTGTGTGTCGCCTGTGTGTGCTGCGCGGATGCTTTACACATTTCCTCCGGAGTTTGGCCCGCCCGCTCTGCACCACGCTACCCGTTTCCCATTAATTGGTATATTTGATTTGCTTATAAGTACTTAATACAGTGAACTACATGTGCCCAGGGCCTGTAAACCAAATGCTACCAGTGGGCCTGCAGCACTGATTGTGCTAACTACATGAGTAGTCCTTCAAACCTGTTTCAGGCCTGCCACTGCAAAGAATGTGTGCGCAGTTTTAAACTGCCATTTCGACCTGGCAAGTTCACTTACTTGCCAGGCCCGAACCTTCCCTTTTCCTACATATACGCCACCCCTAAGATAGGCCCTAGGTAGCCCATGGGCAGAGTGCAGTGTATTTAAAAGATATAAGGTATGCTTTTGAGTTTTAAATGTCCTGGTAGTGAAAAACTGCTAAATTCGCTTTTCACTGCAGCAAGGCCTATCTCTCCCATAGGTTAGAATTGGAGCAGCCTTGCACACTTTACAAGTGTAACTTCCGTCAGAGCCCGGAGGAGGCTGGGCCCCTTCTCTCGGTTCTGTCAGTCGGGCTATTTATAAGCGGCTCCAAGGTGTCATCTTTCGCCTGGACCACAGAGGACCATCTAAGGTAATTGCTATTGTACCAGCTTGTGATTGACTGTTATTTAAAAGCAGTTGTTTATTATTTCATGGGGAAGCGAAAGCCCACTCCAACTCAGAAAACTACCGATACCACTCTTGATGGCTTCCTGCAAAAGGCGGTGGGAGCTATCAACAAGGAGATAGAGCGCGCGGAACGTAGACTCTCCCTGGCCCCACACCTGAAGCATGGTCTGATAATCAACCATTTTGCACAATTGATGTTCCCACACTGAAAAAGTGGACAGCATAACGGAGGTCAGGCCTCAAGTCCCTATTCTATTACAGGGTGGTTCAAGAGGGCCACGGGAAGGCAAAGTCAGCACCTGTTCAATACCAAAGGAGTCTGGCAAACCGTCTACGAATGGGGGAAAGAGGAAACGAGCAGAGAGAGCGGGGTCTGTCCACAAGGAGAATAATCAGTTGCCTACAACAAAAAGACTTAAACAAACCCACACTGTAGGAAAAGTTGTTAAGCCATTTACTGGAGGGAGAGAGAACCATGGGCAGGATGGGCTTGATATTTTATTTGGTAAACTAAGTAATTTAGTGCAGGAAGTTTTGGCACCAATCTTGGTGAGATTAACCAACATTGAGGATCAGCAATTTGTTGTTTGTAAAGCCCTTGTACCAGTAAATGTAATCCCTTCACACAATCCATCAATCCATCTGAGAGTTGTTTATTGGCAAGGGGTGCAGCCGAAGGCCATGGGGCAATCAGTTGGAGGCTACAAGGATGCAGCCCCTAGGAAGATCTCATTTACCACGAGTGTCATCCCTCCTCCTCGCAGTGTCATGCGAGAGACTACAAATTCTAGTACACTGATAGAGACAGGAGAGATTACTGTTCCTCCTGACCGTGACCCCCCCCCCCCCCCCCCCCCCCCACCCCAGCACGGTCAACACCAGGGCCAGGGAGTTTCGTCCCCAAAAACTTCCATTTCAAGGGCTTGGAGTAGGCTCCACCCCAGGGACATAATGCCTCATAGGGACACACGCCTCATGGTCTGATACTTAGCACCTCAGAAGGGTGTGGAAATGTAGATCGGTTACACCTACCCCCAGAAAGTACCCCTTATACCCTGATTTTAACGGGGGTCCTGAGGTTATCACCAAGTCAAAAAGAAAATTGTCGGAGCATTATAAATAAAGCGGGTCATTGGTGCTCTAGAAACCCCGCCCCCCCTCGTTTTAACTGGTTTGAGTACATTATTATGGCAAGGTGGGTGAGCTGGGTTGGTGGCACCAGGAAAAGTATTGGAAGGTATTGTGTCATGCTTAATTTCAGCGACAAAAAATGTGTTTATGATGGCCTTAACAAATTGAAAGCCTCGTCTACCGAGCAGATAAAGGCCAGACCCGTGGGTTTCTTTTACCCTCCTAGTCAGATGTTGCCCCTTGGCCTGCTGCCCACTCAGCCTAGTCATCTTATTGACACCCCTACATGCCCCTCCTCCTTTCACCCAAATAGGTATGAGATACTCTCGGACCTAATGGAGGTTGATTGACTAACAAGACAATCTAGTGGGTACATGGATAATGAGTTAAAGGGCCACCCATATGTTGACGCAGGGGGAGCTGGGATCAAAGTGTCATCTGGTAAATCAAAGCCCCTTAAAGACATTAGTATAAATGTTGTGGCCTCTCGGGAAAGGCGAATAGGAATAACCATACACCTTGTACGGTGGATTTAAATATAACCCCCGAAAATAGGTGCCAAGAGGAGGGGTCGTCACAGACACCCCTTGGTCAGTCCTCTGGATCCTTCAGTGTTACCACCAGATACGGATCTGGCCCACCCTATACCCCCTAGTTAAGTTAATCTCCTGGAACATTGCAGGGATTCGTTCTGAACTAACAGATGAGGTTTGGATGGAATACATCAGGGGTTTTTATGTCATCTGTTTACAGGAGACGTGGGCCAAAGAAAGTATAGAGATGGTCGGTTACCAGGCCTTTGAGGTGCCTGCTACAGCATCATTGTCTGGGAGGGCAAAAGGAGGGTTGGTAACCCTATTCTCAGTTAGATTCAGCTCTCTAAAAGTCTCTTGTGTAGGATCCTCTAAGTGATTCCAATTGATCATGATTACTAAAATTGGTACTATAACATTTTTGACCCAAGGAATTGTCATGTTATAGAAGCCCTGCCAATGGAAATCACTAATGTTTCTGGGAAGTGGCAACCTTTATGTGTTTTATGGGTGGGGGATTTTAATTGTACATCTTGTGAATTTAGTAACGAAAGAGTTTGTGGTTTCTTGGACACAGATGACCAGCCTTTAGCGCATTTCATTCACACCCGCAGGGAGATGCGCTGAATACAACCTGGTCAGTCTGAGTAATAGTTTTCCAGTCCGGTGACCTACTTTAGTTGGCGGGGTAGGGAAAATTCGATTGATTTTATGTTTATTTTTAGGGAATGCTCTTTGGTGTGTGATTACCATTTGGCTTTGGAAATAGCAAGTGACCACAACCCATTAATTGTTTGGCTAAAAGTAATAGCAAGAACCTCAGGGGGTGATGGTCGCTCATTTGACTACAATCGCATTAAAGGCGTAAGAGTAAGCTGGGGGAAAATAAATCCAACACTCTTTGAGGAAGAAACAGTCCATTCTAATTTAGACCTGGTCATGGATTGAGCAGGATTGTTCCTCATCCACGATTGTTCAGAACTATGAACGGCTCTGTTCTAATGTATCTGAAAGAGTAACCTGTCCATCTAGGCCTAAGCCCCACCGCGAGACACTTTGGTTTAACGCAGAATGCTCTAGAGCCCACAACATTTTTTAAACTGCTCTCCTATCACACCCCCGTAATGGAGAACAAATAAAACATGCAAGACGTTTATATAAAACTACCATCAGCGTAAGGAAAGAGGAGTTGAGGCGCATAGCATGGGATGATTTGGAAAGAGCAAGTGCTCTTAGAGATAGCAAACGTTTCTGGGCCATTATTCAGCGTCCCCAATTCACTGAAGAAGTGGGAAAAATTAAGTCTATGATCCTAGGTGATACCTGGGAATCACGCTTTGCGCCCATTTTTAATCCAAATGGTAGGGAGTTGTTGATGTATAATGAGGATCTCCCGGCCGACATGACACAGGCAGTAGAGCTTAGCGTCTCCTCACGGTGACAGAGGCGGAGGAGGCCTCGCAAAGAGGATGAGTAGGAAAGTTCCAGGCCCAGATAGAGTCCCATTAGACCTTTTTAAGTTAAACATAAATCTTTGGGCACCCCTGCTTTCTCAGGTTTTTAAATCGGTGGTGACCAGCCCAATCCCAGTATCCTGGAAAGAGGCCATGGTTGTACCTGTGTTCACAAAAGGGAACAGAAATGATCCTGCCTGCTATAGGTCTATTTCCCTAATCAACTCCACCGTTAAAGTATTAGGTAGGATAATCCTTGCCCAACTGGAGACCTGGGCGGCTAGCAGGGGGATCATTTAAAAAATTCAGTATGGGTTCCAGAGGGGACTTGGAGCTACAGAGCAGTGCCTAAATTTATCTCTGATCATGGGCAAGTACATGAGAGCAAAGAGTGGTTCTATCCACCTAACCTTCATGGACTTGTCCTGTGCATTTGATACTGTGAACAGGGGTAAATTATGGGCACTAATGACAGACATGGGCTTTGAAAGTGATCTAATCGTGCTCCTCAAAAGGTTACATACCAACACACGTGTTTCCATAAAATTTGTTTCACAGGGGGAAAAGACGATGCCTATTGCCTCAACAGAAGGAGTCTGGCAGGGGTGCATTTTAGCCCCTTTTCTTTTTTAATATATACAAATGGCTTGGAAGCCTTTTTATTAGGTAAGAAAATTTATTTTCCAACATCAAAGGACAGCCAGTTCCACTACTTTCGTACGTGGACAATACTGTACTCATGACTTTGACTGCTAACAGCCTCCTGGACGCCTTTACAAACTTCATGGCGACATTAGACTTGAGGGTTAATTTCTCAAAGTCTTACATAATGGTATACGGCCCAAAAAAGACAAAAACTAGAAGTTTTAACGTTAGGGGTAAGTCCATTGAAAGGGTGGAACAGTTTACATATCTGGGTAACATGTTTAGTAAGGATATGAAATGGGATTCACTGATCACGGCTAGAGTACAGCAAACAAGCAGAGCGGTAGAGTGGATTTTTAAGTTTGCTTGTAAGTTAGGCCACAAGCCAGTGCCTGAGCTTGTTACCTTATACAAGGAAAAATGCATGTTGGGTGCATTGTATGGGGCAGGGGTGTGGGGCTACCAAATAAGCTGCCCGTTGCAAGTGGTAGAGAACAAGTTTATAAAACGCCTGTTGATGATTCCTTGTAGTGCTGCAACCTCATTTTCTCACCGAGAAGTGGGGATGGAATATATAGAAGATCACATCCACGCTGCCCCCTTGCTTTTGTGGGCCAACATCTGGGCCTCAGAAAAGTCACAGTTTTCCAGGCAGATCATCGAAGACTCTATTAACTTGGACAAGTCTCTGAGGATTCCTTGGCTTCGGTTTGTGAGGGATAGGTTACTCCAGATTGGGCTGGGTGAGTACTTTGACACCCCGTCAAGCATCCCCACTAATGCGAAGGGCAAAATTAAAGAGGAGTATAGTGTCTGGGCAGAAATGCGCCATTTACAACTGGAGGTACACGGCCCTAGTTGATCTTTTATGCATAAACAGCAATATTACCTTCCCTTCACCATGAACAGCCAGATGCGTTTTCTTTTTACAAGATTACGTCTTAGCACGTTGCACTTTCTAGTATGGTTTCCTAAACAATCCGGGTTGGCGGATAACCTTATTCCTTGCCCATGCAACAATAGAACTACCCAGAGCACTTTGCGCTTTATTCTTTTTTGTGCACTTTATAAAGATCCAAGGAGCAGTTTTTTGTTGCTCTTTTTAAAGAATATTCGCCCATGTACATATTTAGAAGGCTTCAGATATTTGCAATCATTGACTAATCCTGTTATTTGCACTGCAGTATTCAATTTGATCAAATCAGCAATGGGCATTAGGAAACGAAATGAAGTACAGTAACTAAGGGGGCATGAGGAAATGAATTGGATTTCTTTCATGTTAAATAGGAACTAAACTTGATGGTCATTACTGCAACTATGTACCATCATGTTTTTTAGCTTGTTTAGGACATTTTATCTTTTTTATAATATTGTTAAAGGACAGAAGAATGTAGTTTAAACTTGAATTGTATATTTTAAATTTGAATTGTTTGTTGAAACTTTTATGGCTGTGTGCAGAATAACGTTAATTTGATTGATTGAAATGCTACCAGTGGGCCTGCAGCACTGATTGTGCTACCTACATGAGTAGCCCTTTGAACCTGTCTCAGGCCTGCCACTGCAGAGAATGTGTGCACAGTTTTAAACTGCCATTTCGACTTGGCAAGTTCACCTACTTGACAGACCCGAACCTTCCATTTTGCTACATATACGCCACTCCTAAGGTAGGCCCTAGGTAGCTCATGGGCAGAGTGCAGTGTATTTCAAAGGTAGGACGTATGCTTTTGAGTTTTAAATGTCCTGGTAGTGACAAACTGCTAAATTTGTTTTTCACTGCAGCAAGGCCTATCTCTCCCATAGGTTAGCATTGGAGCTGCCTTGTAACACTTTAAAAGTGTAACTTCCATTTGGGAGCAGATAGAATATTGGAGTTTGGTGTCTTTGAACTCACAATTTAAAAACACATCTTTCAGTGATGTTCGTTTTTAAATTAAAGGGCTAAAAATGCCACGTTTAGAAAGTTGGGATTTTCTTACAATAACCATTCTGTGCCTCTGCCTAGAATACACGCCTGGGTTGGAGGGTGGCTGGGCTTTGTGAATTCCCTCTAGACAGTCACACACAAAGGGAGCCAAGGTGTGCCCTTCATATCCTGATGGCCCATCATCCGGTTGATGGGTCTTCCTGAGCTAGAGTGAGAGAGAGGATCTCACACTTGCACCTGAATATGGCTATGCCTGTCCCCACACAAATAACTGCATACCCCCCAGTAGTGTGTCTGGAGCCAAAGCAAGAAAGGGCAGGGTCCTGTGTACTACAAATACCTTTTTTTGAAGTCTCCCTACTTCATAGGCTAAAATGGGCATAAGTACTAGACCTCTGACACCCTATACTCAGAACACTTCTGCACTAAAGACATTAAGCCAAGAACAATACCTGTTGTGTTGCCAGGAGGGACTGCCACCTTGCTGCTTGATTTGCTGTGTTGGAATGCTGCCTGTTGATTCTTGCCTGGTAGTGAGAGGACTGGACTTTGCTCTCTACGTCCTGCATGTCTAAACGTTCTCCAAGGACTTGTTTGGGCTTGCCTCCTGTTACTGAAGTCACAGGGACATCAAAGACTTCAACTGCATCTTGCTACTAGCACCTGAGCTCCTCTACTGTGAGTCCTGTTCTGCCAAGTGGGACCAAAGCCAGTCCATGGACCTTGGAAGTGAGTGTTTGGAGCTGTAACCCAATAAACCAACATATCGACCCTGAAGCGTCCTTCGGAACTGACACATTGTCACTGATTTCACCGAAGCTGTGGACACCACTCGCTGAGTGCGCAAAGCAACGACCTTGACCTACAACGCAGCCCAGACTTTGCCGATGGAGTGCATCCGAAGATTCGCTGCTGCGTGAGTCTCGGACACCGCATCACTTATGTCTGTGACGCACGGTCCCGACTCTGTCGCATTCCCGTCTTGGCTTCTAATAGATGCATTGCCTTCAGCCCAGCGGTTTAGCATCAACGCCTTGGAACTGACGCACTGCGCTTTTGACATCGACGCATTACCGACGTTGCTCAACTCTAGAACTGACGCATCGCCTATAACAGCGACGCATCCCCACTGGACTTCAACGTATCGTCCCGAGCATTGACGCATCTAAGGTACTGTCATCGGGTCTGCAGGGCTCCTGTATCCGGCCCGTGCTCCATCGCAGTCAGACTGAACTTTTGGATTTTCCCCAAGTAAGCGTGACCAGATAGCCCCAGTTGGTGCTATTGACTTTTAAGCACTGCATTTTGATTTAGTCTTGCAAAATTCATATCTTAATGTGTGTATGTTGGATTTTTGTTGTTCTGGTCTTGTTTTACTCAGATAAATATTGGCTAGGATTCTAATCTGGTGTGGAGTACTTTTGTGGTGTTTCACTGTGTTACTGTGCATGAGTTCACAAATGCTTTACACATTGCCTCTTTAGTTTAGGCTGACTACTTTGTTCCAAGCTACCAGAGGGTGAGCACAGGTAAACTTGTAGTGTGTACTACATTTACCCTGACTAGGATTGTGTTTCCTGCTTGGACAGTGTGCATACCTCTGCCAACCAGAAACTCAATTTCTAACAGTTAAAAAAACAGTCCTAAGTAGGAAGTCGCAGGGCATGGGTAGAAGACCCTGTTAAAAACAAAGGGTACTCACAGATGATGGGCTCTTAGAAAACTCTAGCTAGGCCTAAACACCTTTTGCTTTTCTTTCTTCGACTTCAGCTCCTGTCCTGTCAAGGCGTTCAAGTTCCGCTCGTCGACTCAGGCATGGAACTCCCCAGGGGAAACAGACTTCACAGGCTTCAGGAAGTCTAATGGAAGAGCTAAAAGGTATGCAACATAACCTGGTGTCTCAGGTTCTTAAGCACAGCAACAATGGGGGCCAGCCACTCTGCACAATCTTCTGAAAGCCCCAGTATGGGGAGCATACGATGGTAAGGAACAATTTCTTGGCTCTGGCAGCTTAGAAGAAGCAGATACAAGGTAACATGCTCATATTCAGCTATGTAGTTACTTCTCAAGCGGGGAAATGTCAATAGCAAACAGTTCCATTTAGCAGTCTGTTTGCATCTTACATTCATATTTTATATTCACAGCCTCCAAAAGAACTATTTATCTGTTTATTAAGAGTTTTATTCAATTTGATAACAAGCAGTATTAGAATAAACAAGAAACATGTTAGAAAAAGAAGCCACCAGCTGAATAGCAACATCTAAAATAACGTTATCGAATAAGTAAGGTATCAATATAAAATTGTACAGAAGTTATTCTTTTTCCAAAGCAATCATCTGAAGTTTTACTTTATTCTTTCTGAAGCCTAATCAATCAATTTGTTAAAGGATAAATTGTTAGACAAAGCAACCAAAACAGTGTAAATATACAATAATAAGCTCAGGATTACCATCTATAGACTGCCTGTTTCTTTTCGTCAGGTGACAGCAAAGTACTAGGCCATAATTACAGTAGATTTATTTATTTATTGCCATGGGCAGCAGAGATCTTTACAGATAACCGAATATACAGTGAAAAGAATGGAACGATTACAGGAATCAGGATATTAGAGTTGGACTGAGGTGGCTAGGAATTTACAGATAGGTTTTGAACAGGTGGGTTTTCAGGTGTTTCCCAAATGCAGTAAGTTATTAGTCCTCAGATCTTCAGGTGGAAAGTTCCAGAGTCTCAGAGCCTGGCATGAGAAGTCCTACTTTAGAGTCTTGGATTTGTGTTATTTTATACCAGGTATCGCCTGTTGGACTTGGCCCTTCTTGCAGGTTCACCCCTAAACTTTTTGCTTTTTGAGTGTGAATTGGTGGTAGTGATTTTTGGTTTCTGCGCACTTTCACTGTGTCCCAGTGGAAAGTGCGTGCGCACTCTGAGTGCGTGGTAAGGTTGACCTGCCCTCCCACATGGGGAATGTCTGTGTCCCTGGTAGTTCCTGATGCGTGAGGTGTGCAGGCTCGAGTTTGGTATGTGCGGTCTCGTGTGATTGAATGCTGCGCAATGATGCGTGCGGCGTGAATGTATCTAGTGTGGAAGTGCCACTTCTAGACATGGGTGTGCGTGTGCAGTGAGTGTGCTGGCACGTGATTAGCTGGAGCTGGCTGGTGAGCCTGGGTCCAGGAGTCTGGACGGGTCTGCCCCGGTGGTGAGTGTGGAGATTAGCATGCTGATGGTTGGGGAGGAGTGCACCTGGGACCTGAATAGGGCTGGGCTTCCCCCACACAATGCTGGCTTCGCCCCCTGTGGAGCGTCTAATGACCCTAGCCCTGCCAGTGAGTAGAGTGAGGGGCTGAGCATATCAAGAGTGCTCACAAACCAGCTGCGACTGCTTTTTCCCCTCACCCTGAGCAAAGACAAAGGAATGCTGTATATAAAAAGGGGCTGTGTCCCCACACAAACTGTTCTCTTCTGGATCCTTTTCCTGAGGGGGGCTGCTGCTGGGCGCCAGGAGGACCGCCATTGGGGATTGCCTCCCTGCCTAGGAGGACCCTGTGAGCTGGCTCTAGGCCCAGCCTTGCCCCCCCCCCACCTCCTAAAGGACTTTGTGGCTGTGACTTGCCCTGGACTTCTGGGCATCAAGCGCTTTGAAGAGCTTTATTTTACCACTAGCGCTTGGGAGCGCTGTGATTCTCCCCCTAGCGCCTTGGGAGCGCTTTCTGTTAGTAGCCGGTGCCCACCCGGCATTTTCCTCTCTTATTTGCCAAGTTTGGAATCCCTGGCGGGTGCCCACCCCGCCAGGGACCTTGCAGCGATTTCTTTTTATTGCCTAAGCGAGGGCCCACCTCGCTTTATAGTTAAATTAAAGAGGTTGCCTACCTTTTGTTTGCCCGACATTGTCCCCGGCGCCCGAACCGGAGGTCAGGCAGGCCGGGGGCGGGACTGCGGGACAGCAGGAAGAGGCCGGGAGCCCACCCCGCCTCCTCTGGAAGCTGCCGAGAGGCACCGCAGGAGCCCCGAGGAGCGGAAGCTCCCGCACAGCGACCCGCCGGTGAGAGGGAGACATAGCCGGAGGAGCAGGCGAAGCTTCGGTGTCCCCAGGATAGAGTCCCGTAGCAACAACAGCCGCAGGAGACAGGAGCCCGGTAAGCAGAGGGGAGCTGGGAATTGGCCCGGTTAGTTTTCCCAGGCGGCCCCACGCGGCAGCGGGCCGCCCCAGCCCTTCCATAGTTCAGAGCCTGTCGGGGCTCTATTTGTGTATTTCGAGCCTGAGAGGCTCCAACCTGGGTCATTGTTGATTTTGAGCCCCGAGGCTCCCGGGGGCATTTGTTCTCTTGAGTCCAGGAGGGACTCCAACAACGCCGCATTTTTCTTTAGAGCCTGAGAGGCTCTTGGGTGCCGCAGTTGTTTTCGAGCCCCCAGGAGGGGGACTCCAACGTTGGGGCCATTTTGTACTCAGAGCCCACGAGGCTCCAACGTCCCGGGCATACTTGCATTCCGAGTCCCCAGAGGGGGGACTCCCACGGCGGCAGCATCTTGGGCAGCCCTCGACACGGTTTCACATAACATCTTAGTGGACCGGTTGGTGGCCGCAGGAATAGGAGGGACAGTCTTGGGTTTGTTTAGGAACTTTCTAAACAACAGACGCCAAATTACAGTTCTGGGCAAATTCCAGTCGGAAGCTAAGGTCATCAGCTCCGGGGTCCCTCAGGGCACGAGGTTAAGCCCTGTTCTTTTTAATCTATACATGGTACCCCTGATTGAGCTAAATGCATCATTTCATATTAGTACAATATCATATGCAGATGACACCCAGCTTATCCTGGTACAACAGCCACATTTAAATGGATGACTGAGAACCACCTCAAATGCACTTCCGGCAAGACGGCGATCTTGCCTTACGGAAATCAAAATCTGTTTTCCCCGAAAAACTGGTGGCCGGACGGTGCTGAAGTCCCCCCTGATACCATCTGATCTGCTCGAAACCTTGGCATTAAATTTGATGACCAATTGTGCTTTAAACAGCAAGCGGTGGCCGTAGCTGGTATGTGTTTCCACATAATTAAATCTCTGAGGAAGTTTTTTGACCTTCTTCCTCTGTCAGCCAGAAAATCAGTCGCAGTTGCCTTAATAACTTTGAGGCTGGATTACTGTAACAGCCTATATGCTGGAGTCAATAAGTCTGTACTCCATAGGCTACAAATGGTCCAACATGCTGCTGCCCGGCTGGTGCTACGCTGGCCCCGTAAGTCATCTGCGTCAGCTGCGCTTAAAGCGCTGCATTGGCTACCAATTGGCAAAAGGATCCTATTTAAGATCTTGCTGATCACATTTAGAGCTTTTCAACAGCAAGGGCCCAAATATCTGTGTAACGGTTTTAAACGGTACCATCCCACCCGTTGCCTGAGGTCTGCTAGTCAGAACCTACTAATAATCCCCAGATTCAGACTGGCTACCAAAGGAGGAAAATCTCTCTTCGTCCTGGGTGCTAGGGCTTGGAATAAGCTTCCACCTTACCTTAGGTCATTGTCCCACGAAACTCAGTTTAGGAAAGCTTTAAAAACTTGGGTGTTTTCTCTCACAGATGTGGCCTGCAGAGCATTGGTGTAAAGTGTAAAGCATTCTCCATCGAATTGATCTCTTTCCCTCAACCTTGTCATCTGGTTGTCTGAGCGCCAAGATACTCCTTGGAGTGATAGGTGCGCTATAAAAGTGCTCTTTACATTTACATTTACATTCGTTGAGCCCACAAGGCTCTTGGGGGCATTTGCATTGTTTAGGGCCACGAGGGCTCCAGGGGCATACCTTGTTCAGAGCCACGGAGGCTCTAGGGGGCATTTCCTTTGTTCAGAGCCTGTGAGGCTCCCACGTTGGCCCCATCATTGTCCCTACAGCTGCCCAGCACTTAGTGGGCAGCTGCTACGTTTAGGCCCCCCTGACTTTGGGACACAGGGCGTCCTAGCCCCAACGAGGCCAGTTGGCCTGGTTACAGTCACAGGCATGACTAATGTGATTTTTGCACAATTGTTGTTCTTACACCTCTGAATGTTAGGATGCATCATGTGTAAAATGTTCCTTTGCCTATACCCCTAAATGTATGGTGATACTTAGGTGGTTGTTTTTCTCCTATACAGGTGTTGCTAGTGAGGTCCTGGTTCCCTGCGTAATATTCTCCTAAGGTGGTTAGGGTTGCGTAGGCGGTACTTACCTGTTCCCAGTGATTACTGGGTGTGTGCTCTATTTTGTGCTACAGTGATTTTATATTCTAGGTCCTAAGTGTAATTCTACCAAGTATTTGAGTTCTAAAAGTACCTATTCCTGACAGTGGTCCATGTGGCCCTGTCCTGTACATATCCCATGTAAATTCTGCCCGTGCCTGGCACATTGTAAAGTGTGTGTTTTTATCTAATGTGTTTTGGTATAATACAAAGGCTATTTTTTATATATAACCTTGTGTGGAGTTTCCTTTGTGGTGGGCCTTGGGTTTTGTTGCTCGGGGTGCGTGCGCAAACACTTAACTCACATTGCCTCTGAGTTTAGCCTTACTGCTAGTGTCACGTTACCAAGGGGGTGAGCAGGGGTTATCTTGGCGTGTGACTCCCTTGCCCTGACTTAGAGTGGTGGTCTCTGACTGACTTTGACGCGAGCCTTGGCCAGCCAGGGATCCCATTTCAAACATTGCCAAACATTTCTGTAATAAGAGCTTGTTATGATCTGTTGGACTTGGGCCTTTCTGCAGTGCCATCCCTAAAACTTTTGCCCTTACCCTCCATTCTTTTGAACCCATTTCTGGTGGCTTTTAGGACCCTGACTACTTTACCAGTGATACCCAGTGCAAAAGTGCTTGTGTTCTGCCTTTAAATGTGGTAGAATTGGCTTATACCCAATTGCCATATTCAATTTACATGCAAGTTCCGAGTAAAGGCGTACTACTTGTGCCTACGGGCTGTAAATTAAATGCTACAATGGGTTTGCAGAACTTAATGTGCCACCTGCTTAAGTAGCCTTTTAAACATGCCTCAGGCATATCCTTGCAGCCTGTGTGTGTAATTATAAACTGCCACGACGACCTGGCAAAATAAACCTTTTGACACACCCAAACCTTCCTTTTTAGGTCTCGGCCTGGCAAAAGCAGCACATGCGTAGCTCTCGCCATGCGAGGGCTTCTTGGAATCAATACGGAATCCGAAACCGTGTTTTAGATCCGCCTCCAAGTTAGATTGGTATGTGTCGTTTCTCGTCACTTATTATTCCGATCCGAGTTTGCTGATTGTTTGTAGCCCCTCCTGGTTGACACCCAGTCCTTGTTAGGCCACGCCCAGCGGGATTGGATCTCTTACTTGCGGAGTGACAGAGTAGGCTTAATATTAACTTGCTGCACTTTTTTAAACCATCACACTTTTTTTTAAACCATCCCTTGCGTTTCCGTGTGGAATGGCATTGTATGCTTGTACGCGACTTTATTTTTAAACCATCGCATACTATACTATTGCATGCATGCAGTGTATGCTTGTTTTTTTTCGTTGTCTCTCTCGTTTTTCTCACCCTCTGCCTCCTATTTCTCCTCTTTTCTGTTATCCTCGTCTTTTGTCCTGTCTCCATATCCCGCTATCTCTCATTGGTTTTTTTTGGTTAGCGCACGCATTATGGCTTCGTTTGGGGTCAAGTACTTACTGTAACAATTTTGTGTTACTCATGTGAGCCTCTCTTGTTGTACATTTGCACACTATGTTAAAAAACAAAAGTCTCTAAGTGGAATGAGATCCAGAGTTGTTAAACATTTTATTTAATCCATTATGGTGCCTGTGCTGTCCTTTGCTCCCGTACCAGTTGTTATTGTTATGACTGCCCTATCTCCCTCTCCTCTCCTCTCTAGCCCGTCTCCGTGCCCTGGTCAGTGCACACCTCCTTCTTGCACTGGGGCCCCTTTCGCCTGTCCCAAATGCCTCCTCCCTCACTGCAGTCCTGGCCTCAGACACCTCTCTTCCTCTCAGCCCCATCTCTCTGCCCCGTTCAGACACTTTCTTCTTCTCTGCTCCAGGGTCCCCCCTTCACTCTTTCCAGAGTAGCTGATCTCTCCCTCCCCAGTCCTGCCCTCAGACGGCCCTTTCTCTCCCAACAGTCGGCGGTTCTTCCCCAGACCCCCTTCTCGTGTTACTCGGAACCCCTCTTCCCAGACCCCCGGACCCCCCCCCGCCTTCGACTGCCCTCTCCCTTCTTGCCTCTGCTTCACACCCTTGCACCTTCTGCCCACTCTCTGACGCCCTCTTTTATTTTCTGCCCTACTCTTTTTTGACCACTCTCCCCATCCGTATTTTAACCCTACCCACAATCTTCTTTGACATCTCTCTTCACTCTCTGTTTCCTTCTTTCCCATTCTCTCACACCTTTCTTTTTCTCTCCCTCTTAAAGTTTAACTAGCCTTCACTCCCCTCCCCGCCTCCGCCCTCCCCTCCCCTCTTCTCTTCCCAGCCCTTCCCACCCAATCACCTCTTGTTCTGTCCTCTCCACCCCCCCCCCCACTCCCCTCCAACCTCTCCTGTCTAATTCTTTCTCTTTCCTATACCCCCACCCCTCTATCTCCACAACCTCCTTATTTGGCCGTCCTGGGATCTTCCTCTTTAGACTACTTCCTTCTTTGAAGCTATTATTTTTACCCCCTTAACAGCTGGCTGTCTAGATTAGTATCCCAGATGCATTCTGGATGTTGTAGTCAGAGCAGCAAGCATATCCTCACACCGAGGGGCGAGAAAGGGCCCCCACACTATTGCATGTGTTTCCATGTGGAATGCAGTGTATGCTTGTTTTTTTTCGCTGTCTCTCGTTTTTCTCGCCCTCTGCCTCCTATTTCTCCTCTTTTCTGTCATCGTTGTCTTCATCCTGTTTCCGTATCCCTTTCTCTCGTTGTTTTTTTGCATTTTTTTTGCACATGCATTATGGCTTCGTTTGTTAGTTTTAGATGTCCTGGTAGTGAACAACTCTTCCTCCCTCAGGATAACATTGGACTTACCTTAGTACACTTAATAAGCTGTAGCATCTGTAGGAAGCTAGCTCTGTATATGGTATGCCACTAGGTAGGTATACCAAGCACAGAGTCCAGGGGTTCCCAAAAAGTGTACAGGGCTCAATGTAAAACCCAAAGTGCTCTATTAGTGGTAGTGTGGGGGAGCAGCCTTAGGCATAACACAAAGGAGTGCACAACATTGACCAATAATGGACACACAACTCAAAAAAGGAGATCCACACCAATTTTAGGAAAAAAAGCTTTGGTTGTATTTTATTTTAAGACCAAGATCTTCGCAATAAGATATGGTACTTCAATGTTATCCTATGGAGGAGAACAATAATCGGTTATCCAGACTTTTGGGACCAAAGGTCAGCAATGGGCAAGGGTCAGGTGAGTACCGAAACTGCACCACCAGTGGCACAGGGGAGGCCGGGTGCAGAGGTCAAAATCGGGCTTCGGCCAATGCTTTTTAACGGAAACTGGGGTTGCTCGAAGCCACACTGCTTGCAGGTAGGTAGATCGGTTGCAAGAGCCAAGCTTTGGGGACTCGTGGTTCAAGATGGCACAGGAGTCCTTATAGTTGATTTCTTCTGAACAGATCTGCTGTCTACTAGAGATTGGAGACATTATATAAGGTAGAAGTCCTCCCAGGGTTTTTAGAGCTTGCCGGCTACAAAACTGGTTGCCTTTTTGATTGCAGGCTCTTCGAAGCTAGAGACAGGCCAGTAGGGCTGGGGCCAAGATAGACATCATCCTCAGGCTACTCTGCATGTTCTGCTTCCGGGATGCCTTCTTTCTTCTTAGGTCATCGCAGAGCTAGTACTCCATACACCAGAAACAAGCTTCCTGGAACTGGATTTGGGGTATCACTCCTCATCAGCCAGGATAGCTTGAAACCAGTGGTGCAGTGATCACGGATCCCACGTCTGGGCATACCTTTTCCACTTAGGGCAACAAAAGCAAAAGAACAAATGGTGGACGGAATGTTGAACAATGCAAACATTCACCCCCAGTCACAAAGATTTGGGTTTAATCCACTGTTATTTTGAACACCCCACCATCCCAATTTGGACACAGCCATATGCAAATCAGTCTCTCTTGACTCTGCTCCTCATGGAAAAAGTTCAGCCAAAACTGCTGAGCCAGGCCCTCCCTGGACCAGAAAGAAGCATCTTGGGACTGGTTTTGGGGTATCGCCCCTCATCAGCCCGGATAACTTGATTCCAGTGGTGCAGGGAGCAAGGGGACCGACATCTGGGCATACCCTTCCCACTTAGAGCAGCAAAAGATAAAAGAACAAATGAAGGATGGAATGCTGAACAATGTAAACATTCACCTACAGTCACAAAGATCTGGGTCTAATCCATAATTTTTGCTCACCTCACCACCCCAGTTTGGACCCTGCTATATGCAAATCAGTCTTGACCCTGCTCCTCATGGGAACAGTCGAGCCCTAACTACCAAGCCAGGTCCTCCCTGGACCAGAGACAAGCATCCTAGGACCGATTTTGGGGTATCACCCCTCATCAGCCAGGCTTAGTTTAGTCCAGTGGCACAGTGAGCACGGGACCCATGTTTGGACATACTTTTCCCACTCAAAATCAAAAAGAACAAATGACTAACGGAATGCTAAACAATGCAGACATTCACCCCCTGTCATAAAGATCTGGGTTTGATCCATGGCTCTTTTGCTCACCACACCTCTGCCCAGTGTGGATCTAGCCATGTGCAAATCAGTCTTGACCTTACTCCTCATGGGACCAGTCTAGCCTGAAATGCCAAGCGAGATCCTCACAGGACCGGAAACAAGCTTCCTGGAGCTGGATTTGGGATATCACCCCATATCAGCCAGGATAGCTTGAATCCTTTGGCGCAGTGGGCACGGGACCCACATCTGGGCATACTCTTCCCACTTAGGGCAACAAAAGCAAAAAGAACAAATGATTCACGACATGCTGAACAAGGCAGACATTCACCCCCAGTCAAAAAATCAGGGTTTAATCCATCATTCTTTTGCTCACCACGCCACACCAGTTTGCTCCCAGCCATACACAAATCAGTCTTGACCCAGCTCCTCATGGGAATAATCCAGCCCGAACTGCCAAGCCAGGTTCTACCTGGGTCCGAAACAAGCATCCAGTGACTGGTTTCAGCCAGGCTAGCTTGAATCTAGTGGTGCAGGGAGCATGGGACCAGTGGCTGGGCATACCCTTCCTACTTAGGGCAACAAAAGCAAAACTAACAAATGATGGATGGAATGCTGAACAATGCAAACATTCAACCCCATTCACAAAGATCTTGGATCTGAAAGTTGGTGATAGATTCCTTACCTTAGAATATCCCCAGGCGTCAGACTGGATCCAGAAAGTTTTTGTCAGCAGTACCCCTGCGCGTTGGAAGGCGGCTTTGTGCGGCTCCGCGTCCGTCTCTGGCGTCGTATGCGCAGAGATGACGTCACAGAGACTACTTAGGCGCCACCAATGCGCGCTGACGTCATTTCTTTCTTTTTCCGCACCGGCAGGCGCAGATTCGGTTAGAGCATGTACCCTTGTCACTTTTTGACTAACTTTATTGAGACATTTGTCTCCACTCTTTTGAGTCTTTGACTCCTGGTGCCACGTAGGGATGCCTGGGTTTAAATCCTGCGGGGCCTGCCGCCGTACGATGTCGGTCGCTGACCCCTATGGCGTCCGTATCTACTGTCTGGAGCGAGACCATGACTTCCGGTCATGTTCCAACTGTCTGGCCATGGCTCTGAAGGCCTTGCAGGAGTGGTCCCGTAAGCTTCTGGAGGCCCGACAGTCGTCTGTGCGCCGTTCGAGGTCCAGGGATCGATCGAGGGACCGACTGCGGAGCCATCATCATTGCTCTCCGGGGTCGAAGTCTTCACACTCAGAAACGGGTAAGACGTCATAAGAAGTCGAAGAAGTGCTTACGCTGTCCGACGTCCCCCCGTCGGTCGCCGGACACAGACGAGGGGGCCGAGGGTACCTCCCCCGCGGCTCCGTTGGAGCCTGTGAGTCCCGCGGCCTACCCGCCTTATCCGGATCCGTCGGCGACTCCGGCCCAGGTGCAAGATTTTCTTGCTGCCATGGACAGCCTTTTCAGGCCATGGGCTCCTGCCTGGCTCTTTGGGCCCTGCGGTCTCAGCTGAGGGCCCTCCCTTGCCGTCGGGGCTGCAATGGATTCCGTTTGTTCCACCTCCGTCCTTGCCCGGGTTTCCGGACAATTTTGCTCCAGGTTGGGACCCTAACTGGGATATGGAGCAGGAGCGGCGCCGACCGATGTTGATCTCTGCGCCGTTGACCATTTATATTCCCCTGTCCCTCCCCCACCGCCTGTGCCATGGGCAGTGGAGGAGGGGGACGACTGGGAGGGGTCTGAGGGCCCTTTTGCACGGCAGTGCGAGTCAGAACACGAGTGGGCAGTGGAGATGCAGGTGGCTTTGACCTCTCCTCTGAGCCTGGTTTCCTTTCTCCTCCTGCTGTGGCCATGAAGAGGGCGTCACATACACTGTGGTGCTTCGCAGAGCAGCTGACCTGCCTATGGTAACTCTAAAAACGAACCTCCTCACTGAAGTCATTCAGCTGGCGGCAAGCTCTATGGAGCCTCTGCTATTGTTCAATGAGGCGTTCACGGATGTGTTGATGGGCACCTGGTCTAGGCCAGTCACGGGGGTCCCTGTAGATAGGAACGTGGCTAGGCGTCGTCGCTAGGCCCTGTGTGACCCTGCCTTTTTAATGACCCACCCAACTCCGGAGAGCCTGGTCATCCAAGCCTCCACCTCCCAAAGCGGATTCCCTACCGCCGGCTGGATAAGGAATCTAAGAAGCTGGAACAGTTTGGCAAGAAACTGTTTTCCTCTGTCAGCTTAAAGCTGCGGTCAGTGAACACTGCATTCCTCTTGGGCTGCTACTCTCACGCTGTGTGGGACTCGGTTGTGCAGACGATGCCAACGTGTCCGGAGGAAGTTCGGGTAGTAGTTTGCCAAGCTGTGGCTGAGGGAAAAGATGCAGCAGAGTTCGCTATCTGGTGTGGACTGGACACCACAGACTCTTTGGGTTGGGAGATTTCCACCACAGTGGCCCTCCATCGCCACCCCTAGTTATGGTCCACTGGGTTTTCAGGGGTTGTTCATAGTTCCATTATGGACATGCCTTTTGATGGTACCCGCCTGTTTGGCGATAAGGTAGATAGTGCGCTGGAGCGTTTTAAGGACTCCCGGGCTACGGCCAAGTCCTTGGGTCTCTCCACCAAGAGCCCAGCCACGTCTGCTTTTCATAATTTTAGGGGCCATCGAATGGGCGCCCGATATGTTCATTCAGCCAAAAGCCTGCGCAGAACCAACCTCAGAGCGGCCGCGTATGTGGTTCCGCCGCGGTGGGACAGTGGAGTAGTGTGTGGGTCAGTCCACCTCCACGCCTGCAGCATCTGCCTCAAAGCCTTCCTAGTCTGAGCTTTGGGGTGCACCCCAAGCCGGTGGGCGGCAGGATCCGCCATCGCCTTCCCCACTGGCATTCTGTCACTTCGGACAGGTGGGTGCTGCAAATCGTCCGAAGGGGCTACTCCCTCCCCTTCGTCTGCCCCCCCAGCCATGCCACCTCAGTTCCACCGCATGTCGGGGGATCACTTTGCACTTCTCCAACAGGAAGTCACGGCCCTCTTGGCAAAGGGGGACATTGAGCACGTTCCTGAGCCAGAAGTAGGACGTGGTTGTTATTCCCACTACTTTCTGGGCCCCAAGAAGGAGAAAGGGGGCCTGCGCCCCATCTTGGACCTCAGTCAATCAATCAATCATAGCATTTGTAAAGCGCACTACTTACCCGTGATGGTCTCAAGGCGCTGGGGGGTGGGGAATGCTGCTACTGCTCGAAGAGCCAGGTCTTGAGAAGTCTTCTGAAGGTCAGCAGGTCTTGGTTCCGCCGCAGATGGATGGGGAGGGTGTTCCAGGTCCTGGCTGCGAGGTGGGAGAACGATCTGCTAACGGAGGTCGCTCTTCGGATGCGGGGGTCTGTGGCGAGGGCAAGGTCGGCGGAGCAGAGCTGGCGGGTGGGGATGTAGAAGCTGAGTCGTCAGTTGAGGTACGCTGGTCTGGTGTTGTGGTGTGCCCTGTGTGTGTGGGTCAGGAGCTTAAAGGTTATCCTCTAGTCGGCGGGGAGCCAGTGCAGGTCTCTCAGGTGTGGTGTGATATGGCTGCCGCAAGGGATTTCGAAGATCAGGCGTGCAGAGGCATTCTGGATGCGTTAAAGCCGTTTCAGGAGTTTGGCCGAGGCTCCTGCATAGAGGGTGTTTCCGTAGTCCATCCTGCTGCTGACGAGGGCCTGGGTGACCGTTCTTCTCGTTTCGGTGGGGATCCACTTTTAGATCTTGCGGAGCATGCGGAGGGAGTTGAAGCAAGAGGAAGAGACTGTGTTGACCTGCTTAGTCATGGAGAGGGTGGAGTTGAGGATGACCCCTAGGTTGTGTGCGTGGTCGATAGGTGTTGGAGCTGTTCCCAGTGTGGCTGGCCACCAGGAGTCGTCCCAGGTCAAAGGGGTGGATCCGAGGATGAGGACCTCCGTCTTGTCCGAGTTCAGCTTCAGTCGGCTGTTCCTTATCCATTCGGCGACGGCCTTCATTCCTTCGTGGAGGTTGGTTTTGGCGAGATGGTGTCCTTGGTGAGGGAGAGGATCAGCTGGGTGTCATCGGCGTAAGAGATAATGTTGAGGTCGTGTAGTCGGGCGACGCGGGCGAGCGGAGCCATGTAGATGTTAAACAGCGTTGGGCTGAGGGATGAGGTCTGGGGTACGCCGAAGATTATCTTGGTGGCTTCGGAGCAGAAGTGGGGGAGGCGAACGCTCTGTGTTCTGCCGGAGAGGAAGGAGGTGGTCCAGTCCAGAGCCTTCTCTTGGATCCTGGTGTCGTGGAGGCATGTGCATAGTGTGCGGTAGCAGACTGTGTCGAAGGCAGCGGACAGATCCAGGAGGATGAGAGCCGCGATTTCTCCATTGTCTAGCAGGGACCTGATGTCATCGGTGGCGGCGATGAGGGTAGTTTTGGTGCTGTGGTTGCTGCAGAAACCGGACTGGGACGTGTCCAGGATGCTGTTCTCCTCGAGGTAGCGGGTCAGTTGTTTGTTGACTGTCTTCTTGATGACCTTCGCCTGGAATGGGAGCAGGGAGATGGGCCGGAAGTTCTTGAGGTCCTTGGGGTCCGCCTTGGGTTTCTTGAGTAAGGCGTTGATCTCGGCATGCTTCCAGCTCTCGGAGAAGGTTCCTGTCTCGAAGGAAATGTTGATGGCTTTTCGGAGATGGGGTGTGATGGCGGTGCTGGCTTTGTTGAAGATGTGGTGTGGGCATGGGTCTGACCGGGATCCAGAGTGGATGGTGTTCATGATCTTGATGGTGTTGTCGTCGTTTATGTTGGTCCAGGAGAGCAGGCGGTTGGTGCAGATGGTTGTCTTGGGGACTGAGGTCTCAGTGGTTGTCTGGGCGGTCGTGGTGTTGAAGCTGTTGTGGATGTCTGCAATCTTATGATGGAAGAAGGTGGCCAGCGAGTCGCATAGGTCTTGCGAAGGTGGGATGTTGTTGGTGTTGGAGCTGGGGTTGGAGAGTTCCTTCATGATGTTGAAGAGCTCTTTGCTGTTGTGTGTGTTGTTGTCTAGGCGGTTTTTAAAGTATGCCCTTTTGGCGGATCTGATGAGGTGGTGGTGTCTGCGGGTGGCGTTCTTGTGGGCTGCATAGCTGTCCGGTGTTTGTACGCAGAGCCAGTTCTTCTCTATCTTTCGGCAGGTTTGCTTGGAGGCCTGGAGGTCTTCAGTGGACCTCAGGAACGTCAACCGCTTCCTCCGGAAGGAGAAGTTCAAGATGTTGACTCTGGCTCAGGTCTTAGCTGCCCTCGACCCTGGAGACTGGATGGTAGCGTTGGACTTGCAGGACACATATTTTCATATCCCTGTCCAGCCAGCCCACCGGCGTTACCTGCGGTTCACGGTAGACCAAGAGCACTTTCAGTTTACTGTGCTCCCCTTCGGCCTTACCACTACCCCTGTGCAGATCAGGGGTTTCAGTCTTCTCCTATCTCAATGACTGGTTGTTGAAGGCGGGCTTGTCCCAGGCAGTCGTCTCCCACCTCCAGACTACGGCCGACCTCATGCATTTGCTGGGGTTCTCCATCAACGTGCCGAAGTCGCACCTGAGTCCCTCTCAGAAGCTCCCCTTCATCGGAGCGGTTCTGGATTCGACTCAGTTTCGGGTTTATCCTCCCAAGCAGCGAGTCTGGGATATTCAGACTATAATTAGAATCTTTCAGCCTCTATACCGGGTTTCAGTCAGGGTGACCCTCCGGCTCCTGGGCCTGATCGCCTCCTGCTTCCTGCTAGTGCAACATGCCAGATGGCATATGCGGGCTGTGCAGTGGGACCTAAAGTTCCAGTGGGCACAGCATCAGGGCAACCTGTCCTATCATGTTCAGATCTCTGAGGCACTGCCCGACAATTGCAGCGGTGGCTCACGAATCGTGATTGGGTCAATGGCATATCCCTCTCCCTTCCTCAACCGGAGCAGTGGTGACGGATGCGTCCCTCCTGGGATGGGGCGGCCATTTGAGAGAGGCGGAAATCAGAGGCCTCTGGTCTCCGGCGGAGCCTGGCTCCATATCAGTCTTTTGGAGCTTCGGGCGATCTGACTTGCACTGAAGGCATTCCTTCCTTCTGTTCGGGGAAGTGTAGTGCAGGTGTTCACGGACAACACCACCGCCATGTGGTATTGCATCAAACAGGGCATGGTGGGGTCGTGGACCCTATGTCAGGAGGCTCTGCGCCTCTGGACATGGCTGGAACATCAAGGCATTACCTTGGTGGTTCAACACCTGGCAGGTTCTCTGAACGCCATGACAGACTAACTCAGCCGCCGGTGCATGATGGATAACGAATGGCATCTGAACTTGGACGTGGCGCAAGGTCTCTTTCTGCAGTGGGGAGAGCCTTGGTTAGATCTATTCGCCACCGAAGAGAACGCGCAATGTCATAAGTTCTGCGCGTTTGAATTTCCAAGGCGGCAATCACTCGGTGACGGAGTGGGGCTGCGGTCTGTTGTATGCCTTTCAGCCTATACCACTTCTGTCCAGACTGCTTAAGAAGATTCGGCGCGACCAGTCTCAAGTCATCCTTGTGGCTCCGGATTGGGCACGAAGATACAGATATTTCGAGCTACTCACCATGGCGATTGATCCTCTGATCCGCCTGCCTCTTCTGGAGGATCTTCTGTTGCAGCAGCAGGGGACGGTCCTCCACCCGAACCTGTCCAGCCTCCACCTCCATGCGTGGAGATTGAGCGGCGACAGTTGACAGCTTTCGATCTTCCTCCCAAAGTCTGTGATGTCATTCTGGCAGCCATGCATCCCTCCACTAAGATGGTATACGCCTGCAGGTGGAACAAGTTTATGGCATGGTGCCCAGCGAAGGCTGTGGATCCTCTTTCTGACCCTCTTTCCGAGGTCCTTCTGTTACTTCTTTCTTTGGCCCAGCAGGGCTCTACTCTGGTCACTATCAAAGGTTATCTTTCGGCCATCTCCGCCTTCCTACGGCTTCCAGATCTGCCTTCTCTTTTTAAGTCCCCGGTTGTTAATCGCTTCCTCAAAGGCATTACACACATGTTTTCTCCTGTGCCTTTCATAATGCCTCATGGAACTTAGATCTTGTCTTGATCTATCTGATGTACGCTCCCTTTGAGCCCCTTCATAACTGTCCCTTCCATTTTCTCACTCTAAAGATGGCTTTCCTGGTAGCTATCACCTCTGCCAGAAGAGTGAGTGAGCTCCAGGCTCGTTCTTCTAAACCTCCTTTTCTTTCTGTTAATCTGGACAAGGTGGTTTTAAGGACTCGTCCTTCATTCTTGCCAAAGGTTGTCACACCCTTCCACATTGGCAGACCGTCACTTTGCCCACCTTCTTTCCGGCTCCGCATCCTTCAAAAGAGGAAGAGAGGCTCTACCGTCTGGACCCAAAACGTGCACTCTCGTTATATCTGAACACACAAGATGATGGACGGAATGTTGCACAATGCCAAAACATTCACCCCCAGTCACATGACTGGGTTTAATCCATTGTTATTTTGCTCACCAAGCCACCCCTGTTCAAACATGGCCATATGCAAATCAGTCTTGACCCTGTGCCTCATGGGAAAAGTCCAGCCCGAACTGCCAATGTCTTCCCTGGACCGGAATCAAGCATCCTAGGACCGGTTTCTGGCTATCAGCCGACTGTAGCCAGGATCGCTTGACTCCAGTGGCTTAGTGAGCACGGGACCCATGTCTAGGCATACCCTTCACACATAGGGTGAAGAGGCAAACACACAAGATGATGGACAGAATGTTGCACAATGGCAAACAATTCACTCCCAGTCACATATCTGGGTTTAATCCATCGTTATTTTGCTCACCAAGCCACCCCAGTTCAGACATGGCCATATGCAAATCAGTCTTGACCCTGTGCCTCATGGGAACTGTTGGACCTAGATTACCCTAGCCTACATATGGTAGCTTGGCACAGTAGTGGTCTACAGCTAACTCCAGGCGTTGGCTAAGTACTTACAAGTCTTACCCACAGTAACACAGTGATGAACCACTAAAATAAAGACACAACACCTTTGTTTGGAAAAATACCGTTACCTTTTATAAAAATAATATTCTTTCTTGTTCTTGTTTTAAATAAATGCAGTATATAATTAATTTATACAGTTCTCATAGATTTCAAATCACATTCAATATTTTTCCTGTTCAGAATTTAAGAATCAATGGTACATTTAAGGTTTAGGGTTATTCAGGACACAATATATTTCACTAGAACTTTACAGAAAGGAAAATGCAGCCTGACAGTGCAATATATATTCAAAGATTCCTTAGCAGGTACATTACCCCACAGCTCCTAAGCTCTGCTTAACTCACAGAATGACCTGGGTATAGTTCCTCTCTGCATACCCAATCCGCAATGTGGCTAAAGGGAGAGACACAACAATTTTAGCTAGATTCCTCTCACTCTAATTCAAAGGCTCCATTGGCTAACAGGAGAACTTTCCCTCCAATTTATTAAGAAACTACAAGGGTTTCTCCTCTTTACTCCAGTTACTTTTGGGACTCTGAAGTTGTTATTAAGCTGAACACCAGCCCGTTTTCTTCACTTAGGCTTCCTGGGGCAGTTCAGTCTAAGTCTCAGCTGCAGCCCCACTGTCTTGTATCTTTTCCCTGGCGCTGCTGCCTCCCGTCCCCACACTACCCAGCTTACTTGTAGGCTTCTGGGGGTGATTCGAGGGCTCTCTCCCCTCGCGCTGAAACCAGGCAGCAGACGGCGGTCGAGGAAGGACGAGGAAGGCTTCCCTGGTCCCCAGGCACCTCGCTGTGGCGTCCGCTGTGGCGCTTCTGCCTCCTTTGGACGGGGAAAACGGCTACCGGTGCTCTGACGCGATCGGGTCTCCCAAAACGACACTCCTCAGCTGGGCATGCGCGATCGCGCTCACTTTCCTTCCGTTTCTGCGCGCTGGCTCCCAGGGAGGACGCTGCACCTCACGTCGACGCTGATCTCCTGGGCCTGCCCGATCATAGGCCCCTCCTGCCACACGAGAAGCGTCTGATTGTTGGTCATGCGCGGAAGCGCCGATTTCTTCGCTTTTGACGCGGCCGGTGCCCCCGGGGTCCCGATGCCGATCAAAGCAGCGTCGCTGCTTCCCTCCAGTCACCACTCACTTGGGCTTCACAGGAAGGATGTCCATACACGGCGCCCTCGCTCCACAGGTCACCAGGGTGCCACAGACCCCCGCACTCACTACAGCTGCTCCGCGTCCCTGGTAAGCTTAGCGCTGATTAGGGGTAGCCAGGAATATCTTCAGTCAGGGGTTTCCTGAGTGGATTTATTGGGATTCCAAGTTGTGAGTGGCTGCTTCCTCAAGTAGCTCAATTTCTTTACCAATAGTGGATATTTTGAGAGAGGGATTGGTCAAAGGCTGAAGGGGGAACAATCCTCTGAAGTAACTGTCAGCCTCAGTGACAAACTAGCTGCTCTCAGTGTGTCCACCTCCTCTCACCACTGCCTCACTCCTCTACTCTGGGGTCAGCACAAAATGGCTGCTGGTCACTGGCCTTATATAGGTTGGCCTGAGACCTGCAGAAGTCTCTAGTAGGTTCCAGAAAGTTCCTTGATGCTATCCTATGGACCTGTTCTCCAGTAGTGTCCGTTATGGCAGTTGGTGGACACCATTTTAGGTCTCTGGAGATCCCTTAGGTTTCAAGGGGGTGACTAGGCCTCACAAGTGATGAGGGAAAAATGGCGTCATCGCCAAGGGACACCTAGCCCCCTGACAGCATAAAAAAAAACCTCCTGATGGACACATGTAAAAATAAAAATAGAAAGTCTGGGAGGCTAAGGGGGACAAAAATAAATCATGGTGGTTAGAGTCTTCCCAGAAGCAGACAGGTCTAACACGCGTCCCCCCCAGCTGAAAGTGGGGAGAACTACCCAACCCCTTGGGAGTCCTCATCACTAAGGCGGAAATACCTGGATAGACCGTCTGCGTTGGCATGGTCTGCCCCAGGTCGATGTTCCACCCTGAAGTCCATTCCCTGTAGGGAGATGGACCACCTTAGCAACTTGGGATTCTCCCCCTTCATTTGCATCAGCCATCGAAGGGGGCGATGGTCAGTCTGAACTAGGAAGTGTGAACCAAACAGGTATGGTCGCAGCTTCTTCAGAGCCCAAACCACCGCAAAGGCTTCTCTCTCAATTGTACTCCACCTCCTTTCCCTGGGGAGTAGTCTCCTGGACAGGAAGACCACGGGTTGATCCAAGCCCTCATCATTTAGCTGCGATAACACTGCCCCAATGCCATGTTCTGACGCATCTGTTTGGACAATGAATTCTCTAGCAAAATCAGGGGCCTTGAGAATGGGGGCGGAACACAATGCTTGTTTCAAGGTCATGAAGGCTCGCTGGCAAGCCTCCGTCCAGACTACCCGTCGGGGTTGCTTCTTGGAAGTAAGCTCAGTGAGAGGGGCCACGATAGTGCCATACCCCTTCACGAAGCGACGGTAATATCCAGTGAGGCCCAGGAAGGCTCGGACCTCTGTTTGAGTCTTGGGGGGCTCCCAGGCAATGATAGCCTCGATCTTTGCCTGGAGGGGCTGCACCGTCCCTCTGCCCACCAAGTGACCTAGGTACACCACCGACCCCTGTCCGATCTGACACTTGCTGGCCTTGATTGTTAATCCAGCCTGTTGCAGGGCATGCAGAACAGCTTGCAGATGCTGCAAATGGTCCTCCCAGCTGCTACTGAAGACAGCAATGTCGTCCAGGTATGCAGCAGAAAAAGCTTCCAGTCCAGAAAGGACCCTGTTCACCAGCCGCTGAAAAGTGGCAGGGGCATTCTTGAGCCCAAAGGGCATCACGCGAAATTGGTAGTGTCCCTCAGGTGTAGAGAAGGCTGACCTTTCCTTCGCCTCCTCTGTAAGGGAAATCTGCCAGTACCCTGAAGTTAGGTCAAAAGTACTTAAGTATTGGGCAGCTCCCAGCCGGTCAATCAGCTCATCCGCCCGGGGGATAGGATGGGCGTCAGTTTTGGTCACTGAGTTCAAGCCTCGGTAGTCCACACAGAATCTCAATTCAGGTGTGGTGCCTGGTGGGGCAGCCTTTGGTACCAAAACCACCGGGCTAGACCAAGGGCTTCCAGAAGGTTCAATCACTCCCAGCTCCAGCATCTTGGCGACTTCACCCTTGATGCTGGCCTTCACCTTGTCCGACAGCCGGTAGATTTTAGACTTCACAGGTGGGCTGTCTCCTGTGTCCACGTCATGGGTACACAGGTGGGTCCTACCTGGGACAAGGGAGAACAGAGAAGAAAATTGCCCCAGGATCTGGCGGCAATCACTCTGCTGTTCAGGAGTTAGGGATGGCGAGAGAATAACTCCCTCCACCGACCCATCCTTTTCTTGGGACGAGAGAAGATCAGGGAGAGGTTCGCTTTCTTCTTCCTCTGCTCCATCGGTTACCATCATCAAGACAACCGCGGGCCTCTCATGATGTGGCTTGAGGCGATTGGCATGCAGCACCCTGTGGGGCTGCCTTGGGGCTTTAAGATCCACCAAGTAGGTGGACTTCCCCTTCTTCTCCAACACCTCAAAGGGGCCTGTCCAACGGTCCTGGAGGGCATTTAGCTCTCCAGGTTCCATCACCCACACCTTCTGTCCAGGCTCCAGTTCCACTGGGTGAGCGTTGTGGTCATACCACTCTTTCATCACTGCTTGGCTGGCCTCCAAGTTGTCTGAAGCTTGCTTCCACAACTTAGCCATTTGGCTCCGGAAGGCCAGCATGTAGCTCACCACGTCCTGGGGAAGTTTTCTGGGAGTCCGTTCCCATCCGTCCTTCACCAGGCTGAGAGGTCCTCGTACAGGGTGCCCGTACAAAAGTTCGAAGGGGCTGAAGCCCACTCCCTTTTGTGGCACTTCCCTGTAAGAAAACAAGAGACAGGGTAGGAGGATGTCCCATTTCCTCCGCAGGCTCTCAGGTAGACTCCTGATCATACCTTTCAAGGTTTTGTTAAACCTTTCCACAAGACCATTGGTTTGTGGGTGATAAGGAGTGGTAAACCGATAGGTAACTCCACACTCCTTCCACATAGCCCGCATGTACGCTGAAAGGAAGTTAGTCCCCCTGTCGGACACAACTTCCTTGGGGAAACCCACTCGGGTAAAGATCCCCATCAGGGCCCTTGCCACCACAGGTGCAGTGATGGTCCTCAGAGGTATGGCCTCTGGGTACCGTGTGGCATGGTCCACCAAAACCAGTATGAACCGGTGACCAGCTGAAGTTGGTGGATCCAATGGCCCAACAATGTCGATGCCCACCCTCTCAAAGGGGGTGCTAACGACAGGTAGTGGTTCCAGGGGAGCTTTAAGCTTCACTCCTGTTTTCCCACTAGCTTGGCAGGACACACACGTCCGACAGTATGTGTCAGACGCCACTTTCATTCGAGGCCAATAGAAGTGGGGGACAAGCCGGGCAAAGGTCTTGTCCTGCCCTAGATGTCCTGCCAATGGTATCTCATGAGCCAATTCCAGTAGAAAGGCTCTAAAGCATTGAGGGACCACCAAGGCTCTGGCTGAACCGTGGCCAGGTGCCTTGGGCTCACTGTAGAGGAGTCCATCCTCCCAGTAAATCCGGTAGCTCCCTTCAATGTTTCCTGCTGCCTGGGCGTTGGCCTGTTGCCGCAGCCCCTCGAGAGTAGGACACTCTTTCTGAGCTTCACAGAATTCTTCCCTGGAAGGACCTCCCTCCACATGCCATTCAGTAGGGATGGGTAGGTTCTCCAGGGAAGCAACATTCTCCCCTGTGGACTCCAGATCCACCTCCGCAGGTGGTCCAGCTGTCTCACGAGGCGGAGATGTCGAGGCAGGGTCCTCCGGCCTCTTGTCCTTCTCCTCTCTGGCAGCTGGCTGGGCCATTGTTCCAGGCTCCAGCGTAAGCAACTTTTCCCTTCGGGCAGCTGCTGACCTTGTGCTGACACAAGTCCAGTCAGGGGGTCCCAGCATCGCAGAGTGAGTCTGGTACTCCACCCTCCTCCAAGCATTGTGCTCCATATCATTCCCTAACAGGCAGTCAACAGGCACGGCAGGGCTTACGGCAACTCGAAGTGGACCTGCAACCCCTCCCCACTCAAAGGGAACCTCAGCCACAGGGTAGTGGCCCAATCTGCCGTCAGCCATTACGGCGGGATGGAGTACATCTGGGATGACCTGCTCTGGAGATACCAGCTGACTCCTTACCATAGTCATGCTGGCTCCTGTGTCTCTCAGAGCCTCCCCTCTACGGCCATTGATGGTGACCCACTGCTCATACTTAATAGTATTAGAGGGCAGCTGGGTCTTGGGAACCATCTCCTTATCTCCCAGGGACACTAAAGTGACACCCGCCCGCTCCCCTCCATTAACCAAAGGCATCTCCTCCCCGAGCACTACACTAGTGATTCCCGGGGCTTTTCCTCCAGTGGGAGGGGGTGGTCTCTTTGGGCATCTCACATCTCCTTTATAGTGTCCCACACCACCACACTCAAAACAATGAACAACCCTTGGCTGCTGGCTTTGGCCAGGGGTAGGGTTGCGAGGGGGGTTACTCTTGGGGATGAATCCTCTGCCCCTTCCTTGCGAAGTATTTTGTGGCCCTTTAGAGAACTCCCTCTTAGTTTCCCCTCCCTCTTTCTTCTGGGGGGCGCCCTGTCCTTGCTTCTGGGAATTCCCTCCAGTCCCCTTAGTCGACACCCGGGTACTAACCCAGATGTCCGCCTCCTCAGCAAGCTTCCTGGGGCTGGTCAGCTTGCTGTCCACCAGATGCTGTCTAAGCTCAGGAAGACACTTCTCGAGTAGGTGTTCCTTGAGTATGAGGTCATATAGTCCCTCATAGTCCCCTACATCGCTGCCTCTTACCCAACCCTCCAGGGCCTTCCTGGCGTAGTCCAAGAAATCTACCCAGTTTTGTGTACCCAGCTTGTAGCTGCCCCGGAACTTTTGTCTATATTTCTCAGGGGACAACCCAAACTTCTTAAGCAGTGCTGATTTCATAGCCGGATAATAGGTCTGTTCACTCGTGTCAAGGGCCAACAGGGTATCCCTGCCAGTGGGGGGCATGTATTTGTATAACCCACCTCCCCAGTGGACTTCCAGAATCCCATGGGCCCTCAGCGAGACCTCGTAGGCGGCTAACCATTTAGCAATGTCGTCGCTGGGTACATAACAAGCCATAATGTCTTTTGGTAGGTACGGTCTAGGTTCTCGGGTGTTGGTTTGGTTATCGCTGCCACCATTCTCTGCTTTGGGGGTACGTAAGTTTAGGGCTTGCAAATCCATCTCCTTGATGGTCCGCTCATGCTCCAACCTCTTTTCCTCCCTCACCATGTCCATCCTGGCTAGTTCTATTCTCATCCTCCTCTCCTCCCTCCTGTCTTCTAATTCGGCGTCGGTCAGGCCCCTCTCTGACACACTACTGCCCACTCTAGAAGGTGTTCTAGGACCTGTTACTAGGTTCTCCCCTCCCGCCTGGTACAGTGTTGCGGTCTCCAGGACAGTGTCCTTGTCACTCTCTTCAGGATCTACCTCCTCCCCGGAATGAGCCTCTACCCATGCTCGAATACTGGTCAGCAGCTCAACTTTTCTGGCGCCCTTCTTGAAGAACACCCCCTGCTGCTGACACCATTCTTTCAATTGGTTCACAGTATAATTGTCTAGCTCTTCCACATTTACCTCCATTCTTATTTGAAGTAATAAATGCTATACAGGAGAAATCCACAGAGTGACTTGAGGTCAACCTCCACCCACCGCCAGAAGTCAATTTAGAAAAATCAAAAACGTAAATTAGGAGGGCCGCAGGGAGAAAACTCCAGGTGGGGTCTCGTGGTTGGCACTGTGTTACTAATAAGCAAGTGTAAGTACAGATCCGCTATCCCACCGCTGAAACACCAATTATGTTGGACCTAGATTACCCTAGCCTACATATGGTAGCTTGGCACAGTAGTGGTCTACAGCTAACTCCAGGCGTTGGCTAAGTACTTACAAGTCTTACCCACAGTAACACAGTGATGAACCACTAAAATAAAGACACAACACCTTTGTTTGGAAAAATACCGTTACCTTTTATAAAAATAATATTCTTTCTTGTTCTTGTTTTAAATAAATGCAGTATATAATTAATTTATACAGTTCTCATAGATTTCAAATCACATTCAATATTTTTCCTGTTCAGAATTTAAGAATCAATGGTACATTTAAGGTTTAGGGTTATTCAGGACACAATATATTTCACTAGAACTTTACAGAAAGGAAAATGCAGCCTGACAGTGCAATATATATTCAAAGATTCCTTAGCAGGTACATTACCCCACAGCTCCTAAGCTCTGCTTAACTCACAGAATGACCTGGGTATAGTTCCTCTCTGCATACCCAATCCGCAATGTGGCTAAAGGGAGAGACACAACAATTTTAGCTAGATTCCTCTCACTCTAATTCAAAGGCTCCATTGGCTAACAGGAGAACTTTCCCTCCAATTTATTAAGAAACTACAAGGGTTTCTCCTCTTTACTCCAGTTACTTTTGGGACTCTGAAGTTGTTATTAAGCTGAACACCAGCCCGTTTTCTTCACTTAGGCTTCCTGGGGCAGTTCAGTCTAAGTCTCAGCTGCAGCCCCACTGTCTTGTATCTTTTCCCTGGCGCTGCTGCCTCCCGTCCCCACACTACCCAGCTTACTTGTAGGCTTCTGGGGGTGATTCGAGGGCTCTCTCCCCTCGCGCTGAAACCAGGCAGCAGACGGCGGTCGAGGAAGGACGAGGAAGGCTTCCCTGGTCCCCAGGCACCTCGCTGTGGCGTCCGCTGTGGCGCTTCTGCCTCCTTTGGACGGGGAAAACGGCTACCGGTGCTCTGACGCGATCGGGTCTCCCAAAACGACACTCCTCAGCTGGGCATGCGCGATCGCGCTCACTTTCCTTCCGTTTCTGCGCGCTGGCTCCCAGGGAGGACGCTGCACCTCACGTCGACGCTGATCTCCTGGGCCTGCCCGATCATAGGCCCCTCCTGCCACACGAGAAGCGTCTGATTGTTGGTCATGCGCGGAAGCGCCGATTTCTTCGCTTTTGACGCGGCCGGTGCCCCCGGGGTCCCGATGCCGATCAAAGCAGCGTCGCTGCTTCCCTCCAGTCACCACTCACTTGGGCTTCACAGGAAGGATGTCCATACACGGCGCCCTCGCTCCACAGGTCACCAGGGTGCCACAGACCCCCGCACTCACTACAGCTGCTCCGCGTCCCTGGTAAGCTTAGCGCTGATTAGGGGTAGCCAGGAATATCTTCAGTCAGGGGTTTCCTGAGTGGATTTATTGGGATTCCAAGTTGTGAGTGGCTGCTTCCTCAAGTAGCTCAATTTCTTTACCAATAGTGGATATTTTGAGAGAGGGATTGGTCAAAGGCTGAAGGGGGAACAATCCTCTGAAGTAACTGTCAGCCTCAGTGACAAACTAGCTGCTCTCAGTGTGTCCACCTCCTCTCACCACTGCCTCACTCCTCTACTCTGGGGTCAGCACAAAATGGCTGCTGGTCACTGGCCTTATATAGGTTGGCCTGAGACCTGCAGAAGTCTCTAGTAGGTTCCAGAAAGTTCCTTGATGCTATCCTATGGACCTGTTCTCCAGTAGTGTCCGTTATGGCAGTTGGTGGACACCATTTTAGGTCTCTGGAGATCCCTTAGGTTTCAAGGGGGTGACTAGGCCTCACAAGTGATGAGGGAAAAATGGCGTCATCGCCAAGGGACACCTAGCCCCCTGACAGCATAAAAAAAAACCTCCTGATGGACACATGTAAAAATAAAAATAGAAAGTCTGGGAGGCTAAGGGGGACAAAAATAAATCATGGTGGTTAGAGTCTTCCCAGAAGCAGACAGGTCTAACAGGAACAGTCCAGCCTGAACTGCCAAGCCTTGTCTTGTCTGGACCGGAATCAAGCATCCTAGGACCGGTTTCTAGCTATCATCCGTCTTCAGTCAGGATAGCTTGACTCCAGTGGCGTAGTGAGCACGGGACCCACGTCTGGGCATACCCTTCCCACATAGGGTGAACAGCAAAACACACAAGATGATGGACGGAATGTTGCACAATGACAAAACATTAACCCCCAGTCACAGATCTGGGTTTAATCCATCGTTATTTTGCTCACCAAGCCACCCCAGTTCAGACATGGCCATATGCAAATCAGTCTTGACCCTATGCCTCATGGGAAAAGTCCAGCCCAAACTGCCAAGCCATATCTTCCCTGGACCGGAATCAAGCATCCTAGGACCGGTTTCTGGCTATCAGCCGTCTTCAGCCAGGATAGCTTGACTCCAGTGGCGTAGTGCACAGTGTTTTGCCATTGTGCAACATTCCGTCCATCATCTTGTGTGTTTTGCTCGTTATATCTGAAGCGCACACAACAGTTCTGGGTCGATGACCAACTTTTTGTTGGCTGATTGGGCACCAAAAAAGGTCGGGCCGTGCACAAACGAACAATCTCTCGGTTGGTCGTTCTGTGCATCAAAGCAGGTTACTTGTTGGCTAAGAAGGAGCCTCCTGTGGGGCTGCGTGCCCATTCTATCAGGGCAACGGCAGCCACTACTGCCTTGGGACGCAGCATTACCTTGCAGGACATTTGTCAGACTGCTACGTGGGCCTCGCTGCACTAGTTTACCAAGCATTACTGCCTTGACAGTCAAGTCCGGAGAGACGGCTTTTTTGGCCTTTCTGTTCTCCGTGAATTTCTGGTATAATCTTGTTTGCAGACGCACCTCCGGGGTTGGTATTGCTGGGGTATCTATTCTAAGGGAAGAAATCTATCATTAACGTGTCTCTTTCAGATGCACATGTTACTACTTGTGTAATGATATATCTGTAAGAGACATTAGTTAGTGTTAGATTACTTACCGCCCCACCCATCCTCCCTGTTCTGCGAACTGATTTCTAGGGTTAAGGTCATCCCTTTCAGGGCCCTAGTTTCATGGCACCAGTGGTCTGTTTCTTGCATGGCTCTGAGTTCCTGGTGCGGAAAGTCGTGTACAGAACTGATGTCAGCGCGCCCGGGTGGCACCTAAGAAGTGTCCGTGACGTCATCTCGGCACATACGACGCCTGCGACGGACGTGGAACCGCACAATGTCACCTTCCGATGCGCAGGGGTACTGCTGACGAAAAATTTTCCGGATCCAGTCTGGGGATATTCTAAGATAAGGAATCTATCACTAACTAATGTCTTTTACAGATATATCGTTACACGAGGAGTAACATTTGCTTTAATGCATCATTCTTTTGCTCATCACGCCACCCCTGTTTGGACCCAGCCATATGCAAATCAACTTTGACCCAGCTCCTCATGGGAATAATCCAGCCTAAACTGCCAAGCCAGGTTCTTTCTGGGCCCGAAACAAGCATCCCGGGACTGGTTTCAGGGTATCACCCCTCATCAGCCAGAATATCTTGAATCCAGTGGCGCAGTGACCACGGGACACACTTCTGGACATACCCTCTCACACAGGGTAACAAAAGCAAAAAGAACAAATGATGGCTGGAATACTAAACAGTGCAAACAGTCACAGAGATCTCGGTTTGATATATCATTCTTTTTCTCACCACCCCACCCCAGTTTGGACCCAGCCATATGCAAATCAGTCTTAACCCTGTTCCTCATGGGAACAGTCTCCAGCCCGACCTGCCAAGCCATGTCCTCCCTTGACCGTTAAGTAGCATCCTGGGATTGGTTTTGGGGTAACTCGCTCATCTGTCGTGCTAGCTTGAATCCATTGGAGCAGTGAGCACGGGACCCGCGTCTTGGCATACCCTTCCCACTTAGGGTAACAATAGCAAAAAGAACAAATGATGGACAGAATGCTGAACAATACAAACATTTGCCCCCAGTCACAAAGAACTGGGTTTAATCCATTGTTCCTTTCCTCATCACGCCAACCCAGTTTGGACCCAGCCATATGGAACTCAGTTTTGACCCTGCTCCTCATGGGAAGAGTCCAGCCTGAGCTGCCAAGCCAGGTCCTCCTTGGACCAGAAAGAAGCATCCTGGGACCGGTTTTGGGTTATCACCCCTCATTAGCCAGGATAGCTTGAATCCAGTGGCGCAGTGAGCACGGGACCCACGTCTGGGCATACTATTCCCACTTGTAGTGCTAGAGGCACTCTTATGGTCTGACACCACGTGATGACCTTTGACTACAATCTTTTTAATTGACTTTGGTGTTTTACTTTACCTTAGCATGAATGTACGACATCCTGCATATGCTTCTCTTGAAGGTTTCTTTCTAATAATCTTGTAGTCTTACAGTGCGAGCTGTCACAGACTAGAACAGCCTTGCCAAGAACAGAACGTGTTGGATGTGCATTTGAAAGCATGAGTGAGAGAGAGGTGTGGAATGTACTTTTTGAATCTCGACGTGCAGTGTTATGAGCAGTGGTGCACACTTGCATTGTATTGTACATTGGGAAGTATTATGAAGCTCTTACTATTGGCTTTGACATGGCCTCATGTCATCCTGAATTCTGACTCTGCCTTGCTTGAGCTTTTCTGTGCGCCCAAATAGGCCCCCAGAGTGTTTGCAAGTTGTTTGGGTTAATCACTTTAAAGGCTGTTTTGTTTTTGGAGGAAAGATTGTTTAAAGTACCCTAGAAGGCTTTCGTAAGCTTTGTTAAGATAAAGGCTGGAACATTTGAGAATGTAGAGGGAACATGGGAACTCCTTTTGCCTTGCAATGCTTGCATAGAAGGTGGCCAATTCCAGTAAGTTTCTTGGCACAGAGGGAAAGACTCTCAAACCTTCTAGTGTGTTTTGAGTCTATAAAACCAGAGAATATTGGTGGCCTGCTTGGGAGCTCACTTGTGGAGTAGACGTACTGTTACAAGATGAAAGTAACCGAAGTGCCAGTCGAGAGTCCATTTGCTGGCTGTTAATGGGCTCCAAGTCAAAAAGTAAATTCCCTTTGGGCAAGTGAACATCAATACAAAGGTACTTACAAACAATAGACTCACTAATACATCAGCGTAACAAGGAAGCAATGAAAAAACGGATAATTCAAACACGTGAAAACACTATAATAGAATCAAAACTTAGTGCAATTTATTGACATACATTATATTGATTAAAAATTGAGAAACAAACACAGGACGGATTCCGCTTTAATGTGTGTGAGGACGCGGGACGTTTATTTATCTAGCCACAGGGGACAGGCATTGGTTTTAGACTCGTGAAATCGAAGTATACAAGGAGTCACGTCTTGTACCTACCAGAATGAAAACTTATATATATTAGCCTCGTACCGCGTACCGGGTTCACATTATCATAGCTTTGTCCTTCAGCTATAGCGCTGGACGTGCTACGATATATGAAAGTTGGATTATACCTCAGCAACTATTTTAAATTAGAGTATTAAAGGATATATCGCTGGCCGAATATCTAAAGCAAAGGATAAGGAGGAAATATACCCCTTATGATGCACTGATATATTTATTTTATGCTCGAGAAATATTGGGAAACAGGTACACATATACCCTGATTAAGGCGGTCATACTTTGTCCATACCGCCGAAACGCGGCGATGCTCAAGAAGTGAATGTGGATTATGAAATTAAGGAAAATTCGAAATAATTGTGTTATTTGAATTTAGTCCTTTTTTCCTGTAGCTCCTTTTTTATTGGAATGTTTTTATTTATTATTGTTCCGTCCTGTGTTTGTTTCCCAATGTTTAATCAATATAATGTATGTCAATAAATTGTACTAAGTTTTGATTCTATTATAGTGTTTTCACGTGTTTGAATTATCCGTTTTTTCATTGCTTCCTTGTTACGCTGATGTATTAGTGAGTCTATTGTTTGTAAGTACCTTTGTATTGATGTTCACTTGCCCAAAGGGAATTTACTTTTTGACTTGTGTCTATTGTGGTACCCTATCCCTTTGGTTTAGGGGTCCCTCTCTCTTTTATTAGATGTTAATGGGCTCCTCCAGCTCGAGTTAGCAAGGATGTCGAGTGAACTTTCGGGTGAGGTGATTTGTTTCTGACTAGTGCCATTGTGATGCAGGGTTCCAGTGGCGGCTGTGGTCATTTGAGGTGTTTTCCTTGTGATGTGAGGGAGTCAGAAGGCACATCCAAAGTAATTATTTGATGTATTTAGTGTATATATCTGTCTGATTTCTTGCAGGATGTCCAGTACTATTTGCTGCTTGTTTATTCATTATTATTATTCATGCATTTAACTGTTACATTTGGCAAGTGTGTATTATTGCTTCCATATAAATATATATAAATATTTCTGTATACATTTCTATGTTATTAGTTTGGCATCTGGGAAAGCTTCTGTTAGAAAGCATTGTATAAATAAAACCCCAAGCATCATTCTAAAAAGAGAGTCTTTGAGGTGTGTTTAATTTTATAAAATGAAACTCCTTTCTAGGTATTGTTGTGTTTTATGTCTCCTGCTTCGTTGTTTTTGGGCCGTCGTGTGGCAGTGTCATTTTTGAGAGCGCTGCAAGACATCACTCAGGGCAAAAAAGCAAAAATAACAAATGAAGTTGGAATGCTGAACAATGTAAACATTTATATACAGTTAAAGATCTGGGTCTAATCCATTTTTTACTCACCACGCCACCCCAGTTTAGACCCAGCCATATGCAAATCAGCCTTGACCCTGCTCCTCATGGGAACAGTTCAGCTCTAACTGTCAAAACAGCTCCTCCCTTTACCAGAAACAAGCATCCAAGGACCCCTTATCATCCAGGCTTGCTTGAATCTAGTGGTGCGGACAGTTTAGGACCCATATGCAAATCAGTCTTGTCCCTACTCTTCATGGGGCCAGTCCAGACGGAATTGTCAAGCGAGGTCCTACCAGGACCGGAAACAAAGATCCTGGGACCAGTTTCAGGGCATTACCCATCATCAGCCAGGATAGCTTATGAATCCAGTGGCGCAGTGAGCACAACACCCACGTATAGGCATCCCCTTCCTACTTAGGGTAACATAAGCAAAAAGAACAAATGGTGCACTGAATGCTAAATAATGCAAAAATTCCTCCCCAAACACAAAGATGTGGGTTTAATCTATTGTTTTTTTGCTCACCATGTCACCCCAGTTTGGACCCAGCCTAGGTCCACTCTGGACCAGAAACAAGCATCCTAGGACAGGTTTCGAGGTATCAGCCATCATTAGCCAGGCTCGCTTGAATTCAATGGCGCAGTGGGTTGTATGATGTAACAACGCGTGTTATTACAACGCGTGCTGTTACATCACAGTCGTTACAACGACTGCATGTTACCACGCTATGCCTTTACAACGCAAGTCTTTACATCGACTTGTGCTAGGTGGCGTGCTAACATTAAAAAAGTGTAATTTACTATTCCAACTCCAGTACACTTATCAGTAGGGATGGTGTTGGGATAGTAAACTACACCATTTTTAATGTTAGCACGCCATCTAGCGCAAGTCGATGTAAAGACTTGCATTGTAATGGCATAGCGTTGTTACATGCGGTCGTTGTAACGACCGCGATGTAACAGCATTGCGGTGTACTGACAGCATTGTTAAGGATGTTTCCTGCGCAGTGAGCATGGGACCCACATCTGGGCATAGTCTTCCCACTTAGGGCAACAGAAGCAAAAAAAAAAAATGATGGACGGCATGTAAACAAGGCAAACATTCACCCCCAGTCAAGAAAATATGGGTTTAATCAATCATTTTTTTGCTCGCCACACCACCCCAGTTAGGACACAGCCATATGCAAATCAGTCTTGACCCAGCTCTTCATGGGAAAAATCCAGCCCGAACTGCCAAGCCAGGTCCTCCCTGGGCCCGAAACAAGCATCCCGGGACTGGTTTCGGGGTATCACCCTTCATTAGCCAGGCTAGCTTGAATACAATAGTGCAGTGAGCATGCAAGCCACGTCTGAGCATACCCTTCCAATTTAGGGCAACAAAAGCAAAAAGGACAAATGATTGACTGAATGCTGACCAATGCAAACATTCACCCCCATTCACAAAGATCAGGGTTTATTGCATCATTCTTTATCTCACCACGCCACCCCTGTTTGGACCCAGCCATATGAAAATCAGTCTTCACTCTGCTCCTCATGGGAACAGTCCATCCCAAACTGTCAAGCCAGGTCCTCCCTGGACTAGAAAGAAGCATCCTGGGACAGTAGCGCACTGAGCATGCGACCCACGCCTGGGCATACCCTTCCCACTTAGGGCGACAAAAGCACAAAGAACGAATGATAGACGGGATTCTAAACAATGCAAACATTCACCCCGGTCACACAGACCTGGGTTTAATACATCGTTCTTTTGCTCACTACGCCACCCCAGTTTGGACCTAGCTCTTTGGAAATAGTCTTGACCTTGCTCCTCGTGGCAACAGTCTCCAGCCTGACCTGCTAATCCAGGTTCTACCAGGACCGGAAAGTAGCATCCTGGGACTGGTTTAAGGATAACTTCCCTCATCAGCCATGCTAGCTTAAATCCATTGGCGCAGTGAGCACGGGACCCTCGTCTGGGAATACCCTTCCCACTTAGGGCAAAAAAAGCAAAAGAACAAATGATGGACTGAATGCTGAACAATGTAAACATTCACCCCACAGCCACAAATAACTAGGTTTAATCCATTGTTCTTTTTCTCAACACACCACCCTAGTTTGGGCCGCAGCCATATGCAAATAAGTCTTGACCCTGCTTCTCATGGAAACAGTCCAGCCCAAAATTCCAAGCCAGGTCCTCCCTGGACCAGAAAGAAGCATCCTGGGACTGGTTGTGGGGTATCCCCCCTTATCAGCCAGGCTAGCTTGAATCCAGTGGTGCAGTGATCACGAGACCCACGTCTGGGCATACCTTTCCCACTATAGGCAACAAAAGCAAAAAGAACAAATGATGGACGGAATGCTGAACAATGCAAACATTCACCCCCAGGCACAAAGATCTAGGTTTAATCTATTGTTCGTTTGCTCACCACTCTACCCCAGTTTGGACCCAGCCATATGCACATCAGTCTTGACACATTCTCATGGGAACAGCCCAGCCCAAACTGCCAAGCCAGGTACTCCCTCGACCAGAAAGAAGCATCCTGGGACCGGTTTTGGGTTATCACCCCTCATTAGCCAGGGTAGCTTGAATCCAGTGGCGCAGTGGGCACGGGGCCCACCTCTGGGCATACCCTTCCCACTTAGGGCTATAAAAGCAAAAAGTACAAATGATAGATGGGATTCTGAGCAATGCAAACATTCACCTCAGTCACACAGGCCTGGGTTTAATAAATCGTTCTTTTACTCACTACGCCACCCCGGTTTGGACCTAGCGCTTTGGAAATAGTCTTGACCTTGCTCCTCGTGGGAACAGTCTCCATCCCGACCTGCTAAGCCAGGTGCTCCCGTGACCGGAAAGTAGCATCCTGGGACTGGTTTCAGGGTAATTTCCCTCATCAGCCATGCTAGCTTGAATCCATTGGTGCAGTAAGCAAGGGGGCCCACGTCTGGGAATACCCTTCCCACTTAGGGCAAAAGGACAAAGGATGGACGGAATACCGAACAATGCAAACATTTACCCCATATTTACAAAGATCTAGGTTTATTCCATCGTTCTTTTGCTTAATACACCTGCCCAGTTTGGACCCAGACATTTGCAAAAAAGTATGACCCTGCTTCTCATGGGAACAGTCCAGCCCACAATGCCAAGCCAGGTCCTACCTGGACTAAAAAGAAGCATCCTGGGACTGGTTGTGGTGTATCACCCCTCATCAGCCTGGCTAGCTTGAATCCATTGGTGCAGTGAGCACGGGGCCCACGTCTGGATATGCCCTGTCCACCTAGGTTAACAAAAGCAAAAAGAACAAATGATTAACGGAATACTAATTAATGCAAACATTCACCCCCAGTCAACCAGATCTGGGTACAATCTATTGTTCTTTTGCTCACCAGGCCACCCCAGTTTGGACCCAGCCATATGCAAATCCGTCTTGACACATTCTCATGGGAACAGTCCAGCCCAAACTGCCAAGCCAGGTACTACCTGGACCAAAAACAAGCATCCTGGGACCGGTTTCGAGTTAACACCCCATATCAGGTAGGCTAGCTTGAATCCAGTGGCACAGTGAGCAAGGGACCCATATCTGGGAATACCCTTCCCACTTATGGTAAAAAAAAGCAAAAGAACAAATGATGGACGGAATGCTGAACAATGCAAACATTCACCCCCAGTCACAAAGATCTGGGTTTAATCCATTGTTCTTTTGCTCACCAGTCCACCCCAGTTTGGACCAAGCCATATTCAAATCAGTCTTGACCCTGCTCCTCGTGGGAGCAGTCCAGCCCGCACGGCCAAGCCAGGTCCTCCCTGGACTGGAAACAAGCATACTGGGACAATTCTGGGGAATAACCCATCCTTAGCCTGGCTATCTTGAATCCAGTGGCGCAGTGAGCACGGGAGACATGCCTTGGCATACCCTTTCCATTTAGGGCAGCAAGAGCAAAATGAGCAAATGAGGGACGGACTGCCGAACAAAGGAAACATTCACCCCCAGTCACAAGGAACTGGGTTTAATCCATCGTTCTTTTGCCCATAACGCCACCCTAGTTTGATGCCGGCCACATGCAAATCTGTCTTCACCCTGCTCCTCATGCAAGCTGTCAAGCCCCTACTGCAAAAGCCAGGACCTCCCTGGACCAGAAACAAGCATCTTGGGACCGGTTGTGGGGTATCACCCCTTATCAAGCTAGGATAGCGTGTTTCCACTGGCGCAATGAGCACAGGACCCACATCTGGGCATACCCTTCTTGCATAGGGCAACAAAAGCAAAATGTACACATGATTAACAGAATGCTAAATAATGCAAATATTCACCCCCAGTCACAAAGATCTGGGTTTAATCTATTGCTCTTTTGATAACTATGCCACCCCAGTTGGGACCCACCCCTATGCAAATCAGTCTTGACCCTGCTCCTCATGGGAGCAGTCCAGTCCCAACTGCCAAACCAGTTCCTCCCTGGATCAGAAACAAACATCCATGGACCGGTTTCAGGTTATCACCCCTCCTCAGCAATGATAACTTGAATTAAGTGGCGCAGTGAGCACGGGACCCACGTCTGGGCATACCCTTCCTACTTAGGGCGACAAAAGCAAAAAGAACGAATGATAAATGGAATGCTGAACAATGCAAACATTCACCTCCAGGCACAATTATCTAGGTTTGATCCATTGTTTTTTGCTCACCATGCCACTCCAGTGTGAACCCACCCATAGTCTTGACACCACTCCTCATGGGAAAAGTTGAGCCTGAATTGCCAAGCCAGGTCCTCCCTGGACTTGAAAGAAACATCCTGGGATCGGTTTTGGGGTGTCAACCCTCATCAGCCAGGCTAGCTTGAATCGAGTGGCACAGTGAGCATGTGACCCACATCTGGGCATAACCTGTCCTCTTATGGCAACAAAAGCAAACAGAACAAATGAAGGTCGGAATGCTGAACAATGCAAACATTCACCCTCAGTCAGAAAGTATTTGGTTTAGTCCATGGTTCTTTTACTCACCAAGCCACCTCAATTTGACCCAGCTATATGCAAATCAGGCTTGACCCTACTTGTGGGAACAGTCCAGCCCACACTTCGAAACTAGGTACTACCTGGACTAAAAAAGAGCATCCTGGGACCGGTTGTGAGGTAACACCCCATATCAGGTAGGCTAGCTTGAATCCAGTGGCACAGTAAGCAAGGGACCCATGTCTGGGAATACCCTTCCCATTTAAGGTAAAAAAAAGCAAAAGAACAAATGATGGACAGAATGCTAAACAATGCAAACATTCACCCCCCCAGTGACAAAGATCTAGGTTTAATCTATCCTTCTTTTGCTCACAACGCCACACCAGTTTGGACTCAGCCATATGCAAATCAGCCGTGACACTGCTTCTCATGGGAACAGTGCATTCCGAACTGCCAATAAGGTTCTCCCTGGGTCCGAAACACGCATCCTGGGACTGATTGTGCGGTATCACCCCTCTCAGCCAGGCTAGCTTGAATTGAGTGGTGCTGGGAGCATAGGACTAACGTCTGGGCATACCCATCCTACTTAGGGCAACAAAGGAAAAAGAACAAATGATGGCCAGATTGCTGAACAATGCAAACATTCACCCCAAGTCACAAACTGCTGGGTTTAATGTATCATTGTTTTGCTCACCACGCCACCCCAGTTTGGCCCCAGCCATATGCAAACCTGTCTGACCCTACTCCTCATGTGAACAGTCCATCCTTAAACTGCCAGGGCAGGTCCTCCCTGGACGAGAAACAAGCATCCAAGGACCGGTTTTGGGGTAACGCGCCTCATCAGCCAGTCGGGCTTGAATCCAGTGGCGCAGTGAACACGGGATCCACGTCTGGAGATACCATTCTCACTTAGGGCAAGAAGAACAAAGGATGGAATGAATGCTAAACAATGCTAACATTCCCCGCCAGTCACAAAGATCTGGTTTTAATCAATTGTTCTTTTGCTCACCACACAACCCCAGTTTGGACCAAGCCACATGCAAATCAGTTTTCACCCTGCTCCTCATGCAAGCTGTCAAGCCAGTACTACAAAGCCAGTACCTCCCTGGACAGGAAACAAGCATATTGGGACCAGTTTCGGGGTATCACCCCTCATCAGCCAGGATAGCTTGAATCCAGTGGTGCAGTGAGCACAAGACCCACATCAGGGCATACCTTTCTCACTTAGGGCAGCGAAAACAAAAAGTACACATGATGGACGGCTTGCTGAACAATGCAAACATTCACCCCAGTCAAAAAGATCTGGGTTTAATCCATTGTTCTTTTCTTCACCACCCCACCCCAGTTTGGACCCAGCAATATGCAAATCAGTCTTAATCCTGCTCCTCATGGACACAGTCCAGCTCAAAATGGCAAGCCAGGTCCACCCTGGACCGCAAACATGCATCCTGTGACAGTTTTCGGGGTATCACTTCTCATTAGCCAGGCTAGCTTGAATCATGAAGCGCAGTGAGCATGGGACCCACGTCTAGACATCCCCTTTCCACTAAGGGCAGATAAAGCAAAAGAACAAATGATGGACGTAATGCTGAAGAATGCAAAAATTCACTTCCAGTCACAAAGATCTTGGTTTAGTCCATCGTTCTTTTGCTCACCACACCACCCCACTTTGGACCCAGCCAGATGCAAATTAATCTTGACCCTGTTCCTCGTGGGAACATTTCAGGCCGCACTACCAAGCCTGCTCCACCATGACAGGAAACAACCATATGGGGACCGATTTTGGGGTATCACCCCTCATTAGCAAGGTTAGCCTGAATCCGGAGGCGCAGTGAGCAGGAGATCCACGTTTGGACATACCCTTCCCACTTAAGGTACCAAAATCAAACAGAACAAATGACTAATTGAATGCTAAATGATGCCTGGGCATACCCTTTCCATTTAGGGCAGCAAAAGCAAAACGAGCAAATGAGGGACGGACTGCTGAACAAAGGAAACATTCACCCCCAGTCACCAGGATCTGGGTTTAATCCTTCGTTCTGTTGCTCACAACGCCACCTTAGTTTGATCCGGGCCACATGCAAATCAGTCTTCACCCTGCTCCTCATGCAAGCTGTCAAGCCCAAACTGCAAAGCCAGGACCTCCCTGGACCGGAAACAAGCATCTTGGGACCGGTTTCGGGGTATCACCCCTTAACAAGCTAGGATAGCTTGGATCCACTGGCGCAGTGAGCACATGACCCACATCTGGGCAAACCCTTCTTACATAGGGCAACAAAAGCAGAACGTACACATGATTAACGTAAATCTAAATTATGCAAACATTCGCCCCAGTCACGAAGATCTGGGTTTAATCCATTTTTATTCTGCTCATCACGCCACCCCAGTTTGGAACCAGCCAGATGCTAATCAGTCTTGACCCTGCTCCACATGGGAACAGTCCAGCTCGCACGGCCAAACTAGGTCCTCCGTGGACTGGAAACATACATGCTGGGACCGGTTTTGGTGTATCACACGTCATTAGCCAGGCTAGCTTGAATCCAGTGGCGCAGTGAGCACGGGACCCAAGTCAGGGCATACCCTTTCCATTTAGGGCAGCAAAAGCAAAATGAGCAAGTGAGGGACGGACTGCCGAACAAAGGAAACATTCACCCCCAGTCACAAGGATCTGGGTTTAATCCATCGTTCTTTTGCTCATAACGCCACCCTAGTTTGATCCCGGCCACATGCAAATCCGTCTTCACCATGCTCCTCATGCAAGCTGTCAAGCCCCTACTGCAAAAGCCAGGACCTCCCTGGACCAGAAACAAGCATCTTGGGACCGATTGTGGGGTATCACCCCTTATCAAGCTAGGATAGCGTGTTTCCACTGGCGCAGTGAGCACAGGACCCACATCTGGGCATACCCTTCTTGCATAGGGCAACAAAAGCAAAATGTACACATGATTAACGGAATGCTAAATAATGCAAATATTCACCCCCAGTCACAAAGATCTGGGTTTAATCTATTGCTCTTTTGATCACTATGCCACCCCAGTTGGGACCCACCCTTATGCAAATCAGTCTTGACCCTGCTCCTCATGGGAGCAGTCCAGTCCCAACTGCCAAGCCAGGTCCTCCCTGGACTGGAAAGCAGCATCCTGGCAGCAGTTTCAGGGTATCACCCCTCATCAGCTAGGCTAGCTTGAATCTAGTGGTACGGTGAGCATGGGAGCCACGCCAGGGCATACCCTTCCCACTTAGGGCAACAAAAGCGAAACAAACAAATGAGGGATGGAATACTTGACAATGCAAACATTCACCACCAGTCACAAGGATCTGGGTTTAACCCATTGTTCTTTTGCTCACAACGCAACCCTAGTTTGGACCCAGCCAGATGCAAATCAGTCTTGACTCTGCTCCTCGTGGGAACAGTCTAGCCCACACCTCCAAGCCAGGAAACAAGCATCTTGGGACTGGTTGTGGGGTATCACCTTTCATCAGCCAGGATAGCTTCAATCCAGTGGCACAGTGAGCACGGGACCCACATCTGGGAATACCCTTCCCACTTAGGGCAAAAAAAGCAAAAATAATAAATGATGGACGGAATGCTGAGCAATGCAAACATTCACCCTGAGTCACAAAGATCTGGGTTTAATCCATTGTTTTTTGCTCACCACGCCACCCCAGTTTGGACCCAGCCATATGCAAATCAGTCCTAACTCTAAACCTCTTGGGTACAGTCCATCCCGAATTACCAAGCCAGGTTATCTCTGGACTGGAAACAAGCATCCTGGGTTCTGGTTTTGGGTTATCATCCCTTATCAGCCAGTCTGACTTGAATCCAGTGGCGCAGTGAGCATGGGACCCATGGCTGGACATACCCTTCTCACTTGGGGCAAGAAAAGAAAAAAGAACAAAGGATGGATGGAATGCTAACATTCCTCCCAGTCACAAAGATCTGGTTTTAATCCATTGTTTGTTTGCTCACCACACCACCCCTGTTTGGACCCAGCCATTTGCAAGTCAGTCTTGACCCTGCCCCTCATACAAGCTGTGAATCCCGTACGGAAAAGCCAGGACCTCTGTGGACCAGAAACAAGCCTCCTGGGACCGGTTTCAGGGTATCACCCATCATCAGCTATTATAGCTTGAATCCACTGTCGCCGTGAGCAAAGGACCCACATGTGGGCATACCCTTCTCACTTAGGGCAGCAAAAGCAAAAAGAACAAATGATGGACGGTATGCTGAACAATGTAAACATTCACCTCCAGTCAAAAAGATCTGGGATTAATCCATTATTCTTTTCTTCACCAGGCCACCCCAGTGTGGATCTAGCCATATGCAGATCAGTCTTGATCATGCTTCTCATGGGAACAGTCCAGCAGAAAATGCCAAGCCAGGTCCCCCTTGGACTGGAAACAAGCATCTGGGGACAGGTTTCTGGGCATCACTCCTCATTAGCCAGGCTAGTTTAAATGCAGTGGCGCATTGAGCATGGGACCCACGTCCAGGCATCCCCTTTCCACTTAGGGCTGCAAAAGAACAAATTGATATAATGCTGATCAATTGAAACAGTCACAAAGATCTGGATTTAGTCCATCGTTCCCCTCATGAGCGAGGCTAGGTTAAATCCATTGGCGCAGTGAGCACGGTACCAACGTTAGATTTTGACATACCCTTCCCACTTAGGGTAACAAAATCAAAAAGAAAAAATGATTAAGGGAATGCTAAATAATGCAAACATTCACCCCCAGTCACAAAAATCTGGGTTTAATCTATTGTTCTTTTGCTCACCACACCACCCCAGTTTCGGGATATCATCCCTCATCAGCTAGGCTAGCTTGAATCCAGTGGCACAGTGAGCAAGGGAGCCACACCTGGGGATACCCTTCACACTTAGGCTAACAAAAGCAAAACAAGCAAATGAGGGACGGATTTCTTAACAATGCAAACATTCACCCCCAGTCACAAAGATCTGGGTTTAATCCATTGTTCTTTTGCCCACCATGCTACGCCAGTTTGGACCCAGCCAGATGAAAATCAGTCTTGACCCTACTCCTCATGGGACCAGTCCGGTAAACAGGAAATCAGCATCCTGGGCCTGGTTTTGGGCTATCAACCCTCATCAGCCAAGCTAGCTCGAATCCATTGGCGCATTGAGTACAGGATCCAAATCTGGGCATACCCTTCGCACTTAGGGCAACAAAAGCAACAAGCTTTGGCATAGCCAATAGGTCTCGCCTTTGGGACCTTATACGTTTTTAGCCATGCAACAGTTGATGTTATTGGATATTGTGCTGCATAATTAAATACCTATAAGGTCCCAAAAGCGAGACCTATTGGCTATGCCACTGCTTGTTGTAAGGAAGGCTTGCCTCTCTGTTGCCCCTGCTTTTATAGTTTTGTGAAAAAGTCTTGCGGTGCTGCTTGCTTCCAATGCTGTACCAGCTAAGTGTGGGATTCTTGTGCAGCTGCTGCTCGTGGGTTTCTTGTTTATGCGCCACAACCTCCAAGGCTGTGCTTCTTTTGTTAGTCCTGTTTCCACTACAAGTTTGTGTGCTGTGCCTGTAGTGCTGAAGTGACTTCTCAACTGCCACAAGCGGTATTCATGTTCAGCGCAAGAGGGGATTTCAAAGCTGATGCCCATGCACTCCCTGTTATGGGTTTTACAAGCGCGCGTCAGTGCTGTGTGTGGCTGCGTGTGTGAAGGAAGCGTTAACAGATGCCGCGTATTTTGTCTCGAGCCGGGGAGGCTTGTAGTGCTGCTGAGTGTGGTGTTCCTGTTAAGTGTGAATACATCTTTGTCAAGAAGAAACTGTAGACATAAGGACGCTTCAAATGTAAGTAGTTAGGTTAAGATGTAAAGAAGGGCGTCCTCACATGAAGAAGCTCAGCTTCAATGGCGCAGCAATTACACTTCAACATCTAGAATCTTGGCTTTACTACAACATGCCCTGCCAATGCCCATATTTTACCATTTGGTGTAAAGAAACCGTGCACTGCTGTGGCTGGTGCTGTACACATTATTTGGAAAACAAGTAGGAGAGTAAGGAGTTGTGTCCGTGAACGTCGGACGGGAAATACTCCTGATTCCCTGGGTCAAGGTTCAAAAGAACAATATGGAGGAGTACTACCCGATGAGGGTAGATGAAGGCTTTTGTCTAAGCTCAGGAAGCATTGTTCCTTTGTTAGAAAACCCCTCACTCACCACCTAGTGGTGACTTGCTTCATCATCGGGGCCCACCCAAGTGGCCTAGCGTCACTTGGGTGTGCTTCAACACCTGCAATTGCAGTGGAGCTGGTAGTGAAATGTGGGGTGCAAACAAAAAAGAGTGTAAGTGTTAAAATTGTCCTGGTATTCTTTTATATAGAGTTTTAATAAAAAAGTTACTGGACAAAGATAAAAATTAAGGTTGAGATAGTAGTAGGGAAGTTACGGCCTACTTATCTCTATTTTATGTGTTGGTCGACATGTTTCTACCATTAGGGGAAAATCCCCGGTATTCCTCAGGACCAAAACAAGGAAGTGGGTGGTATGTGCCCCCTAAAAGACACACCCAGTCCTAAATCCTTGAACGACCAGAAGAAAAATCAACTTCTGGGACGCACACCTAAAATAGAGGGTGCTGAAAGACCTGTGAAAAAGGAAAAGAAATGAATAAAATAATTACTATCCTGTAACGTAGTGCAGTGCTAGAGTGCAGGATTCGTGCAATTATTCTGGCTTTTCACAGTGGTGTTTGACACAGTGCCTTCATCGAAGCAGAGCGTGTCTACATGTGTTGTGCAAACGTGCTCTTAGCTATGGAGATAAAATATCTATGGAATAAGGTCTGATTTTAGCCTTAGTGCGTGCTATATACAAAACATGCTGGCATCAAAGTCAGGGGTGCACTATGTAGGAGTGCTCATATTGTGTACCGCTGTGGATTGAGGTATGTGCCAGCTAGATAGCAGTTACTAGCTTTGGTATGACCTGATCATTAATTGTGGTCAACAGAAAAAGACAAACTGGACTGACAAACAAACACAATATAGAGTAATTCACAGCTTATGAAATGGCAAACGGATGGTAAAAAGGGCTTACAATGCTGAAGCTCAGGTCGAGCTGCATCAAGCAGGAGGGGGGCGCTATGCCGGTAACAACATAATCTAAGGAGAAAAGGATATGTTGTTGGTAAAGGGAAAGTTCCCTGTTTGGCGCTGGGCGGTGGCCTCCGTTGTTGGTCCTGCTTGTAAGGGAAGGAAAAGAATAACTTACAGTTGTTTTGGCGGGATCAGGCGGTTCACCTATTTCCCCGTGCTCGCTGCTCGGTCGCAATGAGACAATGAGGGCGAGGCGCATAAATGCGTGTGACCACTTCCGGCGAAGCCTGTGTGAGTACGGGAGCCCGGGAGGGTCAAGGGTAGGCATAGTTACTGAGAGAAGCCGCGCTTGCGTGGAAGCGCGAGGCTGACTGCTGGCGGTGGGCGTGGTAGTCGCTCGGCGCCGCATTGAGCGTGATCCGGGGGTTGGCATGGAAACTGCACGGCGCTGCGCCTGCGCAGATGGAATGTAAACACTGGCTGACCGGAGGTAGCGGAGATATGCCGCCTGGTGCCGTGTGTTGGGTAATCTAAGGGAAGAGAAAGGGTAAAGAGCGATCGGATTGTTGTAAAAAGGAGGTTACAGGGGGGGCTGGTATAAATGGCACTTGAGCCATTATTAAAAAATCATTATTAAAAAATCACTCGAAACATGGGGAACTGGGCGGGGGATCTCCTTGGAACCTGCTTCATCATCGGGGCCCACCCAAGTGGCCTAGCGTCACTTGGGTGTGCTTCAACACCTGCAATTGCAGTGGAGCTGGTAGTGAAATGTGGGGTGCAAACAAAAAAGAGTGTAACATCCAGGCCCGCCTATTTGAAAAGGAACAGAGATGGATATATAGACTTTCCACACACATCCTTGGACTTAATGATAATATTCCATGGAACTCTGTGCTGAGATGAACCATCTTTTCTCTGACCATACACAATTTCATCTATGGCTGTAGGAGACCCTTTTCTCCAATGATGGTCACCCATGGTCGAAGTATCATGCACAATCCTTCCATGTTCTCCATGTTTCCAGTGACTTTCACAAATGGCTTAAGTGCCATTTATCCCCCTTGCTTTTCCACCTCCTATGACCCTGAGCAACAGGCCCTACAGACTGAAGACACTGCTTCCGTCCGTTTATAAGCCCCACATGACATCTCCAGTAAGGTTCCAAGGAGATCCCCCGCCCAGTTCCCCATGTTTCGAGTGATTTTTTAATAATGATTTTTTAATAATGGCTCAAGTGCCATTTATACCAGCCCCCCCTGTAACCTCCTTTTTACAACAATCCGATCGCTCTTTACCCTTTCTCTTCCCTTAGATTACCCAACACACGGCACCAGGCGGCATATCTCCGCTACCTCCGGTCAGCCAGTGTTTACATTCCATCTGCGCAGGCGCAGCGCCGTGCAGTTTCCATGCCAACCCCCGGATCACGCTCAATGCGGCGCCAAGCGACTACCACGCCCACCGCCAGCAGTCAGCCTCGCGCTTCCACGCAAGCGCGGCTTCTCTCAGTAACTATGCCTACCCTTGACCCTCCCGGGCTCCCGTACTCACACAGGCTTCGCCGGAAGTGGTCACGCGCATTTATGCGCCTCGCCCTCATTGTCTCATTGCGACCGAGCAGCGAGCACGGGGAAATAGGTGAACCGCCTGATCCCGCCAAAACAACTGTAAGTTATTCTTTTCCTTCCCTTACAAGCAGGACCAGCAACGGAGGCCACCGCCCAGCTCCAAACAGGGAACTTTCCCTTTACCAACAACATATCCTTTTCTCCTTAGATTATGTTGTTACCGGCATAGCGCCCCCCTCCTGCTTGATGCAGCTCGACCTGAGCTTCAGCATTGTAAGCCCTTTTTACCATCCGTTTGCCATTTCATAAGCTGTGAATTACTCTATATTGTGTTTGTTTGTCAGTCCAGTTTGTCTTTTTCTGTTGACCACAATTAATGATCAGGTCATACCAAAGCTAGTAACTGCTATCTAGCTGGCACATACCTCAATCCACAGCGGTACACAATATGAGCACTCCTACATAGTGCACCCCTGACTTTGATGCCAGCATGTTTTGTATATAGCACGCACTAAGGCTAAAATCAGACCTTATTCCATAGATATTTTATCTCCATAGCTAAGAGCACGTTTGCACAACACATGTAGACACGCTCTGCTTCGATGAAGGCACTGTGTCAAACACCACTGTGAAAAGCCAGAATAATTGCACGAATCCTGCACTCTAGCACTGCACTACGTTACAGGATAGTAATTATTTTATTCATTTCTTTTCCTTTTTCACAGGTCTTTCAGCACCCTCTATTTTAGGTGTGCGTCCCAGAAGTTGATTTTTCTTCTGGTCGTTCAAGGATTTAGGACTGGGTGTGTCTTTTAGGGGGCACATACCACCCACTTCCTTGTTTTGGTCCTGAGGAATACCGGGGATTTTCCCCTAATGGTAGAAACATGTCGACCAACACATAAAATAGAGATAAGTAGGCCGTAACTTCCCTACTACTATCTCAACCTTAATTTTTATCTTTGTCCAGTAACTTTTTTATTAAAACTCTATATAAAAGAATACCAGGACAATTTTAACACTTACACTCTTTTTTGTTTGCACCCCACATTTCACTACCAGCTCCACTGCAATTGCAGGTGTTGAAGCACACCCAAGTGACGCTAGGCCACTTGGGTGGGCCCCGATGATGAAGCAAGTCACCACTAGGTGGTGAGTGAGGGGTTTCCTAACAAAGGAACAATGCTTCCTGAGCTTAGACAAAAGCCTTCATCTACCCTCATCGGGTAGTACTCCTCCACGCTGTACACATTATCTATGAGTCAGAAATGTGCACTCCTGTGCATACTGTCACAGTGTGCCCATGCGTGTGCGTTTGCGAAGCTTGCAATTCAATTGCTTAGCAGTACCTCAAGTGGACTAGAGTGAAGTTTGCACTGCTGCTGCCTGTGCTTCGCGTGCTTCCTGAGAAATATGCGTTATTGCTGCCATTGCTATCGCAACCTGTTGCAAGTTTGGAAGTGATATCTTTGCCGCCTTTCCTTCAACTTGGGGCAGGAGGGCTAGGGCCTGAATGGGAGAAGAGGACTCATTATGGTGACATGGAAAGACAAAGAGAGGAAGCGATTGTGGCAAGTGAAGGAGCAAGAAGATGAACAGTTGGGGGTGGAAAGGATTAAAAGTGTAAAAAAGAAGAATGTGTGAGAGGTGAAAGTGAAAGAGAGCAAAAGACAGCAAGAAGCCAACATTTTAGAAGTGAGCGGTCACGCTTGTAAAAAAAACCCAAAAAACTGAAAGTCATCGCGATCACGGTCGCTTGAGAAAGAATGTGTGAGAGGTGAAAGTGAAAGAGAGCAAAAGACAACATTTTAGAATCAATGATTTTTATTATGCGGGGGGATATCATAATACACAGCCCAGCTGCCTACATCAACTCCCGGCAGGGCGTATTCGCATAGTAAGGACACAGCGTCTGGGCCTATACCCCGGAGGGCGACCCCGCGTAAATGAAGAGGCTCTGCCACCCCACCTGAGCTATAACCACCGCTTTTATAAGGAAATAACCATAAAAAATTAAAATGAGAAACAGATCCCCCCTGGCCCACCACCCTCCCGAGTCAACCCCCACCCAATCCCACCGGCTCCGCATCAGCTTCTACCTACACCTCTGACCCCCTAGGATCCACCAGCTCTACCCAACAGCAGTCAACGGCCTTTAAATAGCAGGCGTAGCCCCCGCGGGCTCCAAAGGGATAAGTTGTAAGATTTGCAAATATTTCGGGCATGTCACTTCTCGAAGGTCTTTAGACAGGAGCTGCAGAAACGGGCCCCAGAGCTTAGCATATTCAGAGCCCTTCCTGTCCATCCTAACGAGAGTCGCTCCATAGCTAGAGTGTACCAAAGCCGTTGAATCCAGTCTCGGAGGTCAGGCACCTCCGGGGAGCCCCATAGCTCCAGAAGGACTTGTCTCGCAGCCAACAAAGCCAGTGCAATCTGCCTGCCTCTCAGCGAACGAAAGGGGAAGAATTTAGGATGGGGAAGCCCCGGCAGCGCATGTTCCGGTAACCGTGGGAATGTAATCTGAAATGCAGCATCTAGCTCGTCGAGGACCATGCTCCAATAACGTTCAAGTTTCGGGCAGTGCCACAGCAAGTGTATCAGCGTCCCAGGAAGCCCACAACCCCGCCAGCAAAGGCCTGATTTTGTGGCATCCCAAGCCTAGACGCGCGCTGGGATATAGTACCAGTACGCCGCTACTTTGTAGGCCTACTCGGTCCCTGCAGTGTTAGAGGTCATATGTTGCGCACGAAAGAAAACATACTCCCACTCTTTTCCCATTAGGGGGCGCCCCAACTCCGTTTCCCAGCGGGTTTGCGCTTTCGTACGCTGCTTCTGCGAGTGGCGCATTATCATCGCGTACAACTCCGATATGAGCCACCGGTCGTCTTTTTTACAGACCAACCATCGTTCAAAGACTGTTAATTGGCGAGACATATGGGCCACGTTGGCTGGTTGGTTCACCCAATGCGCCACCTGTGTGTGATGAAAAGCATCAGCCCTGGGCAGCTGAAAGTATTCTGTACATAATGTGGGGAACGGAATCAAACCATCCAGATCAAAAAGCGAGCCCACCCTCTTACAGCCTTCCTCTCGCCTGCGATGGAAGACTGGGTACGTGCATCCCGGCGAGAAATCTGGGTTATCTACGACAGGGGTCATTGGAGAGGGAAAGAAAGTCCGCCCCTTACACTGCGCCAGTTGATCCCATGCCTTTAGTGTCGGTGAAGTCACCGGGGAAGAATACAAACCCCATGCCCTACACTTGCGCGGTAGCCACAACTCCCGCCATAGGTTACACCCGGCCACCGTCTGGTCCATAAAGTTCCAATGTTTACTAGACAGCGGTCTATTCCACTCCACGATGTACCCAAGGCAGGACGCTTGAAAATATGCTGTCAGTAGGGGGAAGCCCAATCCGCCTGCCGCTTTCGGGGTAGTGGCTACTGCTAACGCGAAGCGCAGTCTCTTATTATTCCACAAGAACCTGTTAAGAAGCCCCTGAAGCTTCTGCAGCGTATCTGGTGGGGCATTCAAGGGCAGAATCTGAAAGAGATTCTATATACGGGGAAGTACAGTCATTTTTTTCGTAGCCAGTCTCCGGTACCAGGCCAAGTTGAGGCGGGCCCAATCTGAAAGGGCTTTTGTAACATGGTCAATAAGTAAAGCATAATTTAAAGACAAGGTTTTAGCCAGGGTTGGGGCCAATCACATACCCAGAAACGTAATGTCCGATTGCACCCACTGGAAGGCAAAGTCCCGCTGCAAGTCTAAAGCATCAGCGTCAGGGATGGAGATATTAAGGATTTGTGATTTTAAAAAGTTGACTTTAAACCCCGCCACCTTTTGAAAGGCAAGGAGTTCCGCCGATAGACACCGCAGAGAAGATTGGGGATTGGTCAGCGCTAAGATGACATCGTCTGCATACAGACTGGTCTGCTCCGAACTTGATCCCGGAGATACCGGCATGGGACCGAATGCTCTGGGCGAAAGGCTCCATATAGAGTGCAAAAAGCAACTGGAAGTGGGGGCACCCCTGCCGCGTTCCCCTGGTGAATGGAAAAAGAGCAGACCGACAGCTGCTTTAGGAGTCGCATAGAGGCATTGAAACCATCACAAGAAATTGTCTCCCACTCCAAAAGCTCTCAGCACCGCAAATATGTAGCCCCAATGCACACGGTTGAAGGCCTTCTCCGCGTCGATAGAGAGCAAGAAGACCTGCCTCCTAGATCGGTGTACCAGATCCATGATATGGAGCAACCGCTTAGTATTATCCCCCTCTTGCCTAGTTGAAATAAATCCCGCTTGATCAGGCTCAATCACTCCGTCCATTAAGGGGCTAAGCCTCGCAGCCAACACTCCTGCGAATAATTTGGCATCTATTTTGAGGAGCGAGATAGGCCTATATGAGCCACATTCTGTAGGGTCCTCCCCGGGCTTGAGAATGACCGTGATTGCTGCCTCGGTCATGGACGGAGTCACCACCCCCGTGTCAAGAAAGGAGTTAAAGAGGCGAGTTAAAAGAGGAGCCAGCTCCACACAAAATGTTTTATAAAATATGGCTGAAAAACCGTCTGGCCCAGGCGATTTAGCCAATTTCAGCCGCGCAATAGCAGATATAACTTTCTTGATGCGTATCGCCGAGTCCAGCGCTTCCGCCGACTCCCGTAGAGGGGCGTAATACCACACGACGCAAGATACTCTGCTATAACCCCGGGCGCCGCTTCCTCCCTCACATATAAGGTTTGATAGATTTGACGAAAGGCGCTCACAATGGCAGCATCAGTGGTGTGTTCCGTTGCCTGAGGGTCCTTGATAGACTGAATAGTGTTTAATTGAGTGCACGCTCGTAGCCTGTGTGCTAGCATCCTACCCTCTTTATTCGCGCAGAGATAGAACTTGTGCCGTAAGCGCAGTAAGGTATGTGCCGCCCTGTCAATGTCAAGGTGTTTAAGCATGCGCCTTTTCGTCTCCAGTTCTCTCCATAGCCTCGAAGCCCCAGTCCTCTTATGGATCGCCTCCAGGCCACTAACCTCCCCCTCCAGCTCCACGCGCTTCTGTTTGCGCAGGTGAGAATACGTTGCGGCAAGCGCTATAAATTCTCCCCGCACTACTAACTTCAAGGCCTCCCAGATCGATGCTAGGGGAATGTCCCCTACCTCATTGTTGGCTAAGTAGTGAGTAATTGTGTCACGAATCATCGCTACCACTGAGTCTGAGTGAAGCATTGAGTCTCGAAGCCGCTAGCCGGCCGGTGGCGGCCGGGTTTCACTGGATGAAACTACCACCGAGATAAGAGCATGATCTGAGAGGGAGCGTTGCATGATGTCCGCTGCTGACAAATAAGGCAAGAGGGAGGATGTGGCCAGGAAGTGGTCTAAACGCGCATACGTCTTGTGGGCTGCTGAATAGTAGGTGTAATCGCGCTCCTGGGGATGCTGAACGCGCCATACATCATGCAACCCACCCTCTAAAAGCCACTGTTTCCCCCTTGTGGCAATGTGCTAGCTTGATTTGATCTCTGTTACAACCTATCCACCCCACCCTCCATCACAAGATTGAGGTTTCCATCCACCAGAATCAGCGCGTCCGGTGATGCCAATACCTGCGAGAGGGCCGCCCGCAAAAAGGGCTCCTGCTTAACATTGGGGGCATAAATGGACCCTATCGTGAGTTGCATCTCCCCCCATTGGACCCGGACCGCAAGGAATCTGCCCCTAATGTCCACTACCTGAGAGTTAACCTTGCAGTGCGCACACGCGCTAAACAGATTGGCAACTCCAGGCTTCTTATTCGGGCCTGAGGACCAAAGCTGCAGTGGGAAGCGCTTGCCTGTCACACGGCTGACATCTTTTGAGAGGAGATGCGTCTCGTGTAAAAGGCACATACCACCTTCCACATTCTCCAGGAGGGACAGGATCGCAGCACACTTCACTGGGCTATTTATTCCCCTAACATTGAGGCTCACCACTTTCAGATCTCTACCCACCATGCCATAGAAGGGAATAGATAGCTGATACGCGCTGTGCTGCCCAAGCCACTAAAGGATGTAATTGTCCTAGCGCACCCCTGTATCCTCACCTAGTGACCCCTGAAAGCTGATGCGGAGCCCCCAAAACAACCCCAGTCCCCAAAACCAGCCACAAACCCCCCTCCCTCACCCCAGCCCCTGAAAACCCCAAACAAGGAAAAGACTCAAAGTTCACAGCAGAGAAGAAAAAACAACAGTCTGTCAAACAGGCCCCAATAGCAGGGGAACGTGGCTCCAACTTCTCACTCCTCCACCTCCTGAAACAGGACACATTATCGCCCAATGACATAGAAGATTTGCCACACTACAATGGAGAAACGTCCGCCTCCGGTGCCAACTACAGGCCCAACCAGTGCTGTGCCGTTGGGTCTCAGGCTATCCCAGACGTGACCGTGACCAAGGCCACAGAGGCAACCGCAGCCCCTCTCTCCAGCAGGCTTGTCGACAGATCAGGTTTTGCAACGGGAGAGGGCTTTCCGACCCGCTGCCACTCCGCAGATCGTCTGCGCTGTCTGCTAGGTGACCCACCTTGTTGAGGTGTGGAGGCAGGCCGCTCCAGTCCCAAAATGTCAAACGCTGCTTCCAAGGAACAGACCTGCACGAGCTTGCCCTTGAGCTTGAAAATGAGTCGGAACGGGTGCCCCCATGAATAAGGAATGTTCTGTTCCCTCAAATGAGTACTGATGGGCTTGAAGTCCCTGTGCTTGATGAGAGTGGAGGCCGCCAAGTACTGGAAAAGCGCTAGGTGGTGATCACAAAATTGGATGGGATTAAGATCACGCGCCTTCCGGAGGATCCGTTCCTTAAGCTGGAAATCATGGACACATACCAATATGTCCGGTGGAGGGGCCGGGCCTCACGTGGCAGACCAACCCGATGGACTCAATCCAATTGAAGGTCTTGTACTTCCTCATCATCTAGAATCTGGCGGAAAAGTGCCCCCACGTATTCGCGCAGATCATCACCCTCACCTTTCCACGGCACCGCTCTGATCCGGATATTGTTCCGCTGGGATCTGTTCTTCAAATCTTCAGCGTGTGCCTGAAGATCCAAGTTCTGCTCTGTGAGGCGCAGCACATTCTGTTGGAGCTGATGAATGTCCTCCGCTGTTCCGACATCATGCTCCTCAAGGGTCACCACCCGTTTCTCCACAGCGTCCACGTCGCGCCCCATCTCGCGCAGGTCTGATGAGAGTTGGGCACGGAGGTCCGTGATGTCTTCCTTGATGGCCGAGAACAGCTCCAGCATGAAGGCCTTGGTCGCCGGGGCCTCACCATCACCAGAGCGTGGGGATGTAGCAGTGAGTGGCGAGGCCAATTGCCCCACTCCTGGTTGGGGTACATACTTTACGTTTTTATCTTTACGATTCCTTACCGTCGCCATCTCGCCTCCTAAGGTGACCTGCACCCCCACACGCAGCTCCGGGGCAGGGCCTCAGTCCACACTCAGGGGCCCACGCATTCACCTCCAAACGTAAAGGCAGATCCGCTGCCGCTCGTCAAGGACCCAGGCCAGGCAGGGACAAAGGACAGCCAAGGTATAATGCACCGCAGGGAATAGGCTCTCTGTACCCCAACGTGCTGATCTTCCAGGTCGCAGATCCGCAAGCTCGCGGAAGGCACACCACCGCAAAGCAGAGGCAGGTCCCCGCTCCCTCCCAAGCCCAAGGAGAATGTCCGCCCCCATACGCTTCTGCACTCCTTCGCAGCACCAGGGCCATGGGGGCAGGACAAACACGAGGCTCTCGAGCTGCAACTAGGTCCAGACGGCAATGTAGTTGCCCCCAGATCTGCCCTCGTACAGGACTCTCCCGCCGATGTGCGGATCGACAGCAGGCTAGCCCCCCTTGAGCAAATCTTCACCCAGCCGGGTGGTTGATGGCGCAGTTCAGGAGTTGGGAGGAGGGGGGGAGCCGTGCGTTGAGCTTGCGGCGCGCCTTCACCTCATGCACCACCCCGGACTCAGTGAGGCGCAATCGCCTCCTCCAGCGCCTCAGCTACCGCTCGGTTCACCACGCCGCCCGGACAGAGCCAGAGGCTATGAACCTCCGAGGTGCCGCTCCGCTTCTGCCACAAGGCCCACCGGGCCCTGTATCGGCCAGGGCCTCACTGCGCCGCTCCGCTTCGCTCCTGCTCGGATCCAACAAATAGGGGCACCAATGGCTCCGGGTAAGTGCAGGGACTCAGGGCCGCGCTGCCACTAGCACGGATGGGCACTGGTCACGGCGATAAAACAAGACTCCACATCTGGTGGCTCCCGAGGGACTGTAAAACACGTCGTACTCCGCCGCCATCTTAGCCACGCCCCCAGAGCCAACATTTTAGAAGTGAGCGGCCGCGCTTGTAAAAAAACAAATAAAAACGAAAGTCATTGTGCTCACAATCGCTTGGAAATCGAAAGTGATCGCGATGACGCTCTAAAACACGCAAAGTATGTGTGCGCGTGCTTGTGCACGTTCTAGCAAGCTGTTCGTCGCTTTGGGAGCACTTCCCAAAGCCGCTACTAAATGTCTCTCTGAGCAGCGCATGCGCGCTGACTCAGCGAGATCTAAAAAGGAGAAATGATGGACAGAATTCGAACCAATGCGAACCTTCACCCTAGTCACAAAGATCTAGGGTTAATCCATTGTTCTTTTGTTCACCACACCACCCCAGTTTGGACCCACCCATTTGCAAATCAGCCTTGACCCTGCTCCTCATGGGAACAGTCTCCAGCCCGACCTGCAAAGCCAGGCCCTCCCAGGAGTGTAAATTAGCATCCTGGGACTGGTTTCGGGGTAACACCCCTCATCGGCTATGCTAGCTTGAATCCAGTGGCGCAGTGAGCATGGGACCCACGTCTGGGCATACCCTTCCCACTTAGGGCAACAATAGCAAAAAGAACAAATGATGGACAAAATGATGAACAATGCATACATTCACCCCTAGTCACAAAGATCTGGGTTTAATCCATCGTTCTTTTCCTCACCTTGCCACCCCAGTTTCGACGAGCCATATGCAAATCAGTCTTGACCCTGCTCCCTATGGGAACAGTCCAGCCCAAACTATCAGGCTAGGTTCACCCTGGACCGGAAACAAGTATACTGTGCCCTGTTTCAAGGTATCACCCCTTATTAGCCAGGCTATCTTGAATCCAGTGGTGCAGTGAGCACGGGACCCACCTTTAGGCATACCCTTCTCACTTAGGGCAACAAAAGCAAAAAGAGCAAATTAAGAGCCCGATTCACAGAACTAACTTTACTACTACTAAACTGAGAAAAATCCTAACTTTAAGACTTTCGGTATTCACAGAAGGCATTTAGGAGTCCTAAAGTTAGCACTCCTAACTTTACTACTACTAAATTGAGAAAAATCCTAATTTTAAGACTTTCGGTATTCACAGAAGGCATTTAGGAGTCCTAAAGTTAGGACTCCTAACTTCTGTGAATACCGAAAAGAGTTAGTGCCTTCTGTGAAAACTAAAATGAGTAAGTGCCTTCTGTGAATACCAAAATGGTAGTAAGTTTAGGATTTTGTCTTAAGTTAGTTCTGTGAATCTGGCCCTAAGTACGGAATGCTGAATAAAGCAAACATTCACTCCCAGTTACAAAGATCTGGTTTTAATCCATTGTTCTTTTGCTCCAAAAGCCACCCCAGTTTGGAGTCAGCCTTATGCAAATCGGTCTTGACCCTGCTCCCCATGGGAAGAGTCCAACCCGAAGCCAAGGTCTTACCTGGACCAGAAACAAGCATCCTGGGACCGGTTTTGGGGTTTCACCCCTCCTGAGCCAGGCTAGCTTGACTCCAGTGGCATGTATGAGCATACCCGTCCCACTCGGGGTGACAAATACAAAAAGAATAATTGAGGGACAGAATGTTGAACAATGCCAAATATTCAACCTAGTACAAAGATCTAGGCCTAAATCCATCTTTTTGTGCTTCCCATGCCATTCCAGTTTTAACCCAGCTGTTGGACTTGGCCCTTTTTGCAGGGTCATCCCTGAACTTTTTGCCTTCCTCCTACATTTTTTATGACCTGTTGGCTATTTTATGACTCTGGGCACTTTACCACTGCTGATCAGTGCTAATGTGCATATGCTCTCCCTATTATCAATTGACTAGCAGCCCGTCCCGACGTTGTCCAGGTATGAATTGCTGCCGGCCAGTAACATATTGTTTTGTAGGATTTCGTTTTGATAGCATTTCTTATCTGTGACAGGCCTGTGAAACGCTCCGATTCACAGTGCACTGCTGATGCACTTAAGAGTGCGCGTTCAGTAGTGTGTGAACTCGAGTTTCCCTACTTTATTTTTCCTTGCAATATTATATAGCGTGAACTCGACAACATGGCATGAGCACAATTTACATTACAGAAGAACACATTCATTTGTGGTAGGCACGGGGAGACAAAGCGATTTGCCAGGAATCACAAGATGTTGACCTGATGCCGAGATTCGAACATAGCTCCCCAGCTCTAAAGTTCGCAATTATAGAACTTGTGGCGGGAGGTGGGTTTAAAAGTGTATGTCGGTGCTTGCCATCAATGAGAGAGACCTGTGCATTTTTCAAATGGGTGGTGAAAAAATATGAGTATGTTGCTGGAGATGTGGGCCGCCGTGCCACCAATGTACTTACCGGGGTAGGGTAACACCCATTATTCCGCAACTTTCTTTCCGCATACCATCACTCCGCATACTTTCATTACGAAAGTACCATGACTCCGCAATGCCATTATAACGCATGGCATTACATTTTATATGCTTTTACCACGCATACATATACAACGAAATTCGTTGTCAATGCATGAATGGTAAAAGCATGTTGTTTTTTTAATGTTTGGATAAGGTAAGTATGGGTATAGGGGTATATGTTTTGGGGTACTGAGGTATATGTTTTGGGGTGTTTGGGTATTTTAAGGGTTCAGATATAGTTTTGGGTTATGGGGTACAGGGGTAGTTTTAGGGTTTAGGGATAGGTTTGGGTTTTGGGGTACAGGGGTATTTTTAGGGTTCAGGGCTAGGTTTGGGGTATAGGGGTATTTCAAGGGTTCAGGGCTAGGTTTGGGTTTTGGGGTACAGAGGTATTTTTATGGTTTTGGGCTAGGTTTGGGTTTTGGGGTAGAGAGGTATTTTAGGGTTCAGGGGTAGGTTTGGGTTTTGGGGTACAGGGTTATTTTTAGGGTTCAAGGCTAGGTTTGGGTTTTGGGGTACAGGGGTATTTTATGGTTCAGGCGTAGGTATGGGGTTTGGGGTACAGGGGTATTTTAGGGTTCAGGGCTAGGTTTGGGTTTTGGGGTACAGGAGTATTTTAGGGTTCAGGGGTAGGTTTGGGTTTTGGGGTACAGTGGTATTTTTAGGGTTCATGGCTAGGTTTGGGTTTTGGGGTACAGGCGTATTTTTAGGGTTCAGGGGTAGGTTTGGGTTTGAGGTACAGGGGTATTTTTAGGGTTTAGGGATAGGTTTGGGTTTTGGGGTACAGGGTATATTTATAGGGTTAAGATGGGTTAGTGTTTAAGGGTGTTGGGGTATTTTAAGGAGTAAGGGTGGGTTATGATTATGGGGTGCAGGGGTATTTAAAGGGAGCAGGGTGGGATTAGCACACGATATGAGACATGGCATGAAAGGCGGAACGTACCACACGCCCCCAGCGTTTGTCACGCCCCCAGCACACGCCCACAGCACAACGCAGACACGCCCACAAGGGACTACTTTGCTGGCACGGTTCTTTTACCTTTTAAATGTATATGGTGGGCGTCTGCATAGCCTATGTCCTTCTGCTGCAACTGCCCTTTCCAATGCTGTATTGGGTGTTGTGATTGGTGCTGTGGTTCCTGAGATTACCCGCCTCAAAGGTTTGGGCTCTCTCTTTATTATATTAGTATGGATATATGAATTTGTGATTCCATGTTTGGCTATTTTGGTTTACTTGCTTGTCAGACCCTAGTCTAGTGCACTGAGTGTGCCAGGGCTTGTAATCCAAATGCTGCTGGTGGGCCTGCTGCACTGGTTATGCCACCCACAGAAGCAGCCTTGTAAAATGTGTCTACGGTCTGCCATTGCAGAGCCTGCGTGCAGTCTGGTACTGTCATGCTGACTGGGCAAGTGCACCCACTTGCCAGTCCCTAAACCTTCCCTTTTCTTCATATCAGTCACCCCTATGGTAGGCCCATGGGCAGGGTGCATTGTTAGTATAAGGTAGGACAAGCCCTGATGTGTGTGGCATGTCCAAATAGTGAATTACAGCCATTTTCGTTTTTCACTATTGCAAGGCTACCTGTTCTCCATAGGACAGAATGGGTTGCTAGAATTGCCACACTTTATAATCCTAACAGGCTCAGAGAACATGGTAGAAATTCGAGTTTAGTATGTCTGAACTCAGAATAATACAATACATATTTTAGTAAAGTTTATTTTAATATTCTGTGTTTGCAAATACCACTTTTAGAAAGTAGGTATTTGCTTGTCTAACCATTCAAACCTGCCTCTGCTAGTTTGTGTATTCCTATGTCTGGTTTTGAGAGTGACAGGGCTGGGGAATTCCAGGAGAGAGGCTGAGTCACCCAGTGGTGAATAGAGAGATCTGCATCCAGATGGGAGGGAGGAGTGCACCCGAACTCTGAATAGGGCTGTGCCTGCCTTCCACAATGCAGGTTCCACCCCCTGGGGAGCGGCTGATGTCTCTGCCCTACACACTGAAAGAAGAGAAGGAGTCCTGTAAACAAAGTGCTTCAGGACTGTACTTGCCTTCCACAAGGCTGGCTCCACCTCCTGTGGGGCGTCTGATGTTTCTGCCCTGCACTGTGAAAGGAAAGGAGAAGTCTGGTAAACAGAGTGCTTCAGAACTGGTTTGGACTGGGCAAAGACCCCTCTCCCCTCAGAGAACAAAGGATTTTGGGGTATAAATATTGGGACCCTGCTCCCAAAAAATTAGATCACTTTGGACTACAAGAAGAACCCTTTACTGAGGAGAGGAACCTGAAGAAACTGAGGAGAGACTATTCCCAAGCTGAAGTGCTGCTTGGGGGATTGGCCTGCAGTGGTTGCCTTACTGCCAAAGGAAGGAGAAAGGAACTTTGTGTACTTTGCTTTCAACTTGTGAAGGATCTCCAAAGGCTTGGAAAAGAGCTTGCCTCCTACTGAAATCTCAGGGACAACAGACTTCACCCCCAGCTCCCCAGAGTTCTTGTGGAAGTGCCTGCTGCTGTTTTGGGCCTTTTATGAGGAACTGTGTGTCGCAAGGAGCTGGAAGCGCGACTCAACCAGAAGAAGCATGTTGCCGTCGCTGTACCTGCCGTCGCAACTCCGGAGAAAGGAGGGTGTCGACACTGGAACTGTCGCACTGCACCGCACCGGAGAGAAGTGTGCCGCAATGAAGAGGAAGCGTGTCGCTGTCGCTGCTGCTGCCGTTGCGACTCCAAAGAAGGAGGGAGTCGCTGCTGGAGCTGTCGCACCGCACCGCATCAGGAGAAGAATCTCGCAACGAGGTAGGAGCGTGTCGCCGTCGCTGTGCCTGCCGTTGCAACTCCGAAGGAGGGTGTCGCCGCTGGAACTGTCGCACTGCAATGCCTCAACCAAGAGCACCTCGCATCCCCGAGAAGCGCACCGCCGTCGGAGCTGCTGCCGTCGCATCTTGGATGTCGCCGCTGTAGTCCACGCATCAGACCGAGAACTTCTCGCATCCCTGAGAAGCGTGCCGCATCTGAAAGATCTTCACGTCATTATTTCTTTGTATCTGAACTTTGCCGCATTTCCCATCGCTGCGACATTGCTTGTCGTGGAAGCGCAACACAACCTAAGATACATTGATGCAGAGTGTCGCATCTAAGAACCGAACTGAACTAAGCTTAAAACCACCATCTTAAAGTAATGATAGTGTGTATTTTTGTTGTTTATGGTGTTGTGGTGATTCTATATAAAGTCTACTTAATTTTTATATAAAACCTGTGTGGTGTCCATTTGTAGTTTTATCACTGGGGCACTGTATGTGGTCATGACTGCTTAACTTACAACGCATCTGAAGTGAAGCCTTGGCTGCTCTCGCCACGCTACCTAGATGGTGAGCAGGGGTTATTTTAGGAGTGTAATCCCCCTAGTCCTGACTAGAGGAGAGGGTTCCTATTTGTCACAAGTACCTACCTGTGCCAACTAGAGACCCCCAAATCTAACACCAGCCATATGCAAATCAGTCTTGACCCTGCTCCCCATGGGAACAGTCTAGCCCGAACTGCCATATTAGGTTCTCCCTGGACCTGAAATAAGCATCCTGAAACTGGTTTTTGGGTTTCACCCCATATCAGCCAAGCTAGCTTGACTTCATTGGCATGGAGAGTACGGGCCCCAAGTCTGGGCGTACCCGTCCCGCTCGGGGTGACAAATGCAAATAGATCAATTGATGGACATAATGTTGAGCAATGCCAACCATTCACCCCAGTTCAGAGATCTGGGCCTAAATCCATAGTTTTTTTTGCTCCCATGCCATTCCAGTTTAAACCCAGCCATATGCAAATCAGCCTGGTACCTAGTACATGGGTTACTAAAGAGGGTTTCTAAGAGCTGCAGCATGACTCGTGCAACAGTAAGAGACCCCTCACCAAGCACAGCAAGACTGCCACTGCGGGATGCGTGTCTTGGTGCGGGAAAAAGTGAAAACCCAACATGGCTCACATCCCTGTGTGCCATGCCTGCAGACACCGCATGCAGTACAGTAAAGTCTGAACATCGTCATATTTTCTGGCAAATGTAAAAATCCTAACCCTATCATGGTAATCATCATCTCTCTTTAATTTCCTTTGTTTGTTTATCTCCAAGATAAATTTGATGATTTGTTAACTCTTTTTTCAATCTATCGTAATTTTTCTTTGTTACTTCATGATGATTCATGTCCCCTATCTCTTTTTCAAATTTCTGAATCTCCGTTTGTAATTTCTTCTTCTTTTTTTTTTTTTTAAATACAATTTTTTATTAAGAAGAAAAACAGAGCATATCAAGCAATATATGGACAGAAGGATAAAATGACATAAAATACAATTTAACCACATATATGTCGGAGCTAGAGGATCTTTAAAGAGCAGCCCTCGCCCTAACTGTCACCATGACAACAAAAGATATCAAACAATATATGAAGACAAAGAAACAAAAATAGAATACAGTTCAGCCACATGTATGCCTAGTTCGAAAGATCTCTAGGTGGCTGATCTTGCCCTATCCATCGCCATGTCTGCAGTAGGAGAACTGCAGATCTCGCCTCTGTACACATTCCATGACCCCCACTTCTTTTCCCACTTTTTGGGGCAACCTCTAAGTTTATACACGGTTTTCTCGGCCAACATAGCCCTGTCCATCTCTCCCACCCATCGTATCACAAGCGGGCGGTCCGGAGAGCCCCAATGCATTGCTATGGATCGTTTAATAAGGAGGCATCTTAGGGCCAACCACTGGTGTTCTTTGTCCGTCAAGTCCGTCGCCTCCCAACCATTGAGGATCCCTCCCCGGGGAGTCAGTGGAATTGGTTTCCCCAATGCATCCGTCATTTTCTTAACTGCCCCTTGCCATAGGCGTTGAATCACAGGGCATTCCCATATGGTGTGATAAAAGGTACCTGTCATGCCGCAGCCGCGCAGAAGGTGGGCATAGAGGCGTCTACCCAATTTAGCGAGTAACAGACCGGACATGTAAGTTCTATGGAGTATTTTAAGCTGTATCAAGCGGAAGCTATGGCAGATGTCAGATTCCCGTGGGGGCATTAACGCCGCTAACCAGTCAGTATCTCTATGTCGCCCACGTCTCCCTCCCACTTGTGGCGCAGAGCTGGAAAGGAGTCAGGTAAGTTTATTGATTATTTATTTGCGGATTTGTATAGCGCTAGGATAAACTCCTGAAGGAGTATCTCTGCGCTCAGAGACAGCAAACAAGCATAAATAAGGACAATGACAATGGTACCGTACCAGAATGTATAGAACAATTGAGCTTTAAAAGTCGTAACCCAGCTAGTTTTGCTTAAACAGAAAAGTTTTCAGCTGCTTTCTAAAGGAGAGATGGTCGGAACACTGTCTCAGTTGGTGCACAGACAAAATATCGACTCCAAAATATCGACTGGACATAATATCGAGTTTTAAATATAGACTGGACAAAATATCGACTGGACATAATATCGACTACAAAAATATTGTTTTTCAGGTAAGTGAAGTAATATCGACTGTATAAAATATAGATAGCAAAAATATCGAATTTTTAATAATATATAATATTTTATAGTGTATTTTTATGTAATAATATGTGTGAAAAGTGTGTATTAATGTTATAAAATATTTTATTAAATGAATTTTGTTTTTTTAATAATTGCGTAATGTAATTCTGTAGCGGGTTGTGGGTTTATAGGGGAATAAGGTGGGAAGTAATTTAATAATAATTAATTAATTCATATATGTTTGTAAATATTTATAATTAATAATTAATTGATAATTAATTAATAATAATTAGTTAATTAATTAATATAATTTTGTACATATTTTGTATTAGTAATTAATTGGTAATTAATTAATTGTAATTAGTTAATTACATTAATTAGAGTACATTTTAAGATATATAATTTTGTGTTATTGTTAAGTTAATAATTGGGAAAAAATAATAATTATTAAAATAATTACAGCTAATGTGCTAATATATTTACTTTATTGTTATTGTTAATTAATAATTATTTGGTAATTAAATAATATTGATACATTTTGGGTAAAGGAGTATTTTTAGGGTTCAGGGTCAGTTTTCAGTTTTTGGGTAAAGGGGCATTTTTAGGGTTCAGGGTCAGTTTTTAGTTTTTGGGTAAAGGGGCATTTTTAGGGTTCAGGGTCAGTTTTCAGTTTTTGGGTAAAGGGGCATTTTTAGGGTTCAGGGTCAGTTTTTAGTTTTTGGGTAAAGGGGCATTTTTAGGGTTCAGGGTCAGTTTTCAGTTTTTGGGTAAAGGGGCATTTTTAGGGTTCAAGGTCAGTTTTCAGTTTTTGGGTAAAGGGGCATTTTTAGGGTTCATGGTCAGTTTTCAGTTTTTGGGTAAAGGGGCATTTTTAGGGTTCAGGGTCAGTTTTTAGTTTTTGGGTAAAGGGGTATTTTTAGGGTTCAGGGTCAGTTTGGGGTTTTTGGGTAAAGGGGTATATTTTAGGGTTCAGGGTCAACAAATAAGATTGTAAAAAATTATTTTTATTATTTTCATTTATTATTTAATTATTATAATTTAATTTAAGTATTTTTAAGTATATTTTAGTAATCAAAATTTAATATTAATTTAATTTAACACTGTTTTTAATAAAGTCGATATTTTTTATATCTATATTATTGTTAACGATATTTTGTACTCGATATTTTTGTACTTACCTGTTTGTAGATACAAACTCGATATTTTGACTGTCGATATTTTGTCCACGATATTTTGGCAAGTCGATATTTTGTCCCTCGATATTATTTCAGTGATCCGTCTCAGTTGGAGGGGAAGACCGTTCCATAAGATAGGACCCACCACCGATAGAGCTTTACCACCCAGTCTAGTCCTGCTGATCTTAGGTACCCTCAGCAGCAACTGTTCGCTTGACCGGAGTGTGCGTGTGGGAACGTATGGAACAAATTTATTAGCCAAATAGGCAGGTCCCGAATCATGTAAACGTTTATGTATAATGCAGCAGGTCTTGAAATTCACTCTTTGGCGTATGGATAGCCAATTAAGTTTATCCAACAGAGGTTTAGAAGGAGATCTGGGGGGGGGGGCATTGAGGACTAGCCTAGCTGCTGTGTTTTGCACCACTTGCAGTCGGTCTAGTACCTCTTCATTTGCCGATACCAGAAGACCATTTCAATAATCAAGTCGGCTGATCACTAGAGCCTGAACCAAAGTTCTATTGGAGTCCGGAAGGAACGGGAATATCCTACGGAGGAGGCCTATCACGTGAAAGCAGGATCCCACCGTGGTGTTTCCATGTTGTTTCATAGTCAATTCTGGCTCCAACCGTACCCCAAGGTTCTTGATTATTTGTTTTGGTTCAGGAACTGGACCTAGGTCCAGTGGCCACCAATCAGGGGACCATTGAACCTTAGCCTCACCGAAAAGCATCACCTCAGTCTTACCAACATTGCACTGAAGAAAGTTGGAAGACATCCACTGGGATACTGCTTTCATCCCCTCGGAGAAAGATTGTATAACCTCCGGAGTTAATAGTTTAAAGGGAAAAAGCAGCTGAGTATCGTCAGCATAGGACACTGGACGGAAACCAAAGGCTCTTGTTATATCTGCCAGGGGGGCCACATAGGTGTTAAAAAGAGTTGGGCTCAGACACGAGCCCTGTGGCTCCCCCTTGGTGATCTTAACCTCATCCGTTGTTACAGAGCTTGCGATAGGTACAGGAAATAGTCTTTGTCAGCAGGGGTTCAGAGAGCAATCTGTCCTCTAAGGGTGAGGCCTCTGGAAGGGAGGAGAGGTCAGGTATATTTGTCTGGATAGCGTGCTTAACCTGGAGGTATCGAAAGACCTCCGTGTGAGAGTGCGTGTTTCTGTTGCAATTCTGGGAAGGATAGAAGTTTCCCTCTGTGTATCAAATCCCCAACGGTGGATATGCCAATAGTATCCCATCTGTCAAATCCCGGCTGGAAACAGAGGAGGCCAAGCTTCTGCGAAGACCAAAGGGGCGTCGCCTTAGTGAACTTGTTGGACCAACCAAGGCTCTTAGCGGCGCGATGCCATATGGCCACCGTCTGTTGCATGGGACCTACATAATGATTACGCTGTGGTCTGCTGTATAGAGCTCCCAGGTAACCCTCACGCCCCGTCTGATAACATTCGAGATGGAATGCCGGGTCAGTGGGTGTACCGTGGATTCACTGATTAGTGGCCACCAGTTGGAACGCCCAGTAATACAGGCGCATATCAGGTAGAGCAATGCCGCCATCGTACCAGCTCTTAGTGCGTTTACGGAGAGCGATGCGAGGTGCCTTGCCGTCCCACAGTAATAAACAAATTTCTCCCTCAAAAATGGTGAAAAAGGAATCGGAGATCGAAAATGGGCAGTTCTGAAGGACATATAGGAAGCAGGGAAGCGCCAGCAATTTAAATAAGGCAGCTCGGCCAGGGAGGGACAGAGGCAAAGATCTTCAGTGGGAAATGTCGTCATGTAATCTCTGCAGGTGGCCCTTAAAATTGCGGTTTGTAGAAAAGTTAGGGATCCGGGGTGACAAAAATGCCGAGGTATTTAAAACCTTCAACAGCCAGAGGAACAGAATAACCTCTGGGTAACGTAGGTGGTGGGCCATGCAACATATACAGGACAGACTTGGACCAGTTTATGGAGTAGCCAGAATATTTTACAAAATTGGTCAGGACGTGAAAGAGATTATGAACAGAGGCGGCGGGGTTGGACATATGCCCCAATATGTCATCCGCGTACAGTGAGATTTCGTCAACAACACCTTCGCCCCAACTAAGGTCCCGGATAGAATGGTCCGTGCGGATCCAATACGCCAGTGGTTCTAAAGTTAGGGCCAATAGCAACAGTGACAGGGGGCAACATTGCCGGGTCCCTCGGTGCAGTGGGAATTGTCGGGAAGTGTGATTATTGACTCTAACCTGACCCCAGAGGTCGGTGTAGAGGAGCCTGACCCACTGTATGAAATTGGGCCCAAAGCGGAATTTTGTCAAGACTGCAAAGAGGTATGTCCACACGATCGAATCAAACGCCATTGTGGCGTCGAGAGAGAGGATAGTGGCGTCCTCTTGCAAATACGGCTGTCTACCCAGTACATTATGGACTCGACGGAGGTTCAGTGCTGTGTCTCGATGTGGGAGAAACCCCGACTGGTCAGCGTGGACCAGGGACGGAAGGACAGTGAGTAGACTGGTAGCCAGGAGCTTAGCCAGTACCTTGGCCTCAGAACTGATTAGGGAGATCGGTCTATAAGAACCAACATCCGTAGGGGGTTTATTCGGTTTAGGGATGACTACGATAGGCGCCAGCCTCAGATCTGGTGGCAAAATGCCTCTTTCCTTGCTTTCCTCAAACATGTTTTTTAGATGTGGAGTGACCCCTAAAGCTACGGATTTCAGGAATTCAATCGGGACCTCGTTTGGACCCATGGCCTTGCCAGATTTAATAGCAAAGATAGCGTTACTGACCTCCTCGGAGGTAAGGTCCGCTTCCAGCGCCTCCCTATCTTCATCCGAAATGGAGGGTAAGCGCATTTCGTCTAGAAGGGACTGGGATTCCTCAGCATTATAGTGTGCCCTAGCCGTATAGACGTGTTCGAGGTGATCAGCGAAAGCCGCTGCCACTTCCTGGGGTATTGTTATTCGGGCTCCATCGGAACGGACAAGCAGACTTGTCAGGAGTGCCAATTATCTGATCCTGAAACCGCCTATCTTTAAGAAGAAAAAAATTTATGAGAGAGCAGTCTCTGGCGCAGCTCCCAGGATTTGGAACTCCCTTCCTGCAAACATCAGAAAAATTACAAATACTACAACATTCAAGAAAGAAATCAAGAACTTTCTTATGAGCAACTTCCTCCCATAAACAAGACAAATGCTACCGAAGACCTGTCTTGGATTTTATGACCAGATACCTAGTATAGGAATAGAACTGATTGAACCTCAAAGAATACTACCTCAGAACAATGTTAACTCATGTCTTAATCAATACCGATCCGTTTATTGTTTTCCCCCTATTTTAGCCTCTAGTTACTAGGTCTAAAACGACATTATTAAGTCAGCAAGATCTTACTTCTCTTTGTACATTGTGTTTGTAACCCATACCGTATGATGTTAAGCGCTCTGATACCCATGGGTCATGTACGCGCTATAGAAAACTGTTAATAAATAAATAAATAAATAAAACCCATCTCGCCCCCTGATCACAACGCTCCAACCACGCCAGCATTTTACCCCCACGGTCTCCTAACTCGTAGATTCTATGACGAGTCTGGAGAAGCCTGGCCTGCGCCAGCTCCGAGGCCAAAGCCCTGTATTCCTGTTGTTTCAACTGGAGCCGACGGACCGTATCTTCGGACGGATTAACATTATGGGCGGAGTCAAGGCAAAGCAGATGTGTTTGGTTTGGATCACTCGTTCATTATGTTACCTGACCTTGATAGCCAGTGCCCTGCCCTTAAGAACAGCTTTGTAAGCTTCCCACGGTGTTATTGCCGAAGTCATGGAGCCGACATTTTCGGCAAAATAAAAATCAGTATGTTCAATCAAGTCCTCCTTAATATCAGGGATCTTTAAAATCCAGGGGGTAATGATGATCGGCCCTCAGGTGAACTGCTGATGGTAAGCAAGCTCAACACTGAGGGGGGTGATTGGAGATGCCTCGGGGGAGACCTCGCACATTGCGGAGATGACCAACGTCGGCCAGGGGACAAAAGATATAATCAATGCGAGACATGCTGTTGTGGGCATTAGAATAGTGGGTGAAGTAGGGAGTGTCGGGGTGTTGTGTACGCCAAAGGTCCTGTAATCCCGTAGCTTGTGTAAAATCTGTGAGATCAAACCCTGATCTATGTGAACGTCTCTGGGGGTGTCTGTCGACCGTGTCGTCCATTGTCATGTTAAAGTCACCCGCAATGATCAGAGTGCCCCGGGGGATATCCAACATTATCTTGCCAAGAGCTCGTAACGCCGCCCCCCCCCCCTCAGTGCCGGTGGAATGTAGGCTGAGATTACATTCAGTGGTCTACCTTCCTAAGTGGCCTCCAGGACTGCAAACCTTCCCTGCGGGACTGCCCATGTACGTGTAGGTGTAAGTGCGAGAATGGTTTTTATTATAAGAATACCGGTGCCCCTGGACCCTGACGTAAGCCCGGCATGTATCAGCAATTTATACCCCCAACGCTGGAGTGCTCTGCAGCAGTTACCTACTAAGTGTGTCTCTTGTAAGAGGACACGATCGGGGCATGGCGCTTTACGAACTGTAGAACAACCCCTCTTTTGATTTTGTTGCCCAACCCATTGACATTCCACGTCATAAGCGTAAGTTTCCTATCAAGTAGGTTTGTCGTTATGGCGGGTAAAAAACGAACGGACTGAAGGGAAGGATCTATTGATTGCCCCTCTCTCCAGAGGCACATCGGCAAACCAAGAGACAACAGGGGACCCCCGCCATAAAGGATCGAAACAGTACATTACAAAGACTCAAATCTCGTGGCTCACATCGTCCCAAATTGCGACACGCTCTGTCTTCAAAAACCAACAAAACCAGAACAACATTTCCCAATACCCCCTCCCTCCCTTTCCATCCCCCCACCATGCCCCCCTGCCCGTGAACTTTGAACTATCCACACCCCATCTAGGCAGAGTGCCTGTCGCCCTCCCAAACATTGATGGGGTGCTTGTAGAGCCATGTGAGCCCTCGCCTGAAGTCTACGAGATTGTGGTGCCTTATACAGTTTAGGTCAAATTGTATTGGTGTGTTCATCTACATATTACAATAAACAGTGAAAAAATTGGATGGTCCTTAGTGTCCGGACTGGAGGAAGGAGTACAAGGAGAACATGAACGAGTACAAACCAGACGATATTTGGCCGCCCAGGGGAAAAAGTCACAGCACGGTGAGGAGGGCCGAAGAACGGCCTCCTGACCGCCTCGTAGAGGAGTCCCAGGCACCTAAAAGACATCACTGGTCATCTTGATTGCCATCAGTAAACAAGTCCTGGATTTCGGGCAGCGGGTTCTGGCTGGAGTGGTCGGCCGAAGCTCGGCGATTATTTGGAGTTTTACCTGATTGACGCCAACCCTCGAGCCAGTCCCAGACCTCCTCAGGGGACAGAAAGAACCAAATCTTGCCCTCCGACTCCACACGCAATTTGGCGGGAAACAGCATAGCGTACTTTATATTCTTAGCTCGCAAGGCCTTTTTTGCTTCTAGAAAACTGCGCCTCCGTGCTTGTACCTAAACCGTGAAGTCGGGGAAGATGGTGATGTGGGCATTCTCCAGGTGTAGGGGCGGCCCCGTTAGTGCCGTTTGAAGGATGACATCCTGATCCCAGAAGTTTAAGACTCGAGCGATTATGGGGCGGGGGGAGCCCCCGGTTTCGGCCTGCCACCGGGGACCCTGTGTGCCCGCTCAATGGAGAAATAGTTAGATAGTTGCTTGGGCTGGAGGTGTTTTAGGATCAGATTCTCAACGAAGAGGTCAGTGGTCGGCCCCTCCATTAGTTCCGGAACCCCCAGGATGCGGAGGTTATTGCGTCTTGCGCGTCCTTCATAATAATCTAGGAGCTCTCCCATTTGCTGTTATTGTTTTTGGAGTTGGGTTACCTGTTGTTGGAGGGTGGAGGGGTTGTCTATGAGCACCGTGGTCTTGATCTCTATGTCTTTAACTTTGGAGTCCATTTTGCGGAGATCTGCCTGCAGCAAGGTAACCTCTATGTTCACAGAGTCTATGCGGGTCTCCAAAGAGGTGCGGACACCAGCTATCGCCTCCATCACGTCTTCCAGTGTGGGCGGTTTTCCCGCATGCAGGGGAGTTACATTTTTTGGTGCGGCATCGGGGTTTGCTTCCTTATTCTCCCCTTTGGATCCCCACAAGAGTTTATTGATCTGAGTTTGAGTGGACGGCCTGCCGCCTTTATTGGAAGCCATCCCGAGAGCCGACAAGCACGCTCCAGCGGCGCAGGCCAAAACGTGAACAGAGACACGACAGGAGAACGACACCACCACACCGGTCCGGGCAGTCAGTCACCACCCCCACCGTACCGCTGCCACCAGAGCGTCCATAGCCCGGGGGCTACCAGGAACGAAGAGATCAAGGCAAAATAATGGTAGCTGGGGGAGTGAGAGCTCGCCACTTACTGTGATGTAGTTCATAGGTCGTGCTCATGAGCACCTCGCGTCGAAAGAAGTCAAGCAGGCCAGCCAAGTGGGGGCGGGGGGGTCTCAGAGCAGGCCACGATGTAGTGTGGGGTAGAGTTCATGGGGTCAAAACACCTTGTTGCGGGGTGTCAAGACGGCCATCCAGCGCTTCCAGTGGCCAGGAAGGAGGGCAGCACTACGCGGACACCCAGCCTCAGCGTTCAATCGTCACCTCTAAGGCAGGAAGGGCAAGTCTGCACCTAGGGCCGTGTCGTCTGGGGGCCCAGGTAAGTCGCCTGCAACAGGGTGGAGGTCCGATGGCAGAAGAGGGGGGGACCACAATTTCGGGAGTCGCAGGAGCGCCCCCGCAGCCAGGGCGGGCGCAGTCGTCCCCCGGGACTTGTAGGGGGCTCGGGACAAGCAGCAGTCCCCCCCAAAGGCGAAGTGATGAAGGCCGATTGGGGAGAGCGCCGGCCGCGCCGAAGAGCAGGTGCCGCAGTGGTCACCTTGATGTAGGGGTCCCCGGGCTGTTGCGGCAGCCGTCGTGTAGGTCCAAAAGCCGGGGCGTTTCGTAGAAGCCGCCCCGGCGTCCGGACGGCAGAGACAGCTTCACCCCTCCCACAGCGCCGCGGGGCCCTCCAGCGGCGCTGACTCCTTCGATCAGCAGGGCAAGCAGTGGGGATACTCCGGTTGGACCCGGTGAGTGAGGGGGGTGTTCAGGTAGACTGAAGGGCCCAGCAAACTGCGGTCCGATTCTTGGCCCTGGGCCGGGACCTTGTATCCGCCGCCATCTTGCAGGTTCGCCGGGGATCGCTTTGCAGCGGGCAGATTCTCTCCTTTCTCCTCCCTAAAACCTCCAGCGCCGCTAACCATCAACGCACCACTGGTAGTTTGTTGGGGACCTCTCGATTTCAGGGGGACTAGCTGCTTCAAACAGCCGGTCCGCCATTTACTGATGTGCTTCCTACAGGGCATGTGTAAGTTTGCAGCTGCACTGGGGACTGCACATTCATTGTGCTAAGACATACTGATCCGGTCTGCACCTCGCACACCTATTAAACTGAGCCCTACCTGTGATATGTGCACATATATGTTTACATCTGCCCTATCTGAGAAGATTGTTTTCTCAAAAAAAGTCCCATTGTATGGTTAGTTGTCCACATTTACATATTTTATTCATTCTTTTAAGACCAAGTATTCTGCTTGTTTTTGCTACCAATAATCTAATTTCCACTTTACAGTAGACCAATGCTGCACACATTTTTCAAGCCACTGTGTCATCATTTACCTATTCTTTTTTTATAACCAATTTTATTGATTTTGTGAGAGACCTACAAGAGTTAACAACAACAGATATTCGTACATTTAGTCTTGCAAGGCAAATACGAGAGGATATTACACCAGCATAGATGAGCTGATAGACAAGGCAAAAGAAAAAAAACAACAAAAAAAACAACCCCCAGTGTTTGATCCAATCCAGTTTTCGACTACTCATTAAGAGTATTAGTCTTCCACCACCCGACCCATTTGCCCCACATTCTACGAAATTTCTACAGGCAACCTCTGGCCTCGTACAGGGGCCGCTCCTGTTCGGTGCACCAATCCACCCCTCTGCGCCAACGCGTCATGGTGGGGGCAGTCGAGTTCAGCCAAATGGCCGCATTGTCCTTTTTGGCCACTATCAGTGCCTGTTTAGAAAGAGTTTTTCAGCTCTGGAACCATCCACCCCCTCTGTGATACCCAGAAGGACATTTATTGGGTTAAGGGGAACTTCCCTGCCCAGAACCTCAGTAAGTTCCCCTGTTACTAACTCCCAGTAGAGCGTGATTGCGGAGCAAAGCCATACCATGTGATAAAAGTCAGCTTGTGGGTGGCTGCAGCGGGAACAGGATGAGTCGGGCGGAACCCAGCGCAGTGGAGACGCAGAGGCGTAAGATAGGCAGTGTGAAGATAGTATACTTGAACTAGGTGAAGCCTTGCTGAGGCTTTGACTGTTTTAGGAGCCATCAATGCGTCCCTCCAATCTGCGTCATCCAGGGACACAAGCCATCCCTCCTATCTGTCCCAGAGTTGTGATAGTGTGTGGGGGGTGTTATTGGTAAGGAAGCGATAGATACGGGCGATCCCTCCCTTCTCTAGGTTACCAGACATGGTCTGGGCTTCAGGCGGGCTATATTCGGGCAGGGAGGTGCCTTCTGAGATGTGAGAGTGGAGGGCATGGCGTATCTGCAGGCAACTGTAAAACCGGGAGGCGTGGAGGGAGTAGCGAGTCTGCAATACTTGCAAAGTGCATATGTGGCTCCCATCCCAGACATCCCCCAGTAGTGAAATGCCAACGAGATCCCTCGTTCTAAAGCCAGAGAAGTTGGCAACCTCCCTGAGCCATGTGCCGCACCACAAAGGGGTATGTTGGGTGAGTTTTTCCGACCAGTGGATGTGACACAGAGAAGCCCGTCAGGCCAAAAGCACCCAGTGCGTGACCTCGGATAGAGTTTTGGAAATGGTGCTCCCATACAGCATCCTCTGAATGTTAGACAAGCCCAGGGTGTGTAGCTCCAAGCGGTATGCCGGATCAGACCAGCCACCTTTAAAACAATCATGTACGGCGAGGAGCTGAGTCGCTAAATAGTAAAGGTAGAGATTTGTCATCCCCAGGCCGCCATCAAATGGTGGGATCTAGCACTGGGAAAGGGCCAGCCCAGGCCTCTGACCTGCCCAGAAGAACTTGGTGGCCATGCTGTCCAGCTCCCGGAACCACGACCTTGAGAAGGAGAGGTGCGTATTCTGAAGCATGTAAAGGAATCTGGGGAGGATCGCCATTTTAAATAGATCTATCTGCCCATCGGGTTCAGTGGCAGGGTTTGCCACTTGAGGAGGTCAGCCCGCACCTTTTTCACTAGCGGGGTTATGTTGAGTGACCAAGCGAGGTCAGGGAGGAGGGCAAACCAGATTCCCCGGTACTTAAAGGACTCTCGCCGAAGAGGTATCGACGACTGCCCATCAAAGCACTCTCTCGAAAGGTGAAAGGGGACCAGAACGGATTTGGCTAAGTTCAATCGAAGGCCGGAGGTTTGTTCAAAAAGACTCAATGCCCAGAGGCATTGGGGTCCTGACCGAGCTGGATCTGCTAAGAATAGCAGAACGTCATCAGCATAGAGGGCGATCTTATCTTCCTCCAAGCCGGGCCATCTCCACCCTGAGAGGAGCTGTCTGATCGGACAAGACAGGCAAAGGGCTCCATCGCCAACGCGAAAAGGAGTGGTGAGAGGGGGTATCTTTGCCTCGTGCCTCTTTTGATTGGAAAGGGGTGTGACAGGGCTCCGTTGACTAGTACCTGGGCCCTTGGTTTGCAATAGCGTGCCTTAACCAGAACGGCCTCCGGATATCGCCAATCCACAGAGTCCAATGTTTTATCAAAATCTATGCGAAGGAGAGTTAAGTAGGGGGTCAGCTGTTGTCGATTCGCTAAAACGAGGTGGAGACGTCTGAGGCAGTGCCGGGTTTCCCGGGAGGGCATAAATCCAAACTGGTCTGGGTGGACCAGTTTGGCCAGGTACGGTCATATGCGATTGGCTAGGACAGAGGCGAATATTTTTAATTTTTGACATAATGAGGAAGATGGGGCGGTAATCAGGGCAGTGCATCGAGAGAGGCTGAGACCTAGGGATCACCACAATAGTGGCCATGTCCGTCTTTGGACAGAATGAGCCTTGATCAGACGCCTCCTGATACACCTCTAGAAGGTGGGGAGTCAGCGTGTCCTGATAGGACGCATAGAACTCCTGTGGGAGTCCGTCTGGCCCTGGTGTCTTTCCTGCAGCCATACGTGATATGGCATTGTTAATCTCCTCTGGGGTGAGAGGGAGGTCAAGTGCCTCTGCCTCAAACTCACTGAGCAGCAGGAAGGAAAACTGTTTCCGCTGGAGGAGTTCCAGGAGTGAGAAAGTGGGAGACTGTGCAGAGTAAAGAGTAGTAGTAGGTGGCGAAGCATTGGCCACTGCAACTGGGGCTCACTGGATCACTCTATCTGAGCCGATCACCTCAGGGATGATACGGTTGGCCATCGGGCAAGTGGCCAGACGGTAAAGGAGTTTTGCATTTTTGTCTCCCCACCCATACACTCACACCCCGGAGGACCTCCACAGCAGCTTGGCAGCCTCCAGGGAGATCTGCTTAATGACGTCCCTCAGAAATGCTAGTCTCCTATATTGGACATCAGTTCTCTCATCCTTAGGTTGACCCTCAATTAGGACCACCTGGGCCTCCAGGAGTGTGAGGCAGGAGTCCTGCTACACATTTTTAAGTTTGAGTTTGCCTTTGGCAAATCACCGGATGGTGGCCTTACTGGCTTCCTATAGGGTGCCAGGAGAGGAAACCGTCCCGTGGTTAGTTGTAAAGTAATGGCAGAGCTCATCTCCCACTTGGTCCCTGAAGTCCTTGTCCTGGAAGAACCAGGCGTTCAGCCGCCTAATTGGGCGCGAAGATTCAGGGAGGCTGCCCATCCGCATCGCCACTGGGAAGTGGCCCGAGAAACCTCTGGGGAGGATGGTGACATCATGAATTGCACGACAGTCCAGGGCCGGCAGGAAAACATAGAGTCGTGCATGCGTGTGATGAGAAGCCGATGTGTGGGTGTAGAGTTGAGTTGTCAGATGCCAGAGTCTCCAGGCGTCTCCGATACCTAAAGTGGCAGCCCACTGCGACAGGAGGTTAGATTGAGCGACTCTGGAGTTGGAACGGGCAGTGTCATGGTCATGGTCCATAACTGTGTTAAAGTCTCCCCCAACGATTGTCATCCCCAGGGGCAGGGAGGCAACCAGTGTAGCGAGACACTGAAGTGTGGAGGTCAGTAGGGAGGGGGGAGAATATACAGCTAGCAAGTTCAGAGGCTGGTCCCCAAGGCTCCCCTCCAAGATGGCGAAGCAGCCCTTAGGATCATGGATTGCTTTACTCACTACGAGTGGAACAGCCACCCCTCATGATCCCCGTTTTAAAGCCGGAGTGCCAGACTCCGCCATAACCATAGCATGCCAAGAAAGGGCAATGGTTGCCTACCAGGTGGGTCTCTTGGAGCAGCAGTATGTCTATAGTGTGACGCTGGGCATAACGCAGGACCGCTGTGCGCTTGACCTTATCCAGTAAGCCGTTAACATTCGAAGATATTATGTGAAGCGACGCCTTCTCAGTGTAATTGTCAGTCATAGGGAAAGCAGGCGAAGGACAGGACACCTAGCGCGAGTGGCCGGTGTAGGCGGAGTGGTGCATTTCCGCAAGGTAGTGGGTGCGATTCTACAATGCTGGGCCTTTGCGTGCTTGTCGCATAGCTGGAATAGTATGCTGGTACAATAAACAAATGAAACAACAAAAACAGATCGGCATAGCAGTCCCTCCCCCCGCCAACCCAGCCTCCTCCCCCTCTCCCTATACTTCAGGAGCTGAAGCACCTGTCGCCCTAACAGTGGATAACTAAGAGAGAACCACACTAAAACGCTTGGGAATGGGGAATCGTGGAGGACCCCTTCTCATAGTAGGATGTTTGTGACTGTGTTCATCTGGAGATAGAATTGGTAGTAAGCGGAAGTGCGACACTCAGCCGCGGAGTTTGTTGCAACTGGAAGATGGGTTCAAGCAGGTCCTGTGAGAAGCTTCGGGCTGCGAGAGAGATCTGTGTCATGTAGATCCAAGGGTAATGGGTGAGGTGAGACGCCCCCAGGGTCTGAGTGACCCAAGGAACCAGATCGCCGCAAGGAGATCTCCAGAGAGTGCCCCGGGCGTCGGTTGACGAGAGGTGCCCAATAGTGAGACTGAGCGGGCCCGCCTCTGAACTCGCTGCCTGTGTGAGCGGTTGCGCTGTGGCCGGGGAGCAGGGATGTCCAGGCAGGCCCCTCCAGCACCGGGTATGGGAGACGGATTCCGGGCGTAGAGCCTTAAGGTGTGCTACCCTGTCTCCCATGTCCATGCCTCTTCAGGGGAGTCAAAGAAGAGGGTTCTATTTTGAAACACGACCCATAGGCGAGCCGGGACGAGGAGCCTGTATTGTATGTTGAGAGCACACAGCTTCTGCTTGACTTCCCCAAACGAGCGGCGGAGGCCCTCAACCTCACGAGTATAGTCTGGGAAGATCATGATCGTCTGGTCTTCATACATGAGTTGTTGCTGCTTACGGGCTTCGGTCAATACAGAGTCTTGGAATTGATTACTTTCTAGCTCTGGGTGACGGCTTACAACACGTCGATACCGCAGACATCCATCCTAGAGGTATATCGGATCACTCCCCGATCACCCTAACAGTTTCCACCCAAGAAAAGTCTCGCAGCCGTATATATCCCATTCAGGCATCGTACCTCAAAATCCCGAAAATTAGGAAAACCCTCCAGAAGGCCACAACACAATATTTCGAAGAAAACGTAGCCACCGTGACCTCTTCAGAGGTGCTATGGGAGGCCTACAAAACGGTGTTGAGGGGGCAGGCAATAAGCTCCATCACGGCCCACAAAAAGGAGCAAGCAGCCCAACAGTCTAAGCTCGAATCGACACTGCGCGACTTGACAACTTTACACGAGGCAAACCCCACAACAGACACAGCGCATACACTCACACTTCACTAACAGCTATACACGGAACATGTACGGCAGATGGTGAAGGGGCACATAACTGATACACAGAACAGGATATACGATGTGGGAGATAACCCGGGAAAGATGCTGGCCTGGCTCGATAAGAGGGGAGTAGTTCCAGAGGGATCCTACAAGTGAGAGATAGCAACGGCGAAATTCAGACAAGCCCTGAACGGATAGTGGAAGCATTGGCGACACATTTTGAGGAAGTTTATACCCCAGAACGGGTAGTGTCTACTGACATGGCACGGGAGGTGCTAGGTAGGATAGAAACCCCAATATTGCAGCTGGAAGCAGCAGCCGACTTAGATGCGGCCATAACTAGAGACGAAATACAGTTGGCTATACGAGCGCTCAAACCTGGCATAGCTCTCGGACCAAATGGCATTCCGGTGGAATGGTATCAGTCTCAGTCAGAGGAGCTCAGTGCATATTTACTCGACATGTATGAGGAATGCCTCGAGAGGGGTGAATTACCGCTCGATCAGAGAACGGCCACTATAGTAGCGATTCCCAAACCCGGGAAACCGCAAGAGGATTGCTCCTCGTACCGCCCTATCTCTCTGCTAAACGCGGAAGATAACATTGTGGCCAAGCTCCTAGTCAACCGGTTGATGACACATCTATCTGATCTTATACATCCAGATCAATCTGGGTTTATGCCCCATAGGAACATGGCACTGAACCTTCGCAGGGTTCACGGGGTAATGGCGAGAACGGACTTGATCCACGATCAAGCAGTAATACTGTCCCTAGACGCGAAAATGGAATTTGATCTAGTGGAATGGAGCTACCTGTTCGAGGTCCTGGTCTGTCTGGGCTTCGGCTCGAAATTTATATCATGGATCAGACTGCTGAACACAAAACCAATGGCACATGTGGTAGCAAATGGCCACATTTCACGAACATTCCCATTAGGGAGAGGCACCCGTCAGGGCTGTCCCCTCTCACCTTTGCTTTTCGCGCTCTCCCTGGAGGCACTAGCTAATTTGATAAGGCAAACGCCCTTACTTAAAGGGATACAATGGAAAGAAGGCTGGGAAGACCGGCTGTCCCTTTACGCGGACGACATGCTGGTGTACTTAGCAGGCCCCGAGCGTGGTGTACCGGTGCTCTTGACCCTGTGTGATGATCATGGTAAAATTTCAGGTTACACGATCAACTGGAACAAATCAGAAATGTATGTTCTGAAAGGCCCGGTCCCGGTGCTGGGCCCCAACTGCCCCTTAAGGATAGCTGGCTCCTCTTTTAAATATTTGGGGATCCATGTTACAATGGACCCAACGGAATTCATACAACTGAATCTGACGCCACCCTTGGAACGGCTTAAACAAGACGTCAAGTTCTGGGCGGGGTTGCCCTTGACAATGCTGGGAAAAGCAGCGCTATATAAAATGATGTGCTTACCCCGCTTCCTATACATACTAGAAAACACGCCATTTCCAGTGGCGCCAGGGTACTTTAAAAAGGTGGCAGCAGTAGTTTCTGGTCTGCTGTGGAGCAATCGCCCGACGCGTATTGCGCAAGCCAAATTACACAGGGGTTGGTATGATGGTGGAATTGCGTTGCCGAATCTTAACCTGTATTACTGGGCGGCTCACCTTAAGCCCATTAACCAGTGGATACATGCTCCACAGACTGACCCAGCTTTCCAAGCAGATAGGGCACAACTGGGTACCAACACTGTGCTGGCCCACTCTATGACCAGCGTCGAGTGCGAAAATTAACGGGACCTACTACAGCGCTGTGGCATACGGCACTAGCGGCGCTGGGCTGGAAGGGGAAAATTACCAAACTCACCCCGCTCTGGGATACCCGTGCCTTGGGAAACTTGAGATACAGCAGGGGCTTCTCTCACTGGGACACCATTGGGATATCCACGGTAGGTGACATGTGGGAAAGGGGGGAGGTTATTACATTTGACCGCCTGAGGGAATTGTACGAACTGGGGCCACAAGAATCATACCGCTATGTCCAGATACGCCATGCTTTACTCACGGCCATCCCCTCCGGGGCCGATATACCAGAATCATCCCTGCTGGAGGATTGCCTTCTAACTGACTTCATGATTGAACGAGCAACATCATTGACATACCGCAAGCTCCTCAATAATTTACCTGACCCGCTGACCTCATTGAAAGAAAGATGGGAAGGGGAAGTGGACGCCCTGGACGAACACGAATGGAATGAGGCACTAGCGTCCCCAAAAGAGGTAGGCATCTCAGCCTGGCTGAGACTCGTACAGCTTAAGGTCCTACACAGAGTATATTACACAAGGACACTATTACATCGCATCCACAGAATACAACATCCTTACTGTCTCCGTGGCTGTGGGGAGGAGGAGTCCTTCTTCCATACAATCTGGGACTGCCCAAGTATCCAAGACTATTGGAGACAAATAATGCGCACTGTGTCACAGACTCTGGAGACCTCTCTACTTCCCGAACCGCGGCAATGTCTCTTAAATGTGTGGGGACCAAATGACCTGTCCAGATGTGGCCAACTTTGGGTTACGTTAGGCATGGTAGTGGCCAAGAGAGATATCGCTCAGCGCTGGGGGGCGGCAGAACTACTGACAAAGTCGCAGAGATGCATGAATATGGATAAGTTAATGGTGACAGAGAGGGCGGTATACTTGAGTCGTGCATGCCCGGGGAAGTGGAACAAGATATGGACCCCATGGAAGGTGTACCGAGGTGAAATTTGTGATCCTCTGCCAGAGGACGCACCAGATGAAGAGGGGAGGTAGGCTGAGGGGTCAAGAGATGGTTGCAGAGGGGAGAGGATATTGTGAGTGGGAGGGGTCCCGGGTCCCGAGGAGTTAGCAGTATGGATAGACAGGGTTGGGACAGCTATACAGTACCACATAGGTACATGGGCGTTACTGCCCGTTACCTTGGGTTTGAATCCGTGAAAATAAATAGTAACACATACTGTCGGGTAGACTTTCAATACAGCTATACAGCACTAATTACTTTTGGATGACCGCAATGTGATTTCCTCATTGTTATTTTTTGTTATTTTCATAAAAAACATAAAACCAAAACCATTACTGATTAGCAACATAACGTCAGTTTTGTACCTTTTACTTTGCCGTGTGATGAGCCTTTTACTTTTCAGCACCGTGATCAAAGTATGGACTTATCCTCATGCACGACATCCAATGCTCAATTATTAGCGGCCGGCCCTTCGGGTTGTAGGCGAATGGCTGTGTAATTATGTGAAGGTACAATAAAGGTTTTAAATTTTCTTTTTTTTTTTAAATACAGAGTCTTGATCCTTAAAGTTAAGGAACCGCATTATTACGGGTCTGTGGGGCGCTCCCAGTGGTGGTTTGAGTGCAAGTGAGCGGTGCGCCCGTTCGTTTGCAAACCATGGGGAGAGGGAACCCTCGGGCATCCATGAGCGCAACCAGCGCTCCACGAAGTCCGCTGCCCGGCCTTTCTCCACACCCTCCGGAAATCCCACCAAGCGAAGGTTGTTACGACGGGACCTGCTTTCAGCGTCCTCAGCCCGTTGGTAAAGCTCCTGGGTGTGGGACCGAAGGTGGGCGACCTGATCTTTAAGTTGCTGGACCTTGTCCTCCACGGTGGATATACGGGATTCGGTTTCTTTATTCCTGGCCGTGGCATTGCGAAGATCCTACTGGATAAGAGTCACATCAACCCGGACTTCAGCAATCTTGACATCCACTGACGATTGTGACGCATGGATAGCCTGGAGGATAGTGGACAGGTCCGCAGAGGAGGGGGGTCCTTGTCCGCAGTTCCCTTAGCCACCCCAGAGTCCGTGGTAGTGAATCGGTCCATTTTAGTCTGGGTGGCAGTGGTTTTCTATACTCTGTCTCTACCCATGGCTGTCGCCCAGCAAGGCAGGAGGTCTAAACGGGACTCTGTTGCCCGGGCGGGATGAAGGAAGAGTGGAGGAGGAGGATGAGGGGAGAGGGCCTTAACGCTCCGCGACTCGCCGCCCGACGCAAGGCCAATGCTCTCTTCCAGTAGGCCCTCCCTTGTCCCTGGGACGAGTTCAGGCGTGTGGGGTCTCACAGGTGGGCCAGGATCAACGCCAGAGTCAAGGCACAAGGCCAGCACAAAAGAAGGGACAGGGCGCAGCTCTCAAGGTGCGCAGGGAGCGGGGCAGCCAGGAGGTGGGGTGGAAAACGAGAAAACTCCTCACATCACGCCACCCAATGTGGTGACCGATACTCCCCAAGAGGCTCCGTCCACCGTGTCTACAGTGACCCACAAGAAGGAAGCAATCCCCTTGAACAGCACCACTGCTCCAGTCAGCAGCCCAGGCGTCCCTCACACACCGCCAGGGCGCCAGGAGGGGGTGTTTCTGGCCAGAGGTCCGCTACAGTCAATAACCACAGTCTAAAGCCACTGCCACCAGCTAGAAGAGCTGCACATCTGGGGACCTCAGGACACAATGGAGGGGGGGGGGGGGGTTTGCGGATGTATACGGACCCCTGCTGCCCAATCAACGGCCGAACCCCCACCACCCAAGATCAAACGGACACTCCAGCTCCTCACCTCGTCAGCCCGCTGTTGGGCAGTGCAGCAGTCCATCACCAGGTCTTGCAACCAGTCCTGGTGTGCAGTCACCTCCCGGGAGGGGGGCCCGCGTCCGGCACAGGGCCCCTGCAGCGCTGGCCCGGGCTCCTGTATAATGGTGCGGGGGTAGGAAGGCATCATGCACCTCTTCCGCCGCTGTCCGACTGACAGCAGAGCTCACCGCCAATGCCACAGCACCCGGCCGATCCATGAGCCCGGCCACACCGGGCCGCCAGCCACAGGCCAGATCTCAGGCCCGGCAAGTTGTATGAGCCCTCTCCAGGGCAGAGCAGCAAGGGAGCACCGGGGAAAGCAGTGCTCTTCTCTCCTCCGCCCGGTCGATGGACGATCGCACGCCGCAGCACGTCGGCAGGTCAGGATCCCCCTCAGGATGCGCGGCGGGCAGGGCGTCCCCAGGCTGTCTCCAGCGCCTCCGGCCTAGCCAGGCACAATCCGTTGCCAGGAGGGGAAGCGGTATCGCAAACACCAGTCGGGATGGTGCCAACAACTCTACGGGATCCTCCTCTCTCTGGGTCACATTAGGAGAAATCCCCGAGCTCAGGGCTGTAGAGCGGGCCTGGAGATCGCTGCGACGGAGCCGCCATCTTAGGATCGCCGTGAGGCAGGATTCCCAGCAAGGGCTGCCTGTGGCACTTGGATGCCACCCACACCGCTTCCAGGGAAGGCTTGAGGGCTTAGGACAGCCAGGCAGTCGGGGTGCAGGGTAGGTACTCTCCGATGGTGGTGGATGAAGGAGCGGATGACGGAGGGGTCCAGAGTACTTCTAAAGTGCGGCCGCCATCTTGACTCTCCTGGCCACGCCCCAAACCATTTACCTATTCATACAGCCACCAACTCACTTGCCCTTTTCTTCTCGCATCTTGGTCTGTACTGGTGTTGGCTGGTGTGGTTTCAGCCTCGTTTGTTGCCTGCAGTAGGGCCAAAGCCTTACCTCGTTTGGCTTCTACCATCTTATTGTGAGATCTGAGAACGCCCTTTTCCAGCTCAGTTCCCAGAAGTCTTGAAGGGTAGCAGACGTAACCCATGCAGAGGCTTGTCTTGGGGATGACAAGCAGTCTCTTTGTGACCCTTCTTCCTCTCACTGTGGGCTCTTCAGCTGCTGAGAGTTCACTTGCCTCCACACCACTCACCTCAAAGGATTCCTCAAGTCAGTTGAGAAGTACAGGTGCATCACCTACCCTATGCTCGGTAATCACTCAAAGATCTCTGTCCTTGGCACCTTTAGCTAAGGATGCCGTTGTGAGAGGCTGGCTTAGTATATAGTGCTCACTGACGTAAGTGTAGCACCCTGCACTAATAAAGGCAACTCTTGTGGTGATTTTAGTGGTCTTAGACAATTTTAGAAAGCTCTCTAAGTGGTAGCTGTGGAGAGCAGCCTTCAGGCTTAGTCCAGAAGAAGCAGCTTGTTTTACCAGTACTTCATCTTATGGTATAGGTTAAGTGAACAAGAATCACACAGTGTAGTTATAAAAATATCTATTTTATTCCAAACACTCACTAACACATTTGTACTATCTCCTACCCGGAGCTAGAAACACAACGCACATAATACTTAGGAAATAGAGCACATAAGTAGCACGAATATGCAGTGGTCTCCAGGGGGAGACCAAACCATATACTAAAATAGTGGAATGCGAACCATGACTTAAATCAAGAATGAACTCAGAAGACGTGGAAGAGCCGGGGTTCCAAGGAACTACCCAAGGTGAGTATCTAGGAACCCCACGGAGGTCATGTGCAGAGTGGGAACACGACTGCGTGCTCAATGTTAGTCAATGGGTAAGTCGCAGTTGCAATTTTAAAGAACAACTTCCCAGCGCACCCTGAAGAACCCAGTGGAACATGGAAGGTTGGAGAGTCGACCCACATATGGAAACCCTGGAACCAGGATACCTACACCAGGGAAGCCGAATGCATGGGTGTCAAGTGACGTCGGAAACACCCATAGACCGCAATGGAGGACTTCAGGAAAGATGCAGCTGGAGAAGAAGATAAAGGAGTCCGATGGAACCCAAAGGTAGATTCAAGATGAGAGGTACCTGCAAACAGAGGGGACAGAGTCTATGCCACTCAGGAGTGACCAGGAGGCACGGAAGACGAATGCCCATCAATGCTAGAGATGCAGGAGAGGTTGACAATGCCCTTGAAGTTGCAGCTGTGTGGACGAAGCCTCGCAGTAGAGGACCAGGAGCTGTTCACTAACTGCCCCACGTCGGATGTCAAGAGCCCAGGTGTCAGTGTCCGGCAGGGGCACCAACAAGCCTTGGCAGCAGCAAACAACGTGGTTGATGAAAAAGTCAGAACCAGCAAGGCCCAAGGGACTCCCCACAAGCAGGTAAGTCGGAGCAGGTCCGAGCAAGCAGGGGAGCCCACTGAAGCCAAAGAAGACCCTCAAGAGGACCCACAGGATGAGGGCACAGGAATCTCAAGAGTACCTCGAGCAGCTCACCAATGAAGAAGGCCCACGGTGCAGAGGAAGCGGTGAGGGTGAAGATCTTGGCTGCAGGAGTTGCTTGAGGTTGGAGCTTCTTGGAGCCAGAAGATCTGTGGAGTAGAGTCAAAAAGCCTTGGCAACAACAAGTTGACACAGTGCACAGGGGTTCTGTTCCAGCGGTTCCAATGAGGGATAGTGGCCTCAAACTTGGTATGAAGACAGTGCAGGCCTCAAGGGAGTTACAGAACCACCACCTTTGTCGCTGAGCCTTTCAGAGTCCATGGGACCCAGGGTGGGCTGACCGGTCAGCTGCGTTGCAGTGCCTGTAGATGCAGGGGGGAGACCCCTTCACTCCAAGGGAGGTTCCTTCCGGTGTCTTGCATGTTGTTGGTGAAGAACCTGTATAGAGCTCGGGCACAGATGTTGCAGAAGACCAGCAGGATGATGAGACAAGGAGCAGTAGGAATCTTCCCCTGTTCAGTATCGGTCCCCAAAGCGAAGTCCAGAGTGTCCAGACGGTCAAAGTTGAAGTGGTATGTGATCTGAATCTTGTTCCACGGCGAATCCAGGGACCCACCCACAGGTAAGCCCTTAAGTACACTTAGGAAAAGGTTGGGACGATTCAGGGGTGGCTCCCAGAGGACAGTGTGGAGGATACTCCCCTGTCCTTTGTCCAGTTTCACGCCAGAGTGGGAGCCAATGGCTTCCTGAACTGGTTTGAACTGGAGTATGCACAGAGGGCACCAAGTGTGCCCTACAGTCTCAGTGGTGCTGGAAAGCGCCCCTACCCTGTCCCAATACACAAAGACCTGTCTGGGAGGTGGTCACACATACCTGAGCCCTGTTACCTATTGTTTTGCCTTCCCCTGCTCGAGCTTGGCTCAGCAGCAGGATGGCAGAATCGTGTCTCTGCCGGCAGCAGCCCTAGCTTGGTGTCCGGTTCTGGAAGACTTTTACGGTGTGGAGGTATGATTCCATCAAACTGTGGGGGAGGTATGATTCCATCATGTTGTATACTAAGTATGACAGGGTTCAGTACAGCCAGTTTCGCATGGCCACTCTATATGTCATAATGGCTCATGCACTTACAATCCGGGAGAATGGTCTCCGAAGGTTGTAATGGTTGCTCGCTCATGCAGGGGCTCCTTCACACTTAGGACCTAGCACTCTGCCTTCAGGATTGAAAGGCCTGCCTTAGGGGTGACTAATAGGTGTTAAGTTTGGTGACCCCACACATAGCGAAACCTATCTGGTGTAAGTGGTGCTAGCACCAGCTTACACAGGATGCAATTGCAGGCCTGGAATCACAATTTGAGTGGTCTGTCATGGGTGGCATAATACATGCATCAGCCCCTGGGAGATCTCTGGTGTACATATGCCCTGGGTACCTAAGAACCATATACTAGGGACTTATCAGGTTACACCAGTAGCCAATCTGCAGTGAACCTAAGGACTCAACATGTCCAATTTAGAGAAGAAGCACAGAGACTAGGGTCCTGATTAGCAGGATCCCCGTCAGACTAGTCAGAAAAACATAATGCCACCAGCAAAAAGTGGGGTTGACCATGGAAGCAGATCCTACTTTCCTACAGCCATCACCTTGCTGAGGAAGAGGGATCAAGTGGCATATGTTTGTACCATTTCCTGATTTGGCATTGGTGCAGGCCTTCCATCTATCTGTGGGACTAAAGCAAGGTAAAACTACTCTGGTAGAAAACATTTACTACACTTTGTAATTTTTCAGGAGAGTTTTACTTCCCCATTCTGAGCTCCGCTTGTCGAAATGGGCAAGAAAATGCAGACTCATTTTTACTGCATGTTTTCCCCAATCATTCTGCAAAACTGGTGGAAGCTCATTTACTTTCTTTCTGGTGAAACCTGGATTAATTGTTTGGGAACAACTGCTGATTTGTATTGAAGCTATCACCTAACTCAGAATGTCAAACTGGTGTATGTCCTGAGACCTACGCAAGGTGATGAATTTGTAATTGTATTTATACAACACTTACTACCCGACGTAGCATTGAAGCGCTTTTCAGCGAGTAGCACCCTACTCTGGGACCTGAAAAGGATCAGTGGTGGATTAGTATTGTGAAATTTAGGTTCATTTGCACGGTAGACATGCGAATCTGTTAGTTGGATTGAAAAGGATAATGGGGGTTTAAAAGAGGGAAGTGTCTAGAAAGTGTTTTTGGGGAGATTATAGTAGTAAGAGGAGGTTTGGGATGAGTATAAGGAGAGATGGAGGAGAGAAGAATCTCTAGAAATGGATTAGGGAGATCATAGCAGTAAAATGAATTTTTGGATGAGTCACAGGAGGGATAGATGAGGAAAGAATTTAGAAGGGTTGTTTAAGAGATCATAGTATTAAAATTAGGTTTGGGGTGATCCAAGGAGGGATTGAGGAGGGAAAAGTGTAGAAATTGTTGATTTGGAGATCATAGTAGCAGAATAAGATTTGGGATGAATCAGAGAGTGGAGGTAGAGGATATATTGAGAGAGCTATGGGTGAAATACAGGGTAGTGTGTTTTATATTTTTACAGTAGGAGTAAAGTAATAAATATATAGATACCTAAGTACATATTATTATACAGATTAATATCAAGAAATACACCCACCTTCTTCTGTCTCTTTGAGTCCTCCACAGACCTGAAGGAAGGTGGGAGAACGCAGATGACTTCTGCCTGAACCACCTTTCCCATTCCTGTCAGCCGCCACTCTGGCTTGATCACCCTAACAGGAAAAAACATGCAGCACTCACCATTGGCTTTCCCCAGAGCCGATGTCTGTGTAACTCAGCTCTCCTGTCTTAACCAAAGAGTGTAGAGTGTGGATTTGGTCACGGAGTTGGAGGGAAGTTGTAGAGGTTGGCACAGGAGAATGGCAGGACAACCAGAACAGTTTTTTTTATTGGGGTGTGTGAAGATTTTGTAGAGAGCAGATGGTGATGGAGGCAAGAAGACATGTAGAAGGTTGTTTTATCTTTGGAGTCAGTGTGACGAGAGAGAAAGCCCAGAGGGTGGGGTGATAGAGAGGCAAGATGGGAGACAAGATGGCAGATAGGGATTTTTTGTAAGGGGGGGTACTGCAGAGGATGAATGGGGAGAGTGAAAGGCCATCAGTTAGGGGTTTATTTATGATTGGATTAAGGAAGAGGAAAAAGATGCTCGGAGGGTGGCACAGGAGGATGACTGGATGCCAGATAGAAATTGTCTGAGGGAAAGGAGAGAGGAACCTACTGCCAAGAGTAGTTGGGATATGTATGGCTCTCTCATTAGTCCTACACACCTTCACTGCTCTTATGGTCATGGGACATAGGTATGGGGGCATACAAAATCTAACATTTTATATGGAGTGACTGCATAAAGGGATTATTTTTCATCTCGCCGTTCCTCGAGCTTTGTTCTTACCGTCTATTCGATATCACTCAGAATCCCACAGTGAAAATTATCCCTGTTATTCACAGTTACCATGATTTAGAGTTTGACTAACAGTAGACTCTGTTGAAAATGTAAATTGACACTTGGTCCAACTGCCTCATTTAGAGAAGGGCAGACTGTAAGATTTCCAGCAATAGAGCACCCTTTGGTTTTGTAGAAGGAATGCTTCCTCCGACAACCGGCGGAGTAGGAGCCATCCGAGGAAGGGCATTTCACGCTCCTCTGTTTCTCATCATCAAAATAAACCTGACAATGAGGGACAGAAAAAAACAAAGACCACCAGACCCGCTAGGAAAACTGTCAATGTGTGGGGTGGTTATTAGTTTTTTTGTTTTCCCCCAAAAAACTTCACTTTGAAAACATAAAATTGTTAAAAGTTTGGTGGGCGGCCATCAAAACTGAGGGTGGCAGTCCACCAAATCTCTTGTACCTTGCAGGGAACCGCTGTGAACTTGGTTCCCTTCAAGGTACAGAGATGCCTGTTGGGCCAGTGTCATCTCTAAATTTGATGCACAATGTTATCCATAAGGATGGAGGAGGTAATGTCCTCTGTCACCCTGACGGATGGAGAAGCGTCTGTCAATCTTAAGATCAAGCCCTGAGTCCTTCATACACTTTTAGAAGTGCTGAAGGAAAATAAAACAAATACAAAATTGTGGCCTTAAGTCATCAGTGAAAGGATACAAGTAATCCAATCAGAAATGAGGGGTGTGACAAACACAGGAAGGAATTAGGCATCGTCCGATAGACAAGAAAACCATGCAATTATAAGTAAGGGGCTAACCCAAAGCCCACTGCGCGGATTGTATAGTAGACGATAGGCCTTCGACAAATATAACCGCTGTGGGTTTGTTAGACAAGCTGAAACCAACCCCTGAACCGAATCGTAACCCTTAGCCAAACTCTTACTCTAACAGTAACACTAACCCTAACCACAGCACTGTGCCCTACTGTAGCCATAACCCTACTCCAATCTCAGAGGCCAACGTAACCCAAACCAAACCCCTTTCTGCCCCCTTCTTATCACAAACCTAACCTTACCTCTACCTTAACCCTAACCAGTACAACTTACCCTATGGCATCCCTCACATCATACTTTACACAGACCTAACCCTTAATGCTACCATAATCCCAGCCATTACATCTTAACTAACATAACCCTTCTCGCAATGCCTTACTCTAACCCCGAACCCTAAATGTAGTCTAAACCAAACCCTCAACTGCTCCCTAACCCCAACAATCACCCATGCATTTTTTTCCATTTTTTGTTTATTATTGTTTTTACTTTTGTTTGTATACTGTTCGTTTTTGCACCCTTACATAACATCGAATTATAGATGTTAGATTGTAAACAATGGGTATTTCAGCACGGGGTCTAAGTGACATCAAATAGTGTACGTGTAAAGCTTGCATTGTTTATGAAGTTGCTCAGAACCCTGAGGTGAAAGTCGTCAAAGTGGTCACTTTTTACACATCAGGAACTTAGTTCTGTGGCCCCTCTAATCATTGACCTCTTCTTTGAGCTGCTGTGCAGGGTCAGAGGAGTATTAAGGTAGCTATACATAACATGGCCTCTCCTGCTTCCTTAAAATGTAAAACAAAAAATACCTGGTCTCCTGCTACCTACCTCCACCACCCTGTGTGCCTTCCCTCACTCTCCCCACCCGAAGCTCTGCTCTCTCATTGGAGCAGAGAGCCAGCGCCGCACTAACAGGCAATCCAAGAGACCTATGAGAGTAGTGGACCAGTAGACTTTAGAGCTGGCGGCACCAGGTGTGACTATCATTTTTGGCACCCCCACGCCTCTTGACCGCCTCCTCGGATTCTCTCCCTACCACCGGGCACAACTGCTCTCATGTCTCCAATCATAAGTTATTGCTAAACACAGTGCCCCCCCACCCTGAGGTCAGCGTCCCCTCCACAGGTCAGCGCCCAGTGCAGCTGCACCTGTCGCACTGCCCTAAAGCCGGCCCTGGCAGCCTGAAATTGCAAAGACTGCCCGGGGGCTACGTGGGGAACCTTCCAACAGGCGGTCGCCTTAGGGCCACAGGAAGGTACACTAGTCAGCACACTAGTGCCCCCGGTCTAGGGACCAGGGGGCCAGTCGGCCTTGACACTTCCGGCCGTGGTGGGGAGGACAAGGGTACAAATACCCTTCCCACCCACGGTGCAGCCTCTTGTCTGCTGCCCGTCTTGCTGTTCAGTCGCGCCGGGATCATTCCTTGTTTCGCCCGTTTGGTTGTGGTGAGTTTTTTGTTTGCAGGTTGCGTGCCTGCAACTGCGGGGCAAATTGTCTGAGCCCCCCTCCCGTCGTTGGGAGCAGGGTATCAGAGGTGACTCGCGCCCTCGTCGTGACTTTGGGCCGATGCGGTCACAGGGGTTTCACGCAGGCATTGGCAGGAGGTTTGTGTTGGTGACCGGCCTCGTCGGTTTTTGAGGTGAGCCCCTGGGGGATGCTGCTGCTGCGGGCAAGCGGCCCCCACGCTCATAGGCTTTAGTCATGGTCTGGTGCGGCGGGGCATGATGCTCGAGCTAGCTTGCTATTTTTATATCGGAGGCCTGGCTTTGCCGGTTGCGGGGTGGTTGCGGGTCCGGGGTGGTGTTGTTGGACACTGAGTCCGGTAGTGTCGCTGTTGTAGCCCCCTGCCTGTCTGTTGGGTTGCTCGCGTTGGCCCGTTCTGCTCACCTACCTTGGTAGTGCGAGCTGTGGGGGAAGCTGTGTGTGTGCTCCTTGACTGGCACGGTTGCACTGCTACGGGGGTTGTGGGCACAGTATGAAGAGCCCTTCCCCCGAGTGGATGTGCTGGTGTGGGCGCTCCTGTGGATTATTGCTTCAGGGGGAGGGCATGGTTTGGCTGCATCTGGGCGCGAACCGGTGCGGGATAGGCGCACCAGACCCATGAGGGGCGCGATATCTATGGTAGCATGGTCATCGGAGTGCCTTGGGAGGCATGCAGTCAAGAACCAAGCATTAAAATGCATCATCGGCTCCAAATTGGCCGCTTGTGGTGCCTAGGAAAAGTGTTTGCCAGAGGCAGGGCACCCCCCCTTACTTATCAAATTGCCGGTTCTGAGGGGGGGAGTGCATGGGCGCCGTGTGGTTCCCTCTCCCTGCTGGAGCAGCTGAGGCGGTGTTGGGGCTTCGGCCCGAGCGGAAGTGGCGGCATTGTTTGTGTGCCGGTTGCCCTGGATGTTGCGGGTCACTCGTGTGTGGATGCAGCGTGGGAGGCAGCTGTCTGGCGGCCTGGGCAGATCCTGGACAAATGGGTGTGCTATGCCCTCACTGTAGTGCGAGGGCTGGGCCCGGGCGTTCCCTCAGTGGGGCTGCAGCATGGCTTTCACGCTGGTAACCGGACAGCATGTTTTCGGGGACCGGTGTCGCGTGTGTCTCCGTGGCTGTGCTCATGACCTAGTGGGTACAGGCCTAGTTGCTGCTTGTTTGTCTCATGCAGTTGACAATCATGGACTGCGTCGATGGTCCCGACTTGTGGGATTGGGGCTAGCGGTGTTTGGCCGCCGGGGGGCCTCTGCCGCGTTATGTTGCTTCCTGCACATGCCGGTCGTTGTGTTTTTTATTGTGTTGGTATTTTGTCGTGATTCTAGTGCCTGTGTTGCAGTGGTGATGGGTGCCGTGCTGTGCTCCTGGGCAATGCGCTTGTCTCCCGTGCCTGAGTGTGCAGGGTGGAGCAGGGCGCATGCTGGCGCTCAGGTGCCACGCAGTTCTGCTGGGCAAATCACTTAATTCTCGTGCATGTATGCGCAATGTCATGCGGTGTGCACGCAGCACGCCAATTTCGTTCTAGGCAAAAAACTTAACTCCTGTGCCTTGGTACAATGTAAGGTAGTGCACAGGCTAAGCTCCAATGCCGTTGTGCGAGCCACGGACAAATAAATAAATAAATAAAAATAAAATTGGCGGTACAGGGAGGCAGTTGACATACATACATATCGAAAAGCGTGTATGTGCCGAAACGAGAGACATGTGGACGATGCTGGCGATCCTCTGCGAGCGAGGATGAGTGGGGATTAGGGGGAAAAAGTAACATTAGTGGGCAACAAGGCTTGTGACGCACCTCCTGGCTAGCTCTGCCAGTTCACAGACCTCGAGCGGGCCAGCGCACCCCCTTGCTCTCCCCCCGTGTCACCGCACCCTGCTTTATACCTGCTATCCACTACTTTCTGCTCTGTTCGACTGGTACTGTCGGCCGTTTGTTTCCCTCAGAGGTGTTGTGATAGATACCTGTACATATAAAAGAACATTTTTAACAACGTTCCCTTCCCTTGTGCTGTGCCCCGTGTCTCCGGGCCTTGCTCCTTTGGTTTGGGTGTTGTGGGCCCCCTGTCCGGCTTGGCTTTGCCAGTCCTCCGTAACCATGTAAGGGACACCTCCTGCAAGTACACACATGTTAGCACAGCATATTTCGCAACCAATTACATTAACTCTTGCACATGTTCCCGCCATGGACATACTCTATTGAAGGAATATAACCTTTGAATGCAAAAGATTAGCGTAGTTACTGTAGATCCCAAGGGGGAAGACACCCGGAACATCGGGTTCAGTAAAGGAACTTGTAGCGAAACGAGCTCCTGGCGCTACAACACTGAGTAAAATAACATGCGTCCTAGACCTGGGGTACACGATCGTGGACCAGGAGAGCACCCCACCGCAGAGGCACGGGAAGGGACAGGTCGAACCCCCAGTCCCCTCCGCTTCTGGTAGGTCCAGCGTACATGAGGTGCGCCCTATCGCTGCTCTCCCACCCCTACCGCTGAGCGCGAACGCCAGGCCTGAAGGAGCTCACCCGAATCGGGAGTCCGAGTGCACGAAATGACCCAAGGGCGGGAGGCGGGTGGAGAGCATGGCCGCTGGACGCAGGTGCCATTTCCTCCCCCCGAGAACGCCCCGCAACAGCCGGTAAGACCCGACTGAAACGGCACCCAGCCAGAATCTGGGGGAGACACTTCCCCAAGCATGCCGCTGCAACACGCCGAGCATTGGCGTCGGGGACATGAGGAATACCCGGCGGCCGAGCAACATGCGCGATCCCTGTGTCTGCGCAAGACCCCGTGAAAAGATGGCCGCTGTGCGTGGGCGCCATAATAAACAACGGCCAAGCCTGCCCACGAGCCAAGCCACAGGAGCCTTCCGATCCGGCCCACTGGACACTCGGCGGGGAGAGACGCTGAGTCAGGCCCCCCGCATCGAGAGGGGAGGAAGGATACCAATGAGTGGGCCCAGTTCCCCCAAACCCCAGCCGAGCCCTTCACGAGCGTGGATACTGAGGGCCTGCGTCCTCCAGGCCAAGGCCCCATGGCCGGGACAAAAGGCAATGAGGGGGGGAGGAGGGGAGGAGGGGAGACAACACATCCGCTCCCTTCCATACATAGCGAGCGAGGCCGCGGGCCGAGGGGATGGCGAGCGCCAAGGGGAAACACCTGCGCTAGTGAGTGGGAGAGCAGCGCTCCGACCAGGCACCGAGGAGGTAGTCGCCGCCCCCTCCCGTTCCTCGAAGCACAAGTGTCGGGTCCGTGCCCAGCAGGACTACCGGACCACACTAGATACCCCCTGCCAGCTCGCCACCGGTAAGCCCTACCTCAGCGGCCCGCTGCTATGCATGCCGCCCAGCCCAACACGCGACCCCCAGAGGGAGGGAAGCGGGCACGAGGGGGGCAAAAAACACGGGCACACCGACAGCCCCAGCGAGCGTGCCCGCAGTCATGCCCCACCTCAGCGGCCCGCTGCTACGCGGGCCGCCCGGCCCAGCTGCGACCCCCAGAAGGGGGGGAGCGGGCACGTAGTGGGAAATGTACACGGACTCGATTGCCCGAGGAAGTTTGCCCGCAAGCTTGGCCCCAGTCTCAGCGGCCCGCTATGCAGGCCGCCCGGCACAGATGCGACCCCCAGAAGGGGGGAGCGGGCACAAGGGGGGTATGATTAACGGACTCACCGAGAGAACAGCTCTTGGGCACGTCCAAACATCGAAGGAGAAGCAGCCAAAGAGACCGTCAGTAGGGTGGGGGGGAGCCTTAAATACTTCCGCACCACCAGGCCGGAAGTGCCGCGCCTTCATGGAAGGGGTGACCCTGGACCCTGGGCTGTCTCGCGTGCCATCTTGTGGCACTAAGGGGGCCGCCCTCTTATGAGGGTCCACTGCGGGGATGAGTCGGTCAGCCCGCATAGTGCCCATATCGGCCCGCACACCAGCCCCCCAGTAACATGCATATCCCATAAATAAACAGACCAGACAATTGTTAATGGGAAAATGTTGCTGCAGGTTTATTAGCATAAACAATGCCAACATGGTGGGTTATCTTACAGATGATCCAAAGGCAAGCCACCCCTCGCAGCTTACCACCTGATGGGCCAAGTAGCATCGTGGCCTTGGCCAGACGGTGCTTAGCGGTTGTGGTGAGAGGATCGCCCCTCCCATATCTGGTGAACCATTGGTCCACCCTCTTGCTCACCCCCCCCCCCCCCCCCCCTACGAGGGGCGGAGCGTTCAAGCGACCCCCCGGTTGTACAGGTTTCCAACTGCCTGTAGGATAACAGGGCGCCATCGCACTCCAGGGTCCACCGCACAGATCTCCCGGGGATATTAGGCCTCAGCATCCTCTGTGCTCCTGAATAGGGTACTCCTGAGTCCCTTTACGCATCTGGATCATCCTGTAACTCCGCCACAGCCCTGGGTGTGGCGACCGTCGCAACCAGGGCCCCCCACCTGAGCACCCCTACTTATTTGCATCCTGCTATTCCTAACGCTTCTTCAAGGTCTAAGAGGAACAAGTCTATGCCCACATTAGAAAGGTGAACTCCTTCATCCTCAAAGCATCCAGTGGATTTGGCGTGCAGTTCCCCATGTCTAACAAAGCCAAAACTCAACTGATCGGTGAATTTACGCATTGCGCAGTTAACTCTCCTGCGCGCCACCTCCAAAGCTTGTCCCGATCGTGCCCCATGCCACACCAGACGTGGTGTGATCTCTGACCACCATAGTTCACATGTCCCTAACATGCTACTTATCTTGCACATGTTCGTCTTCATGTACCTCAGCAGAAACCTTTTGCCCAGTGCCTGTAGGTTGTCCCCGCCAAGGTGTATAACTAGCACGTCTGGCGGAGGGAAGATCCTCTCAAGTTCTCGCTGCAAGGTGCCAAACAACCCATTCCAACGCATGCCCGGGAATCCCAGCCAAAGGATCTCAGTGTTGCAAAACCCATGTTTCCACTTTCTGCTTTCAGCCCACTGTGCCAATCTGGAGACACCCGCATGGCCCAACACCCAGACTTTCGTTCCTGGTAAATAAAGAGATGTGATGTATCAAACCTGTTTTATTAAACACAAATCACACCACACTACAAATGAATACATAACACAACACTCTAATGCCAGACCAGGGGCCGTGTACTGGCAGCTCCCTAACTTTGTGGCCACACGCCATCATTGATTAAAAGTACATGTCACCAACACCGTATGAAATTTCCCCCACGGGGTCTGTTGACGGACCTGACCCTATAATCAGCGCTCATGGTCGAATGTACCGTTTGAAACAGTTTGATTGCCACCGCCCCACCTGCTTGATGCCCTCCGCTGGCAAGTCTTCTGCAAATGCTGTGGTGGCTGCGCCTATGCGAATGGAATGAGTACAAAAGCGCTTGCCCGGGGCGTTCCCCCCCCCCAGACAGCGCCAGACATGCGTGCATAACGTGTTCCCCCTGATATTTGGTGAGGGGGGTGCTGTTTGCATGGATTAGGAGATAGCCGTCCACTGCCGGGTGTGTTGCTAAGTAGGCAGCTATTAAACGGACTGGGCAGTACTTGCTAACTCCTAGGCTGTTCAACCAAAACACTTTTCCTCCCCCCCCCCCGCTGATCAGTCTTAGATTGTCGCAGCGTGAGTTTGAGTGCCTCGCCAGAGAGAGACACATCATGCAACTTCAGTGCCACCCCTGACGTGTCATTCTTAGATCTAGCAACCAACTCGCAAATCCTGAAAGCTCCAAAGAAAGCCATGCTAAAAGTGGTTTCAAGCAGGGCAGCCTCAAAGTCTCAGCCAATCGATCATCCCTTGTAAAGTCTGAAAATCTATGGGTGATCCACTGTCCGGAGCCTCAGGTTCACTCCTAGCCCAAACGTTTAACGCTGCCCTAATCACGAAGGCCTTGGTAGGGTCAGCTTGCCCCCTGAGCTTGGCGTGGTGGCTGATGGCCGCTAGGTGGCCAGATATCCAAGAAGGGCTCTTCTTGCTGTCCTTAGCCCACAGGATAAATGACTCTTGCTTCTAAGGATGCCCGCAGTCCTTCCAAGCCACCACTGTAGCAACAAATTAGTTGATGCATGTCCTGTATCTACTGACAGTCTTAGGTGCTAATGACAGCTCCCCCAGTCCCCTCATTTGCTCTTCCACTTTAACAGGTACCAGAGATGTGCTGGGAAGGGGGTTGCCTCCTCTCTCGCTCTTGGCCATGCTTCCCGGAACCGGCTCCACTGAAAACAAGAGAGAGTGTCAGCCGCAATGTTTTGGGTACCTTGAATGTGTCAAGCCCGGCATTCTACATTGTTGAAAAGACACACTCGCACCAGCTCACGTAGGAGGCACAAAACCAGTGGGCAACTAGCAGAATGGGAGTTTATGGCTTGTACTACAGCCAGGTTATCCGACCATAACAGGACCCTTTTGGCTGACAACACTGTGGGCCACAAGTGAAAAGACACAACAATGGGGAATAACTCAAGAGCTGTAACCTTTTTCTTGTGCCAAGCGTTGGGCCACTTCTCAGCGCACCATTCTTCCAGAATGGCCCCAAAACCCTGCCTACCAGAAGCATCAGTGTAAAGAGCAAGGTCGGGCCTGCCAGCTCAAGGAGCCCTCAAGATCACTGCCCCGTGGAAATGGGCCAGGAATTCTGCCCACATGGCCAGGTCGTGCTGCATGCCTTTACTCAGCTTCACCATGTAGTGTTTCTTGGTGACTTTGGCGGTGGCCCTAGCGAGTCTTCTAGCAAACACCCTACCCGCTGGGATGATCCTAGCTGCGAAGTTGAGCTTCCCTAATATGCCTTGAATGCATTCCAGGGGGGCCCTGTCTAGGCCCGCTAAGCATTGGATTTGACCCGCCAGGTCCCTCACTTTGTCTGCCGGTAACCTGGACTCTCCCGCAATGGTATTGATCTCAATTCCCAGGAATGTTAACACTTGTGCTGGCCCTACTGTCTTTCCAGGAGCGAGAGGGACCCCCAGATGCCCAGATAGTTGTACAAAGTCTGCCAGGGCCTGTGAACAATGCTGTGTCCCATCGCTCCCGATGAACATGAAGTCGTCTAGGTAATGAGTCACCCCTTCCACCCCTTAGGTGTCTTTGAGGACCTATTGCAAGAAACAACTGAACGCTTCGAAGTAGGCACAGGACACAGCGCAATCCATGGTAATGCATTTGTCATGATAGTACTTTCTGTCTAGCTTGAAGCCCAGTAGGTGAAAGCTGCTTGGGTGGACTGGTAATAGCCGGAAAGCAGATTCAATGTCTGCCTTTGCTAACCAGGCCCCTCTGCCCGCCCGCCTGACTAGGTCCAAGGCCACGTCCAGTGTACAATATGACACAGAGCATGAGCCCTCCTCCAAACTATGGTTAACAGAAGCCCCCGCTGGGTATGAAAGGTGATGGATTAATCTGAAGGCACCAGGTTCTTTCTTGGGTACCATCTCCAGGGGCGAGACAACAAAGTTTTCCAAAGGGGGAAGCGGGAAGGGACCCCCCACCCGGCCCAATGATCTCTCCTTCTCCACTTTTGCCCGAACTACCTCTGGTTGGTCTTTGGCAGATTTAAGGTTGTCTGCTTCTCTGCTGCCAAGGGCACCTACGTAGGGGATCCTGAAACCTTCATGGAATCCAAACAACAGCAGGCGGCTGTCAGTCCCCAGGGGATAATGCCTAAGCAAAGGGGTAATGTTGTCCAGGATAATAGGAGAACAACCTAAAACAGCATGCCCTGGAGAAGGAGAAGGAGCAACTGGCAGCAAGGTGGCAGGGAAATTAGAGAAACTGCCCCGACCAGGGGCTGAGCAGGGGCAGGAGAAAGTGGCGGGGGAGGGGGAAACAGAGCTGGGGGCGAGATAACTGATTCAACTGTGCTGCCCCCCTCTTCCTCATCGTTGCGAGCTTTGTTTGGGTTGGCAGGAGGCCGCAGGGTGAGGTCCCCCACAAGTGTGACATGGGTGCAGGAATTTGCACGTCTTACCCCAGGAGCATGACCCGTTGTTAAACAGGCGGCATGTCCATCGGGGGATCTCTTGAAGCCCCTTCTGTGTCCGCCCCCTCTGCGGCCTCCTCGAAAGGTATGTTTGCCCCTGGGCCCTGCCTGAAAGGACCCTCCTTGTAATGGCTGCCCCCCGGGGGGAAAACCCTGGGAGCCACTGGTCTGATGAGCACAAGCCTCCATGTGCTCCATCCAGAGCTGCACCTCTTTCTGATCCCATCTCATTTCTGGGCACTGCAACATCTTTCTCCTAAATTCTCTGTCGTAGTTGACCCAACCATTACCTCCCCATTTCATGGCCTCGTTGTGAATGATCTTGGAGCACTGCACAAACTCTGGGCCCTGCTCTGGGAATTTCTCCATCGTGACTGGGGCTAGAATAGAGAAGGCTTCAAGCCAGTTTGCAATGTTCTTTTCCGGCCAGGGTTGGTACTTGACCTTTTTCTCATCCTCCTTGGCCCCTATCTTTCTGCCGTCCATGCCTTCTTGGCCCAGCATGAGCAACGTGAAGATATCTAAGAAATCCCGCCTCCAGATACCCTCTTTGGCGGCCTGCGGTACTTGCCAGGCCAGCGAGCAACGACCGGATAAGAGCGGGCGGAGGTGACTAGTGGAACCAAAGAGCTGGGGGGATGGGTGCCGGGATAACTGCAGGAGGGACCCCGGGCCCGCCAGTACGGGCAGGACCGGGCTGGACACCAGGGGAGGAGCGACCTTAGGAGGCGCCGTACCCGACCCCCCCATCACTGCTGGCAACCTGAATGCTCACCGCCGGCGCTGCCCCGCCCAGGCTGGCTGGCTGACCTGTGGACCAAACATTAGATGCTACAGGTGCAGCACTCAATTTATCGCAGACACTGGAGCCCACCTGTGACGGTCTTGCAGCTACTGACCCTGCTTGAAAACGTACCATGAAAGAGTTCAATGTGTCCAACACTTTGGCCATGTCCTCCCTTTTTCCGTAATTACCTTGGGCAGCGAGGCTATCCTTCGTGATAACCGGTGCTGGTGGCAGGGGAGCAGGCACCTGGGAAATGACCTCCCTGGGGGTCGACACAGTTCTGCTCCTGGGAGGTGGCAAAGGGTCTTGAGGGAAATCCCTGACGGTGGGCTTGCGAAGCCGCTTGGGTCTGGATAGGGCCACCTCAGCGTTGGGCTGAAGATCCGACGTGGGTGACTCGCCCACAAATCCAGAATCTTCTGTCTCTGGGGCATGCATGACGCTGTTTGCCCACGCTAGGCCCTTAAGCTTTGCCATCTCGAAAAAGTCTGCCCACTGTGCATCTTGGGAGGTACCGGGCAACGAGTCCTCCACCTACGTAGTCTCCGGTAAAAGGGGGGGGAGCCCTGGCTGTCCATGCTCGGTTCTGCTGGCACACGGCACGGCAATCCGGGGATAAAAAGCTGGATCAACCAAGGGTACAAGGTGTAAAATAATCAACCGGTCAACCTTCCCCTGCTCCCGAGAGGCTGCGTGCCCCCAATCCCTTCCATACTTACATATCGAAAAGCGTGTATGTGCCGAAAAGAGAGAAATGTGACGATGCGGGCGATCCTCTGCGAGCGAGGATCAGTGGGGGCTAGGGGGAAAAAGTGACAACATTAGTGGGCAACAAGGCTTGTGACGCACCTCTTGGCTAGCTCTGCCAGTTCACAGACCTCGAGCGGGCCAGCGCACCCCCTTGCTCTCCCCCCATGTCACCGCACCCTGCCTTATACCTGCACCCACTACTTTCTGCTCTGTTCGACTGGCACTGACGGCCGTTCGTTCCCCTCAGCGGTGTTGTGATAGACACCTGTAAATATAAAAGAACATTTTTAACAACGTTCCCTTCCCTTGTGCTGTGCCCCGTGTCTCCGGGCCTTGCTCCTTTGGTTTGGGTGTCGTGGGCCCCCTGTCCGGCTTTGCTGTGCCCGTCCTCCGTATCCATGCAAGGGACACCTCCTGCAAGTACACACGTTAGCACAGCATATTTCGCAACCAATTACATTAACTCTTGCACATGTTCCCGCCATGGACATTCTCTATTGAAGGAATATAACCGTTGAATGCAAAAGATTAGCGTAGTTACTGTAGATCCCAAGGGGGAAGACATCCGGAACATCGGGTTCAGTAAAGGAACGTGTAGCGAAAGGAGCTCCTGGCGCTACAACACTGAGTAAAATAACATGCGTCCTAGACCTGAGGTACGCGACCGTGGACCAGGAGAGCACCCCACCGCAGAGGCACGGGAAGGGACAGGTCGAACCCCCCCTCCGTTGAGTGCCGCTTCTGGTAGGCCCAGCGTACATGAGGTGCGCCCTATCGCTGCGCTCCCACCCATACCGCTGAGCGCGAATGCCAGGCCTGAATGAGCTCACCCGAATCGGGAATCCGAGTGCACGAAATGATCCAGAGGCGGGTTGGGAGCATGGCCGCTGGACGCGGGCGCCATTTCCTCCCCCCGAGAACGCCCCACAACAGCCGGTAAGACCCGACTGAACCGGCACCCAGCCAGAATCCTGGGGGAGACACTTCCCCAAGCATGCCGCCGCAACACGCCGAGCATTGGCGTCGGGGACATGAGGAAACCGAGGAATACCCATCGGCCGAGCAACACGCGTGATCCCTGTGGCTGCGCAAGACCCCGTGAAAAGATGGCTGCTGTGCGTGGGCGCCATAATAAACACCGGCCAAGCCCGCCCACGAGCCAAGCCACAGGAGCCATCCGATCCGGGAGACTGGACACTCGGCGGGGAGGGACGCCGAGTCAGGCCCCCCCGCATCGAGAGGGGAGGAAGGATACCAATGAGTGGGCCCAGTCCCCCCAAACCCCGGCCGAGCACCCCACGAGTGTCAACTGTTATACGCTACAAGCGTAATGCGACAAGAAGACGCATTATATTTGCTTATATACGTTAGTATCATAATATGGAAAACAGTTTGGGAGCTAAGCTTCTATGTGGATATTTTGCCCTAATGCTACTAACCTTTGCTTGAGCTGGGGCATGTTTAGTGCATCTCAAATCTATTCCTACAGTCCCTTGGGACGGGCCAGCGATTCTGCAATTCAAACAAACCGCATTCAAATTTATGTGGCCGATGATGGGCATTCTTGCTTTCATTTGTACTGGGTTACAGCATCATTTTGTGAGAGTATGGCACACTAGCAGTTAATTGATGAAATACGTTTGTTAGTCAACTCCACCCCCTGCGTGGTGGTAAAAACCTCTCTGTCCTATCTGTGTTAATTGACTACATATCTACGTAAGCAGGTCGGGAATGGTTTCTCATACCTCCTACATTGCTGTGCGACCGGGTCTTTTTGAACGAAGCGGTGGAATATACAGTCAATTCAATAATATCATTATTACTTGAGGCCTAACTCTAACAGACAGTAATGTGCTCGAGGCGTACAGCACAGTGGGACTGGGGTAGCATCTTTATTGCATAGGACCTGCATTACTGTGGTGTTCTTTCGAATGCTGATTGTTGCGAATATGGAAGTAGGCCTGTTACCCGTCTTCACAAAATTGGTTTGCGTTGCATTCCCCAGTTTATGTACGACTTAGGCCCCATGCCACAAGTGAAGGGTATTGGCACTGATAAGTCGAGCATATCTGATCCTGTAGGGGGGTCCTGGTTGCAGGTTCAGAGCCTGGTAGGTCCACTCAGCATTTCATTCTTCAGAAGTCGAGGAAACTAGTACCATTCAGTTGGGTGGCAATGGTACTCTGCGCCAAGTTACCATGGGGTGAACGTATTTACATTGAGCCCAAAAGGGAAAGTTAAAGGAACTTTGCAAAATGCGGTGGGCTGGTGGCATGCCCTTACTTCACTGAGGCTATAGTGGGGTCGGATGGGTATGGAGGCAAGAGGGCCAGGGTGAACCACCCATAGTGGCACATGTGTCAGTTTTTCTGTAGAACTGCCTTGCGGGCATAGGCTGAACCCAGTTTCACACAACATTGGTCGTCTCTATGTATGTGTCGCCGTGAACAGCTTTAGGTGAGAGCTTGTGTTTTACACTTTCTTCTGTTGGACTTAATGTGCGTCTGCCTGGGCAGTAACCGTAAAGGGTGCCCTGGATGGGGCAAAACAGTAGATCAGTTTGGGGTTGATTATTGGGCGTTAAATCTATATGTACTGCCAGGGCGCCATAAAGTGGGAAGGCTACTTGAGGCCAGTGTTTCTCTCTTTGGGAGCACGAATGAATAACGTCTTCATTTACTAAATTTACTACATTTAATTCAGTAGTTTGAATGGCGCCTAGGTGTCAAACCCATATATATATATATATATATATATATATACATATATATACATATATATACATATATATATCTTTTTTTTTTTTTTTTACGATCCGGGTGCTCGCACAAGAGGATGTCCATGGTTCTTTGCTTGTCTCATTAATGTTTCCAGTACAAAGACACCCGTTGCTTAAGGCCTCATGCTCCAATTGCTTCAGCCTTGGCTTGGTCGTACCATAAGGGGGGCCAGTCACTTACGTATAAACCGTCGGTTGGCTACGCTAGAAAAACTTTTCTCACACTGGAGATTAGCTGGAGCCCCGAGAGCTGAGAATTCGGAGGAGAACTGGACAGACCATTGCATCCAGGGGGGTGCTACCTATTGTAGCAACAGGGGGATAGGACATGGGTGCATGGGGCACATTTGTTAATGGTGCAGGATAATTATTGTTTTACTCTAGGAAACTGGGATCTCATGCCCAGGTTCTGTCTTTTTGGGCCGTCGGCTACCAGCCCAATGGTGGGAAAGTATGATTTATCATTTACTCTGTGCTGTTATTCGGAGTACAGTTCCTACCAGCATCTACAGGGTTGTGCTTACTGAGAGTAGGATGGTGGCCTGATCGACCTAGTGAGTTATGTAATCCCTGTGAGGTCAGGATGAGGTTTGGTAGCACAGGGTAATAGGGACAGATGGAACTGAGTCTCTCTTGTATGGACGATACGAATGGTAATTAAAATAACCTGGTATGGAGTCTCTTCTGTAGTGTGCCACGGTGGGAGTGCGGTTGGCACATTAAATTTACACTGCCTCTGGGATACGCCAAATGCTCTGCCTAGCCACTTAGGGGTTGAGCAGGTGTCAGCCTAAGTGGGTACTCCCTTCTCCTGACTAGAGAGGTGGGTTCGGCCAGGCTTAGGTGCATACCCTAGCCAGCCAGAAACTCCATTTACAACAGTGGTCGAGAAGGTTTAGGAGTTGTTTGCAGTCCATTCGCAACCGCCCCACAGGACGAATGTTTTAGGACACAAGGTTTTGGAGGGCTCTTGTGTGGGAGCCTGGTGAAGAGCTAAGGACATGCTAGGAGGTATCATGCTTTTAGATATGTGGGACATGAAATAATGCTGGCTGGATACCTTTTGCTTCACCTGCATTGGCACAACTTGTCAGGATTGATTGTCAAAGGGATTGCACTTCAGCCAGGTAAAGTTAGCACCCATCCACTCCAAGCCGAATGTGTAAGGTCACCCGGCTGCATTTACACACTCCTATTTGACATGGGGTTCGATGCTACATGAGGGCATCGCCGCGTTGCGACCAGAACACGGGCATTGGGTGTTTCCAAGGGAGCAGCAAGTGTAGGCAAGGCTCTTTCCAAATCTGGCACCAGAAGACAAGGTAGTCAAGGCCAAATTGTCTGTTGGGTGACTTGTGTAGAAACCTGTGTAGTTTTCACTCCACGAAGGGGTGAGTTGTCTCCAGTAGTGGGCACAATACTTATATTGTTTTAAACCAGATTTAACACCATTGATGTGTTCACTGGTCTAGCAATCAGAGAGGTGTGTGGATTGTCTGGTCAACAGTGCAAAGTGAGTGCACTCTAGAACCAAGCTTAGGTGACACAGGAGGATGGTGGGTGATTCAAGGGACACAGGTGGTGGGACAGCAACGAGATACTGCGAGCTTTTGCTGGGTAAGAGGTTCCGTATTACCAATCAAAAGGGTGCCATGCGGCAAAACCAGTAATATGTTTAAGAATGATATAGATGCTGGTCAGGATAGGTTTGCCAAAGGTATTTAATTTATTGCCAGGCATTGTTAACAACCCATCCACACCAAGCCTATTGCTTAGGTTCCTGGGCTGCACACACACAGCCCGGTATTAGGCGCCTGTGGTTGTCAGCACCATGAGTTACTACATTACAACTGTACGGGGGCGTACTTGCTGATCGGGCAGTATGGCCACAGCCTCCAAGGGCCCATTAGTCAAACACCAGAAGCAGTGAGTGTGGCTTGCCCTCAGTGCAGTTGTTAGGAGAATTTAAATTCCATGTACAGGTTATACTGGACTGGCTACCAGCGAGCATCGTGTAGGAGCGGGTTAACTACTTTCAAAAGGGCATACACGGAGTATGGCATAACACATAGACTACTAGGAATTAAATCAGGGACCAACTACCTTACACATGGATCGGTGGTGGGCAATTAAGTCCCGGGTAACCAAGTTTACCGGGTCTAGTACTTTGCATCTTAAGTCAAAACGGGTTGGCACACAGGGGGTGTCTAGGATGGTACCAGGCGCACTGCAGTCTAGATTACAAAAGAACTGTACGTTGCCACTAATTTGATTGTGAGTGATGCAACAATTGATTCCTGCCAAAGCAAACCAAGGTTCCTATGGTCACAGGCACAACATACACCTGTTCACTCCAGCCTCACTGAAGATAGTCTGTTAGCAGAGGTATAGAACGGAACGTCTTGCGCCAGGGTGCAGACCTAGCAGTTCATCCTTCTGAGGTCGTTGAAACAAGTACCTGTGAGTCGAGTAACAAGAACATGTGCAATTTCTCCCTCCCTATAGCCTTGGCTGGCAGCCAGGCAGGTTGTGGAAGTTGTCATCCAACAAGTGTGCTATGGTCAATAAGATTGGGGATACCCTGGGGTTAAACACTAATGGGCTACAAAGTATTAAGGAACACTTGGCATTCCCAGTATTCAAAAAAGGGAAGCATTTATACTTATGGTTCCCCTCTGGGTCACACTGTCCTGTCTGCTCCCTGATATATTAGCAAAGGTTTGGGAGGGTGGTGACTGACTGAATGTGATGGACATACTCCGACAAGTGCTAGACACAGATATCTGGGTGAATGAGGTAGTAAGGCAAGCTTGTTACTTCCACCCGCATTGGCACTTCCTGTCAAGAGTGGCTGTTCAAAGGTATTTCTCTTTAACCAGGCAATGTTAACATTGAACCAACCCCAATCTAAGGGTTTTAGGTCATCCTGGGCGCATACATGAGAGGGGGGACGCGAGGCATGTACCACGGATATGGGGTCCCCCTCCGAGTTGCAGACTCTCCTGGACAGGCTAACAGGTGGGGCAATACGAATCCCAAGCCAAGGCATTAAAGGGGACAGACGGCTGTAAGCCACCCTGGGAGGGGTGGTGTCATTGTGCACACACAGGAACAGCTTCTGCTGAAGCAGCGGCTTGGGTAAGGGGGAGGGGGGGGGGTGGTCTCCTCCCTCACCACTGGGGCCTGACAGCTGGGAGGCAATGATTTGACTGTCTAGGGTAGAAGGGTCCTGCTGCCAGAATTGAATTACCCCTGGTGTAAGTTATGTATCCATCCCTGAACAGAGGGGTTTTGGTTTTATCAGCCTAAAGTCCACGGGGAGTTTGGAAAGGATGGGGGCACCTGTCCAGAAGGGGCAAGCTGGCCTCCGGTCCTGTATGGGCTTGGGCTTGTTTTGGCTGGACCTGGGAGAGGCCAGGTAATCAGCAGGATGTAGGTAAAGATGCCTACCTTGGTGAGTGGCCCTGGTTGTGACTGTGGCCACCCCCAGAGCTGTGGAGGAGTTACATGGGGATCCAGGGTCTGCAAGGTATGGAAGGCTACTACATGCAGCAGCACATTAAGGATGCTAAGCCAAGGATATCCAGGGTTGTCTTAGCGTGTTCCCTGGAAGTACGGCGGCGCCCCGTTAGTCCTACGGGCGAATGTGGGCCTCAGCAACCGGGGGCTGCCTGGAATGCTCCGCCCCCTTTTGGGGGCCGTGAGTAAGTGCGTGGACTGGTGGTCCACTGATGGGAGGGGTGGCCCTTCCCAAAATGGGTAACCACTGATTGGCGACAGCCACGGGGTAATTTGGCTCATCAGGCGGGCAGGCGACATAGGGGCTGGCCTGCCCTTGGGTCGCCCGTAAGATAACCCACCATGTTGGCACATTTCTTATGCAAATAAACCTGCAGCAAATTTCTCCACTATCAAGGTGTCTTGTGGTTAATTTATGTAGGTTGCTGTATGAGAACTGAGGAGTGTTGCCGATATTGGCTCTATGCTTCATGACATGGTAACAGTTTCCCACTCTTGCTACGTCCTGGCAGTGTTTAACCAGATTCATGGCTGCTGGGAGCAACAGGGATGCAATAAATACCGAGTATTAACTCCTACCCGCGGGTGGAGTCTTCGTTAAGATAAATTCAGTTAAGCTAAGTTAAGATAAGACACAGTCACTACCACAGTTTTGGGCTGACTAATGTCTTCCACTGGTACGTGGTTGGTTCTCACCGAAAGTTTCAAAGATCGTGCTGCTTTTGGGTAGATATTTAGCAGCGTTCGTTAACACATCTCAAGTAAACAAGTGAACATAACACAACAACATACACAAAGTGTAGCGGTCTAGTTGTTGTCACGTCACGTTGACGTGACGCAGGCGGCCATGTTGGCGCCGAGGTGCGCGCGCAGTCATTAGCGCGCTGAGCAACCCAGTGAGCAGAGCGCCGACCGGCGCTCCTCGGACTAATTACTTTACTAGATAAATAAATATAAACGGTAACCACACCACCTGCCTCGAGTGATTATTGAGCAACGTTACAGTGGCGACGAGGTCGGGACGAAGACCAGACCGACGCGGGAGCACAGGATAGGGCAACACTCCACGTGGCCCCCACGAGGCGAAGGAACACACGCACGCAGGTCACCTGGCCCAGAACTGAACACCAGAGAGGCCTGCCTAGAGCGGAGGGGTCGTGGAAAAGTCCTAGCCAACCACATTGGACGATCCGAGGTACGGAACATCCCGAGGAGCGTGGCAGTGCCACAGCACAGCACATGAGCTGTAAATAGGCCACAGACACAGCGCCATCAGCTACAGCCAAGAGCACACGTGCCACATTCACACATAACTACGTACAGGGAGCGCTGCGCTGGCTACCAAAGAGGAGGAAGTGGGGTCTGGTAACAAGAGCCCCCAGAGAATCAAGCATACAGGAAACAACAACAACACTCCAGGCAGCCCCCCGAGTAAAGCCACCGACGAAACAAACGCCAAGGAAGTAAAGATGAGTACCCCGGCGGGGTATGCGATTGCACCTGTGCAATTCCTACCAAAACCCGGAGACCCACTGATGAAATGGGAGGACTGGAAGGAATATATAGACAATTTCTTAGGGGTCTTGGAGGACGAAAATGAAGAAAAATTTACTCCTCAGAGAAAAAAACGCATCCTGCTACTAAATCTAGGCCCAGAAGGACTGAGAATATACAAGAGTCTTGTACCGAAGAAGAGAGAAGACACAGATGACGATGTGTATGCGCATGCAGTGGAGGACCTAGATGAATGATACCGCCCCACCATCTGTGTTTCAGTGGATAGATATAACTTCCAGCAAAGGAAACAAAAGGGAGGAGAAACCATCGAAGAGTATGTAGCAGCATTGAGAAAACTGGCAGCCCCGTGTAAGTACGCATTGTGGGAAGACGAATTCATAAAAGACCAGGTGGTCATGCACACCACGAGTGCAAACGTACAAGATAAGCTGTGGGCGAGTGGGGACACCACACTCAAAGAAGTACTGGTCATAGTGAAGAGGGCAGAACTTGCAAAGAGGTGCGCAAATGCAACCAAGAAAGAGGCGGTCACCCCAACAATGGTGAACAAGATACAGGAAGAAGATCACCGCAAGGACCAAAGAAACAAACAACCCATAGCCAAAGGGACCAGCAGATGGCAAGGGAAACAAGCAAATAGTGAGAACAAGAAAACGTGCTATAGGTGTGGAAGTTGGTCCCATGAAGCCCACGACAGACGATGCCCGGCATTCCGGGCCAAATGCCTGCATTGCGGGATCGTAGGTCACTACGAGAAGGTATGTCGGAAGAAACAACAGAAGGGAATGGTGAAATATGTTGACCAAAGCGAAGAAGACCTTGAGGAAGCCACAGAGGAAGAAGTGGTCACCGTCTTATGCATATACGACCAGGTGTTGAGCATAGACAGCAAGAGATCAACCAAACCAGTCCTAGAGATGTCCATGGGCGGCATCACCATTTCGGTAGTAGCAGACACCGGATCCCCATTTACCATCGTACAGAGAGCAGTGTGGGAAGAAAAGTTCCAAACCAAGTTGGGCCCAGATCTGGAGAAACTAGACATACGGCCAGTCACCTATAATGGGGATCGCATTCCCATGTTAGGCTTCCGACACCTACTGTTTGAGTTCCGAGGCCGATCAGCGTGGGGAAAACTATATGTTGCCGAGAAAGGACCCTCCGTCCTAGGATGGCTAGACCAGGGCGATCTAGGCATAAAACTCGACCCAGGAGGGAAGGAACAAATTCTGCTCACAGAACAGGAGGAATGGCCGGACATGACCAGATGGAAGAAGAACTACCCGAAGGTGTTTGGAGGCACAGTTGGAAAAATGGAGAAATTTCAACATAAAATAGTGCTTAAGGAAGGAGCCACCCCAGTAGCACATAAAGTGAGAAATGTGCCCATTGCAGTAAGAGATGCCGTCCAGACGGAACTCCAAGATCTGGAGAAGAAGGGCATCATAGAACCCATTACCTGCGCCGAATGGCTGGCGCCCTTGGTGGTCGTAATGAAACCCAACGGGAAGGTCAGGCTCTGTGTGGACCTGAGAGAACTAAATAAAAACATAGTGGTGGAGAAATTTCCCCTTCCCAAAATAGAGGAGATGTTGGCCAAAACCAGAGGGGTTCAGTGGTACTCCACCATTGACCTTACCTCAGCTTAACACCAGATAGCTCTACACCCGGACAGCAAAAGCCTGACGTCGTTCATTACCCCGTTTGGGTGCTACAGATTTTGTCGCATGCCGTTCGGACTAGCCTCGGCGGCTGCTGTCTTTCAGAAGCTGATGCACCAATTGTTCAGAGACTGCAAAGACGTACAGTACTTCCAGGACGATATTCTAGTGATGGGGAGAGATAGGAGAGATCATGACCGGAAACTAGAGAAAGTACTACAAACGCTGGAAGCAAAAGGCCTCACGGCAGAATGGTCGAAATGTCGGTTGGGACTGCAATCGGTAACGTACTTAGGCCATGAAATTGGACAACAGGGGATCACACCCAAGACGGAGAACGTGAGAGCCATCGCTGAAGCACCGCCCCCCAAGAGCAAGGAAGACGTCAGGTCGTTCCTGGGAATGGCGGAGTACTATAGCAAGTTCGTGGTACACTTTGCTTCCAAGACCTACAACATGAGGATGCTGACCAGAGAAAGCACAGTATTTCAGTGGACACCGGAAGCCCAAGCGGAATTCGAAGTCATCAAAAAGGAAATCTCGGAAGCCATACCACTCAAGGGGTACGACCCACAAGGCACCACCGTGCTCATCACCGACGCCAGCGACAAAGGGTTAGGCGCTGTACTAATGCAAGACCGAGGAAGAGGGGACATGGAGACAATTAGCTTCGCCTCCAGAGCATTGACGGAGACAGAAGGCAAGTACAGCGTCATCGAAAAGGAGATGCTAGCGGTAGTGTGGGCCATGACGAGGTTCCGACAGTTCTTATGGGGTACCCGATTCCTGCTCAAGACGGACCACAAGCCGTTAGTGAAGGTACTAACATCGTGCGGACACGCCAGTGCCACACCCAGGATATCGAAGATGTCCCTAAAATTGTTGGAATTCAGATACGATGTAGAGTACATCCCAGGAAACAAGAATCGAGTGGCGGACTACTTGAGTCGAGCAGCGGCCATGGAGCCAGGAGAGGAAGACCCAGCTGACAGAGGAGAGATGGTAGCTCTCATAGAGGACCAAGAGAAGATAATTAGCATACAAGACTGGACTGAAGCCTATGAAGAAGATACCGACCTCAAGGAAGTAAGAGTGCACATCACACAAAGGTGGCCCGATAAGAAAAAGGTGAGAACTAACCTCAAACCATTTTATGAAGTGAAAGAGGAACTGTCAGTAGGAGACAAGGGCATATTCATCTACCGGGGAGACAAGGTAATTCCCCCCAGGAATCTCATCAACAAGCTACTGGACTTATTACATGATGGTCACCTGGGCATAGGGAAGCTGAAGGCCAGATCGAAACAGAATTATTGGTGGCCAGGCATGGATGGAAGAGCAGAGAGGCATGTCAGAGAGTGTCCCCAATGTCAAGGGGCCGACAAAACATTGAAGCCACTACGTCCAGCCCTTGGAAAGTTCGACAATCCCTCAAACCCGTGGGAAGAGTTGTCAATAGACATTCTAGGACCGGTGCTGGATGACCAGAGCATACAGAAATATGTGTGTGTCCTCATAGACCGTTACTCCAAATGGCCAGAGATAAAAGTGAGTGAATCCATGGACACGGAGAACATCCTGGAATTTCTATCTGAAACATTCACCCGAGAAGGAATTCCCAAGTCCATCTTAAGTGACAACGGACCACAGTTCACGTCAGAAAGGTGGAAACAATTCATGGGGAGAAATGGCATCTCCATAAAGCACACGGCCATATACCACCCAGCGGGCAACGGTCTGGTGGAGCGATTTAACAGAGTGGTGATGGGGGCCATACAAGCGGCCATCACTTGCAATAAAGACTGGAAGAAAGCGTTGGAGAACATGGTATGGGCCTACAGAATAACGCCAACAAGCACGGGGTACAGCCCGTTTCAAATATTGAGAGGACGTGAACCATTCACGCATGACAACAGGATCTGGAAGGAAAAGGTGGTAACAAGTGAATGGTCTCCGGCTGTAGTAAGAGCAAATCTGGAAAGAGCACAAGCCATCTACACCAACAACTACAACAAGAGGAAGAATGTGAAGGACACTCAATTAGAGAGAGGAGAATGGGTGAGAGTAAAGCTGGCCACTCTACAAAGAAAGGGAGACAGCAAGTACAGCAAGCCGATGCAGGTTAAGGAAGTGTACGATCGAGCAGCCCTGCTCAGTGATGGAAACGTGTGGTCGCAGGACCGCATGGCCCGGTGCAACAAGATACTGAGATGGGAACAATGGTGCTCGGAAGGTGAGGACATGGAAGACATGAATGAAGAGAACAGGATTGACGGAAGTGAGAAAAGAGACGAAGCAGGTGCGGGAGAGGAGCAAGAAGGTGAAGTAGGAGGTGAGGCCCCAGCGGCAGAGATGGACAGGCTGAGAGGTAACGTGAACAGCGAAGGAGTGACGAGCGGAGGTACAGAGATAGAGGAAACGCAGAGCCAAGGGGCTCGAGGGAACATTGGTAAGGTGACCAGGAGCGGAAGACAAGTCGTAAGGCCTGCCAGATTCCGAGACTTTGAACTAAACTGCGAACTGTAAGTGACTGAACTTTGGGTTGGTAAAAGGGGGAGATATGTAGCGGTCTAGTTGTTGTCACGTCACGTTGACGTGACGCAGGCGGCCATGTTGGCGCCGAGGTGCGCGCGCAGTCATTAGCGCGCTGAGCAACCCAGTGAGCAGAGCGCCGGCCGGCGCTCCTCGGACTAATTACTTTACTAGATAAATAAATATAAACGGTAACCACACCACCTGCCTCGAGTGATTATTGAGCAACGTTACACAAAGCAACATGACTATGCAATTAAAGCATAAAATGGCGCGTCACAACAAAGCAATCAAAACCGAACAAACCAACCTCAGCACAACGCTGTAAAATCACACTTCAATAAAGCCGCACAAAAACACAGCAAACAACGGAGCACGTCACCGCACAACAAAGTGCCACAAAACAAAGGTCACTCATTACCACCGCCAGAATCCTGCTTTCATAATAAGGGTGTAAAAGGAGCAAGCACTGCCGTATCTATTGCTAACTGCGTGAAATAACGCCAGTCAAAGATGCTTTGTGGTCAAGTCCTCTGAATCTGGTGTTCAGTGATGGTGGCTGTCAGATACGGGCACGGAGAGCGCCCTCATGTGTTCAGTCTGCCGCCCTGCTGACTCGCAACGATAGCTAGTGCTACACCCCCATCTAGAGGTCAAACGAGGTATACAACAGTTGCTGTTGTATGTGAGTGGCCTTCAGGGTGGGTGAGCGATTTGTGAAGCTGATAGATATATGGTATTATTGTAACTAAGTCTGTTCCTTTCCCTTGTGCATTAGTGATGGGCATTTTTAAAACCCATACGTTTAAAAATAACATTTATAATTCAGCATGGTCGGAGTTTCGTACGTTTTAAAAACCTAGACGTTTGAATGTTAACGTTCACATTCTTAGTTTACATATTTTAACAGTTAATGAATTGCAGTTCTTCCTACCTCCTTTGAAGTAGAAACAACAAGTTATTAAATACATACAAAATAAAAAAAGAAGAAAAATGATCCGGTCACTTTAGGGAAATCTCGTCGCCTGACTCGTCTCTCGAAGCATTGGTTCAGCACATTTCAACAGGCTTCAATCCTGAGCGGGAGCCTCCGTTCCCCTCTGGACATGGCTCCTCCGGCCTCTCTTGCTTCAGAGCGTCTTCGAGGCGCATCTTTCGCTACTGTAGTGACGCGGTTGGACGTCTCTCCCAGGTGGTTGTCGCGCCCTCAGTGATTTAACCCAGATTATCGAGGACGGTACACCAGGCCTCGGTCCGAGCGCCTTCGGTGTCGAGCGGGCCGGGTCCACGTGCTTCCTGTCTTCAGAGGCCCGATCCGGTCTTCAGTGTTTTAAACCGGGATGTTGAGGCCAGCACCAGGACCGACTAAAGCCTGAAAGAAAGTTGGGCTCTGCGTCAACCTTTGGCTCTCGGTTATTTCACATCCGTGAGACCATCTTTAGTCTGTATTTTTGAATAAAGATACAGGACCCCCATGAGGCCAACACGTTGGTATTTGTCTGGGACTTAGGCGTGATGCTAGAAAGTCACGCAGTTTAGAAACCGAGACGTTCAGGACTCAATAGCAGTTGTGGTCCCAGGACAAGCTCAATGATGTTCAGTCGACGTGTTAGATGCACAGGGCAATCCTTGCTGGAAATTCAGCATATAGACAGAATCTTGGCGGAAATTCACCCAACGTAAATGTGGCAAATGTGTCCGAAATAAAAGCGCTTACCCTGGCCCGGTTTTATTTTAGAAATCGGTAGCACCTACTACTTTCTAAACACAGTCTCTAGTTGAAGGTCAGAAAGAGGGTAAACACTACATCGACATGTGTTATACAAGTCTGGAAATACATTGTAACTAATATTGGCAATGTACGATGAGATGTATGTTCTGAAAACCTGTGATTATTTGTTCATTTATACACATTTTAAAATACACACATCTGCATTTTAGGTTGATTGAATTCCATATTTCTAGTTGCTCTGCACAGGTTAAAGAACCTTCATTTGATGTGAAAAATCATTCCTAGACACCAGTAATGGACCTTACGTGCACATCTGGAAAGCCTGGCAGTGATCTGGACATCCTGTCCCCAGTTTGCAGGAAAGGACTTTGCAAATGTAGAACAGAGAAAGGTTTGCTCGTTATCTCCCTCTAAACCAAGCTGAATATTTGTGTTTAGGCTCTGGAAGGCCAGAGAGGCAGCCTCGTCATGTTCATGTAGATGAATGCAGCTGTTTGCAAACCTAGACACGTGTAGCGCCTGTAACATACCTACATCACAGTCCTTTCCTCATCTGGGTCAAAACATACATTATTTCACTGCTACCAGGCACGACAGATCCTTTTTATCAACTCCCTTTTCATCTGAAAATGGTGTTCCCACTAGGAGGCCCATTACATCAAGTCCGTTTCTTAGAGTCCTACTTCATACACTGGTTTACATATAAGTAAATATATAAACTAATAAGTAATGACTTCATCTTACTTCGATTTCCTCTTTTTTTATAACAATTGTTGCACAATAACTCCGTTTTCTCTTTAGAAATGACTCCATTTAAACCATAGTTAATAAAGTTGAACCCAGTGAATGACTTTGAATCTTTTATGTTTTTAAAGCAAATAAAGAATATTACCTACCTTGAACTCACAGAATTGTCCCAATACCCTTCAAGACATCAGGAGACCACCCTAGAACATCCACAGGAGATAGAAAGGATCCTTCTGAGTGCGAAAGAGCTGGTTTTAGAGGACCACCAGGTTTTCATTTCCGTAAAACTCAGAAATCCCAGGCAGATTTGAGATCTTTGTGCCCAAAAGCAGTTTCTGAATCTGGAATCTCTCCAGATGGCACCACTTTCGCAGATTTTGGCAGGAATAGAAACAGAATTGGGAGCGCTTGCTAGAGCTTCCAGACACAAACATCCACATTCATTTAAAAGAAGACCCCAGAAAATGTGCAAACTTCTCCTGCGGCCTAAACTTAACTTCAACTATCTTCATGAGGTTTCGATCTGAAGAGTTCATCTTTATCCTATTTTGGCTCCTGGGAGCCTTCAGCAGGTCTGACACCTTTTCTGTAACCTCAGATCTCTAATCTGTGACTCCGTGCCCATGAAGAACTGACAGCTACTTACATCAGTGATATAATCTTCAAATATTTCGTATTTAGGTACTCCCCATTGCGTTTCATGTATTCATTTATTTAAATGCATGTTTTTTTAATTAGAAATGCACAATCGAATTGTTTAGGGATTGTTTCATTGCAGTGTGATAATTCAGCTTGCTCGCATATATTTGTTCAATGTTTGTTTATGTATCATCTAATATTTAGATTTTTAGTTATTTTTTCTAAACGACAAACACAATTTCACAAGAACATAAGTAGGTAAAGGGCATTGTGGCTTTTATATTGGCTGTTACAATAACATTCAAGAAAGCTTCTGTAGAGTATGTAAGCTGCATCAGACTGCTGTTAGAGGAGCAGGGATCTTTGCTTCTAGGGGACTGCAATCTGAGGGTCCTGTGACCAAAAGCGGTCAATGCCTTTTCCTTTCTGTCATCTAAAGGAAGGCACACACAGCTGTAGACGGGTTTAGCAGCCTGTCTGGAGACTCCATAACTGCTAAGACTGGAGTCATAAGCCACAGCTGTACTCTTTGGTGAGCAATACTTCTGTTGTTCCATTAGGGTATGCAGGTGAAAGCAAGGCCATCTAAGGAGCTCACAAAGGCTCATTTTCAGTGCTCAGGTTAGCCTAAGTTAAGAGAGAGTAAGATAAGGGATGGGGTTGGAGAACTGATGGAAAGACACTCTGAATTATTGTTATAAAGTTGCAATATTTTTTATTTTTCTGTCTATCAGCCAATATTATTGTCAGCGGTCTACTCCCTTTATCTCCTTACTAGCAGCCCTTCCCGACGTTGTCTGGGTATGACAGACATGTGTGCAATTAGAATGCGCCCCAGCGATATGTGCAGGCGCCGACGCGTGTGCCGACACGTGTGTACCTGCTCTAAAGTTCTGGCCTCACAGTCTTCCCCAGCGATATGCGCCTCTTGCCGTCCTGCCGGGCACATCGTGCCCGGGCTCTCGTGCCCGGGCTCTGCATCCACAACACGGCGTGATGCACTGAGACGCCACACGTTGCGTCTACGTCACCCGACAGCGTACTGAGTCGCTGCGATAGAAAGCTGTTCACATGCTCCATACGTCACCAGACGGCGTACACAGGGATAGAACGCTATTCACATGCTCCAATCGTTCGCACACGCCCACCTCAGAGCTGGTGCTTCTTTCAACGGACTAGTTTGTCACACAACGTGATTTTACCCTTCTAATGTTTATGGTGGGCTGCTGTATAGCCTATGTCCATCTGCTGAAACTGTCCTTTCCAATGCTGTATTGGGTTTTATGATTGGCGCTGGGGTTCCTGAGCTTACCCGCCTCAAAGGTTTGGGCTCTCTCTTTATAATATTAGTATGGATATGGATTCCATTAGTCTGTCGAAGAGAGAAACAGAGAACCAGAACAGAGGCCCTCAGTACCTGAATACTCCACATTGTCTTTGATGTTGTACACAAGACCCACACAATCTTTACATTGTTTTGGTGACACTTTTGCTGCCAGAGTTTTCCAAGAAGTAATTGATGTGCTAAACTATATATCTTGCTTTCTCTCATTTATCTTTGGAAAGCAAATGTACAAGTATCAGCTTGCAAAGCATAAAGTATGGCTGCATGAGCTAGCCGCGCCTGACATGGACCAACCCGAGTGAACGAACGAAGCGTACGCTTTTAACATACTTACTACTTGCATTGGCCACTTGGGGAGTCATATTAAGGTACTCCAAATAAATGGAGATTCAAGTACATTGATCTCTCCCTCATTCATCTCAACATGTCCCAGCCTTCGTAACCCTCATAGCCCAACAATAAGGGCCCCACCTTCAGCTTACCTCCCAATGCAGAGGCCAGAGCCGGGGGGGGGGGAGCTGCTGAAAGTGCAGTTAGGCAGGCAGTGGAATAGACCCATTAAAGGAAAAACAGCATTTTTAAATGTAGTTTTCAAACTCTGTATGTGTAGCTGACTAATTAAGTGATCTTATTGAAAAGCACCCCAGTGTGACCTGTCCTTCAGAATTATGCACTTTGTGTGCATAATTCCAATTATGATCACTTCCAGCAAACACTGCCCCTACCAGTGGATGATCTCCCACAAACTCAATGAGGGGAGGCACAGCTGGGGTCCTACCAGTAGGAATATTATGCACTTTATCTTTTTGGTTAACAGAACTAAAAACTCAAACTATAGACATGCTTTATCTCCTTGTTAAGCTCCCCGAGCTATTCTGTTTTGTATCAGCAGGGTGAAAGCCAAGGCAAAGCTACACCAGCACTGGCGAAACCATTAGGCCTGGCTACCATTTTGAGTTCTGATTATAGCAGTAAAAAAGCCTGCTACATTAAAGAAAACCAACTAAGTAAAAATGATTGCTTTCGGTATAGAATGCATCTAGAAGTTAATAAGTTAAATAGTTTAGTTTGTGATGATTAAGTTTACGTCTAGAATGTGAAATAGTCCTCCATGCATTGCAAAGCAAGCACTGGAGAGTAGGCGGAGTGATACACCAAAAAGCCAATATCGTGAGACAAGAGGGATATCATTATCTTGGGTTAAGCCAAAGCCCTTTCTATTTCTATTTTAAAGAATTGCATATAGTTGCACTGCCAGGGCTGAAAATAAGTGATTTATATTTGTAAAGTGCTTCAGCTACCCTGAGAATAGTCACTCAATCAATCATGACATTTGTAAAGCACACTACATACCGTGAGGGTCTCAAGGCGCTGGGGGGAGGTGTGCTGCTAGTGATCGAAGAGCCATGTCTTGAGGAGTCTTCTAAAGGCTGTAGGTCCTGGGTCTGCCGTAGGTTGGTGGGGAGGGTGTTCCAGGTCTTAGCGGCGAGGTGGGAGAAGGATCTGCCGCCAGGGATAGTTCTTCTGATGCGGGGGACAATGGCGAGGGCGAGGCTGGCGGACGGGGGAGTAGAAGTTGAGTAATCTGTTGAGGTATGCTGTGCCGGTCTTGTGGAGAGCTTTGTGTGCGTGGATGAGGAGTTTGAAGGTTATCCTCTTGTTGACGGGGAGCCAGTGCAGCTCTCTCAGGTGGGGTGTGATGTGGCTGCAACGAGGATCAGGCGTGCCGATGCGTTCTGGATGCGTTGCAATCGTCTCAGGAGCTTGACCGACGTTCCTGCGTAGAGGGTGTTTCCGTAGTCCAGCCTGCTGGTGACAAGGGCCTGGGTGACTGTTCTTCTCGTCTCATTGGGGATCCACTTGAAGATTCTGCTGAGCATTCGGAGGGTGTTGAAACAGGATGAGGAGACGGCGTTAACCTGTTGAGTCATGGAGAGGGTGGAGTTGAGGATGACCCACAGGTTGCGTGTGTGGTCGGTGGGTGTCGGGCTGTTCCTAGGGTTGTCGGCCACCAGGAGGCGTCCCAGGCTGAAGGGGTGGAGCCGAGGTTGAGGACCTCTGTCTTGTCCGAGTTCAACTTCAGCCGGCTGTTCTCATCCATTCGGCGGCGGCCTTCATTTCTTTGAGGAGGGTGGTTTTGGCGGTGTGAGGGTCTTTGGTGAGGGAGATGATCAGTTGGGTGTCTTCGGCGAAGGAGATGATGTTGATGTCGTGCTATCGGGCGACGTGGGCGAGGGGTGCCATGTAGATGTTGAAGTGTGCCATGGCAGTAAAGCTTCACTGAAAACAGTGATGAGCAAAATGAGGAAATTACGTAGGAAGTAGCAAAGTTTTAAGGGACTTACAGAAAAGTGAAAGATAGGTAGTAAGTCATAGTTTCGAATGGAGGAAATTTCAGTGTTTAGCTCCCAGAAAGGCAAAATATTTGTCTCTAGTTTTCCTGACCGTTGGTACTTGAAGGAGATTTGACAATGAGTACTGCGGCGATCTAAGAGGCGAGAAGTGAGAATAGAGATGCTGGAGATAGATAGGACCTTGTCCATGAAAAGCTCTGCTGCAAAGACAGAGAGCCTTGAAAATGGAGTATTGGCCAGAAGGAGCCAATGCAAGGGTCTCAGAGAGCTGGAGATGGAACTACTGGAAGATATGACATAATTTTACACACAATTCAAAGATAGAAAAAACAAGAAGCTTTTCAGTGATTTGTTTCAGAAAGAGTTGGGCGTCATCAAAAATGATCCTTAAATTGCACGATTCAGAAACTGGTAAAGGCAAGGGGCGTAGCTCTCTAGGCTACCAGGAGTGGACCTGAGAGTATGGAATCCACTAACAATAAGAAGAACCTCTGTTTTGTTAACCTTGAAAGTGTGCAGCTGCGACCATTTGGTAACAGCCGACATACAGAGTTTGAAGTAAAGCTGGGAGTGGGCAAGATTGTTTTCTCTGCTGAAACAATTAAATGTCATCTGCATAGCAGATGATGGTTATCCCAAAAGACTTGATGAGCATTTCTGAACAGGTCTTGCATATATTGAAAAGAGTGAGGCTGAGTGCCGAGTCCTGAGGAACACCCAATTAACCAATGCACTTACAGGCAGCATGATGACCTAGCATTTCGGATAGATCGATGCCTCCTTCCAGGGGCTGGGTTTTTGGGCGCACTCTATACGAAGTCGCTGAAAAACGCCTTGTCCGACCAGACTAATCATGTTGTGCAAATATGGAGGGACGCCACTAGGAGCCTAGGTTGGGAGGGCAAGCTTACTCTCGCCACGCCACTCTGGCATTGTAATCGGTTGGGTCAGTTGTCGCGTTCTTTGGGGTTCGATAAATGGGACATCATCGGTATCTCCAAAATCGGGGACCTTTGTAGGTCCAGGAGCGTCCTGCCATTCTCTCAACTACGTCAAGATTTGAGATGGCCAACTCAGAGCAGTTCCGTTATCTCCAAATCAGACACGCACTACTCTCAGCTCTCCCTAGGGGTACAGTCATCCCCGATTCCTCCCCTTAGAGGAAGAGGGTTTTAGATGGTGACTTGCCAGAGAAGGCCATATCTCTCATATACAAAAAGCTTATCAACAATATGACCGACCCCCTGCAACGACTACGTGATAAGTGGGACCATGACGTGGCCGGCCTGGATGATGAGGAGTGGCGGGCCGCAGTGGCCTCTCCCCACGAAATTGCAATCTTCTCCAGACTCCGGCTAGTTCAGCTAAACATCTTCCATAGGGCATACTTGTCTGGACCCTCGCTAGTCCACATGAGATATGCCCAAAATAGCGGTTGTATAAGGCACTGTAGACAAGAGGGCCCCTTCATTTATATACGCTCTGGGAATGCGAGGAACTACTTGAAGGGTGTGGTATCAATGATGGAGGGAGTACTGGGACAGCAGATAAAATGTAACATCAAAATAATTTTGCTGAATGTATGGGATCCCACTGATCTTACAGCTAAGGAGAGGACATGAGTCTCGTTGGGCTTCATGGTGGCAAGGCGAAACATCGCGTGACTGTGGAGGGCTCCGACCTCACCGAACATTGCAGAGTGGGCCAGAGACATGGACTGGTGTATGGTGACTGAGATATCTATTTATGTGTCCAGGGGATGCCCGAAGAAGTGGTCGCAAATTTGGGGACCATGGAACACCTTCCGGGGGGGAGATATGTGAACCGCCAGGGGTCGGGGGGACGAGGGAGAAAATGTTGGATAATGTGATATTCCTGTACCTGAATAAGCTGCATGAAGACTAGGAAGTATATGTTGGATAATGTGATATTCCTGTACCTGAATAAGCTGCCTGAAGACTGGGAAGTATATGCTGTTCTATCACACAATGTATCGCCGATAACATGTGTTATACTATGTTTCTGCTGTCTATCATGCCAAATTTCAATAAAACTTAAAACATTTTTTTTTTTAAAAGGATAGTGGACGGCTAGAAGAGGGAAGGGTTTGCATTTATATAGCGCTTGCGTCCCCTGATGAGGTGTCAAAGCGCTTTTCGGTGGGTAGCACGCTACTCCGGAACCCTAACAGGATTAGTGGGTATTTAGTTTAGGGAAATATGAAACTAATTTAGTAAAGGACATGTGAGTCTGATAGTTGGATTAAAAAGGATGGTGGAGGGATAGAGGAGGGAAGGGTCTAAAAAGTGTTTTTTGGAGATCATAGCAGTAGGAGGAGGATTGGGATGAGTAGAGGGGTGGTGGAGAGAGGAAGAGTCAGAGGGAAGCGTTTAGAAAGGCTTTTTTGGGAGATCAGAATCTTAAAGGACGGTTGATATGATGCAAGGAGGGGTAGAGGAGTGAAGAGTCTAGAAAGGGTTATTTTGGGGATCATAGTAGTAGAATGGGGTTTGGGTGAGTAAGAGTGAGTAGTTAGAGGATATATTGAACGAGGTATAGGGTTAAAAATAAGGTAGTGCATTGGAAAGAGTAGTCCAATGTTATGTTAAATAAATTTGTAAAGCGCTCGGATACTCGGAAGGTGTCCCGGTGCTAGCTCCAATGCACAGTGAAACAGTCTGAGAACAGGCCTTAGATGTTAAATAGCCAGGCTTTCAATTCCTTTCCAAAGGTGAACAGATTCGGGGAAGATCTGATCTGGAAAGGCAATGAGTTCAATGCCTCAGCCGATCTGCCTATGGTGAAGCTTTGGCCGCCCGGTTAGTTTTCTTGAATTTGGGAACCACTAAGGTTTTAGCTCCCACGGACCGAAGCGTCCTATTTCGTTCCTACCATTTAAGAGTCTGCCTAAGGTGGTAAGGACCTGTATTGTGGAGGGCTTTAAAGGATGTACACAATGCCTTAAGGCAATGCCTCACTGGGAGCCAGTGCAGTTTATGAATTTCGACCAAGATTGACTTAAACCAAGTAGAAGTTTTGTCGCAACATTTGTAATTTATTAAGGTGTTGTTGCTCTATGTTTAGAAAAAGTCCATTACAATAATCCTGTTTTGACAAAACCAGTGAAGTCACAACTGTTATTTTCACCTCAAATGGAATAAATCAAAGACTCTTTTTGATCAACCGTAGAGAAAAATATGTGGAAGCAGTGACTGCATTTACCTGGTCTCCAAAGGAGAGTTTGTTCTCCATTTGGACACACCGATTTTTGACTTTCTTCACCGGCACGGGTAGATGGCCTAATTTATCCGGCCACCAGAAAGAAGTTTCATTTCCAAAAAGAATAACTTCTGTTTTTCCTGAATTCAATTTCAGGCAGTTACTGCTCATCCAGGTGCTGGTGTCCTGCATACAGTTACACAATTTGTCACCTGTATCTGTGTCTTGGTTAGAGAGAGACTCCACAATTTGTGCGTTGTCAGCATATGAGGTGAGAGAGAAGCCAAATGATCTTATCAGGGAGGCAAGGGAAGACACATACACATTAAAAAGCTTAGTGCTGTGCTTGGATCCCTTTGGGACCCCGCATCATAAGGAGAAAGGCCCTAAAACAAATGAATCCAAGGCAACCACTCGTTTTCTATCTACGAGGAAAGATAGCAGCAGGTTTGGGATGAGTCCAAGAGCGGAGGTAGAGGATATATTGAGAGAGGTATAAGGTGAGATATAGGGTAGTGCATTGGAGATACTGAATTAGAAGTAAACTAATAAATATAAAGATACATAATAAACTCAGACTTTCAAGTGTTGCTGTACTTTAAGCTAATGTATTTGTTTTTATGATTTATAATATATATATGTTTTGTAATTCAATAGTGAAGCAATTGTAGATAAATAGTTATGATAAAGATGTACTTATTCATGCAGTGAAATATATACATGTTAAACATAGAATAATATAACCATAATACAAATGTTTGTGAAATAGAACTAACAAATATCCATATATTTATAAACATAATTATTATAAGTGCTTATACAAAGAAATACACTTATGTAGGGAAACATATACAGGCCAAATAAATGCTTATATACCCCGGGATATGCTGTATATTTATGTTTGAGTATGGTGGTTATGTTGGGAAGAGCCAACTCTTTGATTAGTCTTCTGAAGATAAGGTAGTTATGTATAGATCTTATGTTTGGGGGTAAAGAGTTCCATAGTTTGACTGCTTGAACAGAGAAGGGTGCCTCACCTCAGTTTTTTTCTTGTATCTTAGGATTTTTAGGCCCGGTGCCAATCTAGAGCGGAGGTTGAATGTACTGGGTGATTTTATACCTGATGAAAAGCGGTCCTGTTCCATGCCTCGCTTTGTGGGTGATACACAGCAGCTTGAATGTGGATCATCTGGCAACCGATAACCACTATAGGGCCTTCAAGGCACGGGAGAAATGGGCTTGTGGCTTTATATGTAAGAGTAGAATGACAGAGTTCTGAATCCGTTGTAGTCTTTCATAGTTGTGGAAGATGATTCGTGGTAGACGCTATTGGCATAATCGAGTTTAGACAAAACGAGATTTAGAGTAGCATGGACCTTGTATGGAAATCCCAGGTGGGGGAAGATGCATCACAGAGTTGTTATAGTAATAATGATAGATTTTGCTAGTTTGTCCAGTTGGGCATTCATTCATAGCTTGGAGTCCATGGTAATTCTGAAGTTTCTTACTTCTTAGATACTTTAGCAGTTGGTCCCAGATTGTCAGGTCAGGCAGTAAGTGTGTTGTCATTTTTCCAGTTGCTACATGAGAGTATTTCCGTTTTGGAAGCATTCAATTTGAGAGGGCTCCATGTCATCCACTGATCAACGGTTTTGAGACAACAAAAAATATGTGAGTTTCCAATGTCTTTGGGGCTTTCCAGTTTAAGGAGTATTTGTGTGTCATCTGCATAGTTATAGCAAGTGAGGTGAAATTCATCGATAAGTGCCGGTAATGACTTCATGTAGATGTTGAAAAGCATGGGTGAGATGATAGAGCCTTGACAGACCCCTGCTTTTGTGAAGTACGGGTTGGATGAGAATTGGAGGGTATGGATGACATTTGTTCTGTTGTGAAGGTAGGATGTGATCCAGTCGAGTGCAGTCCCCTCTTTGCCGGCTTCATAGAGTCGGTGTATTACAGGGTCAAAGTCAACCATGTCAAAGGCAGCTGAGAGGTCCAATAGGAGTAGTTCAGCAACCCCATTCCGGTCCACTCTGTTCTTAAGGTCATCCCAAAAATGCAATGGGGCGGATTATTTGCCTCTTTCAAGACAGAATCCTGTTTGAAAGTCTGAAATTATGGAATTATCTTCAATGAATAGTGACTTCTGGGCGAATGCTGATCTTTCTAACAGTTTTCCCAAGATAGGCCCATTTGCAATCAGTCTGTAGTTGTCCTGGTTAGGTGGGATCAGACTTGTTTTCTTTAGTAATGGGTGTATGTATGACTTATTCTAGATCTTCTGGAAATATTCCGGCAGTCAAGGAATTGTTGATGATTCTTCTTACTGGTGTGTCAGCAGTGGTAGTAAAAATACTTTTATTGTAGGTTTGTGGTGGACATGGGTCAGAAGGGCTGCCCGGCAGGCCTACTTGCTTTGACTACTTCCATACATTTATTGTGTGATATTTGTTAGAAGGAATGGAGAGGCTGGGTTAGCCTACTCTTGGAGGGTTGTTTTGGAGAAGGGTTGGCACTGGTGGATTTTCTTTGTTTTAAACAGGGGATCCAACGTGCCTGCTTTGGTCTTTAGCTTTATCTTGAATTTAGAGCAGGGCTGTCAGGCAGACACACTACACACAAGGTGTGACAGAAATATGAATGATTGTGACCTCTTTAGGGGTGGAGTATGGAGTTCAGGGCACATTTATCTTACAAGTTCAAGTTTAGATTGAAAGCATGTGTCTTTATGGAACACCCATAGCTGGAGAACTGTGCTATTTAATGGTTGTGCCAGAAGTGCAGGATTTCAGGGTACCTAACTGGCAACTCCAGGGACTGTGTTGCTGTGTAATGTAACACAAACAACTAAGGTACACCTTAAGTTAAAGTTAGGTATTTAAAAAGTTTTACCGGAAAGACCACAAGTCACTATTTAGGCAACTAATTATTTACTAGGCATTTAAAGCTGTGCTTTAAAGATTTACCTGGTTTAACCTTGTGGAACCTGGAGAGGACAGCTGTAATGTCAAAGAGGAAAACAATGTTAAAACCAGAACAAATAACTGCAACAGAATACGCCTTGAGGTGCTTTTTAGTCGAGTTCAAAGAAAAAGGTGAAATAAATAGGAATAAAATGCTGGAGGGCAAGCACAACAAACGTTACCAGGTATGTTGCTTCCATCTGCACAATTCTTTGATTCCCCCGTTCTTTGTTCTGTTGTTTCAGGCATGGCTTTTATTAATTACGGCCATTTTCCATGTGGTTTCTATTGCATGAGAAATCCAGACAATCTTCTTGTCTGAATCTAATTTCCACTTTGATATTTATCTTATAAATGCAAACAGTGCGTTTTAAAAGGTGCTTCTGGTAAATTAGGAGATGTCTAGGGAAGTCTGACACGACGAAAGCTAAAGTCAGAAGGGCCTGGGGTCCTTTACATGCTCCCTGCCTGGCAGAAAGGTCAAAGGTAGAGAAACACCCATAAGCATCAAACTGTTCAAAGGCCATGAGGTTGACTTTCAACCAGACTTGGGTGTCTATTAGGATGGTGGTCGGAAAATCACTCTGACCGCCATCGTAGCGGGAAAACACCACCCGCTAGGCCCACGGCATAACCACCAGTCCAATTAGTATTGTCCGCAGTCGAAATCCGACCGCCATCGTAGCGTGAAAACACCACCCGCTAGGCCCACGGCATAACCACCAGTCTAATTAGTATTGTCCGCAGTCGAAATCCGACCGCGACGGTCGCATTGCGGCATTAAATATTGCGGCGGTTGCTGCTGCCAGCAGCACTTTTTTTTTTTTTTTGGTATGTTCTTATATAGCGCTCGATCACCGGGGAGGTATCTCGGCGCTTGCCTTGGGAACCCGTCCTGGCTTTTCCCTGTGAGATAGCCCCTACAGGGCATCCCCAAGGTGAAAGCCAGGCATCCCGCCGCGGGGGGCCGTTGTGGAGATTAAGCAAGCTTAATGCCCAGAGTTGCAGAGTGTGAACCCATGATTAGGTTAGGCACCGAAGCTAGAATTATCGAGTCCGTGGACATATGTGCTCAAGACCCTGCCGCGTCGGGAATTGAACCTTGGTCCCGGGTCTGACCTCTGCTTCAGGGTCTGCCTGCTCTAACCAGTGAGCCACACTTCTCCACTGCCGTGATCCCCAAAAAAGCAGGTCCTGCATATCCCTGCACTGCGTGGCAGGCAGTGCACCCACACCCCCCAAACACATTGGATTGCCGCAATGGGTCCCCGGAGACATTCTCTGCATGCCTTTCCATGGCGGTTCCTCCTCCGCGGAAAGGCTGGCTACCGCGGGCATCATAATCATGCCGGCGGAGCTTGGCCCTGCACTGGCCCCATTTTAGCGGTCCAGTTCCGCCCGCCAGGCAAGCGTGCAAACTGCTACCGGTGGAAAAGTGGCAGGCGGAAAATGTCACCGCCGTGGTCCTCACTGCCATGCTAATGGGACCAGCGGTTTTCTGGGTTGCGGTTGCGGGCGGATGAGGCGGCAGTCATCTGACCGCCATCCTAATAGACCCCTTGGTTTTTTTCCAGCAGCACAACTAAGTTGGAGTGCGTGCAACTGTTTCATTTATTTACGGTAAACGCAAGGAAACTTCTTGCAGCAAAATGTATTTTGCGGTTTCACACCTTATTTTTCTAAACAAGTGCAAGCCTCACTTGAAAGTGTTGCGAGATGCCTACAGGATACTGGTTCGAGCAAAAGGCACCAGTCAGGCAGACATTTTTGCAAGTACCAGTCTGCCCTTCTGGCATCTCAAGAGACATTTTGTTAGGCAAGGTACACTCTTGGTTAAAACAATGTTATGTGAAATTGTGTTATTAGAAAGTTAGAGAAGTTTTACAAATTTTTCTTAAGACAGAATTCAGAAATTTCACAGGCGTCCTTACAATCTCACCCGGACTTTGCACTAATCATGCTGGTGAGTAATAGTCTATAAATATAATGTGAGCAGTAAAACTACGAGTTCCAGCGTGCTTAGAGCTGGCATTAAATCGGATGGACTCTTTTCTAGTGAACTGAGAACAAGAGGTTTGGACCCCCCCACCCCTCAGGCATTAGGGATTTAACTTTAGGGGTTCCTCAAGGTTCCGTCCTTAGTCCCACTTTGTTTAATATCTATCTTACCCCTCTTACCTTTGTGATCAAATAATTTAGAGCCAAGATTACATTGTGTGCAAAAGACACTCGGATACTCTTTTTCGTTAATAAAGGAAAACATTGCCCCTGAATTAATGAGGCAGTGCCTACGTCAGTGTTCTTATGGATGCATCAGGATCAGCTGATGTGTAATGCTGGCAGGACGGAAATGCTCATATTTGGTACACCAGCGCATACTAATTGGTCGGCATGTTGGCCAGAGGATGCTCCCTTTCCGGCTTCTCAACCCGAGGTGGTTAAGAACCTAGGAGTTAAATGTGATAACCGATTATCATTTCAGCTGCAAGTTAGATCTGTTGTTGGAACCTGTTTCAAGCTCCTCCGCGCCCTGAAAAAGTTTCTGTTCTTCTTGTCTGTTCCATCCAGGAAAACTGTGATTCCGGTCCTTATTACCTCCCGGTTGGACTATACCAATGCTCTGTACCTTGGATTGCCCGACTGTATCATCCACAGATTACAGGTGGTCCAAAATGTCGTTGTACGATTACAACTTAATCTTCCGCCAGGAACTCAGGTCTCCAACGGCATTCATACCATTGCATTGGCTCCACCTAAGGAAACCTATTTTGTTTAAGACTCTGGTGCTGATTTACCGAGCTTGAAAATTGCGTTCTTGTAATAGTCTCAGCAGGATTACACTTTAGGAGGAAGTATCCCTGTGACACTTATTCTATTGCCCTGATTGTGACTGCCCCACATCCAATAACATCCGAAACATGGTGGTTTGGTATTTATCGGATGCAATAATTATCATCAGTTGTGAGTTTACCCCTTTAAAATGGGGCATACCATCTGGATTTTGGTGCTTTTCGCACCAAATCCAAGTTTCCTGGTGTATGTTGTGCAGTGTTTAGATAAAATATCAGAAACACAAATATTGTGGGACCGAATATCATGTCAAAAATATCGAGGACAAGAATATTGTCAAGATCCTTTTCTATGGGTAAATAAAGTTTTACTATATATAACTCCACATATATGTGCCTTTGCGCTATATAGATCGTCAAGGTATGTAGACATGAAGTTAAGAATAGTACATCTATACTTACCTATTTGCACTTACCTTCTCGATATTCTTGTCCTCTTTATTTTTGACGCGATATTCTGTCCACGCGATATTTGTGTTTCCGAAATTCTGTCACTGATCCTGCAGTTCATTGCCCCCAGCCCAGGAATAGAACAGCAGGTTTAGCTGGCCGGTTTGTGCCTGGGATGTGGGCTTCATCATGCCCAGTAATTGGCTGGTGCAATAAAATTCACACTATTTTTAATCCAGATTCTCGCTCAAACTGGTTTGTACAGGGGCTGGAATTATCTGGCCTGCTTGTTGTCAGTTCTATGTAAGGCAACATATCCCAATTTGGATAAATACTACCATTGATATATGAATCAGGATTTTAACCTGGTTGCAAACTGCTTTCTGCAGACTTTTTGACATCACTATTTTCACCGGGTGAAAACCGGCACAAATTGTGTGGCCAGACAGCACACATCCTTAGTTTGTACAACCTAGAACTGGAAATAACAAGGACTATCAGTGTGTTATTCCTGACTCTGAGGTGCGTGAATTGGAATATGGTGTAGACTGCGCACCCGGTAAATACCCGATCTTGTCCTTTTGATATTTACCGGGTATCCAGTTTGTTCCCAGGAAACGCCCATTTTTCACCCTTCAGAAGGAAGGCCTCACAGGCTACTTTGGAGTCAGGGAAGTGTTTTGTGCCTGCACATGTTTTCTGCTCAGTGTTACCATCATCTTCACGGTTATAGTGAGTGGTAGATGCAATTGTGCCCAGTGTCCTCCCTTTTCAAATGTCAAATGAAAAATTGGGCTAAAAAACCAGGCACTCATTCAGGGCAGATTTTAGTTGCAGGTTTGAGCTTAGGGTCTAGACTGTCCTTTAGTACTATAAGGTTCATGTGCCAATTCTATTTTTTTGTCTGAGATTTATGTGCCTTTTTAGGTTGAGCCTGGGCAGCGCATGCGCTGCTCTGCGAGCCATGCTGTATTGGAGTATGGACTTGAAGCCCTGCCCACTCTTCACCCATATTTGTCATTGGCTTGTGTCATTGTCCTTCGTAAATGCTGTCTTCTGATTCGTTAATAGGCGTGTTAGTCCCTCCTTAGTACCGCCTTGTCTTCATTTGTAACCTCCTGTGAGGACTTGGCCTTTTACTTCTGTTTTTACACAGTATGGGCCATATGTATCGACACATTTCCCCATAGGCACAGAATGGGCAAAACCCTTTGATACATCTGGCCCTATGTCTTTTTAAGCCTGTAAGCGCTATTTTCTTTAATGGTTTTTACGACTGCAGGCACTACATGCTTTCCTGCAACATTCAGCGCGCCATGCGCGCTTTCACTGGGTGCTTTTACAAAAACAAAAGCATTTGTTTTTCAACTTGACAAATGCTTTTTTTATCACACTTTCACTTTAATAGCAGCCCCGGACCTTTCTTTAGACACAGATTCTCTAAAGAAAGGGGCTTTGGCTGCTATTATTAGGAAAGTGCAGCATGAGGCGCTTGTAAACACCAAGCATTTGCAATCCAATAGGTCTTGGATTTTAGAAACTTTGACCTGTTGGTATTGTAAGTGACAATGCCTTTTATTATTCCAGGGTTTTTAAACACAAATAAAAGGCATTGTCATTTACAAGGCCAATAGCTCAAAATCTCGCAATTGCAAGACCTATTGTATTGCAAATGCTTGTTATGTTTTAGTAAAGTGTAAAATGTTAGTTTTCACTGTTTCCTTAAAGCACTCTTAATTCAATTTAATTGAATATAGAGGTGTATACGTTTATTTGAAAACAATGTCAATATTTAAAAAAAAAATATTTTGAGAATAAGGGTACTTTGAAACCACTATCTGATTTAGGGAAACTTTGTTTTCTCTCTACACAGAACCACAACCGCAGCCGTCACAAACGCGGGAGCAGCAGCCTGGTGTGTCCAATGTGAAAGACCCTAAGCAGCAAAAAAAGAGCAAATAACCATGAGAAGAGAGACGAGACTACAAATCCTAGGTTATTACCATCCGAAAATAATAAAGGAATATAAAAGGAAGTGCTGGCTTCGTGATTTCACACTCAGCTGCCAGCTCTAAGTGCTACTACACAAAAAATACATGGTTCTGTCCGACTCTCTCAAAACATTTACAATTGTAAAGATATGCTGCATATGAAGCACAAGGATTAAAAAAAAATATTTATAAAAAGATTTACTAACCAAAATATTGTATACCAATACACTGATGAGGGTGCTTCGTGATAAGTGCAAAAGGTGCTCATGTAAAGTCTCAATCAATGTGTAATTCCCAGTAAGATGAATGGACAAATTATTTCAACAGCCTGTTCAACAGTCCAAATTCATTAGAGTCCAGTATTGGTGGGATTGAGTATTGTGTTCATCAATGATCAAACAAATTGTCACAAGGATCCAGGAAGGAAATTCCGTTGACGTTGCGACCCGCCACACAGAAGTGTTAGTAATACATTAATAAGGGGTCTTCATCAGGACAGTCAAAATCAAAAGCCAAGGCATCTGTAAAACAATACTGTGAGAGCCAAGGAATGCCAAATCATCATTTTGGGAAAAAAAAATCACATGGGAATTTGCTTTTAATTAAGAACCCAGTGTGGACACGTCTCAGCAGCTCCTAGGAGATACGTAATAGCTCTATCACATTTCTATAACTATCGCATCCAAACGAGAGCTGACTTTGGATGCAATATTTATTGAAAGGACTGTGTAATCAGTAGTACCAAGTGGGAGTTGAGGAGCATGAAAGAGTTGGAGGGTCATCGCAGCTGATGTTTTATGGACAGTCACAATGCTCCCTCGTTTTTGGTTCAAACAGTCGGTATGATAGATTCTGTACTCTTATGGGAACAGGACATACAATATCTGAAGGCGTGTCATTAACATAACATGTATTTTTTGATCGCATGCTAACTCTTGGTGCTGAAATAACATGACCCGGTCTCTGTAAGGAAGACAGCATCAGGGTTTCCTGTGGCGGTGTGATCTGCTGTGACTACTGCGTTATGGTCATGGAGCGAGTATTGATTAAAGAAGAGAAATTGAGGATGTGTGAGTTAAATGTGTTTGTGTGGGGTGCAGGGTTGTAGCATTTGCATGTGTGTGTGAGATGTCCCCTAGAGATATAAAGAGAATGCACATGGTGTTTTTGATTAGGGGACTTGGGTACCATACGAGAGAGTCCGGAATATTGGCTTGCACCGTCACTGGTCCCTAACAGGCCAAAAACAGGTGAGTAACTTGTCTTTGTCAGCCCTTTGTTCCATGCATCTCTGCGAGGATACCTTGAGGCCTTTGAGATTTAAGCTTCTGGTTTGGTGGCAACATATTCCTTACTTGACTTAGGGATCTGTGTAGAAAAAATATCAAGTAAGTGAGCATTCCGAGAGTCACAAGGACTTCTTATCCCAGGGGCCAGAACCAACCAAAAGGGCATCTTGTGTTCGCAGGATAATGAACCTCAACTACAAGATCAACCTGCAATTCTGAAGGGTGAACGCCCAAAATATAGACAGGCCAGAATATCGACTCCAAAATATAGATAGGAAAGAATATCGAATCACCAAAATATAGTTAGTCAGAATATCGAAATTGTGTTAGGAAATATTAATTTCCATAATATCGAATTTAAAACATCGATTTCCATAATATCGATTTTTTTAGTGTTATGTATGGTAGTATATGTGTTAAAATTCTGTATTATTTTTGTAATGTGTGTTTAATTTTTTTAAAGTAATAAATGTTATGTAATTTAATTTTTACGTAATTTAATTCCGTAGCGGGTTGTGGGTTTATAGGGGAATAGGGTGGGAACTAATTTAATTATAGTAAATTAAATATTAATTTGTATTTATATTTATTGATAATTAATTGATTGATAATTAATTATTAATTGGTAATTATTTTTTTATAATTGGTAATTAATTTTTATTAATTGATAATTCATTTGTATTAATTGATAATAATGTTAATTGTATTATTTATTATTTGGAGCGGGTTGTGGGTTTATAGGGGAATAGGGTGGGAAGTAATTCAATTGTAATAAAGTAAATATTTATTTATATGTATTGATAATTAATTGCTTGATAATCAATTATTAATTGGTAATACATTTTTATTAATTGGTTATACATTTTTATTATTTGGTAATTAATTTTTAATAATTGATTAATTGATAATTAAGTTAATTGTATTTTTTTTGTTTGTTTTTTTTTGTTTTTTTTTGCAAAAACCTTTATTGCACCGTCAAATTACACAGCGGAACGCCTACAACCCAACGGGCTGGCCGCTATAGTAGTCTTTAGATCAAATGGCAACAATGTACATTCAATAGTCCACTTCCCAGTAGTAGAAACGATGGTACAGCTGCCGAAAGGAAGAGGTGCAGCATAAGCATAAGTCATTTCAGAGATTATTGGTTTTTGGCGTAATTTTTTGTTTTTTCTCCCCCCCCCCCCCCCGAACAACAGGAAAACGAAATAACTGTTAGGAATATCAAAGCGGTCATGTAAATAACAATATCGTGCTTATGTAGTCTTCTTACCAAGACGTCCCTCACCAGAGTCCCTCCCATTCCCGCAATCTGATCCCAGTTATTGTATACTTGTCATTGTGGACATCTCTCCCAAGTTGTGATCCCCAAAGTCCACCCGCGGGTTCCCCGCACCCCAATACGGCTGAATGTCTCCACCCCGCCTCCGGTGCCCTCTTTCCCTAAGATGTGCGGTATACTAGTCCTCTGCCTCTTCCTCATCTGAATCATCTTGATCGTCTTCTGGCAAAGGATCACAAATCTCCCCCCTATATACATTCCACTTGGTCCAAATTTTATTCCACTTTCCCGGGCAGGCACGATTGGAGTATACCGCCCGTTCCGTTATCATTACTCTATCGATATTCCGACACCATACTGACTTGGTTGGTACCTCCGCCACTCCCTATTTTTGTGCAATATCTCGTTTCGCTATAAGCAACCCCACTGTGACCCAGAGTTGACCATGTCTAGAAATGTATCCAGTATTATGGGTGTCTTTCATAGATTCACATGCCTGAATCATTCCCCGTCGTCGAGACGGGAGCCTCCGGTACATAGAAAAGTAATGTCCTATAGACATACATAGAGAAAAATAGGCCTAAGGTCCTCCCCTTAGTAGCCTATCCTTGTCCTTATGTAAAAAGGACCAAACTCTTAGAGCCAGCCAATCAGCTAACACCTCCCTCTAGAACCTTCCTGTCAGGAGCCTCAGTCCCTCAGATTTTCTACCGCACGTTGTGCTAAGGGAGTCTCCCCTGAGCTCTGCTCAGATTCTGTGTTTTTTCACTTAATTACAATAATTTTGCTTTCTACTATGGATTACCTTCACAGATGAATGAAAGAATTTTATTTTAAAGCCTGCGCTTCTTGTTCCAGAAGGTTGCTTTGCTCTGTTCCTCACACTCACAGGCCAAAGGCTGCAAGGTATGTTGCAATTTCTCAAGTAATTTCTTGAGGGGTCCTGAAAAGAGACTTTTAATATTGTTCAGACCAGAAAGGAGGTTTTTATTTTCTCCAGTTACTGCTATGAGGTTTTGCCCTCAACATCTAGGAGACCTAAAAAAAGAAGAGAATCTCCTCAGACTCATTCCTCAGGGGACCGTCCTGAGAAGGCCCTAAAAAAGACCGCTCATGGGTCTTCCGGGCGCAGTCCTTCAAAAATCTCTTCACTCTGAGGAAAAGGAGAGTAAAGGACTTGCTTTTGGAGAAACAATCAGGTAAAAAGACGACTTCTGAGCCGTCAAAATCACCTCCACTGGTCATGGGATCTTTCAGAAAGGCGTCTTCTATACCTCCTAAGGTAAAGACTAAGAAGCCAACATCGTCAACTGGATCGTCGATGACAAAACCATCAGCATTGCCTGTGACAGCCTCTTCGTCTACGATGGCCTCGTCTACGCTGGCCTCGTCTACGATGGCTTCATCTACGATGGCTCGTCTACGACAGCCTGTCTACGACGTCGACGTTGGCCTCGTCTACGATGGCCTCGTCTACGATGGCTCGTCTACAATGGCACGTCGACGACAGCGTCGAAGACGACGAGAGCTTCGACGACGAGAGCGTCGACGACGAGAGCGTCGACGACGAGGGGGTCGACGACGAGAGTGTCGACGTCGAGAGTGTCGACGACGAGAGTGTCGACGACGAGAGTGTCGACGTCGAGAGTGTCGACGACGAGAGTGTCGACGACGAGAGTGTCGACGTCGAGTGTCGACGACGAGAGTGTCGACGAGAGTGTCGACGACGAGGGTGTCGACGACGAGAGTGTCGACGACGAGGGTGTCGACGACGAGAGTCGACGTCGAGAGTGTCGACGAGAGTGTCGCCGACGAGAGTGTCGACTTCGAGAGTGTCGACGTCGACGAGAGTGTCGACGACGACGAAAGCGTCGCCGCCGACGGCGAGAGCGTCGACGACGACTGCTCGTCTATGACTGCTCGTCTACGACGGCCTGTCTACAGCATCGACAAGGGCCTAGTCTATGATGGCCTAGTCTACGATGGCCTCGTCTCTAATGGCCTCGTCTATGACGGCCTCGTCTATGACGGCCTCATCTACAAAGGCTAGTCTACGACGGCGTCGACGGCCTTGTCTACGACGGATCGTTTATGGAGTCGACTGCTCGTCTATGACAGCCCGTCTACGGTATCGACGATGGCCTCGTCTACGATGGCCTCGTCTACGATGGCCTCATCTACGAAGGCTCATCTTCAATGGCTCGTCTACGATGGCATAGTCCCCGACGACCTCGTCTATGACAGCCTGTCTACGGCGGCCTGTCTACAGCGTCGACAAGGGCCTAGTCTACGATGGCCTAGTCTTCGATGGCCTAATCTACGAGGGCCTAGTTTACGATGGCCTAGTCTACGATGGCCTAGGCTACGATGGCCTCGTCTACGATGGACTCGTCTATGATGGCCTCGTCTATGATGGCCTCAACTACGACGGCCTCGTCTACGACGGCCTCGTCTACGACCGCCTCGTCTACGATGGCCTCGTCTACGATGGACTCGTCTACGATGGACTCGTCTACGATGGCCTCGTCTACGATGGACTCGTCTATGATGGCCTCGTCTATGATGGCCTCATATACGACGGCCTCATCTACAAAGGCTAGTATCCGACGGTGTCGATGGCCTTGTCTACGACGGATCGTCTATGGAGTCGTCTACGACGGCCTCATCTATGACTGCTCGTCTACGACGGCATAGTCTATGGCGGCGATCTCGTCGAAGGGCTCGTGGACGAAGGTAGAAATCCGCCAATTCTGGACTCTCTTCTAAGGTGGTAGAGAGGGCTGCTCAACGTTTTAAGATCCAATAACCTCTCAGGAAGAGGCCTGTTTCTTGTTCGTCTTCAAAGAACCCTTCAAGAAGGCAGTAAGGTCAATACTGATTATCAATTACCTATAGTCAGGAAGGGTAAGGGTCATGATGTACCCCTCCTCTGTATCACTGGTGATCCCTCAGTTGGATAAGACGTATAAGCGCCAGATACAGCACCGGCGTGTTTCACAGGAACATCCTAAGCCAGACTCCGTAGTGACGCAGGCGGCCCAGAAGAGCTCCGGGAATCCTTCGGCCCCGTTGTCGCCTCCTCCTGATAAGGAGGGAATAAGAGTGGACAACATTGGGAACAGGCTTTCCCCAGCGAACGCTCTAGCGCCCTTGGGACGCTATCATGAACAATTGTGGGCACACATGCCCCATACCAATCGGAATTGCCACATTCATGCGAGGAGAAAGTAAAGTGGAGTCTGCTAGATGGTGAAGCATCGGCGTCAAACCATAGACTGCGCGAGGAATATCGCTATGATAGGGTTCCACCAGTTGGCTGGAGCAGCAGTCTTGCGGATCCAAGGAGGGCCCTTTCCGTCCTGAGGTGCGAACAACGTTTTTTGGACAGGCCATATGATAGCCAGTTACTATTTGGCACAAAAAGTTAACGAAGCAGACAATGCGAGAGCTTTGGTCACTCTTCAGGAGAAGAACCAGTCCTTTAGTAGAAATGGAGGAAGAAGACGGTCTTCCTACAGAGGAAATTATCAATTTGAGTCCTCCTGCTCTTCAGGCCATAATGGCCTGCAATGCCCTCAGCGCCAACAATAGCGAAACAAGCACTCCTCTTTTGAGAAGTTGTCCTTTCAAGGAAAGGACAGCGGAGATATCAAAATATACGGCTGCTTCTTCGAGAGATCTGGATTATGCTGTAGAAAGGAGCTATAGCGAGCGTACCTCCTCATAAGGGAAAAGGGTTTTCTTCCCGCTTCTTTTTGATCCAGAAAAATGATAAGCGGTGGAGACCAATCTTGGACTTCAGAGCCATCAACAAATTCCTACAGAGGCAGTCGTTTCGCATGATAATCCAGGAGGTCTTGCACATAGGACGCTTACTTCCATGTCCCAATTCACAGGAATAGCTAACAATACTTACGATTTGCAGTAGTGGGCAGGCACTTGCAGTTTCGCGTTCTGCCTTTTGGGCTCAAGTCTGCGCCGTAAACATTCAAGAAATACCGTTCCCCGGAGGCGGCATATCTCAGACACCAAGTCTTTCAGCATCTGAATGACTGGCTGGTCAAGGCTTCATCCTTAGAAGACGTGTCCAGGTCTTCCAACACCTGTTTTCAGCTTTCGATTTCTTGGATCTCCCCCTCAATCAAGAAAAATCGGTCCTAAAACCTTTTCACTACATAAGTTTCCTAGGTGAAACCCTGGATACACGGTCAGCAAAGGTTTTCCCATCCAGAGAGTGATCGTGTATCCTCCTGATTCCTCACTGTCAACTACGAATGAGACCTCTACAGGAGGCGCTCTAGAAGCAGTGGGTCCACTGCACAGGGTCATCTGACGACCACATAAAAAATGAATTCTCACATGGCCGAAGTCCTACAATGGGGGATATCATCTCAAAACCTGTCTTAAGGCTCGTCATTCCTACTTCCGGCTGTTCCTCATGTCGTCACAAAAGGCGTCTCTTTGGAAGGCTCTGGAGTTTTTTCTGCAAGAGCTACAGATATGTGGAACGCGGTCTCCTATGGAGAAGAAACTACATATAAATCTGCTTGAACTATGGGCAGTCTCCCTGGCCCTTCAAGCTTGCCTGCCAAAAATAGGACGGACAATGGGCTCACCAATGTGTTGTGCAGCCAGAAAACATCGTCACACGAGTGGGAGCTTGTCCAACAAATCATTGGCCACATCTTCTCCAGATAAAGCACGCCGCAAATTGATCTATTTGCGACGAGAATGAGCGCCAAATGCCCACACTTCGCAAATTGGCAACACCAGTCAGGGTCTCTAGGGAATGCATCTCCAATCGCATGGCGCAACGTCTTTGCGTAGGCCTTTCCGCCATTCCCTATGCTTCCCAGGGTCTTCAAGTAAATTTTAGCGGAGCCTTGTATTCTGATTTTAATAGCCCCAATTTGGCCTAGGCAACATTGGTTCACAGAGCTCCACCGTCTATCCCTGGAGCCGCCGGCCCACCTGCGGCAGTACCTATCTCTGCTTACAATGAACTATAATCAAGTTCAACGTCCGGATCTGAAGTCTCTCAGGTTAGTCGCCTGGCCCCTGGGTTCAGAGTTCCACCATCTGAATATTCCACAAGACTGTAGACATTCTTGCCAGAGCAGGGGCGGATAGCACCTAAACACATTCCCTGAAATGGAAGCGCTTTTGTGTTTAGGGTGCAGATCATGGAAATTGGCCTTTCCCACGTCACCGGATCAAATATTGCCTTATCTATTACATCCGGCACAGTCGGACCTAGCCCATACCTCGTTATGAAATAATTTCAACGAGTCCATCGCTCTGGTCAAGCGGTTTGATTAAGCAAGTTCTAAAACGATTATATAGTTCTTTCCAGCCAGTAAGGATGTTGCCACCTCTTGGCATCTCAATGTGGTTCTTAACCAGCTCATAAAACATCCGTTTGAACCAGTACACAGAGCTGACCCAAAGTATGTCTCGTGGAAAATCCTTACCCCTCCTGGCGCTCAAGTCCGCAAGGAGGGTCAGTGAGCTACAGACGGTTTTGTATCCAGGATCCTGTTCTGCAGTTTAATAGAGACTGAGTACCTCTGAGATCCACCCCTAGGTTTATCTCAAAAGTTCCGTCGAACTTCCACCTAAATGATCCTGTGGTTGTGCGTTCCTTTTTTCCGAACCACAGCACGGCGGCTGAGAGATCGCTGTTTTTTTCCTTGGATCTCAAGCGATGTTTACAGTTTTACAGTGACAACACGAAAACATTCAGGAAATCTAACCAGCTATTAGGAACTTACAGCAGACCTGGGAAGGGTCTACCGCTTGCCAAGCAGAGCATCTCCCGATGGATTTCTGCAGCCATTGCTTCTGTCATGACCAAGTTGGACAGCCATTGCATTCCAAAGCGAGAGCGCTCACCATGAGAGTTATGTCCACTTCTATGGTTCTCATTGACATTTACAGGGCGACAACATGGAAGTCGCCGCATACCTTTACTAGGCAATACTGCCTGGATACGGAGCTGATGAATGATGCAGCAGTGGGACAAACGGTGTAACGCCATCTATTTCGGTAGGGTGTAACGCCATCTATTTCGGTAAGGTGAGCCTTCCTCCGTCCCTCCATCCTACCCTAGTATGCACATTTCTTTAGTGTTGTTTATTGTGGATACCTAGTCATGGTTCATGCTCTATTGATGGTTCATGCTCGCAAGATGTCTTATCTAAGGACTTCTATATGCTGTTCCATCAGAAATGTGCACTCTGCATTGCTTGCTACTCTGATTCAGGCATGTGAATCTATGAAAGACACCCATAATACTGGATAAGAAATGAGTTACTTACCTGTAACTACAGTTATCCAGTATTGGTGTCTTTCATAGATTCACATGCAACCCTCCCGCCTCCCCTGGAAGGACTCACCTATCTCTCTATCAGTGCTACGCCTACTTAGGTGCGTACGAAAATCTGAGGGACTGAGGCTCCTGACAGGAAGGTTCTAGAGGGAGGTGTTAGCTGATTGGCTGGCGCTAAGAGTTTGGTCCTTTTTACATAAGGACAAGGATAGGCTACTAAGGGGAGGACCTTAGGCCTATTTTTCTCTATGTATGTCTATAGGACATTACTTTTCTATGTACCGGAGGCTCCCGTCTCAACAACGGGGAATGATTCAGGCATGTGAATCTATGAAAGACACCAATACTGGATAACTGTAGTTACAGGTAAGTAACTCATTTCATCTGTAGGCTCCCACACGTTTAAAAGGCACCTTTTTGGTTCTGGCAATAATGATGTTTCTAGTGTTTGTGAAATCGTTCGCAGTATCTGTCTCCAATATTCCTGAATCCGGGGGCAGTCCCAGATGGTGTGGAAAAATGTACCCTCCTCCCCGCACCCACGCAGGCAGTAAGGATGTTGTGTCCGGTGAATACGATGTAGCATTGTCCTTGTGTAATACACTCTGTCTAAAAATTTTAATTGAAATAATCGCAGCCGCGCTGAGATGCCCATTTCCTTAGGAGAAGCTAGTGCCTCATTCCACTCCTGCTCGTCCATCTCACTGGTGTCCCCCTCCCATTTCTCCTTCAAGGGCAGTGTTGGGTCTGGTAGGTTATTAAGTAGTTTGCGGTACGTAAGGGATGTAGCGCGTTCGACCATGAAGTCCGTAAGGAGGCGGTCTTCCAGCGGGGAAGACTCAGTCAGATCAGTGTCCGCGGTCAAGGCCGTTAATAGTGCGTGGCGAATCTGGACGTATCTGTAGAGCTCCCTGTCACTGAGTTCATATAGTTCTTTCAGTTTCTGGAAGGGTATCACCCCACCCCTCTCCCAAAGATCGCCCACTGTGGAAATTCCTATTGTGTCCCAGTGTGAGAAACCCTTGCTGTTTCTCATGTTGCCGAGGACTCGAGAGTCCCACAGCGGGGTTAGCTTGGAAATTATACCTTTCCAACCCAGGGACGCCGTTGCTGTGTGCCAGATTTCTACAGTAAGCCTGGTGGGTCCCATTAACGTGCGCGTTTTACGTTGGTCATATAATGGGGCTAGTAGACTGTCAGTGCCAAGTTGTGCTCTATCTGCTTGGAATGCTAGTTCGGTTTGTGAAGTGTGGATCCACTGGTTGATGGGTTTGAGGTGCGCCGCCCAGTAGTACAACTTTAGGTTGGGTAAAGCAATACCACCATCATACCACCCCCTATGTAGTTTGGATTGTGCAATACGAGCGGGGAGGTTCCCCCATAGGAGGTTGGATACTAACGCTGCCACCTTTTGGAAGAACCCGGGGGTCACCGAGTAGGGTGTATTTTCAAGGACGTAGAGGAAACGGGGCAGGGCCATCATCTTGTAGAGTGCAGCTTGCCCCAAAAGTGTCAGCGGGAGTCCTGACCAGAAATGTACGTCACGTTTGAGTCTGTCTAGGTGGGGTTTCAAATTTTTGGCCATGAAATCTGCTGGGTCTCTGGTGCTATGAATGCCCAGGTATTTAAACGACGTGCCGGCTATCTGTAAAGGGCAGTCCGAGTCAAGGACCAGGGCCTGACCCTTCAGGACGTACAATTCTGATTTGCCCCAGTTCAGTGTATATCCGGATATCTTTCCATGAGTGTCACAGAGGTGTAGTAGAGCGGGGATTCCTGTATCCGGGTTGGTGAGATATACTAGCATGTCGTCCGCATATAGGGACAGTCGATCCTCCCAGCCTTCCTTCCAGCATATACCCCGAAGGTGGGGTGAAGTTCTAATTAGAGTTGCGAGGGGTTCCAGTGAGATCGCGAATAACAATGGCAATAGGGGGCAGCCCTGTCTTGTGCCCCTGCCCAAGGAAAACTCTCGTGAGATATGGCCATTGGCCACTACCCGTGCCCTCGGGTCAGTGTACAGTAACCTCACCCATGCGATGAAGCGGGGTCCGAATCCCAAGCGTGATAAGGTCTCAAATAAGTAGGCCCATTCCACAAGGTCAAAGGCCATCCTAGCATCGAGTGCCATGATCACTGCTTGTGTTTCTACTGTGTCTGCCCGTGCCAGCACTCCATGCAATCTGCGCAAGTTTAGAGCTGTGTTGCGATGGGGCATAAACCCGGACTGGTCCGGATGTATAAGGGATGACAGGTGGGGCAAAATTCTCATTGCTAGGAGTTTGGCCAAGATTTTGGCTTCTGCATTAAGCAGCGATATGGGGCGATATGAGGAGCAGTCTTCAGGTGGTTTGCCTGGCTTAGAGACGGCCACTATGGTCGCCGCTCTTTGATCCGGTGGGAGCGTACCTTTACCCAAACAGTCCTTGAACATCTCGAGCAGATGTGTACTGAGGGTCTCCGGCATCGCCTGATACCACTCCACAGGTATACCGTTTGGCCCCATTGCCTTGCCCGGGTTTAAAGCACGGATCGCCAGTTGAATTTCGTCAGCGGTTATGTCTGCTTCTAACTCTTCTGATATTTCCGGGGTTAATGTATTGACTCCAACTGGGGCCAACACGTCTCTGGCCATCTCGGGCGTTACCGTGTGTTCGGGGGTGTACACCTGTTCGAAGTGGTCTGCGAGCAGCTCTACTATGTGTCCCGGGTTAGTGTGAATCTCCCCGCGTTCATCTTTCAGTCTTTGAATACCCCTCGAGTTCCCATCTCTTTTATCGAGCCACGCCAGCATTTTCCCAGCCTTATCGCCCACTTCATAGATCCTATTCTGAGTGTCAGATAGGCTTTCCCTGACCTGTGTGCGCAGATGATCATTGTACAGCTGTTGTTTTAAGGTGAGTGCGTGCAGGGTGGATGGAGTGGGATGTTGTTCGTGAGTTGTAGTCAGTGTCTGTAGGGTCAATTCCAGGTCAACCAGCTCCTGAGCCCGTTGTCTTTTGAAGCCTGTGATGGAATTTATGGCTTGGCCCCTCAGTACCGTTTTATACGCCCCCCAAAGCACCTCGGTGGAAAGTACTGAGTGCATATTCTCAGTGTAGTATTGTATTGTTGTTTTTTTAAGAGCTTTGTGAACTTGGGGGATCTTGAGGTATGCAGCATGTATGGGGTAGATGCGTTTACGTGTTTGTGCCTGTGAGGTGAGTGTGAGGGTCAGTGGGGAGTGATCCGAGATCCCTCGTGAGTGGATCTCCATCGCGTCTATATGATGGAGTCCGTCCCCCAGGGTCAGGAAGTGATCGATTCTAGACAGACTACCATGTACTGCAGAATGGAAAGTGTATTGCTGCACAACGGGGTGGAGGTGTCTCCAAATATCGACCAGTCCCATGGCTGTCAAAGATTGCTGAAGGCGGGGGACACCTCCCGTGGAGGCTGGTGTTGGGAACCTGTCAAGTTGTGTGTTCAGAACTGCGTTAAAGTCTCCCCCGAGAATAACTTCCCCCTCCGGGAGAGATAGGATAAAATCGCCCAGTTTAGGGAGGTGTACCGATTGAAGTGCTGGTGGGATGTATACTGAAACTAGGTTAAAGAGTCTCCCTTCCCATTGTCCTTGCAGCGCTGCAAAGCAGCCTTGGTCATCTGTTTTAGTTTGTAGGGGGAGGAATCGTGTGTTTTTATGCATTAGAATTCCGGTACCCCTAGAGCCGGACGTGAAATCCGAGTGGACCATCATCCTGTACCCTCTTCTATTCAGGGCCTTGGTGGTCTCCCCTGTTAAGTGGGTTTCCTGCAATAGTGCTACGGTGGGTTTGTGTCTCTTAAGTGTGGTGATTACTAGCCCCCTTTTCACCTTATCCCCCAGCCCTCTCACGTTCCAAGACAGTAAGCGTAGGGAGGGGCATTGTGTCTCGGGGTCTACATTCCCCCCGTCAGTCGCTGGGATGTCAGCCATTTGGCCCCAGGGGTCCCACTGGGTGCTGGTGGAGAGGTGTGGCACCCATGGCGGGTGTGTAATTGTGTGGGAGGATGATGAGCGTTCTCATGGAGGTTGGAAGCCTCACTTCATTCTCCCCTTCTGGGATTAGCTCAGGTGAACATTTCGTCTTCTTCTGTGACCTAACATACAAATTCCTAACAGTCAAAAAACAATCCTTCCCCCTTCCCCCCCTCCCTGCATCCCTGCCTAACGGACTTTTAACTGCCCGCCCCCCCAACTGAGCAGAGTGCTTAACCCATCCCCCAACCAGAGTACTTGCGTGTAGGGGGGAGAGTGTCTCCCCGAGCAGGTGGCATCCCTGCCTGCTTCTGGGTTAGCCATGCCAGAGTCAATGTGCAGCAGTGAAAATGTGAAATCAATAAGCATTGATTGTCATTAAAACAGATCCCGGGTTAGAAATTATTCCTCTCCTCCTGCTCCCGTAAAGCTGCGGGAGGGAGATCTCTCCGCTCCTCCCCCACGACCAGACGTTTGTGAGCCATTTTTGCTGTGTCCTGCACTTTCGTGATCCGGTCTATGAGTTTTACGCTGCCGACCAACAGTGTGCCACCCCTCCAGCCAGTCCCGGGCAGCATCCGGAGAGTCAAAAAACCACACCTTTTTGTCCGCTACGACTCTGAGCCGAGCCGGGAAGAGCATCGAGTATGGTAGCTCCTTTTCTCTCAGCGTTTTTTTTACTTCCAGGAACGTCCTTCTCCTCTTAGAGACTTCGGCTGTGTAGTCCGGGAAGAAGGCAATCCTTGCGTTCTGAATTTGAATGGCCGGTGCCACTCTCGCGGCCTGTAGTATGGCGTCACGGTCCCTAAAATTAAATAGTCTAGCCAAGATAGGTCGGGGCGAGCCTCCAGACTTTGGTTTTCCCCCCGGAACTCGGTGGGCCCTCTCTACGGAGAAGAAATTCGAGAGTCCTTTGGGCTGGAGCCGGTTTTTAATCAAGTCCTCCACATAGAGGTCCATCGCCCCCGTGTCTTCCGATTCCGGCACACCTAGAATTCGGACGTTGTTGCGCCTGGAACAGCCTTCCTGGTCATCCAGTTTATCTCTGAGCTGTTTGTTGTCTGTCTGTAAACGTTCCATTGCTGTTTGCAGTTCGGAAACATCCTCGACTAGGGATTTAGTGACCACTTCGACCTGCTTGACTCTCTCGTTCATTTTCTGGAGGTCCGCCCGTATCAGCGTGACTTCCGTGGCCGTTGCCCCCACTGTCGCCTGTACCTGGGCTAAAGCCGCCAGGACATCTTCAAGCGTGGCCTTTTTCGCCCCCTCGGTCTCCGTCGTTTTCCCAGAGGTCTTGCGTTGTTCTTGGGGTAGCGTCTGCCTTTCATACGCGAATTTGTCCAATTTAACCTGGGTAGTGCTGTTCTTGGGGCCCCTGTTTGACATTATGCAGTTGGTGTTGGCGTTGTCAGAGGCTGCAGTAGGCTGGCGGACAGGTCGGGTCAGGACATGCACTCGTAGTAGTGGCTGTCCCGTGTGAAGGGCCGCGAGGTGGTATATGCGTAGTTAGCAAAATGGCGGCGTTGCGTCCGAGTTTCGCTGCTTCTTCCGCGCCCCTGGCCAAATCCTGCGGAGTTGTAGAGGATCGATGGGCGTCGCGGGGTTTCTCTCGTGTCCTCGGACCTCCGGAGAGCAATCCGCTGGGTTTCCGGAGCAACACTCCCGATGGGCCGGGGCTTCCTGCTCCACACCGCCGCCACCAGGTCACTTCCGGCCGGCTATAGTCTTGCCGCGACTCCGCTGCTTTCAGGCAGACATTAGGCCTTTCCCCACTCCGGTCTCCGTCTGGCGTTTCGATGCGAATTCGGGCCGTCGCTGACCCCAAAGTTGCTGCGTTGGTAGCCGCACGGCCTCCGGGTCCGGTCCTCCCCTTAAAGCTCGTGAAGACACGGATAATTAGAACAGATTGCTGCGGGAAGCCGCCTTGCCTCGGGAGCCTCTCTAAGCTGCGGCCGCCATCGTTGGCTGCTAGCCACGCCCCGTTAATTGTATTTTTTAATCGGAGCGGGTTGTGGGTTTATAGGGTAATAGGGTGGGAAGTAATTTAATTGTAATAAAGTCAATATTCATTTTTATTTATATGTATTGATAATTAATTATTCATTAGTAATTCATTTTTATTAATTGGTAATTCATTTTTTTAATTGGTAATAGATTTTTATTAATTGGTAATTATTTTTAATAAATGTTTTATTGGTATTGATAATTAATTTAATCTTATTTTAATATTAACTCATTACTTTCCCTACTGTTGCACTCTCAGGAGTAGGAATAGTAATTTTTTACCCCTATGCTATCCAACGCTTTCCCTACTGTTGCACTCTCTGGAGTGGGAATAGTCATTTTTACCCTCCCACTATCCAACGCTTTCCCTACTGTTGCTCTCACTGGAGTGGCAATAGTAATTTTTACCCTCCTGCTATCCAACGCTTTCTCTACTGTTGCACTCTCTGGAGTGGGAATAGTAATTTTTACCCCTACGCTATCCAACGCTTTCCCTACTGTTGCACTCTTTGGAGTGGGAATAGTCATTTTTGCCCCTACGCTATCCAACGTTTTCCCTACAGTTGCACTCACTGGAGTAGGAATAGTAATTCTCCAGTATTAGGGGTGTCTTTCATAGATTCACATGCCTGAATCATTCCCCGTCGTCGGAGTGGGAGTCCCACGGTATATAAAAAAGCAATAATATGCCTGTAATAACCAAAAAACCTTGGTAATAACCAACCAGGAAGTAAAGTAGACTTAGCTTACAGGAGCAAAAGCTCCCACACTCATGACTATCCTAGACATTATGTTAGACCAAACTGCAGCCAATCAGGCGACAGCACCCACCAGAATGTTCTCCACAGAGGTTCAGGCTCTCAGATTTTCTACTGCACGTCGTGTGAAGGGAGTCTCCCTGAGCTCTGCTCAGTTTCTTCTAACTTTGGTTGGTTTGTTAACCTTCAAAGAATGTCTACTTCTAAATCCCTTTTTAGGGCTTGTGATTCCTGTGGAAAGCTGAGGCTGTTCAAGGAGGATCCTCACAAAAAATGCATCTACTGTCTGTATCCTGATCATGAGGCGAAGGAATGTAAAATCTGTAGAACCTTCCCTCAAAAGAACCTCAGGGACAGAGAGGGTTGTCTGCTCCTGTGGCTTCAGAGGATTAAGGACAAGGATAACCCTGTTTCAGAGGTAGGGAGCATTGCCTCAGGGTCTTCTGTCTCCTCTAAGAAGAGAAAATCTGAGGTTGAATTGGCTTCTCCTAGGGCTAAAACTGTGAAAAAGGCCCAATCCTCTCAGGATTCTGGTTTGCCTTCTACATCCAAGAAGGTGTCTCCATCTGTGGTATCTGCGCCCTCAGGAAAATCTGGAAAGTCTGCAATTTCCAAAGCACCTGCCCATAAGGTTTCACCTCAGGCCTTGGCAGACTCAGGAGCAGCCTCATCATCGCCATCTCGTCATGTGGTCACTTCTTCCACTTCAACAGTGACTTTTTCTTCACCAAAACCATCTATGGTGATGTCTTCAGCCTCCTCACCGTCGATCGTCGACACTCCACCGTCGACGGTGTAGGAGAGTAGGGTCTGCAATCCTATGATCACCCAGATTTTTTGCTTTTGTTTCACTGGTTTACGACTTTCTCTGGCTGTGGGCCTGCCAATCAGACCCACAGCCTGGCTGTTCTCTTTCTAAATTACAACATGTACCCTAGGTGCATTTACCAATTGGTACTGGGCCACCTTATCAGACCCTGTAACTCAGGGCATAGGTGTACCCAGGGCTGCCAGGGGCTGCAGCATGTATTATGCCACCCCTGGCTGGCCTCCTAAATTTGACACAACTGGCTGCATGACAGCTGGGGCAAAGTCGTGTAATCACCCTTTGCTGTAGGTGTAGTATACCTATACCTAACCCTAAAATGGACACACAGATTCCTATCAGTCACTCCTATGGCAGGCCTTGACAATCCTGAAGGCAGAGTGCTTGGAATCGTGTGAGATGGTGCTCTGGCATGAGCTGAGCCTGTCTGCAGCTTGCGGAACCAAGTCCTAATAGCTGTTCCATGATATCGCATACCATATACTCTTTAAGTGCATTATAATCCTCGCGGTTAAATGCTAACTTTGGTATTGCTTTATCAAAACATGTCGAGTAAGGTGTCATACGAATTGGAATACTAACCCCTCGCCAATTCTGGCGACGGGGTTAGCATTCCACCCTTCTAGAGGGACACGACATGTATGTAACTGTGAACCCCGGTTAAAGTTAACTAAAGCCTCAGCTCCACAAAATGGATGCTGCCACCACAGACACGAGTCTGACCTCCTGCTGCTGGGAGTCCTTCCAGCGAGGGAGGCCTGGACAAAGGGTTTCCTGTCAGGGGCGGTGCTAGCACCATCCCAGACATGGTTTTGTGTATCCTGGGTAGGCAGGGCTTTACAGGAAGGTGACTGCTGAGTGGCACCCCGGTGCTCACTACGCATAGGCCAGTCAGAACCAGTTCCAGGGGCACACCAGCCCCTGGCCTGGGGAAGTCCGGCAGGGGAGAGGGGTGTAACCACCCCCCTCCTGGTCCCACCCATAGGCAGGACCTAGTCACCGGGTCAGCCCCCTTTTTTAGTATAAAGATAGGAGCGGGCCCCCTGTTCAAATTAGATCATCTTTGGAATCAAGACACGACTTTCTGCGAAAGGACTTCAAGATTTCTTCCTCAAGATTCTCCCTTGTGGCTAAGGAGTAGTCACCCTGCATCCGCAGGCACCATCCTAAGAACACTGCGGTCTGCTGCAAGTCCTTCATCACGAATCCGACGACCCAGCTCGACGAGACCCGGCTTCCCTGGCACCTCTGACCTCTACTCACCTCTACAGCAAAGCTGAGAACCGTGAGTGCGACGAGACCTCGAGGGACCGGCGATCGCCAAGACTGCACGACTTCTTTACAACAAGCCCACCGAGTCTTCCACTGGTGAGTGCTTTGGGGTCCGAGAAGCCCCAACCCTGAGCAGCTCCAGCACCGAAGATCAGCCCTCCAGCATCTCCACGATCTGCGTGGGGCCCTTCTGCTTTTGCGTGCTCACCGCGCTGTGTGGCTATTAGCCGGCTGGCTTGTGGCCTTCTTCACGACACCCGACGACATCACTGCTGCTGGTCTGGTTGCTCCAGACTGGCCCTTGCTTCCTTCTTCAAGAGAGGCACCCCGGACCCTCCTGGTCCACTCCAGACGCCATTTTAGGTCCACCGCGTGGGCTTGAATTTGCCAAGGCTTTGTTGCCCAATCCTGGGTCCAGCGACGCCGACAGCTTCTATCTTCGTGGGACAGCTCGCTCCTCCATCCTGGTCGCCGACAACGCCTCCTGGTCCGAGAGATCTTCGAGCACAGCGTCACCCACGCACCTAGTCGAGGTGGCTACCATCCGGTGCCCTCCTGGTGCCCACTGACTACTGGCTAGTAGTCTCGAACTTGGTCCCCTCTGCTTTCAGGTGTCATCTTCCATCGATCCAGGCTTGGATCCACCGAACTTTCTTCACTGGTCGCCTGCCAGCAACTTCTTTCTTCCAGGCTCCTGGTCCGTCAACGAGGATTCCCGACGTCCTTTGAGTCCTATGCAGCCGCAGCCCCTGGGCTAGGTAACTTCGGCATTTCGGTGCCCCAGCATAGCCTCACTATCCAAGGGTCAGAATCTACTTTCGTTTTCCTCCTACCAGGTCGGGTTCGCCCGAGAACACTAACTTTGCAATTCCTAGCTACCATAGACTTTGTCCCGCATCACGCGTGAGAGTGCACACTCTGCACCCGAGTCCCCTGGGTCTCCTAGAAGTAATCTGAAGATTCTATAGTCAAGTCCTAGCGATTCCAAAGGCTATCAGTACTGTACTTACCTGCTAGTAATTTCGCATTCCACTTTCAGAGTATATGGTTTTCCGTGCCCCTCGGGCATTTGTATATACTGTGCTAACTTAAGTATTTTCGTAAGAGTTTTGGTTTGTGCTTAGTACCCTGTCCTCATAAAGAGTACAGGGCTGTTGTGATTCTTAATAAATATCTGTTTATTTTCATAACACTTGTGTGGTGTCCTTTCACTGGGTATTCAAGGGGTATATGTGTGGTATAACAGCTGGCTTAACACGCCCTCTCGAGTCTTTAGCCTTAGACTGCTCGTATCCACGCTACTAGGATAGCTGGTCTATAAGGTTGACTTACAACCAATCATCAATAAGGGTTGCTGGACTGATACATAGTGTTCACTAGAATAGTGAGCACTGCATATCAGGCCACCTTCTCACAGACGGGAATCCTGAAGGTACCGTCGACGACCTCTTACTCAGGCGTCGACGCCTCTCTTACCGTCGACGAAGAAGGCCTTTCCGTCAACGACATCCCCGTCGACGAAGCTACTTTCGACGTCGTCATCGTCGACGAAGTTACCGTCGGCGACGCCTTCGACGACGAAATTACTGTTGACGACGCCTTCGACGACGAAGTTACCGTCGACCAAGTTACCGTCGACCAAGAAGACGGATACGTCGACGACCTCGTCGACGAAGAGATTGGAATCGTCGACGACCTCCTCGTCGACGAAGAAAATGAATCCGTCGACGACCTCCTCGTCGACGAAACTGGCAATACCGTCGACGTTGACAAAGAGAAAAACATCATCGTCGACGAGTTCATCGACGACAACGCCACAACCGTCAACGGGCGCGCCGTCGACGACGGATCTGAAGGAAACAGGCTTGTCATCAACTTCAGTGGCTCCATCTACACCCCCACTATCGACATGTACAGCAATGCAGGTGTGGTCGGCAGGAGCATCCACAATACCGTTGCCATCACCAGCTACCACTGCTTCGCTCCTACAGAAGCGTGGGTCATCCTCCACAGCGTTGTCTCCTTTACAGCTGCCAGATCAGTTGTTGGACTCTGAAGAGGAAGAATCCTACGAGGATGAGACATTTCGGGCGGCCAGGAGCCCTTCGGACTTGCTTATAAAAGTTCAAGATCTAGATCAAGAGAGGAAGAAATTTCCCAGGAGCACGCTCATCGAGAGACTGGGTCTACACCTGGCATGCAAATGCCTGTGGATTTGTTCCAAAATCTCCAGTACATGTTAAGCGATTATTATCGCAGGTTTCCACCTTCAGAATCGGGCGATTCTCATGTATCTACGCCGAGGCCAAGAGCATCTACTACAACTTTAGGGCATCGAGAATCAGTTTCTCAAGGGGCAGCGGAAGATGCACGCTCTGCACCACCCTCTTCTCCAATACAATCCCATCAGGTAGAGGGTGAAAATTCGTCTGAGGACGAACGAGAGGGCGGCGAATTAGAGTACAAGTCGGTATCGTCGGAGTGGGACGACTATCAGGCACAAACTCCTTCTCCAGCAGCCCAACCTGCTGCGGAAACTTCTCCGATAGACATTGCCAGCTTCCATAAGATTATGGATAGAGCCACAAAGAGATTCCTCATATCCATGGAGGCTAAACAAGAGGAATGCTTCCTTTATGATTTTAAGGACTTGCCACAAAAACAATCTTGGTCTATTCCAATAATTGATTTTATATGGAAAGAAGGTTTGAAGATCATGAAGACGCCAAATTCTCTACCCGCAGTGCTACCTAGGGTAGATAAAAAATATAGAGCACCCAGTTCATCACCGGCATGCCTGGTTGGTCAGGCTAAGACGGAGTCCATAGTCACCCAGGCAGCACAAAGAAGAGCCAATAATCCGTCTACACAAATCACTACTCCCCCTGATAAAGACGGTAGACGTCTTGACTCAATAGGGAAGAAGGTGTCTACTATTGCGGCAACCACGGTCCGAGCCGCAAATTCACTGGCAATACTTGGCAGGTATGATAGGCAAATGTGGTCCGATATATCAACCTTTATCGACAAGCTTGCAGAACCGGATCAAACTGAAGCAAAGAAGATCCTGCTAGAGGGAGAGAGCGTCTCCTCTGAGATAATTGATGCTGCAGTGGACATGGCAGCAACAGGTTTTAGGCAGCTAGCAGGAGCAGCTGTACTCCGAAGGCAAGGCTGGTTAAAGGCTACGTCATTTCGTTTAGAAGTCCAGACAAAGATCGTGGACATGGCCTATGATGGAGAGTTCCTCTTTGGTCAACATGTGGACGAGGCATTACAATCAATAAAGAAAGACACAGAGACGGCACGGTCGCTGGGCGCTCTCCAGTTTCGAAAGTCTTCCTTTCGTGGCGCAAGAGGAAGAGGCAACTACTCGAACAGAGGAGGTTATAATCAGCAACGCTCCTACAGTAACAACCAAGGGAATCAGAGGTACCAGCCATACCGTCAGCAAAAATATGGCCAAAGGAGAAATAATTACTCTCAACCAAGAGGAAAGACCTCTTATCGAGGGAGAGACAACAAGAGTAAGTGAGAAACACATCCTGCCACTACTTTGTCCCAGCCTGAAACAAATTGGAGGAAGAATATCCCGATATTACTCAAATTGGTCCAAAATTACTACGGACAGATGGGTTCTGGACGTAGTTTCCAGAGGTCACATTCTCGAATTCGTCAAAGCCCCTCCAAATTCTCCCCCAAAAGGTCAACCTCCAGCTCATCTCAAGGAGCTGTTTTCCCAAATACACTCAATGATTCGGAAAGGAGTAATAGAAAGGGTACCTCAACATCAAAGGGGAACAGGATTTTATTCAAGATTTTTCCTGATCCGTAAGAAGTCGGGGGAATGGCGCCCCATCCTCGACCTGCGTGCCCTCAACAAGTACCTCAAGAAATGATCTTTCCGAATGTTAACACTTCAAGAAATCGTCCAGTTTCTCTCAGTAGGGGATCACATGGCAACACTCGACCTTCAGGACGCATACTTCCATGTGCCCATTTTTCCAAGACACCAGAAGTTCTTACGGTTCAGAGTGGCTGGCAGAGACTTCCAGTTCAAAGTGCTTCCCTTTGGACTACGTTCGGCCCCCAGAGTGTTCACAAAGATGTTAGCCCCGGTGGCCGCACGCCTAAGACTAGAGGGAGTTCAAATGTATCCATATTTGGACGACTGCCTTATCAAGGCCAGTTCCATCGGCTTGGCAAGGACGCACATTCAAAGATGTCTATCACTATTCCAGAGCCTGGGTTTTTCAGAAAATTAAAAAAAATCGCACCTAACTCCATCACAGAGGAAGTCGTTCTTGGGAGCCACAATGGACACAAGACTCGCCCAAGTGATCATATCAAAAGAAAGACAAGTGAAGATTCGCAAGATGTCCACATCACTGCTAGAAAGAAAGTGCGTTTCTGTTCGCAAGTTCAAGTCTTTCCTCGGGGTGATCTCATCCTGTATTCCGCTCACCCCCAACTGTCGCCTGCGAATGAGACCTTTGCAAGAGGAACTCAGTAGTCAGTGGGTGCAAGTAACAGGCTCGTTCGAGGACGTCATCAACATAACTCCTCGTATGAAAAACTCCATCCAGTGGTGGGGGCAAGAGGTGAACCTGCAGGAGGGATGCGCTTTCCTGTCAGAAGGACCCAGATTCATTGTGACCACGGATGCTTCTCTGGAGGGCTGGGGCGCCCATCTCCAAGGGATGACAGTCAGTGGCAAATGGGACATTCACCAGAAAAAATGGCACATAAACCTGCTGGAACTAAGAGCCATTTTTCTAGCCATGAAATCCTTTCAGGCGACCTTGGAGGGCTCTACAGTGTTGATAAGAAACGGACAACACTACCAGCATGCATTACCTGAACAAGCAGGGAGGCACAAGATCGGCCCGTTTGTCCCGTCAGGCGCAGGAGATCTGGAATTGGGCCCTGAATCACAACATCAATCTGTCGGCGGTCCATGTCCCAGGGATTGCCAATGTCCTAGCGGATTCACTCAGCAGGACCGCAGGAAGCAATCACGAATGGGAACTGCATCAACCATACCTGGATCAGATATTCCGAGAGTGGGGTCATCCCGACCTGGATTTGTTTGCGACAGCCCTGAACCGGAAATGCCAACGCTTTGCAAGCTGGGTTCCCCACAAGGACTCGTGCGGAGATGCTTTCGATGAATTGGTGTCGAATATTTGCTTACGCTTTTCCGCCAATTCCGCTAATTCCCAAGATCATCAGGAAGATGAGGAGTCAACCATGTCGTCTAATCCTGATTGCTCCAAGGTGGCCCGACAATATTGGTTCACCAAGCTTCTCCTCCTCTCGGAGTGCGAACCAATACAACTGCCTCGAATACCGAATCTGCTCACAGTTCATCAGGGCAGGGTGTACCATCCGGACCCAGATTCGCTGAAATTGTCAGCTTGGCTCCTCAGCACAATGAGTTCGCCCACTTAGACATTCCTCGCGATTGCCAAGAGGTATTGGCTAACGCCAGAGCACCGTCAACCATCAAGACTTATAAACTCAAGTGGAAACGTTTCTGTGCCTGGTGCCAGACTGTCGATCTGCACCCCTTTCATGCTACACCAGAGCAATTATTACCCTTCTTCCTACATCTGGCTAGATCGGGTTTGGCGCATTCTACCCTGAAAGTATTTCTGGCAGCCATTTCCCGATTCCGTCAGGACGGATCGAACTCTTTGTATTCATCAAGAATAATCCAGCAATTTTTCAAGGGCTTGTTTCGCATGTTTCCTCCAATCCGTCGGCCACCTCCTGTTTGGAATTTGAATGTAGTGCTCTCCCAACTCATGCGTCACCCCTTTGAGTGATACATAAGGTTGACCTTAAGTTTATCACTTGGAAGGTCTCCGTGTTATTGGCTTTAACATCTGCCAGGAGGGTCAGTGACATTCAAGCTTTCACATCTAAATCGCCTTTTTTGCAATTTACGTCTGATTCGGTGGTACTCCGTACCAATCCAAGGTACATGCCTAAGGTCCCATCAGACTTTTATTTAAATGAGCCGGTAGTCCTCAAGACATTTTTTCCAAATCCACAAACACCGGCTGAGCGAGCATTGCACTCTTTGGACATTAAGAGGTGCCTAAAATGTTATCTATCAAAGACATCAACTTTACGCAAGACAGATCAGTTGTTTGTGGCCTATGGCAGACTGCGCCAGGGCTGTGCAGTGTCCAAACAGACTATTGCTAGATGGGTCTCGTCAACAATTGGACTCTGTCATCAACAAGCAGGAAGACCTTTACAATCCTTACCAAGAGCGCATTCCACAAGGGCAGTTTCCTCTTCCACTGCTCTGTTCGCTGGTGTGCCTCTTCAACAAATCTGCAGAGCTGCAACGTGGTCCAGCAGGCACACTTTTACGAGGTACTACTGTCTGGACTCAGCGAGTGATGCAGATGCTTCGGTGGGAAGAGCAGTTCTTCGCAATCTTTTCCAGTAAGGTGAGCCTCTGTTCTCCCGCCTCCTCTATGCTCTTTTCTAGACGCTTTTCCATGTTCTTTGCAATTTATCATTGCATGTATACTGTGATACTGTTAGCGTCTAGGAGCATTGGTTCATGTGTACTGCTATCTATTCTGATTCAGGCATGTGAATCTATGAAAGACACCCCTAATACTGGAGAAGAACAATAGTTACTTACCTGTAATCTGTGGTTCTCCAGTATTGGTGTCTTTCATAGATTCACATGCACCCGCCCACCTTCCCCTCAGAGGCTCCCTCAGGCAATTGGGTTGGCTTCACTCCTGTGCGAGAAAATCTGAGAGCCTGAGCCTCTGAGGAGAACATTCTGATGGGTGCTGTTGCCTGATTGGCTGCAGTTTGGTCTAACATAATGACTAAGATAGTCATGAGTGTGGGAGCTTTTGCTCCTGTAAGCTAAGTCTACTTTACTTCCTGGTTGGTTATTACCAAGGTTTTTTGGTTATTACAGGCATATTATTGCTTTTTTATATACCGTGGGACTCCCACTCCGACGACGGGGAATGATTCAGGCATGTGAATCTATGAAAGACACCAATACCGGAGAACCACAGATTACAGGTAAGTAACTATTGTTCTTTTTACCCTCTCACTATCCAACAAAATATTTACTTTTTTTTACATTACATTTTTTTTTTTACATTTTAAGCTTTTTACATTATTTTAAGTATGTTTTATTTTATTTTAAAAATTCGATATTTTAGTTAACTATATTTTAACAATCTATATTTTGGATTTGATATCTTAGTACTTACCTGTTTGTAGATAGGGATTCTATATTCTGAACTTCAATATTTTAGAGTCGATTTTTTGGGCATTCTATATTATGTCCCTCGATATTTAGTCACTGAACCATGCTGAAGCTTCCAAACGTTCCCCCTCCCCTATCCTAGCCCTTTGCTCACTGGAACGACTACCCACACAAGTTAACAGGTCTTTAAGTGGGACAACCTCCCTCTGTTTTGTACCCTTGTTTCTAAACGAAAGACTTAAAGATATATGCTTCATTTGCACACAATACATTATCGAATAATATGTAGTCGGTAACAATACAAAATTGTGCGATTTGTACCACTAAGGGATGTGCCAATTTACTATTGAGGTACAGGCAAAGGATTGATGATATATACCGGAGAGAGGTTACGAAAAGAGAACTGTGTCCTCTCATGCAAAGGTCTTTTATGCTTATTATGGATCGATTTGTTGTTTTTCATAATATATGTACGATCATTGTGTAAATAAAGGAGGAGATATATTTTTTTACTAAAACCAAGGCCTAGTTTGTATGCATTGTTTGAATAAATTGGTATGATACACAGAGGGGCAGTTAATCTATAAAGGATAACATAGGGAACATCTACTTGTTACTGGGGAATGTGGTTGTTGCCATTGTCATAATTACTAGTCTTCATCTTCTATCAAGATTCATTAGCTTGCCAAGGAGTCCCCCCCCCCTTTGTGGGTATTTCTTATTTGGGACATTCTTAAGGAGGCACTTGACACCTTTCACATATACTCTTCTGTGCAGGGTGACAATGGTGCGACTGGGAGGAGTACTAGAAGGGGACGCACTAGACCATTCAAATGTTTAGTCTTTGACATTTTCCTACACATATCCCAGCTCCAGTCATCAACCAACCACCCCCTTACATGTTCTGTTACAGATAACCACATTGACTGCCCCATCTGCTCCTATTAGGACTTTCGTTACATGGTTTGAGTTCACCCTCAATTGCATCTTTGTTGATGTCATCCAGGGCCAGAACTACTTTGACTCCTTAGGCAATGTCAAGTCTTTTGACCTGTTTCATGACATTCCCTGATCCATGTTTAAGTCTCAATACTTCATCCTGCTTCAAAAACCCACATATATACTCTTCTCTTAACAAATGGAGGAAAACCCACACACTGAAGCACCTTGATGACTAAATGTTGGCCTTTAAGCAACATGCATTGACTTTTAAAACCTCATCACCTCCCAATACACATTCCACTCTCTGTGCCCTCCATCACCAAGACTCAGTCACTTCTCTGGAACTCTAACTTTGCCACCTGCTTTGTCCCTAAAATGTCCACTACGCGCTCCTTGATGGTCCTCACTGACCTCCCATCAGTCCTACCCTCCACTACTCCTCCCTGTTGTAAAATGAACCTCAGCTGCTTTACTCCAGCTATGCTAAGTGAGCTCCTTGCCAGACTCAAGACCGCAGTCCGACGATGAACAATATCTGACCTTCCAACCCACCTAGTGTCCCTTGGCTCTTTCCTCCACAGTCCTCTCTTGTCCAGCCTGTAGGAGAGTAGGGTCTGCAATCCTATGATCACCCGGACTTTTTGCTTTTGTTTCACTGGTTTACGACTTTCTTGGGCTGTGGGCCTGCCAATCAGACCCCCAGCCTAGCTGTTCTCTCGCTAAATTGATATGTGTACCTTAGGTGCATTACCCAATTGGAACTGGGCCATCCTGTCAGACCCTGTAACTCAGGGCATCGGTGTACCCAGGGCCTACCAGGGGCTGAAGCATGTATTATGCCACCCCTGGATGGCCATCTAAATCTGACACAACTGGCTGCACGACAGCTGGGGCCACGTGGCGTACTCGCCCGTTGCTGTAGGTATAGTATCCCTATACCTAACCTTAAAATGGACACCCGAGTTCCTATCAGTCACTCCTATGGCAGGCCTTGACAATCCTGAAGGCAGAGTGCATGGAACCGTGTGAATTGGGCTCTGGCACGAGCCGAGCCCGGTTGCAGCTTGCGGAACCAAGACCCAATGGCTGTTCCATGATAACGCGTATCATATCGGTAACTTCGGTATCGCGTTATCAAGACATGTCGAGTAAGGTGTCATACGAATCGGAATGCTGCCCCCTCACCAACTCTGGCGACGAGGTTAGCATTCCGCCCTTCTAGAGGGACACCTGAGTCTGAGAGCTCGAGGGACCGGCCATCATCAAAACCTGCACGCTTTCTTGATCAGCACGACCATCAAAGCAATTCTCTGGTGAGTGCTCTGGGGTCCGAGAAGCCCCGACCCTGAGTAGCTCCAGCACCGAAGTGCAGTCTCCCAGCATCTCCACGATCTGCGTGGGGCCCTTCTGCTCGCTGCTCAGCACGTTGTCTGGTCACGACATGTACGTAACTGTGAACCCCGGTTAAAGTTAACTGAAGCCTCAGCTCAACAAAATGGACGCTGCCACCACAGACACAAGTCTGACCTCCTGCTGCTGGGAGTCCTTCCAGCGAGGAGAGCTTGGACAAAGGGTTTCCTGTCAAGGGCGGTGTTCGCACCGTCCCAGACAGGGTTTGTGTATTCTGGGTAGGTAGGGCTTTGCGAGAAGGTGACTGCGGAGTGGCACCCCGGTGCTCACTACGCATCTGCCGGCTAGAACCAGTTCCAGGGGCGCGCAGCCCCTAACCTGGGGAAAGTCCAGCAGGGGGAGAGGGGTGTAACTACCCCCCTTCCTGGTCCCACCCTTAGGGCAGGACCTAGTCATGTACCCACCCCTTTCTTTAGGATAAAGGCCGGAGCGGGGACCCTTCCAAATTAGATCATCTTTGAATCAAGAATACTTTCTACGAAAGGACTTCGAGACTCTTCTCAAGATTTCTCCCTTGTGGCTAAGGAGTAGTCACCCTGCATCCGCAGGCACCATCTAAGAACTCTGCGGTTTGCTGCAAGTCCTTCCTCAAGGATCCGACGGCCCAGCTCGACGAGAACCGGCTTCCCTGGCACCTCTGACCTCTACCCACGTCGTCAGCTCAGCTGAGATCTGTGGGTGCGACGAGAGCTCGAGGGACCGGCCATCATCAAAACCTGCACGCTTTCTTGATCAGCACGACCATCAAAGCAATTCTCTGGTGAGTGCTCTGGGGTCCGAGAAGCCCCGACCCTGAGTAGCTCCAGCACCGAAGTGCAGTCTCCCAGCATCTCCACGATCTGCGTGGGGCCCTTCTGCTCGCTGCTCAGCACGTTGTCTGGTCACTAGCCGCTGGCTTGTGCCCTTCTTTGACGACATCCGACAACCAACGCTGCTGGTCTGGTTGCTCCAGATCGGCCCTTGCTCCCTTTTTCAAGAGGAGCACCCCGGACCCTCCTGGTCCACTCAAGACGCCATCTTAGGCCCACCACGTGGCCCTGAGATCTGCCAAGGCTTGTTGCCCCAATCCTGGGCCCAGCGACGCCGACAGCATCAACCTTCGTGGGACAGCTCGCACCTCCATCCTGGTCGCCGACAACGCCTCCTGGTCCGTGAGACTGCAGAGCCTAGCGTCGCCCACTCACCTAGTCGAGGTGACGGCCAACCGGTGCCTTCCTGGTACCCTCTGACTACTGGCTAGTAGTACGAACTTGGTCCCCTCTGCTTTCAGGTATCAACGATCACTGATCCAGGCTTGGATCTCTACGAACTATTCATCACTGGTCACCGGCCAGCAACTCCTTTTCCTCCGGCTCCTGGCTCGTCAGCGAAGACCCCCGACGCCTGTAAGACTTATGCAGCCGCAGCCCTCGTGGCTAGGTAACTTCGGCATTTCGGTGCCTGCATAGCCTCCTTACTCTAGGGTCCCGAGTCCCTCGCTTCCGACTTGCCTTATCGGGTCCGCCCGAGACCACTAAACTTTCCGTGCCCTCGGGCACTTGTTTAAATTGTGCACTTGAAGTATTTCCTAACAGCTTTTGTTTTGTGCTTAGTACCCTGTCCTCACAAAGAGTACAGGGCGGTTGTGATTCTAATAAATATCCTGTTTATTTTCATAACACTTGTGTGGTGTCCTTTCACTTGGTGTTCAAGGGGTATGTGATGGTATTACAGCTGGCTTAACACGCCCTCTAGAGTTTAGCCCGAAGACTGCTCGTATCCACGCTACTAGGATAGCTGGTCTAAGGTTGACTTACAACCAATCACCATAAGGGTCGTTTGGAACGATACATAGTGGTCGCTAGAATAGCGAACGCTGCATATCGGGCCAACTTCTCACACAGCCTGCCTTTTCAACCACTCTAATAATTGAAACTTATCCAAAGACTTGCAAAAATACTGCTGTTCTGCCTTTAACAAAAAATAACTATTTACCTCTCCTGCCTCTTAGCCGCACTTCTTAAAACACAAGAGCGTTTGGTATTCAGTGATTTCACAAAACTAAAAGCAGCCCTGGCACCAATATTACTTCCAGACCAACATTGCACCAAGCAAGTAAGTGCAAACATCTGTATAAGGATTTGCCAGGTACTCCCCACCCCCAAGATTGAAGCCAAACAGTGCATTTTACAGTACCGTTTTTCAAGGGTTTTGGCTAAAAGACCATGAGTTTTGCAGGCAGTTGTGAAGAGGAACTAATGCACTTTTGCACGATTGCATCACCTTAGTCTTCCACTCTACTGAGGACTTCTATTGCTTAATAGCAGCGAATGATGTGCGTTACAATAAGAATATTGCACGTCTTATAAAGAACACTGGGCGTAGTGTACGCAGATGTATTATTTTTGCAGAAGGCCTTTCAAATACACTGTGCACCAGCTAAACAAACTGGACTCTCATGATGTACCACTATACTGAACTGCACCATGCACTGCTATTTAACTAGTGGGATATCCGTGGAGTTCTCTGAAATGCTTCACCCTTTTGTCTTGCACATGCCCTGACATTCCAGAATTGACATATTTATAGCAGCCCTGCCAAGTGCCACGCATCAGGGGTTACACAAACGCCTTTCAGTGCTAATGTCCGCAACACTGCACTAAAAGGCATTAGTCCTACAAACTAGCAACGCAAAGAGACGCTCCAGGCACTAAGTGGTAATAAAGCGTCCAGTGCCACGCTTGCTGTGTGCGGCTAGTGCTCCCTCAGGAAATGAGAACAATAAGCGGCCAGGCTCACATCAAGGAGAGGTGTTATACTAGTTGCTGGGTGATGGCATTGGCCTGGCTGGTTTAGAGCTAACTGTTGTTACTTTATAACAAACAAATTAAGCTGCAGCCTCTGGACCACATGGAACAGGCGCATAACTCTTTGAAAACATATGCACAGGTTCTGGGACTAGCTTGTGGTAGATCTGACGCCTTCCCTGTTGGAAGCCCGCAGGCCGGCAGCTGCTCCTAATTGTTGATCCCTTTTGCTTCCACGCCCCGCCCAAACTGGAGCTTGCTGGACTGTGGTGGTCACTAGTGGCGCAGGATGTGTTTCATTTCACTGTCATGGCCATTAGGGATTAATCACTTGGGGCCAGATGTAGGAAGGCTATTACCGGTCGATAACGGCCGAAATCGGCCGTTACTGACCAGTAATAGGCTTTTGCTATGTAGGTGGCAAATTTACAGATTCGGTAAATAACGAATCTGTATTTACCGAGTCCTCTGTGCTTTTAAGGATTCGTTATTTACCACCAACTATTAGTTGGTGGTAAATAACGAATACCTCTGTAAATGCAAATCTGTGCATGTACACCTGTGCCATGTGACAGACATACATCCCCCTAGGGCATGTATGTGTGCCACATGTGCACACAAGCACTATTCAGGGGTGCAACAGGGTGTCAAAGTGACACCCTGCCATCCTTGACTCTTTCCCTTTTTTACTGAATCAGTAATTACCGATTCTGTAATTGACATTCATTCCTATGGGCCTCCAGGCCCATAGAAATGAATGGCAAATACCGAATCGGTAATTACCGATTCGGTAAATATCGAATCTTAGCGATTCGGTATTTTTTACCGAATTATTATCTACATTGCATTTACCGATTCGAAAATACTGAATCGGTAAAATTCGGTATTTTCGAATCGGTAAATGTCAATTACCTACATCTAGCCCTTGATCTTTCTGTGGGCCCGCTGACATTTAGGATGTTTTGACTCAAGTTGAATCAACAACAAGAACCTATCTGTGTTCTTCAGTCACAAGATAATGTGTCTACCGGGGTGATGTCCGGTCAGGGTGGCCTATATAAAGCAAAAGGTACTTCTTTGGTAGGTTGGAAGTAATATGACAGGCCTATCATACATGACTTCTGGCATTTTAATGGCGTGTGATAATTTGTACATGCCATAAATCATTTTAACACCTAATAACATGTCAAGCCTGTCAGTCATAGATCTAGATGCCATAAATCATTCCAACGGTTGTGGGGGGGGTACTCCTTTTAACCCTTCTAGGCTTAAGTTGCTACTCATGACTGTTTGTTGCGTCCTGCCATGTCGCAGAACTGGGCTTCGAGCGCGGTGTTTCGTGTACCCCCTCCTCTGACTGTCTTGCTCTGCCTTAAGGCATCCCAAGGTAAGCAGCCTGGTCTGCCACCCCGCCGTGTCAGGAGTAGCCCACCCATCATCTTTAGGCTCATCTCCTTTACCGCTGTTTCACCTTCCTGCGACATTTGTTATTTTTGTTCGACATGCCGCCCAGATGCTTGTATGGGGTCCCGGCCATGGCAGTTTCCTTTAAGCCCCCTAAAGTACTCTGAGTCAGTTTCAAAATTTGCTTTGGCCTCCTTTTACCCACTTGGCGTTACTTTGCTCTTCTTGTTTTTTGGTACTTTCCATCCCTTGCTTCCTCCCTCGCCTGGGGAGTGCCATATCCTTTTTCTTTTCGCACCCTTCCCCGGGCGCGGTCTTTATTGGGGCCTTGGTGGGGTTTCCACTCCTGCTGTTCTAGCCCCTTGCAGGTCTTCACCCCAAACACCTGCACGCGGACCACTCCCAAATGACACACATCCTTCTTTGGTAGGTTAGAAGTAACAGTGCATTGATTTACAGCATGTGCCCCTCCATGCATTTTATTGAGGCCATAAATAACTCTCGACCGGCTTATCATAAATCACCTCTGACATTTTTATGACATCTGATATTTTGTATGGGCCATAAATCATTTTATCACCTCATAACATGTCAGGCATGTCAGTCATAAATCTAAATGCCATAAGTCATTCTGACGGTTTGGGGGGAAATTGAGTCTTTGAGCTGGCGTTATCACTTTGTGTGGGGGGTACTTTTAACGTTTGTAGGCTTAACTCGCTCACTATGACCGTTCATTGCATGCTGCTCTCCAGCGGTTCTGGACAGTGAGCGCCGTGTTTCGTGTACCTCCTCCTCCGACTCTCTAACCCAGCCGTAAGGCATCCCAAGGTAAGGAGCCTGGACTGCCACCCCGCCGTATCAGGTGTGGCCGACCCATCATCCTTGTGCTCATCTCCTTTACCGCCACGTCGCCGGCGACATTTCCAAGGGCAGCTCCCCCCAAACAGTTCGGTCCTTTCATCTGCAGCCTGCTAGTCTCATGGCTGTCCATAGGTTGTCCCAGAACACCTCTGTCCCCTCGATGGAGAGATCTACCCCATCGCTGTGACAGTAGGCCTCTGCAGATTGATGAGGCCGTGTCTAATGCTCTCCCACCCTTTTGCAATGGAGAATTTTTTCACTCCTAAATTAAATTAATTTTGTGACTTATCCAGGGCCCCTGTAGACCAAGCCCCCCTCCAGTTCTGCCTAGGTATGATCCCCGACCAGATCAGTGCAGTGCTGCTGAACAATCTTGCTGCCTCTGTTAAATATCTCCTGTTGCGAACCAGGAGCTTCTTTCTGCCCATCTGTGCCAGGTTGTTTCCCCACAAGTGTATGATCAACAAATCCAGCTTCTGTGACTCGGTGTCTTGTAGCTCCTCAAGGAAAGCCCTTTGCTTCTCCCATAGCATTCCTGGCAGACCAAATCACTTGATGTCTGTCTGGCGTAGGTACTCACCCCTCGTTGCGACGCCTTGTCTCCACCAGGCCTGGATCCTGCCCTGGATCCACCAGGCCGACCACCCATATATTATTGTGCTTCATACCTGTTTAAGGTAAGCACAGAATTGTCAGGCCCGTGCACCTCATCCTTGTCCCCTGCCGTGCAATTTGCTCCTGCACAGAGGGTGGGCCTGCTATTGTTGGGGGTGGGGAAAGGGTGATATCCCCGACTTCTATTTGTGGTTGGAGTGGTGCACCATCATTTAGATTTTATATCATTGGAGAGCAACCAGCCCACTGACTTGATCCCTTCAGCTGTGACCCCGAAACAGGCAGTTGACGTTGGCGCCCCTAATCTGAACGAGTGCATGCCAAAACGTGCCGCTGGCAGCCCTGCCCTGGTCAGTGCCTTACTCACAACCGCCTTGAACTAAAATGCACTTAGGCATTCCCCGTTGCTATGCCTGAACAGAACCCCTTCTCTCCTGTGCCTCAGCGCCAAGTAACTCCTGAAACAGCACACTTGGAATAGGGTGGGGTCGAAGAGGCAGAGCAGTAGCACGTTTACCCCTTTCGCCAGCTAGTCTGTCTTGGACCTCTGTGTCAAGCTGCATGTCTTGACTCTGCAGGCAAGCCTTGCCTTCTTCTTGTTTTAATGGGGCCACTCATTTGCTTACCCTGAACACACCAAAGGTGAACGTTCCTTTGAACAATGTAGCCTCAAACTTTTCTGTGCTTACCAAAGCCAGCACTCCCCCCAGTTGTGTCAGCAGGTGGGATTAAATCAGGAGTCTTGTTTCCTGTGTATGCCCTTACAACCTATGGGCTGCCCTTAGGTAATGTGAGATGGTGGGGTCCCTCCCGGTTGCGAGTTTGGTGAAATGTGAGACTGCTGTTAGGTGCATCTGTTCCCATGCTTTTGACTTTCTCTGGATGAATGCCCATTTTGTGAATGCCTAATGATTGTCAAAGGCCGCTAGCCCTGTCGCCCTCTTTACCATTTCAGCATAAGCTGCATAGCGCTCTGCTGTTTTTGGGTCTAATGCATACACTATTAAGTGGGACAGGTCACATCCCTGAATTCTGACAGGCTCTCTGGGGGTGTCATCTTCCATTATGCGGCCAGTGGCAGCTTCTTGAATTTGACCATCAGGACGCGAGTTAGTGCATCTGCTTGAGTGTTATTCACCCCTGGGACATGCCTCGCCTTTATGTCTAGTTTGCTCAATAACTGCATTCTTACTAAGTAACAGAGAAGCTTTAGTACCCGTGGGCACCTGGATGCCTTTCTGGTAAGGGTGTGTACCACTGCTAGTTTTTCTGACCAAAGGGTCAGCTTCATGCCCCTTAGCTGTTCTAGCCATACAGCTAATGCCATTACTATGGGAAACAGTGCCAGGAGTGTAATGTGCCTGGTGAGGCCTGCCCTAGCCCATTATTGGGGCCATCTCTTTGCAAACCATCTGTTCTAAAGGATAGTCCCGAAACCTAAGCTACCGGATGCATCTGTGTACACTTCTATCTGCCTGTCAGACACCCAACCCTCTCTCTAGATGAGGATTCCATTGAACTCTTACAGGAATCCATCCATATTCTGAGGTCCTGTTTCACCCCATTCCTAGTCTTGCATGGTGGTGTTTTTTCTGCTGCCCTTTTAGCAGAAGTATTGTACACACCCTCACTGCTGGAATAACCCGAGCTGTGAGGTTTTGTTTCCCGATTAGATCCTGGAGCTTCCCGAGTGTGGCTTTCTCTTTCCCCACTAGCGCCTTGATGTCTTTTCTCATATCCTGCACCTTATCCTCTAGCATGCGGGATGTGCCTGCTGTTGAATCCAGCTCGATGTCCAAGAACACCAGTTTTGTCATTGGTCTACTGTTTTGTCGGCTGCCAGGGGGACACCAAACTCAGCGGCTAGGTGTTGGAAGGCTCCCAGTAACTCGTCACATTCTGACGCCACGGGCCTCCCTACAAACAGGAAATCATTTAAATAGTGTAGTTTCCCTCCTTTTGGGTGCCTCTTATGTAGGGTTTACTCTAGAAAGGTGCTGAACTGCTCAAAGTACGTGCATGATATGGAAAACCCCTTAGGTAATGCCTTGTCAAATTGTGCCCCCTTAAATTTCCCCGCAGGAGATGAAAACTTTCTGGTGTACAAGGAGCAATTTGAACGCTGACTCAATGTCCGCTTTTGCCACCAGGGCCCCTGTCCGTTGTGTGCACAATCTCTTTGGCGTCCTCGATGGATTTGTACCATACCCCACAGTCCTTGGGGTTGATCCCATCGTTCACTGAACTCCTTTATGGGAAACAGAGGTGGTGGATTAGCCTGAAACGACCTGGTTCTTTCTTGGGCACTACGCTGAGTGGCGAGATGACCAAGCCTGTGGGGGGGGTGGGGTGGAGGGGGGGCTCTGTTCTGTAAGGGAGCTTCTACTCTCCCTAGCTCCTGCCCTTCTTCATTTTCTTTCTGACCACCTCCGGATGCTCGAGTGCCAAGCGATCGTTCTTTGCTTCTTTCGGGGGAAATGGAACCTTCGAATGGGATTCTAAAACCCTGTTCGAAACCTTTGATCTGCATGCTCGCATCCTCCTTGTTGTCATAATCGTTGACAAGTTGCCTGAGTCCGTGGGTATTTATGATGCAAGCCATAATCCTAATTGGGTTTAGCCAATTGTAAACATTACTCTCCTTTCTCACCCTTTTCCTTTCTCTCTTATCCTTGTCCTTCTTGTTACATTTGGCATGGTCCAAGCCTTCCACTTGCATCTCCAATAGTGAAAATATGTCAATGAATTATTTGCACCAGGTGTACGCTTTTACTGCCAGCGGTATCAGGCGTGCTAAGCCAGTGGCCCTGGTAACCATGTACGCTAACCTAACTTGCCTCTTTTATACGCTTCTGGTGCAGCCCCACCATTGCCAGGTTGCCTGGCCTCTGTCCTTGTTCCCCCGGCACTGTGCCCTAAACCTGTGTGGGCAGTGATGTCACTTTTCCCACTGTCGGCCCTTCTAACCTCTTCTCTGCAGGTGGACCTCCCCCTCTTTATGCCTCCAGGGGAGGTGTTGGCTTGCTGCTGCCTTGGGCCCCGAGGGTGAGTACCATCACCCTAGAGGCTGCTGTCCCTGTCCCACCTGCCATGCCCACTCCCCCTTGTTAGCAAATAACAAAAGCGCTACTAATTTCAGGCATTCCTGCACGGTTGCGCTAATTTGCTAACCATTAATCTCTTTGGCCCACTTCCTGGGTGCTGGTGTCTAAGCCACTGCCGCCAGCTGCCTTGTGTCCTCCATGGACTTGAAACAAGCATCCTGGGACCAGTGGCACGTGGGTCCCTTGTTCACTGCGCCACTAGATTCAAGCAAGTCTGGCTGATGAGGGGTGTTAACCCGAAACCAGTCCCAAGGATGCTTGTTTCCGGTCCGGGGAAGGCATGGCTTGGCAGTTCCGGCTGAACTGTTCCCATCAGGCACAGGGTCAAGACTGATTTGCATATGGCGGGGTCCAAACGGGTGGCGAAGTGAGCTAAAGAATCATGATGGATTTAACCCAGATCTGTGACTGGGGGTGAGTGTCTGAGAAGTGTCAGCGCTCCATCCATCATCTCCTTGTGTTTGCTTTCTTCACCATTATACTAAGGTCCACATTATGCCATGGATAAGCTCCATCATGTAATAATATTGCCTGCAATGTGCCATGGATGGCCAGCAGTAGAACAGGGGTGCGCCTCATACTTACCAGGATGGCAAGAATGAAGAGGACCACAAATGTTCTATGGCAAGCCTTATGCCAGCAAAATGGGCACCATCATAACAAAGATGCCCACGATATTCCAAGAATTGCCATCCTTAAGTAATGGGTGGACCCTAGAGGCCACAGTTGTGTCTGTTTGGAAGTGTTGAAAAAAGAGGGTGGGAAACCCAATATACCCTTGCAAGCTTGGGTCAATATAGATATATAACAATAGAAGGTGCCAGCAAGGGACTTCGTTTAATACAATTATTTGTGAGTTGGTGATTCTGCGTTAAAATTAATCACAGAAAATAAATAGAATCAGTTCAATTTGAAACACAAAAAATGTAAGGACGCTACAACGTAAAGCGTTCAATAAACCAATTTCAAGGAGGACACTCTACATAGTAGAGAAAGGAGACACGGAGTGGTTATTCTTTTGATAAAAAAGTTTTATATAGACAATGCTAGGTTAGTCATAAGGGTGCAGGTCAACATTCAAAGTTGAAGAAACAATGCTTTACAAATGAAAAAGGAAAATGAGCAAGACAACCTATAGTTCATTTGTAACAAAGTCCAATCCTATGTCAAATAGTAAGATGAAATCTATTTTCATAACAATAGTCAAAAGAAACTTTATTTCGATTGAATTTACAATCATGAAAGTACATTGTAGAAAAACATTTACAACAATTTATAAGAAAGTTTTCATTTGAGCTATATTGACTGATAGATACATAAAACATTATATTAATCATTAAAAGAATCGTCTATACAATGTCGCCCTGTACGGCATAGCAATAAAAAATCATCTGTAAAGAATTAATCATAGATAAAGAAATGGACTGTATGGTCGACGTTTCGGTCTTCGATGGAACAGATCCTTTAGACCTTCAGGACAGTACAATATGGAAATCGTTTTTGACCCTTTACTGCGTAATTCAGGAAAGACCTTGTATATTCCAGTATTGTTGATTTCATATTTTGGTCTTAAATGTCAAAATGCTCTGCTGGGGTAAAAACGACCACTTTATATCAATTCTGTGGTGTTGAAGTATCCAAATCAATTTAATTTGATGTGTCAGAGCAATCAGACTTGTAAGATCTATATCTCCAGCTTGGGCTTTCAGAGGTTCGTTGTATGCAAGAATGAACGATTGCCTCGATTTGGAAGTGTGGCAGAATTCATAGGAAGGCAGGGGTGAGGTTTCAACCAAAGATACACCCAAGTTGGTTCGAGAAAACACCATGCAAGCCACACTCACAGGCACACATCCATCCCACACATTCACCCAACACATCAATACCCCCCAACCCTACTTAGTTTGGCATCCTTGTCTTCGAGGGCCCTAAGTGTGATAGCACAGCTGCAGAGAGTCTGCTGTGTTCCTGACTTTCCAAGTCTCACTCCACTCTGCTTTGTCTGCCCAGCTCCAACATCATGGTGCATCCTTGCTAAGGTATGTTTCTGTAATCAGAGTGCCTCATGAGAGGAATGAGCCATGGTGAGTGTGATGATGAAGGAGTGGGGGCAGCCCTCTATTAAATTATTCAAACTCATCTGGACAAACAGAGGGGGAATAATTTATGGATAAACTGTCCCCAACTACTGAAGCTCAAATCCACATAGGATTCACAACAATCTGCCCTACATATGTATTATTCTTTGCCTTCCAGCTGCATCTGAGGTCATCAACCACCACATGTTACTCTCCTCTCATTCATACATGAACTCTCTTGGCAATAGGTGTCCCTTATTTGTCACCTCAACACCGAGGATACTCATCGCTTTCTCCTTCCCTTCTTTTTCCTCCATTTTCAAGCTTGCATGTCAGTCTGTCTATATCTACACACTGTCTGCCACAGCATGGCTTTTAGATCATTTGTGCTCAAATCCAACAACACTGAATTCATAGACTTTTGCTTTGCCCCTCCCAGACCATCTCCCTTTCCCTTTTAATTCCCGGCAGTCACACTAACATTGCCCTCTCAGCCGCAAAATCTGGAGTCCAGGAGAGGATGTGGCATTGTGGCCAGAGCTGCTGACTTTGGAGCTGGGGAACCTGGTACGAGTCTTGCCATTGGCTCAACATCTTGTGATTCTATTAATCTGGCCTTGTATTATATAACTGGTGCCCATGTAAAGAATTCCTCAGCCCTTGGGACCAGTCTACAGTATATAAAACTGCAAAATAGAAAATACCGCAATGCACCTGGAAATATTCATACACACCTCAGTCCCTGTAGTCCTACGCCAGGCGCTGAGTGTTCATAAAACCATATCCTGCGTCCTATCCCTTATTGTGAAAACTTTATTCAGCACACTATTCATGAAAAAAAGTGGCTACTACATCAGCTTTCCAGTATGATTACCCTGAACCCCACTCTGTCCCATCACAATCATTATCTATTTTCTCTACTAGGAATCCCCTTCCTTCAATTATATATGCTGTTTATTTAGGTATAGGTTCAAATAATCATGTTGGTATTCATGCCATTCATTGCACCGGGATAATTAAGTCTGCTTGAAAATATTCATGCTTTTCAGTATGGATTGAATTTGCTTTTCCAGTATTTTTTTTTCAACAAGAAACAAGGTTTCAAAGAAGCTGATATAATTGTTTCTCCTTTACTGTTTGTAAACAATAGGTGATAGGTAAGTGAAATACTTCCAGGTCTTTACTGTTAATTATTTATTCTGAAAATGTTCAACAATGGTCAGATATAATATTTAAACTAAGAAGAGAGTGTATGGAGATAGAGAGCAACTTCCTACCACAGATCACGGACTCGAGCCAAGGGTCTACAGAGCTGTAATCGTCTTCCTTACCTGGAGACTGCATGGAAGGCACAGCCAGCCTTCACTTAGCAGGCATATCTGACTGCCAGCGGATGATAGAGCAGATGAAGATTCTTTGCTGAACACTGGTTCTCTTGTTCAGAAAAGGTATGCGGGTGTGAACCATCTCTGAAACCCGAAGTAGGCTGCTTTTGGTGCTAAATTTAGTTCAGTTTACCGAAAGGATTGTGGTGTTGGAGATATTGATATAAAGAAGCTTCATGATATCATCATGATGTTTCAATATTGTTTATTATTCATCCTCCTGATAAGTATAATTTCCACTATTCTGCTTGGCAAAACCCCTCTTCCTGGTTGACTGGAAACACTCCTAGAGATGCCATTTCTGTGTTTGGCAGCTGTAGTCATTTCTGGGAGAATCCTATTTGAATGGGCCAATGCCGCTGAAGGAGCGCCGAAGACAAGCCCTTCTGTGCCCGTCCGCGGCTGAATCACGACCAGAGCTGCCACCCTGCCCTGTTATCACTAGGTATTCCTATGCCTGCTGACTTTCTAGTTTCTAAAAAGTATATCATGCACTGTGGCCTCACCTCCTCTCCACGGGGTATTGAATGTCCTTTTTCAAGTGTAAAGCCAGTTTTGGGGTTCCTCTCACACCACCTGCTGTCACGACGCAGTCTCACAGGGAGAAGGTACTGTTGAGTTGCCTCAATAATGTTCCCTCCCGCAGCAAACATGCTCAGGAAGTTCAAGATCTTATTACAGCTCTTCAGTTGGACTTTCTGTTTATCACTGAATCCTGGCTCAGGGAATGATGCAAGCCGGCGCTTGCGCCTGCTCTGCCACCTGCTATACAATGTCTACGCAAGATAGACCTGGATCTCGTGGAGGTGGCCTGACTATCATCTTCGGAGATTCCGTCCAATGTGAAACATTTGATTTGGGCTTCCTGAAGGGGGCTGAAAGTTTGGGGTTTTATTTTAAGATTGCCCCCCCTGAATCCTTCACAGGTGGTTGAATATACCGCCCGCCTGGCTCAGGTTCTGCCCTCCTGGCCTGTCTGGGTAAAGCCTTGGCTCCTTTTTTTGCTTCAATATCGACGTTTCACGATTATTGGAGAGTTTAACTTCCATCTAGAGCAGGGGTACTCATAGTACGGCCCGCGGGCCGGTGGCGGCCCGGCAAGCCTTCCTGGGCGGCCCGTGGACATTACAGACACCTGTGTTTAAAATTAAATACAGTAAATAGTGTTCGCAAATACAGCCGCAGCAGCTTGGACTCAGACTCTGCTCTGTGGGGGCCCGGGGGATTCCAGTGATTGTCAGAGGGGAGCTGCAGGGGCCTAAGAGGTGAATTTCAACAAAGCCTAATTAACATGTAAATGGTCTTTTAAAGACCCATGAAGTACTTGGTGCAGCTGTGTGTGCGCAACCGGGGGAGCTGTCTCAGCCCGGGCTGAGGGCTGACACACACACACACACAGGTGAGAGGACAGAGAGGGAGGGAGAAGGGAGACACAGAGGGAGGGAGAAGGGAGACACAGAGAGAGGGCAGGAGGGAGGGAAACAGAGAGTGGGAGACACAGAGGGAGAGTGGGAAACAGAGAGTGGGAGACACAGCGGGAGGGAGAAGGGAGACACAGAGGGAGGGCATGAGGGAGGGAAACCGAGAGTGGGAGACAGGGAGGGAGACACAGAGGGAGAGTGGGAAACAGAGTGGGAGACACAGAGGGAGGGAGGGAGACACAGAGGGAGGGAGGGAGATACAGAGGGAGGGAGGGAAACAGAGTGGGAGACACAGAGGGAGACACAGAGGGAGAGTGGGAGACAGGGAGGGAGACACAGAGGGAGAGTGGGAGGGAGGGAGACACAGAGGGAGAGTGGGAGACTGGAAGGGAGACACAGATGGAGAGGGAGACTAGGAGGGAGACACAGAGGGAGAGTGGGAGACAGGGAGGGAGACACAAAGGGAGAGTGGGAGACAGGGAGGGAGACACAGAGGGAGAGTGGGAGGGAGACAGGGAGGGAGACACACCGGGAGAGAGGGAGACACAGAGGGAGGGAGAGGGAGGGAGAGAGGGAGGGAGACACAGAGGGAGAGGGAGGGAGGGAGAGAGAGAGAAGGAGGGAGAGAGAGAAAGATGTGTGTATGCTAGGTCTGGTGGCTCAGTGGACGAAGGTGTCTGCTGCAGGGACCTGTGTTTAACCTCATGGTCACAATTTTTGTTTGCTTTAGCCCCGCCCCCTCCTCCTCTGACCCCACCCCCACCGGTGCGGCCCTCAGCTACAAACCACACTGTAAAGTTGGCCCCGAGAGAAAGTTTGTGAGTACCCATGATCTAGAGTGTACAAATGAACCTGATATTGTTAATTCCATTTGATATTTTGATATTTGATGGTGTATTTCTAAAGCGCGGCGTTCGCTCCGGAGGAAGCATCATGGCTCTGAAAGTCCCTAGAACCAGGTCGAAGAGTGGAAAGGGGGAGATTAGATGGCAGCTTTGGTCCAGTCTTCGGGAAGGTTGAAAATCCATGTTTTGAGAAGTTTTCTAAAAGGCTTCTCTAGGGTCTGTTGTCTTAGGTGCTTGGGCATGTCATTCCAGGCTTTGATGGCCAGGGCGCTTAGAGTTTTCCCTCCTTTAGACTTCAGGTTGAACCTGGCGGAGGAGATGAGATTTTCATGGGCGGAGCGCAGAGAGCGGCTCGGGTTGTAGTGTGGGAAGCGTTTGGTTAAATATTTAGGGCCTGTTTTGTTAAAGGCCCGAAAGGCAACGATGAGAATCTTAAAAAGTATTCTCTTGTGCAGCGGTAGCTAGTGTAGGGTCTTTAGAGCTGCGGAGATTGAAGATTTGCGGGGTAGTTTTAGGACAAGGCGGGCGGCGGTGTGTAGGACGCTTTGGAGTTTGGAAAGAGTGGACTTCTTGGTCCCGGCCAGGAGGCCGTTGCAGTAGTCCACACGCGAGATTATGAGGGCCACTGTTACCGTTTTTCTGGCCTCAAGGGGGAGAAAGTAAAAAAACTTTCTCAGAGATTTGATTATGCCGAAGCATCTGCCAGCCACGGTCATGACGTGTTGGTCAAATGAAAGATCGGAGTCAAAAAGTACCCCGAGGTTTCTAGCAGTGGTGACGGTCTGGGGGTGGGGGGGCAACAGAGTTATCCGGCCACCAAAGGGCTGGACTGAAGGAGGTGTTCTTTCCGATGGGGAGGATCTCTGTTTTACTAGAGTTGCACCGGAGGTGGTTGGAGTCCATCCATTGAAATACAGCAGTTAGGCAGTTTTTGAGATTGAGTTCTGCGTTGTTGGAGTTGTCGTCTAGTGGTACGATCAACTGAGTATCATCGGCATACGAGGTGACAGGTATGCCGAATGATTCAATGAGGGTGAGGAGAGGGATAAGGTCAATATTAAAAAGAAGGGGACTTAGGATGGATCCTTGAGGTACTCCCGAGGAGACCTTTTTCTCCTTGGATTGAAAAGGGCCCAGGGCGACCGTTTGGAACCTGTCGCTGAGGAAAGATCTGATCCATGATAGGGCTGTGTCAGAGATGCCAATGTCCATTAATCTGTTGATCAGGATGGTGTGGGATATGGTGTCGAACGCTGCCGTGAGGTCGAGAAGTATCAGAATGGCTTTCTTCCTCTGGTCTTGCAACGTTTTGATGGTATCAGTCAATTCGATAAGTGCAGTTTCCGTTGAATGTTTAGGCCGGAAACCGGATTGCTGAGGATGAAGTATGTTGTGAGTTTCCAGATAGGATTTTAGTTCTTTGTAGACTAGCTGTTCGGTTATTTTACCCAAAGCTGGGAGAAGGGTGATTGGGCGGACATTGACACTATGCATTATTGGGTTGCATCAACTTGTCACAGCACCTACACATACTGCAGGACACATCCTGAAACTAAAACCCAATTAGCATCTCTGGCCACATGTCAGCCCCTGGTAAATGGTACCCAGGGCCCTGTGACCAAAGAATACCCCTAAGGGCTGCAGCACTTGTTGTGCCACCCTTAGGGGCCCTGCACCCTGACACACACACACACACTGCCTTTGCAGGCAGAGTGTCATGGTGCAGAACTAAACAGAGAGTCGGCTTGGCACACCTCCCTGTGTGCCATGCCCACAAACTCACTGCCCTGGCATACATCAGTCACCCCTCTAGCTGGGTGCCCAATGCCAGTGGTGTGGGCACAGGTGCATGAGCCCTGTGCCCCTACAGTACACAGGGCCATTGCTGGGCACTCTTAGCACAGTGATCCCATTAAGCATATATGGTGCTGGGAGGTTGTCATTACGAACTCCACAGCACCATAATGGCTACACTGAAGACTGACAAGTTTGATATCAAACTTCTCAGCACATTAAACCCACACTATTGCCAGTGTGGGATTTAATGTAAAATGCACTACAGAGAGCATCTTAAATATGCCCCCTGAAACCTAACCTACAATCCACATCTTGTCTGAGAGGCTGCCACACAGCAGACATGTTGCTGGACCCCTGGGTAGAGAGCCATCCGCTCTCCTGGGCCTGCAACAATGCGCGTCCAGGGCAAGGTGCTAGGTCTCCTCCCCCAGGATGGGCAGGGGAAGCTTCAAAGGCATGCCACCTTTGTGAGCTTTTCCAGGCCACCTGCTGTACTCAGCAACTGGCCCCCAACAGTTCTGACCCCCACTCTGGCGGGAAGACTGCCCGGAAGCCCTCAGTGAGGAAAGGGGGTGTGTCAGCCTGTGCCAACTCCACCCCTCAGGTGGGAGAGGAGAGGTGAAGCACAACTCTGGGCTCCGGCCATCTTGAAGATGGGGAGCCCTGCCCAATCAGAGATAGGCTCCTGTCCCCCTCCCACAGGAGAGGAACAGAATAGGGGTGTACCTATTGGTCCCTGCCCTTGCCCTACCTTTAATGCCCCTAAATTTAGTATTTAGGGGCACCCTGAACCTTCCTTACTCAGATCCCGAGAAAAAAGAAAGAAGATCAAGAAGAAGAAGACCCGCTGTGCTGCTGCTAACAAGAGGACGACACCAACTGACTTTGCCCCAGCCCTACAGGCCTGTTGAATCTCGGCGACTCCTGCGGACAGCAACCTTGAAAACCCCAGAGGACCTGCCTGCCTTGAACCTCTTAAAGACTGGGACTCCCATGAGCAGTGGTTCTGCTCAAACAGCAATACCCTTAGTGCCAGCCAGGAACCGCGAATCCAGCACACTCTGCACCCGCCGAGCCAAGCCTGTGCCTGAGTGGACAAAGACCCTGAGGACGTCCTCCCGGTGATTCTGACCTGGAATCCAGTGCCCAAGGACCCTCCTCGATGACCCAGACGACGCCTGCAGCCTCACAGCAAGGGACCCCTCCAACCGCGACCAGCAGAGGGTAAGATTTCCCGACATCAAAAGACACCCCTGCAACCGGCGCCCCACGGCCCCCTGTGCCCAACTCCTGGGTGCCTACCTATCCTCCAAGATCCCAACTTACCTCTCGAAGTGTTGGTCGCTCCTGAAGAATCTCCGTCCCCGAGCCTGCAGCCTTTGTTCACTTTCCAAGATCTCTATTGAATAACATTGAGCGCCTGACTGTTCAAATGCACCCTGCACCCACCCGCTCGAGTGCCCCTGGCAGTGCAACCTTGGTCCTAACCTACTTCCCCATTTGCCCTGAGCAAGTGACCAGGAGCGCAGCTCCCACAGCCTCGTGGCCTGCTTGCCAGCAGCCTCCAACTGAAGGCCCCCTGCCTCTCGTTGGATAACATTGGGCCTAACTACCTCTGTACCCGGCTGCCCCTGTGCCGCAGAGGGTGTACCAACTGTACCTACCTGACCCTGATAGACCCCTGAGTCAATGCACAGAACCTTAACTCTGCCAGTCGACTACTTACCCAAAAGCCGAAAACTCACTTTTCTTCCATAGGCTAACATTGACTGGTTTCACTTGGAAATTCTTCGAAGTGTGGAGTTTTGAAACTTTAAAATATTCATCAACTGAACAACTAATTCTGATTTACTCACCTGTTATCAGGAGAGAACCCAGTGCTTCATCTTTTAGCCCAGCACTGACCCTGAAAAGCAATCCGAACCGTCCTAACCAGTAACTTGAATTTCCTTCCATAGGAATCCATTGTCTGGTTTTCGCCAGAATAGTTTCTAAGTGTCAATTTTCAGAAACTACAAATATTCTTTAAAAATCGCCTGTGTGACTTAAACACATTCTTTCAACTGTTTACAGGAGACGCACCAGTGCTGGATCCAGGATCCAACCCTGAGTAAGAAAAAGTAACCATAACACTACCTCCCTACTAAGTGAATTTCCTCCCATAGGATAACATTGGTGATTCTACGTGAAAAAGTTTTTGTGTCATCTACTGTAACCAAAATGCTTTTAATTAACTGTTTACAGGAAATGTCCCAGGACTGAATCTAGGATCCAGTCCTGTGGTTAGAAAAGTAATCCACAAAGTAACTATTTGTATTTAACTAGAAATTCCCATTGAGCTCAATGTTGCATTGTGTTTGAAATTGTGTTGCCTATTGCAACAACTGTAACTATTGTAATCAAAAAGTCTATTGCCTATTTGAAAATTATTTAACTAAAGTAACTCATTCTGAGAAAGTGTATTTTGATACCTTGTTGGTTCTAAAAATAAAACAACTATATATTTTAATACAAAACAATTGGCCTAAAGTTCAGTTCTTGAGTGTGTGAGACCATTTGCTGACAGTGTACAACAAATGCTTTACACTGTCCTCTGATACTGCCTTACTGCTTGACCAAGCTACCACTTTAGAGAGTAAGGTTATATCCAACTTTAACCTATGCCAAACCTCTGGGGACTGTGGACTCTGTACACACTGTACCTTACTTTGGTGCAGTATATACAGAGCCACTTTCTTAGAGCTCATCATTGAGCCTGGTTGTATTTCACAGCTACATATCTCCCTGATTTCTCCGATTGCCTCCTTCGGAATAGAAACCACCTCTTATGCGGATAATATACAACTGATTCTATCTCTGGATAAAGCATCCTTCGGGCCGGAGCTGAATTTTAAAAACTGTCTCACCGCAGTCATCCAGTGGATGCAACCTAACCACCTAAAATGTAATACCCGATAAAACCGAGATCATGCCGCTTGCCAAGTCCAATATTTTTACCCCAGCCAAATGGTGGCCGGACTCAGTCCCTCCCCACCCCCACTCTTGCTACTGTGAAGGTCGTTAGAAATCTGGGAGTTAAATGTGAGGCCTCCCTGTCTTTCCCTTCACAGGCCCTTGCAGTTGCTGGCATGTGTTTCAATTTAATAAAATCTCTGAGAATTGTTTTTGATTTTCTGACACTGGCGGCCAGAAAAAACTGTGGCCTGTGCACATATAAGCTCCTGGCTGGACTACTGCAACAGTCTGTATGCTGGCTCCTCTAAACACACTGTCCAAAAGCCTCAAGTTGCTCAGCATGCGGTCGTCGGACAGGTTTAAAAACTTCCCAGAAGATCATCAGCTGCAGCATCTTTGAAAGTTCTACACTGGCTGCCAGTACATATGAGGGTGCTGTTCAAAATTATCCTGTTGACTTTAGAGCATACAAGTCTACGGGACCGAGATATCTGTCGGCTAGGCTCACTCATTACACTATGAATAGAAAGCTTTGCTTTTACCATGCAAACTTGCTTCAGCCGGTCCCCTTCAGACTGAGAACTAGAGGGCATAAATCCTTTGCAGCACTAGGCACCAAGGCCTGGAACAAACTTTCTAGTCCCATAAGATTTAATGACTCTGAAGCAACTTTCAGAAGCAGTTAAAGACATGGATCCTTACAGCCCCCGATACACTATGTTATTCTCTTTTCCTCCGAGGAAGTCGCTTCCAAGGTTTGATCTTGGACAACTTGAGTAGCGTTGTTTCCGCATAGCGCCAAAATGCTCCTTTGGGAGTGGTAGTGCATTCTACAAGTACTCAACTCAACTTGTTGTTGATACTTGCCCCTTCTCCAGAACCTTAAGGAATACTTGGGGTACCGTTGCACATAGTAATTGCACTCTCCCTCGGGCCCGCGTGGGAATTCCATAATGAAATGGCCTGGCTGGATGAAACCAATTTACAGGCAATAGGGAAAAAAAAGCATTTTCCTTAGAAGGCATTCCAGAGCTGGCAACTTTTTAATTTGCATATGTGTGACATTTCCATGTGTGCGTTGTGATTGTGTGTGACAATTCAGAGCCTTACATGTGACCTTTTGAGTGACACTTTTATGCATATAAAACTAAGCATCTATGCATTGTTAAATATATAAATATGACTCCTTTGGTACCCAGTGTTCACAATGCCCCTGTACTGATGGAATTCCTGAACTTTTAAACTGCAGTTCTTCTTGCTTTAATGTATGTTTCGAGATACTGTCCCAACTATAGATGAAGTGTGCTGGAGACTTGTTGGTGGACAAGAGATAAGATCCCAGCTGTAGGTGAAGTGTACTGGAGTCTTGTTTATGGACAAGAGATAAGATCCCAGTTGTAGGTGAAGTATGCTGGAGTCTTCCTGATGGACGGGAGATAAGATCCCAGCTGAAGGAGAAGTAAGCTGTAGTCTTGTTGATGGACGGGAGAAAAGATCCCAGCTGTAGGTGAAGTGTACGGAAGTCTTGTTGAGGGACGGGAGAAAAGATCCCAGCTGTAGGTGAAGTGTACGGGAGTCTTGCTGTAGGTGAAGTGTGCCATAGTCTTGTTGATGGAAGGGAGATAAGATCCCAGCTGAAGGTGAAGAGTGCTGGAGTCTTCCTGATGGACGGGAGATAAGATCCCAGCTGAAGGTGAAGTGTATCGGAGTCTTGTTGAGGGACGGGAGATAAGATCCCAGCTGTAGGTGAAGTGTATCAGAGTCTTGTTGAGGGACGGGAGATAAGATCCCAGCTGTAGGTGAAGTGTATCGGAGTCTTGTTGAGGGACGGGAGATAAGATCCCAGCTGTAGGTGAAGTGTACTGGAGTCTTGTTGAGGGACAGGAGAAAAGATCTCAGCTGTAGGTGAAGTGTAAGGGAGTCTTGTTTATGGACAAGAAATAAGGCCCCAGCTGTAGGTGAAGTATACGGGAGTCTTGTTGATGGACATGAGGTAAGAACCCAGCTGTAGGTGAAGTGTACTGGAGTCTTGTTGAGGGGCGGGAGATAAGATCCCAGCTGTAGGTGAAGTGTACGAGAGTCTTTTTGATAAACAAGAGATAAGATCCCAGCTGTAGGTGAAGTGTACGGGAGTCTTGTGGATGGACAGGAGATAAGGCCCCAGCTGTAGGTGAAGTGTACTGGAGTCTTGTTGATGGACATGAGGTAAGATCCCAGCTGTAGGTGAAGTGTACTGGAGTCTTGTTGATGGATGGGAGATAAGATCCCAGTTGTAGGTGAAGTATGCTGGAGTCTTCCTGATGGACGGGAGATAAGATCCCAGCTGAAGGAGAAGTAAGCTGTAGTCTTGTTGATGGACGGGAGAAAAGACCCCAGCTGTAGGTGAAGTGTACGGAAGTCTTGTTGAGGGATGGGAGAAAAGATCCCAGCTGTAGGTGAAGTGTACGGGAGTCTTGCTGTAGGTGAAGTGTGCCATAGTCTTGTTGATGGACGGGAGATAAGATCCCAGCTGTAGGTAAAGAATGCTGGAGTCTTCCTGATGGACGGGAGATAAGATCCCAGCTGAAGGTGAAGTGTATCGGAGTCTTGTTGAGGGACGGGAGATAAGATCCCAGCTGTAGGTGAAGTGTATCTGAGTCTTGTTGAGGGACGGGAGATAAGATCCCAGCTGTAGGTGAAGTGTATCGGAGTCTTGTTGAGGGACGGGAGATAAGATCCCAGCTGTAGGTGAAGTGTATCGGAGTCTTGTTGAGGGACGGGAGATAAGATCCCAGCTGTAGGTGAAGTGTACTGGAGTCTTGTTGAGGGACAGGAGAAAAGATCTCAGCTGTAGGGGAAGTGTAAGGGAGTCTTGTTTATGGACAAGAGATAAGGCCCCAGCTGTAGGTGAAGTGTACGGGAGTCTTGTTGATGGACATGAGGTAAGAACCCAGCTGTAGGTGAAGTGTACTGGAGTCTTGTTGAGGGGCGGGAGATAAGATCCCAGCTGTAGGTGAAGTGTACGAGAGTCTTTTTGATAAACAAGAGATAAGATCCCAGCTGTAGGTGAAGTGTACTGGAGTCTTGTTGATGGACATGAGGTAAGATCCCAGCTGTAGGTGAAGTGTACTGGAGTCTTGTTGATGGATGGGAGATAAGACTCCAGCTGTAGGAGAAGTGTGCCGGAGTCTTGTTGATGGATGGGAGATAAGACTCCAGCTGAAGGAGAAGTGTGCTGTAGTCTTGTTGATGGACGGGAGATAAGATCCCAGCTGTAGGTGAAGTGTATCGGAGTCTTGTTTATGGACAAAAGATAAGATCCCAGTTGTAGGTGAAGTGTATCGGAGTCTTGTTTATGGACAAGAGATAAGATCCCAGTTGTAGGTGAAGTGTGCTGGAGTCTTCCTGATGGACGGGAGATAAGATCCCAGCTGAAGGAGAAGTAAGCTGTAGTCTTGTTGATGGACGGGAGATAAGATCCCAGCTGTAGGTGAAGTGTATCGGAGTCTTGTTGAGGGACGGGAGATAAGATCCCAGCTGTAGGTGAAGTGTACGGGAGTCTTGTTGAGGGACAGGAGAAAAGATCTCAGCTGTAGGTGAAGTGTACGGGAGTCTTGTTTATGGACAGGAGATAAGGCCCCAGCTGTAGGTGAAGTGTACAGGAGTCTTGTTGATGGACATGAGGTAAGAACCCAGCTGTAGGTGAAGTGTACAGGAGTCTTGTTGATGGACATGAGGTAAGAACCCAGCTGTAGGTGAAGTGTACTGGAGTCTTGTTGGGGGACGGGAGATAAGATCCCAGCTGTAGGTGAAGTGTACGGGAGTCTTGTTTATGGACAAGAGATAAGGCCCCAGCTGTAGGTGAAGTGTACTGGAGTCTTGTTGATGGATGGGAGATAAGACTCCAGCTGTAGGTGAAGTGTACGGGAGTCTTGTTTATGGACAAGGGATAAGGCCCCAGCTGTAGGTGAAGTGTATGGGAGTCTTGTTGATGGATGGGAGATAAGACTCCAGCTGTAGGTGAAGTGTACGGGAGTCTTGTTTATGGACAAGAGATAAGGCCCCAGCTGTAGGTGAAGTGTATGGGAGTCTTGTTTATGGACAAGAGATAAGGCCCCAGCTGTAGGTGAAGTGTACTGGAGTCTTGTTGATGGACGGGAGATAAGGCCCCAGCTGTAGGTGAAGTGTACTGGAGTCTTGTTGAAGGACAGGAGATAAGATCCCAGCTGTAGGTGAAGTGTACGGGAGTCTTGTTGAAGGACAAGAGATAAGACTCCAGCTGTGGGTGAAGTGTACGGGAGTCTTGTTTATGGACAAGAGATAAGGCCCCAGCTGTAGGTGAAGTGTACGGGAGTCTTGTTTATGGACAAGAGATAAGGCCCCAGCTGTAGGTGAAGTGTACTGGAGTCTTGTTGAAGGACAGGAGATAAGATCCCAGCTGTAGGTGAAGTGTACGGGAGTCTTGTTTATGGACAAGAGATAAGATCCCAGCTGTAGGTGAAGTGTACAAGAGTCTTTTTGATAGACAAGAGATAAGATCCCAGCTGTAGGTGAAGTGTACGGGAGTCTTGTTTATGGACAAGAGATAAGGCCCCAGCTGTAGGTGAAGTGTACGGGAGTCTTGTTTATGGACAAGAGATAAGGCCCCAGCTGTAGGTGAAGTGTACTGGAGTCTTGTTGAAGGACAGGAGATAAGATCCCAGCTGTAGGTGAAGTGTACGGGAGTCTTGTTTATGGACAAGAGATAAGATCCCAGCTGTAGGTGAAGTGTACAAGAGTCTTTTTGATAGACAAGAGATAAGATCCCAGCTGTAGGTGAAGTGTACGGGAGTCTTGTGGATGGACAGGAGATAAGATCCCAGCTGTAGGTGAAGTGTACGGGAGTCTTGTTTATGGACAAGAGATAAGGCCCCAGCTGTAGGTGAAGTGTACGGGAGTCTTGTTTATGGACAAGAGATAAGGCCCCAGCTGTAGGTGAAGTGTACTGGAGTCTTGTTGAAGGACAGGAGATAAGATCCCAGCTGTAGGTGAAGTGTACGGGAGTCTTGTTTATGGACAAGAAAGAGATAAGATCCCAGCTGTAGGTGAAGTGTACGAGAGTCTTTTTGATAGACAAGAGATAAGATCCCAGCTGTAGGTGAAGTGTACGGGAGTCTTGTGGATGGACAGGAGATAAGGCCCCAGTTGTAGGTGAAGTGTACGGGAGTCTTGTTGATGGACATGAGGTAAGATCCCAGCTGTAGGTGAAGTGTACTGGAGTCTTGTTGATGGATGGGAGATAAGATCCCAGCTGTAGGTGAAGTGTGCCGGAATCTTGTTGATGGACATGAGGTAAGATCCCAGCTGTAGGTGAAGTGTACTGGAGTCTTGTTGAGGAACGGGAGATGAGACCCCAGCTGTAGGTGAAGTGTGCCGGAGTCTTGTTGATGGACAGGAGCTCACACACTTTCCAATGAAAGGAAAGTGTAAAGGTAATTTGTGGACAAGCGCAGCTTTAAAGCCCGGAGCCCTTAATGGTAAGATATGCTTCTAAAAGCAGGGCCTGCACGAGGTACAGTACACAACTGAGCTCTTAATATCCGGGAGAGCTGCCCTCTACTTATAAGCACACTGGTGATGTGTTAGGGCCCAAACCACCCTTGACAGCTTTCCATTGCCGAGACTGCTGCCGTCTTGCTGAATCTGTACTTCTACTGCAAGTGCCCTGATTCGGCCGAGCTATCACAGGAGGTTACGCTGCGAGGGGTCCAAAGGGGTAAGGCGGCAGAGCAGCTCAAAAAGTGTCACTTCATGTGATGTCACAGGGGTGAAAGTTGTTTCTTACGGTTTAGCCTTGAAAGTTGGCTCCTTGGAACCTATCCTTAGGGTCAGTGCTTTTGATAATACCTCAACTCTATTGCTTTGGATAGTTAGTCCTAAACTCTCAGGCAGAACTCCAGGAAATTGCCTTTAAGTGTCAGGGGTCAAGCCAAAGCCATTTTGTGTTACAACATACATTACTGACTTTTACGCTTGAGTCAAACGTAAACTGTTTCATTCTTCTAAATGGAAGGAAAATGTCTGTAGAATTTCTCTTGTGCTGTTTTTAGGTTGACCAGACAGTGCAGCTGTCTGGTTGCAAATACAAATTGAAGACGTACTGAAAGCTTCTCTAGAAATGCATTTCACCCATTGCTTACCATGGCCTTTTTTGTAACTCACAAGTGTTTGCTTTCTATTTGCTGGCTTTATTTGTTTTAGGCTGTCCAGTATGTCTTTATCCCTCCCATGGAGCAAAGCCTGTTTACCACCTGGCTGGCTCCTTGTATTCTTACACGAGTGCTCGCTTTCTGGGAACTTTTTTTTCTTTTTCGTGAGGTAGTCCACAAGAGTACATTTGTTTTCGGCTGTCTCGCGTGTATGCTAATTCAGGAATCAGTAAGTGTGCTGTATTTCTTTGAAAAGGTGGTCTGCCTCCTATCTTTCTGCTTGATTGACTTATTCTGCTTATCCCTCCCACTACCAGTTCATCACTCCCGCATGCCTGGGAGGCATGATGTTCTGTCTACAAGCTTGTTTATTTTGGTCTCTGCTCTTTATTAATAGCATTATTTAAACAATCCTCTAACACGCCACGCCATAGGTGCTAAAAGGTGCAGTTAAGAAGTGAATAAGCAATAAACAGGCCTTGACATTTTGTTTTTCTCTTGTCACATTTGCTGTGCTTTCAAAGAGAGAGGTCAAATGTTAGGCTCTGTTTTCCAAGGGAGTTTGGTGTTTACTTTTCTTTCTCTGACAGCAAAGTGATAGGATTTATGTGACAATCTTGCTGGGTTCTGGGGGTCTGAAAGGAAAGACTGTAGGATTTCTAGCACACAACAAAATGTAAATACCAGTAAATGAACTGCACAAATATTTCAGAATATATCAGAATAAAGAAAGCAAAAATTAAGCACATTTTCTGTGATTTTTTTTCACAACTTCGTTTATTGAATGTTTAGGCATAGCATATGTACAGCTCTCCACAGTCAGGAGGACACTGTCAATAGCAAACATGTAGCAGGATGTATATATAGCCTAAACACTTAAATCGCCCCCCTCCCACACCCCTTTACCCCGCCAACTACCCCAAAAAAAAACCAACTACCCACCCCTTATCCCACCCTAACCCAGCGCACGTGTTCACTTGCAGCTGCAGTATACAGATAGAGCACAGTAGGCATCAAGTACCCTCCGAGGCCCCGAGGTCACCACCGGCAGATAGTATATCGTCTAAGTCAATTGGGGGCTCCAAGGTCAACCCCCTGTAATCCGCCCACCGCTTCCAGATCTTGTAGTGTTTCCGGGGGCATCCCCTGGCCTCAAACACAGGCAATTCTAACCCCATGAGGAAGTCTAAGCCCGCTTTCGAGGCACTAATTGGGGGAGCACGGTCACTCTTCCATGCCCTCGCTATATCCCGCTTGGCCACGACTAGGCCCAGCAGCAGGAGGTGACGCTTGTAGATGTTACCACCCACATTCTCCAGGACATGCAGGAGACCCAGCCTGGGCGTACGAGGAAGGTCCCACCCCAGCACCTCTGACAAGCAATGCCACACCCCATTCCAGAATCGGGTCAGACCCACACAGGACCACACAGTATGGAGCAGCGTGCCTCTTTCAGTCCCACAGCGCAGGCATTCCGGGGTAACAATGAGGCCAGCCTTCCACAGTCTTTCTCTGGTGTAGTAGGCCCTATGTAGGTATTTGAACTGTATGAACCGGAGTCGCACAGCTATGGCAGCCCCACGGGGGGACTCTAGGGCCTCCCTCCAGTCATCCTCATCCAAGGGACCAATATCCGTCTCCCAGGAGGCCTTCAACGACAGGAGAGAAGAGGAGTAATGAGTGACTAGCGTTTGGTATATTTTGGAGACCTTCTTATCCCCCAGATCTCCCATGAAGAGTTTAGCCTCCACGGGGCTAAATTCAGGAAGCTGGTCCAGCCCCACCAGACTCGGTGCAATGGCATGGCGGAATTGCAGATATTTGAAGAATTGGGTCTTGGGCATGTTGAATTCGGAGCGGAGGTCTTGAAAGGATATGAGGGTAGTCCCCGCAAGAACATGACCGAGTGACGAAATTCCAATGGAGTCCCAGCCATCAAACCCCGGCAGCGAGGCCAGTGCGGGGAGCCGTCCGTTATTCCATAACGGGGTTTCCGCTGTCAGCCTACCCCACCAGCCCATGCGGCGTAATGCTTGTCTTCAGGTCAGGAAGACCACCTGAGTGACCTGCAGCAATTTCTTCCGCCGCCCGGCCGAGTACAACAGCGTATGCACCGTGGCATCGCCCATCAAGAAGTGTTCCAGTGCGTATGCCGGGTCGTTGTGATCGCCGTACCACCACTCATTCAGGACCAACAGGTGGGAGGCCTGATAGTAGGACAGAAGGTCTGAGGTAGCCAGACCTCCACAGTACGTTGATAAGAAGCACATCCGCAGCGCCACCCTGGAAGCGCCCCCCGTCCACAGAAAGCGGCCCAGTATTGAGTTTACTCGACGGAACCACTGTGGGTCGATCCTGTGTGGATGGTTCTGCAGCTGATATAGGAGCCGCGGGAGGGCGACATTTTAAAGATTGCGGACCTGCCATATATATTGAGGGGCATACGAGACCAGATTTTGATGTCCGATTGAACTTTGTTCCACACCGGCAGCACGTTGCGCTCCCATGCAATAGTGGCAGACTCAGACAGGAAGACTCCTAGGTATTTCAGACCGCCGACCGCCACCTGTAGGGCCGATGCCCAGGGGTATGTCTCCGACTCTCCGCCCAGCACCCACAGGGTCGATTTGCGCGGGTTGAGGAATAGTCCCGATACGTCGCCAAAGGTGCGCATTATTTCTAAGATTCGGGGGCCAGTGCGGTGAAGATCAGTCAGAAAGAAGAGGACATCGTCCGCATATAACGCAATTCTGTCTGAGAGTTCAGCCCCCCACACAAAGCCCCGAAGCTGTGCATCAATACGCACCCGCGCGGCCAATGGTTCCATGGCCAGTGCAAAGAGGTAGGGGGACAGGGGGCATCCCTGTCGGGTCCCCCTGGCAATTGGGAATTTCTCCGAAATCGCCCCTGAAATACGCACTGAAGCGGAGATGTCCGTGTATTGCAGCCGAACATATGAAATAAACACCGGGCCCAGGTTGAGGCGCGGCAAGAGGGCGAAGAGGTATGTCCAGCTTACCGAGTCAAACGCCCTGTCAATGTCTGCCAGCAGTAACGCCGCCCGTTCACCAGTCGCCCCCATAGCGTCCACCGCCGCCTGTGCGCGCCTAATGTTGTGTCGCGTCACCCTATGCGGCATGAAGCCCGCTTGATCCGGGTGAACCAAGTCCGTGATATACGGGAGAAGACGGTTCGCCAACGCCTTGGCCAGTAATTTGGCTTCGAAGTTGAGCAGGGATATGGGGCAATATGACTCATGTCGGTCGGGGGGCCTGCCCGGTTTCTGGGAAACTACAATTTCAGCCTGACGCCAGTCTGTCGGCAAGCTACCACTCTCCCGCGCTGCCTCCAACGCCCGCCTATAGTGCGGTCCTAGCTGCAGGTGGAATTTCTTGTAAAATTCACTGGGGAATCCACTCGGTCCCGGCGCCTTACCCGTGTTGAGTTGCCCCAGCGCATCTCCCAGTTCCTCCGCCGTCAAGGGGAGGTCCAGGGCTGTCTTGGCCTCGTCTGAAATCGCACGGGGGGGAGGTCAGCAATGAACTTATCAATTGCATCCGGTGGGAGACTGTCCCGGGGAGCATATTGCTCCGCGTAGTAGCCGGCAAAACTCGCCGTGAGAGTCGCAGGGTCCGTTATGGTAGTCCCCTCCCCGTCGGTGAGTCCCGGCAGAGCGATCGGCTGCAGAGTTTGTTGACACAGCCTATGGAGCATGGTGAGGACTTATCGCCCCATTGGTAGACCCTGCTCCGAGTGGCCAGCCACGCTTGTCTAGCCTCATCCATTAAGACCGAGGCATAGGATTGCTGCGCTTGCAGGAGCAGCCGTATCGCCACTCCGTCATCCCCCCCTGACACCGTCTCTCCAACACTTCCACCCGCGCCGCGACAATGGCCTCTCGGCGACTACGGAGGGCAGCAGCACACCACAAAATGTCAATACCTCTCAGAGTGGGCTTCATGGCTTCCCAGACTGTCACTCCATCTACTCCCTCCGCCAAATTCTCCTGCCAGTAGTGTGCAATCGCGCTGCGCATATGCTGCGTATAGTCTGCCTGCTGGAGATGCCACGGGGACATCCGCCACCGAAATGGCTGGCGTGTCTTGCGCAATCCGATCCGTATCGCAACAGGAGAGTGATCAGACAGCCCCCGGGGCTGAATCGCGGCCTGCTTCACCCTGTCAAGGAAGGCTCCCGGTACAAATACACAGTCCAGCCGTGAGAAGGAGCCATGCACAGCAGACACATACGTGTACTCACGCGTCCCGGCATGCAAGTGTCTCCAGGCATCCACCCAGCCCAACCCATCAAGCATCGCCTTTAACCGTGTAGGGGAGGTCGCCGCCACGACCCCTTGCGACCTCCGTCGGTCCAGGCACACATCCACCACATCGTTCCAGTCACCCCCTATAAAGGGCCAAGGAGTCTGGGATCTCGGCCCACAATGCAAACAGCCTCTCAGCCAAGGACCATTGTAAAGGGGGGGGGGCATACACACTACCAAACACCACCGGCTCCGCACCAACCATGCCTTTAACAAACACATACCGACCCTGGGGATCAAGCCAGTGACCCTCGTGGGTATAAGACAGTCTCCGATGGATAAGAATGGCCACCCCCCTCGAGCCCCTGGAAAACCCTGCATGAAATACTTGATGGTAACCAAATCGCTGTAAGCTCAGTGCCTTCGTCCCCAGCATATGCGTCTCCTGTAGTAGCATCACATCAGCTGAGTCCCTCTTACCCCAGCCCCAAACTGCCCCACGCTTGATTTTGTCCAACATCCCTCTGACATTCCAACTCAATATTCGCATAGAGTCACCAGCGGGTTCCTGCCTTGAGACATCAACCATTGTCCCAATGGAAAAGTCTCTGAGGACCCCAGGACTCGGCCCAGGTACCCAACACCATATACGTCAATGCAGCAGAAATCACGTGCACCCCCCTCAAAACACCCACTCCCCCCCCCCGTCCCTTCCCTCCAACCCTGCTCCTCAAACTGCCCAACGCCCGTTCCCCACCCCCCTCCCCTATACCTCATGAAACATTGAAGTACCTGTGGCGGCATGGGGAGCTTCGGGCCCAAAACAGAGCGCCCAAAGCCCACCATACCAATGGATCCCAACTACTCCCCCCAACTAACAGGACCTTCCCTCAGGGCCACCCCCCTACCGTGGGAGGACTAGGCCGCCCAATAGGTCAGTACCCCGAACCCCATTGTACCACAGTTTTCAGAACACGAGTAGATCAATGCAGTCAGGCACCTCCAGCGTCGTTCCCCCTGAGCCAAACCAATGTTCAGGTCACACTGCACCCGATGCTATCCACTCGACCGATGGAGCAGCCACACCGGGCCCTCTGTGGAGTCCAACAACGGATGAGGGTTAAGTATCGAAGGCCGAACTCCCATGGTGCTCAGTTTTCTTTCCCCGACTGATCGGTGTCGGGCTGGATCCCATCCGGGAGGCCACTATGGGGCAGGGAGCGTCGTCGTGACCGAGATTTCCTGTGTCGTTTACCCCTGACGGTAGAGTCGCCCCTCTCCTGCGACGACCCACGCGATGGTCCAGAACCCAGGCCCGGCTGGGCATTCGGCCGGAGACTGACCGTCTCATCCGTCCACCTGAACACTGCCTCCTGGGTATCAAAGAAGTGGGTCTTGGAGTGGAAGACAACTCGAAGGCGGGCCGGGTACAGCAATGAATATTGGATCTTCAGACCACGCAGCTTGGCCTTCGCCGCCAGGAAGGAGTGGCGCTGCTGCTGTACCTGTTTGGTATAGTCTAGGAAGATCATAATCTTGTGATTGTCAAACAGCAGAGTCTCTTTGGCCCTCGCTTCCCGGAGTATAGTGTCTCTATCGTGAAAGTTCAGGATTTTAGCAATGACCGGCCGAGGCCGTTCCCCCACTGGCGGTTTCTGCGTCAGGGCTCTATGTGTGCGCTCCACTATGAAGCAGCGCGACAGGACATCAGGGGGAAGCCAGCTCTCTAGCCACCGTGTCAGGAATGCATCCATGGGCCCCTTCTCGCAGTCCTCACAAAGCGTAGGTTATGGAAAGGGGCGACCACTCGGTCCCCCCGAACGTATGGTTGGGTGCCCCGATCCTCCCGGGAAACCATTTTGGGCGGGGGGCGTGTCTCGGCTGGTATGCCCGAAGCGGCGTAGCCGGGGCGCGCCTTTTCCCGCCCAAGAGGGGTTGTCCTAGACACCTACACCGATGGCCACGCCCAGTAGGCGTACCGGAGGAGGGTACACGCCCTCCCGAAGAAGAATAAATAGAGCGGGAATCCGAAGAAGCGTCCTCTTGTTCCTGTGCTCCTAGCTAAATTCCTAGCTAAATTTAGGGCTTCCCTGGAGCTTTGCCTTAGTAAGGAGAAAGTGACCCTGCACCAGTTACAGCAAACAGTGGGTCAGCTTAACTTTGCCTTGAGAGTTATACCAATGGCTCGCCCCTTTTCACGCTCCATTGCACAAGCTATGGTTGGTCTCAAAGAAGGACACCACCGCACGAGACGTGTCTGCAGAGGTTCGCCAGGATATGCGCATTTGGTTGTCATTTCTGGCGGACTACAACGGTCGAGTTGTGTGGAACAAGCCGCCAGCGTCTTCGGACGCGCTAGGTTTGTGGACTGACTCGGCGGGGAGCGTGGGATTTGGCGCCATCTTTGGTAACCGATGGTCGGCGCAAACATGGCCGGCGTGGTGGCACTCCAGCGGTCTCACAAGTAACATTGGGTTCCTGGAGCTATTCCCTATTTTTGTTGCTCTGTTGGCATGGCCAGACGATTTCAGAGACCGCTCTGTGGTATTTTGGTCTGATAATATGACTGTTGTCGAATGCATTAACAAACAGGCAGCACGCTGCAAATGGATCTTGAGATTGTTGAAAGAAATTGTACTGCTTTGCATGAGACTGAATGTACAGTTCAGGGCCAAACATGTGCCAGGCGTACTGAATCATGCAGCTGATGCACTCTCTCGTTCACATATGCAGGCGTTCAGGGGTTATCTACCTACAGCGGACCTAGTGGCGGCACCATTCCCCGAAGCGCTTTGGCTAATCGGTGCCCCGGATTACAAGACCTCGTGGCAGCAAGCTTAGTCCCCAGGACGAGGAAAGCATACGAAGGAGCGTTTCGTTCCTATTGCACATTTTTGGGTCCGACAGGGAGTCAGAACTGGGGGCAGGAGGAGTCCTTCCTGGGGTTCTTGGTAGCTCTACACCGAGTAGGCCGATCAGCGGCAACGGCCAATAGGCACAGGGCGGCCATTTCATTTATGGCGCAGGTGCATGGCATAAAGGACCCAACAAGTTCCTTTTTGGTGAAAAAAGCCCTTCGCGGCTGGCAGCGCCTTGAGGGTCACAAGCAAGATGCGAGGCGCCCGATTGGATTAGAAAGGTTGTCCCTACTCTTGGCGAAACTAGTCGAGACATGCTCCTGCCAATTTGAGGCGGTTTTGTTCCGGGCAGCTTTCCATTAGCGTTCCATGGGGCGATGCGGGTGAGCGAACTGGTCGCGAGGAATAAAAAAGACGTTGAGGGAGGCCTGTGCAGGAATCACGTCCTAATTAGGGGTGATTCGATGGTAGTCACGATAGCCAGGTCCAAGACCGACCAGGGGGCTACGGGAAACAGTGTTATTGTGCAGTGCATGCGAGGGTCCCCCACGTGCCCGATAATGTGTATATAGGAATACTTGGCACCGAGGGCTGCTACGTGGGGGGGGGGTTTGTTGAGGCACAGGGATGGCACCCCACTGACGAGGTTTCAGTTTCAGAGGGTGCTGGCACTGACAATCGCTGCTGCAGGCATGGACCCGAGCGATTTTGGGACCCACTCCTTTAGGATAGGGGCGGCTACTGAGGCGACAGCTAGGGGTCAGAGTGCGGATGAAGTGAAACAGTTGGGACGATGGTCCTCGAATTGCTTCAAAAGGTATGTGCGATTGCACATGATGTAAGTCAATTGACATGCACTCACGCTTCTTGTCTTTTGTTTGAATTACAGTTTCGCGAGCATGTCATGCGGGGCGGAATTTGCAGTCGACCCAGTACCAGGAGACCAGCGGTCATGGGTCACCGTCTGAGGAGAGAATGGTGTGGGTCGTGGGCCACTCATACGTGAGGCGCGCCGGGGACGTATTCAAAGCAGGTGACGCGACTCGCGCAGCTGGGGAATACGGGTACAGAGTGGCCTTCCATGGGAAGGGCGGGCTCTGTATTGACCAATTCGAGTCTTTTGTTGAGGGTCTCTTAGGGCGGCAAAGGTCACCGCCATCCGTAGTCATAGTACACCTAGGGGGCAATGACTTGGTGACACTGGGTAGACGAGTATTGTTTGAGCAAGTTTTGTCTGCTGTTAGCTGGTTGGCAAAAAGAATCCCGGGGTGCACGATTGCCTGGTCCCACATGATTCCCAGAAAGTATGGCGGGGGGGCCTTTCGGTGTCAGCACTGAACCATTCGGTGAAGAAGGTTAACAATAAAATTGGTAGATTGTTTCGCTCTGCGCAGTTGCATAGTATTCCTCATGGGTGTATTCGGGGTGATCACATGTATCTGAATGATGGGGTTCACCTGTCCCGGGAGGGGAATGTTTTACTCATAGGAGACTTCATAGCATGGCTAAGGGGTTTGAGGAAGCATGACCTTTAGGAGGAGTTTGGGGGGGCCGAATAGCCGGTCAACTATCCGGCCTGTGGCGGTAAGGTCATGATCGGTGAGCAGTAATTTCAAGGTCCCTAGAGGGGGGCGCCACCCACTATGGATGGGAGCGCCTGGGGGGAGGCGGCCATTGGCCCCTCCCACGGGGAGGCGGCACCCACTACGGATGGGTCGCCTAAGGGGAGACGCCATAGGCCCCTTCCAGGGGAGGAGGCGGCTATATGCCCCTCCTACTAATTTCCCGGGGGCCGGATATCCGCGACGGCGGATAGAGCGTGTGGGGATGGGGGGGGAGTCCACGCTGTCCTTCCTACAGATACCTCACACGGGAGCTCGGACGACCTTTAAGATGGCGTCGAGCGGAAAGGGGGGCCCCCAACAAGACAAGGGAAATTACAGTTGGCAATGAGGGTACAGTCCTCTGCGCATGCGCCACTCACACCGTGAGGGCGAGAGTTTTGGTAGTAGGGATCTGACACCGGTTAAGACCTTGCCGTTGGCCCTTAATGCTAGGATGTACAATTTTAATTTAGAATGTATGCATTTGCAGGATGTTAGACTCGGCTAGGAAACCTTTGTATTAGAGATTTGTTAAGGTTAGCCAAAGAACATGTCTTCATCGAAATATAATAAATGTAAAATTGTACATGATTATGAAACTTTTATTTAATGTTTTAAATTTTGTTTCATATTTTAATAAATACGGCCGGGAGGGTGACTCCCTCCCGCCTTCCAAAAGTTCCGAACTGCGTCCGACTTCCCATCCTTGGGGATTGTGTTGGGAGGGGGTGACGGGCATCCCGGCCATATGGAAAGGGGCGACCACTCGGTCCCCCCGAACGTATGGTTGGGTGCCCCGATCCTCCCGGGAAACCATTTTGGGCGGGGGGCGTGTCTCGGCTGGTATGCCCGAAGCGGCGTAGCCCGGCGCACCTTTTCCCGCCCAAGAGGGGTTGTCCTAGACACCTACACCGATGGCCACGCCCAGTAGGCGTACCGGAGGAGGGTACACGCCCTCCCGAAGAAGAATAAATAGAGCGGGAATCCGAAGAAGCGTCCTCTTGTTCCTGTGCTCTGAAGGCTGCACCCACTCGTTGCTCGTGAGCCCTCGACGGAACAAGGAGCAATTTTGACCCACCCACCAGCCCCTTATGGCAATGTTTGTTTTGTAATAAAGTTTTGCTGTGATAGGCCCCTTTTTTCCTCCGTATAAAAGTAAATGAATATTTAGGTTGAGGATGTGCCGTCTGTCTGTAGGATTCTGTTTTTTCTTTTAGGAGTAAACAGTCTTGATACAATTAGACATGCTGATATTTTCTTCCTTAGTAGGTGGACAACTGTCGTATTTATTTTTTGGTCGGGCGGTAAGGTCATGATCGGTGAGCAGTAATTTCAAGGTCCCTAGAGGGGGGCGCCACCCACTATGGATGGGAGCGCCCGGGGGGAGGCGGCCATTGGCCCCTCCCACGGGGAGGCGGCACCCACTAAGGATGGGTCGCCTAAGGGGAGACGGCCATAGGCCCCTTCCAGGGGAGGAGGCGGCTATATGCCCCTCCTACTAATTTCCCGGGGGCCGGATATCCGCGACGGCGGATAGAGAGTGTGGGGATGGGGGGGGGGGGAGTCCACGCTGTCCTTCCTACAGATACCTCACACGGGAGCTCGGACGACCTTTAAGATGGCGTCGAGCGGAAAGGGGGGCCCCCAACAAGACAAGGGAAATTACAGTTGGCAATGAGGGTACAGTCCTCTGCGCATGCGCCACTCACACCGTGAGGGCGAGAGTTTTGGTAGTAGGGATCTGACACCGGTTAAGACCTTGCCGTTGGCCCTTAATGCTAGGATGTACAATTTTAATTTAGAATGTATGCATTTGCAGGATGTTAGACTCGGCTAGGAAACCTTTGTATTAGAGATTTGTTAAGGTTAGCCAAAGAACATGTCTTCATCGAAATATAATAAATGTAAAATTGTACATGATTATGAAACTTTTATTTAATGTTTTAAATTTTGTTTCATATTTTAATAAATACGGCCGGGAGGGTGACTCCCTCCCGCCTTCCAAAAGTTCCGAACTGCGTCCGACTTCCCATCCTTGGGGATTGTGTTGGGAGGGGGTGACGGGCATCCCGGCCATATTCCTTCGCGCTCGCCCTTTTGCATCCTCAACGCGAAGTACCAGCCCTTTCTGGATTTTGTCCATCTCCGCCACTTTCTGTGTCAAGGCGCCAACAGCCCCCTCCACTCCCGTGATCCTGGTCTCAGTCTCCGCGATGCTGGCGACTGCGTTGCGGAGATCCTGTCGTAGTAGCATGACATCACCTCCCACTGCGCCGATTTTAGCGTCCAACATGTCCCTTGATTGTGTGATGGCTGCCATCAGGGCCGGGTTGTCTGGTCCCGCGCTCTGGCCACCCCCAGCGGCCCCGGACCCCCCACTGGGTCCAGTAAATTTGTCAATTGGTCCTTGCTTGGCGGAACCATTGCCACCCCCGCCTCTGGTCATGGTCAGGATGATTTAGGCGGGCTGCTCCGTGCCCGTGGCTGACCCTCCACACACCGCAGGTCGAATCCAAAGTCCAAGGCTGGGAGGCCCGCAGGGCGCTTCGCCGCACCGCATCACCACTACCAAGCGCCTCCACTGACCAGGCACCCAGCGTGCAATTGCCACTAATGTTACTAATGTTACTCGGGCCAGGGCCACAGCAAAGCCCCCGACCCCGGGCCTCAGGCAGGGCTCCCCCGCTCTAACAGGAATCGCTGTATGAGATCCGACTCCTCACCTTCATGCGTTCACGAAACTTCAGGCCCTGACGCACCGGCTCCACACCGGCCGCCGCCGCCGTACCGACTCCAGACACCCGCCTGTATCTGAGGGTCAGGACGGGCACAGCAGGGCACTCGGGCTCAGGACGACCAGGCAACTCCGCTTCACTGGGCCACCCCGGCCCCCAGTCCGGTCACAGCACAGAGGAGGCGATGTCCGCCCCGGGGCCCCTCAAGCCGCCTCGCAGGTATGCCCAGCAGAGAGGCGCTCTCCAAGACAGCTCTGGCACCACACTGCCCCCGGGGCCACAGGTCTCTCCGCACCCGGGGGCCAAACTGCAGGGGTCCACACACTTGAGCCGCCAGGCCGAGCGCGCCCCTCCGCGCGCCGATGCTCCGCCTCCAGCCCTGATTCAAATACGGCCACCGGCAGCCCAGGGGGACCCGACTGGTTCCCCGATCCGAGGGCCCACAACCAACACCGCCTCCTCACAGTTCCCAGCCGCGTCGGCGTTCTGCAGGCGGCAGGAAGCTCTGTTGCTCTCTCCCCGGCTGCCAACTGTCTCCAGGAATACGGGGCCCGCCGGCGAGCAAGCCGGCCTACGTTCGGAGCCTCTGGCCTGGATCGGCACGAAATCGAGGCCCCGGCTCTCCACACGGCAGGTAGGCCCAGGGGGCGCCGCCGCCGCCAATTACGCCAGCCAGGGACCAGGGACCAGGGACCCCAAACGCGGCACTTGAGGGTGCACTCTGTCCACCACTGCCTCCGATATCACTGTGTGGCCAAGGGTAGGTTCTGGGTCAGGATAAATTCAAGGATAACTGACGGGCCGGCGGGAGCTCTAAGAAGCTACGTCCGCCATTGTCGCCCTCGTAGCCACGCCCCCATTTTCTGTGATTTTGAACTGTGGGGGAAACAAATATTTGAATATGATCAAAACAAATCAATAAACTAGATGTTGATGATTTCAACACATTATCGTTTGTGCACTGTACAGTTTTATCTGTAAAACTGTATGTCTGAACAAATGTAATGGTAATTTCAATTGAAAATGTGTCTGTAATGTCAGTATGCTACCACTCCATACATACTCCACCCTAAGCCAATCCACTCTGCGACACTCAACACCAATCTACACACCTCCTCTACGTCACTCCACTCTATGACACTCTACTCCAAAGCACTCCTCTCTATCATACTCGACTCTATGCCATGCAACTCCATGACAATATATTCCACTCTCTGCAACTCCACTATACATAGCTCAATTCTATTGCACTCTACTCCATTCTATTCCACTCCACATCACTATACTCCAATCTACGCTGCTCCACTCTAAGACACTCTGAGACACTCTACACCAGGGGTCTCCAACCTTTTGTGTAGTCAGAGCTACTTTTGGCCAGTGAAAATCGTCGTGAGCTACTGAACCCGAATCAACTCGCGCATTTTTCCGAGAGACCCCCCACGCCCAGTTTTTGACTTTAAGCCTAATTTCATCCGAGCCCATACTGTGGTTTGAACAAAATACCTAAGACAGGCCTGACTTAAGAGTTCCCTAGAATACCAAAAGGAATGATTTTGGATTTGTGACGCTTCAAGACATTTCAATTAATAGGTCCAAAATTAAGGTCCAAAATTAAGACCTTCCAGTAATAGTTGTCATTGAAATAATCATTGTAATGCGGCTCAATTAACAAACATACATGCAAAGCGATCTTACCTTCAATGTGGAACTGATTTGTTCTTATGCTGCAAATAATCATTTGGAAATATGCTCAAGATTCTTCTCTCCAGCTACATTTTATTGTGTTTGTAATACAGGCCTGCAGTACACATTGCATTGTTCTTGTTCAATCAGCAAGTATAATAATAGCTGGTCTAGTACTAATGCTAACTGTACTAATAATAATTATATTACTAATCCTAGTACTGCTACTACTAATATTGCTACTCCTGTAGTACTACCACTATTCCCATTTGTACTACTTCTAATTCCACACAACTGTATTTTAAGTGTTCACACTTAATGGCATTTACAAGCTCAATGCTGCCACACCCTTCCACAAACCTGGATGATAAGCACACAGCTGAAACTGAACCCAATAAAAAGCATTTAGATTGCATTGTAGTAAATGCGGTGGTACAGATACCGATTTTACAGGAAATGTTCCATTAAAACGCTGAGCACTGACAAATGTCATATAAAATTTTTCTTCCAAGCAAGATACCATATTACACCCCAAATATTACTTCAAAAGAATCTTCTAGTCAGTTTCCTTCTCTCCCTTTTCGGTGATAGCAACTTCCAAACCACTGACCCCCTTCCAAGATTACCCCACAGGCTTGCATCTTAGTTACCATTCCCTGGCTCATTTAATTTCACAGAAATACAGCTGATGAAACATTTGACCTGTATTATGTGAAACATTTGTGGCATCAGGCAAAAGCCAGTTGGGGGGCATGACAAACTGCGAAGCACCTCCCTGAGAAACACTGCGCTCCCGTGGGGTAGAGGATCCGAGGAGCTAGTCTTAACACCTTTGGGATCGCGTTGATCCAATGGGCACCCCGAGAGATTTAACTGGTGCCCCACACTGGCCACATCCACATGGCAATGAGATTGCTGGGACTGCTGAGGATAGGCAAAAGTGGCCAACAAAAGGTATGGCTAGACTGCAGAGGGCAAAGGCTAGGAATGTTAGAGCTCTCCAACATGCGACAGGCAGCTCCCCCTTTAAAGATGTCAGTGGGCAGCCTCCTCAGAAGAACAAAATTGTGACAGGAGAGCACTGGGTGAGAGAGAGCGCACCACCTGAAGTGAGGTTCTGTGAGGGACAGGAATGGTCTTCTGCTACATCAGGAGGATTGGGAATATCGACCATTGGGTGAAGGTGGTAATGTCTGACTGCTGGGCGCGGAGAATGTCTTGCCTCAAGCTGCTTAAAGGCTATGGTTTGCGGGTGGTGGTCCAGGCGAAACAATGCTCTGTTGTGCTCTATGTGATGTCTCACTGTGGCAGCTGAGGGGCCTAGAAAATTGATGGACCCACCCCCTCCTCTCTCTATGAACAGTGCAAGGTAAGGCGGTGGGGGACGAGCCACTGGAGTGTTGTGTGCCCCGGTCGCCTGCTCATAGGAAGCAGTCCCATAGATCAGTACTGCTGCGGTGCGTGTCCCCATAAGTTTGGTGGTTCCATGTCTGGGTCAAGCAGCCCCGCAACACCTCACCCATGTCTATGTGGGCTCCCACGCTCATCTGGCAAAGTCCACAGTCCGTCTGCTGCATTGCCGCTGATTCAGGTTCCCATGCCGTAAGTGTAAACACCTGCATTCAATGATGCCCAAACACTTACAAGAGAGGCAGCTGTGAGTGGCAGATATCTAACTGGTGGATCAGATTGGCTGGCACAGGACTGAACCTTAATAAGGTGTACAGCGGGACTGCTCATGCCACGTTGAACTATATGAGGCACCATTTTATAAGCTCATGGTTTAAGGCGGGTCCAGAGCCCAGTACAGAAGCGGTTCTATTTGTTCATGTAACACCCCCCTCCTGTACTGATCCCCTGCATTAGTTAAGCACAAAAAAACACCAATATGAAGACAGCGCACGGATGCCGTAAAAATGATTAAAAGCACTATGCAAAGTTATGAAATCATACTCAAGGAGCTACCGAGCGAGCGATGGAAGATGTGTCTAAAGGGGCAAATTAGTCACCCCACTGTGTGTGATTGAATCGACCTGGGGCGTTTTAAGAGGGGTGAGCAGGTACCCGCCGCTCCTCCTCTGTAGTCTGTGACCTGAATGGGGTCTAGTCCCGGCGCGTGAGGCCACCCCCGGGCAGAGGTCACCCCACAACCCCCACGCACTGAGGGTCACTGCAGCAGCTGCGTTAGTAATTGACGACCCTAGGGCTCAATGTAAATATGTAAGCGCTATGCTTCTTCTTCCACGGCAAATGACTTAATTGCACAACCAGAGGCCGACCCCCTCCCCCACTACAAGCGCACGCACACACAGGAAAGTATAACAGGAAATAAGGCACGGGCATATAATGGTATAAAGGCGTGTGCCACTCACCTGTCCAGTATTCTGTGCTTCAAGAGTGAGCAGGCCTGGGATGAAGTGCACAGTCCGGGGGAGAAGTGAGTTGCCCTTTGCGATGGAGTGCGCTATTCTAGATCCAACTGCAGGGCCCCGGGCCGAAGTGGGATTTTTCAACGGAGTATGCAGACTGTGTTGAAGGTCCTCCTCGATGCCAGCGCGTTTTGAGCAGACGATGACGTCAGACTCTCACGAGAGCAGTCTGTAGCTCCAGGAGAGGAGCGTCATCGCGTCATCCCGCCCCATCCACAGACTACCTCCAATCAGAGCTAGGCGAGCTACCCCCGGGGTCTCCGCGAGCTACCGGTAGCTCGCGATCGACCGGTTGGAGACCCCGGCTCTACACTATGCCACGCTCAACTCCATGCCACTCCACTTCATTTCACTTCACTGCACTCCACTCTGTGCCACTCCACGCCACTCCACTCCACTCGGTGACACTTTATTCAGTTCTCTGCAACTCAACTCAATGCCACTCCATTCTATTCCACTGTATGCCACTAGACTCTATGACACTCTACTCCACGCTACACCACTCTGCTCTATCCCACTCCTCTCTATTCCACTTCATGAACCTATACCCCCCTCCACTCTACTCCACTCGACACCACTCTACTTTATTCTACACCACTACGCTTTACAGTTCACTACTCCACTCTATGACATTCTACTCCACTCTACACTACTCCACTTTGAGACACTCTGTACCACTTTACTGTACGGCACTCCACTTTAGGACACCCCACGCCACTTTACTCCACTCTATGCCACTCTACTCCATGACATCCTACTCCACTCTACTCCACTTTATGCCACTCCACTCTATGACACTACTCCATTATTTGCTACTATATCCCACTCAACTCTACAACACTCTACACCACCACTCTATTCCACTGTGCACCACTCCACAACACTTCACTCTGCACTACTCTAAGCCACTTACACTCTACACCACTCCACAACACAACACTCCACTTATACCGCCTATACCACTCTACACCACATATCTCCACGCTACTTTACTCCACTCTATGCCACTCCACTCTACGACACTCTGCTCCACTTCACTCTATAACACTCCACTCTACGCCACTTTACACCACTCTACGTCACTCCCCTCTATCATACTCCACTCTGCACCACTTAAAGCCACTTTACTGCACTCTACACCACTCTCTGTAACTCCATGCTGTGCCACTCTATTATATTTCACTGTACGCCACTCCACTCTACAACACTTTATGCCATTCTACTCTATCCCACTCAACTTTATTGCACTCCACTCCACAACACAATACTCCACTCCATGCCCCTCCATTTTACCCCACTCCACTCTATGGCACTCCACTCCACTCTATGGCACTCCACTCTCCAACACATTACTCCACTTCAAGAGACTCTATGCCACTCCTCTCTATGACACTCTTTGCCAATCCACTCCACAAGAGTCTGCCCCACTCCACTCTGTCACTCTACGCCACTCTACTCTATTCGACACCACTCCAGGACACTCTACCCTACTCCACTCTGACACTCTTCTCCACTCTACACCACTCCACCCTACGCCACTCCACTCCACTCTATGCTACTCCACTCTACGACACTATACACCTCTTAACTCCGTCCCACTCAACTCCACTCCACTTTCCGCTGTGCCACTAACTTTTAGCCATGCTGAACAGCAGCTATGCTGGTATAGAACATGGCTAAACACATTGGCAAAGCCAGTAGCTCTTGCAGAGGTGAGACCTAATGGCTTTGCCAATGCTTATTTATAGAAGATAATTAAACATGAACATTAAATACTTGCAAACATGATTCATTAAATTGCCAAATATTTAATTATAAACGAATGATGAAGTAAGCAACATTGTAGGGCCAACCTCTTAATCTCAGGCACTCACAGCAAGATCAGAAGAGCCGACTATCAAACTAATTACAAAGGTGTGCCCAGCCTGTGGCACTGCCGCCGACCTCCTAAGGAGCAAGCGGAGAGAGAGTGCTTGCCTGGCGATTGCCTGGGCCAGTCGGGCTGGGGATCTCACCTGTGGAAGTAACATTTTTAGCTCTGGTGTTAGCCAAGACCTTTTGATTTAAAAAAAATTATGTGCAATCTGCATAGTTAAAGGGGCTTTCAGCCAGCGTTTTTCAGTCTGTTGACGTGTCATTCCCATTTGCTTCCACCCACTACAGCAAAGGCTGTCAAACTGTGGGGCGTACCCCATTGGGGCTGTGGAAGTGTTCCCAGGGGGGTGCAAATAGGTCTGCAATTACATGGAAATGAAGATAGCCTGGTTTCTAGGCTGTCTTCATTTACAAGCAGCAGTTAACTCCTTGGATGCTGATGACGGAACCGCTCCGTCATCAGCTGCGGGTGCGCTGTGCTGATGACGGAGCGGTTCCGTCATGGCCCGCTTGGAACGCCTGCGCGGCGCAAATTCCACGCCTGCTCTGGACGTTCCTTTGAGCAGGGCGGGCCATGACGGAACCGCTCCGACATGAGCACAGCTCAACCGAGGCTGGTGACGGAGCGGTTCCATCACCAGCATGCGGCCGCCGCGCGGCCGCCCTGCCCCCTTAGCACTGCGGCAGAATAGCCGCCGCAGTGAAGGGGTTAAAGCCCATAAAGTGTGAGGACGGTACCTCTTAGTGACATGGGGCAGGGTCAGTAAGTGTGAAGTCAGGGTCAAAGACATGGCTAAAAAGAAGAAAGAAATCTGCATTTTATTGTTTTTGTTCAGCTTCGGGTAACTGCATATGAAACAAGCATTGGTAAATGCATTTGGTTTCGACAGTCATTAATAATAAGCTGTTTTTTGTCGTAAGTTGTAGCTTGCTGAGTAGTTGTACAATATAATTTTCAGTAAGTCTATTAAAGTGTTATGACTTGTTTATGCACAAAAGGCAATGTACTGTGCTGTTATAGTGGTATAGTGTGGGTAAGTAATAGCAACATTTTGAAATATTAAAGCAGGAAATCATAGAATTAGTTGATGTATTAGCAATAGAATTTGTTTAAAGGAGTTCTGACAACTTTTGGGCCCGGTGCCTCTGCACCTGCTGCACCATTCAAATCACAACCCTTGTGCCTGCAAGAAAACTGCATTTGTGACTGCCTGTTTAGTAGTAAAATTAAGCAATAATCTGGGTTTAGTGGGGTCCCTAGAGTTTTTGACCCCAGAACAACTACACCTGCTTCACCATTCAAATCAAGTCCCTTTTAACTGCAAGGTGACTACAATTGTGACTGTCTGTTTAGTGGTCAAATTTGGCACTAATGTGTGTTTAGAGGAGTTTGACAACTTTTTGGCAGTGCCTCTGCACCTGCTGCACCATTCAAATCATGACCCTGTTGTCTGCAAGGTAGTTGCACTTGTGGTTGCCTGTTTAGGAATAAAATATAGCAATATTATGTGTTTAGAGGAGTTTGACAACTTTTTGGCAGTGCCTCTGCACCTGCTGCACCATTCAAATCATGACCCTGTTGTCTGCAATGTAGTTGCATTTGTGGTTGCCTGTTTAGGAATAAAATATAGCAATATTAGGTGCTTAGTGGTGTGCCTGGAGCTGTTGGTCCCGGTGCCATTGCACCTGCTGCACCATTCAAAAAATGACCTTGTTGCTTGCAAGATAACTCCACCTGTCCACTTGTGACTGCCTGTTTAGTAGTAAAATATAGCAATAGTTGGTGTTTAGTGGAGTTATGACAACTTTAACCCCGGTGCCACTGCACCTACTGCACCATTTAAATCAAGCCCCTTTCAACTGCAAGATAATTTAGATTTTTCACAGCCTGCTGGGCTGAAAATCTGGATTTTATTAAAGACACGGAGGCTACGATTATGCAATCTCCTTTATTGCTTAGCTCACAGCAGCAACAATGAAGGGTTCTAGAACTATAATAAACATTCCAGGTAGGTATATAGTCCATGTGCACGTAGTGGTCTTCCTTCTTTGTGCAGCGAACAAGATAACTTATATAAATAATTTAAAGAACATTGAAGAAATAAACTTGAAACCATAGAAGTTGAAGGCATCGCAGGAAGCTTGTAGAGAAATTAATCTGCAAAATAGAAGTAACAAGGATAAGAGAAAAAAATCCCATCCCAGGGTAGGAGCAAAAGAGGCGGGATAATCTTAGCCTCCGTGTCTTTAATAAAATCCAGATTTTCTGCCCAGCAGGCTGTGAAAAATCTAAATTTTATGGCATGACACGGAGGCCAATATTATGCAAGTTCAAAGTGTGTTCAAAACATTATCAATTACATTTGATACAGGTTTAAAATAACATCTTTTAAAAATACATTTGTTTGACCAATCCGCAGCCCTAAGGATATCTTGCAGGCCACCACCTAAAATAAAAGCCTTTGAAGCTGAAGCACCTCTAAGAGAGTGAGCGCCAAAAATTGAAATATCGATCCCAGCTTCTTTCATGATGTCCTTAACCCAGCTAGCTAAGGTGGGAGAGGAAACTGCTCTATGAGGATACTTATGGGAAATGATCAGTTGATCTACAGAACCTCTTAGACCTAAAGTCCTTCTCTCATACTCCAACAGGCAACGCACCACACACAAGATTTCATTCTGAGGAAAAAAGGGATAAAAAACAGAAGTTGACATAGTTTTAGTCCGTCTTTTAATGAAAAAGCAAACACCTTCAGGTTGAAAAGCCCTACTAGAGAGATCTAAGTCCTTTACATCTGAAGTACGTCTGAAGGAAACAAGGCATAGTAGAGCAGTCAATTTATAGGACAGTTTTTTTAAAGAGAGAGAAGAGTTCTCGCCCCAAGAGGAAACAAGTCTGAGAACATCCCTCACGTCCCAGAGAGCAGAGTATTTAGGTTGAGGAGGATTTAAAACATGCATACTCCTCATAAGTTTTTTGGTCAAAAGGTTTTGGCCTACGGAGGTACCATCTTGCAAGCAGTGACCCGCTGCAATTGCCGATCTATAGACGTTAACGGTACGACAAGCTAGACCCGAAGCGAAAATTTCCGTCAAGAAGTTAAGAACTTGAACTACATCAGCTGAAACGGGATCGTAACCCCGTCGAAGACACCAGCAAACCCATTTACGCCAAGCCAATCTATAGGCTTTTCTGGTACTAGGGGCCCATGATTCTGACATGAGTCTGAAAGCGCCCTCCGAAAGTCCTGGGATCTGCCACTGTCTCCTGAAATCTTCCAGGCCAACAGGCTCAGGATGCCCTGAAGAACTAGTGGGTGGCACTCCCCGTGAGGTCCTGTCAGTAATTCTTCGAAAGTGGGGATGAGAATTGGAAAATCCACACTCATTTCTAGAAGGATGGGCAACCAAGCCTGAGATTTCCAGAGGGGAGTTATTACTACTACAGATTCTCTGTTCCTCCGTATCTGAACGAGGAGGCGTGGGAGCATTGCAAAAGGTGGGAATGCATAGGGTCTCAGACCAAGCCAGTTCTGAAAGAAAGCGTCTATTCCCAGGGCCAGAGGGTCCGGCCTCCAGCTGAAAAACTTGGGTAGCTGATGTAGGAGAGTAGGGTCTGCAATCCTATGATCACCCAGATTTTTTGCTTTTGTTTCACTGGTTTACGACTTTCTCTGGCTGTGGGCCTGCTAATCAGACCCACAGCCTGGCTGTTCTCTTTCTAAATTACGATATGTACCCTAGGTGCATTTACCAATTGGTACTGGGCCACCTTATCAGACCCCGTAACACAGGGCATAGGTGTACCCAGGGCCGCCAGGGGCTGAAGCAGGTATTATGCCACCCCTGGCTGGCCTCCTAAATTTGACACAACTGGCTGCACGACAGCTGGGGCGAAGACGTGTAACCACCCTTCGCTTTAGGTATAGTAGCTCTATATCTAACCATACAATGGACACCCGAGTTCCTATCAGTCACTCCTATGGCAGGCCTTAACGATCCTGAAGGCAGAGTGCGTGGGCTCGTGTGAGCTAGGTTCAGGCCCGAGCCGAGCCCGGTTGCAGCTTGCGGAATCAAGACCCAATAGCTGTTCCATGATAACGCGTACCATATCGGTAACTCCGGTGTCGCGTTATCCAGGCATGTCGAGTAAGGTGTCATACGAATCGGGGTGCTGCCCTCTCACCAATGCTGGCGACGAGGTTAGCATTCCACCCTTCTAGAGGGACACGACATGTACGTAACTGTGAACCCCGGTTAAAGTTAACTGAAGCCTCAGCTCCACAAAATGGATGCTGCCACCACAGACACGAGTCTGACCTCCTGCTGCTGGGAGTCCTTCCAGCGAGGAGCACTTGGACAAAGGGTTTCCTGTCGAGGGCGCTGTTCGCACCGTCCCAGACAGGGTTTGTGTATTCTGGGTAGGTAGGGCTTTGGCGCGAAGGTGACTGCGGAGTGGCACCCCGGTGCTCACTACGCATCTGCCGGTTAGAACCAGTTCCAGGGGCGACAGCCCTGGCCTGGGGAAAGTCCGGCAGGGGAGAGGGGTGTAACTACCCCCCTTCCTGGTCCCACCCTTAGGGCAGGACCTAGTCATGTACCCACCCCTTTCTTTAGAATAAAGACCGGAGCGGGGACCCTTCCAAATCAGATCATCTTTGATTCAAGAACTACTTTCTACGAAAGGACATTCAAGACTCTTCTCAAGATTTCTCCCTTGTGGCTAAGGAGTAGTCACCCTGCATCAGCGGGCACCAACTAAGAACTCTGCGGTTTGCTGTAAGTCCTTCCTCAAGGAATCCGACGGCCCAGCTCGACGAGAACCGGCTTCCCTGGCACCTCTGACCTCTACCCACGTCATCAGCTCAGCTGTGATCTGTGGGTGCGACGAGACCTCGAGGGACCGGCCATCATCAGAACCTGCACGCTCTTAAAACCAGCACGACCATCGAGGTAACTCTCTGGTGAGTGCTCTGGGGTCCGAGAAGCCCCGACCCTGAGCCGCTCCAGCACCGAAGTGCAGTCTCCCAGCATCTCCACGATCTGCGTGGGGCCCTTCTGCTCGCTGCTCAGCACGTTGTCTGGTCACTAGCCGCTGGCTTGTGCCCTTCTGTGACGACATCCGAGAATCATCACTGCTGGTCTGGTTGCTCCAGACTGGCCCTTGCTTCCATCTTTGCGAGAAGCACCCCGGACCCTCCTGGTCCACTCAAGACGCCATCTTAGGCCCACCACGTGGCCCTGAGATCTGCCAAGGCTTGTTGCCCCATCCTGGGCCCAGCGACGCCGACAGCATCATCCTTCGTGGGACAGCTCGCACCTCCACCGTGGTCGCCGACAACGCCTCCTGGTCCGTGAGACTGCAGAGCCTAGCGTCGCCCACTCACCTGGTCGAGGTGACGGCCAACCGGTGCCTTCCTGGTACCTTCTGACTACTGGCTAGTAGTACGAACTTGGTCCCCTCTGCTTTCAGGTTTTATCAATCTCCGATCCAGGCTTGGATCTCTACGAACTATTCAGCACTGGTCGCCGGCCAGCAACTCCTTTTCTTCCGGCTCCTGGCTCGTCAGCGAAGACCCCGACGCCTGTAAGACTTGTGCAGCCGCAGCCCTCGTGGCTAGGTAACTCGGCATTTCGGTGCCTGCATAGCCTCCTTACTCTAGGGTCCTGAGTCCCTCGCTTCCGACTTGCCTTATCGGGTCCGCCCGAGACCTTAATCTTTCCGTGTCCTCGGACACTTGTTTTAATTGTGCACTTGAAGTATTTGCTAAAGAGATTTGGTTTGTGCTTAGTACCCTGTCCTCATAAAGAGTACAGGGCTGTTGTGATTCTTAATAAATATACTGTTTATTTTCATAACACTTGTGTGGTGTCCTTTCACTGGGTGTTCAAGGGGTACATGTGTGGTAAACAGCTGGCTTAACGCGCCCTCTCGAGTCTTTAGCCTTAGACTGCTCGTATCCACGCTACTAGGATAGCTGGTCTATAGGTTGACTTACAACCAAACACCATAAGGGTCGTTGGAACGATACATAGCGGTCGCTAGAATAGCGAACGTTGCATATCGGGCCAACTTCTCACAGCTGAGAATTGAGACGGTCCGCAAAAAGGTCTATTCCGAAGGGACCCCAGCGAGATTGAATCACAAGAAAAACTTTCCTGTCTAGTCTCCAGTTGCTTGAATCTACAAAGTTCCTGGAGAACCAGTCTGCTACCCCATTGTTCAGTCCCGGAATATGTTCGGCAAGAACCGAGATGCCCTTGTTGAGGCAGTAAGTCCAAAAACTCTTGGCCAAGTCCGAGAGGCCTTTCGAATGAGGGCCTCCCATTTTGTTCACGTACCTCACTGCGGATACGTTGTCCATGCGAAGCATGACTGAGCATTTCATCAGGTCTTTTGTGAAGCTCTGGATAGCAAAGGACCCGCGAGAAGTTCCAGGCAGTTGATGTGCAGGTTCTTCTCCTGTGAGGTCCAAAGTCCCCCTGTTGAGGAATCGCCGCACGTAAGATAACTGCAATTGTGACTGCCTGTTTAGTAGTCAAATATAGCAATATTAGATGTTTAGAAGAGTTCTGACAACTTGTTGGCCGTGTGCCACTGCACCTGCTGCACCATTCAAATCATGACCCTAGTGCCTGAAAGATAACTGCACTTGTGACTGCCCGTTTAATTAGTAGCCATTGCATCCAGATCATTAATATAACAAGTAACATTATACCTACAACAAGCCAGGACTATTGGCTTTGTCAATGGTTGTTAGTTGCTTAAGATAAATAAGCAACAACTATGGCTTAGTTGTATATAATATTGAAAAGGTCTCCGTTCTTGCGGGAGTGATTGTGGCTCGGCTCAACATCCTGTGATTCAAAAATGTAATATGCCCTTGAGTAATATAACTGGTGCTCATGTAAAGCCCTCCAATAGGTCAAGTTTGCGCTATATAAACTGCAAGGAAAAGGTTCTGAAATGATGGAACTGTTGAGGAACTGACGAGTCACTTTGAAGTTACATCAAAAGCAGTGAAGGGTGGTACTGCTGCAGAGTTTAGATTTTTTTTCACCCTGAGGCAGACGGCAACAATGGAGAGCCCAATAGGGACCTGTGAGAAGCTGGCCTGGTATATGTCCACTAACAAAAGTGGGCACCTTGCACCAGGCCAGACAACCCTAATGGTGATTTCAGAGGTCTCAGACAACCTTAGAAAGCTATCCAAGTGGTAGCTGTGGAGTGCAGCCTTCAGGCTTAGTCTTGAAGGAGTGTAAAGCAGCTTGTTTTACCTGAATGCAATCTTATAGTATAGATTAAATGAAAAGAGAACCACACAGTAGGTATAAAAATATGTTTTTATTATATAACATTATCTAGTATGTTTCAGTATCTCCTACACAAAGATAGACACGAAGCACACAATACTTAAGCAAAGAAATGACAGTAAATAGCACTTATACACAGTGGGCCCCAGGAGCGGACCAAACCATATACTAAGAAAGTGTTATAAGAACCATGACTTGAGTCAAGACAATATTGAGAGGACGTAGAATTGCTGGGAACCCAAGGAGCCACCCACGTTTAGTAGATAGGGACCCTACGGAGAGCGTGTGCAGTGTGTGAACAAGACCGTTTGCTCTGTACAAGTCTATATGCAAGTTGCTGTTGGATTTTTAAAGTTTAGGGACCCTACCCAGTGGACTTCGAAGAAACCTCGTGGAAGACAGAAGGTTGGAGAGCCACCCCACCCGTGGATACTGAAGTAACCAAGTTACCTATCCCAAGGAAGCAGGGTGCATAGGTGTGAAGTGGTGTCGTAAACCGCTGTCGGACCCAATCGAGGACTTTAAAAAAGTGACGCTGCTGGAAGAGGAGAAAGTGTCAGCTGAAATGCAAATGTAGATTTTTGATGAAGAGTACCTGAAAGCAGAGGGGACAGAGCCTGGGTCACTTGAGAGTGACCAGGGGCTCGGAAGACGAATGCCCACCGATGTTTGGTGCTCCAGGATAGTTGAAGGGGACCTTGACTCTGCAGCTGCGGGGACCAGGAGACGTCGAGGACAGCTAGGAGCCGGATGCGAACTGTCCCACGAAGGATGTCGAGTGCTGAGGGATCGGTGTCCGGCAAGAGCACCAACAAGCCTTGGCAAAGGCAACCCACACATTAGGTCAAGGAAGTGTACGGTTGGGACCAGCAAGATCCAGGAGACTCACCACAAGCAGGGGAGTCAGGGCAGGCCTGAGCAATCAGGGGAGCCCAAGGAAATCAAAGGTGACCCTCAAATGAATCCACAGGCCAATGGCACGGGAGTAGCAAGAGGACCTCAAGCAGCTCACCAAAAGAGGCAGGCCACGATGCACATGATGCAGTGTGGATGAAGATTCTGGTCACAGGAGGTGCTCGGGATTGGGGCTACTTGGAGCCCAAAGATCTTCTTGCAAAGATGTCAACAAACCTTTGCAACTGCAAAGGTGATTCGGTGCCCAGGGGTTCGGTTATTGCAACCCCCATCCGAGCTGCTGGTCTCAAACTAGGTGCAAGGGTAGAACAGGCCTCAGGGCTGAGAAAAACCGCCACCTGAGTTGCAGAGCCCACAAAGTCCGGAGAAGCTTGGGATCTGCAGACCGGTCGTCTTCATTGCGGTGCCTGCGAATGCAGGGGGGGGAGTGGCTCCTTCACTCCAAGGGAGATTACTTTGGTTGTCCTTGGAAAGTTCCAGGAGGATGTACAGGCACAGATGATGCAGTAGGCTGAAAGGGAGGCGAAGTCAGGCCCAAATGAAGTCCAGCGAAGTCCAGAGTGCCCAGACATTAGAAGTGCAGTGGTTTCAATTCTGAATCTTGTCCACGATGAATCTAAGGTCCTACAGCCAGGTAAGCCCTTAAGTACCCACAGGAGAGGGTTGGAAAGATTCAGGGGACACCCCAGGGGAGGGTCTGCACAGATGAGAGGTTACTCCCATGTTCTTTGTCAGGTTTGCCCCAGAGCAGGAGCCAACAGCTCCCAGAACTGGTATGAAATGGACGATGCACAGGGACACCAAATGTGCTCCTCATGTAGACTTTCAGGCACTGGCAAGCGCAACCACCCAGTCCTAATACACTAAATTCTGTATGGGAGGTGGTCACACCTCCCTGTGACAGGACACCTATTGTCCTGCCTTCCTATGCTGGAGCTTGGCTCAGTAGCAGGTGGGCAAAAATGTGTCTCTGGTCGGCAGAAAACATTTTATGCTGTCCGGAGCTAGAAGGCTGGTACCTGGAACACTGAGAGCCCCACGGAGGGCTTCCCAGGTGGGTGGAATCATATCTCCCATACCTGTGACCAGTGTGGGGGTATGATTCCAACATGTTTGATACCAAACACAATAGGGTTTGTTGCCGCCGTTTTCGAGATGGTCATCATGCGGTCACGTAATGCCCCTCTATATTAGTATATGGCTACTTCACTGACAACCCGGGAGAATGGACCTGGTTGGCTGCAGGGGTGTCCTTCTCATGCAGGAGCACACTCTCACTTAGAACCAAGCACCCTGCCTTCAGGATTATTAAGGCCTGCTATAGGGGTGACTGTAGGTTTTAAGTGTAGTGACCCTTAGATATAGTAAACCTATATCTTAAGTAAGTGGTGCATGCACCAACTTACACAGGCTGCAATGGCAGGCCTGTAGTTCCATTTTGCATGGCCTATCATGGGTGGCAAAATACATGCTTCAGCCCATGGGAGACCTTTGGGGTACCCATGCCCTGGGTACCATATACTGGGGACTGACAAGGGTACCCAAGTATCCAATCTGGAGTGTACCTAAGTACATAACACAACAGTTTAGGGAGAAAGCAGATAGACTGGGGTCCTGATTAGCAGCATCCCAGTCAGACTAGTCAAAAAGCTTAGCACCAGGCAAAAAGTGGGAATAACCATCCAGAAGGATCTACCTTCCTACATGACCCGTCTCAGCACCAGCTTTTTAGAGCTGCCAGTGCCGAGCAGCAGCAGGACCCGGGCCACTTAAAGCTCTGACACAGAGAGATAGGAGGGAGAGAGATGATGAGAGAGGGACGGATTGTGTGAGATGGGAGCCCATGTAAACAAATGTCAGAGGCGACAGCAAGGCAACCCCTATCATTAGTGAAAGAGGTGCAGTGACACTTTTGCCCAGGGGTTCACTGCATCACCATAATAATTTTTTTTACAATAAAAAGTGGTCATGAGGGATCATTTTCCTTGCTAGCATTAGGACAGATGGTGCCCTTGGCGCAAAAAACAGGGGGCAGCATGCAGTAGCTCATTTTCTTTCAGAAAGAGATCTGAGTTGTTTCGAGATTGAAGTTATGGTTAGACATGGTGGTGAAGGAGTGAAAGAAGAGGAGATAGTCTGTCTTCTCCATGCCCTCTCCATCCTCCCGTACCTCTTCCACCCATGTCTTTCTCATTCCCTTCCTCTTGCCCCTTGTGACCCACCCACCCACCCCCTACCTTATTGGCATGACAAGGCAAACAAGTGTTGCCAAAGTGATATGAAACAAAATAAACACCACAGATTGTCCAGTTGTGGCTGTTTCAGTTTCCTGGATTTTTCTAAATCTACATTTAGTCAGAAAATCTTTTTGTGACATTGCACAGATGTATTTTTTGATCTGACTGTTCTCCTTTTTGGATCCTCCATCTGTGCTCCATCTTCTTCCTCTCCCACCCACCCCAGCAGTAATTATGCCTCTGCTTCTCCATGGAGGCTGCCTGCTTTCAGTCCCTGCCCCATCATCTACCGGTCCTTTGTATCCCAGTCCCTCACTTGTACTTCTTTCTCCAAGGTCCGTCCCTCCTCTTCCAGTCCCTCCCTTGGTTCGTCCTCTTCCCAGTAGCTTCGTAACCCAGCATTTGAGCCACTAACACCCTCCCCCTACTGGTGGCCAACTTGGGAATGACAGAGACCACGCTTTGGCTAGCAGAAGAGAAAAATGTCTGTAATGCTTGTTGTACAACCAACATTCAGCAAGGTCCACTAAGCGGTCAGTCACCTTCCCTCCAAACCTATGCTGTTCAGCGAAGACCTTGGTGATCCGTTCCGGAGTCCCACTGCGGTGGTTTCTGAGGGGGGGTGAGAGGAGAGCGGATTGTAAACGGCCAATGGTGCATTGCTTGCCCCAGTATTGGAACTTTCATAGATTCCCATGCTTTGTATCATTCCCTGTCGTCGGACTGGGAGTCTCGGTAATAAAAAATATCATAGTAGTAGGTACAAAAGAGAAAGGAAAGGCCTAGGCCTCATTCCCTTTTGTTACATATCAGCCTCTTTTTGTAAAAGAGACCAAACTCTAGGCGTCAGCCAATCAGAAGAGCCTCACCCTTAGAACCTTCCTGAAGGAACCTCAGAGCCTCAGATTTTCTACCGCACGTTGTGCTAGGGAGTCTCCATTGAGCTCTGCTCTATTTCTACTCTTTCAAAATCATTTCAACAGTTATTTCTTCAGCATTTTCTTCAGATTTCTTCAGGAAACTCTTTCTTCATCAAGATGTCTGAGGTTGAGAAGAAAAAAGCCCTTTTCAAGCCCTGTTCCACCGGTGGGAAGAAAAGGCTGTTTGTGGAAGACAAACACAAGGATTGCATCTACTGCCTGTATCCAGATCACAAGGCAGAGGACTAAGATTTGCCGCACTCTCTCCACCAAGACCTTGAGAGATCGTGCTGGAAGGCTTCTTACAAGGTTGCAGAGGCAGAAGGAAAGGAAACATGGAGTTTCCAGTGATGAGGAGGAATCGGCTTCCTGTGCTTCCTCAAGAAGGTCAGTGAAAAGGGGTAGAGGTTCCCCATCTTCCTCTATTGGGCGCCCCTCAAAGGCTTCAAAGAAGACCACCAGGGAGTCTGATGGCCGGGGTTCAGGAGGTTCCCCCCACCACAGTGGGTCGGGCAAGGCAGAACTGGTTTCGCCTCCTAAGGGTGAGAAGACAGACCAAGCCTTCAAGAGACCCTCATCACACTCTTCAGAGAGGAGTTCCAAGTCGTCTACGACGAAGACTTCGTCGACGGTGGCTCCGTCGACGACGAAAATGAAGCCCAAGATCCAATTGGTCCCGTCGACGGGCTCGTCGACGGGAGCGTCGACGACGAAAGCTCCGTCGTCGTCGAAGAAGAGCTCGACGACTGCAGCGTCGACGGGAAGTATACCGACGACATCGTCGACGAAGACAAAGACATCATCGTCGACGGCGGTGTTGACGACAGCAGTGCCGACGACGGCGTCAACGGCGGTGTCGACGACGTCGACGACGGTGTCGACGACGGTCATGTCGTCGACGAGTGCTTCGACGACGACAACAATTTCTACATCGACGGCGGGCTCGTCGTCGGTGGCGTCGACGACGACATTTGCTATTCCTATCTCGTCGACGAGGATTTCTCCGGCGTCGACGGACCAACCAACGATACTGGCTGCGGAGAGAAGGGTAACAATTTCTCTCACAAGGATCACACCTGAAATGACATCCCCAAGGAGGGTGACCTCTTTGCCTCCCACTATGTTGCTGACCAGGAGGACTCTGAGTGAGACGGTCAGGATGGCTTTGATTATGCGAATAGCCCATCTCAGCTTCTCATCAAAAGTCAAGAGACTGACTCAGAGGGGGCGTATGAACAAGGTGGAGGTGACTACCCACAAACAGACCACTCAAGGGACTATGAACCACAAGACATGGTTTCAGTCCCGACGTCATTCCTGCATGACCTACACAAAATGCTGCAGGACTACAAGTCGAAAGCTGAGCGACCAGCACCGAGGAGGTCTACTCCGTCGACACCAGTGAAGGACCACTCTTCGGTTGTCCCTTCCGTACACCCGGCACAGACTCCTCCTCAACCACAGCGGCCAGTGCCCCAGGCTGCGCCGGAAACAGCTGATGATCCGGATGGGGATCATGATAATGATACGGATGTGTCATCCGGTGATGATCAAGACTCAGATCAGGAAGGGGATGAATACAATGACTACATCATCCCGGATCAAGCTTCACCTCACCAAGACTTAGGTGATTCTCCTCCTGCTGACATCGGCAGCTTCCACCAACTGATGGAGCGTGCAGCCAGCCGATTTAAATTGGTGTTGCCTGCTCAAACCACAGACTGTTTCTTGTACGATTTTAAAGACACTCACCGCAAAACTACAAGGTCCACACCGATTGTGGAACATCTATGGGAGGAAGGTTTGAAGACCATGAAAAACCAAGCGACGGTGGTCCCTGTGCTACCGCGCCTTGACAAAAAGTATAAAGCGCCAGAGGATGGACCGGCAGTGCTGACAGGTCATCCCAAGCCGGACTCGGTTATCTCTCAGGCAGCGCAAAGGAAATCACAGAACCCTTCTGCTCCCTTGACAGCCCCTCCTGACAAGGATGGACGACGGCTTGATAATACAGGCAAGAGACTTTCATCCATTGCTAGCCTTCTGGTTCGCGCCGCCAATGCTTTGGCAATATTGGGACGATATGATCGCCAGTTATGGTGCGATATAGCTCCCTATTTGGATCAACTTCCACCAGAATCAGGGCTGGAAGCCAAGAAAACCTTGCAAGAAGGTGAAGCGGTCTCCATGGAGATAATAGACTGTGCCATGGACATTGCCACAACGTCCTTTAGGGCTTTGGCAGGAGCGGCAGTGTTGAGATGCCAAGGGTGGCTAAAGGCGACTTGGTTTAGGCCAGAAATCCAAAACAAGGTCCTTGATCTACCTTTTGACGGCGAGGCACTCTTCGGCAAATTGATCGACGATACACTTCAGGAGATCAAAAAAGACACAGAGACAGCTAGATCGCTGGGAACACTCCAGTACCGCAAAACTCCTTTTAGAGGCGCAAGAGGCAGAGGTGGGGCCTACAGAGAAGCATACCAACAACAGCGCTATTCTTCGAACAGCTCGGGATACCAGCCGAACCGCCAGTCATACCAACAGAGACAGGGCCAGTCCTCTGGTTACTCACGGCCTTACAACAAAGGCAAGCAAGCTGCCCGTGGACGGGACTCGTCCAAACGCCAATAGCGGCCTTCTGGCTCAGCCTACTGCTCCCTCCTCCATGAGATCATCAGTTGGAGGCAGGGTATCAAAATTCCTTCTGAACTGGTCCCAAATTACATCGGACCGTTGGGTGCTCAACATCATCAGACGAGGACATACTTTGGAGTTTACGGAAGTCCCTCCACCCAGACCCCCGTCAGCCATTCCATCTAAACATCTGCATCTCCTACGGCTAGAAGTACAACAGATGCTCCGCAAAGGAGCGATAGAGCCAGTCCCCTCCAATCAACAGGGCCACGGTTTCTATTCCCGGTTCTTCCTGGTGAGAAAAACGCAGGAGAAATGGCGTCCCATCCTGGACCTCAGGGAGCTAAATGCCTATCTCATCTCCTTATCCTTCAGGATGGTATCCCTACAGGACGTTTTGAAGATGGTCAACCCGGGGGATTTTATGGCCGCACTCGATCTGGAGGATGCGCACTTTCATGTCCCGATTCACCCAGCACACAGAAGGTTCCTACGCTTCACAGTAGCCAAGAGCCATTTTCAGTTCAGAGTTTTGCCGTTCGGCCTTCGCTCTGCTCCAAGAATTTTTACGAAGGTGCTGGCACCTGTAGAAGCTTTTCGCAACTCTCAAAGGCATTTCCTACTCGAGAGAGGATACAGAAACTGCAAAGATTAGCACGAGGCCTTCAAAGAAAAAAGTGTCTTTCTGTACGCAGCTACAAGTCGCTGCTGGGGGTGATGTCATCATGTATTCCCCTGATCCCGCACTGCAGGCTCCGGATGCGCCCCCTGCAGGAGCAACTGGACCTCCAGTGGCAGCAAGTGCACGGATCGTTCGACGACAAAGCGATGGTCACTCGAGAGATGAAGGAGGCAGTGCGTTGGTGGTCGCATCAACAAAATTTATGCCAAGGTCTATCCTTCGCAAGCGTTCCATCACCTCACATACTGACGACGGATGCGTCATTGGAGGGATGGGGAGCAGTGATGCAGGACATGCAGGTCAGCGGCCATTGGTCTCCAAGCGACCAAAAACTACAAATCAACCTGTTGGAGCTGAGAGCGATCAGGCTAGCCCTTCAAGCCTTTCTTCCGCGTCTCCAGGGTTCACAAGTGCTAGTCAGGACGGACAACACCACGGCTATGCATTATGTGAACAAGGAATGAGGGACGAGGTCACTCCCCTTGTCGCGAGAGGCTCAACGGATTCTGGAATGGACAATTCTTCACGTAATTTCTCTAAAGGCGGCGCACTTACCAGGAGTGCTAAACGAGGGCGCCGACAGGCTGAGCAGGCTAACCTCAGTCAGTCACGAGTGGGAGCTGAAACAACAGGTTCTAGATCTGCTCTTTCAGACATGGGGCACACCGGAGGTGGACCTTTTTGCGACGCCAACCAACAGAAAATGCTGTGCCTACGCCAGCAGGTTCCACCATCAAGGCTCATTGGGCAATGCCCTATCAATAGCCTGGACGGGGAGGTTTCTCTATGCATTCCCACCGATTCCCCTGCTTCCTCGTCTCATCAGGAAAATGAGGACGGAACCATGCAAGCTAATCCTTTTAGCCCCGGCATGGCCAAGACAATTCTGGTACACCGAGCTCCATCTGCTATCGCTGGTACCTCCGATAACGCTGGAGGATGTTCCGGATCTCCTGACAATGTCCGGAGGACAAGTTTGGCATCCAGACCCAAGATCGTTGCACCTGACTGCATGGCTCCTGACCAGCGAGAATACATGAATGTTCCTCTTTCCAAAGAGGTCAAAGACATCCTCTCTCAGGCTAGGGCGCCGTCCACAAACAAAACATACAGACTGAAGTGGAAAAGATTCTGTATTTGGTGTAAGAAAGAAAAGATTGATCCTTTCACGTCAAAACCTCATCAGCTCCTGCCTTACCTGCTCTCGCTAGCTAAGTCTAATCTGTCCCATTCTACTATCAAGGTTCATTTAGCAGCGATTTCGAGATTCAGAAGATCTGATTCTGGTCCTTCGTTATGGTCTGCGAGAATTGTTAAACAATTCCTCAAAGGCCTGTTCAGAGTCTATCCGCCAGTGCGATCTCCTCCACCAACATGGCATCTAAACTTAGTCCTGGCTCAACTAATGAAGGGACCTTTTGAGCTGATTCACCGCTCAGACCTAAAATACTTATCATGGAAGTTGGCTTTACTCTTGGCCCTCACTTCAGCGAGGCGAGTGGGTGAGATGCAGGCACTAACTATCCAAGAACCATTTTTGCAGTTCAAAAAGAACACTACCATCTTGCGGACGAACCCAAGGTTCATTCCCAAGGTCCCCACTGACTTTCACCTAAATGAGCCTGTGATCCTAAAGACATTTTTTCCGAACCCAGTCACTCCAGCAGAAAAGACTTTGCACACTCTGGATTTGCAACGCTGTCTAAAATTCTACATAGACCGAACCAAAGACTTTAGAAAATCTTCGCAATTGTTCATTGCCTTCGGCGGTCCAAACAAAGGTCTTCCTCTGTCCAAACAGGGGATCTCAAGATGAATTTCGAGTGCTATTCTGCATTGCCACAAGATAGCAGGGAAACCTCTAGTGGACAGGATCCGTGCTCACTCGACGAGATCAGTGGCTTCTTCTACGGCCCTCTTTGCGGGGGTACATATCAAAGACATCTGCAGGGCTGCTACCTGGAGCAGCGTGCACACGTTCACTAAGCATTATTGCTTAGAGTCCTTGCAGCAGGAGACGCGGCTGTGGGCCAGGCTGTCCTGAGAAACCTCTTCAAGTGATTGGTGAGCTTTCCTTTCTATCCCACCTTCCATGGGTAACACATTTTGTAGTTTTTCTTGCTAATGTTATGATATACTTCTTTACAAAATGTGTTTATGGTGTTTACTGCTTGCTATTCTGATACAAAGCATGGGAATCTATGAAAGTTCCAATACTGGGGCAAGAAAACAAGTTACTTACCTGTAACTTTGGTTCCCCAGTATTGGTAACTTTCATAGATTCCCATGCGCCCACCCACCTCCCCGGGGAAAGCTCAACCTTCAGCAAGTATTGTGTCTAGCACAATACAGCTACGAAAATCTGAGGCTCTGAGGTTCCTTCAGGAAGGTTCTATGGGTGAGGCTCTTCTGATTGGCTGACGCCTAGAGTTTGGTCTCTTTTACAAAAAGAGGCTGATATGTTACAAAAGGGAATGAGGCCTAGGCCTTTCCTTTCTCTTTTGTACCTACTACTGTGATATTTTTTATTACCGAGACTCCCAGTCCGACGACGGGGAATGATACAAAGCATGGGAATCTATGAAAGTTACCAATACTGGGGAACCAAAGTTACAGGTAAGTAACTTGTTTTCTTTCTTGGCCCCCTGAAGCCCTTGCCGTTTGGCATCCCAAGAACCCAAGTGGACTGGGACACCCCCTGCTTTGCGACTGTGGGTGTCCCTTTCCAACCCCCGATCACTGGTGTCCATCCTTAACGTTCAGAAGACATAAGCTGCATCGTCACCCCAGAACCCACTGTCGATGACCATGGTGTAAGTGGGTTATTCGCGGTGTACGGGAGCAACAGATGACCTGTCCTACAACCAACTCCTCTTTTCATGCTGCACTGACCACCTCCACATGTGACCTGCCCAGTCCTAGGGGTGAATATTCCAGAGAGCGCCTGCCCTCTACCCTTGCAGCACCTTCTTTCTACTAAGAGGAGGGAAGGGGCTAATACCATACCCACACCCCTGCTCCCCTGGCCCTCAGAGGGAGCATTTACTTATTTATTGAGCATTTTATATACCACTAGCATTACCCAAATGTGCCTGTGCACTTTACAGTAGACATATGTTGATACATGGATAATTACAGAGGCTTCAGCAATTACCTAATGTTACCAAATATAGCTACATAAGCTTTAGAATTACAATATGGCAAATCACTCCAGAGAAAGGACATACATTATACAAAAGGTATGCACAGCAGTGAAAAAGTTGGAAGAGCCTGATGAAGTGGAGGAGGCAGGTCTGGGCCAGGAGGGGAGTGAACAAGCTCGCAATGGAGAGGATTATCTGCAATGACTTAGCAAAAATATTTTCGAAGAGGAGGGCTTTCAGTTCCATTGAGAAGGTGCATAAACCTAATCGCAATGGAGGGGAATCAGCTGCATGGTTTTTGCTAAAGTTTTGTCTTCGGAGAAGGCCACCAGCGAGGTGGCATTTCAAAGGTTTGGAGTTCCATATTCTGGCTGCTCTACCCGAGAAGGATTGTGCCAGGAGTGGTTGCTGTTTAAAGGCCAGAAATGCTTCTGTATTTTGTGATGGTATAGAGCATCCTGGAAGCTTGAGTTTATCTGTCAGGAATGAGAGTGAATGTGTATAGAGCCTTAAGGGTGATGCAAGCAACCTTGTATACAGCTCTGGTATCAAAGGGGAACTAGTGAAGAGAGGCCAGCATAGGTGTGATGCCTTTTGGCCCCGTAGACGAAGCGAGCTGCCGAATGTAGAAACGATTTCAGGGGGTGAGATGAGTTTTGGTGAGACTAGTCAAGAGAGAGTTACAATGGTCGATTCGGGAAAGCACCAATGTATGAGTGAGAAATTTCAAATCTTGCTTTGGAAGGTAACGGGGGATTCCCCGGAAAAGAGGCAGTTGATAGTGGGTGTTTCCGGCTCTAGTGCTGATTAGAGACTGAAAGTTGAGCTTCTTGTCTAGGATGACTCCTAGGGATTTGGCCGTGTCAACAATGATGGGTTTACTGTTGAGGATGCTGAATATAACTAATGAGAAAAGGGAGGGAGGGTTTAAATGGTATCACCAAACTCAGTGTTAGACTCTAAGCGATTTTGTTCATGAAGAAAACTAAAGACCCAAGACTATATAACACACTACGAAATACAATGATATAAAGGTTTGTTATTTTATTATTCTCTTTAACAGTTTTTTGGTAAAAAAAGTTTCTTTCAAATATTAGTAAAAAACAGACATCATATCACATATATTTACATAATCATTTTTCTCCAGATAACGTATACATTTGTACTTAATGTTGTACATGTATTTAATCAAAAACCACTACTATATTATTTTCCAAGACTGTCCTGACTGATGCCGATACATCTAGTGCAGACTCTATACATTGGTTACAGCAACTATTATATAGGAATTATAATACACTCCATAAATTCATAGCTTTCGTCACTGGTAATGATGTTTCTTGACTACCACCAACACGTTTCGGCAAGTTGCCTTCCTCAGGATTTCCTTTACCAGTGGTTTTAATTTAAGTCTATTTGATCTTGACTGGATTTTGAACTGACTGCAACTCGGTATGTATGGATAACTGGTTAACCCAAAGACTCTGTTTATCAGGATCTTTTGTGTACTTGCTGATCTGATCTTGATGGGCCAAACATGAGTGTTTCAACCTCCAAGAAAGAGTTCCCTTGGATTTAAGGTCCCATGGAACTTTGTTTTCTAGTTCTTTTATCATTTGGTTAACTGTCTAATCCGCCCCGAAGATCGGTACATGTTTAACTTGTCAAGACGAGTAGTTTAGTGGATGTGAGGTCTGTATTCCCTCCATTCGTGTTAGCAGGACTGACGTTCCTAAAATCGATCTAGCTCACCGGTAGCCGAGGATGCTGAGTATATCCATCCAGGATTGTAATGGAAGTGTTAGTTTCAATGGGGAGATGAGGAGGAAATCAGTTTTTGAAGGGTTCGCTTTAAAGTGATTTGGAGTAATCCCGTTTTGAACGGAGTTTGGGGTGATAGTGAGGTGTGAGATGTCATTTGTTGATGAGACCTTTGGATATAGTTGTGTATCATCGTCATAGTGATGATAGAAAATCCCTGCTTCCTTCAGGAAAACTCGAAGTAGCTTGATGTCCAGATTGAATAAAGTTGGGGCAAGGATAGACCCTTGGGGGACCCCTAGTAAAACCGCCATAGGTGTCGAGAGACAGTCACTGATTTTTATCCTCTGCGATCTGCCCCTAAGGAATGATTCCAACCATTTAAAGGCTACACTATCCAAGCCTATTCGATTTTTGAGTCTGTCTAGGAGCGTGTGATGGTTGACCGTGTCGAAGGCTGATGATAAGTCGAGAAGAATCAGGAGGCAGGAGTTACCTGAGTCTGGGATTTGAAGTGCATCATCGGCCACCTGTAGTAAAGCTGTTTTTGTGCTGTAGACCAGATTGAAACAGGATTGGTCTTCATCAAGGAGGTTATCTTTGATGTGCTGGGTGACCTGCTCAGCTACACACCTTGCAATGGTTTTTGAGAGGAAATGCAGCAGGTTGGAGATCGGGCAATAGTTATTGAGGTCAATGGTATCTGCAGAGGGTTATTGAGGAGAGGTGTGGCTTGTCCATTTTGAGGCATTCAGAAAAGGTTCCTTGCCTGAGGGAGATATTCACCAATTTTCTCAGATAGGGGAGAAAGTAAATGCAAAGTTCTTTGGCAATGTTAACTGGAATTGTGCCCACAAAGTGGTTTGAGGGTTTGGTTTTCATGATGATTTTGTGTAAGACTTCTACCGTAATGGTGTTACATACTTGCCAAGAGTCTCTGGATTTATGCATCAGGGGACGGAGAGGGTGAACATCTTAAAGTAGAAGCGATTTTACTTTGGAGTCGAAGAACTGTAGAAATTCTTCTGCTTTCGTTGATGTGTCATTAAATTTGATGTATGTAGAATCGGAGGGTCTATTGGCATTTTTGACCAGATCATAGAGCTACTTCTTGGCTTAGTCCAGGGGGGATCTAACATGATTGAATTCCACCCATAAGATATGTCTTGTGTACCGGGACCTATATTTTTCCCTTCTCCTCTATGAGTATCTGAAGATGGCTGCAATACCTCTTTCCCCGGACTCTCCCTACCCGACCCTTTCAGATGATGGAATAATTTGGAGGAAGTAGAAGATCAAACGTGTAATGGGAGGTGCCACTGAATCAGGTTTCTGTAAGAATTAAAAGATTGAGCTTGTAGTGTGTAATTTCCAACTTGTGCTTCATTGCAGATCTGTAGTTGTGGAGCATGCAGTATAAAGCTGAGGTAACTGATTTGGTGTGAGGGGTGTCTGGGGTTTTGGGTCTGATAAGAATAATGTTCCTGTTAGCAGGTGGCTGCTCTGAGCGTGTCTGGTGCTTGGCGAGAGTCACGGAAATAGTCAGTGGCGTAGCAAAGTCAGGTGGTACCCAATGCGGAAAATTTCTTGTCACCCCCCCCCCACATTGAAATTATTAAAAGAAGGAAAAATAGGATACTTAAAGCTTTGCCTTTCTGTTTTTTTCTTTGCTGCGCACCACTCGTTTTAAATTTAATTATTTTTTCAAAAGTGTTGTGAGCCCCCCCAAAAACTTTTTTAATTTTAAAAACACATATTTTTGCCATTTTTTCACCCCCCTCAGTGATGACACCCGAGGTGGCCCGCACCCACTACACCCCCCTTCCTACGCCGCTGTAAATAGTCAGAATTCTGTGTGGGATGGAGTGGTCTACAGAGATGGTGGTATCAAGAGTAGAGGAGGCTGGGGGTATCGGGTGCTGTAACTCGCAAGTAGGTCAACAATATCGGCTTGGGAGCAGTTCTTTAAATGGAAAAAAATAAGTGCAGGTACTCAAAATGAGCTAGAGGTGTAATGAGGGGGCGGGGCTAAGGGCGGGGCTAAGGGCAAGACATGATGACACTCAACAACTGCTATATTAGTCGCAAAACACATGAGAAATGTGTTTATATAAACAAAGCAGGTTAACTCATTACAAAAAATGAAAAAGAAATTAGATAATATGTTAACATGTCCTTTTTTTTGCAATAGTTGCACCTTCTTAATGTCATACTGTTAATTGTTGTTGTTTGGCACAATACTTTATATTTTTGAGCACGCGAGTAAAAGAAACTGAAAATACTACCACGTCGCACCAAACCTCTTATGACACCAAGCAAATGAAGCAACTCATCATGACCCTCCCAGAAGATATGTCTTGTCTCTTGCATCAATCTATCCATTCATCCTTTCACCCTCCCCTTCACACCTCTCTCGCTCCCATGCCCCTCTCTCTATCTCACACCCAAATGTGCTCTCTCTTCAATCCTCTCTTTCTCATGTTCACTCTGTATCTCTCGGTAACCTCTGTAGCTGACATTGTCACCCTTGCGTCCCTCCCAGCTCCTTCTCTTTCTGTCTTTCACTGGCACCCCTTACGCACGCCAGGAGCCCTTCTCTGTTTCTTCAACATCTCTTTCATTTTCATTTCATTTCATTTACATATCGGATTCTTTACATGCTTCGCGCTCTTTCGCTGTTCACCCTCTCTCACCTCTCTGCTCGCCTGAACGGACCCTGCTCCATCAAGCACATCACAGCGTGATGGCGAGCACCCGGACAATATTCAAAGGAAGCCCTGCTGAATAGCTCAGCTGGGGCTCAGATCGGCGAGACAGAAGAGGCGTCTTGGCTGCCAGAGGCACATTCCACTCCTGCTCCCCAGCACAGCCAGTGAGCCTACCTTTTTAGGTTTCGACTACGGCATTGCTTTAGCAATGCTTGTTTGTCGAGATTATAGTAAGGCTTTCAAAAGTCTACCCAAACTGCGGATCGGGTACAGTGCATGTGAGCACAAACATGCGCTCGTGCGCACGCGCCGCGCTCCGCCTCTGCTGCCACTTCAGCTCACCAGGCTGCACACCCCCTCACTCTTCATATGCTCGCTCGCGCGCCTTTCCTTGGATCTCACAGGCTCCGCTCCCCCGCCCCCAACACCCGCTTCAGACTTGAAAGGAATGCGCTCCCCCGCCCCCGCCACAGCAATGCCGAGAGAAGCGACAAGAGAGCCCTTCCCTTCAGGAGACTCTAACACACTCATTTTCTGGGTTGCAGTCATTACCAGGTTAAGAGGAGTAGACGCCATGGAGCTCAGGTTCTGTGCCTGCCTCTGAATAGCGAGGTTGCGTCAACTTTCTTGATTTTCTTTGGCGTTACCACCAGTTTTGAAACTCTCACTGATTGTTATTTTTTCACTCTCTCTTCCCTTGGTTTTGATTAGTCCCTTCTTTGCCTGGTCTTGTTGGCTATATTGTCTCTGGTTCTATTTGTTAGTGAAGTCTTACAGGTGTGTGTTCAGCAGCGTGCCGAGGCTTTTGCCGGATTCCTGATTGGCTCTTGGCTCCTTATATCAGCATCAGCTGCTGGAATCGATAGTCCTTGTTTCAGTTGTTATTTGTTTCTTTGAGACCCAGCTGGTGTTATGCACTGGCCTTATGTCCTCTGCCATCCAGATGGTCATATCTACTTATGTATAACATCAAGACAGAGTGGTGCCGTCCCTTGAAACAGACAAATCCAAAGAGAACGGGCTCCAGTCCAGGACTTGTCTCTCACTCCCTTTCCCTGTCTCTCCCTCCATGTATGTGTCTGGTCATATGTCCCGTTCTGCTCGCCAGCACAGACATTCAGGGATGGCAGGGGCTTGGGACCGGTCGGTCGGTCCCTGTTCAATCATGGAGCAAACTATTACTAAGATCTACGACAAGCTTGAGGTTGTTCGGAGGAATGTTCTACTTTGCTTAATCACTTGACTCAATTGGCACCTCGTTTAACTGTTATTACTCCTTCTTCACTGATAATGACTACTCCATGACGAATGACCAGCTGCAATCATGAGTAGTAATGTAAGACTGGATTGAAGTTCATTTGTCAGTCCTAATTAGGCCTTAGTTCCCCTGTAAAAGCTCAGAGTGGATCTACATACATTTCAAAACTTTATGCAAATGTGTCAATTGCATTTTTTAGCAACACCACATTTATTTACCAGTGATACTACCAAGGTTACATTTGCGCTAAAGATGCTTTGATGTGGGCAAGGCCATTCATATTGAATACGAGTTGGCTTCTATCCAGCCGGACTAATTTATTGATCCACTTTACCTCTATTTTTTACTTTCTTACTCTGGAACAAGGCAGCCAGGATCCAGTGAGTTATGTCAGCCATTTTCCGAAGCTGCTTGGATGGACGAGTCTGCAGCCACAGCATTTTTAGGTCTCAACTAACACCCCCACACAGACACCCCACACACACACACACCCACCGCCACACACACAAACCCACACACACACACACAACCCCACACACACAACTCCACACACACACACAACCCCACACACACAACCCCCTCAAACACACAAACAAACCCACCCCCACCCCCACGTGCACAACCACACACACACAAACCCACACACACAACCCCACACACACAAAACACCACACACCCACAACGCCACACACAACACCACACACAACACACACACAACCCCACACAACTCCACACACACACAACCCCACACACACAACCCCCCCACACACAACCCCCCCACACACACACCCACACCCACACACACACCCACACACCAAAAAACACCCCCACACACACCCAAACACAGACACATCCCAAACCCCAACACACCTCCACCCCCCACACATACACCCCCACACACACACACCCACACCACCCCACACACACAACCCCACACACACAACGCCCCCCACACACACACAACCCCCCACACCCCCCCCACACACCCGCACACTCCACACACACCCCCCCACACACACACCCACACACACAACCCCACACACACACAATCCTACACACACAGAGCCCCACGCACACAACCCACACACACCCACACACAACCCCCCCACCCCACAACTATACACACACACAACTCCACACACACCCCAAACCCCAACACACACAACCCCACACACACAACTCCACACACACACACAACCCCCCCACACACACACAACCCCTCACACCCCCCACATGCACAACCACACACACAACCCCACACACACACAACCCCACACACACCCAACGCCACACACACACAACCCCACACACACACAACACACACACAACCCCACACAAAACCCCACACAACTCCACACACACACAACCCCCCCCACACACACACACCCACACATCCAACCACCCCCCACACACACCCACACACAGACACACCCCAAACCCCCAACACACCTCCACCCCCCACACATACACCCCCACACACACACACCCACACCACACACACAACCCCACACACAACCCCCCCACACACACACACAAACCCCCCCCCACACACAAACCCCCCACACACAACCCCACACACACACACACACACACACACAACCCCGCACACACACAATCCTACACACACAGAGCCCCACGCACACAACCCCCACACACACCCACACACAACCCCCCTCCACCACAACTATACACACACACACAACTCCACACACACCCCAAACCCCAACACACACAACCCACACACACAAACACCCCAGACAACCACACCCCCACACAAACCCCCACACACACAACCCCACATACACCCACACACCCACACACACACAACCCCCCCACACAACCCCACACGCACACAACCCCCCCCACATGCACAACCCCCCCACACACACAACCCCACACACACACAACCCCACACACAACCCCACACACACACACAACCCTACACACAACCCCACACAACTCCACCCCCACACCCCCCACACACCCCCACACACAGACCCACACACATCCACACACACCCAATACCCACACACATCCCCACACACACACCCAACCCCCACACACAGACACAACCCAAACCCCCACACCCACCCACACCACCCCACACACACACAACCCCACACACAGAATACCCCACACACACAACCCCACACACACAGCCCCACACACAGAGAGCCCCACACACAAGCCCCCCACACACACAACTCCACACACACAAACCCCCCCCACACACACACACTCCAACACCCAACACACACACCCCACACACACAAACACCCCACACACACCCACAACCCACCCCCCCACACACACAACCCCACATACACACACAACCCCATACACACACAAACCCCCAAACACACAACCCCAGACACACAGCCCCCCACCCCCCTGTGCACAACCCCCCCACACACACACACAACCTCACAAACACATACAACACCACACACACAACACAACACACACACAACCCCACACACAACCCCACACAACTCCACACAACTCCACACACACAACCCCCTAACCCACCCACACACACCCCCACACACCCACCCCCCACACACACCCACACACATACACACCCCAAACCCCCAACACACCCCCACTCCCCACACCCCTCACACCACACCCCCACACACACCCACACACACCCACACCACCCCACACACACAACCCCCCCACACACCCACAACCCCACACACACACAACCCCCCACACAAACAAACCCCCGCACACTCACAACCCCCCACACTCACACAACCCCACACACCCCTACCCACACACACAACCCCCCCCCCACACAACCACACACACACAAACACCCCACACACACACCCACACCCCCCCCACACACACGCAAAACCCACATACACACAACCCCCCACACACACAACCCCACACACACACAACCCCCCACACACACAACCCCCCACGTGCACAACCCCCCCCCACACACACAACCCCACACACACACACAACCCCACACACAACCCCACACACATACAACCCCACAGACACACAACACAACACAACACACACACAACCCCACACACAACCCCACACAACTCCCCACACACAACCCCCCCACATCCCCCACACACCCCCACACACCAAACCCCCTCCACACACACCTACACACAGACACACCCCAAACCCCCAACACATCCCACCCCACCCCCACACACCCCACCCCCACCCCCCCACACACACCCACACACCGACACCACCCCCACACACACACAACCCCACACACACAACCCCACATACACAAGCCCCCCCCACACACACCCACAACCCCAAACACAAACACAACCCCCACGCACACAAACCCCTCCACACACACAACCCCACACACACAACCCCCCACACACAAAACCTCACACCCACCCACACGCCACACACCTCCACACACCCAACCCCCTCCACACTCACACACAGACACACCCCAAACCCCCAACATACCCCACCCCACCCCCACACACCCCACCCCCACACACACTCACACACTGACACCACCCCACACACACAACCCCCCACACACAACCCCCCACACACACCGACAACCCCAAACACACACAACCCCCCACACACACAAACACCCCCACACACAAACAACCCCACACACACAACCCCTCCACACACACACATCCCACACACACCCACACCCCCACCCACACACAACCCCACACACAGACACACCCCAAACCCCTAACACACACCCACACATACCGCACACACACACACACACACACCTACAGCACCCCACACACACAACCCTCCCACACACACAACCCCACACACACAACCCCCCCACACACAACCACCCACAACCCCCCCCACACACAACCCCCCCACACACACAACCCCCCCCACACACACAACTCCCCCACACACAACCCCCCCACACACAACCCCACATAAACACAGCCCCACCCACACACACAACCCCCCCACACAACCCCACACACACAACCCCCCACACACAGAGCCCCACACACAACCCCCACACACACCCTCAACTCCACACACACACACACAAACCCACACCCACACACACACCCCAAACCTCCAACACACACACCTCACACAAACACCCCACACACACACAAACACCCCACACACACACACCCACACACAACCCCACATACACACACAACCGCCCCACACACACAACCCCACACACACAACCCCCCACACACACCCCACCTTCCCCCACCCACCGACACCCCCACCCACATAACCCCCCACACAACCCCCCACACACACACACAACCCCCACCCACACCCCCACCCCCACACCCACAACCCCCCACACACACAACCCCACACACACAATGCCCCCCACGCACACACAACCCCCCCCCCACACACACACAACCCCACACAGATACAACCCCACACACAACCCCCACACAAACACAACTACACACAACCACACACACACAACCACAAGCACACAACCACAAGCACACACAACCACACACAACCACACTCAACCACACACAACCACACTCAACCACACACAACCACACTCAACCACACAACCACACACATAACCCCAAACACAACACACAACCCCACACACAACCACACACACAACCACACCCACACACACACACACACACAACCACACACACAACTATCTATCTATCTATCTATCGCACTCACTGTATCTATCACCCTCACTCTATCTATCTATTGCCCTCACTCTATCTGTCTGTCTATCTATCTATCTATCTATCTATCTAATGCCCTCACTCTATCTATCTATCGCACTCACTCTATCTATCTATCGCCATCACTCTATCTATCTATCTATCTATCTATCTATCTATCTATCTATCTATCTATCTATCTATCTATCTATCGCCCTCCCTCTATCTATCTATCGCCCTCCTTCTATCTATCTATCGCCCTCACTCTTTCTATCTATCGCCCTCACTCTTTCTATCTATCGCCCTCACTCTATCGCACTCACTCTATCTATCTATCGCACTCACTCTATCTATCACATCACCACAGCATCACTCAGCACCACCACTGCATTACTCAGGGGCACCACAACTTCACTATGCGCTACCACAGCATCACTGAACGCCACAGCATCACTCGCCGCCACCATAACATCACTGAGCGCCACCACAGCATCAATCTGTGCAACCATTCAACAACAACTGGTTCAAATATGTTCTCTCAATGTTTCAAGCTTTATTACAAATGTCACAAACATATGTTAATATTTCACTTCTGTTCTTGGATTTTCGTCACAATAAAATGCACTGAACATAATCTTCACAAAAGTTATTGACAAAAGTTTAAGCTATTGACATTATAAATTACAATAACTTTTATTTAAGTATTAATTATTAAAAAATAATAAAAGCCATTGTTATGTGTAATAGCAATACATCTAAGTCACGTAAATACGACACATATTGCATTACAAATGGTATAGGTGTCACATTTGCGAAAGTTATAACTATTGGCATTGTAAATGACAAATTAATTAATTTCGCTATTTTCAAAACCAACACATAAATAAAAAATGTGTCATTTACAATACCAATAGCTCAAACTTTCCTAATGTGAGACCAATTGCATTGCAAATGCTTGTTCATGAGTACCGGAACTCTCAAGGGCAGTAGAGAAGTGCAGAAGTGTAGAGCGATAATACTAAGAAGTGCCGGTACTCAGTACCGGTGAGTACCGTCCCATTTAAAGCACTGCTTGGGAGAGAACAGGTGTGAATCGATTTGGGCGAGGTATACGGCTAATCCTCAGTATTGAATGCCAGGGATAGTATGGCTTCAACTGGGGGAGTGGAGAGTACGAGAGAAGATGTTCTCTAGCGCTTAGATGGCATGTAGCGTCATCTAGCTGGGAGAATTTCGAGTAGAGGAGATCGAGTTTGTGTTCTAAGTAATAAGCTATGGAGATAAAGGTATGGGGTAATGCAGGTCAGAGAGAGGGCAGGAAGAGGTGTGGTGTATGGTGTAGGTGTGTAACCGTGTGTTAGAGGAGATTACACTGTGCGGGTGTGTGAGGCTGAAAGGAGTGTGCGGTGACGTTGCATAGGAGCGCAGTGAGGAGAGCGCCCTCAGGGGGGTTGAGAAAGGTGGCCTTCGTGCTGGTGGTTGAATGAAGTGGAGACTGAGGCCAGTTGCTGAGTGTTAATGTCACGTGGGGAGGAGTGAATAAGAAGGGTGTCTGCAAAGTTGGAGCTGAGTAGCTGTAGGTGACATTGATCATGCAGGTGTGTGTGTGTGTGTGTGTGTGTGTGTGTGTGTGTGTGTGTGTGTGTGAGTAGCTGTATGTGATGTTGATCATTCAGGTGTGTGTGTGTGAGTAGCTGGTGTTTTTCACCTCTTATAGAGGCCCTGCATCTCCACTCTGACTATTGCTGGAAAAATTACCCCCCCCCCCCCTCACCTTTGAGTGACACTTTACACCTCCTGCGGGTCCTCTCTCCCTCCAGTCCCTCACCCTCCCCTGTCCTGCCCCTCACTTCTCTGCAGTCTCTCCTGCGGGTCCTCTTGCCCTCCAGTCCCTCCCTTCTCCCTGCCTAGATCCTCATCAGCCCAAGAGCCCCCGTCACCAAAACAGTCTCGACAGAGCTGCGCTGTCTGCTCCACAACTGCAGATCTGCAATAAAACACAAACTCGAAATCTCTGATACCATCACCCTTCACAATACTGACATATTCTTCCTAACAGAGACCTGGTTCAACGATACCTCTCACTCTATGTATGATCTCCTATTACCCACAGGCTATTCTATTTTTAGGAATGACAGACCTATGAAAGTTGGGGGAGGTGTTGCAGTCATCTTTAGAAACTCCCTTCAACTGAAGGCGTGTCCCATCAGCGCCTTCCGCACTTTTGAATGTCTATCTCTTGATCTTCAACTACACCACCGCTCACCACTCAGATTCCATGTCATTTACCGCCCACCTGGCAGTGGCCCTTCGTTTATGGAGGAACTCACTGACTTTATCAGCGAACAATACTCGCAAAGTGACAATCAGATCTTCGTGGGTGACTTCAAACTCCACTGGGGCTCTCTGCAAGACTCTTCCTCGAACTTGCTGGCCACCTTCCTCTCTACAAACGATCTTATCCAACACTGCACAGAATCAACACACTCTAAGGGCTCAATCCTGGACCTTGTTATTTCTAAAGCAGGCAAGCTTTCCATCGCTACCCCTATTCACGTAGACTGGTCTGACCACCTCCTCATCCCATTCTCCCTTCACCTAGCACAGTCTATAACTCTTGGCCAACCTAAGAGGGCTACCTCCTGGTTCCTTGACTCTAAAAATATTGACACCATTGCCCTCTCTGAATCAGCTTTGCTGTCACTTCCAAGGCTAGACCCGAACCTAGATGTTGACGATTTCACCTCCCAATGCCTCTCAGTCCTTGCAGCCGAAATCAATAACGTCACTCCTCTCCAAAGCAAAAAGAAAAGGCCCATTCCCTCAGCACCTTGGTTCAACAAATCCCTCTATGAAGAAAGGAAACACCCAAGACGCCTGGAGAAACAATGGAGGCAGGCGCCCTCCACAGATAATTTGGCCACGCTTCATTCAGCAAGATCCAAGTACCACAAGCACATCTTCCTTGGGAAAGCATCACACTTCAGAACCCTCCTTGACTCAGCCAAAAATAGACCCAAAAAACTATTTGATCTCATCAAGAATACTAACTGCTCTCTCCCAACCTCGAAGTTGGAGGATTCTACAAAGAAAGCTGCGGATTTCGCTGTATTCTTTGACGAAAAAGTGAAGTCACTGGTGGATCAGGTCGTTCAACCTACCCCTCCAGAGGAGCGCAAATCACCAGCCATTTGGCAGAACTTCGACCCCATCTCTGAAGATGTCCTCCTCAAATGCATCCTCAAAACAAAGCCCTCCAACCATTTCTTGACCCCATCCCTAGTGCCATTGCATTGACTTCTATACCCATTCTATTCCCTATTGGACCACTCTGGTCAACCTCTCTCTCTGTCAAGGCTCCCTTCCTGTTCCCTTCAAAACAGGGCAGGTAATCCCTCTGCTTAAAAAAACCACCACCGATGCGAATGACCTCAGCAACTTCCGCCCCATCACTAACCTACCCTTTTTTGCGAAGATCACAGAAAGATGTGTTGCGAAACAACTCTCTCGTCATATCAAGAACAATGATCTTCTTGACAATTTTCAGTCCGGCTTCATCCAAAACTGAAGCACTGAAACAGCCCTGCTGCAAGTGATTGATGACGCGCTGCGCATACTCGGTTCGGGGGGGTCTTGTCTTCTAATTCTCCTTGACCTTTCTGCAGCTTTTGACACTGTCAATCACAACACCCTCCTCAACACTCTTCAACAGAGAATGGCATGGAGGGCACTGTGCTCAAATGGTTTGCTTCCTTCCTCTCTGATAGATCCCAAATGATCAAAATAGCGGACAGTCTTTCCTCTCCTTTGGCGGTGGGTCAAGGTGTTCCTCAAGGCTCTATACTTGCACCCACATTGTTAAATCTCTATTTGAAACCACTGGGAAATCTCCTAAGTAAATCCGGGGTCCACTATCATCTTAACGCAGACGACACCCAAATCTACCTCAAGGTTGCCTCCACTCGCGATCTCTCCGTCATAAGCTCTACTCTGGACTCCATTCAAAACTGGATGTCAACACATCAACTGATTCTGAATCCCTCCAAAACTGAATTCCTCCTCCTCTCCTCCTCACTTTCTCCTCTCCCGGTTCAATCATGGATGGACCAGATGAATCTACTAAACAATAAACCTGTCATTGTCAACAGCGCAAACTCCCTTGGTGTCATACTCGACACAGCACTCAATCTACTCTCCCACATTAATTCAACTGCAAAGTCTGCTCGATACCAACTGCGCCTTCTTTGGGGGATTCGCCGCTTCTTCCCGGAGCATGACCTTAAAACCCTGGTCCAATTGCTGGTCCTCTCCAGACTGGACTACTGCAATTCTCTTCTTACTGGCATCCCCAAATCCCACCTGTCCCCCCTTAAGTCTGTTCTCCATTCAGCAGCTCTTTTCATTTATGGGGCCAAAAGAGGCGACCACATCACACCCATGTTATCCACCCTCCGCTGGCTTCCCATTGAGGCAAGATCTATCTACAAGACTGTCTGCATCAACCACAAAGCCTTGCACTCCTCTCCTCGCTACCTGGCAAATAAACTGAAACTCTCTGGAGGCTCTAGACCTTCACGAAATGCAGAAAATCTACTGCTTGAACCTCTCACTTCCAAGAAGGAAAGATCGATGGCCCAATCCACTTCGGCCTCAGCTCTGGACCACCACCTCTTCCCACGCCTTCAAAACTGACCTCTAAGTTCTCCTTCAAAGACACCTCCAAAGTTAATTCATGCCCTCTCTATTATCTGAAGGAAGACCTTTTAGTATAGAAAAGTTCTATTCTCCATGACTATGGAAGTGCCTTCCCAGTGTGTTCTTGTGGTTTGAGTGTCTGCCATTTATTGTAGTATTACCCTTTTACCTGTGTTTGGTACTCTTTTGTAACCTGCACACGTCACTTTTCTCTGTAACACACTGTTTGCTACCTCTCACATTTTGTTTGCTTTTGATATTTGCACAAGTGCCACCATTGACTACGTAACGTTTGTTCTTGTGTTTGAGTGTCCTCCATTTATTGCAGTATTATACCTCTACGTGTACTTTGTACGCTTTTGTAACCTGCACACTTGTCACTTTTTCCTCCTGTAATGCACCGTTTGCTACCTCATGTATTTTGTTTGCTCACGATTGTCACTTTTGCCTCATGTAATGTAACGTTTGCTTTTGTAATCTGTTCACTTGTAATGTTCTCAAGTATCAGTTCTGTTCCTATTGTGAAGCGCTCCGACGCCTTCGGGTAAAGTCCGCGCTATATAAAAACGCATAAATAAATGAAATAAATAAATTCCCTCTTCCTAATCACTCCCCTCTCCCAGCGCCTAACCTTGGTCCCTCCCTCAGTCCCTCTCTCCTCCCCCGGGGAGCACCTCGAACTGTCTCTCCACCCTGGACCCTTCCTCGTCCCTCCCTGCTGTCAGATTCCGTGGGTCCGCCCTCTTCCCTCCTCCTCAAGGCTCCCTCCTTCTAAGCACTCCTTGCTCAATCTTTGTACCCTCCCACCTCCCCGGCTCCTCCCTTCCTCCTCGAGTGGTCCCTCCTTCTAGGCACTCCTCACCTGGTCTTTCTCCCCTCCCAGGTCCCGCCCTCCTCTAGGGCCCTCTCTCGTCCCTCCTCTCTAGCTCCCTCTTCCCTGCCTCCTCAGGCGGTCCCTCCTTTTGGGCACTCCTCTCTCAGGCCTTCCCTCCTCTCCGGGTCCTCTCTCGCCCCTCCTCCTCGGGCCCTCCCTCCCACCTTTAGTCACTCCTCTCAGTCTTTCTTCCCTCCCTCGTCCCTCCTCCCCGGGTCCTCCCTCGTCCCTCCTCCTCGGGTCGTCCCTCCTCCCCGGGTCCTCCCTCCGGTCCCTCCCCGCTGGTGATGCCGCGTGCCTCTCCTCCTGGCCAGGTGAGCCCCGAGCAGAGCTGCGCGTCCTGCCCCGTGGACGCTCCGCGCTGCCGGCTCTGCTGCCTCCTTCGGATTGTGGACCGCGCCTCTCCCTGCTCGGGAGCATCTGCTGCTCCGGTTCTGACTGCGCTGGTCCGGATCTGACTGCGCTGGTCCGGATCTGCTCGCCCTGCTCCGGTTCTGCTCGCCCTGGTTTCTCTCTTCCGGACCCACTTAACCCGTGCCCACTGCCTGGACTCACTCTGGCCCGGTTCTTCCTCCTTTGGACACAAGTCTCCCTCCTCTGAAACTGCTCTCCCCTACAGCTGCTCTCCCTGGCCAGGTCTCCTCCTTGAGCTGCTCTCCCTGGCCAGGTCTCCTCCTTGAGCTGCTCTCCCTGGCCAGGTCTCCCTCCTCTGAAGTTGCTCTCCCTGACCAGGTCTCCCTCCTCTGAAGTTGCTCTCCCTGACCAGGTCTCCCTCCTCTGAAGTTGCTCTCCCTGACCAGGTCTCCCTCCTCTGAAGTTGCTCTCCGTGGTCTCCCTCTGAAGTTGCTCTCCGTGGTCTCCCTCTGGAGCTGCTCTCCGTGGTCTCATCTTCTGGAGCTGTCTCCCTCACCGGGTGTCAGGATGACGATCAAGTTGGACTTCGAAGAGTGTCTGAAGGACTCGCCCAGATTCAGGTAAGAACTGAACCCAGACCTGTGGTGCCACCGAGCTGCGCCCTGCTCTGTGCCCTGCTGCCAGCTCTATGCCCTGTGCGCCTTGACCTGCTCTGTGTGCCCTGCGCAGCGCCTTGCTCTGTGTACCCTGCTGTCTCCCTAGAAGCTCTGCTCAGCGCGTAACTACCACTGGTGCAGCAGGTGCAGTGGCACCGGGGCCCTGACAATAGCTGTAATTTACAACCGTACATCAGCCAACAGGACATTTTCTTTGCTTGCGGCAGGGCACGGCTCCCCTGATACCCTACGGACCCTGCTGCGTCCCAGCTGGGTACAGATGTCCCCGAACTGACTCCGCTGCCCCAGATAACAGATAAACCCCAGTTGAGCCTCTCAGCCCCCTCCCGGCAGGTTAACTTTACCCCTGGATCTTGCTAGCCTCAGACCTGACCCAGGTAGCCCAGGGCCTGGCCTGCTGCCACTGGACTTCATTCACCCTGTTTTTTTATTATTTTTCATACATACCTGTACTTGCCTATCGATTCCCAGAGCAGCCACCTGCTGGGTTGGTATCGGGCACAATCACTTTGCAGATACTCATCTGACGACTACATGTACCAGAGTGCAATGGGGCACGTTACTTCCAAAACTTGTGCGCGTAACCGGCCGCTTCAGGGGGAGCTGGCCTCGGCCCTGGCTCTGCCGCGTGACACAGCTGTGTTTGGAGGAGAAGCCCTGATCACACATCATTACACAACGTGTGCTGTTGCATCAACACGTACAGATCACGCTGCACAGTTTCCTTTGGCTGTTACTCGCGGTGGGACGTGCTTGCCACACTGCTGCTTCTGTACCCCTTACACCCACGGCTGGGGGAGACAAGTGTACTCCACGCTGGGAACCTTCCCGTCCCAACATAGGTCACGAGCGCTAAGCAGGCTGGGTAGTGTAGTTTCACTCCCCCATTATAGGTGCGACTCCAGCAGGCCTGGCTGAAACCAGGCCTGGATGAAATCTACTCATGACGTGGAGTCACCTGGGAACTCCAAAATAGGCTTAAAATGTCGGGCATCTTTCAGTACTGCTGAAAGGTGGGGTTGCTCATGGTTTGATTGGGTGGGCTTGTAAAAACTACTTATCCACTTGTTTGATTGAAGGGTGTCCACATAGTGGGGGCAGATTCATGCCAGATTCTGCCTGTGTGGATTTTGCCTGCTTGGATGAGGTCTGAAAGCCCGAAACCGGTCCCAGGATGCTGATTTCCAGTCCAGGGAGGACCGGGCCTGGCAGTTCGGGCTGGACTGTTCCCATTGGGCACAGGGTCCAGACTGATTTGCATATGGATGGGTCCAAACAGTTACGGCATGGGGAGCAAAAAAACGATGGATTTAGGCCCAGATCTCTGTACTGGGGTGAATGTATGACATTGTTCCTTTCTGTCCATCAACTGTTCTTTTTGGATTAAATTCAGGCACATTTCTTTTGTGTGGGTGTCCTGAAAGTCTGCCACGGGTGGGCCATCAATATAGCAGTGCGCGATGAGAGGTGATGGCAAGTTGGCTTCGCCCACCCCTTCACCCTCCATCCGCATTCACACCAGGAGAAGGGACAACCTCAAAAGTGGTGTGCGTGGATCACCTACACTGCCTGTGGCCACCTGGGTGGTGAAAGGGCACTCTGAAGTATTAAAAAAACTTTATTTATGCATGAATATACAGTAATGACAGCGTGGCCCAAATTTCGCACTGGTGTAAAATTATATTGTAGTATGTTCAACCTCTGCTCAACTTTTATGACCCCACTGCCCTGCAGCCACTGAACTATCGAATGCCAACCATCTTCAATGAAAAGGAGGGAACAATTTTATAATCACTTTGATTCAATTACCCAATATGGTTAATTGAACTAAATTGGCTATAAAAGTGTATGCTCCTTTTAATTGATGCTGGTTAACTTTATTTATGTGACCAGGAAGTGAGAGGTAGGTAGGGGTGTGTTTGTGTGTGTCTCTCCCTCTCTTCCCCTAAAGTGGGGTTCACCAGGGTCTTCTTGTCCTTCATGACATTGAAAAGCCATTGGATACTGAATATAAATGAGCACAGAAAAAATCCAAATAGTGGTGCACCAACAGCAGATGACCCACAAAAAGTCCAAAGTAGAATGTTCCATATCGCCATTATACAATAAAATTAAGGATCATAAGAATTCAAACGTTACAGCCAACACGTTTCGGTCACTATTGTGAACTTCTTCAGGGCATTTTCATTATACAGAACCACCATATCATAGACTAATTCCTTGACTCCCATGTTCCTTCGTGAAAAATTATTTCCATATATGTATGGGGTCCCGCTTTATTGCAACCCTGGACCTTTTAAGTTTCAGGCCAGTCCACCTCCTTGCGGACACTCTAGTCCGTGCCCAAAACCACACACGATCAGCAACTCACACCACGTGAGTCCAAACATGAAAATCTATCGCCTCATGCTGTTGGCTGTTTGGTGTGAATTTCCACTTCCTGTGGGGTTCTTGTGTCATAAGAAGGAACTATTTCACGCCTCAAATGTAAGCTACATCAGGGCGCTTTAAAGTGTGTATATGCTGGATGCAAAATACACAGAAAGCATCTTTGTTGTTTTCACTGCTACATTCTTTTAAAGATAATTCAGTCAGAACTCAAATGCAGGCCCAAGTTGTTGGCTTTGACGAGGCTTTCCCCTTTGTTTTGTGTGTGGTAAAGGAGGGTGGAGAGGTCTAAGCGCCTCAGGGGTGTAAATGCATCATTGGAGAGATATGGGGGAGACATTTGAAATACGCTCGTGCATTGTGCTATAAGCAGTGGGAGCGGCCATCTTCAACATGCCCAGGAAGGCTCAGGGTGTCCGCCGGGTTACCAGCCTCTCCCCCGGGGCCCAAGGTGTGTGCGCTGGATACCAGTCCAGAAGGGCACCACTGGGTGATGCTCAGTGCCTGCCGGGTACCGGGATCCGTGCCTATGCTGGCGACCACACAGTGTGACAGAGTGGGCGTTGGTTACCGCCTGGGCCAGTGTGGGTGCCCACATGATGCTGCCCAGCGTGAACTGGTCACATGTCTCTGTTTGTGCGTCGGTGCCAAGGGGTTGATATGTGTGTCGTTTACAAGTCGTTGCTGGTGCGCGGTGTTCGCTGTTGACGACTTTGGTCCAGTTCTGATGCCCAGTTGGCGATGCAAAGTGTGCGGGTTGTTGAGGGGGCCTGCATGGATGGCACACAGTTTGTGCTGTGTGCCAGCCTCTGTTCCTATGCTGGTACACACTGTGACAGCGAACTCTGGCCGGTTTCAGGGGAGAGCCTGGGTGGAATTTGATTGGCTGGCACCAAAGTTTGGAAGACGCTTTTTTGTCCATCGATGGAGTGGGCCCTGGGGGTGCATGGGGTGGGGGGTGGGTAGGAAACGTTGAGGGCAAGGAAGGGGCAGATAATGCATCTGAGCGGGGCTCCGGAAAAGCCCTGCCTGGACCCGGGTGACAGGGACAGGCAGATCCACTGTGTGTGACGGGCTGGGGTTATGCCTTGACCTTGAGAGTGAGGGCAAAGTTCAAGCTGTCATTGACACGTGCAAGCTGATCATGCCCTGTGGTGCCTGGGGCGATAATAGGTACGGGGGCGCTTAAGGGAAAGTTCTGGGTGTTTCTGTAGCAGGGAGCAGTCGCTGTTTACTACACCCGAGTGGTGAATCTTTTGGGAGGGGTCATGGGCAGAGGGACTGCCAGTTCCCCAGGTTTAAATTATGTATTGGTATTTATTTGAAATTTTTTTAAATATACAAGTACATGGCAGTTTACAGTTGCATTGTACGCATTTACAGATTTGTTAGTTCAGGGAGCTTCCTTTGTTTGCCCAGGATCACACGTTTGCCAGTCACCTGCCGAGGCCCGGACACGTTTGCCATTCACCTGCCGAGGCCCGGATTCGAACCCTGGTCCCCTGGCCCCGGTGTCTGCAGCGAGCCCGCAGCTCTCTAGAGTCTCCGGTGCCCACCCGCCGCGCCCACCCGCCGCGACCGGCTCGTGCGGCCTAAGAACCAATTTGGAACAATCCCTTAAGAGGATCAGGGGATAAGCCGGATGATGCCAGCCTGAGCCGGGCCCGAGCCAAGGAAGGGCCTACGCAGCGCCTCGCCCGCCCCCGGGAGCCCTGGAGCAGGTGGGCCCTGGGTCGAAGGTGGACAGGGTGGAAGAAGGTGATCTGGAGGCTTGCGGCTCCACGGCGACCATCCACTGCGCAGTGCTTAATTTGTGCCGGTGCTTTCCGGTGCTTAGCAGCGGCACTTGTTTAGAAGTTCTGGGTACTCGGCGCCAAACGACGTGCCGAGGATCACACTGTGTCAGATTATCAAGAGAGGGGGGTGACAGTCCTGGTCTGCAAATGAGCTCCCAAGAAGGCGCCTGGACGGTTGCCGCAGCACTTCAAAGTGCCTGTACTTATTAGGGCATCATATAGGCATGTTTTTAACCCCTGGAATTGAAGGAGTGCCACATTTTGTAAGCTGGCTGTGAGCACCTCTCTTCGTGTTCCACCCTGGCATCCCGGAATATCACAAAAGTGTGTCTGATCACCCAAAGACATGTTATTCCCAGGTGGCTCCAGAAAGTCTTTTAGGAAGGCCCCCTCTTTCCTCTGTTCCTTTTGACTACTCCCGCGGCCCAGTTAACTTCTAGGCGCTAATGGCCGAGCTCTGTCCGTGCATGGCACATTCCTGGTGCTGTCAGAAGTGAAAAGAGTTTACACTTATGGCTCTGGACCGACATTAAGGGTGCACACTTCGAAAACAAAGTGTTGCAAGCTGCCACTATAAATATATAAAAAAATCAACTCTCCTATATAGACTCTAGCCCATGTCAGATGTGGGGGGTGTGTGTGTGTGTGTACACAGCACCATTGTAGCACTTGGGAAAACGCATTGTCGCATTAAACGTTGCTTTTTAGCCTGTAAGTAACTGGTTGATGCTTTTCTTGTTAGGTCTGGCTTGTTGCCAGACCCTTATGTGAGCATCACTAGAGGGGCTTTGGCTCCGCCCACATGTTGGGAGGCAGGAGTCTATCTTTTGACTGGACAGAAGTTGTGTGCTTCCACAAAAAAGTGCTCACCCTCCACACACCTGTGATCGTTTTGTTTATTGATCCACCTGCCTAAGCTTGAACTTTCAGAGCACACACATGGCATTGGAATGCTATTAAAGTGTCTTAGATATCGAGATCATTTGTTGTTTTTCTCTGGCAGCAGCACAGATGGGAGGGCGGTCATTAACCAGCATGTTTTCGTCCCATGTCTCATACTTTCATGCTGCGGAGGCTTAATGTGTAGAACATGACACACAGGTACCACCCCCTGTGACAGATGTGGCTGCAATGTAGGAAGTGGGCAGTGCTGCGAACTAGAACAGCCAAGGGTTTGGGGGATAATGTCTGAAGCCAGGGGCGTAACTTAGTAAGATTGGGGGGGTGAAGTTCAGATTTCCCCACAATCCTGCTGGCATATGCTATAAAATTATACTCTATGAGAAGCGGGGCATGAGGGGGCCGTAAGAGGCAGGGGAGAGGAGTGCGGATTGTTAGAGGTGTTTAAAACACCATATTTTACAAAATAAGCAATAATTTTTAAGACGTTCAAAACAGAGACCAAAGTGTGTGTGTGTGTGTTTTGTCTGTGTGTGTGTTTGTAAAAATCCCAGGTGAAATCCGACACACACCTCACCATACCTGACTGAAAGCACCTGCAAAAGCAAAAAGAACAATTGATGGATAGAATGCAGAACAATGTCATACATTCACCCCAGTACAGAGATCTGGGCCTAAATCCATCGTTTTTTTGCTTCCCATGCCATTCCAGTTCGAACCCAGCCATATGCAAATCAGTCTTGACCCTGCGCCCAATGGGAACAGTCCAGCCCGAACTGCCAAGCCAGGTCCTCCCTGGACTGGAAACAAGCATCCTAGGACCGGTTTCAGGCTGAAAGCCCAAGAACCCAACTACTTACTAGATAATATATTTATTTGGGGGGTGTAACATCCCCCCTCCCCCCCCCCCCCCCAAAGCTGAGCCCCGGTCCAACACTTAGCCAAGTTAAGAGGCAAAGACCTGCAAACATGTAAAGCCTGCAGGAGAGGCAGCCTCGGCTCGACAGCATCTGTCCAGTGCTTGGCTGATGATGGGGGAATGAGTTTAGCCTGCGACTGACTCGCCCATCAGGGTGGCACCTGGTACTGTCCGTCAGTCCCAGGTTCAACATTGCTCGGCTGGCACCGGTGATCACAGAGAAGTTCTGACTCAAGTGACCGCCTCACTCCAGGTCATCACCAACACTGTCTCCAGTCCGGAACTTTTCACCTATAACTCATTGGTTTCCTGTGCTGATCTAATTAATTCCATGGAAGCAAAACAGAACTACAACATTCACAATGCATTCTAGTATTACACAAAAATCCAGGTCTGGAAACAGTGTCCGCAATGACCTGGAAGGAAATGGTCTCCCTAGTTTTGACCTTCTCTCTTAACGTGATCAATGATTCACAGACCACCTTACAGGGTGCAGCGGACCAGGCTTCTGGACAAATCTAATGGTGCTACCGGTATTGGACAAGAGGACTGTGGTGGCCGCTGCTGGAACCCTCCGCTATGCAAACATAAACAACCTGAGGCGAATGTTCATTGGTCGACCATCGTTTTCATAGCGGACTCAGACTGACCCCAAACCACCAGGGCACTCAAACCAACAAACTGTGCATCTCCCCATTTTTTTTTTAAAAGACCCTTTTCAAGTCCACTTTTAAAGAGTTAGACAGTCGGGAATGTGGGCGAAAACGCCAAGACATTCTGAAATCAACCTTCAAAGGGTGAAAAAACTCATAAAAAATATGTTAGTAAAGGCTTGCAGCTCCCGTATGTCCTGCTGTTGTCTTCCCGAGAATGTCAGGAGATTGTACGTTCCAGACGACAAAAGACCTTAAAAGTGACCAATCTTTCATGGGCCCTAGATGTGATCTCTGTTGTGCTGTACTGTCGGTGTCTCGAATGATGAAAGTCAAAGCAGATGTCATGCCTCCGATTATAATGCAAGGGGGAGGTCGAGGCTTGAACTGGCAGACCCAGCCTTTGCACTGCATTACCATGTTCTGGAATCTACACCTGGAGCACTGCACGCAGTGGCGAAAACCACCGCTGGAACACTGTCCAGATGCGGAGGATGAACTGGGGTGGCAGAGTGGGCTAAAGATCGGTGATGGATTAAACCCAGACCTGTTGACTGGGGGTGAGTGTTTGATTGATTCAGATGCTCTGTCCATCACCACCCCCTTTTGTACCGCTTTTGGCCGCCATAAGTGTGGCAGGGTTTGCTCAGACGTGAGTCCCTTGCTCACTTTGCCACTGGATTCAAGCAAGCCGGGCTGAAGACGGCTGGAATGCCAGAAACCGGTCCTAGGAAGCTTGAATCCGGTCCAGGGAAGGCATGGCTTGGCAGTTTGGGCTGGACTTTTCCCATGAGGCACAGGGTCAGACTGATTTGCATATAGCCATGTCTGAACTGGGGTGGCAGAGTGGGCTAAAGAACGGTGATGGATTAAACCCAGATCTTTTGACTGGGTGTGAGTGTTTGATTCAGATGCTCCGTCCATCACCACCTCCTTTTGTACCGCAGATGCGGAGGATGAACGTAGACAATTATGTCCAGTTCTGGAGCCCTCATCTGGAGCGCTGCACGCAGTGGTGGAAACCACTCCTGAAACATAGTGTCCAGCTCCGGGGGTTGCATGTAGAGAATTGTCGTGTTCAGGAACACTGCACGCAGTAGTGGAAACCACTCTTGAAACATTGTGTCCAGCTACGGGAGTTGCATGTAGAGAATTGTGTTGTGTTCTGGAGACCGCATCTGGAGCACTGCACGCAGTGGAGGAAACCACTCCTGAAACATTTTGTCCAGCCTTGGGCGTTCATGTAGAGAATGGTGTTGTGTTCTGAAGAGCTGTACGCAGTGGTGGAAACCACTCCTGAAAAATTGTGTCCATCCTTGGGGTTTCATGTAGAGAATGGGGTCGTGTTCTGGAGCGCTGTACGCAGTGGTGGAAACCACTCCTGAAACATTGTGTCCAGCCTTGGGGGTTCATGTAGAGAATGGTGTCGTGTTCTGGAGCCTTCCTCTGGAGCGCTGGGCCTCGGCCTGGAGCCCTCCTCTCCATGAACATGAGGGAAGTTTTAGAAATAGCCCATGAATGCTGAAAAGAGACACTCGTCAAATTTTCCATGTTTTTGCGCATACATATATATTTTTATTGAGTCGTTTCGTGCGAGATCTGTTAATGCATTCCTTTATACTCCAAAAGTGAATAAATATTACAATTCAGTGCTAAATAGATAGTCTCATGTAAACGTACAGCTGTACACACGTGTAGCGCTCGGGCATGCTCGTAAGAAGGCGCTAAGATGGTGTTGGAAAGCTGTAATAATATTTCAGTGAAATGCTTTTCCTTCCATGTTTCATTCCAGTGCCACATTTTAAGCTCCTAATGAGATTAAACGATATTTACATGATAGGTACCTGAAGTGTTTGCTTGTGGACCTTGCGCCCGGATCACAGGTGTTCCATCGGGCCTGGAGACACAGCCAAAGTGCTAATAAGTCCCGACCCGCCGGCGCAAGTCCAGGCAGTTTTGTCCTCTGTAGACAGGAGTACAAACTGAGAGGAAATACCTCTTACATATATCAGCACCTTAGCGCGTGCTTCACATACAGGGCACTGATAATCACATAGATCCCTGTAACACCCCCACACATAGGTCCTGAAGAAAGCCAGTTTAATAAAAAGGCCGGGCTGAAACTAGTCGACCACACTGGGCGTGGGAGACCATAAGTCAACCCCGACACGTCCCAAGCCTTTGTTTTTAACCTCTGCCTGGGGCCCACCAAAAAAGTAACCGTTAGGGACCCCAGGGACAGAATTTTAAAATCTCACGCAACACACCTGCTCAGCACACTCCCCTTCCAAAAAACCCGCTCCGCAGTAATCTGGCATCGCAGCACACCTGAGGCGCACTCGGTTCCTCGGGTGGGGCCCGATGATGAAGCATGCCACCAACTAAGTTGGTGGGTGAGGGCCTTCATACTAAACCAAATGGTTTCCCATGCAGACACATAGCATACAGACATAGCTAGTTCTCTTTGATTAACCACTACTTCAGAGTGCCCTGTGCTGTTTAGTAGTCTTTGCAATACATCCGTATGCTCACTCTCCAGCTATCTTCTCTCTTTTTTTTTTTAAACTTGTTTTTATTCAGAATTGCACAAAATCTTACATCACATGCAGTCTCAAAAGGACAAGGAGCAATGAAAAAAAGCAAAGAGCACTGTTGTATAGACCAACTAAAGTGATGTAAATAAAACCAGCTTCCTAATAAGCCGCCAATGCAAGTGTTTCAGGAAGTGGGAAATCGATGTTCGAGTAGCCCGACGTGGGATAAGAGGGGTAGCAGCATTCTGACCAGCTGAAGATGACGTAGCAAAGCTTCAGACACCCCGAGGAAGAGGCAATTGGACCGGTCCAGCCGAGATGCGATCAGTGCACGGGTCACAATCCTCCTGCAGTGCAACGGCGGGAGATACTAAACTTTGAAAGTACAAAGCAGCCCAAAACCCAGGCCTACCACTGCAGACATCTGGGGTTGCATGGGAAGTGGAAGAATCCGCTTTACTCTCAGATCTTTAGATGGAGGGGTTGGGGCCGGCAAGACGGAGGGCCAGATAGCTTCCCACCATTTAGACGAGTGGGAACCAAAGAGAAGAATTTTGGTTTTGTCTGTTACATTTTAGCTGGCTGCTCTGCATCCACCCAAAGACCGCTAGCATGCAACCCTTAAAAGTCCTTTCAACTGAGGACAGGGGTCTCTCGAAGGTAAAAAGCAGCTGGGTGTCATCCGCGTAAGAAATAATTTTGCAGCAAAACGATTTGGCAAATTGGGCTAATGGTGACCTAAACACATTCAAAAGAGTACGGCTCAAACAAGAGACCTGTGGGACACCCTGCCCAACTTCCTTAACTTCAGAGGTAAGAGGTGCGACCCTTGTACACTGCCCTCCAGTCCCCCACCCAGCCTCCCACACCACGGTTGGCGCAAAGCGTTGTAAGAGAATCGTGTGGGTGGTATCAAAAGCAAAATACATCGGTTAAAATAAGAGCCTTGACCCAGAGACCCCTTGATCTGGTCAGATATTTCAAGTGGAGCGGTTTCCGTGCTATGACTTGGGCAGAATCCGGATTGACTCGGATGCAGCGACTTGCCCGGCTCCAAATAAACTAAAAGTTGGATGTTCGACGATTTCTCCAGCATTTTGGCAGATGCTGGCAGCGGAGACATGCGCCTGTAGTTGAAGATATTGGGATCCAGGGAGGGCTTCTTCAGAAGAGGGACCACTTTGGCAAGTTCCAGGCAGCTGGCATAACATGGGAGCAGGGCCGGTTCTAGGATTTCTGGGGCCCTGGGCCGTAAGGGAAGGTGCGAGGCCCCTCTAACTTACATAAGAGACACCTTCGGCCCCGGGGGCTTCTGTGGAGACTCTTCCTGGGCCGCAGCTCCTCCGCTGAGCCACCTTAAAGCACCTCTTTAACAGCTCATTTCGGCCTCAGGGTGTGAGAATTGCTCTGGGGCTGGGAGTTAAACCGGTGGGGCGCTAAAGTGCCGACAATGCGTCCCGTCCCGCAGTGTCTCTGAAAGGACAGACCTGCAAAATGTGTTTCCTTGCAGCTGGGACACCACCCCATGGGCCCCATTGGAAAGAGACGCCTTTCTTCAACTTGGATCGGCAGGGGTACCTGAGGACCGGTGAGGTGTTGCACTGGAGCGGGCCCCATGCTGGTGGGCTGAGTGCTAGGCCCTGGGCAGCTGCCCACACTGCCCACACTGCCCATGCCTCGCGCCGGCCCTGCATGGGAGGCTAGAGAGAGTAAAAACTCTATTAATTGGTTGCATTACCTCTGCAGCGGCTGCTAACCATGTGGGAGGGCGTACATCCCAAGGAGAGCCCTTTCTCCACTTCAAGATTGCCTCAGCTGAGGGCACGAAGGAAACAGACTTGAACTAACCAAGACTGCTATCTAAATATCCGGCCTCGCAGGCAGCAGACAACCCTTCGGGCCGGAAGAGACTTGTGGGTGTCAGCAATCTTAGACTCGGAAATATCAGCCAGTCTGGGACACGGTTCCTTCGAAGGCGCAATCACCCTCGGGCAGGACTTGGGGGAGAAAAAAGATTTCTCAACCTGGAAGATGGCGCAAGAACTGTTCGAGGCTGCACTCATTTTTTCCCAAAAAATAAGTGATCTGTGCCTGTTTAATGGAGGCATTGTAAGTTCTGAGGGCAGATTTATAAGTTAATTTGCTGTCCAGAGGATAGTCTCTTTGCCAAATTCTCACAAGTTCTTTGCACACTCTTTTTTTCAGCTGCCAAAGGGGGTAAAATCAAGGGGCAGATACCCCGTTTCACCTCTCCCTCGTCAACTGTCGTGTAGCCAAGTCATAGGTGGCCCATCCAGCCAAGATGTCGCCATAGGAGAGCCAAACCAGTTAAAAACACCAATCACCACTTCAATACAAGGACCCCTCGACCACCCGGCTTCCGTCATGTACTGTAAAAACACACCGGTACAGATATTATCTAAAAGAGAAAAAAACAGTCTAAAAAGTGTCATGCGCTCATACCGCTAAACTAACTGTATATATGTCTCCTATCCGTATAAACTGTGCTATAGCTAAATTCAATGAGTTAAAAAAGAGGCTTTGGATGGGACCCAAGGAGCTGACTGGAAAAGAAATTAGGATAATATAGTGATCTTGAAGAGGTTGACTCTTCAAAAAGTGTCAACAATTTGACGCTATCCAAGCTCGCTTGTATGTCCCAATATCTCACGGAGCCATTAATATTGGACTTCAACGCTATGCATTATATTGGGATCAGCCTTAAACTAAAATGGTTCTGTTTAGAATGATTTGATTTTATGCCTAGAAATGATGGAAAGCTGGTTTATAAGACTTGCCACTCTCTATAGATTAGGATTGTTTAAGATCGGGTGCGGACGCGTGGGACCCTCTGTGTAGTGGCGACCTCCTCCAAGCGAGTGATGTCGGCACCTGCCTCCTCATGTTGCAGCAGCTTTTGACCTTGAGGACCTTGGAGTCCTCTCGTCTAGTTTAGTTCTGCATATGATCTAGGGAATAAGGTTCTAGATGGACCATCTTTGCTCCCTGGGTATACTCTGCCCAGGCACAGTGACGTGGGGGATCCTACTGGAGGGCATTATGGGAGTTGTGGTCCAAACTGACTCAATTTGTCAGCTATGTCTACTTGGAGTCATTGTACCAGGTCTATGCTAATAATGGCGTGGCTTTCCAGGCTGACATATGCCTCTGGTGGACTCTCCTGTCTTATCATTGAAGCCTGGACTGGTGCAGGGAATCTAAAAATGATTTCCTCTCATGATCAGCTTTGACTTGTTTTTTCCACTGGCCGAGGCCGGTCCCCTGGTGCAGTCTTCGATGCTCATGCTCTCTGGAGATGGTGCATCCCTCTTCCTGATCGGGTCAGCCTGCTGACTGTTCCCTTGCTGTCATTGCGTGTACATTTCACTAGGAAGTCCCAATACAGGCTTTCATGTCTTGCACACTAAACCTATACATTTCAGACCTTGGTGTGCCCAGCAGCCCTAAAAGCCCAATAAAGAGAGTGCTTTCTAATGGACCTGCCAACATTTATCCCTCTCTTTCTAATTCTGTAGCTCTACTAGCAATGGGAGCAGGAAGATCTGAGCACAGCAAGCCTTTCTTGAGGGACCCACTTTGTTTTTCGCTTTAGGTGTCATTTGAGACCCTTAGGGGTGAGTAGTTGCGCTTAACAAACATCTGATTTTGAATTAAATGTCCTGAGCTCTGTGTATGGGAAAGAGTGAAAAGAGCCTGAGAACAGAGAGAAAAGAGAGGGAGGGAAAGGAAAAGAGAGAAAGGGCAGGAAGAGAGAGTATGGAAAGAAGGAGACTGAAGAGAAGGAGCGTGTGAAAGGGGGAGCATTTTACAGAGAGAGAGGGACTAGAGAGAATGGCGGTGCAATGGATTGGGCGAGCAAAGAGCACCATTGAGGCATTTTCTCTTGTTTTTGAAATGTTGAGTTTAAATAGCCCTACTGGGCGCCTGCCTCTTTCTCGATCTCCTTTCGCACCAGCCTGGCAGGGTGTTCTTTATACTCCTATCTCGCCACAATTTTCCTAAACTGGTAGCAAAGATGGGATGGCACACTTTCTTTGCCCATATGTTTGACTGATTTATTATTGGCTAAAATATCCCAAGGCACACGCTCAGAGACTTGCAGAACGTGGCACACTGGAGTGCACTGTGAACTGCTATCTTCTGAATTTTAATGACTGTAGAATGCAGACAAACCACATTAATTAGTTCCTGCACTCTGATAGGCTAAGCCAATTTCAGCATTCCAATCAGAGGCTAACCTTTGGCAATGTCACTCATCTCGATGCTGCTCAGTTTATTCACCCCCTAAGGATGACCGAGCTTTTATTCTCCGGGTACCCTCGCCTGAGACTAGAGAAACCTTCTGCTCTAGGGCCTAGCCCCACGACTGGTAGGGAAAGGCAGCCCAAGTGTGCACCGGAAGACAGGCGCTGCCTGGTGCCCCAACCGGAAGCAGCGAGGCGTCTGGGGTTTCAGCCGGCCGCCCGGCCTTGAGCAATGAGATCAGGCACAGGGAGGGGGCGGGCGTGTTGTGAAAGGTTGTTTGTACACAGCTGCCAAGTGGCCACATGTTGTGTAACGCCTTCAGCCAGCCCTGGCTTTTTATGCAGCAACCCCTGCACGCCAAGACGTTTGAGGCAACACTTTCCAGGTTTAAAGGAAAAAAAAAGTTACAGAATGCAATGCAGAAACTATAGGGCTGCCACCTGGCCTGTTTTATTCCGGCATGACTGGGATTTTAATGTCTTTGCCAGTAAAAAAAATATATAAAAATCACCTAAAAAAAGTACATACTTTAAACAGTAAATGTAAGAAGAAAACATTTTTAAAATGTGTTCTACAGCTGCCTTATTGGCACCTGGCTGATAAAGTAAACAAAGGTAGAACCGCCATGTTAAAATGAAATACAAATAATGTCCAGGCCTGTGCAGAATCTGAAAACGTGAACAGGTATCTGGTAGCAGCGGCTGCAGGTGCCTCCACACATGGTGTGGTTCGCTTGTTGGCCTAACGGCTAGAGTGGTCGACCTCGAAGCTGGGGAACCGGGTCCGAGTCTCGGCAATGACGCTCAACATCCTGTGATTCTGGGCAAATCACTCATTCACTTCGTGCCTAACGAAACGAGTGTGCCCATCTGGAACGCAACTGGTACTCGTGTAAATCACTCCAATACCTTTGGGTTTAGTTTGCGCTATATACAACTTTAAAAAAAGACGATATAGATATATATATATATGTGTGTATATATATTTCGATACTCCTTCTTTCGTATCCAAAAAGAAAACTGAACGGAATCCACTTGGTACGTGCTTTAATATGTTATTTTGTGCTTTTCGCCGCCTTGACGCGTTTCGGGCTACCGAGAGCCCTTGATCAGATTTCCCAGGTCCATGCGTGATTAGCTGATCCAGTTCAGGATTTTTCTTTTGCTTTCTGGGAACGGAATTGCTGATTTTGCAATGGGATGAACAGGACTACAAATCCCAACCTATAGAGGAAACAATCCCTACATAAGTTACTTGTGAGTGAAACTGGGAGACTTGAGAGATCCTATTAGCTTACTCAAGATACAATGCCCTCCGTTCATATATGATTGCGAACATCATAATGTTGTGTATAAACATCATGTACACACCCAAAGAACTTTACTACAGAGCCCAGAAAATATATGTGTATGTGCAATACCATCAAATATACATAAAACATGGCTGCTTTTCTACATTGTATTTATCTTGCTGTCAACAGTTAAAGAGCAACATTTTTACTTGCATGTCTTCACGGGGAACGCATAGAACATTCCGCAATAGACCAAGATTGGCTATTCAGTTTCTTCTAGAAGGTGCAGATTAGGAAACGTTTGTTCCTACTGAGTCGGTGTCCATTGCTTCATTGCATCCAAGGGAGATCTGAGCTCCCAGATACCAGACGGGTACGGCATACTATCCAAGGTGTGAGACCTTGTACGTGACCTCCAGTAAGTGCACGTACGATATCTTGGTGGACGTCCTGTCCTTTAACACACAATGCATGTCTGTCTGCTGGGCGGTCTTTACCACCATTCGCAGGGACCCAGGGAAAGCCAACCAGAGATGGCAAATTAGGTTGTTGTGACTTTGCCAAACCTTCCTCTGCTGTTGGCTCCAGAATCTGACCTCCAAGTATCTGAAGAGGCGGCCAACACCTAATCTAGCCTGGGGCGTCCAGGTGTAATCACCACAGTCATAAGCTTGGTTGTTTGGTGGTGGGAGCTATGGGCCGCGATCGCTCAATAAGAAGTGAATCAGGACATATCTCAGGCTGTCATGGTAAAGTTGATTGGCTGGTGGTTGACCAACCAATGTAAATTAGAATTATTTTATAGAAGGCCAACCACAGGCTGCACTCTACATCTCTTTCCAACCCAATTCAGTTTGCCCTTGGGGCCCTATGCTCATGTGGGGACATCAAATTGACTCTTCTGGGATAGAGTAGCGCAAAGGCCATAGAAAGGTCCTTGAGTTTAGAATGAGCTGGACTGCTACTAGGGCATTTGCTGCTTTTTGATATTCATTCAGCTCCTAATATGACTGCTTTTGAATAGACGATTAAGGCTTTTCTTTTAGTGGACGTGTGCCCTTCAGAGCTCTCAACTTGCTTGCAAGCGACTGCTGCGGTGAGCTGTAAGGTTATCTTAATGTCCTTTTTACGATCTTTATTTCACTTTGATGGCTTGGTGGTAAGTTTAATGTGTTTAGTTTGTACGACAGGGGGTCCTTTAACCCATGTGTATAATAGGTGACTTGTCAATATATAATAGGCAACTTGTGGTGCACCAATTATGACCAATTATAAAGAAATGATGTTGCCACTCAACTGTAATAACATGTTACACTTGAGTTCTGGAAATCACAATGCCTGCTCCCAGAGCCAGCAGCCGAGGTGAAATGCAGGTCCAGTCACGGAGCATATTTGAAGCAGATGTTTAAAGAATGAAACACTGCTTTTTTTCTTCTACTGTTTTGTAGCTGTACAGTGAGAAGCAGGAAGCTGATATTTACGTCCAAACATGTTTTATTTTCTGCACTCCTTGGATACTTAGAGAAAAGGTCAAATCTTTCTGCATGTTTTTACACATTCCGAGCTACTGTGTCTTTTATTAAAAAAGTGACTTATTAAGCTGATTCTAATATCTTTTTGCAACAAATAACCAACCGCTTTTTAATATTTTGCACTAGAGATTCTATTTTTATTCTTCATGTTTGCAAACATGCTTTCTCTTTCAAATGAAAGAACAATGCACCAAGGATTTAAGTGGTTTGTAGGAAAGGTGTTTGTTTAACCATGTATTATCTATACTACTATAATAAAGGAAGAACTTTGAGGCTTTGAGGCGGGTAAACTCGGGAACCACAGCGCCAATCCACACACCCGATACGCCGTTGTAATCGTCAGGGTGTGCAGATGGTTATAGGCTATATAAATAAATAAATAAAACGTTATTTAAAAAATGTACTTTAAAAAAAGTAGTCCCTCCGAAGTAGCGCCGGCCGCAACGGGCGTGCTCACGTCAGGAGCGCAGGGAGGAGCGGCGCCCAGGAGCGCAACGAGGAGCGGCGGACATGGCGCGGGGGAGAAGCGGGGACGTGAGGAGCAGCTGACAGGTCGGAGGAGCGGTGACCAGCGGCGGTGAGGTGACCAGCAGCGGACAGGCGGGAGGAGCGGTGAGGTGACGAGCAGCGGACAGCGGCGGTGAGGAGCGAGGAGCGGTGGACCGGTAAACTGAGGAGCGCGGGGGAGGAGCGGCGGCTGAGGTAAGGGGACCCACGGACAATGTCGGGGTAGGCGGGGGTCGGGGCAGGCGGGGTACGGCCCGGGCGGGGGCCCGGGCTTCTGGACAATGTCGGGGCGGGTGGGGGTCGGGGAAGCCTGATTGCTCCCGGACAAGGTCGGGACGGGCTGCTAGTAACGAATAAAGTACCCCCTGCTATACATGATCAGGATATTCCAAGTTACCTCACAGTTCCATAACCTTATAAAGGAACCCTGCTTTCGGCCTTGTTCCTCTAAAAGGTCTTGGAACTCCTCGGTAACTTGAAATATCTTTATAATGTATGGCAAGAAGTACTTTACCTCATGTATATATTATTTTTATTATTTTAATATATTCTTACTTTTCCTTTACTACTTACGGACCTAGAGGATGATATTCTTTGCCACAGTCTTGTGCTTTACAAATAATAATGCAAAGGAAGAAACAAATCAGAATGTTTTTATTTACTTACCTTTGTTAGGTGTGTCTGAGAAGCTGCTAATCTGAAAGGGAGCATGCCTGAATACCAGAGTGATGGCGAGCTGGGAAGGTATGACAGCAGCACCCAAAGAATGTCTGATCAGTGCATAATTTGAACCGGTGGTTTCCTCATCAGACCTTTTTGGAGAGCATGAGAGGTAGAAACAGACAAAGGAGAAAGAGGAGGGAGAGAATGACGGAAACAAATGTCACCAAGGGAGAATGCAGGAACCTCCAAGAGGGAGCTTAAAGGGGCAGGGAGTGTCTGGGAGTGGATTACAAGGCCTGGGGTGGATTCAGGACTATGCAGCCTTGGTATTTGGCTTGCTGACATTTAATAGTGCTGGCCGTGGGCTTCTGAGCAGCGCTTTGAGCACCGGCACTTATTCTTATACTATGTGTTTGGCTGGACTCTACCTCTCATGTTTCCTAAACTTACATTGGCACATCTTTACTTTTGTTAGCGCTCTCAAGTGGGCTAGATGACATGTAGCACTCTATAGAACTAAATACAATAATACAATAATAAATAAAACCTTGTTCAATGGAAATCCAAGCCCTAGCTTAGTTACCACCATCAATGACACTTCAGAAACTTTAGGAACATCCTACTGCTGGTCCTACGTGCTGGTCTTCCCGGAGTAGGTCCTGTGAGGCCTGGCACGTCTGCTGTCCCTGTCCAAGTCATTTAACCCATTCCCTAGCCTGTTGATGTATATCTGAGTCATGGCCAATGAATGTGTCCGTCTGTAACGCAACTGGTGCTCATGTAAAGCGCTCGGATACCTCTGGGTCAAGTTTGCGCTATATATAACTCAAAAAATAAAATAGCCATGTGGCACCTATGGGTCCATACATCTTGCCATTTTTGTACAGGGTTATGCAACATTTAAGAAGGGTTCTGGGACAGGAATTCATAAACACCCATAAGTGAAGGGGTACATAGTTCACTGTGCCATGCATGCTTGGCAGTTAGGGCTGGATTGTTCCCACGAGGAGCAGGGTCAAAACTTATTTGCATTTGGCTGGGTCCAAACTGGGATGGTGCAGTGAGCATAAGAACGATGGATTTAACCCAGATCTCTTGACTCTGGGTGAAATGTATTTGGCATTCCGTCCATCATTTGTTGCCGCTGCTTTTTTCACCTTGAGTGGGTAGGGTGTACCCAGATGTGGGTCCATTGGTCCCTATGCCACTGATTTCAAGCTAGCCTGGCTTATGATGTGTAATACCCTGAAACCGGCACCAAGATGCTTGTTCCGGTCCAGGGAGGACCCGGCTTGGCAGTTCGAGCCTGACTTTTCCCCTGAGGAGCAGGGTCAAGACTGATTTGCATATGGTTGGTCCACACTGGGGTGGCATGGTCTGCAAAAGAACAATGGATTTAACCCAGATCTCTTGACTGGGGTGAATATTTGATTTATTCAGCATTCTGTCCATTCTTTGTTGTCACAGCATGCAAGGGGTCCATGCATAAGTTGGGGAAGCAGGGTGATCAGTAGGAATTATTGCAAGATCCACCCCGGGTGGTGAGCCGACTGTGGGCTCTGCGATCCACCCTTGGTGGTGAGCCGACTGTGGGCTCTGCGATCCACCCTTGGTGGTGAGCCGACTGTGGGCTCTGCGATCCACCCTTGAAGATGAGCCGACTGTAGGCTCTGTGATCCACCCCGGGTGGTGAGCCGACTGTAGGCCCTGTGATCCACCTCAGGTGGTGAGCCGACTGTGGGCTCTGCGATCCACCCTTGAAGATGAGCCGACTGTAGGCTCTGTGATCCACCCCGGGTGGTGAGCCGACTGTAGGCCCTGTGATCCACACCGGGTGGTGAGCCGACTGAGGGTTCTGTGATCCACCTCTGGTGCTGAGCCGACTGTGGGCTCTGTGATCCACCCCTGGTGGTGAGCCGACTGTAGGCTCTATGATCCACCCCGGGTGGTGAGCCGACTGTAGGCTTTGTGATCCACCCCTGGGGATGAGCCGACTGTAGGCTCTATGATCTACCCCGGGTGGTGAGCCGACTGTAGGCTCTGTGATCCACCCCTGGTGGTGAGCTGACTGTAGGCTCTATGATCCACCCCGGATGGTGAGCTGACTGTAGGCTCTATGATCCACCCCGGGTGGTGAGCCGACTGTAGGCTCTGTGATCCACACCTGGTGGTGAGCCGACTGTAGGCTGTGTGATCCACCCCTGGTGGTGAGTCGACTGTGGGCTCTGTGATCCACCCCTGGTGGTGAGTCGACTGTGGGCTCTGTGATCCACCCCTGGTGGTGAGTCGACTGTGGGCTCTGCGATCCACCCCTGGTGGTGAGTCGACTGTGGGCTCTATGATCTACCCCGGGTGGTGAGCCGACTGTAGGCTTTGTGATCCACCCCGGGTGGTGAGCCGACTGTAGGCTCTATGATCTACCCCGGGTGGTGAGCCGACTGTAGGCTCTGTGATCCACCCCTGGTGGTGAGCCGACTGTAGGCTCTGTGATCCACCCCTGGTGGTGAGCCGACTGTAGGCTCTATGATCCACCCCGGGTGGTGAGCTGACTGTAGGCTCTATGATCCACCCCGGGTGGTGAGCCGACTGTAGGCTCTATGATCCACCCCGGGTGGTGAGCCGACTGTAGGCTCTGTGATCCACCCCTGGTGGTGAGCCGACTGTGGGCTCTGTGATCCACCCCTGGTGGTGAGCCGACTGTGGGCTCTGCGATCCACCCTTGAAGATGAGCCGACTGTATGCTCTGTGATCCACCCCTGCGGATGAGCCGACTGTAGGCTCTGTGATCCACCCCTGGGGATGAGCCGACTGTAGGCTCTGCGATCCACCCCAGCTGATGAGCCGACTGTAGGCTCTGCGATCCACCCCAGCTGATGAGCCGACTGTAGGCTCTGTGATCCACCTCAGCTGATGAGCCGACGGTAGGCTCTGTGATCCACCCCAGCTGATGAGCCGACTGTAGGCTCTGTGATCCACCTCAGCTGATGAGCCGACTGTAGGCTCTGTGATCCACCCCAGCTGATGAGCCGACTGTAGGCTCTGTGATCCACCCCAGCTGATGAGCCGACTGTAGGCTCTGTGATCCACCCCAGCTGATGAGCCGACTGTAGGCTCTGTGATCCACCCCTGGTGGTGAGCCGAATGTAGGCTCTGTGATCCACCTCTGCAGATGAGCCGACTGTAGGCTCTGTGATCCACCCCTGGGGATGAGCCGACTGTAGGCTCTGTGTCCACCCAAGGTGATGAACTGACTGTAGGCTCTGCGATCCACCCCAGCTGATGAGCCGACTGTAGGCTCTGCGATCCACCTCAGCTGATGAGCCGACTGTAGGCTCTGTGATCCACCCCTGGTGGTGAGCCGACTGTAGGCTCTGTGATCCACCCCTTTGGATGAGCCGACTGTAGGCTCTGTGATCCACCTCAGCTGATGAGCCGACTGTAGGCTCTGTGATCCACCCCTTTGGATGAGCCGACTGTAGGCTCTGTGATCCACCTCAGCTGATGAGCCGACTGTAGGCTCTGTGATCCACCCCTTTGGATGAGCCGACTGTAGGCTCTGTGATCCACCCCAGCTGATGAGCCGACTGTAGGCTCTGTGATCCACCCCAGCTGATGAGCCGACTGTAGGCTCTGTGATCCACCCCTGGTGGTGAGCCGACTGTAGGCTCTGTGATCCACCCCTTTGGATGAGCCGACTGTAGGCTCTGTGATCCACCCCTTTGGATGAGCCGCCTGTAGGCTCTGTGATCCACCCCAGCTGATGAGCCGACTGTAGGCTCTGTGATCCACCCCAGCTGATGAGCCACCTGTAGGCTCTGTGATCCACCCCAGCTGATGAGCCACCTGTAGGCTCTGTGATCCACCCCAGCTGATGAGCCACCTGTGGGCTCTGTGATCCACCCCTGGTGGTGAGCCGACTGTGGGCTCTGCGATCCACCCCTGGTGGTGAGCCGACTGTAGGCTCTGGGATCCACCCCTGGTGGTGAGCCGCCTGTAGGCTCTGCGATCCACCCCTGGCTGGGAGCAGTCTGTAGGTCTTCTTGGTGATGAGCAGATTGTAGGGCCCCCAGGTGTGAGCAGTCTGTAGGGCCCCGGGGGGTCCCTGTAGAGCGTTAACACTAGTGAGCTGATGGTGAGTGAACAAATGGTGTGCCTTCCTGGTGGTGAACTGTCTCTAGTGTCCCCTAGTGTAAGCAGGCTGCAGGGACCCTGGTGGAGAACAAACTGTAGGCTTCTTGGCGTTAGAAGTCTCTAGGGGCCCCAGGTGAGTGTAGGGTCTGGTTCAGTGCTCTGCCCCTGGTAGTGACCGACTGTGTGATCTGCGTCTCGTGCCGGGTGGGGTGACCACTGTAGGGCCTCTTATTGGTCAGATGATTGTAGGCCTCCTAGTGCTGAAGACGGTGAGCGCCCTGGCAGCGGCCCGCCTGTCGGTGGTGCCAACAATTGAGTAAACGATAGGAGACAGGTGTGAACAAAACTGATGGCTTGGGGGTGTGCGTGCTGAGCTCGATGTAAAACTTGTAGTATGTATGTTATAGGTTTAGTTTGGGTAGGCGTTTGGACACCTGTGTTCCATTTACTTGTGTGCTCACCTTTGCACGCGCCTATGCACCAGGGAGTTTGCTTGTTGAGCACGTGCCTCCGTTCACATGGGCACTGGCGTTTGTGGGCGGGATTTAGATCACGCTAAGATGACCATTAGAACTGATACTGTGGTGACTTACTCTTGATTCTAGCAGGACTCCTGCTTTCTGAAAGTGAACCAGTAATACTCATAGCTTGCTCCTATCGGAGTAAGTCACCCTTACTCATACACGAATCTTTGTGAATTGTCCCTGTGTAAAATAGTATAAAATAATGTGTTCAGTGGGAGGTCAGGGTTCACCCCGGGATGATGAGCTCACTGAAAGAAAGATAGTACTAAAGGAGTAAAGCTGAAGGGAAGGGCCTAGTCTTACCTCTCTCTGCCTTACTACAGCAAAACGCCCCTCGGAATGTATTGTGGCGGGATTGTTACGGATGAATTTCGGTATGTGGAATCTGTCAGTTTGTCTCCACTTTTGAGATGTCATCTTTTATTTTTTAGTTTGATCTTTATCAGTAAACACATTTCTTATGATGCAGAACAACGTCAGGCCGCTGATGTGGGGCGCCGTGTCCCTCGCTCCCCCGCAGAGCACAGGGAAAGACACACGGCTCTCTGTGTCCAACCAGGCATCTGAAAAAGTCTACAAAGTATCAGGCGCGAGTATTTAAAGAAAGGAAAAACCGAGTTATTCTCGGCGTCACGGTCTTTGACAACTATCACAGTGAGATCTGCGAAACTAAAGTGTGCAGGAGGGCCCTGGAATGACCCCCCCCCCCCCCCCCCCCCCCACATCTGTTTGGGAATATCCTGGCAGATGAAACCTGTGCCCCATTCTTGCATGCATGACCAGAAGGGGTTGGTTGACAGAGCCCCTGTAACGCTGTAGGTCACAGGAACGGTACCATGCACTCCGGCCTCCTGCCCCCTTGTGGTTCAGCCACAGATGCCCTCAACAGGACTCAAGATTCCAACAAAGGACCTTAAATGTCCCTGTGCTGTGAGGAAAAACATTCATTCATCCGTGTCCAAAGGTACAGCGTCGAACAACTGGTCATCGTTCAAACTCTGCCATGGTCGTCTCAGACTTTCATCCTTCTAAGGTCGATGGAAAAAAGTTCCACTTTAAGACTGGTCAGTACACAATCGTTCTATGGAAAGAACAGTGTATAAAAAATATCATACGAACAAGTAAATATTTTACTGTAAAAGAAAGAGTCCTACTTTCCACCTTAAAGGTCGTGGTGTCTGTCATTTGCATGAGTTGCCGTGCGCAGAGCACACGTGCTCACAGAGGTGGGGCCCGGAGGCGTGTGTGGTGGGCACAGACCCCCGAGTGAGCTCTGGAGAGTGAGACCAGGGCTCCTCAGGGGGGGGTGGGCGATGACGCTGCTCTCAATCGTGCTCCGGAAGCTGCAGTGAGTGAGCTCACAACCCGCGGCCTGCTCTTCCCGCCACAACCACGCCTGCTTCCGGCCACAGACAGATGAAGCCGGAAGCCAGGCCTGGGCCTTCTGGGCGCCTGACGACGAGAGGCAGGTGAGGGTGAGCTGAGCAAAGCCTCTGGGACGGCCGGCTCACCCCAGAGACACGTCAACAACAAACCCACACCACCCTGTGGCAGTGGCACCTATGTTCCTTTCACAGCACCATGTACCTGTTTACGGTGGCTTCCGCTGCGTGTGGGCGGGCCAAGTATCCTAGCAACGGCACCCATCACCCACAGGGCTGTGCATTATAGACCCAGGGCCTTAAGTGGGATGAAAAAAGTGTTTGTGTGGGAAGTGGGGGGCCTCTACACATGGCGTGGCATACGTAGTTAGGGACGTGGCTTAAACACATTACATTTCTGCAAGTCCCACAGTGCCACTCAACCGGTATATCAGGCCCGGCTCCAGGAAGTTTTATGTTGGGTGGGCCAAGGTTGCATTCGGGTGGGCCACTGCGGGCCGATTTGTCACCTATGTCTAGCCAGGCCTGCTTCAGGGCCCTCCTTTATCTCTCCTTAGTTTTACAAAGCCCAGTGAAACGCATTATTTTCTATCCAAATGTCTTTCTAAATGTTACCACTGTCAAAAAGTGTTTTTTGCATGTAATGTGCCTTTGATGGGAAGAGGCTGTTTCTGAGGTGGAGGCATCCGGCAAGAGACGCTTCTCGGGCTCTCCCTCATGACCTCCTTCGATTCTTTCACTGCCACCCTCCACCAGCGCCCGGGGCTTTAAGTGGGATGAAAAAACTGTTAGGGGGGGGGGGGGGGGGGGTGTCTCTCAAAGGGGCGTGCCCACTGTGTTTAAGGGTGTGGCTTAAAAACACATAAGCTAAAAATCTTTGCTTGGCATAGTGTGCCGCTCGACTTGTATTTTGCTGTTTCTGTCATTGCTTCCAGATATACGATACAAGTAACATCATACCAACAAGTCAGGGCTATTGGCTTTGTCAATGGTTGTTAGTTGCATAAGATAATTAAGCAGCAACTATGGCTTGTATATAATACTGAAAAAGCTTCCACTTAAAGCCCTGGTGACACCAAGCCAATGTTGCTGCTCTTGAGTTAAAACAAGAGAAGTGAAATCCAGAGAGAAAATGACTCTCTTCAAAGGATTTCACTTCCCCCTACAATGCTCACCTGGAATGAAGTCATGCTGTAACCTCTCCACTACTGAGAAGTGAGCAGTGTGCGCAGCGCACATCGATGTGTCGCTGTCACTGCAGTCTGAAAAAAAACAGACCGCCTGTGCCAGGGCACAAAATCGAGCCTGATAGAGACCCGTTTCGAGGCCCTCTTGAAAAAAAAAATTCAGTTGCTCAGCACCGGTGAGACCCGACCCACTTAAAGCCCTGCCAGCGCCCCTCATCTCTCCATATCTCCCCCCTATTGACCTCCTCCTCGGATTCCCTCGCTGCCACCCTCCAGCAGGGCCCCTCCCCTCTCCCTAGACTCCCCCCTATTGACCTCCTCCTCGGACGCCCTTCTACCGACCCCTTTCAGTGCCCTCCTCTTTCAATGGCCCCTCTCTCATATGCATTTCATTTGTTGTATAGCGCTACTCATATAAGTGTAGGGTGTCACAGTACTTTACATCGCACCCACATTATACAGAGGCAATCAGTCATGTAAGTATGTAAATCAGTCTACAGGGAACTTTACATAAGCCAATGAGTATTACAGGGTGTAGGAATCACATGTCATCCATACTGGTGGGAAGTGTATTTTAAGAGGGTTTGATCTGGAGAAGCACAAACACAGGATTTAAAGCATATTCCAGTGTTTAGGGGTTGGCTTTACTGATAAAAATATATATCTTCCCAAACAAACTCTTTTTAGCAACATTAGAATAATGAAAGACTGGGGAAGGTCTAACTATATTACAACACAAAAAAGCTATGTTCTAACTATACCATTCATGTTTGCATGCAGCTCTTTGATGACAGTTCATAGGTCACTGTCCTGTGATAGCATTGTACCTTCTGAACTGCAAGTAACACAAGAATCTCTGTGACAGAGGCAGTAACCCACTGAGCTATCCATGTTTTGGAATGTTCTTAGAGGTTCTGTATTCTATATTCTAAGAACATGTTATTTATTTCTTGCTGCGGAGTGGTAGCAATAAAGTAATTATTGCATAATGTTAGCCTCTGTGTCGTGCCATAAAATACAGTTTATCTGCATTTCAAACCTACCAACAGACAAACGATTGCTCTCCAGCAGGATCATAAATCACCATAGTTATCTGGTAATTTTTTATTGTATATGAAGCATACATGAAGTATCTATATTGCTGGACCTTCCCTGATTTTGAAAAGCAGAACGAATAGCCACACATTCCCTTACCTGCTCGGTTCCTCATCTCAGCCCGGTCTGATAAGCAGCTGCGGGGGCCGGAAAGGCGAATCCGGATAATCAAATCCAGCATGGAATAGAAAAGGAAATATCCACGCAGCAGGAAGGGTACGGTTACCCGGTGCCAAAGAGAGGATTTGTCCCCTTCGCCATTCCCTTATTCTACCTGCACGAGTGGGTGGGGCCACAGGCCACCTTCCTAAAGGTGATTAGGGGTGCCCATGAGAGAAAGCCCAGGCCCAAACACGCAACTCCTAGGACAGGAAGAAAAACAACGTTCAGAGGAACATTTTCAATGAAAGTGGCCCTTTACTACTGGCCTTCAAGCTGTCACTGCCAGGGCCAAGGCTCATGCTTGGGTGGGCCTGGCTCACCCGGCCCACCCTCTACAACCGGGCCTGCGGTTTACTAAGGAATCTCAGTTTGAAATTAAGCACAATACAAGAGTAACTATACCACACTAAAAAATACAGAAACCCAACATCCTGGGAATAGCGAACACGCTTGGCGAATGTAAAACACGTGAAATACAGAGGAACTGAACCGCTGATCTTGCCTTAGCGTTTTTACATTCACTGTTGAGTATTTGATCAGTGTTTATGCCATTACGTCTAAGGACATGCGGAGAGGGCCTATAAGGACCCTTTTCAATGTCTGTTTTAAATTACTACTGGGTCTGAGACCTGGAGGGACCCGGCCCACTTAAAGCCCTGTGTAGACCTAAAACAGATATTACAAGTTCTATGGATAGAACAAACTCGGGGAACAATCGACCGCCCTCCTTAGAAGTACCCCTCAGCTGGAGCGCTACGAAGCTGAAAGACCAGTCTGCAGCGCTTGGACAAATCACGTCATATTCCTCTTTTAAGACTGTTGGAATCATTTCTTCTAAACCTTCCATAATAATCATGATGCTAAAGGTTATGACCCTGATTATGAGAGGACGGTCATATCTGAGCTCTGACCAGCAGAGGTTTAAACACTGACTGCATCATTGTAATCTTTTCCTGCTAAATTTCAGGTCAGTTCTGTTGATTGAAATGTACTGAGGCGGAGGGGCATGGGTGGGGGCGGGGGGGGGGGGGGTGCTGGGAGAGGGGTGATGTGTAGTCAATTCTGATACATATGGAATCTGGTGCGGGAAGCACCAGTTCCACATAGAATTCCTCAATTTTCAGAGGAAAACTTGGAATACTAAATACCTCACCCATTAGCAGCTCACCCAGAAGCAAGTCCAATGAAGTAGCTGGGTGCTCCATAGGATAACTAGCTATATACATGGTGTATTTTTGCACATACCTATGTCCCATAGTTTGTATTCGTTCATGAGTGATGTGTTGCTGTTGTTCTTGCAGTCTATAAGGCGTCTGGACATTGAAAATAATATGGTCCGCACCATATAAAACCTCAAATTATAAGGCGAGGTTCGTCGCACAAGGCAGTTGATGCTGTGTCTCAGAAGGGCTGCCCGGCCCATCCTGTTGGGATATCAAGTGCTCTCTTCTTATAGAAGAGGTGTGGCGCAGCGGCCAGGGCGACTGACCCTGGACCCTGGGGCTCACGGTTCGATCTCCGGCGGCAGTTCAGCTCAGCACCATGTGACTCTGGGCAAGAGCTCACTTAATCTTCCCGACAACCCCCAGCGCCGGGACACCTCTCCGGAGGTAGCTGTGCGCTTTACAAATACTGGACATTTACATTCTATCAAGCACCTTTAGGGTTGTGACCTCCTGGTCAGTCTGGAGAAGAGGGCTTTGGAAGCTGGTTCTGAGTCAGCATCCAACCCTCCACGGTAGTTTCTTTGCACATCTCCGCTTCCTTGGTAGTCGGAGTCACTGTGGTACTGGTGGTCCAGGCAGGTCCTTCCAGTAAGGAGCAGACACCTGGCACCATGTTGCATTGTTGCTGCGGCTTTCAGCTTCTCTAGTTTTCACTTTTGTTACCTGCCCCTGCACTTTCGTTGGTTTCTGCCTTTCTGGTTCCTTCATAGTTAGTTTCTCTTTTAGACCCTTCCTTGGTCCTCTTGCTCTGCTGTTTTGCTCCTTTGTTCGTTCCTCCCTTACCTTATGCTTCTCAGGTGGAGATCCAAGTGTCTGCTGGTGTCCTGAGCTTCCCGCCTCGTAACCTGGTCTAATGGTCGCTCATTACAGCTCATTTTCCATTACTTTCAAGTAAGCCCTTCTATGTCTGCCTGTTGTTGGCCTACCTATATCATTCTACTTTAACCTCCTGTCGCCTTTTCCTTAACTTCAGCCGGTTCCCCAACTCTTTGAAGTCTCCAAGGTTCTTTTGTAGAAGTCCCCAGATGGCACCACCTGAAACAAAATCATCTGGAGGGCCAATACAGCTCCGGTTTGGTTCTACCCCAGTCCCTGTTTGTCCCTATATTCCACAGACCAGTGTGTCAATTTAACCCATACCCACACCTTCCTGATGCCTCAGGCCTCCTTCCCAATCCCAGCTGCGTCTACTGCCAGATAAGGGATGTCTGAGGTCTTCTCAATGTCTAACCAGGATTTTCTTTGTTCGCCCATAGTTGGCAGGGATGCCCAGACGTGGGTCCCTTGCTCACTTTGCCACTGGATTCAAGCTAGCTTGGCTGATGACGGCTGATTAGCCAGAAAGACAATGAGCGGCAATGGAAACCAAAGCAGTGCATCACGCAGGCAGTGGTTTCCACTGCCTCTCATTGTATTATAGCTTTTGGGTCTTTGGGCTAAACCCCACACACGTGATAGCACGCACATTTAGGTTTAAGATAACTGAGTTACGCAATAGAATCGTAGGACTACACTGGTGTGCAGGCGCACCACTTTCATTGGTTCATTACTGATTAGCCAGAAAGTCAGAAACTGGTCCCTGGATGCTTGTTTCCGTTAAAGGAAAGACATGGCTTGGCAGGTCGGACTGGACTGTTCCCTTCCCATGAGGCACAGGGTCAGACTGATTTGCATATGGCCATGTCTGACCTGGGGTGGCGGAGTGGGCTAAAGAACGGTTATGGATTAAACCCAGATCAGTTGACTGGGGGTGAGTGCTTGCAATGTTCAACACACCGTCCATCATCCCCTTTGGTTTTTCTTTGTTAACCAGGATGATGACATCTGGCAGGGAGACTGGAGGCGTCCTCAGTGACTATGAAGGTGAACGCCACCTGGGGAGGGATGCACCCTTTGTGCCTATGAAGGTGGACGCCGGCTGGGGAGGGCACCGTCCTCGTCTATGAAGGTGGACACCCCCTGGGAAAGAAGGCTGTAGGCGTCCTCAGTGCCTGTGAAGATAGACGCCCCCTTGGGGGGGAGGTGTCTTTGGTGTTTGTGAAGGTGGACGCCCCCTGGAGAGGGAGGCTGGAGGCGCCCTCCGTGTCTATAAAGGTGGACGCCCCCTGGGGTGGGAGGCCATAAGCTTCACCCCTTTGTCCCACACCTAACCTCTTAACTCCCTTCTATTTGCTGCTGAGGACTAGACACATACTTGAACTTTCAGGAACACCCACATTACATTGTGGTGCTGTTAAAGTGTCTTAGACAAGTAGATCATGTACAATGTTTTCTCTGACAGTACCACGGATGGGAGGCGGGCAGTCATGAAGCGTGTACTGCAGTCCCAGCACCCGCCCCTTCCATCACTAACTTAAACTGCAGAGAGCAGTTTTTTCATGAGAGCACCCTGGAATCTTCATGGCTACACTCATCTACATACTGTTTTAGTTCTGGCTTGAGAGTCCATTGTCCCTTTATCTTAGATCACCAACAAAAATAGCTTTCAGAATCTTAGCTTAGAGTCCGCCCAGATTTTGGTTCTCCTACATACAGGGTTTGATTGGGCCGATTGTGCGTGCTTCTACCATACACCTGCTTGTATTGCACTTTTTGGCCTCTGGCAAAGCTTATACTCGCTACAGCATGACTGATTTGGTTATGGTGGTAAGCCACTGATCATGGCAGCAGGCCTGATCTATTTATTGTGAAAAGCATATGTTAAAGTCAATAGGCATTCAAGTGTGGTTTGTTATTACTCTATTTTAAAGCTTACACAAAGCTATTTTGTTACATGAAATCTCACAGCTTACCGTAGTAGGCAAGGGTTTTACAGAGTGACAAGCTGTGGATGTAGAAGGTTTGGTATCTGGAAATTCTTTTTAAGCCCAATTAAGAGAGATAGCATTTTACTTGGCCAAATGCAATCTTGCTTGACCCACTAATTTCATGTCTCTGTATTGCATTGTGGAAGACCTTATATTAACAAGCATTTGCAATGCAATGGTCTCGGCATCATTAAAGGTAGAGCAATTGGCATTGCTCATGACATTTCTTTTTTTTTTTTAAATCATAAATAAATGGCATTGTCATTTACATTGCCAATACACACCACTCTGCACCTGCACTCACTGCTCTGCACACTCACTACTCTGCACACTCACTACTCTGCACACTCACTACTCTGCACTCACTACTCTGCACACTCACTACTCTGCACTCACTACTCTGCACTCACTACTCTGCACTCACTACTCTGCACTCTGCACTCACTACTCACTACTCTGCACTCACTACTCTGCACTCTGCACTCACTACTCTGCACTCTGCACTCACTACTCTGCACTCACTACTCTGCACTCACTACTCTGCACTCACTACTCTGCACTCACTACTCTGCACTCACTACTCTGCACTCACTACTCTGCACTCACTACTCTGCACTCACTACTCTGCACTCTGCACTCACTACTCTGCACTCTGCACTCACTACTCTGCACTCACTACTCTGCAGTGACTGAAGACAGCGCGGAGTGAGGCTGTTGGTGAGCGAGTCCAATCAGAGAGCTTGATATGGAGTGAGCCCAGTGGTGAGTGAGCATGGCAGTGAGTGAGCACACAGCGTGAGCCTCCGACGGAGTAAACCTGCCGGCGGGAATGATTCAATCTGAGTTGGGCTGCTGGCGGGAGGGGGCAGCAGTTCATGAAAGCCCTGTGGGGAGTGTTGGCTTTCTGTGTGGACGCCCAGTGCCTCTTTTCACTATGTTAAATGCATTTTTAGGTGTTACTGAAAATGTGCAATGACTTTATTGAAGATGGTGTATGCATGTAGTTCTAAATACCATTAAAGATCCGCTCGAAGCTGGCAGGGGGCGCTGGTAGCAGGGAGTGCCCGAGCGGGACTCCCACAGACTGCGCCGCGGGGTGCCCTCCGGTGCCCGCAGGGTCGCATCCTGACCGGCCGCCGCGTGATTGGAGGGCGCGCTGTGCGCAGTGTGGTGCTGGCAGCCGTGTCCGTGGTCACTCCCTGCGTGTCTGGGCAGCAGCCGTTCTCCACCTCCGTGTGTCTGGCGGCTGGGCCTGGCACAGAGCGGGCTTCCCCAGAGGGAGTCCCCATTCCTGGAGAGGGAGGGCAGGACGCGGGTGGGGCAGGGTCACTGTGAGTGTGAACAGGTCAGCGCCTCCCTGCAGCCTCGCAGATTAATTAAAGAGTGCTAATCGGGCTCAGCAGACAGTTGGCAAGGGGATACTGGCAGAGAGTGCCCGCCTGTCACGGCGTGTGAGGGCTTCCAGACACTGCATTCTGGAGCTGGGCACCACGGGTATGGACACTGCCAGCCTGGGCGAGCCTGTCCATCCCACTGCTCGTGATCGCTTCCAGACACTGAGTTCTATGTGAGAGCAGGGGCGCTGCTGGGAATGGCGCAGCAGGCGCGGTAGCACCGGGGTCCGTGGAATCCTCGCTACGTCACTGAGCCGCGCAATACTGGCGGCAGTGGCGTGCATTCACCAGGGTATTCCGCGCTGAGAAGTACTGGGGTGCCCTGGAGCAGGGCGGCGGAGGGGGCACGGGCGGAAGTGAGGAGGGTGCTGGCAGTGAGTACTGAGTGTGCGGCCTGGCGGTCCAGCTGTGTGGTTTCACATCGCCCGCTGCACTGGTCTCTGTGCTGGCGCTGGTTAACTGCAGTGGCGCGTGGGTTATGGCAATGTGGAACGCGAGGTGTTGAATTATTGGCTTAATAGTGGCCTGAGCTCATACTGGTGCACACGAGGCCGCACTGCACTACACTGCAAGCCGATCCTGGAAACATGCAGTGCGCAGCTGCACGGCGGTGAATTTATTATTGATAAAGGACGAGGTGTGATGCATGTACTCCTTGTTGTGGAAGAAGACAGCTTTCCTGTGCACGTGCTCAGTGGTGTACAATCAGCGCTTTAAACTCTGAGGCACTGTCAGGCACTGAGTATGTGCACTTCTTTCATTCGCAGTGAGCGAGCCTGCACTTCTTTGATTTGCAGGGAGAGAGCATGCACTTGTTTCATTTGCCTAACGTGGGGCGGGACTGAGAAAACGAAACCTATCGTGGGGCGGGACTTCCGTTTTGTGAAGCCCGCGCCCACGGAGTGCCTGGAGGAGCACCGAGGGAGAGCCCCGCGGTCGGAGGGCCTTTGACCGGTGAGCGGAGCGGCGGGGGGGGGGGGGGGGGGAGAGAATGCCTGTATGTCTGCGTGTCCGGAGGGCCTTTGACCGGTGAGCGGAGCGGGGGGGGGGGGGGGGGAGAGAATGCCTGTATGTCTGCGTGTGTGTGTGCGCGACGGCGGAGGGGTGGGGGGCGGGGTGCGACGGCGGAGGGGAGGGGTGCGACGACGGAGGGGTGGGGGGGGATGCTCGGTGCACGTGTGTGTGTGTATGCATGCGACGCTGGGTTCGCTGTATGTGTGGGTGCGTGCGTGCATGAGCGCTCGTGTGTGTCTGTCGCTGTTTCTGCGCATGCGCGTGTGGTGTATCTGCTTCCCAGGAGACAGCAGCTGAGCGCGTTCGCGAGCGCGTGGCCAGCGGAAATCGCCTCCAGAGAGGCAAAGCGCGCGACAGACCCTGTCTCCTGGGAAGCATCGTCCCTGACATAAGATCTCGGCGGAGACGCGCTTACGCGCGTCTTTTAGCCGAGACCTAAAAACTGTAGGCTTGAGCTGGTTATGATGACAAGCTAGAGGCCTGATTGGTGCACTGTGAAACATTCTGTCCGATGCCCTTATTATGAAACGTTATGATCAGGGCCATTGGATTTATGCGGCAGGAGAGGGACACATTATGCTTCGGGGTTGAGTAAATTATGTGGCAAGAAAAGGCAAATTATGTGACCTAATGCGGTACATTTTGTAATAGTATTACTTCATTATTTTGTCCTTTTTAAACTTGGTAACACCGTCTGGGAATTGGCTGCACCTTATTAGTACCTGTTTAACACCCAAATATAGCAAAAAGCAATAGAAAGGTGACCAGTAAAGTTTTGCAAAGGGCCTTCGACCATGCAGCAACACGTTTCACTGCATTTTTAGTAATATTTGAACTGTTTGAACTAAAAACATTTTTTTTGGTTAAAATTGGCATATTTGGATGCAGATAATGCAATATGCGGCAAATCTATAACTATGCAAAAAATTACAGTAGCCACACAATCTCATAATTCCAGTGACCCTGGTTATGATAAAGGCAGTTTGTCTAAGTAATTAATTTTGAAATGTATATGCTAAAGCAAGCCCACCTGTATCCGTTGGTTGTTATCAAACTTGTTTTACAGGTTATAGTCATATAATCTCACAAACCGTAGTAGACAAGGGTATTGGCCACTCACTCTGACGAACCCTGGGGGTTTTCACTGGATGGTTCTTGTTTAGCTCTGTTGAGAGGGGTTGCATGCTGTTCTGAAAGCTGTATTTTTCTGCATAGTGTGCATTTTATAATCGTATGCATGATGGTAGCAAGTTGATGTGCACTTAAATAGGCCAGTATTGGGTAAGATGTAAAGCCAATGGTAAATGTGTCATCGGTTCATTGGGATACACCATGGTAGATTTCATAGGTTTGATCTGTTAATTATGAAACATTATGGTTTTAAATCATTTAATTGGGAATTATGACAAATCCAGTAGGCATATGTTAAAGATGATGGGCTTCTAAGGATGGATTTTTATTAAACTGTGCAAAAGCCCGTAGGAAGGAATTTTGTTTCATGGGATTTCACAGATTACTCTAGTTGGGAAGGGTTTGGTATGATCCACCCGATTAAACCATCGCGATAGATGACATTCACTACAATAATCCTTGTAAGACTATTCTGGGAGATATAGTATTTTGCTTTGCCAACTGTAATTTTGTACATATTTGTAATTTCATCAATGCCTGATGGGTGTCAGTATTTGTGCTCTTCAGTAGGTCTGCATGGTATATAGTACCAAGCCATGTTCAAGGCTAAGCCTTATCGGTTCACTGGCAAAATGTATGTCAAATTCCTTAGTTGTGATCTGTTTATAATATAAATGCAAATATAAATGCACGCCTCTAATTACTTTCTAATTGTCAACTAGTGACACAGTTTGATTATTAATAAAATACTTCAGAACTGTATTGTTATAACTTATTGCAGTCGAGTTCTGACCTCAGAATGCCTGCTGCCAGCAGCGGAGGTGAAAGGCAGGTCAGGTCACGTATCATAATTGAAGCAGCTGTTTAAAGCAACGAAAACAGAACATGACTTTTCTTTCTTCTGTTCTATTTTATAAGCTTACTATGACCAGCACAGGGAATGTTTATTTTTTGCACTTGGAGAAAAGCTAGAATCTTTTTGCACGAATCTTCAATTTCTGAGCTACTTAAACTTTTTATTTGAAAAAAACCACATTTGTATTGAATTATTTCTAATATCCGCTTGCAACTAATTTCTAACAGGTTTTTTGGGAAAATCTTTTTATTAAACATAAGCTTGGCAAAACAGGTGTTCATTCATGAGTTGAGTATCACCGTTATAGGCATGTTCATAACATTTTACACTTTCAGTCTTTATTACATTATAAACCTACTACAACAGATTCTTGTCAGTAATGGTTACAGTTTAATATTTCCTGAGCTCTTTCCTTCGTCCCATTGGAGCGTCTTATGGAACCTTCCTGGATTGCCCCCCCACCCCCATCAATGTTTCTATGATTGCCTGAGTCTCAGTGCCCGCTATAGGCCAACCATCTGCCCCAGATCCTATCCCACTTCTTTTGGCCTCCCCTGCTTTGGTCGACCACGTTTTCAGCCGGGCAGCACCAGTCTAGGTCCTCCTTCCATTCAGTAACCCCCGGTGGTAGGATTTCTCCCACGCTCGTACTATGTTTCTTTTGGCTTCCATGTCCGCCATCTTGAGCCATAGTGTTGTGTATTTAGGCCATCTATCTTCATCTTCCACTCATAGTATGTACCATCTGGCTTCCCTTCTTGGCCTATTCCTTCAGTCATTACCCCTGTGGTCTTCTCCCAATACTGTCGAATACTAGGGCAGGCCCATAGCGTGTGGAAAAATGTGCCCGTTTCCCCACAGCCCGGGGTGCAGAGGAAAGTGTCGCTGCAACCATTCAGTATAGAAGTGCCTTAGAGGTGTAGGATCTATGAAGAATTCTTAACTGTATAAAGCGAAATAGCGCTCGTATTGCAACCTACCTAGGGCTCTATACAGCCTCTGTCCAGTCATCGTCTTCTATTGAGCTCAGGTCTGTTTCCCACGACTCTTGTAGGGTTCCCAATGGGTCCTGTGTGTTGTCCATTATTTTTTTTTATAGACGAGGGAAGTGGCCTTATCAGTCATAGGGTCCAATGGTAATCTATCCTCAAGTGGTGTATGTTCCACTATCTGTTCACCCTCTGGGATGTGGCATCGCAGTGCGTGTGTGTTTCAGCTGGATATATCTGTATTGATCAGTATCAGACTTTTTGTATTCCGTTTTTAACTCTTAAAATTCAATCATCTTTTGTCCCCTCCATACATCCTTTAAGTAGTCAATACTCAGTATTTTCCACTTATGGAATCCCTTTAGTCCACCTACTTCCCTTAGGTGGTCACTATCCCACAGAGGAGTCCTTCCTGAAAGCTTCCCCTCCCCTCCCATCCCAGGAATTTCGTTGCCTCTCGCCATATACGTATTACTGTTTGCGTATGCGGTGGTAGTAGGGTACCCCTCCGTTTTTTACAAAGCGCCTCTGGATATCCTCTCTGCCCCATCGACTGACGATCTACCCTGTATGCTGGTTTGTCCCTTCCCCTGAACACCCATGCGTGTACTGTACTCCCCAGTAGTATTTTTTGATGTCGGGAATGGTTAGTCCGCCTTTGAACACTCCCCTCTGTAATTTGTGTAGGGCTACCCTAGGGCTTCCTCCATCCCATAATAATAATCTAATTTCCCTATCACCTTTCCTAAAGAAGTCTGTTGGTACCCTACATGGTGTATTCTGTAAAACATGGAGGAATCGAGGCAACGCCATCATTTTAAACAGTGCGGTCCTACCTCTGAGAGACCGTGGTAGCGGTCTCCAGTGCACCACATCATTATCCAACCGTTTTTTTCGGTGTTTCATTTTACACTAGAGTTTTTATTTTTATTCTTTGTTTGCATAACCTGCTCGCTCTTTCATATGAAGGAGCTACTCACCAATGTTTTAAGTGGTTTGTGGAAAAGGTGATTGTGTGACCATGTAGATATGGTATAAAGTATTCTCTGGCATACATGATACGTATATTGCAAGTCGTCCCAGAGTTCCATAAGCTTATAGAAGAACTCGTACTCCGGCCTCGTTCCTCTATATAGCTATGGAACTCCTCAGTGACATACAATATTCTTATAATGCACGACAGGAGGTACTTTATCCCTTATATAATGTAAATTTATGAAAAAGCAAGTAGGCCTTAATTGCTTAATGTGGAAAACATGTGTTAAAGGCAATAGTTCTTTAAGAGTGGATTGCTATTACATTGTTCTCATGCCTGTAGGCTTGTGTTTTGTCACATGGGATTTCACAGATTACAGTAGTAAACATGGGTTTTGGAGTTGGTGGCTCACCCAAACAAGTTATAGGAGTAGACAATTTAATCTATGATAATATTTATTAGGCTGTGCTAGGAGGGATTTTTTTGATAGTTTTGACAACTATTATTTGTAAATATTTGTAATGTTATTGCAGTGTACCTGATGGTTGTCTTGTGGGATGGCTTATAACCAACATTTTTGGTGTGAGTTGCTTATGGGGACGAACAAATGATAAAGGTTATAGGCATAATTATTTATAATGAAAGTTACGATAAAGGCAGTAGGCCTGGCACATTTATTGTGAAAGCCATATGATAACATTTATATTCAATTGTGGGTAGATTGTTACTGCTGTTTATTAAAGCCCACAGATAGGTACTTTGTTATTCTCACAGATTACCAATGTACGCAAGGGTTTTTTTGTGCTGGTTACCCGCTCCGACAAACCCTGCTTTAGAAGATTTGCACTGTCAGAATCCCTGTTAGGCTCTCTTAGGAGAGACAGTATTTTTCATTGACAGCAGTAATTTTGTATGCTATATAATTTTATGATTGTTTGACTAATGGTTGACTTGTGGGAATTATTAATTTTGAATACAGGAGGCATTGGATGGTTATGGTGACAAGCCAACGATAACGGCTAAAGGCCTGATTGGTTAATTAGGAAAAAATATGTCCGATCCCAAAGGTCGGATCTGGTGATCATGAAAAGTTAAGATAAACAAAGCAGGCTTTACATCTTGATTGCGAAAAGCATAGTTTAAAGTCAAAAGACATTTAAGGGTGGATTGTAATCCTGCTGTGCTAAAGCCTACTGTTAGGTATTTTGTTTAATGGAATGTCACAGATTGCCTTAGTAGCAAAGAATGTTGGTGTTGGTTGCCACTTCTGACAAACCTTAGGTGTAGAAGTTTGCACTGTAATAATTTTGCTAGAATCTTTTTTAGTGGTCTGCTAAGATCTTGCAATTAAAAAAAATCATTAAACCATGCATATATCATATATATAAATATATATCGATATAGCTACGTAAAAGGCCTTTGAGGCAGCTCTGTTCTGTCATTGGCCTGTCTTAGTGTCATTTACACATTGCTTCCATCCATGACGGCTTACTGCATGGGGTAATGGTTCAGAGTACATCAGTCTATGGCTTGCTTGCCCTGCGAGTGACGGCATTTTATGATCGCATGTGTTTATCCATCTGGAAATGAGTGCGCTTCAGTGTCAGGGCTGGTTTGCAAATCCTGGTTGGTCAGTCCTTTAGTTTTCAATTTTCTCCATTTATAGCACTATTTTTGTTTCTGTGCTTCACCTCTTTTTATTCTAATGTTTCTTAAGAAGGCGCTTTTTTTTTTTCTTTTTCTTAATGTTCCTTAGGGATACTACAGCTCTCCGGGCATTGCCACCCGATTGCCTGATTGCTCCTCTTTTCACTTTCAGTGTACCGTATCCTTCGTGGCGCCTTCTTCTAAACCAGGAGACCATTATGGAATGCTGTTGTCTATAGTGTATCATTAGCTTGCCATTCCAAGATGGCCGACTTGTTGGTTCTAAACACTGTGGCCATGCTAAACCCTAAAATCAATGACCGACTATATTCAGTACCTTTGCAAGACAGACACCCGTTGCTATGTTTAGTTTCGCTATTGAAAGCAATGACCGCCGTGTTTAGATGGCAGCTTGTTCTGTTTTTGCTGCGGTTGTGTCAGGGTGAATGCAAGAGTGAGTCAATGGATGGATGAATAGATGCCAGAGTGTAAAGGTGAGCGGCATAGTGCATGTGAGATCTTTTATTGTCTTATTGAATGTCTAAAACCATCAATGTCAAGAGCAGCAATTTAATTTATAGGCCAGACCCGTTCCATTGCTTTTTAGGTCTGGTGTGACAATGCAGCTGTTGCCAGACCTTCTCTTGTCAACAACCTTAACCAGTTCGATGCTGATGATGGAACCGCTCCGTCATCAGCTGCGGTTGGGCTGTGCTGATGACGGAGCGGTTCCGTCATGGCCCGGACACCGCGCCTGCGCGGCACGTTCTATTGAGCGGGCGGGGCCATGACGGAACCGCTCCGTCACGAGCACAGCCCAACCGCGGCTTGTGACGGAGCGGTTCCGTCACCAGCATGCGGCTGCCCCGCCCTCTTAGCGCTGCGGCGGAATAACCGCCGCAGCGATGTGGTTAAGAACTTTCAGAGTACTACTGGGAGAAGGGCTTAAGCTTCACCTACCTGTTGGTTCCCACGGGTACGGAATTTGATTAAGCTGAAGTTGTCCGATTCTGCTACAAATAGTGCTTGGATTGCACTTTTTGGCTTGTGGCAAGAGTTAAACTCAATACAGCAAAACTGAGTAGGTTATGGTGGGAAGCCACTGATTGTGGCTTTGGACCTGATCTGTTTATAAAGAAATGTTATGATACAGGCAAAAGGCTTGACAAAGAAAATGTTCACATCCATCAATATATGGGTGGACTGTTCTACTCTGTATGAAGGCCTGCGGAGAAGGATTTTGTGACGTGGAATCTCACCGCTTACTGTAGTAGGCAAGGGTTTCGGTGTTGGTTACTCCCTGTGACAAATCATGGATCTAGATTTGCATCTGTAGGTTTGTATACCTTTCTAGTTTTATGAGTGTATGCCTGATGTTTGCCTTGTGGGAAGGCTTCGGCTTAGTACAGGAGGCCTGAGTTGGTTTTGACGACGAGCCAATGATCTCAGCTATAAGCCCGATTGGTGCACTGGGAAAAGTTATGCCAGATACCATAGGTCTAATCTGGTTATTATGAACGGTTATGACAAAGGCAGTAGGTCTGGCTCATTTATTGTGAAAAGCTATTGTTAAAGCCAGTAGGCCTCCCACAGTAGATTGTTAATACACTGTGTGACAGGCTGTATATGGGCATTCGGTTACATGTAATCTCAAAGCTTACCGTGGTAGGCAAGGGGTTTTGGTGTAGGTCACCCACTCTAACAAACCCTGGGATTGGAACTTCACTGCGATCATTTTTGTGAGGCCCTTTTAAGAGGATTGTATATTGTTTTTCCATCTGTATGTTACACATATTTGTAATGTTATAACTGTATGCATGTTGTTTACTATGTTGTGCACACTTAAGTAGGTCTGTGTTAGTTAAAGTGTCAGGCCAGTGGTGAAGGCTAAAGGCCTTATTGATTCACTGGAAAAAGGAATATTCGATTCCTTGGGCATGATCTGTTTGTAATTAAAGGTTATGACCAAGCAAGCAGACCTTGCGTATTGTGAAAAGCATGTGTTAAAGGCAATAGGCTTTTAACGGTGGATTGTTATCAAACGCTGCTAAAGCCTGTAGGCAGGCATTTTGTTCAATATAACCATGCACCTACTGTGGATTTTTGTGTTGGTGATGGATGATTTGCACTATGGTTATCCTTATTAGGTTCTATTATTGGGGTTTTATATTGTTTTGACAACTGTAGTTTTGTACATTTGTAATATGATTACAGCACTCCTGATGGTTGTCTTTTATATGGCTTTTCAGAGGTGCAGTAGGTAAACGTTGGTTATAGCGACAAGCCAATAATAAAGGCGATAGGTCTGATTGTTTATCTTGAAAAGTTGAGATAAAGGCGGTAGGCCTGTCATTGATTGACAAGGATACGCCAATATACATTTAAGGGAGAATTGTTATTGCTCTGTATGGAAGCCACAGATAAGTATTTTGTTGAAAGGAATCTCACAGGTTACCATAGCTGGCAAGGGGCTTTGGTGTTGGGCACCCTCCTCTTACAAGGCTTGATAGACAGGAGAGATGGTATTTTGTTTTGCCACCTGTAATTTTGCATATTTGGTGTTTCGACTACAACAGGTTTTCTTTTTCTACTTCTGTTCTTTTAATTTATCTTACATGTGTTGTTGAGTTTGTGTGTGTTTTATTGTCGTTGACGGTGAATCCAAGACCATCTGTGAGTGGATGACTGGATGCATGACTGTAAAGATGAGTGAGGGAGTACTTAACTAGTACCTAAACCTATCAGTGAGACAAAAGGAACTTTTATTCACAGACCAGACTTGTTGGCACTGCCAGTGCTTGTTCCCTTTACCGTCCCCGTTTTCTTGCCCTTGTTCTTCTGATCTCTCCCTTCTGTCACACTCTGGCCTCCATTCTCTTCCTTTGGCCTCCATTCTCTTCCTTTGGCCTCCATTCTCTTCCTTTGGCCACCCTTGGCCCTCCCTTTTCTACCACTAGTTCTTGAATGTATCTCTCTAGCTCCCCCTTGTGAAGGGCATCAGTACAGCGCTATTGAACTGGTTTCTTGCCACTGAGATACAGTGACATCAGATGCACTCAGTGGGGTGTATGCAAATGCAAGTGTCTGGAGGAAGTACCACATGGTTCCAGAGTAGTGTCTTTGCATAAAAACCACTTTGACGCCTCGTCAGGGGTAGTAAGCTATATATAAATGCATTTACAATACAATACAGCTTTGAGATTCTGTGGAGGTTGAGTGCAGTTGGGTTTATGGAGGCAGCAGACAGTGTCTGACCCAAGCAGCTGTGTTTCCCTGGACCACCTGCCTGAACTTTGGACCTTCAAAAGGAGGACTATCAAAAGTAGACATCCGTGTCCCTGGTCAGTAAGGCTTCAGGAGTGGCCTCTTCCATGGATTGGCTGTACTCTCCTGACTACCGATAACCCATGGACAGACCTAGGCAGGAGCAAGGGGTCCATATGAGGCTCAGACGTGTACGAGTGAAGGCGCGCTTTGGTGTAATGCCTCACAACTTGGCCAAATGAGGGAACATTGACAGATTTCTCAAGATCACACAGTGAGGTCCTATTGGAAAGCAGCAATTCCAACACAGGCCTCTCACCATAATGTGTATTTATGGAACTGACCATGATGAACTATCTGAGAGGTGGCAATATGGACCCACTGAGCCTCCAGGCAACCGTCTAAAAGTGAACTTTTAGGCCAGCCTGCAGCTGTAAAGCAAAGAGAACATCTGTTGGCATGGTTACAGCTGGACTCTCTGGAGGACACCCAATGACCGCCTTCACTCTTCCAGGATCTTCCATATGAGGCATCTTTTCGTGGTTGAGGTTCGACGACCAGAAGACGGTCATTGGAAGGTAGCCTTTACTTCTGAGGCCCCACCTGCCCTCTAGCATTCAAGCTGGTCTATCGCCTACAGTGGCCTTTGACCCCCACCCATTGCGTACTGTTGCCTGGCTTTGTCACTCTCATTTGCTTCTTATTCGATGGCCCAAGAGGTGTGGCGCTGTGGCCAGGGTGCCTGAGTCTGGACTACGGGGTTCATGGTTCGATCCCCGGCACCGGCGGCAGGTTAGCCCAGCACCATGTGACTCTGAGCAATAGCTCGCTTAATCTTCCCGATGGCCCCCAGCGCCTGGACACCCTTGGGTAATTATGCGCTTTAGAAATACTGGATTTCATTTTCCACCTCAAGCGCCTCCTTTTCATCTCCTCCCGTCCTTTCCCTCTTATTCCTCCCTCCTGCACCTGCAATCACTGCACCTCTCCTTTCTTTCAATACTTGTTTTCTACCCACCCACCCCCTACTGTGTTCTATACCCCCAACCCCTTTCTCCCACTTCTCTTCTACCAAGCGGTCCAGATTTCCTCTGTCTGGAACAGTGCGGCCTAGTGTTAGCAGGTGGCGGCTCTACTCTTGTGGTCCAGGAGAGCGGGAGCCCCACTGCCCGCTGCAGCTCTTCCAGAGGCTGAGACTGCAAACCCACTGTGCGCGGGTGGACCTCTTACCCTGCAGGCAGGAAACCCACTGTGTCCCATTGGTCCAAACCCATCTCCCCGCCATCCCTGAACCGCCTGCCAGGGTTTAGCCAATGGGCTGCAGTGAATCCATCCCCATGCACCTCACTTGAGGCACAGGCGCTGACTGTGGGTGTCAGCAGGAGGGCGGTGGAAGGCCTATGGAGCTGCACCCTCACAGTACTGCAGATATCCCCTCGCACGCAGCCAGCAGAAGGGAAAGGCATATAGGATGGAATATACCAACGGAAATCTGACAAAGATCAGTTTACTGGGAGCTGGTGGTGCACATCAACGGCGAACTGCTGATTTTTCGCTCGAAGACGGGTAACAATCCAATAGCAGCAGCGTAGGTGAGTCGGTGAGATGTGGCGGGTGTGAACCGCAAATTTCCCAACTGAAAAACAGTATGCCCAAGGATGGAGGGGATGACCAGGGTTTGGGATGTGCTGTTTCCATGAGGAACAGGTTCAATGCTGGTTAGCATTAGGGGGACCCTTGTCTAAGATCCCGATTTAAAAAATAAAATGAAATAACTATGACGAGAAAAACCTACAAAGGCATAGGGGACCCGACTTGGGGTCCCTAGACCCAACTTTCAAGCCAAGAATGCCTTTATTTGGGGTGTCACATCCCAAACACCCCCTCTGAAGCTACGCCCCTCAGTCTACTGGTACTGGCATTAATAGGCTAACTGAGAATTGACAATAATGTGCTGAAGGGCCAGACAACGAGAGCTTACTGGAGAAAGCCATTGATGAGTGAGCGGAGGATGGTCACAGTTAAGGTGGCCACTGCCCGTTTCCAGTTGTCTAAGTGTGGAGTGGCTGCTATGTCCTCCTTTGAAACTGACCGTGATGAGGGTACAGGACGCGCGGCACTCGCTGTAATGTGTGTATGGGTAACTGGCAGAGATGACCAAACTTGCAACATGGGCCCAGCAGATGTGACAATGTTGAGATAACTTTTCATTCCCATTTTAAGGTTATCTGCCAAAAATGTATATAGCGAGAACTGGCAACATTAAGCTGTGTGTGAACTTCCTAAGGTCAGGCGGCTGACAATAGCATGGTCAGAGGAAACTTAAAATACAAGCATTTGCAATGCAATAGGTCTCGCAACTGTGAGATTTGGAACTATTGGTATTGTAAATGGCATTGTAAATGGCAAGGCCTTTTATTCATGTGTTAGTTTTTACAACATCAATAAAAGGCATTGTCATTTGCAATGCCAATAGGTAAAATTTTTGCAAAGGCAAGACCTATTGCATTGCAAATGCTTGTTTTTAAAGCTCCTGGTGCCCCTTTCACTTTCTCCAGCTCCCAGAGGTTAATTTCAGCAGCTGTGGAGAGGCTTCAAGAGACAAAAAGAGAAGAAGGGAGGGGGAAAGGGGGAAAGTAAAGAGAAAGTGATCATAGAGAGAGGAGGGAGAAAGAGAATGGATGGATGGAAAGAAAGAGCTTACATGAGCAGACAATACGAGTGTGGGACGGGTTTGAGCATGTGTGCCAGGGTTGCTTTTAGTTCCTCAGTTTGGCCCTGCACACCTCAGTTTGTATCTCCTCTTAGCGGGCTCCTTGTCAAACTTTTCCACCCTCCACATTGTGTTCCTCCTGCTCAGCAGCAAGGGGTGACACCACTTAAAGGGGGGTTTTGAGGGTGGGGATGCCAGGCTAGTCTTCCATGGTCGCAGGGCCATCTTCTGTCTCACAACAAGCCTCATCGTCTGCTAGAAATGGCTTCCAACTGCCCACGGATTCTTGATGCATTTTCACAAGATCCTTAACAACTAATTGACAAAATTATGAATTTAGATGAAAGGGTCTTCATCCAAGAGTCTAGAGCTGCCCAGGTAGCAGGCACATTCTTTGTCAAGTTAGGCCTTTAAGTTGCAGCAACAGCAGGTAGGTCCTGTCAGGATAATATCCTCCCTCAAACTGTTGCTGTCTCCTCCCTTCCACACCAGAGCACACCCTAACATTCCATTCCATTATTTATTCTCAGCATTTCTGACACCAGCTCAGAATGGAGATAGAACTGGTATTAAATTTGTGTTTATGAATTAGTAGAGCGTCTAAACGAAAGTAGCCCCTCGTTGTGATCATACTAGGGAATTTCCTGGTTCAATTGTTGCTTCCAACACTCCACTTGACTTCAGCGTGCATCCAAAGCAACAGCCACACCTACCAGTACAGTAGGGGCTACAGAAACAACAACCTTGGAGTGAGCAGTGACCACAGCTGCTGCTACAACATTGACCACTGTTATTATGGCTACCACCATGGCATATACAACCGCAGCAACTACGGCTTCAGCTGTAGAAGAGACCACAGCAAGCTACCACAGGTTCTAACTCGACATGGAAAACAACAGCAGCAACTACAGTTTCCAGTAAACAGGACCAACATCTGTATCCTCAGTTGTAACCAAAGCAAGGACAGGAGCAACAATAGCTGCCACAATAGCAAAAACCACAACAGTGACAAAACTGCCAGCCCTGTTTGACTACAACAGAAACAACATTTGCCCCCTGTGCTGAGCTGCCACAACAGCCAGTCCCACAGGCAGCAGCAAACTGCTGCTAATCAGTAAAAACACATAGTACTAGCCACAACAACTGCAACTGCAGCCTTGTACCTTCATACACACAACAACTGCAACAATATTTGCATGCTCAGAAAGGACTACACCCTTTACAATAACTTCCAGCTGTAACTATAAGGACCACAATGGTAGCCAAAGGTGCCACCACAACTGGGACAACAGCAACACAAGGATGCTAATCTCTGTACAGTCTACCTGCATTCTGTCCATCAACTGTACTTTTTGCATTTGTCACCCCGACTGGGACGGGTATGCCCAGACGTGGGTCCTGTGCTCTCCATGCCACTGGAGTCAAGCTGTCCTGGATGATGAGGGGTGAAACCCCGAAACCGGTCCTAGGATGCTTGTTTCTAGTCCAGGGAGGGCCTGGCCTGGCAATTCGATCTGGACTGTTCCCAAGAGGCACAGGGTCAAGACTGATTTGCATATGGCTGGGTTCAAACCGGAATTGCATGGTGAGCAAAAAAACGATGGATTTAGGCCCAGATCTCTGTACTGGGCTGAATGTAAGACATTGCTCTGCATTCTGTCCATCAACTGTTCTTTTTGCACTGTATAGAACATTCTTCGGCAAAGGGAATGTATTGTGCTTTTATTTTGAGCCCTGACTAAAACATAAAAAAGCCTAAACATATTCCCCAAACGGACACCTTTTAAAGACAAATCGTTGTTTGTATTTAGTATGCAAAGAAGAAAACTTACAATTGCTTTGCCTCTTATATGCTACAGTAGGCTAGATAGGCAAAAAATGGGGGTCGCCCACATTTCATATAGAAGGAGAGAAATGGTAAACCTTCACTTTGAGCGCATTTTGCTTTGTAATGTTCTGGAAAACAGGAGATAGTGAATTACATTGTGTATTTCTCTTACTTTATAACTTTCTGGTTACATTTGCATCTCTTGGTAGGTACGTATTAAGCAAAATAACTATTTTACGTTCCCTGTATGAAATCTAGAGCTGCTTATTCTGAGCTGTAGGCACATTCAAGTTCGTATCCACTGTGTGATCTTGGGTAAGCCACTATTGACTTTGCCTTGCTCATCGCTAAATAGGAAGCCGATCGAAAGGACTGGGTCTTGAAGTGGATTTATATGCAATATACCGATGGGTATTCATTCTGTACAATTTATGAATGTTCATTGCATAGATGCAGCTCGTGCAGTGTTTCCTGAAATATATTTCTGAAAAAACGTAAAAGTAGTATTCTACAGATAACAGAGGTTGTTCATGTCTGCGCTTGGGCTGTGAAAAAGGCCTGAAAGAGTGTACATATGAGCTTGCTAAATAGACCTCCGAGCAAGACAAGACTGGCATGCTTCCTACTATCAGCAGAGGACACCTAGCAGAGCAGCACTGCACATAGAAAGCAGAGGAGTTCTCTCAGTCGTGTGCACGCATGTATGTATGTGTCTGTTTGTCTGTCTGTCTTTATGTATGTTAATGCTATCTCTCTTTCCACCCCTGAAGCTAATAAATTGAGCACTGACTGCTCAGGAAACACGAATTATATTCTGGCGAGTAAAACAGAGATTTCAAGGAAGTAACTTGCAGATAAGAGCAACTATCTACTGGACTCATAAAAAGCAGACTCGCTCCTTGAGTTTTCAAACCTGCACTAGATGTTGAAGGCTGGCGTTGTTCATTGCTTGAGAATGCCATTTTGTAGGAAACATGGTTTAATAGTTAAATGTCAGACTTTAGGACCAGGAATATTGGAGTTATGCAATGCCCAGTTTGTATTACAGTTTATGTTTTATAGATGAGTAAGAGAGGTCAAACATGATATGCATACAAAATGTAAATGCGCTCCGTTTATTTCACTTTGGAACCGGCATGTTAAGTTCTCCCCATTTGAATCTCCTGGTATGAACCATTTTCTGTCACTATCGCAAATACATAACGGACTCGAAGGCATAATTTCACACCAGCGTATTCAAAACTGAATTAATGGCCGCTTCTAACCACACTGATATGCATTAACTCTGACATGCTGCCTTACCCAGGCTTCAAAATGTACGCGCGCCGGTGACAAGCGCTGAGTAAACAATATGCCGCCTCGAACCGGCAGGAAGTGCTGGTAAATCACCTGTGTAATGAGACAATCCGAGCCGGCAGCAGTGGCCGATTATAGCGCGAGCCTTGTAACAGGCCCTTCTTCCACATTCTCGGCTCGTGGTGCCTTGGCGGGGCTTGCTGGGCTTGCTTGAGTGCTTCCCAAAGAGACAGGCGATTGGGAACGCGCGCGCGCGGCCGGCGCCGATCGCTTTCCAGAGCGTGCACGTGACATCTCCTGTCTCCTGGGAAGCAGAGCCGGTGACTATAGTATCGCGCCTGCGCGATGGCATATGGCTTCGCCATATGCATCGCAGGCCCGAGACCTAAAAAAACCGACTGGGAATACCCATTAATGGGCCTTCTGGGAACTCGCAAGTTGAACTAAGCGTAACATGGCAGTGCCAATCTAACTGGGAGCTGGCAGTCCTCAGCTAACTGGGAGCAGATGGTACTAAGCTAACTGGGACCTAACACTCGTGAGCTAACTGGGAGCTGGCGGTCCTGATCTGACTGGGAGCTGGCGGTCCTGATCTGACTGGGAGCTGGCGGTCCTGATCTGACTGGGAGCTGGCGGTCCTGATCTGCCTGGGAGCTGGCGGTCCTGATCTGACTGGGAGCTGGCGGTCCTGATCTGACTGGGAGCTGGCGGTCCTGATCTGACTGGGAGCTGGCGGTCCTGATCTGACTGGGAGCTGGCGGTCCTGATCTGACTGGGAGCTGGCGGTCCTGATCCGACTGGGAGCTGGCGGTCCTGATCCGACTGGGAGCTGGCGGTCCTGATCCGACTGGGAGCTGGCGGTCCTGATCCGACTGGGAGCTGGCGGTCCTGATCCGACTGGGAGCTGGCGGTCCTGATCCGACTGGGAGCTGGCGGCCCTGAGCCGACTGGGAGCTGGCGGCCCTGAGCCGACTGGGAGCTGGCGACCCTGAGCCAACTGGGAGCTGGCGGCCCTGATCCAACTGGAAGCTGGTAGTCCTGAGCTAACCGGGAAGTGTCTGTGGTCACCTAAAGTAATGGACAACCAGGAGCTCCTTGGTAACTACCAAACACGTTTTCATAGGTATCTGACAATGATGGGCCAGATGAGAAGCTGCCATTTTGAGGCAACCGGCGACTCCCAATAATGTGCTGCTGCTGCTCCTTGGCACACTGCTTTGATCCATCATCAGTTTGTCTCAAGTGAGGCTAGGGGAGGAGAGATGGAGGATTAGGTCCAGAAGAGGAAATGAGCAACGAGATTAAAAGACTGAGTTGCTCTTGTGAATGAAGCGGCGTTCCGCAAAACCTACACCAGAGAAAGGGATTGTGCGCTGCGAGAAGCTGGTTTTAGACTTCAGTCAGACTAGCAGAGAGGGGGACTGGACGGGAGGGCCCCCAATAAAATGAGAAAATTTGGGGGAAAAGGACTGGGCTATCGGCTTTGCTGCTGAGTTCACTCCTTTTGAAATGAAATGAAATACCAGTATTTGTAAAGCGCACAGCTACCTCCGAAGTGGTGTCCCGGCGCTAGGGGCCCTCGGGAAGATTAAGCAAGCTATAGCACAGAGTCACATGGTGCTGGGCTAACCTGCGGCTGGCACCGGGGATCAAACCGTGAACCCCATAGTCCGCAGACAGGCACCCTGGCCGCTGCGCCACACCTCTTCCACAGACAGATGTGCACATGTAATTGGGGAAATTCCATCAACCACAAGGCCATAGAGCCAGCGGCTGAAGTGGTCTGGCCCATTCCCCGTGCTGAATGTTCTACACTCAGTGTTTGTCAGGGAAGGTACCCAACACCCAGATGTTTGAAAACATTTACAAAATTACAGCCGGCAAAACAGTATTCAACTTCTCATAACTGGAGGTAACAAAAATGAGCACTGTGCAAATCTTCTATCCCCAGGGTTTGTCAATAGGGGCTAGCTAACACGAAAACCATGACCTCTTGCAATAATATCAGAGCCTCCATATAAAAAATGGTTGACTGCTTGCTTTAACATAGCGTAATGCCAGTCCACCTTTGAAGGCCTTCTGCCTTTGACGTTTGCTTTTCACAATAAATAAGTCCGGCCTAGTGTCTTTGTTGTAACTTTGCATAAATGTATCCAATCCATTGCATTCTAACTACCTTCCACAATTAACCTACGAATATATGACATTGCAACAAATGTGTTTACAACGCATGCCTTTACAACGCAGTCATTACAACGACCGCGTTGTTACCACGCTGTGCCATTACATCGCAAGTCGTGTCAACAGCTTGCTGTAGGGGTCGCGCTGGATTTAGGAATAGTATTCATTACATTCCTACTCCAGTTTGTGCAACAGCAGGGAAGGTGTTGGATTTAGAATCCAACACATTCCCGGGTGTTGCACGCCCCCTACAGCAAGTCATTGATACGACTTGTGATGTAATGGCACGCGTGGTAACAAAGCAGTTGTTGTAACGACCGCGCTGTGAAGGCATGCGTTGTGGAAACAGCTTTGTAAAACGTACTCTTTTTTCAGTGGAAGCACACGCATCTGCCCAATGAAAAGCTTGTAGAAAGACCAACATGCGGGCGGAGCCTAAGCCCCTCTCTCCGTGTTGCTTCTTAAAGTTTTTTCTGATGATCACATATGGTCTGGTGGCAGCTGAGCGAGCTATGAGGCCAGAGCTAAAAATGACTGGGTAGCAATAGTGGTGACATCACATGATTACCACACCAATAGTGGATTGGTGTGGCTCACTGGTTAGAGGCGGCAGACCCGTAAGCAGAGAACGGCCCGGGACCAGGGTTCAATTCCTGACGCGGCAGGGTCGTGGACCAGGGTCAAAACGGACTAGATAATTCTCGCCTCGGTGCCTACTCTAACCAGGTAACACACTCGGCAACTCTGGGCATTAAGCTTGCCTCATCTCTACAACGGCCCCCCACAGACGCCGGGGATGCCTGGTTTCACCTTGGAGATACCCAGAAAGGGACCATCTCACAGGGAAACCCAGGACGGGTTCCCCAGCGGCCTTCAGTGCCAGGATACTCCATGGAGTCGCAGTGCGCTTTACAAGTACACCCACATTTACATTTACATTGTGCATATTTGTAGTGCAAATCTAGAGCTGTACCTGGTTGTGTGAAGCCGCAGTGCTACAGTCAGGTATGCAGAGGGTATGTTTGCCACCAGTGTACTGTGTTTACGCCACGTCTGAGTGTGTGGTGATCTTGGGCCATGCCAAGCAGGGGATTCTGTCGTTTGGATTTGAAGTTTACTCATTCAATGGTTTTCTGTGCTTTGCCCTTTGGGGGCAGGGGCGCGCCCATCCCTTCCACGGCTCTTCTGCTGAGAGTGCCCCGGGGTAACCGACAGCACCTGACAAACATATCAAACTAAAACACACATCAAGAAAGGCTGTCTGGGAAAACCAGAAAGACCAGGCCGGGAATCTTGCATCTGTGTGGGTGCAAATCTGACACTGGATGGAGGGGGCGAAGAGGTGCGGCAGAGGCAGGAGGGAGGGACATGGAGGGGGGAGAGGCATGGGGTGGAGACCTCTGGAGGGAGGGCGTGTGAAGAAGGGTGGAGAAGAGAGGCAGGACTGGGGAGGAAGGAGGGACATCGAGGTGGGGAACAGCAGGAGGGAAGGACAGGGGCGGAGCACTCCTGCTGGGCCCATAACAAAGGCCGAATCTGAGAGGTCATAGGGCCTCCTTTTGTTGGAGGCTCATGGCTGGTAAGAGTCAGGAGCCTCACACCTAAATGCAAATGTGGCAGAGGGGCAAGAGAGGCAGATTTTCACTTTTTCAGTCCTTGTTTAGGAGATATGCATGCGCTGTAAGAATGTCGGATGTGTTTCTTTCCCAGTATTTACACAAAATAAATAGCATTTATATAACGAGGAGCCGTTGAAATAATTTAAACATCACATTTTTTTCTTGTAAAGCACTATGGGTAGAGGAAGTTTGCGTTCACAAAAGGCAACATTGTTTCATGTGAGTTTACAAAAGTGAATCCTCTGCCTAAATCAGGAGGGTCCCCCTGTGCACGCGAATTGTGCTCCAATGTACTCACGATAGACATGTTAAACATATATGTGAGGGCTTCAGATCTGATGTCACTTCTTATGATGCCGCTTCCTCTGATGTCACGCGCCGTGATGTCACATGATGTGATGTCACTTGCATACTGATAAACTAGGTTAGTCCCCCCCACTTCTTTTTTTAGGACGTGTGCCCTGGTGAGGAGGATGGAGTGGGGGATAATGGGGGGGGGGGGTGGAGGGGGGGGGGCTTAAAGCAGGATTGAGGTGAGAGCTGACCCAATCAACAATGTAAAAAGTCTGGAGGGCCCGGCAATAGGGCGGGGGGGGGGGGGCATTTAATGATCCACGTACCTTTGTGGTTTGAGAAAGGACTCTTAAGTTCACGTAGAACAATTCTTTACAATGCCACCCTCCACTCATCCACAAGGCAGGCAGTGGGCACACAGCTGCGCTTTTAATTGTACAAGATAGCAATAATCCGGGTGGATAGGGCCAGGTGCCACTGCACCTGCTGCACCAATGGAAGCCACGCCCCTGGCGCGAAGTAAGAGGTATATTATGAGCTGTAGCGAGGACACCCACAGGAGCAAGGAGTTACTGTCACAGCCCACATTCCACACGCCCAACATTCCATACACACGTCATCAGCGCTCTTAACATTCTATTCATACATCATCACTCCAGCAGGCTGAGTGGACCCCTGTAAAGGGGCATAGATGCAACGCATCTCCTTCCGGTGGGAGGGCTCAAAGAGGCGTGGAGATAACTGGGCGCAAAGCAAACGGAGAGAAACCAGAAAGAGTGAGGGAAACACAGGGATGGACCACGTGCCAGAGGTCAAGGGCAGGCACACACACCTGCCACGTGGCCCCAAGTTACGTGTGATATTTCCTGCCTTTCCATCCCTTATGGATCGCAGTGCAAGCGCGTGCCAGGTAGAAGGATACAGGAACCATCCAACGGAATGAGGTGAAATACTCCTCCCAGCAGAGCCAACACCGCTCACTCTGTATATTTCACAACTTGCTTTAAAATAGGTCTCCTAGGTAGCTGGTGTTTTTGGGGAGGAGGGAGAGGTGGCAGCTGCAGCCACCAGGGCCGGCCTTAGGCATGTGCATGCTGTGCACCCGCGCAGGGCAGCCACGCCAATATATATCCTTAATATAATAATCCTCTGAGGATGGATACATATTTGTGTGGTGGCCCCTGGCAGGATTTGGCGGACTCTGGCTCTTCCAACACTCTGACCCCCTTCCTGAGCTTAGGGGGGGGGGGGGGGGGGCTCCGCTCCGCCCGGACCCCCTCTTCCGGGGCCTCTCCCTACACTCCCATCCCAGGGCCGCCATGAGCCTAGAGCTGCCCCTGAGCCAGCTGTCTAGCACCCACCTAGTCTGAACTCCTCAGGGCGCCTCTGCATCTTCAAGGTAGACGAGAGGGGGAGGTCGAGGCTAACATCGGGGGAGGTTGACTGGGATGGCGGTGCATCCCGGGCAGGAGCTAAACTTGAACTTCCCCAGGGCTGCAGGAAAGACGCCTTGGCGGTGCTCAGGGCTCGAGTCTGGGTACCACATGGGTGAACTGCGTCCCCCCCCACTTATTTTATCCGGTGGACGCTGTCCCCTGCCAAACAGCTGGACTTCACTCGTTTGCCTCTCTGGGACGAGATCGGAGTGCACCTTTCGTGACGTCTCTTCCTGTCGTGACATCACTTCCGGTGACTGCGTCCCCCCACTTCTTTTTTTAGGACTCGTGCCCTGGCGGTGCCTCTAGCTACTTTGTCTCGTGCATCACCCCCACGGAAAGAAAGTGAGAGAAAAGAGCGGGCTCCCAGTCCCAGCTCACGTGGGCTAGGCAGATCGCCTCCATTGAAACAATCCATGCACTCATTTCACCTTTGACTGACCTTTGAAAAATGCAGGGGCAGACCAGAGGACACATTTTCAGCTAGACATTCAGCCTCTGGCAATGAAAACGAAGCGCCCTGAAGCCACTTCACCCACCCGCCCATCACAGGCTGACCCTGTAACGGAGAGTCACCTGTGCTTTCTTTGCGCTGAGCTGAACCCGATCACTGGGGGTTTAAGACTGGTCTCTTTCAAGAAACACAATCCATGTGAGTTATTAGCGCCAGGACACCCCCCAGGGGGTGACAACTGTGCTTTACAAAAATATTTAATCTTCATCATCACTTCAATAGTTCAAGCCTCAGGGAAGGAGCCTGTCTGAGTTACAATGCTGATACAGCAACCCCCCAGCTTAGCAGTAATAGGTCGCGCTGCACAAAATATTCAGTCCACACAAATGTTGTTGGAAAAGAGTATGGGCAGGTTTATTGGAGAAGTGTGGCTCAGGGGTTAGAGGCGGCAGACCCGGAAGCTGAGATCGGCCCTGGACCAGGGTTCAATTCCCCGCCTCGGTGGGTCTCGGGCTCAAAAATTCCACGGACTCGATAATTCTCGCTCCGGTGCCTTCCCGACTCACGGGTTCACACTCTGCGACTCTGGGCAATAGCTTGCTTAATCTCCACAACGGCCCCTCGCGGCGGGATGCCTGGCTTTCACCTTGTGGATACACTGCCGGAGTTATCTCACAGGGGAATACCAGGACGCGTTCCCTAAGCAAGCGCCGGGAAACCCACTGCGGGTAGCTGTGCGCTATATAAGCTCAAATACATTTACATTTACATTTACAAGGAGTATGCCAACGTGGTGGGTTAACTTCCGGGCGATCCAAGGGCAGGCAGCGGTGACTCACCTAAGCTGCCCTGCCCACCTGATGAGCCAAACTGCACAGTGGCCGACCCAATCGGTGCTCCCATTTATGTGGGATTATCCCCCTTACATACATGGACCATCAGTCCATACTCACGCCTTGTTTAGGGGCGGAGTGTTGCATGCAAAGCCCCTGGTTGCTAAGGCTTACAACCGCCTCAAGGACTAGCAGGGCGCAGACGTTTTCAACCGTGTCCAGCGGAGGAAAAAAAAAGAATGGCTATTGGGTGGGGGCAGGTATAAATACTTGTCCCCCGCCCACTGTGCTCCGGAAATGATGCCGTAACAGCACCGGACAAGGGGGGGGACTCCCATGGGAGGGGATCCCAGCGACAGGGCGTGGGATGTGCCTAATGTGGCACTAAGGGGGCCGCCCTCTTACAGGGGCTACTGCATGCGCCGTGGGCATCCGCAATTATGCATGAGTGTGTCGTACATAGAGCTCGACAGGGGGCATGGCCGTATCACACTCAATGGGTGTGGCCTCTGACCTCATGAACAAGTGTGTGGGTCAGACTTGCAGTACCTTGATTGTCAATGAGAGCCTGTCTTTCCAGAGGTACCTCTGGCAGGAGTATGTCAAACCTTGGAGTACTGAGTATCTTCCAGTGCCCAAGGAGGCTAGCTGAGATTCAGTTTAGTCTTGCACACCAACTCACAATTGCTGAGACGGGGACGTGCTTTCTGCCGTTTGTGTGTGGAAAAAAATGGATTGTATGATGACCTGAATATTGGCTGTTGTCAAACATTGGATGGGTTGTGGTCTGGTTCCTTCTCTGGGCCAAGTCATGGGTTTAAGCTTCTGCACCACTTTTGAGGTTCTCGTTTGTCCCCGCCTAGTGTAAAGATAAGTGACCACTCTGGAGGCAGGTTTCACCATGGGTCCCTCCTCACACTGGTAAGGATGCCCTCACCTACCCCGAGGTGGCATTCTCCAATACAGGCCCCCCTCACACTGTCACTGATGCCTTCACCTACCCCGAGGCGGCATCATGGGCCCCCCTCACACTGGCACTGATGCCCTCACCTACCCCGAGGTGGGGTGCTTCATCACAGGCCCCCTCACACTGGCACTGATGCCCTCACCTACCCCGAGGTTTCATCACAGGCCCCCCTCACACTGACACTGATGCCCTCACGTAACCTGAGGTTTCATCACAGGCCCCCCTCACACTGGCACTGATGCCCTCACCTACCCCGAGGTGGGGTGCTTCATCACAGGCCCCCTCACACTGGCACTGATGCCCTCACCTACCCTGAGGTGGCATCACAGGCCCCTCCTCACACTGGCACTGATGCCCTCACCTACCATGAGGTGGCATCACAGGCCCCCCTCACACTGGCACTGATGCCCTCACCTACCATGAGGTGGCGTGCTTCATCACAGGCCTCTCCTCACACTGGCACTGATGCCCTCACCTACCATGAGGTGGCGTGCTTCATCACGGGCCCCCCTCACACTGGCACTGATGCCCTCCCCTACCCTGAGGTGGCATGCTTCATCACAGGCCCCCCTCACATTGATGCCCTCACCTAACCTGAGGTGGCATCACAGGCCCCCCGCACACTGGCACTGATGCCCTCACCTACCCCGAGGTGGCATGCTTCCTCACAGGCCCCCCTCACATTGATGCCCTCACCTACACCGAGGTTTCATCACAGGCCCCCCTCACACTGGCACTGATGCCCTCACCTACCCCGAGGTGGGGTGCTTCATCACAGGCCCCCTCACACTGGCACTGATGCCCTCACCTACCCTGAGGTGGCATCACAGGCCCCTCCTCACACTGGCACTGATGCCCTCACCTACCATGAGGTGGCGTGCTTTATCACAGGCCCCTCCTCACACTGGCAGAATGATATTACCTATGTTGACTACAGCCTGTTGGATCGGGGCGCTCTTCAGTGTGGACATTGCAACCCTGTGTGGTGGCGGGGACCGAGAGACTCTGGTGTGGGATGAAACTGCTGTTGAGTGCAGAGCGGAAATAGAATTCAACCAGCCTGCTGCTAGACTGGTAAACTTTTTTTTGGGAGTCTCCATGGTGTAGGAGTAAGTAATTGTCTACCCTTATAAGATCAACATGTTTCGGCCCTACATATGCCATAAGCAGGTGCTGGGGGCTTTCTTGGTGGGTGAGGGTGTCCGTCCTTAAAAGATGTCATGACTAGGGTGCAGACTGCTTGAGACCGCTCTACGCTTGTTCCCGGGCACTTTGTTGTCCCTCCTTCACGTGCCAGAAGTCTAGGGACCTAGACCTGTACAAGCCCCTACACATCATCTGGCTTACTGAGAAACAGTCACAATGCATGCACGTACTAAGGCGCCTCATGTGTTTCCACAATTGATAAGCAGATTCAATTTTTTGTGCCACCTCCTGGTCAGTCTTGACCCAATCAATGCAAACATTATTTACTATGTGTTTTTTTAATATATATAAAAGATGCATAATATTTCCGGATGTCCAGTCCCTTTATTTTTTAAATTTCTTTAAAGCATCTTATTACATTTCCCTAAGAAAATAAAGTTCTCAACCATCACATTGTATACATTGATACATTTTGTATATTTTACACAGCTGGTTTTCGGAACAGCTGTCGTCCATTCTTCAGGAGTGTTTTCACCACTTTTGTGCTGAAAAAAATAAACATTTTATGTACAACCTAATGAAACCAATCTAAATTCATTCTATTGAGTCCTAAAACTTTTAATATGCTTTTTAAACATGCAGGGCTCGATCTCGTTCCAGAGAGGCCAAAGAGAGAAGTCCAGCTGTGGGGGGTCGCCGTCCACCCGCGTGGTACCCCGACTCGAGCCCTGTTTATGACCTTCATTGATCTGACCTTGTCTACTGGGGCCAACTTTGCTCTGATTAAGCAACGAGGGGTGTCCCAGCGCCTTGCAAATGCCTCTGCATGTCCTGCACAACAACCTACAACAAACCTAATTTCAGAAGCCTAGGCAGATGCACAGAAAAGATTCCCATAAATTCAGGGGTGCGCCAAGGGCGAGTATTTGCCCCCCTTTATTCAGGTTTTAGGGATGTCTGGGATTATTTGCCTACTCCTAAAACGGGAGAGAACGATGCTGCCCTGTTCTGCTTTCACTTATGAACTGTCCATGCTGCGCCCCCTGAAGGGTTTGGAAAATTACAGAACCTCATAAATATGTTGGAAACACGATTTATGGCACTGAAACAGGGGACCCACTCTAAATGTTTTCTATTAGCAATGTGTTAGTGCAGAGTTTATGAAATTAGGATCTGCTTCTCATGGTTACCCCCACTTTTTGCTTGATGTGATGCTGTTTTGACTATTCTGACTGGGATCCTGCTAATCAGGACCCCAGTCTATCTGCTTTCTCCCTAAACTGTTGTGTTCAGTACCTAGGTACATCCCTGATTGTATACTGAGGGACCGTTGTCAGTCCCTAGTATATGGTACCCATGTGCCCAGGGCATAGGTACCCCAGAGGTCTCCCATGGGCTGAAGCATGCATTATGCCACCCATGAGACCATTCAAAATGGAACTACAGGCCTGCCATTGAAGCCTGTGTAAGTTGGTGCATGCACCACTTACTAAAGGTATAGGAGATACTGCAACGTACTAGAGTGTTATATAATAAATACATATTTTTATAAATACTTTGTGTGGTTCTCTTTCCTTTAATCTATACTATAAGATTGCATTCTGGTAAAAGAAGCCGCTTTACACTCCTTCAAGACTAAGCCTGAAGGCTGCTCTCCACAGCTACCACTTGGATAGCTTTCTAAGGTTGTCTAAGACCTCTGAAATCACCATAGGGGTTGTCTGGACTGGTGCAAGGTGCCCACTTACATTAGTAACAAAACACATTCCTTCCGTCCATCAATTGTTGTTTTGCACTTACATTAGTAGACATCATATACCAGGCCAGCTTCTCACTCAGAGGGTCTCTTATTGGGATTACCTGGAGGGTGTTTGATGCAAGACTGGCATGGGTGCAGCATAAAGGGAATAGCGTGCACACCTAAGCAGGTTGCAGGACTGGTTGGCGCTGTAAGGTTAGGACTGGTGAAACATTGAGTGCAGTCGTGCAGGTGTCCATGGTGATGGTTCTGGCAGCAGCTGTCTAGAGAGTCGTAGGGATCCTTTAAAGACTAAGGGAAGACCCCTTTTTGAAATCTCTGCTGCTGGCTCCTCGTACACCACTAACGTGGCTCTGTTGTCCATGTTACTGCTCTTTATCCAGTATACGCCTGGGTTAAAGTTCTCAGTAATCCGTATGTTGAAATTTACTTTCGACCATTTCACGACGGGCTAGTAGCAACCAATGGTTGAAACATGTCGAGGGCACTTGAAAGGAAATAGGCAACTGGGAGTTTTGGGAAAATCCATCATTCGTAAGTTTTTATGCCCAGGGGACAGTTAAGGAAACTGCAGATCTGTTAAGCAGGAGCAACTTCTTTATACAGTTAAATACGGTTCACTAATGTCAAGATTGTTTGCGAATAATGTATTTGTGGTTGTGAAAAGTGATCTCTACTGGAGCAGGGGAAACTATGTACATCAAATCCAGGTTTGGTGTCCTGCAAGTGCATCAGAGAAGCAAAGGTGATAGTAACAGCGTTCATGTGATTGCGAAACAGCGTTCATGTGATTGCGAGGTGTGTACTTGTGAATCACTTAAAAACTCTGTGCTTTTGCACCACAACATGTATCACAGGAAAGGAAACTTGTTAAAGTTTTTTCTAATTACCGGGAAGCCTCATCTCTGTCCTGCACCTGGTTCCCAGCAGAGCAGCTTCAAGGGGTTTTAAATCTGGTCTGCTTGGATAATTATCTGCCACTCCTTGTGGGGGTAGCAGTGGAGAGCACACATTCTTCCTGATGAGTTTTAGGTTTCTTATGGGAGGGTTGTTTCATGCTGCATGGTCTAGGCTCTCTCCTGCCTTTTAAAGTCATGATCTTTTTGTTTTGTTTGTCCTGTGTTTTATGTGTAGTTTTATGGCTTGTTAGCTGACAGCAGTGCAGGTGATTGGATGAGGGACAGGAGGAGGAGGGCCTCCAGGTGAGGTGGGATATGAGGGCAGGGAGGGGCTTGAGGAGGGAGCGAAAGAAGACCATCAGGACAAGAGGGACCGATGAGAGGAGACGCCAGGAGTGTTGTGAAAGGGACACAGGGAGAGACAGATGGGGATATGGAAGAGGGAGGGACACTAAAAAGAAAAGGGACCTGAGAAGCAGGAGGGGGGCAAGAAGAAAGATGAGCAGTGGTAAACTGGGAGGGAGGGACAGATGGAGAATAGACGGAGAGTGAAGGATGGAGGCGGAGAGGAACAGAGAGACAGAATTATGGGAACACAAGTAAAGTGCGGGGTTTGTGGATACATGGGGGTGAACACAAGCCCTCAACATGCGCAGAAGCAGCAATAATGTATTGTCCAGCCAAATACTCACTTTTATGATGTAAGGAAGTAGTTGATTTTACCGCTAACAACACAAAGGGAAATTTGTCATTCACAAACAACTACACAGTCCCCCTGAGGTTGGGGTTCTAGTGTTTAATAGGCAGTTTCCTGTGCCCCACTCCCTTCTCGCTGTAACAGTTGTGGTTAGTCCCCATTCACTACCGGCTACACCCAGGATAAGCCCCACTAGAAGTGCGAGCCTAAAGAGTCCACTCTGACTGTGTGTTAAAGTCAAAAGTGTTCCAGTACCGAAGCACTATCGAGCAAGCAAATTCCTCTTGGGCCGACTGGCCAGAAATCAGTCTTAGCCGCGCCTGGAATAATTGGAGCGACCAGAGTTCCTGAACACCTCTTCTGTGGGACCCGGAACAGCAGCTGGTTGACGTGAGTTCACTGCATGTAGCTCAGATGGGCTGCGCTCGGTGGTCCTCAAGTTCCTCACACACGGTCGTGTCACCGCAGCGCTGCTCCTCCTGGCAGGGTAAGTCTTTGGCCCGCCCTGTGGTAGGGGGAAGTAGTGCGAAGGACCTGATGCTGATCCTTCTATCCGGTGCAGGTGCGCCGGGGTCCCCATAGCGGCCTCCCTCCTCAATGACCCTAACACAGTTCTCGCTGGCATTCTGGGTCACCATATCTCTACTGCATATGGGCTTCAACCTGATCGACACAGGGGATTCCTTCCTGGCAGCTCCTCCTGGCATATGGGGTCACAAGTCCCTCACTGCACACTGGCTCCGGCCAGATCCACGCAGAGATCACCACTCTTTGCTTTGTGGCGGCCCCTCTTGGCATTTAGGGCCGCCACCTCTGCACTGTACACAGGCAATGACCCGTTCGGCACAGTGATGTCCATGATTCACTTCACTGCCGCCGTCTTCATATGAGGGTTGCTGACTTTTTCCTGCCCAGGAGCAACAACCCAAACGGTGCAGCAGCTGTCTGCTCACACCTCGCTCATGGAGTCCACTTGATAGGATTCTCCACTAGACCTCGCGCCTTCCAACGCTCTCCTCTTCCTCACGGGCAAACAGTCTTGACAAGCAGGCAGGCGCTGGGGCTTCAGGCTCCAGCGCAGGTGGTCTTGGGTTCCCTGGGTGATGTCCGCTCACCCAAATGTGGGACTAGAAGGCCTTGGCCCCAGTCCTGATCACAGGCAGAAGTCTTTCAGAACTTCTCCTCCTCCCACAGCCCAACTGGCTGCTTGACTGTTTAGGGTTTATGGGGTCTCGCCTCCCATTCTTATAGTCAAACTTCAGACCCTAAATGTGGTTTAGAGTCTGTTTCTTATAAGTTTATGTGTGGGGTCGGCTTCCTTTTGAAGTGCTCCTCCTCAGCCCTCTCTTCCTCCAGAAAGCAGCCTGTCTCAGCACGAGCGACTCCGAAGCTGATGCCCGCACAACACAGGCCATGGGAGTGACTAGAGTTCACACTTGGATGTCGGTCACAGTGATATGTGCATTAAAATGTTGTCCTGGGCCCCAGCCCTACTCTTTAGAAATCTCTTATCAGCCCCATCTCCTTTCTGATGTGTGTCCAGGCCCCTTCCTGGTGAGCTCTCTGAATCAAGGAGCACCCTTTGAAGTGGACTAACAGAGCCCGGCTCTCCCTTCCTCTGGTGTCTCACCCAGCTCTCAGGGATGCAGCAATCCACAAATTTGTCTGGGGGGGATTCCTCTACCTCCTCTCCTTACGTTTCACCATGCAGCCCTGGGTCTCCCAAAATGAAACCCAGAGTCCTCCATATATTGTAACACTTACAAGCACACATGCACCCAGCACCTGTATTCAACATACACATGCTGCACAGCCCTACATCCTTCATGTATTCTCCTCACAGCCACACATACACCCAGCACGTGCATTTAACATGCACACGCTGCACTGTACTGAATTATCCTGCATTGTTTCGTTCCAGGGCACCCATGCACCCAGCGCAGGTACTCCACTTTTGCACCATGCAGCACTTCAAACCAAACCGATGTAGGCCAAGAGGTGACTTCAGCACACAGTAACAGAATTTGAAACGAGAGAGCCTGTAGGCCTCGCTTCAGTGACGCTGGTTAACATGGACCTGTTCGCTCCTATTGATCAGAACGCTGTGTGCTACCCCCCTGCCCTCATGCTGCTTAGCTGCTGGTAAAGGCAGTAGCCTTTCAAACCTATGAGGGTAGAGCTTTGGGCGCCCCTCCTGGTCCTACAAGACCGCAAACAATGAGACAGACCTATGTCATGGCACATCTGCATGACCTGTGTTTGCCAATGACAACTAAAATCAGCTTTAGGGTCTAGACCGCTCTACAGTTGGGGCACTCTGGACAAGGGTGCGCATCCGTTACTATGCAGAGGACTTTTCAGTCCCAACAATCACAAATGTAGGAAGAAAGGGGCGGGCATGAAGTGATTGGATCCATGCCACTGTTTTTGCTCAATCACTGGATCCATGTTGTGGTGTCTATGGGGTATCCATACTGAGGTTTCTGTGCTGTTCCTGGATCCATGCTTCAGTTTCTACTCTGTTGTTGGGTCCATGCTGCAGTTTCTCCTCTGTTGTTGGATCCATGCTGCAGTTTCTCCTCTGTTGTTGGATCCATGCTGCAGTTTCTCCTGTCATGGATTCCATGCTGCAGGTTCTCCTCTGTTGTTGGATCCATGCTACAGTTTCTGCTTACTCGTTGGGTCCATGCTGCAGTTTCTGCTGTCATTGGATCCATGCTGCAGTTTCTGCTCTGTCATTGGATCCATGCTGCAGTTTCTGCTCTGTCATTGGATCCATGCTGCAGTTTCTGCTCTGTCATTGGATCCATGATGCTTTTTCTGCTCTGTAGTTGGATCCATGCTGCAGTTGCTGCTGTCATTGGATCCATGATGCAGTTTCTCCTCAGTCGTTGGGTCCACGCAGAAGTTTCTCCTCAGTCGTTGGATCCATGATGCAGTTGCTCCTCAGTTGTTGGATCCATGCTGCAGTATCTCCTTGGTCATTGGGTCCATGCTGCTGCTTGTGCTGTCATTGGATCCATGAAGGAGTTTCTGCTCTGTCACTGGATCCATGCTGCAGTTTCTCCTCAGTCGTTGGGTCCATGCTGCAGTTTCTACTCGGTCATTGCATTCATACTGCAGTTTCTACTCGGTCATTGGATTCATGCTGCAGTTTCCCCTCGGTCGTTGGATCCGTGCTGCAGTTTCCCCTCGGTCGTTGGATCTGTGCTGCAGTTTCTCCTCGGTCATTGGATCCGTGCTGCAGTTTCCCCTCGGTCGTTGGATCTGTGCTGCAGTTTCCCCTCGGTCGTTGGATCTGTGCTGCAGTTTCTCCTCGGTCGTTGGATCCGTGCTGCAGTTTCTCCTCGGTCGTTGGATCCGTGCTGCAGTTTCCCCTCGGTCGTTGGATCTGTGCTGCAGTTTCCCCTCGGTCATTGGGTCCGTGCTGCAGTTTCCCCTCAGTCGTTGGATCCGTGCTGCAGTTTCTCCTCGGTCGTTGGATCTGTGCTGCAATTTCTCCTCGGTCGTTGGATCTGTGCTGCAGTTTCTCCTCGGTCGTTGGATCTGTGCTGCAGTTTCTCCTCGGTCGTTGGATCCGTGCTGCAGTTTCTTCTCTACCTTTAAGTCCATGCTGCAGTTTCTACTCTGCCTTTGGGTTCATGTTGCAGTTTTACCTCGGTCGTTGGAACTGTGCTGCAATTTCTCCTTGATCATTGGGTCCGTGATGCAATTTGTGAGGTGTGTGCATCACTGAGTCGTGTAAACCACTGTTGGCTCCACCCCATTGTGAGGCATGTGCACCACTGAGTTGTGTACCCCACTGAGTTGTGTGCACCACTGTTGGCTCTGCCCCTTTGTGAGGCGTGTGCACCACTGAGTCGTGTGCACCACTGTTGGCTCTGCCCCTTTGTGAGGCGTGTGCACCACTGAGTCGCGTGCACCACTGTTGGCTCTACCCCATTGTGAGGTGTGTGCACCACTGACTCGTGCACCACTGTTGGCTCCTTCCTATTGTGAAGTGTGTGCACCACTGAGTCGTGTGCACCACTCTTGGCTCTGCCCCATCGTGAGGTGTGTGCACCACTGAGTCTAGTGCACCACTGTTGGCTCCGCCCCATTGTGAGTCGTGTGCTCCATTGTTAGCTCCGCCCCACTGATAGCGCCACCTCGTTTGCCGCACGCCTCTGGTGTTTGTGCTTCATTGCTGCCTACTCCCCCGTGCTGGCTCAGCCCTGTCGTTGGACTTGTGCCCTTATTCTTGGCCTGTTCACCACAGCTGGCTGTGGCACACTGTTTGCTGTAACATACTGACTTTATTCCACATACTGACTTTATTCCATCGTGTGCCAGTGTTACCAGGTACCTCTGTTTGTCTGTCTGTCTGGCACTGCGTGTGCTATCTTCAGTGCTTGGCAGTGCCGTTCTTTTCATCATGATCCCTGAGAGAGGTGTGGTGCAGCGGCCAGGGCAGCTGACTTCGGGGCACAGGGTTCTACATTCGATCCCCGGCTCCGACGGCAGTTCAGCTCATCACCATGTGACCCTGGGCAATAGTTTACTCAATTTCCACGACGGCCACCAGCGCCTTGAGAGCCGTAAGGGTGAATAGTTTGCGCTTTACAAATACAGATTTACATTTACATCTGGCTACTGTGCTACCTGAGTGGGTGGGAGGTTTGTACCTCAGAGCCTTGCCTAGCCTATCCCAACCTCTTTGAGGTGCTCATTGCCTGCGTTGCCAGGAGACCGTTGCCGGGTTGGGCGGATGCGGTTGCAGGTCTGATGAACCGACTACAAGTGACAGGAAGTCACCAAGACCACAAGAGAACCGATCTGAGCTGCTGTGCTTCAGCGAGGGAGGGGGGGGGGTGGCGCCTGGAGCCCCTCCCACCCTCTGCCGCCCCAGTGGGCCTCTCATTCCAACCCATGTCCTTCCAGCCCATCCCTTTCCCTCCCTCTTTGAATATTTTGCCCTCCTCCTCTCATCTAAACCGAAATTCGGATTTTGATTGTGTCAATTACTGCACCCGCTTTTGACACGCGCACTGCTGTCTCCAGCTGTGCCCTCACTAACTGTGTAGTACGACCCCGTCCCTGCCTGGGCCTGGTTTAAAATCACTCTGTTTTATCCTATCCAGCTCATCTGCTGAGAGATGGTGTCCGTGCACTCTCTGCACAATCGGCACCCGTAAAACCGCCACGCACGCCCTCATCACAAGCAAGCTGGACTACGGGAACCCCCTCTGCCGGGATCAACCAAAAACTCACCAGGAGGCTGCAGACTATTCAGAACTCGGCGACCAGAATCACTCTCAACCTCCCACGCCCGCAATCCGACCCGAAGGAGCCCCACTGGCTCCGCATTCACGAACGGGGACCATTCGAACGCCTCACGCACACTTTCAAGGCACTGCATAACACTGGCCCGGCATACCTCAACAGTGGCAGATGCTTTCACAAAAAGACACCTCTGCTCGTCAAAGCTTCTCTTACACATCCCACTCATACGGGATACAGGCTGCCCTTCTCCCACATCGTTCCTACAGCGTGGAACGACCCGTTGCTACACATAAGAGCCGCCTCCTCGATTCTTGAATTCCACAAGAAGCGGAAGACCTGGCTTGTCGAGTAGTCCCACTAGGCCCTCAGCTTGACAAGACTCCGTGCCAGAATATCCTCCCGGGTGATGGTGTGCGCTTCAAATCTGCATAACATAACTATCCGAGTCCTCCAGGCCCCAGCCCCTCTACCTCTTTCTGACTGCATATGTGCTGCATAACATGGAGCATCCCCTTCATGTGCTGCTTTTTTGGTTCTTTGTTGTCCTGCTCCTTACTTGAGGACGGTCTGGTGATGTTGCCATGTTCAAACCTGGCACAAGAAGCGTGCAGCTTGACAACCCCCCTTATGCCTTTTGTGACTGGCCCAGGCCTGGTACAGCAGTAGAAGGATGCTTCCCGCAGTCCGCAGCCGGACTAGTCCATTCTTGTGAGTTTTGCTTGCATCACTGATGTATTACCATACAATATTTCACTATCATTTTTGGTGCTATCCGATATGGGATACCCCCATGTTTATAACCTGTTTACCTTTTGTACAGTTTTGTTAATTTATTTATAAATCATAAAAGAAAAAGCATCAAGCTTTGTGGGCTACAGTTTCAAACATGTACAGAAATAAATTGGAAATTCCAGGTATGACAACATTTACAACTGAAGCATTCTGTTGAAGCAGTATTTACGTAGCCTCTCTCTGGTTGCCACCTCACTCTGTGCTCTCAAGGCACCAGGCTTCCGGTGCTTTAAATGGACAGACAGTTCTCGTCCTCTTTCATTCAAAGGGTCTGTCTGTCCGTTTAAAGCACTGTATGTTTCTTTTATGAACTTTATTTAAGCAGCCTAATGCCTTATGGGAATTGTAGTATGGGTTCACTTCCATTGAACCTACTGGACTGACACCTGAAATGTTGATTTGAAACAGCAAAGGCCAAGCCTGGAAGCTAAAACTACCCACAAGCTCCACGCTTGACCATAATATTCCCATAGATGACGTGCTTGCAGTAGATGGTCCTATACCAGTAGACTTGTCCGACCACTTCCTCCACCCTTTCTCACTTCACCTCTCTCATGTGATCCGCGGCCAACCGGAAAGAGCAGCTACCTGGTTTCACAACACAAAGAACATCAACCTCAACACTCTCGGCAAAGCGGACTTCAATGACGTGACTGCTCACTGTTTCGCCGGTCATATCTGTCTTGGTAGACCATGTGGCTCCACTACAAAGCAAGAAGTACACGCCCACACCCACTTACCCCTTCGTTCAATAAGTCCCTCTCTGACAAAAGGAAAGATCTAACAATCCTGGAGAAGAAATGCAGACAGTCACCCTCTGTAAAAAATCTCATGCGGCTGATACACAAGATCGCGTTATCACAAAGTTATCATTATCGAAAAATCGAATTACTTTAGAATCCTTCTTGGCTCTGCCAACAACAGACAAAAGAAACTCTTTCACCTAATCAAAACTACAAGCAACCCCTCCTCATCGTCCACCGGCAAATTTACCGACCCATCCAAGAAAGCAGAATTTGTACAATTTTTCGATGCAAAAGTTAAATCGCTCCTTGATCATGACACACACGAGGTATGCAAATCTAAAGACCCCTGTCACAGTTTTGATGTTCAAGAAAATCTTGAAAACCAAACCTACGAATCATTCTCTAGACCAGTGGTTCCGAAACTTTTGACTTCTGAGGACCCCCATCGAGTCCCTACTGGAAGCCGTGGACGCCCAAGCAATTTGTTCTATATACATTTTAAATATTTAGACAATCATTCGCAAAAAAATACACAAAGAAGTGCACACCAACCAAATACTTGAATTCCTAAAGATGTTATTATTTTATATTGAAAATGTTTGCAAAAATGGCTGGACTGGAAACCCAAAATAAGCCTGGTAAATGTTGTCAGACCAGTCCCCGTACGGTGCACACTAAGTGCAGTGAGTGAGCCTGACCACTACAAAGGGGGCTTTGGATGCCTCTTCCCCCCCCCCCCCCCCCCCCCAAGAACATTAGGGAAAAAGGTGCATTCTCAACACATTTGACATTATATATTGAATTGTAGTACCTACTGTGCACCAGGATATGACCATCTTTGTCGGGGCTCTTCAACGATTCTCTCACTATCACCCTCCAACGGTGCCTCTTCTCTCTTCATAGCCCCTCTGTCACATGTATTTCATTTGTTTCATAGCTCCTCTCACACCAGTGTAGGGTGTCACAGCACTTTTCACCACATACATAAAGAAACCTTGAATCATGCATGTGTAAATCAGTGTATAGAGAATGTTTTGTAAGCTAAAGAGGACTTCAAGGTGTAGGATTCGCATGTCATACATACTGGTAAGCTTTCCTTAAGAGTGCTTGGTCTGGAGAAGCACAAACTCAGGATTCAGAACATAACACAGTGGTTAGCATTGACTTTAATAATAAGAATATATTTATACCCAAACAAAACTTTTTTTAGCAGCACCAGGATAATGAAAGACTGGGAAAAAACATAACTTGTACCGTACAGTTTGCATGCAGCTCTTTTATGCCAGTTCATAGCACACTATACTAGATTACGACTGTAACTTATTAACTTCAGTGCCAACAGAGTCTCAATGACAAAAGCAGTTAACCACTGAGCTATGCACATAAAATATTATTTTTAAAATACATGGTACGCGTTCTTTGCAGCAGGCATATTCACCCTCTGTGCTACCTCAGATGACTCAAAGCTGCCACTGGACAAAGCTCCCATCTCTCTCTAGAAAGTACATTAATCACCGGAGTTGACACTTTTATTGTTGCCTTAAAACTGCTGATTATACAATGAACTTTGCAGTGCTTTTACAACTGCTACCTGCAGACCCCCTGGGAATGTGTCACGGACCCCTGGGGGTCCGCGGACCACAGTTTGGGAACCACTGCTCTAGACCATATCTCAAACGACATTGCAATAGGACTCTACACCCATGTTCTCTCGTTCTGCACAAACGTGGTTAACGTCTTTCTCAGCCAAGGATCCTTTCCTGATGCCCTCAAACCTGGTCAGGTGACCCCGCTGCTAGAGAAAGGCTTTGCTGACGTGAATGACCTTAACAACGTCCGCCCATTCACCAGCTTCCTTTCCTCGCCCAAATCACTGAAATATATGTAGAGGAGCAGATCACGCAACACATTAAGGGCAACCATCTTCTATACTAACTTCAGTCTGGCTTAAGTCAAGGCTGCAGCACAGAAACAGCACGGCTACAGGTTATGGACGATGCTTTTAGGAGTCCTAGACTAGGGCAGCTCCTGCCTCCTGATTCTTCCTGACCTTTCTGCAGCCTTTGAGAAGGTAAACTATCACACACTTCTTAACATACTAAAATAAAGAATGGGAATTGAAAGCACGGTACTTACATTTTTGAATCTTATCTCACAGGGAGATCTCGGGTGATTAATATTGAAAACTCTCAACTCCAAAGGCTGTGGATCAAGAAGTCCCTCGAGGTTCTATCCTTGTTTCGACCCTATTTAATGTTTACATTGAACCGCTAGGAGCCCTATTAAGAGGCCGGGATCCTTTATCATCTCTGTGCCAACATCCTTCAGCTCCAAGAATGGATGACGTCTCATCACCTAAAACTGAATCCCTCTGAAACCGAATTCCTTTTAATCTACCTCCAACTGTCCACTTCCTGTTCGATCATGGATGGATAATCTGAACTTTCTTAACACAAACCTACCATCGCTGGCAGTGCCAACTCCCTAGGTGTCACCTGGACAAAAGACTTAACCTCCAAATTTAAATCAACATCATGGACAAGAATGCACACTTCCAACTGCGCCTTCTCTGGGGGATCCAACGTTACATGCCTGAGCAAGACCTGAAAACTCTTGCCAAATCTTTGGTACTCTCCAGAATGGACTTCTGTAGTTCTCTCTCTGCCAGCCTCCCCAAGACCCACTTATCTCCTTTAAAATTCACTCGGCTGCGTGGCCCCACAGACGAAATGTCTATGGCACTAAAAGAAAATACCATATAACACCTATGCTGGCATCTCTTCGCTGGCTTCCTGTGATGCTAGGACCATATACACGACTGCTTGTTTCACCTATAAAGCCATTCACGCTTCCATCCCTTGCTACCTAGCAAACAAACTCAAGATATCAGCTGGCTCTAGACTTTCACAAAATGCTGAAAATATTGTGCTCGAACCTCCAACTTTCAAAATGGAAAGGCTTATGGCACAATCTTTCTCTGGTAATGCGACTAGGAATTTGTACTCACTGCTTCCAAACTTTCACACCACCCCCTCCTTCCGGATCTTCTAAACTGACATTAAAACTCTTGTCTTCCAAAGTAATTTTTCTCAATAATCACTTCTCGCCAAGTGTGCTACCTACATTTAATGGCGTGACCTTGACTGTTTACATGACACTCTTGAAAGTTATAACAACCTTTCCTCTTTAACTCTGTAAATATGGCTCTCTTACCGGAGGCCAGGCGCTGCTTGTTAAATGTCTGGGAGCCTACAGATTCCAACATAGACCAGGCCCAGTGGGCAGCCCTGGGGGCCATGATTGCTAAGCGTGATATTGCACAATTGTGGGGGTCCCAGAGGCCACCTACAGTTGAAGTATGGAAGGAAAACATGGACTGGTGCATGTTTAGGGAAAAACGGTATATCTCGCTTGGGGCCGCCCCTGGAAATGGCATAGAGTGTGGGGGCCATGGAACAGGTATCGTGGAGACTATGTGTACACCTCCTGCAGTGGATAACATCGATATCCCACTCTCCCCCTGACCCCACATTAATGTTTGCATTATTGTGTGTTTACTGCTTCGCCCCTGTTCCCCTCCCTTCCTTATAGTGATTACTGATTACTTGATGTACTGTTTATCCATCCTCGTTTGAACAAAGCACTCTGTATATTGTTCAGTGCGCTATACAAACACTTTAAATAAATAAAAAATAAATAAATAACATTTTTGCCTTGCTTGTTATACTTAATAAAAATAAATATAAAAATAACTCTGTAAATATGTAATATATATTTGTGTGACCCTAATGGTTTTAACTTTTCTAAAGTATGTAATCTGGAATTTATATATAATTTGTAAATATGTAACCCTCGCAATGAGCAACCGTAGTAGCTATACCTATTGTCACCTACTAACCTGTTACTCTGAATTTCTCATTTAAAGTTCGTCGCTCTATTGTAAAGCGCTCTGACACATCTGGATAATGTTTGTGCTATATAAAAACGCATAAATAAAATACAAGCAGGCCTTGTCTCTACACCGTGAGCAAACCAGGAAGTCCCGTGCGAGAGTATAGTTATGCAACACTGCCCCCTAGAGGACAGCGGCCAGGAACAATGTACAAAACATGTTCGAATAAACTATGTGTCTCCTACACTGCAAGACCAAAAGAAAGTCTTCAGATCCTGCTGCTGCTTATTTTGCCCCTGGAGCCAAGCTGTACCCTTCTGTAAACTTAAGTGCAATGCCCTAATTTGGACGAGTATGCCCAGATGTGCGTCCCATGCACACGGTCACTGGAACCAAGCTGTATCTGGCTGAAGAGCCCTTATAAGGGTGACACCAGTCCTGGGTTGCTTATGTTCCGGTTCAGGGCCTGGCAGTTCGGGCTGGGCTGTTCCCATTGCAGTAGGGTCCAGACAGACCTGAATATGGCTGGATCCAACCTGAGGAGGCATGGTGTGCAAAATAACGATGGACTGGGATGCGGCCCGAGTAATTACCAGTGACTGCGATTAATTTAAGTGTTCCATCCATCACTTTTTTGTATGCTTTGGTACTTCTCTGCCTGGCTCAATGCACACGCACTGCACCGGGCCTGAACGGTGCTGCATGAGGAACTGGCCCCTGGTGCTGCGCACTTTCTCCACCGTGCAGTGAGTGTTCCCCTCTTCGGGAGTTGTATGAACATCTCAGTACCCCATCTTTAACGCTTTACCTCCCATGTACACGTGTAGATACCTGAACGCTCACCTCTTAGCACGCTTCAGTTAAAACCACTCTTTTTTAATTTAAATGCATTATAATTTTTAATACATGGTAATCTTTTTGAAGTATATTTAACACAATAAATATTGTGTGTTCGACTTTAATAAAAAAAGTTTTGCAAGTAATCACAATATGTATATTTTATTACAAAATATTTAATTAAAATTAATTATACAAAAATTATTTTTTGTAATTGTTTACTTAAAACATATTTACATTACTTCATGAATCGATACATGTTTTAACAGTGGTTTCCCATCTTTAGGTGTCTGCAGACTGGCACCATCCTTGGCCTTCAGTACTAGACACTACTCAAAGTGTGGCCTCCTGAATGGAGCACACAAATGGGCCTTGACTACTGGGTATAATGCTGCGAGCGCGCCTCCAGATGTGGATGCATTAATTGACACTTATCCTCCAGAACTGGGCACAATATTCCAGGAGCGAGCTCCAGAACTGGGTACAGAGATGGGGGTGGGGCTCTAGAAATAGGCGTAATGCTCCAGACAGGCCCCCAGATCGGGGCACATTCCTTGAGAAGAGGCATCTATAACTGGACACAGTAATCCAGATGTGTCCTCCAGAAATGCCCCAATGCCCCTTATGAAGCCTCCTTAACTGGACACACTCGATCAGATGCCTTTGCTTAAAATGTGCAAAAAACTCCAATTCTGACTACCAGAACTGGACACAAAACTTCAGAAGAGGACTCCAGATCTGCCCCAAATACCAGATGAGGCCCTGGAACTGGACTCCGCACTCCTGGCGTGACCGCCAGAACTGGACGTAATGCACCAAATAAGATATGTTGGACTGGAGTCAAAACATCAGATATGATGTCCAGAACTGTATACAATAATCAATAATCAAATTTAAGGCTCTCTGTCTAACATTTAAGATCCTGAAGCTTTCCTCCCCACCCGCCCTTGCGGGCCTTATTTCTCCGTATGTCCCTACGCGGTCCCTCAGGTCTGAATCTCACCATCTGGCGATTAAGCCAAGATTCAGACTGAGCAGGATGGGAGGTCGCTCTTTTCGTATTCTGGCGGCTGACTTATGGAATTCCCTCCCTGTACACATTCGTGCCCTAAACAGCCTAACTCTCTTCAGACGCGCCATCAAAACCCACCTGTTCACCTCTGTTCATTGATTCCCTTCTGCTCAGCTTTGCCTGTTATGTTGTGGTACTTGATCAGGCGCCAGGACGCCCCTTCGCTGGGGCAGCTGTGCGCCAAATAAAAGTTATTAACATAACATAACATAACGTCGTGATGTGCCCCTGAGAACTGGACATCATACCCCCAATATGGCCTTCAGAACTGGACACAATGGCCTACTAGAGGCTTTCAAGATTGGAGAGAACTTCAGGTGTGGCCTAGGCCTCCTGAACTGGACTCCGTATCCCGAATGAGGCCTCCAGACCTGGCCACTTTAATTAAGGTGTGGCCTCCAGGACTGGACATAATACTCCAAGACTCCAAAACAAGCACACGCCAGTGAAGCGGCCTCCGGAAGTGGACATAACACCCCAAATATGGCCTCCAGAACTGGACACAGTGATACTGCTGATGATTCCAGGACTGGATTAAATATTTAAAATAAGACCTCACCATTGATAGGATAAGGTTTACTTTTCTGCCTTTGTGTATCTGGCTGCACCCTGCAACCATCTTTCACAATCGAAGGCCTTCTCAGAATGTTACGAATGTTTGTCTTCGGGTGCTGCAACTTGGACTACCTTTTGCGCGCCACACTCTACTTTTCGAAGACCTTTTCTTCCTCCCTCTGTACAGATACTCACCTCTCTGCTCACTTGTCCATCTCCCGAAGTATGACGTGCATTCTCAGGTTTACAGTGGGGGTTCAAGACTTCCTGTCCACTCAGGCAGTGCTCAAAATGGAAAAATAGAAGTGCGGGTACTCTGTACCAGAGTACCTACTTGGATCTGAGAAGTGCTGGTACTCTCCGATTACAAGTATTATATTTCTCTTGAGAAGTGCAGGTACTTTCCATCTCAAAATAAAACAAGCATTTGCAATGCAATGGTCTCGGCATCATTAAAGGTAGAGCTATTGGCATAGCTCATGACATTTCTTTTTTTTTCTTTAAATCACAAATAAATGGCATTGTCATTTACATTGCCAATACACAGCACTCTGCACTCAACAGCACACACCACTCTGCACATGCACTCACTGCTCTGCACCCTGTTGTGGTCCTCCCAGTCTAAAAGAGGCAGTGTCAAAATGTCCCAGTATGGATGAGAGCGTGTGAAAGAAATCAGGGGCATCCACATTAGGGAAAAGGAGGTAGGCACGGCGCACTACAAAGTTGATCAAAAAGTTCAAGAGGACAGTGGTTAATGATGATGAATTTCAAGGTGCTCCCACAGGTGACGCAACTGTTCCAGTGCGTCTGAAATTGACAGCAAGGGTGAGTGCGCTACAGGAAATGTAGGCGCATCCCTGTATAGGGCACACTTATTCTGGTTCTGAGTGTCAATAACACTGTAGATTCCAAAAGTTTCAATAAATTTCCAAAATTTGCTGTTTGTACTCGTTTATTAAGTAAATTTATCAATCCATGATTTTTTCTGTCTCAATGTTTCATTTCAGACATCAAATAATGAAAAAGCTCCAAGCTCCGATGCATTTCGGACTATCCAAGTCCTTTGTCCAGGAGCACTCAAACCGCGAGGCTTCTAAGGTACTCTCCGCATAGCGGGAACAGCAGTTCAAGCGGTGTCAGCGCGGGTCTGCGGGAGGTGGTTGCTATGTTCAGGAACTCCTGAACATAGCAACCACCTCCCGCAGACCCGCGCTGACACCGCTTGAACTGCTGTTCCCGCTATGCGGAGAGTACCTTAGAAGCCTCGCGGTTTGAGTGCTCCTGGACAAAGGACTTGGATAGTCCGAAATGCATCGGAGCTTGGAGCTTTTTCATTATTTGATGTCTGAAATGAAACATTGAGACAGAAAAAATCATGGATTGATAAATTTACTTAATAAACGAGTACAAACAGCAAATTTTGGAAATTTATTGAAACTTTTGGAATCTACAGTGTTATTGACACTCAGAACCAGAATAAGTGTGCCCTATACAGGGATGCGCCTACATTTCCTGTAGCGCACTCACCCTTGGTATCCACATTAGGGACATACACATTCACTGGTAGTACACAGTGGTCAGCCAAATGACCAGCAAGGACAACATAACGGACCTCCTTATCAATGAAGTTATTGATAAGGCTGGAGGGGATGCTTTTATGAATGTACACCCCTCACCCCTGTGAATAAGTACTGTAGCTAGAAAAATATCTGTGAGATCCCAAGGTTTTTGTAAATCCGGGGGGAGTCCTGTGGAGGGAGCTGTGTCTCCTGCAAGAAAGTAATTTTTGACCGATGTCTATTGAGATAAGCCAATACTTGCTTGCTTTTGCGGTGTTTATTTAAGCCTCTGACGTTCCAAGTCAGAAATGTTATCTCAGCAAAAGAAGATCGCCCTTTTGAAGTCACAGTTGTAATGGAATATGTATGATTTGCATAATAAAAGAGCGAGAGTAATTCATTCCAGGCATTTGTTAAGTGCAAAAACAAAAGACAACAACAATCTCCAAGTAAAATGAATACCAAACTGCTAGGTAGATCCCGAATAAACCAACAAGCAAATAAAAAACACACAAATTATGGTATGGTATTCACAAGAGTGGACAACTCTACGAAACGGAGCCCACAAGAATAAACATCTGATGTGAAACATTATATGGCTACAGGCATATGTGTGATTGTCCTGTCTAAGACATTACTGTGAAGGTGAGTGTAAGAGACTGCTCAGCAGATGATCATCCAAGAATAACACTATTTAGAAACGGAGTACAAGCATCTCAGCCAGGGGGAAAAGGGCCACACTCTGCAAGTCCTGCAAATCTGCCAAGACACAATATGGAGTGGATAGCGGCGACCGAGCACTGCTAGATGGAAGGTCCTTACAGAAGGAAAGTGATTCAGCTGGGGAATCAAAGAACCTAGCCTTTAAGTCTACATCCACCCAGAGCCAAGCAGGGTATAACATACCATATTTGAAGCCTTTTGTGCAGAGGAGAGGTTTGACATCTTGATATAAGGATCTGGCAGATACTGTAATGGGCCCCACTCGTGAGCAAGACGGAGCACTGTATCTCTGGCCCCAAAGTTCAACAGGCAGACAATTATTTGGCGAGGAGACGTTCCAGGCAGTGACCTGGGCCCCAACGCTCTTTGTGTCCTCTCTACCACAAAAGTGTCCATGAAGCTCTGACGGGCAAATAACTCTATAAGCAGCTGCTCTACAAACTGGTCTGGACATCCTATATTGGTGAATTCCGCAATACCTGTGATGTGAATGTTATTTCTATGTCATCTCGCTTTGAGACTTTCGTTCTTAGCAGCAACTGCTTTGAGAAGTCATTCCACCTTATCCAGACATTTATTAAGGAAGGTAGTGCTATCCTCCAGGCCTGCGATACGCTCCTCCGCACCATAAAGTGAGTGCTGTGATGTTCAATTCCTTCTCCCATGCGATCTAGGCGGCTGGTTAATGTTTTGAAATAGCATCTGTTGAGTAGAATCCAGCCCGCAACTCTGCCATGATGGCATTTGTCCTTGTTAATTGCTTCACAGCTCCATGATCAGACACTTGCTCCTAGGAGTCTTACATGATCTTCGCTTTATCAGACTGTTTGTCTCTCTCAAATGGGAGCTTACATTGTTTAGGATCCCCCCTCCCCATGGTGGCAATAGGGGATGATTAGCAGAGGCTTTTGCAGAGGAGGAGGTTTACAGGCCCAGTTCGAGGCACTGGATGGAAGCGCCCCACACACAGCAGTTCATCGTGGTCAAAAAAGGGGCACCACGAAGGCACTGGCTGGCAAAGTGCGTTAGAGTGGGAGTGATCCAGCACGTGTGGCGCATGTCCCCCAAGGAGCCTCTAATGCAGTTCAGGAATGTAGGTACGTGGACCAGGGAGACGGGTCTGGTAGGCAGAGGTTTGTTTTATTGTCCGGCTCCCAAGTGATGCAGGGGTTTTAATGTGTGGAAGCTGGGCCAGTATGCTCCCAATAAGCAGGGCCCAGAGTGGCGAGTACGATGTGGCTAGAAGCGCTCCAGCACAGCTGGGGGCTCACCCCCCCCACCGCGCCCCCAGAGGGGAAACAGCAATGCCCAGCGCAGGGTATCCAGACCCCCGAGAGAAGCAGGGGTCTTAGGGCGGTAGCACACTAGAGCTGCAGGCAACGCACAGGCAGCAAGTGGTGGCCCGACCAAGGCCGCAGAGTAATATAGCCTGGGATCTCCTAAAGGTATGGAGAAACTCACCCGCAGCCCGGAACTTGAACCCCCGTCGCACCCTACTACAGGGCGAAGGATGTCTCTGACGGGGGGGAAACCTCACTGTGTCTCCTCGCTGCACGGTCGCTAATGGAAAGCCATGGCGCCACCCAGCCCAGTCTCAGCTAGGCCACCCCGGAAGCGAGGCCGGTCAGTGTTCGGTCTCAGCAGCGCTGGATCAGGAGCCCAAAAACACAGACAACATCAAGGACCACCTACCTGATGCGATTTGTGATGCAGTCGCAGGCCCAGCAGGGCTCGACAGCCCAATCCTCAGGCTCACCCGGGCTCCTGTTGCTGCTGGACCTCCGAGGAAGGCCGGGTCGGCTTCGCGCATCAGGATGTGGCTGTCTCCACTCACTAAATCAAACAAGCGGGGGGGAGGAAGGGGTGGGGGCCGAGAGCTGTAGCAGAGGGAGGGGGGGGGGAGAGGCGAGAGCGCGACGGAGGAGGGCAGAGGGAGGGGGAGGCGAGTGGAGCCGAGCAGCTCCTAAAAGCAACAGGGAAGGGAGGCGAGCAGCACCGAAAACACCACCACGTTTCTCCGAGGCAAGGAGACAATGCCTCGGAGAAACGCACGGCCATTTTCGGATTCGGGGGCGTGTTTTTTGCGCCCTGAGTGACAGACGACGTCACAGGGCTAAAGAATGCAAAAAATCACGCCCCCGAATCCGAAAAAGACGGAGCTTCTTTGGAGGGACGGCTCTCTCCTCCAATGGCTGGCCTCCTTTTAGGAAGCCAGCCAATGGTGGAGAGACAGAGCAGGGGGGCGGGTTCTGAAGCCCCACTAGAGGACATTAATTCTCTGACCGGAAGCTGCTTCGCAGCTTCGTCCCTAGACCTAAAAAGTGCCGGTAATCCGTACTGGCCCATTTAAAGCAGTCAGTTGCCTCACAGATGTGAGGTGATGTGTGTTTGAGCTGCTTTAAGTGCATACAAGACCCGTGTAGCGCCTAGCAGAGACCATGTGTATCTTACTCGAGGCACAAGCCCTAAAAAAAGAAGTGGGGGGACGCTGTCACCGGAAGTGACGTCACAACAGGAAGTGAGGTCACGAAAGGCGTCAAACATGCCTTTTATTTGCTGAACATGGAATCTGCTTGTTGTATTCCCTCTACATCGAAAAAGCCTTGCGTGCTTCCTGCACATATGTTTATAAGCAATTACCTGGATTCTGAGGTCTCAAAGGATCCTTTTTGCCACCTCGGCGTAATTACATGCTCGCTGCGGTCTTGGGCGCACCCTTGTCTGGTGTTTCAGGCATGTACCAGGCGCCTCACATTACGGGATTTATGTCTGCTCGGATCTCGTCCCAGAGAGGCCAAACAGTGAAGTCCAGCTGTTTGGCAGGGGGGACGGAGTCCACCTGGTAAAATAAGTGGGGGGACGGCGTCCACTCGCGTGGTACCCCGACTCCAGCTCTGATCTTACTGCACTAGAAGGTTGCCCTCTACCAGCGACATCCTTGCTGTTGATTTTTCCTATGATGTATTACGTTGATTATATAAAAGGCTACGCCCCATACGCCTTGCCCCAGACGTACAGGGACCAAACAAATAAGCTGTCTCCTTGTGTATTACGCCTGGCACAAGTCCTAAAAAAAAAGAAGTGGAGGGGACTAACCTAATTAATCAGTATGCAAGTGGCATCACGGCGCGTGACCTCACAGGAAGTGGCATCACAAGAAGCGACATCAGATGTTAAGCCCTCACATATATGTTTAGCAGGTGTATCATGAGTACATTTGAGCACATTTCGAGTATACTTGCAAACCCTCCTGATTTAGGCAGAAGATTCACACTTTTGTAAGCTTCACATAAACCAATGTTGCCTTTTGTCCGCGTAAAGCTTCCTCTACCCATAATGCGTTAAAAGAAAAAATAGTGATATTCAAATTATTACAATGCGTCCTCGGGGGTAGTAAACGCTATATAACTGCTATTTATTTTCTGCAAACACTGGGAAAGATCAACACATCTGCAGTTCTTGCGGTGCATGCAAATCTCCTAAACAAGGACTGAACAAAGTGAAAAGCTGCCTCCTAAGTATGTGTGAAGTGCTAACAAGGTGTGAGCCTTTGTTTCCCCTCTGCTGCATTTGCTTCGAGGTGTGAGGCTCCTGACTGCTGCCAGCCAAGAGACTCAAACAAAATGAGGCCTGGTCACCCCTTAAATTCGCCCCTTGTTATGGGCCCAGCAGGAGGCGAAATAAGAGAGCCCCGTCCCTCCTCCGCCTGCAGGTTGTTGTGATCAAAAGCAGACAACGTCCAGGCGCTGCTGTGTGTGCCCCGTTACACCCGGACGAATTCAGCAACTTTTTCATTGGGGCCCAACTTCTTGGCAGGGGGACGGCATCCACCCTGTGAAAGAAGTGGGGGGACGCCTTCCACACACGTGGACCCTCGACTTGTGCCCTGGTATTAGGTTGATTATGTAAAAGGCTGCGCCCCATACGCCTTGCACCAGGCATGCATTATGTTGGTTTGGAGACCTTGTATACCATGTAAAGCGCTCCGATACCCTCACGGGTCAAGTTCGCGCTCTATAAAACACTAAAATTAATATATAAATAAACATAAGATCACATTGCTCCATCTGAAAAAGCACATGAACCCTTCCTTTCCCATGCCTGGTATTTAAAAAACATCCATCCTTTGTTATTGAAATCAAAGCGAGCATGGACTTTTCACCGCCAGTCTGTCTTTCATATCTGCCTAAGCTCACTCCACCAACCATCCAATCACAGCTGTGAGAGCGGATGCGTCAGATGATGGGGAACAAACACCTGTGCCCAGGTTACACGCACCCTGATGGGTAATCACGTTTGTGTGTGTGTGGGGGGGAGTGGGTGGGTTCGACAGGGTGGGGCTCATGGTGTTGTGTTTGTTTAAATGTGTGAAGGGACAACTTGTTACTGACAGTCCAGATAACTGTTCCATTCTTATGACACAAGAGGGGAACTCACTCTGCAGTTTACCCAAAAGAGTGAAAATGCACGGGCATTAAAAGGATATTAAACGTACCTCACCTTTGATAAATGATATAAGATGCTTTCCATTTCCGTGTAGCTGAAGGGGTCTCTCTAAGGAGTCTATAAACTCGCACGCAGGCTGAGATGGTCAATGCATCAGAAGAGTTAGCGATTTGCCCAAGATCACACATTTTGTTCAGTTTGTGCTTTACCGCTTGGGAGTATGCATGACTGGCCTGTCTATTGTGCTTTTCCTACCGGGGCAATGTGTATACCGGCCTGAGTGTGGCAGTCGCCATGCTGGGGCAGAGTGGAACTGCCTGGGCTACTGTGATTAACACTTTAGGAAATTATGAAGCACTGACCGACTGTGGTGCTTTCAGACCGAACTAATGTGGCTCCTAGCAGCGTTGGTGCTTTAGACAGGCGTGCAGGAATTGCACAGCTGTAGCGCTTTGCTTATACTGACTGTTGGCCTGGATGCAGTGCATTACACACTGTTCTTGCGTGTAAACAGGCCTCTCTGTGCTTGCGTGTAATCGGGCCTCTCTATGTGGTTGCGTGTAAACTGGCCTCTCTGTGGTTGCATGTAAACGGGCCTCTCTATGTGGTTGCATGTTAACGGGCCTCTCTATGTGGTTGCGTGTAAACTGGCCTCTCTATGTGGTTGCCTGTAAACTGGCATCTCTGTGATTGCATGTAAACGAGCCTCTCTGTGGTTGCATGTAAACTGGCCTCTCTGTGGTTGCTCTCCCCCAGGGCTACTCACTCTTCAGGGAAGATAGAGCCAAGGGCCGAGGCGGAGGAGTTGCATTCATCCTTAAAGACACCTTCCCTTGTCACACCTTCAGTCTAGAGCCTCTAAAAAAGATAGAAGGACTAGGCTTCTCTATTAAATTGAACGAGCACACTTCATTTTCAGGCGGACTTATCTACCGCCCACCCGGCAATGCATCTGAGTTCCTCAACTCACTGCACGATTCCTTAGGACAGCTTTCACTCAGATACCCATTCTTCTCCCTCCTTGGTGATTTTAACCTCCATCTAGAATCGAAAACAGATACTCGTACCATCAATTTCGTACAAACACTTGATATGTTCAACTTTAAACAACTCGTTACCTTACCCACTCACTCCCTGGGTCATACTCTTGATGGAGTCTGCACAAATTCCCCCTCCTTGATTACACTAACGCCCCTGCCCCAGATCTGGTCCGATCACTCCTTTATCCCATTTCATATCCTGAATGAAAACCTACCGAACCGCGACAAACCTGTTTTTCTCCCCAGCAATCACATCAATTGGAAAAAGGTTCAGGATAACATCACTCTTAATCCTTCAATGCAAACTCAAGCCCCTATCCTCTCCGGTAACGTCGATACCGACACCGATCTCTTTTACAACTGGATCGCTCAAGAAATTAAATCCAGAATTCCGCCCTCACGTCCCCGCTCCTCCCGGGGCAAAACTAAAATCAATGCCCCCTGGTTTACACCTGAACTTGCAAATGCGCATCTGCTATGTAAAAAGGCAGAAAGAAAATGGCGGAAGACATACGAAGCCACTAATCGTACCTCCTATATCGCAACAAGAAAAAACTACCTTTCAGAAATCAAACTGGCAAAAAAAAACTACTATGTCAACGCCATAAAAAACGCAGGCCAAAAACAAAAGGTGCTGTTTGCGATAGTCAAATCTTTCACGCAACCTAAGGCTCTCCTGCCTGAAATCCCCCCCCTCTCAGAAATTCTGTGATCAAATTTCTGATTATTTCGAGGATAAAATTGCCTCAATCCAAATCAACTTTCCCCCCCCTGTCACCCCCCCAGTACTCCCCCCACTGACACCCCAAAGCTGTACGCTAAGTCACTTCGCCCCTGTCACTCTTGAGGAGTCGAAAAAAGCCATCCTGGCCTGCAAATCGGGTGCTCCATCTGATCCTTGTCCCCCCAAAATACTACACCAATTAATCGACGAGGTTAATCCACTCATTAACAACTTAATCAACTCCTCACTTAGCTCTGGCATAGTTCCGACCTGCTGGAAAAAAGGAATCGTCAAACCGCTTATGAAGAAGGCAAATAAACCACCGACGGATCTCACCAACCTCCGCCCAATTTCGCTGCTCCCTGCTTTGGGAAAAATCACGGAACAGCTAGTCCATAAAGAGCTGAAATGCTATCTAGATGAGAATAACCTTCTTCATCCCTAACAATCCGGATTCCGCCCCAAGCACTCGACTGAAACTGCTCTCATTGAACTGTCCGACACTATAAAAATCCTACAAGATCAGAGAAAAAACTCCATCCTAATCCTTCTCGACCTAACGGCGGCGTTTGATACCATCTCCCACACCATCCTCATCGGTAGACTCAGGGACATCGGCATCTCTGATTCCGCCCTATCCTGGATTACGTCCTTCCTCTCCGACCGTTCCCAAACTGTCACCTTAGGTCCATTTCACTCCAAAGATAAACTTGTCCCTTCAGGTGTACCACAGGGATCCATCCTCAGTCCTCTCCTGTTTAACGTTTACCTCATTCCACTCCTCAATCTGATAGAATCATTCGGCATACCTGTCACCTCGTATGCCGATGACACACAACTCATCGTGCCATTGGACGAATCATCCACCAAAGCCGAACTTAACCTCAAACACTGCCTGACTGAAGTATTTCGATGGATGGACAATAACCACTTTAAGTGCAATTCAAGTAAAACGGAGATCCTCCCGATTGGCACAAATATCTCCTTCTGTCCAGCACTTTGGTGGCCGGACAATTCCGTCGCCCCCCCCCCAGACAGTTTCGTCTGCTAGGAATCTCGGTGTTACCTTTGACTCCGATCTTTCCTTTGATCAGCATGCCAGAACCGTCACAGGCAAATGCTTCGGAACAATCAGATCCCTTAGAAAGTTCTTTGACTTTCTCCCCATCGATGCCAGAAAGACGGTGACAGTCGCACTTCTAATCTCGCGACTGGATTACTGCAACGGCTTGCTCGCAGGACTCAAAAAGAGCACCACCCAAAAACTGCAGAGCGTACTTCATACAGCCGCCCGTCTTGTTCTGGGTCTACCCCGCAAATCCTCCATCTCTGCAGCGCTTCGTTCACTTCACTGGCTCCCACTCCATAAAAGGATTCTCTTCAAAATCCTGATCACAGCCTTTCGTGCCTACAACAATACTGGCCCTAAATACCTCAACAAGCGCTTTCCCCACTACGTGACCAGCCGTCACCTTTGTTCAACCAATGATAACCTCATCCTCCTACCTAAATACAATCTAAAAACGAAGGGTGAGAAGACCCTCAGTTTCCTGGCAACTAAAGCGTGGAACAAACTGCCCAAAACCCTCAGACAACAAACCCAGGAAAAATCCTTTCGAAAGCTCCTAAAGACATGGATCTTTAATCTCCCGGACGATTATTCCAAAGCTTCCATCTAATCCTATTGGACTGGTTCACACAGGTTTCCTAGCGCCAAGATGCTCCCTCCGGAGCGAACGTCGCGCTCTAGAAATACCCCACCAAATAACCAAATAACCAAAATGTAAACTGGCCTCTCTATGTGGTTGCGTGTAAACGGGCCTCTCTGTGTGGTTCCGTGTAAACTGGCCTTTGTGGTTGCATGTAAACTGGCCTCTCTGTTGCATGTAAAGTTGCCTCTTTGTGGTTGCATGTAAAGTGGCCTCTCTGTGGTTGCATGTAAAGTGGCCTCTCTGTGGTTGCATGTAAAGTGGCATCTCTGTGGTTGCATGTTAAGTGGCCTCTCTGTGGTTGGATGTAAACTGGCCTTTCTGTGTGGCTGCATGTAAACTGGCCTTTCTGTGTGGTTGCATGTAAACTAGCCTGTCTGTGTGGTTGCATGTAAACTGGACTCTGTGTGGTTGCATGTAAACTGGCCTGTCTGTATGGTTGCATGTAAACTGGCCTGTCTGTGTGGTTGCATGTAAACTGCCCTGTCTGTGTGGTTGCATGTAAACTGCCCTCTCTGTGTGGTTGCATGTAAACTGCCCTCTCTATGTGGTTGCATGTAGACTACCCTCTCTGAGTGGTTGCATGTAGACTACCCTCTCTGAGTGGTTGCATGTAGACTACCCTCTCTGTGTGGTTGCATGTAGACTACCCTCTCTGTGTGGTTGCATGTAGACTACCCTCTCTGTGTGGTTGCATGTAGACTACCCTCTCTGTGTGGTTGCATGTAGACTACCCTCTCTGTGTGGTTGCATGTAGACTACCCTCTCTGTGTGGTTGCATGTCGACTACCCTCTCTGTGTGGTTGCATGCAGACTACCCTCTCTGTGTGGTTGCATATAAACTGCCTCTTTGTGGTTGCATGTAAACTGCCTCTCTCTGTGGTTGCATGTAAACTGCCTCTCTCTGTGGTTGCATGTAAACTGCCTCTCTCTGTGGTTGCATGTAAACTGCCTCTCTCTGTGGTTGCATGTAAACTGGCCTCTTTTTGTGGTTGCATGCAAACTAGCCTCTCTGTGGTTGCATCTAAACTGCCTCTCTGTGGTAGCATGTAATCTGGCCTCTATATGGAGTCTTGCACACTGATCTGTTTGGAATCTGACCTGGTTTGGTTTGATTTGATTTTTATAGAGCGCAAACAAGTACCCAGATGTGTCTCGGCGCTAATAGGCGGAAGGACAAGGAGAATAAAGTTAACTTTGAGTGAAAAGCCAGGTTTTTAAAATCTTGTGGAAACTCCAGAGAAAGGCGGCTGATTTATTTGCCAAAGGAAGCTTGTTTCAGTTTTGAGTTGTACAGACCAGAAAGCTCATACCTTCCGAAGAAGAGAGCTTGTAGGGAGGCACCCCCAAAGTCATCGATGAACTAGACCTAAGGTTGCACCTTGTCCCTGAAGCGCTTTATAGGTTATACGAAGCGCTTTGGTTATGGTATTTCTTTAAATACTTGGCCAATGTGCATGCGGGGCGGTCTGTAGTTTTGCCTTACATTTGGACCACTATGAAAACTGATAACATGTCAATAAATGCTGATTAACTCAGTAGTATTCTGTGCGAATGTGTGTTTGGTACTGTCAGTAACCTCCAGGTAAGAGGTGACCCGAACCTCTCTGAGCGAATATAGGTAACTACAACTTCACTTATAGCGCGTTCTCCTTCAACATAGTTATGTTAACCATTAACACCCAAACCACAGCAGCACATGAACTCTGGGTAGTTGCCAAGTTTAGGTGGAGATCAGCTCCTATATTGAGCACCCCACAGCACCAGTGACACGCTGAATCTTCTCCCCTCAAATATCTGTTATTTTAGCAGAGTTTTAAGCATAGGATGAGCACAGTGCCGTCCACACCGAACTAGAAAGGTGCCTTAGGGCCAGATGTATGACCAGAGCACTTTGCGAGCTTCTAATTGCGCCTTTTTGCGACACGCAATTAGGAACTCGCAAAATGCAATGTACAATAGTGTCTCAGACACTGTTTGTGATTCCCAATGGGGTCCCACTTGTCCTGCCTCATCAATATTCAGGAGGCAGGTCACAATTTTTGATCCATTGGGAATGGCCTGTAATCACAGAGATGGTGGCCTGCTGGTGCCAGCAGACCACCATGTCTGATTGCTTTTTTAGTAAAGTAATTATTATTATTTTTTTTATGCAGCCCGTTTTCCTCAAAGGATGCATTTAAGTTTCCTTTTAATTTTTTTTTTTCCAGAGAAGCCAGTGGTCCCACAGACCACTGCCTGCTCTCAAAAAATGTTGGGGCCCACATTCACAAAGGGAAAGGGGTCCCTTAGGGACCCCTTCCTGTTTGAGGATGGGTTACCACCTCTTTTATGGAGCTGGTAAAATTTGAATGACTTGCGACCGCATTCTGGTCACAAAACATTCCTACTACCCCCTGCGAGTCAGTACTAGGAAGGGACGACCTCAACATGCGCCTTCCTGATACCGACTCTCAACCCCGTTTTTGTGAGTCAGTAATTGGTTCCCGACTCACAAAATAGGGTAGGGTTTCTACATGTGAAAGGGCTCTTTAGCGGTCGCAAACGGCCCAATTCCATTTTAGACCCTTAAAAACGGTCACACATCTGGCCCTAAACCTTTTGCAATTTTACAGCAAAGTCTTTATTCATCGGATTAGGCTAAATTTAGGAACTACCTAGAATTCCTTGCTTCCTGTTTTACATAATGTATTCAGTACTCTCAGCCTGAAATGTATTGTCTTGACTTCTACTGGGTGCTCCCTTGTGTCTGGGCAAAGTTGTGCATCTTTGATGAGCTCTAACTAGAGCGAAAAGTTCTGTCAAGTGGTTGCATTTATTTATTCCAGGTTGGCTTGGATGGTGTTTTACCAATCCAAAGCTGTAATACAGTGGCTGGGGTAAAGTCTTTTGTCATTTTTCAGCTCCGCATGGATTGCACTGTGCTTATCCTATGCTTAAAGGCTTTGCTGTAAAAATGGCAAAAGGCTTCGTCCCTTTACACCTCAGCGTGGATGGCACACTGCAAATCCTATGTCTGAAAACTCTGCTAGAGAAACAGACATTTGAAGAGAGCAGATTCAGAATGTCATTGGTGTTGCAGGGTGCTCCATATAAAGGATCTGCTCTCTGTCTAAACCTGGGAACTACCCAGAGTTCCTTGCTTCCTTTTTTGCATAATTTATTCAGCACTGCGCATAAAAGGGTATTTTATAAATATATATATATATATATACACGGTATGGGTCGTCCTGTAAGTCAGCATGCAGCCAAACAGTAAGGAGGAGACGAGACCCGTTATTTGGTGTTCAGAGTTTTATTTTGCCCAACACCAGTCTGCTATATATATATATATATATATATATATATGTATGTATATATATATATATATATATGTATATATATGTGTGTGTGTTGTATATATATATCTCTCTCTACACATATAAATCGTTTTTTACTTGCTGCATCTACTGGCTTACAAAGAAGACGTAGGCAGTAGCACTCCTAAATTTAACTCAAGGTCCCTGGAATTATGCTGCAGGGGAGGACCAAATTCTGTGACCGCTTTGACAAAAGTATACAGCAAGAAAACGGAAATTATGCAGCTTAATGCATTACATTTTTTGATAGTATTACTTCAATTCAAGTAAATTCGATAAGCTTTATTCGTTTCATATAAAACAACCATAAAAGCACAGAAAAAAGAAAAAACAGAAAACAAATACTGCTTAAAACAACATACTTTTCCTTGCTTCAATAGATATTAGAATAAAGGTTGCAGTGTTAAAACAAATATCAGGCTCTCGCATTGTAAATATCAAACTCATTGCAGCTTCAGTGGTAAAAGTACAATATTTTATAAACAAGGGTTTTAAAAATGCAATATGGGGGTTCAAATACAAATCACATATGAGGAGAAAGTGCAAAGTGCTTTGTTTGGTGTGACCGTCACATGGGCAGGCGGAAGCTGCATACTGTTTTACACATGGAAAAGCTACCAAGTGATGGACAAGACCAAATCTCATTCTTGCGAGTACAAAACGGTGCGAAGATCTGGGTACCTGGCTCAAATGGGTTTGGAATCCCTCGAGAACCGAATAGGAATAATAAAACTGGCAGGTTGTTTGTATTACTTCATTGTTTTTTTATTTCTACTCATTTAAACACTGTCGGGCAAAGGTTTCACCTCATTGGTACCAAAGTGTCACCCAAATAAAGCAATAAGCACCTGAAAGGGGATCAGCCCACCTTTGGGTAGGGCTTTCCAAATGCCCTGCAATGTGTTGCTCCGTTTTTAGTAACTTTTTATGCTTTTGAGGTAGTTTTCTTTTTCTTAAAATCTGCAGATTATGCATGAGATGATGGATTAACCCCTTCGCTGCTGATGACGAGCTCAGCTCGTCATCAGCCACGGTGGTCGTGTGCGGATGACTAGCTGAGCTCGTCATGTAACGCGGCTTTTCGTAAATTGCCGCACACAGCGGGAAAAGCCGCCGCAGCGATGCGGTTAAGTAGCAAATTCGTAATAATGCAGAAAACGCCCCAGAATAGCACAATTCCAGTGACCCTGCTTTGAACGCACTGCCTTTAAAATCCATTCCCCTTCAGGATTCCTGCGGTGGAAGGCGTCACATCTGCGTATGTCTCCAGCAGGGCCTGGTGTGCTTGGCAGTGTCATCGGCTGTGGTGCTTGTAAACAGTTCTATGGGCGTCTCTTCCTTACCACTTCACCACATCTTAAAACATTTACAGTAAACTGGAGCCAGCCCTACTCATTTTGGTACAAGTTCAGAGATCAGACCGGTTGTGACAACCAACCAATGGTAGAACTAAAAGCCCTCAAAACCAACACATTTTTTCATGAAAACAAGCACGTTTTACCCGCTTGCGAGCCTTAAGGACTGCCCTTAAAAGACGCTTGGCCTGCGGTGAAGGGTTAGGCGAGAAGTGCGACCGCAGGTTGCACCAGTCGCACCACAATGACGCAAAACACCTCCTTGTCGCCGTCTCTCCCACGTGTTCACAGGTTGGACAGACATCGTAGCGGTCTCAGAACACAACACTGGACTGATCACCTTCCTGTTGCTCTGTTGCTATATTTGGATGTTAACCCGTTCGGCGCTTATGACGGAACCGTTCCGTCACGCGCCTCGGGTGAGCTGTGCTAGTGACGGAACGGTTCCATCACGGACCGCTCGACGCGCCTGCGCTGCGCGTTCTATTGAGCGGGCGTGTTCATGACGGAACCGTTCCGTCACTAGCACAGCTCACCCGAGGCGCGTGACGGAGCGGTTCCATCACAAGCGCAGGTGAGCCGCGCGGCCCCCCCCACCCCCTAGCACTGCGGCGGAATTGCTGCTGCAGTGAAGGGGTTAAACTGGTACTAGTGAGGTGCAACCAATGCCCACAGAGTTTTACTGAGTTTAAAAACAAGCACTGACATTGCCAATAGGCCTCTCCTTTGGGACCTTTTAAGTGTTTAGCCAGAGCTATTGGCTTTGCCAATGTCTTTAAGCTGTGTTGTAGAGCAGTGTGGCTGCTGTGCAGCATGTTGAAAGTTACAATAAAAAAGTGTTATAAGCATTTATTGTTACATGATATAAAACCAAGATGACATTCTGTACATCTGAACAACCCTATTAAAACAAGGTGAAACAAGCTTGTCATGTGCACAATAGCAAGGCAAGGCGGCTGGGAGGAGCATGAGGGAACCAACCCTGGGTATGTAGTATATTTATTTTTGCTATGCTCGACGTAAATAGGGCAACGACCAGGTCAGATTTGCTTTCAGGGATATCCATTAAACTTTTAAGTACACCAGGAAGTACTCGTTCCTGTTTCCGGTCTACGGACATTCGGCAGGAAAAATGACCATAGGCCTCCCAGCTTTACACAATACCAAGCTTATTTACAAACATGTAGGCGTTCAGTGCATTGTTGTCATCTTTGAAGACAAGGCAAGAACCAGCAAAATATTAACCCCTTCGATGCTGATGACGAGCTCAGCTCGTCATCAGCCACGGGGGGCGTGTGCGGATGTTCTAACACGGCTTTTAGAAAAAAGCCGCGTAGCGCGAAAATAACCGCCGCAGCGATGCGGTTAAGAATACAAAAAAATTTAAAAAATTCTATATTGACAAAAGCGGCACCTTGAAATATTAAGTTGGACTGGAGACTGGTAAACAAAGTAGATGAGTGGGACCTTATCCGGCAGTAAAGAGAAAGGTAGAGGCTTCCTTTTAGCAGGGGGTTATTACAACCTCTAGGGGAGGGTGGGAAAGAGATGAAGGAAATGGGTCACTTCATTTAAATGTAGGGGGAAAAAACTGCAGTCGAAACTTAAAGAAGAATGCAGTCAGGATATTTTTTCTCCAGAACCTTCGATGTGGGAGGGGTGTAAGATTTAAAGGGAAATGACTGCCGACAAATTGCAAAATGCATTCCTGCCAAACATTTTGTAAAAAAGTACAAATGATAAACTAAGTGCATGTGACCCCCACAGGTACCAAGTGGACAGTACAAATAGGACTGCGGAAGAATTGTAGATATAAAGGGGCAGGAGGTCTCAGTGTTAAACGTTTCGTCTGATGGGAAGGAGTGGATACTAGAGTGTGACCGGTATTGCCACCCTAAAAGCAAGTGGCCCTGACCCACCTCATTCGCCAGCTTGCGATGCACGGTCTCCCAGTGGATCGAGGGGATCTCCGCGGTGATCTGCACGAGTGCATGCAGCCCTACGAAGTCGCTGAAGTTTATCTATGGGCGCCCAGATTGTTCCCCCTCCTCTGTTGCGCGGTTCAGACAGATCACGCAAACTGGCTCTCACGTGTGATTTGCTGTAAGGTAGTACAGCACGGCACAGTTGATCTAGTAATAGCATTGGCAATGCTCGGCTCACGGGTCACACAGGCTATTATTGGCAGAGGCTTGTAGATGGGGAACTGCAGCCCTTTGGATAGTAATGAACGTGGGCGCAAAGTCAACATGGACACTGGAGGGGGCAGGAACAAAATCAAAATCATTTCTAATGTCCTGCGGCCCATGGAAGCGTCAGCTCGGTTCCATTGTTGTTGGCAACCAAAAATTGATAAGTACCTGTAAATTTCCCTATTTAGGAGTTGTCTTTGCTGCAAACGGCTCCTGGACTGAGCATTTGACTCACTCTAGGAGCAAGTTCTCAAAGACTATTAACTCCATTTTTAGCTTCCCTCGCCCAAAGAATACCGGTGCTATTTTAAAAATGTTTACACTACAGTGTGTCCCCGTAGCTACGTATGGAGCTGAGATTTGGGGTACCGCAGACAGCTCCTGCATTCAGCAGGAAGAAAACCGGTTCTGCAGAAAGTGGTTGAGCGTCCCAATCTCGACCCCACAATACATTTGCCACAATGAACTGAACTTAAATTACATATCTGATTTTATACATGCTCACCCTAACACAAGGTATTATAACAGACTGTTTGAAGTGTGAGAAGGGGATGGCCATTTCCTGGCTATCTGGAGTGTACCAGAGCTTATGTAGTGTTAATAAGGGCTCCATTTTCTTAAACCCCAGTGAAGCCGGAAATGTAAATAAAAAAGAACTTGGAAGCGCACTTTATGTGTCATATAGCAGTGCAAGAACTGCGCTGGAATCAAAGAAATCCTCCTCTGTTGTGCGGTTCAAACAGATCACACAAACTGGCTCTCACGTGTGATTTGCTGCAAGTTAGTACAGCGCGGCAGAGTTGATCCAGTAATTGCACTGGCAATGCTCGGCTCACGGGTCACACAGGCTGTTATTGGGCAGAGGCTTGTAGATAGGGAACTGCAGCCCTTTGGATGGGAATGAACGTGGGCGCAAAGTCAACATGGACAACGGGAGGGGGCAGGAACAAATGCAACACGGAAGAGGGGGCAGGAACAAAGTCAACACGGACAACAGGAGGGGGCGGGAACAAACACAACATGGACAACGGAAGGGGGCGGGAGCAATGTCAACACGGACAACAGAAGAGGGGGCCGGAACAAAGTCAACACGGACAACAGGAGGGGGCAGGAACAAACACAACATGGACAACGGAAGGGGGCGGGAGCAATGTCAACACGGACAACGGAAGAGGGGGCAGGAACAAAGGCAACACGGACAACAGAAGAGGGGGCAGGAACAAAGTCAACACGGACAACAGGAGTGGGGCGGGAACAAACACAACATGGACAATGGAAGGGGTGGGGAGCAATGTCAACACGGACAACGGAAGAGGGGGCAGGAACAAAGGCCACACGGACAACAGAAGAGGGGGCAGGAACAAAGTCAACACGGACAACAGGAGTGGAGCGGGAACAAACACAACATGGACAACGGAAGGGGGCGGGAGCAATGTCAACACGGACAACGGAATAGGGGGCAGGAACAAAGGCAACACGGACAACAGAAGAGGGGGCAGGAACAAAGTCAACACGGACAACAGGAGGGGCCGGGAACAAATACAACATGGACAACGGAAGGGGGCGGGAGCAATGTCAACACGGACAACAGGAGTGGGGCGGGAACAAACACAACATGGACAATCGGAGGGGGCGGAAACAATGTCAACAGGGACAACGGGAGGGAGCAGGAACAAAGTCAACACAGACAAAGGCAACACGGACAATGGGAGGGGGGCGGGAACAAAGTCAACACGGACAATAGAAGGGGGTGGGAACAAACACAACACCGACAAAGGCAACATGGACAACGAAAGGGGTGTGAGAATAAACACAACACAGACAATGGGAGGGTGGCAGGAGCAATGTCAACAGAACAACGGTGCTCGGAGATAGCAGTAAAGCTCAGAACATAAACCGGAAAGTTTCAAAACAAGCTGAGGCAAAAGAAAAACTAGTATGGCGACACTATGTATAGCTGATCGTGAAATAAGCATTGTAACAGGGTTAGTCTCCAGAGCGGGAACAAAACAGCCAAAAGGTGGGACAAACTTAAAGCATTTACCAAACAAACCTAAGGAATTTTGAATGGCAGGCCAAGGAAGGAATGAATGAAAGCGATGAGTGTGGTGAAAGCCCTCAGTAGTAGATTACAGCACTACAAATTCTTTGCGCATTCTGGTACAGTCTTTTGTTAAATATATGGATAGTTTGGAACTGTGCGTAAATTAAAAAAAAAAAAATTCTAATGTCCTGCGCCCCAAGGAAGCGTCAGCTCGGTTCCATTATTGTTGGCAACCAAAAATGTAGAAGTACCTGTAAATTTCGCTATTTAGGAGTTGTCTTTGCTGCGAACGGCTCCTGGACTGAGCATTTGACTCACTCTAGGAGCAAGTTCTCATAGACTATTAACTCAATTTTTAGCTTCCCTCGGCCAAAGAATACTGGTGCTATTTTAAAAATGTTTACAGTACAGTGTGTCCCCGTAGCTACGTATGGAGCTGAGATTTGGGGTACCGCAGACAGCTCCTGCGTTCAGCAGGAAGAAAACCGGTTCTGCAGAAAGTTCTTGAGCGTCCTAATCTCGACCCCACAATACATTTGTCACAATGAACTGAACTTAAATTATATATCTGATTTTACACATGCTCGCCCAGCTCTTTTTTGGATATCACATTGAAAGAACCAGGCATCTACCGTAACACAAGGTGTTATAACGTGTGAGAAAGGGATGGCCATTTCCTGGCTATCTGGAGTGTACCAGAGCTTATGCAGCGTTAATAAGGGCTCTATTTTCTTAAACCCCAGTGAAGCCGGAAATGTGAATAAAAAAGAACTTAGATGCGCACTTTATTTGTCATATAGCAGTGCAAGAACTGCGCTGCAATCAAAGAAATCCTCTGTTTCCAGTTGTATGGCTTATGAACGTCATTGCTACCCCCTGCCGAATTCTCACCCTGCCTATGAGTCGATGGGAAAGGAGCCTTTTATTTCGCCCGAGGGCTCGGACTGTGAAATTTGCATTGTGTTTCCCCTTGGGTTATCCTTAAAAACTTGACTCACTACCATGCCCATGCGACGGGGTGAGTGGTCAACCCAGCACTTTCTGTTTTTCTGCTAATTTTACATGAAATATAGTAAGTGGCTTCTTCTCCCGTTCTTCATTAAGAGTAGGCCTGTTTGATTGGGTACTGCCTATTCATGCATGCTTGCCTTGGAAGACGGAGAGTTGGTTTTTCGCTCATGGACCTAGTTTTTAATTATGCATAGACAATTCTTCATTATCGAATGGATTGGTTTTATACATTAGTGATTTATCTATGATGATTGTATTGGTCCAATTTGTCATCTAACATTTTTTATGTTGCTCTTCCCATACAACTGTAACCTCTGCTACTATATATTGTTAATTCTTATTGTCCTTTTTAATTACTGTCGCACTTTTATGGATACATTGTTTATCCGAATAAAGTTTGTGAACTGAACTACAGCATGTCGAGAGAGCGCATGCACGTGGCCTGGGCTTGACCTTATGATGAGAAAAAGAAGTAGCACTATTACAAAATGTGTTGCTTTATGCCCCATAAGTTGGCTTTTCTTGCCACATAATTTATTCAACCCTGCCACATAATTTGGTCCTCACCTGCTGCATAATTCCAGTGCCCTGCCTATAGGGCAGGCTGGCAGTGCCAGAAGGGCTGGTCAGACAGGTGAGTGTGTGGGCCATTTTTTGGTTAATGTGCCTCTTTTAGGGTCTGATGGGCTGTTTTTATTGATTTTCCTGATGTTACCAGAAACCACGCATGGCCATGCCCAGGTACAAGCAGTCTCCCATACTTTGCAAAATATCTGTATTGTTGTTTTTCTTCTCTTTTTGTATTTATCTAAGGAACTTGATCTAAAAATCATACAGAGATACTCCTGATGTTGACCTTCATAATTTATGCACAGAAAGTACTTTGAACAGTGTTTTTTACACTAAAACCAATACCCTATAACGTGTGCCTAGGACTTGGTTCTAGTATATATAAATAAAATGGCTGCCTCTGTCTGCTGGAGGCCTGTGACGTCTGACGGTCAGATTCCAGATGTCTAATCTTTGCATGATGCATGATGCCTGAAGCTTGAGGTCTGACGCCTGAATGATAATGGAGGTCTGATGCCTGGCGGCTGATACCAGAGTGATGCTTGAGGTCTGATCCATGATGTCTGATACATGAATGATCCCCGAGGTCTGATACCAGAGTGATGCTTGAGGTCTGAGCCTTGATCCTTGATGTCTGACACATGCATGACGCTTGAGGGATGATCTTTGATGCCTGACTTCTCATACATGAATAATGCGCAAGGCCCGAGCCCTGATCTGGTGGCGCAGTGGACTAATGCATCCACTGTAGGGGCCTGCGTTCGACCTCATGGTCACAGGTTCCAATCCCGGCGGGTCCACTCAGACTTTCATCCATCTGAGGTCGATAAAATGAGTACCATTGAGTTGGGTAACAATATACATCTGTTATTAAGCGCCTTGAGAGCTTTGGGTGATACGTGCGCTTTACAAAGACACGCTGTGTTATGATACTTGATGTCTGGTACCTGAGTGAGGCTTGAGGTCTGGTTCATGATGCTTGATGTCTGACACACCTTTCTTCAGATGAAACACAACTGAATGAAGCGCATGCCTCCTTGATGAAATGCCAGAACTGCGCCCTGCATGTGTGCAGCCATGCTCCTGACACTGACCCCCTGTCCTTCTCTCCGCAGATTGGCCATCGAGGGCGTGGAGAGCGATGTGTCGGAACTGGAGACGCGTCTAGAGAAGGTAAGGCTGCCATGGACGGGGGAAGAGGGGGAACCGAGCAGAGGGGGTTGACAGTTCTGGGGTTCCAGTGAAACATCCCGAGCGCCAAGAAGGACAGAACTGGGAGCTGCTGAACATGCACTGAGCGGGTGGGGTTCATTCATAGAGAAACCTGGGATGGAGAAACAGGAAGGGACCATGAGGTACTGAGATCCCACAGTCACATCCACAGTGACATGGGGTGAGGGCCAGAGAGCCACGCGGAGAAGAGGTTAATACATCCCTGCCCACTGTCGAGACGGCAATGAGGGGATATCTGCTTGGTGGTAGAGATACGGGGGTGGGGGTGGCAACAGAGGGGGATGGTCTCACCCAAGGATTTAGGCAACTGTTGGGAATCACATCCCCACAGTGTGTCACATGATACCAGCTTTCTATACATGGTCACTTCAGGATGCATACTCCCTCCAGGAAGGTTTTAAAAACCTGTTTCTTTAGTCTGTAAGGAGATAAGCACTCGATATGTCACTCTGAGCCAGTCATCAGTCGAGTTGTACCTCAGTACTAGCCATTGGCGCCTTGACCCCTCTGGGCATGTGCGAGCTTATATACATTTATTTAATTTCCTTTCACACACACAAGAGTTGATGTCCTACGGTGAGCACCAGGTGACTTGTAAACTCCTGCTTAGAGTGCGTTTCCAGCTCTTGTGGAACTGCTCAGCACTTTCTAAATCCATTCCAGGCTTTGGAACCTCCCTCTTGCACAGACCGAAGGCAGCGTCTGCAGGTTTGAGTGCTTGTGGTCAGGGTAGAGTTGGCCGTCCAGTCCTCAGCCTCTCCAGTGTCACTCCACAGGCAGCTCAGACGGGGACCACCTGAAAGTCTCACCCCATCCACATGCACTGTCCCCTTCCAGGCTCCATATCTTCTCTCACACAGGGAAAACAAGTTTTAAGTAAGCAAGTCTGATATTGCCTTCTCCATTTCATTAGCCAGTCACAGTGGTCGTGGCATATATGAATTACAGATCACTTTACAGGCACATTTGAAGGAAGCATTGTGAGAAATGGCACACTCTAATGCACGTTTGGCCAAGAGCATTAGTCATAACTAATATAGCCTTATAGCCTTCCGTAGAGGGCTCTACCGTCCATTAAAGGCCCGCTCCATCGTTTCGGCAAGGGCCTTTAATAAGGGAGCAGGCTTTTAATGGCTGGTAGAGCCCACTACGGAGGGCTCTAAGGCTTTTAGATCATTCCGACCCTAGAAGGCAGAATGTTCTAAATTGTAAAACTAAGGACTCGGAGCCAGAGGGGATTGAAATCCCCTCAGGCTTCGCGAGGCCTTTGTTTTCAGCATCAGCTTTGAAAGATAACATTGGAATGTTGGAGCTCCGGGCTTCTACTGGCCATTAGAAGCCGGAGCACTCCATTGTTTTTAATGGAGCGCTCAACATTCCAATGTTTCAATTCAAGCACACCTTTAAGACCACTTTAAGCGCACCTTTAAGACCAACCACTTTAAGCGCACCTTTAAGCCCACTTCAAGCGCACCTTAAAGACCAGCTTAAGTGCACCTTAAAGACCAGCTTAAGTGCACCTTAAAGACCAGCTTAAGTGCACCTTAAAGACCAGCTTAAGTGCACCTTAAAGACCAGCTTAAGTACACCATAAAGACTAGCTTAAGTGCACCATAAAGACCAACTTAAGCACACCTTAAAGACCAGCTTAAGTGCACCATAAAGACCAGCTTAAGTACACCATAAAGACCAGCTTAATTGCACCATAAAGACCAGCTTAAGTGCACCATAAAGACCAGCTTAAGCACACCTTAAAGATCAGCTTAAGTACACCATAAAGACCAGCTTAAGTGCACCATAAAGACCAGCTTAGGTGCACCATAAAGACCAGCTTAGGTGCACCATAAAGACCAGCTTAAGTGCACCTTAAAGACCAGCTTAAGCGCACCTTAAAGACCAGCTTAAGCGCACCTTAAAGACCAGCTTAAGCGCACCTTAAAGACCAGCTGAAGCGTACCATAAAGACCAGCTTAAGCGTACCATAAAGACCAGCTTAAGCGTACCATAAAGACCAGCTTAAGCACACCATAAAGACCAGCTTAAGCGCACCATAAAGACCAGCTTAAGTGCACCATAAAGACCAGCTTAAGTGCACCATAAAGACCAGCTTAAGTGCACCATAAAGACCAGCTTAAGCGCACCTTAAAGACCAACTTCAGTGCACCATAAAGACCAGCTTAAGTACACCATAAAAACCAGCTTAAGCGCACCTTAAAGACCAGCTTAAGTGCACCTTAAAGACCACTTCAAGCGCACCTTAAAGGCCACTTCAAGCGCACCTTAAAGGCCACTTCAAGCGCACCTTAAAGACCACTTCAAGCGCACCTTAAAGACCAGCTTAAGCGTACCATAAAGACCAGCTTAAGTACACCATAAAGACCAGCTTAAGTGCACCATAAAGACCAGCTTAAGTACACCATAAAGACCAGCTTAAGCGCACCTTAAAGACCAGCTTAAGTGCACCTTAAAGACCACTTTAAGCGCACCTTTAAGACCAACCACTTTAAGCGCACCTTTAAGCCCACTTCAAGCGCACCTTAAAGACCAGCTTAAGTGCACCTTAAAGACCAGCTTAAGTGCACCTTAAAGACCAGCTTAAGTACACCATAAAGACTAGCTTAAGTGCACCGTAAAGACCAACTTAAGCACACCTTAAAGACCAGCTTAAGCGCACCTTAAAGACCAGCTTAAGCACACCATAAAGACCAGCTTAAGCACACCATAAAGACCAGCTTAAGCACACCATAAAGACCAGCTTAAGCACACCTTAAAGACCAGCTTAAGTGCACCTTAAAGACCACTTCAAGCGCACCTTAAAGACCACTTCAAGCGCACCTTAAAGGCCACTTCAAGCGCACCTTAAAGACCACTTCAAGCACACCTTAAAGACCAGCTTAAGCGTACCATAAAGACCAGCTTAAGTACACCATAAAGACCAGCTTAAGTGCACCATAAAGACCAGCTTAAGTACACCATAAAGACCAGCTTAAGCGCACCTTAAAGACCAGCTTAAGTGCACCTTAAAGACCACTTTAAGCGCACCTTTAAGACCACTTCAAGTGCACCTTAAAGACCAGCTTAAGTGCACCTTAAAGACCAGCTTAAGTGCACCTTAAAGACCAGCTTAAGTACACCATAAAGACTAGCTTAAGTGCACCATAAAGACCAACTTAAGCACACCTTAAAGACCAGCTTAAGTGCACCATAAAGACCAGCTTAAGTACACCATAAAAACCAGCTTAAGTGCACCATAAAGACCAGCTTAAGTGCACCATAAAGAGCAGCTTAAGCACACCTTAAAGATCAGCTCAAGTACACCATAAAGACCAGCTTAAGTGCACCATAAAGACCAGCTTAAGTACACCATAAAGACCAGCTTAAGTGCACCTTAAAGACCAGCTTAAGCGCACCTTAAAGACCAGCTTAAGCGCACCTTAAAGACCAGCTTAAGCGCACCTTAAAGACCAGCTTAAGCGTACCATAAAGACCAGCTTAAGCGTACCATAAAGACCAGCTTAAGCGTACCATAAAGACCAGCTTAAGCATACCATAAAGACCAGCTTAAGCGCACCATAAAGACCAGCTTAAGTGCACCATAAAGACCAACTTCAGTGCACCATAAAGGCCAGCTTAAGCACACCCATAAAGACCAGCTTAAGCGTACCATAAAGACCAGCTTAAGTACACCATAAAGACCAGCTTAAGTGCACCATAAAGACCAGCTTAAGTACACCATAAAGACCAGCTTAAGTGCACCTTAGAGACCACTTCAAGCGCAACTTAAAGACCACTTTAAGCGCACCTTAAAGACCACTTTAAGCGCACCTTAAAGACCAGCTTAAGCGCACCTTAAAGACCAGCTTAAGTGCACCATAAAGACCACTTCAAGCGCACCTTAAAGACCAGCTTAAGTGCACCTTAAAGACCAGCTTAAGTGCACCTTAAAGACCAGCTTAAGTACACCATAAAGACTAGCTTAAGTGCACCGTAAAGACCAACTTAAGCACACCTTAAAGACCAGCTTAAGCGCACCTTAAAGACCAGCTTAAGCACACCATAAAGACCAGCTTAAGCACACCATAAAGACCAGCTTAAGCACACCATAAAGACCAGCTTAAGCACACCTTAAAGACCAGCTTAAGTGCACCTTAAAGACCACTTCAAGCGCACCTTAAAGACCACTTCAAGCGCACCTTAAAGGCCACTTCAAGCGCACCTTAAAGACCACTTCAAGCACACCTTAAAGACCAGCTTAAGCGTACCATAAAGACCAGCTTAAGTACACCATAAAGACCAGCTTAAGTGCACCATAAAGACCAGCTTAAGTACACCATAAAGACCAGCTTAAGCGCACCTTAAAGACCAGCTTAAGTGCACCTTAAAGACCACTTTAAGCGCACCTTTAAGACCACTTCAAGTGCACCTTAAAGACCAGCTTAAGTGCACCTTAAAGACCAGCTTAAGTGCACCTTAAAGACCAGCTTAAGTGCACCTTAAAGACCAGCTTAAGTACACCATAAAGACTAGCTTAAGTGCACCATAAAGACCAACTTAAGCACACCTTAAAGACCAGCTTAAGTGCACCATAAAGACCAGCTTAAGTACACCATAAAAACCAGCTTAAGTGCACCATAAAGACCAGCTTAAGTGCACCATAAAGAGCAGCTTAAGCACACCTTAAAGATCAGCTCAAGTACACCATAAAGACCAGCTTAAGTGCACCATAAAGACCAGCTTAAGTACACCATAAAGACCAGCTTAAGTGCACCTTAAAGACCAGCTTAAGCGCACCTTAAAGACCAGCTTAAGCGCACCTTAAAGACCAGCTTAAGCGCACCTTAAAGACCAGCTTAAGCGTACCATAAAGACCAGCTTAAGCGTACCATAAAGACCAGCTTAAGCGTACCATAAAGACCAGCTTAAGCATACCATAAAGACCAGCTTAAGCGCACCATAAAGACCAGCTTAAGTGCACCATAAAGACCAACTTCAGTGCACCATAAAGGCCAGCTTAAGCACACCCATAAAGACCAGCTTAAGCGTACCATAAAGACCAGCTTAAGTACACCATAAAGACCAGCTTAAGTGCACCATAAAGACCAGCTTAAGTACACCATAAAGACCAGCTTAAGTGCACCTTAGAGACCACTTCAAGCGCAACTTAAAGACCACTTTAAGCGCACCTTAAAGACCACTTTAAGCGCACCTTAAAGACCAGCTTAAGCGCACCTTAAAGACCAGCTTAAGTGCACCATAAAGACCACTTCAAGCGCACCTTAAAGACCAGCTTAAGTGCACCTTAAAGACCAGCTTAAGTGCACCTTAAAGACCAGCTTAAGTACACCATAAAGACTAGCTTAAGTGCACCGTAAAGACCAACTTAAGCACACCTTAAAGACCAGCTTAAGCGCACCTTAAAGACCAGCTTAAGCACACCATAAAGACCAGCTTAAGCACACCATAAAGACCAGCTTAAGCACACCATAAAGACCAGCTTAAGCACACCTTAAAGACCAGCTTAAGTGCACCTTAAAGACCACTTCAAGCGCACCTTAAAGACCACTTCAAGCGCACCTTAAAGGCCACTTCAAGCGCACCTTAAAGACCACTTCAAGCACACCTTAAAGACCAGCTTAAGCGTACCATAAAGACCAGCTTAAGTACACCATAAAGACCAGCTTAAGTGCACCATAAAGACCAGCTTAAGTACACCATAAAGACCAGCTTAAGCGCACCTTAAAGACCAGCTTAAGTGCACCTTAAAGACCACTTTAAGCGCACCTTTAAGACCACTTCAAGTGCACCTTAAAGACCAGCTTAAGTGCACCTTAAAGACCAGCTTAAGTGCACCTTAAAGACCAGCTTAAGTACACCATAAAGACTAGCTTAAGTGCACCATAAAGACCAACTTAAGCACACCTTAAAGACCAGCTTAAGTGCACCATAAAGACCAGCTTAAGTACACCATAAAAACCAGCTTAAGTGCACCATAAAGACCAGCTTAAGTGCACCATAAAGAGCAGCTTAAGCACACCTTAAAGATCAGCTCAAGTACACCATAAAGACCAGCTTAAGTGCACCATAAAGACCAGCTTAAGTACACCATAAAGACCAGCTTAAGTGCACCTTAAAGACCAGCTTAAGCGCACCTTAAAGACCAGCTTAAGCGCACCTTAAAGACCAGCTTAAGCGCACCTTAAAGACCAGCTTAAGCGTACCATAAAGACCAGCTTAAGCGTACCATAAAGACCAGCTTAAGCGTACCATAAAGACCAGCTTAAGCATACCATAAAGACCAGCTTAAGCGCACCATAAAGACCAGCTTAAGTGCACCATAAAGACCAACTTCAGTGCACCATAAAGGCCAGCTTAAGCACACCCATAAAGACCAGCTTAAGCGTACCATAAAGACCAGCTTAAGTACACCATAAAGACCAGCTTAAGTGCACCATAAAGACCAGCTTAAGTACACCATAAAGACCAGCTTAAGTGCACCTTAGAGACCACTTCAAGCGCAACTTAAAGACCACTTTAAGCGCACCTTAAAGACCACTTTAAGCGCACCTTAAAGACCAGCTTAAGCGCACCTTAAAGACCAGCTTAAGTGCACCATAAAGACCACTTCAAGCGCACCATAAAGACCACTTCAAGCGCACCTTAAAGACCACTTCAAGCGCACCTTAAAGACCACTTCAAGCGCACCTTAAAGACCACTTCAAGCGCACCTTAAAGACCACTTCAAGCGCACCTTAAAGACCACTTCAAGCGCACCTTAAAGACCACTTCAAGCGCACCTTAAAAACCAGCTTAAGTACACCATAAAGACCACTTCAAGCGCACCTTAAAGACCACTTCAAGCGCACCTTAAAGACCACTTCAAGCGCACCTTAAAGACCACTTCAAGCGCACCTTAAAAACCAGCTTAAGTACACCATAAAGACCACTTCAAGCGCACCTTAAAGACCACTTCAAGCGCACCTTAAAGACCACTTCAAGCGCACCTTAAAGACCACTTCAAGCGCACCTTAAAGACCACTTCAAGCGCACCTTAAAGACCACTTCAAGCGCACCTTAAAGACCACTTCAAGCGCACCTTGTGCTATACAAAACAACATAAAGCAACCACTTTGCGACATGAGCTTTGATCTGTCTCTTCCAACCAATGTTTTCTAAAAGTTGTGGGACATTATTGTTCTTAAACCACACCGTACCAGTAACTCTGGTCAGTAGTGGAGAGACCCTAAGGGCTTCTGGCCTCATCAAAGAGTCAGGTCTTGCAAGTTTCCTGGATCCAAACAGCAGTGGATCACCCAGTCCAGGTTTTTCCTTCTCTTTTAGGTACTTGACTTGCAGACCTCTTTATTCTATTGCAAAATCTGTACCAACTTTCAAAGAATAAAACCTGGAGTGGATGAGATATTCACACATGGACCCGGGCAACTTGAAAGCTCTGAAGGATGGTTTTGGAACTCTACAATTATCACACATTGAGCAAGAAAGAATAGGCAGAAGTTACTATGAAGATGATTTTAAGAAACTCTTACAAATAGGCTGGGGATTGGGTTTATCCACCCTAAAGAATATTTGGTGGAATTCCATGTTAAATTGTATTTTGTAAAGCGCATTAGATCTTAATGCGCACACTCTTTTATTCCTTTACGCTGCATTCCTCCACTCAGTCACATTACACATGTGAAAAGGATGTTGAAAAATTAATAACGCACTATTGCCATGCAGGACAGCAGGACAGTGCCCCTCTCAAACAGTGACCTGTGTTAGGAATTGGGCCTCATCTACGGTTACTTTTCTCTTGTGTTATTTTAAAGGATTTCCTACCGCTGTTTATAAGTTCTATCACTGAGCATGTATAACAAAGATGCTAAAAGAGAAAAAGTGAGGCAGATGGGAATACAGTTCGTCATCGCACCTTCTGTGTCTTGAATATTGACAGTGCTGAGTGTGGCTCAGGCCAGAGCTCGTCACACCAGCTGTGGCCCAAAGTCCTCCAGTGGACGCGAAGCTTTCACGTTTCACAGGTTCATGTATGAGTAACTTGACCCACGTTTTTCACTTTGAATTTTGGGACTTGTTGTCCTGTTGTGCCATAAATTTACGGCTACAAGTTGCAGAATGCAAAGCAAAGCCCTGGGTTGGGTGAGCTACTCACAGGTGGACCTGGGAAACTAGTGCACTGTGGACAGCAGGATTTGAAGTTCTGCTTAAATTCCCTAGAAGCAAAGTGTGTGCCATAGGGTGTAAGGTGTGGTGCCCCAGTGAACTAATGAATTCACCAAGGGGTCTGTGTTTGACTAAAGCACCCAAGTTCAGTTTCTTGGAGATGCACTCTGCCTTTTATCTACCAGAGGAAGATAAAACGAGTACAGTTAGGTTGGGCAACAATATTTTATGTTAGCCATTTTTATAGAGCACACAGCCATCCAGCACAGACCTCCTGGCGTTAACAGGGTGAGTGGGACAATGCACAGAATTATCTAAAAAGATGAGTTTTTAATTGCTTCCTGAAACTTAGCAAGTTCCTGTTTGATCTGAGTTGGACAGGGAGTGAATTTCATAGCTTGGCGGTCAGGTAAGAGCCACCCCCACTTCTCGTTCTCTTGATTCTAGGGACAGCGAGAAGGGAACGGTTTTCCGATCTTAATGCTCTGGAGGTTGTACATGGGATGATAAGGTGCTGAAGGATATTCAGGCCGGGTTAGTATTTTATCCTATGGGCAATGCATAGAGCCTTGCATTCTATTCTCTTGTTAATGGGTAGCCAATGGAGTTGTATGAGAGCCGGACGTGCTGAGTTCATTTTGGGCACACCCAATAGGACACAGGCCACAGCATTTTGGGTAACCTACAATTTTTTTATTGCGTAAGCTGGACTGCTCAAATAAAGAAAATTGCCATAATCCAGACAAGAAAGTATGAGGCCTTGGATCTCTGTATTCCGAAATTCTAAGGGAAGCCATTTAAGCGTTTTCCTAAGGGCTCCCAAAAGGCCAAAGAATGTGTCTGCCAAAGTCTTTGCCTGGAAGGCCATAGTCAAATCTTTATCGAAAGGTGACTCCAAGGCTCTTGACTTATAACTGAGTAATAGGGGATTCCCCTGGGCAAGGGGGCCAGAAGACTTGATTCCAAGGTGATGCATTGCCAACCACCATTACCTCAATGTTGGCCCCATTTAGCTTGAGGCAACTCGTCGCCATACAGCTCGTCACCTGCTCCAGGCATGTGGTACGTTTTTCCGAGGTGGAATTAGTGTCGGGTGACAAACGATGATCGGAATGTCGTTGGCGTAAGATACCATAGTAAAGCCTAAGGTACAAATGATATCTGACAGAGGTCGGACATATATGTTGAAGAGCGTGGGGCTCAAACAGGAGCCTTGTGGCGCTCCACAATCCAGCCTATGTCTCTCCTACAAAAAGGGTCCTTTACTCACCTGAAAGTTCCTGTTGGCTAAAAAGGACGTTTGCCATTTTAATGATTTTCCTGTGATTTCATTTGCTTTCATCCTGTCAAACAGAATTGAATGGGGGATGGTATCAAAAGCTGTGCACAAATCGAGATGAGTGAGCACAGCTGACCGCCTTGATCGAAGGTTCTTTTCTGTTCCTCAGTGGCCTACAGGACAGCTGTCTCAGTGGTGCAGCCAGGCCGAAAACCCGTTTGCGTCTGGTGCAGCACATTGTTGGCATCCAGGACATCTGAAAAAATGCATTTGAGTAGTTTTAATAAGTGAAGAGCCTTGGAGTCACCTTGGATAAAGATTTGACTATTATGACTATACAAATAAATACAAAAATAAAGCAGCACGGTCTGCTATAGCAAGACTTACAGGGCCCTGGGACAGCCTAAGCAAGACACTCGCCCACTCACCCTGCTGCACTCGAAATGGAAAGTTTTCACAGAAACTAAAAAACAGGATGTGCTGTGGGTGGACTTCCTCTTTATAGGAGGAAGAGGAAGTCGGCCATATTGGAGGGATGGGAGGCTGGTATGCCAACTTTTGATTGGGAGTTTCTGTGGGAGTTTCAGTTATCTAATTACTGTGGCAAGGAAGACTAGGACTCGGAGTAATGAAGATTACCGGTAAGTAACTGGGGCATTATTATTATTACCAATAGTGAAGCAGGTGCAGTGGCACCTGGCCCAGACCTGTGTGTGGCCATCAGGACCCTGATAATGGCTGTCTTCCACCACCGCTTTCATGAAGGCCCGCCATAACACCCTTGCTATCCTACTGCTCGCGCCTCGGTGTCCCGAAGAGCCAGTGTGTGAAGGCCTCTTGAGGCCCAGTGCTTATTAATGTAGGTAAAGACCGGGTTAAAGGCTGTATTTGCGGGTGCACAGCGTGGTGTCCGCTAGAGAATGCGGGCGACACCCACAGATGCGGGTGAGTGGACAGCTTTGGTAATCCCGGGCATTGTTCGAGGTCCCTCTATCGGGTAATAAGATAAAAACGTTTGTTTTCCCCCTCTACACACGTATCTGTGTGTAAGCAAAGCATGCTGATAATTCTCATCACTGAGTGGTTTACTTAATCATTTTAAAGAAGAGATTTTTTTTCACCCAGAAAAAAAGAAAAAAAACGGTTTAGGGGCAGGTTTACGACGGTTCCCAAATATGAGCTGTAGTAAACCTTAGAATGTAATAAATTGCATGTATTTTCGGGAAAAACGCAAAGGTTCCCATCTGAGTGAAAGTTGTATGTTGTCACCCCTGAGAAGCCAAAAATAAATTCGGAAACATTGACCGGATGCCACCTTCTCTTCCACGGAGTTTCCAGGATGTAAATACATTCCCTTAGGGCGTTCGGTAGCATCAAATATTGTTTTGTTGTTTTTCAATATCAAATGTTATTGTTTTCTGCTTAGAAAGAGAAGACCCCCAATGCATAAACAGTAAAACAACAACGCGTGCATGTCTGTTGCCCCAGTAGCCTCTTGCCAGGGCACAGGTTTCTGTTTTCAAAGTGGTCGGCCATGCATCAGGACACAACACAGTGACAGGTGACAGCAACACAAGCCAAGACAAAACACAAGGTGCCTTTGAGCTGGAGAAGGAAGGTCATCTGGTGGTAGATGGGGTTCCCATCTTCCCCAGGGATTCCTCGGCCCTTTGTCCACATTTAAAGATTCAGTACAGGCCCAGACAATACCTAAATAAAAATTTATAAAATCGACTGTATTCATTTTCGACATGGCCTTTCTGTCTTCGTTTACAGTAATTAGCAGTACGGGATCAGTAAGGCAGCTGTAGAACACATTTTTAAGTGCTTTCTCATCGGCAGAGAGCACCTGGGTCGAAGCCGCCCCGGAGCTGAAGGTTCCGTCTCTGTGCTGGACAGGCCAGGCCGGCTCTAGGAATTTTTATTTGGGTGGGCCAAGGTTGGATTTGGGTGGGTCACAGTGGGCCCAATGTGTTGCTTCTTGTGGTAGCCTACAAGTCCTAGGTTGCATCATATCTACTTGCAAACAGTCACCATGGTACAACAGATCAATTCTGAGCTGAACGCCTATTGGGAGACCATTTTCTCCATGTAGGCTGCATGCCTAAAGGAAGAGTGTGCATGACTGGTTTGACCGGCCCCAGAGGGCCCACCAAACAGATTGGACAAGCCACTCCTCCCCGATCCACCCGCCTGCCCCCAACCAGGCATACCCTTCTGCTTTCTTAACATACAATGGTAGTTTAACCATTTATGTTTCTGCTTCTCGCACTGCCAGAAAGCGGTGGGCGACACTCCTCTGCCCTAATGGAGGAGCCGCCCCTGTTAATCACCAGTTATCTGGTCATTTTTATCGTTGGCTTGCATCCATGCCCATGATGATGATAAAAACGATTTAAATGTAACATTTTGAATTACAGTGCCCATTTTCTATTGGCCTTTATGTCCTCACTGCATTGGCCAAGGCTCATGTTTTGGTGGGCCTGACCCACCCGTCCCACCTGCTAGAACCGAGCCTGGTGCTGGGGCTCCTCATGGGGGCCAGTAGGGTTCTCAAGGGAGCCCATATCGGTCCTATGTTTGTGCACCAGTTCCTCCAGTGCGGAGCAGCGGCCCCTTGGCCATCCTGTTCATCTCTCCAGTGCTTGGTCAAGAATCTCTTGGCTACCATAGGCTGTGTTGGTAAGGGAACGCGTGGCCTGAATCCCCCCAGGTGTGCCCATAGTCCCCAGTAGCATGATTTTGGGGGTCTAGCGTTAGACTGCAGCCTACCACCCGCCCAATGTTTTTGTTGACTTCCCTTCAGTATGTTTGCACCACCGGACAATCACACGGTAGCATCACTTTTTAGTTTAATTATCACCTTTGCAAGTCTGATTTTGGAATCCTGACGTTTTCGCATGAGCAAAGTCCCAGTTCTCGCTCTGACGAAGTGTCCTCTTCCCTCCCAGGGGCCTAGCTAGGTGCAGTGAGGTCAGCGTCCTGCGTGCGCCAGCAAACAATGTGCCACAGTAACGGAGTGGTTTCACCACTGGCCGCAAGAGGGCACCAACGGTCAACAGTAAACAGGCCTTTAGTTTCTTATGATTCCATCAATGTATCTCAAACGTTTGGTTATTTCCTTCCTGGGACCGTCTTCAGTATTTAGAAATCCTCTGATAGCGTTTGAGCTGGAGAAGGAGGGTCAGGTGGGAGATAGGTTTCCCATCTTCCCCAGGGATTCCTCGGCCCTTTGTTCACATTTAAACTATTCTGCAAAATCCCAGACACAATACTGAAATAAAACTTTATTTCTGTCTTCATTTACTGTAATTAGCAGTCAGGGATCAGTAAGGCAGCTGTAGAACACATTTTAAGTGATTTCTTATCGTATTTAATTTAAACCAAGATTTTCCATACAAGTGCTAAGGCTAATTCCCGAAGACGTGAGCTGAAAGTGTGATCCTTCCCATTTTTAAACAAGCATTGGCATAGCCAATAGGTCTCGCTTTTGGGACCTTATTAGTATTTAGTTATGCAGCACAATATCCTTGGTGCAACAACATCAACTATTGCGTGGCTAAACACTTATAAGGTCCCAAAGGCGAGACCTATTTGCCATGCCAATACTTGTTTTTTCAACTGCAGAAGTGTGGGCCTCCTGCGCCTGGTAATTTGGCTTCAAGTGGATGACCTCTGGTTGGGTGGTGGGGTGGGACGCCCATCCTTGGCTCTCTGGGGAGTGTGTGTGCCAAGATGCTCCTCTTTCTTTCAATGTTTGTGTGCTTGCAAAGAATTATTTTTGCAAAAGTGCTTAGGTGTGGTTCGCTCTGACACTGCAAAAATAACGAAAAGAGGATGCCTTTCCCGAAAGTTATTTGGCTATGTATGGTATCGATCAGAGTTTCTGGCATGTGGGCTTTGTCTGCTACCTTCTTTCAGCTCTTAAAATCAGGAAGCACATCTGAAGCGGAAGTTACACTGGAAGAACTTCTCTTTTCCGCCAACCGAAAATCAATCAAACACATGCTTTGCTGATAACTCTGTCTCCCAGCCCAATATCAAAGGTGAATTAATTACGACTTGTGTAAATGTAAATGTGTTTGTATTTATATAGTGCCTTCTACCCAGAGGTCTCGTTGCGCAGTATTCATACCGCTGTGGAACCCTTCTTGGCTTTCCTGTGAGATGTCCACTCCTGGGCACCCCCAAGGTGAAGCCAGGCATCCAAGCGCTGCTGGGGCCGTTGTGGAGATTAAGCAAGCTATTGCCCAGAGTCACAGAGTGGGACCCATGATTAGAACAGGTACCGAGGCGAGAATTATCAGGTCCGGAGATATTGAGTCCAAGAGCCGCCGGGGCGGGAATTGAACCCTGGTCCCGGGCTAGACCTCTGCATCAGGGTCTGCCGCTCTAACCATTGAGCCACGCTTCTCCACATATGTGCATATCTGTTGGCATAGTGAGCACTCTCTCCTGTGTTTAATCAGTTTTTGAAGCAGTGATTTTTGCAGATAACTTTACTTTAGGGGGAATCGTGCCCCCACCTACTGCGACTGTACGAAAAGAGGAAGTAAAAACGCTTTTCTGTTAAATCCTGTCCCCCAGCAGTTATTCTGCCTTTCTGTTCCAACTTTTAATCGTGGGGCCCCCAGCGATTAGACCAACGAAAGAAGATGAGCTACACAGATGCCAATAAGCATTACAACCCCAACTAATCTTGTATAAACAGATGAGCTGCTGTCTCTGGTCAATTTAGCACAGGGACGTTCGAGTATCAACGTATTTTTAATGTTGTATTCACTCATTTTTTTCATCGAAATAGCATTTTGACTTGAACAAGAGCTTCTCAATCGGGCAAGCGTCTTCTCAAGGTCATCTCTCTATTTAATGACATTTCGGTGGATTCATCGCTCGGGGTCTCGTCGTTATTACTCGCAACTGAAACAAAATCACCAAGTAGAACCGCTTCCGAGTACTTCTACTCTTTTTTAAGGCGTTTTATTGTATTGTGCCCATTGCCAACCACTTGCCAATCGCGCAATAGCAGCATCTAACTAGAGCTTTGCATTGGATTATTTTCAAAAACAATATAACTCCTTCGCCCTGTCATTAGATTTACAGGCGATCTGACATTCAGCACTTCCCAGAAGGCTCATTTTCTAGAAGCGGCGGGTGCATTATCTCCCCTCTGTGTGTGTAATTTCTGTGCGTGTTGTGTGGAAAGTGCTGAGGTGTTGCGCACAGCCCTTCTTGCGAAGGCGATGTTTACACTAAGCCCATCACATGGTTAGAGGCTGATTGATGGCCGTCTGGACGGAACACAATTGGATGATACACGTATTGACAAATGGGCTGTCCTTTTCTGTCAATATCATTGATCGAAGGCTCAATTGAGGCAGTTTTCAGGCGAAGAGCTGATCGGGCATTCTCCTCAAAATGAAATATTTTGGTGTCTCTGTGTGCTTTTCAAATTGCATTCTCATTTTGAACAAGACAAGCGTGCGTGCCTCAGGTAAAAAAAAACTGTTGACAAAAGTAAAAGCGTTTCCCTTGCGGGAGCAAGCAGCACCAGGAGTGATAATTGCTAACACATGACGGCAAAGCTCGCTCCTTCAAGGGAATCGGCAGACGTGCATGTGTTGCCATTGAAAGCAATGCAACGCGTGCACTTTTAAGGGCGAAAAACGAACCGATTACAAAAGGTCTTTTTCCTATGCAGCGAATGCGCGCTGTGTAGGCGAGACCTAAAAAGGGGATAGGTGTGATATCTGGTGCCATCGGCCCATATCGCTTCTAAACTCTTAGGTGAAAACCATGGATAGAGTGATACTTGTAAGGCTGGACCAACTGGACCCAGGAAAATGTTATTTTGACAGGATCACAATTCAGGTTCAGGAAGGAAATTGGCACAGTGGAACAGGGGATTAAATTGCACCTCATTATTAGCAAATATACAGTGGCAATGGAGGGACACCTAGATCTGTGTTTTGTAGACCTTTCTGGTGCCTGTGGTCTCGTAAATCACTCCAAATTATGGCAGGTTTTACTGGATATGGGTGCCCCAAGTGATATAGTATGTCAATTTCTTAACTCTATGCCTCTTTAACTGCCTCCATGAATGGGGAACACACAGAGAACGTTCGGGGGACTCGCAGGGTTGTGTGCTTGCACCATAATTATTCTCACTAAATATAAATGGGGTGGACCGTTTTCTGCAGAATATGAAAGCAAACGTTCTGTGGGTGGGCTCTCTCCCTACCCCCATTTTACTTTACGTAGACAATGCAGTGCTCATATCCTGGACAGCAAATGACCTGCAGAGTTTGATAGAAAATGTGTACATTTTTTAGAGAGCACGGATCTAAAATTGAATTTAACCAAGACCTACACCATGGTTTGTGGGTAAAAGTGGAAATTAAGGAAGAGGTACTATGTCCAGCGCCGTAAATTAGAAGAGTTCAAAACCTTTAGTTACCTGGGCATCATTTTCTCACAGAAAGGTGACTGGCTACCTGTTCTGGAAACCGCCAAATCAACATTTATAAGGGCTGTTGCGGCTGTTATTACGTTTGCTAAGCGAATCAAAAGCAAGCCAATAAGAGAAGTCATTAAATTGATCAGAAGCAAATGCCTCTCTGTAGCTTTGTATGGGTCTCCGATATGGGGCAAGGAAAAGAGCACCTAGGGGATTTTATCCAGTATAATATATTGATGAATTGGCATGGTATCTGGTCAAAGCAGTGTACCAAGTTCACCAGGGAGCACATCAAGGATTGCTTGTTTTCGGACCGTTTTGATAAAATACCTTGGCTTCAGAACATAAATACCTTATTGTATGAACTAGAGGAAGACTTGAACCCCCTCTGAACCTCATGACCAGATTACACCTAGAATTGATTCATCATTTAGTGGTCTTTCCAAAAACAGATCTGTGGCCCTGGAACTTACCAAGATGCGATGTTGACGGAAAAGCAACACAGTCAACGACTCATTTTGAGTTATTCTGTACATTTTACCGTGATATTACATCTTCTATTTTATGAACCCTTTTCCTGTCACAAGGTGCTTTTTACCTTAAGGATGCCCTCACATTTTTAAAGTCACTGAGAATGTGCATACGTGTTGTACAAGCCGTGATCATATTAAAATGGCTCTTCGCAGACGAAAATCATCATCATCTCATTTGGACGGTTTACGATTTGAAGAACTCTGAAGAGGCTGAAGGGCTATGTCAGTTTTCAGGAAGGGGCATGGACGATTTATATTTTATTATTGCTCTTTTTAAATAGTGCTAAAATATTTCTGTCTGTTTTTAATAGGAAATTGTGTTTGTTAATGTATATAATTAAACCTTTGAAAATATTTTAAATTATTGGAATATCCAATTTTCCCTATTTCCTGACTAGCCCTTGAATACTGAATGTAACATTTTAAATTCTTCATATATTTCGTATGGTTTCTTTTATATCTGTCGATGATATGTCACTTTCATGTATACGATCTTTGTCTCTTATTATGGATTTGAATTGGTTTTGATTAGTTCAGCTCTGACCAGAAAAATGCTGCACTGTGAATGCCTTTTGAAAAATCCAGTTGTTTGGATCAAAACTACAGGAAAAACAACTTTATCTCTTTAAAGAGAAGAAGCCTTCCTCTTCGTTTAGTCAACCTTACGGCTCTTCCAGCTCTTCTACGCTTTGTTTCTTCAGACATCCAAGATGTTTGAGTCTGCAGTCATCTTCTTTTTCCATGAAATAAAAATCAGGAATTATTCAAATTAATTCCAATCAAAGGGAACATCTCAATCATGAGGACAGAGACTGTGGTCTTGACTGCTAGAGACGGCCCACCGTGGTCACTTGGAGGAAGATCGCAACATTTCAGGACCGCTTGAGAAGCAGCTACATAAGATCCCTGGGTGTTGAGAATCATCAGAGGACATCAAACTGAACTCTTCTAGCCACTGCCAGAGAGTGAGACCACAGCTATGCCGAGCCCCTGCCAGTTGAAGGAAGAGCCAATGTTGTAAGCATCTCATTTCCTGATGGTGAAGAAAGCAATTATCCCGGTTCCTCAGTAGAAGACGCCGTGCAAGGACCCCCATTGTGGACCTGCACTCTCTCCAATTTCCGATCCTTGGACCAGGGCATCATTCCCGTAGATTCCCCGCATTCCACGCTGGTCCCACCTTTTGAAATTCACTCTAATCATTGCCCACTGTTGGCTGAGTGACTTTCAGCTTATCCCCACCGTGGATTCAAGCTAAATTGTTAATTCTTTAGGCAATCATTTCTGTCCTGAGGATGAACCGATATTTTGTATGGTTCGAAACGTAGTCGACAACAAATGCACCAAATGCATAGTTAACACAAAAATTGAACATGCATATGTGTATACTGTGGATTATCTTCTTATGACTTGATTGTTAGATGACCCGATTTTGCCTGCTATCTCTTTTCCTTGTTTGTGTTCCCCCAGTGTGTTAGCTGGACATCGGCTGGTGTCCCACGTTCATCACACTCTGTGTTTTATTCCCTTTTGCATCATTGTTATCAAGACATTAAAGTGTCTGGCTGGGCATTTCTTAAAAATATAGTCCTATTTAGTCTATATTCATTTTTTGAACTTTCCCCTTCCTTACTAAGGACCGTTGTTGTTGATAATAAGTACCTACCCAAGGTCCTTAGCTTATTGCGCCCTGGGTTCCCTTGTATTGTTCCAAATAATCAATTAATCTCAGCCATTGGTAATTACTAGGGCTGCATCGCAGTCCATCATTATTTTGCACACTGTGCTACCTCAGTTAAGGCCTAGAAATATACAAATCAATCTTGGCCCTGCTCCAATCCGAGCAGTCCAGCCTGAACTGCCTACCAGGTCCTCCCTGAACCGGAACTCAAACAACCCAGGACTGTTTTCACCCTAGTTAGTGCTCTTCAGCCAGGTATAGGTTGGTTCCAGTGGCACAGTGAGCAAAGGACCCACATCTGGGCATACCCTCCCACTTAGGGTCTTGCGCTTAAGTATACAAAAGGCTATACCATGGCTCCAGTGGCAAAAAAAGCCACAGCATACTCTGGAGGACAATTTTTGTATACTTTAATTCATATTGGGGGGGTCTCTCCTCAAGTGTCCCATTTCAGCTAATAGTGAGTCTGATGGGCTACTATACATGTGTGAGTACAGGCCAAGGAACCAATTGTAGGGATAGATGCCAAAACGCACTACACTGTGGAATCTTAAATCTTGAAGCCAGACTTACCAAATGTACAGTACATGTGGGATATCTCCCAGCGCCACACTGAATGCCCTTGCATATGGATGAGCCCAACACAGTTTGTTTTCTTTTGAAAAGTGAATAAATAAATATTTTAGAATATGTAGATGTGACGATCCAGTGAACTTCAATGTATGTGAGGTGCTGAGTTTTCATCTAGTGATGTCTGCTTGAATGTTCTTGCAGCTGGTGAAGCTGTGCTCGGGGATGCTGGAGACCGGCCGGCAGTACTGCACAAACAGCAAGTTATTTGTCAACGGAATCCGTGAACTTTCCCAAAACTCCAGTGATGATACCATGCTGAACGTAAGTAGGGTGCGGAGACGGGTCTCCTTTTCAGCTGAAATTTCAGGTTGGCTTGGGACGCTGCGCCTTGAGACCCTCACGGGTGATTTGCCGCGCTTTATAAATCCTGATTAATTGATTGATTGCCCGGGTGCCTCCGTATTTCCTGATATCACTCTTCTCTCTCTTCCTGAAGGAGAGCTTGGAGAGGTTCTCCGGTGGACTGAATAAGATGATTGACAGCCACAAGGTAAGCTAGCTGATGGGACTACTGGAGGATAAACCAAGGTGAGACGTGGAAGACCACGGGTGGGCAGAGAGGGACAGACCCTTCAATTTAATCACGAGTAGGGATAACTGCTCAGTGACCAGTTGGGAGTAAGTGTCGGAAGATCTCTGGTCTGGTTTATTTGAGTGAAGAAACGTAGAGGGAAGGAAGGGATACGCCGTGACTTGACTGAATGAATGAGCATGAGAACATCGGTCGGAGACAAGGCGGCAAGCCGAGGTGGACTAGAGTCACTTTGAGAAGGGAACTCAAGGAGGCCGTTGGCCGACATGTGGATGGAAGGATGCTCCGAACACGTTTGGGGAGAAAATGATAATGGGTAGATGGAGAGATAGACTGCTAACCAAAAGAGAGGCAGCTGGGGAGGGTTCGTAAACGGATGCACGTGTAGATGGGTCATTGTGGATGGGCGGGCCCGTCGAGGTCAGAAGTAGTTGCTAAAGAGATAGATGCATAGATAGATAGATAGATAGATGAGTGAGACGAGGTAAGGCACCGTTGCGTGTACTGGTTTACATAGAAAGAGAAGGTAGAATGGTGTGCAAATGGACCACCGATGTGGGTTCTGTGTCTGAGGGAGAACTGACCACCTATTGTTTTCCGCATTACAGGATCTTTTGGAAACCACACAAGACTCTTGCCGGTTGCACCTGCAAACCCTAATCAAGGAGTAAGTATTGGTGGGCAGTAGTCATCTTGTTTTGGGAATGAAAACATGTCTGGCAGTGCAGCGGTGTGCTAGGGGCTCAAGCCAGGCTTCCATTGCCGGAGAGCACACTTCTGAAATTGGCTTAGGGGTCAGATTTTGGTGGGTTCTACAGAGGCAGTTTGGCAGTCATGTTGCATCAGGGAGATCTTTGGGCTTTTACTTTTGGTTGAAAGAGGTGGTCTACTGAAGATCTCTCCAAACACAGTTCTTCAGAAAGATCTTTGTTGTAGTAAGCCCTTCAATGCACAAGCTTCTGCTGGATCAATTTGCCTCCCCCTTGCTTCGACTATCCAGATGTTTTAGACCACACAAAAGATAGGTGGGCAGTGGACCTCAAAAGATTACAGAACCCACACCTTTGTAGCCCTAAAGTAAGCCAATTGGGAAATATCTTTCATAGAGTGTGCACTCCCGTGTATGCACCCTCTGTCCTGGAGAAATCGTTTCAAGCATTACAAACAAAGGTGCACCATATAAAAGAAATTTAAGATGATCATGAAAATTTAGAAATTTGTAATAGCGAGTTTCAAGAATCCAGTAATGTTCTGTTATGAATGCTTCTTTAAAATTCTCATAAAGCCAGCCAACACGTTTCCTCCAACAAACAGTGGACTTCTTCAGGGCAAAATTGCAGTGAAGTCAATACATAGATTCTGGTCCTGTTGTCAAGAACATAAGAACTGTCTAGTAGGAGACATAAATTTCCAAAATACACCGTCCAAGTAAAAGAGCAATTGGTAGTCAAATCGAAGAGTAACATTCCACCCCCTTGTGGATCAGGTGAACATAACTGTATTTATTCCATATCCGTGTTAAAAGGAGGGCATATCCTCCCAATCAAGGCAATTTCAGCATTCATTTACGAGCCCATGCCTTCCATACGATTATTAGTTTTATCTTAAAGCGCAAGATGTTTTAGGCGCATCTTAATATCATACTTCTCTCAGGTTAGCGCATCCTCATTATCGCATCCTCTTCATGTGCCTCGTGTGGTGCACGATATCTAATCAGCTGCCATTTTTATAAGTGTAATAATGTCTGCGGATTGGATGATGGTATCACTTTTCCCCAGGTGGGATCATGAAATGTGGAATTCCTGGATCCCATCTAAGTGACCTGCCAGGACACGAATTTTGTGTTTCTTTTCCAGTAAATTCTGTAAGGTACTGTGTTGATTGCTTGCCTGCTTTTGCACCAGTGGAAGAAGCAGTAAAAACATTAGAGGAAAAGTAGTCCCCCTCTGAGGAAGGAAGGAGTTTAATTGTCTTGGGTATTTTGTAGATCAAGTAAAATCACAAAGACACCTCAAGCTTTGCCTTCCACACCGATTGCCTACCTCTTACAATCCCATGCTGAGAATCCCTTGCATTGACCACCCTGGCTGGTTAATTTCTCTTCAGTTATCTTTCCAATTTATGAACCGCTTATGACTCACTTTTCAGGGACATCAAGAAGTTCAAAGACACCAGGAAGGACTTTGACAAGAGTAGCGAGTCACTGGACACTGCGCTGCAACATAACGCAGAGGTGCCGCGCAAGAAGCAGCATGAGGTGGACGAGGCCAGTGGAGCCCTGCAGACTGCACGCAAAGCCTTTCGCGACAAGGCCCTGGACTATGTGCTGGAGGTGAGAGCGTCTGTCGACACTGGGCCTCCCTACTGAGCAGCATGCCTGCCACCTGTTGGCTCCATAGCTATCCCTGCTCCTTGTTTTGGGTAGACCTGCAACTCTCTCAGTGATTTTATGGGTATCCCTTCCAAACTCTTCCTTCTATGTATGTATTTATATATGTGATATTTGTATAGAGCGGCCAGAACTGAAATGCAGCAGAGCTCCGCACAGGACAGAAGGCAAAGATACGGTCAACAAGGGACCGACTGCATCCTGATGTAGTGTTCTTTAAAGAAGTGTGTCGTCGGCGCTCTCCTAAATTGGATCAAGGTTATTGAGGTCCTATTTGATAGATCCATATTGCTTTAGATCCTGGATAGATAAGTGGAGAAGGCCTGATGCCCATGTATTTCTGTGTTGCCCGTATTCCTCTCCAGTCTGTGGGTGACCTGGCTTTGGATGTGTTTAGAGAGGCATGGTTGAGCTTGTCAGCCGGATGGACGGGGATGCCTGTCTTGATGGCTTTGTAGACGATGCAGTTGATTTTTAAGATGGTGCAGTTTGCAAGGGAGTGCCAGTTGTGTTTAAAGTGGGAGTGATGTCACATTTCTAAATAAGCTGTGCTATGGCATATAAAATGCCCATAACTCCATAAGGTTCCAAGAAGGGGGCCACTGTGGAGTTTGGGAGGCAAAGGAGCAGGGTGTTTCACCATGCAGATGCCAGAGTATGAGGCTTGAACAGCAGTCCTGAGGTCACTTTCTTGTAGAAGTAGTTTTATGTTTTTTTAGAGAGCAAGCCAATACCTGCCGTCTTGGTGATGTGTTCCATGAGGGCGAGGTCGTTGACCAGGGTGAATTGAGTGACTTGACATTGGATGAAAGTGGCATTCGGATTTGTCCAAGTTCATGTGTTGAGCCAGACTTGGACTAGTTTCTGCTTGTTGTTCTTGGTTAGTAGGATGAAATCTGCCTTAGTTGGTGTGAGCTTCAGGCAGGCGCTGGACAGCCTGGCCTGGATGGGGTGCATGCAGCTTTTGAGGCGTTAGATGTCTGGAGCAGTTTAGGCTTTCAAGTGGAGCTGTGTGCAGTTTGTGAATTTTCCGGTTGGGTATCCCCGGTGCTCTCTCCATCCTGGATATGCCAGCCACTCACACCCTACTCTGTGTATTTCTGCCACCAACACCCCTTCCTTTATAAACATGCTTTTCACCCTGCCCCTTCTTCTAGCATGGGAGTGTCTCCCACCCATCTCCCTTTCTTTGAGATGATTGTCTCGGGATCTCCTCCAACACTCTCCCCATCACTCTTTCCTTTTCTTCTTTATGGGCATTCCTGCCACACCCCTCCATTTTTCCTTCACTGTTGTCATGGCTCTTTGCCACCAATTCCTCCAAGTTTGTGCCCCAGCGACTGGCTTTATTGCTTCTAGATGATCGCCTCTGTGGCTCATCCGACTCCTTTCTCCTAGACCTCATCTCAGCCAGCCCTCCCCTTTTTTAGTGATATAACTGCACCTTCCCCCCCTCCATCTACATGAGTTTTACCACCATCCTCCCCCCTCCATCCTGGTATCCCCTCTCTTTTCATTCTTTATTGGTATCCTGCCCCTGCTCCCTACCCTCTGCTGGGGTACTTCTGGAACACTTCTGTATTCCTCCCTTCCGCGGTACTTTCTTCTATCCTTGTTCTTCCATCCCGTGCTTCGAGGACGGTATCCCACCCCTCTACCACACACCTTTGTTGCATCTGTGCGCCTTCCCCATTGCTACTCCTGCTTGGGAATCTCTGCCGCCACCACTTTCCATCCCTCTAGGATGGGCATCACTTCCTACATCTGTCTGTCTCTGTTTCCCTGACCTCCCCATTCCCTATATTTTTGTTCTGGGCACTCCCGCCACTGCTTTTGGTTCTTCCGGGTTGGTATCCCTCGCACATTTCATCCTCACCTTTGGTGCTACCCCTGAAAACCTCCCATTCATTGCCTTAACTTGGGGTATGCCCATACTTTCTTCTGACCTTGTGTACTTCGCACCATCCAGTAGGCATATCATCTCGGAGAGTGTCATGCATTATAGCACACATCTCACGATGTGTCGTCTTTCACCGGCTTAGTATAGCTTTTATTGTCTTCTTTCTTGGTTCTCTGTACCTTCTCTTCAGTGGGTATCTTTGCCAGTCGCTGCCAGTTTGTGTCTTGCTCGTAAACATGGGCTCTTAGATGCCATTGAATGCTCTCCCATCCACAGCGTAAAGTAGTAGATGACAGTACATACAGCCATTTCTCTCTCAAAGTTCCTGTGCTGAAGTCGGAACTCTACGGGTAAGTAACTTTCCAAAAGGCTGTTTCTTTGATTTATTTCCACAAGAAATTGACTTCTTTTCATTTTCAGATCAACTCCATCCAGTCCAAGAAGAAGTTTGAAATCCTGCAGTTTGTAAGTTTGCCTCATTTCTTCAGACCAGTTGGGGTTGGTGGGGGTTGGGGGGCTTAGATATGTCATGTGCATTCAAACTGAGGGAAGACCTGAGAACCTAGAGAGATACTGAAAGGTTGAGACCTCCAATGCCCTTGTTTCTGGTTAAGAAGTCCCAGAGCTCCATTCTGGACCAGGGGTAAAGCAAGGCCAGCTCTAGAACACCTGCTTAGGGATAGGGTTGAAGACCCTAAGTGCTGCGGGGGGGAGTTGTTGCCAGTCCTCCCCTCCCTCATCACTTGCTGCTCTCTAACCTCTCTCGCTTTGGTCTCTTGCACCTTCCTGACTCTTTCACATATGTCCATTGCTTCTTGCTTTCCCCCACCGTTCTTACATTCTGACAACTTTTCTCCCTTTGTTGGTGTTGCTCTTGCATGTCTTCTGCTTTGTCTCCTTTGTCTCTGATGTGGTTTTCTCTGTTCTCTAATGTTCTTCTCTCTGATGTTGTTTTCTCTGTTCTCTAATGTTCTTCTCTATGATGTTGTTTTCTCTGTTCTCTAATGTTCTTCTACCCCCTCTTCTCTTTGATGTTCTCCCTTTGGTTCACTCATTGCTCTCTAGTGTTTTCTTTTTGATCTGCAGCTGCACTCTTTTGTCCTTCCTCCATTGATACTCCACTAATCTCAATCCTCATTTGAACCCGCCCTGCTTTCTGATGTTTTCTACATGTGATGCTCCCTGCTCTTTGCTCCTCTTTCCCCTTTGATCTCTCTGCTCTTTCTTGTCCCTCGACTCCCTTCTAGGTCTCTGCCCTTCCTTCTTGATTCCACTGCGCTCTTATGTATTCTCGTATTTGATCCCTCACTGTGCTTGAGTGTAGTTTCTACCTTTGGTGTATATTTCTCTCTCCCATTTGACCTCCCCACTCTCTCATGTCTTCCCTTATTGTTTCTTCACTACTGTCTAACATAGTTCCCCTTTGGTCCTTCCCTGTTCTAGATGTTCACCTTTGATCCCTCACCTTTCTGTTCTAGATGTTCACCTTTGATCCCTCACCTTTCTGTCCTTTCTGTTCTAGATGTTCACCTTTGATCCCTCACCTTTCTGTCCTTTCTGTTCTAGATGTTCACCTTTGATCCCTCACCTTTCTGTCCTTTCTGTTCTAGATGTTCACCTTTGATCCCTCACTTTTCTGTTCTAGATGCTCACCTTTGATCCCTCACTTTTCTGTTCTAGATGCTCACCTTTGACCCCTCACCTTTCTGTTCTAGATGCCCACCTTTGATCCCTCACCTTTCTGTTCTAGATGCTCACTTTTGATCCCTCACCTTTCTGTTCTAGAAGCTCACATTTGATCCCTCATTTTTCTGTTCTAGATTTTCCTTCGAGCCCTCACCTTTCTGTTCTAGATGTTCACCTTTGATCCCTCACTTTTCTGTTCTAGATGCTCACCTTTGATCCCTCACTTTTCTGTTCTAGATGCTCACCTTTGATCCCTCACCTTTCTGTTCTAGATGCTCACTTTTGATCCCTCACCTTTCTGTTCTAGAAGCTCACATTTGATCCCTCATTTTTCTGTTCTAGATTTTCCTTCGAGCCCTCACCTTTCTGTTCTAGATGCTCACCTTTGATCCCTCACCTGCCTGTTCTAGATGTTCACCTTTGAGCCCTCACCTTTCTGTTCTAGATGCTCTCCTTTGATCCCTCTTTACTCCCTGTGCCCCTCCATCCTTTCTCCCCTTGCTCTCTGATGTCCCCCCCTTTGATCCTTTGTTGCTCTCAGGTGTAGTTAGTCCCTCCCTGCACTTTGATGTAATTTCCCATTGGATCCCAGACTCCTCTTTAATGTGCTTCTCTCTTCCTCCGGCAGATGCTCACCTTTATGGAGGCTCAGTTTTGCTACTTCCAGCAAGGATACCGGGCCCTGCAGGAGCTGGAGAAGTACCGGCAGAACCTGGCGGCCCAGGTGGGTCTATGCGATTGCGTTATGGCTTTATAAGCAGCCTCGAGTTTTTAAACAGAATTGTCTTAGCATGTCAATTTCAACATAAATTAGAAGACTGTGTGCAGCAGGTACTCTTAGAGTAACACCCTGTGACAGGGTCTGAAGACAGAGGGGCCCCTGCTCCTTTAGAGTAACACCCTGTGACGAGGTCTGTAGACAGAGGGGCCCCTGCTCCCTTAGAGTAACACCCTGTGACAGGGTCTGAAGACAGAGGGGCCCCTGCTCCTTTAGAGTAACACCCTGTGACGAGGTCTGTAGACAGAGGGGCCCCTGCTCCCTTAGAGTAACACCCTGTGACAGGGTCTGAAGACAGGGGGGCCCTGCTCCCTCAGAGTAACACCCTGTGACAGGGTCTGAAGACAGAGGGGCCCCTTCTCCCATTAGAGTAACACCCTGTGACAGGGTCTGAAGACAGAGGGGCCCCTTCTCCCATTAGAGTAACACCCTGTGACGAGGTCTGAAGACAGAGGGGCCCCTGCTCCCGTAGAGTAACACCCTGTGACCGAGTCTGAAGACAGAGGGGCCCCAGCTCCCGTAGAGTAACACCCTGTGGCAGGGTCTGTAGACAAAGGGGCCCCTGCTCCCATCAGAGTAACACCCTCTGACGGGGTCTGTAGACAGAGGGGCCCCTGCTGCTTTAGAGTAACACCCTCTGACGGGGTCTGTAGACAGAGGGGCCCCTGCTGCTTTAGAGTAACACCCTGTGACAAGGTCTGACGACAGATGGGCCCCTGCTCCCGAGAGTAACACCCTGTGACGAGGTCTGAAGACAGAGGGGCCCCTGCTCCCGTAGAGTAACACCCTGTGACCGAGTCTGAAGACAGAGGGACCCCTGCTCCCTTAGAGTAACATCCTGTGACAGGGTCTGAAGACAGAGGGGCCCCTGCTCCCTTAGAGTAACACCCTGTGACGAGGTCTGTAGACAGAGGGGCCCCTGCTCCCTTAGAGTAACACCCTGTGACAGGGTCTGAAGACAGAGGGGCCCCTGCTCCTTTAGAGTAACACCCTGTGACGAGGTCTGTAGACAGAGGGGCCCCTGCTCCCTTAGAGTAACACCCTGTGACAGGGTCTGAAGACAGGGGGGCCCTGCTCCCTCAGAGTAACACCCTGTGACAGGGTCTGAAGACAGAGGGGCCCCTTCTCCCATTAGAGTAACACCCTGTGACAGGGTCTGAAGACAGAGGGGCCCCTGCTCCTTTAGAGTAACACCCTGTGACGAGGTCTGAAGACAGAGGGGCCCCAGCTCCCGTAGAGTAACACCCTGTGGCAGGGTCTGTAGACAAAGGGGCCCCTGCTCCCTTCAGAGTAACACCCTCTGACGGGGTCTGTAGACAGAGGGGCCCCTGCTGCTTTAGAGTAACACCCTCTGATGGGGTCTGTAGACAGAGGGGCCCCTGCTGCTTTAGAGTAACACCCTCTGACGGGGTCTGTAGACAGAGGGGCCCCTGCTGCTTTAGAGTAACACCCTGTGACAAGGTCTGACGACAGATGGGCCCCTGCTCCTTTAGAGTAACACCCTGTGACAGGGTCTGAAGACAGAGGGGCCCCTGCTCCCTTAGAGTAACACCCTGTGACAGGGTCTGAAGACAGAGGGGCCCCTGCTCCCTTAGAGTAACACCCTGTGACAGGGTCTGAAGACAGCGGGACCCCTGCTCCCATTAGAGTAACACCCTGTGACGAGGTCTGAAGACCGAGGGGCCCCTGCTCCCTTAGAGTAACACCCTGTGACAGGGTCTGAAGACAGAGGGGCCCCTGCTCCCGAGAGTAACACCCTGTGACGAGGTCTGAAGACAGAGGGGCCCCTGCTCCCGTAGAGTAACACCCTGTGACCGAGTCTGAAGACAGAGGGACCCCTGCTCCCTTAGAGTAACATCCTGTGACAGGGTCTGAAGACAGAGGGGACCCCGCTCTTTTAGAGTAACACCCTGTGACAGGGTCTGAAGACGGAGGGGCCCCTGCTCCCATTAGAGTAACATCCTGTGACGGGGTCTGAAGACAGCGGGGCCCCTGCTCCCGTAGAGTAACACCCTGTGACCGAGTCTGAAGACAGAGGGACCCCTGCTCCCTTAGAGTAACATCCTGTGACAGGGTCTGAAGACAGAGGGGCCCCTGCTCCTTTAGAGTAACACCCTGTGACCGAGTCTTAAGACAGAGGGGCCCCTGCTCCTTTAGAGTAACACCCTGTGACAGGGTCTGAAGACAGCGGGACCCCTGCTCCCATTAGAGTAACACCCTGTGACGAGGTCTGAAGACCGAGGGGCCCCTGCTCCCTTAGAGTAAGACCCTGTGACAGGGTCTGAAGACAGAGGGGCCCCTGCTCCCTTAGAGTAACACCCTCTGACGGGGTCTGAAGACAGAGGGGCCCCTGCTCCCTTAGAGTAAGACCCTGTGACAGGGTCTGAAGACAGAGGGGCCCCTGCTCCCTTAGAGTAACACCCTCTGACGGGGTCTGAAGACAGAGGGGCCCCTGCTCCTTTAGAGTAACACCCTGTGACGAGGTCTGAAGACAGAGGGGCCCCTGCTCCCTTAGTGTAACACCCTCTGACTGGGTCTGAAGACAGAGGGGCCCCAGCTCCCGTAGAGTAACACCCTGTGGCAGGGTCTGTAGACAAAGGGGCCCCTGCTCCCATCAGAGTAACACCCTCTGACGGGGTCTGTAGACAGAGGGGCCCCTGCTGCTTTAGAGTAACACCCTCTGACGGGGTCTGTAGACAGAGGGGCCCCTGCTGCTTTAGAGTAACACCCTGTGACAAGGTCTGACGACAGATGGGCCCCTGCTCCTTTAGAGTAACACCCTGTGACAGAGGGGCCCCTGCTCCCTTAGAGTAACACCCTCTGACGGGGTCTGAAGACAGAGGGGCCCCTGCTCCCTTAGAGTAACACCCTCTGACGGGGTCTGAAGACAGAGGGGCCCCTGCTCCCTTAGAGTAACACCCTCTGACGGGGTCTGTAGACAGAGGGGCCCCTGCTCCCTTAGAGTAACACCCTGTGACAGGGTCTGAAGACAGAGGGGCCCCTGCTCCCGAGAGTAACACCCTGTGACGAGGTCTGAAGACAGAGGGGCCCCTGCTCCCGTAGAGTAACACCCTGTGACCGAGTCTGAAGACAGAGGGACCCCTGCTCCCTTAGAGTAACACCCTGTGACAGGGTCTGAAGACAGAGGGGCCCCTGCTCCCGAGAGTAACACCCTGTGACGAGGTCTGAAGACAGAGGGGCCCCTGCTCCCGTAGAGTAACACCCTGTGACCGAGTCTGAAGACAGAGGGACCCCTGCTCCCTTAGAGTAACATCCTGTGACAGGGTCTGAAGACAGAGGGGACCCCGCTCTTTTAGAGTAACACCCTGTGACAGGGTCTGAAGACAGAGGGGCCCCTGCTCCCATTAGAGTAACATCCTGTGACGGGGTCTGTAGACAGAGGGGCCCCTGCTCCCTTAGAGTAACACCCTCTGACGGGGTCTGAAGACAGAGGGGCCCCTGCTCCCGTAGAGTAACACCCTCTGCCGGGTCTGTAGACAGAAGGGCCCCTGCTCCTCTTAGAGTAACATCCTGTGACGGGGTCTGTAGACAGAGGGGCCCCTGCTCCCTTAGAGTAACACCCTGTGACAGGGTCTGAAGACACAGGGGCCCCTGCTCCTTTAGAGCAACACCCTCTGACGGGGTCTGTAGACAGAGTGGCCCCTGCTCCCTTAGAGTAACACCCTGTGATAGGGTCTGTAGACAGAGGGGCCCCTGCTCCCTTAGAGTAACATCCTCTGACGGGGTCTGAAGACAGAGGGGCCCCTGCTCCCCATAGAGCAACACCCTCTGACTGGGTCTGTAGACAGAGGGACCCCTGCTTCTTTAGAGTACCCCCTCTGACGGGGTCTGAAGACAGAGGGGCCCCTGCTCCCGTAGAGTAACACCCTCTGCCGGGTCTGTAGACAGAAGGGCCCCTGCTCCTTTAGAGTAATACCCTCTGACGGGGTCTGAAGACAGAGGGGCCCTTGCTCCTTTAGAGTAACATCCTGTGACGGGGTCTGAAGACAGAGGGGCCCGCTCCTTTATAGTAACATCCTGTGACGGGGTCTGAAGACAGAGGGGCCCGCTCCTTTAGAGTAACATCCTCTGACGGGGTCTGAAGACAGAGGGGCCCCTGCTCCCTTAGAGTAACACCCTCTGCCGGGTCTGTAGACAGAGGGGCCCCTGCTCCCGTAGAGTAACACCCTGTGAAGAGGTCTGAAGACAGAGGGGCCCCTGCTCCCGTAGAGTAACACCCTGTGACAGGGTCTGAAGACAGAGGGGCCCCTGCTCCTCTTAGAGTAACACCCTCTGACGAGGTCTGAAGACAGAGGGGCCCCTGCTCCTCTTAGAGTAACACCCTGTGACGAGGTCTGAAGACAGAGGGGCCCCTGCACCCGTAGAGTACCACCCTCTGCCCGGTCTGTAGACAGAAGGGCCCCTGCTCCTTTAGAGTAATACCCTCTGACGGGGTCTGAAGACAGAGGGGCCCTTGCTCCTTTAGAGTAACATCCTGTGACGGGGTCTGAAGACAGAGGGGCCCGCTCCTTTAGAGTAACATCCTGTGACGGGGTCTGAAGACAGAGGGGCCCCTGCTCCCGTAGAGTAACACCCTGTGACGAGGTCTGACGACAGAGGGGACCCTGCTGCCGTAGAGTAACACCCTGTGACAGGGTCTGAAGACAGAGGGGCCCCTGCTCCCTTAGAGTAACACCCTGTGACAGGGTCTGAAGACAGAGGGGCCCCTGCTCCCTTAGAGTAACACCCTGTGACGAGGTCTGAAGACCGAGGGGCCCCTGCTCCCTTAGAGTAACACCCTCTGACGGGGTCTGAAGACAGAAGGGCCCCTGCTCCCCTAGAGTAACACCCTGTGACAGGGTCTGAAGACAGAGGGGCCCCTGCTCCCGTAGAGTAACACCCTGTGACAGGGTCTGAAGACAGAGGGGCCCCTGCTCCCTTAGAGTAACACCCTGTGACAGGGTCTGAAGACAGAGGGGCCCCTGCTCCCGTAGAGTAACACCCTGTGACAGGGTCTGAAGACAGAGGGGCCCCTGCTCCTCTTAGAGTAACACCCTGTGACAGGGTCTGAAGACACAGGGGCCCCTGCTCCTCTTAGAGTAACACCCTGTGACAGGGTCTGAAGACACAGGGGCCCCTGCTCCTCTTAGAGTAACACCCTGTGACAAGGTCTGAAGACAGAGGGGCCCCTGCTCCCGTAGAGTAACATCCTTTGACGAGGTCTGAAGACAGGGGCCCCTGCTCCTCTTTGAGTAACACCCTGTGACGAGGTCTGAAGACAGAGGGGCCCTGCTCCCTTAGAGTAACACCCTCTGACGGGGTCTGAAGACAGAAGGGCCCCTGCTCCCGTAGAGTAACACCCTGTGACGAGGTCTGAAGACAGAGGGGCCCCTGCTCCTCTTAGAGTAACATCCTGTGACGAGGTCTGAAGACAGAGGGGCCCCTGCTCCCGTAGAGTAACACCCTGTGACAGGGTCTGAAGACAGAGGGGCCCCTGCTCCCTTAGAGTAACACCCTGTGACAGGGTCTGAAGACAGAGGGGCGTCTGCTCCCGTAGAGTAACACCCTGTGACAGGGTCTGAAGACACAGGGGCCTCTGCTCCTCTTAGAGTAACACCCTGTGACGAGGTCTGAAGACAGAGGGGCCCCTGCTCCCGTAGAGTAAAACCCTGTGACGAGGTCTGAAGACAGAGGGGCCCCTGCTCTTCTTAGAGTAACATCCTGTGACGAGGTCTGAAGACAGAGGGGCCCCTGCTCCCGTAGAGTAACACCCTGTGACAGGGTCTGAAGACAGAGGGGCCCCTGCTCCCTTAGAGTAACACCCTGTGACAGGGTCTGAAGACAGAGGGGCCCCTTCTCCCTTAGAGTAACACCCTGTGACAGGGTCTGAAGACACAGGGGCCCCTGCTCCTCTTAGAGTAACACCCTGTGACAGGGTCTGAAGACAGAGGGGCCCCTGCTCCTTTAGAGTAACACCCTGTGACAGGGTCTGAAGACAGAGGGGCCCCTGCTCCCATAGAGTAACACCCTGTGACGAGGTCTGAAGACAGAGGGGCCCCTGCTCCTCTTAGAGTAACACCCTATGACAGGGTCTGAAGACACAGGGGCCCCTGCTCCCTTAGAGTAACACCCTCTGACGGGGTCTGTAGACAGAGGGGCCCCTGCTCCCTTAGAGTAACACCCTGTGACGAGGTCTGAAGACAGAGGGGCCCCTGCTCCCGTAGAGTAACACCCTGTGACAGGGTCTGAAGACAGAGGGGCCCCTGCTCCCATAGAGTAACACCCTGTGACGAGGTCTGAAGACAGAGGGGCCCCTGCTCCTCTTAGAGTAACACCCTATGACAGGGTCTGAAGACACAGGGGCCCCTGCTCCCTTAGAGTAACACCCTGTGACAGGGTCTGAAGACAGCGGGACCCCTGCTCCCATTAGAGTAACACCCTGTGACGAGGTCTGAAGACCGAGGGGCCCCTGCTCCCTTAGAGTAACACCCTGTGACAGGGTCTGAAGACAGAGGGGCCCCTGCTCCCGAGAGTAACACCCTGTGACGAGGTCTGAAGACAGAGGGGCCCCTGCTCCCGTAGAGTAACACCCTGTGACCGAGTCTGAAGACAGAGGGACCCCTGCTCCCTTAGAGTAACATCCTGTGACAGGGTCTGAAGACAGAGGGGACCCCGCTCTTTTAGAGTAACACCCTGTGACAGGGTCTGAAGACAGAGGGGCCCCTGCTCCCATTAGAGTAACATCCTGTGACGGGGTCTGAAGACAGCGGGGCCCCTGCTCCCGTAGAGTAACACCCTGTGACCGAGTCTGAAGACAGAGGGACCCCTGCTCCCTTAGAGTAACATCCTGTGACAGGGTCTGAAGACAGAGGGGCCCCTGCTCCTTTAGAGTAACACCCTGTGACCGAGTCTTAAGACAGAGGGGCCCCTGCTCCTTTAGAGTAACACCCTGTGACAGGGTCTGAAGACAGCGGGACCCCTGCTCCCATTAGAGTAACACCCTGTGACGAGGTCTGAAGACCGAGGGGCCCCTGCTCCCTTAGAGTAACACCCTGTGGCAGGGTCTGAAGACAGAGGGGCCCCTGCTCCCGAGAGTAACACCCTGTGACGAGGTCTGAAGACAGAGGGGCCCCTGCTCCCGTAGAGTAACACCCTGTGACCGAGTCTGAAGACAGAGGGGCCCCAGCTCCCGTAGAGTAACACCCTGTGGCAGGGTCTGTAGACAAAGGGGCCCCTGCTCCCATCAGAGTAACACCCTCTGACGGGGTCTGTAGACAGAGGGGCCCCTGCTGCTTTAGAGTAACACCCTCTGACGGGGTCTGTAGACAGAGGGGCCCCTGCTGCTTTAGAGTAACACCCTGTGACAAGGTCTGACGACAGATGGGCCCCTGCTCCCGAGAGTAACACCCTGTGACGAGGTCTGAAGACAGAGGGGCCCCTGCTCCCGTAGAGTAACACCCTGTGACCGAGTCTGAAGACAGAGGGACCCCTGCTCCCTTAGAGTAACATCCTGTGACAGGGTCTGAAGACAGAGGGGCCCCTGCTCCCTTAGAGTAACACCCTGTGACGAGGTCTGTAGACAGAGGGGCCCCTGCTCCCTTAGAGTAACACCCTGTGACAGGGTCTGAAGACAGAGGGGCCCCTGCTCCTTTAGAGTAACACCCTGTGACGAGGTCTGTAGACAGAGGGGCCCCTGCTCCCTTAGAGTAACACCCTGTGACAGGGTCTGAAGACAGGGGGGCCCTGCTCCCTCAGAGTAACACCCTGTGACAGGGTCTGAAGACAGAGGGGCCCCTTCTCCCATTAGAGTAACACCCTGTGACAGGGTCTGAAGACAGAAGGGCCCCTGCTCCTTTAGAGTAACACCCTGTGACGAGGTCTGAAGACAGAGGGGCCCCAGCTCCCGTAGAGTAACACCCTGTGGCAGGGTCTGTAGACAAAGGGGCCCCTGCTCCCTTCAGAGTAACACCCTCTGACGGGGTCTGTAGACAGAGGGGCCCCTGCTGCTTTAGAGTAACACCCTCTGATGGGGTCTGTAGACAGAGGGGCCCCTGCTGCTTTAGAGTAACACCCTCTGACGGGGTCTGTAGACAGAGGGGCCCCTGCTGCTTTAGAGTAACACCCTGTGACAAGGTCTGACGACAGATGGGCCCCTGCTCCTTTAGAGTAACACCCTGTGACAGGGTCTGAAGACAGAGGGGCCCCTGCTCCCTTAGAGTAACACCCTGTGACAGGGTCTGAAGACAGAGGGGCCCCTGCTCCCTTAGAGTAACACCCTGTGACAGGGTCTGAAGACAGCGGGACCCCTGCTCCCATTAGAGTAACACCCTGTGACGAGGTCTGAAGACCGAGGGGCCCCTGCTCCCTTAGAGTAACACCCTGTGACAGGGTCTGAAGACAGAGGGGCCCCTGCTCCCGAGAGTAACACCCTGTGACGAGGTCTGAAGACAGAGGGGCCCCTGCTCCCGTAGAGTAACACCCTGTGACCGAGTCTGAAGACAGAGGGACCCCTGCTCCCTTAGAGTAACATCCTGTGACAGGGTCTGAAGACAGAGGGGACCCCGCTCTTTTAGAGTAACACCCTGTGACAGGGTCTGAAGACGGAGGGGCCCCTGCTCCCATTAGAGTAACATCCTGTGACGGGGTCTGAAGACAGCGGGGCCCCTGCTCCCGTAGAGTAACACCCTGTGACCGAGTCTGAAGACAGAGGGACCCCTGCTCCCTTAGAGTAACATCCTGTGACAGGGTCTGAAGACAGAGGGGCCCCTGCTCCTTTAGAGTAACACCCTGTGACCGAGTCTTAAGACAGAGGGGCCCCTGCTCCTTTAGAGTAACACCCTGTGACAGGGTCTGAAGACAGCGGGACCCCTGCTCCCATTAGAGTAACACCCTGTGACGAGGTCTGAAGACCGAGGGGCCCCTGCTCCCTTAGAGTAAGACCCTGTGACAGGGTCTGAAGACAGAGGGGCCCCTGCTCCCTTAGAGTAACACCCTCTGACGGGGTCTGAAGACAGAGGGGCCCCTGCTCCCTTAGAGTAAGACCCTGTGACAGGGTCTGAAGACAGAGGGGCCCCTGCTCCCTTAGAGTAACACCCTCTGACGGGGTCTGAAGACAGAGGGGCCCCTGCTCCTTTAGAGTAACACCCTGTGACGAGGTCTGAAGACAGAGGGGCCCCTGCTCCCTTAGTGTAACACCCTCTGACTGGGTCTGAAGACAGAGGGGCCCCAGCTCCCGTAGAGTAACACCCTGTGGCAGGGTCTGTAGACAAAGGGGCCCCTGCTCCCATCAGAGTAACACCCTCTGACGGGGTCTGTAGACAGAGGGGCCCCTGCTGCTTTAGAGTAACACCCTCTGACGGGGTCTGTAGACAGAGGGGCCCCTGCTGCTTTAGAGTAACACCCTGTGACAAGGTCTGATGACAGATGGGCCCCTGCTCCTTTAGAGTAACACCCTGTGACAGAGGGGCCCCTGCTCCCTTAGAGTAACACCCTCTGACGGGGTCTGAAGACAGAGGGGCCCCTGCTCCCTTAGAGTAACACCCTCTGACGGGGTCTGAAGACAGAGGGGCCCCTGCTCCCTTAGAGTAACACCCTCTGACGGGGTCTGTAGACAGAGGGGCCCCTGCTCCCATAGAGTAACACCCTGTGACAGGGTCTGAAGACAGAGGGGCCCCTGCTCCCGAGAGTAACACCCTGTGACGAGGTCTGAAGACAGAGGGGCCCCTGCTCCCGTAGAGTAACACCCTGTGACCGAGTCTGAAGACAGAGGGACCCCTGCTCCCTTAGAGTAACACCCTGTGACAGGGTCTGAAGACAGAGGGGCCCCTGCTCCCGAGAGTAACACCCTGTGACGAGGTCTGAAGACAGAGGGGCCCCTGCTCCCGTAGAGTAACACCCTGTGACCGAGTCTGAAGACAGAGGGACCCCTGCTCCCTTAGAGTAACATCCTGTGACAGGGTCTGAAGACAGAGGGGACCCCGCTCTTTTAGAGTAACACCCTGTGACAGGGTCTGAAGACAGAGGGGCCCCTGCTCCCATTAGAGTAACATCCTGTGACGGGGTCTGTAGACAGAGGGGCCCCTGCTCCCTTAGAGTAACACCCTCTGACGGGGTCTGAAGACAGAGGGGCCCCTGCTCCCGTAGACTAACACCCTCTGCCGGGTCTGTAGACAGAAGGGCCCCTGCTCCTCTTAGAGTAACATCCTGTGACGGGGTCTGTAGACAGAGGGGCCCCTGCTCCCTTAGAGTAACACCCTGTGACAGGGTCTGAAGACACAGGGGCCCCTGCTCCTTTAGAGCAACACCCTCTGACGGGGTCTGTAGACAGAGTGGCCCCTGCTCCCTTAGAGTAACACCCTGTGATAGGGTCTGTAGACAGAGGGGCCCCTGCTCCCTTAGAGTAACATCCTCTGACGGGGTCTGAAGACAGAGGGGCCCCTGCTCCCCATAGAGCAACACCCTCTGACTGGGTCTGTAGACAGAGGGACCCCTGCTTCTTTAGAGTACCCCCTCTGACGGGGTCTGAAGACAGAGGGGCCCCTGCTCCCGTAGAGTAACACCCTCTGCCGGGTCTGTAGACAGAAGGGCCCCTGCTCCTTTAGAGTAATACCCTCTGACGGGGTCTGAAGACAGAGGGGCCCTTGCTCCTTTAGAGTAACATCCTGTGACGGGGTCTGAAGACAGAGGGGCCCGCTCCTTTATAGTAACATCCTGTGACGGGGTCTGAAGACAGAGGGGCCCGCTCCTTTAGAGTAACATCCTCTGACGGGGTCTGAAGACAGAGGGGCCCCTGCTCCCTTAGAGTAACACCCTCTGCCGGGTCTGTAGACAGAGGGGCCCCTGCTCCCGTAGAGTAACACCCTGTGAAGAGGTCTGAAGACAGAGGGGCCCCTGCTCCCGTAGAGTAACACCCTGTGACAGGGTCTGAAGACAGAGGGGCCCCTGCTCCTCTTAGAGTAACACCCTCTGACGAGGTCTGAAGACAGAGGGGCCCCTGCTCCTCTTAGAGTAACACCCTGTGACGAGGTCTGAAGACAGAGGGGCCCCTGCACCCGTAGAGTACCACCCTCTGCCCGGTCTGTAGACAGAAGGGCCCCTGCTCCTTTAGAGTAATACCCTCTGACGGGGTCTGAAGACAGAGGGGCCCTTGCTCCTTTAGAGTAACATCCTGTGACGGGGTCTGAAGACAGAGGGGCCCGCTCCTTTAGAGTAACATCCTGTGACGGGGTCTGAAGACAGAGGGGCCCCTGCTCCCGTAGAGTAACACCCTGTGACGAGGTCTGACGACAGAGGGGACCCTGCTGCCGTAGAGTAACACCCTGTGACGAGGTCTGAAGACAGAGGGGCCCCTGCTCCCTTAGAGTAACACCCTGTGACAGGGTCTGAAGACAGAGGGGCCCCTGCTCCCGTAGAGTAACACCCTGTGACAGGGTCTGAAGACAGAGGGGCCCCTGCTCCCGTAGAGTAACACCCTGTGACAGGGTCTGAAGACAGAGGGGCCCCTGCTCCCTTAGAGTAACACCCTGTGACAGGGTCTGAAGACAGAGGGGCCCCTGCTCCCGTAGAGTAACACCCTGTGACAGGGTCTGAAGACAGAGGGGCCCCTGCTCCTCTTAGAGTAACACCCTGTGACAGGGTCTGAAGACACAGGGGCCCCTGCTCCTCTTAGAGTAACACCCTGTGACAGGGTCTGAAGACACAGGGGCCCCTGCTCCTCTTAGAGTAACACCCTGTGACAAGGTCTGAAGACAGAGGGGCCCCTGCTCCCGTAGAGTAACATCCTGTGACGAGGTCTGAAGACAGGGGCCCCTGCTCCTCTTTGAGTAACACCCTGTGACGAGGTCTGAAGACAGAGGGGCCCTGCTCCCTTAGAGTAACACCCTCTGACGGGGTCTGAAGACAGAAGGGCCCCTGCTCCCGTAGAGTAACACCCTGTGACAGGGTCTGAAGACAGAGGGGCCCCTGCTCCCTTAGAGTAACACCCTGTGACAGGGTCTGAAGACAGAGGGGCGTCTGCTCCCGTAGAGTAACACCCTGTGACAGGGTCTGAAGACACAGGGGCCTCTGCTCCTCTTAGAGTAACACCCTGTGACGAGGTCTGAAGACAGAGGGGCCCCTGCTCCCGTAGAGTAAAACCCTGTGACGAGGTCTGAAGACAGAGGGGCCCCTGCTCTTCTTAGAGTAACATCCTGTGACGAGGTCTGAAGACAGAGGGGCCCCTGCTCCCGTAGAGTAACACCCTGTGACAGGGTCTGAAGACAGAGGGGCCCCTGCTCCCTTAGAGTAACACCCTGTGACAGGGTCTGAAGACAGAGGGGCCCCTTCTCCCTTAGAGTAACACCCTGTGACAGGGTCTGAAGACACAGGGGCCCCTGCTCCTCTTAGAGTAACACCCTGTGACAGGGTCTGAAGACAGAGGGGCCCCTGCTCCTTTAGAGTAACACCCTGTGACAGGGTCTGAAGACAGAGGGGCCCCTGCTCCCATAGAGTAACACCCTGTGACGAGGTCTGAAGACAGAGGGGCCCCTGCTCCTCTTAGAGTAACACCCTATGACAGGGTCTGAAGACACAGGGGCCCCTGCTCCCTTAGAGTAACACCCTCTGACGGGGTCTGTAGACAGAGGGGCCCCTGCTCCCTTAGAGTAACACCCTGTGACGAGGTCTGAAGACAGAGGGGCCCCTGCTCCCGTAGAGTAACACCCTGTGACAGGGTCTGAAGACACAGGGGCCCCTGCTCCCGTAGAGTAACACCCTCTGACGGGTCTGAAGACAGAGGGGCCCCTGCTCCTCTTAGAGTAACACCCTGTGACAGGGTCTGAAGACAGAGGGGCCCCTGCTCCCGAGAGTAACACCCTCTGACGGGGTCTGTAGACAGAGGGACCCCTGCTCCCTTAGAGTAACACCCTGTGACAGGGTCTGAAGACACAGGGGCCCCTGCTCCTCTTAGAGTAACACCCTGTGACAGGGTCTGAAGACAGAGGGGCCCCTGCTCCTTTAGAGTAACACCCTGTGACAGGGTCTGAAGACAGAGGGGCCCCTGCTCCTCTTAGAGTAACACCCTCTGACAGGGTCTGTAGACAGAGGGGCCCCTGCTCCCTTAGAGTAACACCCTGTGACAGGGTCTGAAGACACAGGGGCCCCTGCTCCCTTAGAGTAACACCCTGTGACAGGGTCTGAAGACAGAGGAGCCCCTGCTCCCTTAGAGTAACACCCTCTGCCGGGTCTGTAGACAGAGGGGCCCCTGCTCCCTTATTGTAACACCCTCTGACGGGGTCTGAAGACAGAGGGGCCCCTGCTCCCTTAGAGTAACACCCTCTGACGGGGTCTGAAGACAGAGGAGCCCCTGCTCCCGTAGAGTAACACCCTGTGACAGGGTCTGAAGACACAGGGGCCCCTGCTCCTCTTAGAGTAACACCCTGTGACAGGGTCTAAAGACAGAGGGGCCCCTGCTCCCTTAGAGTAACACCCTGTGACAGGGTCTGAAGACAAAGGGGCCCCTGCTCCCTTAGAGTAACACCCTCTGACGGGGTCTGAAGACAGAGGAGCCCCTGCTCCTCTTAGAGTAACACCCTGTGACAGGGTCTGAAGACACAGGGGCCCCTGCTCCCGTAGAGTAACACCCTGTGAGGGGGTCTGAAGACAGAGGGGCCCCTGCTCCTCTTAGAGTAACACCCTCTGACGGGGTCTGTAGACAGAGGGGCCCCTGCTTCCGTAGAGTAACACCCTGTGACAGGGTCTGAAGACACAGGGGCCCCTGCTCCCTTAGAGTAACACCCTCTGACGGGGTCTGTAGACAGAGGGGCCCCTGCTCCCTTAGAGTAACACCCTGTGACGAGGTCTGAAGACAGAGGGGCCCCTGCTCCCTTAGAGTAACACCCTCTGACGGGGTCTGTAGACAGAGGGGCCCCTGCTCCCGTAGAGTAACACCCTGTGACAGGGTCTGAAGACACAGGGGCCCCTGCTCCCGTAGAGTAACACCCTCTGACGGGTCTGAAGACAGAGGGGCCCCTGCTCCTCTTAGAGTAACACCCTGTGACAGGGTCTGAAGACCGAGGGGCCCCTGCTCCCGAGAGTAACACCCTCTGACGGGGTCTGTAGACAGAGGGGCCCCTGCTCCCTTAGAGTAACACCCTGTGACAGGGTCTGAAGACACAGGGGCCCCTGCTCCTCTTAGAGTAACACCCTGTGACAGGGTCTGAAGACACAGGGGCCCCTGCTCCCGTAGAGTAACACCCTCTGACGGGTCTGAAGACAGAGGGGCCCCTGCTCCTCTTAGAGTAACACCCTGTGACAGGGTCTGAAGACCGAGGGGCCCCTGCTCCCGAGAGTAACACCCTCTGACGGGGTCTGTAGACAGAGGGGCCCCTGCTCCCTTAGAGTAACACCCTGTGACAGGGTCTGAAGACACAGGGGCCCCTGCTCCTTTAGAGTAACACCCTGTGACAGGGTCTGAAGACAGAGGGGCCCCTGCTCCTCTTAGAGTAACACCCTCTGACGGGGTCTGTAGACAGAGGGGCCCCTGCTCCCTTAGAGTAACACCCTGTGACAGGGTCTGAAGACACAGGGGCCCCTGCTCCTCTTAGAGTAACACCCTGTGACGAGGTCTGAAGACAGAGGGGCCCCTGCTCCTCTTAGAGTAACACCCTCTGACGGTGTCTGTAGACAGAGGGGCCCCTGCTCCCGTAGAGTAACACCCTGTGACAGGGTCTGAAGACACAGGGGCCCCTGCTCCCGTAGAGTAACACCCTCTGACGGGTCTGAAGACAGAGGGGCCCCTGCTCCTCTTAGAGTAACACCCTGTGACAGGGTCTGAAGACACAGGGGCCCCTGCTCCCGAGAGTAACACCCTGTGACCGAGTCTAAAGACAGAGGGACCCCTGCTCCCTTAGAGTAACATCCTGTGACAGGGTCTGAAGACAGAGGGGCCCCTGCTCCCGTAGAGTAACACCCTCTGATGGGGTCTGAAGACAGAGGGGCCCCTGCTCCTTTAGAGTAACACCCTGTGACGAGGTCTGAAGACAGAGGAGCCCCTGCTCCCTTAGAGTAACACCCTCTGCCGGGTCTGTAGACAGAGGGGCCCCTGCTCCCTTAGTGTAACACCCTCTGACTGGGTCTGAAGACAGAGGGGCCCCTGCTCCCTTAGAGTAACACCCTGTGACAGGGTCTGAAGACAGAGGGGCCCCTGCTCCTCTTAGAGTAACACCCTGTGACAGGGTCTGTAGACAGAGGGTCTCCTGCTCCCCTAGAGTAACACCATGTGACAGGGTCTGAAGACAGAGGGGCCCCTGCTTCCTTAGAGTAACACCCTGTGACAGGGTCTGAAGACAGAGGGCCCCCTGCTCCCTTAGTGTAACACCCTCTGACGGGGTCTGAAGACAGAGCGGCCCCTGCTCCCTTAGTGTAACACCCTCTGACGGGGTCTGTACACAGAGGGGCCCCTGCTTCCTTAGAGTAACACCCTGTGACAGGGTCCGAAGATAGAGGGGCCCAAGCTCCCTTAGAGTAACACCCTGTGACAGGGTCTGAAGACAGAGGAGCCCCTGCTCCCTTAGAGTAACACCCTCTGCCGGGTCTGTAGACAGAGGGGCCCCTGCTCCCTTAGTGTAACACCCTCTGACGGGGTCTGAAGACAGAGGGGCCCCTGCTCCCTTAGAGTAACACCCTCTGACAGGGTCTGAAGACAGAGGGGCCCCTGCTCCCTTAGAGTAACACCCTGTAACAGGGTCTGAAGACAGAGGAGCCCCTGCTCCCTTAGAGTAACACCCTCTGCCGGGTCTGTAGACAGAGGGGCCCCTGCTCCCTTATTGTAACACCCTCTGACGGGGTCTGAAGACAGAGGGGCCCCTGCTCCCTTAGAGTAACACCCTCTGACGGGGTCTGAAGACAGAGGAGCCCCTGCTCCCGTAGAGTAACACCCTGTGACAGGGTCTGAAGACACAGGGGCCCCTGCTCCTCTTAGAGTAACACCCTGTGACAGGGTCTAAAGACAGAGGGGCCCCTGCTCCCTTAGAGTAACACCCTGTGACAGGGTCTGAAGACAGAGGGGCCCCTGCTCCCTTAGAGTAACACCCTCTGACGGGGTCTGAAGACAGAGGAGCCCCTGCTCCTCTTAGAGTAACACCCTGTGACAGGGTCTGAAGACACAGGGGCCCCTGCTCCCTTAGAGTAACACCCTGTGACAGGGTCTGAAGACAGAGGGGCCCCTGCTCCTCTTAGAGTAACACCCTCTGACGGGGTCTGAAGACAGAGGAGCCCCTGCTCCCTTAGAGTAACACCCTCTGACGGGGTCTGAAGACAGAGGGGCCCCTGCTCCCGTAGAGTAACACCCTGTGAGGGGGTCTGAAGACAGAGGGGCCCCTGCTCCTCTTAGAGTAACACCCTCTGACGGGGTCTGAAGACAGAGGAGCCCCTGCTCCCTTAGAGTAACACCCTCTGACGGGGTCTGAAGACAGAGGGGCCCCTGCTCCCTTAGAGTAACACCCTCTGACGGGGTCTGAAGACAGAGGGGCCCCTGCTCCCGTAGAGTAACACCCTGTGACAGGGTCTGAAGACACAGGGGCCCCTGCTCCCTTAGAGTAACACCCTCTGACGGGGTCTGTAGACAGAGGGGCCCCTGCTCCCTTAGAGTAACACCCTGTGACGAGGTCTGAAGACAGAGGAGCCCCTGCTCCCTTAGAGTAACACCCTCTGACGGGGTCTGTAGACAGAGGGGCCCCTGCTCCCTTAGAGTAACACCCTGTGACAGGGTCTGAAGACACAGGGGCCCCTGCTCCTCTTAGAGTAACACCCTGTGACAGGGTCTGAAGACAGAGGGGCCCCTGCTCCTTTAGAGTAACACCCTGTGACAGGGTCTGAAGACAGAGGGGCCCCTGCTCCTCTTAGAGTAACACCCTCTGACGGGGTCTGTAGACAGAGGGGCCCCTGCTCCCTTAGAGTAACACCCTGTGACAGGGTCTGAAGACACAGGGGCCCCTGCTCCTCTTAGAGTAACACCCTGTGACGAGGTCTGAAGACAGAGGGGCCCCTGCTCCTCTTAGAGTAACACCCTGTGACAGGGTCTAAAGACAGAGGGGCCCCTGCTCCCTTAGAGTAACACCCTGTGACAGGGTCTGAAGACAGAGGGGCCCCTGCTCCTCTTAGAGTAACACCCTCTGACGGGGTCTGAAGACAGAGGAGCCCCTGCTCCCTTAGAGTAACACCCTCTGACGGGGTCTGAAGACAGAGGGGCCCCTGCTCCCGTAGAGTAACACCCTGTGAGGGGGTCTGAAGACAGAGGGGCCCCTGCTCCTCTTAGAGTAACACCCTCTGACGGGGTCTGTAGACAGAGGGGCCCCTGCTCCCTTAGAGTAACACCCTCTGACGGGGTCTGAAGACAGAGGGGCCCCTGCTCCCGTAGAGTAACACCCTGTGACAGGGTCTGAAGACACAGGGGCCCCTGCTCCCTTAGAGTAACACCCTCTGCCGGGTCTGTAGACAGAGGGGCCCCTGCTCCCTTAGTGTAACACCCTCTGACTGGGTCTGAAGACAGAGGAGCCCCTGCTCCCGTAGAGTAACACCCTGTGACAGGGTCTGAAGACACAGGGGCCCCTGCTCCTCTTAGAGTAACACCCTGTGACAGGGTCTGAAGACAGAGGGGCCCCTGCTCCTCTTAGAGTAACACCCTCTGACGGGGTCTGAAGACAGAGGAGCCCCTGCTCCCTTAGAGTAACACCCTCTGACGGTGTCTGTAGACAGAGGGGCCCCTGCTCCCGTAGAGTAACACCCTGTGACAGGGTCTGAAGACACAGGGGCCCCTGCTCCCGTAGAGTAACACCCTCTGACGGGTCTGAAGACAGAGGGGCCCCTGCTCCTCTTAGAGTAACACCCTGTGACAGGGTCTGAAGACAGAGGGGCCCCTGCTCCCGAGAGTAACACCCTGTGACGAGGTCTGAAGACAGAGGGGGCCCTGCTCCCGTAGAGTAACACCCTGTGACCGAGTCTAAAGACAGAGGGACCCCTGCTCCCTTAGAGTAACATCCTGTGACAGGGTCTGAAGACAGAGGGGCCCCTGCTCCCGTAGAGTAACACCCTCTGATGGGGTCTGAAGACAGAGGGGCCCCTGCTCCTTTAGAGTAACACCCTGTGACGAGGTCTGAAGACAGAGGAGCCCCTGCTCCCTTAGAGTAACACCCTCTGCCGGGTCTGTAGACAGAGGGGCCCCTGCTCCCTTAGTGTAACACCCTCTGACTGGGTCTGAAGACAGAGGAGCCCCTGCTCCCGTAGAGTAACACCCTGTGACAGGGTCTGAAGACACAGGGGCCCCTGCTCCTCTTAGAGTAACACCCTGTGACAGGGTCTGAAGACAGAGGGGCCCCTGCTCCTCTTAGAGTAACACCCTCTGACGGGGTCTGAAGACAGAGGAGCCCCTGCTCCCTTAGAGTAACACCCTCTGACGGGGTCTGAAGACAGAGGGGCCCCTGCTCCCGTAGAGTAACACCCTGTGAGGGGGTCTGAAGACAGAGGGGCCCCTGCTCCTCTTAGAGTAACACCCTCTGACGGGGTCTGTAGACAGAGGGGCCCCTGCTCCCTTAGAGTAACACCCTCTGACGGGGTCTGAAGACAGAGGGGCCCCTGCTCCCGTAGAGTAACACCCTGTGACGGGGTCTGAAGACACAGGGGCCCCTGCTCCTTTAGAGTAACACCCTGTGACGGGGTCTGAAGACAGAGGGGCCCCTGCTCCTTTAGAGTAACACCCTCTGCTGGGTCTGAAGACAGAGGGGCCCCTGCTCCTTTAGAGTAACACCCTGTGACGAGGTCTGAAGACAGAGGGGCCCCTGCTCCTTTAGAGTAACACCCTGTGACAGGGTCTGAAGACAGAGGGGCCCCTGCTCCTTTAGAGTAACACCCTGTGACGAGGTCTGAAGACAGAGGGGCCCCTGCTCCTCTTAGAGTAACACCCTGTGACGGGGTCTGAAGACAGAGGGGCCCCTGCTCCCTTAGAGTAACACCCTGTGACAGGGTCTGAAGACAGAGGGGCCCCTGCTCCTTTAGAGTAACACCCTCTGACGGGGTCTGAAGACAGAGGGGCCCCTGCTCCTTTAGAGTAACACCCTGTGACGAGGTCTGAAGACAGAGGGGCCCCTGCTCCTCTTAAAGTAACACCCTGTGACGGGGTCTGAAGACAGAGGGGCCCCTGCTCCCTCTAGAGTAACATCCTGTGTTAGGGTCTGAAGACAGAGGGGCCCCTGCTCCCTTAGAGTAACACCCTGTGACATGGTCTGAAGACAGAGGGGCCCCTGCTCCCTCTAGAGTAACATCCTGCGACGGGGTCTGTAGACGGAGGGGCCCCTGCTCCCTTAGAGTAACACCCTGTGACAGGGTCTGAGACAGAGGAGCCCCCGCTCCCTTAGAGTAACACCCTGTGACAGGGTCTGAAGACAGAGGGGCCCCTGCTCCTTTAGAGTAACACCCTGTGACGGGGTCTGTAGACAGAGGGGCCCCTGCTCCCTTAGAGTAACACCCTGTGACAGGGTCTGAAGACAGAAGGGCCCCTGCTCTTTTAGAGTAACACCCTGTGACGGGGTCTGTAGACAGAGGGGCCCCTGCTCCCTTAGAGTAACACCCTGTGACAGGGTCTGAAGACACAGGGGCCCCTGCTCCTTTAGAGTAACACCCTATGACGGGGTCTGAAGACAGAGGGGCCCCTGCTCCCTTAGAGTAACACCCTCTGACGGGGTCTGAAGACAGAGGGGCCCCTGCTCCCTTAGAGTAACACCCTGTGACAGGGTCTGAAGACAGAGGAGCCCCTGCTCCCTTAGAGTAACACCCTCTGCCGGGTCTGTAGACAGAGGGGCCCCTGCTCCCTTATTGTAACACCCTCTGACGGGGTCTGAAGACAGAGGGGCCCCTGCTCCCTTAGAGTAACACCCTCTGACGGGGTCTGAAGACAGAGGAGCCCCTGCTCTCGTAGAGTAACACCCTGTGACAGGGTCTGAAGACACAGGGGCCCCTGCTCCCTTATTGTAACACCCTCTGACGGGGTCTGAAGACAGAGGGGCCCCTGCTCCTCTTAGAGTAACACCCTCTGACGGGGTCTGTAGACAGAGGGGCCCCTGCTCCCTTAGAGTAACATCCTGTGACGAGGTCTGAAGACAGAGGGGCCCCTGCTCCTCTTAGAGTAACACCCTGTGACAGGGTCTGAAGACACAGGGGCCCCTGCTCCCTTAGAGTAACACCCTCTGACGGGGTCTGTAGACAGAGGGGCCCCTGCTCCCTTAGAGTAACACCCTGTGACGAGGTCTGAAGACAGAGGGGCCCCTGCTCCCTTAGAGTAACACCCTCTGACGGGGTCTGAAGACAGACGGGCCCCTGCTCCTCTTAGAGTAACACCCTCTGACGGGGTCTGTAGACAGAGGGGCCCCTGCTCCCGTAGAGTAACACCCTGTGACAGGGTCTGAAGACAGAGGGGCCCCTGCTCCTCTTAGAGTAACACCCTGTGACAGGGTCTGAAGACAGAGGGGCCCCTGCTCCCGAGAGTAACACCCTGTGACGAGGTCTGAAGACAGAGGGGCCCCTGCTCCCTTAGAGTAACACCCTGTGACAGGGTCTGAAGACAGAGGGGCCCCTGCTCCTTTAGAGTAACACCCTCTGATGGGGTCTGAAGACAGAGGGGCCCCTGCTCCTCTTAGAGTAACACCCTGTGACAGGGTCTGAAGACAGAGGGGCCCCTGCTCCCGAGAGTAACACCCTCTGACGGGGTCTGTAGACAGAGGGGCCCCTGCTCCCTTAGAGTAACACCCTGTGACAGGGTCTGAAGACACAGGGGCCCCTGCTCCTCTTAGAGTAACACCCTGTGACAGGGTCTGAAGACAGAGGGGCCCCTGCTCCTTTAGAGTAACACCCTGTGACAGGGTCTGAAGACAGAGGGGCCCCTGCTCCTCTTAGAGTAACACCCTCTGACGGGGTCTGTAGACAGAGGGGCCCCTGCTCCCTTAGAGTAACACCCTGTGACAGGGTCTGAAGACACAGGGGCCCATGCTCCTCTTAGAGTAACACCCTGTGACGAGGTCTGAAGACAGAGGGGCCCCTGCTCCTCTTAGAGTAACACCCTCTGACGGTGTCTGTAGACAGAGGGGCCCCTGCTCCCGTAGAGTAACACCCTGTGACAGGGTCTGAAGACACAGGGGCCCCTGCTCCCGTAGAGTAACACCCTCTGACGGGTCTGAAGACAGAGGGGCCCCTGCTCCTCTTAGAGTAACACCCTGTGACAGGGTCTGAAGACAGAGGGGCCCCTGCTCCCGAGAGTAACACCCTGTGACGAGGTCTGAAGACAGAGGGGCCCCTGCTCCCGTAGAGTAACACCCTGTGACCGAGTCTAAAGACAGAGGGACCCCTGCTCCCTTAGAGTAACATCCTGTGACAGGGTCTGAAGACAGAGGGGCCCCTGCTCCCGTAGAGTAACACCCTGTGACGAGGTCTGAAGACAGAGGAGCCCCTGCTCCCTTAGAGTAACACCCTCTGCCGGGTCTGTAGACAGAGGGGCCCCTGCTCCCTTAGTGTAACACCCTCTGACTGGGTCTGAAGACAGAGGAGCCCCTGCTCCCGTAGAGTAACACCCTGTGACAGGGTCTGAAGACACAGGGGCCCCTGCTCCTCTTAGAGTAACACCCTGTGACAGGGTCTGAAGACAGAGGGGCCCCTGCTCCTCTTAGAGTAACACCCTCTGACGGGGTCTGAAGACAGAGGAGCCCCTGCTCCCTTAGAGTAACACCCTCTGACGGGGTCTGAAGACAGAGGGGCCCCTGCTCCCGTAGAGTAACACCCTGTGAGGGGGTCTGAAGACAGAGGGGCCCCTGCTCCTCTTAGAGTAACACCCTCTGACGGGGTCTGTAGACAGAGGGGCCCCTGCTCCCTTAGAGTAACACCCTCTGACGGGGTCTGAAGACAGAGGGGCCCCTGCTCCCGTAGAGTAACACCCTGTGACGGGGTCTGAAGACACAGGGGCCCCTGCTCCTTTAGAGTAACACCCTGTGACGGGGTCTGAAGACAGAGGGGCCCCTGCTCCTTTAGAGTAACACCCTCTGCTGGGTCTGAAGACAGAGGGGCCCCTGCTCCTTTAGAGTAACACCCTGTGACGAGGTCTGAAGACAGAGGGGCCCCTGCTCCTTTAGAGTAACACCCTGTGACAGGGTCTGAAGACAGAGGGGCCCCTGCTCCTTTAGAGTAACACCCTGTGACGAGGTCTGAAGACAGAGGGGCCCCTGCTCCTCTTAGAGTAACACCCTGTGACGGGGTCTGAAGACAGAGGGGCCCCTGCTCCCTTAGAGTAACACCCTGTGACAGGGTCTGAAGACAGAGGGGCCCCTGCTCCTTTAGAGTAACACCCTCTGACGGGGTCTGAAGACAGAGGGGCCCTTGCTCCTCTTAGAGTAACACCCTGTGACGGGGTCTGAAGACAGAGGGGCCCCTGCTCCCTTAGAGTAACACCCTGTGACATGGTCTGAAGACAGAGGGGCCCCTGCTCCCTCTAGAGTAACATCCTGTGTTAGGGTCTGAAGACAGAGGGGCCCCTGCTCCCTTAGAGTAACACCCTGTGACATGGTCTGAAGACAGAGGGGCCCCTGCTCCCTCTAGAGTAACATCCTGCGACGGGGTCTGTAGACGGAGGGGCCCCTGCTCCCTTAGAGTAACACCCTGTGACAGGGTCTGAGACAGAGGAGCCCCCGCTCCCTTAGAGTAACACCCTGTGACAGGGTCTGAAGACAAAGGGGCCCCTGCTCCTTTAGAGTAACACCCTGTGACGGGGTCTGTAGACAGAGGGGCCCCTGCTCCCTTAGAGTAACACCCTGTGACAGGGTCTGAAGACAGAAGGGCCCCTGCTCCTTTAGAGTAACACCCTGTGACGGGGTCTGTAGACAGAGGGGCCCCTGCTCCCTTAGAGTAACACCCTGTGACAGGGTCTGAAGACACAGGGGCCCCTGCTCCTTTAGAGTAACACCCTGTGACGGGGTCTGAAGACAGAGGGGCCCCTGCTCCCTTAGAGTAACACCCTCTGACGGGGTCTGAAGACAGAGGAGCCCCTGCTCCTCTTAGAGTAACACCCTGTGACAGGGTCTGAAGACACAGGGGCCCCTGCTCCCGTAGAGTAACACCCTGTGACAGGGTCTGAAGACAGAGGGGCCCCTGCTCCTCTTAGAGTAACACCCTCTGACGGGGTCTGAAGACAGAGGAGCCCCTGCTCCCTTAGAGTAACACCCTCTGACGGGGTCTGAAGACAGAGGGGCCCCTGCTCCCGTAGAGTAACACCCTGTGAGGGGGTCTGAAGACAGAGGGGCCCCTGCTCCTCTTAGAGTAACACCCTCTGACGGGGTCTGTAGACAGAGGGGCCCCTGCTCCCTTAGAGTAACACCCTCTGACGGGGTCTGAAGACAGAGGGGCCCCTGCTCCCGTAGAGTAACACCCTGTGACAGGGTCTGAAGACACAGGGGCCCCTGCTCCCTTAGAGTAACACCCTCTGACGGGGTCTGTAGACAGAGGGGCCCCTGCTCCCTTAGAGTAACACCCTGTGACGAGGTCTGAAGACAGAGGAGCCCCTGCTCCCTTAGAGTAACACCCTCTGCCGGGTCTGTAGACAGAGGGGCCCCTGCTCCCTTATTGTAACACCCTCTGACGGGGTCTGAAGACAGAGGGGCCCCTGCTCCTCTTAGAGTAACACCCTCTGACGGGGTCTGTAGACAGAGGGGCCCCTGCTCCCTTAGAGTAACATCTTGTGACGAGGTCTGAAGACAGAGGGGCCCCTGCTCCTCTTAGAGTAACACCCTGTGACAGGGTCTGAAGACACAGGGGCCCCTGCTCCCTTAGAGTAACACCCTCTGACGGGGTCTGTAGACAGAGGGGCCCCTGCTCCCTTAGAGTAACACCCTGTGACGAGGTCTGAAGACAGAGGAGCCCCTGCTCCCTTAGAGTAACACCCTCTGCCGGGGTCTGTAGACAGAGGGGCCCCTGCTCCCTTAGAGTAACACCCTGTGACGAGGTCTGAAGACAGAGGAGCCCCTGCTCCTCTTAGAGTAACACCCTCTGACGGGGTCTGTAGACAGAGGGGCCCCTGCTCCCTTAGAGTAACACCCTGTGACAGGGTCTGAAGACACAGGGGCCCCTGCTCCTCTTAGAGTAACACCCTGTGACGAGGTCTGAAGACAGAGGGGCCCCTGCTCCTCTTAGAGTAACACCCTCTGACGGTGTCTGTAGACAGAGGGGCCCCTGCTCCCGTAGAGTAACACCCTGTGACAGGGTCTGAAGACACAGGGGCCCCTGCTCCCGTAGAGTAACACCCTCTGACGGGTCTGAAGACAGAGGGGCCCCTGCTCCTCTTAGAGTAACACCCTGTGACAGGGTCTGAAGACAGAGGGGCCCCTGCTCCCGAGAGTAACACCCTGTGACGAGGTCTGAAGACAGAGGGGCCCCTGCTCCCGTAGAGTAACACCCTGTGACCGAGTCTAAAGACAGAGGGACCCTCGCTCCCTTAGAGTAACATCCTGTGACAGGGTCTGAAGACAGAGGGGCCCCTGCTCCTGTAGAGTAACACCCTCTGATGGGGTCTGAAGACAGAGGGGCCCCTGCTCCTTTAGAGTAACACCCTGTGACGAGGTCTGAAGACAGAGAAGCGCCTGCTCCCTTAGAGTAACACCCTCTGCCGGGTCTGTAGACAGAGGGGCCCCTGCTCCCTTAGTGTAACACCCTCTGACTGGGTCTGAAGACAGAGGAGCCCCTGCTCCCGTAGAGTAACACCCTGTGACAGGGTCTGAAGACACAGGGGCCCCTGCTCCTCTTAGAGTAACACCCTGTGACAGGGTCTAAAGACAGAGGGGCCCCTGCTCCCTTAGAGTAACACCATGTGACAGGGTCTGAAGACAGAGGGGCCCCTGCTCCCTTAGAGTAACACCCTCTGACGGGGTCTGAAGACAGAGGAGCCCCTGCTCCTCTTAGAGTAACACCCTGTGACAGGGTCTGAAGACACAGGGGCCCCTGCACCCGTAGAGTAACACCCTGTGACAGGGTCTGAAGACAGAGGGGCCCCTGCTCCTCTTAGAGTAACACCCTCTGACGGGGTCTGAAGACAGAGGAGCCCCTGCTCCCTTAGAGTAACACCCTCTGACGGGGTCTGAAGACAGAGAGGCCCCTGCTCCCGTAGAGTAACACCCTGTGAGGGGGTCTGAAGACAGAGGGGCCCCTGCTCCTCTTAGAGTAACACCCTCTGACGGGGTCTGTAGACAGAGGGGCCCCTGCTCCCTTAGAGTAACACCCTCTGACGGGGTCTGAAGACAGAGGGGCCCCTGCTCCCGTAGAGTAACACCCTGTGACGGGGTCTGAAGACACAGGGGCCCCTGCTCCTTTAGAGTAACACCCTGTGACGGGGTCTGAAGACAGAGGGGCCCCTGCTCCTTTAGAGTAACACCCTCTGCTGGGTCTGAAGACAGAGGGGCCCCTGCTCCTTTAGAGTAACACCCTGTGACGAGGTCTGAAGACAGAGGGGCCCCTGCTCCTTTAGAGTAACACCCTGTGACAGGGTCTGAAGACAGAGGGGCCCCTGCTCCTTTAGAGTAACACCCTCTGACGGGGTCTGAAGACAGAGGGGCCCCTGCTCCTCTTAGAGTAACACCCTGTGACGGGGTCTGAAGATAGAGGGGCCCCTGCTCCCTTAGAGTAACACCCTGTGGCATGGTCTGAAGACAGAGGGGCCCCTGCTCCCTCTAGAGTAACATCCTGCGACGGGGTCTGTAGACGGAGGGGCCCCTGCTCCTTTAGAGTAACACCCTGCGACGGGGTCTGAAGACAGAGGGGCCCCTGCTCCCTTAGAGTAACACCCTGTGACAGGGTCTGAGACAGAGGAGCCCCCGCTCCCTTAGAGTAACACCCTGTGACAGGGTCTGAAGACAGAGGGGCCCCTGCTCCTTTAGAGTAACACCCTGTGACGGGGTCTGTAGACAGAGGGGCCCCTGCTCCCTTAGAGTAACACCCTGTGACAGGGTCTGAAGACAGAAGGGCCCCTGCTCCTTTAGAGTAACACCCTGTGACGGGGTCTGTAGACAGAGGGGCCCCTGCTCCCTTAGAGTAACACCCTGTGACAGGGTCTGAAGACACAGGGGCCCCTGCTCCTTTAGAGTAACACCCTGTGACGGGGTCTGAAGACAGAGGGGCCCCTGCTCCCTTAGAGTAACACCCTGTGACAGGGTCTGAAGACAGAGGGGCCCCGCTCCCGTAGAGTAACACCCTGTGACAGGGTCTGAAGACAGAGGGGCCCCTGCTCCTTTAGAGTAACAGAGGGGAGGTAGTCCACGAAAGGAGACCAAGTCCACATTAGTTTTCACTGTTTGTTTGTTGATGCTAACACACTCAAGAAAACTCTGGACCTCTTGAGTTTTCAAACAACCAAGTCTTTAGAGGGGATGATGAGTGTGTGGAGCGTTACATCTTGAAATCCTTAGGCTCAGTCCTTTTTAAATGAAGAAGATCAAAGTAACCAATTCTTTGTAGAAAAATAGCTCTTTATTTGTGAGGATACAGACGTGGACAGCCGACACGTGTTTCGCCCCTGTGGCGAATTGCGCCAGGGCTTTCTCAAGGCTGTAATAAATCACAGTAAAAACGGGTGTAAGTGTTCATCATTCAGAAAAAAGAGAGCGCCTAAGACCCCAGCAAACCGTGCAAGGGTACGGAAAAGAAAGTGGATTTAGAGTGCTAGTTCCTTGGCATTTCAGTACCGGGTAGAGGAAGTCCCTTTTAAAGAGGAGAGTATGTGCGCACAGACAGAGAACGTCAGTCAAAGAGAGATTTTAGGAGAGTTACACCACCTCGGGTTATTGTGCTGAACAGGTGCAAAACTCCTGAGATTTGGAATGTATTTCCAGTTAGTTGAGATACAAGTCATCAAAGAGTGGGCAGATACCTCCACCAGTCTGATCAAAGAAGTGTTGTGTCAGAAAATAGACAAATGAGGGGACGTGATGAGACAGACGAAAAGTTAAGAAAAGTTAACCAATGTCCATTTCATACCTATTTACAATTTTGTATATTTCCGCAATCTGTGCATAGTAGGTTTCAGCATAAAGTCCGGTTTGTTAATCTGTTGACACAATGTATTCAATTTTTAAATAAAGTTTTGTTAAAAAACCCAAATTTGTATAATGGTCATTAGGAAACTACGTTTTCTTGTTACTCAGTCAAAAGACAGTCTGATTGAGCATTTATCCAAGTTTAAAAACAGTTGTAATCTTATGCTTTACATGTCTATTTTTTCTATAATCATGAATACAATTCGTTCATAAGTTTCTATATCTAACAACATAGACTTTTTAGTTAGAGGCTCTATGGTAGCTTACAGGCAAAGTCTTGTTAGTAACATGATTAAAAACAGTTTGGCATGTTTCAGGAAAAAAGATTATGTCAGGCCAGGGTTTTTTTTTTGCCTTTCAGGATGCTGTAAGCGTGCTCAGTGGGTTAACTCTAAGAGGGGCGGAATTAGTACAGTTATGTTTTAGGAGCATAATCTAGGGGCTTATTCGCCGGAGCAGTTGGTGCAGACACACGGGAGTTGAAGTGTCAGGCGGAAGAGACGAGCTGCTTGGAGAGATACGCCGGGGATTCAATCCCTTAATAAGTAAGTGCCACAATGCCCGAACCTTAGCCCTCGCTTGCACAGAGAGCCGGTGCCCTTATGCCTGACACTTCAACTCCCGTGTGTCTGTTTAATCGTCATTGCCTGTAATATAGCATTCGTCATTCGAGACAGCTTGTGCCCCAAAACCCAAGTCCAAGCTCCCGCTGATCAGGCTTTAAACGCACTGCACAGAAATGTATGCTTCAATACTCTGACGCATAAATCGTTATGCGGTCTCACAACGCAGCCGCACCACCAATACACTCTTTTATAAACACACGCCAGGCTGTTCTTTTATATTAGCGAGCATGCGCACCAACTGCTCCGGCGAATAAGCCCCTAGATTATGCTCCTAAAACATAACTGTACTAATTCCGCCCCTCTTAGAGTTAACCCACTGAGCACGCTTACAGCATCCTGAAAGGCAAAAAAACCCTCCTTGCCTGACATAATCTTTTTTCCTGAAACATGCCAAACTGTTTTTAATCATGTTACTAACAAGACTTTGCCTGTAAGCTACCATAGAGCCTCTAACTAAAAAGTCTCTGTTGTTAGATATAGAAACTTATGAACGAATTGTATTCATGATTATAGAAAAAATAGACATGTAAAGCATAAGATTACAACTGTTTTTAAACTTGGATAAATGCTCAATCAGACTGTCTTTTGACTGAGTAACAAGAAAACGTAGTTTCCTAATGACCATTATACAAATTTGGGTTTTTTAACAAAACTTTATTTAAAAATTGAATACATTGTGTCAACAGATTAACAAACCGGACTTTATGCTGAAACCTACTATGCACAGATTGCGGAAATATACAAAATTGTAAATAGGTATGAAATGGACATTGGTTAACTTTTCTTAACTTTTCGTCTGTCTCATCACGTCCCCTCATTTGTCTATTTTCTGACACAACACTTCTTCTTTGATCAGACTGGTGGAGGTATCTGCCCACTCTTTGATGACTTGTATCTCAACTAACTGGAAATAAATTCCAAATCTCAGGAGTTTTGCACCTGTTCAGCACAATAACCCGAGGTGGTGTAACTCTCCTAAAATCTCTCTTTGACTGGCGTTCTCTGTCTGTGCGCACATACTCTCCTCTTTAAAAGGGACTTCCTCTACCCGGTACTGAAATGCCAAGGAACTTGCACTCTAAATCCACTTTCTTTTCCGTAGCCTTGCACGGTTTGCTGGGGTCTTAGGCGCTCTCTTTTTTTCTGAATGATGAACACTTACACCCGTTTTTACTGTGATTTATTACAGCCTTGAGAAAGCCCTGGCGCAATTCGCCACAGGGGCGAAACACGTGTCGGCTGTCCACGTCTGTATCCTCACAAATAAAGAACTATTTTTCTACAAAGAATTGGTTACTTTGATCTTCTTCATTTAAAAAGGACTGAGCCTAAGGATTTCAAGATGTAACGCTCCACACACTCATCATCCCCTCTAAAGTCCTTTAGAGTAACACCCTGTGACGGGGTCTGTAGACAGAGGGGCCCCTGCTCCTTTAGAGTAACACCCTGTGACGGGGTCTGTAGACAGAGGGGCCCCTGCTCCCTTAGAGTAACACCCTGTGACAGGGTCTGAAGACACAGGGGCCCCTGCTCCTTTAGAGTAACACCGTCTGACGGGGTCTGAAGACAGAGGGGCCCCTGCTCCCGTAGAGTAACACCCTGTGACGAGGTCTGACGACAGAGGGGACCCTGCTGCCGTAGAGTAACACCCTGTGACAGGGTCTGAAGACAGAGGGGCCCCTGCTCCCTTAGAGTAACACCCTGTGACAGGGTCTGAAGACAGAGGGGCCCCTGCTCCCTTAGAGTAACACCCTGTGACGAGGTCTGAAGACCGAGGGGCCCCTGCTCCCTTAGAGTAACACCCTCTGACGGGGTCTGAAGACAGAAGGGCCCCTGCTCCCCTAGAGTAACACCCTGTGACAGGGTCTGAAGACAGAGGGGCCCCTGCTCCCGTAGAGTAACACCCTGTGACAGGGTCTGAAGACAGAGGGGCCCCTGCTCCCTTAGAGTAACACCCTGTGACAGGGTCTGAAGACAGAGGGGCCCCTGCTCCCGTAGAGTAACACCCTGTGACAGGGTCTGAAGACAGAGGGGCCCCTGCTCCTCTTAGAGTAACACCCTGTGACAGGGTCTGAAGACACAGGGGCCCCTGCTCCTCTTAGAGTAACACCCTGTGACAGGGTCTGAAGACACAGGGGCCCCTGCTCCTCTTAGAGTAACACCCTGTGACAAGGTCTGAAGACAGAGGGGCCCCTGCTCCCGTAGAGTAACATCCTGTGACGAGGTCTGAAGACAGGGGCCCCTGCTCCTCTTTGAGTAACACCCTGTGACGAGGTCTGAAGACAGAGGGGCCCTGCTCCCTTAGAGTAACACCCTCTGACGGGGTCTGAAGACAGAAGGGCCCCTGCTCCCGTAGAGTAACACCCTGTGACAGGGTCTGAAGACAGAGGGGCCCCTGCTCCCTTAGAGTAACACCCTGTGACAGGGTCTGAAGACAGAGGGGCGTCTGCTCCCGTAGAGTAACACCCTGTGACAGGGTCTGAAGACACAGGGGCCTCTGCTCCTCTTAGAGTAACACCCTGTGACGAGGTCTGAAGACAGAGGGGCCCCTGCTCCCGTAGAGTAAAACCCTGTGACGAGGTCTGAAGACAGAGGGGCCCCTGCTCTTCTTAGAGTAACATCCTGTGACGAGGTCTGAAGACAGAGGGGCCCCTGCTCCCGTAGAGTAACACCCTGTGACAGGGTCTGAAGACAGAGGGGCCCCTGCTCCCTTAGAGTAACACCCTGTGACAGGGTCTGAAGACAGAGGGGCCCCTTCTCCCTTAGAGTAACACCCTGTGACAGGGTCTGAAGACACAGGGGCCCCTGCTCCTCTTAGAGTAACACCCTGTGACAGGGTCTGAAGACAGAGGGGCCCCTGCTCCTTTAGAGTAACACCCTGTGACAGGGTCTGAAGACAGAGGGGCCCCTGCTCCCATAGAGTAACACCCTGTGACGAGGTCTGAAGACAGAGGGGCCCCTGCTCCTCTTAGAGTAACACCCTATGACAGGGTCTGAAGACACAGGGGCCCCTGCTCCCTTAGAGTAACACCCTCTGACGGGGTCTGTAGACAGAGGGGCCCCTGCTCCCTTAGAGTAACACCCTGTGACGAGGTCTGAAGACAGAGGGGCCCCTGCTCCCGTAGAGTAACACCCTGTGACAGGGTCTGAAGACACAGGGGCCCCTGCTCCCGTAGAGTAACACCCTCTGACGGGTCTGAAGACAGAGGGGCCCCTGCTCCTCTTAGAGTAACACCCTGTGACAGGGTCTGAAGACAGAGGGGCCCCTGCTCCCGAGAGTAACACCCTCTGACGGGGTCTGTAGACAGAGGGACCCCTGCTCCCTTAGAGTAACACCCTGTGACAGGGTCTGAAGACACAGGGGCCCCTGCTCCTCTTAGAGTAACACCCTGTGACAGGGTCTGAAGACAGAGGGGCGGGCCCCTGCTCCTTTAGAGTAACACCCTGTGACAGGGTCTGAAGACAGAGGGGCCCCTGCTCCTCTTAGAGTAACACCCTCTGACAGGGTCTGTAGACAGAGGGGCCCCTGCTCCCTTAGAGTAACACCCTGTGACAGGGTCTGAAGACACAGGGGCCCCTGCTCCCTTAGAGTAACACCCTGTGACAGGGTCTGAAGACAGAGGAGCCCCTGCTCCCTTAGAGTAACACCCTCTGCCGGGTCTGTAGACAGAGGGGCCCCTGCTCCCTTATTGTAACACCCTCTGACGGGGTCTGAAGACAGAGGGGCCCCTGCTCCCTTAGAGTAACACCCTCTGACGGGGTCTGAAGACAGAGGAGCCCCTGCTCCCGTAGAGTAACACCCTGTGACAGGGTCTGAAGACACAGGGGCCCCTGCTCCTCTTAGAGTAACACCCTGTGACAGGGTCTAAAGACAGAGGGGCCCCTGCTCCCTTAGAGTAACACCCTGTGACAGGGTCTGAAGACAAAGGGGCCCCTGCTCCCTTAGAGTAACACCCTCTGACGGGGTCTGAAGACAGAGGAGCCCCTGCTCCTCTTAGAGTAACACCCTGTGACAGGGTCTGAAGACACAGGGGCCCCTGCTCCCGTAGAGTAACACCCTGTGAGGGGGTCTGAAGACAGAGGGGCCCCTGCTCCTCTTAGAGTAACACCCTCTGACGGGGTCTGTAGACAGAGGGGCCCCTGCTTCCGTAGAGTAACACCCTGTGACAGGGTCTGAAGACACAGGGGCCCCTGCTCCCTTAGAGTAACACCCTCTGACGGGGTCTGTAGACAGAGGGGCCCCTGCTCCCTTAGAGTAACACCCTGTGACGAGGTCTGAAGACAGAGGGGCCCCTGCTCCCTTAGAGTAACACCCTCTGACGGGGTCTGTAGACAGAGGGGCCCCTGCTCCCGTAGAGTAACACCCTGTGACAGGGTCTGAAGACACAGGGGCCCCTGCTCCCGTAGAGTAACACCCTCTGACGGGTCTGAAGACAGAGGGGCCCCTGCTCCTCTTAGAGTAACACCCTGTGACAGGGTCTGAAGACCGAGGGGCCCCTGCTCCCGAGAGTAACACCCTCTGACGGGGTCTGTAGACAGAGGGGCCCCTGCTCCCTTAGAGTAACACCCTGTGACAGGGTCTGAAGACACAGGGGCCCCTGCTCCTCTTAGAGTAACACCCTGTGACAGGGTCTGAAGACACAGGGGCCCCTGCTCCCGTAGAGTAACACCCTCTGACGGGTCTGAAGACAGAGGGGCCCCTGCTCCTCTTAGAGTAACACCCTGTGACAGGGTCTGAAGACCGAGGGGCCCCTGCTCCCGAGAGTAACACCCTCTGACGGGGTCTGTAGACAGAGGGGCCCCTGCTCCCTTAGAGTAACACCCTGTGACAGGGTCTGAAGACACAGGGGCCCCTGCTCCTTTAGAGTAACACCCTGTGACAGGGTCTGAAGACAGAGGGGCCCCTGCTCCTCTTAGAGTAACACCCTCTGACGGGGTCTGTAGACAGAGGGGCCCCTGCTCCCTTAGAGTAACACCCTGTGACAGGGTCTGAAGACACAGGGGCCCCTGCTCCTCTTAGAGTAACACCCTGTGACGAGGTCTGAAGACAGAGGGGCCCCTGCTCCTCTTAGAGTAACACCCTCTGACGGTGTCTGTAGACAGAGGGGCCCCTGCTCCCGTAGAGTAACACCCTGTGACAGGGTCTGAAGACACAGGGGCCCCTGCTCCCGTAGAGTAACACCCTCTGACGGGTCTGAAGACAGAGGGGCCCCTGCTCCTCTTAGAGTAACACCCTGTGACAGGGTCTGAAGACACAGGGGCCCCTGCTCCCGAGAGTAACACCCTGTGACCGAGTCTAAAGACAGAGGGACCCCTGCTCCCTTAGAGTAACATCCTGTGACAGGGTCTGAAGACAGAGGGGCCCCTGCTCCCGTAGAGTAACACCCTCTGATGGGGTCTGAAGACAGAGGGGCCCCTGCTCCTTTAGAGTAACACCCTGTGACGAGGTCTGAAGACAGAGGAGCCCCTGCTCCCTTAGAGTAACACCCTCTGCCGGGTCTGTAGACAGAGGGGCCCCTGCTCCCTTAGTGTAACACCCTCTGACTGGGTCTGAAGACAGAGGGGCCCCTGCTCCCTTAGAGTAACACCCTGTGACAGGGTCTGAAGACAGAGGGGCCCCTGCTCCTCTTAGAGTAACACCCTGTGACAGGGTCTGTAGACAGAGGGTCTCCTGCTCCCCTAGAGTAACACCATGTGACAGGGTCTGAAGACAGAGGGGCCCCTGCTTCCTTAGAGTAACACCCTGTGACAGGGTCTGAAGACAGAGGGCCCCCTGCTCCCTTAGTGTAACACCCTCTGACGGGGTCTGAAGACAGAGCGGCCCCTGCTCCCTTAGTGTAACACCCTCTGACGGGGTCTGTACACAGAGGGGCCCCTGCTTCCTTAGAGTAACACCCTGTGACAGGGTCCGAAGATAGAGGGGCCCAAGCTCCCTTAGAGTAACACCCTGTGACAGGGTCTGAAGACAGAGGAGCCCCTGCTCCCTTAGAGTAACACCCTCTGCCGGGTCTGTAGACAGAGGGGCCCCTGCTCCCTTAGTGTAACACCCTCTGACGGGGTCTGAAGACAGAGGGGCCCCTGCTCCCTTAGAGTAACACCCTCTGACAGGGTCTGAAGACAGAGGGGCCCCTGCTCCCTTAGAGTAACACCCTGTAACAGGGTCTGAAGACAGAGGAGCCCCTGCTCCCTTAGAGTAACACCCTCTGCCGGGTCTGTAGACAGAGGGGCCCCTGCTCCCTTATTGTAACACCCTCTGACGGGGTCTGAAGACAGAGGGGCCCCTGCTCCCTTAGAGTAACACCCTCTGACGGGGTCTGAAGACAGAGGAGCCCCTGCTCCCGTAGAGTAACACCCTGTGACAGGGTCTGAAGACACAGGGGCCCCTGCTCCTCTTAGAGTAACACCCTGTGACAGGGTCTAAAGACAGAGGGGCCCCTGCTCCCTTAGAGTAACACCCTGTGACAGGGTCTGAAGACAGAGGGGCCCCTGCTCCCTTAGAGTAACACCCTCTGACGGGGTCTGAAGACAGAGGAGCCCCTGCTCCTCTTAGAGTAACACCCTGTGACAGGGTCTGAAGACACAGGGGCCCCTGCTCCCTTAGAGTAACACCCTGTGACAGGGTCTGAAGACAGAGGGGCCCCTGCTCCTCTTAGAGTAACACCCTCTGACGGGGTCTGAAGACAGAGGAGCCCCTGCTCCCTTAGAGTAACACCCTCTGACGGGGTCTGAAGACAGAGGGGCCCCTGCTCCCGTAGAGTAACACCCTGTGAGGGGGTCTGAAGACAGAGGGGCCCCTGCTCCTCTTAGAGTAACACCCTCTGACGGGGTCTGAAGACAGAGGAGCCCCTGCTCCCTTAGAGTAACACCCTCTGACGGGGTCTGAAGACAGAGGGGCCCCTGCTCCCTTAGAGTAACACCCTCTGACGGGGTCTGAAGACAGAGGGGCCCCTGCTCCCGTAGAGTAACACCCTGTGACAGGGTCTGAAGACACAGGGGCCCCTGCTCCCTTAGAGTAACACCCTCTGACGGGGTCTGTAGACAGAGGGGCCCCTGCTCCCTTAGAGTAACACCCTGTGACGAGGTCTGAAGACAGAGGAGCCCCTGCTCCCTTAGAGTAACACCCTCTGACGGGGTCTGTAGACAGAGGGGCCCCTGCTCCCTTAGAGTAACACCCTGTGACAGGGTCTGAAGACACAGGGGCCCCTGCTCCTCTTAGAGTAACACCCTGTGACAGGGTCTGAAGACAGAGGGGCCCCTGCTCCTTTAGAGTAACACCCTGTGACAGGGTCTGAAGACAGAGGGGCCCCTGCTCCTCTTAGAGTAACACCCTCTGACGGGGTCTGTAGACAGAGGGGCCCCTGCTCCCTTAGAGTAACACCCTGTGACAGGGTCTGAAGACACAGGGGCCCCTGCTCCTCTTAGAGTAACACCCTGTGACGAGGTCTGAAGACAGAGGGGCCCCTGCTCCTCTTAGAGTAACACCCTGTGACAGGGTCTAAAGACAGAGGGGCCCCTGCTCCCTTAGAGTAACACCCTGTGACAGGGTCTGAAGACAGAGGGGCCCCTGCTCCTCTTAGAGTAACACCCTCTGACGGGGTCTGAAGACAGAGGAGCCCCTGCTCCCTTAGAGTAACACCCTCTGACGGGGTCTGAAGACAGAGGGGCCCCTGCTCCCGTAGAGTAACACCCTGTGAGGGGGTCTGAAGACAGAGGGGCCCCTGCTCCTCTTAGAGTAACACCCTCTGACGGGGTCTGTAGACAGAGGGGCCCCTGCTCCCTTAGAGTAACACCCTCTGACGGGGTCTGAAGACAGAGGGGCCCCTGCTCCCGTAGAGTAACACCCTGTGACAGGGTCTGAAGACACAGGGGCCCCTGCTCCCTTAGAGTAACACCCTCTGCCGGGTCTGTAGACAGAGGGGCCCCTGCTCCCTTAGTGTAACACCCTCTGACTGGGTCTGAAGACAGAGGAGCCCCTGCTCCCGTAGAGTAACACCCTGTGACAGGGTCTGAAGACACAGGGGCCCCTGCTCCTCTTAGAGTAACACCCTGTGACAGGGTCTGAAGACAGAGGGGCCCCTGCTCCTCTTAGAGTAACACCCTCTGACGGGGTCTGAAGACAGAGGAGCCCCTGCTCCCTTAGAGTAACACCCTCTGACGGTGTCTGTAGACAGAGGGGCCCCTGCTCCCGTAGAGTAACACCCTGTGACAGGGTCTGAAGACACAGGGGCCCCTGCTCCCGTAGAGTAACACCCTCTGACGGGTCTGAAGACAGAGGGGCCCCTGCTCCTCTTAGAGTAACACCCTGTGACAGGGTCTGAAGACAGAGGGGCCCCTGCTCCCGAGAGTAACACCCTGTGACGAGGTCTGAAGACAGAGGGGGCCCTGCTCCCGTAGAGTAACACCCTGTGACCGAGTCTAAAGACAGAGGGACCCCTGCTCCCTTAGAGTAACATCCTGTGACAGGGTCTGAAGACAGAGGGGCCCCTGCTCCCGTAGAGTAACACCCTCTGATGGGGTCTGAAGACAGAGGGGCCCCTGCTCCTTTAGAGTAACACCCTGTGACGAGGTCTGAAGACAGAGGAGCCCCTGCTCCCTTAGAGTAACACCCTCTGCCGGGTCTGTAGACAGAGGGGCCCCTGCTCCCTTAGTGTAACACCCTCTGACTGGGTCTGAAGACAGAGGAGCCCCTGCTCCCGTAGAGTAACACCCTGTGACAGGGTCTGAAGACACAGGGGCCCCTGCTCCTCTTAGAGTAACACCCTCTGACGGGGTCTGAAGACAGAGGAGCCCCTGCTCCCTTAGAGTAACACCCTCTGACGGGGTCTGAAGACAGAGGGGCCCCTGCTCCCTTAGAGTAACACCCTCTGACGGGGTCTGAAGACAGAGGGGCCCCTGCTCCCGTAGAGTAACACCCTGTGAGGGGGTCTGAAGACAGAGGGGCCCCTGCTCCTCTTAGAGTAACACCCTCTGACGGGGTCTGTAGACAGAGGGGCCCCTGCTCCCTTAGAGTAACACCCTCTGACGGGGTCTGAAGACAGAGGGGCCCCTGCTCCCGTAGAGTAACACCCTGTGACGGGGTCTGAAGACACAGGGGCCCCTGCTCCTTTAGAGTAACACCCTGTGACGGGGTCTGAAGACAGAGGGGCCCCTGCTCCTTTAGAGTAACACCCTCTGCTGGGTCTGAAGACAGAGGGGCCCCTGCTCCTTTAGAGTAACACCCTGTGACGAGGTCTGAAGACAGAGGGGCCCCTGCTCCTTTAGAGTAACACCCTGTGACAGGGTCTGAAGACAGAGGGGCCCCTGCTCCTTTAGAGTAACACCCTGTGACGAGGTCTGAAGACAGAGGGGCCCCTGCTCCTCTTAGAGTAACACCCTGTGACGGGGTCTGAAGACAGAGGGGCCCCTGCTCCCTTAGAGTAACACCCTGTGACAGGGTCTGAAGACAGAGGGGCCCCTGCTCCTTTAGAGTAACACCCTCTGACGGGGTCTGAAGACAGAGGGGCCCCTGCTCCTTTAGAGTAACACCCTGTGACGAGGTCTGAAGACAGAGGGGCCCCTGCTCCTCTTAAAGTAACACCCTGTGACGGGGTCTGAAGACAGAGGGGCCCCTGCTCCCTCTAGAGTAACATCCTGTGTTAGGGTCTGAAGACAGAGGGGCCCCTGCTCCCTTAGAGTAACACCCTGTGACATGGTCTGAAGACAGAGGGGCCCCTGCTCCCTCTAGAGTAACATCCTGCGACGGGGTCTGTAGACGGAGGGGCCCCTGCTCCCTTAGAGTAACACCCTGTGACAGGGTCTGAGACAGAGGAGCCCCCGCTCCCTTAGAGTAACACCCTGTGACAGGGTCTGAAGACAGAGGGGCCCCTGCTCCTTTAGAGTAAGACCCTGTGACGGGGTCTGTAGACAGAGGGGCCCCTGCTCCCTTAGAGTAACACCCTGTGACAGGGTCTGAAGACAGAAGGGCCCCTGCTCTTTTAGAGTAACACCCTGTGACGGGGTCTGTAGACAGAGGGGCCCCTGCTCCCTTAGAGTAACACCCTGTGACAGGGTCTGAAGACACAGGGGCCCCTGCTCCTTTAGAGTAACACCCTATGACGGGGTCTGAAGACAGAGGGGCCCCTGCTCCCTTAGAGTAACACCCTCTGACGGGGTCTGAAGACAGAGGGGCCCCTGCTCCCTTAGAGTAACACCCTGTGACAGGGTCTGAAGACAGAGGAGCCCCTGCTCCCTTAGAGTAACACCCTCTGCCGGGTCTGTAGACAGAGGGGCCCCTGCTCCCTTATTGTAACACCCTCTGACGGGGTCTGAAGACAGAGGGGCCCCTGCTCCCTTAGAGTAACACCCTCTGACGGGGTCTGAAGACAGAGGAGCCCCTGCTCTCGTAGAGTAACACCCTGTGACAGGGTCTGAAGACACAGGGGCCCCTGCTCCCTTATTGTAACACCCTCTGACGGGGTCTGAAGACAGAGGGGCCCCTGCTCCTCTTAGAGTAACACCCTCTGACGGGGTCTGTAGACAGAGGGGCCCCTGCTCCCTTAGAGTAACATCCTGTGACGAGGTCTGAAGACAGAGGGGCCCCTGCTCCTCTTAGAGTAACACCCTGTGACAGGGTCTGAAGACACAGGGGCCCCTGCTCCCTTAGAGTAACACCCTCTGACGGGGTCTGTAGACAGAGGGGCCCCTGCTCCCTTAGAGTAACACCCTGTGACGAGGTCTGAAGACAGAGGGGCCCCTGCTCCCTTAGAGTAACACCCTCTGACGGGGTCTGAAGACAGACGGGCCCCTGCTCCTCTTAGAGTAACACCCTCTGACGGGGTCTGTAGACAGAGGGGCCCCTGCTCCCGTAGAGTAACACCCTGTGACAGGGTCTGAAGACAGAGGGGCCCCTGCTCCTCTTAGAGTAACACCCTGTGACAGGGTCTGAAGACAGAGGGGCCCCTGCTCCCGAGAGTAACACCCTGTGACGAGGTCTGAAGACAGAGGGGCCCCTGCTCCCTTAGAGTAACACCCTGTGACAGGGTCTGAAGACAGAGGGGCCCCTGCTCCTTTAGAGTAACACCCTCTGATGGGGTCTGAAGACAGAGGGGCCCCTGCTCCTCTTAGAGTAACACCCTGTGACAGGGTCTGAAGACAGAGGGGCCCCTGCTCCCGAGAGTAACACCCTCTGACGGGGTCTGTAGACAGAGGGGCCCCTGCTCCCTTAGAGTAACACCCTGTGACAGGGTCTGAAGACACAGGGGCCCCTGCTCCTCTTAGAGTAACACCCTGTGACAGGGTCTGAAGACAGAGGGGCCCCTGCTCCTTTAGAGTAACACCCTGTGACAGGGTCTGAAGACAGAGGGGCCCCTGCTCCTCTTAGAGTAACACCCTCTGACGGGGTCTGTAGACAGAGGGGCCCCTGCTCCCTTAGAGTAACACCCTGTGACAGGGTCTGAAGACACAGGGGCCCCTGCTCCTCTTAGAGTAACACCCTGTGACGAGGTCTGAAGACAGAGGGGCCCCTGCTCCTCTTAGAGTAACACCCTCTGACGGTGTCTGTAGACAGAGGGGCCCCTGCTCCCGTAGAGTAACACCCTGTGACAGGGTCTGAAGACACAGGGGCCCCTGCTCCCGTAGAGTAACACCCTCTGACGGGTCTGAAGACAGAGGGGCCCCTGCTCCTCTTAGAGTAACACCCTGTGACAGGGTCTGAAGACAGAGGGGCCCCTGCTCCCGAGAGTAACACCCTGTGACGAGGTCTGAAGACAGAGGGGCCCCTGCTCCCGTAGAGTAACACCCTGTGACCGAGTCTAAAGACAGAGGGACCCCTGCTCCCTTAGAGTAACATCCTGTGACAGGGTCTGAAGACAGAGGGGCCCCTGCTCCCGTAGAGTAACACCCTGTGACGAGGTCTGAAGACAGAGGAGCCCCTGCTCCCTTAGAGTAACACCCTCTGCCGGGTCTGTAGACAGAGGGGCCCCTGCTCCCTTAGTGTAACACCCTCTGACTGGGTCTGAAGACAGAGGAGCCCCTGCTCCCGTAGAGTAACACCCTGTGACAGGGTCTGAAGACACAGGGGCCCCTGCTCCTCTTAGAGTAACACCCTGTGACAGGGTCTGAAGACAGAGGGGCCCCTGCTCCTCTTAGAGTAACACCCTCTGACGGGGTCTGAAGACAGAGGAGCCCCTGCTCCCTTAGAGTAACACCCTCTGACGGGGTCTGAAGACAGAGGGGCCCCTGCTCCCGTAGAGTAACACCCTGTGAGGGGGTCTGAAGACAGAGGGGCCCCTGCTCCTCTTAGAGTAACACCCTCTGACGGGGTCTGTAGACAGAGGGGCCCCTGCTCCCTTAGAGTAACACCCTCTGACGGGGTCTGAAGACAGAGGGGCCCCTGCTCCCGTAGAGTAACACCCTGTGACGGGGTCTGAAGACACAGGGGCCCCTGCTCCTTTAGAGTAACACCCTGTGACGGGGTCTGAAGACAGAGGGGCCCCTGCTCCTTTAGAGTAACACCCTCTGCTGGGTCTGAAGACAGAGGGGCCCCTGCTCCTTTAGAGTAACACCCTGTGACGAGGTCTGAAGACAGAGGGGCCCCTGCTCCTTTAGAGTAACACCCTGTGACAGGGTCTGAAGACAGAGGGGCCCCTGCTCCTTTAGAGTAACACCCTGTGACGAGGTCTGAAGACAGAGGGGCCCCTGCTCCTCTTAGAGTAACACCCTGTGACGGGGTCTGAAGACAGAGGGGCCCCTGCTCCCTTAGAGTAACACCCTGTGACAGGGTCTGAAGACAGAGGGGCCCCTGCTCCTTTAGAGTAACACCCTCTGACGGGGTCTGAAGACAGAGGGGCCCTTGCTCCTCTTAGAGTAACACCCTGTGACGGGGTCTGAAGACAGAGGGGCCCCTGCTCCCTTAGAGTAACACCCTGTGACATGGTCTGAAGACAGAGGGGCCCCTGCTCCCTCTAGAGTAACATCCTGTGTTAGGGTCTGAAGACAGAGGGGCCCCTGCTCCCTTAGAGTAACACCCTGTGACATGGTCTGAAGACAGAGGGGCCCCTGCTCCCTCTAGAGTAACATCCTGCGACGGGGTCTGTAGACGGAGGGGCCCCTGCTCCCTTAGAGTAACACCCTGTGACAGGGTCTGAGACAGAGGAGCCCCCGCTCCCTTAGAGTAACACCCTGTGACAGGGTCTGAAGACAAAGGGGCCCCTGCTCCTTTAGAGTAACACCCTGTGACGGGGTCTGTAGACAGAGGGGCCCCTGCTCCCTTAGAGTAACACCCTGTGACAGGGTCTGAAGACAGAAGGGCCCCTGCTCCTTTAGAGTAACACCCTGTGACGGGGTCTGTAGACAGAGGGGCCCCTGCTCCCTTAGAGTAACACCCTGTGACAGGGTCTGAAGACACAGGGGCCCCTGCTCCTTTAGAGTAACACCCTGTGACGGGGTCTGAAGACAGAGGGGCCCCTGCTCCCTTAGAGTAACACCCTCTGACGGGGTCTGAAGACAGAGGAGCCCCTGCTCCTCTTAGAGTAACACCCTGTGACAGGGTCTGAAGACACAGGGGCCCCTGCTCCCGTAGAGTAACACCCTGTGACAGGGTCTGAAGACAGAGGGGCCCCTGCTCCTCTTAGAGTAACACCCTCTGACGGGGTCTGAAGACAGAGGAGCCCCTGCTCCCTTAGAGTAACACCCTCTGACGGGGTCTGAAGACAGAGGGGCCCCTGCTCCCGTAGAGTAACACCCTGTGAGGGGGTCTGAAGACAGAGGGGCCCCTGCTCCTCTTAGAGTAACACCCTCTGACGGGGTCTGTAGACAGAGGGGCCCCTGCTCCCTTAGAGTAACACCCTCTGACGGGGTCTGAAGACAGAGGGGCCCCTGCTCCCGTAGAGTAACACCCTGTGACAGGGTCTGAAGACACAGGGGCCCCTGCTCCCTTAGAGTAACACCCTCTGACGGGGTCTGTAGACAGAGGGGCCCCTGCTCCCTTAGAGTAACACCCTGTGACGAGGTCTGAAGACAGAGGAGCCCCTGCTCCCTTAGAGTAACACCCTCTGCCGGGTCTGTAGACAGAGGGGCCCCTGCTCCCTTATTGTAACACCCTCTGACGGGGTCTGAAGACAGAGGGGCCCCTGCTCCTCTTAGAGTAACACCCTCTGACGGGGTCTGTAGACAGAGGGGCCCCTGCTCCCTTAGAGTAACATCTTGTGACGAGGTCTGAAGACAGAGGGGCCCCTGCTCCTCTTAGAGTAACACCCTGTGACAGGGTCTGAAGACACAGGGGCCCCTGCTCCCTTAGAGTAACACCCTCTGACGGGGTCTGTAGACAGAGGGGCCCCTGCTCCCTTAGAGTAACACCCTGTGACGAGGTCTGAAGACAGAGGAGCCCCTGCTCCCTTAGAGTAACACCCTCTGCCGGGGTCTGTAGACAGAGGGGCCCCTGCTCCCTTAGAGTAACACCCTGTGACGAGGTCTGAAGACAGAGGAGCCCCTGCTCCTCTTAGAGTAACACCCTCTGACGGGGTCTGTAGACAGAGGGGCCCCTGCTCCCTTAGAGTAACACCCTGTGACAGGGTCTGAAGACACAGGGGCCCCTGCTCCTCTTAGAGTAACACCCTGTGACGAGGTCTGAAGACAGAGGGGCCCCTGCTCCTCTTAGAGTAACACCCTCTGACGGTGTCTGTAGACAGAGGGGCCCCTGCTCCCGTAGAGTAACACCCTGTGACAGGGTCTGAAGACACAGGGGCCCCTGCTCCCGTAGAGTAACACCCTCTGACGGGTCTGAAGACAGAGGGGCCCCTGCTCCTCTTAGAGTAACACCCTGTGACAGGGTCTGAAGACAGAGGGGCCCCTGCTCCCGAGAGTAACACCCTGTGACGAGGTCTGAAGACAGAGGGGCCCCTGCTCCCGTAGAGTAACACCCTGTGACCGAGTCTAAAGACAGAGGGACCCTCGCTCCCTTAGAGTAACATCCTGTGACAGGGTCTGAAGACAGAGGGGCCCCTGCTCCTGTAGAGTAACACCCTCTGATGGGGTCTGAAGACAGAGGGGCCCCTGCTCCTTTAGAGTAACACCCTGTGACGAGGTCTGAAGACAGAGAAGCGCCTGCTCCCTTAGAGTAACACCCTCTGCCGGGTCTGTAGACAGAGGGGCCCCTGCTCCCTTAGTGTAACACCCTCTGACTGGGTCTGAAGACAGAGGAGCCCCTGCTCCCGTAGAGTAACACCCTGTGACAGGGTCTGAAGACACAGGGGCCCCTGCTCCTCTTAGAGTAACACCCTGTGACAGGGTCTAAAGACAGAGGGGCCCCTGCTCCCTTAGAGTAACACCATGTGACAGGGTCTGAAGACAGAGGGGCCCCTGCTCCCTTAGAGTAACACCCTCTGACGGGGTCTGAAGACAGAGGAGCCCCTGCTCCTCTTAGAGTAACACCCTGTGACAGGGTCTGAAGACACAGGGGCCCCTGCACCCGTAGAGTAACACCCTGTGACAGGGTCTGAAGACAGAGGGGCCCCTGCTCCTCTTAGAGTAACACCCTCTGACGGGGTCTGAAGACAGAGGAGCCCCTGCTCCCTTAGAGTAACACCCTCTGACGGGGTCTGAAGACAGAGAGGCCCCTGCTCCCGTAGAGTAACACCCTGTGAGGGGGTCTGAAGACAGAGGGGCCCCTGCTCCTCTTAGAGTAACACCCTCTGACGGGGTCTGTAGACAGAGGGGCCCCTGCTCCCTTAGAGTAACACCCTCTGACGGGGTCTGAAGACAGAGGGGCCCCTGCTCCCGTAGAGTAACACCCTGTGACGGGGTCTGAAGACACAGGGGCCCCTGCTCCTTTAGAGTAACACCCTGTGACGGGGTCTGAAGACAGAGGGGCCCCTGCTCCTTTAGAGTAACACCCTCTGCTGGGTCTGAAGACAGAGGGGCCCCTGCTCCTTTAGAGTAACACCCTGTGACGAGGTCTGAAGACAGAGGGGCCCCTGCTCCTTTAGAGTAACACCCTGTGACAGGGTCTGAAGACAGAGGGGCCCCTGCTCCTTTAGAGTAACACCCTCTGACGGGGTCTGAAGACAGAGGGGCCCCTGCTCCTCTTAGAGTAACACCCTGTGACGGGGTCTGAAGATAGAGGGGCCCCTGCTCCCTTAGAGTAACACCCTGTGACATGGTCTGAAGACAGAGGGGCCCCTGCTCCCTCTAGAGTAACATCCTGTGTTAGGGTCTGAAGACAGAGGGGCCCCTGCTCCCTTAGAGTAACACCCTGTGACATGGTCTGAAGACAGAGGGGCCCCTGCTCCCTCTAGAGTAACATCCTGCGACGGGGTCTGTAGACGGAGGGGCCCCTGCTCCTTTAGAGTAACACCCTGCGACGGGGTCTGAAGACAGAGGGGCCCCTGCTCCCTTAGAGTAACACCCTGTGACAGGGTCTGAGACAGAGGAGCCCCCGCTCCCTTAGAGTAACACCCTGTGACAGGGTCTGAAGACAGAGGGGCCCCTGCTCCTTTAGAGTAACACCCTGTGACGGGGTCTGTAGACAGAGGGGCCCCTGCTCCCTTAGAGTAACACCCTGTGACAGGGTCTGAAGACAGAAGGGCCCCTGCTCCTTTAGAGTAACACCCTGTGACGGGGTCTGTAGACAGAGGGGCCCCTGCTCCCTTAGAGTAACACCCTGTGACAGGGTCTGAAGACACAGGGGCCCCTGCTCCTTTAGAGTAACACCCTGTGACGGGGTCTGAAGACAGAGGGGCCCCTGCTCCCTTAGAGTAACACCCTGTGACAGGGTCTGAAGACAGAGGGGCCCCGCTCCCGTAGAGTAACACCCTGTGACAGGGTCTGAAGACAGAGGGGCCCCTGCTCCTTTAGAGTAACAGAGGGGAGGTAGTCCACGAAAGGAGACCAAGTCCACATTAGTTTTCACTGTTTGTTTGTTGATGCTAACACACTCAAGAAAACTCTGGACCTCTTGAGTTTTCAAACAACCAAGTCTTTAGAGGGGATGATGAGTGTGTGGAGCGTTACATCTTGAAATCCTTAGGCTCAGTCCTTTTTAAATGAAGAAGATCAAAGTAACCAATTCTTTGTAGAAAAATAGCTCTTTATTTGTGAGGATACAGACGTGGACAGCCGACACGTGTTTCGCCCCTGTGGCGAATTGCGCCAGGGCTTTCTCAAGGCTGTAATAAATCACAGTAAAAACGGGTGTAAGTGTTCATCATTCAGAAAAAAGAGAGCGCCTAAGACCCCAGCAAACCGTGCAAGGGTACGGAAAAGAAAGTGGATTTAGAGTGCTAGTTCCTTGGCATTTCAGTACCGGGTAGAGGAAGTCCCTTTTAAAGAGGAGAGTATGTGCGCACAGACAGAGAACGTCAGTCAAAGAGAGATTTTAGGAGAGTTACACCACCTCGGGTTATTGTGCTGAACAGGTGCAAAACTCCTGAGATTTGGAATGTATTTCCAGTTAGTTGAGATACAAGTCATCAAAGAGTGGGCAGATACCTCCACCAGTCTGATCAAAGAAGTGTTGTGTCAGAAAATAGACAAATGAGGGGACGTGATGAGACAGACGAAAAGTTAAGAAAAGTTAACCAATGTCCATTTCATACCTATTTACAATTTTGTATATTTCCGCAATCTGTGCATAGTAGGTTTCAGCATAAAGTCCGGTTTGTTAATCTGTTGACACAATGTATTCAATTTTTAAATAAAGTTTTGTTAAAAAACCCAAATTTGTATAATGGTCATTAGGAAACTACGTTTTCTTGTTACTCAGTCAAAAGACAGTCTGATTGAGCATTTATCCAAGTTTAAAAACAGTTGTAATCTTATGCTTTACATGTCTATTTTTTCTATAATCATGAATACAATTCGTTCATAAGTTTCTATATCTAACAACATAGACTTTTTAGTTAGAGGCTCTATGGTAGCTTACAGGCAAAGTCTTGTTAGTAACATGATTAAAAACAGTTTGGCATGTTTCAGGAAAAAAGATTATGTCAGGCCAGGGTTTTTTTTTTGCCTTTCAGGATGCTGTAAGCGTGCTCAGTGGGTTAACTCTAAGAGGGGCGGAATTAGTACAGTTATGTTTTAGGAGCATAATCTAGGGGCTTATTCGCCGGAGCAGTTGGTGCAGACACACGGGAGTTGAAGTGTCAGGCGGAAGAGACGAGCTGCTTGGAGAGATACGCCGGGGATTCAATCCCTTAATAAGTAAGTGCCACAATGCCCGAACCTTAGCCCTCGCTTGCACAGAGAGCCGGTGCCCTTATGCCTGACACTTCAACTCCCGTGTGTCTGTTTAATCGTCATTGCCTGTAATATAGCATTCGTCATTCGAGACAGCTTGTGCCCCAAAACCCAAGTCCAAGCTCCCGCTGATCAGGCTTTAAACGCACTGCACAGAAATGTATGCTTCAATACTCTGACGCATAAATCGTTATGCGGTCTCACAACGCAGCCGCACCACCAATACACTCTTTTATAAACACACGCCAGGCTGTTCTTTTATATTAGCGAGCATGCGCACCAACTGCTCCGGCGAATAAGCCCCTAGATTATGCTCCTAAAACATAACTGTACTAATTCCGCCCCTCTTAGAGTTAACCCACTGAGCACGCTTACAGCATCCTGAAAGGCAAAAAAACCCTCCTTGCCTGACATAATCTTTTTTCCTGAAACATGCCAAACTGTTTTTAATCATGTTACTAACAAGACTTTGCCTGTAAGCTACCATAGAGCCTCTAACTAAAAAGTCTCTGTTGTTAGATATAGAAACTTATGAACGAATTGTATTCATGATTATAGAAAAAATAGACATGTAAAGCATAAGATTACAACTGTTTTTAAACTTGGATAAATGCTCAATCAGACTGTCTTTTGACTGAGTAACAAGAAAACGTAGTTTCCTAATGACCATTATACAAATTTGGGTTTTTTAACAAAACTTTATTTAAAAATTGAATACATTGTGTCAACAGATTAACAAACCGGACTTTATGCTGAAACCTACTATGCACAGATTGCGGAAATATACAAAATTGTAAATAGGTATGAAATGGACATTGGTTAACTTTTCTTAACTTTTCGTCTGTCTCATCACGTCCCCTCATTTGTCTATTTTCTGACACAACACTTCTTCTTTGATCAGACTGGTGGAGGTATCTGCCCACTCTTTGATGACTTGTATCTCAACTAACTGGAAATAAATTCCAAATCTCAGGAGTTTTGCACCTGTTCAGCACAATAACCCGAGGTGGTGTAACTCTCCTAAAATCTCTCTTTGACTGGCGTTCTCTGTCTGTGCGCACATACTCTCCTCTTTAAAAGGGACTTCCTCTACCCGGTACTGAAATGCCAAGGAACTTGCACTCTAAATCCACTTTCTTTTCCGTAGCCTTGCACGGTTTGCTGGGGTCTTAGGCGCTCTCTTTTTTTCTGAATGATGAACACTTACACCCGTTTTTACTGTGATTTATTACAGCCTTGAGAAAGCCCTGGCGCAATTCGCCACAGGGGCGAAACACGTGTCGGCTGTCCACGTCTGTATCCTCACAAATAAAGAACTATTTTTCTACAAAGAATTGGTTACTTTGATCTTCTTCATTTAAAAAGGACTGAGCCTAAGGATTTCAAGATGTAACGCTCCACACACTCATCATCCCCTCTAAAGTCCTTTAGAGTAACACCCTGTGACGGGGTCTGTAGACAGAGGGGCCCCTGCTCCTTTAGAGTAACACCCTGTGACGGGGTCTGTAGACAGAGGGGCCCCTGCTCCCTTAGAGTAACACCCTGTGACAGGGTCTGAAGACACAGGGGCCCCTGCTCCTTTAGAGTAACACCGTCTGACGGGGTCTGAAGACAGAGGGGCCCCTGCTCCCTTAGAGTAACACCCTGTGACAGGGTCTGAAGACAGAGGGGCCCCTGCTCCTTTAGCGTAACACCCTGTGACGAGGTCTGAAGACAGAGGGGCCCCTGCTCCCTTAGAGTAACACCCTGTGACGGGGTCTGAAGACAGAGGGGCCCCTGCTCCTTTAGAGTAACACCCTCTGACGGGGTCTATAGACAGAGGGGCCCCTGCTTCCTTAGAGTAACATCCTGGCGCCCGCCAGTAGGACATATATAAAATAAAAGACACTTTATAATTAGGATTCCGAGAGATTGGAATTCCTCTCGCTTTTGATGGATTCCATAGGTTTCTTTCATGTAAAATGATGATGCAACACTAGTACCTGTGCCTAAACCATTCTCTCCGCAATGCTCTCATTTCATCTGATAGTGTCAAACTGTTATGTTAATTTCGATTTATATAGCGCCAAATCACCGACAGGTCTCTTAGCGCTTGCTTTGGGAACCAATCCTGGTTTTTCCCTGTGAGATAACCCCTACTGGGCATCCCCAAGGTGAAAACCAGGCATCCCATCGCGGTGGGGCCGTAGTGGAGATTAAGCAAGCTATTACCCAGAGTTGCAGAGTGTGAAACCATGATACGAATAGGCACCGAGGCGAGAATGATCGAGTCCGTGGACATTTTTGAGCTCAAGACCCTGCCGCGTCGGGAATTGAACCCTGGTCCCGGGTCTGACCTCTGCTTCAGGGTCTGCCTCCTCTAACCAGTGAGCCACTGCTTTCCACCAAAGGTTAAAGCTAATGCCATCTCACCCTACAGATGCCAAAACACACACAAAAAAAACACTTTTTAAAAATGTTAAACCATAACCTTAGCTCTAAAAAGAACCATTATTTTAAAGAGTTTTTTGTGGTTTTACTTTTTTGCGTCGATAAAAATGAAAAATACAACTGGAACAGTGGAAAAGGAGCTTGAATGATAAAAATATAATATATATATATATATATATATATCTATTGCGCATCTGCTGATGAAAGCGAACTCGATTTCTTCGTACTCACGCACTCTATTCTTCTGTTGAGATTAGTGTCCTGGAGACAGGACAGTGGCGAAGCATGTGTTTCTCTCATCTTGTTGGAGGATGTCCTTTAGCATCCGTCGCCAGAAGTGATGGCATGCTGTAATGCACCAGCAGACCTTGATGTCGCCTCTTTAGATGCCCTGTTTTTAATTCCATTGAATTGTCTCTGATGCGAAGTGTCCAGATGCTTGTAAATTGATGACGTTCCAAACCAGTATAACCCCCAATTTCCCAAGCTGATCTTTTGTCACACAAAAACTAACTAGAAGTATAACTAAACTGCAGAATTTCTATGATTTTGTGTGGGTAAAACGTCAACCTAACTATAAGGTGCCTGAAACCATTGTTTTTTTTTAAGTGAATTTCTCTTTTTTTAACATAATGTAATATATAATTACCGTACATTAATACAACCACCGCCTCACACTGCCTTTGGCTGTGGGGTGGGTGGGGGGGGGGGGGGGTGGCCACACCAACCTCACGCTGCGCACTGCCTTTGGATGTGCACGGTGGGGATGTGGGGTCTAAAGGGGGTGAGGTTTTTTTCCTCCCAAATTGGGCTTCGGATCCGGGGGTACCCGCAGATCTGCAGTGGATCTGCTTCCCTAAATATCTATACATTTATTTCTTTAAAACCTTCCAAACTACTAGACCAAGGTTTACATTTTTATAAAATGTGGTGTAATTACGTTCAGCGGTTTGGGCTGTAGTCGTGTCTAAAAAAGGCTAAATCATTATAGATATTGCATGGGGAAACAGTGTTTTGGGACCCCCTGTTTTTCTCCGTTCTTGACGACACCCCGAAACTCTCCAGACACCAGCTGAAGTAAATTGTACACTAGTTTTGAAAAATTGGTGGATATTCGTCAAACGCTGCCACAGTTATTAGCAAAACAGAAAACACTTTGTCAATGGGAAAAGTTGGCCCTAACTAACTACGTACTGGCTATTGCCACTAGGTAAAATAAATAGATATATCTATCTGTATATATATATATATATATATATATATATATATATATATATATATATATAAAATTTATTTATTTATTTATTTTTGGGTGGGGGAGAATTTTGCGAAGATTCGTCAAACGATGCCAAAGTTATTAGCAAATCAATAAATGCTTTTCCTATGGAAACTAGGTTCTAACTTTAACTACCTACTGGTGACTGACAATAGATTATATATATATATATATATATAATCAGAAATCCTGCAAAATGCAGCTGCTCCCACCTAATGATGCCGGTTCATGGCAGCGAGAGCAATTGTGCTTATCACATCCTTGCATTCTCCACAGAAAGGAGGTTGGTACCAGCGCTCCTGGACCACCAAGTTTATTCACCCAAGTCTTAGTTCAGTGATGCGTTTCGGCTAACCAACAAGCCTTCCTCAAATTAAAGTACAGTGCCCCATCCCCCATTAAAATACAATTCCTACTCGTCATACATTTCTTTGTTTACTTAAGATTCTGAAACCTTAGGAACAAAATGAGGGGGATCTTATATGCAGTAACATACTGTAGGCTTAATTACAACAATTTGAGGTCAGAGAACGAAAGGGAAAGTTAGAAAGTTAATTGTGAGACCATTTTGCTGGGGGTGCAGGGAGTGTGAAAGGAAAGTCTACAAGATATTTTTTAAACCCACAACAAACTGTAAATGCTTGTAAATGAACTGTACACATCCAGTGGTTGTGAAAGCAAAAATGAAGTACTTTTTTGGTAATTTAGAAGTGTGACGGATCAAAGATTTGAACAGAATCAAAAAAATCTGGACACTTTACTTGGCGATGCACAAATGATAAAATTCAATAAATGCCAATTTGCACACATTATTTGTGTGCAAAATAGTCGTATCAGTACAACTGTATGGGCGTGCAAATGTAGTGGCCATTTTAGGTACATTAATCAATCCCCCGCCTCATGTCCATTCCAACCGAGGAAGTCGTGAAAGTTTAATGTTTTAAAAATGTGATTGTGGTTTTAAAAAGTTTGGCAATCACTGCCATAGGAGGGGGGGGGGGGGGTTACAGTCTGTTTTTGCAAACAGAAGGAAAAGATTTAAAGAGCCCTTTTACTGTTCATTCCCCAGCTAAAGTCATATTTTAGGAGGGGGGGGGGGCTGCAGCCCCTCCCGCACCCCTCGTTCTAGCATCACTGTTGAGGCGTCCGTCTGGGGACATGTGATAAGGGGGCTGTGGGGTTTATTCATTTGATGGGGGCTGTGATGTCATTATATACATATATAAAGGAGACTCCTTTGAAGGGATTGTAATTCAGGAATATTTAAGGGAGACCTGGAACTCGATGCATTCCAGAGTGATTCGGGGTACCCTGTTTAGGGAACAGGTTTTGGCATCATAGCGCCTAGATATTCCGGGGATGCTGTGTGCTTCAGGGAGGGGCGGGTGATGCCAGCCGCTTCAGGGGGGTTCGAGGAAGCCGTGCCCAGGACCAGGCGGTGGGGGCGCCCGGAGAGCCTCGGCTGCCCTCCCCGGGCCGGCCCCATGGCCCGGGGCTCGCACAGGAGGAGGCGGGGCGAGCGCTTCCTTCCCGGCCGGAGCTCGGGACGAGGGGTCCGGACGTGGCAGAGACGAGGCCGCGCGGACCGAGGTGTCCGGAGGGGCCGAGGGTGGCCGGACCTGGCTGAGGGGCGCTCCAGGTGTGTGTGAGAAGGGCCGGGGTATCGGGGTGGCACCGTCTGTAGTGGGGGGGGGGGGCAGTGACTGGCAGGGGGACAACTTTAGGAGGAGACATGAAACTTAAAATGAAGAGCGAAACATGGAAAAAACGGAGCGGGACTTGGAGGGAAAGGTACATATTGGGGATGGAGAGGAGGATAGGGGGAACGAGGGCGGGTGGAGGGATGGGGGGGGGGGGGTGAAGGACAGTGGGGAGGAGGAGAGGCGCTCAGCTGAACAAGTGAGAGGGTGCCGAGGGAAGAGTGACACGTATTTTCAGGGGGGGGGGGGAGGGGCACTGACAGTACCCTGAATGAAGGGACGGTACTGCTACATCTGACCGGAAAGGTATGCCACAATACAATACAATACAATACCGTACTAGTACTGTTGAAGGGACAGCACCGGCTCTTCTCAGCAGGCTGCTGTACTTTGAATAGGACAGCACCGGTTCTTCTCTACAGGCTGCGTGCTTTGAATAGAACAGCACCGGTTCTTCTCCACAGGCTGCTATGCTTTGAATAGGACAGCACCGGTTCTTCTCTACAGGCTGCTGTGCTTTGAATAGGACAGCACCGGTTCTTCTCTACAGGCTGCTGTGCTTTGAATAGGACAGCGCCGGTTCTTCGCAGCAGGCAGCTGTGCTTTGAATAGGACAGCACCGGTTCTTCTCTACAGGCTGCTGTGCTTTGAATAGGACAGCACCGGTTCTTCTCTACAGGCTGCTGTGCTTTGAATAGGACAGCACCGGTTCTTCTCAGCAGGCTTCTGTGCTTTGAATAGGACAGCACCGGTTCTTCTCAGCAGGCTGCTGTGCTTTGAATAGGACAGCACCGGTTCTTCTCAGCAGGCAGCTGTGCTTTGAATAGGACAGCACCGGTTCTTCGCAGCAGGCAGCTGTGCTTTGAATAGGACAGCACCGGTTCTTCTCAGCAGGCTTCTGTGCTTTGAATAGGACAGCACAGGTTCTTCTCAGCAGGCTGCTGTGCTTTGAATAGGACAGCACCGGTTCTTCTCAGCAGGCTGCTGTGCTTGGAATAGGACAGCACCGGTTCTTCTCAGCAGGCTTCTGTGCTTTGAATAGGACAGCACCGGTTCTTCTCAGCAGGCTTCTGTGCTTTGAATAGGACAGCACCGGTTCTTTTCAGCAGGCTGGTGTGCTTTGAATAGGACAGCACCGGTTCTTCTCAGCAGGCTGGTGTGCTTTGAATAGGACAGCACCGGTTCTTCTCAGCAGGCTGCTGTGCTTTGCATAGGACAGCACCGGTTCTTCTCCGCAGGCTGCTGTGCTTTTAATAAGACAGCACCGGTTCTTAGCAGGCTGCTGTGCTTTGAATAGGACAGCACCGGATCTTCTCCACAGGCTGCTGTGCTTTGAATAGGACAGCACCGGTTCTTAGCAGGCTGCTGTGCTTTGAATAGGACAGCACCGGATCTTCTCACCAGGCTGCTGTGCTTGGAATAGGACAGCACCTGATCTTCTCCACAGGCTGCTGTGCTTTGAATAGGACAGCACCGGTTCTTCTCCGCAGGCTGCAGCACCGGTTCTTCTCAGCAGGCTGCTGTGCTTTGAATAGGACAGCACCGGTTCTTAGCAGGCTGCTGTGCTTTGAATTGGACAGCACCGGTTCTTAGCAGGCTTCTGTGCTGTGAATAGGACAGTACCGGTTCTTCTCATCAGGCTGCTGTGCTTTGAATTGGACAGCACCGGTTCTTCTCCGCAGGCTTCTGTGCTTTGAATAGGACAGCACCGGTTCTTCGCCGCAGGCTGCTGTGCTTTGAATAGGACAGCACCGGTTCTTTGCCGCAGGCTGCTGTGCTTTGAATATGACAGCACCGGTTCTTCGCCGCAGGCTGCTGTGCTTTGAATAAGACAGCACCGGTTCTTCTCAGCAGGCTTCTTTGCTTTGAATAGGACAGCACCGGTTCTTCTCAGCAGGCTGCTGTGCTTTGAATAGGACAGCACCGGTTCTTCTCAGCAGGCTGCTGTGCTTTGAATAGGACAGCACCGGTTCTTCTCCGCAGGCTGCTGTGCTTTGAATAGGACAGCACCGGTTCTTCTCAGCAGGCTGCTGTGCTTTGAATAGGACAGCACCGGTTCTTCTCCGCAGGCTGCTGTGCCTTGAATAGGACAGCACCGGTTCTTCTCAGCAGGCTTCTGTGCTTTGAATAGGACAGCACCGGTTCTTCTCTACAGGCTGCTGTGCTTTGAATAGGACAGCACCGGTTCTTCGCAGCAGGCAGCTGTGCTTTGAATAGGACAGCACCGGTTCTTCTCAGCAGGCTTCTGTGCTTTGAATAGGACAGCACAGGTTCTTCTCAGCAGGCTGCTGTGCTTTGAATAGGACCGCACCGGTTCTTCGCAGCAGGCAGCTGTGCTTTGAAGAGGACAGCACCGGTTCTTCTCAGCAAGCTGCTGTGCTTTGAATAGGACAGCACCGGATCTTCTCAGCAGGCTGCTGTGCTTTGAAGAGGACAGTACCGGTTCTTCTCCGCAGGCTGCTGTGCTTTGAATAGGACAGCACCGGTTCTTCTCAGCAGGCTTCTGTGCTTTGAATAGGACAGCACCGGTTCTTAGCAGGCTTCTGTGCTGTGAATAGGACAGTACCGGTTCTTCTCCGCAGGCTGCTGTGCTTTGAATAGGACAGCACCGGTTCTTAGCAGGCTTCTGTGCTGTGAATAGGACAGTACCGGTTCTTCTCCGCAGGCTGCTGTGCTTTGAATTGGACAGCACCGGTTCTTAGCAGGCTTCTGTGCTGTGATAGGACAGTACCGGTTCTTCTCCGCAGGCTGCTGTGCTTTGAATAGGACAGCACCGGTTCTTCTCAGCAGGCTGGTGTGCTTTGAATAGGACAGCACCGGTTCTTCTCAGCAGGCTGCTGTGCTTTGCATAGGACAGCACCGGTTCTTCTCCGCAGGCTGCTGTGCTTTTAATAGGACAGCACCGGTTCTTAGCAGGCTGCTGTGCTTTGAATAGGACAGCACCGGTTCTTCTCACCAGGCTGCTGTGCTTTGAATAGGACAGCACCGGTTCTTCTCCGCAGGCTGCAGCACCGGTTCTTCTCAGCAGGCTGCTGTGCTTTGAATAGGACAGCACCGGTTCTTAGCAGGCTGCTGTGCTTTGAATTGGACAGCACCGGTTCTTAGCAGGCTTCTGTGCTGTGAATAGGACAGTACCGGTTCTTCTCATCAGGCTGCTGTGCTTTGAATTGGACAGCACCGGTTCTTCTCCGCAGGCTTCTGTGCTTTGAATAGGACAGCACCGGTTCTTCGCCGCAGGCTGCTGTGCTTTGAATAGGACAGCACCGGTTCTTTGCCGCAGGCTGCTGTGCTTTGAATATGACAGCACCGGTTCTTCGCCGCAGGCTGCTGTGCTTTGAATAAGACGGCACCGGTTCTTCTCAGCAGGCTTCTTTGCTTTGAATAGGACAGCACCGGTTCTTCTCAGCAGGCTGCTGTGCTTTGAATAGGACAGCACCGGTTCTTCTCAGCAGGCTGCTGTGCTTTGAATAGGACAGCACCGGTTCTTCTCCGCAGGCTGCTGTGCTTTGAATAGGACAGCACCGGTTCTTCTCAGCAGGCTGCTGTGCTTTGAATAGGACAGCACCGGTTCTTCTCCGCAGGCTGCTGTGCTTTGAATAGGACAGCACCGGTTCTTCTCAGCAGGCTTCTGTGCTTTGAATAGGACAGCACCGGTTCTTCTCTACAGGCTGCTGTGCTTTGAATAGGACAGCACCGGTTCTTCGCAGCAGGCTGCTGTGCTTTGAATAGGACAGCACCAGTTCTTCGCAGCAGGCAGCTGTGCTTTGAAGAGGACAGCACCGGTTCTTCTCCGCAAGCTGCTGTGCTTTGAATAGGACAGCACCGGTTCTTCTCAGCAGGCTGCTGTGCTTTGAAGAGGACAGTACTGGTTCTTCTCCGCAGGCTGCTGTGCTTTGAATAGGACAGCACCGGTTCTTCTCAGCAGGCTTCTGTGCTTTGAATAGGACAGCACCGGTTCTTAGCAGGCTTCTGTGCTGTGAATAGGACAGTACCGGTTCTTCTCCGCAGGCTGCTGTGCTTTGAATAGGACAGCACCGGTTCTTAGCAGGCTTCTGTGCTGTGAATAGGACAGTACCGGTTCTTCTCCGCAGGCTGCTGTGCTTTGAATTGGACAGCACCGGTTCTTAGCAGGCTTCTGTGCTGTGAATAGGACAGTACCGGTTCTTCTCCGCAGGCTGCTGTGCTTTGAATAGGACAGCACCGGTTCTTCTCAGCAGGCTTCTGTGCTTTGAATAGGGCAGCACCGGTTCTTCTCAGCAGGCTGCTGTGCTTAGAAGAGGACAGCACCGGTTCTTCTCAGCAAGCTGCTGTGCTTTGAATAGGCCAGCACCGGATCTTCTCCACAGGCTGCTGTGTTTTGAATAGGACAGCACCGGTTCTTCTCCGCAGGCTGCTTGCTTTGAAGAGGACAGCACCGGTTCTTCTCAGCAGGCTGCTGTGCTTTGAATAGGACAGCACCGGTTCTTCTCCGCAGGCTGCTTGCTTTGAAGAGGACAGCACCGGTTCTTCTCAGCAGGCTGCTGTGCTTTGAAGAGGACAGCACCGGTTCTTTTCAGCAGGCTGCTGTGCTTTGAATAGGACAGCACCGGTTCTTCTCAGCAGACGTCTGTGCTTTGAATAGGACAGCACCGGTTCTTCTCAGCAGGCGTCTGTGCTTTGAATAGGACAGCACCGGTTCTTCTCAGCAGGGTCCATGTGCTTTGAATAGGACAGCACCGGTTCTTCTCAGCAGGCTGCTGTGCTTTGAAGAGGACAGCACCGGTTCTTCGCCGCAGGCTGCTGTGCTTTGAATAGGACAGCACCAGTTCTTCTCAGCAGGCTGGTGTGCTTTGAATAGGACAGCACCGGTTCTTCTCCGCAGGCTGCTGTGCTTTGAACAGGACAGCACCGGTTCTTCTCAGCAGGCTGCTGTGATTTGAATAGGACAGTACCGGTTCTTCTCAGCAGGCTGGTGTGCTTTGAATAGGACAGTACCGGTTCTTCTCCGCAGGCTGCTGTGCTTTGAACAGGACAGCACCGGTTCTTCTCCGCAGGCTGCTGTGATTTGAATAGGACAGTACCGGTTCTTCTCTACAGGCTGCTGTGCTTTGAATAGGACAGCACCGGTTCTTCTCAGCAGGCTGGTGTGCTTTGAACAGGACAGCACCGGTTCTTCGCCGCAGGCTGCTGTACTTTGAATAGGACAGCACTGGTTCTTCGCCGCAGGCTGCTGTACTTTGAATAGGACAGCACCGGTACTTCGCCGCAGGCTGCTGTGCTTTGAATAAGACAGCACCGGTTCTTCTCAGCAGGCTGCTGTGCTTTGAATAAGACAGCACCGGTTCTTCTCAGCAGGCTGCTGTGCTTTGAATAAGACAGCACCGGTTCTTCTCAGCAGGCTGCTGTGCTTTGAATAAGACAGCACCGGTTCTTCTCTACAGGCTGCTGTGCTTTGAATAGGACAGCACCGGTTCTTCTCAGCAGGCTGCTGTGCTTTGAATAGGACAGCACTGGTTCTTCGCCGCAGGCTGCTGTACTTTGAATAGGACAGCACCGGTACTTCGCCGCAGGCTGCTGTGCTTTGAATAAGACAGCACCGGTTCTTCTCAGCAGGCTGCTGTGCTTGGAATAGGACAGCACCGGTTCTTCTCAGCAGGCTTCTGTGCTTTGAATAGGACAGCACCGGTTCTTCTCAGCAGGCTTCTGTGCTTTGAATAGGACAGCACCGGTTCTTTTCAGCAGGCTGCTGTGCTTTGAATAGGACAGCACCGGTTCTTCTCAGCAGGCTGGTGTGCTTTGAATAGGACAGCACCGGTTCTTCTCAGCAGGCTGCTGTGCTTTGCATAGGACAGCACCGGTTCTTCTCCGCAGGCTGCTGTGCTTTTAATAGGACAGCACCGGTTCTTAGCAGGCTGCTGTGCTTTGAATAGGACAGCACCGGTTCTTCTCACCAGGCTGCTGTGCTTTGAATAGGACAGCACCGGTTCTTCTCCGCAGGCTGCAGCACCGGTTCTTCTGAGCAGGCTGCTGTGCTTTGAATAGGACAGCACCGGTTCTTAGCAGGCTGCTGTGCTTTGAATTGGACAGCACCGGTTCTTAGCAGGCTTCTGTGCTGTGAATAGGACAGTACCGGTTCTTCTCATCAGGCTGCTGTGCTTTGAATTGGACAGCACCGGTTCTTCTCCGCAGGCTTCTGTGCTTTGAATAGGACAGCACCGGTTCTTCGCCGCAGGCTGCTGTGCTTTGAATAGGACAGCACCGGTTCTTTGCCGCAGGCTGCTGTGCTTTGAATATGACAGCACCGGTTCTTCGCCGCAGGCTGCTGTGCTTTGAATAAGACAGCACCGGTTCTTCTCAGCAGGCTTCTTTGCTTTGAATAGGACAGCACCGGTTCTTCTCAGCAGGCTGCTGTGCTTTGAATAGGACAGCACCGGTTCTTCTCAGCAGGCTGCTGTGCTTTGAATAGGACAGCACCGGTTCTTTGCCGCAGGCTGCTGTGCTTTGAATAGGACAGCACCGGTTCTTCTCCGCAGGCTGCTGTACTTTGAATAGGACAGCACAGGTTCTTCTCTGCAGGCTGCTGTGCTTGGAATAGGACAGTACCGGTTCTTCTCAATAGAGCTCTGAATAGGACAGTAATGGTTCTCAGCAGAGCTCTGAATAGGACAGTACTGATTCTTGTCAGGCTTGTTCACTTGCTCTGAATGGGACACTATTGGTTCTTCTCAGTACGTCACCCATGCTCTGAATGGGACAATGTCGGTTCTTTCGATCAGAGCTTTGAATAGGACAGTACCGGTTCTTGTCAGTAGGGCTCTAATGCTCTGAATAGGACAGTACCGGTTATTCGCAGCTGGGCTCTGAATAGGACAGTAACGATTCTTCTCAGCAGGGGCTTCGGTGCTCTGAAAGGTGACAGTACTGGTTCTTGTCAACAGGGCTCCCAATCCAATGCTCGGAATCAATCAATCAGTGCATTTGTAAAGTACACTACTTACCCATGAGGGTCTCAAGGCGCTGGGGATGGGGGGGGGGGGGGGGGAGGGGTGCTGCTACTGTTCGAAGAGCCAGGACTTGAGGAGTCTTCTGAAGGCGAGTAGGTCTTGGGTCTGACGTATTTGGGTAGGGAGGGTGTTCCAGGTCTTGGCGGCGAGGTAGGAGATGGATCTGCCTCCGGAGTTTGTTCATTGGATACAGGGGATATCGGCGAGGGCGAGGCTGGCGAGCGGAGCTGGCAGGTGGGGGTGTAGAAGTTGAGTCTGCTGTTCAGGTAGGCTGGTCCGGCATTGTGTAGTGCTTTGTGTGCGTGGGTGAGGAGCTTGAAGGTGATCCTCTTGTTGACGGGTAGCCAGTGTAGGTCTCTCAGGTGGTTCGTGATGTGGCTGCGGTGGGGGACATTGATGATTAGTCGGGCTGAGGCCTTTTGGATGCGTTGTAGTAGTCGTATGTGTTTTGGCTGGGATTCCTGCGTAGAGTGCGTTGCCGTAGTCCAGTCTGCTGCTAACAAGGGCCTGTGTCACTGTTCTTGTTTCGGTCGGGATCCACTTGTAGATCTTGCGGAGCATGCGGAGGGTGTTGTAGCAGGAGGAGGAAATGGCGTTGATCTGCTTAGACATGGAGAGGGAGGAGTCGAGGATGAATCCTAGGTTGCTTGCATGGTCGGTGGGTGTTGGTGCTGTTCCCAATGTGGTCGGCCACCAAGAGTCGTCCCAGGCTGAGGGGGTGGGTCAGAGGATGAGGACCTCCGTCTTGTCCAATTTCAGCTTAAGGCGGCTGCTCCTCATCCAGTCGGCGACGGCCTTCATTCCCTCGTGGAGGTTGGTTTTGGCGGTGTGTGGGTCCTTGGTGAGGGAGAGGATGAGCTGGGTGTCGTCGGCTTAGGAGATGATGTTGAGGTCGTGATGGCGGGCCACTTGTGCGAGGGGGGCCATGTAGACGTTGAATAGTGTCTGGCTGAGGGATGAACCCTGGGGGACGCCGCAGAGGATGTCGGTTGCTTCGGATCGGAATGGTGGGAGGCCGACGCTCTGGGTTCTGCCAGAGAGGAAGGACGTGGTCCAGTCAAGGGCCTTCTCTTGGATTCCGGCTTCTAGGAGGCGTGTTTTGAAAGTGAGATGGCAGACCGTGTCGAAGGCGGCTGACAGGTCCAGGAGGATGAGGGCTGATGTTTCACCGTTGTCTAGTTGGTGCCTGATGTCGTCTGTGACTCGATGAGGGCTGTCTCAGTGCTGTGGTTTCGCCTGAATCCGGATTGGGACGGGTCCAAGATGTTGTTGTCTTACAGGTGGCGGGCCAGTTGCATGTTGACTATTTTCTCGATGAACTTCGCCGGGAACAGGAGTAGGGAGATGGGCCGGAAGTTCTTGAGGTCCTTGGGGTCTGCCTTGGACTTCTTGAGGAGCATGTTGATTTCGGTGCGCTTCCAGCTTTCCAGGAATGTCACTGTTTTGAAGGAGATGTTGATGACCTTCCGTAGTTGGGGTGCGATGGCTGCGTCTGCTTTGTTGAAAATTTGGTGTGGGCACAGGTCTGACGGGGATCCTGAGTGTATGGAGTTCATGACCTTGCGTGTCTCGTCATCATTGAAGTTGGAACAGGAGGTCCGGCGGTTGGCGCTGGTGGTGTTAGTAGGGGAGGTGGAGTCTGGTGTAGTCGGGGCGGTCGTGGTGTTGAAGCTGTCGTTGATGTCGGCGATCTTGCGGTGGAAGAAGATGGCGAGTGAGTCGCATAGTTCTTGTGAGAGCGGGATGTTGTTGGTGTTGGCGCTGGGGTTGGATGAGTTCCTTTATGATGCTGAAGAGCTCTTTGCCGTCGTGTGCGTTGTTGTCCAGGCGGTCTATAAAGGAGGATCTCTTGGCTAGTCTGATGAGGTGGTGATGTCTGCAGGTGGCGTCCTTGTGGGCTGCGTGGTTGTCCGGTGTGCGTTCGTGGAGCCATATCGTCTTCAGTTTCCGGCATGTGCGTTTGAAGGTCTGGAGTTCGTCGGTGAACCAGGTGGCTGTGTTGCTGGGGTGGCTGTTGGAGGGGTTCTTGAGTGGGGCGAGGGTGTTGGCGCAGTCGTCGATCCACTGTCTGAGGTTGCGGGCTGCAGCGTGTGGGTTGATGGGGTCGGTGGGTGGGTTCTGGGTGAGGGTGGCGGTCAGCTGGTCTTCGTGACTTTGCTCCAGCAGCGGCGAGGCAGCTGTTGGGTCCGGTGGTGCAGGGTTGGTTTCTTGAAGGTGAAATGGATGCAGCGGTGGTTGGTCCAGTTGAGTTCGGTGGTGTGGTCGAAGGCGACGTGGTTGCTTGTGGAGAAGACGGGGTCCAGCGTGTGGCCGTCTGCATGGGTGGGTGTGGTGATGAGTTGTCTGAGGCCGAGGTTGGCGAGGTTGTCGATCAAGGTGGAAGTTCAAGTCCCTGAGGAGGATGTAGTACGTGGAGCAAAGTGCGTGGGAGCTGGTGAGGTCTGTGATGGCATTGCTGAATTGAGCCCGGGCTCCGGGGGGTCTGTAGATGAGTGTTCCTCTGAGGGTGGTGTTGGGGTCGATGTGGATCCTGAAGTGCAGGTGTTCGGCGGTGTTGAGGGTGTCGTCTGCATGGGTGGCGACCTTGAGGGTGGACTTGTGGGCAATGGCTATTTCTCCTCTGATTCCATTGGCGCGATCCCTGCGGGTGATTTTGTAGCCGTCCAGGATGGCTATGGTGATGTCGGGCGCCGAGGAGCCGTTACACCAGTTCTCGGTCAGGAAGGCCACATCTGGGGCGGAGGTGTCGAGCAGATCCCAGAGCTCGACGGCGTGTTTGTGTGCGGAACGGGTGTTGAGAAGTATGCAGCGGAGGTGATTGGGTCCAGTTCTTGGAGGTTTGGTGACTGTCTCAGGTGAAGCTGTAGGTGCAGCAGGAGAAGGGTCCATGGGTCTGTTTCGAGGCGGCCCGGAAGCAGGTATAGTTTCGGCCGGCATTGAGTGTGTGGAGGGTGCTTGCGTCGTAGCGGAGTCTGGTGTTTTGGCGTTCAAGGGGTCCAGGGGTTCTGGCGCTGGGTGCGCTCCAGGCGCGGACGGGCTCAGACTGGCTTGCCTTCGGCGCGCAGCTGTGCATTGTCCGGCATATATGGGGAGGCGGGAGGGAGGAGCAGCTGGGAAGCGGGAGCAGCGAATTGGCAGGGGGCGGGGCCGCGGGGGTGCTGTGGTGGGGAAAAAGAGGTACAGAAGCAAAGTGGGCACAACAGCAAGGGGGGAAAACGAGTGATACAGCAGGAAACGGGCACAGAAGTAAAAAGGGGCACAAAAGGGGGGAGAGATGGATGGCATAGAGCAAAGGCGGGGCCCAGTGGCCCAGAAGCAAATGAACGGCACCTACCAGCGGTAGCGGCAGCAGGGGCACACAGTCGGCACTGCGTGGAGGGTGAACGACCTACCAGGCGAGTCAGGGGTCGCTCACCTCACCGCGCAGGACAGTACCGGTTCCTGTCAACAGGGCTCTCAATCCCATGCTCGGAATAGCACAGTACTTGTTCTTCGCAGCAGGGCTGTGAATAGGACAGTACTGGTTCTTCGCAGCAGGGCTGTGAATAGCACAGTACTGGTTCTTCGCAGCAGGGCTGTGAATAGCACAGTACTTGTTCTTCGCAGCAGGGCTGTGAATAGGACAGTACCGGTTCTTCGCATAAGGGCTGTGAATAGCACAGTACTGGTTCTTCGCAGCAGGGCTGTGAATAGGACAGTACTGGTTCTTCGCAGCAGGGCTGTGAATAGGACAGTACTGGTTCTTCGCAGCAGGGCTGTGAATAGCACAGTACTTGTTCTTCGCAGCAGGGCTGTGAATAGGACAGTACCGGTTCTTCGCATAAGGGCTGTGAATAGCACAGTACTGGTTCTTCGCAGCAGGGCTGTGAATAGGACAGTACTGGTTCTTCGCAGCAGGGCTGTGAATAGCACAGTACTGGTTCTTCGCAGCAGGGCTGTGAATAGCACAGTACTTGTTCTTCGCAGCAGGGCTGTGAATAGCACAGTACTGGTTCTTCGCAGCAGGGCTGTGAATAGGACAGTACTGGTTCTTCGCAGCAGGGCTGTGAATAGGACAGTACCGGTTCTTCGCATAAGGGCTGTGAATAGCACAGTACTGGTTCTTCGCAGCAGGGCTGTGAATAGCACAGTACTGGTTCTTCGCAGCAGGGCTGTGAATAGCACAGTACTGGTTCTTCGCAGCAGGGCTGTGAATAGCACAGTACTGGTTCTTCGCAGCAGGGCTGTGAATAGCACAGTACTTGTTCTTCGCAGCAGGGCTGTGAATAGGACAGTACCGGTTCTTCGCATAAGGGCTGTGAATAGCACAGTACTGGTTCTTCGCAGCAGGGCTGTGAATAGGACAGTACTGGTTCTTCGCAGCAGGGCTGTGAATAGGACAGTACTGGTTCTTCGCAGCAGGGCTGTGAATAGCACAGTACTGGTTCTTCGCAGCAGGGCTGTGAATAGCACAGTACTTGTTCTTTGCAGCAGGGCTGTGAATAGGACAGTACCGGTTCTTCGCATAAGGGCTGTGAATAGCACAGTACTGGTTCTTCGCAGCAGGGCTGTGAATAGCACAGTACTGGTTCTTCGCAGCAGGGCTGTGAATAGCACAGTACTGGTTCTTCGCAGCAGGGCTGTGAATAGCACAGTACTTGTTCTTCGCAGCAGGGCTGTGAATAGGACAGTACCGGTTCTTCGCATAAGGGCTGTGAATAGCACAGTACTGGTTCTTCGCAGCAGGGCTGTGAATAGGACAGTACTGGTTCTTCGCAGCAGGGCTGTGAATAGGACAGTACTGGTTCTTCGCAGCAGGGCTGTGAATAGCACAGTACTGGTTCTTCGCAGCAGGGCTGTGAATAGCACAGTACTTGTTCTTTGCAGCAGGGCTGTGAATAGGACAGTACCGGTTCTTCGCATAAGGGCTGTGAATAGCACAGTACTGGTTCTTCGCAGCAGGGCTGTGAATAGCACAGTACTTGTTCTTTGCAGCAGGGCTGTGAATAGGACAGTACCGGTTCTTCGCAGCAGGGCTGTGAATAGGACAGTACAGGTTCTTCGCAGCAGGGCTCTGAATAGAACAGTACCTTTTTTTGCAGCAGGGCTCTGAATGGGACAGTAACGGTTCTTGTCAGCAGGGGCTCTGTGCTCCGAACGGGACAGTACTGGTTCTTCTGAATAGGACTCCTAAACTATGAATGAACCTGCATCAGTACACCTGTGCTTTGCTCCAGGCACGCCTGTCCCATTACTTCTCTGCACTACTGTGCTTTGAACTGGGCATGCTGGTACTCAGGGCTCCTTTATGGCGAATGGGACAGTATCAGCAATGCTTCCAGTTGAGGTGCTACACTTGAGTTCTCAGCCGGGGGCAGTGCTTTGTATGGGACTCGCATAGCGCCTTGAGTGGGGCTGTTTTACTTGGGAGAGTAGCAGCGCTTCTCAAATGCTACGTCACGGCCACTGCTGTAGCCCCCAGTCTGCCAGGAAGGTGAGGTTTTCATTGCGGTCCGCCGGCCGGACTCAGCGCGTGGTGACGTGTTTCGGGTACTGTGCTCGGGTCCACCCCGGTTGGCTGGCTGTTTCTAATTCACTGAGCTTTACATGCATGATTTGCTCTGTCGTGTTTCTGGGTGGCACGGCCTGGTAGCTGCGGAGTTAATGTTCTGCCGTGTTTCTGGGTGGCACGGCTTGGTAGCTGCTGGTTTATTGTGGGAGTTGTGTTCAGTGCTGTAGTTGTGTGCAGTACTGGGTTTATCGTGGGAGTTGTGTTCAGTGCAGTCGTGTGCAGTGCTGGGTTTAGCGTAGGAGTTGTGTTCAGAGCAGTAGTTGTGTGCAGTGCTGGGTTTAGCGTAGGAGTTGTGTTCAGAGCAGTAGTTGTGTGCAGTGCTGGGTTTAGCGTAGGAGTTGTGTTCAGTGCAGTCGTGTGCAGTGCTGGGTTTAGCGTAGGAGTTGTATTCAGTGCAGTCTTTGTGTGCAGTGCTGGGTTTATCGTGGGAGTTGTGTTCAGTGCAGTAGTTGTGTGCAGTACTGGGTTTAGCATGGCAGTTGTGTTCAGTGCTGTAGTTGTGTGCAGTGCTGGGTTTAGCGTGACAGTTGTGTTCAGTGCAGTCGTTGTGTGCAGTGCTGGGTTTAGCGCGACAGTTGTGTTCAGTGCAGTGCTGGGTTTAGCGTAGGAGTTGTATTCAGTGCAGTCTTTGTGTGCAGTGTTGGGTTTATCGTGGGAGTTGTATTTGGTGCAGTCATTGTGTGCAGTGCTGGGTTTATCGCGGGAGTTGTGTTCAGTGCAGTCGTGTGCAGTGCTGGGTTTAGCGTGTGAGTTGTGTTCAGTGCAGTCGTTGTGTGCAGTGCTGGGTTTAGCGCGACAGTTGTGTTCAGTGCAGTCGTTGTGTGCAGTGCTGGGTTTAGCGTGGGAGTTGTATTCAGTGCAGTTGTGTGCAGTATTGGGTTTATTGTGGGAATTGTGTTCAGGACTGTAGTTGTGTGCAGTGCTGGGTTTATCGTGGGAGTTGTGTTCAGAGCAGTAGTTGTGTGCAGTGCTGGGTTTAGCGTGGGAGTTGTATTCAGTGCAGTCGTTGTGTGCAGTGTTGGGTTTATCGCGGGAGTTGTATTCAGTGCAGTCATTGTGTGCAGTGCTGGGTTTATCGCGGGAGTTGTGTTCAGTGCAGTCGTGTTGTGCAGTGCTGGGTTTAGCGTGGGAGTTGTGTTCAGTGCAGTCATTGTGTGCAGTGCTGGGTTTATCGCGGGAGTTGTGTTCAGTGCAGTCGTGTTGTGCAGTGCTGGGTTTAGCGTGGGAGTTTTGTTCAGTGCAGTCATTGTGTGCAGTGTTGGGTTTATCGTGGGAGTTGTATTTGGTGCAGTCATTGTGTGCAGTGCTGGCTTTAGCGTAGGAGTTGTGTTCAGTGCAGTAGTTGTGTGCAGTGCTGGGTTTAGCGTAGGAGTTGTGTTCAGTGCAGTCGTGTGCAGTGCTGGGTTTAGCGTAGGAGTTGTATTCAGTGCAGTCTTTGTATGCAGTGCTGGGTTTATCGTGGGAGTTGTGTTCAGTGCAGTCGTTGTGTGCAGTGCTGGGTGTATTGTGTGAGTTGTGTTTAGTGCAGTCGTTGTGTGCAGTGCTGGGTTTAGCATAGGAGTTGTGTTCAGTGCAGTCGTGTGCAGTGCTGGGTTTAGCGTGTGAGTTGTGTTCAGTGCAGTCGTTGTGTGCAGTGCTGGGAATAGCGTGGGAGTTGTGTTCAGTGCAATCGTTGTGTGCAGTGCTGGGTTTATCGCGGGAGTTGTGTTCAGTGCAGTCGTGTGCAGTGCTGGGTTTAGCGTGTGAGTTGTGTTCAGTGCAGTCGTTGTGTGCAGTGCTGGCAATAGCGTGGGAGTTGTGTTCAGTGCAGTCGTGTGCAGTGCTGTGTTTAGCGTGGGAGTTGTATTCAGTGCAATCGTTGTGTGCAGTGTTGGGTTTATCGTGGAAGTTGTGTTCAGTGCAGTCGTTGTGGGCAGTGCTGGGTTTATCAAGGGAGTTGTGTACAGTGCAGTCGTTGTGTGCAGTGCTGGGTTTATCGTGGGAGTTGTGTTCAGTGCAGTCGTTGTGTGCAGTGCTGGGTTTAGCGTAGGAGTTGTGTTCAGTGCAGTCGTTCTGTGCAGTGCTGGGTTTAGCGTAGGAGTTGTGTTCAGTGCAGTAGTTGTGTGCAGTGCTGGGTTTAGCGTAGGAGTTGTGTTCAGTGCAGTCGTGTGCAGTGCTGGGTTTAGCGTAGGAGTTGTATTCAGTGCAGTCTTTGTATGCAGTGCTGGGTTTATCGTGGGAGTTGTGTTCAGTGCAGTAGTTGTGTGCAGTACTGGGTTTAGCGTGGCAGTTGTGTTCAGTGCTGTCGTTGTGTGCAGTGCTGGGTTTAGCGTGACAGTTGTGTTCAGTGCAGTCGTTGTGTGCAGTGCTGGGTTTAGCGTGACAGTTGTGTTCAGTGCAGTCGTTGTGTGCAGTGCTGGGTTTAGCGTGACAGTTGTATTCAGTGCAGTTGTGTGCAGCATTGGGTTTATCGTGGGAATTGTGTTCAGTACTGTAGTTGTGTGGAGTGTTGGGTTTATCGTGGGAGTTGTGTTCAGAGCAGTAGTTGTGTGCAGTGCTGGGTTTAGCGTGGGAGTTGTATTCAGTGCAGTCGTTGTGTGCAGTGTTGGGTTTATCGTGGGAGTTGTATTCAGTGCAGTCATTGTGTGCAGTGCTGGGTTTATCGCGGGAGTTGTGTTCATTGCAGTCGTGTTGTGCAGTGCTGGGTTTAGCGTGGGAGTTGTGTTCAGTGCAGTCATTGTGTGCAGTGTTGGGTTTATCGTGGGAGTTGTATTTGGTGCAGTCATTGTGTGCAGTGCTGGGTTTATCGCGGGAGTTGTGTTCAGTGCAGTCGTGTGCAGTGCTGGGTTTAGCGTGTGAGTTGTGTTCAGTGCAGTCTATGTGTGCAGTGCTGGGAATAGCGTGGGAGTTGTGTTCAGTGCAGTAGTTGTGTGTGGGGCTGGGTTTAGTGTGGAAGTTGTGTTCAGTGCAGTCGTTGTGTGCCGTGTTGGGTTTATCGTGGGAGTTGTGTTCAGAGCAGTAGTTGTGTGCAGTGCTGGGTTTAGCGTGGGAGTTGTATTCAGTGCAGTCGTTGTGTGCAGTGTTGGGTTTATCGTGGGAGTTGTATTCAGTGCAGTCATTGTGTGCAGTGCTGGGTTTATCGCGGGAGTTGTGTTCATTGCAGTCGTGTTGTGCAGTGCTGGGTTTAGCGTGGGAGTTGTGTTCAGTGCAGTCATTGTGTGCAGTGTTGGGTTTATCGTGGGAGTTGTATTTGGTGCAGTGCTGGGTTTATCGCGGGAGTTGTGTTCAGTGCAGTCGTGTGCAGTGCTGGGTTTAGCGTGTGAGTTGTGTTCAGTGCAGTCTATGTGTGCAGTGCTGGGAATAGCGTGGGAGTTGTGTTCAGTGCAGTAGTTGTGTGTGGGGCTGGGTTTAGTGTGGAAGTTGTGTTCAGTGCAGTCGTTGTGTGCCGTGCTGGGTTTAGCATGGGAGTTGTGTTTAGTGCAGTCGTTGTGTGCAGTGCTGGGTTTAGCGTAGGAGTTGTGTTCTGTGCAGTCGTGTGCAGTGCTGTCTTTAGCGTGGGAGTTGTATTCAGTGCAATCGTTGTGTGCAGTGTTGGGTTTATCGTGGAAGTTGTGTTCAGTGCAGTCGTTGTGTGCAGTGCTGGGTTTAGCGTGGGAGTTGTGTTTAGTGCAGTTGTTGTGTGCAGTGTTGGGTTTATCGTGGAAGTTGTGTTCAGTGCAGTCGTTGTGTGCAGTGCTGGGTTTAGCGTAGGAGTTGTGTTCAGTGCAGTCGTTGTGTGCAGTGCTGGGTGTATTGTGTGAGTTGTGTTCAGTGCAGTCGTTGTGTGCCGTGCTGGGTTTAGCATGGGAGTTGTGTTTAGTGCAGTCGTTGTGTGCAGTGCTGGGTTTAGCATAGGAGTTGTGTTCAGTGCAGTCGTGTGCAGTGCTGGGTTTAGCGTGTGAGTTGTGTTCAGTGCAGTCGTTGTGTGCAGTGCTGGGAATAGCGTGGGAGTTGTGTTCAGTGCAATCGTTGTGTGCAGTGTTGGGTTTATCGCGGGAGTTGTGTTCAGTGCAGTCGTGTTGTGCAGTGCTGGGTTTAGCGTGGGAGTTGTGTTCAGTGCAGTCATTGTGTGCAGTGCTGGGTTTATCGCGGGAGTTGTGTTCAGTGCAGTCGTGTTGTGCAGTGCTGGGTTTAGCGTGGGAGTTGTGTTCAGTGCAGTCATTGTGTGCAGTGTTGGGTTTATCGTGGGAGTTGTATTTGGTGCAGTCATTGTGTGCAGTGCTGGGTTTATCGCGGGAGTTGTGTTCAGTGCAGTCGTGTGCAGTGCTGGGTTTAGCGTGTGAGTTGTGTTCAGTGCAGTCGTTGTGTGCAGTGCTGGGAATAGCGTGGGAGTTGTGTTCAGTGCAGTCGTGTGCAGTGCTGTGTTTAGCGTGGGAGTTGTATTCAGTGCAATCGTTGTGTGCAGTGTTGGGTTTATCGTGGAAGTTGTGTTCAGTGCAGTCGTTGTGGGCAGTGCTGGGTTTATCAAGGGAGTTGTGTACAGTGCAGTCGTTGTGTGCAGTGCTGGGTTTATCGTGGGAGTTGTGTTCAGTGCAGTCGTTGTGTGCAGTGCTGGGTTTATCGTGGGAGTTGTGTTCAGTGCAGTCGTTGTGTGCAGTGCTGGGTTTAGCGTAGGAGTTGTGTTCAGTGCAGTAGTTGTGTGCAGTGCTGGGTTTAGCGTAGGAGTTGTATTCAGTGCAGTCTTTGTATGCAGTGCTGGGTTTATCGTGGGAGTTGTGTTCAGTGCAGTAGTTGTGTGCAGTACTGGGTTTAGCGTGGCAGTTGTGTTCAGTGCTGTCGTTGTGTGCAGTGCTGGGTTTAGCGTGACAGTTGTGTTCAGTGCAGTCGTTGTGTGCAGTGCTGGGTTTAGCGTGACAGTTGTGTTCAGTGCAGTCGTTGTGTGCAGTGCTGGGTTTAGCGTGGGAGTTGTATTCAGTGCAGTTGTGTGCAGCATTGGGTTTATCGTGGGAATTGTGTTCAGTACTGTAGTTGTGTGGAGAGTTGGGTTTATCGTGGGAGTTGTGTTCAGAGCAGTAGTTGTGTGCAGTGCTGGGTTTAGCGTGGGAGTTGTATTCAGTGCAGTCGTTGTGTGCAGTGTTGGGTTTATCGTGGGAGTTGTATTCAGTGCAGTCATTGTGTGCAGTGCTGGGTTTATCGCGGGAGTTGTGTTCATTGCAGTCGTGTTGTGCAGTGCTGGGTTTAGCGTGGGAGTTGTGTTCAGTGCAGTCATTGTGTGCAGTGTTGGGTTTATCGTGGGAGTTGTATTTGGTGCAGTCATTGTGTGCAGTGCTGGGTTTATCGCGGGAGTTGTGTTCAGTGCAGTCGTGTGCAGTGCTGGGTTTAGCGTGTGAGTTGTGTTCAGTGCAGTCTATGTGTGCAGTGCTGGGAATAGCGTGGGAGTTGTGTTCAGTGCAGTAGTTGTGTGTGGGGCTGGGTTTAGTGTGGAAGTTGTGTTCAGTGCAGTCGTTGTGTGCCGTGTTGGGTTTATCGTGGGAGTTGTGTTCAGAGCAGTAGTTGTGTGCAGTGCTGGGTTTAGCGTGGGAGTTGTATTCAGTGCAGTCGTTGTGTGCAGTGTTGGGTTTATCGTGGGAGTTGTATTCAGTGCAGTCATTGTGTGCAGTGCTGGGTTTATCGCGGGAGTTGTGTTCATTGCAGTCGTGTTGTGCAGTGCTGGGTTTAGCGTGGGAGTTGTGTTCAGTGCAGTCATTGTGTGCAGTGTTGGGTTTATCGTGGGAGTTGTATTTGGTGCAGTCATTGTGTGCAGTGCTGGGTTTATCGCGGGAGTTGTGTTCAGTGCAGTCGTGTGCAGTGCTGGGTTTAGCGTGTGAGTTGTGTTCAGTGCAGTCTATGTGTGCAGTGCTGGGAATAGCGTGGGAGTTGTGTTCAGTGCAGTAGTTGTGTGTGGGGCTGGGTTTAGTGTGGAAGTTGTGTTCAGTGCAGTCGTTGTGTGCCGTGCTGGGTTTAGCATGGGAGTTGTGTTTAGTGCAGTCGTTGTGTGCAGTGCTGGGTTTAGCGTAGGAGTTGTGTTCTGTGCAGTCGTGTGCAGTGCTGTCTTTAGCGTGGGAGTTGTATTCAGTGCAATCGTTGTGTGCAGTGTTGGGTTTATCGTGGAAGTTGTGTTCAGTGCAGTCGTTGTGTGCAGTGCTGGGTTTAGCGTGGGAGTTGTGTTTAGTGCAGTTGTTGTGTGCAGTGTTGGGTTTATCGTGGAAGTTGTGTTCAGTGCAGTCGTTGTGTGCAGTGCTGGGTTTAGCGTAGGAGTTGTGTTCAGTGCAGTCGTTGTGTGCAGTGCTGGGTGTATTGTGTGAGTTGTGTTCAGTGCAGTCGTTGTGTGCCGTGCTGGGTTTAGCATGGGAGTTGTGTTTAGTGCAGTCGTTGTGTGCAGTGCTGGGTTTAGCATAGGAGTTGTGTTCAGTGCAGTCGTGTGCAGTGCTGGGTTTAGCGTGTGAGTTGTGTTCAGTGCAGTCGTTGTGTGCAGTGCTGGGAATAGCGTGGGAGTTGTGTTCAGTGCAATCGTTGTGTGCAGTGTTGGGTTTATCGCGGGAGTTGTGTTCAGTGCAGTCGTGTTGTGCAGTGCTGGGTTTAGCGTGGGAGTTGTGTTCAGTGCAGTCATTGTGTGCAGTGCTGGGTTTATCGCGGGAGTTGTGTTCAGTGCAGTCGTGTTGTGCAGTGCTGGGTTTAGCGTGGGAGTTGTGTTCAGTGCAGTCATTGTGTGCAGTGTTGGGTTTATCGTGGGAGTTGTATTTGGTGCAGTCATTGTGTGCAGTGCTGGGTTTATCGCGGGAGTTGTGTTCAGTGCAGTCGTGTGCAGTGCTGGGTTTAGCGTGTGAGTTGTGTTCAGTGCAGTCGTTGTGTGCAGTGCTGGGAATAGCGTGGGAGTTGTGTTCAGTGCAGTCGTGTGCAGTGCTGTGTTTAGCGTGGGAGTTGTATTCAGTGCAATCGTTGTGTGCAGTGTTGGGTTTATCGTGGAAGTTGTGTTCAGTGCAGTCGTTGTGGGCAGTGCTGGGTTTATCAAGGGAGTTGTGTACAGTGCAGTCGTTGTGTGCAGTGCTGGGTTTATCGTGGGAGTTGTGTTCAGTGCAGTCGTTGTGTGCAGTGCTGGGTTTAGCGTAGGAGTTGTGTTCAGTGCAGTCGTTCTGTGCAGTGTTGGGTTTAGCGTAGGAGTTGTGTTCAGTGCAGTAGTTGTGTGCAGTGCTGGGTTTAGCGTAGGAGTTGTGTTCAGTGCAGTCGTGTGCAGTGCTGGGTTTAGCGTAGGAGTTGTATTCAGTGCAGTCTTTGTATGCAGTGCTGGGTTTATCGTGGGAGTTGTGTTCAGTGCAGTAGTTGTGTGCAGTACTGGGTTTAGCGTGGCAGTTGTGTTCAGTGCTGTCGTTGTGTGCAGTGCTGGGTTTAGCGTGACAGTTGTGTTCAGTGCAGTCGTTGTGTGCAGTGCTGGGTTTAGCGTGACAGTTGTGTTCAGTGCAGTCGTTGTGTGCAGTGCTGGGTTTAGCGTGGGAGTTGTATTCAGTGCAGTTGTGTGCAGCATTGGGTTTATCGTGGGAATTGTGTTCAGTACTGTAGTTGTGTGGAGTGTTGGGTTTATCGTGGGAGTTGTGTTCAGAGCAGTAGTTGTGTGCAGTGCTGGGTTTAGCGTGGGAGTTGTATTCAGTGCAGTCGTTGTGTGCAGTGTTGGGTTTATCGTGGGAGTTGTATTCAGTGCAGTCATTGTGTGCAGTGCTGGGTTTATCGCGGGAGTTGTGTTCATTGCAGTCGTGTTGTGCAGTGCTGGGTTTAGCGTGGGAGTTGTGTTCAGTGCAGTCATTGTGTGCAGTGTTGGGTTTATCGTGGGAGTTGTATTTGGTGCAGTCATTGTGTGCAGTGCTGGGTTTATCGCGGGAGTTGTGTTCAGTGCAGTCGTGTGCAGTGCTGGGTTTAGCGTGTGAGTTGTGTTCAGTGCAGTCTATGTGTGCAGTGCTGGGAATAGCGTGGGAGTTGTGTTCAGTGCAGTAGTTGTGTGTGGGGCTGGGTTTAGTGTGGAAGTTGTGTTCAGTGCAGTCGTTGTGTGCCGTGTTGGGTTTATCGTGGGAGTTGTGTTCAGAGCAGTAGTTGTGTGCAGTGCTGGGTTTAGCGTGGGAGTTGTATTCAGTGCAGTCGTTGTGTGCAGTGTTGGGTTTATCGTGGGAGTTGTATTCAGTGCAGTCATTGTGTGCAGTGCTGGGTTTATCGCGGGAGTTGTGTTCATTGCAGTCGTGTTGTGCAGTGCTGGGTTTAGCGTGGGAGTTGTGTTCAGTGCAGTCATTGTGTGCAGTGTTGGGTTTATCGTGGGAGTTGTATTTGGTGCAGTCATTGTGTGCAGTGCTGGGTTTATCGCGGGAGTTGTGTTCAGTGCAGTCGTGTGCAGTGCTGGGTTTAGCGTGTGAGTTGTGTTCAGTGCAGTCTATGTGTGCAGTGCTGGGAATAGCGTGGGAGTTGTGTTCAGTGCAGTAGTTGTGTGTGGGGCTGGGTTTAGTGTGGAAGTTGTGTTCAGTGCAGTCGTTGTGTGCCGTGCTGGGTTTAGCATGGGAGTTGTGTTTAGTGCAGTCGTTGTGTGCAGTGCTGGGTTTAGCGTAGGAGTTGTGTTCTGTGCAGTCGTGTGCAGTGCTGTCTTTAGCGTGGGAGTTGTATTCAGTGCAATCGTTGTGTGCAGTGTTGGGTTTATCGTGGAAGTTGTGTTCAGTGCAGTCGTTGTGTGCAGTGCTGGGTTTAGCGTGGGAGTTGTGTTTAGTGCAGTTGTTGTGTGCAGTGTTGGGTTTATCGTGGAAGTTGTGTTCAGTGCAGTCGTTGTGTGCAGTGCTGGGTTTAGCGTAGGAGTTGTGTTCAGTGCAGTCGTTGTGTGCAGTGCTGGGTGTATTGTGTGAGTTGTGTTCAGTGCAGTCGTTGTGTGCCGTGCTGGGTTTAGCATGGGAGTTGTGTTTAGTGCAGTCGTTGTGTGCAGTGCTGGGTTTAGCATAGGAGTTGTGTTCAGTGCAGTAGTGTGCAGTGCTGGGTTTAGCGTGTGAGTTGTGTTCAGTGCAGTCGTTGTGTGCAGTGCTGGGAATAGCGTGGGAGTTGTGTTCAGTGCAATCGTTGTGTGCAGTGTTGGGTTTATCGTGGAAGTTGTGTTCAGTGCAGTCGTTGTGTGCAGTGCTGGGTTTATCAAGGGAGTTGTGTACAGTGCAGTCGTTGTGTGCAGTGCTGGGTTTATCGTGGGAGTTGTGTTTAGTGCAGTCGTTGTGTGCCGTGCTGGGTTTAGCATGGGAGTTGTGTTTAGTGCAGTCGTTGTGTGCAGTGCTGGGTTTAGCGTAGGAGTTGTGTTCAGTGCAGTCGTGTGCAGTGCTGTCTTTAGCGTGGGAGTTGTATTCAGTGCAATCGTTGTGTGCAGTGTTGGGTTTATCGTGGAAGTTGTGTTCAGTGCAGTCGTTGTGTGCAGTGCTGGGTTTATCAAGGGAGTTGTGTACAGTGCAGTCGTTGTGTGCAGTGCTGGGTTTAGCGTAGGAGTCGTGCTCATTGCAGTCGTTGTGTGCAGTGCTGGGTTTAGCGTAGGAGTTGTGTTCAGTGCAGTCGTTGTGTGCAGTGCTGGGTTTAGCGTAGGAGTTGTGTTCAGTGCAGTCGTGTGCAGTGCTGTGTTTAGCGTGGGAGTTGTATTCAGTGCAATCGTTGTGTGCAGTGTTGGGTTTATCGTGGAAGTTGTGTTCAGTGCAGTCGTTGTGGGCAGTGCTGGGTTTATCAAGGGAGTTGTGTACAGTGCAGTCGTTGTGTGCAGTGCTGGGTTTAGCGTAGGAGTTGTGTTCAGTGCAGTCGTTCTGTGCAGTGCTGGGTTTAGCGTAGGAGTTGTGTTCAGTGCAGTAGTTGTGTGCAGTGCTGGGTTTAGCGTAGGAGTTGTGTTCAGTGCAGTCGTGTGCAGTGCTGGGTTTAGCGTAGGAGTTGTATTCAGTGCAGTCTTTGTATGCAGTGCTGGGTTTATCGTGGGAGTTGTGTTCAGTGCAGTAGTTGTGTGCAGTACTGGGTTTAGCGTGGCAGTTGTGTTCAGTGCTGTCGTTGTGTGCAGTGCTGGGTTTAGCGTGACAGTTGTGTTCAGTGCAGTCGTTGTGTGCAGTGCTGGGTTTAGCGTGACAGTTGTGTTCAGTGCAGTCGTTGTGTGCAGTGCTGGGTTTAGCGTGGGAGTTGTATTCAGTGCAGTTGTGTGCAGCATTGGGTTTATCGTGGGAATTGTGTTCAGTACTGTAGTTGTGTGGAGTGTTGGGTTTATCGTGGGAGTTGTGTTCAGAGCAGTAGTTGTGTGCAGTGCTGGGTTTAGCGTGGGAGTTGTATTCAGTGCAGTCGTTGTGTGCAGTGTTGGGTTTATCGTGGGAGTTGTATTCAGTGCAGTCATTGTGTGCAGTGCTGGGTTTATCGCGGGAGTTGTGTTCATTGCAGTCGTGTTGTGCAGTGCTGGGTTTAGCGTGGGAGTTGTGTTCAGTGCAGTCATTGTGTGCAGTGTTGGGTTTATCGTGGGAGTTGTATTTGGTGCAGTCATTGTGTGCAGTGCTGGGTTTATCGCGGGAGTTGTGTTCAGTGCAGTCGTGTGCAGTGCTGGGTTTAGCGTGTGAGTTGTGTTCAGTGCAGTCTATGTGTGCAGTGCTGGGAATAGCGTGGGAGTTGTGTTCAGTGCAGTAGTTGTGTGTGGGGCTGGGTTTAGTGTGGAAGTTGTGTTCAGTGCAGTCGTTGTGTGCCGTGTTGGGTTTATCGTGGGAGTTGTGTTCAGAGCAGTAGTTGTGTGCAGTGCTGGGTTTAGCGTGGGAGTTGTATTCAGTGCAGTCGTTGTGTGCAGTGTTGGGTTTATCGTGGGAGTTGTATTCAGTGCAGTCATTGTGTGCAGTGCTGGGTTTATCGCGGGAGTTGTGTTCATTGCAGTCGTGTTGTGCAGTGCTGGGTTTAGCGTGGGAGTTGTGTTCAGTGCAGTCATTGTGTGCAGTGTTGGGTTTATCGTGGGAGTTGTATTTGGTGCAGTCATTGTGTGCAGTGCTGGGTTTATCGCGGGAGTTGTGTTCAGTGCAGTCGTGTGCAGTGCTGGGTTTAGCGTGTGAGTTGTGTTCAGTGCAGTCTATGTGTGCAGTGCTGGGAATAGCGTGGGAGTTGTGTTCAGTGCAGTAGTTGTGTGTGGGGCTGGGTTTAGTGTGGAAGTTGTGTTCAGTGCAGTCGTTGTGTGCCGTGCTGGGTTTAGCGTAGGAGTTGTGTTCTGTGCAGTCGTGTCCAGTGCTGTCTTTAGCGTGGGAGTTGTATTCAGTGCAATCGTTGTGTGCAGTGTTGGGTTTATCGTGGAAGTTGTGTTCAGTGCAGTCGTTGTGTGCAGTGCTGGGTTTAGCGTGGAAGTTGTGTTTAGTGCAGTTGTTGTGTGCAGTGTTGGGTTTATCGTGGAAGTTGTGTTCAGTGCAGTCGTTGTGTGCAGTGCTGGGTTTAGCGTAGGAGTTGTGTTCAGTGCAGTCGTTGTGTGCAGTGCTGGGTGTATTGTGTGAGTTGTGTTCAGTGCAGTCGTTGTGTGCCGTGCTGGGTTTAGCATGGGAGTTGTGTTTAGTGCAGTCGTTGTGTGCAGTGCTGGGTTTAGCATAGGAGTTGTGTTCAGTGCAGTCGTGTGCAGTGCTGGGTTTAGCGTGTGAGTTGTGTTCAGTGCAGTCGTTGTGTGCAGTGCTGGGAATAGCGTGGGAGTTGTGTTCAGTGCAATCGTTGTGTGCAGTGTTGGGTTTATCGTGGAAGTTGTGTTCAGTGCAGTCGTTGTGTGCAGTGCTGGGTTTATCAAGGGAGTTGTGTACAGTGCAGTCGTTGTGTGCAGTGCTGGGTTTATCGTGGGAGTTGTGTTTAGTGCAGTCGTTGTGTGCCGTGCTGGGTTTAGCATGGGAGTTGTGTTTAGTGCAGTCGTTGTGTGCAGTGCTGGGTTTAGCGTAGGAGTTGTGTTCAGTGCAGTCGTGTGCAGTGCTGTCTTTAGCGTGGGAGTTGTATTCAGTGCAATCGTTGTGTGCAGTGTTGGGTTTATCGTGGAAGTTGTGTTCAGTGCAGTCGTTGTGTGCAGTGCTGGGTTTATCAAGGGAGTTGTGTACAGTGCAGTCGTTGTGTGCAGTGCTGGGTTTAGCGTAGGAGTCGTGCTCATTGCAGTCGTTGTGTGCAGTGTTGGGTTTAGCGTAGGAGTTGTGTTCAGTGCAGTCGTTGTGTGCAGTGCTGGGTTTAGCGTAGGAGTTGTGTTCAGTGCAGTCGTGTGCAGTGCTGGGTTTATTGTGGGAGTTGTGTACAGTGCAGTCGTTGTGTGCAGTGCTGAGTTTAGCGTAGGAGTTGTGTTCAGTGCAGTCGTTGTGTGCAGTGCTGGGTTTATCGTGGGAGTTGTGTTCAGTGCAGTCGTTGTGTGCAGTGCTGGGTTTATTGTGGGAGTTGTGTTCAGTGCAGTCGTGTGCAGTGATGGGTTTATCGTGGGAGTTGTGTTCAGTGCAGTAGTTGGGTCAGTGCTGGGTTTATTGTGGGAGTTGTGTTCAGTGCTGTAGTTGTGTGCAGTGATGGGTTTAGGGTGGGAGTTGTGTTCAGTGCAGTAGTTGTGTGCAGTACTGGGTTTAGCGTAGGAGTTGTGTTCAGAGCAGTAGTTGTGTGCAGTGCAGTAGTTGTGTGCAGTACTGGGTTTACCGTAGGAGTTTTGTTCAGTGCAGTAGTTGGGTCAGTGCTGGGTTTATTGTGGGAGTTGTGTTCAGTGCAGTTGTGTGCAGTGCTGGGTTTATTGTGGGAGTTGTGTTCAGTGCAGTTGTGTGCAGTGCTGGGTTTATCGTGGGAGTTGTGTTCAGTGCAGTAGTTGGGTCAGTGCTGGGTTTATTGTGGGAGTTGTGTTCAGTGTAGTCGTGTGCAGTGCTGGGTTTAGCGTTGCAGTTGTGTTCAGTGCAGTCATTGTGTGCAGTGCTGGGTTTAGCGGGGGAGTTGTGTTCAGTGCAGTCGTTGTGTGCAGTGCTGGGTTTAGCGGGGGAGTTGTGTTCAGTGCAGTTGTGTGCAGTGCTGGGTTTATCGGGGGAGTTGTGTTCAGTGCAGTAGTTGGGTCAGTGCTGGGTTTATTGTGGGAGTTGTGTTCAGTGCAGTTGTGTGCAGTGCTGGGTTTATCGTGGGAGTTGTGTTCAGTGCAGTAGTTGGGTCAGTGCTGGGTTTATTGTGGGAGTTGTGTTCAGTGCAGTTGTGTGCAGTGCTGGGTTTATCGTGGGAGTTGTGTTCAGTGCAGTAGTTGTGTGCAGTGCTGGGTTTATTGTGGGAGTTGTGTTCAGTGCAGTCGTTGTGTGCAGTGCTGGGTTTATCGTGGGAGTTGTGTTCAGTGCAGTAGTTGGGTCAGTGCTGGGTTTAGCATGGGCGTTGTGTTCAGTGCAGTCGTTGTGTGCAGTGTTTCTTCGTGGTTGTTGTGTTGAGAGCCAAGTCACATCTGTGCTGAGATGCGGAATGTGTGTCCCATGTGGTCTGAAGGATGTTTGAGTGGAAACATGTTCTGGAAAACCGCGTGACTGCGTGTCACGAGGCCCCCTCCGTCCAGAGCTCGGTTACCGCATTAGTGCGTTCCAAGGACCGTTGGTTGCCACTTGAATTATGCGGCAGGGAGCACTAAACTCGGCGATAAGAAAAGGCAAATTATGCTACGTAATGCGGCTCATTTTTTGATCATATTCATTATTTTGTAATTTTTTTAGACGTGGTAATACTGTCTGGGCAGATATGTCACCTAATTACTACCAGTTTAAGAACAAAAAATCAGAAAGAGTCAACTAAAAGATGACCAGTTTACCTTTGCGAGGGACCCTCCACTGCACAGAAACACATGTCGGCTATTTTTTAGTAACTTTTGATCCGTTTCAGCTCGAAACAATTTTTGTTGTTGAAATTTGCAGATTATTTGGCAGATTATGAATTATGTGGCAGGTGCGGCAAACTGTCATCATGCAAAAAATAAAATAAAAAGCCCTGGCCGCAGAGTCGCATAAGTCCAGCTGCCTTGAAATCTTGTTTAAGTTCAAGCAAACACATTGAGCCCCGCGCCACACACCAGAGGTCTGTGAAAGGAAAGCATGCACGGGAAATGAGCTGTCTTTGTGACAAGGAGACCCCTGGTCACCTCCTGTAAACCGGAAATACGTCTCCATTCCTCTTTTTCCAGTCCACGCACAGTGAGCTTGGCTGGGGCAGGTGGGCGGGACCAGGGTAGCGGCTGCCCTGGAAAGTGTGAGTAAATTCAGACACTGAAGCTTTTCTGCTGAACTCTCACTCGTCTGCTTCCTGTTTTTCTCTGAACTTCCGCCTCTGGTGCCCGCTGACCCGCCAGGCGCTGCATGCACAGTGCTGACGCAGATTCCTGTTCTGGTGGAGGGGACTGTGGGGAGGTAGGTGGGTGGCCTGGAGGTGGAATACTGGACAGGCCTCAATCCGCAGTCTGTGCCCCAAATACTCTCTGTGCCACTGGAGTCAAGCTAGCCTCACTTATGAGGGGTGAACCCAAAACTGGTCCTAGGATGCTTGTTTCCTGTCCAGAGAGGACCTGGCTTGTCAGTTCGGGCTGGACTGTTCCCATTGGGCGCAGGGTCAAGACTGATTTACATATCGCTGGGTTTAACCTGGAGTGGCATGGGGAGCAAAAGAACGATGGATTTAGGCCCAGATCTCTGTACTGGGATGAATGCATGAAGTTATTCAACATTCTGTCCATCAACTGTTTTTTTTTGCATTTGTCACCCCAAGTGGGACGGGTATGCTCGGACGTGAGTCCCGTGCTCTCCATGCCACTAGAGTCAAGCTATCCTGACTGATGAGGGCTGAAAGCCAGAAACCGGTCCTTGAATGCTTGTTTCCAGTCCAGGGAGGACCTGGGCTGGCAGTTCGGTCTTGACAGTTCCCATTGGGTGCAGGGTCAAGACTGATTTGCATATGGCTGGGTTTAAACTGGAATGGCATGGGGAGCAAAAAAAACGATGGATTTATGCCCAGATCTCTGTATTTGGGTGAATGTATGACATTGTTCAACATTTGGTCCATCAACTGTTCTTTTTCACTATTGGCTCCCAGCACAGGACGCCACTGAAGGCTATTGCAGACCCTGCTGGTTTCTGATTGGGTACACTGATTGTACTCCGAAGTCCATAGCTGCCAGGGTCTAAGATTGCTTATGTGTGAAATTTCCATGATTTCAGTGTAATTATGAGTGACATTCAACGATTGAATGACACTTTCTCACAAGCAAAATCAAGCGATGAAGACAAGGGAATCATATATATATATCAGAAATTACACTCATTTGAGCATCGAGAAACTCTAAGAAGATATTCAAACTGCTGGAAAGCACCAGAAATGGAAGGGCACTAGTGCCCGTGTGACTGGATCGTACCTTTATACAAATGTAACATAGGTGGGCCCACCGACAGGCAACTTCCAGAAAGTTTTGAATTTATTGTGTGAAAAGCGGAGCTGAATAGGATTTAGCACAATTTATATATGCACTCTTAGTATATTGAAACAGCTGCATTGGAGTGTAAGCTGTGTACATTTTATTGTGTAAATGTCTCCCTTGATACCGCGGCCGGGCATTATCTGTGGTTGTGTTCCTTGGTGGACAGGACACACTATAAAAAAAAAACAACAAAAAAAACCTTTTTATTACAAATTTCCTATGCACTCAGTATTTCTGTAAGGTTTGTGTGTCGGCCTCTCGTATACTATCTACTGATTCATGCAAACCTTAGTGGAAATAAATATGAAATCACCAATTAATGGTGCGGGTTTGGACTCGAAAGTGCGTTCAAATCCAGATTTGTGACTTGGGGCATGTGCTGACTGGACCCGGAGAAAATTCTGTTATTGTAGCATACCTGCCAACTTGAAGAACAATCTCACACAGGTTCTTCAAGAGGAGGGGGTGGAGCCTCGTTCAGAGAAGTACCTATGAGGCACTTTTGAACTCAACCCCTCTGCCCCCAAAGACTCCTACTCTCCCCCCCCCCCCCCCCCCCCCCCCCCCCAAAAAAAAACCAAAGCTTGCCTGGGCCGGTGCCGATGTTCTGGGGTGTTTTCACACCGCTAAATGGACGTCTGCAGTATAAAGCCTCCGATAGCGAGCTGGAAAATCACTATATAGTGGTTTTGAGCTGGTTTTCCATGTAACCGTGTGATATCAGCTCCTCACCGGGAGACTGTGTGATGGGAACCAATATTGTGTGTCACACGGTGGAGCCGTGTGAGTTGGAGGGAATGTTGTAACCAAAATCTCAGGCAATAACTTAGCCGGGCCCAGGTCAGTTTCCATAGCAAATGTTCACGTCTTCATGACCTGGGCCCAGCTCAAGCTTCAGTATGAAAGCTCTCATGTGCCCACTGGGAAGCAAATCACTACCCACACAATAAAATAACGATACAGTACGATCAAATATTCAGTAAAGCAGTTCAATATTTCCTGAATTGCAAACTATGATTTTAATATCATGTAATCAATACTTGAGAAACCAAAAACGTGTATTTGAGCACTCACCCGACACTGTGCTCGGAACTCAACTCTGGTGCCAGGCAGCAGACGACGACCTGCCTTGAGAGTACGGGCGTCTCGGCCTGCCGGCGCCATCCAGAGAAGAGAGGAACGACTGGTGAAACCCTGATGCTGAGCCCTCAGAGTGCCTTAGCGTGAGGGGTAAGGCAGCGATCACAGCGTCCTGTCTATATTGCCATTGAAGCAACACCCCTGACGTCCTTTTGCTCATGAAGCCAACAAACAAGCTTCACAAGTCATTGTGCTTGTAGCAGACCGCTGTAGGCACACTTAGCCTATATACTTAATTTCACTTTTTTGTAAATACACATTTTTATATAAAATAAGACGTGAGTAAGGTGGGGAGGTCGTGCCCCCGTCCTGAAGAAGGAGCTTGCCTCCGAAACATGTCGACGACAACGCACACCAGAGGTCCTGTTCATTAATACAACAGACTAGACCTCACTCTGCACTTCTTTTAACAGTACCAGCCAGAGTTCAGAATACATTTTTTTTCTTTCATACTCATGTGCCAGGTACTTTTTAATTTTTCACCACACCCCACCACTCACTTATAGACATACCCCACACACTGTACACCTCACATAGTCAGTACTATAAGTGCTCCCGCGTAGCCGTAGGTCGCAGCACTCCGCATCCCGATAGAGGGGTGCGAAGACCCCGATGATGAAGCATGACACCAAGTGGCCTTTTGGTGTGTGAGGGGCATTTTACAAAACACTGAGTGTTTCAACATCTATTGATCACTCTCTCTCCTTCCTCCCCCACTCTAGTGTTGGATTTCTTGTGTTTATTTAAGTATCTTTGTGGAGCACGAATCCAACTTTTTTGCTCTACCTCCCTCCTGTGTTTTTGATAAAGAGCCCTCAGAGTGCTCAGGAACTATTAAGTGGCGACATCCTGGGCACTGATATTCTGCCGTGCTGCGCCCCGTGCACAGAGCCCCACCTAACTACCCTGGCTCACGCGGATTGAGGATAAAAGCCTTGACCAGCAAGGCCTGAACTATCAAGTGCGGCGTATGCACCCAAATGCCTAGAAAGTAAAAGAAGGCAACCGAGCCCCCACGGATCCTCATGATTGCTAACCGCATATGCCAGTAGGTGGTTCTCTAGACAGCGAGCCGGTGGGGTCGGGCCCAAAACTTTATGAAAACTGCCAACACCCGCCCGTTCATACCGCAAGTGAGAGCAGGGGCAGAAGGACCCCCCTATTAGTGTGTGCCATTGGGCACTGACTCTGACCATCCTGACGTGATTGATAATGCCGTGCCTGCATCGGGTGTATAGTGTTACATTGTAGCACTATGCAGGCAGAGCTCAGCTAGGGCCCCCAAGCCTGCCGGGAGCAGCGCCCAAATCACGCTACCACTGCAGCTTGTAAAATGCATAGCTATAGCAACCCTCCTTGTGACAGCTGAGGCAGCGCTTTTATAATGCGTGACTTTGAATTTCAGTGCAGTGATGCGGATCACCTCACTGAATTGCGTTAGTGTGTAGAGGAGGCGTGTGGAGTGTACGTGACACATGCAACTGTAGCCTTACTGGAATACATTTCGCTTTTCGAAACAGCTATGTAAATTGCAGGGCTTCTCCAGGATATTTCAGTAAATTGCAGGGCTTCTCCAGGATATTCCAGTAAATTGCAGGGCTTCTCCAGGATATTTCAGTAAATTGCAGGGCTTCTCCAGGATATTCCAGTAAATTGCAGGGCTTCTCCAGGATATCCCAGTAAATTGCAGGCTTCTCCAGGATATCCCTGTAAATTGCAGGGCTTCTCCAGGATATCCCGGTAAATTGCAGGGCTTCTCCAGGATATCCCAGTAAATTGCAGGCTTCTCCAGGATATCCCAGTAAATTGCAGGGCTTCTGCAGGATATCCCAGTAAATTGCAGGGCTTCTCCAAAAATTGCAGGGCTTCTCCAGGATATCCCAGTAAATTGCAGGGCTTCTCCAGGATATCCCGGTAAATTGCAGGGCTTCTCCAGGATATCCCAGTAAATTGCAGGCTTCTCCAGGATATTCCAGTAAATTGCAGGGCTTCTGCAGGATATCCCAGTAAATTGCAGGGCTTCTCCAGGATATCCCGGTAAATTGCAGGGCTTCTCCAGGATATCCCAGTAAATTGCAGGGCTTCTCCAGGATATCCCAGTAAATTGCAGGGCTTCTCCAGGATATCCCTGTAAATTGCAGGGCTTCTCCAGGATATCCCGGTAAATTGAAGGCTTCTCCAGGATATTCCAGTAAATTGCAGGGCTTCTGCAGGATATCCCAGTAAATTGCAGGGCTTCTCCAGGATATCCCGGTAAATTGCAGGGCTTCTCCAGGATATCCCAGTAAATTGCAGGCTTCTCCAGGATATTCCAGTAAATTGCAGGGCTTCTCCAGGATATCCCAGTAAATTGCAGGGCTTCTCCCGGATATCCCGGTAAATTGCAGGCTTCTCCCGGATATTCCAGTAAATTGCAGGGCTTCTGCAGGATATTTCAGTAAATTGCAGGGCTTCTCCAGGATATTTCAGTAAATTGCAGGGCTTCTCCAGGCTATCCCAGTAAATTGCAGGGCTTCTCCCGGATATCCCAGTAAATTGCAGGGCTTCTCCAGGATATCCCAGTAAATTGCAGGGCTTCTGCAGGATATTCCAGTAAATTGCAGGGCTTCTCCAGGATATCCCGGTAAATTGCAGGGCTTCTCCAGGATATCCCAGTAAATTGCAGGCTTCTCCAGGATATTCCAGTAAATTGCAGGGCTTCTGCAGGATATCCCAGTAAATTGCAGGGCTTCTCCAAAAATTGCAGGGCTTCTCCAGGATATCCCAGTAAATTGCAGGGCTTCTCCAGGATATCCCGGTAAATTGCAGGGCTTCTCCAGGATATCCCAGTAAATTGCAGGCTTCTCCAGGATATTCCAGTAAATTGCAGGGCTTCTGCAGGATATCCCAGTAAATTGCAGGGCTTCTCCAAAAATTGCAGGGCTTCTCCAGGATATCACAGTAAATTGCAGGCTTCTCCAGGATATTTCAGTAAATTGCAGGGCTTCTGCAGGATATTTCAGTAAATTGCAGGGATTCTCCAGGATATTTCAGTAAATTGCAGGGCTTCTCCAGGATATCCCAGTAAATTGTAGGGCTTCTCCAGGATATCCCAGTAAATTGCAGGGCTTCTCCCGGATATCCCAGTAAATTGCAGGGCTTCTCCCGGATATCCCAGTAAATTGCAGGGCTTCTCCCGGATATCCTAGTAAATTGCAGGGCTTCTGCAGGATATTTCAGTAAATTGCAGGGCTTCTGCCGGATATTTCAGTAAATTGCAGGGCTTCTGCAGGATATTCCAGTAAATTGTAGGGCTTCTCCAGGATATCCCAGTAAATTGTAGGGCTTCTCCAGGATATCCCAGTAAATTGCAGGGCTTCTCCAGGATATCCCAGTAAATTGTAGGGCTTCTCCAGGATATCCCAGTAAATTGCAGGGCTTCTCCCGGATATCCCAGTAAATTGCAGGGCTTCTGCAGGATATCCCAGTAAATTGCAGGGCTTCTCCCGAATATCCCAGTAAATTGCAGGGCTTCTCCCGAATATCCCAGTAAATTGCAGGGCTTCTCCAGGATATCCCAGTAAATTGCAGGCTTCTCCAGGATATTTCAGTAAATTGCAGGGCTTCTGCAGGATATCCCAGTAAATTGCGGGGCTTCTCCCGGATATCCCGGTAAATTGCAGGCTTCTCCCGGATATTCCAGTAAATTGCAGGGCTTCTCCAGGATATTCCAGTAAATTGCAGGCTTCTCCAGGATATTCCAGTAAATTGCAGGGCTTCTCCAGGATATCCCAGTAAATTGCAGGGCTTCTCCCGGATATTCCAGTAAATTGCAGGGCTTCTCCCGGATATTCCAGTAAATTGCAGGGCTTCTGCAGGATATTTCAGTAAATTGCAGGGCTTCTCCAGGATATTTCAGTAAATTGCAGGGCTTCTTCAGGATATCCCAGTAAATTGTAGGGCTTCTCCAGGATATCCCAGTAAATTGCAGGGCTTCTCCCGGATATCCCAGTAAATTGCAGGGCTTCTCCAGGATATCCCAGTAAATTGCAGGGCTTCTGCAGGATATTTCAGTAAATTGCAGGGCTTCTGCCGGATATTTCAGTAAATTGCAGGGCTTCTGCAGGATATTCCAGTAAATTGTAGGGCTTCTCCAGGATATCCCAGTAAATTGCAGGGCTTCTCCAGGATATCCCAGTAAATTGCAGGGCTTCTCCAGGATATCCCAGTAAATTGTAGGGCTTCTCCAGGATATCCCAGTAAATTGCAGGGCTTCTCCCGGATATCCCAGTAAATTGCAGGGCTTCTGCAGGATATCCCAGTAAATTGCAGGGCTTCTGCAGGATATTTCAGTAAATTTCAGGGCTTCTGCCGGATATTTCAGTAAATTGCAGGCTTCTCCAGGATATTCCAGTAAATTGCAGCCTTCTCCAGGATATTCTGGTAAATTGCAGGCTTCTCCAGGATATTCCAGTAAATTGCAGGGCTTCTCCAGGATATCCCAGTAAATTGCAGGCCTCTCCAGGATATTCCAGTAAATTGCAGTCTTCTCCAGGATATTCCTGTAAATTGCAGGGCTTCTGCAGGATATTTCAGTAAATTGCAGGGCTTCTGCCGGATATTTCAGTAAGCTGCAGGGCTTCTCCAGGATATCCCAGTAAATTGTAGGGCTTCTCCAGGATATCCCGGTAAATTGCAGGGCTTCCGCAGGATATATCAGTAAATTGCAGGGCTTCTCCAGGATATCCCAGTAAATTGCAGGGCTTCTCCAGGATATCCCGGTACATTGCAGGCTTCTCCAGGATATCCCGGTAAATTGCAGGGCTTCTGCAGGATATTTCAGTAAATTGCAGGGTTTCTCCAGGATATCCCAGTAAATTGCAGGCTTCTCCAGGATATTCCAGTAAATTGCAGGGCTTCTGCAGGATATCCCAGTAAATTGCAGGGCTTCTCCAGGATATCCCGGTAAATTGCAGGGCTTCTCCAGGATATCCCAGTAAATTGCAGGCTTCTCCAGGATATTCCAGTAAATTGCAGGACTTCTCCAGGATATCCCAGTAAATTGCAGGCTTCTCCAGGATATCCCAGTAAATTGTAGGGCATCTCCAGGATATCCCGGTAAATTGTAGGGCTTCTCCAGGATATCCCGGTAAATTGCAGCGTGTCTGCAGGATATACCGGTAAATTGCAGGGCTTCTGCAGGATATCCCAGTAAATTGCAGGGCTTCTGCAGGATATCCCGGTAAATTGCAGGCTTCTCCAGGATATTCCAGTAAATTGCAGGCTTCTCCAGGATATTCCAGTAAATTGCAGGGCTTCTGCTGGATATTCCAGTAAATTGCAGGGCTTCTCCAGGATATCCCAGTAAATTGCAGGGCTTCTCCAGGATATCCCAGTAAATTGCAGGGCTTCTCCAGGATATCCCTGTAAATTGCAGGGCTTCTCCAGGATATCCCAGTAAATTGCAGGCTTCTCCAGGATATTCCAGTAAATTGCAGGGCTTCTGCAGGATATCCCAGTAAATTGCAGGGCTTCTCCAGGCAGGGCTTCTCCAGGATATCCCAGTAAATTGCAGGCTTCTCCAGGATATTCCAGTAAATTGCAGGGCTTCTGCAGGATATCCCAGTAAATTGCAGGGCTTCTCCAGGATATCCCAGTAAATTGCAGGGCTTCTCCAGGATATCCCAGTAAATTGCAGGCTTCTCCAGGATATTCCAGTAAATTGCAGGACTTCTCCAGGATATCCCAGTAAATTGCAGGGCTTCTCCCGGATATCCCGGTAAATTGCAGGCTTCTCCCGGATATTCCAGTAAATTGCAGGGCTTCTGCAGGATATTTCAGTAAATTGCAGGGCTTCTCCAGGATATTTCAGTAAATTGCAGGGCTTCTCCAGGATATCCCAGTAAATTGCAGGGCTTCTCCCGGATATCCCAGTAAATTGCAGGGCTTCTCCAGGATATCCCAGTAAATTGCAGGGCTTCTGCAGGATATTTCAGTAAATTGCAGGGCTTCTGCCGGATATTTCAGTAAATTGCAGGGCTTCTCCAGGATATCCCAGTAAATTGTAGGGCTTCTCCAGGATATCCCGGTAAATTGCAGGGCTTCCACAGGATATATCAGTAAATTGCAGGGCTTCTCCAGGATATCCCAGTAAATTGCAGGGTTTCTCCAAGATATCCCGGTACATTGCAGGCGTCTCCAGGATATCCCGGTAAATTGTAGGGCTTCTGCAGGATATTTCAGTAAATTGCAGGGCTTCTGCCGGATATTTCAGTAAATTGCAGGGCTTCTCCAGGATATCCCAGTAAATTGCAGGGATTCTCCAGGATATCCTGGTAAATTGCAGGTTTCTCCAGGATATTCCAGTAAATTACAGGCTTCTCCAGGATATTCCAGTAAATTGCAGGGCTTCTGCAGGATATTCCAGTAAATTGCAGGGCTTATGCAGGATATTTCAGTAAATTGCAGGGATTCTCCAGGATATCCTGGTAAATTGCAGGTTTCTCCAGGATATTCCAGTAAATTACAGGCTTCTTCAGGATATTCCAGTAAAGTGCAGGGCTTCTGCAGGATATTTCAGTAAATTGCAGGGCTTCTGCAGGATATCCCAGTAAATTGCAGGGCTTCTGCAGGATATTTCAGTAAATTGCAGGGCTTCTCCAGGATATCCCGGTAAATTGCAGGGTGTCTGCAGGATATACCGGTAAATTGCAGGGCTTCTGCAGGATATTTCAGTAAATTGCAGGGCTTCTCCAGGATATCCCAGTAAATTGCAGGGCTTCTCCAGGATATCCCGGTAAATTGCAGGCTTCTCCAGGATATTCCAGTAAATTGCAGGGCTTCTGCAGGATATTCCAGTAAATTGCAGGGCTTCTGCCGGATATTCCAGTAAATTGAAGGTTTCTCCAGGATATTCCAGTAAATTACAGGCTTCTCCAGGATAGTCCAGTAAATTGCAGGGCTTCTCCAGGATATCCCAGTAAACTGCAGGGCTTCTCCAGGATATTCCAGTAAATTGCCGGGCTTCTCCAGGATATTCCAGTAAATTGCAGGGCTTCTCCAGGATATTCCTGTAAATTGCAGGGCTTCTCCAGGATATCCCAGTAAATTGCAGGGCTTCTGCAGGATATTTCAGTAAATTGCAGGGCTTCTCCAGGATATCCCGGTAAATTGCAGGGTGTCTGCAGGATATACCGGTAAATTGCAGGGCTTCTGCAGGATATTTCAGTAAATTGCAGGGCTTCTCCAGGATATCCCAGTAAATTGCAGGGCTTCTCCAGGATATCCCGGTAAATTGCAGGCTTCTCCAGGATATTCCAGTAAATTGCAGGGCTTCTGCAGGATATTCCAGTAAATTGCAGGGCTTCTGCCGGATATTCCAGTAAATTGAAGGTTTCTCCAGGATATTCCAGTAAATTACAGGCTTCTCCAGGATATTCCAGTAAATTGCAGGGCTTCTCCAGGATATCCCAGTAAACTGCAGGGCTTCTCCAGGATATTCCAGTAAATTGCCGGGCTTCTCCAGGATATTCCAGTAAATTGCAGGGCTTCTCCAGGATATTCCTGTAAATTGCAGGGCTTCTCCAGGATATTCCAGTAAATTGCAGGGCTTCTGCAGGATATTCCAGTAAATTGCAGGGCTTCTGCCGGATATTCCAGTAAATTGAAGGGCTTCTCCAGGATATTCCAGTAAATTGAAGGGCTTCTCCAGGATATTCCAGTAAATTGCAGGGCTTCTGCAGGATATTCTAGAATTCCTTTGCAGTGGGTCAGACATTTGGGTGGGCACCAGAGAATAAAGAAGGCCCTTTGAAGCTTATGGAGTTTCCTTATTCTTATTATTTTCCCTCACCATTATTCTCTCGAAGGGCTGCCCCGAGTTTGACTGCTAGTTGAGTGGGACAGCCCGCTCTCTTTTTATTATCCTTGTTTTGGATTTCCCCTGACCAGAGACTCCCTTATTTTAACATGCACTCCTAGAAGCCTCACACAGTGAACACAGAATCAACCCAACACTGGGATCCTGAAGACAGATTTCAAAACATTGTGCCAAAACATGTTGAAGCATCAACATATGTAGATTTTTGTTCTTCTGCGTGCACAGTGTATGTGTTTAACTCAAAGTATATTACTCTGGGTGGTAGAAAAGTCACTGTTAAAATGGTGCTCTGGGCTTGCAAGCAAGACCTAATCAGTACATGTTAAAATACTTTTATTAGTGTTTGTTTATTGTGGGGAGTTTCTTTCTTGAGAAATGCCATATTTATAAAGTGTTGAGATATTTGTTTAATCAATACCTATATGTACTAAAACGTGACTATAGCGAAGAAGTAATGCCACGGACTATACTGTAAAGTTTTCCTTTAATTGGATAACATGTCATGTAATGTGCTATTCTGGACATGTTTCAATCAACCGTACCACATAATGCGGTCTTGTTTTCTCCTATACTTCCTGCGGACCTCTCTGTTGGAGGACTCACAGAATTTTCTTCCTTGCTGTGTCCCGAAATTGAGCTGCCTTTGACCCTGCTGTGTCCTGTTGTCGTCATAACTTATGTTTGCATCCTATGTGTTTTTCTTCAGCTCCATCAGATGGTCTTGGAGACTGCGCGTGAGAAGAGGGACATGGAGCAGAGGCACATTGTGATCAAGCAGAAGGTGAGCAGGCAGGGCTGTTGTGGCACCCTTGGAGTTGAGGGCTGGGGTGGAGACCGGCTTGGTGTACTGTACGGCATGGTTTCTAGAGGATGCTCGTACCAGTGGCATGGCCCTAAGTGCTGGTGGCCATGTGGCAGCCCATCCTGATATGAATGGCTGGGAGAGTCTGTTTTAGTGTGACGTATGTGGGAAGCATTGGGTGTTGTGAGGGCCAGAGAGGTGCTCTGGTCATGTCTCTGCGGACTTGTGCAGCGTTTAACCATATCAGTGATGTAGAAGAGGGTGACGATAGGACATATGTGTTGATACCAGGCTTAGAATGCCTGGTTGGTCACATGTATGTTTGTAGTGTATCCTACTTGGGAAGCATTGGGGGTATCCCATTGTCCGCAAACACTTATAAAGGGGTCAGTTGGGCCCTTAACTACTCCCTGGACAAGAGTAACCTAGACTGTCTCCCCAACAGGACATTGGGGTGCGTACACTTCTGTCATCCAGAAGTACTTATGTTTGTGGGTCGGATCTTGTTGGTGATGGGATTTGAGGAATAGATGAGATGAATTATGTGCAAACATTGCGTGTTGAAACTTTAGTTGGTGCTTTAGACCAGAGAGGTGGATCTGTTTGGATAACGCTTGCGGCCTTTTTCATTCTCATTTTGTATATGGCACCTGTAGGTGCATCCTGCTGTTGCTGGACAGACTTTGAGGGATTCTCTTTCCAGAGGCATTAGTCAGGTCAGTTCCAGATGGTATAGGTGTGATGTGCATTAACCCACGACTCACTCTTCCCTTGTTGCCAAGGCACGTGGGTGCCAGGCAGAGGAAACCTCCATTGAGACTGGAATCCACCCCAATCCTCCAGGTGCAAGTTTCAAGAGAGCAGCACTCAGATTGCACTTGCAGCCTGGGTGCCAGGGGTGCCCGAGATGCACATCTCCAGCTTCGCACAAGGGGAACCATCTTTTTGTGCAGCACACACGCATGAGATTCCATGGCCTTTACCATTCATCCGTCCACTCGTGAGTCGCACATCCCACAACAATGATGGAATGCTTCGTACAAGTATCAGACCTAATAAAGTCAAAAGACCCCAGTTATGGGCAGTGAAATGACCTGTCATTTGAGAGAGGCAGATGGCTGTCTCCCTACAAGGGTACAGGTAAAAAGGCCTCTGTCCTGACTAGTCTTACACTGCTACCACCGTCAGTCAACACAGAACTTGGTTTGAGAGGGATTTAGCTGCTTACTCAAAATGGTGAAAAATCGTGATACATTTTGGGTGCCCCTCCTTATACAAGTGGTAAACTCTGATTGAGACAAAGAATGAAAACAGAGATAACCTCTCCTGTGTACTTTGCATGACTGTCAAGCTCACTGGAACAAAGCACACAGGGCCATCCAGAAAATGCACATGGTTGCGGGGGGCACACCCTCTAAAACCCATGCGGGGCGCATTTGTTCTGACCGCCCAATCCTCATACTAACTTAACCTTGTTCCACGCAACCTGATGCCCTCTGCTGTACATCACAATTCAGAACAAACTCCCTTTGTTCAGCATTCCTGAAACACCATACTGTGTGACATTGGAAGGGTTCTCATCATGGAATACATTCACAGCGGGTTCCCAGAAGCCACCACCTGTGGCTCGACAATCCGCGTAGGTATCTAAGCTGCATTTAGAGCATCTCCTATCCTCGCCATCCTTGGAGCGCCTGTGGTACTTATTGTATGGCTGTACCGCTATGGAGCGCCTAACCCACCATCACCTACTGTGCTATGCCTGGTTATCGGAACCACTTTCAGAATACACTTCGAGTAATATGAGGAGAAAAGGAGAAGATGCAAGGAGTCTTAGACAAGCTCCACGAATGGGAAAGCTTGGGAGCTTAGAACCAGCTAGCGGGAGGGAGACTAAATTAAGGTGGGAGTAAGATAAAATAATGCATACCTAAAATACATGTTCATGCTGATTGTACATAGACTGTAGATTGGGGACACTGACTTGCATTTTGTGGAGGTGTGGGTATTTGTGGGTATTTGTAATGGTTTAGTGGCAGGTCCCGGAGACCCACACACCTTTTAGTGTTTGTGACATGTGCTTATGTAGCATGTGTGTGAGTGTTCACGGATACAAGATTGGTATGATCACACTGATATTTGCCTAGCACAACACCCCACACATGCCCCTTCTCAACAATCGCACCCAGACCTACATCACTCAAAAACATCACGTCCTCACAACACACACACATCGTACAAACCACGACACTCCCTCAAACTACCAAACAGATTTCAACTCAAACTAATTACTGCACATTCAGCACAAGTCCAGACTCTTGACATCGCCAACCTCATTCTCCATCACAAGCTTGATGCATTCTTCTCACAGAAACATGGCTCTGTGAATGAATGGTGATTCATTGAATGAATGGTGATTCATTTACCTATCGCGGCCCCCGCTTCGCGGGTGCCGCTCACAGAGGGTTCTGTGCCTGAAGGGACGACGTGGGACCTGTGCGCTCTGCCAGCGCTTGGAAAATCGAGTGGGGCATTTTCAGGGGAAAGACTGCTGCACACGCCAAGGGACTGCGAGGTCCAGCAGTCTCTGTGCTCACCAGCTGCTGCCTCTTCCCTCGGCGTTCCCGCCCCCCTGCCTGGTGATTCATTTACCTATCGCGGCCCCCGCTTCGCGGGTGCCGCTCACAGAGGGTTCTGTGCCTGAAGGGACGACGTGGGACCTGTGCGCTCTGCCAGCGCTAGGAAAATCGAGTGGGGCATTTTCAGGGGAAAGACTGCTGCACACGCCGAGGGACTGCGAGGTCCAGCAGTCTCTGTGCTCACCAGCTGCTGCCTCTTCCCTCGGCGTTCCCGCCCCCCTGCCTGGTGATTCATTTACCTATCGCGGCCCCCGCTTCGCGGGTGCCGCTCACAGAGGGTTCTGTGCCTGAAGGGACGACGTGGGACCTGTGCGCTCTGCCAGCGCTAGGAAAATCGAGTGGGGCATTTTCAGGGGAAAGACTGCTGCACACGCCGAGGGACTGCGAGGTCCAGCAGTCTCTGTGCTCACCAGCTGCTGCCTCTTCCCTCGGCGTTCCCGCCCCCCTGCCTGGTGATTCATTTACCTATCGCGGCCCCCGCTTCGCGGGTGCCGCTCACAGAGGGTTCTGTGCCTGAAGGGACGACGTGGGACCTGTGCGCTCTGCCAGCGCTAGGAAAATCGAGTGGGGCATTTTCAGGGGAAAGACTGCTGCACACGCCGAGGGACTGCGAGGTCCAGCAGTCTCTGTGCTCACCAGCTGCTGCCTCTTCCCTCGGCGTTCCCGCCCCCCTGTCTGGAGTGTTTTAAATCTAGCTCCTAATCCCGCGACGCGGGACGCGCGCGGGACATAGCCCGGGGCGAAGCCCGGGCAAAGGGCGGGCCCTCCACGGCCCTCAAAGGCCGGAAAAGGACGGGACGGGCCACCCCCCTTGGTTGCCACCTCCTAGGCATACTATATAATAGATATAGACCCCCTGTAAGTATTTTGTGTTCCTATTAGTGGACTCTCTCACATTTTAAGGTCCTACATTCCTATACCATCATGACCACCAAGGTTGATCATTTTTCCTACGTAGACAGCAGTGGGCAAACGTGTTCCCTGTTAGATGAGCTGAACCTCCTTTGCAAAACCACATATGCCTCTTTAGAAACTCCTCTTCTGCCCACAAATGTGAGTTTACTTTCACACAAGCCTACACTTCTAGACTCACCCATATTTGTTAATAAATCTTACAGTCCGAATACACAAAGCAATGAGTCCCCTCAGATCCCATCTACAAAAAGGAAAAATATTGATGTCACTAAAGGTGGAAATAATCCTACAATTCAAAAACTATGTCCATCCACTGCAAACTCCCCAATGATTCCTCCGTCTGTGGAGTTTCCAGAAGCCATAGCACCCCCTTCCCAACTGCAAATAATACCCATTATCGAACAACTGCTTAGTTCCATGATAGCACCCTTACTAGAAAAAATGAACTTGTTAGGGGAACGGCTTTCCGAGATAGAGAAAGCCATTCTCTTAAACCCGCTGGTTGGTAAACACAGTGTTACACCCAATCGCCCTAAGACTTCTCCTACACATCTAGGCTCAAAACCACCTGTGCTGGATAAAAGGCATCAAATAAAACCCACTGGCCCTACTGCTTCAAGGCAACAAACACCTAAATTCCCCACTAAAGTTTCCCTCCCACAGCTGACCGCACCGAGAGTAGGTCAAAACAAAATTAATTCTATCCATCTACCTCCGGAAGCGGCCCCATATGTGTGCATCCTTGCGGGCGTACCTTCTCTCCCACCGGGAAAAAGTGAGAGACAATATGATCTAATCAATAAAACCAAATTCTGGCTGTCAAAAAATAGACCATTGCCTCCTAATCTATACGGAGTAATAAGGAGTGTTAGAAGGGTTGGTTGGCTGGGCTCTCTTCCCAAAGACGTTGTGGGGGACCTGGTACTCGTGAGATTTAGGGACCGAAACATAGTACCTTATTTGAAAACCTGTTCGCCTCAACTAAGAGATGGCCCAATATCAATATGGGACCTACATGACTTTTACCCCATAATCCCGGGCTTTCCCCCCTGAATATCTGGACATATAACAAAGGCTAATCTTGAACTCCTGTGTTTAAACCACGAACTCCTTTGATACTGCCATAACCTTGTAGCGGAAAATAACTTTTTATGTCAGGGACCCTTCCTTACTGTACTCTAGTCACTTAAAATGTTTTTATATAGATTGTAAATTGTATTTATCATGAACTTTTATGGTTTTGTCTTTCAAAAGCCGAATAAAGTATATTTGAATTGAATTTGAACATGGCTCGCACTCCTATCCTCCCACATCCTAGGCATTCTTAACCCCGGGGACCATAGCATCCTGTCCTACTCTCGACAGACCAGAGCAAAGCCATCAACCATTCCTTCTGTTAAAAAATACAGAAACCCTGACAACAAATGGCCAAGACCAGGCCTGCTTCTTCTCTGACACCCATTCCATCTCAAAGTGGTCATCCTTCAAAACCCTCTCTCTCAGATAAGTCACTGACATACCCAACTTCTCCAATGCTACCTCTAACGAAGATGGTGTCCTACCCTCCTTCATCAATGCCCTCTCTGGAGAAGTTCTTTCACCTCTACTCACTGTTTTCAATTCCTCGCTCACTCAAGGAATTTTCCAGAATCTCTCCAGACAGGTCAGATCCTTCTACTCCTGAAGAAAGCAGACTAGACCGTCATGAGCTCACCAGTAACCTATCCATCATCATCAAGATCATTGGTAAAGTGGTCTGTACTTTACTCCAAGATCACATCAACGCCAACCATCTCCTCCACGACTCCCACCTTGCTTTAGATTGTGTTGGATGGAGGCGCTACCTTGCATATTCTAGATGACCCTTGCCACCTGACATTGATTGGCCTCTCACCTGCCTTAGGTACAGTCAACCACTCCTCCCTCATCCACAGTGTGAAATCTCTTATGGGATTCACAGGCAATGTCTTGAACTTCTTCTCCTCCTACCTATACAGCTGACATCCGTTCATTCATATGGATGCCTCCGGGTCACAGAAGCATCCCTATCACCTATGGACCCCACCAGAGTTTCATCTTGTCTCCTATCATCTTCAACCTCTACATGGAGTTCTCTAATCATCAACCGCTGCATCGGAATTTGCCCATCTGTTGATGATACACAACTCTACGAGAAAACCTTCTCCGCTTCAGACATCCAATGCCCCAGAAAATGCCCACCTCTCATCCTGTCCTGGATGACGAACACTTACCTAAAGATCAACCCCACCAAAACCGAACTCCTGTTATTTGCGAGAAACAACAAGCAACAGTTAGTCTAAACCTGGCAGACTTGGATGGATTCCTACTGTAACTTTCACACAATGCCAGATTAGTTGCATTCACCTTCGACACTGATCCACCCTCAAGTAATGCAGTGCCCAAAAAATAAAGTCGGCTTGCTACTGGCTCTCTCTGCTAAGGAAAATGAGACCATTGGTCCCAGAATGCGACCTCAGAACCGCTGCCGATAACCTTGCACTCTCACATTAGAATTATGGCAACACCTTCTCCGTGGCATTCCAGACTCCATGCTGGCTGTTTTTTTAGGACATCCTCCATGCTATATTACATCTCAACCAGGCCATGAAGAAAGATGACCACATCACTACCGTCCTGATGGACACCAATGATTCTCCTTACCTGCCCTCACCATCCCCAGAACCAGCTCCATCATTTACAAAGCCCTCAGGACCAGCACCTCTGCATATCTGGCTGACAGGCTCATCATCTTGAGTGGCTCTCAGCACCCCACAGCCAGGACCATCGCACTGTAGGGAAAGAAGTGCAACAAGGAAAGACGAGAAAGCAGGGCCTGTTCATCTGTAGACCCAGGATCTGAGTAACTTCCCTGTATCCATGAGGATCACTCCAGCACTGGTCCAGTTTGGGAAATCTCTGAGGACTCACCTCTTCAAAGAACCTGACATCATGATTCAGGAGGAGTCTGTGTCTGCTAAAAGGGTCCGGCTACCTTTCCATTCACTGGTTGGCTGTATCATGGACACTACAGCAATCTGCTGCCTTTTGGCTAAGTTTTCACTATACAAATGACACATTTGTACGCACAGCCATACAGATAAGTTATTACACAGGTGCACTGATTGGTTATGCGGGCAATGATCATGCTGTAATTGCCTTCATGTGGACCCTTCTTCTAATGGGTGTAATCTTTGGAAATAGTGCATCACTGTGGTGCGGCCTACAAACCCTATCTGGTTAATGCGGTTGATGTGTGGTAGACAAGGTATTGTTAGTGCCTTTTTGAGCTGATCTGAGATTGTGAGCCCATCAAGGGTCTATTTAATTTACGTGCGAAGCCATAAGCAGCGAGCGAGGGACGCACGAGGCGTTCTAAAAGGAGCTATTGAATAGGAGTTTCTTTTGTCATCCGTCCACAGTGTTATTATAGGACGGCCATGTACCTGTGTTGGGCACTTACAAGACCTGTACTAATGCACTGTCTTTTGCCTTATCCAGGACCTGTCCCACGATGATGCCATGCTTGAGTTCAGAGCAGACGCTCCCAATGGCATCGTTATGGAAGGATATCTCTTCAAAAGAGCCAGCAACGCCTTCAAGACATGGAGCAGGTGAAAATACATGAACACCATGAGCAATCATGCCATTTAAAAATTATAACATCTTTATATTTTGCCTCTTTTGTCAGTTCCTTATGCATTATATACAGATTTTTGTTCGCGGGGTCTCGGGAAGGTTCCATTTCAGCCACTTCAGCCCCAGTCTCCATGCCCTCAGTCATTTTCAGAATGTTGCATAAAATCAGAGATGGTTCTTGTTCTACTGCATTTGCACTCCTTTCTTCCCCCTTTATTTACTCAGTGCAGTGTGTTGGGTTCATTATTTTTTTTTTATAACATTTTTATGGGTTCATTATTTTACATTTTCCCTTCCGTCCCTCCTTCGTGTTCCAATAAAAAAAAATCAAAAATTAAGACTTTCAATGACAGTAATAATTTTGAGTATATTATTAATCAAGTTAACTAAATGCCATCAGTTTATTTTCTTTTTCAAGTCTGTCCTCGTCTTCACCGCCATATTCTTGTCCCCGCAAACATCTTTATAAGCAGTTGTTTGCATGTTTTTTTGTATTGTTGTCTTCCTTCTGTCTCATACTCTTGTTCTGGTCAGGGTCATTGCGCCTTCCATCTTCCTTCTCTGTCACTTGTTCGTTTTTTAATCAATTTAGAAGTCTCTGCTGCATATTCCGCTTATGGACATCAACCTCTCTGTCAAACGTGTGTTCTTGTTACCTTCCTCTCTGCCTCTACTCCACTGCTGAACTCCTCGCTTGCTGGCTTACCTGTGTCCATTCAGTGGCCTCTAGCACGTCATTGATCTGAAAATCAACCTGTCTTGCAGCGCGTCTTGTTTCCCTCTACACTGTCCGACTGTTCACCCGCTGTTTAAGGAAGCCCCTCTTTTCCAACAAATTCCATGGTTTTTCCAGCCTTCATCTCCTTGTTTGTTAGAATGTATCATTTTATGCCTGAAAGTGGAGAGAGGCCTCCCCCTTCCATGGTGATAATGGAGTGATGTTGACTTTTGCAGGCGGTGGTTTTCCATCCAGAACAATCAGTTGGTTTACCAGAAGAAGCTCAAGGTGAGTGGAGAGTATTATCATAGCTGCTGGGTCCAGCTGAGATGGTGCAGATCACTATCCAAACCCTGCTCTCTGCTTCACTGGTCTTCTCTTTTGCCTTCTTTCTTATTTTAGAGCTAGCGACTCTATAAATTGTTGTCCTTATCACATTGGTAGCGGTTGTACCCATTAACACGCCCTCATCTATTTTTTCATAATATTTCTCCGACCTGCGTTCCCTTTTCAAATCTGATGAGACATTAAATCCAGAAGGTAACATTCAAATTGCCACAGTATTGCTGTCTTAACAGCTTGAATCTGTTGTAGATTCACAAGGTGAATGGTTTTGGCCCAAAAGCTACATTTGCACCTTCCATGATGACTGGCTTGCTTTGTGACTACAGGCATCTGCAACCACACCCAAATCACCCCACTCTTGATTATTCTGGGGGAGTTGCCTAGCCTTTGACACAGCTGCCTCTGTTTCTCCACAGGACAGCTTGACTGTGGTGGTGGAGGACCTCCGGCTTTGCACCGTCAAACCTTGCCACGACTGTGAACGTAGATTCTGCTTCGAGGTTGTCTCTCCATCAAAGTGAGTTCTCTGGAATTCCTCATTTTAAGAGTCTGCTGCTTCCGTGGGTGAAAAACAAGGGTGGATCAGTGCTGCCTGCATCACACATGGCAGGGTGGCCATTGTCACGCTCTTTATTGCAACTGTCCAATTCTGTTGCTTAAAACTGTGAATTTGTGTGTGTGTGGGGCGGGGGGGGTGTCAGCTGTATTTTAGAACTAATGTTGGGAGATGGTATGTGTTGAATTGGATTTTGGTAGTCTGAGTTGTGTTGTGTGGTGTTTTGTTTTGCTATGTCAGATACTGTGTTCCGTAAACCTATATGGTCAGTGGTGACCTATTCCTCACTTGCATGTTGAGTTTATTTTACAACTTTGAGTTCTATAGTCGTATGTGGCTGGATTGTGGATGCTGACATCTGATAGTTTGTTATGGTAGGGATGTGGAAATTTGATTTGTAAACTGTTGTTGACTGGATGCCTTAGTTTTGTGGTAGTTTATGGTAAGGATGTGAAGGTTTGATTTCTACCTTCCATTTAAGACTTGTTGTGAATGTTTGAGTTGTATAATCCATGTGTGATGGGCAAGTAGATACTTGTGTTTTATTGGGTTGATTTCGTATATATATATATATATATATATATATATATATATATATACACACTTTTGTAAAGCATTGAGCCGTATTCAGGTGAGTAGTGTAAGGAATTGATAATTAGATGTGATTATCCTGAATAAATTGTTTTCTAAAAATGGGAGATTTGTCTGCCCAAAGGCCCTTCAGGCTTTGTGTTGATGTGTTTGAGTTTTAGCAGCATTGTGTGCTGATTTGGAGTGTCTGTGGTTTACGTGATGTAGACCTTTGATTCGTGAAGGTGTTCATTCTATGCTTTTTAGCCATTTGTATTAGGTTGTGGAGATAAGACTTGTTTGGTTGGGTCTTAGAGACTTTCAGATAACTGGGTGATTTTGAGCTGCACTGGGTGCAGTTCGTAAATTCTTAAGTTGTGTTTTGGTTCATTTTATGGTGTTGGGCCGCATCGTGTTTGGTTGTTGAAGCCTTTCCTTTTGTTGACATCTTATTAATCCCCTGACGCTTTCCCTGACAGGAGTTGCCTTCTGCAGGCTGATTCTGAGAAGTACCACCAGGCCTGGGTCTCTGCCGTTCAGAACAGCATCGCCACTGCGTTCTCCGAGAGCCGGGAGGACAGCACAAACATGGTGAGCTCTACGATTTGATTGTTGTGTATCAGCAGAGCTTAGTGTGGAGTCTGTGTACAGCCCAGCAGAGTGCACTCCATGACTTTGAGTTTCAGCAGCACCGCCTGCTGGAGATAGGCCAGTCCTAGTGCTGCAAAAGCAGGCTGTGCCGTCGGCCAAGTATGCGATTCTTGTGTATCACTTTTTCTGATCCCTATTGGAAAATCAAAGGTTACGGCAGGCCAGGGTTGAGATATATTGCTATGTATGGTGCCTGTTCTTGAAATGGGGGGGTCAATGCAGATCCGGATTGAGTTGCGGGCACATTCCTTGTGTAGACTTCAGCATTGGAGCTCGAGAGGATGCTGCACGCTCAACTCAGCAATTGAATACCACCTAGGACTTTGTGTATGAGTTGAGGTGCTTTGAAAGATCCATGTGTGTGTCCTATGTTGGAAGCGAGAGGCAGGGTTTGATGGAGGTGAGCTGGCAAAGTTACGAATACCGTAGGGAAGCAGGAAGGTGCAGTTTTAATGGTTGTATACCTGTAACGGCATGGGCTTCATGTAGTAAAGACAGTTCCAGGTTACGAAGGAGGCACACTAGTAATGCAGCAAGTGTGGTTGTAGCAGCAGGGGATGGGCCAGCTCCCGGTGGAGGTTCTCTGGTAATGCTTCGAGTGGGGATATACTAGTAGGGGAGTGCTGCAACGTTTAAAGGAGGTGTGCCTCGAATGGTGCAAGTGGCATTGGGCTGGCAGGTTGGTGCAGGAGTTGATGGACCTGCATCTGTAATGGTATTGGTGAGTTTTGCATTGTGGGGATAGTTCACATTTAGGGGTACTCTCATAACAGCACAAGTGGAGCTGGAACACTGGTGATGGAGGGTTTTATAGCAATTCACTGGTAACAGTACAAGCGAGTCCCAACAGTGAGATATTGAGATGCTGTCGGTCGGGATTAGGGGTCATGGACATCAATGTAGCTGAAGAATTCTAGAATTCAAGGGCGTGTCTGATGCTGGATCCTTGTTAAATACCCTGCTGCTGTCTTTCAGAGGTTAGAGAGACCCTCATCCATGTCAGCAGCAACCATGGACTCTGGATCACCGAGAGAAAACATGGACAAGAGGGCGCTTGACCAGATCCAGCGAATCCATGGAAATGCCCAGTGCTGCGACTGCAAGGAGCCCGCGCCAGAATGGGCCAGTATCAACTTGGGCATCACCCTCTGCATCGAGTGTTCAGGGATCCACAGGTGAGGCCAGAATCACCCTCTGCATCGAGTGTTCAGGGATCCACAGGTGAGGCCAGAATCACCCTCTGCATAGAGTGCTCAGGGATCCACAGGTGAGGCCAGAATCACCCTCTGCATCGAGTGTTCAGGGATCCACAGGTGAGGCCAGAATCACCCTCTGCATCGAGTGTTCAGGGATCCACAGGTGAGGCCAGAATCACCCTCTGCATAGAGTGCTCAGGGATCCACAGGTGAGGCCAGAATCACCCTCTGCATAGAGTGCTCAGGGATCCACAGGTGAGGCCAGAATCACCCTCTGCATCGAGTGCTCAGGGATCCACAGGTGAGGCCAGAATCACCCTCTGCATCGAGTGTTCAGGGATCCACAGGTGAGGCCAGAATCACCCTCTGCATAGAGTGCTCAGGGATCCACAGGTGAGGCCAGAATCACCCTCTGCATCGAGTGTTCAGGGATCCACAGGTGAGGCCAGAATCACCCTCTGCATAGAGTGCTCAGGGATCCACAGGTGAGGCCAGAATCACCCTCTGCATCGAGTGCTCAGGGATCCACAGGTGAGGCCAGAATCACCCTCTGCATAGAGTGCTCAGGGATCCACAGGTGAGGCCAGAATCACCCTCTGCATAGAGTGCTCAGGGATCCACAGGTGAGGCCAGAATCACCCTCTGCATAGAGTGCTCAGGGATCCACAGGTGAGGCCAGAATCACCCTCTGCATCGAGTGCTCAGGGATCCACAGGTGAGGCCAGAATAACCCTCTGCATTGAGTGTTTGGGATTCACAGGTGAGGTCAGCGTCAACCTTTGCATCGAATGCACAGGGACCTATAGGATGTTTTTTCTGCTGGTGCTACATTTGGGCACTGCTTGAAGGATATAGGCCTTCAACTGCACCTGGCTGTGCCCCAACAGAGTTCCACTAGTTCGGATTAGATGATGGTGGGCTGAGTGATTTTAAATGGCCCCTACATTTCCTGCCCCAACAATACCCAGAACTTATCTATAGATATAGAAGCCATCCTTTGTAGCATGATTATCCATCGTAGTTAGTCTGATGGACACTAACAAGCAGCATCCCACAGTGGCGTTGCTCTGTCCATCTCCTAATCTAAAGGCAGATTAGTCCTCTTCGCTCATGTCCATTTCTAGCATGGATAATTGGTTTGCTGAAAAGCCTCCAAACCATGGCATAGCTGGGGGTGTAGGGGTGGTCTGCCCCTGGTTGCACTGTTTGTGGGGGCAGCAGAGGTGAGCAAGTTGTATCTGTCGACTAGCACCATACCCACGCCCCCGAGAACAAGTCACCCACTGGCCGCCAGCCCTCCTTCCCCCAGCCCCGGAGCAAGTCATCCGTCGGCTGCCCCCACTCTTACCTTCACCGGGCGGCAAACTTGGGGTCCGCCCCGGGTGGCAGTAGGACTAGCAACGCCACTTCTTCCAAAACTAGACAGTGGCCAAGAGAGGACCTGTGATCACACACTGAGATTGCATATAGAGTACAGGAAATCATGCCCCCGCCTAGACTGTGCAAAGAAGCATAAGAACAATGCAAGAGTTTGGCCAGCTGTTTAACTTTAATCCCTGGTGTCGACTCCGCCTGTGCATGTTCGGACACTGATTTACATCTTAGTTGTGGTCGATGAACTGCTAAATGTACTGATCGTTGGGACCAGCATTAGATCCCATCTTGACATTTATTCTTGACCGCTGTCGGTAAGAGCAGTCTATCGACGACATTTCGTGTGAGATTGTGTTATGACGCCCTTGCTTGTGTGATTCTTTCATAGTGCTACATCACCCGCTGAATCGCAGTTCAGCTGTGCGTGTTCCCTGTACTTCAATCAAGAACATTTCCCATTGCTTCCTTGGCACAGTGACACGCTTCAAACAGGCTATGCTATCTTGGCATGAATTGCCCTAGGTGCTTTTGATTGGAGTTTATCTCTTTGCTTCGACTTGACCGACGGAAAACCCAAGGGGACTGTAGCCAGTCTCTGAAGTGGGTTATTTATCCAAAAGCGTGTGTCCTATTTTTACGAAAGGCTTAACCGAACAGAAAGTGCTGGAGAGCTTCCTCTGTGGCGAAGAACATACATGGATATTTCTGACAATGAATCCGTCAAAATTGTCACACACAATGCAATTTTGACCCATCTTGAGTTGTAGATATCCTGGGCAGGTAAAATACTTTAGGCTAACTCTGTTGCAAACAAACCAGGGGAACTGAAGAAATTAGTCTGTGTGCATCTAGACACATTTCTTGAAGTCGCACCTTGCCTGAATCAATAACGGACTTATTTTGGAGGATCCATTGGTTAAACTCTTGCTTATTAACCACTTTGAGAGTAATATACATTTATTATTCTTAGTGCAATTAATGTTGGAGCCCTTCATTAAAATTCTATTTTTATTGATATTGGGACATTTTTTGGTGCGCGTAGGAGTAGAATTCTAGTTTTATTTGTTTAAGTAATGAAAGGTGGACTTGCTCCTTACGTCCTTCCCTTTATATCTCCGTGCTTCACCTCTTGTCCTTTTTAAATATTTTTTGCTTTTATAATTCATTATACTTTTTTTCTTTTTTACATATATTTGAATTGAGTCTGCAAAGACTCTGTTTTCATTTTTATTTTTAATTCTAGCCCCTAAAACTTACTGTAGTTCTTCTTTTTCTGTATCTAGAGGTAATTTAACAAAGATAAACATGTCACTATTTTGGCCCCTGTCTACTGTTCTACAGCAAATCTTCATTATGCAGAAGACCTTACAGAGTATCGGGGTAGGTAGAGACAGTGAATTTATTCATGCAACTCCACAGTTGGTTGAGGAATGGTGGCCGACAGCAGCTGCTAGTTATAAGAAAAACCTTTGTTCATTTGAACAAAAGTTATTCTGACCCCACCACTGTATGGCTGGATGACACTTTATAAGTTACAAAACTGTTCACACAGGTAAGTATCCTTTTACTTCTATGAGTTAAAACCCCCCTTGGTCCTTAACGGAGCACCTGCCCTAGTCTACTCCGTCAAAGGCCAGGTTTCCGGGAGAGGGTCATGAGGTTTAGTTACACGTTACCCCGTCGTCTGCATCCACCTTTGAAGTTGCTTATTAGGCCTCTTTCTGTACCTAGAATCTGGTGTTCACGTGGCATCCCTCCCATATTCATTTCTTTCTGTTGCAGGAGTTTGGGTGTTCACTTTTCTAAAGTCCGGTCTTTGACCCTGGATTCTTGGGAGCCAGAGCTGATAAAGGTAAGGGGAGGAGCAAGGTGGACTCCAGGGAGGGGATTGTGGATGAAATGAGGTTAGGATTCATCAGGTTGAGGTAGAGGTGGGTGGCAAACTACTGGTAATGTTTCAAGGCAGAATTGCAGTTTTTCATCAGCCATCAAAAGTCCTACACGGTGATTGTGGGTAGTAAAGGAGTGGTCTTGCGTTTTTCTTCTAGTGTGGGGAGGCACAGGGGACCCAACAGCGGTGGCCTTATGTTTTAGTTCTAGCTTACTGGGGAGTAGGGGACCCTACAGGAGTGATCTTATGTTTTACTTCTAGGGTAGGGAGGCACAGGGGACCCTACAGGAGTGATCTTATGTTTTACTTCTAGGGTAGGGAGGCACAGGGGACCCTACAGGAGTGATCTTATGTTTTACTTCTAGGGTATGGAGGCACAGGGGACCCTACAGGAGTGATCTTATGTTTTACTTCTAGGGTAGGGAGGCACAGGGGACCCTACAGGAGTGATCTTATGTTTTTCTTCTAGGGTAGGGAAGCACAGGGGACCCTACAGGAGTGGTCACATTCCATACATTTCCATTGTTTTATTAGAATCTTTGCATGTTTTTTCTTGGACAAGAATATTTGCTACCATGACAGGTCGGTATGGCTTTTCTTGTGTGAGGTGATAGTGCATCTGCTTAACCAAACGTCATCTAATTTGGTGCATTTATGGATGACCTCACAGCTATAACTAAACTAGATGCTCAATTCTTGGCTAGGAGCACTCGCAGGATAAGCAGGTTAGCTAGGCAGGTTTGACACAGCCTGTGCTAGGACTGCACAGGACACTCTGGTTAGCGCAGCATGGACTAGGACATATTAGTGGCTCAGTGGATGATTTCCATGAGCTCTGTAGTCAGCCAAGTAAAATCTGTTCTGGTCAATGCTTGAATGAAAGACTTGGTTATCCAAGTCAGCTGACACAGTCGAACTGTGTGAGCGCTTAGAGGACCTCACAGGGTGAGCGGGTTAGCTTAGCAAAGCAGAGCCCTGTTAGTGCATGAATCATGACCCCTTGATGAACAGGTGTCACCAGTTGTCATAGTTCATTGAGCAACAGAGGTTACATAATTCACGTTTTTGTATATGGCACTGACAGTCAAAATATATTTTTACAAAATGTATAAAACACTGATGCAGTTGCAAATGCATGCTACTACCAGGCTAAACACAGCATGTAAGTCATACACACATGGAGGGTAACAGACAGGCTTCCTCAACAAAGATTTAGTTGTAGAGAAAAGGACTCCTCTGAGCAGGAAGTTTGTGTAAAATTGGAAGAGTCTCACAACAAACAAACACAAGCACGGTTTCACATGCCAGAACAGAGGAGGGAGTAATCTGAGGTTCATATGGGGTGGCCCATTGCCCTGCCCTTGCCTGAGTCTGAGGGTCCCCTGCTCTGGCCCCTACCTATAGGTCACTGCATGAGTCTTCTGCACAAGGTCTCACAGTGGGCAGGAGATAACAGGCAATAAAGAAATGCACCAATGTGTAATGAAATTTGGTTTAGAGCAACATGGTGTGAACAATTTGTTGTGGATTCTGGAGCAGAATTAGTTTTACTGTGTGCTGTTGGGTGCCAGTAAACAGTAGTGTACAGAAAATGTTAAGTTATCAGTAGTATGCAGAAAATGTTGAAGTACACCCCAGGGGTTCAGCAGACACTGCCATTTGTGTCAGAAATCTATAATCCTGGCATCTGTGCACCAGCAGATCCTCTCTTCCTCTGGTTTTGCCTCCTTGTTGCTTTCTGCCCCTTTCCCGTCTTACCCTTTCTTGCCTTGCTTATCATTCTTTTCCTCTCTTCTTGCCACAGTTGATGTGTGAGCTTGGAAACAGCACAATCAATCGCATTTATGAGGCGCGAATCGACGAAATGACCATCAAGAAGCCCACTCCGAGCTCCACAAGGTGAACTTTCCTCTCTCTTCCTATCGTAATCGCTAACCAGGGCATACACAATGCATAACTAGTACTGTAGACTAGTTGGGACACTGTGTGCTTGTCACTTAGTGCACAGCTGTTCTTGGTCTTTTTCCCCCTGGAATCTGGCTACATAACTTCACTAGTATAACTTACAGAACCACTTTGTTTTCTGTTATTATGATACCTATTCGGTCAAGGCCTTAACAATTTCTCTTAAAAAAGCTTGTACATTAGGCATTAGAACTCTGGAATGTTGGTAGCTCCATTGAAGACCATGAGCCGCTCGGAGTTTATAATGGCTGGTATAAGCCCGGAGCTTCAACATTCCAATGTTTGTCTTTATGTTTCTCCCTTTTTAATTTAGAACATTCGATGCCTAATGGGTGGAATATTCTAATAGCCTTAGAGCCCTTCTGCCTTGGGCTTTATTGGTTGTTAAAGGCCCTCGCCTGTGGCTTGGTTCTATAACTCTGGTTCAGATAAAACTAGACTGTGACTGAGATTAGCAATTCTGCTCAACTAAATCTGTCTCCATGAAGGGAGTCTTTAAGAAGTGTTTTAAAGCTTTCTTAACTTTGAAAGATAAATTCACAATTCTTCACTTTTGTTTCCCTTTAATATGAATTGTGTGCTGATTGCATAGTAAAAGTGGGTGGAGTATGCTGATATGAAGGATCACCTGCCTTGCTGGGAATGGAGTCCCTTATCCAGGACCAGATTTAAACTTCTGTTGTCTCTCCCCTGGTGAACATCTGTTTCTCTTCATCAACCCCCAGGAGTGAGAAGGAGCTGTGGATCCGCGCCAAGTATGTCCAGAAACAGTTTATTAACAAGCTTCCAGAGGCGGGGACGCGACCACTCAGAAATCTGCCACGACGGAGCCGGGGAAACAACGTGGACAGACCCATCGCCCGTCCCTTGGACCGACCACCAAAACCACCCCTGAAACCCAAACCGGGGTCTTTGTCCAGACTTCCAGGTGCGTGTCTACTCTCCCAGGAAAAAGTGGGGCAGGGAACAGGTCAGGCGGGGTTTTACAGGTACCGAAGGATGCACATCCTTTGGGATGAGGGTAAAATACATAAAAAGGCGCATGTTGTTCTACTGTACCTGATAGAAACAACAGAAAAGGCAGAGGCTGTTTTGTCTCAGTGACTTTGTCACCTACAGAACATGAAGGCACTATGGAGGTTTGGGCGGCAGAGACATATGAAAATGTATCTTCTCTTAGGAAGTGGTGAAAGACGTGGAAGTAGGAGGTTGTACGTAAATGAGTGATCTCCTAGGAAAAATGGGGGCACATGGCTTGATATATATATTTAAGCACATGCTGTTTCTTCTGTGCTCCCTCTTAGTATCTGCCTTATCGCTTTCCCCTTTATTCATCCTCCTTTAATTCCTCTTCTCCTTAAGTTTCCTTTCTTGTTTCTTCTCTAGTCATACCTTTCTTTCTTCCCTGCTTCCATCCTTACTTTAATTAGTTTCTCCTCAGTTTCCTCCCATTCTGAATGCCTCCATCAGCTGTTGTACTTCCACCTCTCTTTTCTCCCTCATTGCCATACTCCGGGTTGGTGGTTAAGTGGACTAATGCATACTCTCCAAGGATCTGTGTTTGACTTCATGTTAACAGGTTTGAATCCTGGCAGCTCCACTCATCCTTTCATCCTTCTAAGGTCGATGAAATGAGTATCCTGTAGTAGGATGACAATAGACATCTGTCATTTCAGCACCAAAACATCCAAGCATAGGTGAACGTGCTCTTTACAAATATAAGTTATGTATGAGCCATTCTTAGTGGGTCCATTCTGGCCAATAGGGTCAATTAAAACATTTATGCAACTCTCAACATGGCGGGGCTGAACCGGGAAGTGCATGTAAATGTGTCAATGTCCCAGCAGGGCTTAAATATTCAAGGGCCACTGCTCTAAGATACAGAGCACCCTTTCCTCCGTACTGAAGGTCTGCTCACCTCATTTACAGTCGAGTGGACCTTCAGTGGGATAGCGGTGACAACTACTCCTTCACCGCCACTGACCTACACCTTAGACTTATGAAGAGAGGGACATCTGAGGTTTTGCCACTGGTCTGCCCACCTTAGAGTGGGCGAATAAATGCCAAGCTTTTACTTTCACTTACCACCAACCAAAACTTGACGGTAAGGGAAAGTAAATCATTTCCATGACCCCACGCCTTGGAAGAAATCTTCCACCACAGGAGGGACATTGCTTTTTTAATTTTTAAAAAGAAAATTCCACTCTGGGATTTTGTTCTTGAAAATAAAAAAGATATCAAAAGTGTGCCATATGGCTCCATCATGTTGACTTCGCCATACAGCACCCTTTCAATGCATTGACAGGAACGGCCAAGATGGCGGGCACTTCCACTGTAAGAGAATGGACATCTCTAAATCTGGAGTGAGGTTATTCAAAATACTCAGTCGCCCTGACAGAATAACCGCACTGTAAATCGGGCCCATAGTCAGGCACTCAGTGTTCTTCATCAAGAGAAGAGGCATTATCTCCTTGACCATAAATACCCAGTGGAGTCCTACCAGGGCCGGACTGTCCATAGTGGGCACTGGACTTTTCCCTGGGCGGCTGGTAGGATGGGGGCCGGTTTTGCAGCGATGCTGCAATATCGTCCCTCAGTGACAAAAGCAGCAGTGCTTCACACATGCACCTCAAGGCTGTCCCCCCCCCCCCCCCCCCCGCATCCCCGGGGGCTGGTTTGACAACATTGCCAGGGCTGCTTTGGGTTCCCAGTCCGGCCCTTCGTCCATCACCTACTCTGGGGCAGAATCACAAGGAATGCTGAGGCCCTGGATTCCCTTCTGGAAACCATGAGTCTTGTGTCAGTGGCCGTAGGCCTGTGTGCTGACCTGTTTCCACCCCTTTGGCAGTGAAATGGGATGCCACCGGTGCCCTGAGGTTGCCCACCTCTGCTGCAAGGGCGTAACACAGGCCCCCGCAGCCCCCAAAGTGCTGGGGGGCCCGAGCTGCAGGGGGGCCCCAGCAGCACTGTACTCAGGCCTGAGAGCTCCACATTAAATCCGGAGCGGGGGCCCCTCCGTGTACCTTGCAGGAGGGCCCCCTTAACTTTTGTTATGCCAGTGCTCTGCGGGCAGCCCTTTAAGGGTGGCTCGCCACATTTTCCCTCCTTATTTATTGCACAAATATCGGCAGGCCCAGGTCCCGGCATCTATCCTCCATCCACTGTGCCTTGTTATGATTGAAGAAGGCTAACACTGATAGTTCCTAGAGCTGTCTTTGGCGTGGATTGGTGCACAGTCCTAGCCTGCGTCTTGCCATAGGTATATGAGCGACTAGTAATCTTCGGGCTCTGCTTCTGTACAAGGTTCTTCAGAAAGGACATCCTTTCTCTTCCCGCCCCCTCCCCACCCCACATGGAAGTGAGGTAGAGCTGAACCCCAGCAATTCTCCTCCGTTTGATGTGCCTCACCAACACCAATCTCCCCTGAAAGGGTTCTTGAATAGACACTCTGGAAGCATCCAGGCCTTAAATATATTAATATGTCTACAGAACAGATCACCGCTATTCCCTTCAAGCGTCATGGACTTTTGCCTTTGCCTATCCGCAGGGTTGGATTGGGATCAGAAATTGGCCCGGGCACACCAAATAAAAGTGGCCCACATTTGCCTATTGCCTTTCCGCAAAACACTGCTTCAGCGAAGTTGTATGAAAAGAAAGGGGGTGGGCGGCATGTTTTATTAACTTCACTTATATAAAAAAAAAATGCACAGATTAGTTCACACTGCAAAGCCACACACAAATGCAAGTAAGACCACTTCTGCTCAGGCCCCCTGCCCCCTCTCAAATAGCATACATTTATGGGCCGGCCCAGAGAGAGAAAGGGAGTGACACCTCCGCCCATCTGCCTCGAGAAAGGCCACTCAGGCACCCACTGGGGCGCTGGCGGCATTAGAACAGCACAGACAGCCCCCAGGCTGCCCAAAAAAGCAGCCCATAGCTAGAACTTGACTACCGGCCCTTCAGCCATTTCCTGAGTGCCTGCGCTACCAATCGTATCCGCTGACTTCATCATGCTTTCCTGGTAACTCCTCGCCTTCTACCACTCAAGTATAAAACATTGCACCTGCTGCGGTCTTTCTCAGCAGGCTGCAGTCTACGCTCGCTCTTTTCCTGGTTTCCTTTTATCTTCTTCCTCTCGTTCCCTGCCACTTCCTAATGACCCTCTTTCTACCATCTCTTTCATAAAAGCATCCTGTCTTCTGTCTTTCCCTCTGTTACTCCCGCACACTGATGTTTCCAACGTCCTTGGCCCCACCCACCATCACCGCCTCTGTCTTCCTTTTCCTCTTGACTCCCCCCTTCCAGTCTCACACCGTCTCCTTTCTCGCAGGTGCTGGAAGCAGCGTCACGGACAGTAACAGCAGCTTGTCATCCGTTGGTTCTGCGCGAGGTACGTCTTTAATGTTACTTACAGCTCATTGGCTGGTCGCATAAATTACATTATTCATTCTTGTATAGTACTTAGTAAAAGTGGTTTACCCAGTGCTTAGTTTGGAAACAAAGTAAGTGCCGGGGCTCTCATCAGGAGGCCACTGCAGCTTGCACCACACATTGCCCCTGCTTTACTGTAATGATGATGACAACACAACTACTAACCATCACACATATACAAGTGTCACAATTCAGACTATCTCTGGGCTCCAAAGCTATAAGAATGGATTGGGCGGCAGGTAATAGTCATTTTAATGCATATTAAATTGATAATTAACTTTTGTTGTGGTCATCTCTAAATTAGCCAGACAGCGCCACCTTGTGGTAGACTGTCACAAGCACCAGTGTTAAAAGTTCAGTTCCAGTGCCCAGCACCGGCAACCATGGGCACAAATTATGCACTGGGTTTACCTCTTTCGAAGTGACCCAGTGTTGGGGTGCAAGGAAATTAAGGCATAGGGAAATACAGAGAATTAGGAGTATTGGTAAAACAAAGGCATGTGGGTACTTTTGTGAGCTGATGTGAATTTATCTCTCCTTCATACCTCACTGTCTGCCTTTTATAGAACCCCTGGAGGAGGAGCGGGAGGTAGAAGACCTGCGGAACCTCCACCCAGGTGCGCTCCTGTACCACGCAGTGTCGCTGCAGTGCCTCCCCACCATGGCCGATGCTGTAGCACATGGAGCGGATGTGAACTGGATGAACAGCGCCGAAGAGAACCGGACACCACTGATCCAGGCCGTGAACGCAGTAAGTTTGGGGCTGTGCTTAGTTACTGCCAGTGTTAAGCGGTGCTCGGCACAGCGTTTTTTTGTAAACATTGGCACACATTTATGAGAATCCACCTCATGGTGGCCCTGTGTGTGTATTTTTAAGCAACGCCCACTAGTGGACATTTAAACTATTCAATATAGCTTTAAAAAAATGCTGAAACTTGAACTTAAACCTACAGTTAAAAAGTGACGTGGGTTGTGCCAGCTGCAGGGACTTGTGAATAGTACCTTAGGCCCTGCACTTCATTTTATCTAAATTAAGCACTCTTTGGGGGAGACCGAAGAGCCTGCTGGTTGTTGCACCACACACAGTGAAGGAATCCCTAGAGTGGTCATACCCGAGTGGTAGTAGGACAGTGCTGCGTGAGAGGTGCTTACTGTTGCCGCTGGTCAGAGGTGATGGGCAGCATTAGAACCAGTGATAGGTGTGTGTCCGAGTGGGATATATGACGTTACCACGCATACTTTTACCACGCATACTTTTACAACGCATTTTTTACAACGCCAATACTAGTACAACGCATGATTTTACAACGAATACTATTACAACGCAATACAGTGTTAATAATAGTAAAATGCTATTACAACGAAAACATCTACCACGCACACCATTACAACGCAAATATTATATATATATATATATATATATATTTTTTTTTTTTTGTACAATAAAACCTGGAACGGAATGCAGGGAAACTAGGGGTTTTGGGTGGGGAAGTGTATTAAAAAGGATAAGATAAACTAAAACGTAAGAGATAAAAATGCTACCATTTAAAAAAATTAATACTAGAGTATTAAAATGAATACTCGAGTATTAAAAAATAATACTCATGAATTCTAAATTGTAGTATTTTTTAAAAACACGTTAATTATTTAATACACATTGCCTTTTTAAATAATAAAGTTTATTAAAACTAAAATAAATATTTGTCAAATTATACTAGTTACAATTAAATATATTTATAATTTTGCTTAAAATTTGAATTTTTTTAAAAACAACTTAATTATTTTTTAATGTTAATAAATGTGAAAAAAATATATAATAAAAATACTATAGTATTAATATTTATGCTAATGATAAAAATATTTCTAATAATACTGTATTAATATTTCTCCAAAAACTAAAGTGTATTAAATGCCTTTAAATTATTCTTACATTACCAATTTAAATTTTTTAAATAAATTTAATAGTTTAAAAATATTACAAAAGTAATACTTTTAACAAAATACTCTAGTATTAATAATTAAGCATAGACCTACTACTATATAATTTTATACATAAAATGCGTTGTAAATGTACATGCGTTGTAAAAGTACTTGCGTTGTAATAGTATGCGTTGTAAAAGTATTCGTGGTAATGGTATTGCGTGGTAAAAGATGCGTTGTAACAGTTGTATACCGTCCGAGTGAGATCTGAGAGTGATTTGAGTAGGTGAGGGAAAGGGGACTCTGATATAAATCCACATCCAGGGGCGTAATTTGGTCACTGAAATTGGGGGTATGTGAACTTCAGGTTTCCCAACACTCAGCCTGGCATATAATGTTAAAATACATTATAGGACAATCGGGGCGCATAAGAGTTGCGTAAGCTGCCGTGGAAAGGAAGAGGAATGCGGATTGGAAGGGGTAATAAGTAAGAAAAAACACAATATTTTGTAAAATAACTACCATTTTTGAAGCCATTCAAAACAGAGAGGGAGAGTGCGTGCGTTTTTCTCTGTGTGCATGGAACAATTCCTTGTGAAATCCAAACGGCATCTACCCATACCCGACTGAACGCAACCATATCCAACTATTTTCTAGAAATCACATTTATTAGGGGGGTGTAACACCTCAACCCCCCCCAAGCTACACCCCCATCCACAACATGTTGCTTAGAAAGATTTGAAGCACAGAATGCCCCTGGAGGGGATGCTGGCAATGAAGAATGGCATCCACATGCCAAACAGACACTCCATGGGAGGTCATAGGAGCATGACCACTCGGAAATACCGATGAAGATGGGAATGCTTGTGCGGGGACAGTGCATGCCCTCTGTGTGGGCCTGCAGAGCATGTTTCCAGCGGAAAGATTTTAGGCCATATTATCAAGCAGGGCTTTAAATTGATTGCCGTTTCAGCGGCAGAAAACTGCCGGTAAAGCGGCGATAATGGGCTTGATAATATGTCCTGGAGAATTCCAAGGGAATCCCAGGTTCACCCCAGAACATGGGTTTCTATTGGAATACACAAGGCCATACTATCAAGCCCATTACCGCCACTTTAGCGGCAGTTTTCTGCCGCTAAAACGGCCATAGTTTTCAACGCCCTGCATGATAATATGCCCCATTGATCTTCACCTCAGTAACATAATAGTCACGGATGTATGACGATACAAGGCGGTATGTTACATCGCAATCCTGACAATGCAAGTCGTTACATCGACTTGCGCTGGAGGATGCTGGACTTAGGGACAGTGTGAATTACTATTCCAACTCCAGTCTACGTATAGTAGGGAATGTGTTGGAATAGTAATTTACACTATTCCTTAGTCTAGAGCGCCCTCCAGTGCAAGTCGATATAACGACTTGCGTAGTCAAAACTGTGATGTAACATACCGCATTGTAATTGGTGCATGGTAAAGGATGTTTCCCAATAGTCACATGTGTGCACAGGCGGTACTTTTTGTGACACTGCTAAAGACCCAGAGCGAGGCTCTCTGGTCCCGGGGACACACCGTGTGCGCGCTTTCTGTCGAGTATGACTGTGGTCCCTCACCGGGCTGTAGAGGGATGACCGTGGCAGGACACCATTCCTAGTGGCAAGGGAGGCTATTTTACCGGTCCTTATTAGTGAGAGTTGTCTATAGAACTTGCCACTTTTTAAACTGGGTCTAACTGGCCCCAGCTACCATGCCCTCCAGCTAGAAGGTGGATGCTGCTTGTGTGTAGTAGTAATCATGTATAAAGGGAAATGTGTGGACCATGTGTAGGGCATGTGGACATAGCAACACTGGTTTCCTTTTTGCATGCTAACTGTAGCCAAGTGGCACCGTAAATGGAGGGTTGGAGAGAGCGGATGTCTACTAAGCTCTTTTAAGACATTTCAGACATCCTATGTAGTGACTCAGACTGGGGCGTAGCAAAGAAAGGGAACCTAGACCACCTCTGAAGCGAAGGAATTTTACCCCTGCCCTTTCTTGGCCCGTTGCTTTTTGGGTGATTCCTCTGCACAGCTTAACAAACAGCTGAGTGGGAGTTCTGCCCTTTTTGTGCCTTTGTTATAGGTTGCTCCTGTTTGTAAACTCCCATCCCTCCCCTCCCTTCCTGCAAACACCCTCGGACAATGACCATGGGCCTGATTTAGATCAGATCGGATACTATAGGATTTATATTTTGGCGGATGGGATATCCTTCACCGTTTTCCACAGTAAACAGTCCGCCAAGCTGTAAATCCGGACCTTTGTCTGAAGCAGACTGAGTGGAATAAGAAAAAGAGCAGAACTACCCAGAACTCACCAGTGGAATACACGAACCCCATTTGCCACTAAAAAGATGATACAGAGACTTACAATCAGGCTGCCAAGGTCTCGGTGTCCAAATCCTGGCTCATAAAGAACAATTAGATTTCCCTAGGCAAGTTAAGGGTCCCCACACCAGCTGTGACCAAGAAACCCATTCAGCTCCAGGGTTGGGATAACTGCTGCCAACTCCCTTTAACAAGTTTGGGACCAGTGACCTGGGGTCTTGGTCTAAAGACTGACAGGGTAATTTACTTTGGACCCTGCTTCGTGAGAGAGAGATGACCAGTTGATTGGAGGAGGCACTAGAGGTCTCCTTGTACGGGGAAGATGCTGTGCAGGAGGCGAGGGGCCGCAAAGGATTGAGGTGGTATAGAACCGAATGCAAAAACAGTTGATGGACAGAATGCAGAACAATGTCATACATTCACCCCAGTACAGAGATCTGGGCCCAAATCAATCGTTTTTTGCACTCCACACCACCCCAGTTAAGACATGGCCATATGCAAATCAGTCTGACCCTGTTCCTCATGGGAACAGTCCAGCCCGAACTGCCAAGCCATGCCTTCCCTGGACCGAAAACAAGCTTCCGAGGACCGGTTTCTGGCATTCCAGCCGTCTTCAGCCCGGCTTGCTTGAATCCAGTGGTGTGGAGTGCATGGGACTCACGTCTGAGCAAACCCATCCCACTCGGGGTGATAGAACCGAAGACATCCACTGCTGTCTCCAGAAAGGACTTTCACCACTCTGAGACCCAGGGATCTGCAGGTGACCTCTCAGTGTGGTGGGATTGGAACTCTGAACCCTAGTGTACTGAGGAATTCGTGCCCAGCAGAGTTTCAGTGCTGAAGCACCATGAAGTGTTGAGTCGCTTAAGGACGACTGGCCTGCCCTATGCAGTGCTCCTCCCCAGGGTAATCTAGAGTACCAGAGCATCTCGCTTGTGCCTTTTAAACCTAGTTTAAAAAAAATGTCTTGCACCAACTGAGGGGCTGTTCCAAGGACTAGGTACTCACCAAAGAAAATGAAGGGTGGGTACCTAAAGTGTTAGGGTGGTGATTGTGTCCATTGGGGGATGCCTCTCTAGTGGAAGGTTGTGCTAATCACAATCCTGCATCTGGGAAAGAGCACTTTTTATTTAAATTACCCTCACACACCCTAGTGGTGTCATGCTTCATCATCGGGTCACCCCGACCCCTAAAAGTCAAGGTGGGCTCGACCACAGTGTTGGGAGCTCTTTCGATAGATAAAGACAGTGGGAAGTTAAAGATTAAAATACCTCAGTGAGACCCCGGGGTTCCCTTTATTATTGGGTCTGTCTGGGTCAATTAAAATCTAAAATCAGGTCTTGGGGTATTATGGTCCTAAGACCCTAGTGCTGACATGTTTCAGTCCAGTGCGGCCATAAAGGTCCCGGACTTTCTTCAGGGCAGAGGGAAAATCCCCCTGTTTTTTCTTCCCTGTCCTTTGACATGGGTAATATACTAACAACTCTGACCCCTGATCAGTCATTTGGAGTATTTTGGGGGATTAATGTTTTGAAGGGAGGATATACTCTGAGTAAAATTTCCTCTTTGACCCTCCAGACACTGGGACATATCCCGGTATCCTTATGTGTTAATATAGATTTTATATCTTGGCCTGAGGAAGATCCTACTTGGAAGATTCGAAAAGCCATGGACAGGGCCGACTTTAGCGCTGGTGGCGCCCGGTGCGCCAATCACTTTTGGCGCCCCCACGGCCCATGACCGCTTCCTCGCATTTTCTCCGTACCACCTGCAAAGGTGCCCCTCATCTCTCCTATCATAAGATATTGCTAAACACAACGTGCTCCTGAGGTGACAGCGTCCCCCTCCACAGGTCAGATCCCAGTGTGCCCTCACCAGTCGCACTGCCCTAAAGCCGTTCCTGGCCATGAAGACTGCAACGTCGCTACCACCCTCTTCACCTTGGGCGATGTTTCCTCTGCACGCCACACGTCAGTGCCAGACACCGGCCCATGCCTCAGTCAGTTGTGTAAAGACTGGATAACTGCTGCGTGTGCTTCTGGGCCATGCAAGCAGCACATATTGTACCATTCCCTGTCCGCTGCACTCCGGTGCAAACTGCACCCAGGTCGAAACTCAAAGCAGGTACTGTAAGATTGCACCCTACAGGGGAAGGCACCATAACATTAGTCGGGGACATCTATAAAATATGCGCTTAAACTAGTTCAGGGTGGCACCCTGCACTTCCACCGACCAAATGTATTACCAAAGGGACCAAAGGCATTGATGGCCTGTGAGCCCACAGGTAGCTAGAAAAGATAGGAATAAATACATACATTTGAAGTCAGTGAACAGAACTTCCATTCCTTCAGTATAGCCAGTTTGTTTTCAGGTTTCTGTCCATCCATCTTTGGTCATGCCTTCCAAGTTTAAAGGCCTCAGTGGCATTCTTCTGTATTGCTCCAGGCATACCTGTTTTTAAGGCACTGTAGACACAGTTGAATTCTTCAGTATGAAACACTCTCCTGATGCCTGTCTCTTTCCAGAACTCCCTGGTGGCCTGCGAGTTCCTGCTACAGAACACAGCCAGCGTGAACCAGGCGGACAGTGGCGGGCGAGGCCCTCTTCACCATGCCACCATTCTTGGACATACAGGGTAAGATACTAGGGCAGGCCTCAGTGCTTGGCATTGTGGGTAAGGTAAATGCATAGCACTGTCCATAGGTGCTCTGGGTAAGATCTAGATGCATGCCATTACCTTTGGGCATACTGGGTGGTATATAGTTTCGGAATGTGCCAGTATTCTTTGGCACCAGTGGTAAATATAAAGGCATGCTTCTATCCTGGGGGCTCTAGGGGCACACTTCTATCCTGGGGGGCTTTAGGGGCACGCTACTACCCGGGGGACTCTAGAGGCATGCTTCTATCCTGGGGGCTCTAGGGGAACACTTCTACCTGGGGGACTTTATAGGCATGCTTCTATTCTGGTGGGCTCTAGGGGCACAATTCTATCCTGGGGGGCTTTAGGGGCACGCTACTATCCAGGGTACTCGAGAGGTATTCTTCTACCCTGGGGTACTCTAGAGCATGCTTCTACCCTGGGGGACTCTAGAGCATGCTTCTACCCTGGGGTACTAAAGAGGTATTCTTCTACCCTGGGGTACTCTAGAGCATGCTTCTACCCTGGGGTACTCTAGAGCATGCTTCTACCCTGGGGGTTCTAGATGCATGCTTCTACACTGGGGTACTGAAGAGGTATTCTTCTACCTTGGGGTACTCTAGAGCATGCTTCTTCCCTGGGGTACTCTAGAGCATGCTTCTACCCTGGGGTACTCTAGAGCATGCTTCTACCCTGGGGGTTCTAGAGGCATCCTTCTACCCTGGGGTACTGAAGAGTTATTCTTCTACCCTGGGGTACTCTGGAGCATGCTTCTACCCTGGGGGTTCTAGAGGCATGCTTCTACCCTGGGGTACTGAAGAGTTATTCTTCTACCCTGGGGTACTCTGGAGCATGCTTCTACCCTGGGGGTTCTAGAGGCATGCTTCTACCCTGGGGTACTGAAGAGGTATTCTTCTACCCTGGGGTACTCTAGAGCATGCTTCTACCCTGGGGGTTCTAGAGGCATGCTTCTACCCTGGGGTACTGAAGAGTTATTCTTCTACCCTGGGGTACTCTGGAGCATGCTTCTACCCTGGGGGTTCTAGAGGCATGCTTCTACCCTGGGGTACTGAAGAGTTATTCTTCTACCCTGGGGTACTCTGGAGCATGCTTCTACCCTGGGGGACTCTAGAGGCATGCTTCTACCCTGGGGTACTGAAGAGTTATTATTCTACCCTGGGGTACTCTGGAGCATGCTTCTACCCTGGGGGACTCTAGAGGCATGCTTCTACCCTGGGGTACTGAAGAGGTGTTATTATTCTACCCTGGGGTACTCTGGAGCATGCTTCTACCCTGGGGTACTCTAGAGGCATGCTTCTACCCTGAGGTACTGAAGAGGTATTCTTATACTCTGGAGCATGCTTCCACCCTGGGGTACTCGAGAGTTATTCTTCTACCCTGGGGTACTCTGGAGAATGCTTCTACCCTGGGGGTTCTAGAGGCATGCTTCTACCCTGGGGTACTGAAGAGTTATTCTTCTACCCTGGGGTACTCTGGAGCATGCTTCTACCCTGGGGTTTCTAGAGGCATGCTTCTACCCTGGGGTACTGAAGAGGTATTCTTCTACCCTGGGGTACTCTAGAGCATGCTTCTACCCTGGGGGTTCTAGAGGCATGCTTCTACCCTGGGGTACTGAAGAGGTATTCTTATACCCTGGGGTACTCTGGAGCATGCTTCTACCCTGGGGGACTCTAGAGGCATGCTTCTACTTGGAGGGGGGGGGGGTACTCTAGAGGCATGCTTTCACCCCGGGGTACTCGAGAGGTATTCTTTTACCCTGGGGTACTCTAGAGCATTCTTCTACCCTGGGGTACTCTAGAGCATGCTTCTACCTTGGGTGTTCTAGAGGCATGCTTCTACCCTGGGGTACTGAAGAGGTATTCTTCTACCCTGGGGTACTCTGGAGCATGCCTCTACCCTGGGGGTTCTAGAGGCATGCTTCTACCCTGGGGTACTGAAGAGTTATTCTTCTACCCTGGGGTACTCTGGAGCATGCTTCTACCCTGGGGGTTCTAGAGGCATGCTTCTACCCTGGGGTACTGAAGAGTTATTATTCTACCCTGGGGTACTCTGGAGCATGCTTCTACCCTGGGGTACTCTAGAGGCATGCTTCTACCCTGAGGTACTGAAGAGGTGGTATTATACTCTGGAGCATGCTTCCACCCTGGGGTACTTGAGAGGTATTCTTCTACCCTGGGGGACTCTAGAGGCATGCTTCCACCCTAGGGTACTCTAGAGGAATGCTTCTACCCTGGGGGGCTCTAGAGCGTGCTTCTACCCTGGGGTACTTTACAGGCATGCTTCTACCCTGGGGTACTGAAGAGGTATTCTTATACTCTGGAGCATGCTTCTACCCTGGGGGACTCTAGAGGCATGCTTCTACCCTGGGGTACGGAAGAGGTATTCTTATACCCTGGGGTACTCTGGAGCATGCTTCTACCCTGGGGGACTCTAGAGGCATGCTTCTACTTGGAGGGGTGGGGGGGGGGGGGGTACTCTAGAGGCATGCTTTCACCCTGGGGTACTCGAGCGGTATTCTTTTACCCTGGGGTACTCTAGAGCATGCTTCTACCCTGGGGGACTCTAGAGGCATGCTTCTACCCTGGGGTACTCTAGAGGAATGCTTCTACCCTGGGGGGCTCTAGAGCGTGCTTCTACCCTGGGGGGCTCTAGAGCGTGCTTCTACCCTAGGGTACTCTACAGGCATGCTTCTACCCTGGGGTACTCTAGAGGCATGCTTCTACCCTGGGGTACTCTAGAGGAATGCTTCTACCCTGGGGGGCTCTAGAGCGTGCTTCTACCCTAGGGTACTCTACAGGCATGCTTCTACCCTGGGGTACTCTAGAGGCATGCTTCCACCCTGGGGTACTCGAGAGGTATTCTTTTACCCTGGGGGACTCTAGAGGCATGCTTCTACCCTGGGGTACTCTAGAGGAATGCTTATACCCTGGGGGGCTCTAGAGCGTGCTTCTACCCTGGGGGGCTCTAGAGCGTGCTTCTACCCTAGGGTACTCTACAGGCATGCTTCTACCCTGGGGTACTGAAGAGGTATTCTTATACTCTGGAGCATGCTTCTACCCTGGGGGACTCTAGAGGCATGCTTCTACCCTGGGGTACGGAAGAGGTATTCTTATACCCTGGGGTACTCTGGAGCATGCTTCTACCCTGGGGGACTCTAGAGGCATGCTTCTACTTGGAGGGGTGGGGGGGGGTACTCTAGAGGCATGCTTTCACCCTGGGGTACTCGAGCGGTATTCTTTTACCCTGGGGTACTCTAGAGCATGCTTCTACCCTGGGGGCTCTAGAGGCATGCTTCTACCCTGGGGTACTGAAGAGGTATTCTTCTACCCTGGGGTACTCTGGAGCATGCTTCTACCCTGGGGGACTCTAGAGGCATGCTTCTACCCTGGGGTACTGAAGAGGTATTCTTCTACCCTGGGGTACTCTGGAGCATGCTTCTACCCTGGGGGACTCTAGAGGCATGCTTCTACTTGGAGGGGGGGGGGTTACTCTAGAGGCATGCTTCCACCCTGGGGTACTCGAGAGGTATTCTTTTACCCTGGGGGACTCTAGAGGCATGCTTCTACCCTGGGGTACTCTAGAGGAATGCTTCGACCCTGGGGGGCTCTAGAGCGTGCTTCTACCCTGGGGGGCTCTAGAGCGTGCTTCTACCCTAGGGTACTCTACAGGCATGCTTCTACCCTGGGGTACTCTAGAGGCATGCTTCTACCCTGGGGTACTCTAGAGGAATGCTTCTACCCTGGGGGGCTCTAGAGCGTGCTTCTACCCTGGGGGGCTCTAGAGCGTGCTTCTACCCTAGGGTACTCTGCAGGCATGCTTCTACCCTGGGGTACTCTAGAGGCATGCTTCCACCCTGGGGTACTCGAGAGGTATTCTTTTACCCTGGGGGACTCTAGAGGCATGCTTCTACCCTGGGGTACTCTAGAGGAATGCTTCTACCCTGGGGGGCTCTAGAGCGTGCTTCTACCCTGGGGGGCTCTAGAGCGTGCTTCTACCCTAGGGTACTCTACAGGCATGCTTCTACCCTGGGGTACTCTAGAGGCATGCTTCTACCCTGAGGTAATCTAGGGGCATGCTTCTACCCTGAGGTAATCTAGGGGCATGCTTCTACCCTGGGGTACTCTAGAGGCATGCTTCTACCCTGAGGTACTCTAGAGGCATGCTTCTACCCGGAGGTGCTCTAGAGGCATGCTTCTACCCAGGGGTACTATAGTGCATGCTTCTACCCTGGGGTACACTAGAGGCATGCTTCTACCCTGCTGTACACTAGAGGCATGCTTCTACCCTGGGGTACTCTAGAGGCGTGCTTCTACCCTAGGGTACTATAGAGGCATGCTTCTACCCTGCAGTACTCTAGAGGCATGCTTCTACCCTGCGGTGCTCTAAAGGCATGCTTCTACCCTACAGCACTGTGGAGATGTGCTTCTACCCTGGGGCACTGTAGAAAAGATATACTGACATGTCACATCCTTAGGCATCATGGGTAAGATATTAGGATATACGAACAAACTACTTTCCTTGGCATGGTACTATTGTTGGGTACCGTGGGTAGGGTTCCACACCAGTTACCCTCAGAGTTAGACGTGCCTGTTACAAATGGAAACAACGTACCATAGAGGCATGCTGCTATTCTTTGAATAGGAAAAAAGTGGCATGTCGATGGCCTCAGGTCCACTAGCTAATGCGCACAAACATGCCACTATGCTCGTACATGGGTGAGATAAACACGCATACCCCTTTCCATGGGTCCTGTGGATGATACTAAATCATGCCACTCCGCATCCGTGGGCACTGTGAGTATAGTTTTACGCCACTATGTTGTGCTTCAGAACCTGTTGGTAATACGTAGTGCATGCCACCATTTTCATACACTGGTTGGCAGGCACTCGTGTAGAATCCATTCTCCTCACACTGAGTAAAGTATGGAGGCATGACACTATCCTTGGCACAATGGGTAAGATAAAAAGATATGCCACTGTCAACGAACACAATAGGTAAGTAATAAAAGCATCCTTCTATCCTCCACCACCTTGGGTTAGATCGAAGCTACTTCCCATGATGAGGCTGATGTGTACACCACTCGCCTTCTGCGGGTGATGCGGCTGTGCTGGTTTACACCGAATCAACCCTATGCTGATCTAATCACAGCAGTGCAAGAGCCCTCAGGCAAGGGGCGTTTAATGTGGCATCAAGCCCGCACCCAAAGCCTGAAAGCACTTCTTGAAATTCTGTGTGGTGCAAGGAATCTTATCTTAATTCCACCCACCGGACCCACCCCTCAACCAGGCAATCCTATGTACCATCATGTGGTCTGGTCAGAGGGAGCATCTAGCTTGGGCCTTTTAACTTTATTTTTTTTATTATTTTTTAAATGTGTGCTTCATGAATGTGGGAGCAAAGCAGCTGCAGTACTCTGAGTTTCGCATCTGAGCTCTCCAATACAGAGGAAAAAGGTGCCATAAATGTACTGCGTAAAACAAAAGGTTTGAGGCATATGAGCTGTAGATCATATGCTTTAGCATAGATCGCCATCTGGTGTTGGGCTCGGATGTTTGCACTTTGTTTTTCTTTGAAGTCGGTGTTTGTAGTCCTCCTTACAGTGATAGTGCGCATGGGCATCGACTTCATCCCCAGATTGTTTTTTTCCGCCATCAGGTTCGGATGTGTATTGCTTCGCTCCGGTTCGGTATCGTCTTTGAACCCTTTTGACGCGCAATCCTTACCACTCGACGGTATTGTTTTTGATCGCGGTTTCCCTTTCAACCATCATCATAAAATCCAACAACTTCGATCGGTAGCTTCGAACCGGGCCGTGGGCCTACACGCGCCGACCATGCCAGCAGTCCATGGAACGGACTCAATTTAAGAAATGCCCCCGGTGTGGTGCTAAGTTTCCACACATGGACCTGCGCAAGGTCTGTAACCTCTGCCTGTCCCCGGAGCACGAACAAATCAACTGCGAGGCCTGTTGATCATTCCGATCAAAGAAAACTATTTGTGACCGTCGGGCTCGCCGTCATGAGATGTGACGCAGCACTAGCCCGGTGCCAGACCTCTTCTGAATTCCAACAGCCTGGCGCCCTAGAAGAAGAACAAATCTCTGTGTCTGAAGCCAACGACTCCGACTTGGAAGACGACTTGAACGTCACTTCGGCTCAATGAACAGTGAGTAACGAGCCCCAAGTGCCCACAAAAACAACAAAGACTCCGGTATCACCTTCGCCCTCGGGCTCAGGTCGACACAGTGAAACTTTTTCAGATGCCCTGCCGTCTGGCATGGCTATGAAACCTAGGGATAAGCCTTCCGGCTCTGGATCGAGCCAGCCCCATTCAGGTGCCGAACCCACAACTTCCGCACTGAAACCCAAGACTAAGTACGTGCCTGACGCTTCGCTGTCGGCACCAAAGACCTCTTCTGGAACCAAAAGGCTCGGAGCCGACACCACATAAAGTCAAAGCTTCGGAGCCGACACCAGCTAAACCCAAAGCTTCGGAGCTGACACCGGCTAAACCCAAACCTTCAAAGCCAAAACTGGTAAACTCAAACCTTCGGAGCCGAAACATTCCGCACTGAAAAGCACGGAGCCTAAAAAGCACACAGAGAATAACCAGAGAATAACTGTGTGAAAAAAAATTAATCAAACCAAAAGGATAAAGAGACCCCATCCAAAGACGTTTCTCCACAAAACCCTTTGTATCCAAAACAGAAATGATTGCATATCGACCCTGAAACTGGACACCTTCTAGCAACCCTTCCTAAAAAACAGAAGCTGGATCTTCCAGAGGACTACTATATACCTCTGAAGAAAAAAGACATGGGTACTAACCCCTCTCCCTCTTACATACCACCCTCTCCTCCACCTCGTAATCCAAACTCATTGATTTCACCATCAAACTCACTACCACCAACTTTCTCACCTCATCCAAGTCAAGTCAAGTCAAGTCATAGAATTTATTTAGCGCACTACATACCCAGAGGGTCTCAAGGCGCTTAGGGAGGGGAGGAGGATTACTTGTCAAATATCCACGTTTTAAGTTGCTTTCTGAAAGCTAGGTGGTTCTGGGTAAGGCGAAGGTAAGTGGGAAGTGAGTTCCAAGTTTTAGCTGCCAGGTATGAGAAGGATCTACCTCCCATGGTGGTCTTGTTGATGCGAGGTACAGTGGCGAGGGCTTGGCTGGAAGATCGTAGTTGGCGGGAGGGGGTGTAGAAGGACAGTCGTGAGTTGAGGCATTCTGGTCCGATTTCGTAGAGTGCTTTGTGTGCGTGGGTTAGAAGTCGGAAAGTGATCCTCTTATTGACGGGTAGCCAGTGGAGGTTTTTCAGGTGACCAGAGATGTGTTCGTTACGCGGGATGTCTAATATGATCCTGGCTGAGGCGTTTTGTATTCGTTGGAGTTTTTTCTGGAGTTTAGCGGTAGTACCTGCGTAGAGGGTGTTTCCGTAGTCCAGTCGGCTCGTGACTAGAGCATGGGTGACTGTTTTTCTGGTTTCGGTGGGGATCCAGCGAAATGTTTTTTTGAGCATGCGAAGAATGTTGAAGCAGGATGAGGAGACGGCGCTGACTTGTCTGTTCATTGAAAGTGAAGAATCCAGGATAACGCCTAGGTTCCTTGCGTGGTCTGTCGGGATGGGTGCTTTTCCAAGGGCTTCAGGCCACCAAGAGTCGTCCCATGTAGAGGGGGATGTACCTAAGATGAGGACTTCTGTTTTATCTGAGTTCAGTTTCAGACGGCTGTGTTTCATCCATTCGGCAACTTCTTTCATTCCTTCGTGTAGGTTAGTTTTGGCGGTGCTGGGGTCATTGGTGAGTGAAAGGATCAGTTGAGTGTCATCAGCGTAGGAGATGATGTTGAGGTTGTGTTGGCGGGCGATGGCCGCGAGGGGGCTCATGTATACGTTGAAGAGGGTGGGACTGAGTGAGGATCCTTGTGGTACGCCACAGATGACTTCAGTGGCCTCGGACTTGAATGGTGGAAGGCGGACTCTCTGGTTCTTCCGGAGAGGAACGAGGTGATCCATTCAAGTGCTTTTCCTTGTATTCCGATGTTTCTGAGGCGTTGTAAAAGGGTGCTGTGGCAGACTGTGTCGAAGGCTGCAGAGAGGTCGAGGAGGATGAGGGCGACTGTGTCTCCATTGTCCAGTAGAGTTCGAATGTCGTCTGTTGCTGCGATGAGGGCGGTTTCAGTGCTGTGTTTTGCTCGGAAGCCAGACTGTGAGGAGTCGAGGGATTTGTTGGCTTCGAGGAAAGCGGCGAGCTGGTTGTTGACAGCTTTCTCGATGACTTTGGCCGGGAAAGGAAGGAGCGAGATGGGGCGGTAATTTTTGAGTTCGGTGGGGTCCGCTGTGGGTTTTTTCAGAAGGGCGGTGAGTTCAGCGTGTTTCCAGCTTTCCGGAAAGGTGGCGGAGTTGAAGGAGCAGTTGATGACGTCTCGGAGGTGCGGTGCTATGACGGAGTCTGCTTTGTTGAGGATGTGGTGAGGACATGGGTCTGTGGGGGATCCTGAGTGGATGGAGTTCATCAGGCGGATGGTGTCCTCAGTGGAGATTGGGTTCCAGTCGTTGAGGGTGTTCAAGGGGGGTGAATGTTCAGCATATGGTTGAGTGGGTTGGTCTCCGTGTTGGTTGTCGAAGCTGTTGTGGATGTCTGCAATTTTGTTGTGGAAGAATAAAGCCAGGGAGTCGCAGAGGGCTTGAGAGGGGGTGATGTCGTTGGAGTTGGCCGAGGGATTGGTAAATTCCTTGACGATGTTGAAAAGTTCCTTGCTGTTGTGGGCGTTGTTGTCTAGTCGATCCTTGAATGCTGTTTTCTTGGCCTTTCGGATTAGTTGGTGGTGTATGCGGGTGGCGTTTTTGAAGGCGTCCTTGGTGCTAGTGGTTGGGTCTTTTTTCCAGGCCTTTTCAAGGGAGCGGCAGAGTTTCTTGGACTTCTTAAGATCATCGTTGAACCATGAGGTCTTCTTGCTGCCAAGTTTGCTTTGACGTTTTTTCAGTGGTGCTAGGATGTCGGCGCTGTTGGATAACCAAAGGGTGAAGTTGGTGGCGGCTTGGTCTGGGTTAGAAGAGTGGGCTGGGGTGTTTAGAAGGAGCGATGAGGAGATCTGGTCGATGGTGATTTTGTTCCAGTTTCTTTGCAGAGTTGGTTGGGGGTGGTTGATGGGTTTTGGCTTGTTGTAGGTAAAGTGAACGCAGCTGTGGTGAGTCCAAAGGAGAGCCGTGGTGTGGCTGAAGGAGACGTGATTGCTGGAAGTGAAGATAGGGTCGAGAGTATGACCTGCTATGTGGGTGGGGGAAGTGACCAGTTGTTTAAGTCCGAGGTTGGCGAGGTTGTCCAAGAGGGTGGTGGTGTTGTGGTCGTTGTTCTTTTCAAGGTGAAAGTTGAGGTCTCCCAGAAGGATGTAATCTTTGGAGGGGAGCGCGTGTGGAGTGATGAAGTCCGTGATGTCTTCACTGAATTTTGCGCGGGGTCCAGGTGGTCTGTAGAGGAGGGTGCCTCTGAGAGTGGTCTTGGGGTCGATGTGGATCTGGAAGTGAAGGTGTTCAGAGTTGGCGAGATTAACGTCAGAGCTGGTTGAGATGTGGATTGATTTTTTATGGACGATAGCGATTCCTCCTCCTGTGTGGCCGGTACGGTCCTTGCGTGTGATCTTATAGTCTTCAGGGATGGCAATGGTGATGTCTGGGGCGGAGGAAGCGTTCATCCATGTTTCAGTTAGGAAGGCGACGTCTGGAGAGGTGGTGTCTAGTAGATTCCATAGGTCAATGGCGTGCCTGTGGACCGATCGGGTGTTGAGCAGGATGCATTGTAGGTGGTTGGGGTCGGGAATCTGAGGTGTGATCGTAGCGGAGTTGTAGACGGTGCCGATGAATTTGCAGGAGTAGCAAGAGAAAGGTCCATGGGTGTGTCCAGGAGCGGCTTGGACGCAGTTGGGGGCACGACCGGGGTTAAGGGCTAGGAGGGTGGTGGCATCGTAGGTAATGCGGGAGGGCTGGGCAATGTGAGGACCAGGGGGTTTGGCGCTGGGCGCGGACCAGGCGCGGACGGGCGTAGACGGGCTTACCTTTGGCGCACCTTCGGCGCGGATTGGGCGCGAACGCTGCGCGTAAACGCTGCGCGCGGGAAGAACTGTCATATATGGATAGGGGAGGGGCGAGGGCGGCTCAGCTGGGAGGCGGGGCGGGCACACGAGGACGACCACAACAAACAAAATGGAGGCGGAGGGGGGAGCACAGCGGAGCGCTAGCGGCAAACGCGCTAATAAACTTTTAAACAGCACAATTAAATACACAAAGCGCTAGTTAAGCAAAGTGGTAAACCAGCACACAGCAGACGAAAAGAAATGGCAATTTTCAGATCAATGCAGCGCTACGATACCAGATGTCTGCAAGGGACACTAGGAGCGACCACTCAGCCCGTGAGAGAGGAGCGAGTCACGGCGCCTGCAGGGAAAGGAGCGCTATTTCTGGTCAGTGGGAGGGCGGCTCAGCTGGGAGGCGGGGCGGGCACACGAGGACGACCACAACAAACAAAATGGAGGCGGAGGGGGGAGCACAGCGGAGCGCTAGTGGCAAACGCGCTAATAAACTTTTAAACAGCACAATTAAATACACAAAGCGCTAGTTAAGCAAAGCGGTAAACCAGCACACAGCAGACGAAAAGAAATGGCAATTTTCAGATCAATGCAGCGCTACGATACCAGATGTCTGCAAGGGACACTGGGAGCGACCACTCAGCCCGTGAGAGAGGAGCGAGTCCGGCGCCTGCAGGGAAAGGAGCGCTATTTCTGGTCAGTGGGAGGGCGGCTCAGCTGGGAGGCGGGGCGGGCACACGAGGACGACCACAACAAACAAAATGGAGGCAGAGGGGGGAGCACAGCGGAGCGCAAGCGGCAAACGCGCTAATAAACTTTTAAACAGCACAATTAAATACACAAAGTGCTAGTTAAGCAAAGCGGTAAACCAGCACACAGCAGACGAAAATAAATGGCAATTTTCAGATCAATGCAGCGCTACGATACCAGATGTCTGCAAGGGACACTGGGAGCGACCATGAGAATGATAGGGATGGGGATGAGGGCAACATACCACCGGACACAGACCACTGGGATGATTACGATAAAGATCCAGATCATAATAATGACCCTTATCTATATCCCTCCAGACAGTCACCACCCGATGACCATATTGGCTTCACACAGCTTATTAACAGAGCTGCTCAGTACCATGGGGTGGAACTACATACTGATCCCCTAGAGGAGGATTTCTTAGAAGAAACATTTGCTCCTTCCCAAAAATCCACTAATACTTTACCCATGCTCAAAGGCATGATAAAACACGCCAACGAGGTATTCCAAGACCCTGTTAGAGCTAGAATACTTACGCCACGGGTGGATAAAAAATATTAAGCCGCTCCTACAGACCCAGTTTATATCAGAGGCCAGGTACCCTTAGACTCTCTCGTCATTTCTAACGCACGCAAGCGAGCTAATTTGCAAACTACAGGCGACATCCCTCCTCCTGACAAGGAGTCAAAATGTATAGACCCCTCAGGCAAGAGAATCGCTTCACAAGCTGCTAATCATTGGCGTATTGCCAATACTCAAGCTCTTTTAGCGCGCTATGATAGAACTCACTATTGACGAGCTGGAAAAACTAATGCAGCATTACAGAGAACATTACAAAACAAAAGCTCACAACCTTATTCATGTGGGTAAGCTCCTCACAAACACTTCTATAAAATGCGTCCTCGATGCAGCTGATACAGCATCTCCTGCTATTAACACCAGCGTCTTACTACGCCGGCACGCTTGGCTTCGAATCTCCGGATTCATGCAAGAAGTACAATTATCGGGGGGAGGAGCTACGCGGGCATCCAAGATGGTCGCGTGAGCAGAGAGCTCCCGAGACCCGCGCCGTCCTTCCTTATCTATCCTTCACTTATCCTGGTCATTTTGACGGGCTTTTGCAGCGCGATCTTCACTGATGCTAACGATCCTTTTTTGGTCAAAAACGGACCCTGGGGACCATTTTTCTGACATCTGCAACTTTCTGGCCTGCCCGCGGGCGCGACCGGGGACTCGGCTACCCACTGTGGCCGACCTGTAATTGAACAACAACGGCTGACTGGCATCTGGCCCACCGGAGGTGTACTGCTTTCACTTTCGGTTTCCATCTCTTTGTTCTTGTCTCCTCCTACTCCGCCTTCGCCTGCTGCCCTCACAGCCCATACTTTCCTCCGAAGGACTGGCACGGAGGTCGCGAGACTCCCATTTCACTGGCAAGCCGGAGTTTCGGGGCTTATCCTCCTTCTCGTTGCTTCTCCTGGCTATCCGGCCGACATTGAACGTGAGATGGCGACGAAAGCGGAGGCCGAAAAACGCCAGAAGGCTGCGACCCAGGGGGGATCGATCCAGCCTAATATGATCGAACGCTACACCCAGCCGAGAGGCTCCCCCGGGGCCACAAGCGTTGGTGCTGAAGGACTTCAAACGGACATGCCATCATCGTCGGAAGTATCGCTCCAAGATCTTTTGGCTGCCATCACTGGACTTAAGGCCGATATGAGTCAGCAATTCGAAGCCGTTGTGTCCAAAATAGACACGGTGGCGGTGGATGTAACTCTTATTCGGGCCGATTTAGCCAAAACGAACGAGCGGGTGAAGGCTCTGGATCTTAAAGCGTCGAGTCTGGTGACGGACATGGCTGAGACGCAATCTGAGATTGGCAATCTGCGTGCCTCGCACGATCTGCTGCTCAAGCGGATGGAGGACTATGACAACAGGGCCAGGCGGAATAACATACGCCTGGTCGGAGTGCCGGAATGTGATGGTGCTGTATCGACCGACCTGTTGGTCGAGGAACTTATTGTCGCTCAACTGGCTCCGGCTGGACTCAGTAAGTTCTTTGCCGTGGAGTGCGCCTATCGTTTTCCAGGAGGACAAGTGAAGCCAGGAAACCCACCGAGGCCTATCATTGCGAGGCTTTTTCACTACCGGGACAGAGACGCTATCCTCCAGGCCGCCCGTAAGCACGGTCCTCTGAAATATGACAATAACTCTGTCTCCATATATCCCGACTTCACTCCCCAAGTGCAGCGGCAAAGATCAGGGTTCCTTGGAGTGAAGCGTCGCTTGAGAGATCGGGGACTGAAATACGCCATGCTGTTTCCGGCCCGGCTACGGATCGAATTTCGAGAACGTGCCTACTTTTTTGATCAGCCTGAACGTGCTGCCGACTGGTTGGACTCGTTGCCGGCAGATGACTCTGGAAGCGGAGGCCCTGGTGGTGCGGAAGGCGGTGCAACGGCCCAGGAGTAATTGGGGCCCCTGAGGTTCTGGTTGAGACTATGCAACGTACTGTGTAAATTGACTTTGTGCTTTATGTTACAGCCCGTGGCGGTGCGGGAACGGGTGATTTCTCCCTTCCTCCTCGGGGGGTTCTTTGTGTAGATAATATGGGGCGACAGGCACACTGCAGTTGGGGGTGGCTTTTTAGTCAGCAGGGGTGCAGGGAGGGGGGTGTTGTGACGGGTTTCGGTTTTGGGGTTGGGTTCCGGGGACTGGGTTGTGTTTTGTTTAGTTTGTTCTGTCTTGGTTTTCATGGTATTTTACATTCTGCAATGACTTTGAACTGTGGGTTCTGCTGGTGGGTGGGGGTGGAAGGTCTTTGCCACAATGGGGGGGGGGGTGAAATGCGGGTTCTTTCTCGGAACGTAAACGGTTTGGGTGATAGGATCAAGCGGGGCATTGTACTGCAATTCTTGAGGCGCCACACCCCAGATGTTGAATTTCTTCAGGAGACCCACTTGATTGGAAATGCTTGCAAGGCCTTAGATCGCCGGGGTTATCGCCTGGTTGCACATGCTGGCTTCACTTCAGGCTCTCGGGGTGTGGGTATTATGGTAAAGTCTTCCCTTGCTCTTGCTATTGACGAGGTTATCCTTGATGACCGTGGGCGGTATGCTGCTGTTTCTGGGAGGTGGGAGGGTAAACAGATCGTGTTTGTTGTTGTCTATGTCCCCCCGGGACTGCAGGCTACCACTTATGCTGATGTTGGCAGGACTCTCCTTGGGCTTCCGGACGGATTGTTGATCCTGGGAGGGGACTTTAATTCTGTAATGTCCGGTGAATGTGATCGACTTCCCCCTAGGGTATTGTTGCAGTCCCAGATGTGGCTTAGTGAGATGGCTGATACTTTTGGCTTGGTAGATGTCTGGCGCTCACTGCACCCCACGCTCCAGCAATACACCTTTCACTCTGGTGCGCATGGTAGCCTCTCCCGTATCGATTATTTTCTTATGTTGGCCTCCACTTTGTCCACTGTTCGAGAGATACGACATCTCCCCCGGGGTATCTCGGACCACTCCCCCTTGCTGATTACGATTTCTGTGGGCGGTCTACTTGGCAACAGGGTCCCCCCGATTCCTCCCTGGCATTTCCGGAACCCCCGGCTCCGCTCAGATTTGGTTAAGGCAATGGATTGCTACTTTGCTGAGAATGTGGGCTCGGTCACTTCCCCTACTGTTCTTTGGGAGGCCTTCAAGACGGTTATTAGGGGCTCCGCCCTATCATTCATTGCCACAGAGCGTAGGGTCAAGAGAGAGGCTGTTGTGGCCCTTGAAACCGAAATTACTGCGCTTGAGAGTGAGCTGGGTGGGAATGACACGCCTGCACTGCTGCACACTTTGGAACTGAAGCAGGCGGATTATAAAGCCTGTGTCACGGATGCTGCTAAATTGATGCGGGCGAATCAATTAGGCCGACTGTATGATGTGGGTGACAAGGCTAGCAAGCTCCTTGCGTGGCTGGATAAGACTGAATGTGCGAGTCGTGTTGTTCCTGCCATTGTTCGTGAATCTGGTGAGAGTGTCTCTGATCCGGGTGAAATTGTTGATTGCTTTGTGGATCACTTCCGAAAGGTTTACACGCCTGTTAGCGATCGAGATGAGGCCGATTCCAGGCTACTGCTACGTGACATCGCCCTGCCCACTGTGTCGGATGAGGACTGCCTTGCCCTGGAGGCCCCTTTTACTGTCGACGAGATTGCCCTTGCAATCCGATCCCTTCGCTCGGGAAAGGCGATGGGCCCTAATGGACTCCCCATTGAGCTTTACAAACTTTGTCCCGACAAGATGGCCGCCCACCTGCGTCAAATGTTTCTCGAGGCGGTTGAGGCTGGATGCCTCCCCCTTGAGCAGCGCCTCGCTACCATAGTCGTCATTTATAAGGACGGCAAACCTCGTGACCGTTGCGCCTCGTACCGCCCCATTTCCCTCCTTAACGCGGAACCCAAAATCCTTGCTAAGGTACTGGCCAATCGGTTGCTTAAGGTGATTTGCGACCTGATCCACCCGGATCAATCCGGTTTCATCCCCCATAGGAACACTGCCCTCAATCTGCGTAGACTCCACAGCGTTCTCGCGAGAGCTTCGGTCCTCGCCGAGCCGGCAGTGATCGCTTCCCTGGACGACACAATGGCATTTGACACTATCGAATGGCCCTACCTATGGGCGACCCTCGCTAAATTTGGCTTTGGCCCTATTCTCATCGCATGGGTCAAGCTTCTTTACGAACGGCCACTTGCTCAGGTCGCGGTGAATGGTAGATGCTCGGACCCCTTCCCCTTAGGCCGTGGCACACGTCAGGGCTGTCCGCTCTCCCCGCTCCTATTCGCATTGGCGCTCGAACCCCTTGCCGCATGGCTCCGGTGGGAACCCTCTATCAAAGGGATCCGATGGTCCCCAGACCTCGAGGATCGAGTCTCCTTATACGCGGATGATATCCTCCTTTATCTTACTTCCCCTCAGAAGTCGCTCAACGTTCTCTTCGACGTTCTCACGTCCTTCGGTAAGAACTCGGGACTTGTCATCAACTGGAACAAGTCCTGTGTCTACGTCATAGCTGGTTCGCTGCCGCCTCTCCCCCGCAGGTTTCCCATTCTGGTAGCGGCCGACGGCTTTAAGTATTTGGGGATCTATGTATCCACGACCTCATCGGTCCGCTACGAGCGGAATTTGTATGCTCCGCTCCGTAGACTGAAGCAAGACGTTCGAGGTTGGCGCGATTTGCCTCTATCTCCATTGGGCCGGGCGGCACTCTTTAAAATGATGTCGCTCCCCCGATTTCTTTACGCCCTACAAAATTTCTTCGACCCTGTTCCAGCTCGCTATTTCCGTGAAGTCGAGAGTTTACAGCGACAACTTATTTGGGATGGCCGGGCCCGCATTGCCCTATCCAAGCTCACGCTCTCCTGGTATGATGGGGGTATTGCGTTGCCGGATATTAGACGGTACTACTGGGCCTCACACCTGAGCGCCATCAACCATGCGACCTATGCCCCGGAGCCCGCTCCCGCCTTTGCCTTGGATAAACTATTGTTGCCTGGTGGCAATTTTAATAGGGCTCTGTATTCAAAGGCACCCTTTCGACTCCTTACGGTCCCGACGAAATGTGCGGTGCGGGCATGGAGGGACGCTACCGTGGCCACGGGCTGGGGTGGTAGGCTGACACGTAAGACGCCACTGTATGATTCGGAGCGGTTGGGCAACCTGTGGAAGACGAAAGGGTTTGAGAAATGGGATATGATTGGGATCAGCACGGTGGAGGACCTGTGGGCACGGGGCGCGGTTAAGTCCTTTGAGTCCTTGAAATTGGAATACCGGCTCGATGATAGAGAACACTTCCGGTACATGCAGGTGAGGCACGCCTTGTCTTCCGTCTTTCCACCTGGTACCGATATTCCGCAGTCCTCCCCCCTGGAAGATCGAGTTCTAGACGGCCATGTCCCAGATAGTACCATCTCCTTAATCTACAAAAAGCTTATTAACAACAGAGCTGACCAGCTTGAGAAGCTCCGGGATGGCTGATGGACTCGAATTGGATGACGAGGACTGGCAGTCAGCTGTTTCCTCCCCTAAGGAAGTGGCTATTCCGGCACGGCTTCGCTTTGTCCAGTTGAAGATCCTCCACCGTGTATATCTGACTGGGGTGCGTCTGGTACGAATGGGTCTGGTTTCGGATGGAAGATGCAGGCGTGGATGTGGGATGGATGGTACCTTTCTTCATGTTCTGTGGGAATGCCCGATGATTGCAGCGTACTGGTCCAGGGTGCATGATGTTATGGGTCGTGTCACGGGGATCCCACTACTTCCCGAAGCACGTCGTTGTCTGTTGAATGTGTGGGAACCGTCTGATTGCAATGCTGCCCAGACACTTTGGGTTACCCTGGGCAACATGGTCGCGAAGAGGGATATCGCGCAGCTCTGGGGCTCCCCTAGATTACCATTCTTAAGTGCCTGGAAAGAGAACATGGACTGGTCCATGTTCCGAGAGAAGACTGTGTATGAGGCCCGAGGACGTCCAGGGAAGTGGTCCAGAGTTTGGGCTCAGTGGAATACTTATCGCGGAGATATCTGTTCTCCTCCGCTTGATTGTGAGGTCCCTTTCCCCTCCTCGCAATGATTTACGTTCCTCTTCTAATTCCACTACGCTTTCTGTTTTCCCGCACGTGTCCCCCCCCCTTGCCAGCATCCTTTTTCCCACATCACTTTTCCCTCCCCCACCTCCAGCAACCCTTGCCACTATGATACCATGTGTTTGTGTTATGGTGTTCTTTCGACAAAATCACAAAATTAAACCTTTTTTATCCTACTTGTATGATACTATGCTTTCACCGACAATGTGGACTTGACAGATTGCATTAGCAACGTACTGCCTCAGAATCTATTTTCATTCAGCCTGTTTATGTCATAGCGGCCGGCCCTGTGGGGTTGTAGGCAGACGCGGTGTATTGTGCATTCATAAATAAAGGTTTTAAAAAAAAAAAAAAAAGAAGTACAATTATCAATACTTAATCAGCCTTTTGATCAGGAACACCTAATTGGGCCAACAGTTGATTCTTGATTAGAAGAAAAAAAAAGACACTGAGACTGCCAAGTCTATGGGGGCCTTGCAACTACCTTCTAATGGGGGCTCAGTTTGTCGCTCCTTTTACAAGGGTGGCTCAAAAATAACTGCGTCAGAAAATGCCTCCTCCTCTTACAAAAGTCCCAATCAATCTTCCTCCTCCAGAGGACATTTTCGGGGAGGTTGCAGAGAAAATAACAATAGGAGAAGAGCCAGAGGTAACTCCACCCGCACTTCCTTTGCCACCAAAGAGTGACTTCCCTCCACTACCCCCGATCATTCCACTCCTGTCGGGGGACGTCTCTCACAGTTCCTACCTGTCTGGAATTCCATCACAACAGACAAGTGGGTAAGACAAATTATCCAGTATGGTTATTGCCTGGAACTTACCTCCACTCCCCCAAATATTCCTCCCAAACTTCGTGAAATGTCCTCAGAACATCTCACCCTCCTAAAAATTCAGAGGTTCTCCCCCCTGTTACAAAAACATGCAATAGAACCGGTCCCCTTGACTCATCAGGGCACAAGGTTTACTCTCTCGATTTTCTAATTCCAAAAGAGGACGGTTCTCTCAGGCCAATATTAGACCTCAGACAGCTGAACCTCTACAGTCAGTCAGACCATTTCCACATTCACGCTCCAACAGGTGCTCCCATTGCTTCAGCAAGGCAACTTTCTTTCCACTTTGAATTTAAAGGACGCCTACTTCCACATTCCCATTCACCCCGCTCACAGGAAATATCTCGGGTTCATGGTGGACGGTCAACACTACCAATTCAAAGTCCTCCCGTGCAGGGTAACAACAGCACCCAGAGTCTTCACCAAGTGTCTAGCAGTAGTTGCAGCTCACTTAAGAAGACAACACATTCACGTATTTCCTTATGTGGATGATTGTCTCATAAAGGCTAACTCACAACACAGCTGTGTTCAGCACACCCACAAGACAGTTGCTTCACCACTTGCGATACACTGTAAACCACACCAAGTCCCACCTCCAACCGTCCAACACTCAAATATATATATATAGGAGCTGCAATAGACACTTGCAAAGCTCTAGCATACCCCAACCCAATCAGGATACGCAACATACAAGCTCTAATATCACAATTTCAACTTCAACACTCATTACTAGTTCGAGTGTTCATGCAATTAATCAGGATGGTAGCCTCTTGCTTTCTAATCGTCCCTTATGCAAAACTCCAAATGCGTCCCATACAGGAATGCTTAGTATGTCAGTGGAACCAGGCTCAAGGTCTGTTAACCGATCTGGTGTTGGTAGACGGCCTACACACCGCTCTCTGCAATAGTGAAACACACGAAACCTTTCCAAAGGGCGGCTGTTCCTCGACCCGGTTCCACAGATAGTGCTCACAGCAGACGCATCGCTCACCGGCTGGGGAGCTCATCTTCAAAATCATACCATTCATGTCATGTGAACTCTACAACGAAAACAGTTCCACATAAACCACCTGGAACAACTGGCAATTTTTCTAGCATTAAAAGCCTTTCAAGTCCATCTACTCCGCAAAGCTGTCCTAGTCCATTCGGACAACATGACAGCAATGTACTATATACAAAAACAGGGAGGGACACACTCCTTACAGCTCTTGTGACTATCTCAAAGCATATGGATATGGGCCATACCTCAAAAGATATATCTCCATGCGGAACACCTTCCAGGAGTAGACCGCCACATTGCGGATCTGCTCAGTTGTCAACAACAACAGCTCCACGAATTGGAATTACATCCTCAAGTTCTTTTTCCGTTCTTTCACATGTGGTGCTACCCAGAAATAGATCTGTTTACCACACACCAGAACCCAAAATGCCCAAACTTCGCGTCCAGGTATCCACACCCATTGTCCAAAGGCAATGAGCTATGGATGATCTGGTCAGTCACATTTGCTTACGCTTTTCCGCCTCTTCAGCTGATTCCATTAGTAGTTCGGAAGCTCCAACAGCATTTCCCCACAATGATCCTGGTTGCTCCCACATGGGCTTCGTTCACAACCCTGTTGGAATTATCTGTAGTGCCTCATCAAAAACTACACTTCTCACCCAAGCTTCACTCAGAACCATGGAGAGATAAGGCATCCAGATCCCAGTCAAATCAACCTTGCGACCAGGCACCTGAAAACATAGTTTGCCTACCTCAATCTCCCGCCATTAACGTCATTAAAGAGGCCAGACGTCCCACCACCAGAGCATGCTACGCAGCAAAGTGGAAACGATTTGTAATTTACTGTACAAATAATCAAATCAATCCACTGGGTACTTCCATTCAAAACATCATTTGCTATCTCTTACACCTACAATGATGTAACTTAGCATACACATCCATACGATTGCATCTCGCTGCAATAGCCGCTTATCTACAAAACAACCAACACTTGTCTTTGTTGAGAGTGCCCACTATCAAAACACTTATGGAAGAACTCAAAAGAATCATTTTCCCTAGAGTTCCACCCTCTCCAGTTTGGAACCTTAACAGTGTCCTTACAAGACGTATGGGCCCACCGTTTGAGCCTCTGTACAAATGTTAACTACAGTTCCTCACTTGGAAGGTAGCCTTCCTTATAGCCATCACATCTCTTAGAGTTGGTGAGCTCCAGGCACTAACCATACAAGAACCATTTTTACAAATTCATCACAGCAAAGTGGTTCTTAGGACTAATCCACATTTTTTACCTAAAGTTGTTTCTGCACTTCCACCTCAGTCTGTTGAACTACCAGTGTCTTTCCCTCAACCAGACTCAGCGGGAGTGCTCTTCACACACTAGATGCCAAAAGAGCAATACTTTATTACATTGAAAGAACTACATCTTTTAGGAAAACCAAACAACTGTTGCTTTTTCACCACTGCATAAAGGCAATCCCATTTCAAAAACTGGTATTGCACAATGGACAGTTAAATGCATCCAAATATGCTACCTTAAAGGTAAATGCACATTAACTATTCCCCCTAGAGCGCATTCCCCACGCAAACTAGAGGCTTCTATGGCATTCTTAGGGAAAATACCCTTAGATGACATCTGCAAGGCTGCAACTTGGTGTACACCTTACACATTCACAACACACTACTTTGTAAATGTGCATGCAAAACAACAAGCTAGTGTGGGCCAGGGTGTATTAAGTACAATTTTTCAAACTACTGCAACAGATAGAGGTTAGCCACCGCTATGGAAATAACTAATGTGTAGTCTATACTAAAGCATATGATCTACAGCTCATATGCTTTGAACGGAAAATTGTACTTGCCCAGTATGCATCTGCTCTTGGCATGTAGAGCTGTAGATTCATATGCGCCCACCCACCTTCCCGGGTACCTTTATCTGCTGCAGTATTATCTTACTTAGAAACAACACACATGGACAGCTCTTTCTATTCTTACTAACTCCATCATCACCCTTTATGGCGAAAGCAGTCTGGGGATGGAGTCGATGCCCATGCGCACCTTCACCGTAAGGAGGAGTCACCTACCTCGTGACTACAAACACTTCTTCAAAGAAAAACAAAGTGCAAACATCCAAGCCCAACACCAGATGGCGATCTATGCTAAAGCATATGAATCTACAGCTATAAATGCCAAGAACAGATGTATACTGGGTAAGTAGCATTTTCCTTTCTGAACGTTAACACCATCGATGCTAGTGTTATTTTCCTCCTGTGCTGATCTTTGATAATTCCCATTGTTCATGACGAGCTCAGCTCGTCATGAGTGTATGGAGGTGTACATCATGACGAGCTGAGCTCGTCATGAGCGTCGAAGGAGTTATTCATTTCTCAAATCACAAACATTCTGCAAACTTTTCTGAACCAGTGAAGCCACAGAATTCTACTGAATTTCATGATGTGGAACAGATTTGCGACACCCACAGTGAATCTGTTCCACGCATGAAATTCTTCAGTTTTCAATGTTTCATCAGAATGCAGTGCTCATCTTTCTTCCTTTCTTTTTCTCCCTGTCCTTCTTCCCATCCTCTCTTTACTTTCTCCCTTCTAAAGCTTATTCCGTCACCCCACTCTCCTCTAGCCCTCCCACATATTATATACAAGTATTGCTTGCTATTGATGCACGTACGATAATCAATGTTTATCTCTCTGTATGCGTACAAGCTGGACAGTTACGTCACTGTATGTTCTGTTATTGCTTAATTTTGAGCAATAAAATAATTGACACAGAATTTAGCGCCTAATGAACGGCTAAATACAAGGCTGCAATGTAAAAGCGAGTGACCATCCAACTCTCAGATATAAATATAATTGTCTATTAAATGGTTCAACATGCCTCCAAATTACCAGGCTTATTTTTGTTTTGTGTCTGCCTGGAAGAAAACACCCTGGATATAGAAACAGCTCGTGGAGAGAGGGTGCGGAAGCCATCTTGGATTTGATACCAAATGATTGTAGCTTCAGGCCCTCTTAACTTAGCCTTTGTCTGTAATCTCCATCTTGGAAAGTTCAGACCCTTTCACAATCAGAGAAGTGCTGTCCTTGCATTTCTCTATGCCCAGACGAGATAAGTGACACACCGCTTGAAGTGACACACCGGTTGCACAATATAATTTTTAGCAAATAACAGATTTCGCAATATTACTCATCGCCTTGCTTATGTCGCAGTTTTGAATGGAAATATACCAGGCCATGACAGCTCGCATTTTGATTGACTGACCCCAATACTGCCCATTCAGATCACATGGTTAGCTACAGTATGTATGCATCAGATGTATCAGACCTTACAAGGAGATTTCTAGTTACAGTTCTGTGCCCATTGGCTGTGGGAATCATGGTGGACTGTGCTACGTATAATACTTCTATTGTCATGTGTCATATGGGTGGTCCTGTGGTTTGAGTCTATAAAGTATACCAAACACAATAAATCTTTGGACATTCAGGCTTCTATGCTGACTGTCTCCGTGTCACACGTATTTGCTGTTTTATTTGTTGCAATAAATCTACCAACTTCTGAGCTGACAAAGAGCTGTGGTCGTGTTATCTTTCTATCATTAATGATTCCTTATTTTTCAGAGATTCGCTTCCACATTTTGGTGGAGAACTTGTTAGATGTGACAGGAACAGCCATCTAGTGCAGGAGTTGCAGCTCAGTGGAGTCCTGTGTTTACCGCGTCTCTCAATTTCTCTCCACAGGCTAGCGTGCCTCTTCCTGAAACGGGGTGCTAACCTAAACGCCAGGGACGTGGATGGGAAGGACCCATTGTCTATCGCCATTGAGAATGCCAATGCTGACATCGTGACGCTGTGAGTTTGGATGGTGCTGGTGGGGAAAAGAGAGCATAAAACTGGGGGTGGCAAAGCAGTATGGTGCAACAATGCAACACCCTAATGGAAAATCATGTCCATAATATCTGACTTGTGAAGACTGAGAAGGCAGAGGTGTAGAGATATACAATGGGGGGTATTAAGGTTTGTGGTTTAGTCTTTGAACCTATTAGGTCTATAAGGTAAGTTGTCTCTGGAAGAAGGAAACCGGGTCAGCCACTTTACCAATCTGTCAAAGTTGGGGTGTGGTCGCGTAGCAAGAGGCTAAGCCATAGAATTAAGGGGCATATCCAAAAACGACAGTAATGTTTGGTTTTGGGGATGATGGAGATAAGTGCTTGATGCAGGTACATTTGTGTTAATCATGGCAGCAGAATTACTGGTTAGTGATGTAGGCTGGGTATGATTGGATAGCTACTATTTTGACACTTTAAAGAATATTTGACATTCATGTCTATGTTGTTAGCATTGAACTCTATTCTTCTCCCACAGGCTGCGGCTGGCGAAGATGAGGGAAGCGGACGTTGAGCTCGGACAGTCAGGTTGGTGTTCTGATTACATGTACCAGTTGTGCATGCTGGTGGGTGAGGTGCATTGAAGTGAATAGCGATGCACCTGTAGATCAGAAGAGGTGTACAAACGAGGTCCAGGCCAGCCCCAAGGACACACACTGCGGTGACGCAAGAAGGCCTTGGCCACGTTTGATATGTAGGTAACACACAGTAAATGAATACATGAAATAACATTTCAAGTTCTGAACTTTGATTGTGTGAGGACATAACTGTCCTCACACCACAAAGTGACTTTCTTAAGATAAACCTATTGTGAGTGGGCCTCCCTGACCAATCATGGCCATTGTCAAGCCATGGTCTTAACTCGGTGGATAAACCAGGCCAAATGTACCTGCTGCCCTGCCTCAAGCTTGGGGTACACATCAAGGTTGCTTCTGATGGAAATATGTGATAGTTATTTGCCTCCCTCGTCTTTGCTTGGGCGGTCAGCCGCAAGAGCATGGCCTCCATGGACACCTCCATGTTGATAACCCTCAACCAGAAGTTGAGAGCCAGCCTGCAAGAAAACCCAATCAGCTGTGAAGCCTCAAAGAACAGGAGCAAGAAATGCACATTAGACTAACTAAAAAACCTCCCAGGATCAAAGCTCCCAAGAAGGGTAAGGCACAAAGTGAGGCTGAGGGTTGCAAGACCCTTCCGTCACCATTCTTCTAAATACTGAACTGCGCAAAAGGGTTTTGAAAATGGTGGCCAATTATCATTATAGAAATAAACTAATACATGAGTCCGGTGTAGTTCGTTAAGATATGGCTCACTGAGTCCTGCACCAGAAGCATCGTACCACCTTTGCATCCGCAATGTAATAATTAACTCTGTAAGGTAAATGGAAAGAAAAACAAGGTCTGGTGTTAGAGAAGGACCGGAAGAGAGGATGGGGCAACTGAAACAAGGGCTATGGTCCCCTAACCATACCACACACCCACTTCTTTCTCGCCTCTGTCCAGTCATCAGACTTATCTCTTCCTCCTGTGCCATGTCATTTTTGTTGTTGCATAACCAGCATTAGTGGGCCCAAATCACTAAGCCCACACGATCTCATCCTTTAAGTGATTTCAAAATTCCTGTGTCTATTAAAATCCCTTGAAGGTATCTTTACCCCATCATACTCTTTGCCCAAACCCTCAAGGGTATACTTGGTCGCTCACTATCAATTCTCATGGTGTGCGTGCATCACTGCAGGCCCAGCTAGAGTAAGGTGCAGCAGTCCAGGATTATGGGGTAGGCTCAGGTACATCAGTGTGTATGTCCCAGTACTGGAATAGCATGAGGTGCTTCAGGGTAGGAGTCTGGTGCAGTGATGCAAACTTTCATTATGTTTCTCCACTTTGTTTTCCTCCTCTTAGGAGATGAGACCTACCTTGATATCTTCAGAGACTTCTCCATGATGGCTTCAGACAATCCAGAGAAATTGAACCGCCGGAGCTATGACCTCAAACTCTCTACCCTGTAAAGAGGGGAAACATGAATGACTTGCAGACCCTGAGCAGGGGCACCGCGTCTGCTGGAGACCCATCCTCTGCCGCTCCTTGGAGCCCTCAGGAGACCCATCCTCTGGCGCTCCTTGGAGCCCTCAGGAGACCCATCCTCTGCTGCTCCTTGGAGCCCTCAGGAGACGCATCCTCTGCCGCTCCTCTGGAGACCCATCCTCTGCTGCTCCTTGGAGCCCTCCGGAGACCAATCCTCTGCCGCGCCTTGGAACCCTCCTCGTGTCTAAGAACCAATGTGGAGCGATCCCAGAGAGGCTTTATGAGGTTTCTTGGGCATTCGTGGGCCGTGAGTGGGATCCGTGTTGAAGAGGAGTGGCTGGTCGTCCCTCTATTGACATTTCGTGAGTGGATTTGGACCACAAGTGCAGAATCTGAAGATCCAAAAAATTTATCTCTAAGCTCCACCCACTTTCCCTAGAGTTCTGTAGCTGGACTAAGCCCCACAACCTTGTTCCCTTCCATGTGCATTGGTATTTGCTATGTTTTTTTATTAAGACATTTTTCTATTTATCTGAGGTTGGGCAACGCACTCTTCCATATGTTGCAAATCACTTAACATGGTATATTGAAGGCCTTTGGGTGGCTGTGTCTTACCTGCAAAGCACAACAGTCTTACACCTGCACAGGTGTGCTAGATGCAGTCTTACCTGTACCACAGGTGTACCAGAGGACGTCTTGCATGCAGCGCTGTAACAGAAGGCTTCTTACCAGCAAAAGTGTACAAGAGAGCTTTCTACCTGTATAGGTGTCGCAGAGTGTATCTTACTGCTCGGTGTATCCGAGGACTTCCTACCTGCACAGGTGTATGAAAAGGCTCTGTATTTGCACAGGTGTGCCGAAGGCCATCTTTCCTGCACAAGTGTGCCAGAGGGCTTTTTGGTTGCAGAGGTGTATCAGAGGGCCCCTTGCTAGCACACGTAAAGTGCTTCCTAACATCACAGGTGTATTACAAGGCTTCATACATTCACAGGTGTGACAGATGACATCTTACCTGCATAGCTTTAGAAGCAGACTTCTTACTTACACAGGTGTACCAGAGGACTTTTATCCTACACAGGTGTACCAGAGGACTTTTATACTACACAGGTGTACCAGAGGACTTTTATCCTACACAGGTGTACCAGAGGAATTTTATCCTACACAGGTGTACCAGAGGACTTTTATCCTACACAGGTGCAGTGTACAGGTTTTCCAGAGCGCTTAAGACCTACAGAGATGTACCAAAATGCTAAGCACCTGTACAGGTGTACTTGAAGACGTTTGTGCTGCATGGGTGTCCATTAGTGCGTCTTTAGTCAGAGGAAATGCTGCCTGCACGGATGTATCAGGAGGCATCTTACCTCTGGAAGTGCATGAGAGGTTGTCTTACCTGCACAGGTGTACCATTAGATACTTACCTGTGCACACGTTCACAAGTGTTACATAGGTTCATTGTTTACCTGCCCAGGTCTCCAAAACTGCTGCTGGCTGTACAGAGTATGCAGGCTCTTTGCTCCCTGTACCTGTGCACCATTGGGCGCTTACCTGTGTGTATCTGCGAGCGGGCTTCCATACTTACACCACTGCGCTAGAGGGATGCTTACCTGTCCATGTATATTAAATGACGTGGAATACCAAGGAGATCCTTTCCTGAAATGGGACGTCGGAAAGAAGGAAGTTGTCTTCATTGGGCATGTAAGGTGTGTGAGTTTGTGTCCAGAGGCCATCGTCTTGATGTAAGTTGTAGCAAAATGACCTTTGTCTGTATAGATGTAAGAAGACAGATCTTCACTCCAACCCTACACTTGAAGGGGTCATGCTGGTGGGTATCTACTAGACTGCTTGTACCTTCAGTGCAGTACAATAGGTATACCAGAACATACCGCAGGGTTACTCACCTTCCAAGGCATAGTGATGTTGTTAACTCTTCCAAAGAGGTTCTTACCTGTATATGGTGTCCTGGGAAGGTTTCCCCTTTGCACTCGTTGTATTCAGGTACTCTCGTGTGTCTTGGGTATTCAGAGGATTCTTACTTGCATAAGGAGTACATCTAGGCATTCTCACCAGCATGTGGTATGCATGAAGATTGTAACTGCAAAGGTGTACTGTGGATTGTTTCCTGCATTGGTGTAGTACTAGGTTCTTACCTGCATGGAGTGAACTGTGGGGGATCCCTACGAGCGTACAGTATACAGGGGATTCTTAGCTGCATAGGTTTACTGCCTGCTGACGTCCTCTTTTAACTTCTGAGCTATGTTTAGTCTGCACAATACTGAGGTCACCATGATGGTGATTGGCACTATCCGCCTATAGTTTAACAGGTTCTGCGGTGGGGATTGGCACTGTCCACCCATAGTTTAACCCCTTTGATGCGCCTGTCGGCCAATGGCCGTTGCGAGCACTACCTATGTAGTGCTGCGCATGGCTGTTGGCCGACTCTGTCCCGCCCACTCAATAAAACCGCCGCACCGCAGCGGAATTGCCGCCGAGGTTAACATCTCTGCCTCTGTTTGGTGTAGGTTTCTCGAGAACTGTTAACATCAATATCTGAAACATCTAAGACCTCACTGCTCAGAAGCATGGCTGTGCAGCTAAACCCTCCTTCAGGCTGCTGCTTCTGGCAAGGTGCTGCTTCAAGGCAGTCCCATCACTTGTACAGCATAGGGCTTGGGCTGTATGCCGCAAAAATGTACTACTGACCTCTTGTGGTGAGAAAAAGGCCATTTATGGAAACACCAGTGCGTCACAAGAATATTACCAAAACCCCAGGCAGGAATGCCTTACAAAACTAAAACCTCGCTATACAGGAAATGCACCTACAGCTTCTTCTCCGTCCCACCCCTGAATACATCCTCCAACACTTCCCCCTCTGCTTGACCATCATTTCCTGCACAGCTCTTCACGTTATAAACTTAGCAAAAGCAACTTTGCTTTTTCTCACTAAACACCTTTAACTTCCTGTATTTGCAAGATAAAACGTCCCCTTTTTATAAGTTTTTTTCTCCCCACCCCCAACAATATAAACTGCTTGAAAAACCTCTCCTTGAATGCCAACCAGAAAACCTACCCGAGACTTTCTGCCCAACCCCCTGCAGCCTCCCATTTCTGACCTCAACCTGTCAACCACCATTTCACACCCAGAACATCACCGACCACCTCTCTCACCTGCAGCAGATAGACATCCATACCCATTGGGGACGAGTGCACGTCATCACCGCTAAATAACTGTGCCACTCCAAAACTAAGATCCGGGTGAACCACTCTTTCTGTCCTCCTCTCCCGGCAAAGTTTTCCTAATTGCCTATTCAATTGCCTCCTTGCCTTATCAATGGCCGCTGGCATATGCGCCCCTCTCCCTCTCCATCTGCGGGGTGGTACTAGCTCTGTCCACAGAATGTGGTACCCAGCCCAGCTGCTCCTTATCGCTTCTGCATCTGCGTTCAGGGCTTTCAAAACCTCCAAACCTTTCCTCTGAACCAAATCTTTGTCTCTTAAGTGAATCACCAGCAGATGTGGGCAATCCCCTGAACCCTTCAACCAATTCAAACGAGGTGGCAACGCTGACCATAACATTCCCACTTTTCCTGACCACGAAACCTTAATGCCATGTGTAGCCAAACCCAGATGCCCCCCAAAACCCCTCTTCCTCACTTGTCGTTCTGCCCATTTTACAAACAAATGGCCCACCATCCAGAAGCTCATCTTCACACTTTCCCGCTCAGGCTCCGTACCTTGAAAGAAAACAACAATTACATAGGTTCCTGGGCCTTAACACTCAGCGCTGTGCACATATGTCTTGTAACAATCTGATGACCATCACCCGAAAACGCCTAATCCGCTCTGTAGCCCAGCCCGTTCTGCCTGCCTCTGTTGCGGCCCCGATTCTGAAGGAGTGTGTCCCATAGTCCTCTGCTGGAAACCCCACATGCTGCAGAGCTGTACGCAATGCGTGCAAAAACTGGAAAGCAGACACTGGTCGCATGTCCTCAAGCTGGCAAACTAAGCCCTGCACCTCGGCGTGGTTAAGACCACAGTCACTGTACAGCTCCATTCGCCCTCTGATCTGTCTTGGACTGATGAATGCTCACCTGTACACCCCGTTGGTAACGCTGCTGCACCTCCGACCAACATAAGCCTGAAACCCCCTTCTGGCCCAGATGGTAGCCCAAATAAAGCCGTATTTATCATCTCACGCTTAATAACAGAGCCAGATGTCAGTCTACTGGAGTGCCCTGCCTATCACTGCTTTCTGCTGCCTGACTGGCAGCAGCAGAAAGCTTGACCCCCCCCTCCCTCCTTCCTGTCGCTCGTCTTGGGGCTTTGAAAAATAAAATGGTAATTTGTTACCATTTTATTTTTCTATAGAGCGGGGCATTTTCTTGGTGGGGCAATGCTCCTCCGCCTCAACTGAGGCGCCGCCCCTGGCTCCTCATCTGCACTGCTTGGATGGAGTCCAGTGGTGAGCTCCCTTCCTGCACTGAGGTAGCTGAAGATGCGGTATAGGAGGCGGAGGGGGGTGGGGGGGGGGTACTCTGTCCAAACTCCTCACCTGCACGGCTGTATGTGGAGGAGTGATAGTGCAGTGAGGGATTACAAAGGGACCAGACGTTCCTGCCTGCACCGGGTTGTCTGAGGGATATGGGGGTCCAAAGGTACACAGGGACCAGGGTCCTCACCTGCACAGCTGTATCTGGAGGACTAATATGGGGATCACCGACACTAGGGGGCCTGCGCTCACTGCCTGCACTGGGGTATCAGAAGGGGTAATATAGGGATCCCCAGTAGAGCGGACCTGGGCTACTCACATGCTCCACTATATGTGTTGGAAAGGTATACAGGGAACTCAGGGCAGAATAATCAAAGCTCCTTGCTTGTACCCCTGTCTCTGGATGAGTGATGGAGGGGAGACCCGGAAACCTCACGAGCTGTACTTGAAGGTTTCTTACCTGCAGGAGAGATGTCTGGGGGAAAGAGGGTGGGGAGGGGAGAGAAGTACAAAACCCCCTCTCCTGCACCCCTGTTTCAGGAACTATGTACCTACACTCCACTCCTGCATGTGCGTGTTGACCGCCCGCTTCTCCGCACTTAGAATTATTTTATAAGAACTTTATATTAAGTTATTTGTAAAGAATATTTTTAAACTTCAAAAATACTTATATTTCTATTGGCAGATGAATTGTTGATACATTCACGAAACCAGACTTGCTGTACAGAGGTGGTGAATGTGTACAATAAAGAAATGGAAATTTATTTGGCCAATTCATTCTTTCAGTGGTTAACTAACTGCATCTATGGGAGTGCTGAAATGCACAATATGGCAAAGGATGGTGCTTTAGGGAGGTGTCACGTGGGTGGGGCATTGTCGGAGTTAATGTTACCATTTCTATAGCATACGCCACTAACTTAGTTCCCTCTTGAAAATCAACACTGTTACTCAGGGCCGTGGTGCTTATTGTATCCACCGTGTAAATGTGATAGGTAAGTCTGCCCTGCCAAGAATCAAAACCAGTTAAGCCAGAGTAGATGATAGCAAAATATATGCTTCTTAGAGCTTTTTTCCATATCATTTTGTAACCCCCTGACCCTTTCTAGACTCCATCCTGTGGTGTGATGATCCCAAACAGTGTTTACAATTTTAGGAGAAACTCCTTGTGAATCCATTAAAAGTACATTGGAGACCCTACATGCAAAGTCTGCAGACACAACCAGGTCACATAAGCACTCCAGGGAAGTGTGACATAATGAATCTACTTTCTCATCAACAAAAACACAACTAACAGAATTGCATAGCAGGGAAATTATAAACAGGAGCAAGATGATGACGAATAAGATGTTCGAGGCATGTGGGCTGCTGAATTCATATCTTGTGCATAGATCGCCGCCTAGTGTCGGGTCCGGATGATTGCACCTTGTTGTCCTGGAAGAGTCTTTGAAGTATCACGAGATAGGTGACTCCTCCCCTGGACTACAGTGCGCATGGGCATCTTCTCCATCCTCAGATTGTTTTTTTCCGCCATTGGGTTTGGATGTTAATTCCTCTACTCCAACTTCGGAACCGAAACTAACTTCATTAACCCTTTCGATGCTCATGACGAGCTCAGCTCGTCATGAGGCACGGTTGAGCTGTGCTTATGACGAGCTGAGCTCGTCATGAAACTATAGTATTCAAACTAGTTCAGCACAGGAGGGGAAAAGTTACAGCAGCCAAGGTGTTAAAAGGCCAAAAGGCCTTCGACTTCCGATGAGTGTCTCAGGCTTCTGATACAGGGAGTATCCAGGACTCCGTGAAGGGCCAAGTTTTCAACTTTTTCCAGAAGGTCTGCTCTGAGCTAGCAAGATGAAGGCTCAGAGACAGTTTGTTCTACTCCGCGGGGCCAATAAATGAGACAGAACACCCTCCAGCCCTTGCTCTGTCAGTTCTTGGGACTAAAGCAAGAGATTTTTTTTTTTTTAGCAGAACTCACCTTCCTTGCCAGACGGTACATGTGAATTCTGTTGGCCAGATATGGAGGGCCTCTCTGGTGAAAGGCTCTATAGATCAGAACCAGCGCCTTGAAGACAATGTGTTTCTTCACGGGGAGCCAGTGTAGCGAATAAAGGTAAGGAGACACCCCAGTTCTCAAAAGCAGATTGAGGAGAAGTCTAGCTGCCGCATTCTGGACCACCTGAAGAGTCTGAATAACAAAAGAAAAATGAAATATAAAAAGCAGAAAAAATAGATGAGAACAAAATGAAATCAAACACAACTACTTAAAACCGAGCCAAAGCGTGCCACTGATTTCACAGCGGTATTTCCTGACCAGTGAACTTATAGGATGTGCTATTCAGTAGCCGCTTCTCCTTCCTCCACACGGTTTGTCTTCTTATATCTGGATTGTACTACCTTAGAGTTGCTGTCCTCAGTAATGCTCTTGTTGACTTTCTTTACACGTACACAAACACCTGGAATTCACACATCTCCCATTTTTACCCCATAATCGCCTAGCTTGCTATCATTCACCAATCAATCCTTTCCTTGTTCCACCATGTGCTAGAATCGACTTTTACAGTCGGCGTCAACATTTTCTGTATAGCTTGACCGAACCGGATATCTCTGCTCTTCTCCATCCTTCCCAATTTACTCTGACTTTATCACCTACATCCATTTCCGACTCTTTGACTCAATTAACTTTACCCATGACAACCTCATGCTACTGAAGTCCCTCTGTGCAATATGCAGACAAGTCATCACTTCGACAATAGCCAAGTACTTTACCAGCTCTATCAACAGCTGCCAATAGCAGTAGAGCTCTGTTAAGAAACATCAAGCAATTCACCAACCCTGGGTCTGACTCTCCTATCCCACACTCTACGGACAAGTGCAATGCCACCAACCACTTCTTCAGCGAGAAGATACATACGATGCAACAGCACATTGACAACACCAAACCGGTTTCTCCTCTGACACCAATTCCTCGGTGCTGCATCCCTCAATGGTCTTCCTTCAGACTTCTGCTTTTAAAAACCTCAGGGGCCACCAACTCTCTCCAGCCTGCAGCCTATGGAGATGATGTCCTACCTTCATCCAAAGTCTTGTCCAGAGATGCACACTTATCCCTACTCACCATTATAAAAGCCTACCTCACTCAGGGCATCTTCCCTGAAGCTCATGAGACAAGCCAGGCACTCCAACTTCTGATGGAGCCCACAATAGACTCTGATGACTTCATCTTCTCATCCACCCTTCAAAAGAAAATCATCTAAAAACCAGTCTATATGCAACCTGAAGATCACATTAACCTCAACTATCTCCTGCATGACTCTCCGGCTTTAGTTCTCGCTCCAGCATGGAGGCAGCTGCTTTACAAATCTTGGAAGACATGCTCCTGAGCACAGATAAAGATAAACGCTGCCTCCTGATGGTCCAGTTTTGAATAAAATAAAACAATTGGTTCTGTCAGGGTATTGTTCCATTACTTAGAATACAACAGTAGCAACAGCTTACTTATCAAACATTCCAATGATTTGAGAAAAAAGGAAAAAGAATTCATAACACACACAAAAATAGTATTCAATAATATATTCAGAAATATATATCACATATTCATGGCTGTCGCAATTTACAAATTCAATTGCAATAGGGAATACGTGACTGTGGTGAAAAGGTGACATGTGGTGATTGGTGACATTGACTGTGCACCATATACAAGATAAATAAATGTGCATTCAGGAGAGGGGAGAAAAATGTTTTCAGTTTGTCCTTTTTATTTTAGCACATGTGCTCCAGGATCCATTGGTAAGTTTAAAATGTGATCATGAGCATTATGCAGACATATGTTGTGCATTGACGTTTCGACCCTGTTGGTTGCGCAAAAAGTAAACTGCTTCAAGGTGGGTCTTCCTCAGGACAGGAGGGGGGTTGTGGGCAGCCAGACTTCAGATTCTTTGTGGTATCTGTAAGTCTCAAATGTTTCTTATATCAGAGATGGTCTTTGATTCATAACCTCCCTGTACTCCACCATCCGGTTGGAGCCTCAATTGTATTCTTGAATCAACTTCAACCCGTCGGTTGGAGTCGATTTTAGCCAGTCAAGTGATTTACGTGATTTAAGGCGCGTTGGTTCGGCAGCTGCTTTGTGTACGGAGAGGGTCCAAGACCTTTCAGCTGCCTTCGATACTAACGAGCCCCTTATGTGCATAGACCCTCAGAAGTCTCAAATGGGATTCACTGGAAACCGCCTTCACTGGTTCTCCTAGTTCTACAACCAACTCCTCATGAGTGCCTCCAGGTCTCTGTAGCTCCCGATCACCTATACAGTCCCCCCAGGTTCCTTCTTGTCCTGTCATCTTCCATTTTTACATGGAGACTCTTGGGGTTCTACAACAAAATTCACCAACACATTGAAGAGACACAGCTCTTCATATGAAAGTCTCTGCTGCAGGCATCCAACGCTTCAAACACTGATTGCACATTATCCAGACCTGGATGTCCAGGACATGCCTGAAGCTAACCCTCTCCAAAATAGAATGCCTGCCATTCACCAAGAACAACAAGCAACAACTGGTTCAAACTTGGCTCAACAATATAAGCCGAGAGGGATTCGAACACTAACTTTAACCCAATGCCAAGCCAGTTGGATTCACCCAGGACACCAGCCCTACCCTCTAGGAATGCACGGCCAACAAATCAAGATGGTGTAGAACCACCTCTCTCTTAAGAAAGTGAAACCAGAAAGAGATTTATGAACTGCTGTTAAAGTCTTCCTACACTCCAACCTGGATGGTGTCCATGCCCTTCTTCATGACCTTCCAGGCTCCACACTGCCCTCTTAAGGACATTCTACAAGCCAGACGAATTATGAGCATGCCACCTCCCGCCATGATGGAACTCGTCTGGCTCCTCTTGCCAACCAGCACCATCTTCGCTGCATCATCTACAAAGCCTTCTCAACGGGCACCTGTGCCTACATGGATGGCAAGCTCGCCATCTCCAGTGACTATGCACGCCCACAGCGGGGGCACAATTAGGCGGAAGATGAAGGAGCACAAAAAAGAAAAAAAACAAGGCAACAGAGGTTCTCAGTCTATGCACCTAAGATCTGGAACAATATCTCCGTATCCATCAATAATGCCCCAATGCTGCTTCAATGGAGGATAGAGCAAAGCTTCACCTCTTCGAAGAACATTACATCATGATGCAATAACAGTCCACCAACTAGGTGCCCCTTCTGTCACTCTTGGCAAATAAATGTTTCTCCAATTGGGAACTTACTGACTGGATTAATTCGAATACTATTAAAAGTTATATTTTCAAAACTTAGAAAACCTTATGTGAACATTTTGAAAAGACGCCCCCGGGCAGTCGAGCGCTATATAAATTTCAAAATCAAATCTATAACCCTTCTGTGAGATGCTGACTGTGCATTTGCCTTTGACCCTGTTCCGGTTTCGGCTGGACTCACACTATAAAACTAACACACACAAATAAATCCTCCTGGTTTCCTCCTAAAAATACCATCTCTGAAGACCACTGGGTGCTTTTGTACCACAACCCCCTACAGCGGTGCAGAAAATCAATCTTCCAAGTTGGGCGCACCCCTCAGCAGAGGCGTGGTCAGCCCCACACTTCAGCAGATACTGCGGGGCTTGTGGGGGCACAGAGACTGAGGGTCTGGAAGGCTGAGCTGATCCCTTCTTTATGGACATCCACAGTCTGCGGGTTTGTAGAATAAACACTCCTCAAATCAATAATGCTGCAAAGGAGGATGAGGGTTGGCTGAGGGGTGAGGGCCACCAGCTATCGAGTACCACAAAGGAGAAGGAGAGGTTTAATTTTTTATTTAATGCAGTTTTATATAGCGCAAACTTTATCCAAAGCAGTGCCTAATTTGTAAAACAATAACTGCTGGGCCGTCGTCAGGAGGCCAACACAGTTTGCACCACAGATTGCCACTGTACTGAGACAACTTCTAACTGAAACACTTTTCAAGTGTGACAATTCAGACTGTTCGAGGCCGCCAACGCTTTAAGAGTGACTTCGGTGGCAGGTATGAGTTGTTTTTAATATATATTGAATTAACAATCAACAGCTTTTCTGCTTATCTTTAAATCGCCAAAACAGCACCACCACCTGGCAGCTGTCATAAGTGCAGGTTCTGGCAATTAGGTACCGGTGCTAAGCACCGGAAACTACCGGCTCAAATTAAGCACTGATCCAAAGGTGTCAGATCTCTTTACAAAAGAATCAGGTAAGTTACATAAGGTACACAAGATACACTATACAGGCTAACAAGTTACATATATACAGTTACAAAGGTACAGAAGAAAGACTGAGCACGCTAACAAGTTACATATATGCAGTGCCAACATTAACTATTTGCATATTTATATTGTAAAAATAAAATGGTGTCAGTGTTAGGTTAAATGATGCCGACTGTGAGGAAAACAAACTGCAAAAGAGGGGCTGCAGCGAAAGAGAAACTCCCACAAGGAGTTTTTCAGGCATGGTACCTAGTGTGGCAGGTTCAATCCTACCGTGTTTATTCTTACAGCGCCTTCCAGCTGCAGGCGTGGCTCTAACTTACATGTACAAATGAACAACCTCCATGAACGGCTCGTCCCTTTCAAATAAAAGAGTACAATACTCGACCTCAACCCTAGATGGCAGCAGATTACACAAAGTCGATTTTCAGATCCAATCGTACACTGTAAAACTAGTTATCCAGGAGGGGGAACAGCCTTTACACCGCATATATGTTTGAATTGGTGACCATGCAGTATTTAGTTTATATATATTTTAAGGGTAAATTAAAAAGAGTTGGGTGGGGGTCTCCTCCCAAAAGTAAACCTATAATCGACATAAATGTAATTTTTTTTTAAATATATCATTTTGTTTACAATATTGTTTTAAGATTATTGTATAATTTTTTAATAGTAGATGGCAATGTTAGACTATGACTGGATTTGTATGTAACTGTAAGCATGGTAAAAGTGTGCGTGGTAGTGGATTGCGTGGTAAAGGTATGTCAGATGTGAGTGAATTAAAATTTGTGGTAGTGGTATGCGTTTGAAAATCTGCGTTGTAAAAACATGCGTGGTAAAGTATTGTATTGTGTTGTAATTGCATTTATATAGCGCTTACTACCCCATACGAGGCGTCAAAGCGCTTTTTCGGCGAGTAGCACGCTACTCCGGGACCCATAGAGGATTAGTGTTGAATTAGTATAGTGAAACATGCAAGTACATTTTAAGTGGTGGATAGGTTAGTCAATTATTTGGATATGGATTCAGAAAGATAGCAAAATCTTGAAGCACGCTACTTCGGAAACCCATAAAGGATTAGTGCTGAATTAGTATGGTGAGATATAAAAGTAATTTGAGTGTAGATATTAGTCAGTTATTTGGAGTGAGAAGGGTAGCAGAGGGATAAAAAGGGGAAGAAAGGTTTGCATTCATGTAGCACCTGTTACCCCTGATGGGCGTTGAAGCGCTTTTCTGGCGAGTAGAACACTACTCCGGAACCCATAAAGGATTAGTGTTGAAAATTAGTATAGTGAAGTAAGAAGTAATTTGAGTAGTGGATATGTTATTCAGTTATTTGGATAGAGAAAGGTAGGTTGCGGGATAGAAGAGGGAAAGAGGTTTGTATTTAAAAAGCGCTTGCTACCTCTTGATCTATTCTCACATGCAATGTTAGCCAACTGGGTAAGTCAAACTGTGTAATTTCTAGTTAAACAAGTTAACCCCAAGACCTACCTCTGCATTTATGCTTTGCATAAGGGACAAACAAATCTCCAATAGCAATTATCAAAGAACACAAGATGCAAAATACGGAGAAAATGAATTTGACTTTCATACATAGCAAAACATAAATCTAACCTTGCTTTAAAGACGGTTAATAGTTGCAATATAAATATTTATCTAGAGGATCAAAAATCAAATGCAGGAGAAGCTTTGGCAAACTAACACATTGACAGCTTAGGCCGCACGAAGGGTATGCCTGGTAACTGTGCTCTTCCAAACCACAGTTAAAAGCCAGAAGATGGGGTGAGAGTGCCTTAGCACGTGGAGGGACACTCATGGCGGCAGGGGCGGCTCTAGGCAGCCCTGGGCAGGGAGCATTGGTAGGGGGCCCCGGAAGAGGATGCCCGGAAGAGGCGTGGAGGCCAGTGATGAGGGGGGTGGTCAGGGTGTTTGGAAGTGGAACAGACATACAACAGACCCCAAAAACTAAAAGTGGAATAACTTTCTGGAGTGAGCGGCGGTACACTTCGAGCTGTGCGCTGTACAAATTGAACATAACATAGCATAGCATAACATAGCATAACATAGCACGGTTTAGGAACCAGTAGTGTTGGCTGTGACAGAGGGTTAGGGAAAGAGCTGGGACTGTGGTCAAGAGCATTGTCAGTTGAAAATAGTCTGGCGTTCGCAAGCAGCCAGGGCACTGCCCGGGGGGATGTTTAGGATACGGGTGAGCTCGTCACTCCGTTCTGTGAAGGAGGGGTGTTGTTGGGGTGGCAGACCCTTCCTCAACGGAAAGATATGTGCAAGCACAGAGGAGCGATGCAGCAACACAGAACAAATCTGTGGGGCGAGAGCAAAGGTACCAGGATGATCTGGAAGACTTCAGATGTCCGCACAGCCCTCCACAGAAATGCATTCAGAAATCTGTCACTTGTTGGCCCGGGATTCATACTCCGGTGGTCGGCACTGTATAGTTACCAGAGGTTCCATGCGGATTGCATTTTATGGGCTGGCTTGACAGTGCAGCTGTCACCAGACAATTATGTGAGCATCACTAGAAAGGGGGTTTGGCTCCACCCACATGCTGGGAGCCATTAATACGCGTTTTGATTAAACAGAGGCTGTGTGCTTCCACAAAAAAGTGCTTGCCTTCCACATAGCTGTGATCATTTTGCTTATTTATCCAGTTGCCTAAGCTTGAACTTTCAGGCAACATGCATGACATTGGAATGCTATTAAAGTGTCTTAGGTAACCAGATAATTGATGTTGTTTTTCTCTGGCAGCAGCACAGATGGGAGGAGGGCAGTCATTAACCTACATATATTTGTAGGTCTGCCTTGACAGTGCAACTGTCACTTGACCTTTAAACCTACACCAATATAATGCTATGGTGCTTTAGTACCCCATAAATACAGATTTATTGCCATGCTATTTACTTGTAATCTAGCATATTGCCATACAACATTCATTTACAACCAGAGCTATTGGCATTGCCAGTGCTTGTTTGTTTTCCTGGTAACTTTGGCAGTCTTTGATGAATATGCACGAACATTTTCAAACAGAAAGTTCATCCACTTTGACTTTATAGAAAGTTTTGCTCTGACCTATCGAGTGGGAGGCAAAAGAAAAGGGTGGGGGCAGGAGTCCGAAAACTGTACTTTCCCATGATGATTCCTATAAGAGACTTTGCTCTCCACTACAGAAAAAATGGATTACCAGAATTAAACCAAATTTGTTACAACTTTACTCAGAAAGAGTGCTTTTTGTGTTTTGGTGTAAACCCGTTTAGCCATTTTCCAGAAATTGGCGTTTAAGGAGAGGCTGCAGAAGAGCATGAAAGGGTTAACCCTTAGAGAAGGTTGGGTATATTAGACAGGGGACTCCTGCGGTACTAATACGTTTGAAAAATATGCCATTCTGATAGGATGAGTACGTTTTTTCTTCTGTCGGCCATTTCGATACAGATGCTGGTACTGTGGTACCAAATGTTCTGATTGGCTGGTCACAACACTGAAGAAATGTTGTTGCCGCCATTACCGGACTTGGAGACTCCGGACCGGAGTCCTGGAAAATATTTGAAAAGACCACATAAGAGGATATGATGAGTCAGCACATGCTGAGCCCCCGCAGGGCTATGTGTGGAGTCGGATTCCCATAGGTACCCTCCATTAAGTTTAAAAAATGTATTATTCTTGGTCTCTGGTACCGCAATACCAAAAAAACATAAAAATTACTTCAAATCCACAAGCGGCATAGGGCATTTACGCAGTGATTGGATGATGCCATCAGTGATGTCATCAATAATGTCATTTAACATGTCATGAGTGATGTAATATGTAAGGTAATAAACTGCATAACTAGGTGCAAGTTACAGTTAGCTCACTAAACTAGAACTGGCGAATTTCTGTGTTTTTCAGGTTTTTTTATGTTAGTTCTTACCTCATTTCAGCACCTAACAATAACGTCACTCTACCATTTCCTTTTTCAGTGGGTGTGCGTGTCTGTGTGTGTATGTGTATATATATCTGGAAAAAACAAAGGTTACAGGGATAATATGGTTAGGAAATAGAATAAAAAAAGAAAAACGTCGAACTGTACTGAAAAAACAAAGGTGACAGGGATGTTCTAGTTAGGTTCAGATCTTACACACACAGAACCACATAAATTCAGCAGTTATAGTTACCTGAGCTAACTGTAACTTAGCCCCCCTGCAATGCACTGCTTATGACCTCACATATTACATCAGTCATGACATGGTCAGTGACAATACTGTGTGCATCTGTGAGTGGGTGTACGTGTTCTTTTAATTGGGGTCTGAATCTATGGATCTGACACGAAGTACACAGGGGGGTTTCGCTGAACGCCACAGTAGATCTGCTGACCCTCACTCGCTCACAAAATGTTTTGGGACAATTTCTTGTCCATTTGTCAAACGGCACCAACGTTATTAGCAAAACAAAAATGCTCTTCCAATGGAAATTAAGTCCTTACTATAACTACCTACTGGCAACCGCCAGTAGGATATATTTATTTATATATATATACACATATACTTCTAGGTGCTTTCAACCACCCCCTTGAATCTACTGGCCTATTGTTTTGTCATATTTTTCTTCTGCCACTACAACATAAAGTAAAGGGAAGTGAGTCAGTCCACTTCAGCCATACATAATGTAATGCGAGTGATGACATTCGGCTATTTCACAATGTACATTCACATCTAAAATAGTACCCTTTAGAGCCAGGGTCTTCTGGGCAGATGTGTGCTTTGTATTCCCCCCTTCCCAGACCTAGATTGAGTAGTAACAACTAGAAAGAGCCTACACCGCAACTTCATGACCACCCTCCCGCACCTTAAATCTGTTTTTACCCCTGCAGACCAATCAGCGCACCTTAAGGCTAGGCCCACCCAGGATTTCAGCAGCTTCAAGTTCTTTCATTTCAAATGCTGCTTGCTACTGAGGCATCATTGGGATATCTTCAATTTTCTTACAGAGATTAGGCTAAATTCTGCCTGTGTCCAGATGTGATTATAGATTTGTCCCCTTCTTACCGGATCCTGAGAATAGATCGTGAGAATTAAAAAGTTGGCAATACCAACATCATTTTTAAAGAACATTTTGTGTGTAAAATTGACAAAACTGTTAATCCCTGACTGTGAAGCTCTTTTTTTTCTCACTATCACTGACCAATAACTTTAGCTTGTCTGGAGATTTTATCAATCGCCAACCCGGAAATGCGGCTAACTGGAGTTTGGGTATTTCGAAAGCTCTTGCATCACTCATTCTTAAATTCTCTATTTCCACTATATCTCAACATCCACTTTGATAATGTGACCTGTTGCGCTGCGGTGTCTGTGATAGAGGATCTTGCTACGCTTGACATCCGGCTTATTCCGAAGGCTCCTGCTCATGGTGCTGGTCATAAGTTGGATCCTATTTTCACTAACCTTAGTAATATACAGACTGACCAGCCTCTGCCCCTCACTTGGTCTGACCACTGCTCAGTCCCTTTCTCTCTCCTTGTCCTCCCAGGTGCAAGAACACAAGACTTCCAGAGGATATCCACCAGCAGGAACTGGTCCAAGCTGGATCTCCCCGCTCTCCATTCCTTACTCGAAGCTAATCGCCCTGTACTGAGCCACTCTGTGGGATCGGACACTCGCGGCATAGATACCTGGATCAGATCTTCATTGGATATTGTAGCCCCTCCTATATGTAGGAAACATCATAGAATCCTCCCCCCACCCTGTGAAATAATCACTCACTACACTAATCGAAAAAACTGTGTAAAGACCTGGAAAGAGCGTGGCGCAAAACATACAATAACGAGGATAAACAAGGATATAGTATGCCCTTCAAAGACTATCAGAATCAAATGCCACACTATTAGAGCCAATTATTATTCGTATGAAATTATTGCAACAAATCACTACCCTAAAACTCTTTTTAGGGTAATAAAGAACCTTTCTGACCAGGTTGTTACAGCCCCTATCACTCCACTCTCACAAGCCCAATGTGACTGAATTGCAGAGTTCTTCTTTAAAAATAAAAGATATTCAGGCCACCTTTTCTGCTACATTCATTGCCTGACCTTTTGAACTTCCTCCAAGCTCACCCTGAAAACTCTTACTCCATTAGAGGTGTCCTCATTTTTTTTAGTTCACTGCTCACTGTCACTGGGTCTGCCCCCTGATTGATCCCTGCCCCCCTTTTGTATTAGGCATTAGACATTGTATATGTAACAACTCAACCATCCGTTGAATGTCTCCTAGACTGAAGGCAGTGTTCCCTTAGCGTGGAAGTGGGCCTTAGTCATACCTTTACTCCAAAAGCCGAACCTTGACCCTCTCATATGGTCAAACTATAGGCCCATTACGCCCTTGCCTACCATGGCCAAGGTGTTGGGAAACCACGTCCATCGGCAGGTCACATCCCATATTAAATGTTATGTTATGTTGAATTTATAAAGCGCACAGCTACTAAGAAGTGTCCCGGCGCTAGCTCCTGATAGAAAGAGATGACCGTTCATCTGATTAAAACAGCAATGGGATAATGGGAAATGGGATAATGCATCCCTCGCAATCGGGCTTCAGGGCTGGCGCAGCCATGAATCTGTCCTCCTCGGTGTCATGGAATATCTCTGAGGTCGGCTCGATTCAGCCGCCCCGCAGCACTGATCCTTCTTGATCTCAGCGCCGCATTCGACACAGTGAACCATTCCACTCCGCTTCTCAGATTATAAGGAATGGGAGTGCAGGGCTCAGTCTCGCCTTGGCTAAGATCCTTTCTGTACAATTGCACCTTTCAGGTGCATACATATCAACACGGGTCTAAAACATACCTTCTGGCCCGCGGTTCCGCAGGACTCTGCCCTTAGTCCACTTCTGTTCAATCTATATGTAAGACCTCTTGCTGAGATTGTGGAATCCCAAGGGCTTACACTATTCTCACACGCTGATGCTACCCAAATTGTGGTATCCTTATCGACCAAGGATAAAAGCAATGCAGAAGCCCTTACCTCTCTCTTGCCCAGGTTTCTTCCTGGATAACCATCACTTTGCAGAAACCTAATGAGGACTAGACAGGGGTTCTGGTAACGGACAATCGCCCCCGCCTTTGGCGTCCTCATCTCTGGCCATCTACTATGGGTTTGAACCCCTCTCCATTTCAGGTGATAAAAAGTCTGGAAGCATGGCTAGATTATAAGTTGGAAATACACAAGAGAGTAGATCAAGTCTGGAGGTGGTGTGTGTCTGGACATGTGACTGTGGAAAAATAGGATATCTCCTCCACTTCCGCTCGGTCAACACAAGAGGTACCGACGGACAGAGCGGGGCCTCATTCTCCCCAGCTGTTGCCGGGTGAGATGAGGCCATCACCCACACAAAGCAGGGAAGAAGTCTTGTCTCCCTTCCTCCAGCGAACAATGGAGAGCAAAGTTCCTGGTAGATATGTGACTTTTCATGAGCGCAATTTCCTTACTGTTCCTCACATTTACGCAATGTCAGTTGTAGTAGCATCTTTGTATGAAAGGTCCTGAAGAAAGCCGGGGTAGTTCCCCCACAGGCTGAAACATGTCGACCACCTTACTTAGCGCCATAAGGGTAGTATCCGTTGCAACTACTCGGCGTGTTTTTAAACTTCTGATACCTAGATCTCTATTTGAAAATTCTCTGAGTCTAAGTAATCAATTTTAGTCATCACGATAATTTTGAGCACTGCACTTTATTAATACTACTAAGTAGAGGAACGACTGACATAGACTTTCTATGTTATCCTGACACTAATATGGTCGGGAGTGGTTTTGAATAATTATCAACTCCCACATGATGAAATTCCACCAACTGGGTGGTCTGATGGGATTTATTCAAACCTTTGTGACTAATCAGTCTTTTGGTTCATCTGCAACTATATCCTATTTTTCCACAGTCACATGTCCAGACACACACCACCTCCAGACTTGATCTACTCTCTTGTGTATTTTCTACTGTATTTGGGGAGCGAGTAGACAGGTCGTTAAACATTCCCCTCGACCCTCCACACCATTGTTTTTTGAGTAGATTATAAGTTGTCCATGAGTCACCAGATAAACAAAGTGGCTGCCACTTGCTTCAGCAGCCTTAAATGGCTAAAGGAAATGTTGGCATGCCTTCATGTCCCTGCTCGATGAACAGTGGTCCAGTCTCCAGTGATCTCCTGCTTGCACTACGGCAATGTCTTGTATCTGGGAGCTGCAAAATGTTTGCTCAAGTGGCTCAGAATTGTACAAAATGCAGCAGCTCACTTACTTCTTTACCCCCCTAGGGTCACTTACTCTTCCAGTTTTCTTCACACTCTGAACTGGTTGCCCATTGAGTCTAATTTAACACCTTATGCTATATGCACAAGTGATTTTCTAATACAGTGCCCATGTACTTGAGACCTTTGGCATCTGTATACAATTCAAACTACGCACTCCGATCCAGCTATCAGGTGCTGGTCATGGTTCCTAGGATTAAGAAGTCTCGCAGAGTGGTCGGGCATGTGTGTATCTGGGCTCTAAGCTTTGGAATGACCAGTCACACTCACTGAGAGCCTGTAAATTGCTCACAGACTTTCGGAAGCAGACCTGACTGTTTCCACCTCTAAAATTGCAATCGTGAATTCTGATTGACCATGGTTCAGTGAGGCGGCTACCATTGGGAAACCTTTTTTAGGTAGCCATGCGCTTTACAAATCTCAAATAATAATGACACGTGTTTCTTTTCATAGGTTCGAACATAGGAGATGTGATGCACCATAAGGAGCATGTGAGGAGAACAAGCCGGACCAGCACGATCGCTCATGAATGAGAGTACTTTTTTCTTATGTGGATAACAGCCTGGCTGTTCCTTGCCCTCGTTCTGGGTTGTGGCATGGTCTACTGGGATCTGGGGAGCAACATTCAGAGTCATGCTGGGCTTCAAAAAAGTTGTTCGGAAGGAAATGTAAAGGGACAAATCATTATTTTCTCTCAGTTGCGAGAAAAGATAGCACTCTCAGCTCACCCATCCACTCGTGGGTAACCTGCAGGCTCACCCTAACGAAACAGTAGGAAGAAATTTGAAACGGGGATACCGATTACAAATTAGTGACCAGGATCAAGGCTTAGGGGCTCAACAATCACTGTTAGACAATTCAAACATATTTCAAGACCAATAGTAAAATGTGAGTACTTGTTCCCAACAGGAAGACATTTTTCATTTTAAATTGAGTGGGCAGGAATAGTTAAAGTATAGTTAACCCATGAAGCGGCATAGAGGCAGAATCATAACAAAAAGTAAGGAATCCTACTTTGATGGATAGGAGTTCAGAATGGTGGCTGAACAATAGACGAACATACACACTTATGGAAAGAAGGCTATTAACTGTAGTTGGCAGTCGATGCTCACGGGTTGTCTGGCCGGAGTGTCCATAGCACACACCAGGGTATGGGTGCTTCCCTCCCGGGTTGTGAGTATAGAGAGTTAGAACAAGAAAAGAGGAAACAGAGTTGGGTATGATAGAAAAGGATAAAGGTGGGTGCTCTGAGAGAAAAATTTTAGGCGGAAGCAGAGGCTCGTAGGACAGCAATTCAAAAAGTAAAAAATGATATCCAACCCAATAAAAAGGAACCAGGTAAAGAAGACTGGCCAGCTTCTCATAAGCCAATATTAGAAAACTATATCTGATGTATTAAGCACTATGTTCGTGAATTCAAAGACCAATTCATGGAATGTTGATTTTCAACTCTATAATCATAAGACGTATATATGCAATCTTTAATAGAGGAGGCAGCAGCAGAGGTGATGCTACTACACAAGCCACACACCCCCAGTAATAAAATACAGTTGAAGTAATAGATGGGCTTCTATAGCAATAGGGTCAACAAAGAACAATAAGGGGTGCAGTAATATCAATCAAAGACAATAAATTAGTAATAATTAGTAATAAATTAGTATAATAGATAAGTAATATCAATGAGGAAAACAGAGGTACGGTCCTGGAAACTACTGGAAAGGACAGAATGACGAGCTGCAACAATTCTAGCTATTGAGGATTAAATAAAATGTAGACGGAAGAATATATAGGATACACATTAACCACCCGTCTACACTGAGCGGTATTGAAATCATTCTGACAAACCTACCATCCCCTCTTTTTTAAGCTTGGATTGAAACTGGACTTTATGAACGCACAGACAAATCAAGACTGTCAGAAGCTATTCAGGCCATTATACATTAGGGGGGTCCAGGGTACACCCTTTTCAGGTTATTTTAATGCATCTTCCCATTTGGATTATTTCTAGCTTTTGATAAAAGTCAAAAGAAGCCAAGACATTTATCCGCTCACTCAATGTTGAGCGAAAAAGTTTCAATATACGGATCATAAACAGACACGCTGGTCTTATGATCGCTCACTGAAGTCAAATCCTGAGTTCATTCTACATCTACATTTGAAGACAGTGGACTACTTCAATAGCAAGTGATTCTCTGTACACACCTTTGTGGTATGGGACACATACAAGAAAATGCAACATGGAGTTAAGGAAACTACAGTAAGGAATAACAGAGAAGAGAAATCATTATTATGGGAAACGCTACAATTTGGAAAATGATCTATCTTTCATGTTTAAAAATAAAGTTTATTGAAGAAACTAGATCAATAATAAAAAAAGAATTAACAATCATGGAGTATAACCATTGAATAGAGCATCAAATGAAAGGATATGCTCAGTAACATAATATCAAAATAAGTGGCATATAACAGTAAATTATATGATGACCTTGAGAAGGAAAAGAAAGAAGAATAAAAGAAAGAAAAGAAGAGAAGAGGGAAAGAAAAAGTATGTAACATTATCTAAAATGGCAAAGAAGAAATAAAGTCCATAAAAAAACACAAAGGGTCTGATTTAGATCTTGGTCGAAGGGTTACTCCACTACAATGGTGACGTATATTCCGTTCACCGAAATATAAATCCCATTATATCCTAAGGGATTTAAATTTTCAGCAGATGGGATATCTATTAAAGTTGTGACGGAGTAACCTGTTCACCAAGATCTAAATCAGGCCTTTAAAGAAGTCGCTACAAGAATACTTAGCAAATAAAGGTGTAGTGCACACACATATTGGATGCAATAACAGTAACAATAAAGTTATATTGTAACATTTCTGAAAGCTGAAATCAAGGAGGGTCTCCCAAATGTATTCTCCAACTAGGAAGCAGGTGGAAGTGGAAAGCGTCGTCCAGGGCGGACATCTCTCCTTGACTACCGCGGAGCTCTGTTAGAAGGTGGCCATCTTCAACCAGCGCCAAACCACGCCCTCTGAAAATGATCTACTTAAAAGTTAGATTATGAGACTAAGAAGAAGGTGCTAATAGATACCAGAGGTCAGAAAGCATAATATCTGGTTAAGAAATTAGTGGTCTGAGAAATGAGCTGTACAAATTTCCAGAAAAATGCTGTAAGATTTTTGCCTTGACAAATGCAGGATTGGGAAAACAGGAACTGGATTGCACATATATATGCTAATGAGCAGGACTTCCTGGATAACAGCTCTATTTATAATGAATTTGTGAGATACAATGCTAATGTTTGTAGTGCAGCAGTGAATTTTAATAAAGCAGTGCAGCAGCACTTCTGGTCAGGATCAAAAATTCCCTTGTTGGACGTCAGATAAGCAGGATTGACTTGAAAAAATTGTCGCAAATAAGGAATATCTGTACAGAATCTCAAAATCCAAAAGCCAGAAAGCTCCAAGACCTGATATCCTTGCATTGGAGTTATGGGAGGCCCATAACCCAAATATTTGAAATACTCCATCTTCATGACAAGAAACAAATATCATGCTAGTGTGTGCCCCATGGAAAGATCCCATACTTTGCTTCTCATATTGTCTATATTTTTGCTGAATGACAATAGTAGGATCTTGGCAAGAGATGGTGCATAGACAATCAAAATCAAGATTGCAACAGCTTTGTAAAGCACCAAGTGAGGTATTTGGTAATCATAGAAGAAGATCCAGACACTATTCTTGAAACCAATTACTACTACAAGTGTTCAAAGATTAAAAAATTGTCAAATCTTAGACAATCGCTATCTTTCTCAATTTCATAAAAATTGGGGATGTTATCCGAATTACTTTTCCTATTTCATCTCCTTCAGAATTATGTTGTAGATTCCTTCTTCAAGTAGATGGAATTCGCATTAGATCTATTGATATTAAAAGCCCATTCCTGTTGAACGTACCCCATAGGCTGGTGCAAGCAGGCTCAGCATGTCCTAGCATCAACACAACTTCTGGGCTTAGTCTTCTTACAAAATTTAAGCAACTAAAATTTTAAACAAATAAGACTAAAATCAATTAAAAATACTGCAACAGCTGTGAATGACAACATTGGAATGTTGGCGCTCCAGGCTCCTACCGGCCATTTGAAACGTGGGGTACTCCATTGTTTTCAGTGGAGTTACCAACATTCCTATGTTCTAATATAGCCTTATGACCCGTAGCAGGCTATCCCGGCCATTAAAGCCCCCTCCAGCATCCTTTAACAAGGGAGCAGGACTTTAATGGCCACGATATTCCAGCTAGGGAGGTCTATAAGGCGATTAGAACATTCTGCCACTAGAGGGCAGAATAGACTAACAAATATAACAAAGCCCTCATGGAACCCGAGCGGATTTAACCCTTTAAGTGCTGCGAACGTCCAACGGTCGTCGCGTGCACTACCTCGCTAGTGCTGCGCACGACCGTTGGACGTCCGAATCCCGTTAGCGCGATCGAACGTCCGCACTGGGGCGGAATGTTCGACGCGCTAAATGGGTCAAATTCCCTCAGGCTGCGTGAGGCCTTTGTTCACAGCAACAGCTGTGAACGACAACATTGGAATGTTGGAGCTCCGGGCTTCTACTGGCCATTAGAAGCCCGGAGCACTCCATTGTTTTCAGTGAAGCTCCCAACATTACAATGTTCTAATATATGTTTGTTAGTGAAGGAAGGATTGGATCCTTTCATGATTTGACATCTATAATGGGGTCACAGATGTTGTTTCTGCTCTAAAGAGTGGTGAACGAGACTTCATAAATCAATGCAGAACTATAGACAGAAGGTTCAACATTTCAGGACGTCAGCAATTTATGCATCTGAAAATTCTGAAAATTTAATATTTGAGTTCTAGGGTTGCTTCAGGTTATAAAGGCCGCTGGGGACCTGGAAAAGATAGAAGATCTGAAAGCTCCAGCGCCCGGAGACCCTCACGGGGGACAAGAAGCGCTCTACAAATCTACTGATTGAAAGCTAGGTGGCACAAGGAGAACATAGTAGTGGGCAATATCCGATGAGGAAAAACTAATGGAATAACCACTCTCTCTCTTTCTGCAGTTAAATATAGAAAGCAGTTTTTCCTGCTAATTCACTAGTCCAAAATTACTCCTTTTAAATTTAACAAAATATCCAAACTCTACAGGTGCCTGTGCCCTTGTAAATCGAGCCATGGCGATAATTTACATATGTTTCTTACATGGCCCTGTTTGAGTAAAATCTGGCACGTGTTCGTGTTATTCTTAAAATGTAATTATGTATAAAGCTGGGCTTAGATAATAAGGCTTGGTTGTTTGACCTCAATATTGAAACCACAGTTTTAAGGCTTATGTTAGCTAGACAGTGGACATTTCAGAGGCTTTATAACATCAGAAAATTGTTAAAGAAATGCCAAAGTGCACAAAAAGCTAAAAGAAAAATGCTTGTGGTAAGGCATCTGGGAACTACGGGTGATTACAATTGGATTAAAGTGCCTACTTCAAGGAGGGGAAAGAGGAAAGAACAGGGCGCATGTAGGAATGAGGAGAGAGCAGTTTCCCACACCCACACTCCTTACAGATCACGCTCCCATCTGGAACTGGGTTGTGTTTCTAGCATTTGAAAAATGTGCTGGGTGTTTTAAAAGGCAGCTCAGGCTGGTCTGTTCCTGTTGGAGTAGGGTCAAGACTGATTTGCATATGGCTGGTTCCAAACTGAGGTGGCATGGTGTGCAAAATAATGAAGAACTGCGATTACAAGTGGCTGAGATTTATTCAAGTATTCCATTAATACAGTTTTGGTGTAATTCTAATGTCCGCCATTACCTACCATGGTACACAGAGCACCAAAAGGGGAAAATTTAAAAGAATAAGGGCATAAAGTGACCAGCCTCCAAAGTATCATCCTGGCAATAAAATAAATATATTAAAAATACATCTTTTTATCGCAGCATTTGCAAATCATGTGCCGTGCTTGCGAATCCCGTACCCTTGCTCCCTCCTGTGGACCTTCCTGTGGCACCAGGATTTCAGAGAAAAGGTATTCTGTGCACTACAGCTGCGCTTGACCAACAGACACATGGAGTGTTGCCACCTGCAGGGGTCGGGGTGGATAAGGTGCTGTTGCATAATTACATATGCATGATTTCATTTGTGTTTTGCTATGAGTCGCGTGCACCCACGAGACTTGTTCTTCCTATGTTTATGACTCACTCAGTGTTCTAGCATGTTGTCCTTCAGTCGTGAAGATTCCTCTGGTACGTCATTCTGGACGTTGGATTCTTCACGACTGAACGGCTCCGGTTGTGGGTGTTTTGATGTTAGAAAAGAAACCTACGCTACAACTTCAATCAAGTCTCTGACTGTTCTTGATAGGTGCCCAAGCGATGTTCAGCAGGTTTTAGGTTTTTATTTGCAACCTTAACTCCACTTTAGCTGTGTTTATCCAGTGATATTCTAAGATTTTCTTAGCATGTTATTGTGCCATAACCAAAGGCAGCCACAACTTCACTCTAACCTTTGTTTTTGCTGTGACTATATATCTGCATATAATGTAATATCTCTTTACCTCCCTTCCTCTTTCCCTACTTCACCCCCCTCTTAGTCTCTTACTCTGAGTTTCTCTTCCCATTCATCCACTTTACCATTCTCTCATTCTTTTTTCTCCTCCATTCCTCTTATTTTCTCCCGCTCTCTGTCTCCCTTGCCTTCCATCTTACACTTCTGCTCTCTTTTTCTTTCTCTCCAAGTACCAATACCTAATTTGAGCCTGTGGTATCCTGTGATTGGCACCAGCACTTAATTGTGAACATTGGCGCTTGTGACTGTCTGCCACAAGGTGGTGCTGTCTGGCTAATTTAGAGATCACCAAAACAGCCGGTAATTATTAATTCCATATACATTAACATGCATTGCAAATGCAATAGGTCTCGCCTTTGATTAAGTTAAAGCCATTTGCTTTGCTAATGGTATTGTATAGCCAAGCAAATGGCTTTAACTTAATGAAAGGCGAGACCTATTGCATTTTTTATGCTTTTTATTTTCTTTCAGGCCATCAGTGTCTTGGTACAGAAGTCAATACTTTTGCCATTTTCCTAGAGTATAATTTTACATTAAACAAAGAAAAAGAAACAAAATAATAAAGAATGGACTGGTTTGGTTCTACGCCCAGCGCTGCTGATCCAAAGAGGCCGCAGAGGAGCCCGCCAGCATCGCAGTATGTAAATTTCAGGCAACCAATGTCACTGTAGGGTGACGTGAACAACGTGTGTGCTTTTAAAACAAACACCTGTGGTTCCTTGCTCTCAGATTCTGGAAGTGTGTGTGGCTTCCGGAGACATTCGCAGAGGGGGAGCTGAGCTCACGTCACGCAAATGTATTCAGACTCGGCACAAAACTGTAACAGATTTTAGTTCACTTATACCAATGCAAACAACAATAAGTAAATGTAAGCCACCCAAAGCAAATTCGCGTCCTAGCAACGCGCTGATGAGAAACAGTATATTTCCAGCATATGGTTAAATCCCTTATGAAATTTTTTTCTCCAATAGAAAGCCGGCAGGCAATTTTAAAACTAATCGCAATAAATTACCCAAAATAACTACCAATTACCAGCTATCATCCCTCCTAATGTGCTTTTATTGTCCTGCGCCTGGTGATATGATACCTCACGACACAACCATCTACGATAATATTGCACTTATGTTTACTTCATTTGCGTACACAGACTACTTCCAGTTAAGAAAGTCACATCCCCACATACGGATGTACGTTGTTACAACGCATGCTTTTACCAAGCATGCCTTTACAACGCAGGTCTTTGAACGCAAGTCGTTACAACGACTTGCGTTGGGGGGTGCTGGATAGTGAATAGTTTAATTTACTATTCCAACTCCAGTCCCCGTGGATAGTAGGGAAGGTGTTGGATAGTAAATTAAACTATTACCTATCCTAGAGCGCCCCCCAGCGCAAGTCGTTGGAATGACTTGCGTTGAAAAACCTGCGTTGTACAGGTACTGCGTGGTAAAAGTTGCGTCGTAAAGGATGTTTCCCCCACATACTAAACCTGTGTTGCACTTCTAGGAACTAGATAGTTGTTTTTTTCTCAATGGTCACCGATGTGTACAAATATGTGAAAATATATCTCAAAAGTATCAGTCAGACAGATACTGGTGCATGAAAGGGAAAGGTCAGATGGGGTCACGCATACACCATGATGATATTTTTTGAGAGCTGAGAAGAGAGGTCTTGTGATGCTAAAACTGACTTGGGGGAGCTATATACCGTGAGCACTTTGAAGTTTCATGGGACCGATGCTATGCTGTATATTGACAGTTAAACATCAATTCTTTTGACTGTATTTCACGCTGAACTGATGTAAGGCAACACACAATAAATAATTTATGAGAAGCAGAACCCGCATGCCCTTACCTTCCGCAGCCCCTCCTCGTGGTGAGGCACACTCAGTACAGAGCAGGTCCCACCTCGCCTTCAGCCTGTGGCCGCAAGTCCCCAGAGAGATGGCTTTCCCAGGAATATGTAAGTAGAAAGGTTCCCTGGACAATGTTCTAAATTGACCTGTGTTCAAAGTATAACACACCTAATTTATGTATCACAGACAAATATTTATTTAAAAAAAATTTTACACCATAAATTAAAAAGCAGACGAAATCCTAACAAGTAGAATAGCTGTGCTATACAGTACATTTACAAACAATTTCAAAATTAAAATACAATTATTAAACAATTATGACCAGCATAATTGGCACGACAGACTAAGAAGTGTGATTTCAAATTATCATTACAGTTTGTATATCCTAGATTACATGTAAACATAACACTTGTAAACACTTCAATTCAATTAATGTTTCACAAAAGTGTTAAATGCTAGGATTATACGAAGTTGAGCGTCGACACGTTTCGATGGGTTAAATTATTTTCACCATCTTTTTCAAGACCATGTCATTTGGCTGTCACAAAGGGGATTTTTCTTCTCCCTAAGAAGATACAGAGCATTAAAATACATTCTTCTCAATTGCATACAAATTCTACATTATACAGTCAATCATCAAAGGAAACAATTAACCATCCTGAAATAATTATGCACATTAAAAAGTCCCATTTTGCATTGCATTAAATTTCTTGTGGGTTTTTTTAAGTTATTTTGGCCCTTATAGTTTAGACCAGTCCAGTCTCATATTGCCGAATGGGTCACAGTTACTAATAGGTCTAGTCATCTCCCACTCAGGCCTACCAAAACTGATGGATTATGTCCTGTACCTTCATATGGGGAGTTTGCACGAAAGTTACAATCTACTCAATATTTCAGATTAGTTCTCTCTGTTGTAAAGGTTTGATCTTTCACTCTTACCCTTATTTATGCAGAATGAGCTTGTAGTATAAGGAGCCCCTTGCGTGTCTCTTTTCTTATTATTGATGGGGGACCAAAGTTTTCTAGACAGAAAGGGTAGATAGATGAGAGTATTGCTAAAGCCTGTTTTAGCCGTTAATGTTCACGGTCTCTAAAAGCCTAAGCTCACCTTTTGCGGGGTATTATTTAATTTTCTCCGCTGTGTCAAACTCTTGCCTCGTGTTTGAAGCCCCTGCAGCGTTTACAAGTGTTGGGTTTACATGTAATCTAGGATATACAAACTGTAATGATAATTTTAAATCACACTTCTTAGTCTGTCGTGCCAATTATGCTGGTCATAATTGTTCATTAATTGCATTTTAATTGTGAAATTGTTTGTAAATGTACTGTATAGCACAGCTATTCTACTTGTTAGGATTTCGTGTGCTTTTTAATTTATGGTGTAAAAAAATGTTTTAATAAATATTTGACTGTGATACATAAATTAGGTGTGTTATACTTTAAACACAGGTCAATTTAGAACATTGTCCAGGGAACCTTTCTACTTACTTATCGCCCTAATTCCCTTGACTTTTCACAAGGGGTACCTCTCCTTTATTATACTCCCAGGAATATCACACCTTTCCCTCTATGAGAGCACCAGTCCCGCGGAGGGGCATGGCCGCCCGAGACACGCACTGCTCTTGACTCCCGGCTGACTCCAAGGAAGTAGGATGGTGCTGTATTGCATACTTGGGCGGTGGAGGAGGAAGGGGTGGGTGGCGTGTGGGTGGAGGAGGAGGGCAGGGTGGGCGGTGTGTGGGTGGGAGGAAAAGGAAACGGTTGGGTGGTTCATGTGGGTGGGAGACTGTGGAAGGAAGAGCATTAGTCAGTGCTCCGCAGGAGAAAGGGGCAGTGTGAAAAATATAGTGCGTCTGTCTCACGCCGCAAGTAAAGCATCCAGTCCCCGCGTGCACATCTTCGGTCCGTCCTCGCGCACATCTGGAATCCGTATTGATTCCAAAAGGCCCTTGCATTGCGAGAGCAGAGCATGCATGCTGCTAACGCCAGGCAAGACCTAAAAATGACTATAGTTCCATTATCAGCGCAAGGTCCCCACCCGCACCAAAGTAGAAAAGGCATGCATGGATAAATACACAACACAACTTTTTGTTTGGAGAAAATATGGCTGCAGGTTTATTCCATACAAAAGTATGCAAATGAAGGTGGGTTATCTTACGGGCGATCCAAGGGCAGGTAGCCGTACTAACCTATGCTACCCTGCCCACCTGATGAGCCAAGCACTGTGGAAACCCAATCAGTGCTATCCTTATCGGGGTGATTCCCTTACTGGATCACGTGACACATTGGTCCCTTATTACTCACACCCCTTTCAGGGTGGAGCGGAGCAAGGCAAACCCCGGTTGTTCAGGCCCACATCCGCCCTAAAGGACTAATGGGGCGCCAACGTCATTGTTCCAGGACCCTCCCCTGAGGCTCCTGTGATTTGGCTCTGGCACTCTTATTGTGCTCTTGCAGAGGTATCCTTCTGTACCCAGACTGCTTCCACATCGCCCTGTAACCCCGCCACAGCTCTAGAGGCGGCCCCCGTCGCCTACCGAGCCCCCCACCAACCAAACAGCACTTAAATCACTTGCAACCGGCTCCTTGCAGTGTCTCTTGTATGTCCAAGAGGATCAGGTCCCTTCCAACCTGTGACAAGTGAACCTTATTAGCATCGAAATAGCCTCTCACCTTCATCTGCATCAGCTCATGTCTGATAAAACCAAAACCTCTTTGGTCTGTGAACTTGCGCATTGCGCTGTGAACCCTTTTGCATGAATGCTCCACTGCTTCATTAGACTTGGCCCCGTGCCAAGACAAGTGTGGTACTATTTACAACCAAAAAAGCTCGCATTGGCCCATGCGCTTGCTGATCTCCCCCAAGTCGGTCTTCATTGCCTGTAGGAGAGCGCCCCTGCCCATTGTAGTGAGATTGTTGACTCCCAAGTGGATGACCAAGAAGTTGGGAAAACCTTCCCGCCCAGCCATGCCCGGTTCTAGCCTGTTCAATAGGCCGGCCCATCTCATGCCGGGGAAACCCTACCAGACAAACTTGGTGTGTGGGAACTTTTGCATCCACTTCCTGTGTGCGGCCCACTGGGCCAGTCTGGCGACGAACGAGTGGCCGATCACCCACTTGGAATCCTGGTAAAATAAACGGATGCCATTTTCACACACACATTTTCAATAGTTTTTTGTGCTTGTAAAATGCACTACATGTTATGCTGCTCAGCTTCACTGCACACTTATTATACACATGATGCCTGGCTAAGTCACTGTTTTACACTGCACACAAAGTATTTACAATTGGCCCTTGTAGCCGTGAGCGGAGCGCCAGTTCAACACAAATTACCCGTCCCACTCAAGAACGAATGTAGCGCTTAAAGCAGCGGAATTCCCAGCGTCCCACTTTCTTGATGCTTTCCTGCCCCATGCCCGCCTTAAATGCTGCAGTGGCCGCCCCAATCCTAAATGAGTATCTAGAAAACTTCATGTCAGGGCGGGCAAGGCCTGCACGCCTGAGGCAAGCACCCATGACCTTGTCTACTTGGAATTTAGAGAGAGGCACTTGATCCACATGTATGAGCAAGTAACCCAGGACATTGGGGCGGATCACAAAGTAATCTTTGACTCTGGCGACGGGGCAGTATCTGTGGTCCCCCAGTGGCATTAGTACTATGTCCCTCCCCATCCCAGCTTGGTCCGTTTGAGACCTTCTGAGGTGAATCGCCAGCCGGTCTGACACTTTCACATCATGGCTGCATAATGCGTCTCCCGACTAGTCAGTTTTTGCCCTAGCCACAAGTTTGCTAATTCGGAATACCCCGAAGAATGCGAGGCAGAAAGCCGCCGCAAAGAGTCGAGCCTCAAACTGTGAGAGGGTAACCTGTTCTGTAACGTCCAGCATGTCCTGGAGTGTGTGAAACTCAATGGGAGCCCTGGTATCTGGACCTCTAACTTCTTTCCTGGACCACCCTTTCAAAGCTACCCTGATAAAAAAAGAGCTAGTGGGATCCTGCTCTCCACGCAACTTGGCGTCATGGGTTACTGCAGACAAATGACCCCGCACCCATGAAAGACTCTTTGGCCCAGATGTAGGTAAATCTGATTTACCGACTCTAGAATATCGAATTTTACCGATTCGGTATTCTAGATTCAGTAAATCAGATGTAGGTAAAAATTCGGTAATTTTTACCGAATCTGTATGATTCGGTAATTACCAAATCGGTATTTACCGATTCGGTAATTGCCATTGATTCCTATGGGCCTACAATCTCAATTACCGAATCAGTAAATACCGATTCGGTAAAATTACCGATTTTGCAAAGGTGACAGGGTGTCACTTTGACACCCTGTAGCACCCCTGATTTTGCCTTGTGTGCCATGTGACACACATACATGCCCTTAGGGCATGTCTGTGTGCCACATGGCACAGGTGTACATGCACAGATGTGCATGTACACTGGAATTCGTTATTTTCCATGTAATAGTATTACATGGTAAATAACGAATCGGTAATGGCCTGTGGCACTGTTTTCAGTGCCACCTACATCTGTATTTAACGATTCGGTAAATTTACCGATTCGGTATTTTACCGAATCGGTAAATATACCGATTCTGTAAATTAAGCCTACCTACATGTCAAATCCCAAATACCGGTCGGAAACGTCAGAAATCGGCCGTTACCGACCGGTAATTGGTGACCTACATAGGGCCCTTTGCCTGTTTTTTAGCCCAAAGTACGAAGCCCTGCACCCGTTGCTCTAAAGGATGCGATGCTTGGCCCAGAGTCAGTGGCATCTCCTGGAAAGTGGCAGGCTGCTGCCTGTATCTTTTCCTGGTCCCTGGTGCGGGAGAACGTTCGCCCATCGCTCTTAGTTCTTGTTCCATTGTAGAAGACGCCAAAGCTGCTCGGGGAAGGGGGTCATCGTTGCTCTCGCTCGCGGCCAGGCCTCCCGGAAAGGGAGCCACTGGTAGGGACAATGTATGATGCAAGCTGTAGTGGCCGCCTGACGAGAGCCCCGGCACTGAATTTTCTTTTCTTTTTTTACAAACTAAGCAGTGCCAAGCCCCCCTCTATCTCTCTGACCACCACACTCCACCTTCTCTTTTCCCCTCCGTATCTCTCTTCGGCAATCATCCTCCCACCTTCTGTCTCTCTGGTCTTGCCTCAATCTCTTTCCCTCTTCTCCTCTTTCTTCTCCTTCTGCTTTTCTCGCTCCCTCTCTTTTGTTTTCCCTTCCTGCTCTATACCTTCATCCCTATCTTTCTTTCTGTCTCTTTCTCTGTCCCTCCATGTCTCTCTCTTTCTGCTCCCTCTTTTTCTGTATACATCGCACTCTTTCTCTCTGGCACTTGATGTCACTCTCTCTTTCTCCCTTGCTCTCTCTCTTGATCCCCTCCCTCTGCATCTCACTCTCTCCAGCTCTTGGTCACCCTCCCTTCTCTGTCTTGCCACACTCGGCCTATCTTTTTTCCACCTCTTTCTCTCTCCCTCTCTCTCTCTCTCTCTCTCTCTTTCTCTCTCTCTCTTTCTCTTTCTCTGGTGAGCCAGGACTGTCCACACTCACAACTTCACCACCATCACATTTTGTCTGCAAACATGCCCTTGTCTTTCAGCCGTGATGGTCTCTGGTGAAAGTCCCCTTTACAGCTGTGCATTGTGCTTGCATCTTTGCAGTCACGGTTCTGCTGCTTAGTAAAAATCAGATTCAAGTGGGATAAGTGCCTCGCCCAAGATCACATTTACATCATAGAAGCCGGGATTAGAATCTAGTTTCACCGGTTCCAAAGACAAGACATTGTGTATTGTGGCATTTTAAGAAAGGAAGGGATCCCTGCCTCCTAAGCCTGTTATGTAACTTCATCTAAATCCTTTGAACGAGGAATGCCGTAATTACTACCCAGCCTATGCCAAACTTACGAAAACAATCAATGCCCGTCAGTCCGGTTATACATTTAAAGGCGGCAACTGTGCAGACACTTGGCGCTTCGACACACCCTTTGGGTGGCATAAGCACTATAAAAAGAATCCCTAGCTTTCCACGGCACGGCAGAGCAGGGCCCCATATAGAGAGGATACCAAGGCGCACCATAGCGGCCATGGGCTGAGAAGGCGCTACATTTCTGGGGAGGACCAAGACAGGCGTGTAGCTGGTAACCAGCAGAACGGCAGTGCGCTCACAACCCCAGGAGACAGACCACTGTGCTGGTGTCACCAAGGGCGTAGCCTTTTATTCCCATCTTCACGTGATATCGGTGAAAAAAATAGCCATAGTTAGGAAGACATCATTGTCGCGAGAATACAGGGCGTAAGCCGCAGAAGGCATAATTACTATTGTTATGAAAATATAGTACATAAAATCAGCTAAACAGCTCAAAGATGTGCAAACAACACAGCGTCTTTCCACCTCCCAGAACAGCGCAACTCTTCAGAATGCGAAAGTACCAGCAGGCCCCTTTCCTTATTCATCGGCCATATACCCCCAACCAGGGCACAAGTCCGAAAAAAAGAAGTGGGGGGGACGCTGTCACCGGAAGTGACGTCACAACAGGAAGTGACGTCACGAAAGGTAGCTTTGCACCATCGGGCTCATCGCCTCCCCTGGGTTGGAATATGCATCTTTCACACTCAGCTCGGGACTGCCATTTCGCACGCTGGCACGCAGCACCCAACAGGACTTTCTGCCAGTAAGCAAACAGAATTGATCCTGCTGGTGCCAGCAACCCCCAAAGTCCAACTGCTGAGCGCCCTCACGCCTATAGTGAACCGTTGATTCTCTGCCACCTTAGAATTGTTAGAAAGGTGTGATACATTATTATCAAGACAGCAGTGCATTATTTGTTTGTCCTGAAGATGATGCCCTATATTTAATGTTTCAAAAAAGGGGGTGGTGGTGATGAACAGAGTGTCTGAATTAAGCAGACCACTCTTACCCAGTCCAAAGATCAGGGCTAGATCCATCACCGTTATTTATCTCACTGCACCATCCCAGCTCAGAACCTGGCTATATGCAAATCAGTCTGTCCCTGGCCCAGTGCATCATGGGAACAGGGCAGACTAAACTACCAAGCCAATTCTTCACCAGAAAGGAGACAAGCTACCGGGGACCGGTTTCTGGCATTTCAGCCGTCTTCGGCCCGGCTTCCTTGAACCCTGATGGTGCAGTGAGAAAGGGACTCATGTCTGAGTATACCCTGCCACACCTATAGTGGCCAAAAACGATTCAAAAAAGGGGGTGGTGATGAACAGAGTGTCTGAATTAAGCAGACCACTCTTACCCAGTCCAAAGATCAGGGCTAGATCCTCACCGTTATTTATCTCACTGCACCATCCCAGCTCAGAACCTGGCTATATGCAAATCAGTCTGTCCCTGGCCCAGTGCATCATGGGAACAGGGCAGATTAAACTACCAAGCCAATTCTTCACCAGAAAGGAGACAAGCTACCGGGGACCGGTTTCTGGCATTTCAGCCGTCTTCGGCCCGGCTTGCTTGAATCCTGATGGTGCAGTGAGAAAGGGACTCATGTCTGAGTATACCCTGCCACACCTATAGTGGCCAAAAACGATTCAAAAAAGGGGGTGGTGATGAACAGAGTGTCTGAATTAAGCAGACCACTCTTACCCAGTCCAAAGATCAGGGCTAGATCCATCACCGTTATTTATCTCACTGCACCATCCCAGCTCAGAACCTGGCTATATGCAAATCAGTCTGTCCCTGGCCCAGTGCATCATGGGAACAGGGCAGACTAAACTACCAAGCCAATTCTTCACCAGAAAGGAGACAAGCTACCGGGGACCGGTTTCTGGCATTTCAGCCGTCTTCGGCCCGGCTTGCTTGAATCCTGATGGTGCAGTGAGAAAGGGACTCATGTCTGAGTATACCCTGCCACACCTATAGTGGCCAAAAACGATTCAAAAAAGGGGGTGGTGATGAACAGAGTGTCTGAATTAAGCAGACCACTCTTACCCAGTCCAAAGATCAGGGCTAGATCCATCACCGTTATTTATCTCACTGCACCATCCCAGCTCAGAACCTGGCTATATGCAAATCAGTCTGTCCCTGGCCCAGTGCATCATGGGAACAGGGCAGACTAAACTACCAAGCCAATTCTTCACCAGAAAGGAGACAAGCTACCGGGGACCGGTTTCTGGCATTTCAGCCGTCTTCGGCCCGGCTTGCTTGAATCCTGATGGTGCAGTGAGAAAGGGACTCATGTCTGAGTATACCCTGCCACACCTATAGTGGCCAAAAACGATTCAAAAAAGGGGGTGGTGATGAACAGAGTGTCTGAATTAAGCAGACCACTCTTACCCAGTCCAAAGATCAGGGCTAGATCCATCACCGTTATTTATCTCACTGCACCATCCCAGCTCAGAACCTGGCTATATGCAAATCAGTCTGTCCCTGGCCCAGTGCATCATGGGAACAGGGCAGACTAAACTACCAAGCCAATTCTTCACCAGAAAGGAGACAAGCTACCGGGGACCGTTTTCTGGCATTTCAGCCGTCTTCGACCCGGCTTGCTTGAATCCTGATGGTGCAGTGAGAAAGGGACTCATGTCTGAGTATACCCTGCCACACCTATAGTGGCCAAAAACGATTCAAAAAAGGGGGTGGTGATGAACAGAGTGTCTGAATTAAGCAGACCACTCTTACCCAGTCCAAAGATCAGGGCTAGATCCATCACTGTTATTTATCTCACTGCACCATCCCAGCTCAGAACCTGGCTATATGCAAATCAGTCTGTCCCTGGCCCAGTGCATCATGGGAACAGGGCAGATTAAACTACCAAGCCAATTCTTCACCAGAAAGGAGACAAGCTACCGGGGACCGGTTTCTGGCATTTCAGCCGTCTTCGGCCCGGCTTGCTTGAATCCTGATGGTGCAGTGAGAAAGGGACTCATGTCTGAGTATACCCTGCCACACCTATAGTGGCCAAAAACGATTCAAAAAAGGGGGTGGTGATGAACAGAGTGTCTGAATTAAGCAGACCACTCTTACCCAGTCCAAAGATCAGGGCTAGATCCATCACCGTTATTTATCTCACTGCACCATCCCAGCTCAGAACCTGGCTATATGCAAATCAGTCTGTCCCTGGCCCAGTGCATCATGGGAACAGGGCAGACTAAACTACCAAGCCAATTCTTCACCAGAAAGGAGACAAGCTACCGGGGACCGGTTTCTGGCATTTCAGCCGTCTTCGGCCCGGCTTGCTTGAATCCTGATGGTGCAGTGAGAAAGGGACTCATGTCTGAGTATACCCTGCCACACCTATAGTGGCCAAAAACGATTCAAAAAAGGGGGTGGTGATGAACAGAGTGTCTGAATTAAGCAGACCACTCTTACCCAGTCCAAAGATCAGGGCTAGATCCATCACCGTTATTTATCTCACTGCACCATCCCAGCTCAGAACCTGGCTATATGCAAATCAGTCTGTCCCTGGCCCAGTGCATCATGGGAACAGGGCAGACTAAACTACCAAGCCAATTCTTCACCAGAAAGGAGACAAGCTACCGGGGACCGGTTTCTGGCATTTCAGCCGTCTTCGGCCCGGCTTGCTTGAATCCTGATGGTGCAGTGAGAAAGGGACTCATGTCTGAGTATACCCTGCCACACCTATAGTGGCCAAAAACGATTCAAAAAAGGTGGTGGTGATGAACAGAGTGTCTGAATTAAGCAGACCACTCTTACCCAGTCCAAAGATCAGGGCTAGATCCATCACCGTTATTTATCTCACTGCACCATCCCAGCTCAGAACCTGGCTATATGCAAATCAGTCTGTCCCTGGCCCAGTGCATCATGGGAACAGGGCAGACTAAACTACCAAGCCAATTCTTCACCAGAAAGGAGACAAGCTACCGGGGACCGGTTTCTGGCATTTCAGCCGTCTTCGGCCCGGCTTGCTTGAATCCTGATGGTGCAGTGAGAAAGGGACTCATGTCTGAGTATACCCTGCCACACCTATAGTGGCCAAAAACGATTCAAAAAAGGGGGTGGTGATGAACAGAGTGTCTGAATTAAGCAGACCACTCTTACCCAGTCCAAAGATCAGGGCTAGATCCATCACCGTTATTTATCTCACTGCACCATCCCAGCTCAGAACCTGGCTATATGCAAATCAGTCTGTCCCTGGCCCAGTGCATCATGGGAACAGGGCAGACTAAACTACCAAGCCAATTCTTCACCAGAAAGGAGACAAGCTACCGGGGACCGGTTTCTGGCATTTCAGCCGTCTTCGGCCCGGCTTGCTTGAATCCTGATGGTGCAGTGAGAAAGGGACTCATGTCTGAGTATACCCTGCCACACCTATAGTGGCCAAAAACGATTCAAAAAAGGTGGTGGTGATGAACAGAGTGTCTGAATTAAGCAGACCACTCTTACCCAGTCCAAAGATCAGGGCTAGATCCATCACCGTTATTTATCTCACTGCACCATCCCAGCTCAGAACCTGGCTATATGCAAATCAGTCTGTCCCTGGCCCAGTGCATCATGGGAACAGGGCAGACTAAACTACCAAGCCAATTCTTCACCAGAAAGGAGACAAGCTACCGGGGACCGGTTTCTGGCATTTTAGCCGTCTTCGGCCCGGCTTGCTTGAATCCTGATGGTGCAGTGAGAAAGGGACTCATGTCTGAGTATACCCTGCCACACCTATAGTGGCCAAAAACGATTCAAAAAAGGGGGTGGTGATGAACAGAGTGTCTGAATTAAGCAGACCACTCTTACCCAGTCCAAAGATCAGGGCTAGATCCATCACCGTTATTTATCTCACTGCACCATCCCAGCTCAGAACCTGGCTATATGCAAATCAGTCTGTCCCTGGCCCAGTGCATCATGGGAACAGGGCAGACTAAACTACCAAGCCAATTCTTCACCAGAAAGGAGACAAGCTACCGGGGACCGGTTTCTGGCATTTCAGCCGTCTTCGGCCCGGCTTGCTTGAATCCTGATGGTGCAGTGAGAAAGGGACTCATGTCTGAGTATACCCTGCCATACCTATAGTGGCCAAAAACGATTCAAAAAAGGGGGTGGTGATGAACAGAGTGTCTGAATTAAGCAGACCACTCTTACCCAGTCCAAAGATCAGGGCTAAAAAACGGTGTTGGATCTAGCCCTGATCTCTTGACTGGGTGAGAGTATTCTGTTTAATTCAGAGACTCTGTCCCTCACCACCCCTTGTTGTAACTATATTTAATGTTGGCATCGAAACGTCGTCGACATCCAAACACCCTATGCTCCAGACTCAAGCTATAACACATTGTGCAACGGTGTTAAATGATTAATTTGTGTCTGTCTATACTAAGTACAAGTGTACAGACCCATTTTGGCTTGCCTTTTGGCCAATTCTGTGTTTGTTGTTCTGTCTTGTGTTCTGTGGGTCACGGCTGTGCCCACTTGTCATCTTAATGTTTTATTTGATACTACTTTTGAAAAATATTATGAAAATAAATTCTTGTCCGGCTGGACAAAAGACATACATTCTATTCTAGTGTATGGTTATCTATCACACTGTATTCTCCCTGAATAGGGACCACTGTTCTCTATAACATTTCGTACGCACCAGCGCACACCTCCACCAGCTCCGATCTCGTCCCAGAGAGGCCAAAAGAGTGAAGTCTAGCTGTTTAGCAGGGGGGGCGGCGTGCACCCAGTAAAATAAGTGGGGGGACGCCGTCCACCCGTGTGGTACCTAGACTCGAGCCCTGCCCTCAACCAAGGCATACCTTAGTGTCAACTTCCCCTCCATCACTCACAGGGATGGGCATTACCCGTAATTCCATACCAACACATACTCCGGGCACCTTATAGCACATCGGCCCTGCCAGGTGACTGTCACCAAGAAAACCCCCCAAAATGTTCAACTGCAGGCATCCCGGGGTAGGGCAGAAAGGTCCAGTACCACCAGCAGGTCAGTCCCCCTCCTGCCCGCCAGTGCCCACACAAACCAACATCCCTCCAGGGTGTAAGTTCAGTGAACCAGTCAAAGATTTTTGGGTAGCCCCATTTTTCTGCTGCAAGAAATTCCGCCTTGTTCCGGGAGTGGGTGGGTGTTTGGTATCATGTTTGCAAATAATATTTCATTCTTTTGCATGCACCTTTTAGCAAAAATCTGGAAAAGCGAATATTGGAATACATCCCACGTGAAGTTTTAACACCTCAGTTCATAATTTACGACCTGATAATCTGATTTCCTTGAGATGCCAGAGAGCAAATTACCTCCATAATCAGCTCAGACTTAGCCTTCCTACAGACTGAGATGTACCAAGAAGAAACCGGTGCTCTATTCTTCCTTATCGCAACCTCGGGATTGAAAGCCTCCGCCAGGTCAGAGACTAGGTTCAGATGGACATTGCGTAATTCCCCAATAAAATCTGGGGGTGTCTGCTGGGTAATTAGAGTTTCAACCTGTATGATTTTTATCATCATCTTGAATGTTGTTCCCTAGATTGGACATTATTTTTAAAGCAGGTAAGTCATTTCGATTCAGTGGGGAAATCTCCATAGATTTTAGACTAATTTTGCCCACTATTCTTGCTGGCTTCTCTTCAAAATATTTCTTGATTTTAGCTTTGCGGCAAAATTTGTACAGATCAATCCGGAAGTTGGGAATATCTAGGTTTGCGTTGGGACAGAAAGTCGGTCCTTTATTTAGGAGACTAATGTGATCGGCGTTTAAGATCATACTTGAGATGTTAATAACCAGATCTTTGTTAAATTACATTTTTTTTGTTTTTTTTATGTCTTCGCCTCTTTTTGGTCTTGCTCCTTCTTTTGTTGTGTCTGGTTGGGGTGGGTTTTGTCCCCTTCCCCTCCCCCATGTTGTTCCTCTCGCTCGGCCTAGCTGTTGCGTCTCCATTTGGGCCAATCTCATCTCCCCGTAAAAATTCAATATGAAGATTTCCGTATCTTCATCCGCTGAGCTTAAATCAGAGCTGTCATACATGCCCTGGGTATCATGACTGACACATTTATCCATGGCTGTTCTATTCCTGAGGGAATCATATTTCCTGGCAAACATGTAAATGCGGCAGTTGGCATAGTCCATTTGGTCACGATTACATTTGCTGGCTTTCCTTTATTCCACATCTGTCTCATGCTTGGTTATTTTTTTCTCCATGGCCTCCATCAGTTCTTTTTTCTCATTATAATTAGGTAATGTGTCTAATTCCTCCTCCAGCTCTTTGATTTTCTCCAGGATCACTTCCAGTTTTCTTTCAGCATTTAGGATGAGCGTCTTCATAAGTCTCAGGGAACATTCATTTTTGTCCATCTGCCATTGTTTTATTAGGTCCATGTCAAGATCATAAAATGCGAAGTCCTCTAGGCGCTCTTTTAAATTCGATGTACTTCTCCAAGGTTGTTTTCTCCCACCATTTGTTTATTTCCACAATTTTTGCCTGTTGTAGATCTTTAACAAGGTTTTGGACACTTTTTCTCCCTCCTTCTGAATGCACGCTGCCAACGCTACCAGTACTGGTAGGGGTTTGGACATCACATTATCATCCAGGAGTTCATTGGCTCTCTGGGCCCGACTTGAGTTTCTTTCCGCCATATCTTGTATGTTTAATAAAATGAATGCTTTATTTTTCTCGTTTTTTAAAATATTTGTTTGATTTTGTATTTGCTTATTTTTACTTTGTATTCGTTTTTTCGTGGGCTTAATTACAAAATATGTTGCACTTGGTGTAATATCCGTAGGAAGTTTTAACAACAATGTGCTTTTTTAGAACTGTCATGCGGGACCTCTCTTCATTGGTACACCTTGTAGTCCATGAGTGTGTACCGATCCACTGGATGCCTCTGATCGTCTTTCTTCTCTTCTGTATAACGCGAGACAATGCGCTGATAGCAGTTTCATTTTCAAACACTGGCAGTGTTACTCATGCGGCCACTCAACGCGGTTACTTGCTGCCGCGGCTTTCTCACACAGACCAGGTTGACAGCGCGGTAACCCCCACCCTCAGCCTCCGCAGCGTGGTTATGACCCCGCAATGCCTCCTCCAGTCCGGTGTACTCGCCGCACAGTTTTCACCCGCTGCAGCCGCTGAGATTTCTAACGTCTCGTCTCGTACGGTGAAACACACAATCTTGCATTCTTTGCTCCGTTTAATCAAGACTCGAAGAGGAGGCAGAGGCGTCGTCCCAACAATGCTCCGTTATTCAAGGGCGGGACTGAATCAACAGCATGGAAACGCTTCACCTCTGTAGTGGAGTGCGCGTGGTGTGCAGATCAGCCACTGCACCAATTATTTGCAAAACAACTAGGCAGATCGGCTCAGAGCATCCACAGCATAAAGAGGTCCACAGCACGGGAGTTGCCTTTAAGGTATCTTTATTTTTTCTTCCCTACACCAGGTGCAAAAAAAAAAAAAGGACGGTCGACGCGTTTCGGATGATGCCTTCAACTGGACCATGGAGTCCCACCGTCTAGACAACATATTTAAAGTGACAAGTGCAATTGATCCCTTGTTTATTTTCAAAAAAATAGAGTAGACCACTCACCCACTTAAAAACATTTTTGAGTTGGCAGTTGATAGCTGCCATTTTCTAAGAGCATTCATTAAGTACATTATTACATTTTATTATAATTTAGGACAGTTTTGGCGGCATCCTCAGTGAAGTACTCGTGTTACCAGTAGAGTGGAAATTTTTGTTAGGCAGGCCCGTGACTGGAATTTTATAATTATTTGTTTATATATACTTGTGTGTATATCTCTGAGGTTTGTATGTTTCAATGGGGGTATAGAGGGTCGTATCTTTTCTGTGTAAAGTACTATGTGTGGGACCCTGTACCCATGGCATTAACTTTGAGACAAATCAGAGATAAAAGATATATAAAATCATATTGTGTAAAATTGAGGTACAAATTCAGGACATGTGTTAAATAAGGTTGACATCGGAGGATTACAATATTCACTGTTCAAAGGAGAAAGAAAAAGTGCCATGTGCTTAAGTGCAAAATATGCATTCATGGGTCTTAAAGGAAATCGTCCATCAGTTTGCCTTGTAAATCCTAATTGATCAGGTAAACAGATTAATTAATCATAACATTGTGTTCGTAAAGTACATTTGTGCAATCTAATATTTCCGGGACATGTACTCTAATAGTTCATCGATCTCATGGGTTACCTTTCAAGACCCAGTATATAAAGTGACAAGTGCATTGTGCAAATTTGCAATTTTAAGAAATGTCTCTTTCTCCCTCTATCATAAGGAACTTGTAATCAATGTCCATTTAGGGCATTACTTCAGTTACTTTCCCAGTTTGTATTCACGCCTGGATAGTCTCCTTCTTTGTTCCACATGATAATGGTGGTTATCTTCACCTGTATCCCCAACAATACCATTTTGAGTACCCAGAGACTTGTTTCTTCCCTCGCCAGTTGTTAAAATTGACAAAGGTTCAGTAGAGTTTGTTCCATGTTCACAGGCCTTGAATTTAGAACATTTCCAAAATCCTGGAGTTGTTAACCAAGTTGCCTTTTCCTTTTCTAATGTATCTAGGTGGCTCTGTGTTAGGATATTGCCTAGCGATGCTGTCTTCCTGTTAGTTATTTTAGGGGTTGATGGTAGTTTCCTCTTCAGTGACTCATCAAGCAATAGTATGTTCCAATGCCTTTTCAGGATATTTCGTAAACTTTTGTTTTCCACATTAAAATCCAGAATGATTCGGATAGTATTGTTATCTTCCACATCTGTTCTCTCATTCAGTAATTCTGATCTTGGTTTCTCAATTGCTTTGTTCCTTGCTTCCTCAATCACATTCAAGGGATAGCCTCTAGCTAGAAATCTGTTTCCAGTGTCATCAAGATTTTTATCTATATCATTGGCTTCCGAACAGTTTCTCTTTATATGGAGCATTTCTCCATACGGAATGCTCCATTTTAGATGTTGTGGGTGTCCGCTGTTTGCATGGAGGATACTGTTGATGGCAGTGGGTTTCCTGTGTATTCTGGTACAGAGCATCCGATTTTGTGCAAACACTTCTACGTCCAGGTAGGTCACTTTTTCTTTGCTCCAGGTGGATGTGAAGGATAAGTTGTAGTTGTATTGATTCAAGCTGTGGATGAAATCTTCTAGTGACTGCTGGTCTCCTTCCCATATTATGAATATATAATCAACGTTTCTCATCCACGATTTAATATTCAGCTTGTGCCTACTTAGTAAGATGTTCTCTTTCCAGACCACCATAAATAGATTTACATATGTTGGAGCAAATGATGTCCCCATTGCCGTCCCTTGCCTCTGGAGGAATGTCTCCCAGTTGAAGACAAAAACATTATGCGATAGGCAATAATTCAACATGTCCATAATCATTTCTGAATGTTCCAGATAGCTGAGAGATCGTGTTTTCAGGAATTTTTTCACTGCAGCTAGGCCGTCTTTATGGACAATTGATGTGTACAATGAAGTCACGTCTATTGTGACCATGATTTGATGGTCATTCCAATTGACAGTTTTCAATCTGTTCAAAAAGGCTGTAGTGTCCTTTAGGTATGAGGGGAGCATCATGACATGTTCCATCAGGAAGACATCGATGTAATGTGATGTTCGTTCTAGGAGAGAGCCCATGGAGCTGACGATGGGCCTGCCGGGGGGTTCGTTAGTGACTTATGTACTTTGGGCAGAAAGTATATTGTTGATGTCACTCGTTCTGTATCAAAAACTCTGTATATTACTTGGTGGGGCATATCCTCAAAATGGCCCATTTCCCGATCTGTTAGGAGGAGGCAACCCGGGTAGCGATACAGCACCAGGCTTCACCTTCAATTTATCCGACGGCAATGCGAACCGGCAGATACGATTAATGCCATTTTGAGGCTACGTCCCACCAAGTAATATACAGAGTTTTTGAGACAGAACGATTTCCTTTGCTTAAAAAGTTTGGATCTTTGAGGGCCACGGCTGAATCCTAAGTGCCGTTTGCTCTCTACCCAATAAAGTTTCCTGGAGCCTTTTGGGCCCGCTGATCCTCACCAGGACCATCTAGGGAGGACTCCCTGTTTTTAATCTCGGTGACCTTTCCACTTCACGCACACGCCAGTCCTGAGGAAGACCCCGCTAGCAAGGCTCTTAGGAACCTACGCACACTTAGGGGTCAAAACGTCGACACTACCTTGATGCCATACCATCAACAGTACCTGATCTACTGTGATTTGCTGTATTACATGGCTTCAACAACCTATTTGAATTTTTGCATTTGATGTACTGTTTGGCTATGCAATGTTATGCCTAATGAATAGTAATACTGTGAAACGGGTCGTCTAACTGTCACGTATCCACTACCACTACGTTCATTTGAACCTCTCACTATTCCCGATCCCTTGCGTCACCCCACGATCGGGCACTCCGAATGTTACATATTTTCTATGACTAAAATACATGTTCAGTGTAATTAAATAACAATGTTTCAATAAGAAAATTGTTTATTTCTAATTTTCTGTTTTCCTGAATATTGCAAATTATGCTTCACTAACACATTATGATGTTAGTTTACTGGGACCACTGTTTAGTATATTGTCTCATAACAAGGTCACAGTGATTTTGGGTTCACCCTTTAGTATAACTAAGTATTCATGTTAATCACAGCTCATGAGGGGCTGTGATTAACATGAATACTTAAACTAAAGTACACAATATGCCCCGGCCCCGCACCGTGCTTTCCTAACAGCCCCAAGCCAGACAGAGATAATTGTTTTAGGCTTGTCCTTTTTCTTTCTCTCCAAAAGTTGGTGTTGTCCTGGAAAAATGTAACCAGGATTAGCTACCCAGCCTCCTAAGTCTTACACAATTTCAATGGTAGAAAGGCACTAGTAGAGAAGCTGTCTTCTATTTACAGAACATAATGAAAGCTTTCATTGGAGATATTGTCCCAGACACAGAACTGTCACTAAATCTGCCACCACTTCAGACTCTACAAAAGTGGAACGTATTAAGGTCCCACAGACAAGACAAAGCAGTGAAAAGCTGCCCCAGCAAGTTTAAAAACACAGCATGTACTTGAAAGTACACGCTGTGTTTTTAAACTTGCTGTACTCTGTTGAGTAAAGCGCTATGACCCAAAAAGGGGGCAAGTTTAAGGTTCGGGTACCCATAGCTGCCAAGGTTTCAGATCGCTATGTGTGACATTTTTATAATTTTAGTGAAATTATGAGTGACATTCAACGACTATGAGTGACACTTTCTTTGCAAGCAAAACCAAGCAATGGAAACGCGGGAAACATAAATATCAGAAGCTACACCCATTTGAGCAACGTGACTGTGACACCAAAAGCAATCTTATATGGCATAGCTAGTCAGTCCAATATTAGGAGATCAGGACTTACACCATAGCAAACACAGTTTCAGGGTATCCTCATAGCTATGTACATGTTTTGCATGTCAGATTCCGTCCATTTAAGCTTACTGCAGGGTTTTTTTTCTTCAGAAAAATCTGCAGTCCAGTCCTAGCTCGATAAGCCCACAAACAGACAAAACACTGACCTGACCTGACACCTCAAGATTGGAAAGCACTGGTGTCAGAACAGCAACAAAAGAGATAGCTGCAACTTCATCTCAGGGGGCAAATTGTGTGGTCTCAGCTCTAACCTTCGTGCACTGACAAAAAGCTTGAGGCCAGAGTAGGCTTCATTGAAGCTCCGGGCAGCCCACACGTCCAGTGCCAAGTTAGCTATGGATTCTCCCATTGTGGCCGGCCAGACACAACCTCTTCCACCCTCCAGGGCACAGGCTTCCTCGCTGTGCAGTTCTGGGGTCAGGAGGAGCGATCTGCTGCTCTCAGTGCTTGAATGTCTGCTGCAATTGTGTAGTGCACATTCATGTTAATCACAGCTCATGAAGGGGCTGTGATTAACATGAATACAGCAGTGAACAATCAGGGTTATGGCAGAACGGAGCAGAGAAAAGTGGCGTTTCTGACTTAGTAAAATCTTATGTTGGTACCACTGTTGGCGTCTTGTGATTTTCTAAACCTGAAGTGTACATGTCTGTTTAACCAATTCATGTCAAGGTGTGTTTATCGAATTTGCAAACCTGCTTTAAGACCCATAATGTTGCGCTGTATGTGTGCAAATGCACCATCTTTTCTCTTTTTTTACCCCGTTGGGCGCTCATGACGAGCTCAGCTCGTCATGAGGCACAGTGGAGCTCTGCTCATGATGAGCTGAGCTCCTCATAACCTCCGCGGAACACCCACGCGGGGATAATTCCACTCCTGTGCGTGGCGTTCCATTGAGTGGGCGGAGTCGTGACGAGCAGTGAAAGCAGTGACGAGCTCAGCTCCGCTGTGCAGCATGACGAGCTCAGCTCGTCACAAGCACTGCGGCACCGTGCACGGCCCCCCTACCCCGCACAGGAGGGGAATTAGCCCTGCGGGGAAGGGGTTAAAGTAAATGTTTAGTGACATTTAGAGCTGCCCACACTCGCGATCTAGTTCCTGGTGCACGTAGCCATGGTTGCAGCGCACAGAGACCCTCCACTGACGCACACAGAGGAAAAAAAATAGAGGGAACATTGAATGTAAGTCATATATTCAGAGATATATTTCTACCATGGTGCTAATGAATTGCATCTATGCAGGCATGTAAACAAGGTAGTAATCTAGCATACTCCTACTATGCGAACCCTATTGTAAGTGTACCTAGAGTGTGTGTAGGTGTAGAGCTAAGATTTCCCCCAAGGGATGAACCAACCCCATTACCTGTTGGAATATAATGAAGGACCCCGTCTTGTAAGAATTGGCTTGATAGTTTAGTCTGCCCTGTTCCCATGATGCACGGGGCCAGGGACAGACTGATTTGCATATAGCCAGGTTCTGAGCTGGGATGGTGCAGTGAGCTAAATAACGGTGATGGATCAAGCCCTGATCTTTGGACTGGGTAAGAGTGGTCTGCTTAATTCAGACACTCTGTTCATCACCACCCCCTTTTCTGAATCGTTTTTGGCCACTATAGGTGTGGCAGGGTATACTCAGACATGAGTCCCTTGCTCACTGCACCATCAGGATTCAAGCAAGCCGGGCCGACGACGGCTGAAATGCCAGAAACCGGTCCCCGGAAGCTTGTCTCCTTTCTGGTGAAGAATTGGCTTGGTAGTTTAGTCTGCCCTGTTCCCATGATGCACTGGGCCAGGGACAGACTGATTTGCATATAGCCAGGTTCTGAGCTGGGATGGTGCAGTGAGCTAAATAACGGTGATGGATCAAGCCCTGATCTTTGGACTGGGTAAGAGTGGTCTGCTTAATTCAGACACTCTGTCCATCACCACCCCCCTTTTCTGAATCGTTTTTGGCCACTATAGGTGTGGCAGGGTATACTCAGACATGAGTCCCTTGCTCACTGCACCATCAGGATTCAAGCAAGCCGGGCCGACGACGGCTGAAATGCCAGAAACCGGTCCCCGGAAGCTTGTCTCCTTTCTGGTGAAGAATTGGCTTGGTAGTTTAGTCTGCCCTGTTCCCATGATGCACTGGGCCAGGGACAGACTGATTTGCATATAGCCAGGTTCTGAGCTGGGATGGTGCAGTGAGCTAAATAACGGTGATGGATCAAGCCCTGATCTTTGGACTGGGTAAGAGTGGTCTGCTTAATTCAAACACTCTGTTCATCATCACCCCCCTTTTCTGAATCGTTGGTAACGAACTGGACACCCCTCACGAGATGTCACACCGCTGCATGGTGATTTCTCAGCCTGCAATTACCTTTGGTGTCAGCAAAAGACCTCCTCTACTAATCTATCGGGATGCTCATCTTTTATAATAAAAGCAGCCTTGCGATGTGCGCATCGATTAGTGTTGTTATGGATGTGTAGATAGCCCTGTCACCCCGTGGATGACGATAGTGATGAAATTTGTACGTAGTGCGAAACGAGACCTTGTACATGATGTTCAGAGCGTTGAGAAAATGTTGTGCGAAGCCAGGTGTGAAATCAAGGTTAGTTTTAGAGAAACGAATCCAACATTGTCGTGCATGCATATATGTGCAAAAGGTGACAGCTGGAAATGTTATTTGTGAGGACAATGTAAGAACTAAGCTGCTTCTGTACAGGGGCCTAACTCGGAAATATTACATAGCTAAAGCACTAAGCACTGTATCCTGCAAATTTGCACAGTAAACTATGATGCCTCTACAACCATGCTTTTGATTTCTTTACCTCCGCTGAGTCAAGACAAGGCCCCTTTTCTCATTCTGCCTCTAAGAATGCGGAGAAAATTGAAATCAAACGTGCAGGTTTTAAACCCTTATTGTCTTGTTTGTGCATACAATCCCTTCTGCAGCTTAGCAAATAACGTTGTTTAGTGTTTCACTCCTCTGGCTAAGCCACTTGGCATTTCCAGTCTGAGTGACTGCATTATAACCATATCATTTTAGCACAGCATCCTTCGATTGCACTAAGGCATTGTGATTAGCAAGCCACTAGGACAGGATTTTCTAGTTTTTAAATGTATTAAGTTCTTTTCTCTAGTGTGTCGTTAAGACCTCGGAGACAACTGTCTGCAGCTGGACTTTTATTGTATTTTGAAAGAACAGGTCCTTTTGCTACTCTGTTAATCTGTGTTTAAACTGTACGTTTTAATTAACTGAACAATAAATATATTAATTCATTCACTGTAAAGAGTGGATTTCCAGCTCGTTTTCAGAGGCTTTCAATTGCCAATGTCCATGAAGGGGTGTGAAAACACTACAGGATATCGGCACCAGCTGCAGCAATTTATTTTTTCTGTGGGAGATGGGGTTTTGGGGTGGGACAGGGGTAAAAGTGCCTATTAGGTCTTTATCAACATGAGGCCTCACACCCTCCAAGTCTGCAGCAGGCAGTAGGGTCTAAAATCCAGGGAAGATTTTCTTTGGCCTGCAGCTTTGCGTTTTTTTGGGAATTCGCAAATTTTTTTTATGAGAAATCGGGGTAAGCTCCAACAGTTGCAGATGCCTAGGAGTAGTCCAATCCACACTTGCGGAACTATTTGCACACGCGTAAATGTACCTTGGTAATGTGTAAGTACTTACGTATTTCACACACAGAGGTGTTGAACTATAGACTTGTAGAGTAGAATTCAATACAGTTTTTAAACTGAGCCTCTCAAGAGTTGCACGCTGTATTGCTTACCTTAACGTGCTCATAAAATGCTCAACGAGTCTGTTGGCCTACGGCAGTAAAGGCTTTCTCTTCTGATGCTTTATGGTCAGATGCTCCATGAAATCGTGGAACTCTCGACTGTTAAAAGGCGGGCTATTATGAGACTTCAAAATAGCTAGAATGTCCCATGTCCCATGTCCCAAAGATGCCATCTAGTCTCTCAATGACTAGCTTGTGAATTGTGGATGAGAGATCTTTTATCAATGAAAAACATGAGTGCTCATCCACAATTACAATCAGATGATGTCCATAATCGAGTGGGCCAAAGAAATTGATGATTTTATTAAATGTATACATGCAGTGGGAAAATGGGGAGGAGTATGAAAGGGAAAGGAGGTTTTTTAAGGAGGATGTAGACAGTATTTTAGAAAAATACTCAGCAGACACAATAGTGATATTGGGGGACTTCAATCATAAACTAAATCCAAGAAAAGCAGACCTTTATAATATGGAACAGCTAGAGGCATACGGTATAAACCCGGCAAGGTTCCCAGTAGGGGAAACCTCGAAACAAGACCAGGAATTTAATACATATCTTAGGAGGCAGGGGTTCTCACTGTGTTAACGGAAGAATAGAATCAGATACACCAGCAGGAAAAACGTTTATTCAAGGGCAGCAGAAATGCCCAATTGACTATATATTCCTGCAGGCCTGGAATTTTCACCAGATAAGATCCTTCAAGTTAATTCAAAATGTGATGAGCGATCACAAACTCCTCCATATAGTAATAATGGGGGGTAGGAAACAACAGAGAGAAACAGTGATAAACCAGGCGGTTGAGTACCCCAAACGAGTGACGACACGTCTAACTGAGGAATATCTGGAAAAAGTGAAGGCCACGCAAATAAAAATGGCACCTGCCAATTTTGAAAATAAAAAACTGGAATGGTTCATCTTAAAATTAGAAGAACTGGTTCAATGCCTCAAGATAAAACTAAAAAGAGAAGATCCCAATAGGGTAAAACAAAGAAATTATGGTAAAGGCTTCTCAGTAGTATGTCAAAACAAGAAAAGGGAGATAAGAGCAACACAGAGGAAACAAAAAAAGACCTTTTCACAAGAGAGATATGATCACCTGGTAAAACTGAAAAAAGAATTCAAGCAAATGGTACTCTCTACTAAAAGGTTACATAAAGAAAAATGCTGGTTAGAACTTTTGGAAGCCATAGAGAATAAAAATCTAAGGAAATTCTGGCAACTAGTAAAGACAGCATCTGGCACTTCAGAGGGCGAATTAAACTGTGTGGTGAGTGAGGCAGCATGGGATACATACATAAGGGAATTGTACGGGGCAAGGACTCCTAGTCAGGAGATGGAGACTAAATCATGGCAAGATATTTCTGAAGATCGCCTTGCCAAATTCAACGTAGAACAAGTAGAGCTCACAATAAAAGAACTCAAGCTAACCCGGGCAGCAGGCCCAGACAATCTGCCTGCAATAATTCTGAAGACCGAGGTTACATGGTGGGCAAGTTTCCTGGCCAATATGTTTCAGGTAGTGTTAAAAGATGGCGCAATGCCTCCAACCTGGAAGGGGGCCATAATCAGGCCGATACACAAGAAAGGGAGCAAAGAGGAGCCAAGAAACTATCGGCTGATTAACCTCCTAGATATTGGAGAAAAAGTGTTCTCTAAAATCGTTTTAAAACAACTGAATACATGGGTAGAAGAGTGCCAAATAATCCCTACAGAACAGGGTGGATTCAGAGCAGGCCACTCGACAATAGATCACGGGTTTGCTCTATGGGCGTTGGCGAGGAAGTCGACGGAACAGAACGGCAAACTATGCTGCTGTTTCGTCGACTTCAAAGCAGCCTTTGATTCTGTAGATCGGGCCTGCCTATGGGAGACACTAAAGAGACTAAATATCCCGACAGATCTCTTGACCATAATAAAAGAACTACACAGGGAAAACTGGGGGCAAGTAATTAAAGATACGGGGGGCTCCCTAACTCCCAAAATACCCATAGCTAATGGGTTAAGACAGGGCTGCGTGCTGGCCCCTCAGCTTTTTTCAATCTACTTGTCAGATCTCCCGGCCTATTTGGAGGTGGAGGGCAGTGCCAGTCCAAAAATGGATGGAAACAAGATACCCTGCCTATTGTACGCGGATGATCCGGTGATAGTAGATCAGACTGAGAGAGGCCTCCAAAGGAAGCTCAATACTTTTAATACCTACTGTGCTGAAAAATTCCTGACTATCAACTTGGATAAAACAAAAACCCTATGTTTCGGGAAAAAGCAAAGTAGATTTAGCTGGTACATAGGTGACCTTAAATTAGAGACAGTAAATTAATACCGTTACTTGGGTATTTGGTTTGATAGGACACTAAATTGGAACACCCATTTAGAAACGCAAAAAGCAAAGGCTCTCTCCTCCATTTGCGGACTTAAAAGGTTCAATAGGGAATATGGCGAGATGTCACACCGGCCAATGCTCAGAGCTTTTGAGGCAATGATCCCCCCCCAAGTTCTTTATGGCGCAGAGATCCTTTATTTGAGCGGTAAGGGATCCTGGGACGTCATAGAGGGAAATTGCATAAAAAGGCTCCTATCACTTCCTAAATCTGCCATGATTCAAGCCATCAGAACGGAAATAGGCACAAAGTCCTGGGCGATATTAACCCAGATGGCAGTGATCAGATTCTGGAAGAGATTAGAAGACCCTGAAACAAAAAAAGTGGCATACTGGTGTCGCAAAGAAATCCAGAAAAGCGAGCTAAAATGGGCGAAGTCCAGTAGGGATAAAGTGAAGGGAATCTGTAACACTCTGGAGCTCGACGGGGACCTGAGCTCATTGCAAATCACTAGTACCAAAGGTGAATTGAAGCAAAGAGGAAAAGAAGTCTCGAAAATGCGTGATAGAGGCTATTTAAGAAAGAAAAAATCAGTGGTACACATGCTAAATGCGTGGTCACTTGATAATTGGTTCCCCTACCTCGACAGATTACCCAATCGAGGATACAGGCAAGAAATCCTCAGAATTAGAATTGGGATCAACCCATGGTTAATAAGCAGAGACCTGAATGCAAAAATGTTAGATAAGGAAGGTCACTGCAAGTGTTACTTGGGGACAAAGGGAGACCCGCTGCATATCTTGTTAGACTGCTTTACACTCCTAGACCTTAGGAAACTTTTGTTGCGTCCTGTCTTCATAAAATACGATGTAAAAACAAGATCACAGGCAGCCAGTCTCTTAACAGAAATCCCCTTCATTGATATCGCAATTGCCCTCGGGAAATTTTTAAAGGTGTCTCTGACTGCACTGAGAGATACAGAATAACATGTAGTACTGTATGAGTTTTTAGCAGATTGTAATTGTACGGAGTAAGAAGAATAGGAATAGGTTTTATTAGACAAATTAAGTTTTAAGATAACTGTAAATTTTACTGTCTTTTTGTATTTTTGATAATGGTGTGTTTGAACCTCGTATATGGATAAAGTTTTAAAAATAATAAGTCATACTCCATTCTGTGATATTCTAATTGCATTGTTTAAAGACCACGGTCATAATAAACATATATTTTGACTTGACTTGACTTGACAAAGAAATTGATGGCTATTCTCTCCCATGCATGCTTAGGGAGTTCTGACATGTGAAGCACATGGTAAGTAATATTTGCAGCACGGCGGCTGGCATGGATCAGAGGTAGAGGGGCAGGGAAGATGTAGGGTGAAGCGGGTGTAAAAAATACAAAATAAATTTTAAAAAACGTACCTTCCCGCCACTCCCTTGCAGCGTCTCTCCTCCGCAGTCCTCCCTCGCTCGGCCTCAATCGGAAGCACACCCAGGCTACCAGTCAGCCAATCACAACGCTGTCTTAGCAGCATTGTGATTGGTCTGAGCACCATGTTTCGGCGCTAAGATGCTGACTGTGAGCCTGAGCATGTTCTCCAAGTACACTGTAATGCAGCCTGCATGGAGAACATGCAAAGTGAACAATACTGTTTTGGGTGGCTCAAGAGGGCCGGCTCAGCAGTCATTGTGTACATAGGAGGGTGCTACGACTGCTCCCCTGACCCCTCATGCAAAGCTGGCAAAGACGGAGACAATAAAATTATAATAACTCAAGTTATTATCATTTTATTTTCTGTTTGTTTCACTGCAAAAAAGCAGTGGGGCGAGGCTCCTCCGCCTTAGCGGAGGAGCTGCCACTGAATATTTATGAAAAGACAGCTGCATAGCTGACAGGCCTTGAGTTCCTTTTCAACCCTCTTATCTGAATATGGAAACCAAACTCGGTTTCGGAGAGCTCTTTTGGTGGCAACAATACCACTATTTCCTTTGTGAGGTATTTCAGTTATTTTCTTTTGTAGACTCTCCGGAATCGGCATTCTTGACCCTCAAGGTATAACTTCTTCCTGAGTTATGGACAGATCATCTTTAACGTTTTGTATTTTTGATATTCACCATCACTAGTGAGAGGTTGAGTGTGTCAGTTCCATGACTGATGTGTAATTATATCTTTCAGCTTCAAGATGTCACTATCATGGCTCATAGCAGTGATGATCGGAGCTAATGATATAGCAGCTGCCGTATTTGATTTTACAATAAAATGAATGTAGGGTTCAGTCATCTTGGATGGAGTAGCATGACCTTGTACAGGCACTCTGGAAAAGAAATCAGCTGGGTTTTGAACCTTCCCTCGATGACGCACAATGTTATAATTGTACTCTTGTAATCATAGTCCCTACTGTTCAATGTGTGGTGGCACTGTGGCTTTTGGATTGCCAAAGTGCTAGACCTGGCTTCCTTGGCGTGGGTTTACCCTGTATATTCCTGCTATATCTCAGCACCGTCTTTGATACGGTCTCACATAATATCTTGATCCGTCTGCTGCAGGAGATCGGTATTAAGGGTAGAGTTTTCATCCTTCCTGCCTAACAGGTCCTTTCAGGTAATCTCTCCACCCTTTCACTCCCAGACACACCCACTGTGCTGTGGTGTCCCCCAGGGGTCGGCTTTGAATCCGACTCTGTTCAACATTTATGTTCGACCACTGACCCTGTTGGCTAAAACCCGCAACATATCTTTGGTATCATATGCATAAGATGCGCAACTGGTCCTTTCCTGTACCAAGGACCCTAGCCCGGATGGGGTCAAGTACCAGTAAGCCATAGTAAGCTGGATGGAGGCAAATTGTCTCCAGCTAAATTCGCCTAAAACTGAGATTCTCTTAATAGGCAGAGATTCCCACCTTTGGGGCAACAATTGGTGGCCGCCAGAGCAGGGTACTCTTCTGGTGCCAAACACCGCTGTACAAAACCTTGGCATGCGGGTGAACAATGCCCTATCTTTTGAGGAGCACGACAGGTCTGTGGCAGGTACCTGTTTTGGCTTACTGTGATGCCTCAAACCCATTCTGGGCTTGTTTGACCCCCACACTAGCCACTTGGTAGTTCAAGCCACGATTCTGGCCAGGTTGGATTACTGCAATTGTCTTCTGCTGGGGGCTAATAAATCTGTGACCAACAGGCTCCAGCACACCATGAACTCGGCAGTAGGCACCCTATTTGCGCTAATGAAGCATAGTTCAGTTTCAGGTGCATTGCGCCGAATCCACTGGTTGCCCATTGTGCAAAGAATCCGGGTCAAAGCACACTGTGTCACACATAAAGTACTGACAGGCTCTGGCCCGACGATTCTCAGCGACCTATGTCATCACTACATTCCAACCCGTGCTCTGCGATCTGTGGATCTCCACCTGATGCGGGTGCCGCGTTTCCGCAGAGCCAGAGTCCGAGGCTGTTCATTTAAAGTATTAGCACCGATTCTTTGGAACTTTTTGCCTCTCTCCATCGGGAACATTTCCAATCTTTTGGCTTTCAGAAAGGCAGTAAAGACCTGGCTGATTCAGTAAGCAGTCGCTTCACATGTACTGTTCATGTATCATTTAGCACTGGGACGTCCCTTTGCTGGGACAGCCATGCACTCTACAAATCACCTAACATAACACAACATTTTTGCCTTTACCTCCTGTGTTTTTGCTTTGGGTTGGACTTCGTTTCGTTGATCGAGGTTCTTTGGGCACTTTGCCACAGCTGTTTAGTGCCAAAGTGCAAGTGCTCCCTTTGTAAATTGTTGTTATGGATTGGTGATTCCATGATTGGCATATTTGATTTACTAGTATAGTGCATTATGTGTACCCAGGTATTGTAAATCAAATGCTGCTAGTGGGCTTGCAGCAATGATCGGCCCGCCCACATAAGCAGCCTGTAAATGTAGCTCAGGCATGCCATTGCAGAGCCTGTGTGCAGTCTAGTATTGCCATGTCGACCTGGCAAGTGCACCCACTTGCCAGGCCCTAGCCTTCCCTTTTCTTACATGTTAGTTACCCCTAAGGTAGGTCCCAGGTTCCTCTGTGGGCAGGGTGCAGTTTATTGTGAAAGGTAGGACAGGCCCTCATGTGCGTGGCATGTCATGATATACTATACCCTTGTGCGAGGGAGAGGAGAACTCCATATTATTAACTCTGCTAGTCCTACTGTACTTTATCTAAACTTAGCGTGCCACAGAGGCTGACATGCTGTCTTGTCACGTTGTCATGCCTACATAAACCACATCATATTTCAAGTACTGATACTTGACCTCTGTGCACTGTAACTTATGAGCTGTTGCTACATATACAGCTAGATTCATCATTGTCCCGTTTTGCGAGTCCTTAATAGCGATTATTAAGGAATCGCTATTAAGGACTTGCAAAACGGGATTCATGTAGGATAAATTGCGATTCCTACACATTCCATAGGAATGAATGGGGAGTTATTCCTTAGTTGTGATTAGTTAATCGCAAATAAGGATGCAATTTCAAGGGTGCCAGGGGTGTCCAAAGGGCACCCTGTAGCACCCCTGAAATGAAAATGTAGACTGATGTTGCGCACACACATGTCCAAAGGACATGTGTGTGTGTAACATACAACTGAGAAAAATGCACAAAAGTGAATTTTTCTCAGTTTTCGCTATTTACCACGAAGTCAGACTTCGCGGTAAATAGCGGCCAAAAATAGCGATTTCGCAATTTTTAAATGCTTCTTGAATTGAATTGCATTTAAGGAATCTCTAATTGAGATTCCTTAAATGCAATTATTCGCAAATACGCGATTTCTAAAAATGCGATTTGCGCATTTGGGATGATGAATCCCAAATGCAAAAATAGCGCTCGCAAAGGGCCAGATTCTCAGAATCTGGCCCTTTGCGAGCCGTTTTCGGCTTGATGAATCTGGCCGATAGTTCGCTACTACTCTTTGCAAAACTTATTCATACTCATGTGATACACAATTAGCAACAATGTAAAACCAAAATAAGAATGTAACATAAACATGTACTTCTTTCAAATGATCATTTAATCTGTTTCAAATCGAAGACAATGCATTATTAAATGTACAAAACATGTTGGATTTCCATTAAATGCTTGAAAACATTTCTTGCAGTGTCCAATGCATTTTGGGCCCTTGTGGCCCTTCTTCATGGGCTTAGTTCTGTAAATAATACAAACAATACTGCTTAAATGCAATATGCGGGGAAGTGTACTTCAAGATATAAATGCAGAATTCTACATATACATGTACCTTATGCAGATATACATATTTCAAGATATAAACACAAGGTTCTACTTATACACATGTAGTTAGCCTACCTATTCAAGATATAGATGAGACAAAATGAAAAAAGATAGTGGGAAAGAAAAGATGCTCAAGCGAAAAAAAAGTGAAAACAAGTGAACAGTCTCCTATCGCTATAAAGAACCAGTCCGTTTGAAACTGGTTTCACATTGTTGCTAATTGTGTATCACATGAGTGTGAATAAGTATTGCAAAGAGTAGTAGGTGAACCATATGTATCAACAGCTCATAAGTTACAGTGCACAGAGGTCAAGTATCAGTACTTGAAATAGGATGTCCTGATTTACTGCCAATTTTGTTTCTCACTATTGTAAGGCTTTCTGTTCTCATAGGATAGAATGGGGAGTTTGCTTATTGTAATTTGTAATTGTAATTTTGATTTGTAGCCCGTGTTATCACCCAAAGGTCTCTAAGCGCTGTCAGAGGGCGAACCTAAACTAGGTAGAGAGGAGGGGGGAAAGCCTGCTTAAGTCGTGCCCCATGCTTCCAGGAAGAGCACGGTTTTAAGCATCTTCCTAAAGGGAAGGAGATTCACTTCCTTGCGTAGGTTCACCGGGAGGCTATTCCAGACCAAGGGGAAAGCATTTGAGAACGCTTGCCCTCCCATGGAGGACAGGTTGAAACGAGAGCAGACCAGTAGGGTGGCCTCTGCTGACCGCAGTGCCCTGCTGGGGGCATAGGTGGTAATGCGGTCCTTGATGTAACTTGGAGCTTGGCCGTACAGGGTTTTATGTGTGATGCAGTGACCCTTAAACTTAATTCTCTGCCTGATTGGGAGCCAATGAAGCTCGCGTAGTAGGGGTGTGGCATGTGCTCGTCTTGGTCTTTTAAAAATTAATCTGGCTGCGTCGTTCATGACGACTTGTGATCTGGCCAACAATTGTTGTGGGAGGCCAGCGTACAGAGAGTTGCCATAGTCCAGACGCGACAGTATCATTGCTGAAACCGCCCGTCTGAGCGTGACAAAGGTAAGGAGTGGAGACAATTTTTGCAGTTGTCTCAGGAGGCCAACACAAGTTCCTACGACTGCCGAGACTTGTTGTGTCATGGATAGTTTGGCATCAATTTTGATTCCCAGGCTTTTCACGGCCACGGCCGGTTCCGGAAAAGGCCCAAGTTCTTTTGGCCAAAAGAGGTCATTCCATGGGTTGGAGACTGAGGTAACCGCCAGTACCTCAGTTTTGTCAGGGTTTATTTTTAATGAGTTAGCCGACATCCAATTGACAGTAAATTTTAAGATATTTTGCATTCTTAAGTGTGCTGTTGGAGAGCTGTCAATTTGGATAATGATTTGAGTGTTATCGGCATAATTATAGACCCGGCACTCCATCTGATTCAGAGCGGCGATCAGGGGCTGTAAATAGGCATTAAAAAGGAGGGGCGATAATGCTGAGCATTGGGGCACTCCGCATGGCAGAGTAGCTGGGCTGGATACCAGATCCGCTAGCTGAACTCTCTGCAAGCGTTTTTTTAGAAAAGAAGTGAGCCAGGCAAGGGCTGTGCCCTGAATGCCTAGAGCCACCATCCGCGACAATAGTTGGTCATGGTTGACCGTGTCGAATGCCTCAAAGAGGTCTAACAGCACCAGGGCACCAGGCATTTTTTGTCTGCCCTGAGTCTCAGTTCATCCAGCAAGGAAAGCATGACCAATTCTGTGCTGATATGGGCCCTGAAACCGGCCTGATTAGGTTCTAGGAGATGATTATATTCAAGATGACGGGAAAGGAAGGAAGAACATGCTGTTCAAGTACTTTGGCAAGGAAAGGCAGCTGGCCTAACGTTTTTCAGAATCTTAGTGTCAGCGCCTGGTTTCTTTAGGAGTGGAATAACACGGGCCTCCTTGAGGTTGGCAGGGACTAGCCCTGTTTCCAGGGAGCGATTAAGGAGGGAGAGCACATCGCCATCGATTCCCGGAAGGGCCATCTTGAAAATCTTGGGAGGGCAGGGGTCTGCTGGTGAGCCAGATTTCTCCCGCCCAGTCAGGATAGCCAAGGACTCCTTGGTGAGTAATGGCTGGGTGGTTAAAGGATAGGCAATCGTAGGGAGTGGGAGGGTGGGGCCTGTGGGACAGAGGAAGTTCGGAGTACGGTGAACTTCCGTCAAGAGATCCTTTATTTTCTTAGTAAAAAAGGACTGGAATTTATGACAGTCTTCCTGACTAAAGGAGGGTTTTTGCCCATTATCTTTCCTTAGCTCATTCAGGACCTTAAAGCTTTCTTTCTGGGGATTGGTGGCAGCAGCAATCCTGGCCTCATAGAATTCAGCCTTCCATGATATGATGGCCTGTTTTATAGGAGGCGAACGCTGATACATAAACAGCCCGAGCGCTAGGTTCGTAAACTTTACGCCAGGCTCTATCACTCTGGTGGAGAGATTGTTTCAGTATCCTAAGGAGCACCGTTGCCCTTGTCCAAGATTCTCACCCTGCGTGCAGGTGCTACTACATCTATGGTCGCTCTTGAGCCTTAGCGATAAGGTGGAACTATAGGCCTCTAGGTCGCCCTTGGGTGCATTAATGGATCCGGGTGTCTTAGGGTGGCTATCAGTTTGTCCGCGCTAATCTTAAAGCATAACTTCCCCTGGGAACCAGATAGAAAATTAAAGTTTAGTATGCCTGAATGCAGAATGTTAAAATGTATCTTTTAGTGAGGGTGATTTATACATTCCATGTTTGAAAATACCACTTTTAGAAAGTAGGTAATTTCTTGCTTAGCCATCCAGTGTGCCTCTGCTAGGATGAGTATTGACTGTATGGCTTTGGAGTGACAGGGACTGGGGATGTGCAGTGGATCCAGAGAGTCTGGGTGAGACAGGGCTAGGCTGAATAGGCCTGATCTGCATTTTGAGCGGTGGGAGAAGTAGCACCTGCACCTGAATAGGGCTTTGTGTGCCTTCCACAATGATGGCTCCATCCCCCTGTGGTGTGTCTGGAGCCAGGGCTCACACTGACAATGGAGGTTGTTGTGCACTTGCAAAGTGCCCCCCAGAAATGGTTTGGACTGGGGTTAGAGCCCTGGGCCAGGAGAGAACAAAGACATTTACTGTACAAAAAGAGGGGCCGGACCCCAGATTTTAGATCACGTCTGGGAATTCAAGTGGACCCTTTGCCAAGGAGAAGAGCTTGACAAACTGAGGAGGAGTACTGTCCCTATGCTGTTTGCTGTCTGGGGTTGGCCTGCAGTGGGTACTTTCTGCCAAGAAAAGGTAACAAGGACTGTGCTGTTTGCTGTGTCCCCTGCTTGAGGAAGATCTCCAAGGGCTTGAAGAAGAGCTTGCCTCCTGTTCTGAAATCTCAGGGACACAAAGATTTCACCCCAAGCTCCCCTGAACACCCTTGCTGGGAGTTCTGACCTGTCAAGAGGTGCCTGTAGCTGTTCTAGGCCTCTGGAGGTTGTTCTGGCTGTTGGGAGCTGGAAAAGTGACGCAAGCCCTGCTGTGTGGCTGAAAGAACTCACGCATCGTCCCTGATCATCTAATCGCATGTAGGCGCCAGCTCTGTTGCATCGTTAGGGGACGCAGTAAGAAACCGAAGCATCACCTCCTCTTTGGTAAGGAACCAACGCATCACCTCCCCTGCACTGACACATTACCTCTCCTGGAGCAAGGAACCGATGCATCACCTTCCCTGAGTATAAGGAACCGACGCATCACCTTCCCTGCTGTCCTTTTTGTTTGTGTGCGTGATGCATCCAAGGTACCTTGTGTGAAAAGTGTTGCATCTACAATTTGCTTTGAACTGAACTATTTCTACCATTTGAAAGTCATATTTGTATTACTGTGTTGTGGATTTGTGTTGCTTGGTCTTGTTTGGTTTAGATAAAGATTACTTTTTTTTCTAAACTGGTGTGGTGTCCATTTGTAGTGTTTTCACTGTATTACTGTATCTGTTCACAAATGCTTCACACACTGCCTCTGAGATAAGCCTGTCTGCTTGAGCCAAGCTACCAAGGGGGTGAGCAGGGGTTATTTTAAAAGTCTATCCCCCTTGCCCTGACTAGGAAGAAGGGTCCCTACTTGGACAAGGGTACCTACCTCTGCCAACTAGAGAACCCCATTTCTAACACAAAGTAAAACTTGATGATCAGTTACCACCGTAAAAGGCTTTCCGTACAGGAATACATGGAGATGTTCACAAGCCCATATCACAGCTAAGTTTTCTTCCTCAGGGTGTTTGCATTTTCTGCTGGGTCAAACTTCTACTAGCATATGCCACAATAAGCCTTCAAGCATTTGGTTGTCCGCTGTGCTGTGCAAGGCTAGCGCCTAACCCGAATGGGCTAGCATCAGCAACAACCTCTGTGTGAAGCTTTGGATTGATGTAGGCCATTTTAGCAGCAGTTTCAATGGCTTGTCTAATTACCTTGAAACTTTTCTCACATTCTTGTGACTATTCAAATGAAACATTTTTCTTTGTTGACTCTTGTAATGGAGCACTTCTAGGAGCAAAGTCTCATATGAATTTTGAACAGTATCTGGCCATGACAAGAAATGAACGTATCATAGAAACATCTTGTGGGGGATCAGCATTTGAAAGTGCTTGTTCTTTTGCAGGATCAGGTGGCATACCCCCCCAAAGATATGGCCACAGAACTTTAACTTTGTCTTGTGGAACTAACACTTGTCTGCTTTCAAAGTCAAACTTGCATCAGTAAGTAAACGGCATACTTGTGTGAGAGATTTATCATACTTCTGTGTAGCTCCGAAAATCAATACGCCTTTGCTATAATTGAATATGGCTGGGTCCAAACTTGAATGGCATGGTGAAAAAAAATGGATGGTTTAGGCCAAGATCTCTGTACTGTGAGTGAATGTTCGACAATGCTCAGCATTCCTTCCATCATCTTTATGTTTTGATCGACTACTAGTCCCACCATCACTGGCTCCCTCAACTAAAGTCGGCCTGGTGTGGCCTGCACACAGGGGTGACTGCTGAGCCTGGAACGTGTAGCTGGATGTTCCCATCTCAGACCTGGCCCAGTGAACCTGAGTTATGAAAAGATGCAGGTGAAGGGCCATTGTTTTGTTACAAGATGACTGGGAGTCAGGAGCATTAGAAACACTGGCATGTTCAGAGATGGAAATAAGGATGAATGTAAACGCCCTGAGGCAGCAGATGCAGAGCCCAAAAACTGCAAATTATTTTAATGGTCCGTGTTGCTCGCCCTCCGAGCAGGCCACTCAGGTTTTGGTTTTTTGGCCAGTTTACAGATTTTATTTGAATCAAAGGCTGTCATAAAAGGGCGTAGTTGGGATAGACCTAATATATTCAATATAGACTTAATGTGGGCGTTTGTCCTCCCCTGGTTAATGATTCTGAGCTCCATGCTCCTGATTCAGTGGCTCGCCACCCTATTAATGTGCTTTTCATGCCCCAAAAGCATTAAAATCTCACTGTGTTTTGATTGAATGAATTGTATCCTTCCACTGCTGATTTCATGCTTCACAATTCATGAGGGTCCAATTTCTCTTCCTTTCCCTCTCTCGTATTGCTCTCTTAACTCTCCCTCCTAACTTGTGGCTCCAAACCTCCTTTGTCCGTACACCGCATGCGGATGTATTTGCAATCACCTCCACTGTGGCCGCTGTATGAGAACATGCACTGCGTTCATCATGGACTGGATTTTCTTAAGCTTTAACAAAAACTATTCCAAGATGGCCACTCGTGTGTATGCACAGTGGCCATCTGTAACAAAAACAAACACTGGCATAGCCAATATATCGGTGCAGATCGGTGCTTTGGCTTAATGGAAAAGGTTTATTGACTTTGCCAGTGCTTGTTTTCTCTAGCCGATTTTCAATCCTCAGTCCCTCGACCTGCACCACTTATGGCATTGGACTGAACCAGCAGAACAAAAGAAGTCTAAGATTAATACAAAGTTTTGAATATAGTGGAATTGTATTTACTTCTCCTGGAAAAAGTTGGACAGTTCATCAGAGAAACCCACAAATGTAGGACAGGAGCAGAGCCAGCAGCATAGACAGCTCTCTGACTAGCCAAAAACAGCAGCGCAGCTTGGTCGCTAAGGGCCCCAGTGCTAGCTGGGAAAATGGGACCCGCCCCTTCCTGTTATTGACTGGTTAAAGACAGTCATAACTAAGAGTTCAGTGGGGCCCTAATACATCTGAGTCAAGCCGCCATTTCCACCACTGACAACTATGCGGCTGGAGACAACCTGGTCAATAAATGCAAAGGTAGGGGGTCACTTTTTCTTAAGAGGAAGGAAAAGAAGAACTATCTAGGAGTTGGACAGGTCGTGAGGGACAGTCAACGAGACTGTATCATGTTGCCCTCACACATCCCGAGGGATGTCATGCTTCATCATAGGGCAGTTGCTCCTGTTCGGCCAGTGCTGCAATGCCCTACGGGTCCCCCGAAGGGTCACTTTAGCGGAGATCTTTTGTTTTTTTTCCTTTTTACGAATGCAAGTGTTGTCTTAGTGGGTTGGTGTTAAGTGTGCTGTGACGTGAGTTAAAACTGATCGGGGGATATTACCGGAACCATTAATATATGGATTCCGCAGTCAGATTAAAAAGTCTCATAGGTTAGTGCTATTCAGGGGGTTACTATGTACCCTCGTAGTCTGGCTTGGCACCAATAATCGGGTCAAACTGTAGTCAACATGTTTCGCGCCCCTGGTGGTCCAAGACGATCTGTGGCGCTTCTTCAGGACAACAAATATGGGTGAGTTTCCTACCCCATACTTGTGTCAAAAAAAAAAAATACAGCGACAGTGTTACCTACTTGTCTTGTTGTTGGTTGTCCAACCTAAGACGGGCTGCTGTAGTGCCCCATTGAATGAGGCAAAGGTGTTGCGCACTGGTGTGCTAAATGTTTTTGAGTGCGAGCCGCTTGCCACACTTACCCTGATCCTCCGCTCTCCCGAAAGAAGGTCAAGCCAGAGACCAGAGAGGACTTCTTGGAGAAGCAGCAGAGGAGGGAAAGAGCAGTCCAGGGGGCTGTGTCTGCCACGGGCACATCAGGAGTGAAGGAGAGCAGACTGCACACTGTAGCACTCTCTGTTACCGCTGTGCCCAGATTGTAAATAATGGTTTTATTTTTATATGCTGCAAAGTTAGTCCTTCTAAGCGCACTGAGGTGTCTGAAAGGTGACAGGTTGGGTCTCTGCATAAAAACAGGCCTGCCCCTTCTCTTTGGCTTCTCACCTTCTTTCTTCATCTGCGCTCCCACCTGGCACCGCCCCCTTCACCTGATGGGCACCGCAATATGTCGCTCGGCATTACTCCTCCTCACCTGCACTCCCACCAGGCACCGCCCCCTTCAGCTGATGGACAGCTCAGGACACTCATTCCCATTACTCCTCCTCACCTGTACTCCTACCTGGCACCGCCCCCTTCAGCTGATGGACAGCTCAGGTCACTCATTGCCATTACTTTACATATCTCTGCTGCATGCCCTTGTCTCGCGCCATCTCTCTTTGTCTCTGCTTCTTTCTCTTCTCATTGTCTTCCTCTTTTTCACTTCCTCTGCCTTTCCCTTTCTTCTCTCTTTTTCTCAAGGTGTCGCTTTCTGTCTCTGCCACTACCAAATAAATAGGCGGAGCACGAGCAGTAGTAGTATGAACATTATTCGATTTTCCACATGAAAATCGTAAAGGTACAACCAATAAACAATCATAAAACAAAATCTGAACACACGTATTAAGAAGTTGTTCACAAAAGGTGCAACATTTAAAAGCTGCGAATAAGTAAACATTCCATTGAACCGAACCTAAAAACGACTCATAAAACAGAATCTAAATACACATAGAGCAGACCATCAACAGGACACACATGTTTAAAGGGCACATGCAGAGCATTCGAAGAGACAGGCTCAAAAAACACATGATAGCATTGCAGCCACAGAAAAAGGAACAGCAGACACTCTACGTGGACCTGTTCACCTCACACAGGATCCCTGATAACAAAACAAACAAAAGCCAATATTGGGTGTTGGTAAGAGTTGTAAAAACAAAAGGGAAGGGCTCACCTGTCTCGAGTTCATGGTTGGAAGATGGGAAGTCGATATTTATTGCGAAGGTTTTAAAATCTGGGGCAGATCATAACAATGCGAGGAGCGTCCGGACTCCGGAATGGAGGTCACGAGCATGTGCGGGTCACTCGGTCCGGACTCCGGCGTGGAGGTCACGAGCACGTGCGGGTCACTCGGTCCGGACTCCGGCGTGGAGGTCACGAGCACATGCGGGTCACTCGGTCCGGACTCCGGCGTGGAGGTCACGAGCACGTGCGGGTCACTCGGTCCGGACTCCGGAGTGGAGGGCACGAGCACGTGCGGGTCACTCGGTCCGGACTCCGGCGTGGAGGTCACGAGCACGTGCGGGTCACTCGGTCCGGACTCCGGCGTGGAGGTCACGAGAACGTTCAGGTCACTCGGTCCGGAGTGGAGGTCACGAGCACGTGCGGGTCACTCGGTCCGGACCCCGGAGTGGAGGTCACGAGCACGTGCGGGTCACTCGGTCCGGACCCCGGAGTGGAGGTCACGAGCACGTGCGGGTCACTCGGTCCGGACTCTGGAGTGGAGGTCACGAGCATGTGCGGGTCACTCGGTCCGGACTCCGGCGTGGAGGTCACGAGCACGTGCGGGTCACTCGGTCCGGACTCCGGCGTGGAGGTCACGAGCACATGCGGGTCACTCGGTCCGGACTCCGGCGTGGAGGTCACGAGCACGTGCGGGTCACTCGGTCCGGACTCCGGAGTGGAGGGCACGAGCACGTGCGGGTCACTCGGTCCGGACTCCGGCGTGGAGGTCACGAGCACGTGCGGGTCACTCGGTCCGGACTCCGGCGTGGAGGTCACGAGAACGTTCAGGTCACTCGGTCCGGAGTGGAGGTCACGAGCACGTGCGGGTCACTCGGTCCGGACTCCGGAGTGGAGGTCACGAGCACCTGCGGGTCACTCGGTCCGGACCCCGGAGTGGAGGTCACGAGCACGTGCGGGTCACTCGGTCCGGACTCCGGCGTGGAGGTCACGAGCACCTGCGGGTCACTCGGTCCGGACCCCGGAGTGGAGGTCACGAGCACGTGCGGGTCACTCGGTCCGGACTCTGGAGTGGAGGTCACGAGTACGTGCGGGTCACTCGGTCCGGACTCCGGAGTGAAGGTCACGAGCACGTGCGGGTCACTCGGTCCGGACTCCGGCGTGGAGGTCACGTGCGGGTCACTCGGTCCGGACTCCGGCGTGGAGGTCACGAGCACGTGTGGGTCACTCGGTCCGGACTCCGGAGTGGAGGTCACGAGCACGTGCGGGTCACTCGGTCCGGACTCCGGAGTGGAAGTCACGAGCACGTGCGGGTCACTCGGTCCGGACTCCGGCGTGGAGGTCACGAGAACGTTCAGGTCACTCGGTCCGGAGTGGAGGTCACGAGCACGTGCGGGTCACTCGGTCCGGACTCCGGCGTGGAGGTCACGAGCACATGCGGGTCACTCGGTCCGGACTCCGGCGTGGAGGTCACGAGCACGTGCGGGTCACTCGGTCCGGACTCCGGAGTGGAGGGCACGAGCACGTGCGGGTCACTCGGTCCGGACTCCGGCGTGGAGGTCACGAGCACGTGCGGGTCACTCGGTCCGGACTCCGGCGTGGAGGTCACGAGAACGTTCAGGTCACTCGGTCCGGAGTGGAGGTCACGAGCACGTGCGGGTCACTCGGTCCGGACCCCGGAGTGGAGGTCACGAGCACGTGCGGGTCACTCGGTCCGGACCCCGGAGTGGAGGTCACGAGCACGTGCGGGTCACTCGGTCCGGACTCTGGAGTGGAGGTCACGAGCATGTGCGGGTCACTCGGTCCGGACTCCGGCGTGGAGGTCACGAGCACGTGCGGGTCACTCGGTCCGGACTCCGGCGTGGAGGTCACGAGCACATGCGGGTCACTCGGTCCGGACTCCGGCGTGGAGGTCACGAGCACGTGCGGGTCACTCGGTCCGGACTCCGGAGTGGAGGGCACGAGCACGTGCGGGTCACTCGGTCCGGACTCCGGCGTGGAGGTCACGAGCACGTGCGGGTCACTCGGTCCGGACTCCGGCGTGGAGGTCACGAGAACGTTCAGGTCACTCGGTCCGGAGTGGAGGTCACGAGCACGTGCGGGTCACTCGGTCCGGACTCCGGAGTGGAGGTCACGAGCACCTGCGGGTCACTCGGTCCGGACCCCGGAGTGGAGGTCACGAGCACGTGCGGGTCACTCGGTCCGGACTCCGGCGTGGAGGTCACGAGCACCTGCGGGTCACTCGGTCCGGACCCCGGAGTGGAGGTCACGAGCACGTGCGGGTCACTCGGTCCGGACTCTGGAGTGGAGGTCACGAGTACGTGCGGGTCACTCGGTCCGGACTCCGGAGTGAAGGTCACGAGCACGTGCGGGTCACTCGGTCCGGACTCCGGCGTGGAGGTCACGTGCGGGTCACTCGGTCCGGACTCCGGCGTGGAGGTCACGAGCACGTGTGGGTCACTCGGTCCGGACTCCGGAGTGGAGGTCACGAGCACGTGCGGGTCACTCGGTCCGGACTCCGGAGTGGAAGTCACGAGCACGTGCGGGTCACTCGGTCCGGACTCCGGAGTGGAGGTCACGAGCACGTGCGGGTCACTCGGATTCTTTATTCATCCCCCTGTGCAAACATCAGGCGATGGAGCAAACGTGACCAGGAATGGGTCAGTGGCCGGGGCTGGTGGGTGGGCCTGTCCAGGCTCAGGCAGGGGTCCACCCCGCTGACAGATTGAACCAGAATGAACTGGGCATGGAGCCCTTGGTCCAAGCGAATGCCTCTCTGCCGCCACCCTGAGGAGACAGCAGACCGTCAGGGAGAGACAGCAAAAAGAAAGCTTCTCCCCAGCACTACAGAGAGGGGCAAGTTTGTAACTTTCCTTGCATGTGTACAGTCGCTTTTTCATTGTGAAAACAACACACAAGTACCCGAAAGGAGATAAAAAAACGGCCTACCTGAGACCCCTGTAGTGGAAATGAAGAGCCAGACAAGGAAACAACTACTGATGGCATTTTTCACTTGCGGTGGCAATGAAGGGCCTGACGAGGAAACAAGTACTGATGGCATCTTTCACTTGTAGTGGCAATGAAGGCCCAGACGAGGAAACAAGTACTGATGGCATCTTTCACTTGTAGTGGCAATGAAGGCCCAGACGAGGAAACAACTACTGATGGCATTTTTCACTTGCGGTGGCAATGAAGGGCCTGACGAGGAAACAAGTACTGATGGCATCTTTCACTTGCAGTGGCAATGAAGGCCCAGATGAGGAAACAACTACTGATGGCATCCTTCACTTGTAGTGGCAATGAAGGCCCAGACAAGGAAACAAGTACTGATGGCATCTTTCACTTGCAGTGGCAATGAAGCCACAGACGAGGAAACAACTACTGATGGCATCTTTCACTTGCGGTGGCAATGAAGGCCCAGATGAGGAAACAACTACTGATGGCATCTTTCACTTGTAGTGGCAATGAAGGCCCAGACGAGGAAACAAGTACTGATGGCATCTTTCACTTGCAGTGGCAATGAAGGCCCAGATGAGGAAACAACTACTGATGGCATCTTTCACTTGTAGTGGCAATGAAGGCCCAGACGAGGAAACAAGTACTGATGGCATCTTTCACTTGTAGTGGCAATGAAGGCCCAGACGAGGAAACAAGTACTGATGGCATCTTTCACTTGTAGTGGCAATGAAGGCCCAGATGAGGAAACAACTACTGATGGCATCTTTCACTTGTAGTGGCAATGAAGGCCCAGACGAGGAAACAAGTACTGATGGCATCTTTCACTTGCAGTGGCAATGAAGGCCCAGATGAGGAAACAACTACTGATGGCATCCTTCACTTGTAGTGGCAATGAAGGCCCAGACAAGGAAACAAGTACTGATGGCATCTTTCACTTGCAGTGGCAATGAAGCCACAGACGAGGAAACAACTACTGATGGCATCTTTCACTTGCGGTGGCAATGAAGGCCCAGATGAGGAAACAACTACTGATGGCATCTTTCACTTGTAGTGGCAATGAAGGCCCAGACGAGGAAACAACTACTGATGGCATCTTTCACTTGCGGTGGCAATGAAGAGCCAGACAAGGAAACAACTACTGATGGCATCATTCACTTGTAGTGGCAATGAAGGCCCAAACGAGGAAACAACTACTGATGGCATCTTTCCCTTGTAGTGGCAATGAAGCCACAGACGAGGTCACTCGGATTCTTTATTCATCCCCCTGTGCAAACATCAGGCGATGGAGCAAACGTGACCAGGAATGGGTCAGTGGCCGGGGCTGGTGGGTGGGCCTGTCCAGGCTCAGGCAGGGGTCCACCCCGCTGACAGATTGAACCAGAATGAACTGGGCATGGAGCCCTTGGTCCAAGCGAATGCCTCTCTGCCGCCACCCTGAGGAGACAGCAGACCGTCAGGGAGAGACAGCAAAAAGAAAGCTTCTCCCCAGCACTACAGAGAGGGGCAAGTTTGTAACTTTCCTTGCATGTGTACAGTCGCTTTTTCATTGTGAAAACAACACACAAGTACCCGAAAGGAGATAAAAAAACGGCCTACCTGAGACCCCTGTAGTGGAAATGAAGAGCCAGACAAGGAAACAACTACTGATGGCATTTTTCACTTGCGGTGGCAATGAAGGGCCTGACGAGGAAACAAGTACTGATGGCATCTTTCACTTGTAGTGGCAATGAAGGCCCAGACGAGGAAACAAGTACTGATGGCATCTTTCACTTGTAGTGGCAATGAAGGCCCAGACGAGGAAACAACTACTGATGGCATTTTTCACTTGCGGTGGCAATGAAGGGCCTGACGAGGAAACAAGTACTGATGGCATCTTTCACTTGCAGTGGCAATGAAGGCCCAGATGAGGAAACAACTACTGATGGCATCTTTCACTTGCGGTGGCAATGAAGGCCCAGATGAGGAAACAACTACTGATGGCATCTTTCACTTGTAGTGGCAATGAAGGCCCAGACGAGGAAACAACTACTGATGGCATCTTTCACTTGCGGTGGCAATGAAGAGCCAGACAAGGAAACAACTACTGATGGCATCATTCACTTGTAGTGGCATCTTTCACTTGTAGTGGCAATGAAGGCCCAGACGAGGAAACAAGTACTGATGGCATCTTTCACTTGTAGTGGCAATGAAGGCCCAGACGAGGAAACAAGTACTGATGGCATCTTTCACTTGTAGTGGCAATGAAGGCCCAGATGAGGAAACAACTACTGATGGCATCTTTCACTTGTAGTGGCAATGAAGGCCCAGACGAGGAAACAAGTACTGATGGCATCTTTCACTTGCAGTGGCAATGAAGGCCCAGATGAGGAAACAACTACTGATGGCATCTTTCACTTGTAGTGGCAATGAAGGCCCAGACAAGGAAACAAGTACTGATGGCATCTTTCACTTGCAGTGGCAATGAAGCCACAGACGAGGAAACAACTACTGATGGCATCTTTCACTTGCGGTGGCAATGAAGGCCCAGATGAGGAAACAACTACTGATGGCATCTTTCACTTGTAGTGGCAATGAAGGCCCAGACGAGGAAACAACTACTGATGGCATCTTTCACTTGCGGTGGCAATGAAGAGCCAGACAAGGAAACAACTACTGATGGCATCATTCACTTGTAGTGGCAATGAAGGCCCAGACGAGGAAACAACTACTGATGGCATCTTTCCCTTGTAGTGGCAATGAGGGCCCAGATGAGGAAACAACTACTGATGGCATCTTTCACTTGTAGTGGCGATGAAGGCCCAGACGAGGAAACAAGTACTGATGGCATCTTTCACTTGCAGTGGCAATGAAGAGCCAGACGAGGAAACAAGTACTGATGGCATCTTTCACTTGTAGTGGCAATGAAGGGCCAGATGAGGAAACAACTACTGATGGCATCTTTCACTTGTAGTGGCAATGAAGGCCCAGATGAGGAAACAACTACTGATGGCATCTTTCACTTGTAGTGGCAATGAAGGCCCAGATGAGGAAACAACTACTGATGGCATCTTTCACTTGCAGTGGCAATGAAGCCACAGACGAGGAAACAACTACTGATGGCATCTTTCATTTGTAGTGGCAATGAAGGCCCAGATGAGGAAACAACTACTGATGGCATCTTTCACTTGTAGTGGCAATGAAGGCCCAGATGAGGAAACAACTACTGATGACATATTTCACTTGTAGTGGCAATGAAGGCCCAGACGAGGAAACAAGTACTGATGGCATCTTTCACTTGCAGTGGCAATGAAGGCCCAGATGAGGAAACAACTACTGATGGCATCTTTCACTTGCAGTGGCAATGAAGCCACAGACGAGGAAACAACTACCGATGGCATCTTTCATTTGTAGTGGCAATGAAGGCCCAGATGAGGAAACAACTACTGATGGCATCTTTCTCTTATAGTGGCAATGAAGGCCCAGACAAGGAAACAAGTACTGATGACATCTTTCACTTGCAGTGGCAATGAAGCCACAGACGAGGAAAAAACTACTGATGGCATATTTCACTTGTAGTGGCAATGAAGAGCCAGACGAGGAAACAAGTACTGATGGCATCTTTCACTTGCGGTGGCAATGAAGAGCCAGACAAGGAAACAACTACTGATGGCATCTTTCACTTGTAGTGGCAATGAAGGCCCAGAGGAGGAAACAACTACTGACGGCATCTTTCACTTTCAGTGACAATGAAAGGCCAGACAAGGAAACAACTTCTGATGGCATCTTTCACTTGCAGTGGCAATGAAGAGCCAGACAAGGAAACAACTACTGATGGCATCTTTCACTTGCAGTGGCAATGAAGGCCCAGGTGAGGAAACAACTACTGATGGCATCTTTCACTTGCAGTGGCAATGAAGAGCCAGACAAGGAAACAACTACTGATGGCATTTTTCACTTGCGGTGGCAATGAAAGGCCCAGACGAGGAAACAACTACTGATGGCATCTTTCACTTGTAGTGGCAATGAAGGCCCACACGGGGAAACAACTACTGATGGCATCTTTCACTAGTAGTGGCAATGAAGACCCAGATGAGGAAACAACTACTGATGGCATCTTTCACTAGTAGTGGCAATGAAGGCCCAGACGAGGAAATAACTACTGATGGCATCTTTCACTTGCAGTGGCAATAAAGGCCCTGATGAGGAAACAACTACTGATGGCATCTTTCACTTGTAGTGGCAATGTAGGCCCAGACGGGATAACAACTACTGATGGCATCTTTCACTTGCAGTGGAAATGAACAGCCAGACGAGGAAACAACTACTGATGGCATCTTTCACTTGCGGTGGCAATGAAGAGCCAGACAAGGAAAAAACTACTGATGGCATCCTTCACTTGCGGTGGCAATGAAGAGCCAGACAAGGAAACAACTACTGATGGCATCTTTCACTTGCGGTGGCAATGAAAGGCCCAGACGAGGAAACAACTACTGATGGCATCTTTCACTTGTAGTGGCAATGAAGGCCCACACTAGAAAACAACTACTGATGCATCTTTCACTTGTAGAGGCAATGAAGACCCAGATGAGTAAACAACTACTGATGGCATCTTTCGCTTGTATTGGCAATGAAGGACAGACGAGGAAAAAACTACTGATGGCATCTTTCACTTGCGAGGGCAATGAAAGGCCATACGAGGAAACAACTACTGATGGCATCTTTCACTTGTAGTGGCAATGAAGGCCCAGACGAGGAAACAATTACTGATGGCATCTTTCACTTGCAGTGTCAATGAAGACCCAGATGAGGAAACAACTACTGATGGCATATTTCACTTGCGGTGGCAATGAAAGGCCATACGAGGAAACAACTACTGATGGCATCTTTCACTTGCGGTGGAAATGAACAGCCAGACGAGGAAACAACTACTGATGGCATCTTTCACTTGCGGTGGCAATGAAGAGCCAGACAAGGAAACAACTTCTGATGCCATCTTTCACTTGCGGTGGCAATGAAGAGCCAGACAAGGAAACAACTACTGGTGGCATCTTTTACTTGCGGTGACAATGAAAGGCCCGGACGAGGAAACAACTACTGATGGCATCTTTCCCTTGTAGTGGCAATAAAGGCCCACACGAGGAAATAACTACTGATGGCATCTTTCACTTGTAGTGGCAATGAAGACCCAGACAAGGAAACAACTACTGATGGCATCTTTCACTTGCGGTGGCAATGAAGAGCCAGACAAGGAAACATCTACCGATGGCATCTTTCACTTGTAGTGGCAATGAAGGCCCAGACGAGGAAACAACTACTGATGGCATCTTTCACTTGTAGTGGCAATGAAGGCCCAGATGAGTAAACAACTACTGATGACATCTTTCACTTGTAGTGGCGATGAAGGCCCAGACGAAGAAACAAGTACTGATGGCATCTTTCACTTGCGGTGGCAATGAAGAGCCAGACAAGGAAACAACTACTGATGGCATCTTTCACTTGTAGTGGCAATGAAGGCCCAGACGAGGAAACAACTACTGATGGCATCTTTCCCTTGTAGTGGCAATGAGGGCCCAGATGAGGAAACAACTACTGATGGCATCTTTCACTTGTAGTGGCGATGAAGGCCCAGACGAGGAAACAAGTACTGATGGCATCTTTCACTTGCAGTGGCAATGACGAGCCAGACGAGGAAACAAGTACTGATGGCATCTTTCACTTGTAGTGGCAATGAAGGCCCAGAGGAGGAAACAACTACTGATGGCATCTTTAACTTTCAGTGACAATGAAAGGCCAGACAAGGAAACAACTTCTGATGGCATCTTTCACTTGCAGTGGCAATGAAGAGCCAGACAAGGAAACAAGTACTGATGGCATCTTTCACTTGCAGTGGCAATGAAGGCCCAGATGAGGAAACAACTACTGATGGCATCTTTCACTTGCAGTGGCAATGAAGAGCCAGACAAGGAAACAACTACTGATGGCATTTTTCACTTGCGGTGGCAATGAAATGCCCAGACGAGGAAACAACTACTGATGGCATCTTTCACTTGTAGTGGCAATGAAGGCCCACACGGGGAAACAACTACTGATGGCATCTTTCACTAGTAGTGGCAATGAAGACCCAGATGAGGAAACAACTACTGATGGCATCTTTCACTAGTAGTGGCAATGAAGGCCCAGACGAGGAAATAACTACTGATGGCATCTTTCACTTGCAGTGGCAATGAAGGCCCCGATGAGGAAACAACTACTGATGGCATCTTTCACTTGTAGTGGCAATGAAAGGCCAGACGAGGAAACAACTACTGATGGCATCATTCACTTGCAGTGGCAATGAAGGCCCACACAAGGAAACAACTCCTGATGGCATCTTTCACTTGTGGTGGCAATGTAGGCCCAGACGGGATAACAACTACTGATGGCATCCTTCACTTGCGGTGGCAATGAAAGGCCCAGATGAGGAAACAACTACTGATGGCATCTTTCACTTGTAGTGGCAATGAAGAGCCAGACAAGGAAACAACTACTGATGGCATCTTTCACTTGCGGTGGCAATGAAAGGCCCAGACGAGGAAACAACTACTGATGGCATCTTTCACTTGTAGTGGCAATGAAGGCCCACACTAGAAAACAACTACTGATGCATCTTTCACTTGTAGAGGCAATGAAGACCCAGATGAGGAAACAACTACTGATGGCATCTTTCGCTTGTATTGGCAATGAAGGACAGACGAGGAAAAAAACTACTGATGGCATCTTTCACTTGCGAGGGCAATGAAAGGCCATACGAGGAAACAACTACTGATGGCATCTTTCACTTGTAGTGGCAATGAAGGCCCAGACGAGGAAACAACTACTGATGGCATCTTTCACTTGCAGTGTCAATGAAGACCCAGATGAGGAAACAACTACTGATGGCATATTTCACTTGCGGTGGCAATGAAAGGCCATACGAGGAAACAACTACTGATGGCATCTTTCACTTGCGGTGCCAATGAACAGCCAGACAAGGAAACAACTTCTGATGGCATCTTTCACTTGCGGTGGCAATGAAGAGCCAGACAAGGAAACAACTACTGGTGGCATCTTTTACTTGCGGTGACAATGAAAGGCCCAGACGAGGAAACAACTACTGATGGCATCTTTCCCTTGTAGTGGCAATGAAGGCCCACACGAGGAAATAACTACTGATGGCATCTTTCACTTGTAGTGGCAATGAAGACCCAGACAAGGAAACAACTACTGATGGCATCTTTCACTTGCAGTGGCAATGAAGAGCCAGACAAGGAAACAACTACTGATGGCATCTTTCACTTGCAGTGACAATGAAAGACCAGAGAAGGAAACAACTACTGATGGCATCTTTCACTTGCAGTGACAATGAAAGGCCAGACAAGGAAACAACTACTGATGGCATCTTTCACTTGCAGTGACAATGAAAGGCCAGGCAAGGAAACAACTACTGAAGGCATCTTTCACTTGCAGTGGCAATGAAGGCCCACACGAGGAAATAACTACTGATGGCATCTTTCACTTGTAGTGGCAATGAAGACCCAGACAAGGAAACAACTACTGATGGCATCTTTCACTTGCAGTGGCAATGAAGAGCCAGACAAGGAAACAACTACTGATGGCATCTTTCACTTGCAGTGACAATGAAAGACCAGAGAAGGAAACAACTACTGATGGCATCTTTCACTTGCAGTGACAATGAAAGGCCAGACAAGGAAACAACTACTGATGGCATCTTTCACTTGCAGTGACAATGAAAGGCCAGGCAAGGAAACAACTACTGAAGGCATCTTTCACTTGCAGTGGCAATGAAGGCCCAGACGAGGAAACAACTACTGATGGCATCTTTCACTTGCAGTGGCAATGAAGGCCCAGACAAGGAAACAACTACTGATGGCATCTTTCACTTGCAGTGACAATGAAAGGCCAGAGAAGGAAACAACTACTGATGGCATCTTTCACTTGCAGTGACAATGAAAGGCCAGACAAGGAAACAACTACTGATGGCATCTTTCACTTGCAGTGACAATGAAAGGCCAGGCAAGGAAACAACTACTGAAGGCATCTTTCACTTGCAGTGGCAATGAAGGCCCAGACAAGGAAACAACTACTGATGGCATCTTTCACTTGCAGTGGCAATGAAGGCCCAGACGAGGAAACAACTACTGATGGCATCTTTCACTTGCAGTGACAATGAAAGGCCAGACAAGGAAACAACTACTGATGGCATCTTTCACTTGCAGGGGCAATGAAGGCCCAGACGAGGAAACAACTATTGATGGCATCTTTCACTTGCAGTGGCAATGAAGAGCCAGACAAGGAAACAACTACTGATGGCATCTTTTACTTGCAGTGGCAATGAAGAGCCAGACAAGGAAACAACTACTGATGGCATCTTTCACTTGCAGTGGCAATGAAGGACCAGATGAGGAAACAACTACTGATGGCATCTTTCACTTGCAGTGGCAATGAAGAGCCAGACAAGGAAACAACTACTGATGGCATCTTTTACTTGCAGTGGCAATGAAGAGCCAGACAAGGAAACAACTACTGATGGCATCTTTCACTTGCAGTGGCAATGAAGGCCCAGATGAGGAAACAACTACTGATGGCATCTTTCACTTGCAGTGGCAATGAAGAGCCAGACAAGGAAACAACTACTGATGGCATTTTTCACTTGCGGTGGCAATGAAAGGCCCAGACGAGGAAACAACTTCTGATGGCATCTTTCACTTGTAGTGGCAATGAAGACCCAGATGAGGAAACAACTACTGATGGCATCTTTCACTAGTAGTGGCAATGAAGGCCCAAACGAGGAAATAACTACTGATGGCATCTTTCACTTGCAGTGGCAATGAAGGCCCTGCTGAGGAAACAACTACTGATGGCATCTTACACTTGTAGTGGCAATGAAAGGCCAGATGAGGAAACAACTACTGATGGCATATTTCACTTACGGTGGCAATGAAGAGCCAGACTAGGAAACAACTACTGATGGCATTTTTCACTTGTAGTGGCAATGAAGGCCCAGACGAGGAAACAACTACTGATGGCATCTTTCCCTTGTAGTGGCAATGAGGGCCCAGATGAGGAAACAACTACTGATGGCATCTTTTACTTGCAGTGGCAATGAAGAGCCAGACGAGGAAACAAGTACTGATGGCATCTTTCACTTGTAGTGGCAATGAAGGGCCAGATGAGGAAACAACTACTAATGGCATCTTTCACTTGTAGTGGCAATGAAGGCCCAGATGAGGAAACAACTACTGATGGCATCTTTCACTTGTAGTGGCAATAAAGGCCCAGACGGGGTAACAACTACTGATGGCATCTTTCACTTGCAGTGGAAATGAAGGCCCAGATGAGGAAACAACTACTGATGGCATCTTTCACTTGTAATGGCAATGAAGGCCCAGACGAGGAAACAAGTACTGATGGCATCTTTCACTTGCAGTGGCAATGAAGCCACAGACGAGGAAACAACTACTGATGGCATCTTTCACTTGTAGTGGCAATGAAGAGTCAGACGAGGAAACAAGTACTGATGGCATCTTTCACTTGCGGTGGCAATGAAGAGCCAGACAAGGAAACAACTACTGATGGCATCTTTCACTTGTAGTGGCAATGAAGGCCCAGACGAGGAAACAACTACTGATGGCATCTTTCACTTGCGGTGGCAATGAAGAGCCAGACAAGGAAACAACTACTGATGGCATATTTCACTTGTAGTGGCAATGAAGGCCCAGACGAGAAAACAACTACTGATGGCATCTTTCACTTGTAGTGGCAATGAAGGCCCAGACGAGGAAACAACTACTGATGGCATCTTTCACTTGTAGTGGCAATGAAGGCTCAGATGAGGAAACAAGTACTGATGGCATCTTTCACTTGCAGTGGCAATGAAGCCAAAGACGAGGAAACAACTACTGATGGCATCTTTCACTTGCGGTGGCAATGAAGAGCCAGACAAGGAAACAACTACTGATGGCATCTTTCACTTGCGGTGGCAATGAAGAGCCAGACAAGGAAACAACTACTGATGGCATCTTTCACTTGCGGTGGCAATGAAGAGCCAGACAAGGAAACAACTACTGATGGCATCTTTCACTTGCAGTGGCAATGAAGGCCCAGACGAGGAAACAAGTACTGATGGCATCTTTCACTTGCAGTGGCAATGAAGGCCCAGACGAGGAAACAACTACTGATGGCATCTTTCACTTGTAGTGGCAATGAAGGCCCAGAGGAGGAAACAACTACTGATGGCATCTTTCACTTTCAGTGACAATGAAAGGCCAGACAAGGAAACAACTTCTGATGGCATCTTTCACTTGCAGTGGCAATGAATAGCCAGACAAGGAAACAACTACTGATGGCATCTTTCACTTGCAGTGGCAATGAAGGCCCAGATGAGGAAACAACTACTGATGGCATCTTTCACTTGCAGTGGCAATGAAGAGCCAGACAAGGAAACAACTACTGATGGCATTTTTCACTTGCGGTGGCAATGAAAGGCCCAGACGAGGAAACAACTACTGATGGCATCTTTCACTTGTAGTGGCAATGAAGGCCCACACGGGGAAACAACTACTGATGGCATCTTTCACTAGTAGTGGCAATGAAGACCCAGATGAGGAAACAACTACTGATGGCATCTTTCACTAGTAGTGGCAATGAAGGCCCAGACGAGGAAATAACTACTGATGGCATCTTTCACTTGCAGTGGCAATGAAGGCCCTGATGAGGAAACAACTACTGATGGCATCTTTCACTTGTAGTGGCAATGAAAGACCAGACGAGGAAACAACTACTGATGGCATCATTCACTTGCAGTGGCAATGAAGGCCCACACGAGGAAACAACTACTGATGGCATCTTTCACTTGTAGTGGCAATGTAGGCCCAGACGGGATAACAACTACTGATGGCATCTTTCACTTGCAGTGGAAATGAACAGCCAGACGAGGAAACAACTACTGATGGCATCTTTCACTTGCGGTGGCAATGAAGAGCCAGACAAGGAAAAAACTACTGATGGCATCCTTCACTTGCGGTGGCAATGAAGAGCCAGACAAGGAAACAACTACTGATGGCATCTTTCACTTGTAGTGGCAATGAAGGCCCACACTAGAAAACAACTACTGATGCATCTTTCACTTGTAGAGGCAATGAAGACCCAGATGAGTAAACAACTACTGATGGCATCTTTCGCTTGTATTGGCAATAAAGGACAGACGAGGAAAAAAACTACTGATGGCATCTTTCACTTGCGAGGGCAATGAAAGGCCATACGAGGAAACAACTACTGATGGCATCTTTCACTTGTAGTGGCAATGAAGGCCCAGACGAGGAAACAACTACTGATGGCATCTTTCACTTGCAGTGTCAATGAAGACCCAGATGAGGAAACAACTACTGATGGCATATTTCACTTGCGGTGGCAATGAAAGGCCATACGAGGAAACAACTACTGATGGTATCTTTCACTTGCGGTGGAAATGAACAGCCAGACGAGGAAACAACTACTGATGGCATCTTTCACTTGCGGTGGCAATGAAGAGCCAGACAAGGAAACAACTTCTGATGCCATCTTTCACTTGCGGTGGCAATGAAGAGCCAGACAAGGAAACAACTACTGGTGGCATCTTTTTCTTGCGGTGACAATGAAAGGCCCGGACAAGGAAACAACTACTGATGGCATCTTTCCCTTGTAGTGGCATTGAAGGCCCACACGAGGAAATAACTACTGATGGCATCTTTCACTTGTAGTGGCAATGAAGACCCAGACAAGGAAACAACTACTGATGGCATCTTTCACTTGCGGTGGCAATGAAGAGCCAGACAAGGAAACATCTACCGATGGCATCTTTCACTTGTAGTGGCAATGAAGGCCCAGACGAGGAAACAACTACTGATGGCATCTTTCACTTGTAGTGGCAATGAAGGCCCAGATGAGTAAACAACTACTGATGGCATCTTTCACTTGTAGTGGCGATGAAGGCCCAGACGAGGAAACAAGTACTGATGGCATCTTTCACTTGCGGTGGCAATGAAGAGCCAGACAAGGAAACAACTACTGATGGCATCTTTCACTTGTAGTGGCAATGAAGGCCCAGACGAGGAAACAACTACTGATGGCATCTTTCCCTTGTAGTGGCAATGAGGGCCCAGATGAGGAAACAACTACTGATGGCATCTTTCACTTGTAGTGGCGATGAAGGCCCAGACGAGGAAACAAGTACTGATGGCATCTTTCACTTGCAGTGGCAATGAAGAGCCAGACGAGGAAACAAGTTCTGATGGCATCTTTCACTTGTAGTGGCAATGAAGGGCCAGATGAGGAAACAACTACTGATGGCATCTTTCACTTGTAGTGGCAATGAAGGCCCAGATGAGGAAACAACTACTGATGGCATCTTTCACTTGTAGTGGCAATGAAGGCCCAGATGAGGAAACAACTACTGATGGCATCTTTCACTTGCAGTGGCAATGAAGCCACAGACGAGGAAACAACTACTGATGGCATCTTTCATTTGTAGTGGCAATGAAGGCCCAGATGAGGAAACAACTACTGATGGCATCTTTCACTTGTAGTGGCAATGAAGGCCCAGATGAGGAAACAACTACTGATGGCATATTTCACTTGTAGTGGCAATGAAGGCCCAGACGAGGAAACAAGTACTGATGGCATCTTTCACTTGCAGTGGCAATGAAGGCCCAGATGAAGGAACAACTACTGATGGCATCTTTCACTTGTAGTGGCAATGAAGGCCCAGACGAGGAAACAAGTACTGATGGCATCTTTCACTTGCAGGCGCAATGAAGCCACAGACGAGGAAACAACTACTGATGGCATCTTTCACTTGTAGTGGCAATGAAGAGCCAGACGAGGAAACAAGTACTGATGGCATCTTTCACTTGCGGTGGCAATGAAGAGCCAGACAAGGAAACAACTACTGATGGCATCTTTCACTTGTAGTGGCAATGAAGGCCCAGACGAGGAAACAACTACTGATGGCATCTTTCACTTGCGGTGGCAATGAAGAGCCAGACAAGGAAACAACTACTGATGGCATCTTTCACTTGTAGTGGCAATGAAGGCCCAGACGAGGAAACAACTACTGATGGCATCTTTCACTTGTAATGGCAATGAAGGCCCAGATGAGGAAACAACTACTGATGGCATCTTTCACTTGTAGTGGCAATGAAGGCCCGGACGAGGAAACAAGTACTGATGGCATCTTTCACTTGCAGTGGCAATGAAGCCACAGACGAGGAAACAACTACTGATGGCATCTTTCACTTGTAGTGGCAATGAAGGCCCAGACAAGGAAACAAGTACTGATGGCATCTTTCACTTGCAGTGGCAATGAAGCCACAGACGAGGAAACAACTACTGATGGCATCTTTCACTTGCGGTGGCAATGAAGGCCCAGACGAGGAAACAACTACTGATGGCATCTTTCACTTGTAGTGGCAATGAAGGCCCAGACAAGGAAACAACTACTGATGGCATCTTTCACTTGCGGTGGCAATGAAGGCCCAGATGAGGAAACAACTACTGATGGCATCTTTCACTTGTAGTGGCAATGAAGGCCCAGATGAGGAAACAACTACTGATGGCATCTTTCACTTGCGGTGGCAATGAAGGCCTAGACGAGGAAACAACTACTGATGGCATCTTTCACTTGTAGTGGCAATGAAGGCCCAGACGAGGAAACAACTACTGATGGCATCTTTCACTTGCGGTGGCAATGAAGAGCCAGACAAGGAAACAACTACTGATGGCATCTTTCACCTGTAGTGGCAATGAAGGCCCAGACGAGGAAACAACTACTGATGGCATCTTTCACTTGTAGTGGCAATGAAGGCCCAGATGAGTAAACAACTACTGATGGCATCTTTCACTTGTAGTGGCGATGAAGGCCCAGACGAGGAAACAAGTACTGATGGCATCTTTCACTTGTAGTGGCAATGAAGAGCCAGACGAGGAAACAAGTACTGATGGCATCTTTCACTTGTAGTGGCAATGAAGGCCCAGATGAAGAAACAACTACTGATGGCATCTTTCACTTGCGGTGGCAATGAAGAGCCAGACAAGGAAACAACTACTGATGGCATCTTTCACTTGTAGTGGCGATGAAGGCCCAGACGAGGAAACAACTACTGATGGCATCTTTCACTTGTAGTGGCAATGAAGGCCCAGATGAGGAAACAACTACTGATGGCATCTTTCACTTGTAGTGGCAATGAAGGCCCAGACATGGAAACAAGTTCTGATGGCATCTTTCACTTGCAGTGGCAATGAAGCCACAGACGAGGAAACAACTACTGATGGCATCTTTCACTTGCGGTGGCAATGAAGAGCCAGACAAGGAAACAACTACTGATGGCATCTTTCACCCTCGGTGGCAATGAAGAGCCAGACAAAGAAACAACTACTGATGGCATCTTTCACTTGTAGTGGCAATGAAGGCCCAGAGGAGGAAACAACTACTGATGGCATCTTTCACTTTCAGTGACAATGAAAGGCCAGACAAGGAAACAACTTCTGATGGCATCTTTCACTTGCAGTGGCAATGAAGAGCCAGACAAGGAAACAACTACTGATGGCATCTTTCACTTGCAGTGACAATGAAGGCCCAGATGAGGAAACAACTACTGATGGCATCTTTCACTTGCAGTGACAATGAAGGCCCAGATGAGGAAACAACTACTGATGGCATCTTTCACTTGTAGTGGCAATGAAGGCCCACACGGGGAAACAACTACTGATGGCATCTTTCACTTGTAGTGGCAATGAAGACCCAGATGAGGAAACAACTACTGATGGCATCTTTCACTAGTAGTGGCAATGAAGGCCCAGACGAGGAAATAACTACTGATGGCATCTTTCACTTGCAGTGACAATGAAGGCCCTGATGAGGAAACAACTACCAATGGCATCTTTCACTTGTAGTGACAATGAAAGGCCAGACGAGGAAACAACTACTGATGGCATCTTTCACTTGCAGTGACAATCAAGGCCCCACGAGGAAACAACTACTGATGGCATCTTTCACTTGTAGTGGCAATATAGGCCCAGACGGGATAACAACTACTGATGGCATCTTTCACTTGCAGTGGAAATGAACAGCCAGACGAGGAAACAACTACTGATGGCATCTTTCACTTGCGGTGGCAATGAAGAGCCAGACAAGGAAACAACTACTGATGGCATCTTTCACTTGCGGTGGCAATGAAGAGCCAGACAAGGAAACAACTACTGATGGCATCTTTCACTTGCGGTGGCATTGAAAGGCCCAGACGAGGAAACAACTACTGATGGCATCTTTCACTTGTAGTGGCAATGAAGGCCCACACTAGAAAACAGCTACTGATGCATCTTTCACTTGTAGAGTAATGAAGACCCAGATGAGGAAACAACTACTGATGGCATCTTTCGCTTGTAGTGGCAATGAAGGCCCAGACGAGGAAAAAAACTACTGATGGCATCTTTCACTTGCGGGGGCAATGAAAGGCCATACGAGGAAACAACTACTGATGGCATCTTTCACTTGCTGTGGAAATGAAGAGCCAGACAAGGAAACAACTTCTGATGGCATCTTTCACTTTTAGTGGCAATGAAGGCCCAGACGAGGAAACAACTACTGATGGCATCTTTCACTTGCAGTGGCAATGAAGACCCAGATGAGGAAACAACTACTGATGGCATATTTCACTTGCGGTGGCAATGAAAGGCCATACGAGGAAACAACTACTGATGGCATCTTTCACTTGCTGTGGAAATGAACAGCCAGACGAGGAAACAACTACTGATGGCATCTTTCACTTGCGGTGGCAATGAAGAGCCAGACAAGGAAACAACTTCTGATGGCATCTTTCACTTGCGGTGGCAATGAAGAGCCAGACAAGGAAACAACTACTGGTGGCATCTTTTACTTGCGGTGACAATGAAAGGCCCGGACGAGGAAACAACTACTGATGGCATCTTTCCCTTGTAGTGGCAATGAAGGCCCACACGAGGAAATAACTACTGATGGCATCTTTCACTTGTAGTGGCAATGAAGACCCAGACAAGGAAACAACTACTGATGGCATCTTTCACTTGCAGTGACAATGAAAGGCCAGACAAGGAAACAACTACTGATGGCATCTTTCACTTGCAGTGGCAATGACGGCCCAAACGAGGAAACAACTACTGATGGCATCTTTCACTTGCGGTGGCAATGAAGGCCTAGACGAGGAAATAACTACTGATGGCATCTTTCACTTGTAGTGGCAATATAGGCCCAGACGGGATAACAACTACTGATGGCATCTTTCACTTGCAGTGGAAATGAACAGCCAGACGAGGAAACAACTACTGATGGCATCTTTCACTAGTAGTGGCAATGAAGGCCCAGACGAGGAAATAACTACTGATGGCATCTTTCACTTGCAGTGACAATGAAGGCCCTGATGAGGAAACAACTACCAATGGCATCTTTCACTTGTAGTGACAATGAAAGGCCAGACGAGGAAACAACTACTGATGGCATCTTTCACTTGCAGTGACAATCAAGGCCCCACGAGGAAACAACTACTGATGGCATCTTTCACTTGTAGTGGCAATATAGGCCCAGACGGGATAACAACTACTGATGGCATCTTTCACTTGCAGTGGAAATGAACAGCCAGACGAGGAAACAACTACTGATGGCATCTTTCACTTGCGGTGGCAATGAAGAGCCAGACAAGGAAACAACTACTGATGGCATCTTTCACTTGCGGTGGCAATGAAGAGCCAGACAAGGAAACAACTACTGATGGCATCTTTCACTTGCGGTGGCATTGAAAGGCCCAGACGAGGAAACAACTACTGAGGGCATCTTTCACTTGTAGTGGCAATGAAGGCCCACACTAGAAAACAACTACTGATGCATCTTTCACTTGTAGAGCAATGAAGACCCAGATGAGGAAACAACTACTGATGGCATCTTTCACTTGCAGTGGCAATGAAGACCCAGATGAGGAAACAACTACTGATGGCATATTTCACTTGCGGTGGCAATGAAAGGCCATACGAGGAAACAACTACTGATGGCATCTTTCACTTGCTGTGGAAATGAACAGCCAGACGAGGAAACAACTACTGATGGCATCTTTCACTTGCGGTGGCAATGAAGAGCCAGACAAGGAAACAACTTCTGATGGCATCTTTCACTTGCGGTGGCAATGAAGAGCCAGACAAGGAAACAACTACTGGTGGCATCTTTTACTTGCGGTGACAATGAAAGGCCCGGACGAGGAAACAACTACTGATGGCATCTTTCCCTTGTAGTGGCAATGAAGGCCCACACGAGGAAATAACTACTGATGGCATCTTTCACTTGTAGTGGCAATGAAGACCCAGACAAGGAAACAACTACTGATGGCATCTTTCACTTGCAGTGGCAATGAAGAGCCAGACAAGGAAACAACTACTGATGGCATCTTTCACTTGCAGTGACAATGAAAGGCCAGACAAGGAAACAACTACTGATGGCATCTTTCACTTGCAGTGGCAATGACGGCCCAAACGAGGAAACAACTACTGATGGCATCTTTCACTTGCAGTGACAATGAAAGGCCAGGCAAGGAAACAACTACTGATGGCATCTTTCACTTGCAGTGGCAATGAAGGCCCAGACGAGGAAACAACTACTGATGGCATCTTTCACTTGCAGTGGCAATGAAGGCCCAGACGAGGAAACAACTACTGATGGCATCTTTCACTTGCAGTGACAATGAAGAGCCAGACAAGGAAACAACTACTGATGGCATCTTTCACTTGCAGTGGCAATGAAGACCCAGATGAGGAAACAACTACTGATGGCATCTTTCACTTGCAGTGACAATGAAAGGCCAGACAAGGAAACAACTACTGATGGCATCTTTCACTTGCAGGGGCAATGAAGGCCCAGACGAGGAAACAACTACTGATGGCATCTTTCACTTGCAGTGGCAATGAAGAGCCAGACAAGGAAACAACTACTGATGGCATCTTTCACTTGCAGTGACAATGAAAGGCCAGACAAGGAAACAACTACTGATGGCATCTTTCACTTGCAGTGGCAATGAAGAGCCAGACAAGGAAACAACTACTGATGGCATCTTTCACTTGCAGTGGCAATGAAGAGCCAGACAAGGAAACAACTACTGATGGCATCTTCCACTTGCAGTGGCAATGAAGGCCCAGATGAGGAAACAACTACTGATGGCATCTTTCACTTGCAGTGGCAATGAAGAGCCAGACAAGGAAACAACTACTGATGGCATTTTTCACTTGCGGTGGCAATGAAAGGCCCAGATGAGGAAACAACTACTGATGGCATCTTTCACTTGTAGTGGCAATGAAGACCCAGATGAGGAAACAACTACTGATGGCATCTTTCACTAGTAGTGGCAATGAAGGCCCAGACGAGGAAATAACTACTGATGGCATCTTTCACTTGCAGTGGCAATGAAGGCCCCGATGAGGAAACAACTACTGATGGCATCTTTCACTTGTAGTGGCAATGAAAGGCCAGACGAGGAAACAACTACTGATGGCATCTTTCACTTGCAGTGGCAATGAAGGCCCACACGAGGAAACAACTACTGATGGCATCTTTCACTTGTAGTGGTAATGAAGGCCCAGACGGGGTAACAACTACTGATGGCATCTTTCACTTGCAGTGGAAATGAAGGCCCAGATGAGGAAACAACTACTGATGGCATCTTTCACTTGTAGTGGCAATGAAGGCCCAGACGAGGAAACAACTACTGATGGCATCTTTCACTTGCAGTGGCAATGAAGCCACAGATGAGGAAACAACTACTGATGGCATCTTTCACTTGCGGTGGCAATGAAGAGCCAGACAAGGAAACAACTTCTGATGGCATCTTTCACTTGCGGTGGCAATGAAGAGCCAGACAAGGAAACAACTACTGGTGGCATCTTTTACTTGCGGTGACAATGAAAGGCCCGGACGAGGAAACAACTACTGATGGCATCTTTCCCTTGTAGTGGCAATGAAGGCCCACACGAGGAAATAACTACTGATGGCATCTTTCACTTGTAGTGGCAATGAAGACCCAGATAAGGAAACAACTACTGATGGCATCTTTCAGTTGCAGTGGCAATGAAGAGCCAGACAAGGAAACAACTACTGATGGCATCTTTCACTTGCAGTGACAATGAAAGGCCAGACAAGGAAACAACTACTGATGGCATCTTTCACTTGCAGTGGCAATGACGGCCCAAACGAGGAAACAACTACTGATGGCATCTTTCACTTGCAGTGACAATGAAAGGCCAGACAAGGAAACAACTACTGATGGCATCTTTCACTTGCAGTGACAATGAAAGGCCAGACAAGGAAACAACTACTGATGGCATCTTTCACTTGCGGTGGCAATGAAGGCCTAGACGAGGAAACAACTACTGATGGCATCTTTCACTTGTAGTGGCAATATATGCCCAGACGGGATAACAACTACTGATGGCATCTTTCACTTGCAGTGGAAATGAACAGCCAGACGAGGAAACAACTACTGATGGCATCTTTCACTAGTAGTGGCAATGAAGGCCCAGACGAGGAAATAACTACTGATGGCATCTTTCACTTGCAGTGACAATGAAGGCCCTGATGAGGAAACAACTACCAATGGCATCTTTCACTTGTAGTGAAAATGAAAGGCCAGACGAGGAAACAACTACTGATGGCATCTTTCACTTGCAGTGACAATCAAGGCCCCACGAGGAAACAACTACTGATGGCATCTTTCACTTGTAGTGGCAATATAGGCCCAGACGGTATAACAACTACTGATGGCATCTTTCACTTGCAGTGGAAATGAACAGCCAGACGAGGAAACAACTACTGATGGCATCTTTCACTTGCGGTGGCAATGAAGAGCCAGACAAGGAAACAACTACTGATGGCATCTTTCACTTGCGGTGGCAATGAAGAGCCAGACAAGGAAACAACTACTGATGGCATCTTTCACTTGCGGTGGCATTGAAAGGCCCAGACGAGGAAACAACTACTGATGGCATCTTTCACTTGTAGTGGCAATAAAGGCCCACACTAGAAAACAACTACTGATGCATCTTTCACTTGTAGAGCAATGAAGACCCAGATGAGGAAACAACTACTGATGGCATCTTTCGCTTGTAGTGGCAATGAAGGCCCAGACGAGGAAAAAAACTACTGATGGCATCTTTCACTTGCGGGGGCAATGAAAGGCCATACGAGGAAACAACTACTGATGGCATCTTTCACTTTTAGTGGCAATGAAGGCCCAGACGAGGAAACAACTACTGATGGCATCTTTCACTTGCAGTGGCAATGAAGACCCAGATGAGGAAACAACTACTGATGGCATATTTCACTTGCGGTGGCAATGAAAGGCCATACGAGGAAACAACTACTGATGGCATCTTTCACTTGCTGTGGAAATGAACAGCCAGACGAGGAAACAACTACTGATGGCATCTTTCACTTGCGGTGGCAATGAAGAGCCAGACAAGGAAACAACTTCTGATGGCATCTTTCACTTGCGGTGGCAATGAAGAGCCAGACAAGGAAACAACTACTGGTGGCATCTTTTACTTGCGGTGACAATGAAAGGCCCGGACGAGGAAACAACTACTGATGGCATCTTTCCCTTGTAGTGGCAATGAAGGCCCACACGAGGAAATAACTACTGATGGCATCTTTCACTTGTAGTGGCAATGAAGACCCAGACAAGGAAACAACTACTGATGGCATCTTTCACTTGCAGTGGCAATGAAGAGCCAGACAAGGAAACAACTACTGATGGCATCTTTCACTTGCAGTGACAATGAAAGGCCAGACAAGGAAACAACTACTGATGGCATCTTTCACTTGCAGTAGCAATGACGGCCCAAAGGAGGAAACAACTACTGATGGCATCTTTCACTTGCAGTGGCAATGAAGGCCCAGACGAGGAAACAACTACTGATGGCATCTTTCACTTGCAGTGACAATGAAGAGCCAGACAAGGAAACAACTACTGATGGCATCTTTCACTTGCAGTGGCAATGAAGACCCAGATGAGGAAACAACTACTGATGGCATCTTTCACTTGCAGTGACAATGAAAGGCCAGACAAGGAAACAACTACTGATGGCATCTTTCACTTGCAGGGGCAATGAAGGCCCAGACGAGGAAACAACTACTGATGGCATCTTTCACTTGCAGTGACAATGAAGAGCCAGACAAGGAAACAACTACTGATGGCATCTTTCACTTGCAGTGACAATGAAAGGCCAGACAAGGAAACAACTACTGATGGCATCTTTCACTTGCAGTGGCAATGAAGAGCCAGACAAGGAAACAACTACTGATGGCATCTTTCACTTGCAGTGGCAATGAAGAGCCAGACAAGGAAACAACTACTGATGGCATCTTTCACTTGCAGTGGCAATGAAGGCCCAGATGAGGAAACAACTACTGATGGCATCTTTCACTTGCAGTGGCAATGAAGAGCCAGACAAGGAAACAACTACTGATGGCATTTTTCACTTGCGGTGGCAATGAAAGGCCCAGACGAGGAAACAACTACTGATGGCATCTTTCACTTGTAGTGGCAATGAAGACCCAGATGAGGAAACAACTACTGATGGCATCTTTTACTAGTAGTGGCAATGAAGGCCCAGACGAGGAAATAACTACTGATGGCATCTTTCACTTGCAGTGGCAATGAAGGCCCCGATGAGGAAACAACTACTGATGGCATCTTTCACTTGTAGTGGCAATGAAAGGCCAGACGAGGAAACAACTACTGATGGCATCTTTCACTTGCAGTGGCAATGAAGGCCCACACGAGGAAACAACTACTGATGGCATCTTTCACTTGTAGTGGTAATGAAGGCCCAGACGGGGTAACAACTACTGATGGCATCTTTCACTTGCAGTGGAAATGAAGGCCCAGATGAGGAAACAACTACTGATGGCATCTTTCACTTGTAGTGGCAATGAAGGCCCAGACGAGGAAACAACTACTGATGGCATCTTTCACTTGCAGTGGCAATGAAGCCACAGATGAGGAAACAACTACTGATGGCATCTTTCACTTGTAGTGGCAATGAAGAGTCAGACGAGGAAACAAGTGCTGATGGCATCTTTCACTTGCGGTGGCAATGAAGAGCCAGACAAGGAAACAACTACTGATGGCATCTTTCACTTGTAGTGGCAATGAAGGCCCAGACGAGGAAACAACTACTGATGGCATCTTTCACTTGCGGTGGCAATGAAGAGCCAGACAAGGAAACAACTACTGAATGCATATTTCACTTGTAGTGGCAATCAAGGCCCAGACGAGGAAACAACTACTGATGGCATCTTTCACTTGCGGTGGCAATGAAGAGCCAGACAAGGAAACAACTACTGATGGCATCCTTCACTTGCGGTGGCAATGAAGAGCCAGACAAGGAAACAACTACTGATGGCATCTTTCACTTGCGGTGGCAATGAAGAGCCAGACAAGGAAACAACTACTGATGGCATCTTTCACTTGCAGTGGCAATGAAGGCCCAGACGAGGAAACAAGTACTGATGGCATCTTTCACTTGCAGTGGCAATGAAGGCCCAGACGAGGAAACAAGTACTGATGGCATCTTTCACTTGCAGTGGCAATGAAGGCCCAGACGAGGAAATAACTACTGATGGCATCTTTCACTTGTAGTGGCAATGAAGGCCCAGAGGAGGAAACAACTACTGATGGCATCTTTCATTTTCAGTGACAATGAAAGGCCAGACAAGGAAACAACTTCTGATGGCATCTTTCACTTGCAGTGGCAATGAAGAGCCAGACAAGGAAACAACTACTGATGGCATCTTTCACTTGCAGTGGCAATGAAGGCCCAGATGAGGAAACAACTACTGATGGCATCTTTCACTTGCAGTGGCAATGAAGAGCCAGACAAGGAAACAACTACTGATGGCATTTTTCACTTGCGGTGGCAATGAAAGGCCCACGCGAGGAAACAACTACTGATGGCATCTTTCACTTGTAGTGGCAATGAAGGCCCACACGGGGAAACAACTACTGATGGCATCTTTCACTAGTAGTGGCAATGAAGACCCAGATGAGGAAACAACTACTGATGGCATCTTTCACTAGTAGTGGCAATGAAGGCCCAGACGAGGAAATAACTACTGATGGCATCTTTCACTTGCAGTGGCAATGAAGGCCCTGATGAGGAAACAACTACTGATGGCATCTTTCACTTGTAGTGGCAATGAAAGGCCAGACGAGGAAACAACTACTGATAGCATCATTCACTTGCAGTGGCAATGAAGGCCCACACGAGGAAACAACTACTGATGGCATCTTTCACTTGTAGTTTCAATGTAGGCCCAGACGGGATAACAACTACTGCTGGCATCTTTCACTTGCAGTGGAAATGAACAGCCAGACGAGGAAACAACTACTGATGGCATCTTTCACTTGCGGTGGCAATGAAGAGCCAGACAAGGAAACAACTACTGATGGCATCTTTCACTTGCGGTGGCCATGAAGAGCCAGACAAGGAAACAACTACTGATGACATCTTTCACTTGCGGTGGCAATGAAAGGCCCAGATGAGGAAACAACTACTGATGGCATCTTTCACTTGTAGTGGCAATGAAGGCCAACACTAGAAAACAACTACTGATGCATCTTTCACTTGTAGAGGCAATGAAGACCCAGATGAGGAAACAACTACTGATGGCATCTTTCGCTTGTATTGGCAATGAAGGTCAGACGAGGAAAAAAACTACTGATGGCATCTTTCACTTGCGGGGGCAATGAAAGGCCATACGAGGAAACAACTACTGATGGCATCTTTCACTTGTAGTGGCAATGAAGGCCCAGATGAGGAAACAACTACTGATGGCATATTTCACTTGCGGTGGCAATGAAAGGCCATACGAGGAAACAATTACTGATGGCATCTTTCACTTGCGGTGGAAATGAACAGCCAGACGAGGAAACAACTACTGATGGCATCTTTCACTTGCGGTGGCAATGAAGAGCCAGACAAGGAAACAACTACTGATGGCATCTTTCACCTGTAGTGGCAATGAAAGGCCAGACAAGGAAACAATTACTGACGGCATCTTTTACTTGCAGTGGCAATGAAGAGCCAGACAAGGAAACAACTACTGATGGCATCTTTCACTTGCAGTGGCAATGAAGGCCCAGATGAGGAAACAACTACTGATGGCATCTTTCACTTGCAGTGGCAATGAAGGCCCAGACGAGGAAACAACTACTGATGGCATATTTCACTTGCAGTGACAATGAAGAGCCAGACAAGGAAACAACTACTGATGGCATCTTTCACTTGCAGTGACAATGAAAGGCCAAACAAGGAAACAACTACTGATGGCATCTTTCACTTGCAGGGGCAATGAAGGCCCAGACAAGGAAACAACTACTGATGGCATCTTTCACTTGCAGTGGCAATGAAGAGCCAGACAAGGAAACAACTACTGATGGCATCTTTCACTTGCAGTGACAATGAAAGGCCAGACAAGGAAACAATTACTGATGGCATCTTTCACTTGCAGTGGCAATGAAGAGCCAGACAAGGAAACAACTACTGATGGCATTTTTCACTTGCGGTGGCAATGAAAGGCCCAGAAGAGGAAACAACTACTGATGGCATCTTTCACTTGTAGTGGCAATGAAGACCCAGATGAGGAAACAACTACTGATGGCATCTTTCACTAGTAGTGGCAATGAAGGCCCAGACGAGGAAATAACTACTGATGGCATATTTCACTTGCAGTGGCAATGAAGGCCCTGATGAGGAAACAACTACTGATGGCATCTTTCACTTGTAGTGGCAATGAAAGGCCAGACGAGGAAACAACTACTGATGGCATCTTTCACTTGCAGTGGCAATGAAGGCCCACACGAGGAAACAACTACTGATGGCATCTTTCACTTGTAGTGGCAATGAAGGCCCAGACGGGGTAACAACTACTGATGGCATCTTTCACTTGCAGTGGAAATGAACAGCCAGACGAGGAAACAACTACTGATGGCATCTTTCACTTGCGGTGGCAATGAAGAGCCAGACAAGGAAACAACTACTGATGGCATCTTTCACTTGCGGTGGCAATGAAGAGCCAGACAAGGAAACAACTACTGATGGCATCTTTCACTTGCGGTGGCAATGAAAGGCCCAGACGAGGAAACAACTACTGATGGCATCTTTCACTTGTAGAGGCAATGAAGACCCAGATGAGGAAACAACTACTGATGGCATCTTACGCTTGTATTGGCAATGAAGGCCCAGACGAGGAAAAAAACTACTGATGGCATCTTTCATTTGCAGGGGCAATGAAAGGCCATACGAGGAAACAACTACTGATGGCATCTTTCACTTGTAGTGGCAATGAAGGCCCAGACGAAGAAACAACTACTGATGGCATCTTTCACTTGCAGTGGCAATGAAGACCCAGATGAGTAAACAACTACTGATGGCATATTTCACTTGCGGTGGCAATGAAAGGCCATACGAGGAAACAACTACTGATGGCATCTTTCACTTGCGGAGGAAATAAACAGCCAGACGAGGAAACAACTACTGATGGCATCTTTCACTTGCGGTGGCAATGAAGAGCCAGACAAGGAAACAACTTCTGATGGCATCTTTCACTTGCGGTGGCAATGAAGAGCCAGACAAGGAAACAACTACTGGTGGCATCTTTTACTTGCGGTGACAATGAAAGGCCCGGACGAGGAAACAACTACTGATGGGATCTTTCCCTTGTAGTGGCAATGAAGGCCCACACGAGGAAATAACTACTGATGGCATGTGTTACTTGTAGTGGCAATGAAGACCCAGATGAGGAAACAACTACTGATGGCATCTTTCACTTGTAGTGGCAATGAAGGCCCAGACGAGGAAGCAACTACTTATGGCATCTTTCACTTGCGGTGGTAATGAAAGGCCCTACGAGGAAACAACTACTGATGGCATCTTTCACTTGTAGTGGCAATGAAGGCCCACACGGGGAAACAACTACTGCTGGCATCTTTCACTTGCAGTGGCAATGAAGACCCAGATGAGGAAACAACTACTGATGGCATCTTTCACTTGCGGTGGCAATGAAGAGCCAGACGAGGAAAAAACTACTGATGGCATCTTTCACTTGCAGTGGCAATGAAGACCCAGATGAGGAAACAACTACTGATGGCATCTTTCACTTGCGGTGGCAATGAAGAGCCAGACGAGGAAACAACTACTGATGGCATCTTTCACTTGCAGTGGCAATGAAGACCCAGATGAGGAAACAACTTCTGATGGCATCTTTCACTTGCGGTGGCAATGAAGAGCCAGACGAGGAAACAACTACTGATGGCATCTTTCACTTGCGGTGGCAATGAAGAGCCAGACGAGGAAACAACTACTGATGGCATCTTTCACTTGCGGTGGCAATGAAGAGCCAGACGAGGAAACAACTAATGATGGCATCTTTCACTTGCGGTGGCAATGAAAGGCCAGATGAGGAAACAACTACTGATGGCATCTTTTACTTGCGGTGGCAATGAAGAGCCAGACGAGGTAACAACTACTGATGGCATCTTTCACTTGCAGTGGCAATGAAAGGCCAGACGAGGAAACAACTACTGATGGCATGCAGTGGCAATGAAAGGCCAGATGAGGAAACAACTACTGATGGCATCTTTCACTTGCAGGGGCAATGAAGCCACAGACGAGGAAACAACTACTGATGGCATCTTTCACTTGCAGTGGCAATGAAAGGCCAGACAAGGAAACAACTACTGATGGCATCTTTCACTTGCAGTGGCAATGAAGAGCCAGACAAGGAAACAACTACTGATGGCATCTTTCACTTGCAGTGGCAATGAACAGCCAGATGAGGAAACAGCTACTGATGGCATCTTTCACTTGCAGTGGTAATGAAAGGCCAGACAAGTAAACAATTACTGTTGGCATCTTTCACTTGCAAGTCCTCCACACATTCTTGAATTGATTGATGGAGTGGGTGGAGTTGCTTTGGCTGTAATCCATACACTGTGCTGAAAATGTGCTAATTGTATCCCTTTTGGTCTATGAGAGGAGTGTCCATCATTCGCCCGGTAGTGCCAGATTTTAAGGTTGCTCATCGGCATCAACAGACTACAGATCTAATCAGCAGTGCTGTGCAATGCTGGTGTTTACCATGGAAACCTGAGATGGATCCGGGCCTCCTGGACCTCGGCTGGACACCCCAGAGCTGTTAAGTGCTAAACACCAGCACAGCCAGGCTTTAAAGTGGTAAGGTAGCTCAGAGAGTAAGGTGCCTGTTGTAACAAATCAAGAGTAACAAGCACATCACAGTTTGGACACTGAGAAAATTAGATAGCTTAGTATATTCACACTCTTGTGGCAGTTGTACACAGTTGCAAGACTTGGCTATTATAAGTGTCAGCTGCACTTAACTACTGAGAACGCACTACAGTTATGGTTGTAAAAGTAGGTGTTTTGTAGACCACTGCTGTGGAGCCTTTTGATGACTTGGAATTGCTAATTGTCTATCTTAGTGTCACCATTTCACCACTTTTCAATCTCAGCTCCTACTGACAGTATTTTTGCGATTTAACAAATAGTTATGATAAGGTTGCTATTACAGAGGTGCAAAGCAATGCCAATTGGTTAGATTGGAAAGTGCTGCATGTGCCTAGTTAATATAGTCCTCCATTACTAGTGCTCTGGAGGATGAAGTGTTGTTTACCACATCCATTAAAACCAATACTCTGAGGTTCAGAATTTAACAAGTGTGATACATAGCCCCTAGCATAGGTCATGCCTACAAAAATGGGGCAGGGCATTCGTGTTTTGGGGCTTCCAGCACCAAAATCCATATGTCCTGGTATTTACTGGGCCTTTTCTCCTATTGAATTTCAGAAGGTTAGACCTACCAAACATTATCAGGGGAAAAAACCCAAAGATGCAGTCTTTATTGCACCCATTAATTACCAAGTGTGATGAAGGTTTTATCGCTTGTAATTATAATCCCTGCGAAAATAAGCGTGTGTAGGGATTAGTAATTAACAATGCTCTATTAATAAAGGCCTTAGAACTGGCTCACCAACACTGTGGCTTAATGACTGTCTTGATAGCTGTATGTTTATTTTAAGATTGGCTTTAGGCTCACAAGAAGACAGGTCGGTCTGGCTTCTCTGGAGGACTGAGCATAGATTCCAAGAACCACAGAAGCAGCAGCCATCGATAGCCGTTTATAGAACACATGACCAGCAACAACAACATAAAGTCCTCTTAATTGCCACTTAAATAACATATAATTATTGTCCAACTTGTTGGGACTTGGGATCCTGCCCAGAGAATGCTCGAGTGCCGGCCTTACGTAGTCTGCATATATTATTAGAGGTGTGCCGTATTTCACTTTGTGTTTACATATAAATACAACTTTATTTTCATGAAAGCAAATATCTTGCCGGACATTCATTTATTTGGGTTTCTGTAGGAAAGTGCCCCTTTTGAGATGGTTACCCCCTACTGATGCACTTTGACTAGGTGCGCACTTGGTCCCTGCCAATCAGGTTCCCAGTGCCTGTGTTCTTTCCCAAAACTGTACCTTTGTTTTCCCAATTGGCACAACTCAGGCTCACCTGTAAGTCTCTTGTAATGAGTACCAGTGGTACCAAGGGCCTTGTGACCAGAGAGGGTCTCTAGGGGCTGTAGCATGTATCGTGCCACCATCAGAGACCCCTCACCTAACACAAACACACTGCCATTTTAGACGGTGTGTTTTGATGCAGACAATACTTAACAGTCAACATGGAGCACATCCCTGTGTGCCATGCCCACCAACCACTGTCTGTGGCATGGGTAAGTCACCCCTCTACAGGCCTCTCTGCCCTAAGGGAGGGTGCACCATCACACAGGTGAGAGCATAGCTGCGAGACCAATATGCCCCTACAGTGTCTGTGCTATTCACAGACATTGCAAGTGCAGCGGAGCCATATCGAGTACATGGGCTAAGAGGTTGTCTACACAGCTCCATGATGACTTAACTGAACTAAGGAGTTTGGTATGAAACTTCTCAGCATATTAAACCCACACTGACACCAGTGGTGGATTAATTAGATAATGCACTCTGAGGGCAACTTAGAGATGCCCCCTGAAAAATGAACATCTCCCCCGTGTCCAGCTGACTGGTCTGCACCAGCCTGCCACACACAAACATGTTTCCGACCCCCTGTGTTGGGAGCCCCGGTGCTCTCAAGTTAGAGGCATAATCCCTCCCCAAAGGGAGGGGACATTTTAAGGGTGGGGTCGCCCTAACGGCAAGTAAACCATTGACTACCATCTGCCAGTTCCTGTAATTCCCTCAAAATCAGTATTTAGGGGCACCCCTGAACCTTGATCCTCAGATTCGACAGACCAAAGAAGAAGATGGAATAGAACTGCTGCTGGGCCAGGAACAGAAGCACTTCAGGCAGATCTTGGAAAGAACCCCGCCACCTACAACCCGATCGATCACGGGACCTACTGTCCTTCCAGAAACCCTGCAAGGCCCCCAAGAAACTCAGAGACCTTTCAGTCTTCACCAAATCACCATGAACCTCTCTTTGGGCCAGAGCCTCTGGTCCCCGGCGCCCACCGGTACAGGAACTACCATAGTTGAGGACCGACACTTGAGTCGACGCGATTTACTGCCGCAAAAGAACCGCAAGATCACAGTGGTAGAGGACTGAAACTTGTGTCAAAGCAACTCTACCCTGCAAGAAAAAAGCATCGCAGCTGGATGGCTTCCATGAGCTAGAGGGATCCTCTCAGCCAACGACCCACGCTGTTCACAGCTTTGACCCCTAGAGCCCATACGCTCTTGCAAGTGGCCCTGTTGGTCTCCAACTGCACCGCCCCCATGACTGCTGCTCCTCTGTGGCAGTCTGACGAAGGCTGAACTCCTCTATCCCCTGCGCATCTCCATTCTCTCGACAGCGACTGTCGGTTTGGCGGTGCATCCATTCGATGTAGAGTAACTTGCTGAAGATGACCACGACTGTAATGGTGTTGGCAGTCTACTGAATCCTATTCATCCACATTGCTCTCCGCTGGCCACAAGTGTAAATATCGTTGCTGGTATCGACCGCTGCGGCATAGATACTGAATCCCACATCTCTTCGGGTGCCCCCAGTCTCCATTTAACTAACACTGGGCTCAGTGACCTCTGCAACTGGCCTCCCCAGTGTCGCTGGTGGTACCTTACTTACCGTACCCTGAACCCTGCCCAGTGTTGGACTAAACCCTTGAAGACTGGAAGAGTAAGTCAGGCACTTAACTATTAACGCATTTGTTTTATTTTTTATTTATTTTTTGCATTTGTATGGCGCACAGCAACCCAAAAAGGGTTTCTCGGCGCCGATGACTTTTGATGCACAGAAGTAGAGGAAGAAGGGGTATTCTATTTTATTTCTGGAAGAGCCAGGTCTTTATGTTCTTTTTAAATCTAGCATTATTTCCTTCTTTGTGAATATGGGGGGTGGGGGGAGTTAGTTCCAAAGAGAAGGCCCGAGGACAGAGAAGGACCTACCTCCCATTCTCGCTAGTTTGAATCTCGGAGTCGAGACGTTTGCTGCAGTGTGGGAGCGCAGTTCTCTTCCTGGGATGTACGGGGTCACTAGGGATTGCAGATACTTAGGAGCGGTGCCAGATTTGATCCTAAACATGTAGCTCAGGGCTTTGAACCTAATGCGGTTTTCTACCCTGAGCCAATGTAGGTCGTTCAGATGTTTCGACACACTGGCCGTTTTTGGAATCTTGCAAAGTAATCTTGCGGCCGAATTTTGGACCAATTGTAGCCGTTTGATGACAGCTTGATTTGAGCCCAAATATAGAATGTTGTCGTAGTCAAGACGGGATGTGATGAGTGCGTTGACTACGGTCTTTTGAGTTGCAAGGGGCTGCATCCATAGGATTTTTTTCAACCATTTCAAGATGGTGAAACACAGGCCTACCACTTTGTTTGCCTGTTGTTTCATTAATAGGGCATTATCGATGGTAACCCCCAGATTTCTTACGTGGGTAGCAGGGGTGGGGATGATGCCAAGCTCGGAAGGCCAATGCACGGCGTTCCATAGGTCTTTGTGTTTCCCCAGGAGAAGGACTTCGGTTTTGCCACCGTTTAGCTTCAGCTGGGTAGAGGACATCCAGCTGAAGATATTATGGAGCCCTTGTTTGAGAAGGGATGGGGCCGCTGGGTTTGACTCTGACAGTGAGAAGATGATTTGAGAGTCATCTGCGTATGTCATAAGAGTGAGTCCTGACCGGTCAGCTAAATCCGCCAGGGGTCTAAGGTAGAGATTAAAAAACAATGGGCTCAAAATTGAGCCCTGCGGTACTCCATGAGGGGCGCTGACCGTCTCAGAACACGCAGTGGAGGATGTAATCTGAAAAGTTCTGTGTGACAGAAAATACTTAATCCATTTAAGTGCTTCACCCCGGATACCATTTCTCCCCAGTGTGTCCAGAAGTTTGGTCTGAGAGATGGTGTCAAAAGCCGCACTCAAATGTAACAGTATGAGTGCGACTGTCTGACCATCATCTAGGAGTTTCCTGATGGTTTCGGTTACTCCCAGTAGGGCTATTTCGGTGGAAAAGCCAGCTCTGAAACCAGACTGTGATGGGTGGAGGAGGGAGTTGGCTTCGGTGAAGAGAGTGAGAGCGGAGTGAATGTGTCTTTCAAGCAGTTTTGAGAAGATGGGGAGAAGAGATATGGGTCGGTAGTTTGCAAGTAATTCGGGGTTGACTGTAGGTTTTTTCAGGAGTGGGCTGACCATGGCGTGTTTCCAGCGAGATGGAACTGCGGAAAGTTGAAGAGAAGAATTTAGAGTATTGGCAATAATGGTCAGTGAAGGGGCATCAATTTGTTTGAAAACAGTAGCGGGTAGTGGGTCACGGGGGGAGCCAGATTTGATGGTCTTGAGGGTGGATGTAAGTGAATCCAAGGTGATGGGAGGCCAGTGTTCGAGGGTATTAATTTCAGTTGACCAGGGGGGCATTTCCTCTTCAGGGTCGTGAGCGGAGGTGTTTCTGGTGATATCTGAGATGATTTTCTCAATTTTCCCATTGAAAAAAGACGCAAGGTCTTGACATTGTTTTTCGTTTAAAGGGCGGGCCGTAGCAGTCGTATTTGCACCTGCAAGATCTTTGACTGTGTTAAAAAGCGTTTTTGCCTTGTTGGGCGCTGAATCAATGGAGTTTGCCACGTAAAGGGCACGAACTTTAGTACAGGCTGAGTGGTATTCATTTCTGGCTTTATGGTAAATCACTTTTTTATCATGAGCGTAATCCTTGCGCCACTTCCTTTCGAGGGTTTTACATTTGGATTTTTCGGTCTTCAGTGACTCAGTAAACCAGGGGGCTGGGGGACGATGGGTATTTGCATAACACTGTTTTCATCCCCTAGGATTGCATTGCATCCATCGTCCTGTTACAAAGGGCCCGATTCACAGAACTAACTTAAGACAAAATCCTAAACTTACTACTTTTGGTATTCACATAAGTTAGGATTTTGTCTTAAGTTTGTCTTAAGACAGACTTAAGTTAGGATTTTGTCTTAAGTCTGTCTTAAGACAAACTTAAGACAAAATCCTAACTTCTGTGAATACAAAAAGTAGTAAGTTTAGGATTTTGTCTTAAGTTAGTTCTGTGGTTCGGGCCCATCGTTCGACTGTCTTAAACTGGTATCCCTAAAGTATTCAAATTACTGTAAAGTGTTTAAAAATGTTCCTTCTACATTTTGAAAAGTATTGCTACATTGAAAACTGTTACTGACCTGCCACTGAGTATGTCTTGGTTCTAGAAATAAAATAACTAAATAACATTTTATACAAAACAATTGGTCTGGATTCAGTCTTTGAGTGTGTGCAATCGTTTCTTGCCTGAGTGCATACAATAAATGCTTAACACAGCCCTCTGATAAGCCTTACTGCTCACCCACACTACCACTAATAGAGAGTGTGGTATTATCTACTTAAGTCTGTAAACCTCTGGACTGTACACACTATGCCTTACTTTGGTATAGTATATACAGAGCAAGCTTCCTACAGTTGCTGACTGTGTTTTGGGTCTTGTTCCTACGTAAACCTTGCCCCACCGCTGAAAAGCCTTGGATTGCTCGATCCGCGCTACCACTGACAGTCAAGTGCTGAAGGGGTAGTGCTTTGCCCAGTTACTCAGAGCCTAAAGGAGGTCAGGCACATCGGGAGTAAAAGGCCGCAGCCCCCACGATTGGGCACCGCAGCTCCTGCTTGCCCGTAACCCTCTGAAAGAGGCTCCGACAGACCTTTTAAGAGACATCCTAAAACACTGAGCTTGCGTAAGGTGTGTCTATATTTGATTCATGCACAAACTTTGCTTTTTCTATAATGTGAATTAAAGAGAGTGTTCTTTCACAATATGTCAACAATGTTTGATTATTTTGGAAGCCAAACAAGCACTGTTGGAATATAAATTTGGAAGACAAACTATACAGTGTTGAAAGCATAATAAATATTAGGAACACATAACGCCTTTTCCAGGAAATTCCAAAAAAGAAAACAATCAACAGCACTCCGCCAAGCCATCCCCTGTCAAGCCCGCAGCCTCCGGAACTGCTTACCTGAAGATCTCAAGCTCGAAGCCAAATTTGTCTCTTTTCACAATACCTGAAGCTCACCTGCCAGAGTCTATCTTCAAAACCAACCATTTCACTCATGCTCAAGGCTAAGCGAGGGAACTCAGAATGGTGTTTGTAACTTCTGGTTCCACTTGAAACTAAGTTGACTGTAATTGTTATGCTATAAACTCTGGTCTTCTGTTGCCCTTTTGGCTGGGTCCTTGCCATACAAACATCACCTCCAAGGGCTCATGGGAATTTGTGCCCAGATCTTGTTATCATCTTGCATCATCTAAGGCAGTGCAGATCTTCTTCACCGAAAGATCATTCTGGTTGACTCAGAGGTGTGGGGGCAGAGGAAAGGAAACTATGGCTTCACATAACTGAGGGAAGAACCAACAACCCAGGTAAGCCACTGAGCAAATAAACTGCTTTTAGTACCAAATAATGACAGAATCAACCTAGTTCACATCCAGTGGAGTTGAGAGTAACAGGCAGAGATGTCACAAATGCCCAAATATATCAGGGTGGAGCCCTGTTTCAAGCAAATGCCCTGTCCTTCTCAGATGTAAAAGATGTCTTGGTAGCACTGGGTGAGAAAACATTTACACCTTGTACCCTCATTGTAAACTCCCAGACAGGATGGAAAGGGGGTCAGAAAAGGGGCCGGTGATTGACTCATCTTCGTTTAAAATTACTTTACTTGTTTAAACAAATCGGTCCCAATTCACAAAGGCGTGGCGGGACGTCCACATTGTAGTTTCTTATTGCAGAGGTCTCGTCTGTAGTGCGAGCTCGCTGCAGTGATTGCGAGGCTTACGCGATGAGTGTGGGCTCCCTGCAGCGACTGCGGGACCTCTGCCAAGAGTGCATGCTCCCTGCAGTGACTGCAGGGGCTCTGCCACGAGTGCGGGCTCCCTGCAGCGACTGCAGGGCCTCTGCCACGAGTGCGAGCTCGCTGCAGTGATTGCGAGGCTTCCACGACGAGTGCGGGCTCCCTGCAGCGACTGCGGGCCTCTACCACGAGTGCGAGCTCGCTGCAGTGATTGCGAGGCTTCCACGACGAGTGCGGGCTCCCTGCAGCGACTGCGGGGCCTCCACCACAAGTGGTGGCTCCCTGCAGCGACTGGGGGGCCTCCCCCATGAGTGCAGGCTCCCTGCAGCGACTGCAGGGCCTCTGCCATGAGTGCGAGCTCGCTGCAGTGACTGCAGGGGCTCTGCCACAAGTGTGGGCTCCCTGCAGCGACTGCAGGGCCTCTGCCACGAGTGCGAGCTCGCTGCAGTGATTGCGAGGCTTCCGCAACGAGTGCGGGCTCCCTGCAGCGACTGCAGGGCCTCTACCACGAGTGCGAGCTCGCTGCAGTGATTGCGAGGCTTCCACGACGAGTGCGGGCTCCCTGCAGCGACTGCGGGACCTCTGCCAAGAGTGCGGGCTCCTTGCAGTGACTGCAGGGGCTCTGCCACGAGTGTGGGCTCCCTGCAGTGACTGCAGGGCCTCTGCCACGAGTGTGGGCTCCCTGCAGTGACTGCAGGGGCTCTGCCACGAGTGTGGGCTCCCTGCAGTGACTGCAGGGCCTCTGCCACGAGTGTGGGCTCCCTGCAGCGACTGCAGGGCCTCTGCCATGAGTGCGAGCTCGCTGCAGTGATTGCGAGGCTTACGCGATGAGTGTGGGCTCCCTGCAGCGACTGCGGGACCTCTGCCAAGAGTGCATGCTCCCTGCAGTGACTGCAGGGGCTCTGCCACGAGTGCGGGCTCCCTGCAGCGACTGCAGGGCCTCTGCCACGAGTGCGAGCTCGCTGCAGTGATTGCGAGGCTTACACGACGAGTGCGGGCTCCCTGCAGCGACTGCGGGACCTCTGCCAAGAGTGCGGGCTCCCTGCAGTGACTGCAGGGGCTCTGCCACGAGTGTGGGCTCCCTGCAGTGACTGCAGGGCCTCTGCCACGAGTGTGGGCTCCCTGCAGTGACTGCAGGGGCTCTGCCACGAGTGTGGGCTCCCTGCAGTGACTGCAGGGCCTCTGCCACGAGTGTGGGCTCCCTGCAGCGACTGCAGGGCCTCTGCCATGAGTGCGAGCTCGCTGCAGTGATTGCGAGGCTTACGCGACGAGTGTGGGCTCCCTGCAGCGACTGCGGGACCTCTGCCAAGAGTGCATGCTCCCTGCAGTGACTGCAGGGGCTCTGCCACGAGTGTGGGCTCCCTGCAGCGACTGCAGGGCCTCTGCCACGAGTGCGAGCTCGCTGCAGTGATTGCGAGGCTTACGCGACGAGTGCGGGCTCCCTGCAGCGACTGCAGGGCCTCTGCCACGAGTGCGAGCTCGCTGCAGTGACTGCAGGGGCTCTGCCACGAGTGTGGGCTCCCTGCAGTGACTGCAGGGCCTCTGCCACGAGTGTGGGCTCCCTGCAGTGACTGCAGGGGCTCTGCCACGAGTGTGGGCTCCCTGCAGTGACTGCGGGCCTCTGCCACGAGTGTGGGCTCCCTGCAGCGACTGCAGGGCCTCTGCCATGAGTGCGAGCTCGCTGCAGTGATTGCGAGGCTTACGCGACGAGTGTGGGCTCCCTGCAGCGACTGCGGGACCTCTGCCAAGAGTGCATGCTCCTTGCAGTGACTGCAGTGGCTCTGCCACGAGTGTGGGCTCCCTGCAGCGACTGCAGGGCCTCTGCCACGAGTGCGAGCTCGCTGCAGTGATTGCGAGGCTTACGCGACGAGTGCGGGCTCCCTGCAGCGACTGCGGGACCTCTGCCAAGAGTGCGGGCTCCCTGCAGCGACTGCGGGACCTCTGCCAAGAGTGCGAGCTCGCTGCAGCGACTGCAGGGCCTCTGCCACGAGTGCGAATGCCCTTTGTGAATCGAGCTCTCTCTCTGGATTCTTCATTGGGCCGCAGTCCTTCCTACTACACAATATAAATGACCTGACCCTTCTATGATGAACAGGTTACTTATGACCTCACGTGTATTTGTAGTCACTACACCTTTATGTACTACACTGGCAATCGTCAATATCCCAATATGCCACCTTGGGTCTCTGCTCTCTTATAGGTTGTGTTCCCTCACTGTACTCATCCTGATGTGTAGTGCGGCACTAATCAGTCTACACTGTTGTGAAAAAATCAACACATGTAAAACACAAGAAAAAGTGACCAGAGGTATGGAGTGCCTCACTGAAGTAAGGCCATGGGAGTCCACTGATAGGGTCTCACCAGTGGACTCTAAATCTCATCATTAGCACTTCCATACCAATCACAAAAAATGTGAAGACAAAATGTTTGTTCTGTGAATAAAGTGCGCAGGTGTAGTGAGCAAATACTATCCCTAGTCAGTCAGTTATTGTTGACTGGTAAAATAAGCAATAGGACGTGTCTCCCTGTTTCTCAAATCCTGACCTATTATTCTATTAAAATTATTTGTACCGCGCGCTATCACCATAGGTTTCTTGGCGCTTAAACAAAGTGGAACCTACTACTAATAGAACCACCTCATTGTATTAAAAACGAGCTAAACCATTACTAGTTAGCGTCCTTTAGTCTGTGCCGTGGGTTTGCTCTCTTAAAAGACACTGAGTTGCCTTAGAGGGCCAACATGTTTCATTGCCTTTGATAATTTTTGGCAATTTCTTCAGGACAAGGGTCAGTGTGGAGAAGTGTGGCTCAATGGTTAGAGCGGCAGACCTTGATGCAGAACGCTGGCCAGGGACCAGGGTTCGATTCCCGCCTCGGCGGGATCGGGCTTAAATTCCTCTGACCGGATAATCTCGCCTCAGTGCCGAATCTAAGCATGGGCCCCACGCTGCAACTCTGGGCAATAGCTTGCTTAGTCTCCACAACGGCCCCCGATGCACAAGGGATGCCTGGTTTCACCATGGGATGCCCAGGAGTGGACACCTCACAAGGAAAAGCTAGGAGGGGTTCCCTTGTGGTAGGAGTACAAGCGCCGGGATGCCTCCGGGTCACTGTTCGCGCTATACAAATTTACATTTACAGTTCTCACCTTTCTGCTTTGATTTAAACAATGAGTACCTGGAGAACCAATTTAAAAAAAGGAAGAACAGCACAAACAACAAATAGTGAGCACATCCCGGGTTGATAAATCCCCTTCACACATAATGGTTCCCAGGATTAGCCACTGTGTAATTACAGCTATGGTGCCCTTCTTGGGCATACCGGTGACCCTTTTCCGTGATCTTTGTTGCGGTCTTTATCCCCTTCTACCATTGGTTAGTCTGTGGAGATAATATTTTTATTATTAAAATCATCCCGTCCTCCTAATAGGTGTTGGCTAAGCCTGGTGTCATCATCATCATCCTTTGGTGCCGCCCGTTCTCAGTGTGTTAATAAATACGGGGGAGCGCCCACCTAATGTATTCAAATGGTTATATGGGTCTTTCTGCCATGCCTGCCCGTTATTGACTGATGCACCACAATTTGTAATAATCCGCATATCTGTATCGCGGATTGATAGCAATCCTTCCTACCAGGCATTACTTCACTCCCTGCATTCATTAACTTCTGGCCACTATTGGGGCATCCATATCCGGCTGACCGCCCCAGCACGCAGGGCCGGACTGGGAACCACAACCGGCCCTGGCAAAGTGCTCAGCCGGCACTCACCCCCCCCCCCCCCTCCCCACTCGGGGTGTTGGGGGTTCCGCCGAGCTTTTTGCCAGGGCCGGTTTTCGGCCGATTTTGGTACAGGCCCGATTTTGCAGCTAACCGGCCCCCACCCGTGCGGCGCACCGGGGGATTGCCCGGTGCCCGCTTTGGCCAGTCCGGCCCTGCCTGCATGCGCTGACTACTGAGACTTTCTTATTCTATGACCCGGTGCCCAACATTATGAGACCCGCTGCATCTCTTCAGACCTTCACCCAGGATCCAAGAAATCTCAGATCATTCTCCTATTACCCCTTTTGAATCCAAACCAAAAACCGTAACCCACCTAACTCTGAGTGTTAAGCAGAGGCGCCTGGTCCATTTGGGCGGAGGGGCGTCACCTCACAGTGCGAGAAGCAGAAACATAAAATGGTAATTTAACACCATCGCTGCTAATGGTTTTCCCCTCCTGTACTGACCATCATCGATCCCCATTGTTCATGACGAACTCAGCTCGTCATCAGCACAGCTCAACTGTGCCTCATGACGAGCTGAGCTCGTCATGAGCATCGAAGGGGTTAAATACCATTTTATGTTTCTGCTTCTCGCACTGCGAGAAAGCAGTAGGGTATGCATTGTGGGGGGTGGGCGGGTCGGGGAGTAGTGGCTTGCCCAATGATGTAGGCCCTACATAGAGAAAATGGCCTCCCCATAGGAGCCCTGCTGGGCACCATCACCACCAATCACAATGCTGCTATTGCAGCATTGTGATTGGCTTAGGGTAGGGAGGCTGCCTGTGGCTGCTTCATTGGGAAAACGTGGGTCCTGCCAGGAGCTGAGGTATCGCGGGAACAGGTAAGGTAAGTTTTAGTTTTTTAAATTATAAACCCCCCCTCTCAAATCACTGTGCGCACCCCTTGCAACACCTACCCGCGAGTCATGCCGGCCGAGCCGCGACTGGTGCGGTCTTTTGGCCTAGGTGGTTCCTGACCAGTCTACACTTAGAAGCAGTAGAGGGAGCGAATATGCACTGCCGGAGCGTGAAAGTGAATGCTGTGCTGCCTTGCCCACCTCTCAGTTTCCAGATTAAACTTCCAGCCAGGAAGAGGCTTAATTTTTCGGAGTGCTGTCACTTGACGTCGCGGTCAGTCCATGGTCCTGCAAGTTCAGGACCCATCGCATAAGTACAAGCTCGGGACTCGTGGCATAAGTACAAGCTCAGAAACCGCAGCATAAATGCAAGTACAGGACCCATCGCATAAGTACAAGGTCAGAGCCAAAAGCCCAGAATGAAGCTGCTCTTGAGACCCAGTCAACAATGGAGATCACACTCTCCCCCCAAGCGACTAGATACTAAGGTGGGGGCGACCATAAAAAAGAGGACCCCCTTGGAGAGGTGAGATAACGGAGTCCAGGGATCTGAGAGACATAATTTATAGAGAGAGGTAGTGGCAATGTTGGGCGTGGGGGGAGGTGGTTGGGTCCATGTACAAGTAGGTGAGACTAGTTTATTCATGCCAACATTTTAGGAGAGGGACGTGGGAGATTTAAAATAAAAAATGGGAGAATGAAAATTCCCCATTGACTTCTATTGTAAAAAATGCCATTTCAGGCGGGAGACAGCTAAAATAAAGTCATTTTTGGCTTGGAAAATTGCTAGTCTTTCAGGCTCCTTCAGGTACTTGGATGGATATGTGTATGTGAAGTCAGAATAGGGTCTAGAAACACTTCCGGGGCACAGCAAAACACAGAGACCACAGATCAGAGAAAGAGGAACACCCCAATCCTTTCCCTCTGGGTTATTTCTGGCATACAACTTCCTGAACCAGTGTGTTCAGTTCACACTTCTGGGAGACCGGAGGCCTTCCCTTGGCTTCTCCAGACTCCCTGGTTTTTCACTAATATACACACAGGGGAATATTCACAAGGAGCCATCGCGGAATTAACTGCAATTTATCGCAGCCAAAGTTGTGATAAATTTACCCCACCATTCACAAGCTGATGCTAACAGTCCACAGCACCACTTTTCCCGTGATAGCAGCCGCAAAAAACATCGCCACAGAGGACCCCCGCAACTATCGCTAATGAGATGCAGAGTAGGCATTCCCGTGACAAAAGCCGCGACAACACCACACCTCAACATTCACAACGACCAGACAGATTGGCGATAAGAAGACAAAACACGCGATAAGGCGCGTTAGTAGTAGGAATTTTACACCTGCTCTGACCTGGTGTAAAGTCGGATGGCAGCTTGCACCACAATGGGGAGCCCTGCCCAGGGCGTCATCAGAAGGGCAACAGATGCCATGGAGCAACTAAACATGCAGCACGGACACCCAAGAGGGCCACAACACCCACCCGGCACCCCCACCCCGGACCACCACAGGGGCAGCACAGACAATTACAGCAGCCCGCATAGGAAACGCACCTGCCTCACAGGCAAAACATCTGACAATGTCACTGTCCACTACAGGCTGAATAGGACAACCATCTCACGCATCCTGGCCATCATCGCCTAACAGCGGACAACCAACATCCCACCACACACCAAGCTGCTGGCCGTGCACCACCTGTTGGCCCCTGACACACCCCAAACAACACCCGCCAGAGTCAGCAGAGTCTCACAGCCAGCCACATCCAAGACCCCCACGCCTGTCCTGGACATCCCCATCATCCTGGCACCCCAGTTCCCATACGGCCAACACAATGCGCAGGAACTGCTGGAGACCAATCAAGGACCACACGCCACAGCTGGATGCTCGCACGTGTAGCGGGCAATCCACTGCACACATGTCCCACCTGTGCCCCCTGGTGACACAGCACACAATCTGCACAACAGTAAGCACACGTCACAATGTGCAGGCAACATCCTAACACAGTGGGACCTTCACCAATGTCGCCTCCAAATACACAGCCAGTGTGGGTGATCCCTTCTCCCTCTGACAGTCCAACAGTAACCAGTCATCCCGGGATGGCACAAAGGGAAATGCACAGCCCCTTGGCAACTTCTCAATTAACACCCCACTCACCTCAACTCCACAACCATGCAATCCACAACTCTGGCAATACACACGTCACAAGTCCACCACCAAGATGCACAACAACATGCCCATCCACCAGACACAATAGAACAACTCACAATGGTAACCTGGACAAGCTGTGAACATGACCAATCTACGGCATGGCACCCCAGCCACACAATAGACAAATGTTGGGAGAGTTGGCAACCAGGCATATGTGAAGGAGGCAGTAGAACCATGATTGGGAAAGTACACAATGCCAAGAGTGGCGGCGAAGTGCAGAACAAACCGCAGTATGCAGAACACACCCATATCCACAGCGACATACACCTCTGGTGAATGGAGTGCAGTGGACGAAACCATGTCACCCCAGCCAGTGGGTGTCCTTGCAGAAATGTTGCCTGTAACGCCCCACCTGTAAGCATGAGCAGAGTGGGATGGGCCAGCGTATGCCAGGCCAGTGTAGGGGTGTGAATATAAAGCACTTAGCCCTGGGCGTTGTCCTCTTCCGGAAAGCCCAACGTCTCTGCCAAGGCAGCGCCTCCCACCCCGCCATGAGGCCGACGCCATCCTTGTTAGAGGAGTTGCCTCTGATCCTATGCGCCTGCCATATCCCGGCCCGCTGGACCACAACCCCGTCAGGGCCGACCCTACGCAGCCAGGCCACACTGATCAGCATCCGACACTGGCATGTGTCATGAAGGGCCCACCACGTGCAAGTGAAAGCTCCAAGTCCGAGGCCCGCGACCCGGCCAGGATTTCAGACCACGTTTGCCCCCGACGCTGGCCCACCTTACTCCTTTCTCGTTAACATAACCTACCGGCGACGTCTGCGGCGCAGTGGGTCCCATATGTGAGGCTGTGTCCTGGCTCCTGAATGGCAGTGACCTCAAATCCGGGTCAGCGGCCACAGCTCCAAACTCCCTTCGATCCGTGAGGCATAGTCCCATATGCGCATCTTGGGACACATCCTGCCACAGACCCTGTCCAACGCCATCTGGCGAGCTGTGCTGCCACAAACCCTGTCCAACGCCATCCGGCGAGAGGTGCTGCCACAAACCCTGTCTAACACCATCCGGCGAACCGTGGATGAGGGACAAGGACAACCCTGTGGACCAGTAGGTCTCACTTCCAGTACCTAGTCACGAATCAAGAATGGCAGAGTCCACACCAGGGGTCGCGCGGAGAGGAGTAAGAGGATGATGCGGCTCAGTCCAGACGAAAGCCGGGTCTCAGTCACAGAGGTAACCGAACACGTGGTGCCACTAAACCTGAACTACGCAGGCCAGTGGGGCCACCAACCTATGCGGGCGACACTCTGTGAATGGCCCGGGCTGTCCGCTGCCTCCGGCCTACACTGCTCTTGACCTAGGCTGTGCTAGAGTAGGCCACAGATTTGGAACTGAACATCGATTATGCAAAGGCAGATGACACATATTTGCACGCAAGGAGAGGCCTAAGAGGATGTCGCCTTGCTACTTGGCGGAGAGAAAAGGATCATCATTACAGAGGTGTTCATATACTACCAACAACTGCCCTGGTGTCACTAGCTCTATGCATCGCGAGCCAAAGACACGTGGCTGTGGGCCACTGCTGACTGCTGCCTACGGCCTACACTGCGGTCCAGTAGGTCACAGAGTCATGATTCAGCAATGGTGGAGTCCATATCAGTATACTGGCATCATCGCAGTCTGCATCCCCACTCAGCCCCCGTGCCACTAAGTCTGTTCCCCAACATTCATGGACACTCTCACGTTGGACAGTGGTGGCGTCTGAGCCTATGGACTAGGGGGCAGTTTTTCCCTTTCATGTAGCTGATATGGACTTGGTGTTGGCAACGGGCTCTCGCATTCCACTCCTCTATTTGCTGCTTACTGATAAAATCAAACCTTTCGGCGTCTTGCCCTGGAGGACACCTTCCACTGTCCCACAAAACACTCTGAAACATACACCTCGGACAATGATGGTTACCCGCTCAGGTCGCATGGCTCATCTGACTGCACTGCAAATCACCGTCCCGAGGCTGGGTGCCTGTGCCGGCCGCTGTGCATCCGGGGCCACAAACTCTGTGCTGGTCAAGTCCGGGACCTCTTCTCTGGGGCCATAGGCTGGTCCCTGAGGCGTGGGTATTGGCCTCATCAACGCCATGACTCTGTGGCCTTGTGCTGTACGCAGCCTCCGGACCCAAATGTGTCACACCAGGGCTCACACACCAAAGCAAGTCCAGACCGGCTCGGACGACGCATCACCGCAGGAGGCACACACCACCACTGCAGGGACCACCTCCAAACGTCATCTGCCAGAGTTGAAGCGGTGGTCCAGACAGACTTCGTGGGTGCTCAGGCCTGTCGTGGATTCCATCATCGGTTTGTTACCCTGCTCACACCCCAGGGGCCAGTGACTCAGTGCAGCGCAGGTCATTGTCCGTAGCCGGTTGTGTTTTGTGCTGTGGAGCGGTTGCGCAGGTATATCACCTCAGCCAGGGTGGGGGCCCTGAGACGTTGATGGTGAAGATGATGCAAGTCTGACACATCCCACTGCATCTGCATCAGGAATATATCACAAGGACACATATCAGTGCGTTCATCTCTAGTGTCCACAGCCCAACTCAACTCACGGACACTTCTGTTTGCATGTTTGCTGACCTCTGGACATTTATTATGGATCACCCCATGTCGCTCATCTGTATTGCATGCGTTTTCTGTTTGCATTGCACTGGTGTTCAATGTTCAAGTGGTTGCCAACACCAGACATTCTGTGCAGGTTGGCTTACACTCACCCCACACACATCCAGCACAGGTGGCACTGTGCATGTGGCCCTGCCAATAAAGGGGACGGGCACATGTGCCCATAGCCAGTTCAACATGTCTCTGCATGTGTCCCTCTGGTTTTGTAGTATGCATGTGGTCCCTGGGCCCTACGACTTTACATTGTGTGTTGTACCACGGATGCAGACATGTCACCGGAGCTAGCGGGTTGGGGCTTGGACATGTAGCTTTGTCATCACCCACTCCATTGGTGAGGGGAGTGGCCAGGGCCATTGTACGCACAGCCAACATGGATGTGTGACTGCTAATTGCGCGCACCGGGGTGTGGTTCTGTGCTGTACATGTGCATCTGCATGGTCTCTATGGCAGCGTTGGTCTCCTATGTCGGGTGTGGGTAGGCCCTGTAGGATGATAGACCACTATGTATGTGCCCTGGTTCGCATTCCACACTTGTTGGGCCACCTCCTTTTGGCGTGCTGTCACATGCCATTGGGCTGCCATGTGTGGGTCGGTGAAGTGTTGTGCCCCAGTCGTGCTTGCTGGTGCTTCCTACTGTGTGGTCTGTTGCAGGCTCGGTGTTCTCCTCTGTGTATCTTGGCTGTCCGGGTCCTGGTGGGGGGTTGCGTGGGATATCCATGGTCTGTTATAAGGCGTCGGTGTTGACTGTGTGGTGGTACTCTCCAGCATCACTGATGTGTATTAGGTGCACTGCGGCCGGTGTTGTGTGGCCCTCTGAGATTTGAAGGGGAGGTGCGTGTTGCCTTTGTGTTGGCATATATGTTGGCGTATTGTTCTGGTTTGCATTCAGACTGTATGGCAGTGTACATTGTAACTGCTTGGGGGTGCTGGATTCCTTTGCTAGTGGGTCAGTGTGATCGTGGGGTTGTGGCGGACCAGAATAATAGGCGTGGAGGCTGGATGTAGTGGGCGATAGTTTCCCTTGTTTTTATTATTCTTATACAACAGTTCGTTTTGTGAAAAAATGAAACACAAAGATGAGCTTGAAGGGAGGGGTATCCGGGTCTTCTCTGTGAGATGGAATCGGGACGATGGGTCTTCCGCCTGGTTGCTCTGGATGGGGTCCTCAGAGGGTATAGGGAAACAAGTAACAAAGGGGCTATTAGTCCACCTGGACCGGAATGATCGAGTCTTTCTACCGACACCGGGGTGTGAGGGATTGGAAAGGGACCGTGAGGAAGGAAGGGGATTGAATAGGGGTAGGTAGGCAGAGAGAGAGATCAAAGTCGGGGGTGGAAGTGAGGGGTAGGTGAAGGGTTTAATTACAATAGTGTCCGTGTGAGATCCAGCGATGCTATACAGGGTTTAAATACAGTGCAGTTCTAACCCCAAGGTGATGCTTTTTTTATATACACGGATATATACACAGCACCTAAGTTGCTACAGTGCTATAGACAATAGACTTGAAGATAGGTTACTCACATGCCCCGCCCGCAACTCTTCCGTGAGTTGCGGCCGCTCGCCCGCCACCTCCTGTGGACTCCACCAGTCCTCGCTCCAAACGTCTTCCTCCTCTTCCGGGGTCGCATTCTCTGGTTCCGTGTTCGTTCGAGCCTCCTGCCATGAGTTTGCCACGTTGAACACTCCTCTCTCCGCTGTTCCGTCTTTTCTGTGTTCCAGCTCCAGGATTAGGGAGGACCTCCGTGGTCACGGGATTGTGCTTCCGGTCTCACTCCAGTTTCGATTGGGTCCTGAAACGAAGGACAGAGGGGTGGAGTCCAGGTTGTCAGGGACGCTTCAGGGTTGGGTTCTGAGGCAGGGGATCTTGCTGGAGGACGCCGTATCGGAGAGGTAGGGGACGACACTGTATCACATTCAGTTGCTGGTAGTGTTCTGTCACCTCCGTGACGCTGGTCTTGTTTTCCTGCGGTCTGCACCCCGTCTTCCTCTCCCTCTTCTCCTTGGCCTTCCCCGACCCCGTTGTTCCTTGCTGGTAGTCTGTGGGGTTTGAGTTGGGCTCTGCGCTGGGTCAGGGTGCATCCATGTTGCTACGAGCTTTAGCTTGTCTCTTGTGTATTTTTACCGGGGTTTTTATGGTGCATTGTCCCGCCAGACATGTAGGATTTGCGGGCCTGTGGCCAGTTTTCACTACTTTTTGTACCACAGTTGGCCTCATCGCATTTTTTTTGCATTCGCCTTTTTGCGGCGTGGCGTTGATTTTCACGCGAACATTTGCCGCTTTGTCTGGTGTCTATTGCATGCTAACGCCTTGTTGTGAATTCCACATTGACACAGGGTTATTTTCCCGGGATGGGCTGCGATGTTGAAAGTTGCGTTACGCTACTCTTGCGATAGTTATCACATGTTCATGTGAATATACCCCACGGTTTTATACGTTGATAATGTAAAAAAGGAAATGACTCATTTATAGACTTTCTCAAAGCTCTACAAACAAGGCAGATGAACTTGTAACATCTGTTGGGTTGTATCTGCTCCAGCCCATCATTCCTTGGAGCATGGGGATCTCATGGGTTCTTTCTCATTTGATAGCTGTTGCTTATTTTCTGCATTTATATTTATTTTGGTATTAAATTCATGTTGACAGTGTGTTTTTAATTTTTCTTACAGGATGGGGGCCACCTGGGTTCTTTCTTATTTGATAGCTGTTGCTTAGTCCTCTGCAGTTATGATTATTTTTACAATATATTCATTTTGGCAGTGTGTTTTTAGTTTTTATTTTCAAATACTTGCATGTGTTTTGGTATTGGAGAGATTGTGTGTGTGAAATGGTGAAAGAATGTTCCTGCATATTCTCTCCCCCTATGTCACAAATGACGAGAATACTATTGAATATTTATACAGTAAAGGCAGCATTTCCAGTCCTTTCTTTGGGAAGAGATAAATACAAGGTCACTGAGAAGGGGGTGGGGCCAGCTCTGGTGCTAGGGGGGGGGGGGCAGCTTTGGTGCAAGGGGGTGGGGCAGCTCTGGTGCAAGGGGAGGGGGCAGCTTTGGTGCAAGGGGGTGAGGCAACTCTAGTGCAAGGGGAGGGGGCAGCACACCAAAAGAAAGGCAAACATTTGAACTGTTGCTTTTCTCAACAAGAGTCCGAGGGGCTTTTCTTGCAGACCCCCCCCCCCCCCCCCCATTTGATTTGATAAAAACCAGAGCAGGTTGTTCTAGGAAGGTACACGTTGGTTCCTTGAAAATATGTTGTCACAAGAAGGCATCTTGAAAGCACAACACGCTTGTGTAAGTAGAATAACACGATGTGCATCTGGCTGAAAATTCCTGAAATTAAAGGTACGCGCTTTTTGAAATTGCCCATAATCCCTGCTCATTACTTAAGCGGCTACCTATGTTGTTATCACATGAAATCTCTTTATTGATGTCATAGCTACTCTTTCACAATTGCTTTATCAACTTTGTTGCTTCCTCAAATTTACTTGAAAATGAACTATTTGCCCGCTCTTTAAAAATAAAAAGCTCCCCTATGGTGGTCGGGCTCACTTGCTCGCCACCAGACACTCATACAGAACTTTTACGCCCTCCACTTTCAAGTGTCACTAGCCGCCACAGGTGTTAAGTTTATCAAATGTTTTCACAGAGCCTTGGATAGTAATTTGAACTGGGGCGTCCTTGCTACCTCTCAGGAATGGTCTGAGGTCTGACACATTGCTGACAGAGCCAGACCTGCCCTGCTGCCTCAGTATCCAGCTCCCAGTCTCCAGCTCTCATTCCCCAACTCTCCGTCTCTGCGGCATCTCAGTCTCCAGCTCTCAGTCTCTGATGCCTCTCAGTCTCCAGCGCTCAGTCTACAGCACTTAGTCTCCAGCTCTCAGTCTCTGATGCCTCTCAGTCTCCGGTGCTCAGTCTCCAGCTCTCAGTCTCTGCTGCCTCTCAGTCTCTGCTGCCTCTCAGTCTCCAGAACTCAGTCTCCAGCTCTCAGTCTCTGATGCCTCTCAGTCTCTGCTGCCTCTCAGTTGCTGCTGCCTCTCAGTCTCTGTTGCCTCTCAGTCTCTGCTGCCTCTTAGTCTCCAGCTCTCAGTCTCCAGCTCTGAGTCTCTGCTGCCTCTCAGTCTCCACCTCTCAGTCTCTGCTGCCTCTCAGTCTCTGCTGCCTCTCAGTCTCCACCTCTCAGTCCACGCTGCCTATCAGTCTCTGCTGCCTCTCAGTTTCCACCTCTCAAGCTTTGCTGCCTCTAGTCTCCAACTCTCAGTCTCTGCTGTGTCTCAGTCTCCACTGCTCAATCTCCAACTCTCAGTTTCTGCTGCCTCTCTGTCTCCAGCTCTCAGGCTCTGCTGACTCTCAGTCTCCAGCTCTCAGTCTCTGCTGCCTCTCAGTCTCCAGCTCTCAGTCTCTGCTGACTCTCAGTCTCCAGCTCTCAGTCTCTGCTGCCTCTCAGTCTCCAGAGCTCAGTCACCAGCTCTCAGTCTCTGCTGCTTCTCAGTCTCCAGAGCTCAGTCACCAGCTCTCAGTCTCTGATGCCTCTCAGTCTCTGCTGCCTCTCAGTCTCCAGAGCTCAGTCTCCGGCTGTCAGGCTCTGCTGCCTCTCAGTCTCCAGAGCTCAGTCTCCAGAGCTCAGTCTCCAGCTCTCAGTCTCTGCTGCCTTTCAGTCTCCAGCTCTCAGTCTCCAGCTCTCAGTCTCTGCTGCCTCTCAGTCTTCAGAGCTCAGTCTCCAGCTCTCAGTCTCTGATGCCTCTCAGTCTCTGCTGCCTCTCAGTTGCTGCTGCCTCTCAGTCTCTGTTGCCTCTCAGTCTCTGCTGCCTCTTAGTCTCCAACAAGGGGTGGTGAGGGACAGAGTCTCTGAATTAAACAGAATACTCTCACCCAGTCAAGAGATCAGGGCTAGATCCAACACCGTTTTTTAGCTCACTGCACCATCCCAGTTTCAGAACCTGGCTGTATGCAAATTAGTCTGTTCCTGTCCCAGTGCATGATGGGAACAGGGCAAACCAAACTACAAAAGCCAATTCTTACACTGGGAAGGAAACAAGCTACCGGGGACCGGTTTCTGGCATTTCAGCCTCTTCGGCCCGGCTTGCTTGAATCCTGATGGTGCAATGAGCAAGGGACTCACATCTGAGTATACCCTTCCACGCTTAGGGTGGACAAAAATATTTACAACAAGGGGTGGTGAGGGACAGAGTCTCTGAATTAAACAGAATACTCTCACCCAGTCAAGAGATCAGGGCTAGATCCAACACCGTTTTTTAGCTCACTGCACCATCCCAGTTTCAGAACCTGGCTGTATGCAAATTAGTCTGTTCCTGTCCCAGTGCATGATGGGAACAGGGCAAACCAAACTCTGAGTCTCTGCTGCCTCTCAGTCTCTGCTGCCTCTCAGTCTCCGGAGCTCAGTCTCCAGCTGTCAGGCTCTGCTGTCTCTCAGTCTCCAGAGCTCAGTCTCCAGCTCTCAGTCTCTGCTGCCTTTCAGTCTCCAGCTCTCAAACTCTGCTGCGTCTCAATCTCCAGAGCTCAGTCTCCAGCTCTCAGTCTCTGCTGCCTCTCAGTCTCCAGAGCTCAGTCTCCAGCTCTCAGTCTCTGCTGCCTCTCAGTCTCCAGCTCTCTGTCTCTGCTGCCTCTCAGTCTCCACCTCTTAGTCTCCACCTCTCAGTCTCTGCTGCCTCTCAGTCTCCAGCTCTCAGTCTCCAGAGCTCAGTCTCCAGCTGTCGGGCTCTGCTGCCTCTCAGTCTCCAGAGCTCAGTCTCCAGCTCTCAGTCTCCAGCTCTGAGTCTCTGCTGCCTCTCAGTCTCCACCTCTCAGTCTCTGCTGCCTCTCAGTCTCTGCTGCCTCTCAGTCTCCACCTCTCAGTCCATGCTGCCTATCAGTCTCTGCTGCCTCTCAGTTTCCTCCTCTCAAGCTTTGCTGCCTCTAGTCTCCAACTCTCAGTCTCTGCTGTGTCTCAGTCTCCACTGCTCAATCTCCAACTCTCAGTTTCTGCTGCCTCTCTGTCTCCAGCTCTCAGGCTCTGCTGACTCTCAGTCTCCAGCTCTCAGTCTCTGCTGCCTCTCAGTCTCCAGCTCTCAGTCTCTGCTGACTCTCAGTCTCCAGCTCTCAGTCTCTGCTGCCTCTCAGTCTCCAGAGCTCAGTCACCAGCTCTCAGTCTCTGCTGCTTCTCAGTCTCCAGAGCTCAGTCACCAGCTCTCAGTCTCTGATGCCTCTCAGTCTCTGCTGCCTCTCAGTCTCCAGAGCTCCATCTCTGGCTGTCAGGCTCTGCTGCCTCTCAGTCTCCAGAGCTCAGTCTCCAGCTCTCAGTCTCTGCTGCCTTTCAGTCTCCAGCTCTCAAACTCTGCTGCGTCTCAGTCTCCAGAGCTCAGTCTCCAGCTCTCAGTCGTTGCTGCCTCTCAGTCTCTATCTCTCAGTCTCCAGCTCTCAGTCTCTGATGCCTCTCAGTCTCTGCTGCCTCTCAGTTGCTGCTGCCTCTTAGTCTCCAGCTCTCAGTCTCTGTTGCCTCTCAGTCTCTGCTACCTCTCATTCTCCAGCTCCCAGTCTCCAGCTCTCAGTCTCTGCTGCCTCTCAGTCTCCAGCTCTCAGACTCCAGCTCTCAGTCTCTGCTGCCTCTCAGTCTCCACCTCTTAGTCTCCACCTCTCAGTCTCTGCTGCCTCTCAGTCTCCACCTCTCAAACTTAGCTGCCTCTAGTCTCCAACTCTCAGTCTCTGCTGTGTCTCAGTCTCCAGTGCTCAGTCTCCAATTCTCAGTTTCTGCTGCCTCTCAGTCTCCAGCTCTCAGGCTCTGCTGCCTCTCAGTGTCCAGCTCCCAGTGTCTGCTGTCTCTCAGTCTCTGCTGCCTCTCAGTCTCCAGAGCTCAGTCACCAGCTCTCAGTCTCTGCTGCCTCTCAGTCTCCAGAGCTCAGTCTCCAGCTCTCAGTCTCTGCTGCCTCTCAGTGTCCAGAGCTCAGTCTCCAGCTCTGTCTCTGCTGCCTCTCAATCTCCAGAACTCAGTCACCAGCTCTGAGTCTCTGCTGCTTCTCAGTATCTGCTGCCTCTCAGTCCCCAGAGCTCAGTCTCCAGCTCTCAGTCTCTGCTGCCTCTCAGTCTCCAGAGCTCAGTCTCCAGCTCTCAGTCTCTGCTGCCTTTCAGTCTCCAGCTCTCAAACTCTGCTGCGTCTCAGTCTCCAGAGCTCAGTCTCCAGCTCTCAGTCTCTGCTGCCTCAGAGTCTCCAGCTCCCAGTGTCTGCTGACTCTGTCTCCAGCTCTAAGTCCCCAGAGCACAGTCTCTGTTGCCTCTTAGTCTCCAGCTCTCAGTCTCTGCTGCCTCTCAGTCTCTATCTCTCAGTCTCCAGCTCTCAGTCTCTGATGCCTCTCAGTCTCTGCTGCCTCTCAGTTGCTGCTGCCTCTTAGTCTCCAGCTCTCAGTCTCCAGCTCTCATTCCCCAACTCTCCGTCTCTGCGGCATCTCAGTCTCCAGCTCTCAGTCTCTGATGCCTCTCAGTCTCCAGCGCTCAGTCTCCAGCTCTCAGTCTACAGCGCTTAGTCTCCAGCTCTCAGTCTCTGATGCCTCTCAGTCTCCGGTGCTCAGTCTCCAGCTCTCAGTCTCTGCTGCCTCTCAGTCTCTGCTGCCTTTCAGTCACCAGCTCTCAGTCTCTGCTGCCTCTCAGTCTCCAGAGCTCAGTCTCCAGCTCTCAGTCTCTGATGCCTCTCAGTCTCTGCTGCCTCTCAGTTGCTGCTGCCTCTCAGTCTCTGTTGCCTCTCAGTCTCTGCTGCCTCTTAGTCTCCAGCTCTCAGTCTCCAGCTCTGAGTCTCTGCTGCCTCTCAGTCTCCACCTCTCAGTCTCTTCTGCCTCTCAGTCTCTGCTGCCTCTCAGTCTCCACCTCTCAGTCCATGCTGCCTATCAGTCTCTGCTGCCTCTCAGTTTCCACCTCTCAAGCTTTGCTGCCTCTAGTCTCCAACTCTCAGTCTCTGCTGTGTCTCAGTCTCCACTGCTCAATCTCCAACTCTCAGTTTCTGCTGCCTCTCTGTCTCCAGCTCTCAGGCTCTGCTGACTCTCAGTCTCCAGCTCTCAGTCTCTGCTGCCTCTCAGTCTCCAGCTCTCAGTCTCTGCTGACTCTCAGTCTCCAGCTCTCAGTCTCTGCTGCCTCTCAGTCTCCAGAGCTCAGTCACCAGCTCTCAGTCTCTGCTGCTTCTCAGTCTCCAGAGCTCAGTCACCAGCTCTCAGTCTCTGATGCCTCTCAGTCTCTGCTGCCTCTCAGTCTCCAGAGCTCAGTCTCCGGCTGTCAGGCTCTGCTGCCTCTCAGTCTCCAGAGCTCAGTCTCCAGCTCTCAGTCTCTGCTGCCTTTCAGTCTCCAGCTCTCAAACTCTGCTGCGTCTCAGTCTCCAGAGCTCAGTCTCCAGCTCTCAGTCGTTGCTGCCTCTCAGTCTCTATCTCTCAGTCTCCAGCTCTCAGTCTCTGATGCCTCTCAGTCTCTGCTGCCTCTCAGTTGCTGCTGCCTCTTAGTCTCCAGCTCTCAGTCTCTGTTGCCTCTCAGTCTCTGCTACCTCTCATTCTCCAGCTCCCAGTCTCCAGCTCTCAGTCTCTGCTGCCTCTCAGTCTCCAGCTCTCAGTCTCCAGCTCTCAGTCTCTGCTGCCTCTCAGTCTCCACCTCTTAGTCTCCACCTCTCAGTCTCTGCTGCCTCTCAGTCTCCACCTCTCAAACTTAGCTGCCTCTAGTCTCCAACTCTCAGTCTCTGCTGTGTCTCAGTCTCCAGTGCTCAGTCTCCAATTCTCAGTTTCTGCTGCCTCTCAGTCTCCAGCTCTCAGGCTCTGCTGCCTCTCAGTGTCCAGCTCCCAGTGTCTGCTGTCTCTCAGTCTCTGCTGCCTCTCAGTCTCCAGAGCTCAGTCACCAGCTCTAAGTCTCTGCTGCCTCTCAGTGTCCAGAGCTCAGTCTCCAGCTCTCAGTCTCTGCTGCCTCTCAATCTCCAGAACTCAGTCACCAGCTCTGAGTCTCTGCTGCTTCTCAGTATCTGCTGCCTCTCAGTCCCCAGAGCTCAGTCTCCGGCTCTCAGTCTCTGCTGCCTCTCAGTCTCCAGAGCTCAGTCTCCAGCTCTCAGTCTCTGCTGCCTTTCAGTCTCCAGCTCTCAAACTCTGCTGCGTCTCAGTCTCCAGAGCTCAGTCTCCAGCTCTCAGTCTCTGCTGCCTCTCAGTCTCCAGCTCCCAGTGTCTGCTGACTCTGTCTCCAGCTCTAAGTCCCCAGAGCACAGTCTCTGTTGCCTCTTAGTCTCCAGCTCTCAGTCTCTGCTGCCTCTCAGTCTCTATCTCTCAGTCTCCAGCTCTCAGTCTCTGATGCCTCTCAGTCTCTGCTGCCTCTCAGTTGCTGCTGTCTCTTAGTCTCCAGTTCTCAGTCTCTGTTGCCTCTCAGTCTCTGCTGCCTCTCAGTCTCTGCTGCCTCTCATTCTCCAGCTCCCAGTCTCTGTTGCCTCTCAGTCTCTGCTGCCTCTCAGTCTCCAGCCCTCAGTCTCTGTTGCCTCTCAGTCTCTGCTGCCTCTCAGTCTCCAGCTCTCAGTCTCTGTTGCCTCTCAGTCTCTGCTGCCTCTCAGTCTCCAGCTCTCAGTCTCCAGCTCTCAGTCTCCAGCTCTCAGTCTCTGCTGCCTCTCAGTCTCCAGCTCTCAGTCTCCAGCTCTCAGTCCGTGCTGCCTCTCAGTCTCCAGCTCTCTGTCTCTGCTGCCCCTCAGTCTCTGCCTCTCAGTCTCCACCTCTCAATCTCTGCTGCCTCTCAGTCTCCACCTCTCAGTCTCCACCTCTCAAACTTAGCTGCCTCTAGTCTCCAACTCTCAGTCTCCAGTGCTCAGTCTCCAACTCTCCGTTTCTGCTGCCTCTCAGTCTCCAGCTCTCAGGCTCTGCTGCCTCTCAGTGTCCAGCTCCCAGTGTCTGCTGTCTCTCAGTCTCCGCTGCCTCTCAGTCTCCAGAGCTCAGTCACCAGCTCTCAGTCTCTGCTGCCTCTCAGTCTCCAGAGCTCAGTCACCAGCTCTCAGTCTCTGCTGCCTCTCAGTCTCCAGAGCTCAGTCACCAGCTCTCAGTCTCTGCTGCCTCTCAGTCTCCAGGGCTCAGTCATCAGCTCTCGGTCTCTGCTGCCTCTCAGTCTCTGCTGCCTCTCTCAGTCACCAGCTCCCAGTGTCTGCTGACTCTCAGTCTCTATCTCTCAGTCTCCAGCTCTCAGTCTCTGCTGCGTCTCAGTCTCCAGAGCTCAGTCTCCAGCTCTCAGTCTCTGCTGCGTCTCAGTCTCCAGAGCTCAGTCTCCAGCTCTCAGTCGTTGCTGCCTCTTAGTCTCCAGAGCTCAGTCTCCAGCTCTCAGTATCTGCTGCCTTTCAGTCTCCAGATCTCAAACTCTGCTGCGTCTAAGTCTCCAGAGCTCAGTCTCCAGCTCTCAGTCTCTGCTGCCTCTCAGTCTCCAGAGCTCAGTCTCCAGCTCCCAGTGTCTGCTGACTCTCAGTCTCCAGCTCTTAGTCCCCAGAGCTCAGTCTCTGTTGCCTCAGTCTCCAGCTCTCAGTCTCCATCTCTCAGTCTCTGATGCCTCTCAGTCTCTGTTGCCTCTCAGTCTCTGCAGCCTCTCATTCTCCAGCTCTCAGTCTCTGTTGCCTCTCAGTCTCTGCTGCCTCTCAGTCTCCAGCTCTCAGTCTCTGTTGCCTCTCAGTCTCTGCTGCCTCTCAGTCTCCAGCTCTCAGTCTCCAGCTCTCAGTCTCCAGCTCTCAGTCTCTGCTGCCTCTCAGTCTCCAGCTCTCTGTCTCTGCTGCCTCTCAGTCTCCACCTCTGTCTCCACCTCTCAGTCTCTGCTGCCTCTCAGTCTCCACCTCTCAGTCTCCACCTCTCAGTCTCCACCTCTCAGTCTATGCTGCCTCTCAGTCTCCACCTCTCAGTCTCCACCTCTCAAACTTAGCTGCCTCCAGTCTCCAACTCTCAGTCTCTGCTGTGTCTCAGTCTCCAGTGCTCAGTCTCCAACTCTCAGTTTCTGCTGCCTCTCAGTCTCCAGCTCTCAGGCTCTGCTGCCTCTCAGTGTCCAGCTCCCAGTGTCTGCTGTCTCTCAGTCTCTGCTGCCTCTCAGTCTCCAGAGCTCAGTCACCAGCTCTCAGTCTCTGCTGCCTCTCAGTCTCCAGAGCTCAGTCACCAGCTCTCAGTCTCTGCTGCCTCTCAATCTCCAGAGCTCAGTCTCCAGCTGTCAGGCTCTGCTTCCTCTCAGTCTCCAGAGCTTAGTCTCCAGCTCTCAGTCTCTGCTGCCCCTCAGTCACCAGAACTCAGTCACCAGCTCTGAGTCTCTGCTGCTTCTCAGTATCTGCTGCCTCTCAGTCCCCAGAGCACAGTCTTCAGCTCTCAGTCTCTGATGCCTCTCAGTCTCTGCTGCCTCTCAGTCTCCAGAGCTCAGTCTCCAGCTCTCAGTCTCTGCTGCCTCTCAGTCTCCAGAGCTCAGTCTCCAGCTCCCAGTGTCTGCTGACTCTCAGTCTCTATCTCTCAGTCTCCAGCTCTCAGTCTCTGCTGCGTCTCAGTCTCCAGAGCTCAGTCTCCAGCTCTCAGTCGTTGCTGCCTCTTAGTCTCCAGAGCTCAGTCTCCAGCTCCCAGTGTCTGCTGACTCTCAGTCTCCAGGGCTCAGTCTCCAGCTCTCAGTCTCTGATGCCTCTCAGTCTCTGCTGCCTCTCAGTTGCTGCTGCCTCTTAGTCTCCAGCTCTCAGTCTCTGCTGCCTCTCAGTCTCCAGCTCTCAGTCTCCAGCTCTCAGTCTCTGCTGCCTCTCAGTCTCCAGCTCTCTGTCTCTGCTGCCTCTCAGTCTCCACCTCTTAGTCTCCACATCTCAGTCTCTGCTTCCTCTCAGTCTCCACCTCTCAGTCTCCACCTCTCAAACTTAGCTGCCTCTAGTCTCCAACTCTCAGTCTCTGCTGTGTCTCAGTCTCCAGTGCTCAGTCTCCAGCTCTCAGGCTCTGCTGCCTCTCAGTGTCCAGCTCCCAGTGTCTGCTGTCTCTCAGTCTCTGCTGCCTCTCAGTCTCCAGAGCTCAGTCACCAGCTCTCAGTCTCTGCTGCCTCTCAGTCTCCAGAGCTCAGTCTCCAGCTCTCAGTCTCTGCTGCCTCTCAATCTCCAGAACTCAGTCACCAGCTCTGAGTCTCTGCTGCTTCTCAGTCTCCAGAGCTTAGTCTCCAGCTCTCAGTCTCTGCTGCCCCTCAGTCACCAGAACTCAGTCTCCAGCTCTCAGTCTCTGCTGCCTCTCAGTCTCCAGCTCCCAGTGTCTGCTGACTCTGTCTCCAGCTCTAAGTCCCCAGAGCACAGTCTCTGTTGCCTCTTAGTCTCCAGCTCTCAGTCTCTGCTGCCTCTCAGTCTCTATCTCTCAGTCTCCAGCTCTCAGTCTCTGATGCCTCTCAGTCTCTGCTGCCTCTCAGTTGCTGCTGCCTCTTAGTCTCCAGCTCTCAGTCTCTGTTGCCTCTCAGTCTCTGCTGCCTCTCAGTCTCTGCTGCCTCTCATTCTCCAGCTCCCAGTCTCTGTTGCCTCTCAGTCTCTGCTGCCTCTCAGTCTCCAGCTCTCAGTCTCTGTTGCCTCTCAGTCTCTGCTGCCTCTCAGTCTCCAGCTCTCAGTCTCCAGCTCTCAGTCTCCAGCTCTCAGTCTCTGCTGCCTCTCAGTCTCCAGCTCTCTGTCTCTGCTGCCTCTCAGTCTCTGCCTCTCAGTCTCCACCTCTCAGTGTCTGCTGCCTCTCAGTCTCCACCTCTCAGTCTCCACCTCTCAGTCTCTGCTGCCTCTCAGTCTCCACCTCTCAGTCTCCACCTCTCAAACTTAGCTGCCTCTAGTCTCCAACTCTCAGTCTCCAGTGCTCAGTCTCCAACTCTCCGTTTCTGCTGCCTCTCAGTCTCCAGAGCGCAGTCTCCAGCTCTCAGGCTCTGCTGCCTCTCAGTGTCCAGCTCCCAGTGTCTGCTGTCTCTCAGTCTCCGCTGCCTCTCAGTCTCCAGAGCTCAGTCACCAGCTCTCAGTCTCTGCTGGCTCTCAGTCTCCAGAGCTCAGTCACCAGCTCTCAGTCTCTGCTGCCTCTCAGTCTCCAGAGCTCAGTCACCAGCTCTCAGTCTCTGCTGCCTCTCAGTCTCCAGGGCTCAGTCATCAGCTCTCGGTCTCTGCTGCCTCTCAGTCTCTGCTGCCTCTCAGTCTCCAGAGCTCAGTCTCCAGCTCTCAGTATCTGCTGCCTTTCAGTCTCCAGATCTCAAACTCTGCTGCGTCTCAGTCTCCAGAGCTCAGTCTCCAGCTCTCAGTCTCTGCTGCCTCTCAGTCTCCAGAGCTCAGTCTCCAGCTCCCAGTGTCTGCTGACTCTCAGTCTCCAGCTCTTAGTCCCCAGAGCTCAGTCTCTGTTGCCTCTCAGTCTCCAGCTCTCAGTCTCCAGCTCTCAGTCTCCAGCTCTCAGTCTCTGTTGCCTCTCAGTCTCTGCTGCCTCTCAGTCTCCAGCTCTCAGTCTCCAGCTCTCAGTCTCCAGCTCTCAGTCTCTGCTGCCTCTCAGTCTCCAGCTCTCTGTCTCTGTTGCCTCTCAGTCTCCACCTCTGTCTCCACCTCTCAGTCTCTGCTGCCTCTCAGTCTCCACCTCTGAGTCTCCACCTCTCAGTCTATGCTGCCTCTCAGTCTCCACCTCTCAGTCTCCACCTCTCAAACTTAGCTGCCTCTCAGTCTCCAGCTCTCAGTCTCTGCTGACTCTCAGTCTCCAGCTCTCAGTCTCTGCTGCCCCTAAGTCACCAGAACTCATTCACCAGCTCTGAGTCTCTGCTGCTTCTCAGTATCTGCTGCCTCTCAGTCCCCAGAGCACAGTCTTCAGCTCTCAGTCTCTGATGCCTCTCAGTCTCTGCTGCCTCTCAGTCTCCAGAGCTCAGTCTCCAGCTCTCAGTCTCTGCTGCCTCTCCGTCTCCAGAGCTCAGTCTCCAGCTCCCAGTGTCTGATGCATCTCAGTCTCTGCTGCCTCTCAGTTGCTGCTGCCTCTTAGTCTCCAGCTCTCAGTCTCTGTTGCCTCTCAGTCTCTGCAGCCTCTCATTCTCCAGCTCCCAGTCTCTGTTGCCTCTCAGTCTCTGCTGCCTCTCAGTCTCCAGCTCTCAGTCTCTGTTGCCTCTCAGTCTCTGCTGCCTCTCAGTCTCCAGCTCTCAGTCTCCAGCTCTCAGTCTCCAGCTCTCAGTCTCTGCTGCCTCTCAGTCTCCAGCTCTCTGTCTCTGCTGCCTCTCAGTCTCCACCTCTCAGTCTCCACCTCTCAGTCTCTGCTGCCTCTCAGTCTCCACCTCTCAGTCTCCACCTCTCAAACTTAGCTGCCTCTAGTCTCCAACTCTCAGTCTCTGCTGTGTCTCAGTCTCCAGTGCTCAGTCTCCAACTCTCAGTTTCTGCTGCCTCTCAGTCTCCAGCTCTCAGGCTCTGCTGCCTCTCAGTGTCCAGCTCCCAGTGTCTGCTGTCTCCTAGTCTCTGCTGCCTCTCAGTCTCCAGAGCTCAGTCACCAGCTCTCAGTCTCTGCTGCCTCTCAGTCTCCAGAGCTCAGTCTCCAGCTGTCAGGCTCTGCTGCCTCTCAGTCTCCAGAGCTCAGTCACCAGCTCTCAGTCTCTGCTGCCTCTCAGTCTCCAGAGCTCAGTCTCCAGCTGTCAGGCTCTGCTGCCTCTCAGTCTCCAGAGCTCAGTCTCCAGCTCTCAGGCTCTGCTGCCTCTCAGTGTCCAGCTCCCAGTGTCTGCTGCCTCTCAGTCTCTGCTGCCTCTCAGTCTCCAGAGCTCAGTCACCAGCTCTCAGTCTCTGCTGCCTCTCAATCTCCAGAGCTCAGTCTCCAGCTCTCAGTATCTGCTGCCTCTCAGTCTCCAGAGCTCAGTCACCAGCTCTGAGTCTCTGCTGCCTCTCAGTCTCTGCTGCCTCTCAGTCTCCGGAGCTCAGTCTCCAGCTGTCAGGCTCTGCTGTCTCTCAGTCTCCAGAGCTCAGTCTCCAGCTCTCAGTCTCTGCTGCCTTTCAGTCTCCAGCTCTCAAACTCTGCTGCGTCTCAATCTCCAGAGCTCAGTCTCCAGCTCTCAGTCTCTGCTGCCTCTCACTCTCCAGAGCTCAGTCTCCAGCTCTCAGTCTCTGCTGCCTCTCAGTCTCCAGCTCTCTGTCTCTGCTGCCTCTCAGTCTCCACCTCTTAGTCTCCACCTCTCAGTCTCTGCTGCCTCTCAGTCTCCAGCTCTCAGTCTCCAGAGCTCAGTCTCCAGCTGTCGGGCTCTGCTGCCTCTCAGTCTCCAGAGCTCAGTCTCCAGCTCTCAGTCTCCAGCTCTGAGTCTCTGCTGCCTCTCAGTCTCCACCTCTCAGTCTCTGCTGCCTCTCAGTCTCCACCTCTCAGTCCATGCTGCCTATCAGTCTCTGCTGCCTCTCAGTTTCCACCTCTCAAGCTTTGCTGCCTCTAGTCTCCAACTCTCAGTCTCTGCTGTGTCTTAGTCTCCACTGCTCAATCTCCAACTCTCAGTTTCTGCTGCCTCTCTGTCTCCAGCTCTCAGGCTCTGCTGACTCTCAGTCGCCAGCTCTCAGTCTCTGCTGCCTCTCAGTCTCCAGCTCTCAGTCTCTGCTGACTCTCAGTCTCCAGCTCTCAGTCTCTGCTGCCTCTCAGTCTCCAGATCTCAGTCACCAGCTCTCAGTCTCTGCTGCTTCTCAATCTCCAGAGCTCAGTCACCAGCTCTCAGTCTCTGATGCCTCTCAGTCTCTGCTGCCTCTCAGTCTCCAGAGCTCAGTCTCCGGCTGTCAGGCTCTGCTGCCTCTCAGTCTCCAGAGCTCAGTCTCCAGCTCTCAGTCTCTGCTGCCTTTCAGTCTCCAGCTCTCAAACTCTGCTGTGTCTCAGTCTCCAGAGCTCAGTCTCCAGCTCTCAGTCTCTGCTGCCTCTCAGTCTCCAGGTCCCAGTGTCTGCTGACTCTGTCTCCAGCTCTAAGTCCCCAGAGCACAGTCTCTGTTGCCTCTTAGTCTCCAGCTCTCAGTCTCTGCTGCCTCTCAGTCTCTATCTCTCAGTCTCCAGCTCTCAGTCTCTGATGCCTCTCAGTCTCTGCTGCCTCTCAGTTGCTGCTGCCTCTCAGTCTCCACCTCTCAGTCTCTGCTGCCTCTCAGTCTCCACCTCTCAGTCCATGCTGCCTATCAGTCTCTGCTGCCTCTCAGTTTCCACCTCTCAAGCTTTGCTGCCTCTAGTCTCCAACTCTCAGTCTCTGCTGTGTCTCAGTCTCCACTGCTCAATCTCCAACTCTCAGTTTCTGCTGCCTCTCTGTCTCCAGCTCTCAGGCTCTGCTGACTCTCAGTCTCCAGCTCTCAGTCTCTGCTGCCTCTCAGTCTCCAGCTCTCAGTCTCTGCTGACTCTCAGTCTCCAGCTCTCAGTCTCTGCTGCCTCTCAGTCTCCAGAGCTCAGTCACCAGCTCTCAGTCTCTGCTGCTTCTCAGTCTCCAGAGCTCAGTCACCAGCTCTCAGTCTCTGATGCCTCTCAGTCTCTGCTGCCTCTCAGTCTCCAGAGCTCAGTCTCCGGCTGTCAGGCTCTGCTGCCTCTCAGTCTCCAGAGCTCAGTCTCCAGCTCTCAGTCGTTGCTGCCTCTCAGTCTTTATCTCTCAGTCTCCAGCTCTCAGTCTCTGATGCCTCTCAGTCTCTGCTGCCTCTCAGTTGCTGCTGCCTCTTAGTCTCCAGCTCTCAGTCTCTGTTGCCTCTCAGTCTCTGCTACCTCTCATTCTCCATCTCCCAGTCTCCAGCTCTCAGTCTCTGCTGCCTCTCAGTCTCCAGCTCTCAGTCTCCAGCTCTCAGTCTCTGCTGCCTCTTAGTCTCCAGCTCTCTGTCTCTGCTGCCTCTCAGTCTCCACCTCTTAGTCTCCACCTCTCAGTCTCCACCTCTCAAACTTAGCTGCCTCTAGTCTCCAACTCTCAGTCTCTGCTGTGTCTCAGTCTCCAGTGCTCAGTCTCCAATTCTCAGTTTCTGCTGCCTCTCAGTCTCCAGCTCTCAGGCTCTGCTGCCTCTCAGTGTCCAGCTCCCAGTGTCTGCTGTCTCTCAGTCTCTGCTGCCTCTCAGTCTCCAGAGCTCAGTCACCAGCTCTCAGTCTCTGCTGCCTCTCAGTCTCCAGAGCTCAGTCTCCAGCTCTCAGTCTCTGCTGCCTCTCAATCTCCAGAACTCAGTCACCAGCTCTGAGTCTCTGCTGCTTCTCAGTATCTGCTGCCTCTCAGTCCCCAGAGCTCAGTCTCCAGCTGTCAGGCTCTGCTGCCTCTCAGTCTCCAGAGCTCAGTCTCCAGCTCTCAGTCTCTGCTGCCTTTCAGTCTCCAGCTCTCAAACTCTGCTGCGTCTCAGTCTCCAGAGCTCAGTCTCCAGCTCTCAGTCTCTGCTGCCTCTCAGTCTCCAGCTCCCAGTGTCTGCTGACTCTGTCTCCAGCTCTAAGTCCCCAGAGCACAGTCTCTGTTGCCTCTTAGTCTCCAGCTCTCAGTCTCTGCTGCCTCTCAGTCTCTATCTCTCAGTCTCCAGCTCTCAGTCTCTGATGCCTCTCAGTCTCTGCTGCCTCTCAGTTGCTGCTGCCTCTTAGTCTCCAGCTCTCAGTCTCTGTTGCCTCTCAGTCTCTGCTGCCTCTCAGTCTCTGCTGCCTCTCATTCTCCAGCTCCCAGTCTCTGTTGCCTCTCAGTCTCTGCTGCCTCTCAGTCTCCAGCTCTCAGTCTCCAGCTCTCAGTCTCCAGCTCTCAGTCTCTGCTGCCTCTCAGTCTCCAGCTCTCTGTCTCTGCTGCCTCTCAGTCTCCAGCTCTCTGTCTCTGCTGCCTCTCAGTCTCTGCTGCCTCTCAGTCTCCAGCTCTCAGTCTCTGTTGCCTCTCAGTCTCTGCTGCCTCTCAGTCTCCAGCTCTCAGTCTCCAGCTCTCAGTCTCTGCTACCTCTCAGTCTCCAGCTCTCTGTCTCTGTTGCCTCTCAGTCTCTGCGGCATCTCAGTCTCCAGCTCTCAGTCTCTGCTGCCTCTCAGTCTCCAGCTCTTAGTCTCCAGCTCTCAGTCTCCAGCTCTCAGTCTGTGCTGCCTCTCAGTCTCCAGCTCTCTGTCTCTGCTGCCCCTCAGTCTCTGCCTCTCAGTCTCCACCTCTCAGTCTCTGCTGCCTCTCAGTCTCCACCTCTCAGTCTCCACCTCTCAAACTTAGCTGCCTCTAGTCTCCAACTCTCAGTCTCCAGTGCTCAGTCTCCAACTCTCCGTTTCTGCTGCCTCTCAGTCTCCAGAGCGCAGTCTCCAGCTCTCAGGCTCTGCTGCCTCTCAGTGTCCAGCTCCCAGTGTCTGCTGTCTCTCAGTCTCCGCTGCCTCTCAGTCTCCAGAGCTCAGTCACCAGCTCTCAGTCTCTGCTGCCTCTCAGTCTCCAGAGCTCAGTCACCAGCTCTCAGTCTCTGCTGCCTCTCAGTCTCCAGAGCTCAGTCACCAGCTCTCAGTCTCTGCTGCCTCTCAGTCTCCAGGGCTCAGTCATCAGCTCTCGGTCTCTGCTGCCTCTCAGTCTCTGCTGCCTCTCAGTCTCCAGAGCTCAGTCTCCGGCTGTCAGGCTCTGCTGCCTCTCAGTCTCCAGAGCTCAGTCTCCAGCTCTCAGTATCTGCTGCCTTTCAGTCTCCAGATCTCAAACTCTGCTGCGTCTCAGTCTCCAGAGCTCAGTCTCCAGCTCTCAGTCTCTGCTGCCTCTCAGTCTCCAGAGCTCAGTCTCCAGCTCCCAGTGTCTGCTGACTCTCAGTCTCCAGCTCTTAGTCCCCAGAGCTCAGTCTCTGTTGCCTCTCAGTCTCCAGCTCTCAGTCTCCAGCTCTCAGTCTCCAGCTCTCAGTCTCTGTTGCCTCTCAGTCTCTGCTGCCTCTCAGTCTCCAGCTCTCAGTCTCCAGCTCTCAGTCTCCAGCTCTCAGTCTCTGCTGCCTCTCAGTCTCCAGCTCTCTGTCTCTGTTGCCTCTCAGTCTCCACCTCTGTCTCCACCTCTCAGTCTCTGCTGCCTCTCAGTCTCCACCTCTGAGTCTCCACCTCTCAGTCTATGCTGCCTCTCAGTCTCCACCTCTCAGTCTCCACCTCTCAAACTTAGCTGCCTCTCAGTCTCCAGCTCTCAGTCTCTGCTGACTCTCAGTCTCCAGCTCTCAGTCTCTGCTGCCCCTAAGTCACCAGAACTCATTCACCAGCTCTGAGTCTCTGCTGCTTCTCAGTATCTGCTGCCTCTCAGTCCCCAGAGCACAGTCTTCAGCTCTCAGTCTCTGATGCCTCTCAGTCTCTGCTGCCTCTCAGTCTCCAGAGCTCAGTCTCCAGCTCTCAGTCTCTGCTGCCTCTCAGTCTCCAGAGCTCAGTCTCCAGCTCCCAGTGTCTGCTGACTCTCAGTCTCCAGCTCTCAGTCTCTGCTGCCTCTCAGTCTCCAGAGCTCAGTCTCCAGCTCCCAGTGTCTGCTGACTCTCAGTCTCTATCTCTCAGTCTCCAGCTCTCAGTCTCTGATGCCTCTCAGTCTCTGCTGCCTCTCAGTTGCTGCTGCCTCTTAGTCTCCAGCTCTCAGTCTCTGCTGCCTCTCAGTCTCCAGCTCTCAGTCTCCAGCTCTCAGTCTCTGCTGCCTCTCAGTCTCCAGCTCTCTGTCTCTGCTGCCTCTCAGTCTCCACCTCTTAGTCTCCACCTCTCAGTCTCTGCTGCCTCTCAGTCTCCACCTCTCAGTCTCCACCTCTCAAACTTAGCTGCCTCTAGTCTCCAACTCTCAGTCTCTGCTGTGTCTCAGTCTCCAGTGCTCAGTCTCCAACTCTCAGTTTCTGCTGCCTCTCAGTCTCCAGCTCTCAGGCTCTGCTGCCTCTCAGTGTCCAGCTCCCAGTGTCTGCTGTCTCTCAGTCTCTGCTGCCTCTCAGTCTCCAGAGCTCAGTCACCAGCTCTCAGTCTCTGCTGCCTCTCAGTCTCCAGAGCTCAGTCACCAGCTCTCAGTCTCTGCTGCCTCTCAATCTCCAGAGCTCAGTCTCCAGCTGTCAGGCTCTGCTTCCTCTCAGTCTCCAGAGCTCAGTCTCCAGCTCTCAGGCTCTGCTGCTTCTCAGTATCTGCTGCCTCTCAGTCCCCAGAGCACTGTCAGGCTCTGCTGCCTCTCAGTCTCCAGAGCTCAGTCTCCAGCTCTCAGTCTCTGCTGCCTCTCAGTCGCCAGAGCTCAGTCTCCAGCTCCCAGTGTCTGCTGACTCTCAGTCTCTATCTCTCAGTCTCCAGCTCTCAGTCTCTGCTGCGTCTCAGTCTCCAGAGCTCAGTCTCCAGCTCTCAGTCGTTGCTGCCTCTTAGTCTCCAGAGCTCAGTCTCCAGCTCCCAGTGTCTGCTGACTCTCAGTCTCTATCTCTCAGTCTCCAGCTCTCAGTCTCTGATGCCTCTCAGTCTCTGCTGCCTCTCAGTTGCTGCTGCCTCTTAGTCTCCAGCTCTCAGTCTCTGCTGCCTCTCAGTCTCCAGCTCTCAGTCTCCAGCTCTCAGTCTCTGCTGCCTCCCAGTCTCCAGCTCTCTGTCTCTGCTGCCTCTCAGTCTCCACCTCTTAGTCTCCAGCTCTCAGTCTCTGCTGCCTCTCAGTCTCCACCTCTCAGTCTCCACCTCTCAAACTTAGCTGCCTCTAGTCTCCAACTCTCAGTCTCTGCTGTGTCTCAGTCTCCAGTGCTCAGTCTCCAACTCTCAGTTTCTGCTGCCTCTCAGTCTCCAGCTCTCAGGCTCTGCTGCCTCTCAGTGTCCAGCTCCCAGTGTCTGCTGTCTCTCAGTCTCTGCTGCCTCTCAGTCTCCAGAGCTCAGTCACCAGCTCTCAGTCTCTGCTGCCTCTCAGTCTCCAGAGCTCAGTCACCAGCTCTCAGTCTCTGCTGCCTCTCAATCTCCAGAGCTCAGTCTCCAGCTGTCAGGCTCTGCTTCCTCTCCGTCTCCAGAGCTCAGTCTCCAGCTCTCAGTCTCTGCTGCCTCTCAGTCTCCAGAGCTCAGTCACCAGCTCTCAGTCTCTGCTGCCTCTCAGTCTCCAGAGCTCAGTCTCCAGCTCTCAGTCTCTGCTGCCTCTCAATCTCCAGAACTCAGTCACCAGCTCTGAATCTCTGCTGCTTCTCAGTATCTGCTGCCTCTCAGTCCCCAGAGCTCAGTCTCCAGCTGTCAGGCTCTGCTGCCATTCAGTCTCCAGAGCTCAGTCTCCAGCTCTCAGTCTCTGCTGCCTTTCAGTCTCCAGCTCTCAAACTCTGCTGCGTCTCAGTCTCCAGCTCTCAGTCTCTGCTGCCTCTCAGTCTCCAGCTCCCAGTGTCTGCTGACTCTGTCTCCAGCTCTAAGTCCCCAGAGCACAGTCTCTGATGCCTCTCAGTCTCTGCTGCCTCTCAGTTGCTGCTGCCTCTTAGTCTCCAGCTCTCAGTCTCTGTTGCCTCTCAGTCTCTGCTGCCTCTCAGTCTCTGCTGCCTCTCATTCTCCAGCTCCCAGTCTCTGTTGCCTCTCAGTCTCTGCTGCCTCTCAGTCTCCAGCTCTCAGTCTCCACCTCTCAGTCTCTGCTGCCTCTCAGTCTCCACCTCTCAGTCTCCACCTCTCAAACTTAGCTGCCTCTAGTCTCCAACTCTCAGTCTCCAGTGCTCAGTCTCCAACTCTCCGTTTCTGCTGCCTCTCAGTCTCCAGCTCTCAGGCTCTGCTGCCTCTCAGTGTCCAGCTCCCAGTGTCTGCTGTCTCTCAGTCTCCGCTGCCTCTCAGTCTCCAGAGCTCAGTGACCAGCTCTCAGTCTCTGCTGCCTCTCAGTCTCCAGAGCTCAGACACCAGCTCTCAGTCTCTGCTGCCTCTCAGTCTCCAGAGCTCAGTCACCAGCTCTCAGTCTCTGCTGCCTCTCAGTCTCCAGGGCTCAACCATCAGCTCTCGGTCTCTGCTGCCTCTCAGTCTCTGCTGCCTCTTAGTCTCCAGAGCTCAGTCTCCAGCTCTCAGTATCTGCTGCCTTTCAGTCTCCAGATCTCAAACTCTGCTGCGTCTCAGTCTCCAGAGCTCAGTCTCCAGCTCTCAGTCTCTGCTGCCTCTCAGTCTCCAGAGCTCAGTCACCAGCTCTCAGTCTCTGCTGCCTCTCAGTCTCCAGAGCTCAGTCACCAGCTCTCAGTCTCTGCTGCCTCTCAGTCTCCAGGGCTCAGTCATCAGCTCTCGGTCTCTGCTGCCTCTCAGTCTCTGCTGCCTCTCAGTCTCCAGAGCTCAGTCTCCAGCTCTCAGTATCTGCTGCCTTTCAGTCTCCAGATCTCAAACTCTGCTGCGTCTCAGTCTCCAGAGCTCAGTCTCCAGCTCTCAGTCTCTGCTGCGTCTCAGTCTCCAGAGCTCAGTCTCCAGCTCTCAGTCTCTGCTGCCTCTCAGTCTCCAGCTCCCAGTGTCTGCTGACTCTGTCTCCAGCTCTAAGTCCCCAGAGCACAGTCTCTGTTGCCTCTTAGTCTCCAACTGTCAGTCTCCGCTGCCTCTCAGTCTCTATCTCTCAGTCTCCAGCTCTCAGTCTCTGATGCCTCTCAGTCTCTGCTGCCTATCAGTCTCTGCTGCCTCTCATTCTCCAGCTCCCAGTCTCTGTTGCCTCTCAGTCTCTGCTGCCTCTCAGTCTCCAGCTCTCAGTCTCTGTTGCCTCTCAGTCTCTGCTGCCTCTCAGTCTCTGCTGCCTCTCATTCTCCAGCTCCCAGTCTCTGTTGCCTCTCAGTCTCTGCTGCCTCTCAGTCTCCAGCTCTCAGTCTCTGTTGCCTCTCAGTCTCTGCTGCCTCTCAGTCTCCAGCTCTCAGTCTCCAGCTCTCAGTCTCCAGCTCTCAGTCTCTGCTGCCTCTCAGTCTCCAGCTCTCAGTCGTTGCTGCCTCTCAGTCTCTGCCTCTCAGTCTCCACCTCTCAGTCTCCACCTCTCAGTCTCTGCTGCCTCTCAGTCTCCACCTCTCAGTCTCCACCTCTCAAACTTAGCTGCCTCTAGTCTCCAACTCTCAGTCTCCAGTGCTCAGTCTCCAACTCTCCATTTCTGCTGCCTCTCAGTCTCCAGCTCTCAGGCTCTGCTGCCTCTCAGTGTCCAGCTCCCAGTGTCTGCTGTCTCTCAGTCTCCGCTGCCTCTCAGTCTCCAGAGCTCAGTCACCAGCTCTCAGTCTTTGCTGCCTCTCAGTCTCCAGAGCTCAGTCACCAGCTCTCAGTCTCTGCTGCCTCTCAGTCTCCAGAGCTCAGTCACCAGCTCTCAGTCTCTGATGCCTCTCAGTCTCCAGGGCTCAGTCATCAGCTCTCGGTCTCTGCTGTCTCTCAGTCTCTGCTGCCTCTCAGTCTCCAGAGCTCAGTCTCCAGCTCTTAGTATCTGCTGCCTTTCAGTCTCCAGATCTCAAACTCTGCTGCGTCTCAGTCTCCAGAGCTCAGTCTCCAACTCTCAGTCTCTGCTGCCTCTCCGTCTCCAGAGCTCAGTCTCCAGCTCCCAGTGTCTGCTGACTCTCAGTTTCCAGCTCTCAGTCTCCATCTCTCAGTCTCTGATGCATCTCAGTCTCTGCTGCCTCTCAGTTGCTGCTGCCTCTTAGTCTCCAGCTCTCAGTCTCTGTTGCCTCTCAGTCTCTGCAGCCTCTCATTCTCCAGCTCTCAGTCTCTGTTGCCTCTCAGTCTCTGCAGCCTCTCAGTCTCCAGCTCTCAGTCTCTGTTGCCTCTCAGTCTCTGCTGCCTCTCAGTCTCCAGCTCTCAGTCTCCAGCTCTCAGTCTCCAGCTCTCAGTCTCTGCTGCCTCTCAGTCTCCAGCTCTCAGTCTCTGCTGCCTCTCAATCTCCAGAACTCAGTCACCAGCTCTGAGTCTCTGCTGCTTCTCAGTATCTGCTGCCTCTCAGTCTCCAGAGCTCAGTCTCCAGCTGTCGGGCTCTGCTGCCTCTCAGTCTCCAGAGCTCAGTCACCAGCTCTCAGTCTCTGCTGCCTTTCAGTCTCCAGCTCTCAAACTCTGCTGCGTCTCAGTCTCCAGAGCTCAGTCTCCAGCTCTCAGTCTCTGCTGCCCCTCAGTCACCAGAGCTCAGTCACCAGCTCTCAGTCTCTGCTGCCTTTCAGTCTCCAGCTGTCAGGCTCTGCTGCCTCTCAGTCTCCAGAGCTCAGTCACCAGCTCTCAGTCTCTGCTGCCTTTCAGTCTCCAGCTGTCAGGCTCTGCTGCCTCTCAGTCTCCAGAGCTCAGTCTCCAGCTCTCAGTCTCTGCTGCCTCTCAGTCTCCAGAGCTCAGTCTCCAGCTCTCAGGCTCTGCTGCCTCTCAGTGTCCAGCTCCCAGTGTCTGCTGCCTCTCAGTCTCTGCTGCCTCTCAGTCTCCAGAGCTCAGTCACCAGCTCTCCGTCTCTGCTGCCTCTCAGTCTCCAGAGCTCAGTCTCCAGCTCTCAGTATCTGCTGCCTCTCAGTCTCCAGAGCTCAGTCACCAGCTCTGAGTCTCTGCTGCCTCTCAGTCTCTGCTGCCTCTCAGTCTCCGGAGCTCAGTCTCCAGCTGTCAGGCTCTGCTGTCTCTCAGTCTCCAGAGCTCAGTCTCCAGCTCTCAGTCTCTGCTGCCTTTCAGTCTCCAGCTCTCAAACTCTGCTGCGTCTCAATCTCCAGAGCTCAGTCTCCAGCTCTCAGTCTCTGCTGCCTCTCAGTCTCCAGAGCTCAGTCTCCAGCTCTCAGTCTCTGCTGCCTCTCAGTCTCCAGCTCTCTGTCTCTGCTGCCTCTCAGTCTCCACCTCTTAGTCTCCACCTCTCAGTCTCTGCTGCCTCTCAGTCTCCAACTCTCAGTCTCCAGAGCTCAGTCTCCAGCTGTTGGGCTCTGCTGCCTCTCAGTCTCCAGAGCGCAGTCTCCAGCTCTCAGTCTCTGCTGCCTTTCATTCTCCAGCTCGCAAACTCTGCTGCGTCTCAGACTCCAGAGCTCAGTCTCCAGCTCTCAGTCTCTGCTGCCTCTCAGTCTCCAGAGCTCAATCTCCAGCTCTCGGTCTCTGCTGCCTCTCAGTCTCTGCTGCCTCTCAGTCTCCAGCTCTCAGTCTCTGCTGCCTCTCAATCTCCAGCTCTCAGTCTCTGCTGCCTCTCAGTCTCCAGAAATCAGTCTCCAGCTCTCAGTCTCTGCTGCCTCTCAGTCTCCAGCTCTCAGTCTCTGCTGCCTCTCAGTCTCCAGAGCTCAGTCTCCAGCTCTCAGTCTCTGCTGACTCTCAGTCTCCAGCTCTCAGGCTCTGCTGCCTCTCAGTCTCCAGAGCTCATTCTCCAGCTCTCAGTCTCTAGAGCTCAGTCTCCAGCTCTCAGGCTATGTGGCCTCTCAGTCTCCAGCTCTCAATCTCTGCTGCCTCCCAGTCTCCAGCTCTCAATCTCTGCTGCCTCTCAGTCTCCAGAGCTCAGTCTCCAGCTCTCAGTCTCTGCTGACTCTCAATCTCCAGAGCTCAGTCTCTGCTGCCTCTCAGTCTCCAGAGCTCAGTCTCCAGCTCTCAGTCTCTGCTGACTCTCAATCTCCAGCTCTCAGTCTCTGCTGTCTCTCAGTCTCCAGAGATCAGCCTCTAGCTCCCAGTCTCTGCTGCCTCTCAGTCTCCAACTCTGAGTCTCTGCTGCCTCTCAGTCTCCAGAGCTCAGTCTCCAGCTCTCAGTCTCTGCTGGCTCTCAGTCTCCAGCTCTCAGTCTCTGCTGCCTCTCAGTCTCCAGCTCTCAGTCTCCAGCTCTCAGTCTCCAGCTCTCAGTCTCTGCTGCCTCTCAGTCTCCAGCTCTCTGTCTCTGTTGCCTCTCAGTCTCTGCGGCATCTCAGTCTCCAGCTCTCAGTCTCTGCTACCTCTCAGTCTCCAGCTCTCAGTCTCCAGCTCTCAGTCTCCAGCTCTCAGTCTGTGCTGCCTCTCAGTCTCCAGCTCTCTGTCTCTGCTGCCCCTCAGTCTCTGCCTCTCAGTCTCCACCTCTCAGTCTCTGCTGCCTCTCAGTCTCCACCTCTCAGTCTCCACCTCTCAAACTTAGCTGCCTCTAGTCTCCAACTCTCAGTCTCCAGTGCTCAGTCTCCAACTCTCCGTTTCTGCTGCCTCTCAGTCTCCAGAGCGCAGTCTCCAGCTCTCAGGCTCTGCTGCCTCTCAGTGTCCAGCTCCCAGTGTCTGCTGTCTCTCAGTCTCCGCTGCCTCTCAGTCTCCAGAGCTCAGTCACCAGCTCTCAGTCTCTGCTGCCTCTCAGTCTCCAGAGCTCAGTCACCAGCTCTCAGTCTCTGCTGCCTCTCAGTCTCCAGGGCTCAGTCATCAGCTCTCGGTCTCTGCTGCCTCTCAGTCTCTGCTGCCTCTCAGTCTCCAGAGCTCAGTCTCCAGCTCTCAGTCTCTGCTGACTCTCAATCTCCAGCTCTCAGTCTCTGCTGTCTCTCAGTCTCCAGAGATCAGCCTCTAGCTCCCAGTCTCTGCTGCCTCTCAGTCTCCAACTCTGAGTCTCTGCTGCCTCTCAGTCTCCAGAGCTCAGTCTCCAGCTCTCAGTCTCTGCTGGCTCTCAGTCTCCAGCTCTCAGTCTCTGCTGCCTCCCAGTCTCCAGCTCTCAGTCTCCAGCTCTCAGTCTCTGCTGCCTCTCAGTCTCCAGCTCTCTGTCTCTGTTGCCTCTCAGTCTCTGCGGCATCTCAGTCTCCAGCTCTCAGTCTCTGCTACCTCTCAGTCTCCAGCTCTCAGTCTCCAGCTCTCAGTCTCCAGCTCTCAGTCTGTGCTGCCTCTCAGTCTCCAGCTCTCTGTCTCTGCTGCCCCTCAGTCTCTGCCTCTCAGTCTCCACCTCTCAGTCTCTGCTGCCTCTCAGTCTCCACCTCTCAGTCTCCACCTCTCAAACTTAGCTGCCTCTAGTCTCCAACTCTCAGTCTCCAGTGCTCAGTCTCCAACTCTCCGTTTCTGCTGCCTCTCAGTCTCCAGAGCGCAGTCTCCAGCTCTCAGGCTCTGCTGCCTCTCAGTGTCCAGCTCCCAGTGTCTGCTGTCTCTCAGTCTCCGCTGCCTCTCAGTCTCCAGAGCTCAGTCACCAGCTCTCAGTCTCTGCTGCCTCTCAGTCTCCAGAGCTCAGTCTCCGGCTGTCAGGCTCTGCTGCCTCTCAGTCTCCAGAGCTCAGTCTCCGGCTGTCAGGCTCTGCTGCCTCTCAGTCTCCAGAGCTCAGTCACCAGCTCTCAGTCTCTGCTGCCTCTCAGTCTCCAGGGCTCAGTCATCAGCTCTCGGTCTCTGCTGCCTCTCAGTCTCCAGAGCTCAGTCTCCGGCTGTCAGGCTCTGCTGCCTCTCAGTCTCCAGAGCTCAGTCTCCAGCTCTCAGTCTCTGCTGCCTTTCAGTCACCAGAACTCAGTCACCAGCTCTGAGTCTCTGCTGCTTCTCAGTATCTGCTGCCTCTCAGTCCCCAGAGCACAGTCTTCAGCTCTCAGTCTCTGATGCCTCTCAGTCTCTGCTGCCTCTCAGTCTCCAGAGCTCAGTCTCCAGCTCTCAGTCTCTGCTGCCTCTCAGTCTCCAGAGCTCAGTCTCCAGCTCCCAGTGTCTGCTGACTCTCAGTCTCTATCTCTCAGTCTCCAGCTCTCAGTCTCTGCTGCGTCTCAGTCTCCAGAGCTGAGTCTCCAGCTCTCAGTCGTTGCTGCCTCTTAGTCTCCAGAGCTCAGTCTCCAGCTCCCAGTGTCTGCTGACTCTCAGTCTCTATCTCTCAGTCTCCAGCTCTCAGTCTCTGATGCCTCTCAGTCTCTGCTGCCTCTCAGTTGCTGCTGCCTCTTAGTCTCCAGCTCTCAGTCTCTGCTGCCTCTCAGTCTCCAGCTCTCAGTCTCCAGCTCTCAGTCTCTGCTGCCTCTCAGTCTCCAGCTCTCTGTCTCTGCTGCCTCTCAGTCTCCACCTCTTAGTCTCCACCTCTCAGTCTCTGCTGCCTCTCAGTCTCCACCTCTCAGTCTCCACCTCTCAAACTTAGCTGCCTCTAGTCTCCAACTCTCAGTCTCTGCTGTGTCTCAGTCTCCAGTGCTCAGTCTCCAACTCTCAGTTTCTGCTGCCTCTCAGTCTCCAGCTCTCAGGCTCTGCTGCCTCTCAGTGTCCAGCTCCCAGTGTCTGCTGTCTCTCAGTCTCTGCTGCCTCTCAGTCTCCAGAGCTCAGTCACCAGCTCTCAGTCTCTGCTGCCTCTCAGTCTCCAGAGCTCAGTCACCAGCTCTCAGTCTCTGCTGCCTCTCAATCTCCAGAGCTCAGTCTCCAGCTGTCAGGCTCTGCTTCCTCTCAGTCTCCAGAGCTCAGTCTCCAGCTCTCAGTCTCTGCTGCCTCTCAGTCTCCAGAGCTCAGTCACCAGCTCTCAGTCTCTGCTGCCTCTCAATCTCCAGAGCTCAGTCTCCAGCTGTCAGGCTCTGCTTCCTCTCAGTCTCCAGAGCTCAGTCTCCAGCTCTCAGTCTCTGCTGCTTCTCAGTATCTGCTGCCTCTCAGTCCCCAGAGCACTGTCAGGCTCTGCTGCCTCTCAGTCTCCAGAGCTCAGTCTCCAGCTCTCAGTCTCTGCTGCCTCTCAGTCTCCAGAGCTCAGTCTCCAGCTCCCAGTGTCTGCTGACTCTCAGTCTCTATCTCTCAGTCTCCAGCTCTCAGTCTCTGCTGCGTCTCAGTCTCCAGAGCTCAGTCTCCAGCTCTCAGTCGTTGCTGCCTCTTAGTCTCCAGAGCTCAGTCTCCAGCTCCCAGTGTCTGCTGACTCTCAGTCTCTATCTCTCAGTCTCCAGCTCTCAGTCTCTGATGCCTCTCAGTCTCTGCTGCCTCTCAGTTGCTGCTGCCTCTTAGTCTCCAGCTCTCAGTCTCTGCTGCCTCTCAGTCTCCAGCTCTCAGTCTCCAGCTCTCAGTCTCTGCTGCCTCTCAGTCTCCAGCTCTCTGTCTCTGCTGCCTCTCAGTCTCCACCTCTTAGTCTCCACCTCTCAGTCTCTGCTGCCTCTCAGTCTCCACCTCTCAAACTTAGCTGCCTCTAGTCTCCAACTCTCAGTCTCTGCTGTGTCTCAGTCTCCAGTGCTCAGTCTCCAACTCTCAGTTTCTGCTGCCTCTCGGTGTCCAGCTCCCAGTGTCTGCTGTCTCTCAGTCTCTGCTGCCTCTCAGTCTCCAGAGCTCAGTCACCAGCTCTCAGTCTCTGCTGCCTCTCAGTCTCCAGAGCTCAGTCTCCAGCTCTCAGTCTCTGCTGCCTCTCAATCTCCAGAACTCAGTCACCAGCTCTGAGTCTCTGCTGCTTCTCAGTATCTGCTGCCTCTCAGTCCCCAGAGCTCAGTCTCCAGCTGTCAGGCTCTGCTGCCTCTCAGTCTCCAGAGCTCAGTCTCCAGCTCTCAGTCTCTGCTGCCTTTCAGTCTCCAGCTCTCAAACTCTGCTGCGTCTCAGTCTCCAGAGCTCAGTCTCCAGCTCTCAGTCTCTGCTGCCTCTCAGTCTCCAGCTCCCAGTGTCTGCTGACTCTGTCTCCAGCTCTAAGTCCCCAGAGCACAGTCTCTGTTGCCTCTCAGTCTCCAGCTCTCAGTCTCCAGCTCTCTGTCTCTGCTGCCTCTCAGTCTCTGCTGCCTCTCAGTCTCTGCTGCCTCTCATTCTCCAGCTCCCAGTCTCTGCTGCCTCTCAGTCTCCAGCTCTCAGTCTCTGTTGCCTCTCAGTCTCTGCTGCCTCTCAGTCTCCAGCTCTCAGTCTCCAGCTCTCAGTCTCCAGCTCTCAGTCTCTGCTGCCTCTCAGTCTCCAGCTCTCTGTCTCTGCTGCCTCTCAGTCTCCACCTCTCAGTCTCCACCTCTCAGTCTCTGCTGCCTCTCAGTCTCCACCTCTCAGTCTCCACCTCTCAAACTTAGCTGCCTCTAGTCTCCAACTCTCAGTCTCCAGTGCTCAGTCTCCAACTCTCCGTTTCTGCTGCCTCTCAGTCTCCAGCTCTCAGGCTCTGCTGCCTCTCAGTGTCCAGCTCCCAGTGTCTGCTGTCTCTCAGTCTCCGCTGCCTCTCAGTCTCCAGAGCTCAGTCACCAGCTCTCAGTCTCTGCTGCCTCTCAGTCTCCAGAGCTCAGTCACCAGCTCTCAGTCTCTGCTGCCTCTCAGTCTCCAGAGCTCAGTCACCAGCTCTCAGTCTCTGCTGCCTCTCAGTCTCCAGGGCTCAGCCATCAGCTCTCGGTCTCTGCTGCCTCTCAGTCTCTGCTGCCTCTCAGTCTCCAGAGCATAGTCTCCAGCTCTCAGTATCTGCTGCCTTTCAGTCTCCAGATCTCAAACTCTGCTGCGTCTCAGTCTCCAGAGCTCAGTCTCCAGCTCTTAGTCTCTGCTGCCTCTCAGTCTCCAGAGCTCAGTCACCAGCTCTCAGTCTCTGCTGCCTCTCAGTCTCCAGAGCTCAGTCACCAGCTCTCAGTCTCTGCTGCCTCTCAGTCTACAGGGCTCAGTCATCAGCTCTCGGTCTCTGCTGCCTCTCAGTCTCTGCTGCCTCTCAGTCTCCAGAGCTCAGTCTCCAGCTCTCAGTATCTGCTGCCTTTCAGTCTCCAGATCTCAAACTCTGCTGCGTCTCAGTCTCCAGAGCTCAGTCTCCAGCTCTCAGTCTCTGCTGCGTCTCAGTCTCCAGAGCTCAGTCTCCAGCTCTCAGTCTCTGCTGCCTCTCAGTCTCCAGCTCCCAGTGTCTGCTGACTCTGTCTCCAGCTCTAAGTCCCCAGAGCACAGTCTCTGTTGCCTCTTAGTCTCCAGCTGTCAGTCTCCGCTGCCTCTCAGTCTCTATCTCTCAGTCTCCAGCTCTCAGTCTCTGATGCCTCTCAGTCTCTGCTGCCTCTCAGTCTCCACCTCTCAGTCTATGCTGCCTCTCAGTCTCCACCTCTCAGTCTCCACCTCTCAAACTTAGCTGCCTCCAGTCTCCAACTCTCAGTCTCTGCTGTGTCTCAGTCTCCAGTGCTCAGTCTCCAACTCTCAGTTTCTGCTGCCTCTCAGTCACCAGCTCTCAGTCTCTGCTGCCTCTCAGTCTCCAGAGCTCAGTCACCAGCTCTCAGTCTCTGCTGCCTCTCAATCTCCAGAGCTCAGTCTCCAGCTGTCAGGCTCTGCTTCCTCTCAGTCTCCAGAGCTTAGTCTCCAGCTCTCAGTCTCTGCTGCCCCTCAGTCACCAGAACTCAGTCACCAGCTCTGAGTCTCTGCTGCTTCTCAGTATCTGCTGCCTCTCAGTCCCCAGAGCACAGTCTTCAGCTCTCAGTCTCTGATGCCTCTCAGTCTCTGCTGACTCTCAGTCTCCAGAGCTCAGTCTCCAGCTCTCAGTCTCTGCTGCCTCTCAGTCTCCAGAGCTCAGTCTCCAGCTCCCAGTGTCTGCTGACTCTCAGTCTCTATCTCTCAGTCTCCAGCTCTCAGTCTCTGCTGCGTCTCAGTCTCCAGAGCTCAGTCTCCAGCTCTCAGTCGTTGCTGCCTCTTAGTCTCCAGAGCTCAGTCTCCAGCTCCCAGTGTCTGCTGACTCTCAGTCTCCAGGGCTCAGTCTCCAGCTCTCAGTCTCTGATGCCTCTCAGTCTCTGCTGCCTCTCAGTTGCTGCTGCCTCTTAGTCTCCAGCTCTCAGTCTCTGCTGCCTCTCAGTCTCCAGCTCTCAGTCTCCAGCTCTCAGTCTCTGCTGCCTCTCAGTCTCCAGCTCTCTGTCTCTGCTGCCTCTCAGTCTCCACCTCTTAGTCTCCACATCTCAGTCTCTGCTTCCTCTCAGTCTCCACCTCTCAGTCTCCACCTCTCAAACTTAGCTGCCTCTAGTCTCCAACTCTCAGTCTCTGCTGTGTCTCAGTCTCCAGTGCTCAGTCTCCAGCTCTCAGGCTCTGCTGCCTCTCAGTGTCCAGCTCCCAGTGTCTGCTGTCTCTCAGTCTCTGCTGCCTCTCAGTCTCCAGAGCTCAGTCACCAGCTCTCAGTCTCTGCTGCCTCTCAGTCTCCAGAGCTCAGTCTCCAGCTCTCAGTCTCTGCTGCCTCTCAATCTCCAGAACTCAGTCACCAGCTCTGAGTCTCTGCTGCTTCTCAGTCTCCAGAGCTTAGTCTCCAGCTCTCAGTCTCTGCTGCCCCTCAGTCACCAGAACTCAGTCTCCAGCTCTCAGTCTCTGCTGCCTCTCAGTCTCCAGCTCCCAGTGTCTGCTGACTCTGTCTCCAGCTCTAAGTCCCCAGAGCACAGTCTCTGTTGCCTCTTAGTCTCCAGCTCTCAGTCTCTGCTGCCTCTCAGTCTCTATCTCTCAGTCTCCAGCTCTCAGTCTCTGATGCCTCTCAGTCTCTGCTGCCTCTCAGTTGCTGCTGCCTCTTAGTCTCCAGCTCTCAGTCTCTGTTGCCTCTCAGTCTCTGCTGCCTCTCAGTCTCTGCTGCCTCTCATTCTCCAGCTCCCAGTCTCTGTTGCCTCTCAGTCTCTGCTGCCTCTCAGTCTCCAGCTCTTTGTCTCTGTTGCCTCTCAGTCTCTGCTGCCTCTCAGTCTCCAGCTCTCAGTCTCCAGCTCTCAGTCTCCAGCTCTCAGTCTCTGCTGCCTCTCAGTCTCCAGCTCTCTGTCTCTGCTGCCTCTCAGTCTCTGCCTCTCAGTCTCCACCTCTCAGTGTCTGCTGCCTCTCAGTCTCCACCTCTCAGTCTCCACCTCTCAGTCTCTGCTGCCTCTCAGTCTCCACCTCTCAGTCTCCACCTCTCAAACTTAGCTGCCTCTAGTCTCCAACTCTCAGTCTCCAGTGCTCAGTCTCCAACTCTCCGTTTCTGCTGCCTCTCAGTCTCCAGAGCGCAGTCTCCAGCTCTCAGGCTCTGCTGCCTCTCAGTGTCCAGCTCCCAGTGTCTGCTGTCTCTCAGTCTCCGCTGCCTCTCAGTCTCCAGAGCTCAGTCACCAGCTCTCAGTCTCTGCTGGCTCTCAGTCTCCAGAGCTCAGTCACCAGCTCTCAGTCTCTGCTGCCTCTCAGTCTCCAGAGCTCAGTCACCAGCTCTCAGTCTCTGCTGCCTCTCAGTCTCCAGGGCTCAGTCATCAGCTCTCGGTCTCTGCTGCCTCTCAGTCTCTGCTGCCTCTCAGTCTCCAGAGCTCAGTCTCCAGCTCTCAGTATCTGCTGCCTTTCAGTCTCCAGATCTCAAACTCTGCTGCGTCTCAGTCTCCAGAGCTCAGTCTCCAGCTCTCAGTCTCTGCTGCCTCTCAGTCTCCAGAGCTCAGTCTCCAGCTCCCAGTGTCTGCTGACTCTCAGTCTCCAGCTCTTAGTCCCCAGAGCTCAGTCTCTGTTGCCTCTCAGTCTCCAGCTCTCAGTCTCCAGCTCTCAGTCTCCAGCTCTCAGTCTCTGTTGCCTCTCAGTCTCTGCTGCCTCTCAGTCTCCAGCTCTCAGTCTCCAGCTCTCAGTCTCCAGCTCTCAGTCTCTGCTGCCTCTCAGTCTCCAGCTCTCTGTCTCTGTTGCCTCTCAGTCTCCACCTCTGTCTCCACCTCTCAGTCTCTGCTGCCTCTCAGTCTCCACCTCTGAGTCTCCACCTCTCAGTCTATGCTGCCTCTCAGTCTCCACCTCTCAGTCTCCACCTCTCAAACTTAGCTGCCTCTCAGTCTCCAGCTCTCAGTCTCTGCTGACTCTCAGTCTCCAGCTCTCAGTCTCTGCTGCCCCTAAGTCACCAGAACTCATTCACCAGCTCTGAGTCTCTGCTGCTTCTCAGTATCTGCTGCCTCTCAGTCCCCAGAGCACAGTCTTCAGCTCTCAGTCTCTGATGCCTCTCAGTCTCTGCTGCCTCTCAGTCTCCAGAGCTCAGTCTCCAGCTCTCAGTCTCTGCTGCCTCTCCGTCTCCAGAGCTCAGTCTCCAGCTCCCAGTGTCTGATGCATCTCAGTCTCTGCTGCCTCTCAGTTGCTGCTGCCTCTTAGTCTCCAGCTCTCAGTCTCTGTTGCCTCTCAGTCTCTGCAGCCTCTCATTCTCCAGCTCCCAGTCTCTGTTGCCTCTCAGTCTCTGCTGCCTCTCAGTCTCCAGCTCTCAGTCTCTGTTGCCTCTCAGTCTCTGCTGCCTCTCAGTCTCCAGCTCTCAGTCTCCAGCTCTCAGTCTCCAGCTCTCAGTCTCTGCTGCCTCTCAGTCTCCAGCTCTCTGTCTCTGCTGCCTCTCAGTCTCCACCTCTCAGTCTCTGCTGCCTCTCAGTCTCCACCTCTCAGTCTCCACCTCTCAAACTTAGCTGCCTCTAGTCTCCAACTCTCAGTCTCTGCTGTGTCTCAGTCTCCAGTGCTCAGTCTCCAACTCTCAGTTTCTGCTGCCTCTCAGTCTCCAGCTCTCAGGCTCTGCTGCCTCTCAGTGTCCAGCTCCCAGTGTCTGCTGTCTCCTAGTCTCTGCTGCCTCTCAGTCTCCAGAGCTCAGTCACCAGCTCTCAGTCTCTGCTGCCTCTCAGTCTCCAGAGCTCAGTCTCCAGCTGTCAGGCTCTGCTGCCTCTCAGTCTCCAGAGCTCAGTCACCAGCTCTCAGTCTCTGCTGCCTCTCAGTCTCCAGAGCTCAGTCTCCAGCTGTCAGGCTCTGCTGCCTCTCAGTCTCCAGAGCTCAGTCTCCAGCTCTCAGGCTCTGCTGCCTCTCAGTGTCCAGCTCCCAGTGTCTGCTGCCTCTCAGTCTCTGCTGCCTCTCAGTCTCCAGAGCTCAGTCACCAGCTCTCAGTCTCTGCTGCCTCTCAATCTCCAGAGCTCAGTCTCCAGCTCTCAGTATCTGCTGCCTCTCAGTCTCCAGAGCTCAGTCACCAGCTCTGAGTCTCTGCTGCCTCTCAGTCTCTGCTGCCTCTCAGTCTCCGGAGCTCAGTCTCCAGCTGTCAGGCTCTGCTGTCTCTCAGTCTCCAGAGCTCAGTCTCCAGCTCTCAGTCTCTGCTGCCTTTCAGTCTCCAGCTCTCAAACTCTGCTGCGTCTCAATCTCCAGAGCTCAGTCTCCAGCTCTCAGTCTCTGCTGCCTCTCACTCTCCAGAGCTCAGTCTCCAGCTCTCAGTCTCTGCTGCCTCTCAGTCTCCAGCTCTCTGTCTCTGCTGCCTCTCAGTCTCCACCTCTTAGTCTCCACCTCTCAGTCTCTGCTGCCTCTCAGTCTCCAGCTCTCAGTCTCCAGAGCTCAGTCTCCAGCTGTCGGGCTCTGCTGCCTCTCAGTCTCCAGAGCTCAGTCTCCAGCTCTCAGTCTCCAGCTCTGAGTCTCTGCTGCCTCTCAGTCTCCACCTCTCAGTCTCTGCTGCCTCTCAGTCTCCACCTCTCAGTCCATGCTGCCTATCAGTCTCTGCTGCCTCTCAGTTTCCACCTCTCAAGCTTTGCTGCCTCTAGTCTCCAACTCTCAGTCTCTGCTGTGTCTTAGTCTCCACTGCTCAATCTCCAACTCTCAGTTTCTGCTGCCTCTCTGTCTCCAGCTCTCAGGCTCTGCTGACTCTCAGTCGCCAGCTCTCAGTCTCTGCTGCCTCTCAGTCTCCAGCTCTCAGTCTCTGCTGACTCTCAGTCTCCAGCTCTCAGTCTCTGCTGCCTCTCAGTCTCCAGATCTCAGTCACCAGCTCTCAGTCTCTGCTGCTTCTCAATCTCCAGAGCTCAGTCACCAGCTCTCAGTCTCTGATGCCTCTCAGTCTCTGCTGCCTCTCAGTCTCCAGAGCTCAGTCTCCGGCTGTCAGGCTCTGCTGCCTCTCAGTCTCCAGAGCTCAGTCTCCAGCTCTCAGTCTCTGCTGCCTTTCAGTCTCCAGCTCTCAAACTCTGCTGTGTCTCAGTCTCCAGAGCTCAGTCTCCAGCTCTCAGTCTCTGCTGCCTCTCAGTCTCCAGGTCCCAGTGTCTGCTGACTCTGTCTCCAGCTCTAAGTCCCCAGAGCACAGTCTCTGTTGCCTCTTAGTCTCCAGCTCTCAGTCTCTGCTGCCTCTCAGTCTCTATCTCTCAGTCTCCAGCTCTCAGTCTCTGATGCCTCTCAGTCTCTGCTGCCTCTCAGTTGCTGCTGCCTCTCAGTCTCCACCTCTCAGTCTCTGCTGCCTCTCAGTCTCCACCTCTCAGTCCATGCTGCCTATCAGTCTCTGCTGCCTCTCAGTTTCCACCTCTCAAGCTTTGCTGCCTCTAGTCTCCAACTCTCAGTCTCTGCTGTGTCTCAGTCTCCACTGCTCAATCTCCAACTCTCAGTTTCTGCTGCCTCTCTGTCTCCAGCTCTCAGGCTCTGCTGACTCTCAGTCTCCAGCTCTCAGTCTCTGCTGCCTCTCAGTCTCCAGCTCTCAGTCTCTGCTGACTCTCAGTCTCCAGCTCTCAGTCTCTGCTGCCTCTCAGTCTCCAGAGCTCAGTCACCAGCTCTCAGTCTCTGCTGCTTCTCAGTCTCCAGAGCTCAGTCACCAGCTCTCAGTCTCTGATGCCTCTCAGTCTCTGCTGCCTCTCAGTCTCCAGAGCTCAGTCTCCGGCTGTCAGGCTCTGCTGCCTCTCAGTCTCCAGAGCTCAGTCTCCAGCTCTCAGTCGTTGCTGCCTCTCAGTCTTTATCTCTCAGTCTCCAGCTCTCAGTCTCTGATGCCTCTCAGTCTCTGCTGCCTCTCAGTTGCTGCTGCCTCTTAGTCTCCAGCTCTCAGTCTCTGTTGCCTCTCAGTCTCTGCTACCTCTCATTCTCCATCTCCCAGTCTCCAGCTCTCAGTCTCTGCTGCCTCTCAGTCTCCAGCTCTCAGTCTCCAGCTCTCAGTCTCTGCTGCCTCTTAGTCTCCAGCTCTCTGTCTCTGCTGCCTCTCAGTCTCCACCTCTTAGTCTCCACCTCTCAGTCTCCACCTCTCAAACTTAGCTGCCTCTAGTCTCCAACTCTCAGTCTCTGCTGTGTCTCAGTCTCCAGTGCTCAGTCTCCAATTCTCAGTTTCTGCTGCCTCTCAGTCTCCAGCTCTCAGGCTCTGCTGCCTCTCAGTGTCCAGCTCCCAGTGTCTGCTGTCTCTCAGTCTCTGCTGCCTCTCAGTCTCCAGAGCTCAGTCACCAGCTCTCAGTCTCTGCTGCCTCTCAGTCTCCAGAGCTCAGTCTCCAGCTCTCAGTCTCTGCTGCCTCTCAATCTCCAGAACTCAGTCACCAGCTCTGAGTCTCTGCTGCTTCTCAGTATCTGCTGCCTCTCAGTCCCCAGAGCTCAGTCTCCAGCTGTCAGGCTCTGCTGCCTCTCAGTCTCCAGAGCTCAGTCTCCAGCTCTCAGTCTCTGCTGCCTTTCAGTCTCCAGCTCTCAAACTCTGCTGCGTCTCAGTCTCCAGAGCTCAGTCTCCAGCTCTCAGTCTCTGCTGCCTCTCAGTCTCCAGCTCCCAGTGTCTGCTGACTCTGTCTCCAGCTCTAAGTCCCCAGAGCACAGTCTCTGTTGCCTCTTAGTCTCCAGCTCTCAGTCTCTGCTGCCTCTCAGTCTCTATCTCTCAGTCTCCAGCTCTCAGTCTCTGATGCCTCTCAGTCTCTGCTGCCTCTCAGTTGCTGCTGCCTCTTAGTCTCCAGCTCTCAGTCTCTGTTGCCTCTCAGTCTCTGCTGCCTCTCAGTCTCTGCTGCCTCTCATTCTCCAGCTCCCAGTCTCTGTTGCCTCTCAGTCTCTGCTGCCTCTCAGTCTCCAGCTCTCAGTCTCCAGCTCTCAGTCTCCAGCTCTCAGTCTCTGCTGCCTCTCAGTCTCCAGCTCTCTGTCTCTGCTGCCTCTCAGTCTCCAGCTCTCTGTCTCTGCTGCCTCTCAGTCTCTGCTGCCTCTCAGTCTCCAGCTCTCAGTCTCTGTTGCCTCTCAGTCTCTGCTGCCTCTCAGTCTCCAGCTCTCAGTCTCCAGCTCTCAGTCTCTGCTGCCTCTCAGTCTCCAGCTCTCTGTCTCTGTTGCCTCTCAGTCTCTGCTGCATCTCAGTCTCCAGCTCTCAGTCTCTGCTGCCTCTCAGTCTCCAGCTCTTAGTCTCCAGCTCTCAGTCTCCAGCTCTCAGTCTGTGCTGCCTCTCAGTCTCCAGCTCTCTGTCTCTGCTGCCCCTCAGTCTCTGCCTCTCAGTCTCCACCTCTCAGTCTCTGCTGCCTCTCAGTCTCCACCTCTCAGTCTCCACCTCTCAAACTTAGCTGCCTCTAGTCTCCAACTCTCAGTCTCCAGTGCTCAGTCTCCAACTCTCCGTTTCTGCTGCCTCTCAGTCTCCAGAGCGCAGTCTCCAGCTCTCAGGCTCTGCTGCCTCTCAGTGTCCAGCTCCCAGTGTCTGCTGTCTCTCAGTCTCCGCTGCCTCTCAGTCTCCAGAGCTCAGTCACCAGCTCTCAGTCTCTGCTGCCTCTCAGTCTCCAGAGCTCAGTCACCAGCTCTCAGTCTCTGCTGCCTCTCAGTCTCCAGAGCTCAGTCACCAGCTCTCAGTCTCTGCTGCCTCTCAGTCTCCAGGGCTCAGTCATCAGCTCTCGGTCTCTGCTGCCTCTCAGTCTCTGCTGCCTCTCAGTCTCCAGAGCTCAGTCTCCGGCTGTCAGGCTCTGCTGCCTCTCAGTCTCCAGAGCTCAGTCTCCAGCTCTCAGTATCTGCTGCCTTTCAGTCTCCAGATCTCAAACTCTGCTGCGTCTCAGTCTCCAGAGCTCAGTCTCCAGCTCTCAGTCTCTGCTGCCTCTCAGTCTCCAGAGCTCAGTCTCCAGCTCCCAGTGTCTGCTGACTCTCAGTCTCCAGCTCTTAGTCCCCAGAGCTCAGTCTCTGTTGCCTCTCAGTCTCCAGCTCTCAGTCTCCAGCTCTCAGTCTCCAGCTCTCAGTCTCTGTTGCCTCTCAGTCTCTGCTGCCTCTCAGTCTCCAGCTCTCAGTCTCCAGCTCTCAGTCTCCAGCTCTCAGTCTCTGCTGCCTCTCAGTCTCCAGCTCTCTGTCTCTGTTGCCTCTCAGTCTCCACCTCTGTCTCCACCTCTCAGTCTCTGCTGCCTCTCAGTCTCCACCTCTGAGTCTCCACCTCTCAGTCTATGCTGCCTCTCAGTCTCCACCTCTCAGTCTCCACCTCTCAAACTTAGCTGCCTCTCAGTCTCCAGCTCTCAGTCTCTGCTGACTCTCAGTCTCCAGCTCTCAGTCTCTGCTGCCCCTAAGTCACCAGAACTCATTCACCAGCTCTGAGTCTCTGCTGCTTCTCAGTATCTGCTGCCTCTCAGTCCCCAGAGCACAGTCTTCAGCTCTCAGTCTCTGATGCCTCTCAGTCTCTGCTGCCTCTCAGTCTCCAGAGCTCAGTCTCCAGCTCTCAGTCTCTGCTGCCTCTCAGTCTCCAGAGCTCAGTCTCCAGCTCCCAGTGTCTGCTGACTCTCAGTCTCCAGCTCTCAGTCTCTGCTGCCTCTCAGTCTCCAGAGCTCAGTCTCCAGCTCCCAGTGTCTGCTGACTCTCAGTCTCTATCTCTCAGTCTCCAGCTCTCAGTCTCTGATGCCTCTCAGTCTCTGCTGCCTCTCAGTTGCTGCTGCCTCTTAGTCTCCAGCTCTCAGTCTCTGCTGCCTCTCAGTCTCCAGCTCTCAGTCTCCAGCTCTCAGTCTCTGCTGCCTCTCAGTCTCCAGCTCTCTGTCTCTGCTGCCTCTCAGTCTCCACCTCTTAGTCTCCACCTCTCAGTCTCTGCTGCCTCTCAGTCTCCACCTCTCAGTCTCCACCTCTCAAACTTAGCTGCCTCTAGTCTCCAACTCTCAGTCTCTGCTGTGTCTCAGTCTCCAGTGCTCAGTCTCCAACTCTCAGTTTCTGCTGCCTCTCAGTCTCCAGCTCTCAGGCTCTGCTGCCTCTCAGTGTCCAGCTCCCAGTGTCTGCTGTCTCTCAGTCTCTGCTGCCTCTCAGTCTCCAGAGCTCAGTCACCAGCTCTCAGTCTCTGCTGCCTCTCAGTCTCCAGAGCTCAGTCACCAGCTCTCAGTCTCTGCTGCCTCTCAATCTCCAGAGCTCAGTCTCCAGCTGTCAGGCTCTGCTTCCTCTCAGTCTCCAGAGCTCAGTCTCCAGCTCTCAGGCTCTGCTGCTTCTCAGTATCTGCTGCCTCTCAGTCCCCAGAGCACTGTCAGGCTCTGCTGCCTCTCAGTCTCCAGAGCTCAGTCTCCAGCTCTCAGTCTCTGCTGCCTCTCAGTCGCCAGAGCTCAGTCTCCAGCTCCCAGTGTCTGCTGACTCTCAGTCTCTATCTCTCAGTCTCCAGCTCTCAGTCTCTGCTGCGTCTCAGTCTCCAGAGCTCAGTCTCCAGCTCTCAGTCGTTGCTGCCTCTTAGTCTCCAGAGCTCAGTCTCCAGCTCCCAGTGTCTGCTGACTCTCAGTCTCTATCTCTCAGTCTCCAGCTCTCAGTCTCTGATGCCTCTCAGTCTCTGCTGCCTCTCAGTTGCTGCTGCCTCTTAGTCTCCAGCTCTCAGTCTCTGCTGCCTCTCAGTCTCCAGCTCTCAGTCTCCAGCTCTCAGTCTCTGCTGCCTCCCAGTCTCCAGCTCTCTGTCTCTGCTGCCTCTCAGTCTCCACCTCTTAGTCTCCAGCTCTCAGTCTCTGCTGCCTCTCAGTCTCCACCTCTCAGTCTCCACCTCTCAAACTTAGCTGCCTCTAGTCTCCAACTCTCAGTCTCTGCTGTGTCTCAGTCTCCAGTGCTCAGTCTCCAACTCTCAGTTTCTGCTGCCTCTCAGTCTCCAGCTCTCAGGCTCTGCTGCCTCTCAGTGTCCAGCTCCCAGTGTCTGCTGTCTCTCAGTCTCTGCTGCCTCTCAGTCTCCAGAGCTCAGTCACCAGCTCTCAGTCTCTGCTGCCTCTCAGTCTCCAGAGCTCAGTCACCAGCTCTCAGTCTCTGCTGCCTCTCAATCTCCAGAGCTCAGTCTCCAGCTGTCAGGCTCTGCTTCCTCTCCGTCTCCAGAGCTCAGTCTCCAGCTCTCAGTCTCTGCTGCCTCTCAGTCTCCAGAGCTCAGTCACCAGCTCTCAGTCTCTGCTGCCTCTCAGTCTCCAGAGCTCAGTCTCCAGCTCTCAGTCTCTGCTGCCTCTCAATCTCCAGAACTCAGTCACCAGCTCTGAATCTCTGCTGCTTCTCAGTATCTGCTGCCTCTCAGTCCCCAGAGCTCAGTCTCCAGCTGTCAGGCTCTGCTGCCATTCAGTCTCCAGAGCTCAGTCTCCAGCTCTCAGTCTCTGCTGCCTTTCAGTCTCCAGCTCTCAAACTCTGCTGCGTCTCAGTCTCCAGAGCTCAGTCTCCAGCTCTCAGTCTCTGCTGCCTCTCAGTCTCCAGCTCCCAGTGTCTGCTGACTCTGTCTCCAGCTCTAAGTCCCCAGAGCACAGTCTCTGATGCCTCTCAGTCTCTGCTGCCTCTCAGTTGCTGCTGCCTCTTAGTCTCCAGCTCTCAGTCTCTGTTGCCTCTCAGTCTCTGCTGCCTCTCAGTCTCTGCTGCCTCTCATTCTCCAGCTCCCAGTCTCTGTTGCCTCTCAGTCTCTGCTGCCTCTCAGTCTCCAGCTCTCAGTCTCCACCTCTCAGTCTCTGCTGCCTCTCAGTCTCCACCTCTCAGTCTCCACCTCTCAAACTTAGCTGCCTCTAGTCTCCAACTCTCAGTCTCCAGTGCTCAGTCTCCAACTCTCCGTTTCTGCTGCCTCTCAGTCTCCAGCTCTCAGGCTCTGCTGCCTCTCAGTGTCCAGCTCCCAGTGTCTGCTGTCTCTCAGTCTCCGCTGCCTCTCAGTCTCCAGAGCTCAGTGACCAGCTCTCAGTCTCTGCTGCCTCTCAGTCTCCAGAGCTCAGACACCAGCTCTCAGTCTCTGCTGCCTCTCAGTCTCCAGAGCTCAGTCACCAGCTCTCAGTCTCTGCTGCCTCTCAGTCTCCAGGGCTCAGTCATCAGCTCTCGGTCTCTGCTGCCTCTCAGTCTCTGCTGCCTCTTAGTCTCCAGAGCTCAGTCTCCAGCTCTCAGTATCTGCTGCCTTTCAGTCTCCAGATCTCAAACTCTGCTGCGTCTCAGTCTCCAGAGCTCAGTCTCCAGCTCTCAGTCTCTGCTGCCTCTCAGTCTCCAGAGCTCAGTCACCAGCTCTCAGTCTCTGCTGCCTCTCAGTCTCCAGAGCTCAGTCACCAGCTCTCAGTCTCTGCTGCCTCTCAGTCTCCAGGGCTCAGTCATCAGCTCTCGGTCTCTGCTGCCTCTCAGTCTCTGCTGCCTCTCAGTCTCCAGAGCTCAGTCTCCAGCTCTCAGTATCTGCTGCCTTTCAGTCTCCAGATCTCAAACTCTGCTGCGTCTCAGTCTCCAGAGCTCAGTCTCCAGCTCTCAGTCTCTGCTGCGTCTCAGTCTCCAGAGCTCAGTCTCCAGCTCTCAGTCTCTGCTGCCTCTCAGTCTCCAGCTCCCAGTGTCTGCTGACTCTGTCTCCAGCTCTAAGTCCCCAGAGCACAGTCTCTGTTGCCTCTTAGTCTCCAACTGTCAGTCTCCGCTGCCTCTCAGTCTCTATCTCTCAGTCTCCAGCTCTCAGTCTCTGATGCCTCTCAGTCTCTGCTGCCTATCAGTCTCTGCTGCCTCTCATTCTCCAGCTCCCAGTCTCTGTTGCCTCTCAGTCTCTGCTGCCTCTCAGTCTCCAGCTCTCAGTCTCTGTTGCCTCTCAGTCTCTGCTGCCTCTCAGTCTCTGCTGCCTCTCATTCTCCAGCTCCCAGTCTCTGTTGCCTCTCAGTCTCTGCTGCCTCTCAGTCTCCAGCTCTCAGTCTCTGTTGCCTCTCAGTCTCTGCTGCCTCTCAGTCTCCAGCTCTCAGTCTCCAGCTCTCAGTCTCCAGCTCTCAGTCTCTGCTGCCTCTCAGTCTCCAGCTCTCAGTCGTTGCTGCCTCTCAGTCTCTGCCTCTCAGTCTCCACCTCTCAGTCTCCACCTCTCAGTCTCTGCTGCCTCTCAGTCTCCACCTCTCAGTCTCCACCTCTCAAACTTAGCTGCCTCTAGTCTCCAACTCTCAGTCTCCAGTGCTCAGTCTCCAACTCTCCATTTCTGCTGCCTCTCAGTCTCCAGCTCTCAGGCTCTGCTGCCTCTCAGTGTCCAGCTCCCAGTGTCTGCTGTCTCTCAGTCTCCGCTGCCTCTCAGTCTCCAGAGCTCAGTCACCAGCTCTCAGTCTTTGCTGCCTCTCAGTCTCCAGAGCTCAGTCACCAGCTCTCAGTCTCTGCTGCCTCTCAGTCTCCAGAGCTCAGTCACCAGCTCTCAGTCTCTGATGCCTCTCAGTCTCCAGGGCTCAGTCATCAGCTCTCGGTCTCTGCTGTCTCTCAGTCTCTGCTGCCTCTCAGTCTCCAGAGCTCAGTCTCCAGCTCTTAGTATCTGCTGCCTTTCAGTCTCCAGATCTCAAACTCTGCTGCGTCTCAGTCTCCAGAGCTCAGTCTCCAACTCTCAGTCTCTGCTGCCTCTCCGTCTCCAGAGCTCAGTCTCCAGCTCCCAGTGTCTGCTGACTCTCAGTTTCCAGCTCTCAGTCTCCATCTCTCAGTCTCTGATGCATCTCAGTCTCTGCTGCCTCTCAGTTGCTGCTGCCTCTTAGTCTCCAGCTCTCAGTCTCTGTTGCCTCTCAGTCTCTGCAGCCTCTCATTCTCCAGCTCTCAGTCTCTGTTGCCTCTCAGTCTCTGCAGCCTCTCAGTCTCCAGCTCTCAGTCTCTGTTGCCTCTCAGTCTCTGCTGCCTCTCAGTCTCCAGCTCTCAGTCTCCAGCTCTCAGTCTCCAGCTCTCAGTCTCTGCTGCCTCTCAGTCTCCAGCTCTCAGTCTCTGCTGCCTCTCAATCTCCAGAACTCAGTCACCAGCTCTGAGTCTCTGCTGCTTCTCAGTATCTGCTGCCTCTCAGTCTCCAGAGCTCAGTCTCCAGCTGTCGGGCTCTGCTGCCTCTCAGTCTCCAGAGCTCAGTCACCAGCTCTCAGTCTCTGCTGCCTTTCAGTCTCCAGCTCTCAAACTCTGCTGCGTCTCAGTCTCCAGAGCTCAGTCTCCAGCTCTCAGTCTCTGCTGCCCCTCAGTCACCAGAGCTCAGTCACCAGCTCTCAGTCTCTGCTGCCTTTCAGTCTCCAGCTGTCAGGCTCTGCTGCCTCTCAGTCTCCAGAGCTCAGTCACCAGCTCTCAGTCTCTGCTGCCTTTCAGTCTCCAGCTGTCAGGCTCTGCTGCCTCTCAGTCTCCAGAGCTCAGTCTCCAGCTCTCAGTCTCTGCTGCCTCTCAGTCTCCAGAGCTCAGTCTCCAGCTCTCAGGCTCTGCTGCCTCTCAGTGTCCAGCTCCCAGTGTCTGCTGCCTCTCAGTCTCTGCTGCCTCTCAGTCTCCAGAGCTCAGTCACCAGCTCTCCGTCTCTGCTGCCTCTCAGTCTCCAGAGCTCAGTCTCCAGCTCTCAGTATCTGCTGCCTCTCAGTCTCCAGAGCTCAGTCACCAGCTCTGAGTCTCTGCTGCCTCTCAGTCTCTGCTGCCTCTCAGTCTCCGGAGCTCAGTCTCCAGCTGTCAGGCTCTGCTGTCTCTCAGTCTCCAGAGCTCAGTCTCCAGCTCTCAGTCTCTGCTGCCTTTCAGTCTCCAGCTCTCAAACTCTGCTGCGTCTCAATCTCCAGAGCTCAGTCTCCAGCTCTCAGTCTCTGCTGCCTCTCAGTCTCCAGAGCTCAGTCTCCAGCTCTCAGTCTCTGCTGCCTCTCAGTCTCCAGCTCTCTGTCTCTGCTGCCTCTCAGTCTCCACCTCTTAGTCTCCACCTCTCAGTCTCTGCTGCCTCTCAGTCTCCAACTCTCAGTCTCCAGAGCTCAGTCTCCAGCTGTTGGGCTCTGCTGCCTCTCAGTCTCCAGAGCGCAGTCTCCAGCTCTCAGTCTCTGCTGCCTTTCATTCTCCAGCTCGCAAACTCTGCTGCGTCTCAGACTCCAGAGCTCAGTCTCCAGCTCTCAGTCTCTGCTGCCTCTCAGTCTCCAGAGCTCAATCTCCAGCTCTCGGTCTCTGCTGCCTCTCAGTCTCTGCTGCCTCTCAGTCTCCAGCTCTCAGTCTCTGCTGCCTCTCAATCTCCAGCTCTCAGTCTCTGCTGCCTCTCAGTCTCCAGAAATCAGTCTCCAGCTCTCAGTCTCTGCTGCCTCTCAGTCTCCAGAGCTCAGTCTCCAGCTCTCAGTCTCTGCTGACTCTCAGTCTCCAGCTCTCAGGCTCTGCTGCCTCTCAGTCTCCAGAGCTCAGTCTCCAGCTCTCAGTCTCTAGAGCTCAGTCTCCAGCTCTCAGGCTATGTGGCCTCTCAGTCTCCAGCTCTCAATCTCTGCTGCCTCCCAGTCTCCAGCTCTCAATCTCTGCTGCCTCTCAGTCTCCAGAGCTCAGTCTCCAGCTCTCAGTCTCTGCTGACTCTCAATCTCCAGAGCTCAGTCTCTGCTGCCTCTCAGTCTCCAGAGCTCAGTCTCCAGCTCTCAGTCTCTGCTGACTCTCAATCTCCAGCTCTCAGTCTCTGCTGTCTCTCAGTCTCCAGAGATCAGCCTCTAGCTCCCAGTCTCTGCTGCCTCTCAGTCTCCAACTCTGAGTCTCTGCTGCCTCTCAGTCTCCAGAGCTCAGTCTCCAGCTCTCAGTCTCTGCTGGCTCTCAGTCTCCAGCTCTCAGTCTCTGCTGCCTCTCAGTCTCCAGCTCTCAGTCTCCAGCTCTCAGTCTCCAGCTCTCAGTCTCTGCTGCCTCTCAGTCTCCAGCTCTCTGTCTCTGTTGCCTCTCAGTCTCTGCGGCATCTCAGTCTCCAGCTCTCAGTCTCTGCTACCTCTCAGTCTCCAGCTCTCAGTCTCCAGCTCTCAGTCTCCAGCTCTCAGTCTGTGCTGCCTCTCAGTCTCCAGCTCTCTGTCTCTGCTGCCCCTCAGTCTCTGCCTCTCAGTCTCCACCTCTCAGTCTCTGCTGCCTCTCAGTCTCCACCTCTCAGTCTCCACCTCTCAAACTTAGCTGCCTCTAGTCTCCAACTCTCAGTCTCCAGTGCTCAGTCTCCAACTCTCCGTTTCTGCTGCCTCTCAGTCTCCAGAGCGCAGTCTCCAGCTCTCAGGCTCTGCTGCCTCTCAGTGTCCAGCTCCCAGTGTCTGCTGTCTCTCAGTCTCCGCTGCCTCTCAGTCTCCAGAGCTCAGTCACCAGCTCTCAGTCTCTGCTGCCTCTCAGTCTCCAGAGCTCAGTCACCAGCTCTCAGTCTCTGCTGCCTCTCAGTCTCCAGGGCTCAGTCATCAGCTCTCGGTCTCTGCTGCCTCTCAGTCTCTGCTGCCTCTCAGTCTCCAGAGCTCAGTCTCCAGCTCTCAGTCTCTGCTGACTCTCAATCTCCAGCTCTCAGTCTCTGCTGTCTCTCAGTCTCCAGAGATCAGCCTCTAGCTCCCAGTCTCTGCTGCCTCTCAGTCTCCAACTCTGAGTCTCTGCTGCCTCTCAGTCTCCAGAGCTCAGTCTCCAGCTCTCAGTCTCTGCTGGCTCTCAGTCTCCAGCTCTCAGTCTCTGCTGCCTCCCAGTCTCCAGCTCTCAGTCTCCAGCTCTCAGTCTCTGCTGCCTCTCAGTCTCCAGCTCTCTGTCTCTGTTGCCTCTCAGTCTCTGCGGCATCTCAGTCTCCAGCTCTCAGTCTCTGCTACCTCTCAGTCTCCAGCTCTCAGTCTCCAGCTCTCAGTCTCCAGCTCTCAGTCTGTGCTGCCTCTCAGTCTCCAGCTCTCTGTCTCTGCTGCCCCTCAGTCTCTGCCTCTCAGTCTCCACCTCTCAGTCTCTGCTGCCTCTCAGTCTCCACCTCTCAGTCTCCACCTCTCAAACTTAGCTGCCTCTAGTCTCCAACTCTCAGTCTCCAGTGCTCAGTCTCCAACTCTCCGTTTCTGCTGCCTCTCAGTCTCCAGAGCGCAGTCTCCAGCTCTCAGGCTCTGCTGCCTCTCAGTGTCCAGCTCCCAGTGTCTGCTGTCTCTCAGTCTCCGCTGCCTCTCAGTCTCCAGAGCTCAGTCACCAGCTCTCAGTCTCTGCTGCCTCTCAGTCTCCAGAGCTCAGTCTCCGGCTGTCAGGCTCTGCTGCCTCTCAGTCTCCAGAGCTCAGTCTCCGGCTGTCAGGCTCTGCTGCCTCTCAGTCTCCAGAGCTCAGTCACCAGCTCTCAGTCTCTGCTGCCTCTCAGTCTCCAGGGCTCAGTCATCAGCTCTCGGTCTCTGCTGCCTCTCAGTCTCCAGAGCTCAGTCTCCGGCTGTCAGGCTCTGCTGCCTCTCAGTCTCCAGAGCTCAGTCTCCAGCTCTCAGTCTCTGCTGCCTTTCAGTCACCAGAACTCAGTCACCAGCTCTGAGTCTCTGCTGCTTCTCAGTATCTGCTGCCTCTCAGTCCCCAGAGCACAGTCTTCAGCTCTCAGTCTCTGATGCCTCTCAGTCTCTGCTGCCTCTCAGTCTCCAGAGCTCAGTCTCCAGCTCTCAGTCTCTGCTGCCTCTCAGTCTCCAGAGCTCAGTCTCCAGCTCCCAGTGTCTGCTGACTCTCAGTCTCTATCTCTCAGTCTCCAGCTCTCAGTCTCTGCTGCGTCTCAGTCTCCAGAGCTGAGTCTCCAGCTCTCAGTCGTTGCTGCCTCTTAGTCTCCAGAGCTCAGTCTCCAGCTCCCAGTGTCTGCTGACTCTCAGTCTCTATCTCTCAGTCTCCAGCTCTCAGTCTCTGATGCCTCTCAGTCTCTGCTGCCTCTCAGTTGCTGCTGCCTCTTAGTCTCCAGCTCTCAGTCTCTGCTGCCTCTCAGTCTCCAGCTCTCAGTCTCCAGCTCTCAGTCTCTGCTGCCTCTCAGTCTCCAGCTCTCTGTCTCTGCTGCCTCTCAGTCTCCACCTCTTAGTCTCCACCTCTCAGTCTCTGCTGCCTCTCAGTCTCCACCTCTCAGTCTCCACCTCTCAAACTTAGCTGCCTCTAGTCTCCAACTCTCAGTCTCTGCTGTGTCTCAGTCTCCAGTGCTCAGTCTCCAACTCTCAGTTTCTGCTGCCTCTCAGTCTCCAGCTCTCAGGCTCTGCTGCCTCTCAGTGTCCAGCTCCCAGTGTCTGCTGTCTCTCAGTCTCTGCTGCCTCTCAGTCTCCAGAGCTCAGTCACCAGCTCTCAGTCTCTGCTGCCTCTCAGTCTCCAGAGCTCAGTCACCAGCTCTCAGTCTCTGCTGCCTCTCAATCTCCAGAGCTCAGTCTCCAGCTGTCAGGCTCTGCTTCCTCTCAGTCTCCAGAGCTCAGTCTCCAGCTCTCAGTCTCTGCTGCCTCTCAGTCTCCAGAGCTCAGTCACCAGCTCTCAGTCTCTGCTGCCTCTCAATCTCCAGAGCTCAGTCTCCAGCTGTCAGGCTCTGCTTCCTCTCAGTCTCCAGAGCTCAGTCTCCAGCTCTCAGTCTCTGCTGCTTCTCAGTATCTGCTGCCTCTCAGTCCCCAGAGCACTGTCAGGCTCTGCTGCCTCTCAGTCTCCAGAGCTCAGTCTCCAGCTCTCAGTCTCTGCTGCCTCTCAGTCTCCAGAGCTCAGTCTCCAGCTCCCAGTGTCTGCTGACTCTCAGTCTCTATCTCTCAGTCTCCAGCTCTCAGTCTCTGCTGCGTCTCAGTCTCCAGAGCTCAGTCTCCAGCTCTCAGTCGTTGCTGCCTCTTAGTCTCCAGAGCTCAGTCTCCAGCTCCCAGTGTCTGCTGACTCTCAGTCTCTATCTCTCAGTCTCCAGCTCTCAGTCTCTGATGCCTCTCAGTCTCTGCTGCCTCTCAGTTGCTGCTGCCTCTTAGTCTCCAGCTCTCAGTCTCTGCTGCCTCTCAGTCTCCAGCTCTCAGTCTCCAGCTCTCAGTCTCTGCTGCCTCTCAGTCTCCAGCTCTCTGTCTCTGCTGCCTCTCAGTCTCCACCTCTTAGTCTCCACCTCTCAGTCTCTGCTGCCTCTCAGTCTCCACCTCTCAAACTTAGCTGCCTCTAGTCTCCAACTCTCAGTCTCTGCTGTGTCTCAGTCTCCAGTGCTCAGTCTCCAACTCTCAGTTTCTGCTGCCTCTCGGTGTCCAGCTCCCAGTGTCTGCTGTCTCTCAGTCTCTGCTGCCTCTCAGTCTCCAGAGCTCAGTCACCAGCTCTCAGTCTCTGCTGCCTCTCAGTCTCCAGAGCTCAGTCTCCAGCTCTCAGTCTCTGCTGCCTCTCAATCTCCAGAACTCAGTCACCAGCTCTGAGTCTCTGCTGCTTCTCAGTATCTGCTGCCTCTCAGTCCCCAGAGCTCAGTCTCCAGCTGTCAGGCTCTGCTGCCTCTCAGTCTCCAGAGCTCAGTCTCCAGCTCTCAGTCTCTGCTGCCTTTCAGTCTCCAGCTCTCAAACTCTGCTGCGTCTCAGTCTCCAGAGCTCAGTCTCCAGCTCTCAGTCTCTGCTGCCTCTCAGTCTCCAGCTCCCAGTGTCTGCTGACTCTGTCTCCAGCTCTAAGTCCCCAGAGCACAGTCTCTGTTGCCTCTCAGTCTCCAGCTCTCAGTCTCCAGCTCTCTGTCTCTGCTGCCTCTCAGTCTCTGCTGCCTCTCAGTCTCTGCTGCCTCTCATTCTCCAGCTCCCAGTCTCTGCTGCCTCTCAGTCTCCAGCTCTCAGTCTCTGTTGCCTCTCAGTCTCTGCTGCCTCTCAGTCTCCAGCTCTCAGTCTCCAGCTCTCAGTCTCCAGCTCTCAGTCTCTGCTGCCTCTCAGTCTCCAGCTCTCTGTCTCTGCTGCCTCTCAGTCTCCACCTCTCAGTCTCCACCTCTCAGTCTCTGCTGCCTCTCAGTCTCCACCTCTCAGTCTCCACCTCTCAAACTTAGCTGCCTCTAGTCTCCAACTCTCAGTCTCCAGTGCTCAGTCTCCAACTCTCCGTTTCTGCTGCCTCTCAGTCTCCAGCTCTCAGGCTCTGCTGCCTCTCAGTGTCCAGCTCCCAGTGTCTGCTGTCTCTCAGTCTCCGCTGCCTCTCAGTCTCCAGAGCTCAGTCACCAGCTCTCAGTCTCTGCTGCCTCTCAGTCTCCAGAGCTCAGTCACCAGCTCTCAGTCTCTGCTGCCTCTCAGTCTCCAGAGCTCAGTCACCAGCTCTCAGTCTCTGCTGCCTCTCAGTCTCCAGGGCTCAGCCATCAGCTCTCGGTCTCTGCTGCCTCTCAGTCTCTGCTGCCTCTCAGTCTCCAGAGCATAGTCTCCAGCTCTCAGTATCTGCTGCCTTTCAGTCTCCAGATCTCAAACTCTGCTGCGTCTCAGTCTCCAGAGCTCAGTCTCCAGCTCTTAGTCTCTGCTGCCTCTCAGTCTCCAGAGCTCAGTCACCAGCTCTCAGTCTCTGCTGCCTCTCAGTCTCCAGAGCTCAGTCACCATCTCTCAGTCTCTGCTGCCTCTCAGTCTACAGGGCTCAGTCATCAGCTCTCGGTCTCTGCTGCCTCTCAGTCTCTGCTGCCTCTCAGTCTCCAGAGCTCAGTCTCCAGCTCTCAGTATCTGCTGCCTTTCAGTCTCCAGATCTCAAACTCTGCTGCGTCTCAGTCTCCAGAGCTCAGTCTCCAGCTCTCAGCCTCTGCTGCGTCTCAGTCTCCAGAGCTCAGTCTCCAGCTCTCAGTCTCTGCTGCCTCTCAGTCTCCAGCTCCCAGTGTCTGCTGACTCTGTCTCCAGCTCTAAGTCCCCAGAGCACAGTCTCTGTTGCCTCTTAGTCTCCAGCTGTCAGTCTCCGCTGCCTCTCAGTCTCTATCTCTCAGTCTCCAGCTCTCAGTCTCTGATGCCTCTCAGTCTCTGCTGCCTCTCAGTTGCTGCTGCCTCTTAGTCTCCAGCTCTCAGTCTCTGTTGCCTCTCAGTCTCTGCTGCCTCTCAGTCTCTGCTGCCTCTCATTCTCCAGCTCCCAGTCTCTGTTGCCTCTCAGTCTCTGCTGCCTCTCAGTCTCCAGCTCTCAGTCTCTGATGCCTCTCAGTCTCTGCTGCCTCTCAGTTGCTGCTGCCTCTTAGTCTCCAGCTCTCAGTCTCTGTTGCCTCTCAGTCTCTGCTGCCTCTCAGTCTCTGCTGCCTCTCAGTCTCCAGCTCTCAGTCTCCAGCTCTCAGTCTCCAGCTCTCAGTCTCTGCTGCCTCTCATTCTCCAGCTCTCTGTCTCTGCTGCCTCTCAGTCTCTGCCTCTCAGTCTCCACCTCTCAGTCTCCACCTCTCAGTCTCTGCTGCCTCTCAGTCTCCACCTCTCAGTCTCCACCTCTCAAACTTATCTGCCTCTAGTCTCCAACTCTCAGTCTCCAGTGCTCAGTCTCCAACTCTCCATTTCTGCTGCCTCTCAGTCTCCAGAGCGCAGTCTCCAGCTCTCAGGCTCTGCTGCCTCTCAGTGTCCAGCTCCCAGTGTCTGCTGTCTCTCAGCTTCCGCTGCCTCTCAGTCTCCAGAGCTCAGTCACCAGCTCTCAGTCTTTGCTGCCTCTCAGTCTCCAGAGCTCAGTCACCAGCTCTCAGTCTCTGCTGCCTCTCAGTCTCCAGAGCTCAGTCACCAGCTCTCAGTCTCTGCTGCCTCTCAGTCTCCAGGGCTCAGTCATCAGCTCTCGGTCTCTGCTGCCTCTCAGTCTCTGCTGCCTCTCAGTCTCCAGAGCTCAGTCTCCAGCTCTTAGTATCTGCTGCCTTTCAGTCTCCAGATCTCAAACTCTGCTGCGTCTCAGTCTCCAGAGCTCAGTCTCCAGCTCTCAGTCTCTGCTGCCTCTCCGTCTCCAGAGCTCAGTCTCCAGCTCCCAGTGTCTGCTGACTCTCAGTCTCCAGCTCTCAGTCTCCATCTCTCAGTCTCTGATGCATCTCAGTCTCTGCTGCCTCTCAGTTGCTGCTGCCTCTTAGTCTCCAGCTCTCAGTCTCTGTTGCCTCTCAGTCTCTGCAGTCTCTCATTCTCCAGCTCTCAGTCTCTGTTGCCTCTCAGTCTCTGCAGCCTCTCAGTCTCCAGCTCTCAGTCTCTGTTGCCTCTCAGTCTCTGCTGCCTCTCAGTCTCCAGCTCTCAGTCTCCAGCTCTCAGTCTCCAGCTCTCAGTCTCTGCTGCCTCTCAGTCTCCAGCTCTCAGTCTCTGCTGCCTCTCAATCTCCAGAACTCAGTCACCAGCTCTGAGTCTCTGCTGCTTCTCAGTATCTGCTGCCTCTCAGTCTCCAGAGCTCAGTCTCCAGCTGTCAGGCTCTGCTGCCTCTCAGTCTCCAGAGCTCAGTCACCAGCTCTCAGTCTCTGCTGCCTTTCAGTCTCCAGCTCTCAAACTCTGCTGCGTCTCAGTCTCCAGAGCTCAGTCTCCAGCTCTCAGTCTCTGCTGCCCCTCAGTCACCAGAGCTCAGTCACCAGCTCTCAGTCTCTGCTGCCTTTCAGTCTCCAGCTGTCAGGCTCTGCTGCCTCTCAGTCTCCAGAGCTCAGTCTCCAGCTCTCAGTCTCTGCTGCCTCTCAGTCTCCAGAGCTCAGTCTCCAGCTCTCAGGCTCTGCTGCCTCTCAGTGTCCAGCTCCCAGTGTCTGCTGCCTCTCAGTCTCTGCTGCCTCTCAGTCTCCAGAGCTCAGTCACCAGCTCTCAGTCTCTGCTGCCTCTCAGTCTCCAGAGCTCAGTCTCCAGCTCTCAGTATCTGCTGCCTCTCAGTCTCCAGAGCTCAGTCACCAGCTCTGAGTCTCTGCTGCCTCTCAGTCTCTGCTGCCTCTCAGTCTCCGGAGCTCAGTCTCCAGCTGTCAGGCTCTGCTGTCTCTCAGTCTCCAGAGCTCAGTCTCCAGCTCTCAGTCTCTGCTGCCTTTCAGTCTCCAGCTCTCAAACTCTGCTGCGTCTCAATCTCCAGAGCTCAGTCTCCAGCTCTTAGTCTCTGCTGCCTCTCAGTCTCCAGAGCTCAGTCTCCAGCTCTCAGTCTCTGCTGCCTCTCAGTCTCCAGCTCTCTGTCTCTGCTGCCTCTCAGTCTCCACCTCTTAGTCTCCACCTCTCAGTCTCTGCTGCCTCTCAGTCTCCAACTCTCAGTCTCCAGAGCTCAGTCTCCAGCTCTCAGTCTCTGCTGCCTCTCAGTCTCCAGAGCTCAATCTCCAGCTCTCGGTCTCTGCTGCCTCTCAGTCTCTGCTGCCTCTCAGTCTCCAGCTCTCAGTCTCTGCTGCCTCTCAATCTCCAGCTCTCAGTCTCTGCTGCCTCTCAGTCTCCAGAAATCAGTCTCCAGCTCTCAGTCTCTGCTGCCTCTCAGTCTCCAGCTCTCAGTCTCTGCTGCCTCTCAGTCTCCAGAGCTCAGTCTCCAGCTCTCAGTCTCTGCTGACTCTCAGTCTCCAGCTCTCAGGCTCTGCTGCCTCTCAGTCTCCAGAGCTCAGTCTCCAGCTCTCAGTCTCTAGAGCTCAGTCTCCAGCTCTCAGGCAATGTGGCCTCTCAGTCTCCAGCTCTCAGTCTCTGCTGCCTCCCAGTCTCCAGCTCTCAATCTCTGCTGCCTCTCAGTCTCCAGAGCTCAGTCTCCAGCTCTCAGTCTCTGCTGACTCTCAATCTCCAGAGCTCAGTCTCTGCTGCCTCTCAGTCTCCAGAGCTCAGTCTCCAGCTCTCAGTCTCTGCTGACTCTCAATCTCCAGCTCTCAGTCTCTGCTGTCTCTCAGTCTCCAGAGATCAGCCTCTAGCTCCCAGTCTCTGCTGCCTCTCAGTCTCCAACTCTGAGTCTCTGCTGCCCCTCAGTCTCCAGAGCTCAGTCTCCCGCTCTCAGTCTCTGCTGGCTCTCAGTCTCCAGCTCTCAGGCTCTGCTGCCTTTCAGTCTCCAGAGCTCAGTCTCTAGCTCTCAGTCTCCAGAGCTCAGTCTCCAGCTCTCAGTCTCTGCTGACTCTCAATCTCCAGCTCTCAGTCTCTGCTGCCTCTCTGTCTCCAGAAATCAGTCTCCAGCTCTCAGTCTCTGCTGCCTCTCAGTCTCCAGAGCTCAGTCTCCAGCTCTCAGTCTCTGCTGCCTCTCAGTCTCCAGAGCTCAGTCTCCAGCTCTCAGGCTCTGCTGCCTCTCAGTCTCCAGAGCTCAGTCTCCAGCTCTCAGTCTCCAGAGCTCAGTCTCCAGCTCTCAGTCTCTGTGGCCTCTCAGTCTCCAGCTCTCAGTCTCCAGAGCTCAGTCTCCAGCTCTCAGGTTCTGTGGCCTCTCAGTCTCCAGCTCTCAGTCTCTGCTGACTCTCAGTCTCCAGCTCTCAGTCTCTGCTGACTCTCAGTCTCCAGCTCTCAGTCTCTGCTGACTCTCAGTCTCCAGCTCTCAGGCTCTGCTGCCTCTCAGTCTCCAGCTCTCCGTCTCTGCTGTCTCTCAGTCTCCAGAGATCAGCCTCTAGCTCCCAGTCTCTGCTGACTCTCAGTCTCTAGAGCTCAGTCTCCAGCTCTCAGTCTCCAGAGCTCAGTCTCCAGCTCTCAGGTTCTGTGGCCTCTCAGTCTCCAGCTCTCAGTCTCTGCTGACTCTCAGTCTCCAGCTCTCAGCCTCCAGAGCTCAGTCATGGCTGACTCTCAGTCTCCAGCTCCCAGGCTCTGCTGACTCTCAGTCTCCAGCTTGTGATCACTGAGCAGCTGCTTGCTCATGGTGTGCCTCTGCTCAGCATCACAGGGGCTTTCTGGTCCTGTTTAATCTCCAACCTGTGGTCACTGCCCCTACTTGGTCTTTAGTTGCTATGTTTGTGGCTCTTTTCTATGAATATGAGTAATTCAGAATAGTAGTTAAAGGGAGGGCGAGGCCAGTCACTCCCACACTGCTCCCAGGGCTGGGCACCATTACCTGCCTAGAGACAGGTGCATGCCTGCCTGCTGTACTAGCAGACTCAATCCTTGCTCAGCGGAGCTTTGCTTCCCAGAGGTGGACTGCAGAGCTATCTCTCACTTGTTTAAGACATCAGAACTACCCCTTACTTGCCACAGTCACCTTAGATATTACTCAGTAACCACAGACAGCAGTGTCATCATCACCTTTGACGGATCATCAATCCTTGCTCAGCCGCCCTAACAGTTCACTCACTGCATACAACACTTGTTTTAGACACCAAACCTACCCCTTCCTGCCACAGACAGCAGGGTAATTCATCACCTTTGACACACCAGTCTCTTGCTCAGCCGCCTGATAGTTTACTCACTGCGCACAGCAGAGCTATCTCTCACTTGTCACAGACAGCACACTTACCCCTTCTTGCCGTACACAGCAGTGTCATCCGTCGCTTGTAGCAAATCAGTCCATTGCTTTGTTGCCTGATTTTGTGCTACGTGGCAGACAGCAGAGCTGCCTCTCGCCTGGTGCAGACAGCAGGGACAGCAGAGGTACCTCTCGCCTTGTGCAGACAGCAGAGCTAACACTCACCTGGTGCAGACAGCAGAACACCCTCTCGCCTGGTGCAGACAGCAGAGCACCCTCTCGCCTGGTGCAGACAGCAGAGACAGCAGAGGTACCTCTCGCCTGGTGCAGACAGCAGAGCTGCCTCTCGCCTGGTGCAGACAGCAGAGACAGCAGAGGTACCTCTCGCCTGGTGCAGACAGCAGAGCTAACTCTCACCTGGTGCAAACAGCAAAGCTGCCTCTCGCCTGGTGCAGACAGCAGAGCTGCCTCTCACCTGGTGCAGACAGCAGAGCTGCCTCTCGCCTGGTGCAGACAGCAGAGCTGCCTCTCGCCTGGTGCAGACAGCAGAGCTGCCTCTCGCCTGGTGCAGACAGCAGAGCTTTCCCATCGCCTGGTGCAGACAGTAGAGCTACCTCTCGCCTGGTGCAGACAGCAGAGCTACCTCTTGCCTGGTGCAGACAGCAGAGATAGCAGAGGTACCTCTCGCCTGGTGCAGACAGCAGAGCTGCCTCTCGCCTGGTGCAGACAGCAGAGCTAACTCTCACCTGGTGCAGACAGCAGAGCTGCCTCTCGCCTGGTGCAGACAGCAGAGCTACCGCTCACCTGGTGCAGACAGCAGAGCTGCCTCTCGCCTGGTGCAGACAGCAGAGACAGCAGAGGTACCTCTCACCTGGTGCAGACAGCAGAGACAGCAGAGGTACCTCTCGCCTGGTGCAGACAGCAGAGCACCCTCTCGCCTGGTGCAGACAGCAGAGACAGCAAAGCTGCCTCTCGCCTGGTGCAGACAGCAGAGACAGCAGAGGTACCTCTCGCCTGGTGCAGACAGCAGAGACAGCAGAGGTACCTCTCGCCTGGTGCAGACAGCAGAGCTAACTCTCACCTGGTGCAGACAGCAGAGCTACCTCTCACCTGGTGCAGACAGCAGAGACAGCAGAGGTACCTCTCGCCTGGTGCAGACAGCAGAGTTCCCTCTCACCTGGTGCAGACAGCAGAGACAGCAGAGGTACCTCTCGCCTGGTGCAGACAGCAGAGAGAGCAGAGCTGCCTCTCGCCTGGTGCAGACAGCAGAGACAGCAGATCTACCTCTCGCCTGGTGCAGACAGCAGAGCTACCTCTTGCCTGGTGCAGACAGCAGAGCTACCTCTCACCTGGTGCAGACAGCAGAGACAGCAGAGGTACCTATCGCCTGGTGCAGACAGCAGAGACAGCAGAGGTACCTCTCACCTGGTGCAGACAGCAGAGACAGCAGAGCTACCTCTCGCCTGGTGCAGACAGCAGAGCTAACTCTCACCTGGTGCAGACAGCAGAGACAGTAGAGCTGCCTCTCGCCTGGTGCAGACAGCAGAGACAGCAGAGCTACCTCTTGCCTGGTTCAGACATCAGAGCTCCCTCTTGCCTGGTGCAGACAGCAGAGACAGCAGAGGTACCTCTCGCCTGGTGCAGACAGCAGGGACAGCAGAGCTACCTCTCACCTAGTGCAGACAGCAGAGCTCCCTCTTGCCTGGTGCAGACAGCAGAGCTCCCTCTTGCCTGGTGCAGACAGCAGAGACAGCAGAGGTACCTCTCGCCTGGTGCAGACAGCAGAGACAGCAGAGGTACCTCTCGCCTGGTGCAGACAGCGACAGCAGAGCTACCTCTCACCTAGTGCAGACAGCAGAGCTCCCTCTTGCCTGGTGCAGACAGCAGAGCTCCCTCTTGCCTGGTGCAGACAGCAGAGCTCCCTCTTGCCTGGTGCAGACAGCAGAGACAGCAGAGGTACCTCTCGCCTGGTGCAGACAGCAGGGACAGCAGAGCTACCTCTCACCTAGTGCAGACAGCAGAGCTCCCTCTTGCCTGGTGCAGACAGCAGAGCTCCCTCTTGCCTGGTGCAGACAGCAGAGCTCCCTCTTGCCTGGTGCAGACAGCAGAGACAGCAGAGGCACCTCTCGCCTGGTGCAGACAGCAGGGACAGCAGAGCTGCCTCTCACCTGGTGCAGACAGCAGGGACAGCAGAGGTACCTCTCGCCTGGTGCAGACAGCAGAGACAGCAGAGCTGCCTCTCGCCTGGTGCAGACAGCAGAGCTCCCTCTTGCCTGGTTCAGACATCAGAGCTACCTCTCACCTGGTGCAGACAGCAGAGCTCCCTCTTGCCTGGTGCAGACAGCAGAGACAGCAGAGGTACCTCTCGCCTGGTGCAGACAGCAGCAACAGCAGAGCTACCTCTTGCCTGGTGCAGACAGCAGAGCTACCGCTCACCTGGTGCAGACAGCAGAGACAGCAGAGGTACCTATCGCCTGGTGCAGACAGCAGAGACAGCAGAGGTACCTCTCGCCTGGTGCAGAGAGCAGAGACAACAGAGCTACCTCTCACCGTGATGCAAACAGCAGAGCTACCTCTCACCTGGGGCAGACAGCAGAGCAACCTCTCACCTGGTGCAGACAGCAGAGACAGCAGAGGCACCTCTCACCTGGTGCAGACAGCAGAGACAGCAGATCTACCTCTCGCCTGGTGCAGACAGCAGAGCTACCTCTTGCCTGGTGCAGACAGCAGAGCTACCGTTCACCTGGTGCAGACAGCAAAGACAGCAGAGGTACCTATCGCCTGGTGCAGACAGCAGAGACAGCAGAGCTACCTCTCGCTTGGTGCAGACAGCAGAGCTACCTCTTGCCTGGTGCAGACAGAAGAGCTACCGCTCACCTGGTGCAGACAGCAGAGACAGCAGAGGTACCTCTCGCCTGGTGCAGAGAGCAGAGACAACAGAGCTACCTCCACCGTGATGCAGACAGCAGAGCTAACTCTCACCTGGTGCAGACAGCAGAGCAACCTCTCACCTGGTGCAGACAGCAGAGACCATGCAAGTTATCGCACTGCTATATTAACAGTCTCTTCACTTCAAACGCAAGTAAATTGCTAAAGTACTAATGTGATGCCTGATATAATTTGACAAAAAAATGAATTACCAAATAATATTGACCACACTTTTCTGAACCACCATGTAGATAATGCAAACCATCTCCAGTGAAGTTGATGTCATTTATCTGCATAAGGAACTAATATTCGGATACTTGCAAAGCTATATCATGTCCCTACCATCATGTCCCTACTTTCAAATATAAATCTTGCTGTATAAATAGGCCTTCCCTTCTCTGTATATACGTTATTAAATAGGTCAAAACCAACCTCCAACTAATGTAATACCCATAAAGAATAGATAAACACCACTCATTTTCTATCCTTCCCCCTATGGCTACAACCTGAAGGGTATTCCTATCACTCTCCTCCATGTGCTTCACTCTCCACAAATGTTATATGAAATGTCAACTGTTCTGTTTCTCTATTAATGCAAATGTAAGCATGTCCTTATGATATTCAATTGTATGTTAAACAAAATGAACCAATGTTATGCGGCATATCATGAAATTTGAACAAAATACTGGCCTCTAGAATCTGGCAAACTGTTTTTAGCGTTATTAACTGTTTAGCATAAAGACAACAATTTTAAATAGTGTTTATTTATTTTCAGTATCTTGATGGTAATGTCCTGAGGAAGACACCTTCAATGTGTCGAAACGCGTAGACAGGAAACCATCCCTCACCTATACTATTTTTTACATAAATAATGCATATTTGATAATAGATCTATTTTTATTATGTTTTACCAATATGTCAATGATTTAACTCATGACATCTTTTATGAAATTTATTAAAATGTACTTTCTATGCTAATGCAGTGTTTCATCATTAATCTTGCTTTGTTTGCCATCTAACATGTGCCAGCAGTCATATTGTTTGCCTGGGTGTGTTACTTTACATACATTATTTACCCTGACCCAGGAACTTTATCCATATCAGGGGGTCCTTGTTTTTTCACACGCAGACAGCAGAGACAGCAGAGGTACCTCTCGCCTGGTGCAGACAGCAGAGACAGCAGATCTACCTCTCGTCTGGTGCAGACAGCAGAGACAGCAGAGCTACCTCTCGCCTGGTGCAGACAGCAGAGACAGCAGAGGTACCTCTCACCTGGTGCAGACAGCAGAGCTCCCTCTCACCTGGTGCAGACAGCAGAGCTCCCTCTCACCTGGTGCAGACAGCAGAGACAGCAGAGGTACCTCTCGCCTGGTGCAGACAGCAGAGGTACCTCTCGCCTGGTGCAGAGAGCAGAGACAGCAGAGGTACCTCTCGCCTGGTGCAGAGAGCAGAGACAGCAGAGCTACCTCTTGCTTGGTGCAGACAGCAGAGCTACCTCTCACCTGGTGCAGACAGCAGAGACAGCAGAGCTACCTCTTGCTTGGTGCAGACAGCAGAGACAGCAGAGGTACCTCTCGCCTGGTGCAGAGAGCAGAGACAGCAGAGCTACCTCTCGCCTGGTGCAGAGAGCAGAGACAGCAGAGCTACCTCTCGCCTGGTGCAGACAGCAGAGCTACCTCTTGCCTGGTGCAGACAGCAGAGCTACCTCTTGCCTGGTGCAGACAGAAGAGCTACCTCTCGCCTGGTGCAGACAGCAGAGCTACCTCTTGCTTGGTGCAGACAGCAGAGCTACCTCTCACCTGGTGCAGGCAGCAGAGCTCCCTCTCACCTGGTGCAGACAGCAGACACAGCAGAGCTACCTCTCACCTGGTGCAGACAGCAGAGCTCCCTCTCACCTGGTGCAGACAGCAGAGACAGCAGAGCTACCTCTAGCCTTGTGCAGACAGCAGAGCTACCTCTCACCTGGTGCAGACAGCAGAGATAGCAGAGGTACCTCTCGCCTGGTGCAGACAGCAGAGCTACCTCTCACCTGGTGCAGACAGCAGAGACAGCAGAGGTACCTCTCGCCTGGTGCAGACAGCAGAGACAGCAGAGCTACCTCTCACCTGGTGTAGACAGCAGAGCTACCTCTCACCTGGTACAGGCAGCAGAGCTCCCTCTCACCTGGTGCAGACAGCAGACACAGCAGAGCTACCTCTCACCTGGTGCAGACAGCAGAGCTCCCTCTCACCTGGTGCAGACAGCAGAGACAGCAGAGCTACCTCTCGCCTTGTGCAGACAGCAGAGCTACCTCTCACCTGGTGCAGACAGCAGAGACAGCAGAGGTACCTCTCGCCTGGTGCAGACAGCAGAGCTCCCTCTCACCTGGTGCAGACAGCATCTTGATGGTAATGTCCTGAGGAAGACACCTTCAATGTGTCGAAACGCGTAGACAGGAAACCATCCCTCACCTATACTATTTTTTTACATAAATAATGCATATTTGATAATGGATCTATTTTTATTATGTTTTACCAATATGTCAATGATTTAACTCATGACATCTTTTATGAAATTTATTAAAATGTACTTTCTATGCTAATGCAGTGTTTCATCATTAATCTTGCTTTGTTTGCCATCTAACATGAGCCAGCAGTCATATTGGCCCCGCCCCTTTTTCTCTTCTGTTCCCTCCCCGCTCCCGCCTCCCAGCTGCTCCGCCCACCCGCGCACTTGGCCTTAAATGGCGACCGTGCAGCGCAGGTGAGTGTGACCCACTTGTGGGACACCCCCGCGCCGCACGGCCACCAGCTGCTGCGTGTGTTCCCCTCTGCCTGCCTTCTGCCTCGCTGACGCCGTGGTCGCTCCCCTCTGGTTTCCCAGTTGTTTTGCCCTAAATTTGTGCTTGTCTGTTTCTGCCGTCTGCTCGCGTATTTTGCTGTTTTTCCTTGTTTTGCCCTAAATTTGTGCTTGTCTGTTTCTGCCGTCTGCTCGCGTATTTTGCTGTTTTTCCTTGTTTTGCCCGTAATTTGTGCTTGTCTGTTTCTGCCGTCTGCTCGCGTATTTTGCTGTTTTTCCTCGTTTTGCCCGTAATTTGTGCTTGTCTGTTTCTGCCGTCTGCTCGCGTATTTTGCCGTTTTTATTTGTTTTGCCCTAAATTTGTGCCTGCTAATTTCTTTGTATCCCCTGTGCCGTGTCCAGTTTCCTTCCTGATTGGCCGCCTACCTCGCCGCCCTCCGCTCTCGCTTCCCGCCACCGACATTGGCCCCGCCCCTTTTTCTCTTCTGTTCCCTCCCCGCTCCCGCCTCCCAGCTGCTCCGCCCACCCGCGCACTTCGCCTTAAATGGCGACCGTGCGGACGCGCAGCGGTCACGCGCAGCGGGCGCGCCAATTGTGCGCCGAAGGCGCGCCAAAGGTAAGCCCGTCTACGCCCGTCCGCGACCGGATCGCGACCAGCGCCAGGACCCCTGGCCCACGAAGACCCCGACCGACCCGCCTGACGTACTCCGCCGCCACCCTCACCGCTCTCAACACCGGCCGACTCCCAGAATGCCATCAAGCCTCTCCACGACGTACCCACGGACCCTTCAGCTGCCACGCCTGCAAGTTCACCTGCATCCGGACCTGCCTCGCACCAGCACCCACCAAGCCGAACACCAGCAGTACCCACCTCAAGTGCATCCTGCTCAACACCCGCTCCATCCACAGACATGCCATCGAACTCTGGAACCTCCTCGACACCACAGCTCCAGACGTTGCCTTCCTCACGGAGACCTGGATGAACGCCTCTTCAGCTCCCGACATCGCCATCGCCATCCCAGAGGGCTACAAGATCGTCCGGAGGGACCGAAACGCCAACCAGATGGGAGGAGGCATCGCCATCATCCACAGGAGCACCATCCGTCTCACGACCAGCACCGACAACTCCCTGACCACCGCCGAACACCTGCATTTCCAGATCCACACCAACCCGAACTCCACCCTCAGAGGCACCCTGATCTACCGACCCCCTGGACCACGCACACAATTCAGCGAGGACATCGCCGACTTCGTCAGCCCACATGCCCTCCCCTCCGCTGACTACATCCTCCTGGGAGACCTCAACTTCCATCTGGAGAACAACAACGACCGCAACACCAGCACCCTGCTCGACAACCTCACCAACCTGGGACTCAAGCAACTGGTGTCCACCCCCACCCACCTCGCCGGACACACACTCGACGCTGTCTTCTCATCCAGCAAGGACATCAACTTCAGCCACACCACAGAGCTTCAATGGACGGACCACAGCTGCGTCCACTTCACCTTCAAGAAAACAACGACCCACCAGCAACAGACCGCCCGCAGAAGCTGGAACAAGATCACAGCAGACCAGCTCGCCACCTCCCTGAGCCAGCACCCTCCTGCCAGCTCAGCGAACCCCAGCCAGGCCGCCGACAACCTCACGAAGTGGATCAGCAACTGCGCGGACGAACTCGCCCCACTGAGGACCCCGCCCAGCAGACCCGGCAGCAAGAAAGCCCCATGGTTCACCGACGAACTCAAGAGCTCCAAGAAGAACTGCCGAGCCCTCGAGAAAGTCTGGAGAAGGGAACCGACACCGGACAACAGGACCTCCTTCAAACTTGCCACCCGGAAACACCACCAGCTGATCCGCGCCGCCAAGAAAACAGCATTCAAGGACCGGTTGGACAACAACGCACACAACTGCAAGGAACTCTTCAACATCGTCAAAGAGCTTTCCAACCCCAGCGCAGGAAACAACGACATCACCCCATCGCAAGACCTCTGCAACTCCCTGGCTTCATACTTCCACAACAAGATCGCGGACATACACAACAGCTTCAACAACCAACCAACGCACACCATGACCGAACAACCACCCCCCACCACCACCCTCCGTGCCTGGACCCCGATCAGCACCGAAGACACCATCCGCACGATGAACTCCATCCACTCCGGATCACCGACCGACCCCTGCCCTCACCACGTCTTCAACAAAGCCGACGCTGTCATCGCACCCCACCTGCGAGACATCATCAACACATCCCTCGACACCACCATCTTCCCCGAGAGCTGGAAACACGCCGAACTCAGCGCCCTACTCAAGAAACCAACAGCGGACCCCACCGACCTCAAGAATTACCGCCCCATCTCGCTCCTCCCGTTTCCAGCCAAAGTCATCGAGAAGACCGTCAACAAGCAGATGGCCGCTTTCCTCGAGACGAACGGATCCCTCGACCCCTCACAGTCCGGCTTCCGAGCCAACCACAGCACCGAGACCGCCCTCATCGCCGCCACCGACGACATCCGAGCCCTGATGGACAATGGAGAAACAGCGGCCCTCATCCTCCTAGACCTCTCCGCGGCATTCGACACGGTCTGCCACCGCACCCTAGTACGGCGCCTCAGCAACGTCGGAATCCAGGACAAGGCGCTGGAGTGGATCACCTCCTTCCTCGACGGGAGAACACAGAGAGTCCGCCTACCACCGTACAAGTCAGAGACCACCGAAGTCATCTGCGGCGTCCCCCAAGGATCATCTCTGAGCCCCACCCTCTTCAACGTCTACATGAGCCCCCTCGCGGCCATCGTACGCAAACACAACCTCAGCATAATCTCCTACGCCGACGACACCCAGCTGATCCTCTCCCTGACCAACGACCCCGCCGCCGCCAGAGCCAACCTGCACGAAGGGATGAAAGAGGTAGCCGAGTGGATGACGACCAGCCGCCTGAAACTGAACTCGGACAAGACGGAGGTCCTCATCCTGGGCTCCTCTCCCTCCGCCTGGGACGACTCCTGGTGACCTCCCGCCCTGGGCACCGCACCCAAACCGACAGACCATGCACGCAACCTGGGCTTCATCCTGGACTCCTCCCTCTCCATGACCAGGCAAGTCAACAACGTCTCCTCGGCATGCTTCAACATCCTACGCATGCTACGGAAGATCTTCTGGTGGATCCCCACCGAGACCAGGAAGACCGTCACCCAGGCCCTCGTCACCAGCCGACTGGACTACGGCAACGCCCTCTACGCCGGGACCACCGCCAAGCTCCAGAAGAGACTCCAGCGGATCCAGAACGCCTCAGCCAGACTCATCCTCGACATCCCACGAACCAGCCACATCTCCGGACATCTGCGAGACCTTCACTGGCTCCCCGTCAACAAAAGAATCACCTTCCGCCTCCTCACCCACGCACACAAAGCCCTACACGACCAAGGCCCGAGCTACCTCAACAGCCGAGTCAACTTCTACGCTCCCAAACGCCACCTCCGATCAGCCAACCACGCCCTCGCCGCCGTCCCCCGCATCCGAAGAGCGACTACAGGAGGAAGGTCCTTCTCCCACCTGGCCGCCAAGACCTGGAACTCCCTCCCGACCGACCTGCGCCTGACCCAAGACCACCTCTCCTTCAGGAAGAAGCTGAAGACCTGGCTGTTCGAGCAGTAGCGGCTCCCCCCCCCCCAGCGCCTTGAGACCCCACGGGTATGTAGCGCGCTTTATAAGTGTCACTGATTGATTGATTGATTGTTTGCCTGGGTGTGTTACTTTACATACATTGTTTACCCTGACCCAGGAACTTTATCCATATCAGGGGGTCCTTGTTTTTTCACACGCAGACAGTAGAGACAGCAGAGGTACCTCTCGCCTGGTGCAGACAGCAGAGCTACCTCTTGCCTGGTGCAGACAGCATAGCTCCCTCTTGCCTGGTGCAGACAGCAGAGCTCCCTCTTGCCTGGTGCAGACAGCAGAGACAGCAGAGGTACCTCTCGCCTGGTGCAGACAGCAGGGACACCAGAGCTACCTCTCACCTAGTGCAGACAGCAGAGCTCCCTCTTGCCTGGTGCAGACAGCAGAGCTCCCTCTTGCCTGGTGCAGACAGCAGAGACAGCAGAGGCACCTCTCGCCTGGTGCAGACAGCAGGGACAGCATAGGTACCTCTCGCCTGGTGCAGACAGCAGAGACAGCAGAGCTGCCTCTTGCCTGGTGCAGACAGCGGAGACAGCAGAGCTACCTCTCGCCTGGTGCAGACAGCAGAGACAGCAGAGGTACCTCTTGCCTGGTTCAGACATCAGAGCTACCTCTCACCTGGTGCAGACAGCAGAGCTCCCTCTTGCCTGGTGCAGACAGCAGAGACAGCAGAGGTACCTCTCGCCTGGTGCAGACAGCTACCTCTCGCCTGGTGCAGACAGCAGAGACAGCAGAGCTACCTCTCGCCTGGTGCAGACAGCAGAGACAGCAGAGGTACCTCTCGCCTGGTACAGACAGCAGAGACAGCAGAGCTACCTCTGGCCTGGTGCAGACAGCAGAGCTACCGCTCACCTGGTGCAGACAGCAGAGACAGCAGAGGTACCTCTCGCCTGGTGCAGAGAGCAGAGACAACAGAGCTACCTCTCACCGTGATGCAGACAGCAGAGCTACCTCTCACCTGGGGCAGACAGCAGAGCAACCTCTCACCTGGTGCAGACAGCAGAGACAGCAGAGGTACCTCTTGCCTGGTGCAGACAGCAGAGACAGCAGAGGTACCTCTCGCCTGGTGCAGACAGCAGAGGTACCTCTTGCCTGGTGCAGACAGCAGAGCTACCGTTCACCTGGTGCAGACAGCAAAGACAGCAGAGGTACCTATCGCCTGGTGCAGACAGCAGAGACAGCAGAGCTACCTCTCGCCTGGTGCAGACAGCAGAGCTACCTCTTGCCTGGTGCAGACAGAAGAGCTACCGCTCACCTGGTGCAGACAGCAGAGACAGCAGAGGTACCTCTCGCCTGGTGCAGACAGCAGAGCTCCCTCTCACCTGGTGCAGACAGCAGAGCTCCCTCTCACCTAGTGCAGACAGCAGAGCTACCTCTCGCCTTGTGCAGACAGCAGAGCTACCTCTCACCTGGTGCAGACAGCAGAGCTCCCTCTCACCTAGTGCAGACAGCAGAGCTACCTCTCGCCTTGTGCAGACAGCAGAGCTACCTCTCACCTGGTGCAGACAGCAGAGACACCAGAGCTACCTCTAGCCTTGTGCAGACAGCAGAGCTACCTCTCACCTGGTGCAGACAGCAGAGACAGCAGAGGTACCTCTCGCCTGGTGCAGACAGCAGAGACAGCAGAGCTACCTCTCATCTGGTGCAGACAGCAGAGACAGCAGAGGTACCTCTCGCCTGGTGCAGACAGCAGAGACAGCAGAGCTACCTCTCACCTGGTGTAGACAGCAGAGCTACCTCTCACCTGGTACAGGCAGCAGAGCTCCCTCTCACCAGGTGCAGACAGCAGACACAGCAGAGCTACCTCTCACCTGGTGCAGACAGCAGAGCTCCCTCTCACCTGGTGCAGACAGCAGAGACAGCAGAGCTACCTCTCGCCTTGTGCAGACAGCAGAGCTACCTCTCACCTGGTGCAGACAGCAGAGACAGCAGAGGTACCTCTGGCCTGGTGCAGACAGCAGAGCTCCCTCTCACCTGGTGCAGACAGCATCTTGATGGTAATGTCCTGAGGAAGACACCTTCAATGTGTCGAAACGCGTAGACAGGAAACCATCCCTCACCTATACTATTTTTTACATAAATAATGCATATTTGATAATGGATCTATTTTTATTATGTTTTACCAATATGTCAATGATTTAACTCATGACATCTTTTATGAAATTTATTAAAATGTACTTTCTATGCTAATGCAGTGTTTCATCATTAATCTTGCTTTGTTTGCCATCTAACATGTGCCAGCAGTCATATTGTTTGCATGGGTGTGTTACTTTACATACATTGTTTACCCTGACCCAGGAACTTTATCCATATCAGGGGGTCCTTGTTTTTTCAAACGCAGACAGCAGAGACAGCAGAGGTACCTCTCGCCTGGTGCAGACAGCAGAGACAGCAGATCTACCTCTCGTCTGGTGCAGACAGAAGAGACAGCAGAGCTACCTCTCGCCTGGTGCAGACAGCAGAGACAGCAGAGCTACCTCTTGCCTGGTGCAGACAGCAGAGCTCCCTCTCACCTGGTGCAGACAGCAGAGACAGCAGAGGTACCTCTCGCCTGGTGCAGAGAGCAGAGACAGCAGAGCTACCTCTTGCTTGGTGCAGACAGCAGAGCTACCTCTCACCTGGTGCAGACAGCAGAGACAGCAGAGCTACCTCTTGCTTGGTGCAGACAGCAGAGACAGCAGAGGTACCTCTCGCCTGGTGCAGAGAGCAGAGACAGCAGAGCTACCTCTCGCCTGGTGCAGAGAGCAGAGACAGCAGAGCTACCTCTCGCCTGGTGCAAACAGCAGAGCTACCTCTCACCTGGTGCAGACAGCAGAGACAGCAGAGGTACCTCTCGCCTGGTGCAGACAGCAGAGCTACCTCTCGCCTGGTGCAGACAGCAGAGCTACCTCTCACCTGGTGCAGACAGCAGAGACAGCAGAGGTACCTCTCGCCTGGTGCAGACAGCAGAGACAGCAGAGCTACCTCTCACCTGGTGTAGACAGCAGAGCTACCTCTCACCTGGTGCAGGCAGCAGAGCTCCCTCTCACCTGGTGCAGACAGCAGACACAGCAGAGCTACCTCTCACCTGGTGCAGACAGCAGAGCTCCCTCTCACCTGGTGCAGACAGCAGAGACAGCAGAGCTACCTCTCACCTTGTGCAGACAGCAGAGCTACCTCTCACCTGGTGCAGACAGCAGAGACAGCAGAGGTACCTCTGGCCTGGTGCAGACAGCAGAGCTCCCTCTCACCTGGTGCAGACAGCATCTTGATGGTAATGTCCTGAGGAAGACACCTTCAATGTGTCGAAACGCGTAGACAGGAAACCATCCCTCACCTATACTATTTTTTACATAAATAATGCATATTTGATAATGGATCTATTTTTATTATGTTTTACCAATATGTCAATGATTTAACTCATGACATCTTTTATGAAATTTATTAAAATGTACTTTCTATGCTAATGCAGTGTTTCATCATTAATCTTGCTTTGTTTGCCATCTAACATGTGCCAGCAGTCATATTGTTTGCATGGGTGTGTTACTTTACATACATTGTTTACCCTGACCCAGGAACTTTATCCATATCAGGGGGTCCTTGTTTTTTCACACGCAGACAGCAGAGACAGCAGAGGTACCTCTCGCCTGGTGCAGACAGCAGAGACAGCAGATCTACCTCTCGTCTGGTGCAGACAGCAGAGACAGCAGAGCTACCTCTCGCCTGGTGCAGACAGCAGAGACAGCAGAGGTACCTCTCACCTGGTGCAGACAGCAGAGCTACCTCTTGCCTGGTGCAGACAGCAGAGCTCCCTCTCACCTGGTGCAGACAGCAGAGACAGCAGAGGTACCTCTCGCCTGGTGCAGAGAGCAGAGACAGCAGAGCTACCTCTTGCTTGGTGCAGACAGCAGAGCTACCTCTCACCTGGTGCAGACAGCAGAGACAGCAGAGCTACCTCTTGCTTGGTGCAGACAGCAGAGACAGCAGAGGTACCTCTCGCCTGGTGCAGAGAGCAGAGACAGCAGAGCTACCTCTCGCCTGGTGCAGAGAGCAGAGACAGCAGAGCTACCTCTCGCCTGGTGCAGACAGCAGAGCTACCTCTTGCCTGGTGCAGACAGCAGAGCTACCTCTCACCTGGTGCAGACAGCAGAGCTCCCTCTCACCTGGTGCAGACAGCAGAGACAGCAGAGCTACCTCTCGCCTTGTGCAGACAGCAGAGCTACCTCTCACCTGGTGCAGACAGCAGAGACAGCAGAGGTACCTCTCGCCTGGTGCAGACAGCAGAGCTCCCTCTCACCTGGTGCAGACAGCAGAGACAGCAGAGCTACCTCTCGCCTGGTGCAGACAGCAGAGCTACCTCTCACCTGGTGCAGACAGCAGAGACAGCAGAGGTACCTCTCGCCTGGTGCAGACAGCAGAGACAGCAGAGCTACCTCTCACCTGGTGTAGACAGCAGAGCTACCTCTCACCTGGTGCAGGCAGCAGAGCTCCCTCTCACCTGGTGCAGACAGCAGACACAGCAGAGCTACCTCTCACCTGGTGCAGACAGCAGAGCTCCCTCTCACCTGGTACAGACAGCAGAGACAGCAGAGCTACCTCTCGCCTTGTGCAGACAGCAGAGCTACCTCTCACCTGGTGCAGACAGCAGAGACAGCAGAGGTACCTCTCGCCTGGTGCAGACAGCAGAGACAGCAGAGCTACCTCTCGCCTGGTGCAGACAGCAGGGACAGCAGAGCTACCTCTCACCTGGTGCAGACAGCAGAGACAGCAGAGCTACCTCTCGCCTGGTGCAGACAGCAGAGCTCCCTCTTGCCTGGTGCAGACAGCAGAGACAGCAGAGGTACCTCTCACCTGGTGCAGACAGCAGAGACAGCAGAGCTACCTCTCGCCTGGTGCAGACAGCAGGGACAGCAGAGCTACCTCTCACCTGGTGCAGACAGCAGAGACAGCAGAGCTACCTCTCGCCTGGTGCAGACAGCAGAGCTCCCTCTTGCCTGGTGCAGACAGCAGAGACAGCAGAGGTACCTCTCGCCTGGTGCAGACAGCAGGGACAGCAGAGCTACCTCTCACCTAGTGCAGACAGCAGAGCTCCCTCTTGCCTGGTGCAGACAGCAGAGACAGCAGAGGTACCTCTCGCCTGGTGCAGACAGCAGGGACAGCAGAGCTACCTCTCGCCTGGTGCAGACAACAGAGCTCCCTCTTGCCTGGTGCAGACAGCAGAGCTCCCTCTTGCCTGGTGCAGACAGCAGAGACAGCAGAGGCACCTCTCGCCTGGTGCAGACAGCAGAGACAGCAGAGGTACCTCTCGCCTGGTGCAGACAGCAGGGACAGCAGAGCTACCTCTCGCCTGGTGCAGACAGCAGAGCTCCCTCTTGCCTGGTGCAGACAGCAGAGCTCCCTCTTGCCTGGTGCAGACAGCAGAGCTCCCTCTCGCCTGGTGCAGACAGCAGAGACAGCAGAGCTGCCTCTCGCCTGGATAAGACAGCAGAGCTGCCTCTTGCCTGGTGCAGACAGCGGAGACAGCAGAGCTGCCTCTCGCCTGGATCAGACAGCAGAGCTACCTCTCGCCTAGTGCAGACAGCAGAGCTCCCTCTCACCTGGTGCAGACAGCAGAGCTCCCTCTTGCCTGGTGCAGACAGCAGAGACAGCAGAGGTACCTATCGCCTGGTGCAGACAGCAGAGACAGCAGAGGTACCTCTCGCCTGGTGCAGAGAGCAGAGACAGCAGAGCTACCTCTCACCTGGTGCAGACAGCAGAGACAGCAGAGGTACCTCTCGCCTGGTGCAGAGAGCAGAGACAGCAGAGCTACCTCTCGCCTGGTGCAGAGAGCAGAGACAGCAGAGCTACCTCTCGCCTGGTGCAGAGAGCAGAGACAGCAGAGGTACCTATCGCCTGGTGCAGACAGCAGCAACAGCAGAGCTACCTCTCGCCTGGTGCAGACAGCTACCTCTCGCCTGGTGCAGACAGCAGAGACAGCAGAGCTACCTCTCGCCTGGTGCAGACAGCAGAGACAGCAGAGGTACCTCTCGCCTGGTGCAGACAGCAGAGCTACCTCTTGCCTGGTGCAGACAGCAGAGCTACCGCTCACCTGGTGCAGACAGCAGAGCTCCCTCATGCCTGGTGCAGACAGCAGAGACAGCAGAGGTACCTCTCGCCTGGTGCAGACAGCTACCTCTCGCCTGGTGCAGACAGCAGAGACAGCAGAGGTACCTATCGCCTGGTGCAGACAGCAGAGACAGCAGAGGTACCTCTCGCCTGGTGCAGAGAGCAGAGACAACAGAGCTACCTCTCACCGTGATGCAGACAGCAGAGCTCCCTCTCACCTGGGGCAGACAGCAGAGCTCCCTCTCGCCTGGTGCAGACAGCAGAGACAGCAGAGCTGCCTCTCGCCTGGTGCAGACAGCAGAGACAGCAGAGGTACCTCTCGCCTGGTGCAGACAGCAGAGCTAACTCTCACCTGGTGCAGACTGCAGAGCACCCTCTCGCCTGGTGCAGACAGCAAAGACAGCAGAGGTACCTATCGCCTGGTGCAGACAGCAGAGACAGCAGAGCTACCTTTCGCCTGGTGCAGACAGCAGAGCTACCTCTTGCCTGGTGCAGACAGAAGAGCTACCGCTCACCTGGTGCAGACAGCAGAGACAGCAGAGGTACCTATCGCCTGGTGCAGACAGCAGAGACAGCAGAGGTACCTCTCGCCTGGTGCAGACAGCAGAGCTCCCTCTCACCTGGTGCAGACAGCAGAGACAGCAGAGCTACCTCTAGCCTTGTGCAGACAGCAGAGCTACCTCTCACCTGGTGCAGACAGCAGAGACAGCAGAGGTACCTCTCGCCTGGTGCAGACAGCAGGGACAGCAGAGCTACCTCTCGCCTGGTGCAGACAGCAGAGCTGCCTCTTGCCTGGTGCAGACAGCAGAGCTACCTCTCACCTGGTTCAGACAGCAGAGCTACCTCTCACCTGGTGCAGACAGCAGAGCTACCTCTCACCTGGTGCAGACAGCAGAGACAGCAGAGGTACCTCTCGCCTGGTGCAGACAGCAGAGCTCCCTCTCACATGGTGCAGACAGCAGAGACAGCAGAGCTACCTTTCGCCTGGTGCAGACAGCAGAGCTACCTCTCACCTGGTGCAGACAGCAGAGACAGCAGAGCTACCTCTCACCTGGTGTAGACAGCAGAGCTACCTCTCACCTGGTACAGGCAGCAGAGCTCCCTCTCACCTGGTGCAGACAGCAGACACAGCAGAGCTACCTCTCACCTGGTGCAGACAGCAGAGACAGCAGAGCTACCTCCCGCCTTGTGCAGACAGCAGAGCTACCTCTCACCTGGTGCAGACAGCAGAGACAGCAGAGGTACCTCTCGCCTGGTGCAGACAGCAGAGCTCCCTCTCACATGGTGCAGACAGCATCTTGATGGTAATGTCCTGAGGAAGACACCTTCAATGTGTCGAAACGCGTAGACAGGAAACCATCCCTCACCTATACTATTTTTTACATAAATAATGCATATTTGATAATGGATCTATTTTTATTATGTTTTACCAATATGTCAATGATTTAACTCATGACATCTTTTATGAAATTTATTAAAATGTACTTTCTATGCTAATGCAGTGTTTCATCATTAATCTTGCTTTGTTTGCCATCTAACATGAGCCAGCAGTCATATTGTTTGCCTGGGTGTGTTACTTTACATACATTGTTTACCCTGACCCAGGAACTTTATCCATATCAGGGGGTCCTTGTTTTTTCACACGCAGACAGCAGAGACAGCAGAGGTACCTCTCGCCTGGTGCAGACAGCAGAGACAGCAGAGGTACCTCTCACCTGGTGCAGACAGCAGAGCTACCTCTTGCCTGGTGCAGACAGCAGAGCTCCCTCTCACCTGGTGCAGACAGCAGAGACAGCAGAGGTACCTCTCGCCTGGTGCAGAGAGCAGAGACAGCAGAGCTACCTCTTGCTTGGTGCAGACAGCAGAGCTACCTCTCACCTGGTGCAGACAGCAGAGACAGCAGAGCTACCTCTTGCTTGGTGCAGACAGCAGAGACAGCAGAGGTACCTCTCGCCTGGTGCAGAGAGCAGAGACAGCAGAGCTACCTCTCGCCTGGTGCAGAGAGCAGAGACAGCAGAGCTACCTCTCGCCTGGTGCAGAGAGCAGAGACAGCAGAGCTACCTCTCGCCTGGTGCAAACAGCAGATCTACCTCTCGCCTGGTGCAGACAGCAGAGCTACCTCTCGCCTGGTGCAGACAGCAGAGCTACCTCTCACCTGGTGCAGACAGCAGAGACAGCAGAGGTACCTCTCGCCTGGTGCAGACAGCAGAGACAGCAGAGCTACCTCTTACCTGGTGTAGACAGCAGAGCTACCTCTCACCTGGTGCAGGCAGCAGAGCTCCCTCTCACCTGGTGCAGACAGCAGACACAGCAGAGCTACCTCTCACCTGGTGCAGACAGCAGAGCTCCCTCTCACCTGGTGCAGACAGCAGAGACAGCAGAGCTACCTCTCGCCTTGTGCAGACAGCAGAGCTACCTCTCACCTGGTGCAGACAGCAGAGACAGCAGAGGTACCTCTGGCCTGGTGCAGACAGCAGAGCTCCCTCTCACCTGGTGCAGACAGCATCTTGATGGTAATGTCCTGAGGAAGACACCTTCAATGTGTCGAAACGCGTAGACAGGAAACCATCCCTCACCTATACTATTTTTTACATAAATAATGCATATTTGATAATGGATCTATTTTAATTATGTTTTACCAATATGTCAATGATTTAACTCATGACATCTTTTATGAAATTTATTAAAATTTACTTTCTATGCTAATGCAGTGTTTCATCATTAATCTTGCTTTGTTTGCCATCTAACATGTGCCAGCAGTCATATTGTTTGCCTGGGTGTGTTACTTTACATACATTGTTTACCCTGACCCAGGAACTTTATCCATATCAGGGGGTCCTTGTTTTTTCACACGCAGACAGCAGAGACAGCAGATCTACCTCTCGTCTGGTGCAGACAGCAGAGACAGCAGAGCTACCTCTCGCCTGGTGCAGACAGCAGAGACAGCAGAGGTACCTCTCACCTGGTGCAGACAGCAGAGCTACCTCTTGCCTGGTGCAGACAGCAGAGCTCCCTCTCACCTGGTGCAGACAGCAGAGACAGCAGAGGTACCTCTCGCCTGGTGCAGACAGCAGAGACAGCAGAGCTACCTCTTGCTTGGTGCAGACAGCAGAGCTACCTCTCACCTGGTGCAGACAGCAGAGACAGCAGAGCTACCTCTTGCTTGGTGCAGACAGCAGAGACAGCAGAGGTACCTCTCGCCTGGTGCAGAGAGCAGAGACAGCAGAGCTACCTCTCGCCTGGTGCAGAGAGCAGAGACAGCAGAGCTACCTCTCGCCTGGTGCAGACAGCAGAGCTACCTCTTGCCTGGTGCAGACAGCAGAGCTACCTCTTGCCTGGTGCAGACAGCAGAGCTACCTCTCGCCTGGTGCAGACAGCAGAGCTACCTCTCACCTGGTGCAGACAGCAGAGCTCCCTCTCACCTGGTGCAGACAGCAGAGACAGCAGAGCTACCTCTCGCCTGGTGCAGACAGCAGAGCTCCCTCTCACCTGGTGCAGACAGCAGAGACAGCAGAGCTACCTCTCGCCTGGTGCAGACAGCAGAGCTACCTCTCACCTGGTGCAGACAGCAGAGACAGCAGAGGTACCTCTCGCCTGGTGCAGACAGCAGAGACAGCAGAGCTACCTCTCACCTGGTGTAGACAGCAGAGCTACCTCTCACCTGGTGCAGGCAGCAGAGCTCCCTCTCACCTGGTGCAGACAGCAGACACAGCAGAGCTACCTCTCACCTGGTGCAGACAGCAGAGCTCCCTCTCACCTGGTGCAGACAGCAGAGACAGCAGAGCTACCTCTCGCCTTGTGCAGACAGCAGAGCTACCTCTCACCTGGTGCAGACAGCAGAGACAGCAGAGGTACTTCTCGCCTTGTGCAGACAGCAGAGCTACCTCTCACCTGGTGCAGACAGCAGAGACAGCAGAGGTACCTCTCGCCTGATGCAGACAGCAGAGACAGCAGAGCTACCTCTCGCCTGGTGCAGACAGCAGAGACAGCAGAGGTACCTCTCACCTGGTGCAGACAGCAGAGCTACCTCTTGCCTGGTGCAGACAGCAGAGCTCCCTCTCACCTGGTGCAGACAGCAGAGACAGCAGAGGTACCTCTCGCCTGGTGCAGACAGCAGAGACAGCAGAGCTACCTCTTGCTTGGTGCAGACAGCAGAGCTACCTCTCACCTGGTGCAGACAGCAGAGACAGCAGAGCTACCTCTTGCTTGGTGCAGACAGCAGAGACAGCAGAGGTACCTCTCGCCTGGTGCAGAGAGCAGAGACAGCAGAGCTACCTCTCGCCTGGTGCAGAGAGCAGAGACAGCAGAGCTACCTCTCGCCTGGTGCAGACAGCAGAGCTACCTCTTGCCTGGTGCAGACAGCAGAGCTACCTCTTGCCTGGTGCAGACAGCAGAGCTACCTCTCGCCTGGTGCAGACAGCAGAGCTACCTCTCACCTGGTGCAGACAGCAGAGCTCCCTCTCACCTGGTGCAGACAGCAGAGACAGCAGAGCTACCTCTCGCCTGGTGCAGACAGCAGAGCTCCCTCTCACCTGGTGCAGACAGCAGAGACAGCAGAGCTACCTCTCGCCTGGTGCAGACAGCAGAGCTACCTCTCACCTGGTGCAGACAGCAGAGACAGCAGAGGTACCTCTCGCCTGGTGCAGACAGCAGAGACAGCAGAGCTACCTCTCACCTGGTGTAGACAGCAGAGCTACCTCTCACCTGGTGCAGGCAGCAGAGCTCCCTCTCACCTGGTGCAGACAGCAGACACAGCAGAGCTACCTCTCACCTGGTGCAGACAGCAGAGCTCCCTCTCACCTGGTGCAGACAGCAGAGACAGCAGAGCTACCTCTCGCCTTGTGCAGACAGCAGAGCTACCTCTCACCTGGTGCAGACAGCAGAGACAGCAGAGGTACTTCTCGCCTTGTGCAGACAGCAGAGCTACCTCTCACCTGGTGCAGACAGCAGAGACAGCAGAGGTACCTCTCGCCTGATGCAGACAGCAGAGACAGCAGAGCTACCTCTCGCCTGGTGCAGAGAGCAGAGACAGCAGAGCTACCTCTCGCCTGGTGCAGACAGCAGAGACAGCAGAGGTACCTCTCGCCTGGTGCAGACAGCAGAGACAGCAGAGGTACCTCTCGCCTGGTGCAGACAGCAGAGACAGCAGAGGTACCTCTCGCCTGGTGCAGACAGCAGAGCTCCCTCTCACCTAGTACAGACAGCAGAGACAGCAGAGCTACCTCTCGCCTGGTGCAGACAGCAGAGCTACCTCTCACCTGGTGCAGACAGCAGAGACAGCAGAGCTACCTCTCGCCTGGTGCAGACAGCAGAGCTACCTCTCACCTGGTGCAGACAGCAGAGACAGCAGAGGTACCTCTCGCCTGGTGCAGACAGCAGAGACAGCAGAGCTACCTCTCACCTCGTGCAGACAGCAGAGCTACCTCTCACCTGGTGCAGACAGCAGAGCTCCCTCTCGCCTGGTGCAGACAGCAGAGTTAACTCTCACCTGGTGCAGACAGCAGAGCACCCTCTCGCCTGGTGCAGACAGCAGAGACAGCAGAGCTACCTCTCGCCTGGTGCAGACAGCAGAGCTACCTCTCACCTGGTGCAGACAGCAGAGACAGCAGAGGTACCTCTCGCCTGGTGCAGACAGCAGAGACAGCAGAGCTACCTCTCACCTGGTGTAGACAGCAGAGCTACCTCTCACCTGGTGCAGGCAGCAGAGCTCCCTCTCACCTGGTGCAGACAGCAGAGCTACCTCTCACCTGGTGCAGACAGCAGAGCTCCCTCTCGCCTGGTGCAGACAGCAGAGCTCCCTCTCACCTGGTGCAGACAGCAGACACAGCAGAGCTACCTCTCGCCTGGTGCAGACAGCAGATCTCCCTCTCGCCTGGCGCAGACAGCAGAGCTCTCTCTCACCTGGTTCAGACAGCAGAGCTACCTCTCGCCTGGTGCAGACAGCAGAGCTACCTCTCACCTGGTGCAGACAGCAGAGCTACCTCTCACCTGGTGCAGACAGCAGAGCTCCCTCTCGCCTGGTGCAGACAGCAGAGCTCCCTCTCACCTGGTGCAGACAGCAGACACAGCAGAGCTACCTCTCGCCTGGTGCAGACAGCAGATCTCCCTCTCGCCTGGTGCAGACAGCAGAGCTCTCTCTCACCTGGTTCAGACAGCAGAGCTACCTCTCACCTGGTGCAGACAGCAGAGCTACCTCTCACCTGGTGCAGACAGCAGAGCTCCCTCTCACCTAGTGCAGACAGCAGAGACAGCAGAGCTACCTCTCGCCTGGTGCAGACAGCAGAGCTACCTCTCACCTGGTGCAGACAGCAGAGACAGCAGAGCTACCTCTCGCCTGGTGCAGACAGCAGAGCTACCTCTCACCTGGTGCAGACAGCAGAGCTACCTCTCACCTGGTGCAGACAGCAGAGCTGCCTCTTGCCTGGTGCAGACAGCAGAGACAGCAGAGCTACCTCTCACCTGGTGTAGACAGCAGAGCTACCTCTCACCTGGTGCAGGCAGCAGAGCTCCCTCTCACCTGGTGCAGACAGCAGACACAGCAGAGCTACCTCTCACCTGGTGCAGACAGCAGAGCTCCCTCTCGCCTGGTGCAGACAGCAGAGCTCCCTCTCACCTGGTGCAGACAGCAGACACAGCAGAGCTACCTCTCACCTGGTGTAGACAGCAGAGCTACCTCTCACCTGGTGCAGGCAGCAGAGCTCCCTCTCACCTGGTGCAGACAGCAGACACAGCAGAGCTACCTCTCACCTGGTGCAGACAGCAGAGCTCCCTCTCGCCTGGTGCAGACAGCAGAGCTACCTCTCACCTGGTGCAGACAGCAGAGCTACCTCTCACCTGGTGCAGACAGCAGAGCTCCCTCTCACCTAGTGCAGACAGCAGAGACAGCAGAGCTACCTCTCGCCTGGTGCAGACAGCAGAGCTACCTCTCACCTGGTGCAGACAGCAGAGCTGCCTCTTGCCTGGTGCAGACAGCAGAGCTACCTCTCACCTGGTGCAGACAGCAGAGCTGCCTCTTGCCTGGTGCAGACAGCAGAGCTACCTCTCACCTGGTGCAGACAGCAGAGCTACCTCTCGCCTGGTGCAGACAGCGGAGCTACCTCTTGCTTGGTGCAGACAGCAGAGACAGCAGAGCTGCCTCTTGCCTGGTGCAGACAGCAGAGCTACCTCTCACCTGGTGCAGACAGCAGAGCTGCCTCTTGCCTGGTGCAGACAGCAGAGCTACCTCTCACCTGGTGCAGACAGCAGAGCTACCTCTCGCCTGGTGCAGACAGCAGAGCTACCTCTTGCTTGGTGCAGACAGCAGAGACAGCAGAGCTACCTCTCGCCTGGTGCAGACAGCAGAGCTACCTCTCACCTGGTGCAGACAGCAGAGACAGCAGAGCTACCTCTCGCCTGGTGCAGACAGCAGAGCTACCTCTCACCTGGTGCAGACAGCAGAGACAGCAGAGCTACCTCTTGCCTGGTGCAGACAGCAGAGACAGCAGAGCAACCTCTCGCCCGGTGCAGACAGCAGAGCTACCTCTCACCTGGTGCAGACAGCAGAGACAGCAGAGCTACCTCTCGCCTGGTGCAGACAGCAGAGCTACCTCTTGCCTGGTGCAGACAGCAGAGCTACCTCTTGCCTGGTGCAGACAGCAGAGCTACCGTTCACCTGGTGCAGACAGCAGAGCTGCCTCTTGCCTGGTGCAGACAGCAGAGCTAACTCTCACCTGGTGCAGACAGCAGAGCTGCCTCTCGCCTGGTGCAGACAGCAGAGACAGCAGAGCTACCTCTTGCCTGGTGCAGACAGCAGAGCTACCTCTTGCCTGGTGCAGACAGCAGAGCTACCTCTCACCTGGTGCAGACAGCAGAGCTACCTCTTGCCTGGTGCAGACAGCAGACAGCAGAGCTGCTCACGTGTGTTACAGGCAGCTGCGCTATTCTGTGCATGTAAATGTAAATGTCATTTGGATTTGTATAGCGCCTATCACCCAGGGGTCTCTAAGCTCTGTACGAATACCGCTGTGGAACCCTTCCTGGCCTGTTCCTGTGAGGTGTCCACTCCTGGGCACCCCCAAGGTGAAGCTAGGCATACTATCGTTGTTAGGGCCGGTGTGGAGATTAAGCAAGCTGTTGCCCAGAGTTGCAGAGTAGGACCCATAATTAGAATAGGCACCGAGGTGAGAATTATCGGGTCCGAGGACATTGAGGCCAAGACCCTCCGAAGCGGGGATTGAACCCTGGTCCGGACCAGACCTCTGCCTCAGGGTCTGCCGCTCTAATCGGTGAGCCACACTCCTCCACAAAGCTATCCCTGGGCAGGCGTGCAGCTTCATTTGTCATCCTGTCTGCTCTGTCGGTCTGTCTGTCTGCATCCATCCAGTTATACAAAGGATCCTATGGTTTAAAGCCTCGAGGGCAAGTACTCCCAGAGAACCTGGGGAAAGAGGGCCTAGGACAGGGGCATATGGGGGCGGGGTGGGGGGTGAGCTTTAGATTTCCCAACACTAAGGCGCCTGGCACATAATGTTAAAATGCATTATAGGACAAGCAGGGCGCATAGAGGGGGCCAAGGGCCAGTGGGAAGAGAGAGGCATCCGGACTGGGAGGGGCACTAAGAGAGAAAACACAATCTTTTGTAAAATAAACAACATTTTTGAATTCATTCAAAGCAGCGAGGGAGTGAGTGTGTGTGGGTTTTTGTCTGTATTTATGTAACAATTACTGGTGAAATCTGACAGACACCTCACCATACCCAGCTGAAAGCACCTGTACCCAACGATTAATCACAAAAATACATGAATTGAGGGAGTATAACCCCTCGAACAGCCCCCCTGAAGCTACCCCCTGCCTTTAGAGATGGCCTTTAGGTGGCGAAGAAGAACCCGAGCTCTTATGGGACATGGGAAATAAGGAGACGAGGTGCAGAAGAACTCTGGGAGGGAATCATCAGAGGGCTGTAACCTACTTGGTTACATAGAAAAGAAGTTAGAAAATGGTCTCTATATGTGCTTCCAGTCTGATGAAGATGGGGGAATATCTCCTTTAGAAATGAGTGCCCTCACACACTCTTGCGAGTGTCATGCTTCATCATCTGGCGTTGCTCCTCGTGGGGGTGGCGCTGCTGTCCTCCACGGGCATCACGAGATGGCTCTTTGTCGGAGATCTTTTAGGAGACGCCGCAGTTGTGCATGTAAGTGTGTGGGCCTAAAAGGAGATGGTGCAAGTGTATTAAAATTACCCCACCAGTACCCTGAAGTCAATTTTTATTCGTGGGTCCAAGAGGTAAATGAAAAAGAATTATCCAGGGGAGATGAGGCACCTCTATTAGCAAATATGGTAGAGCTCGAGGTATTACTCTGCTGCTCTCGGTACCCGTGTATGTTTGTGAATGTGAGACCTGGTCGACATGTTTCGCGCTGGAAAAAAGGTCCCTAATGGATCCTGGTGTGCTTCGTCAGGACCGTGCAGTGAGAATTGGTGCATAAAAATAAATATAAAAATAGAAGCAGGTAAGAAAACACCCTTTATTTCTGTGATACCTCTATTAAGACTCTGAGTGAGTTACAGTACTCATGGGAACATCTCAATCGTGTTCCTATTATTACATCTTCACAAGAATGGAGTTCCTCAATCGTGAGTCCCCACGTTCTCGAGGGGGGGTCTGAGATAGCCCCTTCGATCTGGATTTAAACCTTCCCAGCCTCTGGGTGAATGGGTGAATTGACGGGGGCTGTGTCCTACTCATTGGGCGAAGACATTTGTAAATGTAGCTATTATTAACAATCACATAAACCCTAGAAAACCTTCCGTCGCCCGACCACATGCCTCGGAGGTCTTATGCTGCTTTCCAGTTATAGGAAGGGTAAAATTGCCTCCAAAGGAGTTTGTTATCTTTGGTTGAGTTGACTTAATTATGGAACTGAGTTGAATACAGGTAATTTAATTATCCTGAACAAAATTAATTCCAGTTGATTTGAAAAAACACATTCATACAATTATAACTGATTAAACATGACAATACTTTACAGTGAGACAAAGACAAATAGACATGTGTATAGGCAAAAAAGTGAATTTTATCAAAATTAGGTCACAAAGGGAAATATACAATGCAAAAGAAAATATGCAAAACAGGAATACAGGATATATGTTCTGAAAATAAATCAAGATCTCTGTAAGGCCTGTTAGCCGCCTATCCAAAATGCAGATTAAAAGAATTTCCTTTTGGATAAAGCTGAGAGTCGACGTTTCGGTCTTTATGGGCAACTCTTCAAGACCATCATCAGGACAGTAGATAGTAAATATTGTGACTCCCTTCAAACGATAGTTTAGTTCAGTGTATTAGGAGAGAAGCGCTATGTAGAGCAGAAACGTATCTATTTTAAGACTTAAAGGTTCTGAGGTCGAATCTTGTACTCGCTTGCACGGGGGTTCGCAGGGAAAATTTTCAGAGCATATAAATGAATGGAACAATCTTAGGGCGCATTCAGAGTAGTTATCAAGGCTGTTATTCTTTAGGCTCGCTCCTCGCAAAAGTGTCAGAGGGGGCCTCAGTCAATGGTGCATTCAGCAAGGACAAATCTGTTCAAAGCATCCGCGTATAAGGAATGTATCTGCCGTAACTCTGCAAGCATAACTTTCCAGTTATAACGCAATGTGCCTACATGCTTTTAATAAGCCTTAACGCAGGGCCCATCCTCATCCGGCGCAACGTTCAGCACGGGTGACTCCCCGGACTCCAGCGGGGCCACACACACAGCAGCAATGATTCATGACGCTATGGTGCCTGGCCAGCCAGGTTGTCAGGGTGAGATAACTCGAGACAATTGACAGCACTTTAAGCACTCTGTCTTGTGCTCTTTTCATGTTTCCTTTATGTTCTTTTACATGTATCCTTAATGTTTTAAAGGGATATGCACATTTTGGCTATCCGATGTTGGAACACATCATGTTGCCAGAGTGGCGGTTCTGACACGTCTTGTTTGTTTTTATTGTTCCTTCTCCAGGGTTTGTTCAGGAGTGGTTTTGACTATTTAGTCTATAGACATACTGTAGGGAACACAGTTCTTTGGCCTGCCCTGATATCACCAGAGGGTATTTACTTTTTCACCTTTTAACGTGCACTTCACCTAATTTTCTTTTGTTTTGGTCCTGATGAAGGTCCATGGATCCTTGAGACCATACAGGCGCGAAACATGTCATCCTTCTTATTATTCTAGTTACCAGGGCACCTTAAGCCGACTGTGGTAACACAACCTATGGGTTTTTACTCTGTCAAGGGTACTGCCACATTAAACTTTTTTCTGGTAACCCTTTGACAGTTTTAACTCACATTGCACGCATTAGACCACCATCTAAGAGAACCAACCCCGTACACCTGCATGCATCAAACGGCTGCTCTCTTAAAAATCTCCGCCAAAGTGCCCCTTCAGGGCACCTGTAGGGCATTGCAGCGCCGGCCCGATGAGAAGCTAATGCCCGATGATGAAGTATGACATCCTTCGGGTGTATGAGGGCAACAAGAGACAAGATTAAGTCTCCCCCCCTCATGAGTGGAGGCTAACACCTAGGAATCTCTACACTTTCCCTCTTCCCCCCCTAATTTTTCTACGTGAGAAGAGGGTGACATTCTGCACCACTGCACTCCTCCGGAACAGTGGCCCTCTTTTTGATTACACGGTTCAGGTTAGGAGCACGGGCACTGGACCATAATTGGCTCTTGTCCCCCCCCCTCTCTATATTGATACAGACCAGGTTTCACATTCACAAACATACACGGGTACTGAGAGCAGCAGAGTAATACCTCGACCTCTACCATATTTGCTAATAGAGGTGCCTCATCTCCCCTGGATAATTCTTTTACATTTACCTCTAAGACCCACAAATAAAAATTTACTTCAGGGTACCGGTGGGGTAATTTTAATACACTTGCACCATTCCCTTTTAAATCCACACACCCACATGAAGAACTGCGGTGTCTCCTAAAAGATCTCAGACAAAGAGCCATCTCACGGGGCCTCTGGAGGACAGAAGCACAACCCCCACGAGGAGCAACGCCCGATGAGGAAGCATGACACTCGCAAGAGTGTGTGAGGGCACTAATTTCTAAAGGAGAAATTCCCCATCTTCATCAGACTGGAAGCACATATAGAGACCATTTTCTAAATTATTTTCTATGTAACCAAGTAGGTTACAGCCTTCTCTCTTGGAACAGTTACCAACCAGTGATTACAAACTAGTTCTTGGGAGCATTTGTACTTGACCTATCTTTTTCCTTAACACTCACTGTCCCCCCCTCTCTTAGTGTTTTGTGAGGGAAACATCAGACACAAGAACACAGATGCTGTGCCCAAGAACACCACAGGCACTATGCGGAAGGTGCAGTCCGCTCCCAAACAGGCGCCGGGGTACAAGAGCCAAGGGTGGCGTGTGTGCACCAGAACAGCACACATGGGACGAGGAACAGAAGATGCACAGAACCCTGCACTGGAAAGACTCTGACAGCCAACCACACAAGACCACCTGCCCCTAGGTGACAACTCTCCCCTAGCTGATGCAGGCTGAGAAGACAGCTTCATCACATGGACCCCCCCCCCATGGGTGGGGGTCCATGTGATGAAGCTACCTACCAGAGGCTAAGCATCTGAAGGATTTTAGAAGCACCCCACCCCCACGGGTCACCTCTGCAAGGACATCCCACACATTCCAAACAACCCACCCAGAGCAGCCAACACCCAGTGGATGGACTCGATCACAACCACAGACCGGTGTCTGAGCAGAGCAGCAGCAGGCCAGGCAACCGGTCAATGCTGCGCTGTGCAAACACCCCGAAAGGTAGGCTCTGGTTTCACCCCGGTACAAAAGGGGGTGGTGATGGACGGAGCATCTGAACCAATCAAACACTCACACCCAGTCAACAGATCTGGGTTTAATCCATCACCGTTTTTTAGCCCACTCTGCCACCCCAGTTCAGACATGGCCGTATGCAAATCAGTCTGAGCCTGTGCCTCATGGGAACAGTCCAGCCCGAACTGCCAAGCCATTCCTTCCCTGGACCGGAAACAAGCTTCCTAGGACCGGTTTCTGGCATTACAGCCGTCTTCAGCCAGGATTGCTTGAATTCAGTGGCAGAGTGAGCAAGGGACTCACGTTTGAGCATACCCTGCCAACTTATGGCGAACAAAGCTGTACAAAAGGGGGTGGTGATGGACGGAGCATCTGAACCAATCAAACACTCACACCAAGTCAACAGATCTGAGTTTAATCCATCACCGTTTTTAGCCCACTCTGCCACCCCAGTTCAGACAGGGCCATATGCAAATCAGTCTGACCCTGTGCCTCATGGGAACAGTCCAGCCCGAACTGCCAAGCCATGCCTCCCCTGGACCGGAAACAAGCTTCCTAGGGCAGGTGGCAGAGTGAGCAAGGGACTCACATATGAGCATACCCTGCCAACTTATGGCGAACAAAGCGGTACAAAAGGGGGTGGTTTTTTTGCACTCCACACCATGAGTCACAGGGTCAGACTGATTTGAATATGGCCATGTCTGAACTGGGGTGGCAGAGTGTGCTAAAGAACGGTGAAGGATTAAACCCAGATCTGTTGGGTGTGAGCGTTTGATTGGTTCAGATGCTCCGTCCATCACCACCCCCTTTTGTACTGCTTTGGCCGCCATAAGTTGGCAGGGTATGCTCAGACGTGAGTCCCTTGCTCACTTTGGCACCGGCCCTAGGAAGCTTGTTGCTCACTTTGCCACTGGATTCAAGCAAGCCTGGCTGAAGACGGCTGTAATGCCAGAAACCGGTCCTAGGATGCTTGAGTCCGGTCCATGGAAGGCATGGCTTGGCAGTTTGGGCTGGACTGTTCCCATGAGGCACAGGCTCAGACTGATTTGCATATAGCCATGTCTGAACTGGGGTGGCAGAGTGGGCTAAAGAACGGTGATGGATTAAACCCAGATCTGTTGACTGGGTGTGAGTGATTGATTGGTTCAGATGCTTCGTCCATCACCACCCCCTTTTGTACCGCTCTGGTTTCACCCCAGCAGCTGAAAACATTTCATTTTACCCTTGTGCTTGTATCTGAGGTTCTCACATGAGCTCTTTTAATATTATATTATATTATGATATATTATATTATATTATATTATATTATATTATATTATGTTATATTATATTATATTATATTATGTTATAATATATTGTTATATTATGTTATGTTATATTATATTATATTATGTTATATTGTCTTGTATTATATTATATTGTGTTATGTTATGATATATTATATTATGTTCTATTATCTTGTCTTATATTATAGTGTGTTATGTTATATTATATTGTGTTATATTACATTATATTATGCTATGCAATGTTATATTATATTATATTATATTATGCTATATCATATTGTTATATTATGTTAAGTTATATTATATTGTTATATTGTCTTGTATTATATTATATTGTGTTATGTTATTATATATTATATTATGATATATTACATTATGTTCTATTATCTTGTCTTATATTATATTATATTGTGTTATGTTATAATATATTGTCTTATATTACATTATATTATGCTATGCAATGTTATATTAATTATATTATATGATATGATATGATATGATATTATATTATATTATATTATATTATATTATATTATATCATATCATATCATATCATATCATATCATATTATATTATATTATATTATATTATATTATATTATATTATATTTCCTGTCTGAATTGCTGTTGTTTCTCTGGGCTGAAGTAGTGTCGGCAACCTACGTGTAGATCCTCAGTGGCCAGATAAATATGTGTGTCTTGTTTCTCTTGGTGTACAGTTCTAGGAAGTGGAACGCTGTGCTACATGTAAAGAGTGTACAGATTGTTGTGGCTTGTTTCTCTGCATTTCGTGCTAAAGGGTGTGGCTCAAGCGCTGCCCTGGCAGCATTGCCTCAGAGTGCCAGTGGGTGTGTTTATAGAACAGGCGGCGAGTGTGTGTTTCTGCAGCTCCATTGGCATCTGCTTGGAGTGATCCTAGCTGTCGCCTGGCATCTGGCTTCCGGCTGAACAAGAACATCCTTCAACAGCAAAGGGCACATGAACTGCAGCCGGGGTTGGTGTCTGGCACATTGATTGGCGCGTAGCCCAACCCTCATTTTACGCTATGATGAATTCACTGCCCCATCACAGCACAAAAAGGCCATTCGGGTAAGTTTCTCCGAATCATGCCCTGAGTAAATGATGCAGGATCCTTTTTGTGAAACCTACTGGTAGGGTGCGAGGCAAGGATAGAGGCTCGCGAGAGACAGCGGACATGGTCCAGACATTCACATTCGTAGAATGTCACTTATTTTACTGCTCCCCGTCTCTTTACACCACAAGCTCTACAATTGTGAAATAAAATAGGGGTTCTATGAATGGCATAGACGAGAGCATGCAGTGGTCCTCCCAATGTAGGGGTTCTTCCTCCACAATGTGGAAGCTGCCCTGATGCAATGCTCACTTTGAGTTTCATCCTCTGTAATAAGAGAATACCAACAGTGCTATATTATACAACCCTAACATTCAAAATGTGGATGTTTGTTCTGTTGTTTCTTCTTCTTTTTTGTTTCTCTACTTTAGGAATGAAATATATATGAAAGCAAGTGCTGAAAATTACATACACTTTTTTGAATACTGCACAATTGGTGTATTATTAACTTTGTTGTCTTGTATGTCCTGACGAATGCTCTATAGACCCGGCTGGGCCAGAAAGAGCCGAAACATGTCGACCGTTTTTTAAGAGATATAAGGTGATCCAGTAACTTGATTGACCACTATATCCATTTCTTTTTAACAGCACTACCTCTCCTTTTTACATTAAAGTTTTCCACTGGAGAAGCATTGTTTTTTAAGTAAAACCTTCTCTTTCTTCTTTTTTCACCTTCACCTCTGGGGGTCTCTCACATTCTCTTGACACTGCTACCCAGACCAGAGGTTGCCTCAGGATGAGGCTGGCATATAGCACGAAAATTGGACACCCGATGACTATGCCATAAGGCTGAACGTGGGGCGGATAACAGATATACACCGCATTCAACATCATAGCGTTTCTGAGGGTGTTCCATTATAACCAATGGTTATGAAGCTACAAGTGTCCATTCTCCTTTTTGATTAACTCACTACTGTATTGGGGAACTGAATGGAGCTCTATTCCTCCTCCCTACTGATTGATTACGTTACTTATGACAATCTGCCACATGGTGTCACTGTCTGTCTTATTTAGAAATGAACAATACAACAGTTGTTTATTAATTCAATATCCACTAAAATAGACTAATAACTTCTACCCAAGCCATCCTTATAGTGTTGGGCATCTGAAATAACGTGAATTGTCACACTTTTAGGAGTGTAATGTTTAGCAATTGTGTTTGTTCTGTACTAGGCAACACTGGCAGGGCAATGAGTGGTGCAAGCTGCAGTGGCCTCCTGCTGAGGGCCTTGGCATTTAATGTTTCACAAATTAAGCACTGTCCTTATGAGACCGCTTCCAGTTTGCAAATGGATGCCACCTGCTTCCGGGTGTCAGTATTCAATCAATGGTTTGTGACCATTTGTGAAACACTGATACATGCCATTGTGATTCGGAAGGAGGAGGGGGATACAGCTTTCTGACCTCCCACCTTCTGACTCCCACAGTGACACAAAGTGCAGCGTTCACATTTGAAAGACGTTTCTGACTCTGAATGCACCCTTAGTAGATTGCGTCATTCCCGTTTGCAGTTTCCAAGCCTCTGGTTTTGCAAATTGCAGGCTTTGCAACCATAACACGCTTTGTAATGAGGCCCATCATTGGACAACTGCATTCATAGCTGTACAGGGGGGTTCTGAATTGAAGCCTTGTCTTTGTGGCATAAAACACCTGCATGATCTCTTCTGGGGGCATTTTGTGGCTTCAATTAGGTTTTCTGAGGCACTGGATAATATTCCAGGGCAGTTTTAGGACAGTTCCCAACCTTGGTGAGCAAAGTAACTTTCTGTAACTTGCCAGGCGTCCCTGTGTTCTAGTGCAGCTGAGCTGCCCTAGGAAGGCAGATACACACAATCTACTGGCTGAAGGAGTCAGTATTTACAAGGAGGAGAAGCCAGGGCCAAATAACAATGTGCAGTGTCAAAATGTCAACCTCTTGCTAACTAGGGCCGGGCACATCTTCCCAGATGTTCTCCATAAGCCATGTATTTACATTTATATATTTTTTTCATGAAAAAAACACAGTTAACAACTTAGTTATTTTTCTGGCTCAAACACGCAAAACAATGAAAATTCACGATTTATAGCCACCAACTTACACAACACATGCCATAACGCACACCGCATGCCACCGTCTTCTCTTGATAGCTCTTTTCTGTGTTTCTGTACCATTAGCAATTTGGTGTGTTCAGCACAGGAGTTAAGATGTGTGTTGTGTGCCCTGGTAACAATAACTGGCGAAATTCACCAGTTTTGACCGTTTGTTTCACAACCATAAACCAGCTTTAAGCTGTGTTTTTTTCGGTGAGTTTCATTTTTTTAAGTTAAGCCTGGGCAGCGTGCATGCGCTGTCTGGAGGACCTGCTGTAATCACTATGCGGAGTGTCATCCCGCGTGCTGATTGCCATTGGTCCACTCCTGCGTCGCTCTTCTTTGATGGATCCTTATAGGTTGGCACTCCCGATACATCACTTCTGTTTTTCGCTCAGGAGCACAGGCCAACTAGTTTCCTTACGCTCCCGAGTTATTTCACAGTTTACTGTTCCCTGAGATTTGCTGGACACTTTTACAGCAGATGCCTTGACCCAATCAAATATTTTAAAATGCAGACTTTGCAACCAATTAAGCAGAACAGTTCTACGGCCATGCTTCTCCTTGTTGCCAATTTCTTTGTGGCAGGGTTCAAAAAAATAAATGTATTAGTTGAGGTCCAGATTTTGCGTCAGGATTGCGCCACTTTTTTGGCACCACCCCGACGCCAAATCTCATTTGTTAAATCTCATAATGCACTTAACTGTTCTCATGATATACCTGATAATCATATGTGTGAGGTCGTAATATCTGATGTCACTTCTTATGATGTCATTCCAGTGAGGTATCTTCCTGTGACGTCACATGCAATGTTACGCGTCGTGACATCCTGCGCTGTGATGGCACGCGTCATGATTTCACTTGCATACTGCCTAACCTGGTTGGTGGTCCCCACTTCTTTTTTTATGAATTGCGCCCTGTCTGTTGTAAATTACCACCACCACCACCACCCCACACACACATACACACACACAGCGCACCCAGTCAAGGGGGGCGGTGCTAAATCCAGAGGAGAATTCACACACTTGCATTGTCTGTGGGGGAAAGTCGGCCTCTCCACCCGCACTCTTGGGGTGCTCATCTAAATTGTGTAGTAGCGCGCTCTAGTGTATGCACGTCACGTAGGCCTCGTGACGTGCCGCGCCCGCGCAAGGCTATGCAGGCTGCGTAAGTGTTTGGCGCGCATAACCGTTAATCGGCAGTTGAGGCGCGGCGCTCTTCAAGGGTAGACGTGTTTTAATAAAGAAGGTTAAACACTACCAGATTGCAGCGTCATCATTGCTGGGGAATCGATAACATTACAATGGCGACGAGGGTGGGATACTCTATCCCTACCCCGCAGTGAACCTAGACGACAACCAAGCAAGCACCCTGAAGAGCGCGGCAGGGCCGAACAACCCTGAGCCCCCCGCAGAGGTCGGAACGGCGGAAAGTCGAGGAAGGCACGCAGAGCAGTGAGCCAACGAGGTAGCGTCCATTGGTCAAGGAACTAGCTGGATACCTTGATAAAGAGCGAGGGGGCTGACACAGGTGGTCCCCAGAACCACGCATACAAAGCAGAACGAGATAGTGCGCCAGGAAGCCCCAAGGGCCAAACGAGCCACCAGCCCACGATCAAGAATGAAAGAATGAGCGTTCAAACAGGATATGCGACAGCGCCGGTGCAATTTCTGCCCAGGCCGGGAGAGCCGCTGATGAAGTGGGAGGATTGGAGAGAGTACATTGACAACTTCATTGGCGTGCTAGAGGACGAGAGCGAAGAGACATTCAAGCCATCGAGGAAAAAACGCATCCTGCTGTTGAACCTAGGCCCGGAAGGGTTGAGAGTGTATAAAAGCCTGGTGCCGAAGCAAAGGAACAGCACGGACGATGATGTGTACGCTCACGCAGTCGAGGACCTGAACGAACACTTTAGACCAGCGGTGTGTGTGTCCGTGGACAGTTTCAATTTTCAACAAAGAAAGCAGCGCCCAGGAGAGACGGTAGAGGAGTACGTGGCAGCGCTAAAATGGCTGGCGGCCACGTGCAAGTACGACAACTGGGAGGAGGAGTTCATAAAGGACCAAGTGGTAATGCACACCACGTGCACCTCCGTGCAAGATAAGTTGTGGGCCAGCGGAGAAACCACCCTGAAGGATGTGATGGTCATCGTCAAAAGGGCAGAGCTGGCGAGGAGGTGTGCGGATGCAACAAAGAAAGAGACGGCGTCCAGCGTCATGGTGAACAAGGTAGATGTGGACGAGCCCCGTAAGGACCACTCGACGAAAAAGACAACAGAAAAGAGTGGCGCCAAGTGGAGCAGTAATGGCGGACCTCCAGGAAGGCACGCGGGAACCAACCGGAAGCCATGCTACAGGTGCGGAAACTGGACGCACGAGGCGCATGATAAAAAATGTCCGGCGTTTCGGGCCAAATGCATGTACTGTGGAATAATCGGACACTTCGAGAAGGTGTGCAGAAAAAAGGCCTCCAAGAGCACGGTGAGATTCATCAGCCAGGACAGCGACACGCAGGAAGAGACACCGGAGGAGGAGGTAGCCACGGTACTGGGCATATACGACCAGGTACTGGGAGCGGAGGGACAAGTCATGAATGTGGATGGGAAAAGATCGATGAAGCCGGTGCTGGAAATGACCATAGGAGGAATCATGATCCGCGTAATAGCCGACACCGGGTCGCCGTATACCATCGTCCAGAGGGCCGTGTGGGAGGAGAAGTTCGCACCACGACAAGGACCGGAACTGGAGAGGTTAGACATCCGCCCAGTCACGTACAATGGGGACCGCATACCAATGGCGGGATTCCGACCACTGAAGTTTGAGTTCCGGGGCCGATCGGCCTGCTGCAAGCTCTACGTATCGGAAAAGGGACCCTCCGTGCTGGGGTGGCTGGACCAGGGCGACCTGGGCATCAAGTTGGATCCTGGGGGTGTGGAGCAGATCTTGCTAACTGAACACGAATTGTGGCCTAACCAAGACAGATGGAGGAAGACATTCCCCAAGGTATTTGGAGGCACGGTGGGGAAACTAGAGAAATTTGCACATAGGATCATCCTGAAGGATAAGGCAGTACTCGTGGCCCACCGGGCCAGGAACATTCCCATCGCAGTGCGAGAGGCGGTGCAAGAGGAGCTCCAAGAGCTGGAGAAGAAAGGGATCATTCAGCCCATCACATGTGCGGAATGGCTGGCGCCACTGGTGGTGGTTAAGAAGCCCAACTGGAAGGTCCGGTTGTGCGTGGACCTCAGGGAGCTTAAAAGAACATTGTAGTAGAAAGAATTCCCCTGCCAAGAATAGAGGAGATGCTGGCCAGCACCCGGGGCATCAAATGGTACTCCACCATTGACTTGACTTCTGCCTACCACCAAATTGCCCTGCATCCGGAGAGCCGCCAACTGACCTCGTTTATCACCCCGTTTGGGTGTTACCAGTTTCTCCGCATGCCATTTGGGCTGGCTTCTGCAGCGGCAGTCTTCCAAAAATTGATGCACCAGCTCTTCCAAAATAGCATGGGCGTCCAGTACTTTCAGGACGACATCCTGATAATGGGCCGAGACAACCTGGACCATGACCCAAAACTGGGGAAGGTGCTACGGATTTTGGAAGAGAAAGGTCTCACCGCCGAATGGTCAAAGTGCCGCATTGGAATGTCGTCAGTAACATATCTAGGACATGAAATAGGCGTGGAGGGAGTGACCCCCAAGGCTGAAAATGTAAAGGCAATCCGCGAGGCACCCCCTCCAATCAGCAAAGACGAAGTAAGATCATTTCTCGGCATGGCCGAGTACTATGGAAAATTTGTGCAACATTTCGCCTCCAGGACCCACCATATGAGGCAACTCACGAAGGAAAACACCGAATTTCGATGGTCAGGGAAGGCACAGAGTGAGTTCGATGATGTCAAGAAAGCGATCACGGAAGCCATTCCCCTTAAGGGGTATGACCCCCAAGGCAGAACGGTCTTGACCACGGACGCCAGCGACAAAGGTCTGGGAGCAGTCCTGATGCAGGACAGAGGGCAAGGACAGATGGAGACAATAAGTTTTGCCTCGCGCACGCTGTCGGACACGGAGAAAAGGTACAGCGTAATTGAGAAGGAGATGCTGGCAGTGGTGTGGGCCACCGCGAGGTTCAGACAATTTCTGTGGGGCACACGGTTCCTATTGAGAACGGACCACAAACCTCTGCTAAAGGTGCTGACGTCAATTGGGCACGCCGAAGCCACACCAAGAATATCAAAGATGTCGTTAAAACTACTAGAGTTCCGGTATGATGTGGAACATGTGCCAAGGAACAGGAATCGTGTGGCAGATTACCTAAGCAGAGCTGCCGCAATGGAATCCAGCGGCGAGAACATGGCCGGAACAGAGGAATGGGTGGCTCTCACAGAGGACCAGGAGGCCTCCATCAGTCTCACAGAATGGGAACAGGCGTATGATGAGGATGCAGTGTTAAAGGAGGTGAAGAAGTTTGTGACGCAAGGGTGGCCCGAAAAGAGAGCACTTGGAGGGGAACTCAGACCCTACTATGAAGTCAGAGAAAAACTATCTATAGGTGACAAGGGAGTGTTTGTACACAGAGGCGAGAAAGTAATACCACCCACTAACCTCATCAACCGGCTACTAGACACACTCCATGAGGGACACCTCGGGATCTGCAAATTGAGGCTGAGAGCCAGGCAAGACTACTGGTGGCCTGGAATGGACTTAAAGGCAGAAAGACATGTCAGGAACTGCACCAGGTGTCAAGGAGCGGATAAGACCCTCAAACTCCTCCGACCTGAGCTGGGCAAGTTTGATCTACCAAGGAACCCTTGGAAAGAACTGAGTGTAGACATCCTGGGCCCTATTCTGGACATGCAAGGAGTGCAAAAATACGTGTGTGTCATGGTGGACAGGTACTCGAAATGGCCGGAGATAATGATAGGAGAGACCATGGACACAGGTGCAATCATCAAGTTCCTGGCAGACACGTTCGTGAGGGAAGGCATCCCCAAGACTGTGCTTAGCGACAATGGGCCCCAGTTTAATTCGGAGAAGTGGAACAGATTCATGAAAAGAAATGGCATAGGAGCCAAGCACACAGCCATATATCACCCAGCCGGAAACGGCTTAGTGGAACGGTTCAACAGGGTGGTAATGGGGTCAATCCAAGCTGCCATAGCTGATGACAAGGACTGGGAAGCAGAAATTTGGCATATGATCTGGGCCTACAGGATAACGCCTACCAGCACAGGATACAGCCCGTTCCAAATACTTAGAGGAAGGGAACCTTTCACACAGGACAACCGAGTGTGGAAGGAGAAAACAGTCACCAGTGAATGGTCGCCCGCTGTAGTGCGAGCCAACCTCGAGAAAGCCCAAGCAACCTACACCAGACATTATGATCGCAGACGGAATGTAAAGGACGCGGGACTAGAGGAAGGAAAGTGGGTGCGAGTGAGGTTGGCCAATGCGCAGAGGAAGGGAGAGAGCAAATACAGCAAGCCCATGCAGGTGAAGGAAGTACGGGGCAGGGCGGCCCTACTGAGTGATGGTAACGTCTGGTCGCAAGACCGCATGGCGAGGTGTAACAAAATCTTGAACTGGAATCAGAGGACCACGGACTTGGATGAGGAAGGCACGGAGTTGGGGGAGCAGGAGGCTCCGGAGGGAGCGCTCGAGGAGAATGGAGAAGATGCACAAGAACTAGAGACAAGGGAGCACAAGCAGGAGTGGATGGCCCGAGGATGTCGGAGAGAAGGAGAAGAAGGCGCGGCCGCGCAGGAGTCAGAAGGAAGCAATGAATGTGAGAACACCCCGGTAAGACTGACCCGTAGTGGCAGGGTGGTGGTTAAACCAGCAAAATTTAGAGACCATGAACTGAACTATGGACAATGAGAAACTGTCTCCATGTTGGGAAAAAAGGGGAGATATGTAGTAGCGCGCTCTAGTGTATGCATGTCACGTGGGCCACGTGACGTGCCGCGCCCGCGCAAGGCTACGCAGGCTGCGTAAGTGTTTGGCGCGCATAACCGTTAATCTGCAGTTGAGGCGCGGCGCTCTTCAAGGGTAGACGTGTTTTAATAAAGAAGGTTAAACACTACCAGATTGCAGCGTCATCATTGCTGGGGAATCGATAACATTACAAATTGGGGCGTATGACGCCATATTGAGATTGATAATATCCTCCAATATGAATGCATCTACCTTCTTGCCCACTGTTACGTCACGCACTGTATCTCCTCTCTCCGCTGCTGTCCTGGGGGCACCTGGCCGTGCAGTCCAAGCAGTGGGTGCAGTATTATCGTCCTGCGGCAGAGGGCGCCCCTAAACCTGACTTATGATTCTCGACCCGCGCCTGCCGCTGGATTTTGTTGTCACTAACTTCTTTCCGAGTCCCCATGTTCCTCTCGGGCCCAGACTGGCGTCTTTGCCTGGTGTCTGTCTGTCCCCTCAAGCCTCACGCAGGGCATGGATCCGTCCAGTACAGTGGTTCTCACCCACTTAGACTCAGTGCACATGAGCCGGTCTGGCAGAGTGCTTGGAGGCTGCCTCGGGCGCTATACAAAAGAATTCTCTTGGGACAGGCCAGCTGACTTCTTGTAAGCGGGTTCTATCGGGCCAGTTGTAGCACGTGGTGGCTGTTTGGACATTGCACAATCTGGGCCCAGTTGAAAAAACAAACAAGGGGGTATTGTGTAGGTTGCCACATTGCCCGGTGTTAGCTAGACATGTTTCCATCTGGACATGTCTGTTTCCAATCTTATCAGATGCGACCGTCAATGTGGTGGAAGTGGAACACTTCGGCACTACAACTCCCAAAATGCACTGCGCTGCTCCATAACACCTTGGGACTGGTGATGGTACTTTCCCCCACTTGGGACCTGTTCGTGGAAGTTCAGACAGGCGCGACATGCCAGCCTGGGTGAGATGCCCCGGAAGTCAGCATCCCACCTGTCTCTCCCCCGAGGCCCGTCTCGTGCTCGGGATTGGGTGTCTCCCGGTGCCTGGGGACTTCCCCGATCACGACAGTAACCAGGTGTGTCCTGCCTGCACACCTGAGCGGGCACAACAACAGCAGCTCGGATTGCCCAGGTGCCAGGGAGACACGGAGGGGAGGTGCACAGCGGGCAGCGTCGGCGAGGGTGCATCGAAGCTTGCAGGTACAGGTAGGAGAAGTGTCCACCGCCTCTGTTTATCGGTAGCGCTGCGAGGCGCGCAGCGCTAGTTTCCGCCCCTGGCAGTTCTGATGCCAGGGAGACACCGATGGGTGGTGCACACCGGGCAGCGCTGGCGAGGGTGCCTCGAGGCTCGCAGGTACAGGTAGGAGAAGTGTCCACCACCTCTGTTTATCTGTAGTGCTGCGAGGCGTGCAGCGCTAGTGTCCGCCCCTGGCAGTTCTGATGCCAGGGAGACCGAGGGAGGTGCACACCGAGCAGCGCTGGCGAAGGAGCCAGGAGGCTCGCAGGTACAGGTAGGAGAGATGCAACCCCCTCTGTTTATCTGTAGCGCTGCGAGGCGCGCAGCGCTAGTGCCTGCCCTGGAAGTGCCCGGAGCTGGCATGATCGGCGGATAAAGCGAGGGCGGTGATGGCCCAGGGACAGACGGGCGCTGTCAGCTCGCACCTGTGACAGGAGGCGGAACCGAGCAGGGAAACCAGACACCGGGAGGCGCAGGGCGCTGAGGCACGAGAGCGAGGGACACAGCACCTCTGCTGGGTGTGCTGTGTGCGAGGGAGGCTTCAGTGCTGCTGCGTGTGCTGTACCTGTGCTGTGTGCGAGGGGGGCTTCAGTGCTGCTGCCTGTGCTGTACCTGTGCTGTGTGCGAGGGGGGCTTCAGTGCTGCTGCGTGTGCTGTACCTGTGCTGTGTGTGAGGGGGGCTTCAGTGCTGCTGCCTGTGCTGTACCTGTGCTGTGTGTGAGGGCGGCTTCAGTGCTGCTGCATGTGCTGTACCGGTGCTGTGTGCGAGGGAGGCTTCAGTGCTGCTGCGTGTGCTGTACCTGTGCTGTGTGTGAGGGGGGCTTCAGTGCTGCTGCCTGTGCTGTACCTGTGCTGTGTGCGAGGGAAGCTTCAGTGCTGCTTCATGTGCTGTACCTGTGCTGCGTGTGAGGGAGGCTTCAGTGCTGCTTCATGTGCTGTACCTGTGCTGTGTGGAAGGGAGGCTGCACTGCTGCTTGTGCTGTACCTGTGCTGTGTGCGAGGGAGGCTTCAGTGCTGCTGCCTGTGCTGTACCTGTGCTGTGTGCGAGGGAGGCTTCAGTGCTGCTTCATGTGCTGTACCTGTGCTGCGTGTGAGGGAGGCTTCAGTGCTGCTTCATGTGCTGTACCTGTGCTGTGAGCGAGGGAGGCTTCAGTGCTGCTTCATGTGCTGTACCTGTTCTGTGTGCGAGGGAGGCTGCACTGCTGCTTCATGTGCTGTACCTGTGCTGCGTGTGAGGGAGGCTTCAGTGCTGCTTCATGTGCTGTACCTGTGCTGTGTGGGAGGGAGGCTGCACTGCTGCTTCATGTGCTGTACCTGTGCTGTGTGCGAGGGAGGCTTCAGTGCTGCTGCATGTGCTGTACCTGTGCTGTGTGCGAGGGTGGCTTCAGTGCTGCTGCTTGTGCTGTACCTGTGCTGTGTGGGAGGGAGGCTTCACTGCTGCTTGTGCTGTACATGTGCTGTGTGCAAGGGAGGCTTCAGTGCTGCTTCCAGTGCTGTACCTGTGCTGTGTGCGAGGGAGGCTTCACTGCTGCTTGTGCTGTACATGTGCTGTGTGCGAGGGAGGCTTCACTGCTGCTTGTGCTGTACATGTGCTGTGTGCAAGGGAGGCTTCAGTGCTGCTTCATGTGCTGTACCTGTGCTGTGTGTGAGGGCGGCTTCAGTGCTGCTGCATCTGCTGTACCTGTGCTGTATGTGAGGGAGGCTTCAGTGCTGCTGCCTGTGCTGTACCTGTGTTGTGTGCGAGGGAGGCTTCAGTGCTGCTGCATGTGTTGTACCTGTGCTGTGTGCGAGGGAGGCTGCACTGCTGCTTCATGTGCTGTACCTGTGCTGCGTGTGAGGGAGGCTGCACTGCTTCATGTGCTGTACCTGTGCTGTGTGCGAGGGAGGCTTCAGTGCTGCTTCATGTGCAGCACCTGTGCTGTGTGTGAGGGAGGTGTCAGTGCTGCTTCATGTGCTGTACCTGTGCTGTGTGCGAGGGAGGCTTCAGTGCTGCTTCATGTGCTGTACCTGTGCTGTGTGCGAGGGCGGCTTCAGTGCTGCTTCTTGTGCTGTACCTGTGCTGCGTGTGAGGAAAGCTGCACTGCTTAATGTGTTGTACCTGTGCTGTGTGTGAGGGCGGCTTCAGTGCTGCTGCATCTGCTGTACCTGTGCTGTATGTGAGGGAGGCTTCAGTGCTGCTGCCTGTGCTGTACCTGTGTTGTGTGCGAGGGAGGCTTCAGTGCTGCTGCATGTGCTGTACCTGTGCTGGGTGCGAGGGAGGCTGCACTGATGCTTCATGTGCTGCACCTGTGCTGTGTGCAAGGGAGGCTTCAGGGCTGCTTCATGTGCTGTACCCGTGCTGTGGGCGAGGGCCGCTTCAGTGCTGCTGCATGTGCTGTACCTGTGCTGTGTGCGAGGGAGGCTGCACTGCTGCTTGTGCTGTACATGTGCTCTGTGCGAGGGAGGCTTCAGTGCTGCTGCATGTGCTGTACCTGTGCTGTGTGCGAGGGAGGCTGCACTGCTGCTTGTGCTGTACCCATACCTGTGCTGTGTTCGAGGGTGGCTTCAGTGCTGCTGCATGTGCTGTACCTGTGCTGCGTGTGAGGGAGGCTGCACTGCTGCTTCATGTGCTGTACCTGTGCTATGTGCAAGGGAGGCTTCAGTGCTGCTGCATGTGCTGTACCTGTGCTGGGTGCAAGGGAGGCTTCAGTGCTGCTGCATGTGCTGTACCTGTGCTGTGTGCAAGGGAGGCTTCAGTGCTGCTTCCAGTGCTGTACCTGTGCTGTGTGCGAGGGAGGCTTCAGTGCTGCTGCTTGTGCTGTACCTGTGCTGCGTGTGAGGGAGGCTTCAGTGCTGCTTCATGTGCTGTACCTGCGCTGTGTGTGAGGGTGGCTTCAGTGCTGCTGCATCTGCTGTACCTGTGCTTTATGTGAGGGAGGCTTCAGTGCTGCTGCCTGTGCTGTACCTGTGTTGTGTGCGAGGGAGGCTTCAGTGCTGCTGCATGTGCTGTACCTGTGCTGCGTGTGAGGGAGGCTGCACTGCTTCATGTGCTGTACCTGTGCTGTGTGCGAGGGAGGCTTCAGTGCTGCTTCATGTGCAGCACCTGTGCTGTGTGTGAGGGAGGTGTCAGTGCTGCTTCATGTGCTGTACCTGTGCTGTGTGCGAGGGAGGCTTCAGTGCTGCTTCAAGTGCTGTACCTGTGCTGTGTGCGAGGGCGGCTTCAGTGCTGCTTCTTGTGCTGTACCTGTGCGGTGTGCGAGGGAGGCTTCAGTGCTGCTGCATGTGCTGTACTGTGCTGCGTGTGAGGAAGGCTGCACTGCTTAATGTGTTGTACCTGTGCTGTGTGTGAGGGCGGCTTCAGTGCTGCTGCATGTGCTGTACCTGTGGTGGGTGCGAGGGAGGTTGCACTGATGCTTCATGTGCTGTACCTGTGCTGTGTGTGAGGGAGGCTGCACTGCTGCTCCATGTGCTGTACCTGTAATGTGTGCGAGGGAGTCTTCAGTGCTGCTGCATGTGCTGCACCTGTGCTGTGTGCAAGGGAGGCTTCAGGGCTGCTTCATGTGCTGTACCCGTGCTGTGTGCGAGGGCCGCTTCAGTGCTGCTGCATGTGCTGTACCTGTGCTGTGTGCGAGGGAGTCTTCAGTGCTGCTGCATGTGCTGCACCTGTGCTGTGTGCAAGGGAGGCTTCAGGGCTGCTTCATGTGCTGTACCCGTGCTGTGTGCGAGGGCCGCTTCAGTGCTGCTGCATGTGCTGTACCTGTGCTGTGTGCGAGGGAGGCTGCACTGCTGCTTGTGCTGTACATGTGCTGTGTGCCAGGGAGGCTTCAGTGCTGCTGCCTGTGCTGTACCTGTGCTGTGTGCAAGGGAGGCTTCAGTGCTGCTGCATGTGCTGTACCTGTGCTGTGTGCGAGGGAGGCTGCACTGCTGCTTGTGCTGTACCCATACCTGTGCTGTGTTCGAGGGTGGCTTCAGTGCTGCTGCATGTGCTGTACCTGTGCTGGGTGCGAAGGAGGCTGCACTGCTGCTTCAGGTGCTGTACCTGTGCTGCGTGTGAGGGAGGCTGCACTGCTGCTTCATGTGCTGTACCTGTGCTATGTGCGAGGGAGGCTTCAGTGCTGCTGCATGTGCTGTACCTGTGCTGTGTGCAAAGGCGGCTTCAGTGCTGCTTCATGTGCTGTAAATGTGCTGTGGGCGAGGGAAGCTGCACTGCTGCTTGTGCTGTACCTGTGCTGTGTGCGAGGGAGGCTTCAGTGCTGCTGCATATGCTGTACCTGTGCTCTGTGCGAGGGAGGCTTCAGTGCTGCTGCGTGTGCTGTACCTGTGCTGTGTGCGAGGGAGGCTGCGCTGCTGCTTGTGCTGTACATGTGCTGTGTGCGAGGGAGGCTTCAGTGCTGCTTCATGTGCTGTACATGCGCTGTGTGCGAGGTAGGCTTCAGTGCTGCTGCCTGTGTGCGAGGGAGGCTTCAGTGCTGCTTCATGTGCTGTACCTGTGCTGTGTGCGAGGGAGGCTTCAGTGCTGCTTCATGTGCTGTACCTGTGCTGTGTGCGAGGGCGGCTTCAGTGCTGCTTCTTGTGCTGTACCTGTGCGGTGTGCGAGGGAGGCTTCAGTGCTGCTGCATGTGCTGTACCTGTGCTGCGTGTGAGGAAGGCTGCACTGCTTAATGTGTTGTACCTGTGCTGTGTGTGAGGGCGGCTTCAGTGCTGCTGCATGTGCTGTACCTGTGGTGGGTGCGAGGGAGGTTGCACTGATGCTTCATGTGCTGTACCTGTGCTGTGTGTGAGGGAGGCTGCACTGCTGCTCCATGTGCTGTACCTGTAATGTGTGCGAGGGAGTCTTCAGTGCTGCTGCATGTGCTGCACCTGTGCTGTGTGCAAGGGAGGCTTCAGGGCTGCTTCATGTGCTGTACCCGTGCTGTGTGCGAGGGCCGCTTCAGTGCTGCTGCATGTGCTGTACCTGTGCTGTGTGCGAGGGAGTCTTCAGTGCTGCTGCATGTGCTGCACCTGTGCTGTGTGCAAGGGAGGCTTCAGGGCTGCTTCATGTGCTGTACCCGTGCTGTGTGCGAGGGCCGCTTCAGTGCTGCTGCATGTGCTGTACCTGTGCTGTGTGCGAGGGAGGCTGCACTGCTGCTTGTGCTGTACATGTGCTGTGTGCCAGGGAGGCTTCAGTGCTGCTGCCTGTGCTGTACCTGTGCTGTGTGCAAGGGAGGCTTCAGTGCTGCTGCATGTGCTGTACCTGTGCTGTGTGCAAGGGAGGCTGCACTGCTGCATGTGCTGTACCTGTGCTGTGTGCGAGGGAGGCTGCACTGCTGCTTGTGCTGTACCCATACCTGTGCTGTGTTCGAGGGTGGCTTCAGTGCTGCTGCATGTGCTGTACCTGTGCTGGGTGCGAAGGAGGCTGCACTGCTGCTTCAGGTGCTGTACCTGTGCTGCGTGTGAGGGAGGCTGCACTGCTGCTTCATGTGCTGTACCTGTGCTATGTGCGAGGGAGGCTTCAGTGCTGCTGCATGTGCTGTACCTGTGCTGTGTGCAAAGGCGGCTTCAGTGCTGCTTCATGTGCTGTAAATGTGCTGTGGGCGAGGGAAGCTGCACTGCTGCTTGTGCTGTACCTGTGCTGTGTGCGAGGGAGGCTTCAGTGCTGCTGCATATGCTGTACCTGTGCTCTGTGCGAGGGAGGCTTCAGTGCTGCTGCGTGTGCTGTACCTGTGCTGTGTGCGAGGGAGGCTGCGCTGCTGCTTGTGCTGTACATGTGCTGTGTGCGAGGGAGGCTTCAGTGCTGCTTCATGTGCTGTACATGCGCTGTGTGCGAGGTAGGCTTCAGTGCTGCTGCCTGTGTGCGAGGGAGGCTTCAGTGCTGCTTCATATTCTGTACCTGTGCTGTATGCGAGGGAGGCTGCACTGCTGCTTGTGCTGTACCTGTGCTTTGTGCGAGGGAGGCTTCGGTGATGCTTCGTGTGCTGTACCTGTGCTGTGTGCGAGGGAGGTTTCAGTGCTGCTTCATGTGCTGTACCTGTGCTGTGTGCGAGGGTGGCTTCAGTGCTCCTGCCTGTGCTGTACCTGTGCTATGTGCAAGGGAGGCTTCAGTGCTGCTTCATGTGCTGTAGCTGTGCTGTGTGCGAGGGAGCCTGCACTGCTGCTTCTTGTGCTGTACCTGTGCTGTTTGCGAGGGAGGCTGCACTGCTGCTTCATGTGCTGTACCTGTGCTGTGTGCGAGGGAGGCTTCAGGGCTGCTTCTTGTGCTGTACCTGTGCTGTGTGCGAGGGAGCCTGCACTGCTGCTTCATGTGCTGTACCTGTGCTGTTTGCGAGGGAGGCTGCACTGCTGCTTCATGTGCTGTACCTGTGCTGTGTGCGAGGGCGGCTTCAGTGCTGCTTCTTGTGCTGTACCTGTGCTGTGTGCGAGGGAGCCTGCACTGCTGCTTCATGTGCTGTACCTGTGCTGTTTGCGAGGGAGGCTGCACTGCTGCTTCATGTGCTGTACCTGCGCTGTGTGCGAGGGAGGCTGCACTGCTGCTTCATATGCTGTACCTGTGCTGCGTGTGAGGGAGGCTGCACTGCTTCATGTGCTGTACCTGTGCTGTGTGCGAGGGAGGCTGCACTGCTGCTTGTGCTGTACCTGTGCTGTGTGCGAGGGCGGCTTCAGTGCTGCTGCATGTGCTGTACCCATGCTGTGTGCGAGGGAGGCTTTAGTGCTCCTGCATGTGCTGTACCTGTACTGTGTGCGAGGGAGGCTTCAGTGCTGCTGTATGTGCTGTACATGTGCTGTGTGCGAGGGAGGCTTCAGTGCAGCTGCATGTGTTGTACCTGTGCTGGGTGCGAGGGAGGCTGCACGGCTGCTTCATGTGCTGTACCTGTGCTGCGTGTGAGGGAGGCTGCACTGCTGCTTCATGTGCTGTACCTGTACTGTGTGTGAGGGCGGTTTCAGTGCTGCTGCATGTGCTGTACCTGTGCTGTGTGCGAGGGCGGCTTCAGTGCTGCTGCATGTGCTGTACCTGTGCTGGGTGCAAGGGAGGCTGCACTGCTGCTTCATGTGCTGTACCTGTGCTTTGTGCGAGGGAGGCTTCGGTGCTGCTGCATTTGCTGTACCTGTGCTGTGTTCGAGGGAGGCTTCAGTGCTGCTTCATGTGCTGTACATGCGCTGTGTGCGAGGTAGGCTTCAGTGCTGCTGCCTGTGTGCGAGGGAGGCTTCAGTGCTGCTTCATGTTCTGTACCTGTGCTGTATGCGAGGGAGGCTGCACAGCTGCTTGTGCTGTACCTGTGCTTTGTGCGAGGGAGGCTTCGGTGCTGCTTCGTGTGCTGTACCTGTGCTATGTGCAAGGGAGGCTTCAGTGCTGCTTCATGTGCTGTAGCTGTGCTGTGTGCGAGGGAGCCTGCACTGCTGCTTCATGTGCTGTACCTGTGCTGCGTGCGAGGGAGGCTTCAGTGCTGCTGCATGTGCTGTACCTGTGCTGTTTGCGAGGGAGGCTGCACTGCTGCTTCATGTGCTGTACCTGCGCTGTGTGCGAGGGAGGCTGCACTGCTGCTTCATATGCTGTACCTGTGCTGCGTGTGAGGGAGGCTGCACTGCTTCATGTGCTGTACCTGTGCTGTGTGCGAGTGAGGCTGCACTGCTGCTTGTGCTGTACCTGTGCGCGAGGGCGGCTTCAGTGCTGCTGCATGTGCTGTACATGTGCTGTGTGCGAGGGAGGCTTCAGTGCAGCTGCATGTGTTGTACCTGTGCTGGGTGCGAGGGAGGCTGCACGGCTGCTGCATGTGCTGTACATGTGCTGTGTGCGAGAGGGGCTTCAGTGCTGTTGCATGTGCTGTACCTGTGCTGTGTGCGAGGGCAGCTTCAGTGTTGCTGCATGTGCTGTACCTCTGCTGTGTGCGAGGGAGGCTGCACTGCTGCTTCATGTGCTGTACCTGTGCTGCGTGTGAGGGAGGCTGCACTGCTGCTTCATGTGCTGTACCTGTACTGTGTGTGAGGGCGGTTTCAGTGCTGCTGCATGTGCTGTACCTGTGCTGTGTGCGAGGGCGGCTTCAGTGCTGTTGCATGTGCTGTACCTGTGCTGGGTGCAAGGGAGGCTGCACTGCTGCTTCATGTGCTGTACCTGTGCTGTGTACGAGGGTGGCTTCAGTGCTGCTTCTTTGACTGTACCTGTGCTGTGTGCGAGGGGGGCTTCAGTGCTGCTTCATGTGCTGTACCTATGCTGTGTGCGAGGGCAGCTTCAGTGCTGCTTCTTGTGCTGTACCTGTGCTGTGTGCAAGGGAGGCTTCAGTGCTGCTGCATGTGTTGTACCTGTGCTGCGTGTGAGGGAGGCTTCAGTGCTGCTTCATGTGCTGTACCTGTGCTGTGTGCGAGGGAGGCTTTAGTGCTGCTTCATATGCTGTACCTGTGCAGTGTGCGAGGGAGGCGTCAGTGCTGCTGTATGTGCTGTACCTGTGCTGCGTGTGAGGGAGGCTTCAGTGCTGCTTCATGTGCTGTACCTGTGCTGGGTGCGAGGGAGGCTGCACTGCTGCTTGTGCTGTACATGTGCTGTGTGCGAGGGAGGCTTCCGTGCTGCTGCATGTGCTGTACCTGTGCTGTGTGCGAGGGAGGTTTCAGTGCTGCTTCATGTGCTGTGTGCGAGGGAGGCTGCACTGCTGCTTCACGTGCTGTACTTGTGCTGCGTGCGAGGGAGGCTTTAGTGCTGCTTCATATGCTGTACCTGTGCTGTGTGCAAGGGAGGCTTCAGTGCTGCTGCATGTGCTGTACCTGTGCTGCGTGTGAGGGAGGCTTCAGTGCTGCTTCATGTGCTGTACCTGTGCTGTGTGCGAGGGAGGCTTTAGTGCTGCTTCATATGCTGTACCTGTGCAGTGTGCGAGGGAGGCTTCAGTGCTGCTGTATGTGCTGTACCTGTGCTGCGTGTGTGGGAGGCTTCAGTGCTGCTTCATGTGCTGTACCTGTGCTGGGTGCGAGGGAGGCTGCACTGCTGCTTGTGCTGTACATGTGCTGTGTGCGAGGGAGGCTTCCGTGCTGCTGCATTTGCTGTACCTGTGCTGTGTGCGAGGGAGGCTTCAGTGCTGCTTCATGTGCTGTACCTGTGCTGTGTGCGAGGTAGGCTTCAGTGCTGCTGCATGTGCTGTACCTGTGCTGTGTGCGAGGGAGGCTTTAGTGCTGCTGCATGTGCTGTGCCTGTGCTGTGTGCGAGGGCGGCTTCAGTGCTGCTGCATGTGCTGTACCTGTGCTGTGTGCAAGGGCGTCTTCAGTGCTGCTGCATGTGCTGTACCTGAGCTGCGTGTGAGGGAGGCTGCACTGCTTCATGCGCTGTAACTGTGCTGTGTGTGAGGGCGGCTTCAGTGCTGCTGCATGTGCTGTACCTCTGCTGGGTGCGAGGGAGGCTGCACTGCTGCTTCATGTGCTGTACCTGTGCTGCGTGTGAGGGAGGCTGCACAGCTGCTTCTTGTGCTGTACCTGTGCTGGGTGCGAGGGCGGCTTCAGTGCTGCTGCATGTGCTGTGCCTGTGCTGGGTGCAAGGGAGGCTTCAGTGCTGCTGCATGTGCTGTACCTGTGCTGTGTGCGAGGGAGGCTTCAGTGCTGCTGCATGTGCTGTACCTGTGCTGCGTGTGAGGGAGGCTTCAGTGCTGCTGCATGTGCTGTACCTGTGCTGTTTGCGAGGGAGGCTGCACTGCTGCTTCATGTGCTGTACCTGCGCTGTGTGCGAGGGAGGCTGCACTGCTGCTTCATATGCTGTACCTGTGCTGCGTGTGAGGGAGGCTGCACTGCTTCATGTGCTGTACCTGTGCTGTGTGCGAGTGAGGCTGCACTGCTGCTTGTGCTGTACCTGTGCGCGAGGGCGGCTTCAGTGCTGCTGCATGTGCTGTACATGTGCTGTGTGCGAGGGAGGCTTCAGTGCAGCTGCATGTGTTGTACCTGTGCTGGGTGCGAGGGAGGCTGCACGGCTGCTGCATGTGCTGTACATGTGCTGTGTGCGAGAGGGGCTTCAGTGCTGTTGCATGTGCTGTACCTGTGCTGTGTGCGAGGGCAGCTTCAGTGTTGCTGCATGTGCTGTACCTCTGCTGTGTGCGAGGGAGGCTGCACTGCTGCTTCATGTGCTGTACCTGTGCTGCGTGTGAGGGAGGCTGCACTGCTGCTTCATGTGCTGTACCTGTACTGTGTGTGAGGGCGGTTTCAGTGCTGCTGCATGTGCTGTACCTGTGCTGTGTGCGAGGGCGGCTTCAGTGCTGTTGCATGTGCTGTACCTGTGCTGGGTGCAAGGGAGGCTGCACTGCTGCTTCATGTGCTGTACCTGTGCTGTGTACGAGGGTGGCTTCAGTGCTGCTTCTTTGACTGTACCTGTGCTGTGTGCGAGGGGGGCTTCAGTGCTGCTTCATGTGCTGTACCTATGCTGTGTGCGAGGGCAGCTTCAGTGCTGCTTCTTGTGCTGTACCTGTGCTGTGTGCAAGGGAGGCTTCAGTGCTGCTGCATGTGTTGTACCTGTGCTGCGTGTGAGGGAGGCTTCAGTGCTGCTTCATGTGCTGTACCTGTGCTGTGTGCGAGGGAGGCTTTAGTGCTGCTTCATATGCTGTACCTGTGCAGTGTGCGAGGGAGGCGTCAGTGCTGCTGTATGTGCTGTACCTGTGCTGCGTGTGAGGGAGGCTTCAGTGCTGCTTCATGTGCTGTACCTGTGCTGGGTGCGAGGGAGGCTGCACTGCTGCTTGTGCTGTACATGTGCTGTGTGCGAGGGAGGCTTCCGTGCTGCTGCATGTGCTGTACCTGTGCTGTGTGCGAGGGAGGTTTCAGTGCTGCTTCATGTGCTGTGTGCGAGGGAGGCTGCACTGCTGCTTCACGTGCTGTACTTGTGCTGCGTGCGAGGGAGGCTTTAGTGCTGCTTCATATGCTGTACCTGTGCTGTGTGCAAGGGAGGCTTCAGTGCTGCTGCATGTGCTGTACCTGTGCTGCGTGTGAGGGAGGCTTCAGTGCTGCTTCATGTGCTGTACCTGTGCTGTGTGCGAGGGAGGCTTTAGTGCTGCTTCATATGCTGTACCTGTGCAGTGTGCGAGGGAGGCTTCAGTGCTGCTGTATGTGCTGTACCTGTGCTGCGTGTGTGGGAGGCTTCAGTGCTGCTTCATGTGCTGTACCTGTGCTGGGTGCGAGGGAGGCTGCACTGCTGCTTGTGCTGTACATGTGCTGTGTGCGAGGGAGGCTTCCGTGCTGCTGCATTTGCTGTACCTGTGCTGTGTGCGAGGGAGGCTTCAGTGCTGCTTCATGTGCTGTACCTGTGCTGTGTGCGAGGTAGGCTTCAGTGCTGCTGCATGTGCTGTACCTGTGCTGTGTGCGAGGGAGGCTTTAGTGCTGCTGCATGTGCTGTGCCTGTGCTGTGTGCGAGGGCGGCTTCAGTGCTGCTGCATGTGCTGTACCTGTGCTGTGTGCAAGGGCGTCTTCAGTGCTGCTGCATGTGCTGTACCTGAGCTGCGTGTGAGGGAGGCTGCACTGCTTCATGCGCTGTAACTGTGCTGTGTGTGAGGGCGGCTTCAGTGCTGCTGCATGTGCTGTACCTCTGCTGGGTGCGAGGGAGGCTGCACTGCTGCTTCATGTGCTGTACCTGTGCTGCGTGTGAGGGAGGCTGCACAGCTGCTTCTTGTGCTGTACCTGTGCTGGGTGCGAGGGCGGCTTCAGTGCTGCTGCATGTGCTGTGCCTGTGCTGGGTGCAAGGGAGGCTTCAGTGCTGCTGCATGTGCTGTACCTGTGCTGTGTGCGAGGGAGGCTTCAGTGCTGCTGCATGTGCTGTACCTGTGCTGCGTGTGAGGGAGGCTTCAGTGCTGCTTCATGTGCTGTACCTGTGCTGTGTGCGAGGGAGGCTTTAGTGCTGCTTCATATGCTGTACCTGTGCTGTGTGCGAGGGAGGCTTCAGTGCTGCTGCATGTGCTGTACCTGTGCTGCATGTGAGGGAGGCTTCAGTGCTGCTTCATGTGCTGTACCTGTGCTGTGTGCGAGGGAGGCTGCACTGCTGCTTGTGCTGTACATGTGCTGTGTGCGAGGGAGGTTTCCGTGCTGCTGCATGTGCTGTACCTGTGCTGTGTGCGAGGGAGGCTTCAGTGCTGCTTCATGTGCTGTGTGCGAGGGAGGCTGCACTGCTGCTTCATGTGCTGTACCTGTGCTGCGTGCGAGGGAGGCTTCAGTGCTGCTGCATTTGCTGTACCTGTGCTGTGTGCGAGGGAGGCTTCAGTGCTGCTTCATGTGCTGTACCTGTGCTGTGTGCGAGGGCAGCTTCAGTGCTGCTGCATGTGCTGTACGTGTGCTGTGTGCGAGGGCGGCTTCAGAGCTGCTGCATGTGCTGTACCTGTGCTGTGTGCGAGGGAGGCTTTAGTGCTGCTGCATGAGCTGTGCCTGTGCTGTGTGCGAGGGCGGCTTCAGTGCTGCTGCATGTGCTGTACCTGTGCTGTGTGCAAGGGTGTCTTCAGTGCTGCTGCATGTGCTGTGCCTGTGTTGTGTGCGTGGGAGGCTTCAGTCCTGCTGCATGTGCTGTAACTGTGCTGTGTGCGAGGGAGGCTTCAGTGCTGCTGCATGTGCTGTACCTGTGCTGTGTGCGAGGGAAGCTACAGTGCTGCTGCCTGTGCTGTACCTGTGCTGTGTGCGAGGGAGGCTGCACTGTTGCTTCATGTGCTGTACCTTTGCTGCATGCGAGGGAGGCTACACTGCTGCTTGTGCTGTACCTCTACTGTGTGCGAGGGAGGCTTCAGTGCTGCTTCATGTGCTGTACCTGTGCTGCGTGTGAGGGAGGCTGCGCTGCTTCATGTGCTGTAACTGTGCTGTGTGTGAGGGCGGCTTCAGTGCTGCTGCATGTGCTGTACCTCTGCTGGGTGCGAGGGAGGCTGCACTGCTGCTTCATGTGCTGTATCTGTGCTGCGTGTGAGGGAGGCTGCACTGCTGCTTCTTGTGCTGTACCTGTGCTGGGTGCGAGGGCGGCTTCAGTGCTGCTGCATGTGCTGTACCTGTGCTGGGTGCAAGGGAGGCTTCAGTGCTGCTGCATGTGCTGTACCTGTGCTGTGTGCGAGGGAGGCTTCACTGCTGCTTCGTGTGCTGTACCTGTGCTGCGTGTGAGGGAGGCTGCACTGCTGCTTCATGTGCTGTACCTGTGCTGTGTGCAAGGGAGGCTTCACTGTTGCTTCATGTGCTGTACCTGTGCTGCGTGCGAGGGAGGCTTCACTGCTGCTTCATGTGCTGTACCCATGCTGTGTGCGAGGGAGGCTTTAGTGCTCCTGCATGTGCTGTACCTGTGCTGTTTGCGAGGGAGGCTGCACTGCAGCTTCATGTGCTGTACATGTGCTGTGTGTGAGGGAGGCTGCACTGCTGGTTCATGTGCTGTACCTGTGCTGCGTCTGAGGTAGGCTGCACTGCTTCATGTGCTTTACCTGTACTGTGTGCGAGGGCGGCTTCAGTGCTGCTGCATGTGCTGTACCCGTGCTGTGTGCGAGGGAGGCTTCAGTGCTGCTGCATGTGCTGTACCTGTGCTGTGTGCGAGGGAGGCTTCAGTGCTGCTGCATGTGCTGTACCTGTGCTGTATGCTAGTCTATATTTTTACCTCGATATTATATCCAGTCGATATTTTGGAATTGATACTATGTCTGTTTACCATGCTGTACCTGTGCTGTGTGCGAGGGAGGCTTCAGTCTTGCTGCATGTGCTGTACCTGTGCTGTGTGCAAGGGAGGCTTCAGTGCTGTTGCATGTGCTTACCTGTGATGGGTGCAAGGAAGGCTGCACTGCTGCTTCATGTGCTGTATCTGTGCTGCATGCGAGGGAGGCTGCAGTGCTGCTTCATGTGCTGTACCTGTGCTGTGTGTGAGGGCGGCTTCAGTGCTGCTGCATGTGCTGTACCTGTGCTGCGTGCGAGGGAGGCTGCAGTGCTGCTTCATGTGCTGTACCTGTGCTGTGTGTGAGGGAGGCTGCACTGCTGCTTCATGTGCTGTACCTGTGCTGTGTGTGAGGGCGGCTTCAGTGCTGCTGCATGTGCTGTACCTGTGCTGCGTGCGAGGGAGGCTGCAGTGCTGCTTCATGTGCTGTACCTGTGCTGCGTGTGAGGGAGGCTGCACTGCTGCTTCATGTGCTGTACCTGTGCTGTGTGTGAGGGCGGCTTCAGTGCTGCTGCATGTGCTGTACCTGTGCTGCGTGCGAGGGAGGCTGCAGTGCTGCTTCATGTGCTGTACCTGTGCTGCGTGTGAGGGAGGCTGCACTGCTGCTTCATGTGCTGTACCTGTGCTGTGTGTGAGGGCGGCTTCAGTGCTGCTGCTTGTGCTGTACCTGTGCTGTATGCCAGGGCGGCTTCAGTGCTGCTGCATGTGCTGTACCTGTGCAGGGTGCGAGGGGGGCTTCACTGCTGCTTTGTGTGCTGTACCTTGTGCTGTGTGCGAGGGAGGCTTCACTGCTGCTTGTGCTGTACATGTGCTGTGTGCGAGGGGGGCTTCAGTGGGTGGTGTATGTGCTGTACCTGTGCTTTGTGCGAGGGAGGCTTCAGTGCTGCTGCGTGTGCTGTACCTGTGCTGTGTGCGAGGGAGGCTTCAGTCCTGCTGCATGTGCTGTACCTGTGCTGTGTACGAGGGAGGCTGCCCTGCTGCTGCATGTGCTGTACCTGTGCTGTGTGCGAGGGAGGCAGCACTGCTGCTTTGTGTGCTGTACCAGTGCTGTGTGCGAAGGAGGCTGCACCGCTGCTTCATGTGCTGTACCTGTGCTGCGTGCGAGGGAGGCTGCACTGCTGCTTCATGTGTTGTACCTTTACTGTGTGTGAGGGCGGTTTCAGTGCTGCTGCATGTGCTGTACCTGTGCTGTGTGCGAGGGCGGCTTCAGTGCTGCTGCATGTGCTGTACCTGTGCTGTGTGCAAAGGAGGCTGCACTGCTGCTGCATGTGCTGTACCTGTGCTGCGTGCGAGGGAGGCTGCACTGCTGCTTTATGTGCTGTACCTGTGCTGTGTGCGAGGGAGGCTGCACTGCTGCTGCATGTGCTGTACCTGTGATGTGTGTGAGGGAGGCTTCAGTGCTGCTCCCTGTGCTGTACCTGTGCTGTGTGCGAGGGCAGCTTCAGTGCTGCTGCTTGTGCTGTGTGCGAGGGAGGCTTCAGTGCTGCTGCATGTGCTGTACCTGTGCTGTGTGCGAGGGAGGCTTCAGTGCTGCTTCATGTGCTGTACCTGTGCTGTGTGCGAGGGAGGCTTCAGTGCTGCTGCGTGTGCTGTACCTGTGCTGTGTGCGAGTGAGGCTTCAGTGCTGCTGCGTGTGCTGTACCTGTGCTGTGTGCGTGGGAGGCTTCAGTGCTGCTGCGTGTGCTGTACCTGTGCTGTGTGCGAGGGAGGCTTCAGTGCTGCTGCATGTGCTGTACATGTGCTGTGTGCGAGGGAGGCTTCAGTGCTGCTGCTTGTGCTGTACCTGTGCTGTGTGCGAGGGGGGCTTCAGTGCTGCTGCATGTGCTGTACCTGTGCTTTGTGCGAGGGAGGCTTCAGTGCTGCTGCATGTGCTGTACCTGTGCTTTGTGCGAGGGGGGCTTCAGTGCTGCTGCATGTGCTGTACCTGTGCTGTGTGTGAGGGGGGCTTCAGTGCTGCTGCGTGTGCTGTACCTGTGCTGTGTGCGAGTGGGGCTTCAGTGCTGCTGCTTGTGCTGCACCTTTGCTTGGTGTCTAGCTCACAGTCAGAAACCATCTGTGTCGTGGAAAATGTGATACTAATGTGGTACTTGGCACGTGTTCGGTCGTCATAGGAACATTGATTTTCGATGTGGACCCCACGAAGCTAGCCCCACCCCATTTTAGGTGCGTGATGTCATAATGCAAAATGACTGCTGCAAAGGCCAGCAAATTAGCCCAAATGTAAGATTAGTTTTCCAGCACATAATCTATAATCAGTTTTCAGCCAAGGATTTCACAAATGTTGCAATTTAATTGCCTGATAGTACACTATGGTAAGTATGTAGGTATATGGTAGATATACAGGGAGCTCCACATAACTTGTTTTGCTCACCTCCCCGTTAACATTTGCACAGCTAAATATAGACATTTCAAACAAAAAATCTATTACAACTTTTTAAATGACACCTTCATATTTTTGCTATTTATTTTTTTGTAATATAAAAAGGGATTGTGTAACATTTAAACAATGAAAAAAAGCTTGTATTGAAAAAGATTGAAGATACAAATGAAATTGTGAATAATGTTTATTGTTATTTTAATCAACCGTGTTTTTGTAAAGGTTAGTATTTGGTCTGTCATCTAAAACCTCCTGATTGCCTTGTCCATCACAAGCACAAAGACCAGTAGATGGAAGGGACAATTGTTTACATTTACAAGCACGGGTACAGATGGCCCGATTCACAGAACTAACTTAAGACAAAATCCTAAACTTACTACTTTTGGTATTCACAGAAGTTAGGATTTTGTCTTAAGTTTGTCTTAAGACAAACTTAAGACGGAGTTAAGACAGACTTAAGACAGACTTAAGTTAGGATTTTGCCTTAAGTCTGTCTTAAGACAAACTTAAGAACAACTTAAGACAAAATCTTAACTTCTGTGAATACCTAAAGTAGTAAGTTTAGGATTTTGTCTTAAGTTAGTTCTGTGAATCGGCCCCACAATGTTTTACACCACTTAGACCACTCTTAACCTGCTCGGAAAAAAGCTCTCTTGCTGTGCCGTAAAAGAGCAGCCTCACTTGGGGGCACATTTTCCAGAGGGCGAATAAGTTTGGTCAGCATCATTCTTTGACACTCGTTAACACAATCTGTTTTATTGTTCTCATTGCACAATCTAATTACAATTCGCTGAAACTGACTAAAATTGCTATTTGGAATATCTGGTAGACAATGAAACAGCTCAATATATTTTTCAGTGACTGCCTAAAAATGTTGCAACGTTTCCCAACCTTTTTTCTTGCCACGACCTGCACATGCAGATAAGGGTAGCGACCTGTGAATTCATGTAAAAATAAAATACCATTACTAACATGTTTGCCAGGTTTATTAGTATACTCATGATAGGCAGTGCCTTTGAAGTTTCCCAATACCAAAAACAATGCCAAAAATGTGAAAGATTTATGGGGCATATGTAGGTAATTCACATTTTGCGATTCTTAAATAGCGATTTTTAAGGAATCGCTATTTGAGAATTGCAAAATGGAATGTAGTTAAAAATGCATTTTTTTTTTATGGAATCTCAAAAATTTCTTAATTGCTGTGAGAAAATCGCAATTTGAGAATCGCAATTCCAAGGGTGCCAGGGTGTCCAAAGAACACCTGTTGCACCCCTGGAATGTGCCTGTAACTACATGTGGCGCACATACATGCCCTAAGGGCATGTCTGTGCGCCACATGGCACTTTGAATTTTAAAAAAAAAATCATTTTGAATGGAAATCGCAAAATACCATCTACTTGGAGTAGGTGGTATTGTGTGATTCTTTAAGCCCAAATCGCTATTTCTAAGGCACCCCTACATAGCATTTAAGGAATCGCAAAATTGCGATTCCTTAAATGCTTGAGCAAAATAAGGAACTTTGGTTCGTTGGGCCAGTGGCCCAAATATTTCAACCCCAGTGATAGATGAACTTTGCCCCATGTGCGGAAGCCACCAGAAAGAAAATGAGCAACATATCCTCTTTTTCTGCCCAGTATATGCCCAGGCCAGGAAAAGATGGATAAAACCAATATGCCTAGCGTTAGGCGTGAGATCATGTACACAGGCTTTGAGAATTCTCTCAACTAACACAACTAACACAACTCAACCTATAATATTTAGTGTTAGTAGATTTTTACATTGTATTTTTTTCCAAAGGAAAAAACTGGGATATCAACTGTAAACGGGATCAAATCGCCGAGATAGAATTGACAAACTTTTTTAGCTATTAGTGGGGGGCCCACTGCAGAACTCTATTGTTGTTTGTGTATTGATTGTCTCTAATATGAAATGAATTGTTTTTAGCTAATGGTTTTTAAGTTCCATGTTGTACAGTTTTTACCATGCTCTCTTTTATTGTATGTATATGAATTGTTTCTTTTATGGCAACAAAGCCGAAATAAAGAATCTTTGAATTGAATTGAATTGAAAAATAAGGAATCACATTTTTTGAGATTCCTTATTTTGCGATGTTGCACCTACATACCAAATCGCCGTTTGCGATTCTCAAAAGCCTACCTACATAAGCCCCTAAGCTTCTACATGCATAAAGTGCAATAACTGCTACATCGGAATCAACAGTATGTATAGTTATAGACTTATGGACACTTTTACTAGCATGTTTTCAATGTAATGGTATTCTGGTGTCAGCTTCTTCTTGATAACATTGTCTAAATTCTGATACATTCAGATTTCGTAGATATTCACAGTTTTATCATCCTTTATCAGTACTACAATTTTACGTTCTTTTATCCAAGACTCAAAAAGTTAGAATGCCAAGAATTGGAACAAATCGTGTTTGTTATCCTCATTGTGTAGAAAAGTTACACTGTTTTTTAGTATTTTTGTTGAACCCTTTATACAATTTCGTGGACCAAAGCCTCGCCTATTGCTTACTTCCTTTTTTAGAGACCCCTTCTATGTAACGGTCAGATACTACGTCTACTCGTTTCGATTTGCTAAGGATGTTCATTACATGCAGCTGGAATATAAAGGTGCTGCAGTCTTGAAAATTGGGTACGTTGTCGGGTTTTAAGAAATGGAGTATTGCCGATCCATCCATAATAACACAACTTGCCGTGTCTGGAATGTTATTCGTGTTATCTACAGCGTCATTAAGCTTTTCCAAACAAGAGATGATGCCAGACTTTGTCTCTTTTATCGGTAATCCTCTCTCAGAAAGTGATGGGGGACCATCAAGAGTCTCTTAGGCAAAAAGTTCCTTTGAATCTCCTTCTTTATCTTGGTAAGCAATATACAGTCTGGTAAAAGGGGAGCAGTCGCATTTTAAGATGGATACTTTGTGGTTCACTGATTTTGGGTCTACCTTATGGAATAAACTTAACTTATTTCTAGGAATAGGTTCAAAAACAGATATTTTGCTTTGCACCAGGTATTCTTGAACAAATATCCATACTGAGTTCTCCCCACGTCATCAGCAATGTACGCAGATATATATGCATTATCACTCATGATTAAGTTGGATGCAATAATCATAAGATTTTCGGCAATATCACAGGCATAGGAATTTCTGTTGTCATATGAAGACACGTGTAAGTTCCTTAACATCATTTACAAATTGAGTGTTGCAAGAGACGTTGTCTTCATGGTGAACACAGTTATTTTTGTTTTCAGTGAATCCCATTTCTTCTTTGAATTGTCCTAGTAAGTTGGCCATTTGAGGTCCAGACAACGTTCATTTCATCAATGCACTAGGATTATCAAGGACACCAGCTGCCCGCCATCTGATTTTATGTCCTTGTTTCACTGCTCATGCATCTGATCTTGAGATCTGCAGGAATAAGGTCTACCACTTGTACAAGCAGCAAAATATCCATTTGAACATTCTTCAGAAACATCTGGGATTCTTGTTTTCACCTCAACAAACGTTTTAATGAAACTGGCATCCACCTGCCATAGTAGGTGTGGTCCATAGCAAACCTCCAAGGAAAGATCATTTGCAGGGTTAGAACAAACTTCTCAAAATTTGCTGATCAAATGGTGCCAAGAAATTGGAATAGCAGCAATTCAAGTTGAAGTGTAATATACCAGTATTTGAAATGAACAGACTTAGCAACTCTTCGTGTAAGCCATTAGTTCATGGATATTTGCCCATCAGCATATACATCATATAAGCCTTCTTCAAAAGTATATACAGTGACGCAACACTAACTTTGTGTATGTAGTGGGATCGTTTTACATAAGACCCCTTTAGACATTGTTTAACTTTACCCTCACTGGTAACATTGGTTTCAACTAAAACATTGGCCTAGCCACGACCATCAGGACAATCTCCTAAAACTTCAAGGAAATGACATTTCAATGTGCAATGCTCCCATCATGACTACCATTTTGACTTCCCCTTACTATTCTGAAGTAGCCACTGTAATTGTTTAGCTGTTGCATAGACTGGATCACATGCCGACACAGGAGTCTGATTAGGATTAATTGTGGGCAGTGTACGCTTTAGTATAGCGAAGCAGTGGCGTACCATAGAAGGAAAATGTATTAACTCATTTAATAAAGGTAGCAATACACTATGGCTTTTTGTGACAGAACCACCTCTGTTGGAGTGGAATGCAGCCCAACTGGTGTGGCTTATAGTGGTTAGATGATGGAGACCAAGAGCTTGAATCATCTGTAGCCATTCATCTGACAGAGGTTCGTTATGAATAGGAGGAGGCTGGAAGGCATTGGTATTACTTGCAGGTACGTCTGGCTGTTTTTTGTTATTGTTGATGGTAACTGCAAATACTACTCCGGAAGGGATGAAGTACATTTTTGGGTCCACTCATTTTCTTCAATTTTTAAGAAGGTTGATATACCCTGTGCATCTTATTTTCCCTGTGTCAGCGAGATGGCTGTTCTGTGGAATGACTGAGTGGATGAAGATGACGAGGGATTGTGATCAATATTGTCTCTTGTGGCACAGTGAAAGTGGAGATTTGAAGGCCTGTTGGACAGACAACCCTGTCATTGCAGAATTTCTTACATTGTTTGTTAGTTATTGTTGGTGACACTTCTCGAATACGCTCCTATGACACGCATACGCCCAATTTGTGCAGTTTGTCAACTAATTCCTTTATTGTGTTTTAGCATGCACCATTAATCCAATATAAAGAGGTAGTGGAGTTACATTCTTTTTCTGTGGCGGATGTTTCCTTTAGGAATTGCTTTCTTATACTTACTGGTATGATACAGAACAAGCTATGAGACTGACACAGATGCACTCCTCTTATCATTTACTGTACTGTCACTTTAAATGTTACAACCTTCGATAATCCTTCTTATTAGATTCATCATGCCAGTTCATACAGACTTTTCTTGGCAATTTTGCTCAAACTGTCCACTAAATGCATCTACTTCAAGTTGAAACATTTATTTTAGAATAATAGCAGCTGCGTTGGCCAGGCAGACCCCATCCTGAGTAGCATTTTGTTTAGAGATACTGAATAATTGTTGTCCTATATAGTTTTTGCATATTAGAAGACTATCTCTACCTTTAGGTTCAGCTGTAAGTTCTGGTATGAATGCAAGAATCTTTTCTTCTAATTGTGTGCTGTGTACATATTTGTCTGCATTTTCTACCCCTAATTCTGTCGGTTCGGTTCAAAAACTTTATTCGATTCAGAAAAGAATCATAAAAGTAAAACATTTTACAAAACATAATTCTGTCACATGATGAACTAAAAGTGACTTAATGGTAGACAAAGTGAATACAGGCAATACTTCAGAATTTTAAAGTGTATCTTCAAGATACTTTACAATTTCACTTAAACCATGGCAAAGATTAATGTCAATTTGTTGCCTTTGCTTTCTTCTTTGTTCTATATTTGCGGAAGCCGGCTATAAAAACTAACGAGACACTTTTTGTGGTACTTTGTTTTGGTCGCAACCATATCACCACCACTTAACTTGGCGAGTTTTCTTTAAGTCACTTTATGCAACTGCACCATCTCCAAACTTAATTTCTCATTTCAAGGGTGCCCCTGACTCTTCGTCACAGAAGAGACACGTATCTTTCAATTCACCAACTTTAAATGAAGCACACCTACACCTTGAAGTACTCTCTTGAAAACTGTTTTGAACTAGTTTAGATTTTTTTTGATAACTTTGCAAGTTTGTGTTTATCACATTTTCTTTCTACTTGTTTTTGGGACTTTTCCATGGTTTTCATTTAACAGTTGTTCAACTACATCATGATTTTTTGACAATGTTGTCTTGATGATTGATGGAAGTCCTTTTATTTCGTCCAAAGCTAGCAGATCATTAAGCAAACTTTTGTCCCTAATTCCCTTATCAAAACGTTTACTATTAGCTAGACACACTAAAACGTCTGGTTAATCTTGACACAAAACACACAGATTCCAATCAATCTCAGTTCCAACATTTTGTGTACTAGATATAAACTCTTCATTAGTATTTACAAAGTCACATTTTCTCCTGGTAGACATTTTTACCCATTGACAGTGGATAATCGTTTCACAATTTCAGAAACCTGCAACAAAAAATATAATGTGTTAGTTTACAAGGGCAGTACAATGCACTTTTTTTTTTACATCGTAAGGTATTTACTTACTGGATCCATTAAAAATGTCTCATACTTCGTCAGGGGTCAACCAAAAAATGCAGAATTTATACTACTTTTGGCTTTCCCGACCAGAAAAATGTGTGAAACGATATGATGGATGCCTAACATTCGATTCATAATCACTATACAAATAATATTGGCGGCCATTTCCTTTCATGACGTTATACGGACAAAGTAGCAATACGATTTTTGAGGTCTATAGCATCACTCATTTTTTACCTTATTGTTAAGCCCTGTGTAAAGTTTCATGTTGGTATCACATTCAGCAGGATTCTAATGGTAAAGTACCTCATTATATAATGTATCTCAGATGTGTCTGTCTTTTGCCTGCCAGGGAGTATGCCCCAGAAACTGCCACTAATGCTGAAAAATGCATTGTTTCACTAGCATTAGTTAAATATTTTCCTGGTCATGCTGAGCCCTAAGCATCTTTGAGGAGGGAGAGTCTTGCGACGCATGTAATTATAGGACCCAAATAGGTCATTCGCTCACCTCCGGAATCAATGAAGTTTGAGCAAATTTATGTATAGATTGTGCTGTCAATTCACAATTTGAACCTACTTTTCAAACTCTGTCTGTTGGGTTGGAGAAACATAGGTGCGCATGTCTGTGTCGCTGGCCTAAGACAGCCGGCGAAACTGACATGCGCACACTACTCCTCCTCCCTGGCATGCCCGGCTCTGCCCCACACTATACTCATTAAGCAGCTCAGACAGCGATAAATAACATTATAATAACATTGTGTTATTATAATTTTATGTATCAGCTAAATCCTCATATTCCATGGTGAGCCAACAGATGTTATGTTATGTAATGCTATGTTATGTTTTGTTATTGCCATTGATATAGCACATCGTCGTTTATTAGTAAGGCTTTGTGGCGCTAGTGGTTCTCTGCGGTGCTGTCCATGCCATTCCATGCCCATCCCAGCTGAAGGTCTGAAGCTTCCTGTAATTACATTTTAAGGGTGTTCTTCACTGTTCACTGCTTTGCAGAGCATGTGGAAAGATCAATAGTTTATGGCTTGAGATGATGTCACTAATGATGTGTTATGCCATTGAATTGGTGATGCTGAAGGCTACACCCATCAGGGTCTTGTATCCATGGTACTCGGTGCACAGTCTCTCTCTCTCTCTCTCTCTCTCTCTCTCTCTCTCTCTCTCTCTCTCTCTCTCTTCGCAGTTACCCTCACAGTCTCGCTCAGTCTGGCCTCAGTTTTGTCCTCCCAACTTTCTCCTGCCCATCCCACACTGCTCAACCTCTATGTTTAGGTCCCTTATGCATCCCCTCATTTCCTACTTTTTGGACACATTTTAGATTTTCTGTTCCTTGTCTATAAAGTTTTGTTAACCGCTCCCATAATACTGAAAGGGAGTTTTAGACTTGTTCGTCTGAACTTTTTCATGTCTAGATGTTCCCAACGTGACTCAAGTGGCTTCTGAGGGGTAAGAACCACACTCCATCACTTTTTTAACCAGGGATGTACATTCACATGGATGTGAAGACAGGTCCAAGATTCTCTTGGCAGGAAAGTGGCAGCTTTAGACCCTCCATCAGCTCCTGGTTTGCTGATCCGGGCAGTGTCACTTTGTACCTAGTTGTAGTGCCCTTGTTCACCCCTCTGAACTCTGTGAGAGCCTCCATTGCTAAAGTGAAGGGAGTTGAGTGATGCTAAGAGCCCCTGTATCTCACTGACCATGAGTTTATCATTCTCCCACAGTAAATTGCATTCCACAGTCCTTTGGTAAAGCATCAAATGATTATGTATCTAGGCACAGGTTCTGGTGAACAAAAGAGTAAAAGCAGAAATGAAATCTGGTCCTCAAAAGTTCAACAAAGTGGTGCAAATTCTGAATAATGTCCAGATTTGTACACCAAATGTATTGTCACTGCATTTATATATTATATAGAATTTACTGATAAGGCGTTGAGACATTTTACGCCAAGCAGCTCGCTGCACCGGAACCCAAGGTTAGTGGTTGGTCCAGTGTTATTGGGTAAATGAAATGAAATGCCAGCATTTGTAATGCTCACAGCTACCCCTGGAGAGGTGTCCCGGCGCTGGGGGCCCTCAGGAAGATTAACCCCTTCACTGCGGCAGCTATTCCGCCGCAGTGCTTAGGGGGCGGGGGGTGCCGCGCGGCGCGCCCATGCTGGTGACGGAACCGCTCCGTCACCAGCCGCGGTCGCGCTGTGCTCATGACGGAGCGGTTCCGTCACGGCCCCGCCCGCTCCATGGAACGCTCAGTGCAGGTACGGAATCCGTGCCGCGCAGGCGTGCCGAGCGGGCTATGATGGAACCGCTCCGTCATCAGCACAGCGCGACCGCGGCTGATGATGGAGTGGTTCCGTCACCAGTAGGGGAGGGGTTGAGCGAGCTATTGCCCAGAGTCACTTGGTATTGGGCTAACCTGCGGCTGGCACCGGGGAACGAACCATGAACCCCGTAGTCCAGAGTCAGGCACCCTGGCCGCTGCGCCACACCTCTTCCCCTGGGTAGTCTTGGTTATTGGGTTTCATCGTGTGTGCTCAAGCATAAGCCATTGTGTGCATTCGCTCCAATCTCTTTGTGGTACATTAAACTGATACGAGTTGGGTATATTCATTAATGGGGGGGTGTAGGTGAGTTCATGCAGAGGGTTGGTGGGCGTAATTGCGGAGAGAGGCGAGATTAGGCATTGCTAGGCTACCGGGGTATGATCAAAGACGGAGAGGTTGTGAGCTTTAAAAAGTGTTCTGGGCAGTTTGCAGAAATACATAAATAGAGACTGAAAAAAGAAAGCATGAATGGGGCTCTGAGAAGATTGTGGTCAGAGAAAGGAGGTATGCAAATGATGGAAGGGTGACCATTTGAGAGAAAAAAAGGATAGGCAGCCATCAGAAGTCTAGAGTAAACGTGCATATTCATGCCATATTTTAGAAGTATAGAGGATTTTATTTTGAGATAATAGATTGTAGAAAGAAACTTCACTTGTATGTGAAGATAGTGCTATTCTAGGCACGTTTGGAAGGCACTGGAATCAGGCCAGTAGTCTGTACACTGCTAGGCTAGGATACCACTAGACTCCCGAGACAGAGACAGTTGAAGCAGCGGAAGCAGTAGCGGCACGTGGAGGGAGTTCCTTGGGGCGGAAAGGTGCGGTGGGGGGTAGTAAACACAGGAATATGGAGGATTGGAGGTAAGTAAACAATTAAATAAATAAAATGAATTTTGTTGTGTGCCCTGCATTAATTTTATTTATTTAATTGTTTACTTACCTCCGATCATCCATATTCCGGTGTTTACTACCCCTTCCCCGCCCCGCCTTTCCGCCCCACGGAACTCCCTCCTCGGGCCGCTATTGATTGGAAGCGTAAAGTAATGGTCGGACGGACATATAGGGAAATAGCGTGAGCATTCGGCTGCGCTCAAAGGAAGCACTAACCTCAAAATCTTTGCAATGTGAAAAAATATATGGGATAATAATAGAAACATTGACAAGGAAGTTCTTCAAAAGTTGGATAGGATGACTTCTGATGTTCATCTCAACTTCCCTTATATCGCAAACAGAGGAAAAGTTGTGTTGAGATGGGGGAAGGAGTGCAACACCAAAATTGTTGTGAGACCCTCAACAGTGTTGTTCCGCCAAAGACATGTCTCCCGTTGGCGTACTCAGCCACTGATTGTTACATCATTGGGTCTTTTCTTCCACAACCCTTCCACTCCTTTTGATTTTACACATTCTGATGTTTATCATCAAGTTTGGCTCCTCATAACTACTACAAAGAAAGTTAGATGACAATTTGAATGCCTTTAGTTTGACATTGCACAAAATGGAGGCATTCCCCCAGAGTGGCAGTGTATGGCCGGCATTCAGGTGGCAGGAAGGTGGAGTTTCAGACACCGAGGTGAGGCGGATGGTCACTGGTCTCCCTTAAGAAATTGAATGAAAACTTTGTTAGCAAAGGGGCTGCTGGCTAGACTTCCTGAAGCACTGCCCTTTTGTAGATAGTGGGGGTAAGGGGTGGGGCTGCTGGCTCTGTTGTACCAGGTGAATGAGACCCTGCCGGCGAGGCCCAGCCTTTTGTCTTCCTTGATTACAGTTTTAGTCGGGCGGTGACAATAAAGATCAGAAAACTCACAATTTTTTGTAACTGTTTTGAGTGCTTCAAGCTGGAGACAATGTTGTGAGGGCATCACTAGGCAAAGGCTGTGTCTGGAGGGATGTTAATGTTATCAAACTCACAGGTAGACCTTACATGTGAATGCAGTTCCAATACAGTCAGTGCCCGGCATCAGATTCACAAGGATCAAACGCAGAGTCAAGAGTCTTGCATCTGTAAACGTGACCTGCCTGCTACAAACATCTCTGCATCTAGAGCTCAATTCAGTAAACAATCTAGTGGATTCTTGCATTCAGTACTGATCACACAGATAGGGGTTTGGTTGTAGATCACAGCATTCTGGACAGCAACTTGATACAATCAGTCAGGCATAGTTTGGCAACATTAAGGGCAGAGCTAGAGTGGGTCTATCACAGGGGACCAGCTTGCAGTTGCCATATCTCTCAAGTCACACTTGTGTGGTAGATGCCACCCTCCTCTGGCTCATCTTCAACCTCAAACCAAATGCTACTGTTTGACTTGAATGGAATCACCCTCACCTTCTGTAAAATGTGTCTTTTATGTTGATTCTAATGGTGCAACTCTCAATGCCCACTCAATTTCACACTCTCCAGAGACTCAAAAGGCTGATGTCTGTGCTAAATGCACCAAAAGGGCGCTTTGTGTAAGGGTTTTTATTGTACATTACAATGTGATAGATTGAAGAGTTCTTCTGATACTTTAACCAGTGGCAACATACAAAGTGATAGGCCCCACCTAACATGTGTTGCAGGTTGTTGGACCAGGCCCTCTGTGCAGGGTCACCCCCATACTTTGTGCATTCACCCCTCCTGTTTTATTAATCTGTTTGTGTTGTCTTTTAGGACTCTGTGCACTTTACCACTCCTAACCAGTGCGTGTGCTCTCTCCTTTAAACATGGTAACATTCGCTTACACCCAATTGGCAACTTTAATTTACCTATAATTCCCTAGTAAAGGGGCACTACGTGCATCCAGGGAATGTGAATTAATTGCTACTAGTGGGCCCGCAGCACTTATTGTGCCACCCCCTTAAGTTGCATTTAAAATATGTCTCTAGACTATCATTGCAACTTGTGTGCAGTATTAAACTTCCAATTCAACTTGGCAGATATGTTTTGCCAAGCCTAAACCTTCCTTTTTAATACACATATCTCACCCCCTTTGGTAGGCCCTTAACAGCCCATAGGGCATGGTGCATTGTATTTAAAACCTTGAACATTCACTTTTAAGTTTGAAATATACAGGTAGTGAAAAGCTCTTAAATGTGTTTCTCGCTACTGTAAATCCTACCTCTCCCTTGGAATAACATTGGATCACCTTATTGAATTTATTAAGTGATAACGTTTGCTTGGGAATAGGCAGAACATGTGTTTTTGCTCTAATGAATTGTAATTTGAAACCCCCTTTAATGGTAAAGTTGGGTTTTAAATATAGTTTACCCTGCTTGTAGGGTAAGAGTTCATTAAAGCAGGGCTCAGTAAATCAATGTGAAAGACTTAAGGCAACATGAATAATGTAATCACATTACAATATCATTTAAATAACAAAAAGGAAGAAAGAATAAGAGAAAGAACCAACAGATACTGTTTTTATCAAAGAAGTACAAAATATGTTTTTATTGATTATATCAAGAGTAATAAAATAACCCATTCATACTATCCAATCATATCAGCAATCATACTTCACCCACAAATAATCTCAATTAAAAACATTGTGATAACATTGATAGCAACAGTGATTTGATGATCAAATATCACATTTATAAGAGACAAAACAATGTGGCACGAATTCAATTGACTGTTGTTATGTTCTACGCGCGTTTCGGCACTGGGAAGTGCCTTCGTCAGGAAATGGCCACAGTTAAATCAACAAAGATATCCTATTTTTGTTATAGAGAATGACCGTACTGCATTTAATATTGTTCACAAAAGATGGCCCTGCACCCTTCAGATTTTCAACATATCACATAAGTATTCTGAACAATAATCATTTTTGTGTTCAATTCAACAATAATTCCTCGTTTTCCCAAGAAAAATTCAAAGAAGGCACTTCAGTTGAGATCAATTCTGGAAAAATGGATAGCCAATGCGTTTCGTCCGTTATCGGACTTCTTCAGGGCTTTATTGGCATCATAACAGTCGTAATTCGATTCTTTAGATACCGGTAACCGTCAATCAATTTTTGAGTTCGTGATGAGAAGATTTCAAAGGGAAGAATTTATTCAAATATAGTACCTCATGCGAAGTGTAAAGCCGCAAATAAGCATGTCAGTTAAACGTGTGGTCACCTGGTTTCTAGCACCTTCATTTAGAATTTATATTTGTGGTACTTCAGTACCGGTGCAGGCATATTAGCCTTGATCCCCAATCCTTGTTGCTGCATTTAATAATGGTGCAGCTTGATCTCTTCCTAGAGTCACAGTGTTCCAACTCACTTTTGAAGAGATATTCCGCGACTAAAAAGAGCTCTATAGTATTAATACTAAGTGCTTAATTGAGTTTGTCCATGTAGGGATAATCACATTGGAAGAACTGGTTTACGGTGAAAATGATTATGTTTGTCAGTGGAGGATTGCAGGATTAAGGATTCTTCCTCATGCCATTCAATCTGCGTGAGGACGAAAGTTGGGTTTTAAGCCACAATTCGGAAAATGCCCCTTTTAGAAAGTTGACATTTTCATGTCCTAATCATTTGGGACTTGAAGCCTGTATCCTGGGTCACATGACAAGGTGAAGTTGGCAGTTGGCCTTTGTGTATTCCTTCCAGACAGTATCAAAGAGCGGGTCTGGGTGTTGGCAGGATAGGCCATCCTGACCTGATAGGAAGGGCGGAGCTGTCACCTACCACACTGGCACTTCAAAGGAGCTGCCCCAGCACACAAAGGCCTTCACACTAGCCTTTTGTGACTCTAGACATCCTGGGACCAAGGAGAAAGGAAAATCCAGAACCAGATGTGGGTGGAATTTTAGAAGTTTCTCCCACTTCAAAGCCGGCATCTAGTATAATTATTGGACCCTCAGACCAACTCTTCAGTACGCTCCTGGACCTGTGGATACCACAGAAGAAGGACTACCCTACTGCCAGAGCAATGCCCTGCTGCTTGAGGCCTACCTTAATGTCTGAAAAAGAGACTGGACCTGCTCTCTTTATCCCAGGCTACCCGAAGTGACTCCATAGGTCAGGTGATTGAACTCCCGTTCTGAGCTACAGGGACATAAGAAGCTCCAGGGGCCTCCATGCAACAGCCCAGCTGATCTGCTGCGCTAGAACTGCCCGGACCTGCAATTGAACCTGCCTGAGCCCTGCTGACCTCTGGTGGAGTGATACCCAAGATGTGTCTCCCATGCGCTGGACACTGGTTTATCATCAGTAGAGCTCCTCCTGGGCTCTTCGTGACCTCGAATGGGACCATTCACGGCAAGATCTTGCTACCGCGATAAGTAGCAACGCAAAGCTCTGGTGAAAGCAACTTCTCGCGCTAGAGTGACCGCCAGTGACAACCGGCACGGTGAGATCTGCACTCCGCGCTACTGCATCAACAGCCTTCAGTGACTGCCAACGCAAAGTTCCATCAGCAACCAGCAACACCCATCCCCGGCGTTTGACAGGACGATCCGCAATGCTCGACCTAGTTTTTCGTGCTACAGAGATGACCATCCATGGTGTTCTTCCTGCTCCTCGTGCCTCTTTCTTCGCAGCAAATTGTACTCTTCACACCGGACTTTACGAAGGTAACTGTTGCAAGGTGGAATATATTGTGGCATGGCTGGGATAGCCTTATCATGCAATATTCTCCCAATAAACATAGATGATCCTTGGATTCAACAACAATAATCCTTCACTCTTTCCTGGAAGATTCACAAAGAGCAGTCATACTTGATTTTTTGTGTTTTTTTTAGAACAATCGCACTTCCGTAGTTAACTGATATTGTGGTTCCAGGTAACAATGTGGTTAGGTGCAGTTAGGTAAGCCCTCCTGAGTCTGAGGGTGATGAGTCACTCTGTGAATGTGTTATCCCAACAGTGGGCAACGTCACCTTAGCTGCACTCTGGTGTATTATTCAATAGAGGTCAACAAATTCATCAAAATTCAAAATATGCTTTTCATTATTTAATTGTATTCTTCTTTAGTTTGCTTCATTCAATTCTTCATCATTATGATTGCTTTCATCATGTTATTTCATGTATGCCCAATGCATTTCGGGGCTTGCCCTTCTTCAGGGGACTTGTTAATTATGTGGATTAGGTTCACACATGGATCCTCAATCCGTTCATAAAACTGTAAATTGCAGTACGTAGATGGCGGGTCCCGACGAGGAACGCTCCAATATTTTTCCAAATTGGTAAAATCGTCTTTAGACTACGCGGAACCTATTCTTCAAACGACCTTCTCACGTGTCCCAGCACGTACCGCAATCTACAGCTTTATGAACGGATTGAGGATCCATGTGTGAACCTAATCCACATAATTAACAACTCTCCTGAAGAAGGGCAAGCCCCGAAATGAATTGAGCATACATGATATAACATGATGAAAGCAATCATAATGATGAAGAATTGAATGAAGCAAACTAAAGAAGAATACAATTAAATAATGAAAAGCATATTTTGAATTTTGATGAATTTGGTGACCTCGATTGAATAAGACACCAGAGTGCGGCTAAGGTGACAAAGAGCAGTCAGGCATTACTGGAGGAACATGTGTAAAGCATTTTACAGTACAATTATGGTGCATAAGTAATTGAGACTACTTGAAAGAAATCCAACACCAATTTATAAAAATGGAGTGTATTTTTATATAAAATATAGACACAAAAATGAACTTTGTGTCATACATACAACCGGGGTTGTGGATTTTTAAAGCGTTAAAAAATGATTGCAGAAATTCTGTCACACTGGTCCCATTGAAATGAATGGGGGAAAACACAGGTGACACTCTGTCACTTGCAGGGTGAGTTCAAACGGACCCTCTTGTGGATCAGGTCACGCGGGACCCTAGATCAAGTTCCAACAGTCATTACCTTTGCCAGGGAGTCTGGGTGCAGAGGTGACTTGGCTGTCCTTGGTACTGAACGAGATCCGCGGGAGATGACAAACTTGCAACACTTGACGAAACCTCACTTGGAGCTGGAGTTCCACTATGACCTCGGAGAATAGAGGCCTATGGGGTCCTAGGATACAGGTTCTACAGCTGGATATCTTCTGCCTTGCTTGGCAGCTCTGGGTGCAGAGATAGCTGGCAGCTGTCAATCACAGGACAGGTCATGCCAAAGATGCTTTACCACACACTCGACTCCCCCTTCAGGATGCAGGGACATAGCAGCGGTCTTTGCCGACATTGGTCGCTGTCATTGTGAGGTGCTCTCGGGATGGAGATGCCGTTGAAGGGGTCGATCACCTGACTGGTGATCACCAAGCCTTGACTGTGGCAAATGCATACCATGAGTACTTTGGCAGATGGAGGTCGACAGGAGTAATGTAGCGGCTTGAAACTTGGTGAAAGCTTAGCTACCACTCCAGGTTTGAAGCACACCACTTCTCTTTGGGCCCACTCTCAACAGGTTCAGCAGGTCGAAATTCTTGTCAAGCAGCACTTCTATTTTCCTGCAGCTTGCAGGGGACTGGTCCCACCAATCCAAGGGAGGCTGCTTCGGTTTCTAGAGTCCCTCTTGCTGGGAGCATTGAGATTTGGCCACCAGGGCTGTACTGGAAACCAAAACTGGCCCTGGCAAACTGCTCAGCTGCCCCCGGGGGAAGGGGGTGTGACCAAGCTGTTTGCTATGGCCGGTTTCAGTCGATTTTGTTACAGGGAGCCAATATTGCCAGCCCCCTGTAATAAAAACGCCCCCAGCGGCCCAAAACCGACCCCCACCTAGGAGCCCCCTGGAGAAATGCCCAGTGCCCGCTACGGCCAGTCTGGCCCTGTTTGCCACGGACACACATCGAACACACAGATCCAGTATATGGTCTCTTCAGGGCACTCCTGTCCTATCTTCGCACTACGGCAGAGTCCAAATGCCTGTTGTCGGTGACGGTATCTTCTTTGTGCGTCTTCTCAGATTCAAAGTCAGAACTGAGGTTCTGGTGTCAGAGAAGCCCCTTAAATCCTAGTTTGGGGAGTGTTAAGGGTGTGAGGGACAGTGGCCAATGAGCTACTGATCCCTGTGGCTACCCCGTTCCCGTCCCTGTAGTGACAACATCCTTTGGGTGTGCTGCACTGTGCTTCACAGAACCCACTATTTTATGGTCTGCCAAAATGGCAGAACCCTTCCTTGGCCGTACAGACCTCCTATCCCACCCCAAAAGTGCGGCTCGCCTTTTGGATGTGTACGCCCTCTGAATAACTAATGTTCTTGCCTGCTGGGCTGGACAGGGCGGGAAGGGCTTTGTCCTGAAGTGGAGGACAAGGAATTACACTCCAAGGGTGGTGAAAACCTTTTATGCTCACTGCCTTGACGACTGTAAACACTGGCTATCCTGGGAGAGAGGAGGTGTGACATTCTTCCTGCCCAGGCCTTTTTCTCTAGCACATCCCACCAGGAGGTCAGACTCTCGTCTTGGCGACAAATTGCTCGGGGAAGCCCACCAAAGGTACTGGAGCACTAAACCTTAGATGGGAACCCGCTCAGGGTGGCACGTACCTGCATGCCAGCTCATCCTCCACACAAGAATCATGTTGGGGGTAAAAAAGCACAGTTTTTTTACACTAAACACAACACAATTCGGTCATTCCATAATTTAGCTGGCTATCTCAAGTTTCCTCGGTAGACAGCCCATGTTACAGCATGGACCGCTGGTCACTTACAGTAAAACCTTGGTTTACAGGGTTACTGTAGTGATATATATGTGCACCTTTTAAATAAATCCACACCTTTAATATAATGCACTCTACCTCCTAGGCTTAGGAGGAGAGCCTTAATAGTGACTTACTTGCATTAAGGCAGTGGTGTGGCTCGTGCAGGGCTGCAATGGCAGACATTCAGAACACACTTTTACTTGAGTCACACAGGGTGGCACAAACAGTGCTGCGGCACTGGTGACCCATTTACCACCATTGCCCTGTGTGCCACTACTACCTTATACTAGGGACTTATAAGGGGGGCAAGTACATTGCCAATTGGGTATACAAATTCAGATAATTTTTAGGGGAAATAACACGGCACTGGGGCCTGGTTAGCCCTCAGAGCCAAAAACCAACATCTAGCGTCCCAAAATGGGGCACAAAGTGGTTAGGGGGGTATCTGCAAAGAAGTCTAGTTTCCAAGAGTAACTTTTACAGCGGGCTAACCTGGTCCTTGTATCTGGCCAGTGCTCCATCATGGTTGGCCTGAATGTGTGACTTTTTCCTAGTCTAGCACGACCAGATAACCGCGAGTGGTGCTTTGTGCTTTTATGTGCTATACCTATTTATATCTTTAAAATTGCATATCTCCAGTTCTATTGATTGGATTTGTGTCATTTAGGTATCAAATAATTTATTAAAAAATGTACTTTATTTTCCTGAGTTGGTGCGGGATTTTTCTTGCGTTGTGTTTTCAGTTTATTGCTGATTGCGTGCTGCAAATAGTTCACACATTGCCTCTAGGTTTTTATGTCAAGCTACCAGAAGTGTAAGTACAGGTCAATTTAGTGACTTTTTGTGTTTCACTCTGACAAGGACTGTGGCACTTCCTTAGAATGGCTTATACCCCCTCCCCCAAACCAACAACTTTTCACACTTCTCTAAAAATCACGTCACCAGAGACATAACTGCTGACAACTCCCAGTTTTCATGACAGGTGGCATGCTGTCAGAGTCTGAATGCGGAATGTGTGTCTCACCCCCCCCCCCCCCCCCCCCTCGCTGCCTGGGGGTTAAGATATTACACTCTCGCCTTAACGCTAGTGCAGGGAGACTTTCACACTTACACCTTTTCTGCTGGAGGTCACTAGAGGACAAAAAGCAAATACTCACCTTTAACTCTCCCTGGTTTTCAGGAACTCACTTAGATGTTCTGGTGATGTTTAATCAAAACTGTTGTGATGTTCCTACTAAAAATACTTTCATTCGCCACAGGTCAGTAGGGTGCACAGGTCTCAAGTCTGCATGAGCATTGTCAAAAGCCCTGCTTGTTTTTTTATCTGATGTACTCCTTTCCCTTGACAGTGAACCCAAAGTACAGCCACAAATGCATGCTCAAACACTCGCCATCACTGAATACAACAACTGCGCCCTATATTTATTTTTATTTTTGCAATTTTATTTAGCGCGGACATGGCCAGGGGGCATCAGAGCGCTTTACAACAGTAGCATGACATAAGGGTAGAGCAAGTTACAGTTACAATAATTACGTTCAGACATTTGCATCAGTAGCTGTGGCCAGGAGAAATGCAGCCATTGGATAAGGGATGTACACGGTTCAAGCATCGATTAGGATGGTGGGGACGCACAGGGAAGGTAGTTCGTCTCCTGGATAGAGTACTTAGGTATGGTCGAGGGTGATTAACCCAGGAGCTTGAGGTCCATTTTGAAGGTGTCTATGCAGGTTGTTAGGTGAAGGGACGGAGGTAAGGAGTTCCAGATTCTTGTGACACTACCAGAGAATAACTGGCTTGTGTACCATTCTCGCCTGAAGGTTGGGGGTTCCAGTACCAGGGATTGAGCATTTTTGCTGCAGAGATTTGCAGTTTCTCACTAAGATAGGAGGGTGAAGAGGAGTGCAGTGCGCTGTGGGTGGTGCTGGTGGTTTTGAATTGGGCCCGATCTTTAATGAGAAGCCATTGGAGGGTTGGCAGGGCCAGGGAAAGGTGGTCATGTTTCTTGAGACCTAACACAAAGTGCGCTGCTGCATGTAGTGTTGCTCTCAGTGGGCCTAGATGAACCTTGGGAATGCCGGAGAGAAGGGCAATTCTGTAATATAATCTGGAGAGGACGGAAGACTGCACTACTGTTTTGAGGTCTTGATCCGGGATTAATTGATTTACGCCACACATCTTCCTGAGTTAGTATTGTGCGCTCTTGGCCATGGCTGTGGTGTGGCCACATCACAGCCGCAGCGGTTGGGACACCAAGCCCTCAGTTTAGGTCATCCAAAACACACAGGTCCTGGGGATTCCTAGGAACAACACAACAGTGTGTGGGTTTAAGGCAGTGTTGTTGGAGATGGTTGCCTTTTAGAAAGGCTGTAAAGGTGTCCACCAGGCTGTTACCCTCGATTCCCCAGTGGATGTTGAAGTCTCCAAGGAAAATTGTGTTGTCTGAGCTGATCAGTTGAGCGGTGAAGAGATCCAAACATTCCTCCATGAAGGAATTGTTATGACCCGGTGGATGGTAAATCACATTCAGCCTGATGTTGGAGGTAGTGGATGTGACCATTTCCACCGACATGTATTCGAAAGACTAAAACTGAGTCGTTTGGAGGATTCTGCATCTCAGTGAGTTTCTGTAAAGGAGTGCGAGGCCTACGCCTAGTCTATCTTCCCGGTCTCTATGCAAGAATAGAGTAATTGGGAGGAAGTAGAAGGTCTAGAGCATGGTTAGATGAATCATTGAACCACGTTTCAGTGAGGATCAGGGTATTAAGATTCTGGTCCAGGATCGAGGCAGATATCTCTAGACCGTGTTTGACTGCAGAACGACAATTGTGTAGTATGCAGTTCAGGGAGAAGCTGCTGACTTTCTGGCTGGGCTGTTCAGGGTGGGAAGTTGGGATTTGTATCAAGTTAAGAGAGGGTGAACGAACACCGGGATGGTGGAGGGGGCGGAGCTAGCCGGCGTTCATGGTGGACGCTTAAGTGCGGAGCTCTGCGCTAGCGCTGCCGAATATCCGTCCAATATCCTCCAAAAGCGGCAAAAACTGTGGAAATCCGACGGGGGCTGCCTCCCCTACCCCCCGCGGACCTCCGACGCGACTTTTGAAGGGTTGCGTGCGCGAGTTCCCCCGGCGCCGCCGCCGACCGAAGAGCTGCGGACCAGGCCGGAATCCCCGCCCTGTCCTGGGAATCGAGGCCGAGTTGCGTCACCCGACGTGCGGCCCCTGAGAGAGGAAGCCCCGCTGAGGTGAGAGCGACGTGGCCGGCGGTAGCCGCGACCCATTCAGCGCACCGCGCCTACACTGCGGACCCCTGCTGTGGCGGCTGCACCCCTGGAGGGGCGCGGAGGACTCGAGTGAGCGCCGGCGGCGTGACAGACCCGCCGGGAGTGCACACGTGGCGCTCTCACGGGCGCCATTGCATTCTGCTGAGGGGACCGGCCCGACCACTCGGAGGGGGCCTTAAGGAGCAGCGGGCAGCTGTGGGACGGAGGCCCCCCAACACGAGCCCTGCACCCTCGAGCTGGCTGGAGGTATCCTGGCACTGGGGCACCCGGAGGGGGAGAGCGAGAGGCGAGTGCCTACCTCGGCCTGTGGCAGCACTGGGCACGCAAGCCTAAACGAGACAGCGACCTGAACATACGGCCTCCGGTGCCGGCCTGTGCACGAGGACAGCTCCCGCATCGTCCCATTGGGGTACCATTGACACTACAAGGCCTGTGGACACTGGCCTCCCTATCCGCAGCGGCGATGGGCAAGGGCGATCGGACGCAAACGAAACTTTCGTTTGATCAGAGGAGGCAGAAGGCGCCGGAGCCGCCGGCGGCCCAGTCCCCGGGAGCAGCTGCAGATCCGAGCTCCGCACTGTGCGCAGAAATTAAAGGAATGCTCAACACGATGGAGAAGGGCCTACAGGAGGGCATGACGGCCATCGGCACCAAGATTGACGCCCTGGCGTATCGGATGGATCGAATGACGGAGAGGGTGGATAAGCATGCGGAGAGGCTGGACATGGCAGAGCGCAGGCTGACGGAGGCGGAGGAGGCACAGACAACATGGGACGCTGACCGCAAGCAGTTTGGGAGGCTGCTACAGGTGATACAGGACAAATCGGAAGATTTAGAGGCTCGCTCCAGGCGGTCCAACATACGCGTCACGGGTGTGGCGGAGTCGACCCAGACGGGGAAAATGGAGCTCTTTGTTGAGAAACTCCTTAAAACTCTATTGGGGGACGACACCTTCTCCCCCATGTTCATAGTGGAGCGAGCCCACCGCACCCTGGGACCGAGGCCCCCTCCAGGGGCGAACCCTAGGCCGATAATCGCGAAACTCCTCAACTACAGGGACAGGGACGCTGCCCTCCGTGCTGCTCGAGAGAAGGGGGAGTTGCAGTACGAGGGAATGAACATTTCGCTATACCCTGACTTCACCTCCAAGGTACAGGAGGAGAGGCGGCGATTCGTCCCCTATAAGCAGCAACTCAGAGACCTGGGCTTGGACTACGCCATGTTGTACCCGGCGCGGCTGCGCATCAATAGGCAGGGCCACTCGCATTTTTTCACCGACCCTAAGGAGCTGCAAAAATCCCTGAAGCAGTGGATCAAGGAGCATAGAGAGGACCGGACGGCGCCTGCGGAGGAGGGTGCTGGCAACGAGGACCTGGACGAGCAGGACTAGCGAGAAGGTGGGGTGCAGTGGTCCCTCCCGGGGACTCGGCCACTTGAGGACTTGCAATGATCCTAGTCTCATGGACCGGAGGAAGCCCAGTCTGGGCGCCCCACTGCAGTGAGCGGACTTCTGGACATGGTACTATGGGTGAGATCTAAACGAGCCACACGGATTAAGGTGGAGGGCGGCACTCTCCATGACACTGTTAGCCTGCCCCAGGGTGGTGTTGATAGCGCTCGACAGCAGGGAAAGGTCGATGTGATCCGGGGGGGGGGGGGTGGGGAAAGCCCGTTACGGCGGGTACGATATTGTTCTCATTACCTAAAAGCCGCACTAGCAATTGGGGGCGCTGGCGTAGGGGCGGCCTAAAGATATTGCGCAGAAGGGACGACCAGACGGTGGTCGATTAGGACATTGAGTGTGCTACCTCTGCCCTGGCGCTCATAGTGCTTGCGGCTCTTCTTGAGACTGCTTGGGGAAGTTTGAAGACGGGTGGGGGGGTGAATGTAGGGATCTCGGTCACACCAGGTTGGGGTTGGTTGACTGTGGGCGGTGGGGGGCAATGGGGGTTCTGAGTTCGGGGATGTTTGAGATGTTTGGGGAAAGGTCCAACATGTGCTCTAAAATGTTATGTTCTACAGGATGGGTGGGCGGCTGCTGCTTCCGGTGGGGGGAGGCCCTCGTCGCTACACTACAATTGTTGTCCTCCTTCACTGTTAATGGCTAACACACCACAGGCAGACTCACTGTGCGACACAGAGTCCCTCAGGGCTCTTACCTGGAATGTGAGGGGTTTGAATGATTATCGGAAACTCCGTAAGGTGCTGCACTACCTACAGAGACATCACATAGACTTGGCGCTGCTGCAGGAAACACATCTGCCCAACACCAGTAAGATGCTACAGCACAGGGGGATCCAGGGTCACTCCACTTACGCAGGCTTCACCACTCACGCTAGAGGGGTCCTCACCTGGGTCAATCCGAAATCCAAGTTATCCCTCGCCCTGGTAAAGGCGGACCCGGAGGGGAGGTTTTTGTTGAGCAAGTGCACGGGCAAGGGCCACAACCTGCTGGTCATGAATGTCTATGGTCCGAACTATGACTCCCCTGACTTTTATGCAACGGTTGCGGAACATTGTACTGAATGGGCCGCTGGTAATATGATCTGGGGTGGGGACTTCAATTTCACCTTTAGCCCTGAGCTAGATAGGTCTGCGGGCCCTGCCAGGCGCCCGGCGGCGGCGGCGCAGTGCATGCAGGCAGAAATGTTGAACCTGGGTCTGGTAGATGTGTGGAGGGAAAGGAATAGCGCCAAGGGGGGGTTCACGCACTACTCAGCGTACCACAACATCCATACCAGGATTGACTACTGGCTGGCATCACACTTCCTGCTCTCCATGGTCAGGGGCTGCAGTGTGCTTCCCCGCACTCTGTCGGACCACTCACCGGTGCTGCTGGTGCTGCATACTCCCCAGCAGAGAATCCCGCCATTCACGTGGCGTTTTCCACCTTACTCGCTGCTGGATGAGGCTTTCAGGGCTGACCTGGGAGAGGACATAGATACTTTCTTCGCCACCAATCTGGGATCAGTGGACAGCTTTGGGACGGTTTGGGAGACATTTAAGGTGTACGTGCGGGGGGTGGTCATGGCGAAGCACTCAGGGGTCCTGAAGGCAATTAGGAACAGGCTGAAATATCTGGAGGGGCAGATAGCGGACTACAAACGCCGCCAGCTGCTTGACACCACCTGCCGGGGGATGGGACCCTGCAAGACCTTTTGAGGGAGTTCCACGAGGAAGCTGACAGGGAGGTCCGACATTTAGGAAAATATGCGACAGCACGCACGTATGGCGAGGGTGACCGCCCGGGTGCACTGCTTGCCAGGATTATGAAAGGCACTAGGCGCAAACAGACAATCGCGGAACTGCGAAACTCAGGGGGGGAGACGCTCACGGAGGAGACTCACATTCTGGCGGAATTCAGGAGATTCTACGAGGAGCTGTACACCGCTAAAATCTCGGGGGTAGAGGACCAAATTGACAACTACCTCGGCTATATCAAGATGCCATTCCTTGAGAATTGGCAGAGGGAATTCCTGATGTCCCCCATACACCGTGAGGAGATATCCGATGCGCTGGCCACCATGAGAGCGGACAGTGCCCCCGGGATAGATGGTCTGACGGTGGCCTTTTACAAAGCGTATAAAGATAAGTTGCTGCCCCACCTCTCCACCCTCTTTGACGAAATCTGCGAGAACGGCGCTATGCCACTCTCCATGCGGGAGGCGCTGATTGTCACCATACTCAAACCTGGGAAGCCCAGCGACCTGCCTGGTTCGTACCGCCCACTGTCCCTTCTTAATGTGGACGCTAAACTCTACGCAAAAGTGCTGGCTACCAGGCTGGCACTAGTGGCGCCCGGGCTGGTAGCCCCGGAGCAGGCTGGGTTCATCCCGGCCAGGAACCTCACTTACAATATTCGCACGGTCATGGGGGCCATGCAGCATACTAGGCATGTCACTAAAGCCATTGCGGTCTTTCTTGACATGGAGAAGGCCTTTGACTCTGTGGAGTGGCCCTTCATGCGCAAGGTACTGCAGAAACTGGGGCTAGGAGAACTATTCCTCCAACTGCTGGGCGCCCTTTATCACAAGCCCACGGCCAGAGTCAGATTGGGGGATGCAGTCTCGGAGCCGATCTCCATCAGCAGGGGCACGAGACAGGGATGCCCCCTTTCCCCGCTACTCTACGCCCTTGTGGCAGAGCCTCTGGCGTGTGCGATCCGGGAATACCACTCGTACGAAGCCATCAACTACCCCACCTACAAGATTGGCATTTCCACATATGCGGACGACACCCTGCTTTATGTCAGGGACCCGGCCAATAACCTCACTTCGGTGCTGAGGGAAGTTGTGAGGTTCGGCGCGCTCTCCGGACTGAAGGTTAACTGGGCGAAATCGGTCGCCTTCCCACTGACCCCAATCACTGACCCCTTCGAGATGGACTACCCGCTCCAATGGTCCACTGAACCGATAAGATATCTGGGCATCATGCTCCACACGGACCCTGACGTCATGCTGAGAGAAAACTACGGGGTTGCTTACAGCAAACTCGCGGATGACGTAGAGCTCTGGATTAAACTCCCGTTATCTCTGATGGGTAGGGTTGCCTTAATGAAAATGGTCATTCTCCCGAGATTTCTATTCCTATTCAATAATCTTCCGATTGTCCTCTCGAAAGCCTTCTTTGCAACCCTAAACAAACTCTTGGTGCGATTGGCGTGGGCCGGGAAACAACCTAGGGTGCAATGGAAGGTACTGCAGTTACCGTATGAGCAGGGGGGCTTAGCTGCCCCGGACCTGGAATGCTACTACAGGATAGCGCAGGCCTCCCACCTCCACACCTGGGTACATGGCAGCCAAGATGTTCCGCACGTGATACTGGAGCCGCTGTTCGCAGACCCTACTCCGCTTCCTGCTACCATCTGTGGCCCCCAAGACCGCAGAGTTGGCGTGCTAGACTCCCTTCTGTCCACCAAACATGCATGGCATTCCATTCTGCAGAGGCAAAACAAAGAGCTGATGTACGCTCCCAACATGCCTATACAATGGGCGCTCTGGCTGCCAACCTTGGCGGAACCGGCTGTCCATAGGGCCCTCCACGAACTAGGTGCTCTCACTCTGGGGGACCTATTTGAGCATGGACAGGTGAAGACGTGGGCACAGATCTCACATCGGAGGGAGAGCCCCACACTGCTCCAACGCTTTCGGTACCATCGGGTCCGTAGCGCCCTACTGGAACTGCTGGGCCCTGACATGGAGGAACCCCCGCGGTCCCAGAACTGGAGTATGTCATAGGCACCGTATCTCCGAAGAAGCTGATTACTAGATTATACAGGATAGGGCACGAGCACACGGCCCGCTCTACACGAGGGCGCGGCTAGCATGGCAGACTGACCTGGGCACCCACGTCGATGACGGCATGTGGGCCTACTGCTGTGCGGCCACCAGGCGCATCTCCCTGAACGGGAGGCACCGTTTGGTCCACTTTAAGTTCTTACAAAGGGTATACCACACGCCGGAAAGGCTCCATAGGTACGGTCTCCGTGACACCCCGCACTGCGAGAGGTGCCAGGCCCGGGTTGCGGACTTCCTGCACATGGCCTGGAGTTGCCCGGGAGTCCAGAGGTATTGGACCGGCGTCTTCGCTGAATTGAGCACTATAGTGGAATTGGACCTGGTAATGGACCCAGCCCTTGCTCTACTGGGGTACACAAAATTGGTTCCCGTCGCGGTTAGGAAACTGGTGAGCATGGGAATGCTCCTGGCGAAGAGGGTAGTCGCATTATGCTGGATGAGGGGGCCATTACCTACGCTCAAGCGATGGGTTAGCGACATGAAGTACTGCAACACGCAGGCGGAAACATACAGTGAGCTCCTTCCGCCCGGGAGTCGCCCCAAGAACTTTTGGGGGCTGTACCAGACCTACTTGTCCTCCAAGCTGGATGGGGATGTCTCAGAGGAGGGAGAGGGGGAAGACCGAGGGAGTGACGTGCAAGTGCCACCGGATACACATGACCAGGGTGTTCCCCCACACAACTAGCGTACTATAAGCGGTGGGGGTTTTTCCATCCTTATAGAAGTGAGAACAGGGGGGAGGCACACCGGGCTGAGGGAGGGCGGTAAACCGCACTAGCTACCACAGCTGATAGTGACGCCTGCGGGCGACTCGGGGAGCACAAATGAGGACCGGTTGAGGGGAGGGGGGTGTTTAGAGGGTTAGGGGTTGGTTGGGCGAAAAGAAAAAAAAAAAACTGTTCTGTTTTGCCCATTTGTTCACAATGCACACTACTTTGCAGATGGTACGAGCCTACAGAGGAGGCCCATCTCCTACTGACCTCCGGCGAACTCTCACACTGGACTCTATGATGTTATTCTGTCATGGTGCATGTCCTTGTTGTTGCATGGAGACCTATTGCCGGCCCGAGATGGGTTGTAGGCGAGCGATTAAGTGTACATTGTGCTGTGCTTTTTCATAATAAATAAACTAAAAAAACAAAAACAAAAGAACACCGGGATGGTGTGTGTTAGTTTGACTGTGGTCTGAGATAATGGTGGGGATCGGGTAGCCTGCTGTGGGAATAAATTGTAGGGGTGGAACTTGAAGCTGCGTAACTCTCCGGGAGATATGATTGTTCTGCGATGTCTATTCGAGATTGTGTCTGTTTGGGTCTGGGTAGACGGCTGTCTCTTGGTATGTAGGAGGGTATGGGGTTGAGGGTCAGTGGGGTGAAGGAAGGAGCAACAATAGGCGGACAGAGAGAAGCTTAGATGGGAAAGAGTCGATGAGAGTATGTCAATTTTTCGGTAGAGGTTCAAGTCCATTCTCGCCTCCATGCAGACACCGGAAGTTGCGCAGTACAAACCCAGTATAACGTCCACAACTAGCCCATTTCACTCCAGCACCATAGCTTCCATTCATTTTCAGCACTGGTACGTGACCTAAACTGGCAAATAGCAGCAAAAAAAGGCAATAATTTTTTTTATTGACACATAAAATGTAAATTGATACTTGTATAGCGCACTACTCACCCGCAAGGGTCTCAAGGCGCTTGTACGAATACCGCTGTGGAACCCATCCTGGCTTTCCCTGTGAGGCGTCCACTCCTGGGCACCCCCAAGGTGGCATCCTTAGCGTTGTGGGGGCCATTGTGGAGATTAAGCAAGCTATTGCCCAGAGTTGCAGAGTGGGACTCCATGATTGGAATAGGCACCGAGGCGAGAATTATCAGGTCCGTGGAATTTTTGAGCCCAAGACCCGCCGAGTCGGGGAATTGAACCCTGGTCCCGGGCTAGACCTCTGCATCAGGGTCTGCCGCTCTAACCATTGAGCCACACTTCTCCACTTTGACAGCCAAGTACTGCTATAAATGGTGCCAGAATTACCTGATGCAATCATATTAATGTTAAATGCCTAGGTTGGATGATAGACCCGATCAGCCCTGCTGTGTCTGATAACTGTGATCTCTACCTTACTCATATAAGGTTGATTCAGATACTATAACATCAGAACCAAGGGCTGAGAACCCATACAAGTGGCATTAATGCACTATACAAAAGCTGGTAACACATATATAACACAGCAGACAACTTGGCATGACAATACACACCATGCCACAAATGTAACCATGCTGGAGTCTATCAGAATGTGTGTTCCTTTACCTGCTTCCTTCTCTGGAACATAAAACATGCAGCTTGGAAATGCAGGTGGTGCTGATGCAGCTCTTACCCATACATGCTTCATATTTGGGACATGCCACATGTGTCTGGATTTAGGGGTCCGGTGTCCCCAGTGCTGAGCGACACTGATGGCACAGGAGGCACAGGGCTGTGGCTGCAGATATGTTGGTTCTGATAATGGCTCTCTTTTGCTACCTAAACAGAGGGCTGGTAAGTCATTTTTATGAAGACTTCCATAAAATTGGACAATATTAAGGGGATAAGACAGCCTCAGTATGCTAATTTTCATGCATTGAGCTTGCAGCGAAGTGGCATAATATTTATGTTTACTCAGGGCTTTAAGTGGGATGAAAAAACTGGAGGGGATCTCTCGAATGGGCGTGGCCGATGTAATTAAGTGCGTGGCTTAAAAACAGGAAAGCTGAAAATCTGTGCTTAGCATAGTGTGTCACCTGACTGGTGTTTTGCTGCTTCTGTCATTGCATTCAGATATTTAATACAACCGATAACATTACACCTACAACAAGCCAGGACGATTAGCTTTGTCAATGGTTGTTAGTTGCATAAGATAAATAAGCAACAACTATGGCTTTGTTGTAGAGCACATACAATGCTTCAGTTCTGATATGATGAGATTGTGAAAGAACTAGAACGAGTCTCTTTGAAGTGACTTCAAAGGCAGTGATGGGTGGTACTGCTGCAGAGTGAAGATGTTTGTTGTCATTCTTATGGTGAGGGTAAAAATGGAAACTTGAGTCAGTGGTTTCCAGTGCTCTTCAAAGGCACTAATTCTTCATATTGGCGCTTGTGACAGCTGCCACAAGGTGGTGCTGTCTGGCTAATTTGGAGAGACAACAAAACATACAAGATGATGGACGGAATGTTGCACATTGGCAACATTCCCCCCCAGTCACAGATCTGGGTTTAATCCATCGTTATTTTGCTCACTCCGCCACCACAGTTCAGATAAGGCCATTTGCAAATCAGTCTTGACCCTGTGCCTCATGGGAACAGTCCAGCCCGAACTGCCAAGCCATGTCTTCCCTGGACCGGAATCAAGCATCCTAGGGCCGGTTTCTGGCTATCAGCCGTCATCAGCCAGGATAGCTTGACTCTAGTGGTGTAGTGAGCACGGGACCCACATCTGGGCATACCCTTCCCACATAGGGCGAACAGCAAAACACACAAGATGGTGGACGGAATGTTGCACATTGGCAAAACATTCACCCCCAGTCACGGATCGGGGTTTAATCCATTGTTAATTTGCTCACCACGCCACCCCAGTTCCGACATGGCCATATGCAAATCAGTCTTGACCCTGTGCCTCATGAGAACAGTCCAGCCTGAACGGCCAAGCCATGTCTTCCCTGGACTGGAATCAAAGCATCCTAGGACCGGTTTCTTGCTATCAGCCGTCATCAGCCAGGATAGCTTGACTACAGTGGCATAGTGAGCAAAAAAACAATGGATTTAGGCCCAGATCTCTGTACTGGGGTGAATGTAAGACATTGTTCTGCATTCTGTCCATCAATTGTTGTTTTTGCATTTGTCACCCTGAGTGGGACGGGCATGCTCAGACGTGAGTCCTGTGCTCTCCATGCCACTGGAATCAAGCTATCCTGGCTGAAAGCCCAAAACCGGTCCTGGGATGCTTGTTTCCAGTCCAGGGAGGACCTGGCTTGGCAGTTTGGGCTGGACTGTTCTCATGGGGCACAGGGTCAAGACTGATTTGCATATGGCTAGGTTCAAACTGGAATGGCATGGTGAGCAAAAAAACAACGGATTTAGGCCCAGATCTCTGTACTGGGGTGAATATAAGACCTTGTTCTGCATTCTGTCCATCAACTCTTGTTTTTGTATTTGTCAACCCGAGTGGGACGGGTATGCTCAGACGTGAGTCCCGTGCTCTCCATGCCACTGGAATCAAGCTATCCTGGCTGATGAGGGCTGAAAGCCCGAAACCGGTCCTAGGATGCTTGTTTCCAGTCCAGGGAGGACCTAGCTTGGCAGTTCGGGCTGGACTGTTCCCATGGGGCACAGGGTCAAGACTGATTTGCATATGGCTGCGTTCAAACTGGAATGGCATGGTGAGCAAAAAACCGATGGATTTAGGCCCAGATCTCTGTACTGGGGTGAATGTAAGACATTGTTCTGCATTCTGTCCATCAACTTTTGTTTTTGTAATTTGGAGAGACTACACCAACAGGTAATTAATCATTCAGGATACATTAACAATGACTGTTACCTGCCACCCAAGCCATTCTTATAGGTTTGGGGGCCTGAAATAGTCTGACTGTTCACCCTTGTAGGAGTGTGATGGTTAGTAGTTGCATTGTTACTATTGTTGGCAGTATGTCAGGGTCAATATGTGGTTGGAGCTGCAATGGCCTCTTGACGAGAGCCCTGGTGCTTATTTCTTTTAGAAAATTAAGCACTGTGATAGGGACCCGTCTTTTCAGAACTGCCGGTGCTGAGCCCTGGCAGGACCCGGCACACTTATTGCTCCGTGTTTTCAGCTTTCGAAGTTGCAGTGGTAGCTGAGTCACGAATGTTAGGCTGAGTCAGTGCTTAAGTTTGCCATTGAGCACTTTCCATTTCAATGCAGAGCAGCATATATTTATCTCAATTAAGTTGGATAAAATATCACGCTGATATAGGGCTCTTCTCTTGCACTTAAAGTTTCTGTCTTCCTTCTAGCAGGCGTGACACTCTTTTTAATGTGTACAGCCTGCGCTGGGGGATAAAAGCTCATGGGAGGAGTTCACACCCAAACTGTGGATTAGCAGAAGCAGCAAACAGCCAGAGCAATTTGCAATCTTCAAGGCGTTTTTTCCAAAAGTGAATGATTTACTACAATATGAGTTTCGATAGAGACAGTTTACTTCTAATAAATTATGTCCATGGTGTTGAACAGGGCGTGTCTGGTCCATTGTTACTAAACTACTAATACAAGTATGGCTTGTGATTTGTGGTCTCTCGTAGCACTTTGACTGTGTTACTGCGCGGTGGGACCAGGGTGGACTCAAGTTCGCCTCCATGTTGGTGGACACGGTGGTGGACAGGCTAAGAAGTGGGAAAGGCACTCTATGCTTTGGCTTCTAATTCATATTACATTGACTCCATGCATATCCGGCATTTTGAACCATTGTTGGCACCATGTATTTCGGCTTATAGTTCATGATCCATAAAAGATGGAGGGCATGATTCACAAAAGTAATCTGAGACAAACTCCTAACTTTACGACTTTGGTATTCACAAAAGACATTTAGTCATGGTAAAGTTAGGATTCCCAACTTTACTACTACTAAACTGAGACAAAATCCTAACTTTACGACTTTCGGTATTCACAGAAGGCATTTAGTAGTGGTAAAGTTAGGATTCCATGATGCCCATGGTCAACTGCATCATGGCCATTTCCCATGGCCAATGGCATCATGGTTAATGGCATCATGACCAATGCCTATGGCCAGTGGCATCATGGTTAATGGCATCATGACCAATGCCATTGGCCAATGGCATCATGGTTAATGGCATCATGACCAATGCCTATGGCCAGTGGCATCATGGCCAATGCCCATGGTCAATGGCATCATGTCCGATGCAAATGGCCAATGGTACCAGGGGGCCTCCCCTTTGTTCCATGTCCCATTGCCTCTATCTCGGTTTGTCTCTACGCGTAATCTTGCATACACATGTCCTTCAGCGTGCACAGGTGTGTACAGTACTCACTCGAAGAGATGCCGCTTGAGTCCAGTCCTGCACTAGTATAGATACTCCTGAAAATGGCGCCGCACCTGTTAATAGACTGGTGTGGATATCTGTGACAGGACAATGAGTTTTTGGATTTTGCATCATCCTATATTTTATCCATTGTGAGATGAACACGCCCTTTGCATAGAACATCAAGTAAATGTCTTACTGTGGCAAGAATGCACTTCTTGATGGCTGCTTTCCCACAGAAAGGGCAATTATGTTAATTAGGTTTCTGGAAAACAGAATTTGCACAGCATTCAATGGAACTAATTAGAAAACATGAGTCATCCTCATTCTGGCAACAATGATACTGTTTCTCTGAAACAACGACCAATAGCATTGTAATGGTGGCAATGGTGCTAGAACGCGCCAATGCATTCATGAAGATAAAGCTGGCCATGCTGAAAGACATGACCATGCACCACTTCAGCCAAAGACCAAGACCAAACTTACAGTAGATGCCATTCTGGTTGGACTTGGTGCAGTCCAACTCCAAGATTAGCATAGACTGCTGGAATCTGAATGCCTTAGCCATAGACCACACACTCAGAAAGAACGAAGGTGCAGTCCAACTCCAGGAACGCCAGAGAGACTGCTGGAATCTGTCAACCTTCACCTTAGAGCACACACTCACAAAGAACGAAGGTGCAGTACAACTCCGTGAATGCCAGAGACTGCTGGAATCTGACCACCTTCACCTTAGACCACACATTCACATAGAACGAAAGTGCAGTCCAACGCTAAGAATACCAAAGAGACTGCTGGAATCTGATTGCCTTCGCCATAGACCCCACACTCACAAAGAACGAAGGTGCAGTCTAACTCCAAGAACGCAAAAGAGACTGCTGGAATCTGAGCGCCTTCACCATAGACACACACTCACAAAGAACGAAGGTGCAGCCCAACTCCAGGAATGCCAAAGAGACTGCTGGAATCAGATCACCTTGGCTTAAGACCACTCCCTCACAAATAACGAAGGTGCAGCCCAACTCCAAAAACCCCAAAGAGACTGCTGGAATCTGATCACCTTCTTCATCGACACACATTCACAAAGAACGAAGATGGAGTCCAACTCCAAGAACGCCAAAAAGACCAGAGGCTTAACCAAGATGGATCCATAGACTTAACCAAGACGGATCCAGAGACTGAACCAAGATGGATCCAGAGACTTAACCAAAGCGGATCCAGAGACTTAACCAAGACAGATCCGAAGACGTACCCAAGACAGATCCAGAGACTTAACCAAAAGCGGACCCAGAGACTTAACCAAGATGGATCCAGAGACTTAACGAAGACCGATCCAGAGACTTAACTAAGACCGATCCAGAGACTTAACAAAGAAGAATCCAGGGACTTAACCAAAGTGGATCCAGAGACGTAACCAAGGCGGATCCAGAGGCTTAACCAAGACAGATCCAGAGACTTAACCATGATGGACCAGAGACTTAACCAAAGCGGATCCAGAGACTTAACCAATGTGGATCCAGAGACTTAACCAAGGCAGATCCATAGACTTAACCAAGATGGATCCAAAGACTTAACCAAGACAGATCCAGAGTCTTAACCAAGACAGATCCAGAGACTTAACCAAGACGGATCCAGAGTCTTAACCAAGACAGATCCAGAGACTTAACCAAGACGGATCCTGAGACTTAACCAAAGCAGACCCAGAGACGTAACCAAAGCAGATCCAGAGACTTAACCAAGACAGATCCAGCGACTTAACCAAAGTGGACCCAGAGACTGAACCAAAGCGGACCCAGAGACATAACCAAGACGATCCAGAGACTTAACCGAGACGGATCCAGAGACTTAACCAAGACGGATCTAGAGACTTAACCAAGACGGATCTAGAGACTTAACCAAGACGGATCTAGAGACTTAACCAAAGTTGACCCAGAGACTTAAATAAGAAGATCCAGAGACTTAACCAAGACGGATCCAGAGACTTAACCAAAGTGCACCCAGAGACTGAACCAAAGTGGTCCCAGAGACTGAACCAAGATGGATCCAGAGACTTAACCAAAGCGGATCCAGAGACTTAACCAAGACAGATCCGAAGACGTACCCAAGACAGATCCAGAGACTTAACCAAAAGCGGACCCAGAGACTTAACCAAGATGGATCCAGAGACTTAACGAAGACCGATCCAGAGACTTAACTAAGACCGATCCAGAGACTTAACAAAGAAGAATCCAGGGACTTAACCAAAGTGGATCCAGAGACGTAACCAAGGCGGATCCAGAGGCTTAACCAAGACAGATCCAGAGACTTAACCATGATGGACCAGAGACTTAACCAAAGCGGATCCAGAGACTTAACCAATGTGGATCCAGAGACTTAACCAAGGCAGATCCATAGACTTAACCAAGATGGATCCAAAGACTTAACCAAGACAGATCCAGAGTCTTAACCAAGACAGATCCAGAGACTTAACCAAGACGGATCCAGAGTCTTAACCAAGACAGATCCAGAGACTTAACCAAGACGGATCCTGAGACTTAACCAAAGCAGACCCAGAGACGTAACCAAAGCAGATCCAGAGACTTAACCAAGACAGATCCAGCGACTTAACCAAAGTGGACCCAGAGACTGAACCAAAGCGGACCCAGAGACATAACCAAGACGATCCAGAGACTTAACCGAGACGGATCCAGAGACTTAACCAAGACGGATCTAGAGACTTAACCAAGACGGATCTAGAGACTTAACCAAGACGGATCTAGAGACTTAACCAAAGTTGACCCAGAGACTTAAATAAGAAGATCCAGAGACTTAACCAAAACGGATCCAGAGACTTAACCAAAGTGCACCCAGAGACTGAACCAAAGTGGTCCCAGAGACTTAACCAAGATGGATCCAGAGACTTAACCAAGATGAATCCAGAGACTGAACCAAAGCGAACCCAGAGACTTAACCAAGACGATCCAGAGATTTAACCAAGACGGATCCAGAGACTTAACCAGGATGGATCCAGAGATTTAACCAAGATGGATCCAGAGACTTAACCAAGATGAATCCAGAGACTTAACTAAGATGGATCTAAAGACATAACCAAAGTGGACCCAGAGACTTAACCAAGACGGATCCAGAGACTTAACCAAAGAGGACCCAGAGACTGAACCAAAGCGGACCCAGACACTTAACCTAGATGGATTCAGGGACTTAATCCAGACGGATCCAGAGACTTAACCAAGATGGACCCAGACACTTAACCAAGATGGATCCAGAGACTTAACCAAGACAGATCCAAAGACTCAACCAAGACAAAACCAGATACTTAACCAAAGCGGATCAGGAGCAGAACAAGTTGAGAATCAGGAGGAAGCCTCAGGAAGATACTGCCAAAGGACCTCCTGGCGATCTCCTTGGGCCTTTAGAAGAAGGATGAAGACTGCCTGATTCTGCAGGGCAGAGTTCTATGATTGATGATACATTGGGGATACCTGGTGTGTGGCAAGTTCATCCAGATTGTTTGTGTGCTGCTAGTAGGGACACAGAGATGGAAAGACTGCACCGACCTGGCAGCGGGATCTCTGGTCTGGTAGGACACATTGATGGGTGCACATCCCTGGCAGTGGGGTCTCTGGTCTGTAGGACAAATTGATGGGTGCACATCCCTGGCAGTGGGGTCTCTGGTCTGGTAGGACACATTGATGGGTGCACATCCCTGGCAGTGGGGTCTCTGGTCTGTAGGACACATTGATGGGTGCACATCCCTGGCAGTGGGGTCTCTGGTCTGTAGGACACATTGATGGGTGCACATCCCTGGCAGTGGGGTCTCTGGTCTGGTAGGACACATTGATGGGTGCACATCCCTGGCAGTGGGGTCTCTGGTCTGTAGGACACATTGATGGGTGCAGATCCCTGGCAGTGGGGTCTGTGGTCTGTAGGACACATTGATGGGTGCACATCCCTGGCAGTGGGGTCTCTGGTCTGTAGGACACATTGATGGGTGCACATCCCTGGCAGTGGGGTCTCTGGTCTGGTAGGACACATTGATGGGTGCACATCCCTGGCAGTGGGGTCTCTGGTCTGTAGGACACATTGATGGGTGCAGATCCCTGGCAGTGGGGTCTGTGGTCTGTAGGACACATTGATGGGTGCACATCCCTGGCAGTGGGGTCTCTGGTCTGCTAGGACACATTGATGGGTGCACATCCCTGGCAGTGGGGTCTCTGGTCTGTGGTGCACGTGCCTGGCAGTGGGGTCTCCGGTCTGGTAGGACACATTGATGGGTGCACATCCCTGGCAGTGGGGTCTCTGGTCTGGTAGGACACATTGATGGGTGCACATCTCTGGCAGTGGGGTCTCTGGTCTGTAGGACACATTGATGGGTGCACATCCCTGGCAGTGGGGTCTCTAGTCTGTAGGACACATTGATGGGTGCACAGACCTGGCAGTGGGGTCTCTGGTCTGTAGGACACATTGATGGATGCACATCCCTGGCAGAGGGGTCTCCGGTCTGTAGGACACATTGATGGGTGCACATCCCTGGCAGTAGGGTCTCTGGTCTGTAGGACACATTGATGGGTGCACATCCCTGGCAGTGGGGTCTCTGGTCTGGTAGGACACATTGATGGGTGCACATGCCTGGCAGTGGGGTCTCTGGTCTGGTAGGACACATTGATGGGTGCACATCCCTGGCACGTGGGGTCTGTAGTCTGGTAGGACACATTGATGGATGCACATCCCTGGCAGTGGGGTCTCTGGTCTGTAGGACACATTGATGGGTGCACATCCCTGGCAGTGGGGTCTCTGGTCTGGGAGGACACATTGATGGGTGCACATCCCTGGCAGTGGGGTCTCTGGTCTGGTAGGACACATTGATGGGTGCACATCCCTGGCAGTGGGGTCTCTGGTCTGGTAGGACACATTGATGGGTACACATCCCTGGCAGTGGGGTCTCTGGTCTGTAGGACACATTGATGGGTACACATCCCTGGCAGTGGGGTCTCTGGTCTGTAGGACACATTGATGGGTGCACATCCCTGGCAGTGGGGTCTCTGGTCTGGTAGGACACATTGATGGGTACACATCCCTGGCAGTGGGGTCTCTGGTCTGGGAGGACACATTGATGGGTGCACATCCCTGGCAGTGGGGTCTCTGGTCTGTAGGACACATTGATGGGTGCACATCCCTGGCAGTGGGGTCTCTAGTCTGGTAGGACACATTGATGGGTACACATCCCTGGCAGTGGGGTCTCTGGTCTGTAGGACACATTGATGGGTGCACATCCCTGGCAGTGGGGTCTCTGGTCTGGTAGGACACATTGATGGGTACACATCCCTGGCAGTGGGGTCTCTGGTCTGTAGGACACATTGATGGGTGCACATCCCTGGAAGTGGGGTCTCTGGTCTGTTAGGACACATTGATGGGTGCACATCCCTGGCAGTGGGGTCTCTGGTCTGTAGGACACATTGATGGGTGCAGATCCCTGGCAGTGGGGTCTGTGGTCTGTAGGACACATTGATGGGTGCACATCCCTGGCAGTGGGGTCTCTGGTCTGGTAGGATACATTGATGGGTTCACGGACCTGGCAGTGGGGTCTCTGGTCTGTAGGACACATTGATGGGTGCACATCCGTGCGCCGCCTCCTGAAGTATCAGAGCTCCGCAGGCAGACGCCGGGAGACACGCTTTTTTAAAAATCTTGTGGAAATTGTTTTTATTTGTATACATTGTACTAGAAGCCTGTTGCTTCACTTACCAGAAACTTAGCACAAACAGCGTCCCTCGTGACGGCTGCAACGACCCCCAGCTCGCCTCCCCGGCGACGCACAGGCCACGCCCACTTTCAAGGCCACGCCCTCCCCCGCCCATATCATGTGTTGCCAGCGGAAGCGCAGCGGACGAGCGCAGCGGGAGCGCCGTTTGCGCGCCGAAGGCGCGCCTAAGGCAAGCCCGTCTGCGCCCGTCCGCGGCAGACCGGGGCACGGGGCCAGACCCCCTGGTTCGCACCTCCCAGGTAACCGATACGATAAAGAGGAGCTCCTCAGCCTTTGCAACAAATACTTAAAGGTATGTGAGCACAGTATTGATCTCAGTGTAAGTAGTCCCACTCATCCCTGTGAACACTGTGGCTTCATCTTTAACAAGCATCCTAAAACAAGTACGCCCAACGACAACGTTCAACCAGAGCACAGTAGGAAAATCAGTGGTGCACTGCTTAACTGTCGTTCCCTCAAAAAGCACAAACTAGAAGTATACGACCTTATTACAGACAACAAATGGGACATACTATGCCTCACGGAAACTTGGCTGGACGAAGACTCAGACCCTGAAGTCAGGGAGGCCCTTCCCCCTGGATATGCAATTTGCAGGCAGGATAGACCTAAGGGAAGGGGAGGTGGCATCGCCATTATCTATAGAGTGAATATGACATGCTCCCTCGAACCTGCGAATATTTCAGATAGCGAAACTGGAGCATTCTCCATCGATATCGACAAAAATACGGTAATTAAAGGCCTACTAATCTATAGACCCCCGGGAGGTAGCAGAAACTTTGCGTAAAGTCTCATCCAGAACGTTACCCCATTGGCTATGAGATACAGGAAGTTCCTAGTATTAGGGGATCTTAATCTCCACTTCGAAGACCTCAACAATTCAGCTGCTCAAGAATTGTACCAAGAGCTGCAAACCTTACAATTAGGAACAGCCTCCCTCCTCCCCACCCATCGTCAGGGGCACCTACTTGACCCCATTTTCAACAATTTGGAGGATCTGAAGCAGGACCTTCCCATTCCTTTGCTGTGGACCGACCACTTCCTTGTCCCCTTTCACTTCCCAATCCAGACTCATCATAAAAAAACCCACCATAGCGCCAATAAACAACAGAGGAAATGGGCACGTTTCTCCTTGGACTCTTTCGAACATCACTTCCTATTAAACGGTTCTCCCATAGACCTAGGAGTAGAGGTTGACAGGGCTTGTACGGCCCTGGACGGAAACATCACTAAAGCCCTGGACATCACTGCCCCTTGGGCCAATAAGGGCCCGGAACGACAAACCAAAACTGCACCTTGGTTCAGCACAGCTCTTAGAGAAACCAAGGCAGCCTGTAAGAGGCTCGAACGCGCCTGGAGAAAGAACTATTCACCAGAGGCAAGAGATGTGTATAAAGCTAGCTTAAAAGAATATCACCTCCAAATCAGGAAAACCAAAGCGACCTTCTACGCTGATCGAATAGATAGTGCTAACTGCTCATCCAAGGAACTCTTTAGGATCTATAAAGAGATCACTACACCTCCCCCCTCTTCAGAGCAGGCTGACACCTCAGCACAATCTTGTAACGCCATCGCGGAATTTTTTTACAAAGAAGTACGCGACATCTACACCAGTTTCCCTGATGATGCTAGAACGGGCTCCAACCTTCTTCCTCCTCAGGAAGAAGCGACTTGGGAGGCAAAGATCGAAGACTGCCTCACAGTATTCCAGGTTCCGACGGAGGACCTCCTGATAGCCATGGCTAAAGGAATCAAATCAGGCTCCCCTCACGATCCTGCCCCTGCCAAATTCCTGGCCAGTGCCATGAGTCTTCTGGCACCTTATGTTGGCCATATACTGTCTATCTCTTTTAACACTGGCAAGGTTCCTCACGGGTGGAAACAGGCAGTCGTGCTACCTCTTAAGAAAAAACCCCACATCAGTGCGTCCCAGCTTAGCAACCTGCGCCCCATTTCGCTTTTACCTTTCTTTTCAAAACTGGCGGAAAAGCTGGTCAACCAACAACTCTCAGCACACATAGAGTCCAGAGGCCTCCTGCATACTAACCAATCGGGCTTCCGGGCCCGCCATTCCACAGAATCAGCCCTCCTTTTTTCGACTGAGGGACTGAGGAAGCACGTGGACGCCGGGCATGTGGCGGCACTAGTGCTCCTGGACCTCAGCGCAGCCTTCGACACTGTGGCACATCATACGTTGCTACAGTGTCTGAAGAAAGGAGGAGTGACAGGCATGGCCTGGTTATGGCTGGAATCTTTTCTTACCAACCGTAGCTTCTCGGTGCAGCAAGGAGGAGCTCGTTCCGACACCTTTGACCTCGGTCAAGGAGTGCCGCAGGGATCAAGCCTCAGTCCAACACTTTTTAATTTATATGTCACCCCCGTGGCCACTACTGCGGAACGCTATGGGGTGGAAGTAGTAACATACGCAGACGACACCCAGCTGGTGGTCGCTCTGACACAACCTGCTGAACAAGCCGCCGCGAACTTCTCAGCATGCCTCCAGGAGATGGCTGGATGGATGGCGAAGAATTGCCTCCGTCTTAACGGTGACAAGACTGAGGTGCTGATTGTAGGAAAACCCCCCTCAGTCTGGTCATCCGCCTGGTGGCCGCAGACCTTGGGGCCCCTCCCTACCCCCAGTGATCAGGTCAAAAATCTTGGAGTATGGGTGGACTCTAAGCTTGACTACGACTACCACACCAGACGGGTAGCTGGTACTTGTTTTTCGATTCTACGAAAACTCCGCAAAACCATCGACCTGCTCCCAGAATCCTCAAGGAAGACCCTGGTCCATGCTCTTGTCACGTCAAGACTGGACTACGGCAATGCCCTGTATCTAGGCGCCAACGCCTCTAGTCGGCGGCGACTGCAGACCATCCAGAATGCTGCCGCTCGCCTGGTCCTCCGGCTGCCCAGAAGAGCCGCCTCAAAAAAATCCCTACAAACATTACATTGGCTCCCGATCAATGAAAGGATCGACTTCAAGGCCCTTTGTATTGGCCACAGGATCGTACATGGCAAGGGCCCGGCCTTCCTTCGGAACCTGCTATGCCCCTATACGCCCACCCGTCAACTCCGCTCATTAGGAGCAGGCCTGCTCGCTGTCCCCAGACACAAGAAAGCCAGAATGGGAGGCAGATCCTTTCGTACTTTGGCGGCACACAAATGGAACTCTCTCCCCCTGAGCTTAAGACTGGAAACATCGGAGCTCATCTTCCGCAGGAAACTTAAAACATTCCTCTTTCCTAAAGATTAGCCCGTCTTGTTCTGACTGACGGAGCAACTGACTCTTCTGACAGCGCGGGGGGACACTGACAGTGTAACCAGGCGCTATACAAATTCAGAAATAATAATAATAATAATAATCCCTGGCAGCGGGATCTCTGGTCTGTGGTGCACATGCCTGGCAGTGGGGTCTCCGGTCTGGTAGGACACATTGATGGGTGCACATCCCTGGCAGTGGGGTCTCTGGTCTGGTAGGACACATTGATGGGTGCACATCCCTGGCAGTGGGGTCTCTGGTCTGTGGTGCACATGCCTGGCAGTGGGGTCTCCGGTCTGGTAGGACACATTGATGGGTGCACATCCCTGGCAGTGGGGTCTCTGGTCTGGTAGGACACATTGATGGGTACACATCCCTGGCAGTGGGGTCTCTGGTCTGTAGGACACATTGATGGGTGCACATCCCAGGCAGCGGGATCTCTGGTCTGGTAGGACACATTGATGGGTGCACATCCCTGGCAGTGGGGTCTCTGGTCTGGTAGGACACATTGATGAGTGCACATGCCTGGCAGTGGGGTCTCTGGTCTGTAGGACACATTGATGGGTGCACATCCCTGGCAGAGCGGTGTCTGGTCTGTAGGACACATTGATGGGTTCACGGACCTGGCAGTGGGGTCTCTGGTCTGTAGGACATATTGATGGGTGCACATCCCTGGCAGTGGATTCTCTGGTCTGTAGTACACATTGATGGGTGCACATCCCTGGCAGTGGGGTCTCTGGTCTGTAGGACACATTGATGGGTGCACATCCCTGGCAGTGGGGTCTCTGGTCTGTAGGACACATTGATGGGTGCACATCCCTGGCAGTGGGGTCTCTAGTCTGTAGGACACATTGATGGGTGCACAGACCTGGCAGTGGGGTCTCTGGTCTGTAGGACACATTGATGGATGCACATCCCTGGCAGAGGGGTCTCCGATCTGTAGGACACATTGATGGGTGCACATCCCTGGCAGTAGGGTCTCTGGTCTGTAGGACACATTGATGGGTGCACATCCCTGGCAGTGAGGTCTCTGGTCTGGTAGGACACATTGATGGGTGCACATGCCTGGCAGTGGGGTCTGTAGTCTGGTAGGACACATTGATGGATGCACATCCCTGGCAGTGGGGTGTCTGGTCTGTAGGACACATTGATGGGTGCACATCCCTGGCAGTGGGGTCTCTGGTCTGGGGGGACACATTGATGGGTGCACATCCCTGGCAGTGGGGTCTCTGGTCTGGTAGGACACAGTGATGGGTGCACATCCCTGGCAGTGGGGTCTCCGGTCTGTAGGACACATTGATGGGTGCACATCCCTGGCAGTGGGGTCTCCGGTCTGTAGGACACATTGATGGGTGCACATCCCTGGCAGTGGGGTCTCCGATCTGTAGGACACATTGATGGGTGCACATCCCTGGCAGCGGGATCTCTGGTCTGGTAGGACACATTGATGGGTGCACATGCCTGGCAGTGGGGTCTCTGGTCTGGGAGGACACATTGATGGGTGCACATCCCTGGCAGTGGGGTCTGTAGTCTGGTAGGACACATTGATGGGTGCACATCCCTGGCAGTGGGGTCTCTGGTCTGTAGGACACATTGATGGGTGCACATCCCTGGCAGTGGGGTCTCTGGTCTGGTAGGACACATTGATGGGTACACATCCCTGGCAGTGGGGTGTCTGGTCTGGGAGGACACATTGATGGGTGCACATCCCTGGCAGTGGGGTCTCTGGACTGTAGGACACATTGATGGGTGCACATCCCTGGCAGTGGGGTCTCTGGTCTGGTAGGACACATTGGTGGGTGCACATCCCTGGCAGTAGGGTCTCTGGTCTGTAGGACACATTGATGGGTGCACATCCCTGGCAGTGTGGTCTCTGGTCTGGTAGGACACATTGATGGGTGCACATCCCTGGCAGTGGGGTCTCTGGTCTGTAGGACACATTGATGGGTGCACATCCCTGGCAGTGGGGTCTCTGGTCTGGTAGGACACATTGATGGGAGCACATCCCTGGCAGTGGGGTCTCTGGTCTGTAGGACACATTGATGGGTGCACATCCCTGGCAGTGGGGTCTCTGGTCTGTAGGACACATTGATGGGTGCACATCCCTGGCAGTGGGGTCTCTGGTCTGGTAGGACACATTGATGGGTGCACATGCCTGGCAGTGGGGTCTCTGGTCTGGTAGGACACATTGATGGGTGCACATCCCTGGCAGTGGGGTCTGTAGTCTGGTAGGACACATTGATGGATGCACATCCCTGGCAGTAGGGTCTCTGGTCTGTAGGACACATTGATGGGTGCACATCCCTGGCAGTGGGGTCTCTCGTCTGGTAGGACACATTGATGGGTGCACATCCCTGGCAGTGGGGTCTCTGGTCTGTAGGACACATTGATGGGTGCACATCCCTGGCAGTGGGGTCTCTGGTCTTGTAGGACACATTGATGGGAGCACATCCCTGGCAGTGGGGTCTCTGGTCTGGTAGGACACATTGATGGGTACACATCCCTGGCAGTGGGGTCTCTGGTCTGTAGGACACATTGATGGGTGCACATCCCTGGCAGTGGGGTCTCTGGTCTGTAGGACACATTGATGGGTGCACATCCCTGGCAGTGGGGTCTCTGGTCTGGTAGGACACATTGATGGGTGCACATTCCTGGCAGTGGGGTCTCTGGTCTGTAGGACACATTGATGGGTGCACATCCCAGGCAGCGGGATCTCTGGTCTGGTAGGACACATTGATGGGTGCACATCCCTGGCAGTGGGGTCTCTGGTCTGGTAGGACACATTGATGGGTGCACATGTCTGGCAGTGGGGTCTCTGGTCTGTAGGACACATTGATGGGTGCACATCCCTGGCAGAGCGGTGTCTGGTCTGTAGGACACATTGATGGGTTCACGGACCTGGCAGTGGGGTCTCTGGTCTGTAGGACACATTGATGGGTGCACATCCCTGGCAGTGGATTCTCTGGTCTGTAGTACACATTGATGGGTGCACATCCCTGGCAGTGGGGTCTCTGGTCTGTAGGACACATTGATGGGTGCACATCCCTGGCAGTGGAGTCTCTGGTCTGTAGGACACATTGATGGGTGCACATCCCTGGCAGTGGGGTCTCTAGTCTGTAGGACACATTGATGGGTGCACAGACCTGGCAGTGGGGTCTCTGGTCTGTAGGACACATTGATGGATGCACATCCCTGGCAGAGGGGTCTCCGGTCTGTAGGACACATTGATGGGTGCACATCCCTGGCAGTAGGGTCTCTGGTCTGTAGGACACATTGATGGGTGCACATCCCTGGCAGTGGGGTCTCTGGTCTGGTAGGACACATTGATGGGTGCACATGCCTGGCAGTGGGGTCTGTAGTCTGGTAGGACACATTGATGGATGCACATCCCTGGCAGTGGGGTGTCTGGTCTGTAGGACACATTGATGGGTGCACATCCCTGGCAGTGGGGTCTCTGGTCTGGGGGGACACATTGATGGGTGCACATCCCTGGCAGTGGGGTCTCTGGTCTGGTAGGACACAGTGATGGGTGCACATCCCTGGCAGTGGGGTCTCCGGTCTGTAGGACACATTGATGGGTGCACATCCCTGGCAGTGGGGTCTCCGGTCTGTAGGACACATTGATGGGTGCACATCCCTGGCAGTGGGGTCTCCGATCTGTAGGACACATTGATGGGTGCACATCCCTGGCAGCGGGATCTCTGGTCTGGTAGGACACATTGATGGGTGCACATGCCTGGCAGTGGGGTCTCTGGTCTGGGAGGACACATTGATGGGTGCACATCCCTGGCAGTGGGGTCTGTAGTCTGGTAGGACACATTGATGGGTGCACATCCCTGGCAGTGGGGTCTCTGGTCTGTAGGACACATTGATGGGTGCACATCCCTGGCAGTGGGGTCTCTGGTCTGGTAGGACACATTGATGGGTACACATCCCTGGCAGTGGGGTGTATGGTCTGGGAGGACACATTGATGGGTGCACATCCCTGGCAGTGGGGTCTCTGGTCTGTAGGACACATTGATGGGTGCACATCCCTGGCAGTGGGGTCTCTGGTCTGGTAGGACACATTGGTGGGTGCACATCCCTGGCAGTAGGGTCTCTGGTCTGTAGGACACATTGATGGGTGCACATCCCTGGCAGTGGGGTCTCTGGTCTGGTAGGACACATTGATGGGTGCACATCCCTGGCAGTGGGGTCTCTGGTCTGTAGGACACATTGATGGGTGCACATCCCTGGCAGTGGGGTCTCTGGTCTGGTAGGACACATTGATGGGAGCACATCCCTGGCAGTGGGGTCTCTGGTCTATAGGACACATTGATGGGTGCACATCCCTGGCAGTGGGGTCTCTGGTCTGTAGGACACATTGATGGGTGCACATCCCTGGCAGTGGGGTCTCGGGTCTGGTAGGACACATTGATGGGTGCACATGCCTGGCAGTGGGGTCTCTGGTCTGGTAGGACACATTGATGGGTGCACATCCCTGGCAGTGGGGTCTGTAGTCTGGTAGGACACATTGATGGATGCACATCCCTGGCAGTAGGGTCTCTGGTCTGTAGGACACATTGATGGGTGCACATCCCTGGCAGTGGGGTCTCTGGTCTGGTAGGACACATTGATGGGTGCACATCCCTGGCAGTGGGGTCTCTGGTCTGTAGGACACATTGATGGGTGCACATCCCTGGCAGTGGGGTCTCTGGTCTGGTAGGACACATTGATGGGAGCACATCCCTGGCAGTGGGGTCTCTGGTCTGGTAGGACACATTGATGGGTACACATCCCTGGCAGTGGGGTCTCTGGTCTGTAGGACACATTGATGGGTGCACATCCCTGGCAGTGGGGTCTCTGGTCTGTAGGACACATTGATGGGTGCACATCCCTGGCAGTGGGGTCTCTGGTCTGGTAGGACACATTGATGGGTGCACATCCCAGGCAGCGGGATCTCTGGTCTGGTAGGACACATTGATGGGTGCACATCCCAGGCAGCGGGATCTCTGGTCTGGTAGGACACATTGATGGGTGCACATCCCTGGCAGTGGGGTCTCTGGTCTGGTAGGACACATTGATGGGAGCACATCCCTGGCAGTGGGGTCTGTGGTCTGGTAGGACACATTGATGGGTACACATCCCTGGCAGTGGGGTCTCTGGTCTGTAGGACACATTGATGGGTGCACATCCCTGGCAGTGGGGTCTCTGGTCTGTAGGACACATTGATGGGTGCACATCCCTGGCAGTGGGGTCTCTGGTCTAGTAGGACACATTGATGGGTGCACATCCCTGGCAGTGGGGTCTCTGGTCTAGTAGGACAAATTGATTGGTGCACAGACCTGACAGCAGGCACAGCACACTGGTCTGAGTCCAGTGTTCAGCACATCTCACAGCGAAAGGTCATGTTTCAGGGCCTTTGCTGCTGCTTTTGTTTGTTGATTGGCAGATGCATTTGTTGACACCCATCAGGCATCAGGCAGGTTTCACCTTTACTGGGCCGCGTGACTGAGTTCATGGAACAGAATCTGTCGTTGTGTAAACCTGGAGTTCATTCACACTTTGTGCCTACCGTGAGCCCAGAGGTGCCATGGCCGTCCTGATCTCTGCCTGAAGGCCCTCTGGCTTGACCTCAGGGGACCCTTGTGAGTGTGCCACAAAAATTCACATCCAATGAACAGGAAAACAAAAATCTTGAGTGACAGACTTGGAGGCGGTACCTGGCTGGCCAAGAGGAGGAGTGATAGGAGTAAGATGGGCAGGAGGCCCCGGATAACATGCAGGAACTGTGGCAGCAGCAGGACTGGAGTGACCAGGTGGAGTACCGGTAACAGAACCAGGAACAGCAGGACTGGGGTGACCAGGTGGAGTACCGGAACAGAACCAGGAACAGCAGGACTGGAGTGACCAGGTGGAGTACCGGTAACAGAACCAGGAACAGCAGGACTGGAGTGACCAGGTGGAGTACCAGTAACAGAACCAGTAACAGCAGGACTGGAGTGACCAGGTGGAGTACCAGTAAAAGAACCAAGAACAGCAGGACTGGAGTGACCAGGTGGAGTACCAGTAACAGAACCAGGAACAGCAGGACTGGAGTGACCAGGTGGAGTACCAGTAAAAGAACCAAGAACAGCAGGACTGGAGTGGCCAGGTGGAGTACCAGTAACAGAACCAGGAACAGCAGGACTGGAGTGACCAGGTGGAGTACCAGTAAAAGAACCAAGAACAGCAGGACTGGAGTGACCAGGTGGAGTACGGGTAACAGAACCAGGAACAGCAGGACTGGAGTGACCAGGTGGAGTACCAGTAACAGAACCAGGAACAGCAGGACTGGAGTGACCAGGTGGAGTACCAGTAACAGAACCAGGAACAGCAGGACTGGAGTGACCAGGTGGAGTACCAGTAACAGAACCAAGAACAGCAGGACTGGAGTGACCAGGTGGAGTGTCAGTAACAGAACCAAGAACAGCAGGACTGGAGTGACCAGGTGGAGTACCGGAACAGAACCAGGAACAGCAGGACTGGAGTGACCAGGTGGAGTACCGAAACAGAACCAGGAACAGCAGGACTGGAGTGACCAGGTGGAGTACCAGTAACAGAACCAGGAACAGCAGGACTGGAGTGACCAGGTGGAGTACCAGTAACAGAACCAAGAACAGCAAGACTGGGGTGACCAGGTGGAGTACCAGTAAAAGAACCAAGAACAGCAGGACTGGAGTGACCAGGTGGAGTACCAGTAACAGAACCAGGAACATCAGGACTGGAGTGACCAGGTGGAATACCAGTAAAAGAACCAAGAACAGCAGGACTGGAGTGACCAGGTGGAGTACCAGTAACAGAACCAGGAACAGCAGGACTGGAGTGACCAGGTGGAGTACCAGTAACAGAACCAGGAACAGCAGGACTGGAGTGACCAGGTGGAGTGTCAGTAACAGAACCAAGAACAGCAGGACTGGAGTGACCAGGTGGAGTACCGGTAACAGAACCAGGAACAGCAGGACTGGAGTGACCAGGTGGAGTACGGGTAACAGAACCAGGAACAGCAGGACTGGAGTGACCAGGTGGAGTACCAGTAACAGAACCAGGAACAGCAGGACTGGAGTGACCAGGTGGAGTACCAGTAACAGAACCAAGAACAGCAGGACTGGGGTGACCAGGTGGAGTACCGGAACAGAACCAGGAACAGCAGGACTGGAGTGACCAGGTGGAGTACCAGTAACAGAACCAGGAACAGCAGGACTGGAGTGACCAGGTGGAGTACCAGTAACAGAACCTAGAACAGCAGGACTGGGGTGACCAGGTGGAGTACCGGAACAGAACCAGGAACAGCAGGACTGGAGTGACCAGGTGGAGTACCAGTAACAGAACCAGGAACAGCAGGACTGGAGTGACCAGGTGGAGTACCAGTAACAGAACCAAGAACAGCAGGACTGGGGTGACCAGGTGGGATGTACCATGTTACAACGCATACCGTTACAACTACCTACTATTACAACGCGACCATTACAACGCATACCATTACAACGCATAGCGCTTTGAGGTGCTGGATAGTGGTAAGTATAATTTACTATTCTAACTCCAGTCCCCGTGGACCCTAGGGAAGGTGTTGGATAGTAAATTATACTTATTCCCTATCCTAGAGCGCCCCCCAGCGCAATGCGTTGTAATGGTATGCGTTGTAAAAGTCGCGTTGTAATGGTAGTGCGGAGTAACAAATGCGTTGTAACAGGTGTATACCGACCAGGTGGAGTACCGGAACAGAACCAGGAACAGCAGGACTGGAGTGACCAGGTGGAGTACCAGTAACAGAACCAGGAACAGCAGGACTGGAGTGACCAGGTGGAGTACTGGTAACAGAACCAGGAACAGCAGGACTGGAGTGACCAGGTGGAGTACCAGTAAAAGAACCAAGAACAGCAGGACTGGAGTGACCAGGTGGAGTACCAGTAACAGAACCAGGAACAGCAGGACTGGAGTGACCAGGTGGAGTACCAGTAAAAGAACCAAGAACAGCAGGACTGGAGTGACCAGGTGGAGTACCAGTAACAGAACCAGGAACAGCAGGACTGGAGTGACCAGGTGGAGTACCAGTAACAGAACCAGGAACAGCAGGACTGGAGTGACCAGGTGGAGTACCAGTAACAGAACCAAGAACAGCAGGACTGGGGTGACCAGGTGGAGTACCGGAACAGAACCAGGAACAGCAGGACTGGGGTGACCAGGTAGAGTGCCAGTAAAAGAACCAAGAACAGCAGGACTGGAGTGACCAGGTGGAGTACCAGTAACAGAACCAGGAACAGCAGAACTGGAGTGACCAGGTGGAGTACCAGTAACAGAACCAGGAACAGCAGGACTGGAGTGACCAGGTGGAGTACCAGTAACAGAACCAAGAACAGTAGGACTGGAGTGACCAGGTGGAGTACCGGTAACAGAACCAAGAACAGCAGGACTGGAGTGACCAGGTGGAGTACCGGTGACCAGGTGGAGTACCAGTAACAGAACCAGGAACAGCAGGACTGGAGTGACCAGGTGGAGTGTCAGTAACAGAACCAAGAACAGCAGGACTGGAGTGACCAGGTGGAGTACCAGTAACAGAACCAGGAACAGCAGGACTGGAGTGACCAGGTGGAGTACCAGTAACAGAACCAAGAACAGCAGGACTGGAGTGACCAGGTGGAGTACCAGTAACAGAACCAGGAACAGCAGGACTGGAGTGACCAGGTGGAGTACCAGTAACAGAACCAGGAACAGCAGGACTGGAGTGACCAGGTGGAGTACCAGTAAAAGAACCAGGAACAGCAGGACTGGAGTGACCAGGTGGAGTACCGGTAACAGAACCAGGAACAGCAGGACTGGAGTGACCAGGTGGAGTACCGGTAACAAAACCAGGAACAGCAGGACTGGAGTGACCAGGTGGAGTACCAGTAACAGAACCAGGAACAGCAGGACTGGAGTGACCAGGTGGAGTACCGGTAACAGAACCAGGAACAGCAGGACTGGAGTGACCAGGTGGAGTACCGGTAACAGAACCAGGAACAGCAGGACTGGAGTGACCAGGTGGAGTACCAGTAACAGAACCAGGAACAGTAGGACTGGAGTGACCAGGTGGAGTACCGGTAACAGAACCAAGAACAGCAGGCCTGGAGTGACCAGGTGGAGTACCGGTAACAGAACCAGGAACAGCAGGACTGGAGTGACCAGGTGGAGTACCAGTAACAGAACCAGGAACAGCAGGACTGGAGTGACCAGGTGGAGTACCAGTAACAGAACCAGGAACAGCAGGACTGGGGTGACCAGGTGGAGTACCGGAACAGAACCAGGAACAGCAGGACTGGAGCCAGGGCCGCAAAACCAAGAATAGTAAAGAGACCAGGTCGGGGAAGAGAAGGACATTCATCCAGATAATAATACAACTGATTACACAAGCCAGGACTACTGGCTTTGTCATTGCTTGTGAGTTGCATAAGATTACTAAGCATTAAGTTTCACTTCGTTGTATATAATATTTAAAAAAAGCTTCAGTTCTGAAATGAGGAGACTGAAGTAACTATAACGGGTCTCTTTGAAGTTACATCAAAGGCAGTGAAGGTGCCACGGCTGCAGAGTTAAGATTTGTTTCACCCTGAGGGTGATGGCTGCAATGGAGAGCCCGATAGAGACCCGTCTCGACACTTGCTTTCTAGACCTACCGGTGCTGAGCACCTGCCGGACCAGGCCCACTTAAAGCCCTGCGTGTTCGAAGGTTCTCACTGGCACTGCATTATCTACCTGCCATTGGTTCAATTCCTCGTGACTCCGCCCTTCGTAACTCCGCCCTCTTTTATCACCCTCATTTATGTGTTCCATTTCCGGCCCTGAATTGCACAGAGGAACAGAGACTAAAGGAACACGCCTTGCACTGTGCACCAGGATGGCTCAGTGAGATAAGCACCTGCTGGGGAGATGCTACCTGCGGGCGACAGGTGTAAGCCCTGGAAGGACTAGGGCTGCTGGGCACACTTCCTAAGTCGGAAGGAACGGTGCTGGGTGACAATGCCCCAAAGCCTCTAGTCTCCAGTGGGATGATCCCCAGGAAGGGCAAGAGACGCGGCCAGTAACTGCACTGAAGGTAGGTCGCTCGTCCGGATATTATATCAGCGCTACCTAAAATACTGTCTGCATGTACTGCTCGCAAATGGGAATTCGCAGCTTGACTGCAGCCTTCAGGGCGCTAGAGGGGGCTGCCTGGCATTGCAGCCAAAGCAGAGCATTCATTTGAAGAAAAACAAAACTAAAAGTGTGATTATTGCTCTGGAAGTGGGAGCACCCAACAGTAAAGTATAATTTTGCCTGTTGCTCCGAATAGTCTTGCACCGAAGCTGGGATGACAGAGTGCGGTTTGCACCCTCAGGAACATGACTCTGATGTGCTCAAATAGTGGGTCTCCCACAATCCCTCTAGACTCACAACGACCCCCTAAACAAGAACAGGAACACACCGTGGGTGGGGATAGAAGACACGGCCCCTGGAACACGCCCCAGCCCACCGAGGGCTCCCGGGGACCACAATGACACCCACGCTGGAGCAGGGAGGCGCCGGCGCGGGGCGGGGTGACTCGACGCCCGGGTGCGCCAGGACAGCACGTGTCCTGGTGTCCAAAGAGGGCCGCTGAGCACAGGAAGGGAAGGTCCGTCGAGGCCACAACACGCGGGGCTTTCATATGGCTTCGGCCTCCGGCCCACGCTCTCGCCTCATGCGCAATCATTCATAACAAAGCGGTGACGTTTGAGGAGAAAACAGGGGCGAGAAAGATACCCGCCTAGTGGCTGAATTGTACACTGTGGAACCAGAAAACATAACAATTCCGTCTCCCTGCTTGGCCGAACTGTGTGATCCTGGGCAAATATTTTATTTCACCAAGTTTCCAGGTATACTCTTATCAAACATCTGTGACTTCACATACCATGTGCAACTATGCTTGCATGGGCGTACGAAGTGTGAGGGGGACAAGGGTGGGGTGGGGGGAGGGGGGGGCGAGGGGACACAGGGAATTTCCCTTCTCCCTTTTGTTATTCGCAGGGCCATTAGCACACGAAAGGCTACCTAATGGCCCTGCACTTGACCTGCCTGAGTCAAGGCGGCCACCGCCCTCTGCCCTTTGTTATGGTGCAGGAAGGCTCAGGGTTCTGGGAAGCGCAGAGAAGGAAAAAAACACTTCTCTTTTTCTTCATGCCCAGAGAAAGCAAGGACAGTGTCCACTTCTCATGATCTGCCTCTGGCAGCTGCCCTCATGCCCTGTGTCTCTCTTTATTCCTCCATCTCTGTCTCGCTCGTCCTTACCTGCAGATTTCAAGAGACAGCTCGTGTACTCTCTCCTGCCTCTCCCTTTCTTTATTCGTTCCCCTGTGAAATGGATCCAGAAAAGGTGTCACTTTGGCCGGAAATGGCCTCGTTTTCTATTCCAAAGAAAAACCTCAGGACGTAGAGAAAAAAACAATTAAATACCTGAAAAAGCAACACAGAGTGGTCAGCAGACAGGCCAGATTGTTATTTACACCCACACACATTAGCGCCACTTTACAGAGTTGGCCAGTGAAAGCGCTACTTTCTTTGAAGAACGGTGTTTTCCCAGGGTGGGGGAGTGCGCCATACCCAAAGGGACTGCAATACCTGGTTGATGGGTGGAGTGGAAACGTTAAATAAGATCGTTTTCAACTGCTTTTCTCAATATTTCCCTTCAAAAGTATGCAATTGTATTTTTTTAACTGGCGGTGATTTGTATAGGGTCACTGCAATGTCCACAAGGTTGTCCCTGTACCCCCCAGAATGTTAGTGTCTCCTACGCCCCCGTCTGCTCGTGTAAAAATCTGCACAGTAATTGCAAATTTGCTTCAATTCTTTGTGTATTTTTTTCTCCAGGAAGAACACCGTTCCCTCCATCAGACACCCCTTGTGCTGCACCCCACCTTTTTTAGGAGGGGGTGTGGTTCTTTCACACCCTGGATACAGGTTTACTCTTGCCCATGTCAGGGAGGGGGTTGGTGAGTACCTTTAAGTTTGTAAGTTTGCACCAACTCACAGAGCATTCCATCCCCACAGATACCCCCCTCGCCTGCTCCCAGCCCCCCCCCCCCCAGTAGATTTGCTCACAGGAGTGCTTTGTACATTCTTCAATGAGCGCAAAACCGACGCCTCCTCGCGCGCGCCGAACTTATAGACCTGAATATCGAGAGAATGAGGCCCCTGGCATTCTGACCCCGACCCGACTGAGCTCGCCCAGCTGTAGAAAGCAAAGGTCAGGCCAGGGATATAGCGCCAAGTGATGTGCCCAAATATATACAATGTTGTCCAGCTGAGCCGGCGAGACTGAAAGGTTTATTTTGGGTCCTTGTTTGCAAATCGAGGCACTGGAGGCAAATAGAACAATCTAGGATTTTTAGGAATAGTTTGTGAAATAAAATTAAGGCTTCATAGTAAATTTGTTAAAGTAATTCGCACGAGACTTCCTCAGATAATCACATCAGAAGGAGCAATGGTAAAAATTAGAAAATATATATAAACATACATTATATACATTTATATAAATAAGAGCATATGCCCTGACCTCTGACCTAAAGAGAATTGTGGCACAGTGCATAGCAGGCCCAGGTGACGCCTTCTGGTGCCCAGAAAGCTGCATGAAACAGATCTCAGTCCTAGACAGAGCTGCAGCCCGTGCAGGTTGGGTGCAGGGCACAGCTCTGACACAGGCACAGCCCTGGCATGCTTCGAGTCGAGGACATTCAGGAAGGTGTCATAATCAGAGCCTCTATGGGGTTGAGTGCGCTACTGGGGTGTAAGCGCATCCCTGTGGTGGGCACACTTGTATGGGCCTGTGTGTATGACAACAACACAGTGAATTCCAAAAGATTCAAAATGCCAAAAGTTTAGATGGTTTTTCAGAATTTAATTCGAGTTTCCATGGTATGTATCATATTGTCATCATATGGATTTGTTAACGAGCGTTGCTCTCATCATTAAACATAGAAGAAGCTCCAATGCATTTCGGACCCACCGTCCTTTTTCAAGGAGCACTACAACAAAGAATATACGAAACGACAAATCAATTTACTGTCTTCTTATCTTATTCATAAATCACAGTAACTGCGTGACAAAGTGCAAGTTACGTTGAAAAACCTCATGCGCCCAAAACAGAAGAACGGTCAGATCAAGTAAAGGGAGAATACTCCATGTGTTAGACGAAATTAATGAAGCGGGTGAAAAATGTGTCGGGGAAAAAATATATAAAACTGGAGAGTGAGCGTGAGTGACAAATCGGGTGTCAGAAGTGGAACGAGTAGTATATTTAAGGAGTGGGTTGAGTCGAGTGAAGCGCTGCTAGCAAGAGCATGCAAAGTGTTACCGGAGTTACCGGATTAACACGAAGACGAGTGATTTCAAAGCGGGTGAATGGAGTCAAGTGAAGCGCGCCTGGACAGGAGCGTGCAAGGTGTTACCGAGGTTGCAAAAGTTACACGGTGAAGAGGGCAGACTTACTTGGTGAAAACGGAAGCTAGTGCACATCGGTCTCCGGATCAAATGATGACAAACTTCGCGGAGTGAAAGCGGAGTTAAGAAGAGTTAGTGGTTAAGTGGTAGAAACGGAAAAGGGGTTAGGGTGTGGGGAGTGTAAAGCGCGGCCATCTTGGAATGGTGTGTCGTGAATAAACATGCAGTTACAACAGGCAGCAGCAAAACAGGATCGGGTGCATCAAGAAATGCCCAAGGGGGCATATTATAAGTAACAGCTTAGTTCTGTACGGTCATTGAGACCGAAGGGTTTCTGAGATTGCAGTCTATACATCCAACATGTTTCACGCTGTAAGAGGGCTTTATTGTTATCTTTCCCTTCAGTCTTAGGGACGATTTCCAGCACTAGGTATTTAAGCTGTGCCACATTGTGGTTGGCTTCGGTGAAGTGGATGGCAATGTTGGATTTCATGTTTTTTGTACGAATATTTGACTTATGTTCATTAAGTCTGGTTTTAATCTTCCTGCTAGTTTTTCCCACGTAGGTCTTGCCACATGGACATTTAAGGAGGTAGATTAGATTAGATCTAGATTTCGTGATAGAGATTATCCCGAAGCCATTCTTAAAGAGGCCATTGACCGAACTACAGCAATTTCCCGGACGGAGGCTTTGCAAAACAAACCCAAAACCAACAGTGAGAGAATGGTACTCGTATCAAGGTACTCCACCTCTAGCAACAAATACAAGAGGATCATTTTAAAACACTGGCGAATATTGTCATCTGAACCAGACTTTGGTGAACTATTCAAAGATCCTCCCATTTTCGCTTATACCAGACCAATGAACTTCAAGGAGATCTTGTCTAAACCTCACACTGAGCCGACGTCAATACCCAACACGGGCACCCGACCATGTCATCATTGCAGCAACTGCAATAATGTTATCAAAGGGAACACTGTCAGCCACCCCATGAGAGGCTTCAATATCAAGCTCAACGTTGACGCAACATGTGATTCTGCTAATCTAATCTACCTCCTTAAATGTCATGTGGCAAGACCTACGTGGGAAAAACTAGCAGGAAGATTAAAACCAGACTTAATGAACATAAGTCAAATATTCGTACAAAAAACATGAAATCCAACATTGCCATCCACTTCACCGAAGCCAACCACAATGTGGCACAGCTTAAATACCTAGTGCTGGAAATCGTCCCTAAGACTGAAGGGAAAGATAACAATAAAGCCCTCTTACAGCGTGAAACATGTTGGATGTATAGACTGCAATCTCAGAAACCCTTCGGTCTCAATGACCGTACAGAACTAAGCTGTTACTTATAATATGCCCCCTTGGGCATTTCTTGATGCACCCGATCCTGTTTTGCTGCTGCCTGTTGTAACTGCATGTTTATTCACGACACACCATTCCAAGATGGCCGCGCTTTACACTCTCCACACCCTAACCCCTTTTCCGTTTCTACCACTTAACCACTAACTCTTCTTAACTCCGCTTTCACTCCGCGAAGTTTGTCATCATTTGATCCGGAGACCGATGTGCACTAGCTTCCGTTTTCACCAAGTAAGTCTGCCCTCTTCACCGTGTAACTTTTGCAACCTCGGTAACACCTTGCACGCTCCTGTCCAGGCGCGCTTCACTTGACTCCATTCACCCGCTTTGAAATCACTCGTCTTCGTGTTAATCCGGTAACTCCGGTAACACTTTGCATGCTCTTGCTAGCAGCGCTTCACTCGACTCAACCCACTCCTTAAATATACTACTCGTTCCACTTCTGACACCCGATTTGTCACTCACGCTCACTCTCCAGTTTTATATATTTTTTCCCCGACACATTTTTCACCCGCTTCATTAATTTCGTCTAACACATGGAGTATTCTCCCTTTACTTGATCTGACCGTTCTTCTGTTTTGGGCGCATGAGGTTTTTCAACGTAACTTGCACTTTGTCACGCAGTTACTGTGATTTATGAATAAGATAAGAAGACAGTAAATTGATTTGTCGTTTCGTATATTCTTTGTTGTAGTGCTCCTTGAAAAAGGACGGTGGGTCCGAAATGCATTGGAGCTTCTTCTATGTTTAATGATGAGAGCAACGCTCGTTAACAAATCCATATGATGACAATATGATACATACCATGGAAACTCGAATTAAATTCTGAAAAACCATCTAAACTTTTGGCATTTTGAATCTTTTGGAATTCACTGTGTTGTTGTCATACACACAGGCCCATACAAGTGTGCCCACCACAGGGATGCGCTTACACCCCAGTAGCGCACTCAACCCCATAAACCTATTGGACGCACCAGAACAGTTGCGTTACCTGTAAGGAGCACCTTAAATTGTTTAACCTCCGTTGACCCTTCCACAAACCCCACATCTAATTGAAGCAGTGCGCTGTGCTTTACATTTTGCGCTTATAATCAGAGCCTCGCCAGAATCCAAACCCTGAATTAATGAGAGCTCTGGCATAATCAGAGAAGCTGTTATCACACATCTGAATTAATAACATAATTACATGATACTTAGGAGCACAGGTGTTTTGTTTTTTACCTGAGTAGTACACCTGTGAATCATTTCTGTGCCTTGGACAAGTAAATATTTTGTACAATTCCAAGCCCTTGGAATACCCTGCAGCAGGAAGCCCCCCCCCCCCCCCTGCTCCCACTCTGGGCTCTGAGGCCTGGGCACACAGCAGCAGGAAGCCCCTGCTCCCACTCTGTGCTCTGAGGCCTGGGCACACAGCAGCAGGAAGCCCCTGCTCCCACTCTGGGCTCTGAGGCCTGGGCACACAGCAGCAGGAAGCCCCTGCTCCCACTCTGGGCTCTGAGGCCTGGGCACACAGCAGCAGGAAGCCCCCCCCCCCCTGCTCCCACTCTGGGCTCTGAGGCCTGGGCACACAGCAGCAGGAAGCCCCTGCTCCCACTCTGGGCTCTGAGGCCTGGGCACACAGCAGCAGGAAGCCCCCCCCTGCTCCCACTCTGGGCTCTGAGGCCTGGGCACACAGCAGCAGGAAGCCCCTGCTCCCACTCTGGGCTCTGAGGCCTGGGCACACAGCAGCAGGAAGCCCCTGCTCCCACTCTGGGCTCTGAGGCCTGGGCACACAGCAGCAGGAAGCCCCTGCTCCCACTCTGGGCTCTGAGGCCTGGGCACACAGCAGCAGGAAGCCCCCCCCTGCTCCCACTCTGGGCTCTGAGGCCTGGGCACACAGCAGCAGGAAGCCCCTGCTCCCAAGCCCCCCCCTGCTCCCACTCTGGGCTCTGAGGCCTGGGCACACAGCAGCTGCACTCCAGGTCTGGGTGAGAGCGGCTGCTGTCCAAGACACCCACCTTTTACTGCCACATTTGCCTTATTTGACCTTTTACCGGTACATCGGCCTTATTTGACCTTTTACAGGTGCATCGGTCTACATTTTGTTGGGTAAACCAACAACATATAGTCTGCAGCCTGCTCAAGGCCACACCAGTGCTGCAATGCCAACAGATTGACAATTGTTATTTAAACCAACTACCCACAGAGCAAGAGAACGCTGGGCCAAGTAGGGGTCGGATTATACAGTTGCGAAATCAAGATAAGACTAACAGTGTCAGTCAGGGCCGGATTTAGGACGGTGCATCCGGTGCAGCCACACCAGGCGCTGACTTTGGTTGGGGGCGCTGTGTTTAAAAATAACTATTGGTTTAAAAGCACATAAACTTCCTTGTGCACCAGGTGGTTTTCAACAATAAAGTTATCAAGATAACCCTGGTGATCAATGTTCCTACTGGGGAGAGATCCGAGTTGTGTCTAGTTTCAGTTGTGGCTCATTGTAAAAAAGCACAGAAGGTTAATGTGGCTGCTGCCAAGCATGTGTGGCAGGCAGGTCATAGAACTGAGTGTGAGTGAACTATGAATAGTGCTTTTGAGGTCATGGGGGAATCGCCCAAAAAGACTGTCGCGCCGGCGCCACCAGCGCTGAAGCCGGCCCTGTTGCCAGCCATACTCGAGGCGAATCAAAGGTCGAGTTGTGTGGATGAGACAAGAGAGCTGCAGAGGGGGGGCCTGAGAAAGGTAAGCAATAGTGCAGAGGCCAGAAGCAAATGACAAACCCTGCAGAGTGACAAACATTGCGGAGCATGCCTTCTGTGCTCAAGGAAGCTTATGTAGTTCCTTGAAGTGTGTAGGGTGGTGTTTAGGGCTTTTGGGATTTCTACTCCTCATCCAAAATCCCTACTTCTAATCCACCACCCTTTCTTCTTTCTGATCCCTGCTCCTCCTCCATTATCCCAATTTCTCATCTCTGATTCTCATCCCTACTGTTCATTCATAATCCTTACTTTTTTTTTAGAGTTTTATAAAGAGCAAACTCGACCCGAAGGTATCAGAGCGCTTTACATGAGCACCAGTTGCTTTATAGACGGACACATTTATTTTATTAGGCGCTGGTAGAATAAGTGTTTTGCCCAGAATCACAGGATGTTGAACGTCCATGCCGAGACTTGAACCTGGTTCCCTAGCTTCTAGGTTGACAGTTCTAGCCTTTAGACCACATCCTCTAACCTACTTCTAACCCATCATCCTTACTTCACATCCCTATTTCTCATTCCTCATCCCTATTCCTCATCCATCATTCATCATCCCTATATCTCTTCCCCTCTTCTCCTCCGCCATCCCTACTTCATATCCCTACATCCCTACTTATCATCCCTACATCTCATTCCCTCTTCTTATCCATCATCACTATTTCTCATCCATCAGCCCTACTTCTCATAAATCACCCATCACCCCTACTTCTCATAAATCACCCATCACCTCTACTTCTCATAAATCACCCATCACCCCTACTTCTTCTCCCTACATCTCATGAATTATCCATCATCCCTACTTCTCATGAATCCATCATCCGTACTTCTCATTCACCCATCATCTCTACTTCTTATGCATCCATCATCCCTACTTCTCATTCACCCATCATCCCTACTTCTCATCCATCCACCATCCCTACTTCTCATCCATCTTTCTTACTTTTCATCCATCATCGATATTTCTAATCCATCACTCGTCATCCCTATTTCTTGTCCCTACTTCTCATGAATCATCCATCCTCTCTACTTCTCATCCATCACCCCTACTTCTCATAAATCCCCCATCACCCCTACTTCTCATGAATTATCCATCATCCCTACTTCTCATCCATCCATCATCCCTACTTCTCATCCATCATCCCTACTTTCATCCACCCATCATCCCTACTTCTCATCCATCCATCATCCCTACTTCTCATGCATCCATCATCCCTACTTCTCATGCATCCATCATCCCTACTTCTCATGAATTATCCATCATCCCTACTTCTCATCCATCCATCATCCCTACTTCTCATGCATCCATCCTCCCTACTTCTTCTCCCTACATCTCATGAATTATCCATCATCCCATCTTCTCATCCATCCACCATCCCTACTTCTCATCCATCTTTCTTACTTTTCATCCACCATCGATATTTCTTATCCATCATTCATCATCCCTACTTCTTCTCCCTACTTCTCATGAATCATCCATCATCTCTACTTCTCATCCATCATCCCTACATCCCCTCCCTCTTCTCATACATCATCCTAAAACTCCTTTTCTCATCCCTCAGACGCGCCAACACACTTTGAATGCTGTGAAGCGCTCCTTCACACTGATTGGAGTGGGGCTGGATTCTCTCAGTCTCACCACTGAAACATCAGCCTTCTCGTTGCACTCTGCAGTTTGCTTCCAGTCAATCCACGGCTGTGCAGCATTTCATTGTATTCAGCTGCTTTTCTGTTTCCACAGGCCTCTGCAGAGAGCTCTGATGGTTTGGGAAAGACTCAGGCCCTCAGCTTGGGCCATCAATCAGCACTTGGAGACAGGGGTATACAGGTCACCCCAAATCTTGTCTGTTTTCAGTTTAATATTGTAACAATATATTTTTTAATCAATTCTTGGAGACATGGTAATAGAGTTCATCAGAAACCTTTTCTGGTTTCAGTTTTTTTTATAACAAAGCCATGTGTTTTAGTCTGAGGCTGAATTTAGCTCTGAGAGCTGCATTTTTAGGTCTCGTCTGGACCGCGCATGTGCTGTCTCAAGGAGACGTGTTGTTTTCTATCTGTGGGCTTACAGCCCGCCTATCTCCCACCATTGGTGAACTTTAGCATCATTCTTATTTTCTTTGATGCCATTTGTCATGGCATGTGGGCGTCATGCCCTCGTCTCGTGCTTGACCCTCCCTTGGCGCATGGTCCAAGTGCATGTCTTCTTCCACTGCTCCCGGTTTTCAGAACAATTTTTTTCTTTTTTTTTCAAGCACTCCATAGGAATACTTGTGTGTTTAGGGCGCCTGTCTGTTACCCGTGGTGCTGCTTTTCTCCTTAACCCTTCTGCCGCCACCTGCTTCTTCTCTACCCTCCCTCCGCTTTTTACCGAAAGTGTAGAACATGCATGTGTACATGTGAACACACAGCCCATGAGAGTAACCTATGCATATTTGTATACATGCATACCATTAACCCCTTAAGTGCTGCGTCAGTGCGTTGGCCGACGGCAGCACTACCTCCCCAGTGCTGCGCACGTCCATTGGACGTTCATTCAGCACTAGTTCGAATGGACAGCGCAGCACTGGGGAGGGAATTGCGCCGCAGCTAAGGTGTTAAAATGTATGCGTGTGGACATGAACAAATATATTTCTTAAAAAGTGGTTAAATCATAAACATCACTTGCAGACCAAAAATCACAAGACAAGCTAAATTTCCCATAAAACACACAGGTACCTGAATAGAAATGTTTAACTGTTCTCATTATACTTTTGTTATTGACAGCACCCACTTACAAAAGTTTGGCTCCAGCGATAAAACTTTCCAAAACTCCTCCAACCCTTCAGCATTTGCTCAGAGCGGGTTTCCAAGGAAACGGCATCCCCAGGTTGCATTAAGAAGAATGATTTTTTATTTGTCCCGACATGCTTCCTCGTTTTCATGGATGTGCGGGTGTAATTGGCTCTTTTCATCACGTTTTTGTTTTTAAAACTTTTATCACAGTGGGATATTACAGCGGATTATTGGCAGTGGTTTGTTGTAAACAGCTTTCCTCTCTCACTCATTGGCTGAGTGCTGCCTTAGAAGCTCTCCATGAGCCGCAGCCTTTTCAGAGATTTAAAAAAGTTGGTAGCCTCGGACAGGGCCGGCTTTAGGGCAGTGCAACTGGTGTGGCCGCACTGGGCGCTGACCTGTGGAAGAGGCGCTGACCTCAGCGAGGAGCAATCATTCATGATTGGAGAGATGAGGGGCACTTTTGCCTAGCAGGGCGTGGAGCATCAGCTATAAGCAAAGAGCGCGCAACTCTCAGAGCAGAGCGCAGAGCATCAGCTATAAGCAAAGAGCCCCCAGCTCTCAGAACAGGGCGCGGAGCATCGGTTATAAGCAAAGAGCGTACAACTCTCAGAGCAGAGTGCGGAGCATCAGCTATAAGCAAAGAGTGTGCATCTCTCAGAGCAGGGCGTGGAGCATCAGCTATAAGCAAAGAGTGCGCAACTCTCAGAACGCATAGCATCATCTATAGGCAAAGAGCCGCCAGCTCTCAGAGCAGGGCGCGAAGCATCGGTTATAAGCAAAGAACGTGCAACTCTCAGAGCAGAGTGCGGAGCATCAGCTATAAGCAAAGAGTGTGCAGCTCTCAGAGCAGAGTGCGGAGCATCAGCTATAAGCAAAGAGTGTGCAGCTCTCAGAGCAGGGCGCGGAGCATCAGCTATAAGCAAAGAGTGCCCAGCTCTCCGAGCAGGGCGCAGGGCATCAGCTATAAGCAAAGAGCGCCCAGCTCTCAGAGCAGGGCGCGGAGCATCAGCTATAAGCAAAGAGCACCCAGCTCTCAGAACAGGGCGCGGAGCATCAGCTATAAGCAAAGAGCGCCCAGCTCTCAGAGCAGAGCGTGGAGCATCAGCTATAAGCAAAGAGAGCCCAGCTCTCAGAGCGCGGAGCATCAGCTATAAGCAAAGAGCGCCCAGCTCTCAGAGCAGAGCGTGGAGCATCAGCTATAAGCAAAGAGAGCCCAGCTCTCAGAGCGCGGAGCATCAGCTATAAGCAAAGAGCGCCCAGCTCTCAGAGCAGGGTGCGGAGCATCAGCTATAAGCAAAGAGAGCCCAGCTCTCAGAGCAGGGCGCGGAGCATCAGCTATAAGCAAAGAGAGCCCAACTCTCAGAGCAGGGCACGGAGCATCAGCTATAAGCAAAGAGCGCCCAGCTCTCAGAGCAGGGCGCGGAGCATCAGCTATAAGCAAAGAGTGCCCAGCTCTCCGAGCAGGGCACAGGGCATCAGCTATAAGCAAAGAGCGCCCAGCTCTCAGAGCAGGGCGCGGAGCATCAGCTATAAGCAAAGAGCGCCCAGCTCTCAGAGCAGGGTGCGGAGCATCAGCTATAAGCAAAGAGAGCCCAGCTCTCAGAGCAGGGCGCGGAGCATCAGCTATAAGCAAAGAGAGCCCAACTCTCAGAGCAGGGCACGGAGCATCAGCTATAAGCAAAGAGCGCCCAGCTCTCAGAGCAGGGCGCGGAGCATCAGCTATAAGCAAAGAGAGCCCAGCTCTCAGAGCAGAGCGCAGAGCATCAGCTATAAGCAAAGAGCGCCCAGCTCTCAGAGCGGGGTGCGGAGCATCAGCTATAAGCAAAGAGCGCCCAGCTCTCAGAGCGGGGTGCGGAGCATCAGCTATAAGCAAAGAGCGCCCAGCTCTCAGAGCAGAGCGTGGAGCATCAGCTATAAGCAAAGAGCGCCCAGCTCTCAGAGCAGGGTGCGGAGCATCAGCTATAAGCAAAGAGAGCCCAGCTCTCAGAGCAGGGCGCGGAGCATCAGCTATAAGCAAAGAGAGCCCAGCTCTCAGAGCAGGGTGCGGAGCATCAGCTATAAGCAAAGAGCGCCCAGCTCTCAGAGCAGAGCGCGGAGCATCAGCTATAAGCAAAGAGCGCCCAGCTCTCAGAGCGGGGCGCGGAGAATCAGCTATAAGCAAAGAGCGCCCAGCTCTCAGAGCAGGGTGCGGAGCATCAGCTATAAGCAAAGAGCGCCCAGCTCTCAGAGCAGAGCGTGGAGCATCAAGTATAAGCAAAGATCTCTCCTTCAATACTGGCTCCACATGACGCCTCATTGTGATCATGAGACACATTTATTTCAAATGTAACCATGCACGACATTGCTGTAGGATGATCCACGTGTTACACACGCAATGGCTCAAAGGACGGACTCAAACCAGTGTCTGTAGGGGCTGACCCAAAGCCCTCTCTCTGTGTATTTAACGTTTGTTGATGACATGAGCTCTGGCAAACAGCTAAAGTAGTTGTTGGAAGTACAAATCACCCGGAAACCGAGGTAAGTTCCAGAACTTGTTTATCGGCCATCCCCTCTCCTCAACTGCAGAGCACTGCCAACATTCTAGGGTGAACTCTGGCGGGAGAGTCCAAAAGGGGAAAAGCGAAGGGGGTGGTGGGATGTTCCAAGGGAAGGAAAAAAGGATGAAAGGAAGATTACAACGCACCTCCCTTAGGGCCATATGTAGGTAATATATGTTTTGCGATTCTCAAATTGCAATTTTTAGGGAATCGCAATTAGAGAATCGCAAAACGCAATGTAGGTAGGATTAGCAAAATATTTTGCGAATCCCACCTATTCCTTATTTGCGAATCGCAAATTGAGATTCGCAAATAAGGAATACCTTCCCATTCATTCCTTTGGGCTGGAAGGCCCATAGGAATGAATGGGAAGACATTCTCAATTTGCGATTCTCAATTAGAGAATCTCAAATTGAGAATGCAATTTCCAGGTTGCAAGGGTGTCAATAGGACACCCTTTTGCACCCCTGAAATTAACATGTGTGCACATGTGGCGCACATACATGCGCTAAGGGCATGTGTGTGTGCCACATGGCACTTTGAAAAATGCAATAAAGTGTATTTTTCACAGAAATCGCAAATTACCACCAACCTGAAGTTGGTGGTAATTTGCAATTCCTTAAGCATTAATTTGCACAACTTGGGTGCTACCTACATTGCATTTAAGGAATCACAATTTGAGATTCCGTAAATTCATTCGCAAAACAAGGAATCGCAAATTTTGCCATTCCTTATTTTGCATGTGGGTGTTTGTGTGATACATAGCACACTGCCCAAATTGTGATCGCAAACGTAGAAATTCTGCAAATTTCTGCAGTTGCGATCGCAATTGGGCTACCTACATATGGCCCCTAGTTACCTAACGAAACTCAATGTTACATTTGGCAATCTTGTCACAACGCCACAACTTTCCATTTTCAAGGAGTACCACATTTTTGAAGGTTTTGGCCCCCCGACAAGGGGGGTAGAATTAGATTTGGCTGTGCAAGTCTTTTACACTCCTCTTGACCTGCACCGTGTCACCTACCCTCCACTGGGGACCGATGACTCTGCAGGTCAAAGGCCATAGAGCACCTTGTATCACTATGGTGGCAATACCAATAGTTTTCAACCAAAACAGAGCAGCTGTTTATTCATGAATTGTATTTTTATGCAGGAAATGTGGTCTGCTGTGATGGAACTGATGATTACTGAAGATACTACCTCCCTTAGACAAGAACGCGATCTCCTCAGCTTTAGGCGAAGCTTAAAAACCTGGCTTTTTCAACAGTGGAGTAGAGTAGTTGGCTATGACTGGCTGGTCTCTCGTGTGCTCTGTTCTGGAGTCAAGATAGGGCCGGGACACTCCCATGAGTACCCGTGCACTTAACAAATACCCTATAACATAACATAACTTTCATATCGACCTGAGATACTGCGGCCCTCATTTTTATAGGCGCCCTGTAGACGCTGCATCCGTGTTGTTGTTGTTCCTACATCCTGAGCTCTCCAGAAGTGGAGTCTGATGCAAGGATCCTCCATTGGCAGACACTGTCCTGCTCAGACAGGAAGTGGCCAATCCCGCGGAGGGTTCTTCGCTAGAAGTGGCGGTAAGGGACAGTCTTGTTTACGCGGCTCCCAAGGAGACGGCCACATTGAGCGCCATCCCCTGTGAGTTAGCTTTGGAGACCAGGGGAACGCCATGGTTGTTGGTCTTGAAGGATGAATCGTGTTTCGTAATAGGGGCAGCGTGTGTTGAGATCCGCCACCACTCGCTTTCCTGCCCGCGTAGGTGCATCCAATTTTCACACCTTCTGAGTTGGACCAGGGTGTGTGTGTAACAGGCATTTGTGTCAGATCTTCCCCAGCTGATCCTGTTAGACACAGTGCAAGCTTAGCACCATTAGCATAAGCAGGTAATTATACCTTAAAGTCTTAAAGGATTTTCCAGTGAAAAGAAGACTCTTTTCCAACCTTGCTCCTCCTACAGCAGGGATTTTAGAAAGTCCCTTTGTTTGATTCCATCTGGTTGGGATGTGAGCTCTGCTGTGGCATCCTTCACCCAATGGCTTCTTTAGGAAGGACCTACATATGGAATAGCCGTGGAGGTGAGCTAGGCTTCCGGTCAAACCCCACATCACCTGGATGGGACCCAGTTGTGATCCATCTCTGGATGGTTAAAATGTAAGCTCTTCTGTGGCATCGTTCACCCAATGGCTTCTTTAGGAAGGACCTACATATCCAATAGCAGTGAAGCTGAGCTAGGCTTCCGGTGAAACCCCTCATCACCTGGATGGGACCCAGTTGTGATCCATCTCTGGAGTCCTGTCTTCTCACAAGGGAAGGTGCAATCCTCCCGAGCCCTGTTCTGAACATCTGTGCATCCTTTCCAAATACACAGCGGGGGACCTCAGGACACGCTCGTGTCCATCCATATGAGGCAGCAAAAACAAGCAGTGGCAAACCCAATATATCTGGCTTGTTTTTACAGGAAGCGTTAGGTTATATTTGGGCAACTTTGTGTGTGTCGCCCGCAGCAACGCCCAGAAGTAGCCCAAAAAGAAAATCCCATAATGAAGCAATATCCTGGGTTACAACAATATGGAAGCGGGAGTAGGTCCCTTTTCCTGAACAGGTGGCATTGGCAGATCAAAGAAGAGTATTATGAAAAGGAAAGAGAAGATGAAGTTTGCATTCTGAAAGGTGAACTTAAAAGGCTCACACAGAAAAATACTGCATGGAAGCTCCTTTTGGCAAAGGTCTAGTTACTTTCATTGCATTTCCAAGAAATCCTCTGCTCACACATTTATGCTATATGAACAAATAAATCTGTGAATCCAACATGTTATCATGACATAAAAAAAACAAATGTATGTACAAGGGCAATTAGTGAGTATCACTATCTTTGGTTTTATAACAGGCTAAGGCATACAAATGGCAGGCACTTCCTGAACATAAAAGCCATTACTAGCAGTTAAAGTGTTGTTTTGCCGAGTACCTCGCGGTGATGCTAGTCTAGCGAGAGAGACCTTCAGCTCCACCTCCAAAACCAAATGGGAGTGCACGAGACAATGTAACTATCCCCAACGTCCATGGTTGTGATTGACAGCCCACCCAAGCAATAACAAGCCCTGAAAAACACTTGAAAACCAATGGGTGGAGGAGGCGGACACAAAGCGTTCGCTCTCTGTGCTGCCCCCTTCTGGAGATCTGATGACATGCGCTCTTCCAAACCGCTAACGCCCTCTGCCCAGACATACAAAATGCCCTTTGTGCGCTTCTGAGCATCTTGCATTCTTATTACTATGTGCGGTGTTTTAAGTGGGATGCAGAATGTGGCAGGCGACTGTGGGGGGAGGGGGGGGGGGAGTTGGGGGGGGGGGGGGAGGTAGGAAGATGGAACTGGAATGGGGCTGACTGGTGGCATTAAGGGGATGGGATCTGAGCCCGTGGGCAGGCGCCTCCTGAGCTCTTCCTGTGAGTCACATGCTCCGCAAATAGGAAGAAACTTCCCTTTATCGAAGAGTCTTTTCAACACCTGAGGCTGCCAGGTGACTACAGGTAACTAATGTAGTAAGGAAAACAAGGGGCCTCCAATAAGTGAACCTCATGTGGACGAATGTTTTGGAAAACAATGGTTCTTATGTGGCCAAGAAGGTCCAAAGAAAGGGCAGTGTCAAATTAAGCAGAGCACCGCAAGGGGCGTGAAAACCTGATACTGCTACCAAGTAGTTTGTCTTTGGATACAACCTGGGGAGATGTGCTTTCACCTTCCCAGAAGCCCTTGCAGCTCCAACTGGCGGTTCGGTGCTGCTCTTATAGACGTGGTTGCACAGGTCACGTGAGAAAGCGCTTCGGGCTCATGCCTGCAGCTATTTCCAGGAGGAGCTGTCTGCAGGGGGTGGGCAGTATTTACGTATTTACGCTGAATCTCATCCGAGGGCTGATGCCACCTTTTGCCAATTAAAAGCGCTGTTGAAATGAATAGCACTGCCTATAGAAAACAGCATAAGTAACAAATCAGGAATGCATTCGGGGACGTGGGGTATTAGTGCAGCAGGTGCAGCGGCACCGGGGACCAAGACCGCGAGGTTCGAGCTGCAGCAAAGAAGGCATCGGATTGGAGGATGCAGGATTGAGCCGCTTCAGCAGACCCAAGGAGGGGCGCGAGCTCACATTCCTGTGTACTTCCGGTTAGAGTTGTGGCGAGAGAGCCACGCGGAACCCCCAAGGCCACCGTCAGCGGCCCTGGACCAGTGGAGCCACCTTATCACTAGGAGAAGAGCGCCGGGGGTGGGGGGGCAGGCTAGGAGAGGGGTAACAGGATAGAAGGGGCCTTGGGGAGGGGTCACAGCATAGGACGGGGCTGGTAGAGGGGTCATACGATAGTAGGGGGCCCTTAGGACAGGGGTCACAGGATAGGGGGGGCCTTGGGAGAGGGGTCACAGCATAGGAGGGGGCCTTAGGAGATCGGTCACAGGATAGGGGGGGCCTTGGGAGAGGGGTCACAGCATAGGAGGGGGCCTTAGGAGATGGGTCACAGGATAGGGGGGGGCTTGGGAGAGGGGTCACAGGATAGGAGGGGCCTTGGGGGAGGAGTCACAGCATAGGAGGGGGCTGGTAGAGGGGTCATAGGATAGGAGAGGGCCCTTAGGACAGGGGTCACAGGATAGGGGGGGCCTTGGGGGAGGGGTCACAGGTTTGGAGGGGGCTGGTAGAGGGGTCATAGCATAAGAGGGGCCCTTAGGAGAGGGGTCACAGGATAGGAGGGACCCTTAGGAGAGGGCTCACAGGATAGGGGAGGGGCCTTAGGAGAGGGGTCACAGGATTGGAGGGGTCCTTAGGAGAGGGGTCACAGGTTAGAAGGGGGCCTTGGGAGAGAGGTCACAGGATAGGAAGGGGGCCTTGGGAGAGGGGTCACAGGATAGGAAGGGGGCCTTGGGAGAGGGGTCACAGGATAGGAAGGGCCTTGGGAGAGGGGTCACGGCATTCTAGGGGGGAGCCTGAGGGAGGGGTCACACGGGAGGAGGGGCCTTAGGAGAGGGGTCACATCATTGTATGGGTAAGGCTGGGGTCACAGGATAGGAGAGGTGGGCTGTGAGAGGGGTCACAGCCTTGCATTGGGTAGGCTCGGGAGGGGTCACATGATAGGAGGAGGCTGGGAGAGGGGTCACAGCATTGTAGGGTGCAGACTGGGAGAGGAATGCCAAGATGGGAGGTGGTAGGTTTGGGGAGGATCACATGATAGGAGGAGCTGGAGCACAGACTGGGGGTGGGAGTCACAGGATAGCAGGTGCTGGAGCACAGGCTGGGGCAGTCACATGATGGGTGGGTCTGGAGGGCAGGATGGGTGGGGTCTGAGGATAGGACAGTGCTTAATTTGAGCCAGTGATTTCTGATGCTCGACAGTGACACTTAGTTGTCAGGACCTGCAGTTATTACAGGCTGCCACATGGTGGCACTATTTATCTTATTTAGAGATGACCACAACAACAGTTGTTTATTAATTCAATATACATAACAAATAACTAATACCTGCGGCCGAAGCCATTCTTATAGCTCTGTGGGCCAGGAGTAGTCTGAATTTTCACACTTGTAAGAGTGTGACAATTAGTAGTTGTGTTTGAAGTATCAATTGCCGCGCTAGCAGGTGCAATGGGTAGTGCAATCTATAGTGACTTCCGGACGAGGGCCCTGGCACTTTTTACAAATTAAGCCCAGGATAGGACAGGGCAGAAGTGCAGTTTGGGACGGAGGTTACAGGATAGGCAGAGGCTGGTGGGAGAGGAGGCACAGGACAGGAGGGGGCAAGCAGGAAGGGGGTCACAGGATTTTAGGGTGTTCAAACGCACGGGAGCTTGAGCATGGCACACCTGACCGACCTTTATTATGAAATGTAAGATATATTTCACACTAATAGAACACCTTTCAGCTGGAAAAAGCTTGCTCAATATTTTTCTATAAATTCACCTTTTTATGCACAGTAGCCAATGTTGGCAAAACATTTCTGTGCAGGTTTATCTTTGGAAGAATTTAGATTAGATTGAAAATTAGATTAGATGTAATCGTACCAAATGTAAAGTAATCCATTCTAGTCTAATCGAATCTAATGTAATCTAATCTAATCGTTCCTTTTGCAGTTTTACCTTCTACGGAGATTTTCCATGCACAATGGATTTAATATGTATAAGAAAACTTTAGGGCATATTAGCAAGAACCTCAGTAAAATTATCGCAGTTTTAGCGGCAGGAAACTGCCGCTAAAATGGCGATAATGGGCTTGCTAATATGCGTTATAGAATTCCAATAGAAGCCCAGGTTAGATGTGCAGGACATCTAACCTGGGCTTCTATTGAAATTCTGTAAAGCATATTAGCAAGCCCATTATCGCCATTTCCTGCCGCTAAAACAGCGATAATTTTAACGAGGTTCTTGCTAATATGCGTTATAGAATTCCAATAGAAGCCCAGGTTAGATGTCCTGCACATCTAACCTGGGCTTCTATTGGAATTATATAACGCATATTATCTAGCCCATTATCGCCGTTTTAGCGGCAGTTTCCTGCCGCTAAAACAGCGATAATTTTAACGAGGTTCTTGCTAACATGCCCCCTTGTTTATAACTTGAACGCTGTTGGTTTTCACTGCTCACGGAGACCACTGGGGTCACCCAGGCAACGCAAAAGAAGGAATAATAGTTCTTGGAGAACAGTTTCTTCAGTGTGTGGTGGGGGAGAGGTTGCAAATGACCCACCACTGCAGCCTGAATGCCACATTTGCCTCACCTCAGTAGTCCTTCGTCCAAGTTAAGACCTCGCGTCTATACTCCGGTGAGCTCTCCATCGCCCTCTACCCCTCGCTGCAAGGACCCACCATGCCTGGCGTTGCCGGGAGGGTTCCAGACTGGGAATGAGAAGATATAACATCTAAAGGCTGGGAGGATAGTTTAAGGTAAAATGGAAAAATTGAAAGCTAGTAGTGGTAGAGAAAGGGGATGTGGGTGGTTGGTAAAAGAGAGTTGGTGGAGAGAGCAATTACCAAACACATGCAGGTAGGAATAGTTTGTGGGGCTGTGGGGGGTACAAGCCCCAGTGGAACCACTTAAGCTCACCGCTTGAGCTCTCCAGAAGTGTCCTTCAGATTCACCATGGTTGCTGTCGCACAATAAAGACCATTCGCTTCCTCTAGTATTGCTCCAGATATAAAATGCAACAAAGTGCATGGTCCATGGAGTCTGGGGCCAGTGGGGCCCGGGCAGCTATGGGTGAGGCTTCTTGCTCCAGCGTCCTCCATATTCTAAAAGATATACCTCTTGTCACCATCCATGATACCCAGTTTCTTGAGACAGAGTATTCTCCTCTAACTCTCTTTGGCTATGAATCCTCCTTGGATGGCTCACATGTCCAGATAGAAACCCATGGGGCGACCGCTCACCTGCATTCCCTCATTGCCTCTACTTGCAGCCATGATCTGGTCTTCGTCATCTTCATCTTGTAGGATACGCATGATGGTGGATTCTGGTCCTTTGCTTGACGGTGGCGTTGCCAGGCATCTCTTGATGTCCTACAGGAGATCTTCCAGTGAAATCTACTGTTCCTAAAAAAACCAAATAACTATATAATGCTGCATACCGTCCACCCCTCATTTCTACCAATACCAGGCATTTTGATTTTCTGAGCCCTCACTTCAGCACCTCTATTCTCTGATCTGCCGCTCTTATGTGTTGAGGGCTCTATCGGCTCGCTTGTGAAACTCCTTTTTGTCCACCTGTGATTGTTTTACGTCGTCTGAACTTGCTTGGATATATTGCTCTAAGTGGGTAAGGGTACCCTCCAGTGCCTACTCCTGGCATTTCAGACTTGGCTCCTAGGGTAGACATTGAAGCCCATTGTCTAGAAGGTTTCCAGAAGTGCTTGATCTGAAAAGGGGGTTGCAAGCGTGACCCTCCAGCCCTATTTTTGTGGGAACTGGGATTCATCTGACTTTCACCCACAAGAAGGAGGAAGAAAATGCAGGAAAACAGTGAAAAAGGGAGCAAGTAGTGATGAAAAAGAACATACAGGAGTGAGATAAAGGGGCAAGAAGTGCATGAAGGTGGAAGAAAGAGTCCCACACTAGACCGCCTTAGTGCCCGGCAACCTCGACATTCACTCGTGGCACCGGCCACAGCCTCTGAGCCATACGAACACACCAGTAGTTATTCTTTTACAAATTAAACTCTGGTTTCCACCAGGGTGGTCTCAAGGGGGAGAAATCGCCAAGTGGAGAACACAAGAAGGATCTTACGTCACCTTGGTACTCCACCTGCTAAGTTCTTTCTGGGGGCAAGAATGCCCATTTTTCTCTCGAGTGTAGGTTATACAGGACCATTGTTAGTGATAAATACAGATGCAACTCAGAGTTGGTGCAAAAGTGATAGTGTTGATGGTCTAGTGGCGAAGTGAATTGTTTTGCAACCTTGCACATTCTTTCATAGATCTTGGTGAAGGCTGCAAAATAAAAAATAACAATAAATAAATAAGTAAAATCTATGAATGTATTGCACCCTCTTGCATTATCTGTAACATTTAATGAAACCCCTAAAGCTGATAGTTCCCTTCTCCCTTCCACCTGCATGCAGTGTAATGTGGTGTGTGTGGTGGTCCCTGGCACCGCCCTCCCAGCGCTGGCCTTCTGGTGCCCGGATGCTGGGGCCCTATCCAGTCTTACACCAGGGACCCCAGGAGCGGTTCTACAGGCCCCAAGCCTCCCTGTGATCACAGTCCAGAGCCCCAGAGGAGCAGGACAACCTGGGGTTGAGAAGAAGGGTGGCCTAGCGCCGCTGACCTGCCCCCTGCAGCAAGGACCACGCCTTACCTGTAAGCTCACCCTCATTTCAGGCATATTCACCCTCCTAAAAGGCAACAGAACTCCACGGATTTAGGTCAGACTCTTTACACGCCTGGAGCACCCCATAAAAATGAATGATTTGTAATCACTTTCTTACACATCTGGCCTCACCCAATGTTATGAACAATGTTAATAACCTATGTGTCTTCCCAACCTCCTGGAAGAAAGCCTGTATTCGACCCATCTTAAAGAAACCCTCGCTCGACCCTCTTGTGGTAGCAAACTACCGTCCAATATCCAGTTTGCCTCTAGCAGCTAAAGTCCTGGAAAAGGCCATTAATTCAGAGCTTACGGATTATTTAAACTCCAACAACCTTCTAGACCCCACACAACATGGATTCTGTTCAGGTTACTTAACAGAATCTTTTTGAGAGTGAGGGGTAAAAGGTCCCAAACCCTTACTAGCCAAAAATGAGCGTAAATTCTTCTTTTTCTAGTTCTTGCCCTTGACAGGGGGAGCGACCCCTAACCCCCTAAGGTAATCAAGATTCAACAGGTTTGTCTGGGCAAGATGCTTTTCATCTGAAATTTTTTCTGGAAGGCATTCCAAATATGCACTGGTTTTTCACAAGGTGTTTATAAGTTTATTTGTACTGTATTCATCAGAGTGGGTGAAAGAAAGAGACAGCCAACACGTGTTTCGCCCCCTTACATGGCCATCCGGCCTGTGGATGCTTCAGGGCGGGTAGATGCTTTTTAGTTCTATCAACGTCGTGGTATCGTCCGACGTTAGCTGAACACCGAACCCTGACCTGGCATTACGCCCAAGATTTGAGAATTCCTAAGACCCATATATTTTACCCACGACGTTGATAGAACTAAAAAGCATCTAACCGCCCTGAAGAAGCCCCAGGCCGGATGGCCATATAAGGGGGCGAAACACGTGTTGAGTGTCTCTTTCACCCACTCTGATGAATAGAGTACAAATAAACTTATAAACACCTCGTGAAAATACAGTGCATATTTGGAATCCCTTCCAGAAAATTTCAGATGAAAAGCATCTTGCCCAGACAAACCTGTTGAATCCTACTCAACTGAATCTGAACTAATCATGGCCACAGAGGAAATTCGATGGCAAATTGACAGGGGTAGCTGGTTTATCCTGGTCCTACTTGACCTATCAGCCGCGTTTGATACGGTTAAGCACTCTGTACTTACGCGACAGCTGGCAGCAGTAGGAGTTGGAGACACCGCGCTCACCTTTCTCACCTTCTTCCTTTCTGCTAGAGAACAGAGGGTGTGCTGGGACACCCTATAATCAGGCACATTTCATCTCCCTGGGGGAGTGCCGCAAAGATCAGCACTCTCTCCAAGGTTGTTCAATATTTATGTGACCCAGTTGGCCAAACTAGTCAGGACCCATGGTTTTTCGTTGGTATCGTATGCGGACAATACTCAAATTATTATCTCCATTGCATCAATGCCAGACTCCGTGGCAGACAAATTTCATAGCTGTCTGGGCCACATCATGAAATGGATGAAAAGAATTACTTAAAACTAAACACGGACAAGACTGAGGTCATGGAGTTCGGAAATGGTCCTCCTATTCGGACCCAAGCATGGTGGCCAGCTGTGGCTGGGGCATGTCCTATCCCTGCCACCAAAGTGAAAAACCTTGGCTTTCTTTGTTACGATCTGCTCAATTTCTCAGGGCAGATCAACCAAGTGACATCCGCTTGTTACTTTCAGCTAAGAATTTTTCGTAAATCCCTACCGTTTCTACCTGAGGAATTGAGAAAAACAATTGTGGTAGCTCGTATTCTCTCCCGCCTAGACTATTGTAACGCCTTGTACTTAGGCGTTGACAAACAACAGTTAATGAAACTTCAATCTCTACAGAATGCAGCAGCACACACCCTGCTATATATCCTAAATTATAGCCCTATCTTGGGCACAATTAGAGCCCTGCACTGGCTCCCAGTCAAGCAGGGAATTCAGTTTAAGGCACTATGCGTGGTCCACCAAGCCCTCTATGGGGGGGACCCAATGTCTACCACAAACTCTTCCAGCGTAATACCCCTTGCAGGTTGTTAAGATCTGCCAATAAAGGCCTGGTTCACGTCCCCAGAGTAGAGAGGAACAGATGGGGAGGCATATGTCTCTCTTTCCTTGCTTCTAAGCTCTGGAATGAACTTCCACTCAATATCAGGCTGTTACCGTCCAGATCACAGTTTAGGAGTCAGATTAAAACCTGGCCTTTCCCTCCCCGATAGTGATCTAGCCCTTCTTGACTTCGCCTCCGTCCTGCTCCCCACAGCGCCAAGACGCCTCAGCATTTGTGCGCTATATAAGCCTTTACTTACTTACTTACCCTGGTTCAGAAGCCCCCCCCCCCCACTTTGGTGCTCGGGCTGGGTGACAGTCTGTGAATGCCCCCCCCATTGGAACCAGGCTCCCACCATTGGCAGCTGATCTTGGACTATTGAGGGGTTTCGAACTCCCCCGGGTGCTTCTGGGAGTCTGTGACAGCGGAACACGTCTAGCCCTACTCTGCTGGCCCATGTGTCCTCCTACAGGTTTCCACCATCTGGGAAGTATGAAGCAGTCATCTGCATCTGACGTCACACTTATGTTCTCCAAAGAAAATTGATATTCCCTTTTCTGGAATCCCTTTGCCTTCACCCCACAGAGAACGGGGTGGCTTACCCAGTTACCTACCTTGTCAGCGCGCGTCGCCACCCTAAAATTCCACTCATGCTGATTCCGTGGGCGTGAATTTGAACACACAGCTGCATTTGTGCATGTATGTTCTGCTCAGACGCACACAACGTTTGGGACTCGGGCACTGAGTGAGTAAAGTTTAGGGGCGTTGGGTGTTAGCGCCCTAAAAATTGGGTTTACAAAACATTTATCAAGGTGCATTCTGGAAGCACGTTTTGCCTTGGAGTAAGTAGGTAAGGATTTTTAAAGCGCACAAATGCCGAGTCTTGGCGCGGGAGTAAACCCTCTTTGATTTTCAGCTGGAGGGGGCCATGGGTAGTAAGGGATGAGGGGTTCGGAGGGGCTCGCCGCCTATAGAAAAAAGCATCTGCAATGCAATAGTTCTCGCATTTATGCGATTTTTGAGCTATTGGCATTGTAAATGACAATGCCTTTTATTTAGGTTTTACTTTTTAACCGCATCGCTGCGGCGGCTTTTCCTGCTGTGCGCGGCATTTTCAAAAATCCCGCGTAACGTGACAAAGCCAGCTCGTCATCCGCGCAGCGCAGGTAACGCCCATGACGAGCTGGCTTTGTCATTAGCGTCGAAGGGGTTAAAACATAAATAAAAGGCATTGTCATTTACAAGGCCAATAGCTTAAAGTCTTGCAAATGAGAGACATGTTGCGTTCGAAATGCTTGAAGGAATCGCTGAGTTGCCCCCTCCTGTCTCCCATGGCCCCCGAAGAGCTCCCCATTTGCTACGAGTTAAATACACAAGCCTTGCGCACGAGAGACCCTCCTGCAGTAAGAGATACTCTTTAAAGAAAGTACTGCTTACAGACTAAAGAAGACCTTCCGTGTAACAACCGAAGTAAAAGGGCCAGTCCTCAGGGGAGGTTACAAATGAAGACGAGGTGCTACTAAGGAGGGACTAACAAGCATGATAACGAATCAGACGCCAGCATTTACGAAGGGCAATGACACAAGCCAATGACAAATATGGGCGGAGAGTGGGCGGGGCTTCAAGTACTTACTCCAATACAGCATGGCTCGCAGAGCAGCACACACGCTGCCCAGGCTCGACCTAAAAAGCGAAAAGTGATGCTTTTTTAATGCATTTCAGGTCCACAGAACCACTCTGGAATATATTTCAGTTCTTATAGAAACTTTGGGGAGGCTCTTGCTCAAATAATCTTTGTTTGTATTAAATACAAACAAGTGCATAGTAGCACCACCACTGAGCATAGAAAAGGAATAGAAATGATAAACAGAGGTCACGAAACATGTGCACACAGCCATCTGGTGAAGCATTTGACACAGACCCTGCGTTCTCACGAGCTGTGTGCACTCAGAGACGGCCTGTCACAGATAGACATCTCTTGCCTCACAGACACAGACCCTGCAGTCTCACGAGCTGTGTGCACTCAGAGACGGCCTGTCGGAGATAGACATCTCTTGTTCACAAGACACAGACCCTGCAGTCTCACGTGCTGTGTGCACTCAGAGACGGACTGTCTGAGATAGACATCTCTTGCCTCACAAGACACAGACCCTGCAGTCTCACGTGCTGTGTGCACTCAGAGACGGCCTGTCACAGATAGACATCTCTTGCCTCACAGACACAGACCCTGCAGTCTCACGAGCTGTGTGCACTCAGAGACGGCCTGTCGGAGATAGACATCTCTTGTTCACAAGACACAGACCCTGCAGTCTCACGTGCTGTGTGCACTCAGAGACGGACTGTCTGAGATAGACATCTCTTGCCTCACAGACCCTGCAGTCTCACGAGCTGTGTGCACTCAGAGACGGCCTGTCACAGATAGACATCTCTTGCCTCACAGACACAGACCCTGCAGTCTCACGAGCTGTGTGCACTCAGAGACGGCCTGTCACAGATACACATCTCTTGCTCACAAGACACAGACCCTGCAGTCTCGCAAGTTGTGTGCACTCAGAGACGGCCTGTCACAGATAGACATCTCTTGCTCACAGGACACAGACCCTGCAGTCTCACAAGCTGTGTGCACTCAGAGACGGACTGTCACAGATAGACATCTCTTGTTCACAGGACACAGGCCATGCAGTCTCAGGAGCTGTGTGCACTCAGAGACGGCCTGTCGCAGATTGACATCTCTTGTTCACAGGACACAGACCCTGCAGTCTCACAAGTTGTGTGCACTCAGAGACGGCCTGTCGGAGATAGACATCTCTTGTTCACAGGACACAGACCCTGCAGTCTCACGAGCAGTGTGCACTCGGAGACGGCCTGTCACAGATAGACATCTCTTGCCTCACAGACACGGACCCTGCAGTCTCACAAGTTGTGTGCACTCAGAGACGGCCTGTCGCAGATAGACATCTCTTGTTCACAGGACACAGACCCTGCAGTCTCACGAGCTGTGTGCACTCGAAGACGGCCTGTCGCAGATAGACATCTCTTGCTCACAAGACACAGACCCTGCAGTCTCACGAGCTGTGTGCACTCGGAGACGGCCTGTCACAGATAGACATCTCTTGTTCACAGGACACAGACCCTGCAGTCTCACGCGCTGTGTGCACTCAGAGACGGCCTGTCACAGATAGACATCTCTTACTCACAGACACAGACCCTGCAGTCTCACGAGCTGTGTGCACTCGGAGACGGCCTGTCGCAGATAGACATCTCTTGTTCACAGGACACAGACCCTGCAGTCTCACGAGCTGTGTGCACTCGGAGACGGCCTGTCACAGATAGACATCTCTTACTCACAGACACAGACCCTGCAGTCTCACGAGCTGTGTGCACTCGGAGACGGCCTGTCGCAGATAGACATCTCTTGTTCACAGGACACAAGCCCTGCAGTCTCGCGAGCTGTGTGCACTCAGAGACGGCCTGTCAGAGATAGACATCTCTTGCTCACAAGACACAGACCCTGCAGTCTTACGAGCTGTGTGCACTCAGAGACGGCCTGTCGCAGATAGACATCTCTTGCCTCACAGATACAGACCCTGCAGTCTCACGAGCTGTGTGCACTCAGAGACGGCCTGTCGCAGATAGACATCTCCTGTTCACAAGACACAGACCCTGCAGTCTCACGAGCTGTGTGCACTCAGAGACGGCCTGTCGCAGATAAACATCTCTTGCCTCACAGATACAGACCCTGCAGTCTCACGAGCTGTGTGCACTCAGAGACGGCCTGTCACAGATAGACATCTCTTGCTCACAGGACACAGGCCATGCAGTCTCACGAGCTGTGTGCACTCAGAGACGGCCTGTCAGAGATAGACATCTCTTGCTCACAAGACACAGGCCATGCAGTCTCACGAGCTGTGTGCACTCAGAGACGGCCTGTCAGAGATAGACATCTCTTGCTCACAAGACACAGACCCTGCAGTCTCACAAGTTGTGTGCACTCAGAGACGGCCTGTCACAGATAGACATCTCTTGTTCACAGGACACAGACCCTGCAGTCTCACAAGTTGTGTGCACTCAGAGACGGCCTGTCACAGACAGACATCTCTTGTTCACAAGACACAGACCCTGCAGTCTCACAAGTTGTGTGCACTCAGAGACGGCCTGTCACAGATAGACATCTCTTGTTCACAGGACACAGACCCTGCAGTCTCACAAGTTGTGTGCACTCAGAGACGGCCTGTCACAGATAGACATCTCTTGTTCACAAGACACAGACCCTGCAGTCTCACAAGTTGTGTGCACTTAGAGACAGCCTGTCGGAGATAGACATCTCTTGTTCACAGGACACAGACCCTGCAGTCTCACGAGCTGTGTGCACTCGAAGACGGCCTGTCGCAGATAGACATCTCTTGTTCACAGGACACAAGCCCTGAAGTCTCACGAGCTGTGTGCACTCAGAGACGGCCTGTCACAGATAGACATCTCTTGCCTCAAATGACACAGACCCTGCAGTCTCACGAGCTGTGTGCACTCAGAGACGGACTGTCTGAGATAGACATCTCTCGCGTCGCAGACACAGACCCTGCAGTCTCACGAGCTGTGTGCACTCAGAGACGGACTGTCTGAGATAGACATCTCTTGCCTCACAGACACAGACCCTGCAGTCTCACGAGCTGTGTGCACTCAGAGACGGCCTGTCGCAGATAGACATCTCTTGTTCACAGGACACAAGCCCTGCAGTCTCGCGAGCTGTGTGCACTCAGAGACGGCCTGTCACAGATAGACATCTCTTGCCTCACAGACACAGACCCTGCAGTCTCACGAGCTGTGTGCACTCAGAGACGGCCTGTCACAGATACACATCTCTTGCTCACAAGACACAGACCCTGCAGTCTCACGAGCTGTGTGCACTCAGAGACGGCCTGTCACAGATAGACATCTCTTGCCTCACAGACACAGACCCTGCAGTCTCACGAGCTGTGTGCACTCAGAGACGGCCTGTCGGAGATAGACATCTCTTGTTCACAAGACACAGACCCTGCAGTCTCACGTGCTGTGTGCACTCAGAGACGGACTGTCTGAGATAGACATCTCTTGCCTCACAGACACAGACCCTGCAGTCTCACGAGCTGTGTGCACTCAGAGACGGCCTGTCACAGATAGACATCTCTTGCCTCACAGACACAGACCCTGCAGTCTCACGAGCTGTGTGCACTCAGAGACGGCCTGTCACAGATACACATCTCTTGCTCACAAGACACAGACCCTGCAGTCTCGCAAGTTGTGTGCACTCAGAGACGGCCTGTCACAGATAGACATCTCTTGCTCACAGGACACAGACCCTGCAGTCTCACAAGCTGTGTGCACTCAGAGACGGACTGTCACAGATAGACATCTCTTGTTCACAGGACACAGGCCATGCAGTCTCACGAGCTGTGTGCACTCAGAGACGGCCTGTCGCAGATTGACATCTCTTGTTCACAGGACACAGACCCTGCAGTCTCACAAGTTGTGTGCACTCAGAGACGGCCTGTCGGAGATAGACATCTCTTGTTCACAGGACACAGACCCTGCAGTCTCACGAGCAGTGTGCACTCGGAGACGGCCTGTCACAGATAGACATCTCTTGCCTCACAGACACAGACCCTGCAGTCTCACAAGTTGTGTGCACTCAGAGACGGCCTGTTGCAGATAGACATCTCTTGTTCACAGGACACAGACCCTGCAGTCTCACGAGCTGTGTGCACTCGAAGACGGCCTGTCGCAGATAGACATCTCTTGCTCACAAGACACAGACCCTGCAGTCTCACGAGCTGTGTGCACTCGGAGACGGCCTGTCACAGATAGACATCTCTTGTTCACAGGACACAGACCCTGCAGTCTCACGCGCTGTGTGCACTCAGAGACGGCCTGTCACAGATAGACATCTCTTACTCACAGACACAGACCCTGCAGTCTCACGAGCTGTGTGCACTCGGAGACGGCCTGTCGCAGATAGACATCTCTTGTTCACAGGACACAGACCCTGCAGTCTCACGAGCTGTGTGCACTCGGAGACGGCCTGTCGCAGATAGACATCTCTTGTTCACAGGACACAAGCCCTGCAGTCTCGCGAGCAGTGTGCACTCAGAGACGGCCTGTCAGAGATAGAAATCTCTTGCTCACAAGACACAGACCCTGCAGTCTTACGAGCTGTGTGCACTCAGAGACGGCCTGTCGCAGATAGACATCTCTTGCCTCACAGATACAGACCCTGCAGTCTCACGAGCTGTGTGCACTCAGAGACGGCCTGTCGCAGATAGACATCTCCTGTTCACAAGACACAGACCCTGCAGTCTCACGAGCTGTGTGCACTCAGAGACGGCCTGTCGCAGATAGACATCTCTTGCCTCACAGATACAGACCCTGCAGTCTCACGAGCTGTGTGCACTCAGAGATGGCCTGTCACAGATAGACATCTCTTGCTCACAGGACACAGGCCATGCAGTCTCACGAGCTGTGTGCACTCAGAGACGGCCTGTCAGAGATAGACATCTCTTGCTCACAAGACACAGGCCATGCAGTCTCACGAGCTGTGTGCACTCAGAGACGGCCTGTCAGAGATAGACATCTCTTGCTCACAAGACACAGACCCTGCAGTCTCACAAGTTGTGTGCACTCAGAGACGGCCTGTCACAGATAGACATCTCTTGTTCACAGGACACAGACCCTGCAGTCTCACAAGTTGTGTGCACTCAGAGACGGCCTGTCACAGATAGACATCTCTTGTTCACAAGACACAGACCCTGCAGTCTCACAAGTTGTGTGCACTCAGAGACGGCCTGTCACAGATAGACATCTCTTGTTCACAGGACACAGACCCTGCAGTCTCACAAGTTGTGTGCACTCAGAGACGGCCTGTCACAGATAGACATCTCTTGTTCACAAGACACAGACCCTGCAGTCTCACAAGTTGTGTGCACTTAGAGACAGCCTGTCGGAGATAGACATCTCTTGTTCACAGGACACAGACCCTGCAGTCTCACGAGCTGTGTGCACTCGAAGACGGCCTGTCGCAGATAGACATCTCTTGTTCACAGGACACAAGCCCTGAAGTCTCACGAGCTGTGTGCACTCAGAGACGGCCTGTCACAGATAGACATCTCTTGCCTCAAATGACACAGACCCTGCAGTCTCACGAGCTGTGTGCACTCAGAGACGGACTGTCTGAGATAGACATCTCTCGCGTCGCAGACACAGACCCTGCAGTCTCACGAGCTGTGTGCACTCAGAGACGGCCTGTCGCAGATAGACATCTCTTGTTCACAGGACACAAGCCCTGAAGTCTCACGAGCTGTGTGCACTCAGAGACGGCCTGTCACAGATAGACATCTCTTGCCTCAAATGACACAGACCCTGCAGTCTCACGAGCTGTGTGCACTCAGAGACGGACTGTCTGAGATAGACATCTCTCGCGTCGCAGACACAGACCCTGCAGTCTCACGAGCTGTGTGCACTCAGAGACGGCCTGTCACAGATACACATCTCTTGCTCACAAGACACAGACCCTGCAGTCTCGCAAGTTGTGTGCACTCAGAGACGGCCTGTCACAGATAGACATCTCTTGTTCACAGGACACAAGCCCTGCAGTCTCACGAGCTGTGTGCACTCAGAGACGGCCTGTCACAGATACACATCTCTTGCTCACAAGACACAGACCCTGCAGTCTCGCAAGTTGTGTGCACTCAGAGACGGCCTGTCACAGATAGATATCTCTTGCTCACAAGACACAGACCCTGCAGTCTCACGAGCTGTGTGCACTCAGAGACGGACTGTCTGAGATAGACATCTCGTGCTCACAAGACACAGACCCTGCAGTCTCACAAGTTGTGTGCACTCAGAGACGGCCTGTTGCAGATAGACATCTCTTGTTCACAAGACACAGACCCTGCAGTCTCACGAGCTGTGTGCACACAGAGACGGTCTGTCGCAGATAGACATCTCTTGCTCACAAGACACAGACCCTGCAGTCTCACGAGCTGTGTGCACTCAGAGACGGCCTGTCACAGATAGACATCTCTTGCTCACAGGACACAGACCCTGCAGTCTCACGAGCTGTGTGCACTCAGAGACGGCCTGTCACAGATAGACATCTCTTGCTCACAAGACACAGACCCTGCTGTCTCACACGTTGTGTGCACTCAGAGACGGCCTGTCATAGATAGACATCTCTTGCTCACAAGACACAGACCCTGCAGTCTCACAAGTTGTGTGCACTCAGAGACGGACTGTCACAGTTAGACATCTCTTGCCTCACAGGCACAGACCCTGCAGTCTCACAAGTTGTGTGCACTCAGAGACGGCCTGCCGCAGATAGACATCTCTTGCCTCACAAGAGACAGACCCTGCAGTCTCACAAGCTGTGTGCACTCAGAGACGGCCTGACGCAGATAGACATCTCTTGCCTCACAAGAGACAGACCCTGCAGTCTCACAAGCTGTGTGCACTCAGAGACGGCCTGCCGCAGATAGACATCTCTTGCCTCACAAGAGACAGACCCTGCAGTCTCACGAGCTGTGTGCACTCAGAGACGGACTGTCACAGATAGACATCTCTTGCCTCGCAGACACAGACCCTGCAGTCTCACGAGCTGTGTGCACTCAGAGACGGACTGTCACAGATAGACATCTCTTGTTCACAGGACACAAGCCCTGCAGTCTCACGAGCTGTGTGCACTCAGAGACGGCCTGTCACAGATAGACATCTCTTGCTCACAGGACACAGACCCTGCAGTCTCACGAGCTGTGTGCACTCAGAGACGGCCTGTCACAGATAGACATCTCTTGCCTCAAATGACACAGACCCTGCAGTCTCACGAGCTGTGTGCACTCAGAGACGGACTGTCGGAGATAGACATCTCCTGTTCACAAGACACAGACCCTGCAGCAGGCGCGCAACAACCATTGGGCTGAAAGGGCTTCAGCCCCCCCCCGTCAGGTTCCGTGGGCTGGGCTGAGGCTGCCAGGCAGAAGTAAAGGTTCATCGAGGGTATTACTCGATCCGTCCTAAAGCCCTGGCGGTCACAGCTTTCCTCTGCGTTGATCCTATTTACCTCTTTCTTTCTTTTAGTAGACTCCCCCTCCATGACCCTTTCATTCCTTAATGGCTGTATCTGCATGATAACAGCGGCGAGCCTGGCACAGTGAAAGGATTTAAAGGTGTGAAGTAAAGTCAACCCACCCCCTCCCACACCCCCATCCTGGAATGAACAGAGTATCCTGCAAACAACAAGGAATACACCCACGTCACAACAGACTTTTGCAAAGATTGTAGGGGAGAGATGATTCTAAAGTGGGCATATGATATACATAGGGTTGCCACATTTTCAGATACAAATGGGGACGAGGCTGCTTAGTGAATAGCAATTTATGAACAAATCTGCAGTTAGTCTTTTTAGAAAAAGAAAAATTCACTCAGCTCTTAACTTTTTTGCTCAGGCAATTTCATTTTATTTTATAATGTCACCAAACTAAAATGACAGTGGGGCTTAAAATGATCACAGTATAGTGAGTGTTATAGAAAGTATAGTAGTCTTGAGGAGTTCGCAATGCACACTCGGATATTACAGACAAAAATAAGACATCACCTGGAGCACAGTAAATGTGAAGCTGCAATTATTGCATTGAACAACTGAATATCGAAGTCATAAAGTCAGGTCATCAAAAATGTTTGGAGACAAATATTGAACAGCGAAGAGGAAGACTCTGTTAGCGTTAATAATAATTTAGGAATTGTGTATGTTGCTTGGTAATATATGCGGGGCAACTGAAATTCTGCAGCAGGGGAGAGCCAAATTATGCAGTAAGGTTAAGTACATTATGTGCATAATGCTGCACATTTTGTGATGGCATTACTATATTAATTTGTAATTTTGACTCTTTTCAACACTGTCTAAACATTGGTTGCATCTCATTAATACCAGTTTAAAACCGAAATACAGAAATAAGCAACAGTTAGGTGACCAGTCACCATTTGCAAAGGTCCTTACACTGCGTTTTTAGTAACTTTTGAACGTTTAAGCGAAAACATTTTTTTTCTGTAAACATCTGCAGATTGTGAGGCAGATGATAGTTTATGTGGCAAATGTAGCTATTTTTCAACTATGCAAAAAACACCCCAGCCAACAAGAAAGTCTTGTACAATGGGAAATTCGCATCTATACTGATACATCCGCAGTATGGAAATGGGCTGAAGCTCTGACAAACTCGGGAAGCCCTATTTATTGGTCATCCCAAAACTAATTGAAATCTCAACCGCAACGTAGGAGAAAAACACAAAAGGTTGACAGACCATCCGCTACTCTACACAAGCCGAGAGGGCTGCTGCAGCAGTGGAGGCACTCCATGAATCGCTGGGCTTGATTATCACCAGTGGCTTAGGAGACAGCACGTTGGTGTTTAGTGGCAACACAGATGACCCGGAAACGTTCCTGAATATGGGACTCGTGGCTGAGGCTCAGTACATATGCGCAATAATAAGGCCCACTGACTGCTCTTAGTTAACCTGGGCTGGGGTATATTGCCTGTTAGCATTTACTCATGGAAACTTTAGGTGGCAGCGCTGTGAGATGCAACTTTTTGGGGGGCTGTGAGGGATGCAAATGTGGACTATTGTAGGGAAAGTGGAGGTACATTAGGGAGCGTGCTGATGAATTATAAGTGTTAAAGCTAATGATTCGGGTAGTGTGTATCAGCATGATAATTGGGACTCAAGTGCTGCTAGAGAGGGAAGTTTGCATGAGAGAGACTGCCATGCATACTCCTTTGAGGGATACTGGGGTTGATATTAAGAGCAATGATAGATTACTAGCATGTAGGGAAAGGTACAAGATGATCAACCATAGATTGAACCCCATTTGCTTTTAAGGAATTCACAGCCAAGCAACTCGGAGAGGGTGATAGATCAGGCTGGTTGTTAGCAAGCTTTCTTACCTCGGAGGTGCTTCAAAGTCCAGTGGCGATGCTGTGAGGAGATATCCCGGGGTGTGTACTATGCACCGACCAACTTCAATAAATTTTTTGTTAATTACTACATCTCCTTGGATGCGCTACCATGTGAGATATAGGGCACATTTACTGAAGATTTAAGGACATCAGGCTCTTCCCATTTCATCACAAGATCAAAGACTTGCTTTGGAGGCAGCGCTGGCTGAAACTACTCAAGCTATAGAAGTGATAACTAATGGCCAGAACCCATGGTCGGTTGGCCTGCCAAACAAATTTTACTTAACATACAAAAGACTGATGGCTCCTCAGCTCTTGGATGTCTATAACCAGGATCAAACTTTACTCATGCTTTCGCAAATGACAGAGATTCTATTCATGATTCTGCAATTTGGCTGTGATAGTTTTGATAGGACTTTGAAGCAACCACTCTCTATGATGACTATACAGTATACAATCCTGGGGGAGGTGCGAGCGAATAGATTGTTGCCCTGTCTCTGTCTCATGATCAAAATGGCTTCATTTTGGACAGTTAAACTTGAACTCTAAGAGAGTGGTCTACTAGATGGCAGCCCTCCTAGATGTTTTCCACTTACCAGCAGTGGCATCCTTGCCCTTTTCAAATTAATACAATTACATTTCCTTCATCAAAACTATCTCAACCCAAGGAAGCTCAGAAAGATATGGAGATTAAAGATGAATCTTTCCGACATGAGGGTCTAAAGAGAGATTTGACCATCTGTCTTTAGGAGTGCTGGAATCTATAAGACTACTGGAAACATGACTCAAACAACAGCAAAAGTAGTGGGTGAAAGAATAGACAGTACTCGGAGGGTGAGCATGATGGTCTTGTTGCCTAGAGCCAAAAAAAGGAAGACTATACAGGTGTGCAGATTAGACCATAGTGGCAGCAACATGTAGCGTAGCTATGTCATGAAGAGCAACAATAGCACTTAATAAAAAAACAATTTGAGGAAGACAAAGAAATGGGTGGAGGCAGAATGTACAACAGTGAGAAACTCAGTTATACACATACATGGAACAGATCGGGGGAAGCAATAATGTTGTAAACTGAAAGGCTTTCAGATTATAGGCCACCCTCAATGACCAGCACTCCCAATTGCATAACACACTATACCGATGTGTGGTTAACAATTAAATATAGACTGTATAAGAGGCAGAAGATAATTAAGGGATGGACACACACTACTCACTGGAAGAGCAGATACACCGTTGAGTTTGATAGACTTATGACCAGTGAGAGATCCAGTTTACTTGGGGTCCAAATCAGTATCCTATGGTATTGCATAGTTCTGATCACACATTAAAAACAGGTTAAAGCTGACCCCCAACACAGTTTTTTGTATTGTTTACTGAGGTATACATCTTATTGTCTGCACTTATGGAGGGATTGCCTATGTTACATAAAGAGTACATTTTAAAATAACAATGTATGTGCTTTAAGGTGATATTCATATGCACTGTAATAACATGATTGTTTTAAACTTCATAAAATGTTTATTAAAATACCAATTATTTGGAGCAATATAGCATTGAAGACACGCCCTGTAGTGTCTTACCTTTTTTCTATCTGAGAGGGCATAAAGAGTCCATATCCCCCTATTTTAGTCATGTTCAAGACCTCTCACTTGCAGAATCTCACAGGGCTTTTCTCTGAGCCCTACATTGTTTACTCTTTATCTTATTAAGTTCACTTTATTCATACAACCCTTTAGTTTCTCTGTGATGTCCTACACAGATGATATCATAGGATCATTTTCTTCGGCAATGACCTGGGATCTTCCCAAGAGAAATTATGATCTTGCTTTTTCGCAGTTGCCTCCTGGATCAAGTGAAATCAAAACTCAATAGTGTCAACACAGAGGGTTTCATCTTTAGGGAACCTTCACTGAATAGATATGGTCTTCACTTTGGTGGTGGTGGTGGTGGTGGAGCTGGACCCATCGCTCACTCGAGGTTGACTCAGTAAAAAATTCCATACAGCATCCTCATGTTATGCAAAACCATCTCTTCTTGCAATCATATGACTGCTTTAAATTCAACTATTTTCTCACAACTAGATAATGGAAGTCTATCTTGGGCTTCTTGCTTTCAAATCATTCAAAACCCTCCTGCATGCCTCATCTGAGGACTGCCCCATTTCTTCACAATCCCTTCTCATTCACTGTTATACTGTCTATTGCCTTTGAACGTGAAACAATGTGACTTCACAGTGTTGTTCCTAGATCTTGACACTCTCCATAAAACAGGTTCTCTGCTTCTTAACCATTGTATTACTCTTTATATTCTTTCCAAAATCCTATGCTTTGCAGTTGCAGTAGTCAACTGCCTGCATTCCTAACATTAGGCAAGTACCTATTGGATGCTGATGCTGATCCTGTCTGGCATCAACTCATTGGAACTCTCTGGCTCCCGAGCTCCAGAGACTCCAGTCCTCTATAAAAAGTAAAATGTGCCTTTTCCATATCAGTGCAGTCTCCACCTCTCGTTCATTTACTGCTCAGCACCAGTTTGATTGGTTAGGGAAAAAGTGCACTTTACATATTATTTTTAATCATTCATTCCATTCAGTAGAACAATAACTATAGAAGTGTGCTTAAACTGCACTATTTGCCTCCGGGAGGCGGGACGATGGAGGAACCCAAATATCTTCTAAAAGTATTTTGAACTGCTAATGGGTTGAAGCCAATACAATTGACCTCAGGTGTTTTACAGCGCATCATATGTCACTAATTGTTGGCAAAACAGTAATTATAAAAATAAATGTCATGTGAGAGTAGGTAAACTCATTAAATGTGTACTAAAATACAACATTTAATATTTATTCTACTAGAATTCCTTGAAGGAAAGTCCTAAACTTCCTGCAAAACTTGTTAAATACTATTATTAATACATTAATGTTAGAGCCCAGCGTGCTTTGAATTGAGCTGTGCTGTGTCGGCAAAAAAAAACCCTATGCATTGAATTTGGCTCCGCCTCCAGCATTTGAAGTGTTAGCCCCCCCCCGAAATTTGTGTCTAGTTGCGCCCCTGCCCTGCAGTCTCACGAGCTGTGTGCACTCAGAGACGGACTGTCGGAGATAGACATCTCTTGCTCGCAAGACACAGACCCTGCAGTCTCACGAGCTGTGTGCACTCAGAGACGGCCTGTCACAGATAGACATCTCTTGAGTCACAGGACACAGGCCCTGCAGTCTCACGAGCTGCGTGCACTCAGAGACGGCCTGTCACAGATAGACATCTCTTGCTCACAAGACACAGACCCTGCAGTCTCCCGTGCTGTGTGCTCTCAGAGACGGACTGTCGGAGATAGACATCTCTTGCTCACAGGACACAAGCCCTGCAGTCTCGCGAGCTGTGTGCACTCAGAGACGGCCTGTCCCAGATAGACATCTCTTGCTCACAGGACACACGCCCTGCAGTCTCACAAGCTGTGTGCACTCAGAGACGGCCTGTCACAGATAGACATCTCTTGCTCACAAGACACAGACCCTGCAGTCTCACGTGCTGTGTGCACTCAGAGACGGCCTGTCACAGATAGACATCTCTTGCTCACAAGACACAGACCCTGCAGTCTCACGTGCTGTGTGCACTCAGAGACGGCCTGCCGCAGATAGACATCTCTTGCTCACAGGACACAGACCCTGCAGTCTCACGAGCTGTGTGCACGCAGAGACGGCCTGTCACAGATAGACATCTCTTGCTCACAGGACACAGACCCTGCAGTCTCACAAGTTGTGTGCACTCAGAGACGGCCTGTCACAGATAGACGTCTCTTACTCACAAGACACAGACCCTGCAGTCTCACAAGTTGTGTGCACTCAGAGACGGACTGCCGCAGATAGACATCTCTTGCTCACAAGACACAGACCCTGCAGTCTCACAGGTTGTGTGCAGGGACTGCTCGTGGGACAGACACGGGCCCTGCAGTCTCACCAGTTGTGTGCACTCAGAGGCGGCTCGTCGGACAGAGACAGACCCTGCAGTCTCACAGGTTGTGTGCTCTCAGAGGCGGCCTGTGTGTCCTAGACGGAATGTCGCTTCGGGGCCGTCCTTCGCTGTAATCTCCAGAGACAGGCTGTCTCTGATGTCCTCGCGTCAGACAGTCTCAGACGCCCTGTTTGGTCTATTTCCTGGAGCTGTTTTGTGTTTTTCTGGGACGTCGAAGGACTCGTTTGGCAGTGACAGTGACGGCGGGGGCGAGGATCGACCCGGTGGCACCTCTCACCAAGCACCCCTTGGTGCCCTGTCCTGCCCCCGTCCAGAGATCGGGCAGACCCGAGCCTCGTCTGCCCCTGGGGCGAGGTGCTCTGCCCGACTGGGCAGAGCCGGTCTGGACAGCACTGAGCAGGCGGTAAGTGAAACAGCAGCTTGAAGTCGGGGGGCTGAGGGAAGCGCTATTAGCTACTCAGAACTGCTGTGAACCACGTGGGCAGGGGGCCAGGGCCGCACATTCCGAAACTGCGCCCCCTGGAACGAGGAACACACCTGCTATTACCGCGATATGTCCCATTCCAATACCCGACACTAGGCATAGCGTGATAGAACACCACACTGGCAAAATAAAATACCGCATCCCATGGGGGCGGGGTTACCAGTTGCGGACAGTGGGCTACACTGGGGTCGGACCCCCTGAATCTCTTTACTATTTGGGGTACTCAGCTAGCTGAACTCTTTGTTGAGACAAAATTGAGTCTCAGAATCCTTCCTGCCTGGGAGCCCGGCTGTCATCTCTCTTTCTTCCTCTGTATCTCTCTCCCTTTCCTCTCTCTTCAACTGCTCTCCTTTTACCTTTTCCCTCTCTCTCTCGTTCTCTCTTCCGCTCTCTCTCTCCTCTCTCTCTACCCCTCTCTTCCTCTCTCAACCTCTTTTTCTCTCTCTCTCGGCTTTTCTCTCTCTGTGTTTCTCTCTCTCGCTCTCTCTGTTTCTCTGTTTCTCTCTCTCTCAGTCTCTCTCTCGCTCTCTCTCTCTCACACTGTTTCTCTCTCGTCCTCTTTCTCTCTCAGTCTCTCTCTCTCTCTCGTTCTCTCTCTCGTTCTCTTTCTCTCTCAGTCTCTCTCTCGTTCTCTCTTCCGTTCTCTTTCTCTCTCAGTCTCTCTCTCTCTCTCGTTCTCTCTCTCGTTCTCTTTCTCTCTCAGTCTCTCTCTCGTTCTCTTTTTCGTTCTCTCTCTCGTTCTCTTTCTCTCTCAGTCTCTCTCTCTCTCTCTCTGTTTCTTTCTCTCTCCCTCGCTCTCTCTCTCTCATGCAGAACACGGGGAGGGTGAGCACAGGTCAGAGAGCTCCGAGCTGCTCTGTTTGACCTCAGCCCCCCCACCCCCCCTCCATGAAGGCTGTGGTGGGAATCATCTTCCACTGCCGTGCTTATGTCCCAGGGAGTGTAATACACAACAACACGCCTCCCCAGAGGCGATTCCAACCACTCCTCGATGACTCTTTCCGGTTCTGGGCTTTCCTGCCACAAACCCGGCAGTAGTTACAGACTGACTTGGAAACGGTCCCTTTTCGACCCTATATTCATGTCCTCAACAAGGAAAACACGGATTGATTTCTTAGCAATGAGGGTTAATGTCCAAAGTGTAGACCAGGCCAACTCTCTAGTTTCTGTCACTTTTCACGTTCTATTTGTGGAGTGCTGTGGCTCACTGGTTAGAGGCGGCAGACCAGTAAGCAGAGGACGGCCGGGACCAGGGTTCGATTCCCGACGCGGCAGGGTCGTGGACCAGGGTCAGCGGGCTCGATTATTCTCGTCTCGGTGCCTACTCCAGTCAGGGACCACACTCGGTAACTCTGGGCATCAGCTTGCCTCATCTTCACAATGGCCCCCCCCAGACTGCCGGGGATTCTTGGTTGCACCTTAGAGAGGGTCCCCCAGCGGTCGAAGCGTCCGGGAGTCGATTCCTATAAACCCACAATTATTTATTTTTTTTCTGTATTTCATATTGATCCCGTAAAGGCGTTTGCTTTCTCCAGATGCTGTGTTTCAGTAGTTTTCTACATGTACCATGGGACTCCTGTGTAGTGCACACCGCCAACAGAGCCGCCCCCCCCCACCTTTGTCTTCAGTTACTTCACATGCGAGTGAGTGTCCTTGACTGGGCACGATGAAGACTGCTGGGGTTGAGGCTGAGGGCAGAGGATGTCCTCACAGTGCCCTCCAGCGGGGCATAAGGATGTTCAGAATATATGCTCATCCAGTCGTTGGCCTCTCTGCAGAGTGCACAGAGAAGTGGTCAGATATGTGCCAGTTGTAATCAGCTTTGTATGAGAAAGTGTGTGAAGGAGGTATGTATAAATGTTGACAGAGCCAGAGGAAAAGAACAGCTGTTTACAGGTGAGGAGGGAAAGAGATGGTGTGTGCTGTGCATGTGTGTAAGCAGAAGTGTTAACACGAGAAAGTAAGGGCAGAAGGACAGAGTGAAAAGACAGTGATGAAGAGGAGGGGGACATGATGTGTAAGATGTACATATGGAGGGCTTCAAAAAGTTGTTGAGAGAAAAAGGGGCTAACAATTTAACACGGGGAAATGGTGTGAAGGGGGCATGGAAGGGATTCAGACACTCCACAGACTGCTGCCCAATCCACAGACCTTAGTAATGTTTAATTCACTGCTTCCTATTTTCAGAATTCAAACAGTTTTCATTTTAATTATCCATGGCAAAATAATTGCTTTTACCTATTTATCTGACACTAGTAACACGCGGGGCAGGAGTCGAGGGTATACCTGGGTAGACTGTGCAGTCTACCCGTTCTTTACAGAGGGTGGACGCCATCTACCCTGCCCAGAAGTTGGGACCCACAGAACTATGCTAAACGTGTCCACTTGTCATTTTCTGACACCAGGACACTTTCTGCTTTCCTCCAGGGCAGCATTGTGCAGGGGAAGGGGTCATCAGGACTCTTTTTGTTGGGAATATTCTGGCTAGGAGCTATGGTGATCCTCACACCTAAATGCAATGGGGGCGGGGGACAACACGCAACGCAGCCGTGGCCTGGGCAGGTAAGAGCAGTGGGGTGGGATTTTCCCATATGATGATAAGAGAAAAATAATTATTTATTTAATTTTCCGTTGTGGTTCTCTGTCGACTCCCCCCCCCCCCCCCCCCCCCACTCCTTACCTACAAGGGCCGCAGCTGACAGAGTGTATCACTTCACAGGCACTTAAAAGAGGCAGTTTTTGACTTTGTTCAGTCCCTGTATATAAGAGCTATGCATGCACTGCAAGAATGTCAGGTGTGTTGGTCTGTCCCAGTATTTAGACAAATAACAATTTAAATACCACTATTTTGTTATTTTTCTTTTATAGTGCTAATCATCCCAATCCAGGGTGTGGGAGCACTTAACATCACATGTACACATTATATACATTGACACTAAATCATATGCGTGTAAATCAATGCACAGGATGTGTTACATAAGACAGTGGGGGGGGGGGGGGGGTACCAGGTGTAGGAGTCACATGTCCTCTATAGCTCACTGTGCAATGTTAGATGGATTACAATGTATGAACTGCAGGTAACAAAAGGATCTCTGTGTTAAAAGCAGCAGCCCCCTTCCCCATTTACATACATTACAAATCTGTCATCTGTGTCTTAAATAATGTGATTTGAAGGAGAGCTATTAACCCTCTATGCACCTTTGATTCAAAGGTGGACGAGGCAAACCACAGATCTGTAAAGAAAATGGTTACTTTACCACTAGTCACATTCCCTGAGTTTTACAGGGCCCGCAAAGAGCTCTGCAGGTGGTGCATTAACCTCATAACATATTTTAGAATGCTGACTTTGTAGCCAATTAAGCAGAACAGATTTACTGGCTCATTTCTTCTTGTTGCCAATTTCTTTGCAGCAGGGTTTTAAAAAAAATAAGTTAATTTTTTTAAATTTTTTATGTTGAGACTCAATTTTGCTTCGAAGTTGCGCTTTTTTTGGCACAACCCTGACGCAAAATCTCATTTGTTAAAGATTGTAAAGCACTCAAATGTACTCATGATAGACCTGCTATAAATATGTGTGAGATCTTAAGATCTGATGTCGCTTCTTGTGATGTCACTTCTTGTGAGCTCATTGGTAGTGATGCCACTTCCTGTGATGTCACGCACTGTGATGTCACACGCCATTATGCCACTTGCATACATACGGCCTAACTTGGTTAGTTACCTCATTTCTATTTTTAGGATTTTTGCCCTGGTAAGAAGCATTGGTAAAGCCAATGGGTATGGTTTGTTTTAGACATGTGTTCCTTGTGTGATATGTATGGTTTAAATAACAGAAAAAGCACAGAGAGGCAATCAAAAACTGGTGAGGGGGCACGCTGTGTGAGGCACAGGATTTTAGTTCACATGTAAGCCCCATCTTCAATGACACAAACCACGCCCCTTTGAAAGGATTCCTAGTTACATCTTTTACGGCCACACCCTTTTCAGAGCCCGTTTCCCCCAGCGTTCTTCATACCTCTTGAAGACATGGGTATGTGCGCGTCCCCGGAAGTCACACATTCATGGGTTTACTTCAAGCGAATGCAGCTCAGTGACACCTGTAAGACATAGCGCTACAAAGCTGCAGGAGTCAGTGGTGGAAACTAAGCGCTGCGTGTGAAAATAAACTAGTAGGCGCCTGTGATGACCCGGGTGTGGTGAAGAGCTTGGATACCACCAGGATTCGCTGCTGATGCCCTGGGCGAGGATTTACACATATATAATAGCTCCACATATATATATATATATATATATATATATATATATATATATATATATATATATATATATATATATATATATATATGCGTGTGGTGTGTGCGTGTGTGCTCGTGTGTAGTTGTGTGCGTGCCAGCGCTGGCCGGAATCCCGTAGTTCACATTTCTGCAGCCTGCGGGACGTCACCGTCGACCAATGACCTTTGCCTAAACATAATGCTGGCAGGAGTGACAAAAACTATGGGCCTGCCCTGTTAAGGAGGGTTTAAAAAATGAAATGTGAGTTTGATTTACTCCGGAAAAAAAGATTTGCCCACTGTGTAACTCACAGGTGGTTCGCAAAGCCCGAACCAAATAAATGCACTTGTAGTTTTAAAATTAAATGACACCACTTGTAAGTGGGATGAGTGTTGTATCGACATCAGGAGGATGAAGGGCTGAGTGGCCAACTAGAGCTGGAAGCTGCGACCTTGGGGTCAAGCACGGATCCCTGCAGGGGGTGCCGTGCACCCAGCTTCACTGGAAGACGTGGGTAGGCGGGTCTCTGGATGTTTTAATCTTACATCGCACACATAAAAATAGGAAATCAGAGAGTAGTGAGCTGTGTTTGTGCGGCTATTCTTCAATTTCAGTTGTCTCTTCCAGCTAGGTAAATTACACCTGCTTTAGCGGGAACAACAACTGAATCTCACCTGAGAGAGTTCAACTTACACCTGTTCTGGCTTATGCTTGTTTTCATTCTTTGCAACCTGCTCGCCGCCATCACTCGCCCTTTGCTCCAGATATTTTGCCTTGCAAAGCTGTTGGCGTCAGAGGTAGCTGCAGGGCGCATCAAGTTCAACTTTACTGTAGATTCTAGACTGAGAAACATGTTTAGGTTTGAGCCTTAGGAAGGTCTAAAAAAACAGACAATAGGCCGAAACATTCCCGGCGGTGTTCGGATACCACAAGCAGAGCAAGACCTCACCAGAAGGTAAACACTCCAATCCGTCACCCAGAACCCGGGGGCTGGGCCTGGCAGAGAAAAGTGTTACACACTATATAGATCAGAATAATACATCTATAAACCATATTATGTACTTAACTAGTCCCTCTGTTGGTAGTCGATTTTGTGTCTAGTACATAACATCCTTGCAGGGCCATATTAAAAACACAATATTGTGGCATAGATTCCTGAGAACTGTCCAACTGTCCCTCTAAACCAGAGGTCTTCAAACTTTTTGATGCTGAGACCCCCCTGTCACAATTTTGTAGGCGTAAGGGCCCCCTCCTGACAAATATTTCTGGAACCTGGTACTCCTCATCCTCGACAACCATACACACCCCCAAATCCCACAGCAAATCATTTTTATGGTGGGGTAATGATATTAAACAGTGTTTAGCAAAGCAAAAGTTTGTGGGTGACTGTGGATTGGTATCAGAGGCTTGTTACACAGTTCAAAAAGAATTTCCCCAAAATTCACAATGGTACTTTTTTCACAAATAAAACATATTTTGGTGAAACGTATTTGGATGATAACACCTTTCTGAACTAAAGTGATGAGTGTGCTTGTTTTTCTCCAGAGAGACGGTCAATCTATGATTGCACCTTATAAATACCAGTTTAACACCCAAATATAGCATTAAGCAACAAAACGGTGACCAGTCCCCCTTTGCCAAGAACCCTTAGTGCGTAGCAACACGTGTCACTGGTTTTTAGTAACTAATGAACTGGTTGAGTTATAAACATTTTTTGTTGTTAAAATCAGCAGCTTATGTGGCAGACGATTGACTATGTGGCAAATCTATAATTATGTGAAAATCGCTGCGGTTGCATAATCGCATAATCCCAGTGCCCCTGGGAATAATGGCTGTAATGCCGGGGCTGCAACTTTAGTGCAAGGCATCCGAGGAGAACCATACTGTATTTCATGGGATGCTGGTGGCTTGGCTATTACAGCTGCTTGAACACCATTCATCATCATTGAAACATATGTAAATGTAAATGTTTTTGTACTTGTATAGCGCACAGCTACCCGCAGTGGGTTTCCCGGCGCTTGTACGAATACCGCAAGGGAACCCTTCCTGGCTTTCCCTGTGAAGTGTCCACTCCTGGGCACCCCCATGGTGCAGACCAGGCATCCCTCACGTTGTGGGGGCCGTTGTGGAGACTAAGCAAGCTATTGCCCAGAGTTGCAGCGTGGGACCCATGATCAGACTAGGCACTGAGACAAGAATATCCGGTCAGGGGAATTAATGAGCCCGAGACACGCCGGGGCAGGAATCGAACCCTGGTCCCTGGCCAGAGCTCTGCATCGAGGTCTGCCTGCTCTAACCATTGAGCCACACTTCTCCACTTCCTACCATTTACAGTCATTAATGAGGAACTGTAAGGTCCAAGTAGGATGCTTTCTTTAATTCAAGGGGAGGAAGCGGTCCCTTAAGCTTCTTTCACGCTTGTTTTTCTATAAAGGTTTTATTCCTAACATTATGAAAACAAACACTTCTATTTCAGCAAAAACTGACTCCTGGTTATATTAGTTTGCTGCTGTTGTTGATTTCAGTCATGTTTTGGGGGGCGGCTGGAGGGCCTTGAGAGTCTGAGCACTTGGGTGTGCCAAAGGTTTGGCTAAAAATAAAATATTCTGTATGTTTTTCAGGTCCTTCATCATCAGGTAGCTACATATTAAAGAAGGGTCAGCTTAAATTAAAAATAAATAAATAAGTGCTACTCAGTGTTCAATGCAATATAGTACATTATTAAACCTCTAGTAGTTAATCCACCTTAATAAATGGTCTGTATGTAACTAGAATGCCACGAAATTAAATCTTTGTTGGTGCAGTGGAGAAAGGTGATTTGGGTATTTGAACCTCTGCCTCCCTCCCCGGCAGGTTGCCAGCAGGACACACTGTGCCCTTGTGGTTTCAGACATCCCACTAGCCCCAGCAGCAGTGCAGTTTTGTGGTTTAAGTCACTTGGGCTTTGGTTTTTAACGTGCAGGAGGTTGTAAATTTGGAGGCAGCTCGGAGAGACCTAAGTTCACAGTGTGCATACGATGTTCATCTGTGCCCGTGCAATGTGCGTCGCTCACTGGTGTTGCAGGTGTTTACAAACCAGTATTTTGAAGGTTTGCTTGTTTTGTTAAAAAAGTGTTCACTGATTCAATGTTGTAGCAGTAGGGCATGGTCCCTTAATCTGCCTCAAATGCTAGGTAGCAGGCCTCGTATTTATGACTTATACAGACTTTAAATGCTGCCCTACCGAGAGCAGCACAAACAGCCTCGCTGCACCGATCTGCGGAGCCCTACGCAAAATTAAATTTCCTGCTTGAGTGCTCATTTTTCCCTAACAAGGGCTTTTGAGGATACTATTGTTATATGCCCCCCTTTTGGGGTAATCTGTTTATGCAGGCCATAAGGCAGCTATTTTCAGTGGCCTTAGTCGGGGCGACTGGAATTATGCAGCAGGGGAGGCCCAAATTATGCAGCAGGGTTGGATAAATTATGTGGCAAGCAGAGGCAAATTATGCAGCTCATTTTGGGAAAGTATCACTTCATTATTTTGACATTTCTAAACTTGTTAACACTGGGCATTAGTATCAACTCATTAGTACCACTTTAATACCCAAACACAGCAATAAGTTATAGAATTATGCCCAGTAAACCGTTATAAAGGATCATCCACTGCGCAGCATCACCTGTTGCTTTGTTTTTAATAAGTTTTGAACTGTTTGAGCTTGAAACCATTTTATGTTAAAATCTGCATATGATGCACATGATGATGGATTATGTGGCAAAAGTATAATTATACGAAAATCGCTGCAGCCGCATAATTACATAATTCCAGTGGCCCTGGCCTTCGTGTTGCACTAGCTCTGAGCACAACTTCACTGCCAGGCATCCCTGCTAGTGACACATATGGTAGTGCTGCGCCCCATGTGTGACGTCTGACATGACGCTATGCTCCACGTTGAGCAGAACAGATGGGTGATGCCCTGGAGGACAGGCAAGACACCACGCATCACTTTCCTAAGCCTAGACAGCAGACTTCAAAACACCCAAAGCTCTGGCCGCCCACCCAGATTTCAGAAATACTGGGAGTACTTTTATTTATTTTAATTGTGTGGTATTTCAAACTCGAAGAACAGCTACAGTTGGTGAGTAATATACTTGAGGAAAATTCTTTGACAGAAATGTGCTTGAGAATAAACTGGCCACAATGATTTACAATAGATTTGCAATGCAATAGGTCTCGCATTTAGGCAAGGTTAAGCTATTTGATTGTAAATGACAATGTCTTTTATTTCAGTTTTAAAAACCAAAACATAAATAAAAAGCATTGTTATTTACAATGCCAATAGCTCAAACTTGCGTAATTGCGAGACCTATTGCATTGCAAATGCTTGTTTTTCTTGCTCCTTACTGGTCTTCCAACACCTCCTCCGGGATAGTAATCGCTATGTAAGTATGTTTACAATTAGAAGCGCGCACTTCACACCTCATCACAAAGTTTTCAGTGATTTGATCAATGAAAGCCAGTACCTGCTCCCAAGCATTCTTTACAGCTACCAAGTGGCCTTTACGTTTTCAGATTAACTCGTAGCACATATTTCTATTCTTTTCAGGCAAACAGGCATCCTGGAAGGAAACCTTTTTTAGCTGTCTGATCAGCTCTGGTTTGACATCACAACAAAACACTCCCTGAATGGCACTAATTCATAATGAACTGTCTGGGGACTTTTGTTTTTCCAGAGTCCAGGCAGAAGAGAGGCCCGGGAATGCGCAAGACCCTTCCCATAACTCCACAACCCCGTGGGGGTTGCGCCCCACAGATTGAAGACCTCTGCTTTAAACAGAAAGGCCGCCTCTAAAATGACCCTGGTGCATAGTGTAACTCTTCGCACGGTTTTGATAGGAGAGGGCTGGCACTTTCTTCCTTCCAGGCCAGAGGGTGCCCACACCTTCTCACTATTGTTCTGTGTAGTCTGACAAGCTGGCTGCTAAGTTGTGTTTTGATCCATTTTTGCACTTTCTGTGTCAGAAAATGTCCTCTAACTGGTTGGACCTCTCTTCATAGCTACAACATTCTACGCCCTTTAAAGCTCATTCGCTGCCCTGTCTTTGAACTATTCCCAGTTACTGCTGCCTTTGGGCTTGGTGAACACAATGGCATGAATGTGGAAGGGAGGGGGGAGTGCGGCTGAGCTCCCCCACACACTGTCAGTGTCACTATCATTAGATTGAGGGAAGGCGAGATCAACATTCGTGCCCTCGGGCAGGCCTTCCAGACCCTTTTTGTTTCTCCCCGCTCTGTTGTCAGTGTCTTCCGTGCATGTGTCTTGTACATGAAACATTCTCTATGTCTGGCTGTCTCTCTTTTCCTCACTCTTCCATCACACTTTTAGATTGTGAGCCTAGCCTGATTCACAACGGTAAGCCCACACTTTTTGATAAGTTTATCATTTTTTTCTATTCACAAACTAGGAGTTAACAGTAAGTTTATGACTGTGTAGATTCTGCAGTCGGGGTGGAGTACTCAGCACATTTTTTATGGGCAGGGTTCTCTGCCCGACTACGGAGTCTCCACAGTCATAAACTTAGCATCAACACATAGTTTGTGAATACAAAAAATAGTAAACTTACGCAAAAGTGTGGGGTTACCATTGTGAATCCGACCCTTTGTTTTTCTCTTCTCCATTTCCCCTCCCCCTTTTCACTCTCTCTCTCTGTCTTCTTCTCTTTCTGGATGTGAATCCTGTTCACTCCTGTTCGTTGCCCCCCTCTGCTTCTTGCTTTCTCTACGTCTCCCTTTCCCTCTCTCCTGTTTTCTCTCTTCCCCGCTCTAACATTCTGTTCTCTGATCTTTCTCTACCAGTTTCTCTTTCTCCTGTCTTTCTTGTTCCTTCTGTTGCTCTTTCAATGTTTCTTTATCTCTCACCCTCGCATTCACTCCATATCTCTTCTCTCCTCCCTTCTTTACGTCAATCTCTTTCTGTCTCCTCACTCTCTCCATTATTTTCTTTTTCTCCTCTGTCTCGTTCACTCTTTCCTGTCTTTAGCTCCTGCTCTTCTTGTTGTCTTTCTCCCTCGAGTTCCCCTCACTCTTTCTACCTCTCATTTTTTTTGCCCCTTTGCTCCTTTTTTATCTCTTGAAGTCTCTTTCCTTCTTTTTTCCCATGTCCTCTCTCCACTTCCCTTCCCCTTCGCTGTTCCTCTGCCTGTAGTTCTTTCTCTCTCTCTGTTATCTTCTAACTCTTTTCTCAATTTTTCTGTTTTCTCCTCTCTGCAATTCTTGCCTTTTCTGTCTCTCCCCCTTTTTCTCCTCCACCCTCTCTCACTTCCTGTCTTGCTGTCTCTCTCTCATTCTCTTATATTCTCTCTGTCTCTTCTCTGCCATGCTCTGTCTCTCTTAATTGTTAACACCGCAGACATCTTCCTCACACACCCTTACTTTCCCTCCCTTTTCTTTATCTTTGTCCCTCTTTCCCTCCTTCCCTCCTCTCTCCCTGCCATACCTTCCTCTCATCTACCCCCTTTACTATCTATATTTCTTTCTCTGCCCTCGCTCACGTTCGTTCTTAATTTTGGCTCTCTCTACCTCTATCTCTTGCTTTCCCTCTATCTTCTGTCTCCATTCCTCTGTTTTTCTCTCAGTCCCTCTCTCTGTCACCCTCTTCCTCACATCTACTTTTCTCTCTATTATTTTTCTCTTCTCTTTTGTCTCTCTCAATTCAGTTCAATTGCTTCACTGACATAACTCATTAGCTCATACCAAAGCTTTGGTTATTGCAGCACAGAGTGATTAAATCTTTGAGGATGTCACAGACTGACACATGCTCTGCTGCAGGGCACAAGTCCTGTAAAAAGAAGTGGGGGGACTGACAATATGCAAATGTCCTCATGACATCACGTGCTGAACGTTTCCCGGTGTCTGTATATTACAACGGGACAAGTTCAGCATATTTCTGTGGGGCCCGGCTTCTTGGCAGGGGGGACGGCGCCCCGCCTGTGAAAAGAGTGGGGGGATGCCGTGTACCTGCGTGTACCCCTGACTCGAGCCCGGCTCTTCTGCCTTTTCTGCTTTTTGATTTGATTTGATTTGATTTATGCATTTATAAAGCACAACCATCACTCCGGAAGGAGTCTCCTGGCGCTGTGCGGGATTAAGCAGGACGATCAGACCGTTGTTAATTACACCAAAGAAAGACAGAGTGAGTCAGGAGCTGTGAAAATCCAGGTCTTAAGAGCTTTCCTTACGGGCGTTTCTGACTCCAACAGTCAGAGATTCCATGCTCTTGTTCCTAGAGTTCCCACAACTTTCCCTTCTCTAATTTTGATTTTAAATGAGGGAGGTTTAAGTAGATCAGCTGAGGAGGATCTGAGTGCTCTAGCAGTAACATAAGGTGTAAACCTAGTGATTAAGTATGATGGCGCGATTTCCTGACTGTAATTAAAAGGAGCTTAAATAAAATTATTTTATGGATCCGCAGCCAAGGAAGGGTTTTAAGGGCTGTCCCGGCCGAGGAGTGACCAGACAGTTTCAGAACTAGCCGGGCAGAAGCATGTTGAACCATGAAACCAGAAACCCATCTGCGCCCTTCGGCGCCAGGCCCAGACCCGGGGCCAAGATCCCTGTTTCACTAAATAAAAACCCTTTGATTTATTCATCCAAACAACTGTTGGATTACCGTACTAATTTACATTCTGATTGATCGTTCCTTAATCCTGAGAAAGCTACAGATTCCTGTTCGGGATGTAATTTAACAGTGCACATAGGACTATGTGGGTCATCTAATGCTCCAACATCTCTCACTCCAATCAAACAATTAACTAATCTGCAATCTGAAAGCACCTCATTATCTATTAAGGAATTCCTCTTTTTCAACATGAACTGCCGTTCACTCCCCAGACATCAGGCTGATGTTTTTGACTTGCATATGGATAAACAACTGGACGCTATTATGCTGACAGAGACATGGCTGAACAACAGCTCTGTTCCGGATTTAGCCGTCGCTTTACCCCCTAATTATGACATAGTTAGGAAGGATAGGGAAGATAAGAGAGGGAGGATTGCTATAATTTACAAAAATGTATATAGCTGCAAGTTTGTTGGCTTACAGGTCACCTGCTGAGAAGCGGCAGTGTTTAAACTGACCCTAACTCCTCGTTTTACCTTTTCAGGGATACTGGTTTATAGACCCCCTGGACCTGCTGGTCCATGGGCCACAAGCTTCCCTGATTTGGTTACTCCCTTTCTGCTCAATTCAGCGAATTTTTCAATTTTTGGGGATCTTAATCTCCATCTGGAGGATCCTGCCTGTACCACTAGCAGTACTCTTATCTCAGATTAACAGCTATCAATAGTCTGCTTCATAATTCCGGACCTACACACAACACCGGTCACTTATTGAATCCCATATTTTCGAATTTATCCAATATTGAATGTTTATTCGCTATCCCTTTGTGCTGGGCCGACCACTTTTTGGTTGGTTTTAAACTAACGACATCGGAGAATTTGCATGTGGCGTCTTGTGGCACTTTAAAACCAACAAGGAATTGGAAAAAGTTGGACATAGATAATTTTAACAAACTTCTCTGTGATAATGCTCCTACTTTTATAAATACCCTTGATACTGATTTAGTAACGTTTCAAAATTGGATCCGCAACGTTACAGATATGTGCCTCCCTGCCTCCCATAAGAGGGTTAGTAATCATCGCCCTTCAGCCCCCTGGCTCTCTGACAAGTTAAAAGCTGAGAAAACCAAATGTAAAAATATGGAAAGACGGTGGAGGAGGGCTTTTGCGTCTGACGCTAAATCGGCCTATCTCTATGCCAAAAGGGAATATCACTCTCTTTGCAGAGCTGCGAATTTGGCGGACACTTGTGGATAATACAGTTGTTGATGTCGAAGATATGGACCCTGGTCGGAGATAGTGCACATGATTTGTTCAAAATAAGAATAAGTGACTATCTTTAAATTATTTTACCGGAATACACATTGGTGGAGGAATATTTTGTTGTTTTTGGAGCAGAAATTCGAATTGAACAGATTGAATTTATAAGAATACATAAATATAAAGGAAAGGGGACTGTACGAACTATTAAAATCGTCCTGCCTTTGAGGAGAGAAAAAATCCAAATAATCTATACGAGAGTGCCTACAATTGCAAACACTATATGCCCTGAAGAAGTTCTATCTTAGAACGAAACGCGTTGGCCGTGAGGCTGTGATTCATCAAATGATAAAAAGAAGAATAGAGTAATCCAGAAAGAAGGACATGCATTCATTGAATGGACTCTACATAACTGTACTTAAAAACATACATGTTGAGGTGGTGCAACTTTAATACATGCTTTAAAAATCACTCTCTTTGCAGAGCTGCACGTGCAAAGTATGTTTTCTTAACTTCATCTGATGCCAAGAATTGTCCTAAAACATTATTCAAAATAGTAAAAGAATTATCAGGTGCTGCAACTCAGCCCACTCCCCCCAATTTGAATAAACCGCAATGTGAAGATCTTACCTAATTTTTCACTAACAAAGTGGAATGAATATATTACACTTTGACTGGGAATGCGTCATCATCCTTTGCCTCATTACTCTCCACCCCCATCCAATTAATTTGGCCATCCGTTGACAACGCTCCGCCTGATATAAATACCATTAATAAAATTGACAATTGGTTACCACTTGACATGACATCCTTTAATCGGCATTTGGGCCGTATTAAATTGGGCTCCCCTTGTGATCCTCTCCCTACTTCTGTACTGCAGCAGCTTGCCCTGTCCACACTTGCAATTATTATGGAACTCCTGAATACATCTTTAAAGGAATCTCTTGTCCCCCTGGAATGGAAGCATGCAATGGTCATTCCACAGTTGAAAAAGGCCAATGCTGATCCTATGGTGTCATCGAACTACCGGCCTATTTCCTTGCTTCCTGTTTTTTTCAAAATTATCAGAGAGACATATTAACGGTCAACTGTCGCAGTTCATTGAAAATCATGGGATTCTGCATCCATCACAATCTGGATTTTGAACTGGTCACTCTACGGAGACTGCTCTTCTTGGCGTAACAGAAATGTTGCACCAAAATCTGGATGCTGGCAATACGGTTGCACTTGTCCTGTTGGATCTAAGTGCGGCCTTTGATACGGTGTCCCATGCTGTGTTGATAAAGGCCTTACAATCTATAGAGGTTACTGGTACTGCTCTTAGCTGGTGAACCTATTTTCCTACTGGCCGTACATTTGAGGTCTTCTCCTCTGCAGCTAACTCCAAGATTCATTCATCCCTGTATGGAGTCCCACAGGGGTCTATCCTTAGTCCTTTGTTGTTTAACATTCATGTTAGACCCCTGGCAACGATCGTCGAAGAAGCTGGGTTGTCGATATTTTCTTACACCGACGACACTCAGATTATCTTCTCACTCCCTGCGGCTAAAAACTCAGAGCCTTCTGCTCTTCGGGCTGGGCTGTGCAAGGTGGCATCTTGGATGCATGCCAATTTTCTCAAGCTGAAGGGTGAAAAAACGGAGGTTCTCGTATTGGGGAAAGACAAAGAGCTTTGGGGTCCTCAACATTGACCCACTGAAATGGGTGCAGCACTGCAGCCTTCCCATCATGTACGCAACCTTGGTTTTATTATTGACGACTATGCGTCAACAAGCCACGAAGGTTGCTGCAACATGCTTCACCATTCTGAAGTGGCTGAGAAAAATTGTGTGGATGCTCCCTAGCCCTATTCAGAGAACCGTAGTCCAGGCTCTTGTTACTTCTCTGCTCGACTACGGTAACATCCTCTATCTTGGAGCTAATAAAGATGTGATACGAAAGCTACAGAGAGTTCATAACTCTGCGGCTAGACTGCTATGCCGAACTCCGAGAACAGCTTCTATTTCCGCTTCCTTCATTAGTTAAGAGTTGAAAATCGAATTAAATGTAATGCTCTGAACTATATGTTCAGAATCAAGCACAGCATGGCACCCATGTGCATGCAAAATCTAGTCCGCCCTTATCTGCCTTCACGCACTCAGGCCAAATTTCAGGTACCCAAGATCAAACTATCCCGTATGGGTGGCCGTTCTTTTTCCTAATTGGGCCCTGTTCTGTGGAACGCTCTTCTGTTGTCTCTTCGCACACAGATGAATGTTACACTTTTTTGGAAGTCTCTTAGAACCTGGCTTTTTAACAAGTAGTTTCTTTCTTCTCTGTCATTTCCGCAGGGCGCCGGGAAACCCGTTTGGGTAGCCGTTGCCCCTAGATATACATTTAACAATAACAATAACAACTTAGATGCTTTGGACACTTTGCCACTGCTAAACAGTGTCAAAATGTAAGTGTTCCCTGTATGAAGTAATGGTAATTGGTTGTCCATGACTGGTATGTTTGCCTTACTAAGTGAATTCCCTAGTAAAGTGCACTATGTGGCTCGTTCTGCAACTGCTACTAGTGGCCTGCAGCACTATTTGTGCCACCCACACAAGTAGCCTTAAAAAGGGCATTCAGGCCTGCCATTGCAGGGCCTGCGCTCAGGCTGTTAAACTGCCATGTTGTTCTGTCAAGTGCATTCAGTTGACAGACCTTACCCTCAGGCCCGGACTGGCCATAGCGGGCACCGGGCAATCCCCCGGTGCGCCGCACGGGTGGGGGCCGGTTTTGGGCCCCTGGGGGCCGTTTTTGGTACAGGGCCCTGTACCAAAATCGGCCGAAAACCGGCCCGGCAAAGAGCTCGGCGTCACCCCCCCCCCCAAGTGGGGAGGGGGGCCGGCCGAGCACTTTGCCAGGGCCGGTTGTGGTTCCCAGTCCGGCCCTGCTTAGCCTTCCCTTTCTGTGTACATCAGACACCCCTATGGTGGGTCTAGGCTACCCCCTGGACAGGGTGCAGTGCATGTGAAAGGTAGGACATGTACTAAGGTGTGTGTCATGTCCTGACTGTGAAATAATCTCCATTTTCGTTTTTCACTGTTGAAAGGTCATCTTGCCCATAGGATAGAATGGGAAGGCTGTGTAATATGTTTTCCAGCCTATCATCCCAAGGACCTAAGATGGAAAGGTGAAGTTTAGTATACCTGAACTCACAATGTAATAACACATCTTTTTATGAAGGTGGTTTTTGGATTGTGTGTTCAGAAGCCACTCTTTTAGAAGTGGCTGAGCTTTTGTGTTCTACAATTTCTGTGTGTCTCTGCCTGGCTGTGGATTGACTGTCTGGATTTGAAAGCGATAGGATCTGGGGAATGTCTTGACCCAGGGGAGGAGGTGAGACAGCCACCGGCTGACCTGCATCTGGAGTGTAGGGGGAGGAGAAGCCCTTAGAGGTGAAGAGGCCTGGGTTGCTGCTATAAAACAATTGGCTTATCTCCTGCCGAGTGATTGAGAATCCAGACCCCCACTAATCAAAGGAAAAAAGGTGTCACTGGCAGGGAGGCACCCAGAAATGGTTTGAACAGGGGCCAGTGCCCCCTAAAGCACAAAGACTTCAAAGCCATTGAGGAGTATATCTATGAGAGTTGAAGCTCCTGAACTTTGGAGAATGACTTGATCAAGTGTGAATAAGACTGGAGCTACTTCGTGGTAAAGAGGACCTTTGCCAAGGAAGAAACAACTGAAGAGACTGAAGGAAAGGACTGGCCCTTGTTGTGTGATCTGGGGCTGGCCTGCAGTTTGCTGTTTCAACCAAGGGAAAGCTAAAGGGACTTTGTTGTGTGCTGTGTCCCCACGCTTGAAGGACTTTGCTGTGTGCTGTGTCCTGAAGTAACTATCCCCAAGGGCCTGAGCTGGGTCCCTATTTGGAAACACAGGAACATAAAAGTTTCCCAGAGAATCTCAGCGGCGCTGTGGGAGCGTGCCTGTTGCAGGTTGAGACCCTCGTAAGAACTGCCTGTGAACGTGGGCGCCTGGCGTCCAGGTGAGTCTCAGAGACGCTGTGTGCGTGTGCTTTGGGCAGCACTGAGACCTTCAGGAGGATCGGTCTGTGATCGGGGGCACCTGAAATCCAAGCAAGAATCAGCTATGCTGTGTGCGTGTGCTTTGTGCAACCTGAACCCCGTTGCGAGGATTGTCCGGTGATTGTGTGCACCGGAATCCAAGTGAGTCTCATCAATGATGTAAGCGTGTGCGTTGCGCACCGTGAGACCTTCGTGAGGATTTGGCTTGTTATAGTATACACCGGAATCCATGTGACTCTTATCATTGCTGGGTTTGGGTGCCTTGTGCACCAGGAGACTTTCATGAGGATTCGCTGTGTTATTGTGTGCACCAGAGTGAAGGGAGTCTCAGCGACGCTGCGTGTGTGATCTACGTGCAGCCTGAGACCTGTGTGTGGAGTGCCCAGTGATCGTGCACCCGGAGTGAAGGAAGACTCAGCGATGCTGTGTGTGTGTGCTTTGTGGCAGCCTGAGAACTTCGTAAAGTGAACCGGCCCAGACCGGCAGTCCCGGAGGAGCTGTGTTGCCGGCCCGAGCCGCCGTTGCCATTTTACAAAGCTGCTTGGAGGCCCAGCCGCTGGACAAGGAGAGGAGAGTGGGTTTGCGCCCCCCAGGTAACGTGTGTGGACTCCTCGGGTGGGGCATGGGCTTGGAGGTAGACGCTCTCGGCCTCAGTCTCGTGTTGGCAACACAAGCCTCTGCTTCGGCTCGTGTTGCGGCCCGTATTGCCAAAAGGAAGTGGCGGTACAGGGGCCGGAGTGCGATGCTGCTCTTTGGAATTACATCGTACTGTGTTGGGGCAACTGTGAGAGGCTGACTCAAGGTCAGAAGAGGAGGCGGAGAGACCACCTAAGGCCCGGTGATCGGCCCTAAGTGTACTACGTAGTATTCCATTTCTGAGAGCGGAGTACCTGACTGACTTATTACACATTGCAACATTTCTGTCTAACGAACTACTTGATTGTCGTATGATGCATTGCCTTGTTCCTACATAACAAACTACCTGATTAGTGTATTGCGCATTGCATTATTCCTGCATAACGAATTTCCTGATTAGTGTATACGCATTGCCTTATTATTGCAGAATGACATAACTGGTGGTTGGATTACGCATTGCATTATTTTACATTGCAAAGTGGCTGTTTGTTGCGTTACACATTGCATTCTTTTAATTGCAGAGTGTCTGATTGCTATGTTACGCATTACAGTATTTTTCCATTGCAAAAGTACCTGATTCCAGCATTACGAACTGTGTGACATGTGATAAGGAGAACAGGAGAATGTTTAGAAGTGCTCATTGACAGCGCCAGAACTTACAAGGGCTGGCTGGCCTAACAGCCAGCCAGGAGAAATATTACACAACCTCATATGTTGGTTTTATATTGTGTGGTCTTATGGTATATCTTTTTACATAAAGTTTATACTCGTTTATATAAAACTCGTGTGGAGTCTATTTGTGGTGTCATCATTGGATTACTGTGAGCGTGGTTGCGAATACTTTACACATGTGCTATGAAGATAAGCCGGGTTGCTCGTGCCAAGCTACCGAGGGGGTGAGCCGGAGCTATCTAAGAAGGTGACCTTCCTTTCCCTGATGTTGGAACGCGGGTCCCTACTTGGCCTAAGGTACCTACCTTAGCCAACCAGGGATCCCGGGTCTAACAAGAATATTATGAGAAATCGTATATAATGCAGCAGACAGATCTAATAGGATCAGCAGTACATTCTTTTTGTTGTCTAAGGTGAGTTTCCGTGTATCTACCACTTCTAATAGAGCAGATTCTGTTGAATGTTTAGGTCTAAATCCTGATTGGAGAGGGTGTACAATTATGGCCTTTGCCTGTTGACAAATCTGTCTGCAATCTTGCCAAGGGTGGTAAGTAGTGAAATGGGGCGGAGGTTAGAGAGTGTGGATGGATCCATGACCTATGAGTGTTTTAACCGCTGCCAGTTTCCATCCTGGGGGAACTGTTGCAGTGAGTAGTGAGGAATGAATTATGTTATTAATAACTGGATTAACGATCTATCTCTGCAACCTTATGAAGCACTGAAGGAGCACAGGCATCAAAAGGGGACCCAGATTTACATGAAAGAATAGCTTGGTGCGACTGCTCCAAAGAAATTCTATCAAAGGTGTGGAGAAGTGTGGCTCAGGGGTTAGAGGCGGCAGACCCGGAAGCTGAGATCGGCCCTGGACCAGGGTTCAATTCCCCGCCTCGGCGGCTCTCGGGCTAAAAAATTCCACGGACTCGATAATTCTCGCTCCGGTGCCTTCTCAACTCACGGGTTCACACTCTGCGACTCTGGGCAATAGCTTGCTTAATCTCCACAACGGCCCCTCGCGGCGGGATGCCTGGCTTTCACCTTGTGGATACCCTGCTGGGGTTATCTCACAGGGGAATACCAGGATGGGTTCCCTAAGCAAGCGCCGGGAAACCCTTTGTGGGTAGCTGTGCGCTATATAAGCTCAAATACATTTACATTTACATTTACAAGACCCTATGTAAGTAGGATCTAGTTCTAGATCCTGTAAAGCTGTCAATGAAGTGCTAAATTCTTTTGGGATATTATGAATCTTTTCCTAGGAGAAGGCTGAGGTCTAATCACATAAAGTCTGTGGTGGGGGGTGTCCTTAATTACTGCTTTTGGATTGGTAAAAGACTTTACAATCTAGAAAGTTATCTTGAATTTGTTACTGCCTGATTTTAAATATTAATCCATTGTACTTGTTGCTTGAGGGAACAGAACTAAGGGGCGTATTATCAAGGACCGGTGTTGAAATTATCGCCGTTTTATCGGCAGGAAACTGCCGATAAAACGGCGATAATGGGCTTGATAATACGCCCTTGTTAATTCCCATAGAAGCCCATGTTCTGATGTTAACATGGGCTTCTATGGGAATTAAAAAGGGCGTATTATCAAGCCCATTATCGCCGTTTTATCGGCAGTTTCCTGCCGATAAAACGGCGATAATTTTAACACCGGTCCTTGATAATATGCCCCTAAATTCACTACTGGGAAAGTTACCTTGAATCAGTTTGTAGTAGTTTTTGATGCTCGGAGAATTGGCACTTTGGCATTTTCAGCTTAGTTGCTATCTTGATTTTCGCACTTTTGCACTTTAACCCTCCCCTTCCGGGTGGTGGAAGCCCTTTTCGGGGCAGACATTTTTTGTGCTGCTGAGCTCTAGTGGTTGGCAGGCACCAGTATTTAATGGGTCATCCTGTATCATTCCAAATTAGGCTAAATGGCCAGGCACCCCCTGCAAATAGAGAGGGGATGCCATTAGTCGCTCCACGGGCAGGAGTCATGGTGTGGAGCCTTTATTTGTTTCACCACGGAGCGAAGGAGGGCCATGATGTCATCAGGAGGTACCCGGGACTAGAGCATTATTCAAGGCTTTGAGAGGCGGATCAGCCTATTTCTCTCTCCACCACACTCCATCTCTCAGCGTAACGAATCACACACCCACCCAGCCACAACTGAATAAAGGCGGAAGTGGCGGAATTTCTAGCTGCAGAGAAAAGGGGGCTACCCAAAGTTTGGACTGATTTACTGATCTGACCCTTGGAGGGGCATTGATTTTTGTGGGCACTGGGCAGGCAGGAAGCGGGGGCTGGCCTGCTGGTGGTCCTGGACCTTTATGCCCTACCCTGGTATGCCTGGAGTTGAACATTTTGGGGTGAATTGGCTGATCACAGGTACCCAGGCAGGGACGAAGCGCTATGCGGTGCCCTGGAGTATGGGTTGGTATGGAACTGTGGGTATTGACCATCCCTCTGTGTGATAGAGGGGACATTGCTACTAAGGTATGCTTGCCAATAATCTCCGGAGGCCCTTAGTAAGGGCATGAATGGCATGGGAGATGGTTAACGAAAAAGGGCCTTCTGACACTTTGCATCCTGAGTGTTGCACCGTAATGGAAAACAGAGACAACCTTTGCTTGTACCATCTCTGGGCGGCTTTGATGAGCTTTGGTCCTGCTTTCTATTGGCAATAATGTCTGCCTACCCGAAAACCTGGCTCTTCCCTTAGGTCACTTCCGTTCCCTAGCTACATTCTTCGAGTCCAGCGCTGGGACGCCCCTGGGTAGCCACGCGCTCTACAAATCCATTTCCAATTCCAATTCCTTACTATAGTTATCATTTCTCACTGATATTATGTGGCTATGTGAATGAAAGGCTGCATCTTGGTTGAACCACATTAACCTCAGTTTTCTATCTTTTTCCTCTCTCATTGGAAGCCGTTTCAACAGGGGGACAGCGACTTACACGTTGTGAGAGCACTACTTACAGAAAAATCCCCTATAATAGTTTCCTGGTTCCCTGTCATTGGGGCTGTGCATGGGGAAATGTATCTCATTTCCTCAAGTTACACTGTTGAAATATTCGTTGTTGTTTCTCCGCTGTTAGTGTCGCTATTTCGGCTCTCTTCTGTGTGATCCATGATCCTGTATTCGGTCATTATTTGTCAGTGTTTTTGATTCTGCACAGTGAGTAACTATTGTGTTATGCTGTAGTTTATCTTTAGTATTTTGCATCTTTTTATTGTGTTCTTTATCTTTGAGATACCCACTGCATTGCCCATTTCATTTCTTTTAGTAGCAGATCTAGGAACTGTGTTTTGGGTAAATTCCTGTTTCTTCTGCGGGAGTGGGCACGTCTCTTTGAGTTGTATTAGGGTTTGCTTCCATGTTACTAGTTTCCATGTTTCCAGTGATTGTATAGCTTTGAGATGGAAACATATTTCCTCCTCTTAAGGTGTATCCTAATAACACTGTGTTTTGTGTGCCCAGAAGCTTGATGGGTGTTGTTGACAGGTTTGCTTGACAGGCATTGTTGACAGGTGTGCTTGTCAGCCGTTGTTGACAGGTTTGCTTGACAGGGGTAGACAGGTGTGCTTGACAGGTGTTATTGACAGGTTTGCTTGACAGGCGTTGACAGATGTGCTTGATAGGTTTGCTTGACAGGTGTTGACAGGTATGCTTGACAGGCGTTATTGACAAGTTTGCTTGACAGGCGTTGTTGACAGGTTTGCTTGATGTGCGTTCTTGACAGGTGTGCTTTACAATTGTTATTGACAGGTTTGCTTGACAGGCGTTGACAAGTTTGCTTGACGGGTGTTGTTGACAGGTTTGCTTGATGTGCGTTCTTGACAGGTGTGCTTTACAATCGTTATTGACAGGATTGCTTGACAGGCATTGTTGACAGGTTTGCTTGACGGGCGTTGTTGACAGGTTTGCTTGATGGGTGTTGTGGACAGGTGTGTTTTACAGTCGTTATTGACAGGATTGCTTGACAGGCGTTGACAGATTTGCTTGACGGGTTTTGTTGACAGGTTTTCTTGACGGTCATTGTTGACATGTTTGCTTGAAGGACGTTGTTGACAGGTGTGCTTGACAGGCTTTGTTGACAGGTGTGCTTTATGGGCGTTGATGACAGGTTTGCTTGACAGGTTTTTTGACAGGTTTGCCTGAAGTACGTTGTTGGCAGGTGTGCTTTACAGTCGTTATTGACAGGATTGCTTGACAGGCATTCTTGACAGGTTTGCTTGACAGGCGTTATTGACAGGATTGCTTGACAGGCGTTGACAGGTTGGTTGACAGGCGTTGTCGACAGGTTTGCTTGATGGGTGTTGTTGACAGGTTTACTTGATGGGCGTTGATAACAGGTTTGCTTGACTGGCATTGTTGACAGGTTTGCTTGACTGGCGTTGTTGACAGGTGTGTTTTACAGTTGTATTGACAGGATTGCTTGACAGGCGTTCTTGACAGGTTTGCTTGACAGGCTTTATTGATAAGATTGCATGACAGGCGTTGACAGGTTTGCTTGACAGGCGTAGTTGACAGGTTTGCTTAACGGGCGTTGTTGACAGGTGTGCTTTACAGTTGTTATTTACAGGATTGCTTGACAGGCGTTGACAGGTTTGCTTGATGGGCGTTGTTGACAGATTTACTTGACGGGCGTTGTTGACAGGTTTGCTTTACGAGCGTTCATGACAGGTGTGATTTACAGTTGTTATTGACAGGTTTGCTTGACGGTCGTTGTTGACAGGTTTGCTTGACAGTCGTTGTTGACAGGTTTGATTGAAGGACGTTCTAAAACAGTTCCAAACCACACATGCCCCAATAAATAGAAGAAGATCAGATTTTCCACCTGGGCTGAAACTAACTTTTCAACCTCTCTTTTGTCACAGTAGGCCACAGGACTCATTTGTCTCCCATATTAACTAAAAACTCTCTTGGCTAATGGCGAATTAAGCAAAACAATGCTATATGGTGCACTATATGTTAAGAAACGAAGGATACAGGAGGCGAGGTGGATGAAAAATAAATAATAAAACGGTGATCCTCTACCTCTATGAAAAAGTTAGCAATAGTATCCGTCAGGAAAGATTAGTGTATGAAATTGACGCAGAGGAGGAGATCAATTCTTTCTGTGTGAAAGAACTGGGAATGCAAATGCCTTATACCATCTTGCTCCTTTTTTTAATCTAACTACTGTCATGGTGCCACTCTTGATTTCTATGAACTCTCCCTCTTTTACTAGTTTTCTTATCATCTGTAAATGTATTTGCTACACCTTGCGATTTGCCTTAATTCTTCTCTCTTCACTACTTTAGTTCTGGTCTTGCTGAACCTTTCTATCCCATCTTTGGAAGTTGCATTAGATGTAGTTCATAGTTCACTTTTACCTAGATGTAAGAAACTCCAAATCTCTACTTTGCATCTAATGAGATCCAAATCTCAACTGGTTGTTCCATCTGTAAAGCGCCCTGACACCGGGCGTAGATAGAGCTACAGTAGTGTAAAAATATGAAATAAAAAATCGAAACATGTTTTTCCTCAAATATACACAACTGCATGAGAAATGTCAGGAAAATGATGCCTGAAGTCGAATGCGCCGTGATATATAATTCGACCATGTCTTAAAATACACCAACTATTTTATCCTTATATCACAATGATTTTTGATCACACAGAATGTGGCAATGTTTATCAACTGCATTGGGGGCATTTCCCCATTTATGTATATATATCGCCTGAAACCTCCTCTTTTACAGCTATTGGTTATTGTGTTTCTCAAACCCTCTTCAGCAACCCTGGGATACTAGAGTAGGTCATCACTTATATGCCAAAGTGTTAATCTAGCCAAAAGGTGGTTAGGTCTTCAGAAATGACATCAGTATCTTTTTCTAAATTTGAAGTATTGAAACTGGGTTGAGTATACTCTCCTGTCATTAACCAGACCCAAAACAACTAGTAAGCCACATTTGAGTCGCCCTCATCATTTGTATGGAAAGGATATGCACCCAGTGAGCCCACCAGCACTCTCCGACTCCCCTGATCGCCATCGTCAGGATTTTCTTCTGTTATACTTTGGTGGTTCCTTCAAAGCATCCTTCTATACCAGGCTCAGGAGATGGTTAAAGTGGTGAAGATAAAAAACAGTCCCCGGGAGCCTGTAATCAATCTCAGCTGCCTACGCCTCCCTCCCACCGCTCCAGGTCACCCGTTAAGCACGAGATGTTCTACTTAGGCTTTTTTCAATTATCCGTACGCCAGAAGACCTCTAAATCCATCGACCTTCAACCGGCCTTCTTCAGCCACCATTGCATCCAGGCAACCGCCAATAACCATCTGTGCTCTGTGCATGCTTTTCAGACCCACTCCTGCCCCTTGTCAACCTTAAAATATCTGCCTACGAAACCCACTCTATGGGGCCGATTCACAGAACTAACTTAAGACAAAATCCTAAACGTACTACTTTTTGTATTCACAGAAGTTAGGATTTTGTCTTAAGTTTGTCTTAAGACAGACTTAAGACAAAATCCTAACTTAAGTCTGTCTTAAATTTGTCTTAAGACAAACTTAAGACAAAATCCTAACTTCTGTGAATACCAAAAGTAGTAAGTTTAGGATTTTGTCTTAAATTAGTTCTGTGAATCGGGCCCTTTGTGACACTATAACCCATCAATGCCTTGCACTCCTTCACTGGCAACCTCCACCCGAGGTGGTCCCCCAGCCTATATCTGACCTCTGTCTTGGTTCCTTATGGCAACCCTTGCCATGGAACTACCTCCAAAGCCACCAGTGACCCTTGGGTTTCGGTCATACATGCCTGCTTCCTCACTCCGTTGTCGTCTCTCATTCATCTATGGACTCTTCTGAAATGTAAATCCGATACAAAGGTTTTTCCCCTGGACTTGTTAAAATCCAGGCTTTCACTATGTGGATGCTTAATTATCAACCTCAGAACAACTGATACAACTTTGATGTAAAAAAAAATAACCAATTATGTTCCAACCACAATATTTTGACACTAAATATGTAATAAAATACACATAAAAAACTAGTGACATTTGTTAATATAGTTTATCATCCTAAAAAAAGTTATTTTGCCACGATTGTTAGTACTTTGATTGTATACAGTTGTTTTTTATGCTATTTTTGCACCAAATGTTTTGATGGTGTATCTGGTCCAATGGCTGATAAACTATATCAACAAATGTCACTAGTATTTTATGTTTATTTTATTAAATAGTTATGAGATTCTAAATATTGTGGTTGGAGCGTAATTGGTTACTTTTTGACATCGAATTTATATTTGTTGTTCTGAGGTTGATAATTAACCAGTTGCGTGCTGCCGTCGGCCATTGAACGTCGCGGTCACTACCTTCCTTTTGCTGGGCACGTTCAACAGCCGACACGGCCCCGCCCGCGCAAGGAAATGCCCGCACTGTGGCGGAATTACCACCGCAGTTAACGGGTTAAGCATCCACATAGCAAAAGTTTGGATTTTAGCAAGAAGTCCAGGGAAAAAATGCTTGTATTGGTTTGGCTGAACCGTATCCCCGGTGCCTTTATACAAGAGGTTAGTCTCTGAATTGTTGATCTCTTCTAAGATGTTCCTTCCTTCTGGCACTGCTTCCTCTCCAGCAAGGCATTGTCACCAATTTCCGAATTTTCAAACTATTCAGATTGTTTGCAAGCCATCATTTGCTCTGCAGGTAGAGATCTGAACTACTGTACCATGTACGCTTATTTTTTTGTTAAAAACATTTTTATTGGTTTTTACTTAGCCTGTTCATTCAACAAAGAAAAAGCAAGCAATCAAACATATTGTTAACATTGGCAACTTTGAGTACAACATAAAATCGAACACGGGTATGTCCACAGCGACATACACATAGCAATTGGAGCGCCTGTAAGATATTCAGTATTTTATTTATTTATTTATTTAAAGAGTTTTTTATAGCGCTGGCTAGACCCGAAGGTATCAGAATGCTTTACATAAGGTTCCACATAGTTGTAAACTTACAACAGTTACATATTACCAATGATACCAGTAAAAACATTTAAGGAGCATAGAAGAAAAGGAAAATGGAGTGAGAAGGGTAAGGGGGTATGAGAGAAAGGTGTAGGGTATAGATACAATGGAGAGACGAAGGGAAAGTGTGCCCAAGGTCCGGCTGGGTAGGTGACGGCTGAGGGGGAATCCGCAGCCCATCTCCTCTTCAGCTATCCGGTAACTCCACTGGGCATTGGTCAGCTAGGTCTCAACAGAAAAACATTAAAGGGATAGAAGGCAAGAAGAAGGGAGTGTAGACGGAGAAGGGGGTAGGGTGAAGGGGTAGGAGGGGGATATGACAAAGAGACGAAGGAACGTCTGCCCAATGTCCGGGAGGGTAGGTGATGGCCGGGTGGGGACCCACAGCCCATCTCCTTTTCAGCTAACAGGTAGCTCCACCGGGCATCGGTCAAATGGCAGGGTCTCTACGGTCGAGGGAAAGTTCGAAGAGTACATGTCCTAGAGGGAGAGCAGGATCAAGGTCAAGTGAGGGATGTGGTTAAGATCAGGTCGATGACCAGTTCTGTTGTCCAGGAGTGGTGGAGCATCGTGGAGAGGCCAACTGAGGGCCGGTGACCAGTGTTAAATGGATGTGTATATTGGGTGGTACATATACAGATGCAAACACCACTTTGGATCGGGCATCTGGTCTTGCATCAGGGAGGTAGAGCAGGTCGATCGATGGTCCTTTCATTCATCTAAGTCCTCTGGTAACTTTCCATCAGTTCTAGTGAGTTTCTTTCTAATTTCCTCTGCCAGGGACCACTCCTTCATCCATACGGTCAGTGTGGGTCCTCTGGCTCTCCACCATGTGGCCGCTGTCCGTCTTTTGTCCAGAAGCAAGGCAGACTGCATGGATCTGCTTTTGATTTTGTGTTTCAAACTGTTGGAATCCGTGCCTAGTAAGCATGTCTGCAGTGACATTGGAATTGTGCATTTATACCTATGGACTACTCCTTCCTAGTACCTCTCTGTCCTGGGGCAACTCCACATCAATGCCCATACCGACTAACACATTTTCCCATAGACACTGAGGCCCAGATGTATCATACTGTCATGCAGCACAATGCAGCAAGTCTTTTTTCTGCGCTGCATGAAAGGGAAAGGACAGGATTGCAATATTTATTATTATACGCTGCATTCCTGTCCTTTCCTTGCACTGGCGCACATTGTTCTGCCTTGCACTAACGCAGGCACACTTGCGTCATGCTGCAAGGGTACCTGCACTGTAGGTAGCATTGTTTATAGTTCAGGAAGGAACGCCTTGCTGCACAAAAACAATCCTCGGAGGCATTTTGCTCTTTCTATGTGTGCGGCAGACGTAGAGGAAAAAACAAGGAAAAAGAAAAATATTTCTCCTCGTTACGCCTCCCCTGGGGAGGTGTAGCATTTTGACGCAATTCCAGGTCTACCACTGGGAATGAGCCAAAAACCATGGGTGGATGCGTGCAAACAACCAGGCTCCACCCATGGAACGCCGCCCTGTGGCAGAGGTATGCACGGCAGCGAGTTGAGCTGCTCTACGTTACTCTAGATTTATCAATCCGTACCAGGGCCCGCAAGGTAGCCTTACGTGGCTTGATAAATCCGACTTTAGTGTTGCGTCACACTCTGCCCCTGGCGTGGCGCAAGGGCGATGCAACAATATGATAAACACGGGCCAGAATGAATAAAAGCATTTGATACAGAAGGCCCCAAGTGAAGCTACGTGGTCTCTTCCTCCCCGCACTCGGGCAGGCCATGGACTTTGTGAAGTTGACTTTGTGCAGCATCCCTGGGGCTACATAGGTCCCGTGTATGAAGTTAAAATGGAGCAAACCAAATCTTGCCTCACTGGGGGCTTCTCGTACATTTCACTTAGAATCCCTACAGCAAGATTGTTTTTAATTTTGTAACTCACCCTTTGATGTTTGAAAGATGGTGCTGGCCAACAGGGCGCGACCACTAGGATGAAATAGAGGTAGCTCAAAACAAAAGTAATAGCGGCAGATAAATCTGATTAACCTCATAGCTGCTATGGAACGTCCAGCTCCAGTGCTGGACATTCCATTGCGCAGGTGCAGTTCGAACGTTCAACGGCCGACGGCAGCACTACGGAGGTAGTGGTGCCGTCGGCCGGTGAACGTGCGCAGCACTTAAGGGGTTAATTATACCTTATAGCTCAGGTGTGCTTTATTGGGTGTTTTCAAATAAGATTACATAGATCATAATAAATCAGTGAGAAAATAAGTTATATTCATGTGGCGGCTGTCATTTTGATGTTTGTATCAATTAAAAATATTGCATCTGTGCAGGTTTTGCAATAATAACTTCATTGTGTGTAGTATGCCCCTCCTGTAATACCGAATCAGGATGGTTATGCTCTTTTGACATCTGATACTAGGAAAACATTCACATTCTTGTTTAGAGGTCACATGTTTCTCATCTAAAATGTAAAGTTTTCAAGACTGTAAATCTTAAAAGTGAACTCCTATGGTTGCATGCCCCCTGAGCTCCCTGCTGATGTTTTCAACCACTGCCTTGCCCCCCTCCCTCCTTGCCACCCCAGTCCAGTGTCCTTCTGAGACTCATGTTGGGTTTTGCAGGTGAGGAAACATCAGTCTCCATTGCTGGTACCGCCCTGCGTCCGCTGATACCGTGAAATGGAAGGGCCTTCTACCACGAGAGCTACAAGGAAGAACTGCTTTGTGTCCCCCAGACCAGCACCCGTTGCCTTCATGTTCCCCACTAGGCGGGTTCTTGAGCCTCTGCAGCGGTGAAGGACAGAGGGGTGGAGCTTACTCCAGGAAGGATGTGCCAGAGGCGGGCTTAAATCCAGAAGGGAACGCAAGGCCGCGACTCCCAGAGGTCGCATAAACGGGTGCCAACGAGGCCACCAGCAGGCTTCAGAGAGGTAAAACACCTGTTAGAAAAGTTTAATAATGTGTGAACAAAGTACACTTTATTGGAAGATTCTGCTGTCTTTAATAAATAATTCTGAAAATTCTAAAAAAGGTTTAGGAAATGTATCAAACAAATTCAAGCTACTTTATTAAATTCCCAGCAAATTAATCACATCATTTTTATACAACTCGGCTCACATTATTAAACCATTCACCACTGTTTCTTAAAGAATTTTACACTTTATTCAGGAATTCCACACACTTTATTAAATTACATATCTACATTTTAAAATCATTCAGGATAAATAATTAAATAGTTCTAGACACATATCTAAAGAGTTCCCCTGCCCTGTTAAAGAGTGCTTCCAACTTTATTAAAGAATATCCAATACTTTAATTTAAAAACATGCTGTACCCTTTTTACTGTGTAGTGTGCCGTTTGTTTTAATAATGATATTTCAGCTCTTTGTTAAGGACGCTAAATCACTGTAGTATGCATTTATTTGTTTGTGGTTTCTGAGTTACATGGTTTCCAATTGGGTTGCAGGGTTTCACAGAGATAAGTTGGTATGGGTGACATGAGAAGCAAAAATAAGCAGTCAACAAATTGAAATATAGTGGCACAGAAAACCACATGGGATAGAACTGATTACAGTAATACCGACAGAAGTACTTTTTTATAGTTATACAATTTCAACGATTTATTAGGGATATGGTATTTCATCATCAGGTATTTCAGACAGTCGGCTGGACTGTTGGAGGAGGCATTGTCGCTGGCCTCACCTTCATGTCATCGCTTTTAGGAAGATTTAGCAAGAGGGGTTCAGTGTGATCATGTGTTGGGCGCGATGGATGAGCCGTAGAATTCCATATCCTGAGTCAGTGCTTAATTTTAAAAATAAAAGTTCCAGGTCCCTCCTCAGGAGGCCACTGCAGTTTGTGCCACCCATTGCCCCCGCCATCTCACTCCTACAAGACTTATACATCAGACTATTCCAGGCCCTCAAAGCTATGAGAAAGGCTTGGGCAGCAGGCATTGGTCTTTTTAAATGTTTATTTAATTAGGAAGCAATTGTTGTGTGCTCAGCTTTAATTTAGACAAACAGTGCCACCATGTGGTAGACTGTCATAAGTACCGATGTTGGCAATTAAGTGCTAGTGCCCAGCACTAGAAATCACGGGCTCAAATTAAGCACTGCCCTGAGTGCATTTCTCAGAAAAGGTGAATGAGTGTTCTTTTTTCAAGACGGTTTGGGTCGCAAGAAGGAGCAGGTTAGAGTTCTGAACGGAACGTGGTCCACCCAAGATGGTCACCGAAGATGAACTAGGCACAGGTGGGCCACAGAATGTAGAAAGGTGTGGTCTCTACCACACCGCGATGCAAGAGGGAAAAGAAGCAAATATCTCCAACAAACTAACACGAGGGAATAAAATAACGGTGATGGAGCAAAGCAAAGAATTACAGCAAGAAGGAAACTTACAGCACACAAAAGTTGCTAGACAAGTTGTTCTTGGCTGACTCTGCCATTCTAGCCCTGGAACCTTTCCCTGCTCCATGACCTCTGCCTCCTGGCTCTCACCCTTACCCTGTGTCCCAGTCCCCACAGTCCCTTCTCCACCTCTTCCATTGTGTTGCTGCTGTCCTAACCTACTAACGTCAGCTCTTTACTAGTAACTCATTCCCTACACTTGTAACCAGAAGTTGTGGAATTAGGTGTGACAGAGTGAATCCTTACATGTTGACTTTATTACATAATCCTGCACACATTTTTTTTTTAAAAGTTGTATAACTTAGCAAAGCTAAGTGTATATTTTGCTAATGAAGTAAGTGCACCTTACCAAAAACATTATTTTTAAAAAAATATGTTTTCTTGAAACAATTAACATACAGTTACAGTACTGTGAGTATAGTACAATGAGGAAACAGAAAGTTAGTCAGCTTGTGCATTATATGTGAGAATGGCTATGGCAGCCAATGTTCCGGTAATTACAGTCGTTATTGAACTGTGCAGTCAGCTGCAATGGGAGGGGTCCCGGCATTATCGCTACATGACATTCTCTCATTACACATCATTGTATTTTGCGTCATCTATCCCACCAGAGTATCCGGCCCACCCCGTTGTCCAGGGCGTGCCTCTGGTCAATGCCCCCTGTAATGTCCACAACCTCACACTTTGTGCTACAGCGTGTTGTTCCCCAAGTAGTTGACCTCTCCGGTCAGATCAGTCGCTGAGATCGGTGTGGTGAGGCTGTTGTCTATAAACGCGTCTTGGTCGTTGTCGCATTGCGGCAGAGGATCGTGGCATGGGTTGCCGTGTGACTTGTGTTCATGTACGTGTCTGTCAATTATGAAAGTGCTACGCTGTCAACTGGGGGGGCCACAGTTTGTGGAACCAACCTCCGAACCGGGGGGGGGGTGAAATAGAAAAGAAATCGGGGATGAAGTGAACATTAGTTCAAGGGAGGAAGGGGGTGCTGCATTACAGTTCCAATTGCCTATGTCCCGTGGCCAGGTATCGTGACTATGCGGGGTGGGAATGTTTTACACATGTGAGTCGATATATGTGGGTGAGCTGCGGGGGCGTCCAGCGTTGGAGTGGTGTAGCTCCGTGTGTGTCGGTCGTGTGGTCGATCGACCCCAGCAGGGGGGGAGAGAAATGAGGGGGGGGGAGGGGCCGGTGGGCGGGGGGGAGGAACGATGTTGATGATGACTCCGTGCCCTATATATATGTGTGCGCCAATCACCTTGTTATTGCTATGCGTCTCTCTCCCCATCTGTATACCTTCGCACTAAAAGGGGAGGGGGGGGGGTAGCCCTGCCTATGTTATCCCCTGTTCCTGACAGGCCTTGCTGTAGGATGTCGTCCCAGATCTGCGCTATTGGGATGGCTCTCCATCCCGCGGTCTCCTCCCTGCGGAGGACCGTGCCCTCTGCTGTCGCCCAGTAGGTGAGAGAGGCACACCAATGCTTCGTCTGCGGTGGATTTGCGTCCTTCAAATGTCGCGTTATAAGTCGTTTGGCAGTTATCAGTCCCAGATCCCAGAACCTGGCTTGGGCTTTGTTTTGCTTCGTCCTTTTGAACAGGCCTAGCACGCAAGTTTCCCAAGTGTGTCGCAGTTCTGTTCCTGCCCCCTTTGTCAAAAGTGCAGTTACAGCCTGCCAGTACGCCTGCAGCCTGGGACATGCCCACAGCATGTGCAGGAGGTCTGCATTCAGCAACGAACATCGCGGGCAGCTGGAGGTGTCTAGCGCGAAGTATCGATTGATCTTATCCGGGGACAGATATGCCCTATGTATGATGTAGAATTGTATGATTTTGAATCTCGAATTGCGGGGTATGTGGCGTGGGCCTTCCAGGATTCTTTCCCACTCCTTGTCTGCCCAGTCCCTCCCACCAAAAACATTATTACACACATTTTTAATAAATTCTTCAGACTTTTCCATAAAATTCTTCACTTTATTACCGAAATCTGCACTATTTATAAAAAATTCTGACCTTTATTAAATTTCACCCACTTGGTTGAGATACACATACACCTCAGAGGATACAATCCTTCAGAAGTTCTTAAATAATTCTGCACACTGTTTTGAAGAACACCTAAGGAAAAATTCAAGACATGCTATCGAAAGCCATCACACCCTATAATAAATGCACACCTTATTGATGGAAACACATTTGTAATACATTTTTCACACTTTATTAAATATGTCTACAAATGAAATAAACACACAGTATAAAATTCCACACTTTCTATAAACTAAACCTGAAAATCTCATTGTCAAGGACTGGACACTTTGATGATCTATCGAGTTTTTCTTTTGATTCCCAGAGGAAAGGTGGGCTCCTCCCAGAAGCCACGGCGTCACCCTGCATTTATATATGCACCTTTGTGTCAAGTGTCTGCTGGAGAGAGCCACAGTTATGAGAAAACATCACTAAAGGGCAAATAAATGTTTTTGTCAGTCCTAGCAGTTCTTTTATGAAGGTGATCAACTAATGCAGGGTTTAAAAAGCAAAGTACCCACCCCACCCATAACCAGGATTTAAAAAGAACCCACCTTAGAACTTCCAGAATTAGAAATTCAGCTGCGCAGCAAAACACCAGGGACACAAATTAAAGTATATGTGAGATTAACACAACCAAAAATATGGCACTGAATGCATTGAAGAACACCCATCTCTTCTCTTACCTGCTGACATATTGCCTAAAAAGTAAATTACATCACAGGAAATAGATTAATTCCATCTTGGATTTTGTATTATATTTCCACACACATACTTTAAGTAATTGTGCGCAATAAAATAAAGAACACTGCATACTTTTTAAGAACCTCTGCACAATTTAATAAATAATTCTGTACACATATTTGCACAGGTAATTAGCAAAACTACCGGCACACTTTTCATAAATATAGCACAAACTTAATTAAATGATTTTCTAAACATATTATAGATTTATGTTAAATAATTCACAATCCCATTTAAAATATCTTCGCAAACCGCAAAATTGTGCTGCTCACTTTGTTAGAACACTTTGGCCTCATTTATGAGGCTGTGCGTCACTTTTACGCCGCCGATGCATCACTTTTTGTGACGCACCAGTGGCGTAAAAAATGCGTCTTGTTGCGCCATATTTACAAAGTGACGCATCTAGGTAGATGCGTCACCTTGTAAACCCCTGAGCCACATTATACCTGTGCCACGTATAATGTTGCGTATAGACGCAAGAAAGGGTCATGGAAGTGACGCAGTGAAATTCATGAGATTTCACTGCGCCACTTCTAGGACTCAAATGCGTCAAAATCTTACGCCTGCCTCAAAGCAGGTGTAAGACTGACGCAGGCCCTTTCACATGGGGCAAGCCCCATGTGAAAGGACACATTGCTGGAGTTGCGTCACTTTTGTGACACACTCCAGAAATGCTTCACTTTTGCGCCTACAGATACGTCAGAAATACTGACGTATCTGTAACTCCTTGCGACATGATGCCTCATACTGTAAATATGATGCATTGTTGGTGTCGCAAGAAGGGCGCAATGAAAAGTGACGCATCGCTGTTTTCACGCAGCGATGCGTCACTTTTCATAAATGAGGCCCTTTGAGCTTTCAGTAAACATTCTGCTCTCTTCTACGAAGGTGTTTGGCGCAGTGTTTTCATTTATTCTGCACATTTTGTAAAACAAGTCTGCACATATTTTAAATCAATTCTGTCCACTTTGGGTAAGGATTCTACACGCTTTATTAAATATTCCAGACTATTTATGAAAAATTCCTACTCACTTTATGAAAAATTCTTCTCCCTCTATCGACCAAAGTTTGTGCACTTAATCAAAAGGTTTTGTCAAATGTATTGAAGGAGCCTAAAAAGAATGAAGGGATTTTGTACATCTTCAGCATAGATACTCAAATGAACACTTCTAAAGAAATATGTGCACTTTAGGAAAAGAGTCTACTGGGCTTGGCACAGACTTAAGAGGAAATCTGCAAACAAGTAGCATAAGTTTCAAAACCATTATCAATAAATTCTGTATTTCTTTTTCAACAGCACTCCACAATGCACTTAAAGAATTCTGTAGATGTGGTTAAAGAATACAATTAATTTATTTAAATGATTGCATTTTTCAAAATTCACAATTCTACACTGTGTATTAAAGAATGAGGATCACGTTATCAAAGCATTTAGCACACTTTATTAATAACATTTATCCAAAGAATTATGGCCACTATTTTAAAGAATCTGCCAGGGTTTATTAGGATTCCAGATGTCATTAGATACATCAGCACAGTCCAGAGGTGCCCTAGCAGTAGTAGGAGAAGAGAGCCACAGTCCTGATGTGAGCTGTGTTCCAGCTCTCCTTCTGACCACCCTCCTCCCATCCAGAGGTAAACCTGAGTCAATAAATGTATCCTATCGCATGTTTGATGCCCTGGCCAGAGCAAAAGGAAACGCCCACAGGAAATGTGTGTGTCCTAGGTGTGAAACAACAACCAAACAAAAATACACCCAGAAATGTTTGTCATTTTTGTGGAAGATTTATAAATAAATGAATAACAAAAATTGGTGTGGGTGAACAAAAACGACTTTTTGTACCGCAGACAGCCATTCAAAAGGAAGTCTCATTCCATAAGTGGCGATTGGAGGACAGCAGTGCCTTAAAAAGGACCCGCGAGGCACTTCAGCGCACCAGGGCTTCATGTGGAGAAGGTGCCTGGCTGGAGTCAGTGACCTGGGAGCTGCAGGCTGCCCCTCAGTGGGGTGTTGGAGGCATTGTCTTGGCTGACTCTTCATTATCTGTGGTTCTCAAATGATTTCAACAACCTCAGGTCCTTTAGCGCCTGGATACCCTCATGGGTGACAAGAAGCGCTCTACAAATCTACTGATTGATTGATTGATTGATTGATTGAAGGATTTGTAGGGTCCTTGCATAAGCTCAGAAGCTTTCCACAGTTTCCGAGCAGTGCACCACTGGTGTGGAGTCCGGCACACTGGTCTTCGACCACTTCAAGGTCCTCTTCTCTCCCAGGAAGTGGCCGCTCTGTCTCCTTCTAGTACCTAGGGTCCTTGATCCAGCTACCTCTTTCTCCAGCAGGCAAACCTGCTCCGTAAAGCCAGGAGAGTGCCTTCATTACTGATTAGAGCGGCCATACCAGAGCAGGAACCTGACACACAGCAGGCACGCAAATCCTTTTTTCAATGTCTTTGAAGGGTACAGAGCTTAAGCAATAGATATTAAAATACGGCCAGGGTGAAATATAATTACGCCAGAGTAATCAGACTAATTTTGTGTCACTCCTTTGATGCGAAATTACTGAAAAAGTACACAATTACGCCTGTTCACATATTTATTCTGCTCACTTTCTGAAAAACGTTTCTCCCTTTATCAACCACATTTTGTACACTTCATCTAAAGATGTTGCCAAATTTATTGAAGAAGTCTGAACAGAATGAATGGATTTTGTACATCTTCTACATAGATACACAAATGCACACTTCTAAAGAAATCTGTGCACTTTAGTAAATATGTGTATACAGGGTTTGCCAGTCCTTTGGCGAAATTACTGAAAAAGTGCACAATTCCGCCTGTTCACATAATTATGAGTAAACTGGCACAAACATCCTGTCGCAGGAGCACAGGAACAACAAACTTAGCGAGTGAGAGCAGCTGCTGCTGTTCGTGTTCTGATACATTTAGCTCTATTTTCATAGTGCAAAATGCATCCCTCTGTCAATTTGGAAAAGAAAATAGTGCTAAATGCTGGGTACGCCCCATGCACAAGTCTGTGTAATCTCAGATAGTTTTGTTGTAATTTCGCAAAAATATGTTACAGCAAATTTCGCGAGTTACGCCAGCCCCAAATTAAAATACCCCCTGGCATGCCACGGGATAGTGACCCTGGGCAGAGAGCCTCACAATTCACAGTGTTTGTTCAACCATCCCCTCTTCAAGGTGACGGCAATTCTGCCATAGTGATGGCATGGTAGCCATGCCTTCCCCTATGGTCCGGTGAAAGGGGACTCATATCCAAGACTTTCATAGCTCACCTTGGAGTGAAGCTTTGAGGCTTCCGAGGGCAATGGAGTAAAGGCCCATTCATAATGCCTTTTGGCGGGCTCACTGCCCAAGACCCACTCATGCCACCCCTAGAACCTGGCATGTAATACCTGGAACTGAAGAAAAACCCTGCTGGCAGACAGCGAGCGAATCCTGCATCTGGTGTCCTGCGGAAAGCACTGAATACAGATTTAGGTGTTTACACCGGCGGCATGCAGGCAACATTTTTACAGTATAAATCTGTTAACAGTACGCGCACTACTAAAGAATTTTGTATACCTTTGAGTTGAATTCTGAATACTTTATTAAACTGTACCTCAAATTGATTTTCAAATAATTCTATATAATCCTCTAAAGAGCAGGGTGCACACGGTTTAAAAAAAATTATTCCTTTTCCTTTTCAAGGAATTTTGCAGTCTTTAATAAACATTTATTAGAATATGATTGATTTCCGCACACTTCATTTAACGGATTTGATTCGCTTTGTTAAATAATTCTGCACATTGTATTAAAGAGTAGATTACACCATGGAAGGACGTCTACCCAACCTATCATGTAAATAATTTTGCAAAGATTTTACAGATAATATTGCACATTTCCAAAATATTTTTAAAAAGGATTTCATACCAAAAAGACGACTGTAGACTTTATTTAGGTGTATTGGGCTCTAAATATAAGTTTAAGGGTGGAAAAAATCCCTTTACACCTCCCAAGAATTCACAAAAGTGTTCCTGGCGGGCGTCAATGCATTTTATTACTGTGGTGAAATCTGCAGCAGTAAATCCTGCACAAGTGGGCATTATAGGGCGTATTTTATCTTGTGAATTTGTTAATGCCCACAAATGTGTAGGTTTGTGGGCATTCACAAACTCCAATTTGACCCCAACCCGACCTTGAGATAGTCAGAAATTTACTCCAGCCAAAGGCAGGAGTTCATCTGTAATGGGAATGGAATTACTCACACCAGATCTGCTCAATTGGTATGGGAAAGGCTTTTTCTATGGAGAAAAACGTTTACCAGGTGAGAAGAAAGAAAATAAAACAAGCATTGGGAAAGCCAATAGGTTTCGCCAATGCAAAACCTACTGGTGTTATCAATGTTTTTTTCGACATGTTGCAGAACAGCGCAGACTGCTGTGCAACATGGCTTAAAGTAAATAAAAACAAAGTGCTATGGCGCGGCCAGCATTGAATATCCCTTTATGTGTTTCCTTCAAGGCATACTACACATGTACAAAATAAAAATGTATAAAAAAAAATAAAAAAAGGAGACAGAACAAAAAAGAAAAGAAACGAAAAAGGAAAATGAAAAGGAACACGCAGCCATAACAGACCATTAAGGGCATCACTGCTCTGGGATGTGTTTTCCCCTCATTGTTTTCCATCCCTAAAGCCGCCTCTGGTTGGCAAGCACTGTGAAACAGCCTACTGCTGCATTCTGTTGCTATCGGAGCAAAAAAGGAACTCAATTAGTACATTGAAATATTGAGAGTGGGGGCACCGAGTCATATTGCTCAGACTGCAGTAAGTGTCTGCCAGTCAAGATTCCAAGCCCCATTAAAGACAATAGAATAGAACATTTTCAGAAGGGACGAGAGAAGGAGGCGATAAATATTATGGCAACAAAGTTTTAAGTATTCCCTATACCTCCTTACGCGCCCTCTGAAGAGGTGTGCGTCCATTAGGTAGCTGAGTGCCAATAACTAGCATAATTGAATGACTTTGTGTTCAGCAATTTTAAATTGCCTCGCTTGTTAAACCTCTCAATTCGAGGCCCAACAAACTAGATTACAGACTAGTTTTCAGTAATATTTTCTCACTTCCCCTTACTGAATTCCCTTGTCTGGATTCCTCTAGAATACCCCTTAATCGAATGAACGGTGGTGCCATGGACAAAATAGCCCAGTTATCTTCACTAAACATTGAGCTAAGTGCAAAACATATTTTTCTAAGTTCTTAAAAGTCACGTGCGTGTCTTGCACAGGAGTGCGCGCAGTTACTGCTTTAATTGGCACTTATATCAAATTAAGTGAACAGACAAGGATTATTATTTTCTTTTCTGATGTTTTGTATAACGCTAACTAGAAGCAAAAGCATTGGAGTGCTTTACATAAGCAAAAACTAAATTACACAAAGACACATTTATTTTTTAGGTATCACCTAGGCAGCACTGTCTCTCCAAGACATGCTGTATCCACTCTGTGGGCTTACATCCCTCCCATTGCTTTTAATTCGTTTATTTGAATGTCCTTCCCAAAATCTTGCTTCTATGTGAGTAATCTGTGTTTTTGTACCTCCTTCGTGTGTCTTGCTCCCTCCCATGGAGCAGTGGCCTATTACTTATATCCTTTCACTTATGTCTATTTCAGTTCATATATGTGCACAGTTGTTTTTGTTTCTTTCAGTCCGTGTTATGGGAAGGTTCCATTTAGTTTCTTTGCAGTGTTGATGCTCCTAAGGCCATTGCAGTAAACAGTCCAGTAAATGTTGTCCTTATCTCATCACATATGCTGTTTTCCGAGGGGACCTGTTTCGTCCACCCACCCCTCCTTCATAGCTGCTTGCCCCCTCCTTCGTTGACCACTTTTCCGTTTCCTCCCATTTTAGCCCCGCTTTAAATTCCCGGCCTCTCGTTACAACTGCTTCCAATGGAGAGCTACACGCACTCGTGAGACCGCAAGTCATCACACGGAGGCACAATGCATTAACAATAATTATCACAACCATATATGCAAACCCAAAAACGTTAGCTATGTATTTTATAAAATGAACCGTTAGTGCACAGTCTTGCGGCTACTCCGCCTGTTCCAAAATTTAACATTCAGGAACAAGGAAAGCAGTTCTGTGAGCAGTCTACTTCATCTTCTTTGCGCTGCGTCACGTATCTCAAATTCGCTGACTGGTTGCACAGAAACAATGCTGGTGATTGATTTACAGACATTAATTCACACTTTTACATCACCCACAACAGTAATACTCCACAAACCAGCTTCCACTTCTATCATATTTTGTGATGGCTCTGCCATGAGAATATACAGAGTTTCACTGCATTTCAATTAGGTCTAAATATAAATACTGTATACATACAACGTCTGTACTAAATGGAGGCTAAAATAAGACTCCCTCTCCTACTGAAAGAACCAAGCCTCTGTGTGCTGTGATAAAATATCTTAACAAAAGCATGTACTATAGCTTGCTGAACACGTGCCTAAGGGAGCTTCTGTAACCTGTAGGAATGGTTTCCAATGCCATTGAAGTAGTACAGGGCATTAATGCCTCAACCAGGTAACATGAACAAAAAATATTTGCAAAGCCAATTCATCTACCGAGGCAGGCAAAACATCGAACATACATTCCTTAATCAGCAAAACAATTAAAACTAATTTATTGCTAGAAACAATCTACACTTACTGTCCACACAACTACCGTAGAATAGAGAAAACAAACATAGAACCTCTCGCAAAGGCGAAACCTATTGGCTTTGCCAACGCTTGTTTTTTATAGGCATTGAAAATTAAGTGATTTGCCTAGACTCACTGGACGTTGAGATGATGCTGTGACTCGAAATAGGTCCCTCAGTTCTAAAGTCAGCATTTCTTCCCATTATGCCACATCGTCTCCTCTCAATGAAGACCACCATTCTCTTAGGAAAATTGTTTGTCAAGAAGAAGAGCACAGAGTGTAAAGCAAACACACATCTCTGATGGTTTTCAATTATATTATGCAGTTTGTGTCTTGCATCAAAGGTGAAAAGAAAAAAAACATTCTGGCTGTGCAAATATGTTTCTGACACCAGCATGTTGACTTTAAAGTAAACAGTAAGTCGAAAAAAGCGGATGAAAAGGAGTACTTGGGCCAAACTCTACTGATAAGAAAAATACATGAAGAACAACAGGAAATAGCATACTACAACCAACAGAAACCTAGAAAAAAGAAGTGGCAAGCAGATAAATGAATTGAAAGTAAGGGCAGGCTGTAAGCCCCTTTTAAGATGTATATTGATTACATGAAATTTCGAAAACACAGTGCAAGTGCTGTGTAGGCGCAACCTAAAAATGTGTGCTGCACATTTACCTGCTCTTCCCGCTGTGTGGACTGTATGCTATGTCCTATTCTGCCAAGCAGGAATAGACATCCTTAAGGAAATCACATGACAGGTGTAATAGCACACCTGGAAATATGCTTTTAGAGTTTGAAAAAAGTGTAAAAATCGAGATAGAAAACTCTGTCTGTTATTTCACTCTTTTTTGTGAATTGGGCCTATTGGGTATAATTTTAAATAATCCAAAACATGTTTTAAAAGAATGTTATTACCTAATTAACAGTTTACTTGGTTCCTTGAAAAGGGTGTCGGGTTGGAGAGGTAGGCTGCATCGTCTGTGCTTGAGTGAGAGAGCCCTTGCGACGGGTGTCGGGCCGGAGAGGCAGGCTGAGTCCGTCTGTGCTTGAGTGAGAGATCCCTTGCATGGAATGGTTGCTCAAGCTAGGGTGGGAGCCTGCCTCAGTCAGGGCTTGTATGATAGAAGTGTACCGGTGTGGCTAGGCTGGTGAAGCAGACTGTCTATGAGAAGGTTGGAGGACAAGGGCCTTCCCTACACTCAGATGTCCTACTGCCTTGCGAGGGATGCTCTGCCGCCCACTAAGCAAATGAACCTTCACGGCGCATGGAAAATCAGCGCAACACATCAGACGTCATAAAAAGGAGATGGAGGACAGGTAAGGGAAGAAACACTGGACTCTTCATTGACCAGCACGGTGTGACCTAATAATAATAAACTTTCAAATAGACATGTACATGTATCCAGGGCTTTAAGTGGGATGAAATACTGGGGGGACTCTCAAAGGAGAGAGGCCAAAGTAATTAAGGATGTGGCTTAAAAACACGTAAGCTAATAATCTGTGCTTAGCATTGGGTGCCGTGCCGCTCGACTTGTATTTGGCTGTTTCTGTCATTGCATCCAGATATATGGCACAACAAGTAACATCATACCTACAACAAGGCAGGACTATTGGCTTTGTCAATGGTTGCTAGTTGCGTAAGATAAATAATCAGCAAATATGGCTTGTATATAATACTGAAAAATCGTCTACACCACGCTAATGTTGCTGCTCCCGAGGTTCAAAAAGAAAAGGGAAAACCAGAGAGAAAATGACTCTCTTTAAAGGATTTCCCTTCCTCTACAATGCTCACCTGGCATGACGTCACGCCGTAAACGTCTCCACTAGTGAGAAGTGAGCAGTGTGAGCACGCGCACATGATGTGCCTTCTGTCACTGCTGTCCGGGAAAAACTGACTGCACGTGCAAAGGCACAAAACAGAAGGATATAGACCTGTTTCGAGCCCCCCTTTAAAAAACTGCCAGTGCTCAGACCTGGTGAGACCCGGCTCTCTTAAAGCCCTGCATGTATCACTCAGCCTTCCGGAATCGGGGGAATGAAAAGGCCTAGGAAGTGTATGTCAGAAGATGCAGGCTCTGCCCACAAGAACCCATCTGTGGTATCCCACAAGTCTCGAGTCTGTTGCCTTTTCTGTTCAATATTTGATACATGACCTCTCACCCACTATCTGCATGAAGTAGGGGTCCTCGTTCCTATGTATGTTGATGACACAGAGCTGTGACCTTCCCTCCTGAAAACATCAGAAGTCAGACAGGAAAGACAACCTGGTGCCTGGATACCCTATGGGGTGATTAGCTGCGCTTTATAAATCCTGATTGATTGATTTATTGATTTATTGGTGGTGGTTAATGTAGTTTACTCCATTGGCAGCCACTGCCCGGTTGAAGAGCGGCATTTTGTGACTACAATCGAAGCAGACTCATATATGACTAATTTTATGACGTATCTGATAGATCCTAAAGGTATAGCTTTTCTCCTTTTTGGTTTTGTAGGTTCAGTATGTTTATTTTAAGCCCAAATTTGAATTCTTGTTGGTAGGGAGTAGCTTGGGTGTCTGGTGGTGAGGGAGCTACAAAGCAAAGGACCTCGAAGGCGGAAGGACCAGAGCTTTGAGGTGCTGCAGGGGGATTCGGGGATAACTCGAAAGTGGAGGTGGATTGATTGTAGGTTTCGAGTGGTGTGTATCATAATAGGATATCTTTGTATACATTTTTGTTGCCATTTACAACATTCACGATTACAACTGTCCGACTTCTGAAGCATCATAATGTGCTGCAGGTTAAACATCTCAAAACACCCCCCTCCCCCCATCCTCCCTAGCTCTACCGTGGCAGTAATGGCGACTTGCCATCTACCTCCAATTACTTCACCGGTCCTGAACAGGGTCCGTACTTATACAGTGTTATCCAAGACTCCCGTGACTCTGTACTCCAAAACATGAAACCCCCCGCATCGTGGTCCCCATCTCTGCAAGTCCGCCTATATCCTCCACCCCGCCCTCTGCTCTCTCACGGTGGCCTCGCATTTGGTGGCTCAAACAATTCAGCAAGCATAGCCACCCAAGCCTGCAAGCCATCGGCCACTTTGTTATCCCTTCGTGTCTTACGCGTGTGCCTTTCTTCAGCCACCGCCCACTCTGCCATATCCCTTAGTTAATTCCCCAACAGGGGCAGGGTCCTGGCAATCCTGTGTTTAGCTAGCACTAGTCCTAGCAGTATGAATTGCCTGCTACGTTGCTTCCTTTTATGAGTCAGGGGCATTCCCTGGAGGCACAGTCACATGGTGTGGGGGTGCCCTGTAGTTGAGGACTATTGGCGGACGGTGGTGGCGGCAAAGCTGGAGAAGCCATCAGGATGATGCTATTAAATGCTGACAAAAGGGAGGTGATGTTCTTTAATCAACCTTCGTCCCCACAGGCAGATCTCTGGTGGCCGGCGCAGCTGAACCTCCCTCCCATCCCTGTCACCTCTGTCAGAAATGTAGGTTTTAAATTCGATTCTAATCTTTCTGGCAAGGCCCAGGTTGGTCAAGTCTCCAAGGCTTGTTTTCGGAAACTTAAAACCTTGCGTAGATTCCTCCACCTGCTGCTGATGGGCTGTCGGGCCACAATGGTCCACGCCCTTCTTACATCTCAGCTGGACTATACTAACAGCTTGTACCTGGATCTTCCTGCTTATCCTACCCAGAGATTGCAGACAGTCCAGAATGCTACAGTGAGGTTTATCAAAAATTTGCCCCTCCGACATCACATTTCTCCCAATTTGCGCAGCTTTTACTGGCTCCCAGTGAAAAGGAGAATCGAATTTAAGGCACTGTCCCCTGCCTTTAGAGCCACAAGAGACAGGTCCAGGGTACCCGAAACAGAGACTTCAGAAATACCCTCAGACCAGGACCTTGTGTTCCAACTCTTAGATGCTTCTCCACACTCCTCGCTTTGCCAGAGCGTGGATTGGTGGGTGAGCCTTCGCAGTTAGAACAGCCACTCTCTGGAATTCTATGCCTGATCACCTGCGCAAAGCCAAATCTGATCCGCCTTCAGGAAGGTATTGAAAACTTGGCTGTTCGATTTGCCCTAGCTTGTCCCTTTTCCCTGTCTGATCACGCTGCTACTATTAGCGCCGGCACACCGTCGTTGGTGGTAGCCAGGCGCTTTAAAAATGTTTATGGTATGATTTTTCAGATTCATCGTTCATCCTGTTGCCTTCTCCAGCTTAGCCGCCACCACCGGCCAATAGTCCTCAACTACAGGGCGCCCCCACACCATGTGCAGAAAATCTGCATACCATGCTGCGGTATGCTGGCTGGTGCACGTTCGAGAGAAAAAGAGGTCGATCCCTCACCTCACTAAGCGTTATATGCTATAGCCCTTGGTGCCCCCAGATAACGTCACTGGTGACCCTCTTCCTTGACAAAACAGATAAAGGACTCCCCGCTGTGGCTCCTGCCCGTGGAGCAACTAAAAGTGCCCCACTGCTCTTTGCAGAGGGGTCCTGGTCAATTCCCAGTTTCAGCATCCAACCTGTTGCCTTCTCCAGCTTAGCCGCCACCGCCCGCCAATAGTCCTCAACTACAGGGCCCCCCCACGCCATGTGCAGAAAATCTGCGTATCATGATAGGATGTTTCATTGAGCTAGCTCATTTGCTGCATTTGTTGCTATCAAAACAAGAATCAATAACTTGTACCTAGCACGGTTCTCTTTGTGACAGTGTACTGAGGCGCGAGCATGTGTAGGTAATGTGTACAGAGTCTGGGTCGCAAAATTCACTCCTATCTATCGGTGAAAAGGACTAGTTGGGGTGGCCGACTAGTACAGGAAGACTGTTGCAGTTCAGCAGTTTGCTGAAAACTACCGAATCGATTGGTGTTTTGGCTGTGCTGAGTGACATTTGTGAACACTCTTGCCTGCATTGAGTAGCTGGAATTGTGCTGTGCTGACCCTGTTAGTAGTACATATTGTTTTACGATATAATCTGTGGGCACCTGTCTTTAGGGCTCGGCTGAACGCGCGGAAGCGCGTCTCCGCCGAGAACTTATTGTGGCCGTGTCTCCTTTCAAGGAGACATTCCTGGCCGCGCGCATCGCCGTGGAGGCGATTCGAAACGAGCACGCGCACGCGAACGCGCTCGCTGCATTCACAGGGCTCGGCTGAACGCGCGGAAGGAACGGGGACTGTAATGCTTGTCGTTATTGTTATTAAGAGTTCGATACTAAAAGGAGGCAGAAGCAGACGGCCATTACTCCTTCACAGGCCGCGGGTTTGTTTTAAAAGGGACAGAATGACAATGCAGTATATTCTGTTTTGACAAAGATTATTGATTGAAGCCCCCACACAATAGTGCAAAGCTTTACACTCGAGCAGAGCAGGCTTTTCTGTCATGAAGGCATAATGATGTGTTTGCTCTTCCCTGCACTGCGTGGTCTGTATATTTTACAAACACCACAACAGAGATAGATAGAAGCGCCGGCATGCTGGGGAAATGTGTTATTTCGGAAATGGGAGAGGGAAAGTGCTTTGTGTCTGAGATTCCCATGCCGATAGACAGGCTAAGTATTAAAGCGGCGCAGGGATGCCTCGCCGTGCCCCAGGGGGCTCTCGTTCTGAGGCGAGTGCAGACTGGAGTCTGGGGAGGGTGACAGCAAACAACGACCACAAGACATTTACAGCAGGTCTGTCAGAGAAAGGTCGCAGGGTTTTGGATTCACAATGTTTTCAGTCACAGCCGAGCACTTGGTGAAGCCCCTTTCACCCGACAGTGGGCGCTAAAGACCGCTCAAGTCGTGCAGTCCATTTGTGCTACTAACACAAGAACAGGGGGAACTAAAATGTTTATGTTCCTGATGCTAATCACAGGAGGATAGAGAGTATGCCATGCAGCACAGGCACACATTTGCTATAGCATCATTGCTCCATTTCCCGCCAATTTGCTGTTGGATATACTTTTAGACACTACGGCAGATGAGACTTCTTTTTGTTGCACCAACTCCTCCGTTATTAGTGTTTAACAATTTCTTCCAGTAAGGTGGTCGCCTCCACCATCGTAGTGAGTGCAGAGCAGTGAGTGCAGAGCAGTGAGTGCAGAGCAGTGAGTGCAGAGCAGTGAGTAGTGAGTGCAGAGTAGTGAGTAGTGAGTGCAGAGTAGTGAGTGCAGAGTAGTGAGTAGAGAGTGCAGAGTAGTGAGTGCAGAGTAGTGAGTAGTGAGTGCAGAGTAGTGAGTAGTGAGTGCAGAGTAGTGAGTAGTAAGTGCAGAGTAGTGAGTGCAGAGTAGTGAGTGCAGAGTAGTGAGTGCAGAGTAGTGAGTAGTGAGTAGTGAGCAGTGAGTGCAGAGTAGTGAGTGCAGAGTGCAGAGTAGTGAGTGCAGAGTGCAGAGTAGTGAGTAGTGAGTGCAGAGTAGTGAGTGCAGAGTAGTGAGTGCAGAGTAGTGAGTGCAGAGTAGTGAGTGCAGAGTAGTGAGTGCAGAGTGCAGAGTAGTGAGTGCAGAGTAGTGAGTGCAGAGTGCACAGTAGTGAGTGCAGAGTGCAGAGTAGTGAGTGCAGAGTAGTGAGTGCAGAGTAGTGAGTAGAGAGTGCAGAGTAGTGAGTGCAGAGTAGTGAGTAGTGAGTGCAGAGTAGTGAGTAGTAAGTGCAGAGTAGTGAGTGCAGAGTAGTGAGTGCAGAGTAGTGAGTGCAGAGTAGTGAGTAGTGAGTAGTGAGCAGTGAGTGCAGAGTAGTGAGTGCAGAGTGCAGAGTAGTGAGTGCAGAGTGCAGAGTAGTGAGTGCAGAGTGCAGAGTAGTGAGTGCAGAGTAGTGAGTGCAGAGTAGTGAGTGCAGAGTAGTGAGTAGTGAGTGCAGAGTAGTGAGTAGTGAGTGCAGAGTAGTGAGTAGTGAGTGCAGAGTAGTGAGTGCAGAGTAGTGAGTAGTGAGTGCAGAGTAGTGAGTGCAGAGTGCAGAGTAGTGAGTGCAGAGTGCAGAGTAGTGAGTGCAGAGTAGTGAGTAGTGAGTGCAGAGTAGTGAGTAGTGAGTGCAGAGTAGTGAGTAGTGAATGCAGAGTAGTGAGTGCAGAGTAGTGAGTAGTGAGTGCAGAGTAGTGAGTGCAGAGTAGTGAGTAGTGAGTGCAGAGTAGTGAGTGCAGAGTAGTGAGTGCAGAGTAGTGAGTGCAGAGTAGTGAGTGCAGAGTAGTGACTAGTGAGTGCAGAGTAGTGACTAGTGAGTGCAGAGTAGTGAGTGCAGAGTAGTGAGTGCAGAGTAGTGAGCAGTGAGTAGTGAGTGCAGAGTAGTGAGCAGTGAGTAGTGAGTGCAGAGTAGTGAGTGCAGAGTAGTGACTAGTGAGTGCAGAGTAGTGACTAGTGAGTGCAGAGTAGTGACTAGTGTGTGCAGAGTAGTGACTAGTGAGTGCAGAGTAGTGAGTGCAGAGTAGTGAGTGCAGAGTAGTGAGTGCAGAGTAGTGAGCAGTGAGTAGTGAGTGCAGAGTAGTGAGCAGTGAGTGCAGAGTAGTGAGTGCAGAGTAGTGAGTGCAGAGTAGTGAGTAGTGAGTCCACATCATCAGAGCTGTATGAATAATAACTGTATCAGCCCCGTGCGTGAGGTGCATCATCCACATTGCTCAGGTCACCCAAATTCCTGCACTCTCTACCACACTGCTTTCAAGAACAGCATACTCTTGCACACACACTCACTGCTCACCAATTCAAAGTTTGCTAAACATTTTATGCAACGCATTGTCATACACAATGCCAATAACTCAAACTTGAATGCTGCGAGCCCTATTGCATTGTAAATGCTTGTTTTTATAAGTTGGAGGATACAAAACTGTTCAAGACTTGGTCCCTGAGTAGAACACATCTCAGACTGAGTGCTGGGTTAACTATTTCCCTAAATAGTGCGCGGTCCCTAAATAGAGGGCCACAGTAAGAACATACCGTAAAAAAAAGTCAGGATAACATGTGTAAAGGGACATTTGTCAGGGGTGCCAAGTAAAGCTGCCTGTTTCTTCACCCCACAGCCCTCGCATGGTTAAAATGTGTTCTTGTATAAAAAATGTATAAAATATGTTGGAATGTAAACATTTTTTTTTTTAAATGTCCTTAATTTCAAAACAGAGAGGTGAGAAATGCATTGCATATGCTGGCTGAACCAGGGCAGATTCAAGGTATGCGCATGCGCCTTTGTCCTTCCTACAAGTGGTTTTGACACATTACCTGATAACCTCACTAGGTGGCGGTACTTCCCCACCTTGGAAGTGATTTGAGCACAATGCAAGAGTGGGATAAACGTCCAGAGCTTTGAAGTCCCTCGCCTCATATTTTCCATCACACCACCTCTTCACAATCCGCTTAGTTTTCGTTTCTAGGCCAGCAGATTAGCACACATGTATCAGATTTCATGATTTCCCAATTGTTCGTCACCAAAGGTGAGTAGTTTACATGTAAAAGTCCACCTGAGATTAGCTGAGAAACAAGTGTTTTCGTCTTGTAAACAGGGTAACCAATACGGCTTTCTTCAGCACTCCCTCAGTCCAGAACGAATTCGTATTAATCCTGAAAAAGAACCTGGTGCATGCGGTTCAAGAGCTCCACTCTCCCTCCAGCTCCTCGCGGCTTATTTCACTACCGCAGCGCTACACTCACAGGAAGAGCCACGAGGGAGGGGCGCGCGCCCTGCAAGAGAGGCCCCGACTATTTACGGTTGGTGTAAACTTCAATAGGTATCCAAAAAGACTTCTCTGTCCGCACTGTTTACATTTCACCTGCTAAAACCATATGGAGTATCAACGGATGGTTGAGAGAGAGAAAGAGAAAGAGAGAGAGAGAGAGAGATAAAGAGAGAGAGAGAGAGACAGAAAGAAATAGAGAGAGAGAGAAACAGAAAAAGAGGGAGAAAAGAGAGAGAGAGAAAGAAAGAGAAAGAGAGGGAGAGAAAAAGACATAGAGAAAAAGAAAAAGAGGGAGAAACAGAGAGAGAGACAGAGAGAGATGGAGAGAGGCAGAAAGCGAGGATGAAAGAGAGAGACAGAGAGAGCAAGAGAAAGAGAGCGAGAAATAGAGGGAGGAAGAGAGAGAGAAAGACAGAGAAGAGAGAGACAGAGAGAGAGAGAAAGAGAGAGAGAGAAAGAGTGAGAGAGAGAGAGGGAGGAAGAGAGAGAGAAAGCCAGAGAGAGGGAGGAAGAGAGAGAGAGGGAAAGTGAGAGTGAGAAAGACAGAGAGAGAGAGAGAGAGGGCGGAAGAGAGAGAGAGAAATAGAGAAAGTGAGAGAGAGAAAGAAAGAGAAAGAAAGGCAAGGAGAGAGAGGGGAGAAAGAGAGAGAGAGACAGAGAGAAGAGAGAGAGAGAGAGAGAGAGAGAAATAGAGAGATGGGGAGAGAGGTATAATTTACCAGGTGCTTACTTGGGTTCTGCAGGTGTGTGCAAGATTGTCATATTTCTGTTCTATCTCATTATATTTATCCAGCAATCACACACACATGTGCACATATTCCCACAATTGTGGTATATCCAAGCATTCAGAGAAACCCTTCATGGCTCTTTGCAGAGCAGAGTCAGAGTTTCTTTCCTCTGTCCTCATTATAAAATGCACTCTGTGAGACAGTAAGCACTTTTTTATGTCAGTTGAATTGTACTTCAGTAATAACCTTGAATTTGACATTTGCACTGCAGGAATAGATATGTGAAGGTGCTTTTGTAAGTGCACATCCTTCAAATAATGGAATATTTATTTGGAACACATTTAGTTTCGCCTATATGACATAAATGTTTGTGCGTGTGGGGGCGGGGGTCATGACTTATTAAAGGCAGTTGGATTATGACCCCCCCTTCAGCAATGGTTGATCGCGTGGTAACATCATACATCCGTATTAGCAGATCACTTTCTGCAGCTGTAGATGTAAAACGCATACCTTGTGTTTCTTTCACGTGCAGGAGCTATTATTTATTCATGTGGGTGGTTTCAAAAGCACTCTCTGCCACCTTGTGATCACTCTTGAGTCTGGACGGGGGTTGGGGTGTGTATGTAATAGAAATATAGAAATATAAGCCGAGAGCAGAAATGAAAATCAAGGAATGAGGAATGCGCCTACCGGTCATTCCTCATTCACTGGCCACAGGCACGGCCTTCGAGCAATCACTCCTGGCTATCTCTACTCTGAGGCCTATCCTGATCCAGGGGTAAGTGGGTTATGATCCCAGGCAGGCAGACCATGCAAAATCAACAAACTGCACACAGACCTAAAGAGACAGTAACATAATGAGGTTATTGGACCCGCATAGTTTCAAAGTAGGAGTAAGGTGCGCCTTTTAGGTTCCAACTTTTAGTTTGTCAAAGTTCCTGCGTCCCACCGGGCTGCTGGCGCAATGGCCTACAGCACTCACTGCAGGGATCTGTGTTCCGCCCCTTATTCCTACATGTCTACTCAGCCTTTCACCCTCCGAAGGGCTCCAGATCTGCCCGGTGGTGTAGAGTGCACTGCATACAGTGCAGCAACATAGAGTGCATTAGTGTAGCGCGTTGCAGAGTATAGTGGTGTAAAGTGCAGTGGCATAGAATTCAGCGGTGTAAAATGCAGCATTTTAGAATGTAGTGGCGTAAATTAGAATGGTGCATAGTAGAGTGCAGTGATGCAGTGCAATGGTGCAGAGTGCAGTGGCACAGAGTGCAGTGGCATAGAGAGCAGTGGCATAGATAGCAGTGGTGTTGAGTACAGTGACACAGAGTGCAGTGGTGTAGAGTGCAGTGGCATAGAGAGCAGTGGTGTTGAGTGCAGTGGCATAGAGAGCAGTGGTGTTGAGTACAGTGGCACAGAGTGCAGTGGTGTAGAGTGCAGTGGCATAGTGAGCAGTGCTGTAGAGTACAGTGGCATAGAGTGCAGTGCTGTAGAGTAGAGTGGCAGAGAGTGTGTTGGCATAGAGTGGTGCAGAGTGGAATGGCGTAGAGTGGGTGGCATAGAGTGGAGTGATGCAGATTGCAGTAGCGTACAGTGCAGAGATGCAGAGTAGAGGAGCGTAGAGTGCGCTGGCATAGAGAGCAGTAGTGCAGATCAGAGTGGGGTAGAATTCAGCAGTGGAGAGTGCAGTGCTGCAGAGTAGAGTGTCGTAGAATACAGTGTTGCAGAGTAGAGCGCAGTATCGTAGAGTGTGGTGACAGAGTACGGTGATGTAGAGTGCAGTGGTTTAGAGTAAATTGGTGTGGAGAAGAGTGGCATAGAGTGCGGTGGCATAAAGTAGATTGTTTCAGAGTGGAGTGAAGTAGCATAGAGTAGAGTGGTGCAGAATAGAGTGCAGTGGCGTAGAATGGCGTAAAGTGGTGTTGAGTGAAGTTTCACTCAACACAGATTTGAGTACCGCACAGTAGATTCATGTAGAGTGCAAGGATGTAGAGTTGAGTTTTACAGAATAAAGTGGATTGTAGTAGAGTGCATTGGCATAGAGTTCAGTGTGGCATAGGGTGGACTTGTGCAGAATAGACTGGAGTGGCCTAGTCTGGAGTGGTGTAGAGTTCAGTGGCAAAGAGTGCAGTGGTGTAGAGTGGCATAGAGTGCACAGGCAGAGAGAAAAGTAGAGAAGTGCAGAGTGGAGTGGGGTAGAGTGTAGTGGCATTGAGTGGAGTGGTGCAGAGTGGAGTAGAGTAAAGTGGTGCACAGTGCTGTGGCTTGAAGTGGTGTAAAGTGGAGTGGTGCAGAGTAGAGTGCAGTGGTGTGGAGTGGTGCAGAGTAGAGTGCAGTGGTGTGGAGTGGTGCAGAGTAGAGTGCAGTGGTGTGGAGTGGTGCAGAGTAGAGTGGAGTGGCGTGGAGTGGAGTGGAGTATCGTAGAGTGTGGTGACAGAGTACGGTGATGTAGAGTGCAGTGGTTTAGAGTAAATTAGTGTGGAGAAGAGTGGCATAGAGTGCGGTGGCATAAAGTAGATTGTTTCAGAGTGGAGTGAAGTAGCATAGAGTAGAGTGGTGCAGAATAGAGTGCAGTGGCGTAGAATTGCGTAAAGTGGTGTTGAGTGAAGTTTCACTCAACACAGATTTGAGTACCGCACAGTAGATTCATGTAGAGTGCAAGGATGTAGAGTTGAGTTTTACAGAATAAAGTGGATTGTAGTAGAGTGCATTGGTATAGAGTTCAGTGTGGCATAGGGTGGACTTGTGCAGAATAGACTGGAGTGGCCTAGTCTGGAGTGGTGTAGAGTTCAGTGGCAAAGAGTGCAGTGGTGTAGAGTGGCATAGAGTGCACAGGCAGAGAGAAAAGTAGAGAAGTGCAGAGTGGAGTGGGGTAGAGTGTAGTGGCATTGAGTGGAGTGGTGCAGAGTGGAGTAGAGTAAAGTGGTGCACAGTGCTGTGGCTTGAAGTGGTGTAAAGTGGAGTGGTGCAGAGTAGAGTGCAGTGGTGTGGAGTGGTGCAGAGTAGAGTGCAGTGGTGTGGAGTGGTGCAGAGTAGAGTGCAGTGGTGTGGAGTGGTGCAGAGTAGAGTGCAGTGGTGTGGAGTGGTACAGAGTAGAGTGGAGTGGCGTGGAGTGGAGACCGCATGGTGTGGTAGCGCTCTCCCATTACAGACAACACATTTTCAATTGAAATGACTGTTACATTTGCACAGACATACAGTTTTACTAATAAAACTATACAACACATAAACTATAATGTGTGATAATGACATCATCCAGTGTATCCATTTGTTTTGCTCATATTTAAGTATTTGTCTCCAACACTCTTCAGAATGAACAAAAAAATTGGTTCAGTTTTGAGTTCATAATTCTGATATATTCTGAAATATTTGCACCGTACATTTACATTTTGTTGTGTGGTAGGAAAAAAACCTTTCCTACCCGGAGTATCCAGCAAGATTGTCACGTAAGTTCTCTCACTTTGAAATCCGAGAAAGAAAAGTAAACACCAAGCTCCCGCAAAGCCTGACACTAGACATCTGTCTTTGAATGCACAACAAATATGACAATATAAGAACAAGATTTACAGGCCTGTTTACAGAAAGGAGCACTTGTGGAAGAATACAAGGAGAGTTGATGGGAAAAAGATTTACTCCTTCGGGGGTGAACTCATACCACACAGCCTAAAACAAATAAAGGCAGCAAATAGAAAGCCAGAAAATGTGAGTTACAGATTACAAAGCCAATGGTAAGCAACAGGTGGAATGCACTCCCTGGGAAGCTTTCTGAATGTCCCCAAGATGTCTTAGGCAAATCAGACAGCTGCACTGGCTTGTAGGCTTTGCCTAAGAAGTAGAAAGTGTACATGTGAGGTAGAAAATTGATGCACAGTTTTGGTTTTCTTGGCACTCTGAGGGTCTAGAACTACAACCTACTCAGGGATCTTCCCTCTGAATAAAGCAACAAGTGGAAACCTTCATTCAAGAGCAACAGTTTTGGCAAACAGATACTCCTCAAACCTGACAAAGTATCTATGGAGTATTGTGATTGGCTTGCATTGCACCTTTCAGCCAATCGGCATGAGCAACACTGAAACTGAAGTTCCTCCTGCGTGGAGCATGGGGGGGTCAGGGTGAAGACGGGTAACTGGGAGATGCCTTCGGTCACACTGACACACGCTCTCACACTCCACCCTCTTTCATTGGCCCCTGTGGCACAGGGGCTGTGTTTGAAAGTTCGCAGTCTATATTTGGAGGGCACACACCCGTATTTTGATGTGTGGGGGCCTTGTGTTTGGGGTGTAGAGTTTTTAATTGCAATGCCTGACCATATTTAAGGTCCAAGGTCTACATTTTGGAGTTGCACATACCATATTTGGGATATGGGCCCCATAAACTGGGGTTCAAGGTTTAAAATTGGGGTTAAAAATCTGTTTTTCCTGTGTAAGGCCAATATTTCCAGTAACAGGGCACATACTTTCTACTTTATGATCATTATTTAAACTCTGACTCATATCCTAGTGCAGGAACCTGTAAGTATTGCCCCCTTCATCTCAGAAGAGATCTGACTGACCTTTTTCTTTCTTTGTTGAAGGTGGACTCCGACGGTCTGATGGCAGCCCCTGCCGCAGGACCCTACGGCCCCCCAGATGGGGGCTGGGGGTGGGTGATCGTCCTGTCGGGGTTCATGATGAATGCACTGTCCTATGGCGTTATCCGCTCCTTGGGGGTCTTCTTTGTGGAGTTTGTCCACTCATTCCACAAATTGTCCAGCGAGGTGTCCTGGATCACGTCAATCTCCATCGCAGTGCAACAGTTTGCAAGTAAGTGACAGCGGACGCTATTGTGGGGAATGTGTGACCTCCTAGAGGACAGGGCATTTATATATGAAGCGCTAAGCCCTGGTTACCGTGTGGCCAGGCTAGGGGAGCTTGTGAAAGGCCGTGCCTGATAGCGTACAGCTCTGAACTAGCAGGACTCTGAGAGGACTAGACTAGGAGAAGGTAGGGCTGAGAGGACATGGCTGTTAAGAGCTCAGGATCTGAGAGGCCTGGACTAGGAGAAGGTAGGGATAGTGACTAGCTATCAAGGTCTTCCTAGGACACAGGCACCATCTGATACATTTTATTTACTTTTAATTTAATCTCATGGAACATACCAATAACACAGTGGTGGGCAGGGAAGGACACTGCTTGCGCATCCCACGCTTGAGGACCCAGATCCCTTGGAAATACCCAGTTAGGAAATAAATCCAGTAGCAACACTAGTCCCTGATGTAAATCCATCCCAGTAAAACAGTTCCTCTGTTGGAACAGGGTTTAGTCATAATGTGCTCCAAAATGGGGAGCGCTGCTCTTGGGGTGGCGCTGTCACTTCAATAATTGATAAATCCCTCTTGGGCCCGTGGTGTGCAAACCTCTCTTCACTGTTGCATAGAAGAACCGTCCTGAAAGAGCTGAGCATCCGTGTCCCCACTGACGTTTGGTGAGCCAAGCTTGACCAGCAATGCACACAAGATGATGGACGGAATGTTGCACAATGGCAAAACATTCACCCCAGTCACAGATCTGGGTTTAATCCATCGTTATTTTGCTCACCAAGCCACCCCAGTTCAGATATGGCCATATGCAAATCAGTCTTGACCCTGTGCCTAATGGGAACAGTCCAGCCCGAACTGCCAAGCCATGTCTTCCCTGAAACGGGATCAAGCATCCTAGGACTGGTTTTTGGCCATCTTCAGCCAGGATAGCTCTACTCCAGTGGCGTAGTGAGCAAGGGACCCACGTCTTGGCATACCCTTCCCACATAGGGTGAACAGCAAAACACACAAGATGATGGACGGAATGTTGCACAATGGCTAAACATTCACCCCCAGTCACAGGGAGAGCAGGGAAAGCCCAAGTTACTCTTCAGAAGCAGGAGGATAATAAAGGATATTTACACATTTATATAGCACACGACTACCCGTAGGCATCTCGGCGCGTGTACGAATACCACAGAGGAACCCTTCCTGGCCTTTCCCTGTGAGGAGCCCACTCCTGGGCACCCCCAAGGTGAAGTCAGGCATCCTCAGCGTCATTGGGGCCGTTGTAGAGATTAAGCAAGCTATTGCCCAGAGGTGCAGAGTGGGGCTCATGATCAGAATAGGCACCGAGGCGAGAATTATCAGGTCCGAGGAAATTGAGCCCGAGACCCGCCGAGGCGGGAATTGAACCCTGGTCCCGGCCAGACTCCTGCATCAGGGTCTGCCGCTCTAACCATTGAGCCACACTTCTCTACAGGGCTGTTCCTTACACACTCTCCTCACAGTAATAAGAGGGCCTTTGTTTGCCATCGGCCACAACCTGCCGGGGGATGGACTGAGAAGGAATCTGAAGTTTTATCCATGGATGATGGGCCTTCACCAGAAGCGCATCTCCAACGCGGAGAAAAGGAACTCCTGCCCTCCAAGAGCCACTGCCTCTTAAGGGTCTTCTCTTCGTCTTCATCATTACGGCTTCTGGCACAGGAGAAGGGGACCAGGATGGGCGATGAGGGGCAGATACTGCCACCACTCTCCTCATACACCTGGATATGTTGTTTCATAGTGTGGGGCAAGGGGGGATATTTAATGTTCACAGAAGTTAACATTGAGCCATTGGGTTATGAGCAATTCAGATTTTCATCTCCATGGTGCGCAAATATCACTCCACTTCCCTCTTCTCCGGAGGCCACTGAGGGGTGATTCTGATGTCTCTTCACCACGTGGATTCCAGATATTCCTTCATGTTTCTCACTTTGGTAGATGGTCCATTATCAGTCCAGAGATCTCTGAGTATGCTATGACCTACCATGACCTTCTCAATCTTTGTGATTGCATCATCGACGGAAGTTTACACTACAGTTTCCATTACAGATATTTCATATTGTTATCAATTTTCTAGTCATCGCTTGTTACCACCACAAGTCATCAATCCGGGAGACTACCAAAGTATAGGTTCACCCTTGGGGGTATCTTTGGTGATGATCGGGGTCGGAGGTCCACTCAATCCAAAGGTTCCACAGGCTGCTCAGGATTTGACTGGAACCCACAGTTGTAGAGTAGAGGGAGCCATACTTTCTCTCTGACTCGCGCCTTGGTTTTGACAATCCCTTAAAGTCCTATGTGGGTGACCTGGCATGTGCCTGGGGTCAGATAACCAGGCTCCCCTAGTTGTGTGTCTCTTAGAAGCAGAGCATGTGGTGTTACACATGTTTTACAGCTGTGGCAGCCACTGTGACCATATCTGCTCCCTGAAACTCCTATTTTGGTAACTTTCAGAGAGATTGAAAAAGGGAGCCATACTTTCTCTCTGACTCGCGTCTTGGTTTTGACAATCCCTTAAAGTCCTATGTGGGTGACCTGGCATGTGCCTGGGGTCAGAGAACCAGGCTCCCCTAGTTGTGTGTCTCTCAGAAGCAGAGCATGTGGTGTTACACATGTTTTACAGCTGTGGCAGCCACTGTGACCATATCTGCTCCCTGAAACTCCTATTTTGGTAACTTTCAGAGAGATTGAAAAAGGTTTTGAGCCTTCTTCCGCCCTCATCAAACATTCTTCTGTCTTTTCTTCTCTGGCTGCTTCCTGGTTTGTGGAAGAACAAGGGTGTCGGTAGAGGGTTAGCTGGATTGTAGACTCCTAGCATGTACAGAGTACCCTTGGAGTTGAAGGTGTTCTACGACCAGTCGAATCCTCAGGGTTGGTTCGATGCTCAAATAGTATCCATCTCTAAACCGCCCCAAATCTGCTATGTATAGTACGCAGACTAAAGGATGGTTAAGCGAGGGAAAAATGGATAAAGCCAGGAAGGAAAGGATGGGAACAGCGGGGAGGGAGACCTTCGAAGACACAAGGAGAGAGAAGAACAAACAATTACTAACCACTATAGGCGTGTTCTTTCTCATAAACAATATATATCAATTTGAGCTACCACTAACCTGTAAAGAAAATAAATACATAGGAATTCACATGGGAGTTGTGTATAAGAAGTCTTCAAACTTCAGGAGGCTGAAACAACAATGAGGGGTATCAGACAGTGCTCTACGTATTCTACGATGTCCACTTTGAAACATAGATAAAGCACACTACCTGTCTAACATAGACGCATCTCTTAATTCATACACAACTCCTGTAAAGAAAGAGAAAAGCATGTAGTTCACGAACACTTTGTTTTGAGCAAGGCATTTTCCATATTCCACAGCATATGACACGATTACTCCTGGTAATAGCGTAATGTTAATCTGAGAGTTACGTCACTCCCCAACAAGATGGATATGGATAGAAGCAATCACACAAGACTCCTTCACGTTGCCAAACACCAATGAAGTCAGGAATAACTGTACATCCGGGACAATATAAATCACTCCTTGCCCCCAGCTACTGACTTGTAAATCCGGCTATAAAGTACCATAAGAAGGGTGAGCTCCCCCTCGTTCTGAATGCTCACAACAACCCGAACAGTACAAGGGTTTCAAAGTCCTGCAAAGCACGATCCCGTGCAATCAAAGGAAAAGCGCTGCTTGTTTCCACCACAAACGCGCGTAAAGGAAGCTCACAACAACCCGAACAGTACAAGGGTTTCAAAGTCCTGCAAAGCACGATCCCGTGCAATCAAAGGAAAAGCGCCGCTTGTTTCACCCACAAACGCGCGTAAAGGAAGCTCAGAAAAAGTACTCCAATGTGGTGCCAAAGGCACCCTTACCAGCCGCCGACAACTCTGGTTTCCAAACTCCAGCCTCCGGTGCACACAATAATCGGCAGCGGCCTGCCCGGTCTCCGTGCTGATATGCGCTGTAACCACGTGACCCGGAAGTAATCCGATCACGTCGCGCATGGCGCTACAGCTGCTGGGAAATGTAGTTTGTGACGGCTGTGCCCTCGTACGCTCAGTGCCCCCTAACAGAAGGTGACTTGGAGGCTGACTCTTGTAAGTTAGCTGCAGGCATCTTGTGATCCTTGGAACCTTTAAAGTGACTGATGTAGAGCTATAAATTAAAGTGGTGGCACCTCCACAAAAACACAGATACCAAAGATACGGGAAAGCCTTCACCCTGGAGATCTCCGTTCCCTCCATAATGCACCTTCTCTCTCTAGTGCCCTAGGTTTCTTAAACATTTATGTGATTTATTATAGTTGGTACTTAAATCCAAACTATTCATAAAAGCAACAAAGGAGTTGAGGAGCTGGTGCAAGCCGACGGCATCTCTTGCTATTAACACTGCATCGACGGCATACAATAGTGCCGGATTGAGCTGAGTTCTCAACCGTAGGATGTCTCCATGGGATGTCTCAGCAGGCTGCACATAATGTTGGATCCAGGTTGTTGAGATACAGGGTAAAGAGGACTGGAGATAAAATAAACCCTTGCCTCAACCCCACTTAACTTTAAAAGGCGGAGTACAACTCCCATCTAGATTATATCTCACCACAGCTGTCCGATCTTTATAGTACTGATGTAAAAAACGAACTATGTCTCTGTCAACTCCCATGTTAGGAAGGATTGAACATAGTTTATTTCAGTTAACTCGGTCAAAAGTCAACGTTTGATCGATAAATGCCATATGGGGTGAACCACCCTTTGCAACTGTATATTGTTATGTTATCTCATTTATAAAGCGCAAGGGTTACTCCAACGGAATGATTCCAAACCTCAACTGTGAATCGCAAATCTTCGAAACCCATGGCAATCGAATTAGGAAACATCAGATTATAATCAGCCAATATCGAGCTGAGAAACACCCTTTGCCTGGAAGGATCAAAATGATGAACATTATCGTACTGAAACATATCATCCATGGTGTTACCATGACAGGAGTTAGAACAGGGATGTATGTTAAAATCTCCCAGTAAAACTAATAAATATGGTTGGTGATGTTTATCAGATAGGCATCCGCCAAGGCTTTTATGGGCAGTAAATTCATCACGGCTTTTGCCTGGGAATTTGAGTTGTAAAAGTTAAGCAAATAAATATTTGGGCCTTTATTTAAACTTAAGTTGACCACTAACAAATTAGAGGTTGTGGTATCAATTTGGGACGTTTTACACTTGATGTCAAAAGATGTAGGAGTCACAAACCCTCCCCATGCAATGCCAGACAAATAGGGCGTTGCAGGACAAAAAAACGAGATATAACCATCTATGTTCAGGGGGTTGGCTGTGTCCCATGTTTCCTGTAACCCAATGAAGTTATAAATAATCTTTAATAAAGTTGCACCATGCTGGATCTGATTTCTTATTCCCCAGACCAGCACAGAAGCTTAATGAGAGAGTTTGGATTGCCTCCTTCTGCAGATAGTTGTATTGTTAACAAATTGACTTTCATATCTTGCAGAGGTTCTAGAGTTCTATCAGGAATATTTAGTCAATCATTAATATCAAGTGAGCTAAGGGCCTCAGATCTATTTGACAGCTGCAGGGATGTGACTTGCTTGTTTGGGTGTCTCCCCAAATGCCCCAACACCATATCTAGCTACCGGTTGGTCCAAATCGGGGGTTGAGGGGGTGTAGCTGGTTAATGATGGGTCACCGTGATAACCGTGATAACTGTGTAAGGGTCTGTGTCCTGCTGAGAGCCTTCTTCACCTCTCTTGAGGACCAGACCTGTCTCTTCCAGCTGACTCCTCTCTTTGAAACTGAGTGATGTTGGTTGATATGAGTAAAAAAACCTAGACCCAGTTCTTCTTCTTAGAAAGAATTTCCTAATTTAAACCTCCAACCACTGAGATGAGAGATGAAATTATAGAAATACTTTCTGAGGTCCCTTAGAAACAGCGCGACCAGTGGGACAAGGAGGTCTTAGCTTACCCATCTTGGGAAATACACCAGCATGTTCTGTGGATGTAAGAGGGGGGGCCCAGCCCAGCCTCCAACGGGCCCGCTCTTGGCCTGGGCTTCACCCGGACAGCGCCTTGCGTGCATCCAGCGCTCCTGGAGATGAAATGCGCTTAAGAGCGCTGTGGCCGGGAAAGAAGCGCTCAGTGCTTCCGCTCCCCACATCTGTGGCTGGGAGACCAAAGAATCCTGGCACATGGAGGACCACCACCGCCAATACCACCTTTTGCTGACATCGCTGTTTACCTTTACGATTTTGCCTGTGAGTACCCCAATATTATTTTTGCTCATCATTCTACAGTCAATTTGGTACTTAAATGTTGCTTTCAAATTTGCACAAGCACTGTGATATTTTTCTTGTGTTAGTTATGGAGAGCGCGTGGCCCTCCTTTCAGCGCATTTTGGTGCAAGCGACGGGCCTTACTGTGCTCTGCCAAGCTCCTAGCAGGGCTGGCTTTAGAGCTGGTGGCACCCAGTGTGATAATCAATTTTGGTGCCCTCACACCCACACCGCCTCCTTGGATTCTCTCACTACCACCAGGCAAAAGTGCCCCTCATCTCTCCAATCCTAAATTATTAATAAACACAGCACCTCACCTGAAGGCAGCGCCCCCCTCCGCAGGTCAGCGCCCAGTGCGGCTGCACCAGTCGCACTGCCCTGAAGTTGGCCCTTGCTCCAAGCAAGCCATGCCTGCTATGCGGGTGGGTGACCTTTTGCAGTGCTGCTCCAGACACCTTAGGCCTCTGTGAGCGTCAGTCCATGAACGTGCGTGGTACTGCGCGAGGCAACAGTCCCACCATGAATCTCGACTTAAGGAGCGTGTGCAGGGAGCCAATGAGGCAACAGAACACTTGGACAGTGACTAGGTAACATGGCCTAGCAGGGCCACTGGTTATATGTGTTTTTCACATTACTTCATAGGTCATACCATTAACATTGTGGTGAGCAAGGACACAACATAGAATGTCCCACTTGAGAATCCACCCTCAGGACACCACAAGGGCGGGGCCTGAAGTGTCCGGCTATCATAGGACAAGCATCTGAGGGTGGGATCTGCAAGGGGGGGCTTGAGGGCAGGGTTCAGAAAGGGCAGAGCTATGAGGGGGTGTAGAGAGTAGCTTTCTGATTATGTGTGAATACACCTTTAAAAGAATCTTACTGTACATAGAGTTCTGTATTCTAGATTATTCAATGTACATCTTTTCATTTACTACCTGCAAATTGACTGGATTAGTCGTGGGTCTATTGTATGGAAATAAATCTCCTTTCTTTCTTCAACCTTTGATGTTTCATTTGGAATTATTTGGAGAAGGACTTTCTACAATTAACCCTTTCGATGCTGATGACGAGCTCAGCTCGTCATCACCCACGGGTGTCGTGTGCTGATGACGAGCTGAGCTCGTCATAGAAGCACCAAAATTGTAATTTGCAGCACAGGGCAAAAATCCCCGCAGCAGCCATGTGGTTAATGGCGACGAGGATGGGATGGTTAAGAATTTTGTTGATAAGTGTCCTGAATGTTTATGTTCAGATAAGCATTGTCGCTTATCTACCTCTCCATTGTGCCCTATAGAGTGGCCAAAAGGACCTTGGCCAAGGTTAGGGTTGGATTTTGCAGGTCCCTTCAATCTACTTGGAGGAGACAATAGATATCTGATTGTGTTAATTGATTACTTTTCAAAGTGGTTATATTTTTCAGAGGGCTGGGCTCAGAAAGGACAGGGTTGAAAGGACATGACTCTCGTAGAGTTCAACACTATTAAAGCCTCACTCTGGAGAGGGCAAGCTCCAGAGAGACTTGGGCTCAGAGAAGGCAGAAATTGATAAGGACAGGGATAAGAAAAAAGAAAAGTCTTTTTGAGGGCAGGGTCTGAGAAGACACTATACGGTGCATAGAACTCACACAACATGGGAGAGGGTAAGCATCTGAGACGCGTGACTGCGTGGGTACAGCTCTGGCAAGAAAGGTCTCATGCCAGGAATATGAGTGAAGAGTTCAGGAAGAGTGTCCTGGGTCAGTTGATGAGGGCGCAAGGAGCAGACCAATGCTAGTCTCTGTTCATCAACCCCCTTCATCTCATCAGTCCATCTATTCATCCTTGCTTCATACTCACCTCAAGTGTCCCTTTTGCATGTGTTTTCAGGTCCGGTTGGCAGTGCCCTCAGCATGGAGTATGGGGCACGCGCGGTCGTGATGGCCGGAGGGGTCCTCGCCTTCCTGGGAATTCTTCTGGCCGCATTTGGAAACTCTCTGCTGTACCTCTACCTCACCCTGGGAGGCATGACAGGTGGGTCATTCACTCCGTAATTGAGGTACGCGATGTGGAAGCGAGGGAGTGGATGCTGTACGAGTGAAGCTGTGAGGCTTTGGGAGTGAGGGCGCTTCGGCACATCGGATGTAGGGTTTGGAAGTAGATAGGCTGTGGGAGAAAACAAGTACAAAGATAAGGGCTGTGGGAAAGGAATTAGGGCTGTGGAGAGGGCAGGTCTGTGGGATAGAGTGAAAGGGTAGGATGCAGTGCCCTGCATTTGAAAGGGCTGTGGTACCCAACAGGTGCATGAGCTGTTGAAGATAATGGACTGAAGAAGTGAGAAGTTCAACTGAGAGGACGGGGGGGTTTGCTCATTGGAACCCCTTCCCTTCTCTCCCAGGATGCTGTCTCTGCACCCTTGGAAGTCCTTTTCGTAGGTGGAAGAGACTAACTTAAAGGGAATGCCAGGGAGAATGCACACAGGGGGATAAAAATGTAAAGGTCCAACTTGAGACACAATAGACAGTGTATTTCTAAAATAAGTATCCCTTCTTCGCTCACACCCTACTACAGAAATGAAGTGATATTACATGGAAGTTGATTGACAGAAATGCCAGGGAAAGCTGAAGTGACCTCACGTAAACATTGACCGCTAATTACATTACAGAGGTGACCGCTTGTCTTTCCCCTTGCAACCACAACAACTCCCACATGCTCTTCACAATCTAGGGGAAGTGGAAGAGCCCTATATACTTTTTTTTTATGCTCCTGTCTTTGTGATTCCTGAGACTAGTGATACTAAAGGGTACACCAGGGATGGCAGCTGCCACCCCTGCCTATGGTTACCCCCAGGGCAGTACTCATGCTAGGTGAATCAAGGGGTTACCTTTCAGTTGTGCTGGTGTGGATGGAGCTGTAGCTGGTGTGGGCCCCTGTCAATGTTGAAGCCCAAGAGTGAATCAGCACAGAAACCAACTGGCCAGGCCACTCTATCTATGTGTTCAGACTAAAGCGGGGAAGCACTTATAGGGATATTTAGAGTTTGGCAGACAGGATACTCAGTCGTAAACATGATGGAGTACCCCTTTCCACCCAAATGACTGTCCCCTAGCCCTAAATGTAAATGTACATGTATTTATATAGCGCAAATCACTGACCGAGGTCGGTTTCTAAGCGCTTGCTTAGGGAACCCGTCCTGGTATTCCCCTGGGAGATAACCCCGGCAGGGTATCCACAAGGTGAAAGCCAGGCATCCCGCCGCGAGGGGCCGTTGTGGAGATTAAGCAAGCTATTGCCCAGAGTCACAGAGTGTGAACCCGTGAGTCGAGAAGACACCGGAGCGAGAATTATCGAGTCCGTGGAATTTTTTAGCCCAAGACCCGCCGAGGCGGGGAATTGAACCCTGGTCCAGGGCCGATCTCAGCTTCCGGGTCTGCCGCCTCTAACCCCTGAGCCACACTTCTCCACTAGTTACGGTCAGTAGGACCATCAGCTTTCTGTCGACTGTGTCCACATAAGCTCTGTCGACGGAAACTTCCTTTGATTGCCTGACAGAGTAGGGGTCAACGGAAAACAGCATTTCACGCCCCCCCCCCCCTTATTTAGGGTGAATAGGGCAAAGACCTTGTTTTCTATCCCTCACCACCAGGAAAATCCTAGCAGTGACCGACAGAAAAACAAATACCGACCCACCACATAAGCAAAAAGCTTCCTGGTTATGGGGGCATTTCTGTTTGTTTTTCAGTAATGAACAGTTTGTAAACATTTGGTGGACTACAATCAAAATCAGTCACAGCCCGTTCAGTTAAGGGTGGTGGGACCGGCTGAGGGGGCGGGGATTTCGACGGACAATGACAAGGGAAAAATAAATAAATCATTTGTCTTCTCTCTTCAAGGTCTGTCGAAATCCCCCCCACCCGGCCACACCACCCCATCACTCTTAACTGCACAGGCCGCGGCTGATCAAAACATATGTCGGCCATCCAGCAAACCTTTTGTACCCTGGCAGGAACCACCATGACCCCATTCCTGTTAAGGTACAGAAATCACGGTTGAGCAAGTGGTGATACCTAAATTCGGCAGACGCTAGTTCGTCAAGGTATTAAACATAGGGCCAGATGTAGGTGGCCCAATACCGGTCTGTAACGGCCGAAATTACAGAATTTCGGCCGTTACCGACCGGTATTGGGCATTTGGGATGTACGTGGGATAAATTGCAAATTCGGTAATTTACTGATTCGGTATTTGTGAGAAGTTGGCCTGATAGGTAGTGTTTCCAATTCTGGAACCACTGGTTATCAGTCCAAACAAACCCCAAAGATGTCAGGTTATAAGTCAACCTTGTAGACAAGCTATCCTAGTGGTAGCATGGACTAAGCAGCCTTAAAGGCTTAACTTAAGAGGTCGTGTTGTTTTACCACATACAATCCTGTAATCAAATGAAAGGACACCACACAAGTATATATTATAAAAATATATGTATTTATTTCTAAATTACTCCCCAGTACTCTTTATGAGGAAAGGGGCACAAGCGTTAAATCAAAAGCACTGTTACACATATAAAGTTGCACGTTTATGGATGAGGGCGGGTGGCCACTCAGACCATATATCAAAAAAGTGGTATAAGTAACACTTTACGAACAATGGTTAGGCCTAGGGCCTAGAGATTCGCTGGGAGCAGTCAGGACAAGCAATGAAGAAGTCGGGAGTAGCCCACAGGAGACGGGTGCAGCACGGAAAGTGCGGCGCGCACCAATGCACTGTCAATGGTGCGTAAAAGTCAATTAAAGTGAATAAAAAGATACTTCCGCTGGACCTAGGAACACAAAACTTTAGACACAGACCCTAGAGGTGTGTACCAGTGTAAAGACACCGGCGTTGCAAAGTTACCTCACCCACAGGCCGTGGGTGCACAGGGTCGAAGTGGCGTTGGGTTCTGTCACGCAGGTTCTGGGTGCTTGGAGCTGTTGCAGCTGCAGGCGCTGTGAAGCAGAAGTGTCCGGTGCGATCCAAGGGTGGATCGATGTAGAAAAGTACCTGAAAGCAGAGGGGACAGAGTCTGGGTCACTCAGCAGTGACCAGGGTGGAACCAGGACGGAACCAGGCAATGTCGGGCGCAATCAGGCGGTTGTCGATAGGCTTCTCTCCGCTGTCACGTGGGCTCTGGGGCATCTGCGACGTCCAGGAGCAGGTCACGATCTGTCCCACGTAGGCTCTCGCCGTCAGCACCGTCGGCTTGAAGATTGTTGCAAACAGCACTTGGCAAAAGCAATCCACGCGGAACCGGGAGATTGCTTATCACTCGAACCAGGAGGGTCAGAGTGGGGGCTCCTTTTCACAGGAGCTGGTGCAGATCTGGAGCAACCAGAAAAGCAAGTCGGATTTCAAAGTTCGTCGGCACAGGGGCCACAAGCCAGCTGGCAAGTGACCGGGCCAACGCGTCAAGCGCACACAAGCAGAAGGGCCCCACGCAGCACTCGTCGAGTGTGGAGGGGTGAGCTTTGGTGCAAGTGGAGCTCGGGGCTGGGGCTTCTCAAACCCCGGTGTACAGCTTCGAGGGTCACTCGTGGGCTGCACGGTCAGCGTCTCGTGGCCTTTTCAAGATGGCGTGCCCCACGCTTCCGGTCGCCTCCACGGGTCTCAGCTCTGCAGGGACTGTGGATCGGGCAGGTAGAAGGCAGGCAAGCTTGATCTCGTCGATCTCTGTCGCTCGAGTTCCGGCGGGAACTGCAACAAAGCAAGGGTCGAGGGCTGGATGGTGCCTGTTTGCACAGGGTGGTCACTCCTTGACCACAAGGGAGATTCTTCAGTCTTCTCACGTCGTGTAGAAAGTCGAAGGGTCCAGATTTCGTTTCTTATGTTTCTTCAGGATGATCTGAGGTCCGTTGGGACTGCTCCCCCTCTTATTCGAATCTCGGGGGTTGGACATCCTGCTAGGTCCCCTCCTATGGGTGGGACCCAGGAAGGGGGTGGTTACACCCCTCTCCTTTGATCCTGGCCGCGCTGGGACAGGGGCTGGGAGGCCCCAGAACCGGTTTGGCCGGATCCTGCAAGGGGCAGCCTTGTGCTCCCCAGGCAGTGTCTGGTTTCATTGAAACCTCCCTACTCCAATCCACTATCTCCTGTCTGGGGTGGTTTGACACCGCCCTGTGACAGGAAACTCTTTGTCCAGGCCTCCTCTGCCGGGTTTCGGTCAGCAGCAGGAGGTCAGACCCGTGTCTGTGGCAGGGGCATCCATTTTGTGGATCTGAGGCTCATTTTAAATCAACCGCGTTTCGGTAAAGTAACATGTCTTCTCCCTCTAGAAGGGTGGAATGCTACCCCCGTCGCCAGAACTGGCGAGGGGGTAGTATTCCAATTCGTATGACACCTTACACGACATGTTTTGATAAAGCCAAACCAAAGTTGCTATATAACCGCGAGGATTATAAGGCGCTTAAGAGTATATGGTATGGCGTTATCCCGGATCAGCTTAGGGAGTTGTTCCCGACAGCTGCAGACAGGCTCAGCTCATGCCAGAGCACCATCTCACATAAAACCACGCACTCTGCCTCCAGGATTGATGAGGCCTTCCATAGGAGTGGCTTACAGGCTATATATGTGTCCAGATATAGGTTTAGATATAGGTATACTATATCTAAGCAAGGGGTGATTACACCCACTTGCCCCAGCTGAGTGATCAGCCAGTTGTGTCAATTTAAGAACCAGCCAGGGGTGGCAAAAGCTATGCTTCAGCCCCTGGTAGGCCTTGGTGGCACCTATGCCCTGGGCACCTATAGTGCATGGTACAGGGGCTGACAAGGAGTCCATTTCCAATTGTGGTATGTACCTATAGCACATGTATTATGAATTTAGAGAGAGAACAGCAGGCTGGGGGTCTGATTAGCAGGCCCACAGCCTCAGTAAGTCGAAAACCAGTGAAGCAAAAATTGGGGTGACCATAGGATAGCAGACCCTACTCTCCTACATAACCCCCCCCCCAAACGCAGGGACATTAAACTTAACCTTGACCAGATAAGTCTTCATGTTCTAAGTGGAAGTACCTGGAGAGACCATCTGCATTACCATGGTCAGTCCCTGGGCGGTGCTCCACTGTAAAGTCCATCCCCTGTAGGGAAATGGACCACCTGAGCAGTTTGGGATTTTCACCCTTCATCTGATTTAGCCACAAGAGGGGCTTATGGTCTGTCTGAATTAGGAAGTGAGTACCAAACAAGTATGGCCTCAACTTCTTCAGGGCCCAAACCACAGCAAAGGCCTCCCTCTCAATAGCTGACCAACGTTTCTCCCTGGGGGTCAGCCTTCTGCTAATAAAAGCAATGGGCTGGTCTTGACCATCTTGATTAAGTTGTGAAAGCACAGCTCCCACCCCCAACTCAGAAGCATCTGTCTGTACAATGAACTGTTTGGAGTAGTCAGGACTCTTCAGGATAGGTGCAGAGCACATGGCCTTCTTCAGGTCATCAAATGCCTTTTGACAGCTAACTGTCCACTTAACCTTTTTGGGCATCTTCTTGGATGTCAAGTCATTCAATGGTGTCACAATGGACCCATAGTTCTTTACAAATTTTCTGTAATACCCAGTCAGGCCCAAGAAGGCTCTGACTTGTGTCTGGGTAGTTGGAGGAGCCCAGTCCTGTATGGTCTGGATCTTGCTCTCCAGTGGTTGAACTTGACCCCCACCTACTAGGTGGCCCAAGTACACAACCTTGCTCTGCCCTATCTGGCACTTAGTAGCCTTGATAGTCAGGCCTGCCTTTTGCAGGGCCTCCAGAACCTTCTTCAGGTGGATCAGGTGATCCTCCCAGGTGGAGCTAAAGACAGCAATATCATCTAGATATGCTGCTCAAAAGTCATCCAACCCAGCAAGGACTTGGTTCACCAACCTTTGGAAAGTGGCAGGTGCATTCTTCAAACCAAAGGGCATTACCACAAACTGATAATGTCCACTAGGGGTAGAGAATGCTGTTTTGGCTTTTGACTCTTCAGCTAGTCTGATTTGCCAGTAGCCAGCTGTCAAATCAAATGTGCTCAGAAACTTGGCAGAAGCCAATTTATCAATGAGCTCATCTGCTCTTGGAATGGGATGAGCATCTGTCCTAGTGACAGCATTGAGACCTCTGTAGTCCACACAAAACCTCATTTCTCTCTTCCCATCTTTGGTATGAGGTTTTGGCACAAGGACCACTGGGCTAGCCCATGGGCTCTCTGATGGCTCAATCACTCCAAGCTCCAACATCTTTTGCACCTCAGCCTTTATACAATCCCTGACATGGTCAGGTTGCCTGTAGATCTTATTCTTCACAGGCAGATTGTCACCAGTATCCACCTCATGGGTGCACCAGTTAGTCTGACTGGGTGTGAGTGAAAACAAGTGTCTGTGGGCCTGCAACACCTGTCTGCAGTCCACCTGTTGCTGCTCAGTGAGGCTGCCTGCCAAGGCTACTCCATCAACTGAACCATCATCAGGGTTCTGGGAAAGCAGGTCTGGGAGAGGGTCACTCTCTTCCTCCTGTTCCCCATCTGTGGCCATGAGGAGACTCATGTCCTCCCTGTCAACAAATGCTTTCAAACGATTGACATGGAGCACCCTGTGGGGGCTCCTAGGGGTGCCAAAGTCAACCAAGTAGGTGACTTCTCCCTTCTTTTCAATGATAGGGTAGGGTCCAGTCCATTGGTCCTGGAGAGCTGCTGGCCCCACTGGGTCCAACACCCACACCTTCTGCCCTGGCTGGTACTCAACCAGAACAGCCTTTTGGTCATGCCAGGCTTTCTGTAATTCCTGACTTGCCTCAAGGTTTTTGGATGCTCTCTCCATGTATTCAGCCATCCTGGAGCGGAGACCAAGTACATAGTCCACAATGTCTAGTTTAGGCTTTTTGAGAGGTAACTCCCATCCTTCCTTCACCAAACTCAATGGACCTCTTACAGGGTGGCCAAACAAAAGTTCAAAAGGGCTGTAGCCAACCCCCTTCTGTGGGACCTCTCTGTAAGCAAAGAGCAAGCAGGGTAAAAGGATGTCCCATTTCCGCCTAAGCTTCTCTGGTAAACCTTTTATCATTCCCTTTAGGGTCTTGTTGAACCTTTCCACAAGCCCATTGCACTGTGGATGGTAGGGTGTGGTAAACTTATAGTTTACTCCACACTCTTTCCACATTGCTTTTAAGTATCCAGACATGAAGTTAGTACCTCTGTCTGAAAGAACCTCCTTTGGAAAGCCCACTCTTGAGAAAACTGCAATGAGGGCTTTTGCCACCACAGGAGCTGTGGTGGTCCTCAGGGGAATTGCTTCTGGGTACCTGGTGGCATGATCCACTACCACCAGTATAAATCTGTGCCCAGATGCTGTTTGAGGATCCATGGGACCCACAATGTCTATTCCAACTCTTTCAAAGGGTACCCCCACCACAGGTAGTGGTATCAGGGGGGCCTTTGTTGTGCCACCTGACTTACCACTGGCTTGGCAAGTGACACAGGAGCGACAAAACTCCTTGACATTTTCTGACATGTGAGGCCAGTGAAAGTGTGGAACAAGCCTGTCCCAAGTCTTATTCTGGCCTAAGTGTCCTGCAAGGGGAATATCATGGGCCAAGATAAGAAGGAAGCCCCTAAACTTCAAAGGTATAACCAACCTCCTGGTTGTGCCAGGCTTGGGGTCTCTAGCCTCTGAATAAAGGAGGCCTTCATCCCAATACACTTTATGGGTACCTTGAGCATTCCCTGCAGCCTCAGCAGCAGCTTGCTGTCTGAGGGGTTCAAGTGAAGGGCAATCTAATTGGGCCTGCCCCAGGTCTGCCCTTGAGGGTCCCCCTGTCCCCAGAAACTCAACCTGATCAGGTTCAAGCTCCTCAGAGACAGTCTCCTCTTGGACTGCAGAATCAGTTTCCTGTGAAACTTGATCCTCAACCTGGGGCAAGTGGGAAGGCACAGCCTTAACCCTCTTGCTCCTTCTCTTGGGTTGTGGTTGGTCTATTGTTTCAAGATCCACCACTGGTTCAGGAAGGCACTTCTTAGCCTGAGACCTTGTCACTGCAAGGACATGAGCTGAAATCCCTAGCATTTCTGCATGAGTCCTGTACTCCACTTCTGACCAAACTGAGCTTTCAAGATCATTGCCTAACAGACAGTCTACTGGGAGGTCTGCACTCACAACAACTTTCTTTAGGCCATCTACCCCTCCCCAGGAGAAGTTCACAACAGCCACACTATGGGAAGTAGTGGAGTTGCTTGCATTGGTCACTAGGTAACTTTCACCTAGTACAATTTGTCCAGGGTCCACAAAGCCAGGTGCCACCATTGTGACACTGGCACAAGTGTCCCTGTAGGCCTGAGCCAGTTTCTCATTAATTAAGGGAGTCTGCCTATATTTGCCCAGGTTACTGGGGCTTACTGCAGTGGGCAAAGATAAGTCCACATCATATAGGAGAACTGCCTGTGTGGGGATTCTGACTAGGCCAGATTCCACCTCAGTACCCAGGGTCAACCCTACTAAACCCTTTGGCTGTGTACCACCACTGCTGACTGTACTAGGGGGTGCAGTTGCTTTAGGAGCTGCAGTGGTGGGGACTGGATTTTTCTTAGTGCATTCACTGCCCCAGTGTGAAACTGATTTGCAGGTATTACACCAAGGTTTCTTTGGGCCATCATTCTTCTTTTTCTTGTTTCCATTTTGGGAACCCCCCTCCTTATTGCTAGTTTGGGGGCCTGAAGACTTCTGGTCCCTTTCTTTATCTTTCTGATTCCCACCCTTCTGGTCTGTTTTCTTCTGGTCACCTTGGTTCTGGTTTTTCTGCTTAATCCTTGTTCTGACCCATTTGTCTGCCTTCTTTCCCAATTCTTGGGGAGAGGTCAAATCAGAGTCAACAAGGTATTGATGCAACAGCTGGTTCTGACAGTTATTAAGGATCTGTTCTCTCATCATAAGATTGTACAATCCTGTATAGTCTGAAACTTTACTTCCCTGCAGCCAACCCTCCAGAGCCTTAGTGGCACAATCTACAAAATCAGTCCAGTCCTGAGTCTGTGCTTTTTGGGTGTCTCTGAACAACAACCTGTATTGCTCAGTGGTTAGGCCAAACCCTTCAATAAGAGCACTCTTCTGAACAGAGTAGTTTTTGGCATCCTCAGGTCTAACAGTGAGGAGCCTGTCCCTCCCTTTCTCAGAAAAGGAGTACCATAAAATTGCTGCCCACTGATCCTCAGGGACCTGCTGTACCATGCAGGCCCTCTCAAGAGCAGTCATCCATTTGTGGATATCATCCCCTTCCTTGTAGGGGGGCACAATTTTTGTCAGGTTTCTATTGTCATAGGCCCTGTCTTTTTCTTTAGGAACTTTGCTGCCACCAGTGGCATCTAAGCCACACAATTTTCTCTCTCTTGCTAAAGCAAGTTTAGCTTGAGCCAAGGCTACCTCTTCCCTTTCTATTTGGAGTTGGACAGCCCTCATCCTGGCCCTATGCTCTTTTCTCTGGGAGGAAGTCATTCCTCTTTGAGATTCTCTTGAGGCACTAGAAAGGTGAGAGTCCCTTGACAGAGATCTCTCCCTTCTATTACCTGGGAGAATTTGGTTATGAGATCTGGAGTGGTGCTGGCCCCCTCCATTCCCATGTAGGTCCAAGTTGGCCTGGTTAAGCCTGGCAACCTGTACCTGGTTTCCCCCCTGATCCTGATCTTCAGGCTCATCTACATCAGAGCCTTCTTCTTCTTCTTCCTCCTCCACTACATCATCTTGAAGATCCTCATTCTCAGGGGAGTTTATCCCTTCCTCTGTTTCTAAGGGAGTCTGACTCACCTTATCTAGGTCATCCTTTTCTAGGAGAGCTACTAGGGAAGGAATGGTAGGGCCTCTGCCCTTTTTTAGCCCCCTGGCTGTGCACAAGGCACTCAGGTCTTTGTGGCTAAGGTTGTCATATCTGGATGTTGTCCCTATAGGATCAACTATTACAGGAGCAGAGCCTGAAGCTCTACCTGTATCAGACATGACTGCTAGTGAGGTGTAAGTGGTGCACTTACCTACAGTAAGTGGTTTCCTACTGTACCTTGCTAGTGAGTTGTAGTCAGGGTGTGCTAATCCCTTTAATCTACAACTACTAAGTTCAGTAGAACTTAATATGCTAAGCTTTTGATTTATATGTACCTAGAGGTACTTGATGTGATCTTTCAATTTGATAAAGATTGCAATGGTAAAACAAACAGCAAGCTCAAATCCGCACCGCTGCACACCAATGTGAGAAGTTGGCCTGATAGGTAGTGTTTCCAATTCTGGAACCACTGGTTATCAGTCCAAACAAACCCCAAAGATGTCAGGTTATAAGTCAACCTTGTAGACAAGCTATCCTAGTGGTAGCATGGACTAAGCAGCCTTAAAGGCTTAACTTAAGAGGTCGTGTTAAGCGAGCTGTTTTACCACATACAATCCTGTAATCAAATGAAAGGACACCACACAAGTATATATTATAAAAATATATGTATTTATTTCTAAATTACTCCCCAGTACTCTTTATGAGGAAAGGGGCACAAGCGTTAAATCAAAAGCACTGTTACACATATAAAGTTGCACGTTTATGGATGAGGGCGGGTGGCCACTCAGACCATATATCAAAAAAGTCGTATAAGTAACACTTTACGAACAATGGTTAGGCCTAGGGCCTAGAGATTCGCTGGGAGCAGTCAGGACAAGCAATGAAGAAGTCGGGAGTAGCCCACAGGAGACGGGTGCAGCACGGAAAGTGCGGCGCGCACCAATGCACTGTCAATGGTGCGTAAAAGTCAATTAAAGTGAATAAAAAGATACTTCCGCTGGACCTAGGAACACAAAACTTTAGACACAGACCCTAGAGGTGTGTACCAGTGTAAAGACACCGGCGTTGCAAAGTTACCTCACCCACAGGCCGTGGGTGCACAGGGTCGAAGTGGCGTCGGGTTCTGTCACGCAGGTTCTGGGTGCTTGGAGCTGTTGCAGCTGCAGGCGCTGTGAAGCAGAAGTGTCCGGTGCGATCCAAGGGTGGATCGATGTAGAAAAGTACCTGAAAGCAGAGGGGACAGAGTCTGGGTCACTCAGCAGTGACCAGGGTGGAACCAGGACGGAACCAGGCAATGTCGGGCGCAATCAGGCGGTTGTCGATAGGCTTCTCTCCGCTGTCACGTGGGCTCTGGGGCATCTGCGACGTCCAGGAGCAGGTCACGATCTGTCCCACGTAGGCTCTCGCCGTCAGCACCGTCGGCTTGAAGATTGTAGCAAACAGCACTTGGCAAAAGCAATCCACGCGGAACCGGGAGATTGCTTATCACTCGAACCAGGAGGGTCAGAGTGGGGGCTCCTTTTCACAGGAGCTGGTGCAGATCTGGAGCAACCAGAAAAGCAAGTCGGATTTCAAAGTTCGTCGGCACAGGGGCCACAAGCCAGCTGGCAAGTGACCGGGCCAACGCGTCGAGCGCACACAAGCAGAAGGGCCCCACGCAGCACTCGTCGAGTGTGGAGGGGTGAGCTTTGGTGCAAGTGGAGCTCGGGGCTGGGGCTTCTCAAACCCCGGTGTACAGCTTCGAGGGTCACTCGTGGGCTGCACGGTCAGCGTCTCGTGGCCTTTTCAAGATGGCGTGCCCCACGCTTCCGGTCGCCTCCACGGGTCTCAGCTCTGCAGGGACTGTGGATCGGGCAGGTAGAAGGCAGGCAAGCTTGATCTCGTCGATCTCTGTCGCTCGAGTTCCGGCGGGAACTGCAACAAAGCAAGGGTCGAGGGCTGGATGGTGCCTGTTTGCACAGGGTGGTCACTCCTTGACCACAAGGGAGATTCTTCAGTCTTCTCACGTCGTGTAGAAAGTCGAAGGGTCCAGATTTCGTTTCTTATGTTTCTTCAGGATGATCTGAGGTCCGTTGGGACTGCTCCCCCTCTTATTCGAATCTCGGGGGTTGGACATCCTGCTAGGTCCCCTCCTATGGGTGGGACCGAGGAAGGGGGTGGTTACACCCCTCTCCTTTGATCCTGGCCGCGCTGGGACAGGGGCTGGGAGGCCCCAGAACCGGTTTGGCCGGATCCTGCAAGGGGCAGCCTTGTGCTCCCCAGGCAGTGTCTGGTTTCATTGAAACCTCCCTACTCCAATCCACTATCTCCTGTCTGGGGTGGTTTGACACCGCCCTGTGACAGGAAACTCTTTGTCCAGGCCTCCTCTGCCGGGTTTCGGTCAGCAGCAGGAGGTCAGACCCGTGTCTGTGGCAGGGGCATCCATTTTGTGGATCTGAGGCTCATTTTAAATCAACCGCGTTTCGGTAAAGTAACATGTCTTCTCCCTCTAGAAGGGTGGAATGCTACCCCCGTCGCCAGAACTGGCGAGGGGGTAGTATTCCAATTCGTATGACACCTTACACGACATGTTTTGATAAAGCCAAACCAAAGTTGCTATATAACCGCGAGGATTATAAGGCGCTTAAGAGTATATGGTATGGCGTTATCCCGGATCAGCTTAGGGAGTTGTTCCCGACAGCTGCAGACAGGCTCAGCTCATGCCAGAGCACCATCTCACATAAAACCACGCACTCTGCCTCCAGGATTGATGAGGCCTTCCATAGGAGTGGCTTACAGGCTATATATGTGTCCAGATATAGGTTTAGATATAGGCATACTATATCTAAGCAAGGGGTGATTACACCCACTTGCCCCAGCTGAGTGATCAGCCAGTTGTGTCAATTTAAGAACCAGCCAGGGGTGGCAAAAGCTATGCTTCAGCCCCTGGTAGGCCTTGGTGGCACCTATGCCCTGGGCACCTATAGTGCATGGTACAGGGGCTGACAAGGAGTCCATTTCCAATTGTGGTATGTACCTATAGCACATGTATTATGAATTTAGAGAGAGAACAGCAGGCTGGGGGTCTGATTAGCAGGCCCACAGCCTCAGTAAGTCGAAAACCAGTGAAGCAAAAAGCAAAAATTGGGGTGACCATAGGATAGCAGACCCTACTCTCCTACAGTATTTTAAGGAATCGGTAAATTACCGAATTTGCAATGTAGGGAGCATTCAAATGAGTGCTTTTCCCATTTTAGGATTCGTTATTTACCACCAACAATACCTTTGAAAATACAAATCTGTGCATTTTCAACTGTGCCATGTGGCAGACATACATGCCCTCAGGGCATGTATGTGTGCCACATCTGCACACAAGCACGATTCAGGGGTGCAACAGGGTGTCAAAGTGACACCCTGGCACCCTTGAATGTGTCTCCCATTTTACCGAATCGGTATTTACCGATTCGGTAATTGCCATTCATTCCTATGGGCCTCTAGGGGCCCATAGGAATGAATGGCAATTACCGAATCGGTAAATACCGATTCGATAAATAGCAAATTTTAAGGATTCGGTATAATTTACCGAAAAATTACCTACATACTATTTACCTATTCTTAAATACCGAATCAGTAAAATTCGGTATTTACGAATAGGTAAATAGTATTTACCTACATCTGCCCCATAATGTCTTTTACCATTTGCCAAACTCTAGCTCTGCCCCTTAGTGTGAAGTAACATCACAGAGTGGGGGAAATGTGTCATGGCTGAAGTGGATTATAAACATGTTTGTGTTCTTCTTCCCACCCAGGCTTCGGTTGGGCACTGGTATTTGCCCCAACGATGGGCATCCTCCCAAAGTACTTCCTCCGCCGAAGGGTCCTAGCACTGGGCCTGGCACTCACTGGCAATGGCCTCTCCTCCTTCATCTTCTCACCACTCTTCCAGGCTCTGATCGATGCCTACAGCTGGCGTGGAGCCCTCATCATCCTCGCAGGGATAGTGTTGAACCTATGCATTTGTGGTGCCCTGCTTCGGCCGCTCCCTGTTCCAGAAGACACCAGACCTGGCCCCGAAGAAGCAAAGAAGCCGTCCAAGGGGACCTTGTTCCTGCGCAAGATGGCCTCCGTCCTGGACCTCAGTCTCTTCCGGAACCGTGGCTTTGTGTTGTACTCGGTTGGCATGCTGCTGATTGGCACCGGCTACTTCGTGCCTTACGTCCACCTGGTGCCACATGGAAAAGACCTCGGCCTTAGCAACTATGAGGCAGCATTTCTCATGTCAGTGACTGCATTAGCAGACGCAGGGGCAAGGCTCCTCTCTGGGTGCTTTGCAGACCTCAAGCTATTTACAATGCTGCACCTCCTGGTGCTGTGGAACTCAGTAACTGGGCTCAGCCTGCTCCTCCTGCCCCTTGGCAAATCCTTCCCTGGCATCATGGCACTAGGGCTCTTCTATGGTCTGAGCGCTGGCGCCTTTGCCCCAATCATCTTCGCCGTGCTGCCTGATCTGGTGGCCATCGAGAGGGTGACCAGTGCTGTGGGTCTATGCTTGATGGTCATGAGCTTCGGGGGACTGCTGGGCCCCCCGCTTTCAGGTAAAACGGGCAGGAAAAAACAAAAAAGATGGGAAGGGGCATGAGAAATGTGGGGGGAGGCGGATGAGAGAGAGATAGGTAGAGAAGGCAGAGGAGATGGGATAAATGGCTGGATGTGGTTGGGAATGCTGGCTGGGAATTGAATTGGGAATGGACAGAAAAAGGGTTGGCAAGTACAGCGTTGCAGCTGACTTCTGCCACAATACCACTCAGTTTCTTTAAGGACTGCACACCATGCACCCATTCCTTCGCTGTGACAACCCTCGTTACTGCTGAATTTGATACATGTCTCATTCAGGTCCAGACAGGAAGTTTGAGCAAACCTCTATGGCCCCTAGCAGCACGTTTGCACAGCCGGAGTGTCATTTTTCTGACACTCCGGTAGCATAACCTGCGGCAGAATATGTACAAGGCCATGTAAAGCCACTTTGCACGGCTTTCATGACCTCATAAATATGTGCCCCATTCATGCAGAACACTGCGAGAAAGGGGCGTGCCATGGTTGTTGCAGTGGGCGTTCCCATGGAATCTGAAGTCTTTCCAGATTTACGAGGAATCGTAAACCTGGGAATTCATCGGATCCTAACGCCACCCCAGGGGTGGCATTATGGAGGTGCTGCATGGAGAAATATCATTGTTCTTGTTTTTTCTTCTTTTTCTGTGTGCTGCATTCGACAGCACACATGGAAACAAGAAAACTCCTCTTGTGATTGGTTTTGTGCAGAAAGCTGCTCAAAAACAATCACCCCTACAACGCACCATGGCGCAAGTGTGCCTGCGTTCGCACGTGGCAGCACATTGAGCACCAGCACAGGGGAAAAGGACAGGAAGACTCCGTATCTCAAAGACATTTTATTTTTGATGCAGGTCAGCGCAGCAAGATTCTTTTCGGCACTGCCATGCACTAAAACCTCCTAAATGAGGCCCTGAGTGTCTATTCATTCATCACTGCATACCTAGTGTAAGCATTGTACCCACCACTCTAAAAATCATTGCAAATGGTGATGCAGAAGCCCCCTCAGTTACGTGAACCCCACATCTCATCAGTGGAATGTTGGTTCGTATCGCAGATTTTTGGGGAATTTGAGGACCTCCCTACAGACTGCCCTCTCCAAAGGTGCATAATGCTGTCACAACACTGCATTTAATGCCACCAACTTCATGAGGGCCAAGTTGTGCTAATTTTGGCTTAAGGAATCGCAAAAGACCTCCAACTTCAGGTTGGTGGTATTTTGCGATTTCTTTGAAAATTGCACTTTTTGGCATTTTTCAAAGTGCCATGTGGGTCACATACATGCCCTTAGGGCATGCATGTGGGCCACATGTGCACACATGTTAATTTCAGGGGTGCAAAAGGGTGTCCTATTGACATCCTTACAACCCTGAAATGCATTCTCAATTTGCGACTTTCTAATTGAGAATCGCAAATTGATAAGTCTCTGTGATGTGGTGGGCTGGAATTAAGAGGAGAGGGGACTTCAAGAATGCAGAAATGAGATGAAGGAACTAATGCAGGGATGAGAGGGCACTAGAAGGAGCTGGACAGTTGAGGGAGCACCGGAAGTGATTGAAGGGGATATGAAGTAGCTTAGATGCAGACAGTTGTGATGTTGATGGGAAAACCTGGGAGTGTTGATGGGGAAATGTGAAAGGACGGGGAAGATTAGGAGGTGCTTGAGAAGAGTTAGGAGGGGCTCGGAGCGACAGTCAAGACACCTGACAGTGAGATGGAGGTTGGCCAGGTGGCTTGTTGCCTGCAGTGCTTGTGTCTGACAAACATCTCTATCTTTGTCTCCCTCATCACTGTTGACAGGATTTCTCAGGGACCTTACAGGGGACTTTCGAGTCTCGTTCATCGTCTGTGGTGGATTCATTCTGGTTGGAAGCGGCGTTCTGATGTGCATCCCTTCATTCTTCTCACGTGCCTCATTGCCCTGCCAGAAGAAGAAGGAGAGCAGCGGGTTACCACCCAAAGACGACGATGCAGCGGTGTTCAGTACTCTGATCTCTCCATCCTCTACGGACCAATCACTGGACACCTCCCAGGCCACAAAGATGTCCGCTGTGTCCAGCGAGTGCTGACCCCTTGCGACTGGAAACATGACAGTCCTGCTGCATTGTCAGCCTGAGCGACAGTCTGGAGACATGGTCTGATGGTGGTGTGCAGCATCAGGGATGGTCTCTCTCCTTTCCACTTTTAATGTTTTGGGATGAGGGTGGGTTCAAGGTCTCAATGTATCATTATTTCTCCATCCTCTCTTTGCAAACTGTAGGAGAAAGAAGTCTAACTGCTTCTGGTATAACTTGCCCGATGACTAGTACACAAAACCTGAGACATCTTGAATCATGCAAAAACACTCTTGTGAACAAGCACCTTTGGCCAGGAGTGTATGTCCAGGCTATATTGAGAGAGCAGCACCTGAGAAGTTTCCGAGCCATGTCCAGAGACTGGTCAAGAAGAGATGACATTGTCCAATGGCCATCTTCTGGCTGACGTACTGGATGCTAACTCGCATAATAGAGCACCTTCTGCGAGGTCTAGACCTTGAGCAAGCAGCTCTACCCACTGCCATGTCAGCTATCTGTCCATATCAGTAATTTTGCACTAAAAATGCACTTGTCGTGGGCTCCAACTCTGTGCCGCTTCACAAAGAACCACCGTGATGACTGCTCCACCCCTTTCGGAGAAGGATGTTGCGCCAGGTCCAGTTCTGCCTCACATAGAATATATGCCAGTGGCGGTGCAGAATTGTAGTGTACATGGGTGAAGACATGTCTTTGTCCACAGGGTATCGTAAAGCCCTGGAAAACATGTCAAATTGCCATGATGGGCCGAAGGATGGGATCAGAACACGCAGGCAGCCTATAGAGAACATACTAGTGTGCACAGGGCATTCACAGAGACTCCACAGGAAAGACACAGGAGATCCACAGGGTAGATACAGGAATATAGCATGCTACAACACATGCAATTACATCGCATTCTGTAACAACGCGATACCATTACTACACAAGTCATTACATCGACTTGCCGTAGATGGCGCTGTAACATTAGGAATGTATCATTTACTATTCCAACTCCAGCCTACGCAACTGTAGGGAAGGTGTTGGAATAGTAAATTATACTATTCCTTATGTTAGAGCGCCATCTACTGCAAGTCGATGTAATGACTTGCGTAGTAATGGCATCGCGTTGTAACAACGTGGTCGGAGTAACGACCGCATTGTAAAGGCCTCGCGGTCTAATGACTGCAATGTAAAGGTTATTTCCCCTGCAGGAATAAGGGCTCTACAAGCAAGGCTTTCATAATGCACATAAATGGGCCCAAGAGGCATGTGTAGGGGCTCCTAAATACATCTACTGGGCCTCCATAGCATACTCACAGAGGTCAATATGACACATATCAGGGCTTCATAATGCACAAACAAGGCTCCATAGTGCTCATGCAGGGGCCCTGTACTGTGCACACAGGGTATAGGAAACCTGATTGTTAAACTGTGAAAGAGAGAGGTGCAGTTTGATGTGAACTGTGGCTGAGATCCCACAAAGGCAAAACAATCAATGCCATATTACATACGCAGATTTCCATGAGGAATTCCTGGCTCATTTCTGATGTCTTGGAACAAGCAGCCTGGTCTTTCTCAGAGATAGTTTTATGTGGGACATCTACAGGAACACCATAAGAACATTACAGAACCCATTACATATGAAGCCCCTGCCTCTTGTAAACAATGCTGAATCATAGGTTGGTGCTGCCTGCCATAGCTTCCCTGGCATATTCTCTAGCTAGGTTTGGGCTCTACAAGTGCCTATGCAGACAAGAAATAAGTTAAAAATGCAAAACATTTCAGCAGAAAGGAATACAATGTAAAGATTAAACTGACACACAATGAAGAACCTCAGATGTAGGGCCTACAGGATACACTTGCTTTCCTATCCTTCTTGGACGGGCTCCAATGAGGCTGGAAAGACCTTTTAAGACATAGGGAGCAAGGGACAGATTATGTTGACTGTGAAAAGATTTGAAAGAAGGAGCGCTTCCTATTTTGGGTCCTTTGTGCTCCAGCCTTTAAAGATTGGCAGAAGGCCAGATGCTTCAGAGGTAATGAGATGTGAATTTTAGCAAATATTTGCAAGCCGCAGGGAGCCCCGCCAGAGGCAAACCATTATGCCTTTTTCATATCATTAGACAGCATCTTGAAAGGAAATATGAACACACACAATAGTCATATAAATAGTGGGAATTATACAAAATCAAACGTTTCAACTGATTTTCTCATATGTGTTTACCTATATTTTCCAAAAATTACGTTTGTAGCTTTTTCCTAGCAAAAGTTAGAAACATTTTAGGAATATAGCCACAAAGTTGCACTTTAAAAATGCAGCCTGTTGCATCGACTGCACATGGCCTTTAAGCTAATGTTATCTTTCAAATTTAACTGGAAAAAGGTTTCACATACTGTTCAAAAGATTTGAATACTAAGCAGTGTGCAAAACGTTTAGTTCAGGTTTACAGCTGTGCAAAACATATAGTGAAGGTTTACAGATGATTTACACAGGTGGTAAATATGGCTTTTTAAAGGCAAACATGTTTGTCTTTTCTTGTAAACACTGTCTAATGCTTGTGCAGCCACTCATACTGTCGCCCAGTTACATTTCTCTTAAGAGTAATTGGTGGCAAACAACTTTGTAGGCCTGTATGTGAGATTTGACCTGTGTGCAGCCTGTAACTCTTGTGCTCCTGGAACAGCTTTCTTTTTCGTTTTTGAAGCTGCACGTGCAGTTTACACGTATTTAGCAGGAACCAGGTGCAACATAGGTTGGGCGAACCCAACAGGAGTACAATTGTGCACTTGCAATGGCACCATGACACGCATACTGGGGCCTTCATACCACACAATGGCTGCATAGGTCACATGCATGGTCTCCACAGGGCACATACAGATGCTCATGAATACATGAACTGGAGCTCCGCGACACACACACAGGGCATTTTTCATGCACATACGGGGTCCCTTCCTGCACATGCAGGGGCTTTAAACGTACATGCCTGCGCTTGATGACACACACATGAGGGTCCATAGCGCACATACAACACACATATAGGGCTCCGTAGCAAGCACCCAGAAGTTCTCCAATACTGTTACAGGCCCTCACCTTGGTCCAGTCGGGGGCCCCGTAGCACACATACATGTAGTTCACAGAGCACATACAGAGCTCACTTGCAAGGTGTTGAGAATACACACAGAGGGGCTCCATAATGCAGCTAGGGAAGTTCTATATCCCAGATATTGGGGGTTCGTTGCACAGGTGTATTGTAGCACACAGGAGTTACGTGAGGCACATATAGGGACCCCAAATAAAAGGCATTTACAAGGGCCATCTAAAATGCAGAAGAGAGGTTATTTACTACAGGGCCTTGTGAGCTGTATCACACGTATAAGGGCTCCATAACACACAGGTGCATCGCAGGATGCATATAGGGTCTCCAATGCGCACATGAAGGGGGTTGATCTAGAACACATCGGGGTTCCACAAGGCAAGTACAGGGGCTGCACGCTTCACACACAAGGGTTCCATAGGGCGTCTTCATGGGGGTCATCGGCACACCCGGGGGGGCCCTCAGCACAAACATGGACCCTTTGACACACACAGGAGGGCCCTCAGCACAGGTAAGGGCCTTGGTACACACACTGCTATATTTACACCTGCTGGAACCCCTTAGCTCTTACAGGGCACTTCACCCCATTCGGGCCCCTCAACACATACAGGGTCCCCTCCATTACAGGCATGGGCTCCTTAGCACCTTCAAAGGCGGTTCATCTCATACTGGCTCTCGCCCCTCACATAGGGGCCTTTTAACGCATATATCTTCTCCATGGGGTGTGCCTCAGGCGCTATGGCACAAACACAGGGCACAGGGGCTCTGTGCACCGCAGCATATATAGATGAACCTGCAGCACATATAGAGGCATGTGGCCAACACAGAGGCATATTTGCACATACAGGGACTCCTTTGCACTTACAGGGTCCTAGCCCAAATACTCAGGCTCCCTAACCCCATGTAGTGTAACTCTCAGCACACGGAATAGCCCCTCGCCTGATGGGGGGCTGCTCAGTCACTACACATGGGACGCTGTACACATGTAGGCCCTGTCCACACACAGTGGTCCTTCTTACACATAGGTTGCTTCAGCACATAGAGGGTTTCCCACAGCACAGGCAGGCCCCTCTGAACACTTTCTGGGACTCTTCACCACAGGGGGGCTCAGAGTTTACACACAAGGGTCCTCTGCACACACAGCCTAAGTCCAGCACATACAGAGCCCTACAGCGGGAGACATTGTTTACCATGCATCCATTTGCACTGTGGTACTATTACATCATGGTTTTCAGTACGCAAGTCGTTACACAGACTTGCACTGAAGGGCGCTGTAGACTAAGGAATAGTGTAATTTACTGTTTCCAATCCTTTCCTACTGTATGTAGACTGGAGTTGGAATAGTAATTCACACTATTCCTAAGTCCAGCGCCTCTCCAGTGCAAGTCGATGTAACAACTTGGTGTGTGAAAACCGCCATCTAACAGACCGCGTTGAAATGGCCCTCGTTGTATCGTCATACATCCCCTACAGCATGTGCCAGTTGTGACAACATGGCTATGGTCACACACAGGGGCCCTTTAGCATATCCAGGTCATACTGGCACATACCCCGGTCTGAAAATACATGGAACCCCTAAGCACACACCAGTGGCGTAACCAGAGTTCAAGGGGCCCCCCGCAAGGTACACAGAGGGGCCCCTGCTCCGGAATCAGTCTGGAGCTCTCTGGCATGAGTACAGTGCTGAGGGGGCCCCCCGCACTGCGGGGGATGCGGGGGCCTGTGTTACGCCCCTGGCACACACCACAGTTCATCAGCAAGCTCACACACGTTTCTGCCCCTCAGCACACAAGGGGGGATCAGCTTACATAAGGGGTCATAGAGTTACAAGCACTTTCGAGTACACCCAGCACAAAGAGGGATCTGTGAGAACATCCAGAGGGCACACAGACATACTCAGAGCCTTCAGTCCAAGAAGGGGGCATCAGCTCATATGGGGGTCATAGAACATACAGGCGCTTTCGAGCAGACACATGGCACCCAACACAAAGACAGTCCTTCTGCAAACCCAGCGGGCAAGTAGAAGGTGCACAGGCATATACTGAGCACCCTCAGCCAATGAAGGGGGGCATCCGCTCATATAAGGGGCCATAGAAGCATGTAAGCGCTTCCTAGCACACGTGTGGCACCCAGAACAAAGCGGACTCCCTCAGCATGAACAGTGATACTTCTGGACATAGAAGGACCCCTCTGTGTAAATGCAATGTTATGTGATTTTACTGTATTTGTAGAGTATAAACTATCACCTAGAAAGTAACCTGGCACTGTAGATATTGAACAAACCCAGAATAAAAGGAAATACATAAGCCTCTGGAAATATTTCTAAAGGGCAGGAGGTGGTGGCACAAGGTCAGTCTTGGTAAGAAGATCTTAGATGTTGATGTTTTAAGTAAAAAGGTTGTCCGACATCCACCACCTATGGGTCATAAGAAAATGAGCTCCAAATGTTCACAGTGTTCATTTAATGCACAGCTATCTGTCTGAGTTGAGCAGACTGAAATTGGAATAAGGTTCGCTTTAACACCTTACGACTGCAGCATCAAGTGAGTTATTGTAATAGCAATATAGTACCTGTGAACTGGGGCTTCCAGTCATTATTTTGCCTCTGAGATCCAATCCTAATCCAATCCTAATCTAATCTAATCCAAATGTAGCCCAATCCTAATCTAATCTAATCTATTCTATTCTATTGTATTATAATCCAATTAAAATCAAATCCAATCCTAAACTAATCTAATCTAATCTAATCCGATCTACTCAAATCCTAGTGTAATCTAATCCTAATCCAATACTAATCTAATCCACTTTAACCTAATCTAATCTAATCCAATTATAATCAAATCAAATCTTAATCAAAATCCAATCCTAAACAAACTAATCTAATCCAATCTAATCCTTTCAAATCCTAGTGTAATCCAATCCTAATCTAATCCAGTTTAATCTAATCTAATAATCTAATCCAATCTTAATCTAATTTAATTTTAATCTAGCACACTCATATTCTAATCTAATCCTAACCTAATCTAACCTAATCTAATCTCATCTAATCTAATCCAATCAATTATGATCAAATCCAATCCTAATCTAATCTAATCTGATCATGATCTAATCTAATCCCAGTGTAATCTAATCCTAATCTAATCCAATCTAATCTAATCCTAATTATGTTGGTTTTGCTATTTCATTTTATTTGACTAAGTCATGTTTTGTTCTTTTGGGAAAGTACCCTTTGCAAGAATAAGATAGTCCCGAAGAAACCCACGTCTGCTCCTCACTCTTGTAGGCAATCTTTTCCTCTAGGTTGTACGTTTGTTATTATGGCTTTGCTGGTCCAGCCTGTCTAGATGTGTTTATTGACAGGTGTCGCGGTACGCTGGACTTTGTCTCCAGTTTATATCTGATCATTAGTCCTTTTTTTCACTCTTGGTGTCCAACACGTCATCGATAAAGCAAGGGCAGCGTTTCAATCACATACTCTTCATAGACACCATGCTCTGACGCTAATCAATAAACAGATCTCTGCACCTGTTGGTCAGAGAGGAGGGGGCAGTAAACCCAAGGAAGTAGTGGGTGGAAACAAGGGCCCACAGCTAGTCAGTGGATAAAACACACTGGAAAGGCAAGGCCTATATTGCCAAAGCAAGTTTCACTCTATTTCCGATCTGCTCATAACATTTCTGAAGAAGGGTCCCCTGTACCCTCAAGACACACAAGAGGAATCAACAGCAAAGAACCCGGGGAAAGAACCACACTGACATGAGTACACACCGGAAGTCCTTCTGAGCTAGATGTTTAGGTGAGTGTTCTGTCTGCATATAGAGATAATTGAATTCCAACAATAGAGGTAAAAACAGGACAGGGGAAAAGTAGTAGAAGAAATGTCAGAATCCATCACAACTGCTAGCAATCACTCTGGACTGCATTCCAGTCCAGCATTTTTAGATCATCTGTGCCCCTACAGATAGGGAGCTACTGTGCTGAAATTAGCCTTGGCCCTGTCCCAAAAGCACAGTGCAGCCCAGAATACTTGGCCACATCCTCCATAAATAGGCGCACAATCAACACAGACACGTTTCAGCCTCATTGGGCTTCATCAGTGGAGGGGGGTGCAGCATGACCCCAATGTCACAGCAAACTTAGGACCCAGTTCTCCTTCTTAGGGAGACTCACTGAGCACCAATGACAAAGGGTCAAATGCTTTCATTTTATTTTTTATATAATTGTTTTGACCCAAATTCCAGTTCATCGTTTTTAACCTCTCCAAGCCATTACAGACAGGGACCAACCAAATGCAAATTAGTTTTGGTTCCGCCCAAAAAGGGTGGAGGAGAGGATGCTGTGGCTGAAAGGTCCCACTGCCCACTTTTACAAAGTGGAATCACACAAAATGAAGATGATTAATCATAAGTTTATTTGTAGTAAAACCCCCAAGATGCTGCTCCAGTAACTGTTCTTCCAGACTGACAACAGCTAGACCCCACATTCTATCATGTCAGCATTACCAGCATTCTAAGAGAAATTAAAGGAACATAACAGTGGAACAGATAAGGATGTAACACCCACCACCTTTGTCAGGTAGTGCTGTAGATAAGCTGGACGTGGGCGTTCCCCGGGCACGGTTGGGTAAAGCAAGGCCCTTGCAGACTGGTCAGTTCAGGAAACCTAGTGACCGACTGGAGCACAAAGCTCCTACTGCAAAGCATAAGAACTGTAATCAGCAGAAATAGGCAGAACATCAAGTGGTTGTGACATGTTGTCGCTTGATGCGCCCTGTCTTTGGTGTTAACTTTAGTGTTGACGTAATCCATCCACCAGAGGGGTCACAGGGTTCAAAGAGAAGTTACAATATATTTGATTTGCCACTAGGGGGGTTCTGAGTTCAATAATCACTCCTAAATGTTATTCTGTTAATTCTCTTGTGAAATGTAATGCATTAGAAGCACACATCAATGGCTGATTTCCCATTGCTTCCATACCATGTCATTGAGCACTAACAGCTTCATGCAGGACACGTAGTTCCCCAGAACATGCAGAACTCTCCCAGGATATAAAGGGTCTTCACAGAACACACAGGCAACCCAGCACACACAGAACTCTCCCAGGATATAAAGGGTCTTCACAGAACACACAGGCAACCCAGCACACACAGAACTCTCCCAGGATATAAAGGGTCTTCACAGAACACACAGGCAACCCAGCACATACAGAACTCTCCCAGCATATAAAGAGTCTTCACAGAACACACAGACAACCCAGCACATACAGAACTCTCCCAGGATATAAAGAGTCTTCACAGAACACACAGACAACCCAGCACATACAGAACTCTCCCAGGATATAAAGAGTCTTCACAGAACGCAGGCCACCCAGCACATACAGAACTCTCCCGGGATATAAAGGGTCTTTACAGAACACACAGGCAACTCAGCACATACAGAACTCTCCCAGGATATAAAGAGTCTTCACAGAACACACACGCAACCCAGCACATACAGAACTCTCCCAGGATATAAAGAGTCTTCACAGAACACACACGCAACCCAGCACATACAGAACTCTCCCAGGATACAAAGAGTCTTCACAGAACACACAGGCAACCCAGCACACACAAAACTCTACCAGGATATAAAGAGTCTTCACAGAACACACAGGCAACCCAGCACACACAGAACTCTCCCAGCATATAAAGGGTCTTCACAGAATACACAGGCAACCCAGCACATACAGAACTCTCCCAGGATATAAAGAGTCTTCACAGAACACGCAGGCAACCCAGCACATACAGAACTCTACCAGGATATAAAGACTCTTCACAGAACACACAGGCAACTCAGCACACACAGAACTCTACCAGGATATAAAGAGTCTTCACAGGACACACAGGCAACTCAGCACACACAGAACTCTACCAGGATATAAAGACTCTTCACAGAACACACAGGCAACTCAGCACACACAGAACTCTACCAGGATATAAAGACTCTTCACAGAACACACAGGCAACTCAGCACACACAGAACTCTACCAGGATATAAAGAGTCTTCACAGGACACACAGGCAACTCAGCACACACAGAACTCTACCAGGATATAAAGAGTCTTCACAGAACACACAGGCAACCCAACACATACAGAACTCTCCCAGGATACAAAGAGTCTTCACAGAACATACAGGCAACCCAGCACACACAGAACTCTCCCAGGATATAAAGAGTCTTCACAGAACGCAGGCCACCCAGCACATACAGAACTCTCCCGGGATATAAAGGGTCTTCACAGAACACACACGCAACCCAGCACATACAGAACTCTCCAAAGATATAAAGAGTCTTCACAGAACGCAGGCCACCCAGCACATACAGAACTTTCCCGGGATATAAAGGGTCTTCACAGAACACACAGGCAACTCAGCACATACAGAACTCTCCCAGGATATAAAGAGTCTTCACAGAACACACACGCAACCCAGCACATACAGAACTCTCCCAGGATATAAAGAGTCTTCACAGAACACACACGCAACCCAGCACATACAGAACTCTCCCAGGATACAAAGAGTCTTCACAGAACACACAGGCAACCCAGCACACACAGAACTCTACCAGGATATAAAGAGTCTTCACAGAACACACAGGCAACCCAGCACACACAGAACTCTCCCAGCATATAAAGGGTCTTCACAGAACACACAGGCAACCCAGCACATACGGAACTCTCCCAGGATATAAAGAGTCTTCACAGAACACGCAGGCAACCCAGCACATACAGAACTCTCCCAGCATATAAAGAGTCTTCACAGAACACACAGGCAACTCAGCACACACAGAACTCTACCAGGATATAAAGACTCTTCACAGAACACACAGGCAACTCAGCACACACAGAACTCTACCAGGATATAAAGAGTCTTCACAGGACACACAGGCAACTCAGCACACACAGAACTCTACCAGGATATAAAGAGTCTTCACAGAACACACAGGCAACCCAACACATACAGAACTCTCCCAGGATACAAAGAGTCTTCACAGAACATACAGGCACCCAGCACACACAGAACTTTCCCAGGATATAAAGAGTCTTCACAGAACAAACAGGCAACCCAGCATATAGAGAACTCTCCCGGGATATTAAGAGTCTTCACAGAACAAACAGGCAACCCAGCACATACAGAACTCTCCCAGCATATAAAGGGTCTTCACAGAACACACAGGCAACCCAGCACGTACAGAACTCTCCCAGGATACAAAGGGTCTTCACAGAACACACAGGCAACCCAGCACACACAGAACTCTCCCAGCATATAAAGGGTCTTCACAGAACACACAGGCAACCCAGCACATACAGAACTCTACCAGCATATAAAGAGTCTTCACATAACACACAGGCAACCCAGCACATACAGAACTCTCCCAGGATATAAAGAGTCTTCACAGAACATACAGGCAACCCAGCACATACAGAACTCTCCCAGCATATAAAGGGTCTTCACAGAACACACAGGCAACCCAGCACATACAGAACTCTCCCAGCATATAAAGAGTCTTCACGGAACACACAGGAAACCCAGCACATACAGAACTCTCCCAGGATATAAAGAGTCTTCACAGAACACACAGGCAACCCAGCACATACAGAACTCTCCCAGCATATAAAGGGTCTTCACAGAACACACAGGCAACCCAGCACATACAGAACTCTCCCAGGATATAAAGAGTCTTCACAGAACACACAGGCAACCCAGCACATACAGAACTCTCCCAGCATATAAAGGGTCTTCACAGAACACACAGGCAACCCAGCACATACAGAACTCTCCCAGCATATAAAGGGTCTTCACAGAACACACAAGCAACCCAGCACACACAGAACTCTCCCAGGATATAAAGAGTCTTCACAGAACACACAGGCAACCCAGCACATACAGAACTCTCCCAGCATATAAAGGGTCTTCACAGAACACACAGGCAACCCAGCACATACAGAACTCTCCCAGCATATAAAGAGTCTTCACGGAACACACAGGAAACCCAGCACATACAGAACTCTCCCAGGATATAAAGAGTCTTCACAGAACACACAGGCAGCCCAGCACATACAGAACTCTCCCAGCATATAAAGGGTCTTCACAGAACACACAGGCAACCCAGCACATACAGAACTCTCCCAGGATATAAAGAGTCTTCACAGAACACACAGGCAACCCAGCACATACAGAACTCTCCCAGTATATAAAGGGTCTTCACAGAACACACAGGCAACCCAGCACATACAGAACTCTCCCAGCATATAAAGGGTCTTCACAGAACACACAGGCAACCCAGCACATACAGAACTCTCCCAGGATATAAAGAGTCTTCACAGAACACACAGGCAACCCAGCACATACAGAACTCTCCCCGGATATAAAGAGCCTTCACAGAACACAAAGGCAACCCAGCACATACAGAACTCTCCCAGGATATAAAGAGTCTTCACAGAACACACAGGCAACCCAGCACATACAGAACTCTCCCAGGATATAAAGAGTCTTCACAGAACGCAGGCCACCCAGCACATACAGAACTCTCCCAGGATATAAAGAGTCTTCACAGAACACACACGCAACCCAGCACATACAGAACTCTCCCAGCATATAAAGAGTCTTCACGGAACACACAGGAAACCCAGCACATACAGAACTCTCCCAGGATATAAAGAGTCTTCACAGAACACACAGGCAACCCAGCACATACAGAACTCTCCCAGGATATAAAGAGTCTTCACAGAACACGCAGGCAACCCAGCACATACAGAACTCTCCCAGCATATAAAGAGTCCTCACGGAACACACAGGAAACTCAGCACATACAGAACTCTCCCAGGATATAAAGAGTCTTCACAGAACACACAGGCAACCCAGCACATACAGAACTCTCCCAGGATATAAAGAGTCTTCACAGAACACGCAGACAACCCAGCACATACAGAACTCTCCCAGGATATAAAGGGTCTTCACAGAACACGCAGGCAACCCAGCACATACAGAAATCTACCAGGATATAAAGAGTCTTCACAGAACACACAGGTAACCCAGCACATACAGAACTCTCCCAGCATATAAAGGGTCTTCACAGAACACACAGGCAACCCAGCACATACAGAACTCTCCCAGGATATAAAGGGTCTTCACAGGACACACAGGCAACCCAGCACATACAGAACTCTCCCGGGATATAAAGAGCCTTCACAGAACAAACAGGCAACCCAGCATATACAGAACTCTCCCGAGATATAAAGAGTCTTCACAGAACACACAGGCAACCCAGCACATACAGAACCCTCCCAGCATAAAAAGAGTCTTCACAGAACACACAGGCAGCCCAGCATATACAGAAATCTCCCGGGATATAAAGAGTCTTCACAGAACACACAGGCCACCCAGCACACGTAGAACTCTACTAGGATATAAAGAGTCTTCACAGAACACACAGGCAACACAGCACATACAGAACTCTCCCAGGATATAATGAGCCTTCACAGAACACACAGGCAACCCAGCATATACAGAACTCTCCCGGGATATAAAGAGTCTTCACAGAACACACAGGCCACCCAGCACACGAAGAACTCTACCAGGATATAAAGAATCTTCACAGAACACACAGGCAACACAGCACATACAGAACTCTCCCAGGATATAAAGGGTCTTCACAGAACACACAGGCAACCCAGCACATACAGAACTCTCCCAGGATATAAAGGGTCTTCACAGAACACACAGGCAACCCAGGACATACAGAACTCTCCCAGGATATAAAGGGTCTTAACAGAATACACAGGCAACCCAGCACATGTAGATCTCTCCCAGGATATAAAGAGTCTTCACAGAACACACAGGCAACCCAGCACATACAGAACTCTCCCAGCATATAAAGAGTCTTCACAGAACACACAGGCAACCCATACAGAACTCTCCCAGTTGTGAAGGGAAGGGGGGGTGGGGGTGCGTCCTCTTCCCAGTTTGAAGGGTAGCGTTTGGTCCTTCCTTCAAGGTGCTATGACTGCTGCTGCTCGTCTCCGCAGGGAATTGGTGTCCAGAGTCCGCGCTTGAAAAACTGGGATGGGACGCGCCCCCCCTTCCCTGATCACAACTGATGTGAGGCCTTTGACGAAGCATAGGAACCTCTGGAGAAATCAAGATAATGATTTATTTTCCGCATTGACTGCACCCACTACCCTGACTTACACATGGGCATATGATTTTGACACGACCCCGGTACCAAGGTTGCCCTCCCATCCTGAAGAAGACCCGCAGGCTGAGGCCCCCACATACCCCTGAGCGCTAAACGTCGACGCCCATCAATATTCCACCTGGACCACAAATTCCCCCATTGTGAAAACGTGCTACACAAGAATTTCTATTGTGTTTTGTATGAAAAACAATTAAGATTGAATACTAAATGTGGCCAGGCTGTAAAAGTGACTGAGATCACACGACCAGTCTAACCAAAAGCACCAAACCTTGCTTCTTCTATTCACCCTTTCATCACTTGAGCACTCCTTTCTTGCATGTCCTTAGGAGTAGCCTCCCCGGTGTACCTTAAGTGTGTAAAAGTAAATGAAGAAACAATTTACTGTTGAAATACGTTGTCATTAAAAATTCTTTGTTTCCAAACATATTGTTCTTGGTTGCTGTGAGCCACTAATGCCAAGGCTCTAATACGCGTTCACAAATAATGATTGTAGATTTGCTTTAATCAATTTATATCTAGGTCTAGGACCATTGTTTTTCATAACGAACTGTACCCAGGTCTAGGACCGCTTTGGGTCACCCCGTTTTTGATAATGGCTTCCTGCGTAGGCAGCTGGAGATTAGAAGAGAGGGAAGCCACCACAGGCTTCAGATCTTCCTGCATAGGCATCTGGAGATTAGAAGAGAGGGAAGCCACCACAGGCTTCAGATCTTCCTGCATAGGCATCTGGAGATTAGAAGAGAGGGAAGTCCCCACAGGCTTCAGATCTTCCTGCATAGGCAGTTGGAGATTAGAAGAGAGGGAAGTCACCACAGGCTTCAGATCTTCCTGCATAGGCAGCTGGAGATTAGAAGAGAGGGAAGTCACCACAGGCTTCAGATCTTCCTGCATAGGCAGCTGGAGATTAGAAGAGAGGGAAGTCACCACAGGCTTCAGATCTTCCTGCATAGGCAGCTGGAGATTAGAAGAGAGGGAAGCCACCACAGGCTTCAGATCTTCCTGCATAGGCATCTGGAGATTAGAAGAGAGGGATGTCACCAAAGGCTTCAGATCTTCCTGCATAGGCATCTGGAGATTAGAAGAGAGGGAAGTCCCCACGGGCTTCAGATCTTCCTGTATAGACAGCTGGAGATTAGAAGAGAGGGAAGTCACCACAGGCTTCAGAGCTTCCTGCATAGGCAGCTCGAGATTAGAAAAGAGGGAAGTCACCACAGGCTTCAGAGCTTCCTGCATAGGCAGCTCGAGATTAGAAAAGAGGGAAGTCACCACAGGCTTTAGATCTTCCTGCATAGGCAGCTCGAGATTAGAAAAGAGGGAAGTCACCACAGGCTTCAGAGCTTCCTGCATAGGCAGCTCGAGATTAGAAAAGAGGGACGTCACCACAGGCTTCAGAGCTTCCTGCATACGCAGCTCGAGATTAGAAGAGAGGGAAGTCACCACAGGCTTCAGAGCTTCCTGCATAGGCAGCTGGAGATTAGAAGAGAGGGAAGTCACCACAGGCTTCAGAGCTTCCTGCATAGGCAGCTGGAGATTAGAAAAGAGGGACGTCACCACAGGCTTCAGAGCTTCCTGCATACGCAGCTCGAGATTAGAAGAGAGGGAAGTCACCACAGGCTTCAGAGCTTCCTGCATAGGCAGCTCGAGATTAGAAAAGAGGGAAGTCACCACAGGCTTCAGATCTTCCTGTATAGGCTCTGGAGATTAGAAGAGAGGGAAGTCACCACAGGCTTCAGATCTTCCTGCATAGGCAGCTGGAGATTAGAAGAGAGGGACGTCACCACAGGCTTCAGAGCTTCCTGCATACGCAGCTGGAGATTAGAAGAGAGGGAAGTCACCACAGGCTTCAGATCTTCCTGCATAGGCATCTGGAGATTAGAAGAGAGGGAAGTCACCACAGGCTTCAGAACTTCCTGCGTAGGCAGCTGGAGATTACAACACAAGCTTCAGATCTTCCTGCATAGGCAGCTGGAGATTATAAGAGAGGGAAGTCACCACAGGCTTCAGATCTTCCTGCATTGGCAGCTGGAGATTAGAAGAGAGGCATGCCGGCAGAGGCTTTAGATCTTCCTGCATAGGCAGCTGGAGATTAGAAGAGAGGGATGTCTCCACAGGCTTCAGATCTTCCTGCATAGGCATCTGGAGATTTGAAGAGAGGGAAGTCACCACAGGCTTCGGATCTTCCTGCACAGGCATCTGGAGATTAGAAGAGAGGGAAGTCACCACAGGCTTCAGATCTTCCTGCATAGGCAGCTGGAGATTAGGGAAGTCACCAGAGGCTTCTGATATTCCTGCGTAGACAGCTGGAGATTAGAAGAGAGGGAAGTCACCAGAGGCTTCTGATCTTCCTGCGTAGGCAGCTGGAGATTAGAAGAGAGGGAAGTCACCACAGGCTTCAGATCTTCCTGCGTAGGCAGCTGGAGATTAGAAGAGAGGGAAGTCACCAGAGGCTTCTGATCTTCCTGCGTAGGCAGCTGGAGATTAGAAGAGAGGGAAGTCACCACAGGCTTCAGATCTTCCTGCATAGGCAGCTGGAGATTAGGGAAGTCACCAGAGGCTTCTGATCTTCCTGCGTAGACAGCTGGAGATTAGAAGAGAGGGATGTCACCAGAGGCTTCTGATCTTCCTGCGTAGGCAGCTGGAGATTAGAAGAGAGGGAAGTCACCAGAGGCTTCTGATCTTCCTGCGTAGGCAGCTGGAGATTAGAAGAGAGGGAAGTCACCAGAGGCTTCTGATCTTCCTGCGTAGGCAGCTGGAGATTAGAAGAGAGGGAAGTCACCACAGGCTTCAGATCTTCCTGCGTAGGCAGCTGGAGATTAGAAGAGAGGGAAGTCACCAGAGGCTTCTGATCTTCCTGCGTAGGCAGCTGGAGATTAGAAGAGAGGGAAGTCACCAGAGGCTTCTGATCTTCCTGCGTAGGCAGCTGGAGATTAGAAGAGAGGGAAGTCACCACAGGCGTCAGATCTTCCTGCATGGGCAGCTGGAGATTAGAAGAGAGGGAAGCCACCACAGGCGTCAGATGTTCCTGCATGGGCAGCTGGAGATTAGAAAAGAGGGAAGTCACCACAGGCTTCAGAGCTTCCTGCATAGGCAGCTCGAGATTAGAAAAGAGGGAAGTCACCACAGGCTTCAGAGCTTCCTGCATAGGCAGCTCGAGATTAGAAAAGAGGGAAGTCACCACAGGCTTCAGAGCTTCCTGCATACGCAGCTCGAGATTAGAAAAGAGGGAAGTCACCACAGGCTTCAGAGCTTCCTGCATACGCAGCTCGAGATTAGAAAAGAGGGAAGTCACCACAGGCTTCAGAGCTTCCTGCATAGGCAGCTGGAGATTAGAAAAGAGGGAAGTCACCACAGGCTTCAGAGCTTCCTGCATAGGCAGCTCGAGATTAGAAAAGAGGGAAGTCACCACAGGCTTCAGAGCTTCCTGCATAGGCAGCTCGAGATTAGAAAAGAGGGAAGTCACCACAGGCTTCAGAGCTTCCTGCATACGCAGCTCGAGATTAGAAAAGAGGGAAGTCACCACAGGCTTCAGAGCTTCCTGCATACGCAGCTCGAGATTAGAAAAGAGGGAAGTCACCACAGGCTTCAGAGCTTCCTGCATAGGCAGCTCGAGATTAGAAAAGAGGGAAGTCACCACAGGCTTCAGAGCTTCCTGCATAGGCAGCTCGAGATTAGAAAAGAGGGAAGTCACCACAGGCTTCAGAGCTTCCTGCATAGGCAGCTGGAGATTAGAAGAGAGGGAAGTCACCACAGGCTTCAGAGCTTCCTGCATGGGCAGCTGGAGATTAGAAAAGAGGGAAGTCACCACAGGCTTCAGAGCTTCCTGCATAGGCAGCTCGAGATTAGAAAAGAGGGAAGTCACCACAGGCTTCAGAGCTTCCTGCATAGGCAGCTCGAGATTAGAAAAGAGGGAAGTCACCACAGGCTTCAGAGCTTCCTGCATAGGCAGCTCGAGATTAGAAAAGAGGGAAGTCACCACAGGCTTCAGAGCTTCCTGCATACGCAGCTCGAGATTAGAAGAGAGGGAAGTCACCACAGGCTTCAGAGCTTCCTGCGTAGGCAGCTGGAGATTAGAAGAGAGGGAAGTCACCAGAGGCTTCTGATCTTCCTGCGTAGGCAGCTGGAGATTAGAAGAGAGGGAAGTCACCACAGGCGTCAGATCTTCCTGCATGGGCAGCTGGAGATTAGAAAAGAGGCATGCCGGCAGAGGCTTCAGATCTTCCTCCATAATATATTTTCTTTTTGGGACAGAAGAATTGTCAGGAAACCCTCACTGCTCGAAAATCAAATTCCATAGAATTCCTGGAATAAGAAGATGTAGAGGAGGCAGAGTTGTCTGAGGATCTTTCCTGCACCGATAGTTCTACGCTTCAAGTAAGGATCTCACCCTCTCCGCAAGATCCTTAAGAGAGGGAGGAGGAGCTTTGGCACCCTGGGCTCTGATCCGACTGCATACAAAAACCTCTATACGGAAAAAAAGTCATGTGTTCTTAGTGTGCTCTCCCATGTCAAAAGCAAACCCTCACAATACAGGAGACACAGACATTCAATTCAGAAACTTAAGTACCACCCGGGTCCTTAGAAGGATGCTCTCTAGATGGCCTGCAGGAATTGAAAATTCTCAGACAGCCAAGCTGTACATAAAAAAGAGCCCAAAGATGGCCTCTGTGCCATCCTCCAAGGTAGAGGTCCACAGGAGGGGGTATCTAGTAGAAAAATGCAAAAGTTCCTGCCACCACTGTAGAAAGGTCATTGAGAGCAATTAACGCAAATTTCTCTTCATACACAGACCAGCTCTTACACCATTTAAGACTTTAAGGGGGATATGTACAAGGAAGTGGCGGAGTGTGTCATTAGCCTCCTTGGCTTAACGACACGCTCCTCCATTTCTGAAACGCAAGGCTGCGCCATATTTACAAGAATGTGGTGCAGCCTTGCATTTCCCTCTGTGCTGGTGCTAAATTTAGCAACTTAGCGCCAACGCAGGCACCCTTGCTCCAGAGTGCAAGGGTGTCTGCGTGCAGAGGAGGATTGTTTATGTGTAGGAAGGTGTCCCTTCCAGCACATAAATAATCCTAGAGGTGCCATCCTGTCACTTTCATGTGTGCTGCTTCATGCAGCCCACATGAAAGTGATTTTTTTTAACACCTTTGTTAGAAGGCGACCTCCGGGGAGGGCAGGAAGTCCCCCCGACCACCCTAGGGCCCACCTCCCTAGGTACGTAGACGAGCACTGGAGGGAGAGACTCCTCAGGAAGAGAGTCTCCAGTCTAGGATCGTACACACTACACAAGCACTACACGACAAAGAGACACCACACTGTAGCTTCTTAAGAACGTTTCTTTATCTTGTAGTTCAAGGGGATCTTTATGATCAGAGAAAGCTAGTAATTACAAGCGTAGCAGAACTTCAAGAGTCTTGGTCGGGGTAGGGGTAGCGGGACAGTCTTTAGGATCAGAGTCAATTGTCGTTGCGTATCCGGTGCACAGCTCTCAATCCTCGAGCCGGGGGATACGGAGCGATCGTTCAGGGTCCAGCCGGACCAGGAGCGTCAGAGAGCCGCGAGTCACTCAGCAGGGCTCAAGCAAGGTGTCTGAGGTCTTACGATCTTCAGGGGAGCCGTGAGTCACTCAGCAGGGCTCAGATGGTTCAAGGTTGCAGGGGAGCCGCGAGTCACTCAGCAGGGCTCCGATGGTTCAAGGTTGCAGGAGAGCCGCGTGTCACTCAGCAGGGCTCAGGTGGTTCAAAGTTGCAAGAGAGCTGCGAGTCACTCAGCAGGGCTCAGGTAGTTCCAGCAGAAGTCCTTCTCTGCCAAACGAGCCGCGACCACGTCAGCAGGGCTCTCGATGTTCCAGAGTCGAATCTGTCAATAGTCCCGGAGCAACCCAAGTTATAGGACTGCTCCTCTTTGATCTCCGAAGTCTGGTCGGCAGGGGTCTTGACACCTGGGGGCCGCTTGTTGGGGTTTCCTGTCACGCGGCCCCTTTGATTCATTCAGTTGGTTTCGGGAGGAGTCCCAGACACTCAGCAGGCATGGAGCCATCCCTCCGGGTGGCCGGAGGGGCGATCGAAACCCACTTCTCGAGGAGAGGTCGAAGGTGTGAAAGATCCTGCTCCTCCCTCTCTCACTCAAGGGGAGCGCTCTGTCCTCCAGCCAGGGTGGCGCCTCTCGACCTAGGCCGCGCTGGGTCGGGCGGCCATCTTAGGTGCCGAAAAGTGGGCACACAGGGCCTACAGGCCGGAAAGATGGAGGCACGGGCTGGGAAGCCCGGAAAGGGTCAGGGCTCAATGTGGAGGAAAGGGTTGGTTAGGCCAGGGGACTCACGGGTCTGTTGTGGTGGAAGCTCGGATGGGAGTTGCTACGGGTCAGAGAGGACCACGCCACTAGGCCAGGTCTAACATGGGTCCCCCCCAGCTGAAAGTCGGGGAGAACTACTCATCCTCTTGGGAGTTCTCTTCGCTGAGGCGGAAGAACCTGGAGAGGCCATCAGCGTTGGCGTGGTTGGTACCAGGGCGATGTTCTACAGTGAAATCCATTCCCTGGAGGGAGATCGACCATCGCAGCAGTTTTGGGTTCTCACCCCGCATCTGCATCAGCCACCGCAATGGTCGATGATCCGTCTGGACTCTGAAATGGGTTCCGAACAGGTAGGGGCGTAATTTCTTGAGGGCCCAGACTACAGCGAATGCTCCCGTTCAATGGTGCTCCATCTCTGCTCCCTGGGGAGTAGCCTTCGGCTAATGAAGGCTACTGGCTGGTCGAGACCTTCCTCATTCAGTTGGGACAGTACAGCCCCAATGCCATGCTCTGAGGCATATGTTTGTACCACAAATTCTTTAGAATAGTCAGGGGCCTGTAGTATTGGGGCAGTGCACATGGCTCTTTTGAGGGCTTCGAACACCTCCTGGCAGGCGGGGGTCCACTGTACTTTCTGGGGTTGCTTCTTGGAAGTTAATTCCATGAGGGGACCTATGGGCTGCCGTACCCTCGGATTAACCTCCGGTAGTAGCCGGTGAGGCCTAGGAAGGCCCGAACCTCTGTTTGGGTGGTGGGGGGTTCCCAGGCTTGGATGGCATCAATCTTAGGCTGCAGAGGGGCTACCTGCCCACTTCTGACCTGGTGCCCCAGGTAGACCACCGATCCTTGTCCGATTTGGCATCTGCTGGCTTTTACTGTGAGGCCTGCCTGGCGCAGGGCCATTAGCACCCTCCAGAGATGCCGGAGGTGCTCGCTCCATTCTGAACTGAAGACCGCGATATTGTCCAGATATGCAGCACTGAACTCTTCCAGCCCGGCCAGGACCTTATTTACAAGTCTCTGGAAAGTAGCCGGGGCATTTTTCATCCTGAAGGGCATTACACGAAAGCGATAATGCCCGTCCGGGGTGGAGAAGGCGGACCGCTCTTTGGCTACCTCGGTGAGCGCAATCTGCCAGTATCCGCAGGTCAGGTCAAAGGTACTGAGGAAGCGAGCCGTCCCGAGACGGTCAATGTGCTTGTCTGCACGGGGAATGGGGTGGGCGTCGGCTCGGGTGACTGCATTAAGGCCCGATAGTCCACGCAGAACCTCAGCTCAGGGGTGACACCAGGGGCTGCAGCTTTCGGGACCAGCACCACTGGGCTGGCCCAGGGGCTGTCTGAGGGTTCAGCCACCCCTAAGGACATCATCTTCGAGACCTCGGCCTGAATGCAGGACCAGACTCGATCTGGGACTCGGTAGGCTCTGTGCCATCTCTCTAGCTCCCAGGGATACTAAGGCCATGGCAGCAGGTTCCCATTCCTCGGTGTCCTCAAACTCGTCCCCTAAAGCTACATTTGCTATCTGTCTAGCTGGGGGACTGGTGGTAGGGATACGTGGGGCCAAGGGACACAGGGGATCACTGGCGTAGTGACCGGGCTTCTGGCATCTAAAGCAGGTGATGGTCACCTTGTGCGGTCTCCCCGGGGGACCGGTCGTGGCAGGTGGAGGTGCGGGGAAGTTCGGGGGCGTTGTTCTCGGGGGGCTACGCTGGGGACCGGACTGTGCATCTCGTGGTCCTCCCTGGTTTCCCCCCCCTCTCTGGCGGGGTGGTCCTTGATTGGTGCAGGAAGAATCCCCAATGGGGCCTTTGGAGACCCGGGTGCTCACCCAACGATCTGCCTCAACGGCCGGCTTCCTCGGATCTGTGAGCTTGCTGTTGAGTAGATGTTGGCGGAGTTCTACAAAACAATTTGTGGACAAATGTTCCCATAGCATGAGGTCAGTTAGTTCTGCCATGGTGGTCACTTTGCTGCCCTTGACCCATCCGTTGAATGCTCGGCTAAAAAAGTTCACGTACTCTACCCAGGTGGTGTCAGGAATCTTCTTACAGTCCCGGAACCGCTGGCGGTACATTTCTGGGGTGAGGCGGTACCTGGTCAAGAGGGCCTCCTTCATGTGGTTTTAGGAAGTCTGCTCGGAGGATGGTAGGTCGAGCAAGGTGTCTCTCCCCTCGCTCAGAAATCGACCCCACAATCCGGCCCCACAATCTTTCTGTGGGACTCGGTGGGAGGTCATGGCGACTTCGTAGGCCTTAAACCATTGCTGGATGTCGTCATTTTTGTAGTATTCTCTAACCACATCCTTGGGAATGTGGACCTTCGGCTCGGCTGGGGCGGCGAACTCTCGGTTCCCGGGAGGCCGGCTCTCGTCGCTCCTGGCCTTGATCTCGAGCTCCTTCAAGCTTCGCTCATGTTCCAGCTGGAGTCTCCTTCCTTCATGCTCCCGCTGGAGCTTCTTCTCCTCTAGGTCTCCTTGGACCTTCAATTGCTCAATCGCCAACTTTTTTTCGGCTAGTTTTAATTCTCCTTCGATTTTTAGTTTCGCCATCTCGAGCTCATGGTGGCGACTTCACTCTCGGTCTGCGAGCTCTTCCGGGGATAGGCCCCCGTCTGGTACGGTGCTTCGTACCGGGCTGCTGCCGTTTTCGGTCTGGGGGAGTCCCGGCGCCGCCGCTCCTTCTCTGTGGGGTGTTCCGGACTCCACCCAAGCTTTCAACGCCTTCTGCATGTCTTCTTTTGTGTTGAGGCCAGTGGTAGCGATCCCTAGTTCTTTGCAGAATTTTTTTAGTTCTTTGTGTGTGTAGTCTTCCAGTTGCTCTACACGGAATGTTCTACCTGCGTCAGTTTCGATGATACTCATGGTAGATTCTTCAGTTGTCTCTGCTTAGTAGCGCGTTAGTCGTGTACTGACGATCTCTAGATTGCGGCTCGTATCCCGTCGCTTGCCACCAATGTTAGAAGGCGGCCTCCGGGGAGGACAGGAAGTGTCCCCGACCACCCTAGGGCCCACCTCCCTAGGTACGTAGACGAGCACTGGAGTCTCGAGTCTAGGATCGTACACACTCCACAAGCACTACACGACAAAGAGACACCACACTGTAGGTTCTTAAGAATGTTTCTTTATCTTGTAGTTCAAGGGGATCTTTATGATCAGAGAAAGCTAGTAATTACAAGCGTAGCAGAACTTCAAGAGTCTTGGTCGGGGTAGGGGTAGCGGGACAGTCTTTAGGATCAGAGTCAATTGTCGTTGCGTATCCGGCGCACAGCTCTCAATCCTCGAGCCGGGGGATACGGAGCGATCGTTCAGGGTTCAGCCGGACCAGGAGAGTCAGAGAGTCGCGAGTCACTCAGCAGGGCTCAAGCAAGATGTCGGAGGTCTTACGATCTTCAGGGAAGCCGCCAGTCACTCAGCAGGGCTCAGATGGTTCAAGGTTGCAGGGGAGCCGCGAGTCACTCAGCAGGGCTCCGATGGTTCAAGGTTGCAGGAGAGCCGCGAGTCACTCAGCAGGGCTCAGGTGGTTCAAAGTTGCAAGAGAGCCGCGAGTCACTCAGCAGGGCTCAGGTAGTTCCAGCAGAAGTCCTTCTCTGCCAAACGAGCCGCGACCATGTCAGCAGGGCTCTGGAGGTTCCAGAGTCGAATCTGCCAATAGTCCCGGAGCAACCCAAGTTATAGGACTGCTCCTCTTTGATCTCCGGAGTCTGGTCGGCAGGGGTCTTGACACCTGGGGCCGCTTGTTGGGGTTTCCTGCCACGCGGCCCCTTTGATTCATTCAGTTGGTTTCGGGAGGAGTCCCAGACACTCAGCAGGCATGGAGCCATCCCTCCGGGCAGCCGGAGGGGCGATCGAAACCCACTTCTCGAGGAGAGGTCGGAGGTGTGAAAGATCCTGCTCCTTCCTCTCTCACTCAAGGGGAGCGCTCTGTCCTCCAGCCAGGGTGGCGCCTCTCGACCTATACCGCGCTGGCTCGGGCGGCCATCTTAGGTGCCGAAAAGTGGGCACACAGGGCCTACAGGCCGGGAAGATGGAGGCACGGGCTGGGAAGCCCGGAAAGGGTCAGGGCTCAATGTGGAGGAAAGGCTTCGTTAGGCCGGGGGACTCAGGGGTCTGATGGGGTGGAAGCTCGGACGGGAGTTGCTATGGGTCAGAGAGGACCACGCCACGAGGCCGGGTCTAACAACCTTGTATGCTTATGACGGCCAGGAGCGATCACACGTCACGGTGGGCATGTGCGCAGGACGACCCCCGGCCATCCGAATCCTGTCCAATAATAAAAACTCCCGCACAGCACGTAAATTTTGCGTGCACGAGGGGGTTAAAAGTTTGTTTATGTACAGGAAGGGACGCCTTCCTGTACATAAACAAATCATGGCATTTTGCTTTTTCCATGTGTGCTATGCTGTCGGGCGGTGTGGAGGGGCGGGGAGATGCCCCTCTGCCCTAATGGAGGAAATGCTGCTACTGACCAACTGAGAATCAGGCCCTCTAACTGTAAACGTTTGGCAACATTAGGCTCCAAGAACTTGAAAGTTCATAAAAATAAACACGTCCTCACACATAAGCTTATTTGCAGAAAGAAAATATTTGCTATCTTCTGTCCAGTAGACACACCACTGTTCCTTCAGTCCTGGAATGTGTGTATGTAAGCTGGGTGTCTCTCGTCACTCTGAAATGGAAGAGACAAGCACCACGAGGGATCCACCTTGGCTTTCTGCACATTCATTCCGCCGGCCTTTTTCACTTGGCTGCTTCTTAGGGTCTGAATACGAGTGCGACAGTAAATCCCGACCTGTGCGTAACCCCCTGTTTATGTTTGTGTTGGAATCATGAGCTTGGTTCTAATTAAAGCACTCCGGGGCAGATGTACAAGCCCCTTGCGCCTCTTTTATGCCGCCGTTGCATCACTTTTGTGACGCAGCGATGGCACATAAGATGCACCATGGTGCAGGTTATTTACAAAGTGACGCATATTCCTGATGCGTCACTTTGTAAAGCCCTGCGCCAGAAGGAGACGTTCCTGTGCCGGGTGGCCGTTCCGGCGCAGGAACGCCTCCTAAAAAAGGCTGAGTGAAATTTACAAGATTTCACTCAGTCACTTTTGGGCCCATGCTGCGTCAAAACCCCTCGCCTGCTTGAAACAGGCATAAGTATTGAGGCAGCATTGTGGAGATAGGGCCCCGCAGAGCATTGCTGGAGCTGCGTCACGCTTGCGACGCAACTCCAGCAATGCGCAGCTTTTACAGCACAGATGCGTGACGTATCTGTGCTGTTTTTGCCCCATGGTGTGCTGCATTGTAAATGCGGCGCATCCAGGGTGGGGGAGCTACTGCGCACAATTACTGGCGCATCCCTGCTGATATGCAGGGATGCGCCCGTTATTGTAAATCTGCCCCCAAGTACCTCAGCTGTCGTTAAATTCAGCAGGTTAAACCTGTCGAAATGTGACAGTGGAAATCGTACGGCATTTTCTGTGTACCATGCGGAGTTTGGTGCGTTAAACACCAAAGTCTGCATATTATTCCCTACAAACTAGTGATAGGTGTTATTGATCCCACACTATAAATAATGTGCCGCGCGGTATTGTTATTCATAATGTGCAATAAAATTCTATGTCAGGACAGGAGGCTCCGATTATGCTAGTCTCATTTCTTTACTGACACATAGCAGCCAATCACAATACAGTAAAGAAAAAAACAGAAACAGGGCAACCATAGAGTACACCCATAGTATATAAACAGTCTCAGAGGTAACCACTTCCTCTTTCTTTGCTGCTCCGCAGCCAGTTAAGTCTATTTATCTTTTCATGCTTATAGTGCTGTTGTGACTATTGTTGTTATATTTAATTGTGCACTTGCCTTATCTTGCGCTTCTTCCAACCTGCGCGCGGCTTGTGCATGCTTTAATTTTCTGGTCCGCCTTTCGGTGTGCCGGTATTGTTAACCGTGACGTCCGCTTCTCGGCGCGTTTGTTGGGAGCGCGTTGCTCGCCTCCCAGTGCCTGGCCGTTTGTGCCGGTCGCTTTTGGTGGAGCGGGAGTAGGGGTCCGCGGCTCGTATTGGGAGCGCGAGCGCTCTCGAGCCGGTGTTGTTTTCAGTGGCATTTCAGCGTCGCGCATGCGCGCTGCTTTATTTCCGGCTCGAGGCGTTTTCTTCACACGCCCGCCTGCCGGTTGAGTGAAGGACCGCTGTTTCATCTGCGCTCAGCCCACAGCCCTGAACTTTTGACCCCGCTTGACGCCGGAGCTCAGGAAAGAGCTTCGGTTGTATTTTTTGTGCATAGGCTCTGCCTAGAGTGTTTTGACGGCAGGCTTTCTCCCTCCACATTTGAATTGTTTTCTTTACTCGAGTTTTACCTCAGTTAAGCCTGCTTTGGGGTCACACTCCCCCATTACTGGTATCTCTGGTACCCCATATATTTCTACAGTCTTGTGGGCATTGACTTTTGCACGTTGTTGCAATGGCTGAATATTATGAAGAGGATGAAGACTGTTATTATGAGGAGGAGGAAGATACTTCTCTTGAATATGACTTAGTGGAGGAGTTGGATAAAGGTGTTCAGCATTCCGTCAACAAGGCTCTGGTGAGAGCCATTAATCCACTTAAACGCCATCTTAATGAATATGCCATTCAACAAGGCTGGTTGCCTCCTTCGCAAAAATCCGCAAAGTCTCCTGGTAACCCCCACAAATTGGATTTTCAGAGACTGGCGAAGGTTTTATCTTCTGACAAATCCAGGTCTTCTATATCTCTTTGTGCGGAGGAGTCAGACCATGGTCAAGCCTCTTCAGGTCATGACTCTCCTCCTAGGAAACGTCTCCGCAAGGAGCATTTTGTTGACGCCCTTGAGCGTCCCCCCCTTCTCAATTTTGAACCTGAGGACATTGTCCACCCAAATTCCACGTCATGGCTCCCCGCTCCAGCGGTAGCAGCTTACCTGGAGGCGCATGTTCGCCAACCCTTTGAAGCGTCTGTTCGCGCTCGGCTGCGCTCAGAGTGCCCGAGGCCTGACCTGGCAGACCATATTGCTGAAACACCGGAGGTGGACCCTATGATGGTCACCTATCTTAAAAAATATTCTAAAGACCCCAAGAAAGGCTTGGACCGCTCCTGGCGGTCTTGTCAAGACAAACTAATGGACATGTTGGGTCCCTTATCCAAGATCCTGGACCTTGGTTTCAAGGCCAAGGAGGCCTCGGCGACAGTTAACCCTGACGAGCTAATCGAATGGGCACAAAGGGCTGTATGTATGTTTGGGAACGTCAATTGTGCCATATCAGCAGAACGTCGACGTTCCATTCTCCTGAAGCTGGATCCAAAGTTGGCAGAGCTGGCCACCTCTGAGGCAGGTCCAGAGGCGCAGGGTCTCCTTTTTGGCCAACCTTTCCTAAAGGAATTGACTAAGTTTGTTTCTGCCTTTAGCGGCATTGATAAGGCACAAGCCTCCTTGCGCCGGGCCATGCGTCCGGTTTTCACCAAGGCCGGACGACAAAGGGGACGGTCGTTCGGCCGCGGTTCTCAACAGCAGTCCCAGAAGGGTGGATCGCAGCATCGTGGTGGCCAATACGACTCTGGCTACTCCACCCGCGCCAACTTTTATCCTTCCAGAAAAGGAAAGGGCCAGTATGGCAAAGGACGTTCCGGTGGTCATCAGGGACAATACCAAGATTCCCACTCTACAGGTGAGCCTGATTCGTGCATGCGATGTGATGTTGGGGGGTCGCATTCAATCTTTCCTGCAGAATTGGCGCATGCTCTCCGGCGATGCTTGGGTGCTACAAACTGTTCAGGGGTTCAGAATAGAATTCTATCACCCGGTGCATCAGACTTGTCCCCCTCCTTGCGAGGAGATAGATTCTCTTCTACAAAAAGGGGCGGTGATTCCAACCACCCGTCATCCGAAGGGGTTTGCCAGTTCTGTCTTTCTGGTCGAGAAAAAAGGGGGCGGTGCTCGTCTTGTTCTCAACCTGAAAGACTTCAACGGCGGAGTAGTCTATCGCCATTTCAAGATGGAGGGCATCCATCTGTTGAGGGATCTCCTTCGAGAAGGGGATTGGATGGTCAGGCTGGACCTCAAGGATGCTTATCTTTCGGTCCCGATTTACAAACCTCATCGCCGTTTTCTCCAGTTCCTCTGGCAGGGAGTCTGGTACGAGTATCAGGTTCTCCCGTTCGGTCTGTCGTCAGCACCATGGTGCTTCACGAAGCTGTTGAGACCTGTGGTGGAACATCTTCGGTCACTGGGTGTCAGGCTGATTATTTATCTGGACGATATTCTCCTTATGGCGGATTGTCCTCTCAAACTTCTTCATCATCTGGAATTATCCATCACACTTTTACAATCTCTGGGGTTTCTAATCAATGTCCAGAAATCGGTTTTGGTACCAGCCCAGCGTATCGATTTCCTGGGTTTTCAGATCGACTCGGTTACTTGTCAGCTTCTCTTGCCCAACCAAAAGATGCGTTATATCAAGAGAGAGTTGACATCTGTTATTTCCAGACCGACTGTGTCATTGAGGTCGTTGGCGCGTGTAGTCGGTCTCCTGGCGTCGTCCATTCAGGCGATTTTTCCGGGTCCCCTTCATTACAGGGCGATGCAGCGCCTGAAAATTCTTCATCTCCGGAAAGGGCTCAGATATTCCGATCAGATTCCTCTTACGGAGGAGGTCCGGTGGGAGATGCAGTGGTGGTTGGACCACATGGAGGCCTGGAACGGCCGGGCCCTCTTCGGTGTGTCTCCGGATCTGGTGATAGAATCCGATGCCAGTCGTTGGGGCTGGGGAGCCCGTTGCGGCTCGGTCTCGACCGGGGGTCGTTGGTCCCCTCAGGAATTGAAGCTTCATATCAACTGTCTGGAGCTCCTGGCGGGCTCATTTGCGATCAAATGTTTTTCTCCTCTACAGACCAGTTGTTGTGTCCTTCTCCGGATGGACAATGTCTCGGCAGTCCGCTATGTGAACAAACTGGGCGGGACCAAGTCCAGAATCCTGGCGGAGATCGCCAAAGATTTTTGGCACTTCTGTCTGCAGAACAAGATCACTGTTATTGCGGAGTACCTTCCGGGATGCCACAATCAGATAGCGGACTGGCACTCCAGGCACCTTCGGGATTTCAGCGATTGGAGGCTGCATCCCCGGGTCTTCCGTGCTCTCCATCGGCGTTGGGGTCCTTGCCAACTAGATCTCTTTGCCTCACGCCTCAATGCGCAACTACCGCATTTTTACAGTTGGAGACCGGACCCTCAGGCTCTGGCCACGGATGCCTTTCTCCAGCGGTGGCCATCGACCCTATGTTATGCCTTTCCTCCATTTCTAATGATTCCCAGGGTATTGGCCTACTCCAAACGATTTCAGACGGATCTGATTCTGATTGCCCCTCTCTGGAGGGCTCAAGCGTGGTTTCCGGTCCTTCTAGAAATGTGTTCGGCCCCACCGTTTCTCCTTCCCCCATTGTGGAATCTCCTGTTGGACCCTCTCGGAGGTCCTCATCCCCTGATCCTCTCAGGCTCCCTTCCTCTTCTCGCGTGGAGGATCTCGGGGAACGCTGGTCGCTCCCAGGCCTTTCAGGCGACGCTTCCAAGCTCCTTAGTGAAGCCTGGGCTCCCAATACTCACAAACGGTATAAGGGGTCTTGGAAGCGTTGGTGTGATTGGTGTTCACAACAACAAGTTGATCCCGTTTCAGCAGATATCAGCATGATTGTTAATTTCTTGGCTTCCTTGGCCACCTCTGGTCTGGCTTATTCGACTGTTAACGGTTTCCGGTCTGCTATCTCGGCGGGTCATGCCCACATAGATGGGAAGCCCGCGGGTGAACATCCTTTTGTTTCCAGGTTGCTTAAAGGAGTTCGATTTGCGAAACCTCCCACCCCTAAATATGTTACTTTGTGGGATGTTTCTGTTGTCCTCAGATTTTTGGAGGCCTGGCCTTCCAATGCTTCCTTATCTCGCAAGCAACTTTCCGCGAAACTAACTATGTTGCTATGTCTGGTTTCTTGTAAGCGCGTGTCGGATGTGCACGCTTTGGATCTGGCGGGTCGCTGCTTCACTCCTGAAGGTGTTTCCTTTCGTCTCTCCAGACGTACCAAATCTAATACACCTTCTATTTCTTATCCTTCTTTCCCTTCTCACCCCAACCTTTGTGTGGTTCAATGCCTGAAGGATTACGAGGTGAGTACTGCTTCTTTGCGCTCAGACATGCAGGGTCCACTGCTGATTGCATTACAAAAGCCTTTTCGACCTGTTTCTCCAGCTACCTTGGCGCGCTGGGTGCGAGGGCTTATGTCTGAAGCTGGAATTGATGTTTCTGTGTTTGGCGCGCACTCTGCACGTGGAGCGATGGCGTCCAAAGCTTATTCCATGGGTGTAACTCTGTTTGATATCATGAAAGCTGCAGATTGGTCATCTGCTTCTGTGTTTAAAACTTTTTACTTTAAGCCTATCGATAGTGTTGCTTCTGTGGTGGTAGATCAGCTTTAAAAAAGCATAATCGGAGCCTCCTGTCCTGACATAGAATTCAAAATTTGCAAACATTCGTGACAAGAATTTTCAATTCTATTAAGGACTAGGAGGCGAGGATTATCCCACCCGTTGTATATGCATGTATCTATTATATTGTTACTATGCATTGCTTCATGGATTTTTTCCTAATGAAATGTAATAAATGCTTTGATATTTTCTTTACCCACCCTTATTTGCTCATGATTACACAGGATGTGTATTACGGCTTTGTATCTTGTTTCAGGTTCTGATCCCAAGTGAGGTTCCTCCGGCTCAGCCCTTATGGTCGTTCTGCTGCGAGTTTCTGCTCCTCGTTGGCCTGCTTCTGTTCCTGTGGCTCTTGGAAGTTCCTCCGCCTCCACGTTCAGATTTTGGTCCTTTCGATTGATGTCTTCCTTGGTTCTGATGTTTACTTGATTCTTCTTACTGGATTTTGGACAAAGAAAGAGGAAGTGGTTACCTCTGAGACTGTTTATATACTATGGGTGTACTCTATGGTTGCCCTGTTTCTGTTTTTTTCTTTACTGTATTGTGATTGGCTGCTATGTGTCAGTAAAGAAATGAGACTAGCATAATCCTCGCCTCCTAGTCCTTAATAGAATTGAAAATTCTTGTCACGAATGTTTGCAAATTTTGAAATCTCCTCAACTCATAATGAGGCCCCTAGTCTTTCATCCTGCATGTCATTGACACGCATGCGCACCTCCAGCCTCAGGCAGGAAGTTATGCGCCCCTGTCCTGTCACAATATCCAGAGCACGTGATCCAAGCGTCGCAGAGATGAAGGTAAGCAAAACTACTACAGGGACATTAGATGTTACAAACCGTGCCTGGGGATAATTTGTAGTACTAACTTTACATAAACAAAAAAAAAACAGTCAAAAGTAACAACAAATGGATTACTCTGTGAGACGCACCTAGCAGTGTCTGCCGGCAGGACGGAGGGCTAAAGGGATTTTTTCTGTAGAAAGAAGTGCCCTTTCACCCCGTTGAATGCACGGGTAGTTTAAAGCTTCTTTTATGTTAGAGAAATAAGTGAAGGACAAGTAAATATACGTCTTACAGTGGATCCAATGACTGGAAATCGTGTACATGTATTTCCTTTAAATGCCAATGGGTGGCTGACTTGATTCACTTTCAAACTTTCCCATATTTCCTATTAGGTTGAATGAAAGAAACCAATTCATTGCCCATGGCGTGGTCTGCATTTTTCCAGATTTAAAAGCCTAGAGATGAAAGAATTCACACATGGCTCTGCTTTGCCTGCAACTTTCATTTACATTACAACAGTGCCATCATGTGGCTATTCTTAAATTTGCACCTACATGTTCAGAGAAAAATACCCAAGAAATATGTTACAGGCGAGCATGTTGTTAAGTGCCATCATTTCATTTTTCTCCCCATCCACCATTTTTGCCTGTTAGAAGGCGTGGGCGTGTATCTGGTTAGTGATTTGTTGTGTCCCAACTGGTGGACTGGGACTTCGAAGCAGCCCAGGCAAAATCATTTATACCAGCCCCACATTGCACCAAAGCACCGGCAAGCCCATTTGGTGGACTTGAGGGGAAATAACAGCTCCTCCACCAAGAAAATATTGGCTACATTTTAAGCTGAATGGTCAACTTAAATCACAATTTTCCAAATTTAATGTCTAAAAAAGCATACGTGAAAGTAATGAAATATTTTGGCACATCAGATTTGAATGGTACTCAGAAGAAATGCTTTTCAATTGCAGCGAATCACGGGCCATATTATCAAGAACAGCGATAACATTATCGCCTCTTTAGCGGCAGGAAACTGTGGCTAAAGCAGCGATAATGGGCTTGTTCAGGTTCTGGTGTGAACCTGGGCTTCTGTGGGAATTCACAAGGGCATTTTATTAAGCCCATTATCGACGCTTTAGCCGCAGTTTCCTACCGCTAAAGCGGCAATAATGTTATCGCTGTTCTTGATAATATGGCCCCAAACTTGTGCTTCTGATAAAACTTTGTACTCAATGTAAACCATACAAGAGGCAAATGTAGAGCTGCCGTCGACTAATCAATGCATGATTGATAGACTTCACCCCAATGAGAAGAAGAGGGGTACACCTAGGTACTTAAATACTGACCTGCAAAGATGTCTCAGTAATGAGACATTTGTAGGTCTCTAATGGTGCACCTCTACTCTGACCCACAGCTTGCACCCCAATCCTATTAGTAAAGCATCCATAGAGCTCTCATAATGTCCCACTACTGTCTTTGAAGTATACAAAAAGTGATGGATGGAATGACTGAATTAATCTCAGCCACTGGTTTTATTCAGGCAACATCCCAATACATCGTTATTTTGCTCACCACGCCACCTCAGCTCGGACCCAGCCATATGGAGTTCAGCCTTGAGCCTGCTCCGAGAGGAACAGTTCAGCCCGAACTGCCAGGCTGATCCGAATGTATGACGTTACATCGCATACATTCACAAAGCGGTATTTTACATCTCGTTCGTTACAACGCAAGTCGTTACAATGACTTGCGCTGGAGGGTGCTGGACTTAGGAATAGTATGATTTACTATGCAAAACTCTAGCCTACGTAACAGTAGGGAAGGTGTTGGAAAAGTAAATCCTACTAATCCTTACATTGTAATGACTGCGTTGTAAATTTATCGCGGTGTAACAACTGCGTTGTAAAGGTCGTTCTCCGGCCGATCCATAACACAAGCAACCGAAGACCGTTTCGCTGTGATTGGTTTCGTTAGTTAGGTGTGGCTTGGTTCCTTTGCTCACTTTGCCACTGGAACCAAGCTACACCTGAATGAAGAGTACCAAATAGGGTGAAACCGGTTTGGGGTTGCTTGTGGTCCCTTCTGGAGGGGGTCTCACCTGGCAGTTTGGGACAGACTGTTCCCATGAAGAGCAGAGTTGGTACTGACATGCTTAAGGCAGGCCTTTGTCTAGAGGGCATGCTCGGTGAAAAACAACAAACTGAAATGTGGCCCAGAACGGTTGTCAGTGGCAGAGGGTAATTCAACCATTCCATCATCACCTTATTGTTGTTGAGTTGAAGCTCATTTTTTAGGGGAAACCATCCACTTATAAGCTGATGATGACACATTTTCAGAGCTATTATACTCATGTTTTTTGCTCTGCGCGCAACATAGTGATTGCACTCCTGAGTCATCGCAAAGCTCTCATATTCCACCTCAACCCTGACTTGTACCAAACACTCGTATGTCATTCTGCAGCTATGAACAGAGAACTCACAACACCGCCAGCACACACTAGTTCCCAAGTACTGAGATATCTAGAGTTCATAGATGACACCTCTATCTTGGAACTCAGTATAGATTTGTATCCCAGTACTGGAGATGTCAACAAGGTTCTCCCAATGCACCTCAACACTAATTTCTATTGTGCTCTAGAACACCAGTATTGAGAGATCTGCAAAGATGCCCTGACTTTCCATGCAGAAGGTATAACAGTTCTGAGATATTCCCAAAACGCCTACAATACACCTCTATCTGTCCCGCGTGCACTCATATTAAAGAACTAAGACATCCACAGAGCAGTAACAATGAACATCTGTTCAGACCCTTATCAAGCAGTGGGCCATATAAGAGACTCCCTCATGTTTGACACTGACTATTGTAGCGTCCTCCCTAGCCTGGGAGCATGCAAATCAATACCCACCACCAAGCACTCTGGAAAAAATGTCTTTATTCCTCAGCGTACAACTTCACTCTGCTCTCTGATCACGCCATAACCGTTAATAGCAACACCCTATTGCCTCTCAACCAGTTACGTACTTCCTCTACTGAGTCCACCCAGAACCACTGGGGTCCTAGAACACTCTGATGGTCAACTCTCTCAATAGAGCACTTACAGTGGCAAAATCACAAATGTACCTTGAGCAATAGCTGGATATACCTAGAAAGGATGACAGCACAGTGACATCTTCTGAGGGCAAGTACCTGACAGTGCTTTTACTTTATCAGGTTCAGGAGTCATTACCCCATCAGAAAATATGTGTCCAAAGAATTTGAGTTTGGTCTTGCATTTTGCTTCATTGAGAGTAAGGCCTGCATCTGCAAGTAATTGGCACACGTGTGTCGGGGACTGGTTGTGCTCTTTTTGTTTCACTCTAAAGCACTGTCAGCACTGCACCATCACTGTCTCTATTTTAGCACTGGTGCTACGCCATTGGTGTCACCCATAGCGCTATGGGTGACACCAATGGCATAGCACCAGTGGTGGACTCAATGATGCCATGCTTCAACAGCATCTCTAGTTCTTTTTCAACAGCTCTTCGCAAATGGTAAGCGCCTCTGGGGTGCCGCTGGGCAACCAGGCGCGTATCCTCAATGTTGTGAAGTTGCACTTTCATTGTTTTGAGTCTGCCCAGGCCCTGAAATAGCGATGGGAAATGACTCACAACTTCAGATTGAGTGTGGAGGTTGTAATTGATAGATGTCAGTCCCATGTCAGCTGCGGTGGAAAAGCTGAGTAGGCAGGCACTGGACGAAGCTCCCTGAAGAACATGAGTTGGCACTTGCACAGATACTACTTTATGTGTCAAAGTCAATGTGAAGGACCCTTACTGTGCAATGGTTTAGAAGCTACTCACATGTATACGTTTGTGTTTGATGGGTGAAGATGGGGAACAAGAGATAAACTGTTGAACTTCGCAACTATAATTAACAACACAAATGGTCCCTATGGGGAAGTGTAGCCCTTGACTTCCACGGCAAGAGTTCTTTAAGGAACACTTCTTACAAGTGGGGTTTGTTTATGCATTTAATGTATTTATTTTCTTTTCAACAAATTATTATTTCAAAAGTCAAGTAATATCAAATATCTAACTGAGGTGCTCCTAATGGGTGACAGCACAGTGAAAAGTGATGTAGTGAATAAATAGTGCACTGTTGCTATATACAATATTATACATGTAACTAACAGGGATAGTATGATGTCATCACGAGTATTGTGATTCACAATCCAATTAAAAACAGTCCACAATAAAAAATTGTCAAATGCCAAATGAATCAGAAAAGGGTCATTATCAGGACACCAGTCTGATTGCAGTGAAAGTCCTGCAATGTTTTGGAAATATCTAACCCAATGGATACAATATCTAGCTTGAATTGAATTGAATTGAAAGGATTCTTGTATAGCGCATGGCTACCCGGAGGCATCCCAGCGCTTGCAGCTACGAAAAGAGAAGGTTGAAGGAGGACAAGGTCAGGTACCATTATTTTGTAGGGAAGAGACAAGTTTTTAATTTCTTACGGAAGGAAAGATGGTTGGGCTCCTGTCGAAGCGGGAGGGGCATGGAGTTCCACAACCTTGAGGTGTTGTAGGAGAAGAGGCGACCACCCGTATGAGCCTTAGTGATTCTGCTGACTTGTGCCAGGTTAAGCTCGTTGGAACGGAGATTTCTGGGGGTTCTGTGTGGTTTAATCAGATTGGCAAGAATGGGGGGCCTTTACCCTGAAGATTTTTATGGGCTATACAGAGGGCCTTGAAATGTACCCGTTCCTGTATGGGTAACCAGTGGAGTGATTTCAACGCTGGTTTGGCTGAGGAGCGGTGGTTAGTGCTCGTCAGCAATCTAGCGGCGGAGTTTTGTACCACCTGTAGTTTCTGGATTACAGAGACTGGGGCTCCCAGGCAGAGCGCGTTCCCGTGGTCCAGCCTCGACAAGATCATGACTTGGACCAGGATTTTTTTGGCTCTGTCGGGGAGTTGAGGGAGGATTTTACGGATGGATTTGAGCAAGCAGAAGCAGGTGGCAGCAGTTTTTCTGGCTTGTACTTTGAAAGTAAGATCGTTGTCTAGCCAAAAACCCAGACTCTTGATCATGCTTTTGGGAGTTGGGCTAGTGCCCATAGAAGATGGCCACAGCGTGGGGGAGTTGAATGATGCATTCCTGCCTAAAAACATCAATTCGGTCTTTTGGTTATTGAGTTTTAGCTGGGACAAGCCCATCCACTTTGATACCTCCTCCAGACAGTCACTCAGACTCGTGTGGGATAATTCTGCCTGATTCAGGGAGACCACGAGCTGAGTGTCGTCAGCGTAGCTGACCAATTCAATTCCGTAGGGGGCCACTATCTTAGCTAAAGGGGACATGTACACATTAAAAAGTGTGGGGCTAAGGGAGAAGCCCTGTGGCACCCCACACTGCAGGGGTAATGGCGTGGAGTGGCAGTCTCCTTAAAACACTTTAAAATATCTCTCAGAGAGGAAGGATTCCAGCCATGAAAGAGCTTTTCCCGAGACTCCGATTTCGTTTAGGCGGGCTAGAAGGATACAGTGACTTACCGTATCGAAGGCGGCGCTGAGGTCTAGGAGGATGATGGCCACATTGCCACCTGTGTCCAGGATCCTCCTAGACTCCTCCACCACCTTAAGGAGTGCCGTCTCCGTCCCTTGTCCCGGGCGGAAGCCTGTTTGAGAGGGATGGAGTAAATTGGAGGCCTCCAGAAATGAGGACAGTTGCTGGTTAATGAGTTTTTCTGCCAGTTTACTAATGCCCGGGAGAAGGGAGATGGGACGGTAGTTGGATAGGTCTCCAGGGTCCAGGTTAGGTTTTTTCAATAACGGTTTAACCATGGCCATTTTCCAGTCCCGTGGGACAGTTCCTGTTTCGATCGAGGTGTTAATCAGGTTAATAACTGGTGCTTCCATGATGAGCTGGACTAGCTTGAGGGTGTTAATTGGGACGGGGTCAAGGGGAGAGCCACTTTTGATTGAGTTAAGAAGGGGGGGGAATAATTCCTTGGTGAGAGGGGAAAAGGAGGAGAGTTCGGGGGTGGAGCCTTAAGAGAGGGGTTTAGGTAGCGGCGGAGGATCAAGGGTGGTGATGGGTGGGAGGGCCAGGAAAATATTTTGAATTTTATTGTAAAAGAAGAGTGCCAATTCTTCACAGCGAGGACCAGATGATTGGGGGGCCAGGGGGGGTCAGGGGGTTTTAACAGACTTTTGAAAATAGTGAAGATTTCTTTTGATGAGTTAGGGGATGCAGAGATTTTGTCGGTATAGAAGGTTATTTTAGTAGTCTTTAGCGCAGCTTTGTAGGTTTTGATGGAGGCTATGTATTTGGTTTTGGTTTCAGGGTCGAGATTTTTCCTCCATAGTCTCTCCTCTTTTTACAGCTCTGTTTAAGTTTTTGGAGCTCTGGACTAAACCAAGGATGATTGATGGATCCCCTTTTTTGGAATACAGATTTCTTAGGCAGGGTGACATCCAGTGAGTTCTCTATCCACTGGTTGAACTCTGAGTTCGCTAGATTTATGTCATGGTTAGCAGATGGTAAAGAGATCCTTAGTGCTTCCGACCATTCGTTTATGTTGAGTTTGGACCAGAGTCTTATCTTTTTGGTACTAAACGGTTTGGCCGGGGCTGGTGGAAGAGAGCTCCAAGAGAAGAGTATGATAAAGTGATCTGACCATGGGATGGGGTTCGAGTGCAAAGTAGTTAAATCGGCGATATTGGAGAAAATGGGATCAAGCAGGTGTCCCTTTATATGTGTGGGATTTTGAATTTTTTGAATCATTTCGCAAGTCTCTAGATCTTGGGTCAGATCCACGGCTATCGTATCATGTGGATCATCGAAGTGGAGGTTCAGATCTCCTAATATGGTGAAGTTGGAGGCCGAGCTGGCGAGGTTCACAACAGCTTCCAGTAGTGTCTTGCAAAATTGTCCTAGGGATCCTGGTGGACGGTAAACTAAAAGCCCCGTAAAGGAGGCTGAGGGTGAGAGGGTGATCGAAAAATGGACGTTTTCACAGTCCCGCAGTGAGCTGTCTAAAATGCGACAGACTAAGTGCTCCTTATAAAGGATGGCGATCCCACCACCTACATTCCCTGTTCGGTCAAGATGCTGGATTAAGTAGCCCGGAGGCAGGGCCTGAACAATATCTGGGCCTAACTGGGTCCTAACCATGTTTCGGTGAGAAACAATGCGTCCAATGCCCCGTCCTGAAGTAAGAATGAGATCTCTAGGGCGTGTTTTGTCAGGGAACGGCAGTTCGAAAGTGCCATATTCAGATTTTGGGCTTGTTTCTGCCTGATCTCTGCCGGTTTGATCAGTTGATAAGGACAGTGTCTGCAGTGGTATTGATTGTGTGAAGGGTCTAACGCATGTTTGCACAGGGGTTTAGGTAGGGACGTGGCATGGTTTAATTGCAGAAGGTGGGAGCGTGAATATGTGGTTGGATCAAGCGAGGGAAGGACAGAGTGATAGGTCCCTGGGCCCGTCCTGGCGCGGACGGGCGCAGACGGGCAGGACTCTGGCATGACTCCGGCGTGAGTCCGGTGTGTCCGCTGCGCGGAGAACAATTATCCCCTTTTATAGGAAGCTAGAGCGCACCAGAGCGCTTACTCCCACCCAAGATGGCCACTGTAAGGGCTTCGACTCCCCGGGACCACACTCTCAGCGTCAGTGCTCAGCTGAGAGCGGGCCCAGGCAGCGGAGAAATGCGGCTGAGGTATCTGCCAGGTAACAGCTTTTTAGTCAAGCGGAAAGGCACCACTAGTATAAGGCACTAAAGTGCTCCTTAAATTGAGCGAGGGTGATGGTGGCAAAATTAAAAACACACAAGATTTAAAAATAGAGAAGAGAAAACCTCCCGGCTTCCGCCTCAGGAGGGTGAAAATGCGCAGCTTACTTGGGCGCTGAAAGCGAGGAAGCCCCTTTTGTAGGAAGCTAGAGCGCACCAGAGCGCTTACTCCCACCCAAGATGGCCGCTGTAAGGGCTTCGACTCCCCGGGACCACACTCTCAGCGTCAGTGCTCAACTGAGAGCGGGCCCAGGCAGCGGAGAAATGCGGCTGAGGTATCTGCCAGGTAACCGCTTTTTAGTCAAGCGGAAAGGCACCACGAGTATAAGGCACTAAAGTGCTCCTTAAATCGAGCGAGGGTGATGGTGGCAAAATTAAAAACACACAAGATTTAAAAATAGAGAAGAGAAAACCTCCCGGCTTCCGCCTCAGGAGGGTGAAAATGTGAAAATGTGAAAATGCGCAGCTTACTTAGTCCTTAACAAAGACAAGCTAGAGGGTTAAGGGCTTGGTTGAAAAAGGATTTATGGAATGGAGTGAGTTGAGTTCACCAGGTACTGAAGAATTGATTTAATGTCCGAATTTAATGAAATGCCATCTGAAAGATCAGTATTGTTATGCAAAGTGCATGCTGCAACAGGCATAATATTAATCAACGCATCACTGTCTATAATGAATGTTAAGGGGCTACCATTGACCTTTATTAAAATCTTGGGGCAATGTCTGAATGAGTTTGACTTGTTTGTTTGGTGGTTTGCTCTTGCAATTGCCATCAGAACACATCAATTTTTCTCACAGGTGTTCGATGATGACGTGGATGACCCTCTGTAGGACGACCTTGATGATGATCGAATTTGTCTGGTTTCTGTTTGTCGTAACTGATGCTGCCTTTTTGCTTTGTGGGGATAAGGCTTCTGGAACTTTCTGGCATCAAATTAGTTAGTTTCTCTTTGCTCTGCAAACCGTTATAAAGTGGTTCTCTTTACCACAACCTCTGCATGTTTGGTCCATAGCTGGACATTTGCCATCATGTGGAAATGACAACCCACATCGGAAACACAACTTTTTTTTGGTAGACAGCTACTTGCTTGTGTCTACTTGGTGTTTTTCCTTGCTCTTAATGCCCAGAACTAAATCATTTTTCCTTCTTCTAGCTTCCATGTTGATGGCTTATCGATCCACTCTTTTTTCGGCCCTGACTGCAGTTAGTACTTTTTTTAAGTTGAGCATCTCTCTCAACATGTGTCTTCGGAAGGAGTCTGTAAGACAGCTATTGATAACTCTGAGACATATAGCTTCTTCATCATTAAATTCACTACATTTGCAGTGTTTGGTAAGCATGTCAATTCATTTAACAAACTCATCCATCATTTTATCAGCTTGCTGTCATGCTGGATTGAAAATATACCTTTTATAGTCGACGTTCGGCATAGATTTGACCTTGGCTTCGAACACTTCCTTGACTTGAGAGATATGATATTTCGTCAGCTTGTGATATTTTCTTCAGCACTTCTTTTACTCCATCATTAGCGAGGTTGTTTAGGTATTAACGATTCCCCTATCATTTACCTCTTCTAGGTCATCTATGAAATCATCGAAGTCCATATGGCACCAATATTCTGCTTCTTGGCCGTGTTAAAGGCAGTGGTGATTGCAGAAAAAGGTCTGCACTATAATTTGCGTGTCTTTCTTCAGCTTCCCCTCTTTCATCTGAGGAATGATAATTTTTTGGTTGCAGCCTACCCAATAGTACAGCTGTCTGGTTTGCTAAAGACATCTTGGAATCATTCAGAAAGTTGACCAAGGAATGCATTCTGCCCATTGTTTGCCATTGGCTTTGTGGTTTGTTGCTCATGCTTTCTTGGCTTCCATTTGATGACTTTATCTGTTTAAGGCTGTCCAGCTTGAGTTTGTACCTTCCCTTGCCCAAACTTTATTTACAGTATCCTTCTGAGTGCTTCCTTTCTATAAACAGGCCTGTAAAGCTTGTTCTTATCTCGCCACATTTGATATGCATTCAAAGACTGAGGTGAAACGTCAGGCCCTGTCTTCGAGGGTACGTGTTTACTTTTCTTTCTTTTCGTTCTCTGTCTTCAAAGTGAGAGGATTTATGTGGCAATCTTGCTGGATACTGGGAGTAGGAAAGGGTTTTTTGTAGCACTCAGCAACATTTAAATAAACTGTGTATGTGTTTCAGATTATATCAGAGTTAGGAACACAAAAGAAACACATTTTTTGTTATTTCTGAAGTGTGTTGGAGGAAATACTTTAATATGATTAAAACAAATCATTACACTAGGTGATGCAATTTCCAAACATCTTTATCTGTGCGCTGTATAGTTTTATTAGTAAAACTGTATGTCTGTGCAAATGTAATGGTCATTTAAATTGAAAATGTGTTGTCCGTAATGGCAGTGTGCTACCATGCCATGAATACTCTACTATACGCCACTCCACTCTACTCTGCGCCACTCCACTCCACACGACTCCACTCTACTCTGTACTATTCCACTTTACACCACTCGATGCCACTGCACTTTGCAACATTCCACTCTACAACACTGCACTATACGCCACAGCACTCTATGCCTCTCTACTCTACCCTACACCACTATACTCTGTGCCAATGCACTGTTCACCACTCTACTCTACACCGCAGCACTCTTTGCCACTGCACTCTACACCACTCCAGTCTAGGCCACTCCAATCTACTCTGCACAACTCCACTCTGCAACACTACTCTATGTCACTTCACTCTATGCCAATACACTCTATGCAAATGCACTTTGCTCAGTAATACTCACCTCTATGCCCATCCACTCTACGCCAATCCACTCTACACCACTCTCATCTACTCTGCATCACTGCACTCTACGCCATTACATTCTATGCCACTCTATGCAACGGCACTGGTCCCTGCTCCACTCCAATCCACACTACTTCACACTACTCTGAAACAATCTACTCTATGTCACTGCACTCTACGCCACTGTTCTCCACTCTGAGCCAGTCCACTATATGCCACTCCACTCTAGCCACTGCATTCTACGCAAACCCACTGTACACCACTCTAATCTGTCTGCACCACTGCACTCTATGCCATTACACTCTACACCACTTTACTCTCTGCCATTATATTCTCTGCCACTCTATGCAAATGCACTCATCCCACACCACTTCACTCTACTCTGAAACAATCTGCACGCCACTGTACTCCACTCTGACCACCCAACTCTGCCACTGCACTCTATGCCAGTAGGCCAATGCACTCTACACAACTGCTCTTTATGTCACTACACTCTACGCCACTGCAATCTACTCTGCATCACTGTACTCTACTCCACTGCACTCTATGACACTCTACTCAACTCAACACCACTGCACTCCGACTCTCTACTCTACAACACTGCACTGTCCACCACTGAACTCTAAACCACTCTACTCTGCATTACTCCACTCTATGCCACTGTACTCTATGCCACTGTGCTCTACGACACTATACTCTACACTGTACCATCCAATGCTACTCTATTCTGCACCACTCTACACCACTGCACTCTATGCCACTCAATGTTACTCTGCACTCTACACCACTGAACTGTATGACACATGACTACACTCTGCACCACTGCCCTCTACATCATTCCACTCATCACCACTCTACACCACTCTATGCCACTGCACTCTATGACACTGCGCTCTACTATGCACCACTCTAATCTATGTCAATGCATTGTACACCACTGAATTAAATACGACTTCACTCAATGCCACTGCCCTTTATGCCAATCTACTCTGCAACACTCTATGCCAATGCACTCTACAACAGTTCACTCTACTCTATGCCACTTAAGTTTATGCGACTCCACATTATGCCACTACAAAACACAACACTCCCTGCCACTCCACACTATGCCACTAAAAAACACAACACTCCCTGCCACTCCACTCTACAATACTCACCTCTACTCTTTGCCATTTCACTCTCTGACACTCCATGCCACACTACTCTACAACACTAACTTTTAGCTGTGCTGAACAGCAGGTACGCTGTTGTACAACATGGGTAGAAGACAGTGGGAAAAGAAAGAAGGAAAGAAAAAAGAAAGGAAAGTAAAAGGAAAGAAGGAAAACATGAAGAAAAGAAAACAGGGGAAAGACAAAGAGAGCAGGAAAGAAGGAAAGGAAGGAAGGAAAGAAATAAAGACAAATAAAAGACAGAAAGGAAGGAAGAACAAAAGAAAGAACACAAGAACGAAGGCAAGATATAAGGATAACAAGATAGAAAGAGGGGATGAAGAAGAAAAGAAAGAAGACAGGAAATAAGGAGTGCAAGACAGAAAGAAGAAAAAAGGAAGAAACAAAGAAACAAAGAAAGTAACAAAGAAAGAAAGAAAACAAAAACATATTAAAAGTGCTGTAATTTAATCAAGATAAAGGTTGGTTTTCTTCCTGGGTAAAGTTTATGAAACAACTAATTGTGAAATAGTGCCCAGAATAAACAGTGTTTGAAGAATTGTCGGCTTATGAATTCACATGTAATATTGAAAAATGTGGTTTGTGTAATGCATGCATAATAAAAAGAGAATACCTTAATAGAAAAGAGTTTCAAGTGGATGCTTTGAAATAACGTAGACCAGAAAAACCTGAAGTATCGGGTAGAGAATTTAGCCAGAGGTGGGTTTTCTTCACTCAATTCGAGTTAGAGAATCTACAGGAAAGAAAAACATTTCTTTCTTGAGTCCCCTCACTCACCGGGGGTTACACTTCCTGCACTACACATAGTTCTCACAACAGTGCTCCTACGTAATCCGCAAGTCGTAGCACGCCTCAGTCCGTAATGGACTGAGATGGCCCCAATGATGAAGCATGTCACCGTGGGGAAGCCCCGGTGAGTGAGGGGACTCAAGAAAGAAACGTTTTTCTTTCCTGTAGATTCTCTAACTCGAATTGAGTGAAGAAATCACACCTCTGGCTAGGTTCTCTACCTGATACTTCAGGTTTTTCAGGTCTACTACAGCTTTTGGAGGGTGGACCTAGTTTATACCTCTACCTTCCCCCTTTTTTCTTCTGATGCTTTGAAATAACATCAGTCAAATAAGCAAAGGATACTCCAAGAGGAATTTACAACAGCATTGGCAGGAAACAGGAAATGATACAGTGTGGATGCACACATCTGGTATTAAGCATCCTGCTTTCACTTCAGGCTGTAAACACAAAGGAAAAACACTAAAGTAATCATAAAGTAAAAATACAAGCACTGGCACTGAAGGGAAATACCTTATGAGGGAATGCGCTTATTGTGAAAGAGCAAAATGCAGTCACTCAAATTGAAGTTAACCACTGGCCGAAGTAGGCAGACCCATTGCCCATGCGGCATGCTGTAGGGTCGGCAGCAAAGTGAGACAGACACAACAGACCAATAGACGAAGCAAGGGTGCCCAAAGCCCTTTTAAGGAATTATAATATGCATATCATTTTAGTAAAATCAAAAGCTCTAAGCTAGCACCAGACCTAAAAAGGATTCTATTACAGAATCAAACAGTAGCAAAACATTTAACAAAAGATCGACTTGAAAATTTGAAGTTACCATTACTATGGATCGTTTAAATGTGTTGTAAATATGGGACAATGTAATGATATGCTACAAAAGGAAATGTGTTGTGAATCTTAGTCGATGTAAATGATATGTAGTAAAGGTCCCATAGCATTTGATCACGTAACTCATGCTGATTTTGGGTGACATTTGCTTCTGGTGAAGCAAAGAACAGTACTCAGGGCCTTGTACCTCATAGTCCCATGCCTCTGGTCTTTAGTGATACAGAGAAATCACAGCATGTCTCTTGTATTAAGCTTCACAACTCAGTGAGGAATCTGATCTTTAACTCTAAGGTGTGCCCTCTTTTTTCTTGGATCACAACTGTGGAATGCTCTTAACTTGGGGATCAAAATGACAGTCTCCCATTTATCCTTTAGGAAGGCCTTGAACAGCGCCTAGATGCCCTTCAGGTGTATGTTGTGATTTGTAATAAAAGATATTCAGAGCACCCCAAGGCCCATATTACCCATTCCATATTATTTGGTGCAGGGTGACCAGAGGTTGGAACCACCAACTTCTGTTGTCCCAGCATCAAGTTGCAGGGATTACGAGCTCCCAATGAATGGGGAATAACACACCGCCCTGGGAATATTGAGTCCATTACACACATGCCAACATTGTAGAGCATGCAAGTGGGAGATTTGAAAAAATACAAATGGTCGGGAAAATGTATTTTCCCCAATGACTTGTATTGGAGCAGAGGCAGCCTGCCTGAATCGGGTCTATTGGTATGCATGGGGACAGACAATCAGGATTTCATTTTTGACAGTTTATTAACACAGCACAAACAAAACAGAGTTCTAAACTCAGTTTTTTTGTGCCCTATGTAAAACAAAAATAAATGCCGCGGGCTGTCTCAATGTCGAGCCTCGCCTTTCAAGAATTAACGACAAAGCATTAACCTTTGATGTCAGAGGAAATTATTGGAGGAGGAGATTGGAGCGCGCGTGACAGGCATCAACATTTTATTTTTGACAAGTTTACAGAACTCTGAATCGGGTTTCTGGGTGCAGGAACCCGGAGGCGGAGACTAGCCTTGAACCCGTGAGGGTTGGCATGCATGCCCACCTGCTTGGACCGCTTGTAAATGGATGCCGGGTTTTATTTCGGCCCATGCTGTGGGTGGATGAGGCATGGGGGTGGGTTGATGGAGTGGCAAGGCTCGATGGGAGAGCTGGCAGGCGTGTTTGCTGCTCCCCGCATGCGGATGTATGATGTTACCACGCAATCAAAATGATCGCGGTACATCACAACGCAGTTTTTACAACGCAGGTCGTTACCACAACTTGCGCTGTAGGGTGCTGGACTTAGGAATAGTATAATTTACTATTCCAACTCCAGCCTACGTACAGTAGGGAAGGTGTTGGAATAGTAAATCTACTATTCCTTAGTCTAGAGCGCCCTCCAGTGCAAGTTGTGGTAACGACTTGCATTTTAAAAGCTGCGTTGCAATGGTACTGCGGTGTTTTGACCGCGTTGTGAAGGTTGTTTACCCACCTCTAGTGTATCCGGGGCAGATTTATCACATCCGGTATTTGTGGGCGCGCAGGCACCAGCAACCCTATACCTGCTGGGGATGGCATGCCCCATGTGGATGCCATTCTGGGCTACCCGTTATGAGATCCTTAGTTGTTAATTTGGCCCTTGGACTTCCATTTTGTATTGTAGTAAGAGAGATTGATGCATTGACAAGATTGCAGCAGAATTTTGCTAAACCTACAGGTTAAACGCGTAAATGGAGAAGGGATTGGCTCAGCTATACATTTTCCGTGGTTCATACATGTATGTCAAAGAGTAGAGAAACCATAAAAACCTTTATTATTAAAGGAAGTCACTTTACGTATGTTATATAAGCTCTCTGCTTAATCTGCATACATCAATCAAAGTATCAATAATAAGAAGCCAGTGAAAGCAATCTAAGCTTGGGCCTACCTCTGTGTTACATGAAATGAGCCGCCTGTAGATTACATGTTCGAGTCCAGATATGAAAGCAAATTGGGTTCAGTGTCTGCTGCAGTGCTCTGTATGCAACCTCTGTTAATATAGCATGCCAGGTAATGCATTTGCTCTGAGATATCTGGGTGCAACTTGCACGTTCCTATGATTCTTGCGGGATTCACAAGCCTCTTGCAGCAGTGCCGGTGAAATAGTGCAGGGTTACAGCGAGGATAGGTATGCCTGATCAATGTAGCATCTTCCCCAGCCCGGGAGCATGTAAATTAACACACCACACATCGAGCTCTGTAACAGACGTCTTTATTCCTCCGCAGCCAACCACGCCTTGACACCTCCCAGCAGATTACGTAATTCCTGATTAGAGTCTTCCAAGAACCGCAAGGGTCCTAGCGTGCTGCATATCGAAACACTACATCTCCCCTTCGATGCTTGTGACGGAACGGTTCCGTCACGAGCGTCGGTTGGGCTGTGCTTATGACGGAACCGTTCCGCCACGGCCACGCCCGTTTCTTAGAACCTTCAGCACAGCTCGAAAATTCGCGCCGCGCTGAAGGTGTTAAGTACAGATAACATTTGCATCATAGTTCCGCAATGAGTCGTCGAGGTTCGTGCGCTGGTCTGCCAGATCGGATGGTATGAGGTAGCTGAGGTGCACCATGATTATGCACTGATGACATAGGTTCAGATGCTTGATCTTGACATTCAGGCGGGGCCGCCTCACTCGGGCTCTCAAGAGCTGCTGAACATCAAGGTAGGTGTTTAAAGTGTGACAAGTCCCATATGATGGACTTTCCAGGACAATGCGCTGTCACCATGTGCCCGTTGCACGTTACAACCCTCACGGGGTCAACAGCAAACGGAGTGTCTGTTTTCCATTTCTCTTTGACCAGTACCCAGTCCCCTTTGTTGAAGACTGTTTCCTGTGTTTGTCGGCACTGATTGGCATATGTTTTCATTTTGCACTTTTAAGAAGTGTCTGTGACGTGAATGTTATCAGCATTTTTCAATTGGTCTGATGTCGATTGCGGTAGTTTGGTTCCAGTGGCTCTCCCAGAGAGCAAGGTGGCAGGACCAGTAGCGTCCGGCATTGCTCGCGGGTGGGAGGGAGGGAAGAGGGATTGTCTGGGGATTTCTGGTGGGTGTCGCGGGGGTGGATCAAGGAGAAATAAAAAAGAAAAATATATGAATTAAACGTACCTTCCTTTCTGCCGGTTCCCACTTCTTCTCGGCTCCTGCTCTCTTGCCTCCAACAGGAACAGGAAGCGAGCAGCCAGGCTCCCCCCATAGCTAATCACTATGCTGCAAGCAGAGTTGTGATTGGCCGGGATGCCACCCAGCCAGGGGCTAATGGGTGGCCATGTTGACCATGTAGGCTGCTCTGCAGCCTGAATGGAGAAGGGCAGAGTGCACATGACTGGTTTGGGCGGCCCGAGAGGGCCGACCAAACAGTCTTTGCACACTCAGGAGTGGGCAAACCACTCCTCCCCTGCCCTGCTCAAAGAGCAATGCAGCCCCGCCCGCAATGCACAAAGGAAATATAAAATGGTTATAACTTTTAGTTACTACCATTTTATATTTTGGCTTTGTCACATTGCAAGAAAGCAGTGGGGCTGCCCCTGGGCAGGACTCTCACCAGTTGTGGAGTTCGGAGTTCATTGATAGGCACGAAGGGCTTGACATTTGACTTGGTTTAAATTGATCCCTTCTATTGAGGCTCGTTGAATTACCCTCATGAGTGTGCTCATGAATCCTTCAACAACACCTCTTAGCTGGGGACCAGAGAGGTGGCCTCTTTTGATGTTTGACATTGAGTCAAACAAGAAACTCCTTAAATTCTTTGCTATTGAAAGGCAGGCCAATATGAGATTTGAGAATAGTGGGGATGCCCCAGGCTGTAAATGTGTAATCAAGCAGGTCAATGCCTTTGTCATGGGTTCTCGATAATAAGTCTTCCAACAAAGGAAAATGTAAATATTTATCAACGAGTACCATGAGGTGATGTCCATTTCATAGAGGCCCAAAGAAGTCTACTGCAACTCTCCGTCATGCATGTGCAGGAAGGTCAGACATTGCCAATGGATGCTGTGTCATCTTGCGGGATACACAGTTACAAATGTGGCCCGTTTTCAGCTCTTTCTCAACTCGTTCATCTAGACGAGGGAACCACGCTCGGTGTCTTAGGGCCCTTTTGGTTGCTACAATGCCACAATGTACTTCGTGATCTGGTTTAATGACTTGCTGTCCCATGCTCGCAGCTATGACAATTCTCGAGCCTCTCAATATGATACCTTCTTGGGTGACGGATAGCTCATCCTGTACATTTTCAAATGTTTTGAATTCAACTTCATCAGCAAAGGGTTGACTACTTTTTTTCCAAGTTGGCATCGTAATGAGGTCTTCGAGGACGAGCATGTCTTTATCTGCATTGGGAGCAGCAATAATCTGTTCAATGGATTGAGTTGCTGGCGTGCTGGACCTCTCAATGAAGTTGAGATACTCTTCAGCTGCTTTGAATGTCGAATTGTGGCGACGCAGCTGCACTTGTGAAAAGTCATCTGCAGGGTTTTGAGCTTTAACATAACACATAACATGTGTTTTTGTAAAGTGCACATTCACCCAGAAGTGTATCTTGCCGCTGAATAACAGATACTTATTGTTACCCAACTCAATGGTACTAATTTTATCTACCTCAGAAGGATGAAAGGCTGAGTGGACCCACCAGGATTAGAACCTGTGACCATGAGGTCAAACACTGCCCCCTACAGTGGACTCATTAGTCTACGAAGCCCGAACAAATCATTCCCTGGCTTTTGTACAATCGCATGGTCATATCCTTGCAGTTGCAAGCCCCACCTCTGAATGTGAGGGGGCATCTTAGCTTTCGGATTTCGAAAGATAGTGAGTAACGCTTGGTGGTCAGTGATGACAGTGAAACATTTTCCTTATAGAAAGATATGGAAATGTTCCCTGGCTCAGACTCTCCTTTACCAGCTGAGAATAGACATGTTCTGTTTTGGACTGGCTTCTACTGGCATAGGCCACACTGTAGGGTATATTTACAATCCCCTATTCCCATGGAATGTCACTTTTTAGGACGTTCCTGTGGCGATTGGGGCTTCGCCTTATTTACAATGCAGCGTTAGGCCACTAAACGTGGTTTAACACTGCCTTGTCGTTAAGGCCCCCTTTCACGCTATGATTAGCTTGAAAGAGGAGGGCAGTGGCTGTCGCTGTGGGCGTTCCACCGCAACACTTGATGATTCCGATGCTGCCCCCTATTTACAAGGGAGGGATAAATAGGAGGCAGGGCCAGAATTAAGACCAGGGAAAACGTGGTCTTACCCTCGTGTCATGGAGAGAAATGTTTCTTTACTCCTTGTTTTTGCTGTTTTCACGTGTGCTACATTGTGCAGCACACATGAAAACAGCAAAAAGCCAATGATTGTTTATGTACAGGAAGGTCCCCCTTCCAGCACGTAAACAATGATTAAAACAAAAATGCAGTTTTGCAACTTCTATGTGTGCTCTGCCTTAAGCAGCACAAACAGAAGTTGCAAGACAGCTTTTAAAGATTGCTATGTGCCGGAAGGGACACCTTCCTTCACATAAAAAATCTTCCCCTGCACGCAGACACCCTTGCACTATGGTGCAAGGGTGCCTGCTTTGGCACTAGGCTGCCAAGTGTAGCACCATCTCAGGGGGAAGCGCAGGCCTGCATCATTATTCTTGTAAATATGGTGCAGCTCTGCGTTTCTTCAGTAGCGGAGTGAGGCGTTAAGCCAGGAAGGCTAACACCTTACTCCACCACCTCCCTTGTACATATGCCCCTGTGTCTCTGAGCATTCGGATGGCTATTGTGGTGAGAAAGACTTGCCTCCAGCCCCACTGGGCTCACATCTACTGAGATCTGAGTATGTAACTTGGGGGCAAAATAGGCCATTTCAGTTTCAGTCTCAATTGCATGTTTTATTTCTTTGAAATTTTGGTCGCATTCAGTAGACAACTGGAATGAGACATTCTGCTTAGTTAAACTTCTCAATGGGGCACCCACTGTAGCAAAGTTACGAATGTATCTTGAATAATAACTGGCCATGCGTAAGAAGGATAGCAGCGTGGTGACATCATGGGGAAGAGGGGAAGTCGATGACAGTGCTTATACCTTATCCGGTTCAGGAGTCATTCAACCATTAGAGAGTATGTGCCAAAAGTACTTAAGTTTGGTCTTGTGAAACTCACACTGCAGTGCAGTCAGAGTGGGCCATGCGTTAGAAAGTAACTGCACACTTGTATAAGAACCTTGCCACGCTCATTCTGAATCGTCTCAAATACCAGTATGTCATCACTGTAATTAAAAGCATGTGTAACAGGTTGAATTACTCAATGAATAACATCCCGAAATATCTCCACAGCTGAAGATATTCCAAACCCCAGTCTTTTGTTTGTAAACAAGCCAACATTATTTGAAAAAGTTGTAATGTACCTATAGTTCTCTTTCAGTTCGAGTTGGTGGTATCCTTTGCTCAGAATAAGTCAGTAGGAGACTTTGGCTCCATTCAGTTGCATGATCATGTTTACTATGTGGGACTCAGTATGTTTTTCTTTCTCGATTGCTTTTTTGGCCTGGCGCATATCAACACAAATGTGCACTGCATCTCCAATGTCTTTGTTCGGTACTACAACTATGGGCAAAAGCCATCAATGATGTCATGCTTTAACAGTGTTTCTAGTTGTTTCTCAATGGCTTCTAGTAAGTGAAAAGCGACTCTGCTGTGCAGTTGGATAATGGGGCAAATGGCCTCATTAATATGGACTTTAGTTTCCTTGAGTCTTCCTATGCCATTAAAAGACGGGAACTGACTAATAATTGCAGACTGAGCACGGAGGTTGTAGATGAGAGATGTCAGTCCCATGTTAGGAGCAGTTGCAAAGCTACGTAGGCATGCACTCAATGAAGTTCCCTGAAGAACATGGCGTTGTTTTGTGTCTCATGGTTGCTGTAAATGATCCTTGGCTCTATAGTGATGTAGCAACAGCCCAGGTTTATGCCTTCGTGTTTGACGGGGTGAACTGTGGCACAGGAGATAAGCTGTTAAACCTCTCTACTGTATGATATTAATCGATGTACCACTGTCTATAAGGAAGGTTATGGGGCAACATACACCTTTAACCCCTTCGTTGCGGCGGCTATTCTGCCGCAGCGCTAAGGGGGCACGGGGCCGCGCGGCGTGCCCATGCTGGTGACGAAACCGCTCCGTCACCAGCCGCGGTCGCGCTGTGCTCATGACGGAGTGGTTTCGTCACCGCCCCGCCCGCTCAATAGAACGCTCAGCGCAGGCGCGAAATCTGCGCCGCGCAGGCGTGCCGAGCGAGCCGTGCCGAACCGCTCCGTCATCAGCACAGCGCGACCGCGGCTGATGACGGAGTGGTTCCGTCACCAGCAGGGAGGGGTTAATTTAATTTTAGGCCAGTGTCCAAATGAATTTTGTTGCTTCCTTTGGTGCTTCTCTTTTTACTTTTGATCCTCTTTGCTTGCAGCTAATCCTACAGGTGCATGTCGTACCTTGGTAGATATCATCAAAATACATCTGTCTTCTTCAGTAGTGCTTGATAATGACTTTGAAGAGCCTTTATATGATGAACTTGATGACAATTGACTTTGCTTGGTTTCTACTTGTCGTAACTGATGTTGCTTTTTGGCCTTGTGGGCCTGAGTAGAATGATTCTGGAACCTTCTGGTATACATTTTCTCTTTTCATTGTGATTCATTTGGTTTCTCTTTCGCTTTGCAGATCTTTATGAAGTGTTTTCCTTTCCCGCACCCTTTGCATATCTGTCATATGTCTAGACATTTACCTTCACGGGGAAATAAAAACCCACATCGAAAGCGTAACTTTTTCTTCTTCGGGGGGGTTGACTTGTGTGCCACTTTTTTGTAATCATGCTTGCTTTTCCTAATCATAGCTGTTTTATTGTTCACTTTTCCTTCTTCCATATCAGCAGCTTGCATAGGATCTGACAAGGGCCTGAGTGCAAGCTTGTACGCATCACTAAGAGGGGATAGAAGGATGGCCGTGGAGAGAGTCCCTATGGGATGGAATGATGCACTAGGAGATGAACTCACGGATGAGGAGTAGAAATGCGCACAAGCTAAGGTCCACGATACAGCTGGTAATGCACTGTTTAAGCTCACACAGCTTTTTTTACTTACATTATGCCTACCTCACGTCACACTGACTGCACAGGATTTTCCCAACTAGAGCCAATGGGTGCTCCAAGTGCAGTGGGACTCCGGCACACTTCATACATATGGCATGGGACTGCCCCAAATTAGGGGACTACTGGATGTAGGTGGTGGACAGTCTGCGCAAGGTGACAAACACCCAAGTGGAGAAAGAGATGAGGCACTGCTTGTTGGGATTGCCACCAACCCAGCTGAGGGGAGAAAGATGTAGTTTCACTTTGGCATGCTGGGTCTGTTAATGGGGAGGAGACGTATCGCAATACACTGGGCTAGACCTACGCTACTGTCACCGAACCAATGGCTGGTGGACTTCAGGGAGTGGGCGGTCGCTGAGGAATGCAGGCTGAAGAAAGTGAGAGTAGATGAACATGCTTTGGGTGATCTGAAGATTTGGGGAGACATGCTGGAGAGTCTAGCAGTGGATGATCAGGGCACCGATGCACACCCGGAGACTTCCGAAAGGAATGGGGATACATCTAGCTGGACAGAGAACAGTGAGGACTGGAGGGAGAGTCTAACGGTAGAGAATTATGTGTGAGTCAGGAATAGGGTTCGAGGGTGGAGGGGCGTGCCTTCTGCATGTAGGGGGATGAATGACATGGGTGTGAGAGAGAGGGGAGCTGTGTCTGGCCAGTACCCACTTTCCCCCCTTCCTTCTGTGCTTGGAATGTGAGCCTATGTAGTTCTAGAAAGTGTGGTGATGTACCTATGTGCCACTCCGGCAATGGTATAATGTTGGTAATTTATTTTGCTGGGAATGTTCAAAAACTGTAAAAGATTTTTATCACAACAAATTTAAAAAAAAGGATCCTGAAAGACAGCCATTATTGACTCTGCGGAGCATGGCTTCTTCATCATTCAAATCACAGAACTTACAGTGTTTGATAAGTGCATTAAGTCTTTCAACAAACTCATCCATCATTACACTAGCTTGTTGTCAAGTATGATTGAAAATGTACTTTTCATAGTCGACATTTGGCATCAGATTGAACTTGGCTTCCAACACTTCTTTTATATTTTGGTATGATATTGCATCAGTTTGTGAGACTTTCCTTAGTACTTCTTTCACTCTATCACCTGCAAGGTTTTTAAAATATTTTATGATTTTCTTATCATCTTGCTCTTCCAGTGCATCTATAACGTCATCGAATGTTTCGATCCATGAAGTCCACCTGGCACCGATGTTCTGTTTCTTTTCTGTATCAAATGGTGGTGGTGACTTCAGGAATGTAGCCACAGTCCATTTTAGAATTCAGAAAGGCTTGGCTCGTGCTTTGTGACAGGAGCAGTACAAGGCATTGTTGCTTCATTTTATATCTATATATATTAGGGGTGGGTGGAACTTGTAGAGATTCCCTCCAAAGAATTCCACAGAGTTACCTAGAAACTCTGCTAGACTCCGCGGAGTTCTGTCAATGGGGAGAAATATGCATGGTGTGTTGCTCGCGCTGCAATGTAGCGCAGGTAGCAAGAGCAGTGTTAAAAAATCAGTGCAAAAGGCACCATGCGTTGTGCAAGAGCTGGTGCCTGAGATGAGTTGATTTTGTTAGAGCAAAGAAGCAGCCCTCTGACCGTGACCATTCATGGCTGCCCGTGACCATCTGTGTTATAAAATTGTGCCGGGGACCCCAAATCTCACTCATGCTCTCATTTCTGGAGCCGTGTGGGATAAAAGTTTGCCACAGGGTGATTGGAACACTGCATTACAAGAGTAACACGGAGTCGCAAAATTTCGTGAGCGGAATGGAACATTCCACCCACCCTCAATATGTATATGAGGGTGTGCCTTGGCACTGCACCATTACATGCTTATTAAGACAGTCTAATACTCTTTCCAGAAAGATACAACACTAATGTGGACTGTAATCACTTTACTCAGCAGCTGGGAAATGTAAACACTCACTGACCATGGCGAATTGCTGCTGTTAATGTGTGACACCATTGAGGCTTCTGTTCAGCCTCTTGGGCTTTGTGGGAGAAGCTGGTGAGATGGCTCAGCCACCTACATGCTTATGTGAGGCACCTCTGCTGGTTGGTATGGCAGTTCCTGAACTCGATTCTGAGCATAAGGCATTTATTTTTTGTCACAACTATGTACAATGGTGCGCGCTATAATCTGCTTCATGACCAGCTGTGAAAACTCAGCAGAACACTGGAGTACTGTGTCACACCAATCACAACCATGCCCTGCCTCTGGGCTTTATTAGCAGGAGGAACCTTCCAGATGCTAAAATCTGCAACTTCCATAGCAACCCCCTCAACTAATCAAAAGCTGTAGTGTTTTTATTTTATTCATAAAGTTTTGTATAGCGCAAACATGACCCAGGCGGGTATCAGAGTGCTTCACAATTTTGGGTCGGTAGGATACAATAGTGGGAAGAGAACATCCATTACATATATGCAAGGTGCGAACATGACCCCTGCGGGTATCAGAGCGCTCCACATTTGGGTCAGACGGATACAGTAATGGGAGAAGAACATTCGACACCAACATGTACGTAGAATGCTAACAATGTTATTCCCAGGTAGATAATCATGTAAAGGTCAATCAAGGCATCCGAATGGAGGGCAGTAATGAGGCATAGTAGCCAAGGCCTTTGGTTAAGAACCTTAAGCATTAGAATGTTTTTCACTTCCTTTTTGAATGAAGCAGTGGAAGAGATTTGACTGACTTCCGGAGGAAGAAAGTTCCAAATCTTCGGGGGAATGCCTGAGAAGGCTCTGTTACTCTTTCTCATTTTGTGGGAAATCTGTAGTTTCAGGAGCATTGAACTTGCACTTCGTGATGGTCTGCAGTCCCCTGATAATTCTAGTTTTTAAGCCAGATAAATAAGGATCCTGAAATGAAGGGGTTTGTGAGTCATGCAGGGAATTTGTTTAACTGTATTCTTGCATCGTATGACAACCAGTTTAGGGATTTTAAGGGCTGGGGATATGTGATCATTTCTTTTTTGCCAGTAATTAATCTGGCTGTGGCATTAATGGAAGCCCTTAGTGGGGCCAGATTCCGTTTGGTGAGACCACAGAGCTGGGAACTACCGTAATCTAGTATTGGCAATACTAGAGCTTGGTACCGCTAATTTGAAGTCTTCCTGTGGAAGGAATGGTTTGTGATTTCTTAGTATGCTCAACTGATGGTTATCTCCCTTGGTTGCATTGCTGATATGATTCTTCTTGGTCAAGTGCATGCCTAGTGTGATTCCGAGGGATTTAGCTTATTCAATATTGTGGGGGGAACAGTTGAAGACTGTGAGATATTTCATCCAAAGATCAATCTTGGGAATGTGATTGGGGGAGCAATGAGAAGGAATTCTGTTTTGGTGGTGTTGAGCATGAGGTAGTTGTCAGTCAGACAGTTTTGAGTCTTCATTAGGATGGAGTTGAGTGAGATGAAGTCTTCAGGGGAGGTGATTTTCAGATAAAGTTGAGTGTCATCCGAATACACATGAAAAAGAATGTTCGCGGAATTCAGAGCATTTGCTAATGGTTCTAAGAGCACATTGAAGAGTATGGGTGACAGGGTGGACCCCTGTGGAACCCGCAGAGTTACTGTAGAGGGCTGAGATAGAGATTGAATAATCTTGACTCTTTGGAATCTGTTGTGGAGGAAAGAAGTGAACCATTTCAATACCAACCCTCATAGGCCACTCCTGTGAAGTGAGTGGATAGTTTTTGATGTGGTTAATAGTGTTGAAGGCAGAAGATAGATCAAGGAGAATCAGGAGGCATGATTAATTTTGGTCTAAAGAATTTTAAATTTAGGGGCAGATGTATCAAGCCTTTTGCGACTCGCAAAGGCCGAAATTCGCATGTTTTGGCATGCATCAAAAATTCGCAAAATGAGAAATAGCAAAAATTAGCGATTTCTTATTTTGCCATAGCACTTAAGGAATCGCAATTTTGCGATTCCTTAAATGCTATGTATGTAGCATTTTTGAATTGCGATTTTTGTTTAAGAATTCACAAATTACCACCAAGTTGTAGTTGATGGTAATTTGCAAAGTCTTTAAAAAATGCACAATTTAGCATTTTTGATGGTGGCATGTGACACACATGTACATTTCAGGGGTGCAGCAGGGTGTCTTTGAGACACCCCTGCACCCTTGAAATAATTCTCAAATTGCGATTAGCAAATTGCGAATATGCAATTTGAGAATTACTTCACAAGCATTCCTATGGGCCTCCTGGCCCATAGGAATGCATGGGAAATTATTCCTTATTTGCGAATTCGCAAAATGCGAATTCGCAAATAAGGAAGATTAAGGAATCGCAAAAAAATTGCGATTTTTTTCATACATTCCATTTTGCGAATTCTAAATAGCGATTCCTTAAAAATCGCTATTTATGAATCACAAAATGGAATCTTGATACATCTGCCCCATGATCTATGATGTGAGTGAGTGCAGATTCAGTGCGGTGCCCTTTCCGAAAACCAGACCGATGGTGATCCAACAGTTGGAATTTCTTAATGTATGAGCAGAATTGTGATTGCATGCACTTTTGAAGACGTTTTGCCAGTGTGGGGATGATGGAAATGGGACAGAGGTTATCAGATCAGAGCTGTTTGTGTTATGGTTTTTTTTGAATGGGGGATACCTGCACTGTTTTTAGGCATTCGGGGATAGTGCCTTGCACTAGCGAAGCATTAACAATCTTAGACCATAAGGGGAGGATGGCAGCTTTTATTTCTTTGAAGATAGGAGGTGGTAGAGGGTCGCTGAAGTGGTTAGATGGTTTGTTCGCAAGAAGAGTGTTGTAGATATTGCTTTCACTGAGGGAAGTGATGGTGTGCCAAGATGCATTGTTGTTGGGGCTAATGCTAGGAGGGACAAGGCACTCCTGTTGGGCAAGTGGGGCAGTGAAACCAGAAATTGGAAGAAGAACCCTCTTTTATTCCATGTCGATAATGATGCTTTTAGTTTTATCAGCAAAGAAGTCAGACAATTTGTCACATGTAAGAGAGCCTTCACCAAGGCCATGTAGGTTGGGTGCCCTGACCGATTGTTGTTTAACAATTTTGCAGAGTTTCTTTGGGGCGGTTTTTGGCTTGATGAAGTTGGAATCTGAAGAAGTCAGCTTTTGCAATCTTGATTTTTTAATTGCAAGTATTCCTGAGAGCTCTAAGATGGTTTAAATGTTCGGTGGATGGTATGGATCTCCAGGATCTTTCCACTGTCCTCAGGTTATGGCTTTCCGAGTTTAAGTTGTCATTGAACCAAGTTTTGGAGATTTTGTACGAGGCATTATTTTGTTGTAAAGGGGCTAAAGCGTCCATGATACCAGAGGAATCATAGAAATCTGTGAGAATATGAACATCATTCATGTCTGCTTGGGAAGTCAAGACACTGGTTGCTAGCTCTTCAGTGTTGATATTTCGGAGGTTCCTTTTCCATTGCATCATTTTCTTGGGTTGGTCCCCCTTCATGGACACCTCCCTGTTAATATAGAAGAGGATGAAGTAGTGGTCGGACCAATCGCATGGAGTAATGGAGTCCAGTGTGATGGTGTTACCTTTGGCTATGATGAGGTCCATAGTTTCTACCTTGTTCTGAGTTGGGTTGTCACAGATTTGTGTCAGTTATTGATTCAAAAGGAAGGAATTAAGACAATTCACTGAGCAATCGTTTGGGTTAGACCAGAGGAGGTTGAAGTCTCCCAGGAAGATTTGCGACACTAGAGGGTCGTCAATGAACGAGGTGATTTCCATTAAATGCTCAATGAAGGAAAGTTTGTCTCCAGGTGGTGGTAGAATGTGTGTAGTTTGCAGACAGGGTGGTTTTTGCTAGAAATGGTGATGCATGGATATTCGCTGGAGGTAAGAGTGGGGGTTTCTGATTGTGAAACCGAGAGTGTATTTCGGTGTATGCAAGCTATTCCTCCACCCTGTTTCATAGATCTGTCCATAGTGTTTAAATGCAGCAGTTGTTTATCCTTTGCCAAACCCTGCAACTCAAGCAGGGAGACCTCTAGCGGGAAATGTAGTCTCCTGACTTTAGAAATACAAATAATTTGTTCTAATGTTTCCACGAACAACTAACCTATGACCTTACATTATATCATTTACAATTTTTGTGTTTTCCCATACTTAACTGTCTTATGATTGAGGTCACACCACAGGTATTGTATTTTTTCTAATCTCTTTTTTTGTCATTAGGTCAATGAAGTCTGTGGACGAGAGCTGTGAATGTCTATGTATGCAAGTGTTTGAATGCATTTCTGTGAGTATGTCTTTATTAATGTGTTTGAGTGAATGTGCACATCTGTGAGACATGCATGAAACAGCCACATTGTGTACAGTGTATTGGCAGCCCTTTCCACTCCAAGCCTGGCATCCAACCATACACTGTAAAATCACGAGTCAATGCAGAAGCACATTGAAAAACAAAAGGCCAGACCTATTAGCTTTGGCAATGCTTGATACGATGTGTGTGCAGATGCGCCCAGTAAAAACATCTGCACCAAAGGCAACAGGCCTTCTCCATCTATGCATCGAAGATGTGGAACAACATCCCTCCAGTCCAACCCTCCTCCAATTTAGGAATGAGATCAGGGCACACCTCTTTAAAGAGCGCTATATTACAGTCCATTCAAATTAAGTTCTCCTCCCATAACCACTTCTATAATATATTGACTGTATCTTTGCCTTTGACCCTATATGGCATTCTGCTGCCTAATAGCTAGTCTCATGCTATACAAACACCACCTATGTACATACATACATACCCAGCTGGAGTAGACACATTTACATCTGGGCAGATGTTGAGCTAAATATGCAACCCATCTGCACCCTTCTAACTGGTTATTCTTGAAAACTCTCAGTGGACTGTAGAATCGCCAGTGCTTGTCCAATTGTCCAAATATGCACAGGCCTGGACTTTACACCCTGACATGGCTGTGGCACAGTGTGCCAGGTATGTACATGGCCATTGTCATCTCAGAATCCACATTAACTTGGCATATAAAGTACCAAGGACTGTATTAAACTACCCACTGTACATAAAACAACTTTATTGCAACTGAAGAATCAACTTTGCTGTGAGACATAAAACACAAGTTCAGGTAAAATAATATTCTTAGGCCTGGTAAAACCTCATTCAATATCAGCAACATTTCCTCTCTATGTAGAGAACAACATGGACTTTGTATCTTTCTCCTCATAAATGAATCGCCTTGATTTCAATATCTGTGTGATCTTGGGCATGTCCTTTACACATTTTGGAGCCAGTATGCAATAACTGATCCACAGTGGAGCGAGCTGCAGTCATTCTACTAGAAGAGGAGCTACACCACTGAGCAGGGCCCATCTAACGGTAGATCCAGAAACGTACAGCCCTAGCACTACTGCTGTTCGGTTAGCCCAAGCAGCCACAGGTGTACTTGCGATGCAATTATCGATAGCACACAAGTACTATCAATATGGAACAAGGCCATGTCTGGTGTGTTATCCCCATTCGCCCAGATTATGAGCCTTATCTGGATTTGGCAGATGGGAAACTCCATCATAATGTAATGAGTATCCGGTCTTCCTATTACAAGTGCCATAGGATATACAGTTTACCTGTAATAAGACAGGACATCCACCACGTTTGTAACGTATCTTGACAGCCAAACTCTAAGTACGGCCCTATGTTCTGTCAAGTACCAGATGAGCCCTGACGGGCCGTTGATGGTCCTTTTCGCAGCTGAGAGGGAGGCAAGCACTATTTACATTTTCAGCATCGTCGGAAGAGTGTTACTCTTTCCATGAGCACAGTTCTGCCAAGCTTGGACACCAAAAATGGCTTGTATGTTAACCTGACTTAAAATCTGTAGACGCCTGGAGCTGGGTGGCCTGAGGCAGACCAACACGCCAAGATACAACTGAAACATCAATGCACTGACGTGACTCATGTGCCCACGTTCACAAGCACCAGGGGTGGTAAGAGTTTATGGACAAGGTACTTCTGTTCACATTAGTCGACCTCTACACATGCAAAGTATGTAAACCAACTCACATGTAACACAGGTTGAAACCCTGGGTATTGACTCATCCATGGGTAACCTTCTCTCACTTTTTGCTTACAACGTCAACATAGGCTGTCCACGGAAAGCAGACTTTACGTGCTTTGAAGCTGTTCTTTTAAGCGCCATTTTATAAAATGTGTCATCACATACAAAGTAAATATACATACTAAGGTAATTCTTCCACCACCCTGTCAGATTACAATTTATACAGCCCAGAAGACTAGGCAAATGTCAGCATTCACATCCCCATTCCATATGTGACTGTAACTTAGCCCTGTGAGGCTGATTACAAGGCATGGTAGTGGTATGACTGGATATTGTTTAAGATGGCCAGCAAGGGGTTTCATTTGTTCTGAGATTTTTTCAGCACCGTTAGGACTTGTTTAGGAGTAATCACAGTACCTACGCCTGAGTTTAATCAGTGGCTGTTCTATTTAATTCCAAAAGAACACAAGATGTTACCACACTAACATCAAATTTACACACGAATAATCAATAAAACGTGAAACCAGGGTTTTTGTTTTGTCTGACAATTATTATTGAAATTCAAGACAAAGTGTATAAATTTCTGTACAAAAAAATGAATAATCATAAAGAATAGGGTGCATACATAGATATAATGAGGATATTCAAGGTATTGGTTGCTTATCCTTAGGCATATCCAAATTTTGAGTCCAGACTGCTGGGTCACAGTAGTTGATTGATTTTAACTCAAAGTCAGAAGAAAATCAAAAGATGACATGAGACAAACTACGCAGAGTTGGACTAAACAAGTCGACGTTTCGGCCTTATTTCAGTTATTCTTAAGACCATCATCAGGACAACAAAGTGGTATATACAATTGATGACCCTTTTTTTTACAAAACAAATGCACGTCAGTTAGGGATTCTTGACGGCACCGGCACCTTCAATTGGTTGCGTTGAGGTCAGGCACAGAAATAAATCGATTGTGCATCGATTGTGCATGGGATACACTTGCAACGAGTATAGCGAAGCAAAGGAAGGATTCTGGCAGTTAGTCCAGTTTAAATTGATGCTTGGTAATGATTTAAATCATTCGCCGCGGAACGTCAATGGAAAGCGATCAGGGATTGCCAGTAGCGGCCAGCATGGCTTGCGGGTGGGATGGCGGGTGCGGGGTCGCATGGAGAGACGGGGGTCGCGCGAAGGGGGGCGGGGGGGGGTCCAACAATAATAATAAAAAAAATTCAAACCTACCTTTCCGCCGGCCGAGGTCAATCACAGTGCTCCAGTGATTGGTCGGGACACCGCCCAGCCAGGGCTGTAGGGGATGGCAAGTTCTCCATGCAGGCTGTATTGCCCCTGCATTGCGATGGGCAGAGTGAGCATGGCTGGTTCTCTGGCCGACCAAACAGTCTTTGCGCACTCACGAGTGGGGAAACCACTCCTGTCCAGCCCTGCCCTGCTCGCAGGGCATCTCCGCCCAGCTGCCCACCCGGAATGTGCAAAGAAACATAAAAGGGTAATAACTAAAAGTTATTACCATTTTATGTTTTGGCTTTGTCGCACTGCGAGAAAGCAGTGGCGCGACGCTCCTCTGCCCTAGTGGAGGAGCCGCCCCTGGTCCTTACCTGGCTTGATGACAGTGGTCACTGGGAGACACAGGCCGTACAGCATGTAGGGGTGTGTGATATTGATGCTGCACTGCTCTGTGGGTATCAGGCAAAGATGTGACCCAGGTCTGCCCTATTATCCTGGTGCACTTCTACTTCACAAGTCCCTTCTATTCTTGTCACTTTTGTGCGATGTGTTTCTGGCCCTTCTCTCCATCACCATGAAATTCACCATGTCAGAAAGGTCTGGTCCAGCCAATCAGACGCTGAGTTGGGGTAGGCGCTGTGTTTAGAAATCATTTATGGGTTTAAAACCACCTGCTGCAGTGTTGCTTGAGTGTCCAGCAGTTTTCAGGAACTATAAAAATATCAAGAAAACATTTTAAAGGAATAGTGCAGAGGGTTAATATGCAAAGAACGTGTACCATGCATCTTCAGACTTGTATTTTATGTGGATTGCTCAGTAGGTTACTGCTTCTGTCACAAAGATCCTTTTGTTACTCGCAGTTCATAAGTTACAATTCTAATGTAGCAGTAACATTTAAATGACCATCAAATACTGCATGGTATAGGTTAGATCATGGGTACTCGCAAACATTTGCCCAGATGCCAAAATGTTGTGTCTGCGAAGTGACTGAGGGCCTCATTAATGCCAGCAGGGTGATGGTTGGGGCAGGAGAGTTCGCGGGTGGTGCCTGTGGTACTGTGGGTACACTGGAAGCAAAGCATATATCTACAGCGATGAACTGCACAATGCAAAACCAGAATACCTGGGATTCATCCGGGATTCCCCACTGTACCAAATTGTGTGATCCCAGGGAATTGTTTTCACTTTCCCTCCTTCTTCTTCATTATCATATATAGGAAGAGCTCGATATATATGACTTCAGGAAGTGCGTTTAAAAAAATCCTCTCCGATGTTTGATTTGATAAATTATATTGTTGTTCATGTATAATAGGAAACCAGGCCGCCCGAAAGGATGCACATAACAACTGACTTAACTCCAAGTTCAATATTGCCTTTGTTGTCAGGGTGTGGAAATAACTAATGTTTTTAAATTCATGTTTGAAAACAATAATTTTAACCAAAAAAATACTTCTCAACACATTGATATAATCTGATGTACTAAGGAGAAATGGATCTGCATGTTAATAAAATACACTTTTTGAATTTAGAAGAAACTTTATAAAATGTTGGCACTTTTGCTGCAAGATGTGTTTAAAAATGAGTGTTGTTAAAGTTAGAGGTGCAGGACACCCTACTTACTTCTTTTCAATAACTTAATTTAACCTTTAAATAAATGCTTGCCTGTTTATTTAACATCTTTTAGATGTTTAGTGCTGAGTTGACTAAACAGCAGTCCAGTTCTACTGGAGACCAGGGTGCCATATGTAAAGGTCTGGGGGGCCGCATGAGGCCCCCGGGCCGTACTTTGAGTATTAGTGAGTTAGATTGTTATGCTTTTTTCCTGTCTTTCGTTTTCCTAATGTTGCTAAAAAGTGTTTGTGTTGGTAGAAATACATTCTTATTGGTAGAGCCAACCCAAAGCATTTTGGTATGTTTTAAATCCTGTGTTTGTAGTTCTCCAGACTAGGCACAATTAAAATATACAGCCTACTGGTATGGATGAGATTTGATTCCCTACCTCATGTAATCCTCATTGTCTTATGTAACATTTCCTATAGACTGATTTATATGCATATGATCATTGTCTCTGTTTTATGTGTGTATGATGTAAAGTGCCCTGACACCCAACTCTAGTAGGAGTAATGCTATAAAACAAAAGAAATGCATGTGAAAGAGAGGTTATGGGGAGATGAGGGGCACTGTTGGAGGGTACTAGTGAGGAAATCCATGGAGTAGGTCATGGGGGGCATCAAAAAAGATTGTTGCACCGGGCACCACCAGCGCTAAAGCCGGCCCTGCTCCTTCCACGAGGGCTGCTTGTCTGCTGCACTGAGGGAGTGTAGAGGTAGATTGAAGAGCTCCCCGCGGGGGTCATCCCTCGGGGCGGCCTGTGGCTGCCTCCTCCCTCAAATACATTTTTCTTGCTCTTACCCTGTGAAACTCCATCATAAGTGTGCCTCGAGAGCTGAAGTGGACCAGGATGCAACCCACCAATTATGTGTTTGGGTGTTTGACTGCTTTCTGGAGCATGTGATTACGATTATTTCTTTCAATCAATCAATAATTTGTAGAGCGCTGCTTATCACCCGTGAGGGAATCCAGGCGCTGGCGGGGGGGGGGGGGGGGGGCTGCTGCTTGGAGTTGTTAGTCAAACATCCATGTTTTCATGCCATCGCTGAACTTCTGTAGTGTTGGTGCAGTCTGGAGGTGGAGTGGGAGGTCATTCCAGGTCTTGGCAGCCAGGTAGGAGAAGGTGCAGCCGCCGCTTCTGCTTTTGTAGCAGTGGGCCTGTGGGTGTGGGTGAGGGAGAGGGAGGTGCAGTGCAGTTCTCTGCTGGGTTTCTATATTCCTTTTCTTTCATAGGATTGTGCCAGGCAGGAATACATCTCAGTAATAAAGATTTGTTTTACAGGTATAATATTACATCCAATTCCAACAGTTGTATGCAAAAGTCTTTGTATTGGGACATTATGAACATAACATTTGGAGTATGACATCCCACACATAATCTAAAAATATAAATAGTGTGTGTGTGACGTCATTGGCACCTGCATTTGTAATGTCTCAGGTGTAGTGGGTTTGTGAACAGCCCTGGCCCCTTGTCCCTGTCGCAGACCTTTGTCCACCTCTTTCTACCACTGTAAATGGTTTAGGTCTCCATCTTGATGCCAAGCTATCGTTGGGCCCTCTAGCAACAAAGATTTCAAGCATTTGCTTCTTCCATCTTAAAAGAATTAGGGCCATTCTTGAGTTCCTTGAGAGCAGCCATCATATTTCATTTTCCAATGTTCTTATTCAATCCCACATTCATTATCCCATACTCTTTTCAGCAACTTTGAAATCTTCAAAACTATTTCAACTGATTCAAAAGGCAGCTCTTCACTTATTATGGAAAATGTTTAACTACCAACACGTTTCTCCATTTTAAACCAATTACCCTGGCGTCCACTGTATCAAAGGCTAGCTTTGAAAGCAATGGCTATTGTTCATCGAATATGTGTTCTTGCAACGCAGTTGCTTTAACGACCGCGTTGTTATTTTGCATACCGTTGCAACGCAAGTCGTAAAAACAACTTGTGTTAGGGGGTGCTGGATGTTGGAATAGTATAAATTACTTTTTCAACTCCAGTCTGTGAGTACACTAGTGACGGTGTTGGATTTTACATCCAACACCTTCTGCCCCCCAACGCAAGTCGTTGTTACTACTTGCGTTGTAACGGTATGCGAAATAACAACGCAGTCATTGTAATGACCGCGTTGTTATGGCATGCGTTGTTACGCATGCGAGGTAAACGCTGTTTAACTTGTTCATCTGGCTGCTTTTCAACAATTTCCTGATTTCATATCTGCCATATTTGATTGTTTTAAGTCCTGTTATAGCCTGAAGTCTAATGATCTATTTCTCTCTCGAGTCCCCAAAATCAGAACTTCTACATTTAGCATACGTATGTATGTAATTATGTATGTATGTATGTATGTATGTACGTATGTAGATGGATGTAAATTGTATTTCATGAATGCAAGTCTAGCCAAAAGGCAGCGGCGCTCTGTCCATGGTCAAAGGCAAGCTTAAAGTCAACAGGTTAGAGGATAGGAAGCTGGGTTGAGGATGGTCAATGCATCGTGATGTGGTGTTATTTAATAAGCTAATTTTTCAACTTTTTCCTAATTTGCAGCAGGTGTGGGTAATCCTGATGGATAAGGAGGTGTTGTTCCACACCCTGGGTGCTTTGATGGAAAAGGGCTTCTGCCTTGTTTATTCTTTTTTGCATTTCATAGTCTACTGCCTGGCTGCAGATGTGCCGAGATCCATCAGAGGTGCTGGGCTTGTCTGCAAGATAAGTGAGGGTGCTGGTTGTGATGGCTTTGTAAAGGATGCAGCAGGTTTTAAAGATGGTCCGGGCAGACAAGGGGAGCCAATGGAGCTCCATCAGGATGGGGGTGATGTGATCATATTTCTTTAGGTCCTGTATAAGACCTGCTGCAGTGTGAAGGATGCCCCGCTGAGGGGTGCCAGTGTGGAATCTGGAGGGCCATGAAGTAGGGCATTACCACCATCCATGCCTTTTCAGCAGCCGATGCAAAAACTTAGAATTTTACCACCTCTGTCTTTTCCCTCATCACTCTCACTTTTACAGGTTAGCAGGAGATTTAAACCTTCCAGTTCGCCAACTAAGCTGGTTCTTGTTTATATAAGGTTGGGTTATCTTGCCAAGGTGGCTCGGTGCAGGCTCGCTTAATAAGCCTCAAAAATAAAAGAAAGAGTTTTAGACCTAGGCAATGGCTGTGCATGGCATGTGACCCACATGGCAAACAAGGTAGCGGAGGTGCCTTAAGGTTATGGACAAGAGTTAATGTTATATTTTACTTCCAATAATAGCTAATCCATGAGTTATTATATGACCAGAGGCTGCCACAGCTGGTGGAGGATCTGATGAGTATTTCTTCACATCTGTCCTCAGCTGTGCCTTTATCCCAAGCAGACAGGAACCAGCACCAATCAACGCCTTCTGAAGAGGATACTCTACCGATTCACTCTATAGATGTGATATATCTGCATTATCACACTGCCGCGGTTTTAAATATGGGGTAGGTCATGTCTGACTTTACATATGAATTAACATGCTTAAATATATTTAATTACCAGTGAATGTATATAACCTCACTCCTTTTTAATGACCGTTGCCCAAATATTTGCACATATAGTGACACTTTCCTCATCACTGCTTGTGTCGATGTTTCTCTGTTTCATTCTGGTTTTGTAGCCATGGGGGCCGATTCACAGAACTAACTTAAGACAAAATCACAAACTTACTACTTTTGGTATTCACAGAAGTTAGGATTTTTTCTTAAGTTTGATTTACGACAGACTTAAGACAGACTTAAGTTAGGATTTTGTCTTAAATCTGTCTTAAGTTTGTCTTAAGACAAACTTAAGACAAAATCCTAACTTCTGTGAATACCAAAAGTAGTAAGTTTAGGATTTTGTCTTAAGTTAGATCTGTGAATTGGGCCCTGTGTTTTTATGCCACAGCGGCCTACAGATTGAGGCATATTTATAAATGTAGTGTTTCAAATCCCCACTTTGTAAATTAGTAGTAAATATGTAGTGCATCTATTGTATGTATATAATATTTGACTTATGATATTGGAGTGGATTGTTTCTAAGTGCATGTGTAACTGACCTTGAACGTTTTGATAAAGCATGAAATTAAAAAAACAAGTCGGACCTGGTAAGTAGTGGGGGTTAACAGGATATTGATTTTGGGTGCCACAATATTGGAAGAATAGAATTTAAAGCGTTTGTAAGCGGTGACTGTACGTCAATCATTTTGTGATTCTGAGAGGATAAAGGAATATAAAAGACTATAATGCACTTAGGGCCAGATGTACAACCGTTTTTTGCAGTTGCAAACCGGTTCTAGGCCCATTTGCAACCGCACAAAACGTGTGGTCCATGTACCAAACCTATTTTGCGAGTTGTTAATCAATTAGCGACTCGCAAAATAGGGTTAGCGACTTGCTATTAGGAAAGGGGCGTCCTTTCTTAATAGCGACTCCAACATCTATGTAAGAATGTTTTGCGACCACAATTGCGGGCGCAAAACCCTCGCAGTTTACCACCCTTCTCAGAAGGGTGGTAAGGCACTCACAAATGGGAAGGAGTTCCCAAGGGACCCCTTCCCCTTTGTGAATGGGTGCACAATTATTTTTTAAGGGCAGGCAGTGGTCCCAGGGACAAATGCCTGCCCTTAAAAAATGAAAGAAAAAGTTTCATTTTTCTTTTTTAAATGCATCCTGTTTTCCTTTAAGAAAAGGGGCTCCATTTAAAAAAAACTGCTTTATTTAAAAGCAGTCCCAGACATGGTGGTCTGCTTACCCTAGCAAGCCACCATCCCTGGAAGTGCTAGCCATTCCCAATGGGGTCGCAAATTGTGACTGCCTCATTAAAATGCATGAGGCATGCAATTTGCGACTCCATTGGGAATCGCAAACAGTGTCTCAGACACTGTTGTACATAGCATTTTGCGACTCGCAATTTGGCCCAATTTGCGAGTTGCAGAATGCTATGGTCGAACATCTGGCCTGTTAGTGACTGTCAGATATTGAATGGAAAAAATGGGGACCCCTACATTCTATTCAGTTTGCTATTCGTAGGGAATACATAAACACATTTAGGAAAAAGACAGTATATAGCAAACCAATGATAATTATATCGCCCTTATATCGACCTCATTTCAAATGCTGTGTAGTGAATGATAATAATTCGCTGAGACAGTAATGTATCAAAATTATTAGATTATTTTATTTCTATTTGTTTACTTTTTGTATTTTTTTGGGAGAACTCTTTATCATTTTTATCTCACTTAATTTATAAAACATATGTAATTCGTATAAGTTAACATTCAATAACATATAATACACATTCTGACAAAAACATTGTTCTACCGCATTGCCTTCTTCAAAATTTTCCACCGACTGAACATATCGTATAGCACGTTTTTTTGCACTTTTGTTGACATTGCTTTGTTTTTTGTCAGTATGTGTATTATATGTTATTGAATGTTAACTTATACGAATTACATATGTTTTATAAATTAAGTGAGATAAAAATGATAAAGAGTTCTCCCAAAAAAATACAAAAAGTAAACAAATAGAAATAAAATAATCTAATAATTTTTATACATTACTGTCTCAGCGAATTATTATCATTCACTACACAGCATTTGAAATGAGGTCGATATAAGGGCGTTATAATTATCATTAGTTTGCTATATACTGTCTTTTTCCTAAATGAGTGACTGTCAGATATACCTGAAGAGCTTTTAAAAATATCTGAAGAGGTCATCGACAAATTTAGAAAATAAGATTACTACCATGGTGGCTGGAATTATGCAACAGGGTTGACAAAATTATGCCACATTGAAAGGCAAATTATGCGGTATAGCGCAGCAAAACCTGAAACAGGCTTTTATTAATTTTGGCGCCTATTAATACCATCTGGGTAAAGTTGCATCTAATTAGTTCCGGATTAACACCTGAATACAGCAATCATTAACTGTAAAGTCATAAGTTAACAGTAAAAAGGGTCAGTCAATGCACAGAATCCCTTATCCCTGTTTTTTTTTTTAAATTAACATTTGACCGTTTGAGCGAGAAACAGTTTATTGATGAAATATGCAAATTATGTAGCAGGTGGTGGATTGTCTGTCAAATCCATAATTATGCAGAAAACGCCACAGCTGCAGAATGGTATAATGCCAAAGGCCCAAATTAAAGTACGTCTAACTAGGTAGTGCAGAGAAGAGATCCTCTTCCTCACCAAACACCCCCACACCGCCAAAACCAACCTCCACGAAGGGATGAAGGCCGTCGCCGACTGGATGAGGAACAGCTGACTGAAGCTGAACTCGGACAAGACGTAGGTCCTCATCCTCGGATCCACCCCCTCAGCCTGGGACGACTCCTGGTGGCCGACTGCACTAGGATCACCCCCAACACCCACAACCACACACGCAACCTAGGAGTCCTCCTCGACTCTACCCTCTCCATGACGAAGCAGGTCAACGCCGTCACCTCGTCCTGCTTCAACACCCTCTGCATGCTTCACAGGATCTTCAAGTGGATCCCCACCGAAACAAGAAAGATGGTCACCCAGGCCCTCGTCAGCAGCAGACTGGACTACGGCAACGCACTCTATGCAGGAGCCTCGGCCAAACTCCTGAAACGGCTCCAACGCATCCAGAACACCTCCGAACGCCTGATCCTCGACATCCCTTGCCGCAGCCACATCACACACCCCACCTGAAAGACCTGCACTGGCTACCTGTCAACAAGAGGATAACCTTCAAACTCCTCATCCATGCACTCAAGACACTTCACAACACCGGACCAGCATACCTCAAGAGCCAACTCAGCCTCTACACCACCACCCGCCAGCTCCGCTCCCCAGACCGCGCCCTCGCCACCGTCCCCCGCATCCAAAGAGTGACCACCGGCGGCAGATATTTCTCCCTCCTCGCCGCAAAGACATGGAACACCCTCCCCACCCACCTACGACAGACCGAAGACCTTCTGACCTTCAGGAGACTTCTCACGACCTGGCTCTTCGAGCAGTAGCAGCTTCCCCCCCACCCCCCTCCCCCCAGCAGCTTTAGACCCTCACGGGTATGTAGTGCACTCTACAAATGCTATGATTGATTGATTGATTGATTGAATGAGGCAGAACACTGGTTCGATTGTAAAAAGGGGAGCAATATAATCAAAGCCAAAGCCTCAGTGATGTAAAGCAAAGAAGTAATACAAGAGAAGGTGAATAGTGTTAAGGAATCAAGAAATTATGATACAACAGAATTTCATGCATCTTATTTACAACATCTGAATAAGTGAAAGAGAGAAAAAGAGAGAGAAACACTGAGAGTAAAGAGTGACAGAGAGATAGAAAGAGAGATGGCAGAGTAACAGAAATGGTAACAAAGAGAGTTTAACAGAGAGCGGAGGACAACGAGGAGAGAGTAACACAGAGTAACAGGAAAATAGAGAGGAGATAGAGACAGGAGAGTAAAGCGTGAGAGAGAGAGGGGTTAGAGTGCAGGGAGAGTGAGGACAGTTACAGAGTAACAGAGAGAAAAACATGTTAGGAAGAGAAGCAGAGGGAGCAGGAGAGAGCGAGCATGTGTTTTTGCGATAAATTTCTAAATGCTTAGATGTGAGTTATGTGTTCATGTTTAACTGCTCTATCCTTTTCCATTCACAATCACCATTTCTTTTTTCATTAATACACATAAGCACATCCACTCTTTCTCACACTCACTGACTCACTCACTCACTCACTCACTCACTCACTCACTCACTCACTCACTCACTCACTCACTCACTCACTCACACTTTCTCTGGATTTCAAAAGTTGTCTGTCTGAGTCCACTATCCGGGCTAGTGAAGCCCCTTTTGGCTCATGGTTTGTTTACTAACCAAAACAGCACATCGGATTGTAGAATAGAATCTGTGTTTGACAGACGTCTGAGTCAGCCAATCAAGGGCATGTAACACAAGGCGGACGCTTTCTAGGGCAGCTGGCCAGCTTTGATAGTGGCAAACCACAATCCCCCCCCTGAACTGTACCAAGTGAGTGAAACCTACGCGATGGGCTTTTTACAGAGGTGTCTTTGGGTTGGTGGTGTGGAAGCTGGGAATTCTCCATCACTAAAAAGATAGACTCTAAGAGGTGCATTTTACAGCACAATATCTAAATAAACTGGTAAAAAAACACATAGATTTGCAAGGAGGGAGGCCAGGCCAGTTTTCTGGGGCCGAGGGAACTCAAGTCAAGAAGGCAAACTTTGCAAGAAGCATTGCCTGCAGTCCATGGAAGCCCATGAAGCTGGTACTACTGTGAGCTCACTGAATGGCTGAAGCCTTGTCTTCAGGCTTTAGCTCTCTGAGGGCAGCCAGAGACAGCAGCCAAAGCTTGCTCCTGGAGAGTTATGTATCTGTAGAGATTCATACTCAAATAGGACTTGCAAGGGTGCAATAACTTGATTGTCCAGGGAGTGTAAAGACTTTATAAACATTTCAAGGCTTGTCTTCACTATTTGTAGTCACATTTCTGTTGTTTCTAGAGAAGCAGGAAGTTCATGACTAGCAAAGTGGGTGGATGGGTAAAAGGACAGGGGTACTGTGTTTAGGCGGGTGGCCGATACTCAGAGAAGGTGCTTTTTCAGAGCTTTCAGAATGTCTTGAGGCATGTGAAGAGAAGAGATTTCAGAACATGAGCAGCAACCGAGAAGAACCTGTCACCTCTACTCATGCCTGTAGCCCTAGGTATCACCAAGAACCTTTCCTGATCAAGCACTTATTTCAAGCACTCTGGTAACATGCAAACCTTTCCCCAATATGTGATGGTGCTGAGCCTTCCAGACATGTAGACAAGTCACAGAGGTCTGACTGCAATTGTGTAGAGCAGTGGTTGTTAACCTGTGGCCTGGGACCCCTCAGGGTCAGCGATGCCTACATACGGGGTCCACAGGTGTTCATAAAAATTAAATAATATCAGCTGATTAATAAATTATGTATAAATTAAAAAAGCACAATTGAACCTTTTAAAATGTTCTGTATATATGAAGAAATTTCAAATTAGAAACACATCATTAAGTTGGTATCATTAGTTAGATTTATAGAAGCAACGCAAGTACAGCAAACAGAATCTAGTATGGACTACAGGTGGCCTCAATCCAAGCAGCAACGGTATGCACCGAAAGAAAGAGAACATGCCATAAGCGCAAAAAAGACAGCGATATTCTTGAGTCTAGCATATCGCTTTGTATTTTAGAAATTAAACTAGATTTTGAAAAGGTCCAACTTTCCAATTAAAAATGTCGATGTTCACTTTTTTGTTGTTGTTTATCAATTAAATAGCTTCCATCAACTGTGTATCTGTTTGATGTATACATGTTTTGTGTAGTATGTTGAGTAGGGTGACCAACCGTCTGTAATTTTCATACACTGTCCATAAATTAGCCCTAAAGTCCGATGTCCACGATGAATGTCTTTAGAGACGGTATTTGTCCATCATGTTTGCCTCTCAGCTAAAGTACAAAAGTTCATTTCCACAATTTAGATTCCGCAGCTGATCTGCAAGGGAGTCTCCTGTGCTGCATTCCGGAGGGGGGAAGGGGGGGGGGGGCAGAGGGCTAAAAAGCACTAAGCCTTCTTGTCAGGGTGTCTGCTTCCCCAAAGAAATGCAAATGTGTGCAATTGGTTACTTTGCACTTGTAGAGGCTGCTTGAGAGGTGTTAATTGATGAAATCACTTGGATCTTCCTGATGACAAGATGTTTTCTTTTTGCGAAGCACAGCTTCCTTTCGAACTGCACGTGAGTGCACCACATTGAGAAAAGGTAGCGGGACAGTGAGCATACCATTGGCATGCTGGTGTCATATTTACGAATCCTGTAAGCCTGTAACCAATTTTTGGTTCCAAGATTCCTACAAAGCTGTGGCATCCAGCGAGCCCTCATTGCCTTATAGCCACATGCAAATCAGTCTCCGCACAATTTTTACAAGACGGGCAATCCTTCCGTGGGCTACCTCCCCACTTAAAGGTAACAGCACATAGAGGGAGTACACATTACCTAAACTACAAATAAAGTGTTCTAGCTAGGGAAGGCTGAATGTCATCTATGTTAGATTCTAAGATGCATTGCAGTTTAACCTCTAGGAAGGACGATGTAAGTGTGCCTGTCCTGGGGCTACTTTGTAGTTGGTTGAGGTAGATTTCCTTGAATTTTTTTATCAATACTTTTCTTGGAGTTGCCAGAGAACTCTCTTCCGGACTGTCCTATAAGTCACCCATTCCAATGGAAGAAAAGGAATTCTTAACCTTTTCCATGCTCATGACGAGCTGAGCTCGTCATGAGGCACGGTACTCCGGTGCACATGACAAGCTCAACTCGTCAAGAGCCGTGGAACGCTCAGGTGCGGGGATAATTCCCCTGCTGAGCGTTCCACAGGAGCCGGTTCACCTGTGACGAGCTCAGCTCATCATGAACACAGGAGCACGGTGCCTCATGACGAGCTGAGCTCGTCATGAGCATGTGGGTGCTGTGCGTGCCACCCTCCCCCCCAGCACAGCGGGGGAATTACCCCCGCAGCGAAGGGGTTAATATACATGAGCCAGGGAATTTTACTTGCTCCCCTGAGATTGGCTACCTCCTTCAACTTCTCTCTATACATAAATAATTCTGGAGTGCACCAAAGGCGGCGCCAGTAAAGTAGAGGTCTTAGCGCAACTTTCATTGCCACTGGGCTAACACCCAGATCCATTCTGAGAGGGGCACTACCGGGAAGACCCAACAGCTGTCTAAGAAATGAGTTTTCAATCTTTGCCAGCTGTTCGGATGGCCTGTGACCCCACAGCTCTGCTCCTTACAGGGTGGCCCCTCTGGCTTGCACCCTGTAAGTTTCCAGGACCAGCCCCATACTGTGTATAATGCCCGTTTAAAATAATGACTAACTTTCACAGTGCTTTCAGGGACCTTGTAGCACAAAAAAGACACAAGTCGCTTTTCCTTGCTGCATCAAACAGGATTCAATTCTGTGGGCCTCTGGTTGCACACTTAGACATCTGTACTGATTGCATTTACCAATACAGGTTTCAAAACAATAAATTGTGCATTTCCCACTGATTGTTTTAACTTTTATTTATTTTTCAAGGTGTTATTTTATATGAAGTTTTGGAGAATATTTCTTTTATTTTAACTATGATGACTGCAGAAACACAAACATAGTTCTATGACTTTTAATAACCTTCTCTCACTCTTGTCGAGAATGACTAAAATAAAGGGGTGGTGTAAAGTGCAAATAAACTCACATGCGTGATATATAAAATGAAAGTCTCAAACTAGATGGGCTTACAAATCCTGTCACTTGGAATCTTTAATTTTAAATTTAGAGTTTGCAGAGAAATTTAATACCAGTGCGGCTCTGTTTTAAATGGATAAGAAATAAGACAGGAGTGATACACATTCACTCAACTCCTATGACTAACTTATTCTATGACAGGTGACTGATTATAGTCATATGAGGTAACTGCCTTACCTTCTTTACCCCCCAGTGATTGTGTGTGGTGGGTTCTCTAAGAATAATTGGTGACATATTACTAATTCCAACAATAAGGAGCTGATTCTGATCTCGCTGGGGGAAGGCACTGTTCAACTCGGATCCAGGGGGGTTTCCGACCGAATAGTGCTCCGGGACTCCAAGTGCCTGAGTATGATGTGAACAAGCGGTGACGGACATGGGTCGCTCGGAGCCCCATTAAAGTCAATGGGAGCCTGTTGTGCGACGTGTACATAGGCTCCCATCGATGAAAAAGGTACATTGCGAACAAGGGCGCCCCTTGTAGTGGGGATGCATCTGTGCCACCTGCACCATACATGCATGGTAGGGGGGGACCCTTGGGACTCTGTGATCAACTCGTAAGGCTATGGGTGAAGGGGTGTCTGGTGCGGACCCCGAAAGTCTGCTTCCCAGGGCATTTACGTGTAGGAGGCTCCGACTCGATATGGCTGTCCTAATCGTGCATTGTACTGGCTCGATTAGAAATCGCCTCCATTGCACGGCATTGTTTGCTTAAGGACGAGATGTACGGAGCGGTTCGGACCTGGAAACGGTTCGGTCGGTGATTTCGCATTTCTCGCATCGTACTTGCTCGCTCGTACAGCTGCATGAGTCGGTCGGAATACATGTATACAGTTCGTACGTTTCCCGGCTGGATCGCGCTCGGAGCTCTTCCGAGCGGGATCGGAATCAGCCCCTAAGTGTTAAATCAGCAAATCTTTTGACCACTAATTCATTTGACAGCTTATGAGGGCTCTCTGCGCTGGTGCCACTCATGACTGCATTGCAACACCACTTCATTGTGAGGTGGGGTTTGATATAACTTTTTACCTGGTATGGTGGGTACGTTTAGTATTTTATTGATAATACATTCAATACTACTAACTTTTGTTTATAGGTTGGAAAAATTGATGGAAAACAGATGAGGACGACTACATTTGTTATTAGAAAGAATCTAACAGTTGAGCAGGCCACAATAGAGGTAAGTCTCTTATTACGCTTTTTGTAAATAAAAAAATTAATAATTGGACATGAATTCTTATGGACTTTCCCCCCCCATTTTCCATTACAGATCACCTAGAAAAACGAATACTCTGACAACTATATCGTCTTACTTCCTGTATTATTGTTAAAGGAATAAGAAATGCAGTTTGTAGTCACACTGTGAGTTCTTTAGCAAGGGTTACCAACCAAAGAAACTCTATTAATTTCCCTTTTTCGTATCAGCACACAACTAAGTTAAACTCTTTTGTACTGAATGATGTTCTAAAATTTTGTGAACCATTTGCCATTTTGAACCATAATAATCTTAGGTCACAATTTCATTTTTTCTGCTCTTCACTGGTTTATTTAGTAGAATGTGTTAGAGGATATTCTGTTCTGTTTGGGTTACACTTCCTTTTCTCTCTGGTGCACGTTTTGTGGTCTCAGTTTACTTTTTTGCCCCAGAGCACGGATGCTCTATCACAGATACCGTCTAGACACACAGCATACTATTTTTTCTTTTTTTTACATTTGACTGTCCTATCAGATATTGTTTTAATAGTACTGCGCTACTTGGCATGTGTAAGGAATATTATAAATCTGCAATGATGGTCGCTCTTCGATTCACTTTTAAGTTCTGCTTGTACCATTAACAGCACGCAATGCATACAGCCGATGTACGAAATGAACAGATTTCAAATGTGAGGATGGTCTCACTTACGTTGTTTTCATATTTCTTTAATACATATATCCTTTAAAAAGTGCCATTGGGGATAAAAGGCGTGCCAGCTGATGATCATGTGATTGGTAGGAAGTGTGTAAACACAATAAAGACAATGGAAATATATCAAATGGTCTTGGACTTATGGACTGACTTTTCTGGTTATTTGTTCTCAAATAGTGTTGTTTAAACAAATTGTTGGAGTGCTCCAGTATATTTTTGTAGGATATTGTGGTTTTTATACTTTATTATACTTTGGAGTAATTTTGGAGTAACACTATCATTACTATCATTACTATCATTGCCCTTACAGACAGCAGGAGCGTATACTGTGGTAGCACAAGTCTTTGAATAAATATTCTTTCTGTAGACTTTCTACTCTGACTGGTTGAGTGCTGTGCGACATCTGTTGTTATTTTCACTCCTTTCTATCTGTATTCAATATACTGTATAACTAAATAAAGAATCCCTCTTGTGTAGACTGTCTGAAGTTGTATCAGGAAGAAGTTTGCACTCCTTGAAAAGAATTAATATTTTTCAAACCTTTCACAAACAGAGTTTTGTGCTATTTTATTGTTTTTCCTACAATTTCAGACTTCGTTTGATGACATGTTTAAATGTTGTTATGCGCTACCTTTTTGTTAGTCCATGGAAAATGTACATTTTCCTTTATTGAATGGCTACTTTGCTAATTCTGCTGGTGTTTGTTGCTTTCTACTAGATTGTATAAATAGTATAAAGCATTTTAACAACGTCTTTGGCACCTCACCATTAATGCTCAGATTTCTGTCTGTTCTTTGCAGGTTGTTAGACATACCACTTGTTCAATGTTTTCCTTACACCTATGGATTCTGTAAAGTTAGTCATGGCACTTCCACATAATTCTCCAGCCTGAGCACTGACGTTCTCAGAATAGTGTAAACACTCAATCTCAGCCTTTTGGCTTGTGCAATCCCTTTTGTAAACCATAAACCATAAAAAGCCTTCAATGATCATCATTAAAGTAAGATCTGCCATTAACTTTGGACATTTTGTCCCAGACCTGCCAACAGACGAATGGGAAAGTCCTTTGTTCCAAATCTCAAAGGTGACAAGCTATGTGCAGCTCTTAGAATTCAGTCCTGTGACCTGCAGTTTCTCAATATCTTACGCCAACAGAACCTTACGGTAACCTGAGGGAGCTACATGAGAGCATACTAGTAGGCCTTGCAGATGAACACCTGCGAATGGTCTATACTTAACTTTCTTGCTTCCTAAGACCTTTTGTACATTGGAGATTAAAAAGCAAGGACTTTGGACATTTTAAATAAAAATACTACAGGAAAGTAAAAACATTACTAGTTTCAATAACAATTTCCAAACTGCAGCTTACATCAAGTGGGGTTTTCTTCATTGCCGTGCATTCTATGTACAGAAACCATTGCTGCAACTGTACCAAGTTGGAGCCACTGGTAAATGGCTGTCTGGAATATGTTCCACAGATTTTATTTCAGATATCAAAACACACCACCCATAGATGGTGCCTTAGCCAACAACCTCTTCCATGCATTCACTATAGAATAACTACTTGCTGAAGAAACTAGAAATGCATTGGGGCCTCATTAAAGACTAGAAAGACACTATAGAAAGAATACAATGGAATGCTGACTGGTGAGATTCCAATAAAAGAGAAGAGCAGGTAATTTTGTGTGACAGTTTTGAAGTACTGTGGACGCTATGAAAATCGATATGCCATCAGTATTCTGACTTTTTATGGAGGAGTGAAAGGTGATGGAGGCATAAAAATCAACCATTGAGAAAGTGAATGAAAGAATACACAGGCTGGCATTTGAAATTAAATGGAATAAAAGCATGTTATCATGGCCATTATAAAGACCAACATTCCAAGTGAAAGTGCTCAGTCGCTGTTTACTAAGCAAAACTTCTTTTAATTGAACATATGTTTCAGACATAAAACAATACGATACATACACTGGATGCAATGAAATATACGTTGGTTAGGAGGGTCACACGTTTCCCAGACCCTATGCAGCCTACCATTGTAATCATCTAAATCCCGAGAACTGGAATATTTTAGGCGATATGAACTGCTTGGCAAGTGTTACCTCAATTGAGAAGCATTGAGAAAGGCATCATTGCCGAAACGCATCTGCTGAAATTAAAGGATTAAACAACATTCTCTGCAAGTGCTCCCCATTGTTTCTGGGCAATATAAATCTTGGGAGTTCTACCCTCATGTACGGTAGCACACGCTGAGAGTGGAAGAGTGGAAGTTGGAGGGTATATATATAGATTTTCATCCAAAGACAGTGTGTTTACAAGAAATAGCAATTTGTTACATTATGCTAATCAACGCCATCAAGAGTTCTTTTTCATATTATTGCCTATTAACCAATAAAATAAGAACCCCTGGATAATTTCTCCATCTTCCAAGTTATGCGTACCTCTCGATTGTTGTGTAAAACTGTGTTCTTCCTTATTTAAATCACCTTCAAACACAACAAACAGCTTCACACTGTTTACTCTACTTGGTGACCTTGACTTCACTATCCTCTTACAGCTTACCAACTTGGATGCATTCATATATTCCATTAAGTTTGTTCAATTTGCCTTATTTTAATCTGTTGTACATGTCCTTTTTTTGCCATTCATCTCTGCCCTTAATTTTATGATTCAATTACTTTTCACATCAGCGCCCCATTCCTCACAGGAAGTTTCACTGTATTTTTTGTAACTTACACCTTTCACAATCTTAAAACTTCGTTCAAACCACCTTCATTCTTAGTTGGTTTCTTTTCACTTACAGGCTTTCACAAAGACATCCTTTCAGCTTCACTGCACATCTTTAGGTCCCTTTCTTGATTTTATATCCCTTGCCCTTTGGCAGGGTCACATTTTGAAATTTAGCGTTTTATTATCTTTATTATTGACATATGTTTTTTTTCTTCTCTTTTTCTGTCACCCCTTCTTGTATCTACACATCCTGTTACTCTTGTTCCCCATTCCTTCCTCTCCAACGTCACTACCAAGATTTTCATTTTTTGGTCCATTCTTCCCCTCCACTTTTACATTTCATTAAATGTAGAAATAAAACAAATGGACTCAAATATGACTTTGCTAACCTTTTGCCCGCTGAGGAAAACTCCAGTCTTCCCAGTCAACAATTTTGAATTCCTTCTTTTTGTTCTCCCTATCTTCTAAATATTTGCCCTACCGCCACACCCATTAGTTGATACTTATTACTTATTGATATCTGCTCACACAATCCAGATTTAACATCTGATGTTTATTTGAATTTGCTATTCATCACTTCATGTTTTATATCGCATTTTCATTCCTACTCTATTGATTTGTCTGACTACCAAAAAGCAGTACTCAGTATCTACACCAGGCTCACTGATCTAGTGTTGCCTTTTCCCCTTTTCACTTATTTACATATACCAATTCTTTGGATTGAGCCTTTTACCTTTTCTAAATTTTCTTTTACCATACGCATATTACAACTTTTAAATACATTGCCTAATTGTGCACTTCTTTCATTGCGGGTCTTCAACCCTTGCTCCTTTCTCTAAGTCTAGCTCAATGCATTTTACAAGGGAACGAAATCACTGACATTAACGCCACATTTTACACTTTTACTTTTATTTTTCCTTCCACCAGCCTTCACTTATGATCCTTTTCACAGTTTCAACAACTCCAGACTGCAATCTCATTCTATTCCCACTCGTTTTGTGCAGCCATTATTCCGCACTTTAGTATTTTGAACACTCACATTGTTTTAATCTAAGATTCACTTTTCTCGTTTTCGGGAAAACCATATTTACATCTTAAAATGCCCATTTGTTGATATCCCCTTCACAGTACTCGCCCCGGAGCTTATGTCCTTTGGAGTCACTCATACTATGCACCTTTGTAACTCCATACATTCCCACCTGTTGTTTCTCCCCACCATCCCCTCCATTCACGCATACCCTGTGTTTCTTCCCCATTCCTTATCTCCACGCCCACTCCCTTTGTGTTGCTTCCCAACCCCTTCTCTCCACACCCACCTCCTTCATGTTGCTTTCCTCATTGCTACTGTCCATGCCTAAGTCCTTCATGTTGCTTTAACCCCTTTGCCGCGGCCGCGATTTTGCGGCAGTGCGGCACTCCAACAAAATGGGCAGGGCCGCGTCGGCCGTTGGCCGACGGCAGCACTAGCGAGGTAGTTCTGCTGTCGGCCAACAGCCGATGGCAGCACGCAAGGGGTTAACATCCATTCTTTCCATGATCACATCCTTCCTGGTGCTTCCCTATCCCTTATCTCTATGTCTCCATGCACACATCCTTCATGTTTTCCCCATTCCTTCTCTCCAGGCCCACGTCCTTGAAGGTGAAATTAAATGAAAATGCAATTTGTAAAGCTCATCTAATACCCAGTGTGTCTAGGTGCTGACTCAGAGAGGAGAGTGCAGTGGGAAGGAGGATAGAGTTATTGGTTAAAAAGCCAGGTTTTGAGTGGTTTCCTGAAAGCTAACAGCTTAGTTTTCCTTATCAATTCCAGGGGAAGGAAATTCCATAGTCTGTTTGTGCACACCCAAATTTCTACCGCCCTAGCCAGCCTTTTTGTATTTGGGCACTTTAAGATTATGTGCTGAAGCTGACCGCAGCGGCCTAGGTGGAATATACCAAAGAAAACTGTGCTTAAGGTACTAAGGGCCAATGCCATGGAGTTTTTTAAAGGGATTCACAGAGCCTTAAAATCAACGTGCTTTCCGATTGGGAGCCAATGCAGGCGCCCAAGCATGGAAGAAGCAGATTAGTGCTTAGGAATGCCCAGAAGCAGATGGGTAGCTGCATTTTGTACAATCTGTACTTTAGTCAGACACCTTTTCCTGATATTGACGAACAAGACATTGCCCTAGTCGACCTTTGAGAGTACAAGGGTTGAAGTCTCAGTTTTGTGTTGGTTTCACCATCCGCACCCTCCTTTTGCTTACCCTTGTCCACATAGTTTATCTTGCAATCCACAAAACATTAACTGCATGTTAAGTTCACAAATTGTTCCTTTTGACTTCACGCTTCTATCTCCAGTGTCAACAAAAGTCTTGGATATGTTACAAAAAACATGAATGTTGATCTTTTGGGCAATGAAGACACAAACTGTAGACTTCACAGAACATAATTCTCATTTGTTTTTCTTTTCCCCAAGCTTTTGTTATTACTGTTTTAAAATGCATTTTGCCAAATATAGTCACTTTCAAACCTTTTCACACTTTTATTGTCTAATCCTTAATTTGAACCACTTTACTTTAAACAGCTGCATTCTTACAGTGCTTTGCTGTTTATCACAATGATATAGTCAGAAGTTAATATATGTCTTCCGTCCTATGCAAGGACATTTTTGTGTATTATAGCCAATATGCCATAAAATGTCAATATGCTCTTTTCTCTGTTTCGCAACACTATATTTACGCCTTAATATATCCATCCTTCTCTTTTAGCCACCAGCTTCTCTTCAAATACCAACCAGGTGCATACATTTGATGATCTAAAACAAACATTCTTTTGCCTTTACTTTTACATGTGTTCTTTATGTTGCTTTGCTGGGTATGCATCGGTTTCCCCATCCTTCACCACCATTTTTGTGGTCTTAATGTTTTCTCCCCCATTTGTCCCCTCCATGCATGCATACTTTGTGTTTGCTTCACCCATCAGTCCCATCCATTCCAACATCTATGTGTCCTACAAAGACTCCATACAATCCAGATCACAGCAGCCAGATAGATCCTTAACCTGCCCAAGAGGACATACATCACCCAGGACCTTAAAAACATCAACTGGCTCCCTATCCAGAAGAGATGCAGTTCAAGCTCCAGACCCACACATACAAAACCCTCCACAACCAAGGACCAGACTTTATGTTGCTTCCACCGTCCGTCCCCTCCATACCCACATGCTTTGTGTTGCTTCATCCATCTGTCCCAACCGTGCCCTCATCCTTCGTTTCCCTTGCCCTATTGTTTCCCTTCGTTGTCACGTACTTCGTGTTGCTTACCGCATCCATTCTCTCATGCCCACATCTTTCGTGTTGCGTCCCCCACCCATTCCCTTCACACGTTTTTGCCTGCTTTTTCATTCATTTCCCACACTCCTTATGTAGTCGTTATTATGTACCTAAATATTTTTAATGCGTGCATACCTTTAATATTGCTATGCATATTTTTTGAGTACTTACATTTAAGATGCGGAGTCCTTCATTTGCAATACACATTTTTTAAACCTGAATCAGCAACTAATATAGCCTCATAGCCTGCCATAGCGGGCTATACCGGCTATTAAAGGCCCACTCCCGTGTTAAAGGCCTGAGCAGAAGGCGAGGGAGTTTAACAAGGGACGGGACTTTAATAGCCGGTATAGCCCTGCTACAAAGGGCTTTAAGGCTATTAGTACATTCTGCCACTAGAGGGCAGAATGTTCTAACAAATAAAACAAAGGCTTCTCGAAGCCCTCCAGCTCCGATAGGCCTTTGTAAAACATTGGAATTTTGCTCTGCGGGCCTTTACTGGTCCATAGAAGCAGGGAGCACTCTATTGTCTAAAATGAAGGTCCCAACATTCTAATGTTCTAATAATTATTAATGCCGCTTTCATGTGTGCAGCTGCTGATTTACCAGAGGCATTACCTTACCTTTAAGGCATATTTCATACATCTAATAACCCTTTCCTAACACCAATCAAACTCTATATATCCTCGCTGCTTATAACTTCACACGCCCTCTTTCCCACCGCCCCTATACCATTTCTGCAAGATCATATTTGTCTAAGCCAGCGCTAGTTCGGCCTTTCCATTTCATTGGCACTCCTGCACCATAAGTTAGTCACAGTTCTTTCCTTGCTCCCCCTTTGAATATGTTATCTTAGTAACTTTAAATCATGGATTCTCACACCCTTAGTGGGCGCTTTCCAGCTTCTTAATAGGCATGAATTCCACTTTACTCTGCACTTTTATCCATTTCCAAGACACATTATATAGTTTGTGCATTTCCTCCATACACTTTTCATTTGAACTTTCGAAAGCATCTCTATGCGTTTACGAAAGAATTTGTCAGCCCTCCACTTTCTTTTTGGTAGTGTTTTATTCTCCTTTCCAATCGCAATCATCAGTACAATTCATTTAATTTCCTATTCACAATCTATGATTCCCTTACATTTACATGTGCATTATCAAAAGGAAACAACATTCATTCTTTTGCTAAACAAATTAGAAACTAAGCCAATGAAAATACAGTGAAAAAAGAATGTGACATTTTATTACAGCGTGTTAAATGCACTGTTAATCCTATTTTACTGCTATGGCATTGGAGCTTTTCTCTTCTCTTTTTCACCCATAATTCAATACATTGTCTATCCCCTTCCTGCTTGACAAACCACCCTTCCTATATATTTATCTTTCTTCCTCTGTTTCTCACAACTAATTAACTCACACTTCTATGCTTTCCTCTCTTAGAACTGATGTAAAAAGCACATCTCAACTGTCCAATTGTAAAAATACAATGCTATTCTTTAATGTTATAAACAACCCTCATTTCAAGATGTCTCTATTATTTTCTGTACTGCTGCATTTCTTTAGTCACACTTCCTTCTTTGCTCCTCCATTGCTTATTTCCCTTCTTATCTCTTAAGCATGCATTACATTCTACCGGTGATGGCAAATTCACGCTTCCTAGCCACCCTTCCCTTTTAGTAACTTTTCTTTTTGAATTCCTCCTCCCTCTAATGCTTACAAGACAATGCTTCATTTTCCATAGTTTTTCTTATTTTGAAGCAGACATCCTTCCATTCTCCACCATTGATCCTTTGTAATTCTTCACTCTTCTTTATGCACTTTCACATCTTTACTCGATGGCCTTTACTCTTTTCTACATGCATTAATCATCATTTACTGTGCGCTTTCATTCCTTTTATGCAGTGGCGCCTCCGCCGCTAAACCGGAGGAGCATCGCCACCATGCTCATTGAGCAGTGCAAAAGAAAATGAGAATAAGTTATTATCACTTTACTTTTCTTTGCGAGACTCCAGCTAGGTCGGGTGGGGTGGGGCTGGGCTTGCCGCAGTTAGAGGGAGCAGGAGCGGTTTGCACACCCTCCTAAGTGCGCATAAAGGCTTGGCCGGCCCCAAAGAGTCATGCACCCTTGGCATATTCTCCACTGGGCTGTGTTGCACAGCCCAGTGGAAAACATGTCCAGCCCGCCAGGTACTGCCTGAGCAGCCAAGCAGGCCGCTCAGACCAATCATGACGATGCTCCTGCAGCGTTGTGATTGGCTGGGAGAGTACAGGAGCCTGGATGCTTCTGGTGGCAGAGAGCGAGGATGGAGGAGAGATGTGCGGCGGCGGCAGCGAAGAAGGTACGTTTTTATTTTTTATTTTTACATGCCTCACCCCCCTCCAACCCCACCACCCCTGTACTGAGGCAGCCGCCACAGCTTTTACACTTTGCTACTTAAAAATGATTTGCTCTGCCTTTTCATGGATTGGCGAAAACAGTTTCTCAACTTCACTCTGCACGTTGTTTATTTGACAGAATCCTTAATTTAGAATGACTGAATAACTACACTTTAATTGACAGATTTTTTATACACTTTTCAATAACTTTTAAACCAGTTTCTTCACTGAATGGCAACACATATCTCTATTACATCTTAGTCCAAACTAGAATTGTTATCATCTTCCAAATACAGCTATGGCATCTTTACATATATTTCACTACTTCCACTAAAATCAGAAAGAAATAAGACACAATTGTAAATGTATCCCTCATTTCAATCTCCATCCCACTTCCACACAAATCTAACATCCTTCTGTACTCTTCCAATGCTCTGTAATTTTTTTTTAATATTTGTCTATGGATCGAACTATCAAATAACTTAGGACGCTGCCCCCGCAGGGATTACCTACGGTCTTCCTTAGAGAACCTCCAGATAACAGGGTTGTGGGAGCTCCCAACGTCTTTCTGTGTCTTCGAGAAACACTGAAACAAATATGTGAATGCTCTATCGGTACTGGAAGACAAAAATATCTCCTCAAAGCAAAACCTTGGTGCAAAAGAACTATGGGTTTCAACTGGTCTACCTACATGAAATCAAAACTAATACGCTTGCGTTTGGTCAGTGGTTAATTTATGAAAAAATAAGTGCTGGACTCTCGTCAGGGGAAGCTTGCACGAGCCCATTGCTCCTATTAGCACCGCCTATAACAGAAATAACTACTAACCATAAAACCCTACAAGTGGGGAGAGGATATGGTGTAATGGCCAGAGTTGCTGACTTTGGAGCTGGGCAAGCAGGTTTGAGGCTCAGCGTAGACTTAAGATCCTGTGATTCTGGGCAACTCACTTAATCTAACCATTCCAACCATAAATTAATGTGTCCTTAACTGGTGCTCATGAAAAGTGCACCAATACCATTTGGGTCGATTTTGCTCTGTAAGCACTGGTGTTGACGTGTAAGTGCTGGTACTGAGCACCAGAAAACACTTGCTCAAATTAAACACTGTGTTTGGGAGTCTTCCCAACCCTAGAACTGTGCCCAAAACGGCTTGGAACTGGAAACAATATCCTCTGCAGAAGTTGTTGCCAAGCCCCTGAAACTGTCAAGCACGTCATTTGCATCTATTCAGCATTCCTGAATGAGCACCAATATCTTTTGTGATACAGTTTTACATGGTTAATAGTAGAAATATGACAACAAGCAGTAATTGCATGCATTGATGGGGGAAACACAAGTCTAAATGTGCCGATGAATACCTTTTGGACATTTGTGTCCAGCACCATACTTAACTATTATGTAATCGGCCCACATAAAACTACAATTAATGGCCCTGCGTCTAGATAAAGTCCCACCCACCCTGGACCAGCCAATTTGGGCCCACAATGGACTAAAGACTGTAGACTATGTGGGAGCAGTAAAGAGGACCTTGTCCACCTTGTCTGTATTTGTCCGAATTTATCTCAAGCACGAGTCAGTTTTCTTAAAAAAAAGCCATGAACACGTGAGGCATATGAACATGCAGATCGGCAATTATGGCGACCTTGGACCCAACTGACACTCCATTGAATTGCCAACTAATAAAGTTCCTCTTTGCTCATGCACAAGCACTAAAAATTAACCCTGTGCCCTGCTTGCAAAAAGAAAATAAGATGGCCAACTCAGAAGCACACCGTACTCCCGAACACCATGCAGGATAACATCAGAACATTGGGAGGAACACTTTTCAGGGATTAATTAATGCTCCAGATTTACCAAACTGTAAACTATGCACGTTAAAATGTCTTCATTTTTTTAAACAATGTCATTCTTCACACATAATTATAGTAGAAACTAAAGGCTTTTTTCAATTTTTAGGAAAAGAAAAAAGAGGGGAAAAAAATAATGATTTCTTTTAATCGCAGCATTCGGTTTTAGTAAATGTATTGTTACGGTTTTAATCAACTGAAAAAATACACTTTTTAAATTGACATTTGTGTTGTCAAAAATTGTTTGCATCAAGAAATTCAGATGATAAAGCTATCTCACACAGTAGAGAATAGCTGGCTTCCCTCGGCTACACTATAGTTTCCAATCATGCGTTTCTCAGGTGAATTTTATTAATTTTATAGTTTAATATGTATTCTTCGCCCATCGCAACCTTTGCCAGCGACAATGAACACATTAAAACATGTGACTTTTATTAAGATTCTTATTGTAATTTAAATTATACATTTAATCAGTGTATTTTATGAAATGACTTTTAGTAACTGAGCATATAATAAATAAATGATTAAATAAATAAAATAACATCTAAGTAACATTTTTACAACACAACATTATCCACATTTTTATCACTGCAGATATCCATATGGCCATTTCTGTACCTCTTTATTACTCTATATTTTGAAAATAACTTTATAACAAATTATTTGTAATGTTACATTTATATGTACAGGAAACAACTTCAGATTAGAGATTCACTACTACTCACAACAATCAGGTAAATTGCAAATCTCTCCCTTCTTTGTATCTTCAATCCTCTTGTTGGATTTTTGTTATTGTGGCGTTCGTTTGTAAATTAATATTTACTTTATTTTTTTTATTTTCTTTGGTATTTGTATTGTTTGAACTTTCTCTCCTATTTATCTTCTAGAAAAAGCAGGTATACTTCATACATTTCCTTAATTTACAATTCTCTACTTTGTGCTATAGCTACCAGAAGGCTGGGAAGTATTTAATTAATTTAGTGACTTTTGTATTATTATTGCGTGAAATGGAAGACCACCCATTACAAATAAACATTACTTCATCATTATTCTCCATTTTGCTCTTTCTTCTTCTAATTTAAAATCTCTGAGGATGTTTTGTTCTTCTAAAGTTTCAAATCTATAGACCCGATTCACAGAACTGACTTAAGACAAAATCCTAAACTACTACCATTTTGGTATTCACAGAAGGCACTTACTCATTTTGGTATTCACAGAATGCACTTACTCATTTTGGCATTCATAGAAGTTAGGAGTCCTAACTTTACTACTCCTAAACTGCGAAAAATACTAACTTTAAGACTTTTGGTATTCACAGAAGGCATTTAGGAGTCCTAAAATAGGACTACTAACTTTACTTCTCCTAAACTGAGAAAAATCCTAACTTTAAGGCTTTCGGTATTCACAGAAGGCATTTAGAAGTCCTAAACTTAGGACTACTAACTTCTCTGAATACCGAAATGAGTAAGTGCCTTCTGTGAATACCAAAATGAGTAAGTGCCTTCTGTGAATACCAGAATGGTAGTAAGTTTAGGATTTTATTCTAAGTTAGTTCTGTGAATCGGGCCCTATATCTTGCAAATTAATTCAAGGAGTTTGCTCTCATTGTTACTCGGCAGAGGAGAATCAGCCCCCTTGATCCTGCTTGACCTCTCCACAGTCTTTGACACTGTCTACCACCACACATTCATTGATTGAATGCGCCATATTGGAATCTTTGGCAAAAGTAGCCTCTTTTTGTACTTAGACCTAGATTTTTGTGTGTTGCAACAACAATATTTTACCTGGAAATCCGTTTTTCTACGCCTTTTCATCTCACTGGAGGAAGTACACTACACTATAAGTAATTGATTGAATGTTTAATACGCTAGTGCACACTACCCCTCTCACTTCGTTCCAACCCGGACCTGCTCTTATTCCGTAAAAAGCTGAAGACTTTATTATTCGCCAAAGCCTCCGAGCACTAATCTGTCACTCAGCATGTCTCTCCAATTCTTACCTCAGCGCTTGGACGCCCTTGGGCAGCAACCGCGCTCTAGAAATCTATTTCTAATTCTAATTCTAATTCTAATACATATGTCTAAATATATTTTTTCAGTTTAAGAAAATCTTTATTCAGCTATATTGCAAGCCATAAAAGAATACTTCATAAAAAGTAATTTCTGATTAAAAAACACAATAAAATTAAGAACAAATAAGTACAGACATCAAAAAGAAATTTTCCAAAATAAGAAACAAATTAGCAGATGTCCAAAAACCAAATTCCTCAGATGGATATCATAAATCTGGGCACAACAATATTTGTGTTGAAAAGTTGTGAGGAGACTAGGAGAGGATCTACATACATGATACTTATTAACAACAATTTCAGACATCATCATTTATAAATGCATAAGTCCTGAGAACCAATTAATTATAAAAACATAGAAAATCATTTCCCAACTATATTCCGAAGACGTACTGCAGAGGAACTATATTTGTAAACCATGAAACAAATAAATTCATCCTTTAAAAGCTGAAGATATTTCAAGGCAGCCTGACATTTTCTTATAATTAGGAATTTTAAAAGAGGTATTAGGAAGAGACGCTGTGAGTTCTAATCTATTTCTTTTTATATATATTTAAATAACATATATGTATATAAATATTTTTATTCCCACCCAAAAATCCATATCCATAAAAAAATCCTTAAAACCCAAGACGAAAATAATCCTGCGGCCTCCCTAAACCCAAAACCACACACAGACACACACACATACACACACACACACTCACACACACAATAAAGTGCTAGAGTGGTAGAGTCCAGGCCCCTCTTAGAATTTGAAATTGTGTTCGAGATAGCTAGCAGAACAGGCAATTTCATCCACTTAAGACTACAAGGTAAAAGACTATTTTTCTCTCTGCCCTTCCGAGTTGTTCACCTTAGTTTTAGATTCTGACAGCAGCTCAGTTTCATGTATATAAATCCCCAAATCAATGTGAGGTAAAATGCTACAGCAACTTCACAGCACCCCTGGAAGTAGGCACAGAGGGTACTTCATGGATGGTAAGTTGAAAAGGCATGAGGCCCTCACAAAAGAGCTTTAAGAGCCTTAGCTAGACTTTAGGTTGCCCAGTGCAAGAAAAAAGGAGTCCAGAGATGAAAGACTTTCCATTTTAATAGAAAATCCTGTGCACGCTTGCACAATAGAGATTTTTCCAGCACTACAGTGATAGCCTTAGAACTCCACCATAAAGGCAGACACAGATGTTACAACTGTGTACTTTGTTATCATAAATACACAAAGTATGATAAATACACACCAGACAGTGCTGGTCTCCCTCCAATAACTCTTAAGTGCTGCAGTGAAAGAAGGAAAAGTTCTCAGCCTATGTTTATATATGAATATATTATGCATAAATATGAATATGTGTGTGTGTCTAGTAGGTAGTTATAGTTAGGACCTATTATCCATAGGAAATCTGCAACATTCTATTCCCAATAACTTTGGCGCCGATTGATGAATCTTTGCGAAATTTTCCAAACGTTTGGCCAGCTTTTGTCATTTTTTTTTTTTAAAGAGCCGGCAGGTGCGTGTAGGGTGCACGGACAATGCCGTAAAAAAAAATTTAAATTAAATTAAACTGAGCTTTTTTTATAATTAGCCCCCGGGGGAGCTAAATACCGGGGACAAAATTATTAAATGGTAATATCGTCCCCCCCGGGATAAAAAAAAGAAAAAAGGTGGCGGGAGGGGTCCAAGGTCCCCAAAACCACAGGGACCACCACCCCGGGGCTTTATGTATTGTGGGAGGGAGACTGCGTGGCCCCCCTCTGGGAGCACTCGAGGGCCCCGTCACCCCCAGGGGCTATAAAAAATAATGGTTGGGGGGCTGCAAGGTCTCCAAAGCCCTGGCGACCACCACTCCCCGGGGCTTTATGTATTTTGGGAGGGCCGCCTCCTGCAGTGTCCATCCTGCCCTCCCATAGCAAGGAAATCTGTTCTCTCTTTCAAAGATTTCTTTTGAACATGGGGAGCTGCATGTTAGTAGTTCCCCATGTTGAAAAGCAGTGCCGGCTCCCAAATGCGAAGAAGTTGTGCACCAAAGGCCGTGGAGTCGTGCACCCTACAGATTATGAGTCGTGCATCCAGTGCGTGCACACCAGGGGGTCGCAGTGAGCGCCGCGCTGGGTGCGCGACTTCTAATTTTGCTGTAAAAAATAGCTCCTATCAGTAATTTCCAATATCCCCGGTGACCCCATCCCCTGGGGCTAATATAAAATGTTGGGGACCGTGGGGGGAGCCACAATGCCCCCACGGTCCCGCCGGCTCCCCGCGTCCTTCGGGAGCCGGCATTGCTTTTTCACATAGGGAGATGCTAACTTGCATGTGGGAAAGCAATCTGGTTTGGATTTTGGAAGTGAGAACAGATTTCACTGCTCTGTCTTTCAAAATGCAAACCAAGTTTGCTATGGGAGGGCGGGAGCCGCAAGACTTCCGCACTCTGATAGCAAACAGCAGTGTCCCGGGGGAAGGCACCCCAGGAAACTGCAGGAGCCAGCCCTGGGGCGTGGCGGTCCCCAGGGCCCTCGCGGGCTCCAGACAGAGGGCCACGCAGCCTCCCTCCCACAATACACAAAGCCCTGGTGGGTGATGGTTTCCGGGGCTTGAGGGGGGTCGTTGAGGCCCTTCCACTTCTAATTTTGCAATGGGGGGGGGGGTCTCTCCAACCATTTATTTTATAGCTCTGGTGGGTGGCTCTCACTGTTGCATAGCAAACAGCAATGTTGAGAAAATCTTTCGGTAAGATAACAAAGGATTTTGTAGTCCATTTTCGGCTTTTTTGTTGTAGGTTGCAGCCATTAAAGCAGCGACAATTTTAACTCCATCTTTGTAAATATGCCACTAAGTTTTGTAATATGAAAAGAAACACCAGTGCACCTCCGAAACAGTCTCTTTGATCCCTTGGCTTATTAAGCGTTTCATCAGTAATCCATGTCCTTGGTCAAACAGTCAATTTCATAACACCAGTTGCTGTAACAAATTCAAGCTTTTAGTTTTCACACTTTATGGTCCACAGCCGACGCGCGTTTTGCCCCCTTTGGGCTTTCTCAAGGCTGTCAATCATACATGTAACAAGAAAAGAAAGGCTGTGTTAACAACAAGGACCCCCTGATGTGGATCAATATCCTGGGACAGGGTAAACAATATATGCAAAATAACACTCCCAGGCATACATTTAAAGTAACTACACAATAGATTAAGCAAACAAACTAGTTCAGTTTAGAAAATATCCATTTTTAATTTGATTAAAAAGGGATGATAAAAATCAGTGCATTGATACAAAATGATAAAATGACATTATAGTGATACATGTGTATTCACAAAAAAAGGGGTTAAAAAGAGATTAGATGGTATCCAGTCGACGCGTTTCGACATAAAGACTATGCCTTCATCAGGACTTTTACCATCAAGTTTCTGTAAAAGAGATCATAATAATGTTTTACTCTTTAAGCCTCCTACCGTGAAACATTATCACAGAACTAGTTACATGTTTGCTGCAACATTCTATTGGCAGATCATTATCATCAAATTTATGATGTACCGCTTTTAATAAAGAGAACAAATATCAAATGTCAAACACCTATGTCTATAGACAGATAAAAGAACAAGCCATGCTATGTTTCACATTAACAGGCAGGGAGATACAATGTAATGAAGTTTTTTACCCAAATACAACATTGGCACCTTTTACTGAAATATATTTATACATTTTGATATCTGCAAGGGCTATTTTCTTGATCATAGTACCTATTCTTGAATACAAAGACTACTTCTTATTTTTCATAATACATGTGTCATCAATAGTCTTAAATTATCCTCACTCGAATCATGATATTCTACATGTGAGTTTTAGGTGCTTCATCATGTTCTAATCATAGAGCCTACAAAAGATTTAATTAAAAGGTTAAGGGGGTGTAGAAAGATAGAAAGAAAAAGAAGAAAGGAAGTGTTATTCAAGTTATTCTTTTAAATATCTTATGCTTCCGTTCCCTAAAAGATTTTTTTCCCATAAACAGTTTCATGACACTTCTATTGTCCCTTTGTAAATGCATATTAAATGCCTTTATAGATTTTATACTTATTACAAAAGCAATATACAAGTATTTAAACTAACCCTTATTTTGATTTGTAAGACAAACCATGTATTACTTATAACTAATTTTGCGTTCTTACCAAAATTGTACTTTTGTACAAAGGCAATGTTGTTTTCATGTAGCGGTGCTTTAGCGCCTGATCCCTAAAGGGATACTGTAATTAAATTTTCTAGAAGAACAAGATAAAAAGCGGGTAAGTGATTTTATGTTCATTTTACTGTAAGATGTCACTAATGAAATGGCATGTTACTGCTCACCTTGCATAAATATTTCTGTATCTGTTTCTGTATCTGTTATACGCCTCCAGTAGGATATTCAATACATGGGTTTATATAAATCCAAAAAACGACAACTACCTATGGGTAAAAGAATGTATTTTTATTCTTGACGCCTTTACTACTCGTTATTTTTGAAGAACGACGCAATTTTAAGTTATCTTACCCCAAATAAATAGGGATACTTTCTTCCTCTGGGGTCTCTCTATACGAAGGACATCGCAGTTGTATCCTGATTTGTATAATGCGGTCCTGGCATATAAAACAAACGGATGTTACAAACTAAACTACGTGTTTATTTACAATCAGGTACGACTAACATCTGATTCACGCTTACCTAAAAATTAACAGGGCGTTGTATTTTTAAAAGAATGGGTAGGTCTCTCCTCAAGTTTGAACATATGCGGCGATGGCGGCGAGTTCTATATTCTTTTTTTCTGCCGTTCGCACGTTGTTCCTAACAAAGAAAATGCACACTCCTTATGTTATTCTGCTCGCTATCTAGATACATTTTAAGCGTTAGCGCATACACGGACTCTTACTTATTTACAATCAGGTACGGCTAAGTTCTAATCCATGCTTACCTAAAAATTAACAGGGCTCTGTATTTTTAAAAGAATGGGTAGATCTCTCCTCGTGGTCAGGTTTGAACATATGCGGCGATGGCGGCGTGTTCTATATTCTTTTTTTCTGCCGTTCGCACGCTGTTCCTAACAAAGAAAATGCACACTCCTTATATTATTATGCTCGCTATCTAGATCCATTTTAAGCGTTAGCGCATACACAGACTCTTACCGGCATAAAGTCCACGAGGGTTTGGCGAGTCTGCATGCACTGCTAGCGGGTCGGTTTTTCAAGATAGGATAACACCGCCATGCAGTTCAAAAGTTCTTTTTATAAGGACGGATTCTATTGGTTTAGTGAAAACCTTACTTCTTAAAGGTATAACCCCTATTTTCACATGACTCGTTTCCAAGGGATAGTCGACCTCTATTAAGGGATAGTCGAACAATTCTTTATATCCGTGTTTTCACTTTAGTTGATCAAAAAAATGTCCCAACGAAACAGGTGTTTAGGGAATGGGAAAACATTTGTTTATTTCGCGTGTTTGTAGTCTTTTTTCCTTCCCCCCCCCCCCCCCCCCCAAAAAAAAAAGAAACACCTATTTTTGAGTGACTCGATTATGTTCAGTTTGAGTAGATTTTTCATATAACTATTCCTTATTTTATTATTTCTAGTTAAACCTGACCTTATTATTTATAGGTGGGATCTTATTGACATTTAATTTATTATATTATTTCTAGTTAAACCTAACCTTATTATTTAAAGGTGGGATCTTGTTAACATTTGATTATAGAATTACAGGTTCTCATAGAATCGCATTCTCCCAAGGCAGTTCATTATTTAGGCCATGGCTGAAGGTCCTCAAAGAAAAAATCCAAAAAACTTCTCGTTTTTTCATATTTTTTCACCTCCCTTGGTGCTGGGTGTATTAATCTTTTCCAATATGCGCCATCGGATATCAGATGGGGCATGATGGAAATCTATAAAGTGTGCCACAAGAGGGGCTGCCAGTTTCTTCGTTTTGATTGCTGATCTGTGTTCGGTTAACCGAATTTTAATGGCTCTAGACGTTTCGCCCACGTATCCCATATTACATGGGCATACGAGCAAATAAATAACATTGTTGGTGTTGCATGTCCACAGATCATTCGCTTCAATATTGTATCCATTCAGTTGATACGTTTGTCCTGATATAATGCCATCACAAGAGTGGCAGGAGCCACATCTTGAGGTACCCTTTACAGGGTTCGCACCCTGTATTGATTTTTGTATAAATGGGAGTTTTTCAGAGATGCCAGTATATCTTGATCTCACCACGAGGTCCTTTAGGTTTTTGTTTCTCCGATGCGCATACATCGGTTTTTTAAGTTTGGGTTTAGATGATTCTATATTTAGTAAGTGCCAGTTTGCATTCACTATCTGCCTGATTGTTGCATTCAATGTGGAATGTCGTGTGACACAGACTAGTTTTGGTTCCTGAACTTCTTTTTTTGATCTTAAGAGTGCATCCCAATCATAGTATCGAGCCCTCTTATATGCCTCGCGAACTAGACGGTGAGGATATCCTCTGTCGAGGAATTTTTGCTTCATCTTTTCGGATTGGATATCATAATCTTTGATGCTCGTGCAGTTTTGTCTCACCCTAAGAAACTGTGAGAAGGGGATACCATCCTTCTGACTCCTAGGGTGATAACTCGAAAAATGGAGCAGGGTATTTCTCGATGTAGGCTTAGAATACAGGTCCACTTCCAGCTTGTTACTTTCGTTTTTAATGTATATATCTAAAAACTCAACTTTTGTTTCATCATTTCATTTTGGAATTTTGTAAAGCGCTTGGTAACGCACACCGGCGTGTCCCCGCGCTGAAGAGAACCTGGAAGAGAGTCAGAGGATTATAACAATGCTAGGCGGAAGAGATAGGTTTTGAGGGTTTTGCGAAATTTAGTCTCAGAAGGTTCGAGACGCATTTCAGTGGGGAGCAAATTCCAATTCTTGGCTGCAAGGAGCCTGAAAGATCTACCTCCCATCCGAGATTTACGGATTTTGGGGACAACAGCCAGACCCATCCCAGAGGATCTGAGCAGCCGCTCAGGTCTGTAGGGAGTAATAAGGCTGTTCAGCGGGCCGGGTGCTTTGCCTCCAAAGATGCGATGGCACATGCAGAGAGCCTTGAAGGTAATCCTTTCCCGGATAGGAAGCCAGTGAAGGGACCTCAAGGCAGCTTTAGAGGGTGCTCTCCTGGGGAGTCTCAGTACCAGCCGGGCTGTGGCGTTTTGTAGAACTTGGAGACGGTTGAGACTTTTGGCCGTAATACCCAGATATAATAGGTTGGCATAGTCAAGTCTCGATGTGACCAAAGCATGCACAAGAGTTTGTCTGGCACCAATCGGTAATAGGTCAAGGACCTTGCGAAGGCTCTTCAGTATCCCGAAGCACATTCCAACCACCCGGTTAACCTGGGGAGCAAAGGATAGATCAGAGTCGAATAGAACCCCAAGATTTTTCGCCTGGTGGCTCGGCGTGGGGGTAGAGCCCAGAGAGTCAGGCCACCACGCTGAGGACCACACAGACGGGCCTCCCCCTACCACGAGCACTTCCGTTTTGGACCCATTCAACTTCAGGCAGTTGTTGGACATCCAGGAAGCAAGTTCCTGCATGCAAGCCCTGAAGTTGAGTGCCGCAGTATCGGGTGCCCGTGACAACGAGATGACCAGCTGTGTGTCGTCAGCGTACGACACCAGCTGGATGCCATGCCTTTCCACAATGGTGGCAACAGGGGAGGCGTAGAGGTTAAACAGGGTGGGGCTGAGGGCCGAGCCCTGGGGAACCCCTTGTTCGAGATTGAACACCCGAGAGTAGTGTTCCCCCTGCCTGACCTGAAAGCCCCTCTCAGACAGGAAGGACTGCATCCAGCTGAGTGCCATCCCGTTTACCCCGCCATTGTTCAGACACTGCAGCAAGGTGGAGTGTGCTACAGTGTCAAATGCGGCACTTAGGTCGAGTAAGATGAGAGCCATGGTATGCCCCTCATCTACACCCTGCCTAATGGTCTCAGTTGCCAGGAGCATCGCAGATTCCGTAGAGTGACGCGCCCGAAATCCAAACTGGGTCGGATGGAGAAGGTTGGCATCTTCCACAAAGGTCATCAATTGGAGATTGGCGATCTTCTCTGCCACTTTGGCCATATAGGGAAGGAGGGAGATAGGTCGAAGATTGTCTAGCCTATCCCAACTGAGGTTAGGTTTCTTTTGGAGCGGGAGCACAATCGCTTGCTTCCATTTTTTAGGTACGGTGCCGCTCATAAAAGAGAGATCCAAAACCTCTCTAATGTAAGGCGCAAGAGCTTCCATACTCCCTCCAAGGAGTTTAGGTGATGCCGGGTCGCGGGGGGAGCCTGACTTAATCGAGCAGCAGATTTGCTGAAGCTCATTAGGTGGTGGAGTAACGAATTTGCTTAGGTTATTTGCGCCTTCTTCTGATGGTAAATTTCCACTGAACTCTATTGCCTTCTCCTTACCCCCTGTGAAGGCGGAATAGATAGTAGCCACTTTCTCAAAGAAGTAAGTGGCGATGCGATTACAGGATTCCTCTGAAACCAAGGAAGGATCAACAGAAGAGCTACTTAGGGAGATTTCTTTATATATTTTAAAAAGCTCTTTCGTGGAGTTGTGAGCTTCACCAATCTTATCAGAAAAATAGTTGGTTTTGGCGCGCCTAATTAGCTTATGGTATTCCCTGCGTTTGTCTATGTAGCTCAGTTTAGCTTGGTCGAGGTAGGCCACCCTCCATTGTCTTTCCAATTGCTTGCATTTAGTTTTGGCTAAGCGAAGTTCTGCATTAAACCAGGGGGCAGATTTGCGAGGTCTGCTCCCGGGTTTCTTATAGCAACGAGGGGCTATGCCATCCAGGGCGTTGATAATGCGTTCATCAAGTCTATCAGATGCTGTGGCAGCATCCTCCCCTCCTGGGCTGCCACCGTTGATAAGGGCGGCATCAAACCCGGCTTTAGAAAATTCAGCCCATCTACGACTCAGATATTTAGTATTGTAAAATTTTTGGACGTTGCTGGCAGGAATAGTTATAGTAAAAGGTACTAAAAAGTGGTCAGTCCATGGGAGAGGAACTGGAGCCTGGACTTCTACGTCTGCCCAGTTTGCAAAAATTGGGTCAAGCAATTGGCCCTTGATATGGGTAGGGGCTCTAGATCCAATAGATAATTGGAGGGATTGAAGCTGCTGGTAGAAATCGGTGATATCTTTGTCTGCCAGGTTGTCCAGATGGATGTTGAGATCACCCAAGAGCAGAAATTTATCCCTACGCAGGGCTGTCTCCGTAATGCCTTCAGTCAGGCTGGTGACAAACTGGGTGGAGGGACCAGGCGGGCGGTATATTAATAAGCCATTCACCGTGTTTCCTGTATTAACCTTGATGGAAAACGCTCCTGTCTTGCTATCCGTGATATCGAGAGGTTCTATCAAGCAGCTCAGTGGCTTTTTAAAAATTATCCCTATCCCCCCACCTCTGCCTAGCGGTCTGTTCAAGTGCACCAGATTGTAATCAGTAGGAAGAGAAGCAACTATGTCTGGTTCTGAATTAGAATCCAGCCATGTCTCCGTGAGGAACAATAGATCAAGTTCCATGTCGGAGAGCATATCATAAATATCAAGGCTGTGTTTCCTCAGGGATCTAGTGTTGAGTAGCCCACATTTGAGCTTCGTATGTTCAGCCCTGGCAGGGGGTCTGATCTGCCAGTTGTATTGACATACCTTACAGCAGGTGGTATCTTCTACGTTCAGGCTATGGAGACAGGCTTTGGCATAGTTGGGGCGCAAGGCATGGAGTTGTTGTGCGCTCCAGCATATCAGGGTCCCATTTTGGCCAGGACTTATGGCCCATGGTCCCGTATGGGCGCGGACGGGTGCAGACGGGCTTGCCTTTGGCGCGCCTTCGGCGCGCTGACGGCGCGCCCGCTGCACTCGTCCGCTGCGCTTCCGGTAGATGCACATTGGTAAATAGCAGAGGTGGGCGTGGCCTAAAAGTGGGCGTGGCCCGGGGATCGAGTGCGCGATGGCGGCGATGCTTGTTCCCTGTTGCAGCAGCGCTGTACACGGCTGTGCAAGGGACTCAAAGGCAGCTCAGGGAGGTGCTCAGGGTAAGTGAAGAGGGTAAATTTTAAAAGCAACAACAATTCGTAATTAAAAGTCACAGGGCTTACTCTCCCGGCTTCCGCCTCAGGAGTAGATCAGGAAGGTTCTGGCGCGCTCGTAATCCACGCGCCTTTTTGATGGTTTGGTGGGCGTGGCCTAAAAGTGGGCGTGGCCCGGGGATCGAGCGCGCGATGGCGGCGATGCTTGTTCCATGTTGCAGCAGCGCTGTACACGGCTGTGCAAGGGACTCAAAGGCAGCTCAGGGAGGTGCTCAGGGTAAGTGAAGAGGGTAAATTTTAAAAGCAACAACAATTCGTAATTAAAAGTCACAGGGCTTACTCTCCCGGCTTCCGCCTCAGGAGTAGATCAGGAAGGTTCTGGCGTGCTCGTAATCCAATTGTAAAAAAATATGAAGGAGAAACCCTTTCAGAGAAAAGGGATGGGGTTATTAGGCACTCTAAGAAAAACAACAGTTCCCTTTTCTTAAATGTTCTAGGGGTGTAAGCCCCTATCAAAGCTTTTTACCACCCACATCAAGGATGCACCGTATGTTGTAACCAGAATTGCATCTAGATTTGCAAATTTACACATTCAACAGTTATGTATCAAAGAAAAGAATTTTTATCATATGGCTACCCACAAAAAGTTTTTGTTTATATGCCCTTAGACCAGAACCATGTAACAATGTATAATCATGTTTTACTTCACACCCCTCCGTTAATAGCAATATGCATGTACACAGGAATTTTGTTGATTAAAAACAGTTTATTTATTTGATCAGAATTTTGACCATGTCAGTTAAAAAACATATTATCACATTTATTCAGTAATCAAAAATTTCAAATTACAAGGTAAAACAAACATGAAAAAAATGTCGACGCGGCGTTTCGGTGATGTGGTTTTCACCTTCTTCAGGACAGAGATTTTCAAATTTAAAATCACTATAAAATTAAAAATACAAAATTTACAGTTACTTTCTGGTGTGATAAAAACAGAAATCTTTTACAAAACAACATCTTCCTACAAACATGGTACAGTGTTCCCTGTGTTGTTCTTAATATTCACCATAGCAGTGTTAAATTCATTCACATGGGCATCTTAGGGTGAGCTTCGCACTGAGTGGTTAGTGCTAGACTCACAGTAATACAATGTTCTGGGGGTCACATTTACTCTGAAGACTGAGATTCCTGCATTATCAACATATTACAGTATCTAAAAGATTTGTAAATCTTGCAATCTGTAACGGTGTTACCTTGTGTGGTATCCCTCTAATGTGCACTTCTTTGGGCTTGAAAAAAAAACTCAGTCTTAGACTGCGAACAGGTTTTTAGATGTAAGACATAGAAAAACCAGACAAGTATTGCAAGGATAACTTGGACATATCGCCAACAGAAACGCAAAGTAAATTAGAAACAAATAGAATTTAACTTAAAATAATAATATCCTTTCTCTACTCAGGAAATATGACCTGCTGAAGTAAAGTACTTGGAAGGGATACAAGTAACTTTAACACGGCCCGCCTGAAAGATATAGGAATCAGGTAGTTATAAACAGTTACCAACAAATTAACTCCATGGCCAATAAGACAAATACATGATATCTTACTGTTTCTAAATTGCAGAAATCAGAATTCATTTAAAGAATACAACGGATATCGCCAATTGACAAAGGCGACTCACTGAACTACAAAATAGGTGGGTAATATAACTTCCAGTGTTAGGGGATTAATGAACCCTATACAATCTCAGGGAAGATGCAGGGTCTACAGTACTCTTTGTAGGCACCAAAAACTGCAATGAATAACAGGGTTTCCACTATTTTTAACCCCAAAACTTTTTAGAGTTTTTTTTTCAAGCCCAAAGAAGTGCACATTAGAGGGATACCACACAAGGTAACACCGTTACAGATTGCAAGATTTACAAATCTTTTAGATACTGTAATATGTTGATAATGCAGGAATCTCAGTCTTCAGAGTAAATGTGACCCCCAGAACATTGTATTACTGTGAGTCTAGCACTAACCACTCAGTGCGAAGCTCACCCTAAGATGCCCATGTGAATGAATTTAACACTGCTATGGTGAATATTAAGAACAACACAGGGAACACTGTACCATGTTTGTAGGAAGATGTTGTTTTGTAAAAGATTTCTGTTTTTATCACACCAGAAAGTAACTGTAAATTTTGTATTTTTAATTTTATAGTGATTTTAAATTTGAAAATCTCTGTCCTGAAGAAGGTGAAAACCACATCACCGAAACGCCGCGTCGACATTTTTTTCATGTTTGTTTTACCTTGTAATTTGAAATTTTTGATTACTGAATAAATGTGATAATATGTTTTTTAACTGACATGGTCAAAATTCTGATCAAATAAATAAACTGTTTTTAATCAACAAAATTCCTGTGTACATGCATATTGCTATTAACGGAGGGGTGTGAAGTAAAACATGATTATACATTGTTACATGGTTCTGGTCTAAGGGCATATAAACAAAAACTTTTTGTGGGTAGCCATATGATAAAAATTCTTTTCTTTGATACATAACTGTTGAATGTGTAAATTTGCAAATCTAGATGCAATTCTGGTTACAACATACGGTGCATCCTTGATGTGGGTGGTAAAAAGCTTTGATAGGGGCTTACACCCCTAGAACATTTAAGAAAAGGGAACTGTTGTTTTTCTTAGAGTGCTCGTAATCCACGCGCCTTTTTGATGGTTTGGTGGGCGTGGCCTAAAAGTGGGCGTGGCCCGGGGATCGAGCGCGCGATGGCGGCGATGCTTGTTCCCTGTTGCAGCAGCGCTGTACACGGCTGTGCAAGGGACTCAAAGGCAGCTCAGGGAGGTGCTCAGGGTAAGTGAAGAGGGTAAATTTTAAAAGCAACAACAATTCGTAATTAAAAGTCACAGGGCTTACTCTCCCGGCTTCCGCCTCAGGAGTAGATCAGGAAGGTAGTATTGACATGGGCGGTAAAATGGAGATTTTCATCAGCCAGATTGATCCACTCCAAGAATTCTCCCAGAGTCCGTTCCCCACTGGTCCAGATAAAAAAGATATCATCAATGTACCTGTACCAGTGGGAAACGGACTCATAGAAGGGGGCCATCTCATTGTGTATGTTACGTGCCTCAAAAAGGGCCATATATATATTTGCTATGGACGGAGCCATGGCTGCCCCCATACTCACGCCCTTAATCTGTTGATACATATGGTCTCCAAATTGGAAAACATTTTTCTGCAATACTATTGAAAGGCAATCAAAGATAAACTGCTTGTTACAAGGTATTTGATGTAGCTCTATGAACCACATAGTGGCATCTAGTGCTCCTTTCTGTGGGATGTTACTATATAGTGCTTCCACATCAAGCGTGACCAATAAATCATTGTCCTTTAAATTTTCCACCTTTACAATCATTTCTCCTGTATCTTTAATGTAAGACGGAGATAATGAAATATAAGGTCTCAATATATTATCCACATATTTGGATAGGGCTTCCGTAGGCGTACCTATTCTAGACACTATGGGTCGATACGGTGGATTAGAACTTAGCCGTACCTGATTGTAAATAAGTAAGAGTCCGTGTATGCGCTAACGCTTAAAATGTATCTAGATAGCGAGCAGAATAACATAAGGAGTGTGCATTTTCTTTGTTAGCAACAACGTGCGAACGGCAGAAAAAAAGAATATAGAACACGCCACCATCGCCGCATATGTTCAAACTTGAGGAGAGACCTACCCATTCTTTTAAAAATACAGCGCCCTGTTAATTTTTAGGTAAGCGTGAATCAGATGTTAGTCGTACCTGATTGTAAATAAACACGTAGTTTAGTTTGTAACATCCGTTTGTTTTATATGCCAGGACCACAATATAAAAATCAGGATACAACTGCGATGTCCTTCGTATAGAGAGACCCCAGAGGAAGAAAGTATCCCTATTTATTTGGGGTAAGATAACTTAAAATTGCATCGTTCTTCAAAAATAACGAGTAGTAAAGGCGTCAAGAATAAAAATACATTCTTTTGCCCATAGGTAGTTATCGTTTTTTGGATTTATATAAACCCATGTATTGAATATCCTACTGGAGGCGTATAACAGATACAGAAACAGATACAGAAATATTTATGCAAGGTGAGCAGTAACATGCCATTTCCCTAGTGACATCTTACAGTAAAATGAACATAAAATCACTTACCCGCTTTTTATCTTGTTCTTCTAGAAAATTTAATTACAGTATCCAGTTAGGGATAAGGCGCTAAAGCACCGCTACATGAAAACAACATTGCCTTTGTACAAAAGTACAATTTTGGTAAGAACGCAAAATTAGTTATAAGTAATACATGGTTTGTCTTACAAATCAAAATAAGGGTTAGTTTAAATACTTGTATATTGCTTTTGTAATAAGTATAAAATCTATAAAGGCATTTAATATGCATTTACAAAGGGACAATAGAAGTGTCATGAAACTGTTTAAGGGAAAAAAATCTTTTAGGGAACGGAAGCATAAGATATTTAAAAGAATAACTTGAATAACACTTCCTTTCTTCTTTTTCTTTCTATCTTTCTACACCCCCTTAACCTTTTAATTAAATCTTTTGTAGGCTCTATGATTAGAACATGATGAAGCACCTAAAACTCACATGTAGAATATCATGATTCGAGTGAGGATAATTTAAGACTATTGATGACATATGTATTATGAAAAATAAGAAGTAGTCTTTGTATTCAAGAATAGGTACTATGATCAAGAAAATAGCCCTTGCAGATATCAAAATGTATAAATATATTTCAGTAAAAGGTGCCAATTTTGTATTTGGGTAAAAAACTTCATTACATTGTATCTCCCTGCCTGTTAATGTGAAACATAGCATGGCTTGTTCTTTTATCTGTCTATAGACATAGGTGTTTGACATTTGATATTTGTTCTCTTTATTAAAAGCGGTACATCATAAATTTGATGATAATGATCTGCCAATAGAATGTTGCAGCAAACATGTAACTAGTTCTGTGATAATGTTTCACGGTAGGAGGCTTAAAGAGTAAAACATTATTATGATCTCTTTTACAGAAACTTGATGGTAAAAGTCCTGATGAAGGCATAGTCTTTATGTCGAAACGCGTCGACCGGATACCATCTAATCTCTTTTTAACCCCTTTTTTTGTGAATACACATGTATCACTATAATGTCATTTTATCATTTTGTATCAATGCACTGATTTTTATCATCCCTTTTTAATCAAATTAAAAATGTATATTTTCTAAACTGAACTAGTTTGTTTGCTTAATCTATTGTGTAGTTACTTTAAATGTATGCCTGGGAGTGTTATTTTGCATATACAAGAAAAGAAAGGTACATTTGCTAAGATCTACGTGTTGACTTAAACACATATACACTTATTAAACCATCCTTACATCTTAGTCATGTGACATGTTTATTGTAATGACCATCTTAGACATTCACCATGTGAATCTATTGTGTAGTTATCAATAGTCCTATAGTATAGAATCATTGAAAGTATCACACAAGTTGCACTATTTGGAGGAAAATAGCAAATCCACCATTCTTTTTGTCCCTACGAAGTTTTGTAATGTTGACAATCTCGTCTCCCATTTAAATAGGCACGAAGTGTTTATTGAAGTGCATTGTGAATCGTGAAGCAACACTGTCTAATTGTGATCAATAAAGAATTGAATGAGTTGTGTACTTCTTCTGCTCATAATGTGCACAGGGGCAGATTTACAAGTTCATTGTGTTACTGTTGCATCATTTTTAAGATGGGAAAAGTGACGCGAAAGTGGCTCAAGGGGCTTGTAAATCTGCTACACAGTGTTCTGTCTTACTTTGCTTTCTTTTCTGTCATGTAGAGGATTCTGGGTAAATATAACGGTTTCTGTACAGCCAGTACCTTTCAACCATACTCCCAAACTGCTTAAGGCCTGTTACCATAGTAACAGTTCATGGAACACTTAAGTGAGAACAGAGGTTAGAAGTTCACCACGCTATGTTGCTAATCGAAACAGTTACTGTGCTGGAGTGTTAAAAGTTTTCCATAGGAACCGTTAGTCTTAGAAGAAGTCAGTGGAAAATATAATAAAAATAATATCGGGGGTTCGCCGGGGCCCCCACAGTTTCGGGGCTTCATTCATGTTGGGAAGGGGGTGCAGTAGGCTGTGTAAATTATATCGGGAAAATGACAATGCAGCTTATTGCGTCTTTTCTTTAATATAATGTGGAATAATGTTTATTTATTAGGCAGTGTTCACCTTTGTTATGGATAGAGGCACTTTGTTACAGAAAATGTATTAATATGTAGGACGGCGTGTTCTGTATGTGTGCGTGGAACAATTTTAACGTTTAATTGTCTCACCTGTTCCAACAACAAGCTTAATGTTTATTGGGTGTGAACTATTGAAAGTAGAAGTATTTTCTGCAATTGACTTCCGCTCCGGAGAGTAGCATGCACATCTAATTGGCTTACATGTTGTAAGGAGGACTTTCCTGAGCTTTATGGAGGTTGGTTGCAAACTATTGAAAGTAGAAGTGTTGCCAACCATTCACTTCCGCTCTGCGGAGTAGGAGGGACATCTGATTTGCTGATGTGCTCCAAGGAGGACTTTCCCAAGCTTGATGTTGATTGGCTGTAAACTGTTGAAAGTAGAAGTGTTGTCAGCGATTCCTTCCCTCTTCACGGAGTATTAGGGACATTTCATTGGGTAACGTGTTCCAAGCGGGACCTTACGAAGCTTAATGTTTATTGGCTATGAAGCATTAAAAGTAGAAGTTTTGGCAGACATTCCTTCCTCCTCTGCGGAACAACATGGACATTTTATTGGCTAAAGTCTTTCGAGCACAAGTTTGCTCCTTATTGGGTTGGAACGGTTCACTGTTGTTAGTGATTTTGTGATGCACTTGCAAAAGGAGTATGGGAAATGAAAGTAGTAGAGGGGAGGTTAGGGATGCTATTAACTCTGTACAGTGGTCACAAGGTGGTGGACAGGGATTATGAAGGTAAAAATTGTTTTTATATGTTTTAAGGGCCATTTATATAATTGCCGTGTGGTGTACAAAACACGGCGGAAAAATGACAGTGTCTTGTGGTGTTTTTTTTATCAAGTTTGTGGGTGGGATACTTCCCAGGAGCACTTTTCTGATGGGGAGGTGTGGTCACACGCACCAAAAATTTCAGTCTAGGTTTGAAACAGTTTTTATTTAGCAAATACAAATAAACTTTCTTCAGAAACAGACGCTGTATATATGAAAGGGATTACAATTAAAAATGCAATTTCATAAAATATCACTTAAGCGTGGCCATACCTTCCTTTTTTCTGCTATAGTTTGTAAAAGTGTTGCCCCATATTCTTGATAATGTAAGAGGAAATCAATTACTTTTAAATAAAGTAGAATAGAAATGCTACAACAAACACTCCCGCACTACATTATCTGAGATGAGGAAAATAATTAAAAAACAGTTAAATACAAGTGACTTCATATTACATAGAAATGCATGCATTATTATTTTTCAAATTTGTATTCGGTAGAATTCAGGAACGTTCTGTCGTAGTGCTTAGAGGTTGCACACTGTTCCTCTAACAAATCACATACTCACTTAAGAATATATAGGATGGTACTATTATAATATACAGAACTGGTCCTATATATTCTTTAGGGAGAAGGTGAATAGGAAACACAAATGAGAAGAATAGAAATGAGAAAATACCATTCAGAAATGTAGGGTTTATCAAATACTTAAAGGAACAAATTATGTATGCAAGCTATATTTTTTATTCTGCAATTTTGTAAAATATGGTCCCTGAAAAAAATATCTGATCAAGTACGTTGTAATGTTTTCTAAGCTGTATTACAGATGGCGTCGAAAAATCTCCTATTCCTCTTCTGTAACAATAGGACAATGTATTACAATATAACAATTGATACCATTGTTACAGTAAAAAGAAAAGGAAAATAAAGCTATCTATTTAACAGAACATCCATAACGAAATACGAGCTGTAATTATTTTCTGAGCTTCTTTTATATATATTCACAGTATATGATCAAAAGGGGCGAACAGACTAAAAACCAGAAGCTGGTGACGTTGCTTATATATCTTTACTCTTTGTGACGACGGGTCATGAAGTCCACTGAGATTAGCATAACTGTTAATATTATAATATACATAATAACAGTATATAATCCCTAGGGGAAAACACTGAAAACACACTAACAACTGGAAGGTGGTGACGTTGATTGTAAATGTTTAGGGTTTGCGCCGACGGGTCACCAACACCTCTGAAGCGAAGTACAGTGTCAATATTATAATAAAGAAAGTCACAATATATAAGCTGAAAGGAAGCAGAAAATGAGCAATGTTTGTTGTAATCTATCTGTTTCTGAAAACAAGCTGCCGACGTTACAGAGAAAAAGGGAAAAACATGCAATAACACTTTTTTCTAGATATAAATGTTTAAATATTGACAAATAGCCACAAATTATAACTATTTACTATGCCATAATGAAACAACTTACAACTCCGGAATATGTTTGTTGACGCAAAGCAAGAATCTAATGCTAGAAAGGGGGACTTGCATCACACATTGACGACGCAGAAATAACTCGCAAAAACAAAACTAATCACACAATAGGTGTGGTTTATATAGTTTTTGGTTGTTTAGTAGTCTACGGAAGGTAGATTAGGGCTCCGCCAATGTAGTTGTCACGTTTTACAGTTTACACATGCTCATGTTTTAACTGTTTTACTTGTGCACGTGTTGGGAAAAGTTACAAACTGTGAAGCTGTAAAGGTTTCGATTTCCATAGTAACACGTATAAGGTCCTTATTATCTACATATGTTGGAGAGTTTGAAAATTGTTACCCGGTAAACTGTGTACTTTGCATTCTCATGATTAAAAACATCTAAATAGAAGATATAAAAAAAAATCTAGTTTACATTAGAAGAAAAAAAGAACGTATTAATATTTGTTATCGCTATGCTTTTTAATTAAAAAAAATGCCAGCATTTGTAAAGCGTAAAGCTACCCCCGGAAAGGTGTGCCAGCGTTTGGGGCATTGGGAAGATTAAGCAAGGTGTTACCTACACTGAGATAGTGGTGGGCTAAGATGCTGATGGAGTTTGGAATCGAACTGTGAACGCTGTTCTTGAAAGTGAGGTATTATAGGTGCTGCGTCATATTTTTACCACATTTATTTGTTAATTACTGCTAATTAAGTTGAAAATATTCTTAAATTATAAGTAGGGCTCCTTGATTTATGTTTTTATTGATTTTTACAGAGAAATACAGACAGAAAAGTATTTTCCTCTATGTATTTATTTTAAAGTGTTGATAAATACGGAAATTGGGTTATTTTTTGAGCGTGTGTAAATGCTGTCAATGATGAGTAGTAGGACAATAGGTCTGTCGTTCTAAAAGTAAAAGGGTAAAAACAATAAAAGACTTTTAGTAAAGAGCCTTAAAGAACAATATATATCCTCGTATAAGAAAACTTGCACATTTTAATATGAAGGTTGTGTATAGTTTATCATCTAAGAGTGTTTACATGAGTGAAAACAGTCAGTCTTTCAGCCATGAGTGCATATTTATCAGTAAAATAAATGTGCATGTATACTAATTTCAGATTCATTTTTTTACAAAACTCGAAATATAGATTGGTAAATACACATACAATTATTAAGTTATAATAAGGAATTATCTTTTAAAAAACCTTTGAAATTCACTGAAAAAACCACAAGTTTCAGGCAGGTTATAGTTAGGATTTATCATTTAAAAAACCTTAGAAATTCACTGAAAAAAACATAGCTTGCAGTATCCCTATGCTATATGACAGGGGTAGAGAGAGAAACTCTGTTTATTTAGACCGTAGTCTTTAAACAATGAGATCCAAAGTAGAGCTGCGTCACATCAATAAACAAACAAAACTGTACACAATTTTAAAAATTATAAAATCGTTAAAAAATTTAAAACACATGCTATACATAATAAAATTGGAGATTGTTACATTTAAAATAGACGATTTTGATATGTTGCTCATTACAGTACTATCTGATGTCTTATGGGCTTGCAATCCCTCATACTTTAGTTTTTAGCTTCCTGCGCTAAGCGATTTATCTCTTTCAGGTAGTTACCAAGAGCAATTGCTATTTCCAGATTTTCCATTCCTATCAACAAGTTTGTTGCTTGTACACGTTGTCTTATGCCATGTTTTATGAATAAAGGACGTAGGAACCGTTGTCTCACTTTTAGACATGTCAAGCAATCAAGAAGTATATGTAACATTTCACACTTGGCTCCCAAGCCACATTTACATATACCATCTGGGTATAACATTTCTGCCTTAACTCTCCCCTCCATTTGCCAAGGGATGATGCCAATTCGAATTTTTAGTATCTCCCACCTAAAAGCGTAATTTGGCAAGGTTTCTAGGTATGGATACCCCGTCTCGTATTCCCATGCTTCTATCATATTTACCACAGATTTTTTGTTTCTTAGATATCTTATATCCTGGCTTCTGGAGTACTCCCTTCCTTGTGCTCTAAGTGCACTCTTCGTGAACTCCACATCTAGGGAATTTTGGTTTACTCCCACTTTTAGGTTCCCAATTATTTCCTTTATTTTTCTTTTAGCATCTAATGCCCATCTAAGGTTACTGTGGCGGATTTCCTCACTACACCAAAGTGAGACCTTTTCCCCTAGCCCCTGTGATTGGCGTTTCCAGAATCTTATCATTGCCGTTTTGGCCAAGGTATTCCATCCAATCATATCTGTTTCCAGTCTAACAGCCTGTATCATTGATGACTTTGGCAATGACAATAATGTTTTCAGGGCCCTACCTTCCTCCCGATCCCAGCCTCCCTTTCCGCTTAGAAGGAGCACTTCTGCACCATACAGTACTTGGGGTGGTATCATGGCCTCATATGCTTTTAATAGCGGTTTGTGTGACATGTCCCCATAGTTTTTATTGAATTTTTTCAGGCCACAGATAGAGGAAGATGCTTTTGCGTTTTGGTGTCCCAGATGTACGTCCCATTTTAAGGAGGATTCAAACCAAAGGCCTAGATATTTATATTCTTTTACTGTTTCTAGTTTTGTTCTATCTAGGTACCAACTAAAATTCTTGGTCCTTTTGCCGAAGCACATGATTTTTGTTTTTTCCATGTTCACTGTAAGCAATTTATCCTTACAGTAATCATGGAATGCGTTTAGTTTTCTTTGTAGCCCGAGTTCTGTCAAGTCGGTAATCACAAGGTCGTCTGCGTATAGCAAACATGAGACCTTTCTACTATTTACTCTCGGGCTCGCGCTTCTTTCCACCTCCAGCGCTGCTGGCAGATCCGCTAGAAATATTGAAAAAAGGAGCGGAGCTAGGACGCAGCCCTGTCTCAGCCCGTTCCCTATTCCAATTCTCTTTGTCAGCGCCCCTTGTGTGTCTTTAATGACTTGGGCCCAGTTCCCTTTATGTAATTCCTTCAAGATTTCTAGTAAGCACACCGGGATTTCATATTTGATCAGGCACTCCCATAGTTTTGCCCTGTCCACCAAATCAAAGGCTGCCCGGAAGTCGACGAAACAACAAAACAGGTTTCCCTTTTGTTCTATCGACTTCCGGGCAAGAGCCCACAAGGCATAGCAGTGATCCATGGTGGAGTGCCCTTCTTTAAAGCCCCCCTGTTCCACTGGGATAATTAATTTCTCTTCCACCCAGTCCTTTAGTTTGCCAAGCACTATCTTTGCAAATATTTTCTCCCCGATGTCCAATAGATTGATTAATCTATAGTTTTTTGGGTTGCTCATTTCCCCTTTCTTGTGAATTGGCCTAATTATAGCCCCATTCCAGTTATCAGGGAATTTCCCAGTATCTAAAATGACTTCAAACATATCTGCAAAGAATTCCGCCCACCAATCTACATGGGTTTTAATTATTTGAGCCGGGAGGTTATCTGGGCCTGCCGCTCTTGTGAGGTTCAAACCCTTTATCGTTTTTTTAACCTCTTGAGCGGAAAAAGCGGGTTTTATATCTGCTACCAGACCGCTCCAGTCTGTGTACAGAATTTCTTCCCGGTCTTTCCGAGCACAATACAGGTCCTGTAAATACTCCTCCCATGCAGACTCTTCTACTATGCAGTTCATTTTCCCTGGCTGGTGGTCTGCTGCTGCGTGGACTAACTTCCAAAAATTTCGTATATTCTTAGTTTCGATTGCCTCGAGTAATTTTTGCCAGCATCCCTCTTTAAATTCCCTTTTTGCCCTTCTGATAAGCATGCTATATTCTCTTTTTATGCCCTCTAGAGTGTTTACACTATCTTGGTCTCTCTTTTTCTGAATGCGGCGGGTCATTCTCCTAACTTCCCTTTTTTTCTCCTGGCATTCCCTTGTGAACCAGCCGGTGGGTTTCTCTATCTTCTGGTTTTTTACCTTATTTTTATATTTTCCTCTATTTATATTTTTTAGACCTATACTAAGGGTTAGGACCACCTCTTCTATTTTTTGTACATACCAATCGAGGTTTCGACCCCTTGCTGTCTTTAGGTCTAGGTTCTGCTGTAATTTTATTAATCTGGCAACATATTCTTCCGTAAGCCTAGTTGTCCGGCGTCTAGGGTAATCCACCTCTTGTTCCATAACCTTTTGGCTAGATTCAAAGTGCGTATCCGGGATCTCCATGGTTACCAGGTTATGGTCACTTCCCTCTCTATTCACAATTCTGAATTCTGAGATTAGTCTAAAGTTCCAAGGTGTGGTAAAGGCATAGTCTATGGGACAGAATTGGGAGCCTGGTTTAAATGTTTTTTGGCGGGGCAGTCTAACTCGCATCTTCCATTCAAACAAAACAGGTTTTTAGTTCCCAAGAGATTTCCCAACTGTATATCTTTAGCACCAAATATACATTCGGGGAAGCTCGCTTGAGGTATTTCATAGGCCTCCAGTATATCTAGAAACCAATAATCGACCTTCTCAGGGTGAAGTTTGTGATTAAAGTCGCCCATGAGAATAAGCATATCCCCACCGTATTTTTCACCAAGGTAGTCTATGTCCTCCTTGAAGAGAGCCATTTCCTTTTCATATTGCTCTAAGGTATCCCATTGCATGTACACATTTATCATTAAAATTGTATCCGTTTTTATACATCCTGAAAGTATTATTCTACATGCCAACAACCATTTGCATTTCACATTTATTTCAGTTACTTTCTTCATGATCTTAGTTGATATCAGAGTCATGATTCCACCAGCAGCGTGCCCGAATCTACATTTCTTTGCAGGTCGGTTTAGCTGGTAGAAGCCATCAAATATCGGGGTCTTGCCACATAGCCAAGTCTCCTGGATACACATAATTTCTGTATTTTCCCCCAGTTCCCTTATATTATTTTGTTTCAGGTTATTTCCTAGGCCATTTATATTCCAGGAGATTATCCTTATGCTATGTGGCCTACCTTTTCCCTATTCGGTATCATCTAACCAGCCTTCCTCCCTGCAATCGTTAGTATGTTTCGATGAGGGTCCTGCATGGTCGGACACCTTACTCCAGTTTCCCCATTCATGTGCCATCTCCGAGTTGTTTACAACTATTTTTATGTTTCCTAGCGGCATTTCCTCTTCATCCTCCTGATCGCAAATCCTAACCTGTCTCTTTCCTAGCCCTGCATGGCATTTTAGAAAGTTGTTTCCCAGTCGACCCTTTCCTTCTACCTCTGCTAAGACTTCATTCTCATTTAGTAGGCGGATTCCTTCTTTCTGTAGCTCGTTTACTGCCTTTTCAATCGTGTCTTTTACCAGGTTTGAGTATAGTGTGATTCTAGTGATCTCTTTTCCTTCTCTATTTTGTATAAAGCCCACTCCCCTAATGTCGCTCGTTCCTATCACTTTCAGCTTCTGGCATTTGGAGAAGCCTTGCAGGAGTTGAGACCTATTTAGGGGCCGCCTTTTTCCTACCTTTTTTCCCCCTAGCCTTAGCGGGATCTGTTCAAGGTAAAGATTCATATTTACTTTTTCAACTTTCCTTGCTCTGCTGGGAACAGGGGGTTCATTCGATTCTGCCTTTTCTGGGTGGATTTTGGGTCTGTTCACTCTCACCTCGCGTGTTACCCAAGCTTCTAGATTTCCTCCCAGTTTCTTCTCCCCCCCCTTAGGCTGGCCTATGTGTTTGTTATCAACTGTGTTCTTCTGGGGTTTGGGAGTGTTGTGTGGCCCTACACTTTTCCCCTGGAACTTTGTTCTATTCCATTTTGGGATACTCATCTGCTGGTAGGGACCCTTTATTTCTTTTCCTGTAATCCTTTCTGCCTCTTCCGTCATCACTACTTCCTCCAAGGAGGGACACACCATCCTTGCTGGTTTTGTTCCTGCGCTTCTTACTTTATTTCTTGGCCCACGTCTTGTCTTCTGAGCCCTTCTTATTATCCTCATTGGCCACTTTGAGATATATATCTGGTGGCCCTCATTGGGTTGTATATCAGTTTGGGGTTCCATATCAGTTCGGGGCGGAACCTCATTCCTCGGTACAGGATCATGGTTAGAGATTTTACCTGCCATAGAAGATGTGTGCCCAATTCCCTTGGGATTTTTTATGGTTTCACCCTGTGCCTGTTCTAGGGGTTCCGGATCAGGGGTTTGTCTTATTATGTTTGGCATATGTGATTTAATCCCCCGCAGCTCCCCTTCTATACCAAAGATGACAGATCACGGTTAGGTTCATGGTTTAGTTCAGATGTTTTATCCAATTCGGCACAGTGTCTTGGACTGATATTTTCAGTTTCCACTGGGCATTCATTTTGGCTCCTATTCTGACTTGACTTTTTACTCTGGGGTGTTTTTGTTCCTTTCTCCGTTCCAACCCCAGGGTTTGGACTCTTTGATGGGACCGGGCTGTCCAAAGATCCTCCCTCTACTTCATAGGAGAAGGATAGACGTGGTGATGATGACAGCCGAGGCGAGGTTAGGCCCCCCTGATCTAGTAGAAGCTGTAGCGATTGATTAGCCAAATTAAAAGAGTTGGACACATGTATCTCCAAGGGAAGGGAGGCACCTGCACTCTTCTTACCCTCTAGGCTTCCATTCAGGGAAGCCACTTTACTTGTTGTAGTGTCTTTGTCTTTTAACGGTGTAAACACCTTTTTAAAGTGCTTCCCCATAAACTCCTTTATTGAGTTTGACGCTGCACTGCCCGGGGTTTTGGCCGTCGCCTTTGGTTTTTTGGCTCCTTTCTTTTTAGCTTTCGGAGTTATTTCAACGCACTCACTGCTCTCTTCCAAATAGCCTGGACTAATTGCATTTGTGGTATTTGCAGCATTAAGTCTTGGTCTCAAATTGTGTTCCATCTGTTTTTTCATTTTTTTCGTAGCCATTTTTGTCTTTCTCCCAGCACTATTGTGGTTTGCCGAGGCTAGGTCTCTGATTGGGGTGAAGTCTGCAGGATATTTACAAGTGCCTGCTGGGCCAAAAGATCTGCCCTGTAGAATGTCTTTGCTTGAGAGTTTGCAGCAGTCCTATCACCCTATATTATTCATTTATTCAAACGGCTCACCAGGTCAGGGTAAGCCAAAGTCAGGGTAAACAGGGTACAATGCGGTGTTAAGTTCCACACTTTCACTGCCTCGCCGTTTCCACTCTTACCTCTGTGTGCCTGTGGGATTTGAGCTTTAAGCCATGCCGTGCCCCGCGTCCAGTGATTATATTGGGACCCAGGAGGCCCCCTCCAGGCTGTCAGTAGGCTTCTTTCCTCCTTTCGGTGAGCACAGGGCGTGCTCCTGCTTCTCCTGCTTCCTTCCTGGTGTACTCAGGAGTCTGTTCGCGGCACTTCCCGGTAATTTCGGGTAATTCCCGGTATTTCGCGGCACTTACGGCGGCCACGGCACTCACGGCGGCCACGGCAGCCACGGCAGCCGCAGGGTTCCTTGTTCCCTCTCCCTCACCCTCCGCTCTGCTTCCTGCGTCTGACGTCAGGCGGGGGGAGGGCGGTACTACGGGACGATCGGCTCAACGCAGGCAGGGCAGGCAGGCAGCGTAAACCGTCATGACAGGGGTACTTTATTCCTAATATTAGTATAGTGTATATACTATATATAGTATAATGAGTCCATTTACTAAGATCTATAATTGAGCTCCAGCCTCCTATTTTGATTGTAGGACCTATGTTTTGAGGTGTACAGCCTATGTTTGGGGGTGCTAAATTGGAAGACACTAAATAAGGTTCTCCTTTAATACCTTGTCAAATGCAATCCATGAAACTGGTATGTAATTGCATCCCACTTGACCCAATTATGCAATCAATTATTGGACACGTTCAAAATTCCGAATAAGTGGAAGGAGGCCATGGTTATTGCATTGCTCAAAAATGTCAGATGCGGACTTAAGTGTACTGGTTAAATATTTCATGATTTCTTTGCTCCCTTTCGTGACAAATGTCTTGGATACTATAGTTAATCTTCAACTTTCAGACCATATTGAGGCCAATTTATCACTGGATTCATTTCAAGCAAGGTTAGACTCAATCGTGCTAGTAAGTCATTCCTGACTGGAGCTCTAGTGGAACTTTGCACCTTCATTAATGTAGGTCATGCAGCTGTGATGTTCCTTTTGGGTCTATCTGTCACCTTTGATGCTGTTTCTCAATCAATGTTCATCCAATGGTTGAGGAAAAAGGGAACAAAGAGGCAAGTTGCAGCTGTGGTTTTTTCTACTTTCTTTGGAAGAAAGCTCCCAAACAGGTCTATGTGGCTCCTCTTATAGATCATGCTATATATATATATATCTATCTATATATATATATATATATATTACCTACTGGCGGTCGCCAGTGGGTATATATAGTTAGGATTTTTTCTCTATGGAACTTTTGAAAATTCTATGTCTAATAACTTTGACGTTTGTGGACGGAATCGGCTGAAATTTTCAGGAAAATGGCACATTTTGATTCTGATCAGCCCCTGAAAATTTGGGGTGGGGGGTCCGTCAAGGGGGGGCCGAGAAAAAAGGGTGCTCCCAAAATGCGTTTTTCCCATTCATTTTTCTATAGGGCGTTTGGCCTCACTTTTAGCTCGAACGGCTGAATGGATTTACACGAAACTTGGCAAAATTGTAGGGACTGTTAGCCCGATGTGCCTTTGCTGGGTCTCAATATATGTGCTCCAGTGGATTTTGAGAAATTAACGTTAAAAAAAACAGATATATCTGTGACAGCGTCCCAGGTAGCGCTCCAGATCGCGTACTTTTCGCGTAACGGAGCTTTGCGAAGCGAAGCTGATTGGCTCTCCGGTGTCTGTCAACATTCTAAACAGTCCGGTGCGGCCGCCATCTTGTCTCTCGGTAGGATCGAGAGACAAGAAGAGGAGAAAAACGAAGGGCGAATTTAATGAAAGGGGGCAAGGTAGACCCTTCTTGACCCCCTAGGAATGATGTTGGGGTTATTAAAGGGTCCAGTGGGGCAAATAAAAAAATTGGATTTTTTGCGGAAGAAGCGCTTTCCGGTTCGCGAACTGGGTAGCGAATCGGAACGCAAAACGAGAATTCGCCATTTTGTGTTTCGTTTTAATAAAATTTTTTGCGGAAGAAGCGCTTTCCGGTTCGCGAACTGGGTAGCGAATCAGGACGCGAAACGGGAATTTGCCATTTTGTGTTTCGTTTTAATTAAATTACAAGATGGAGGAAAAACAATGTGAGAAATGGGTATAAGGGGGTACGGGAGACGTATCCTGACCCCCTATGTTTTCTGAGGGTGGCTGAGGATGCTCATATATGTTGATACTTGTCTTCCAGCGGCTGCGCGTGAGCGTTTTTTTTTTGCTGCGTGACGTCTGTTAACGTTTGATTCGAAGGAAATCAGGAAGTGTTGACCGCCATTTTGACACTGCGAGTAAATATATTGTTAAAAATAATTGTTATAAATTAATTCGTATTGATAAACATTGTCTGCGCCATCTTGCTTTTCTTCCAATGCCACACTTTTGTCGTGCACGGCAGCCATTTTAGATGCCTTGACCAGACCCACTCTCTGCACGACGCCGATCCTCAGCATGGCTCCCCACCCTCGCAAGCATCTCCCCCACGCACTGGTCACCCCCGCTCTCTGTCTTATGCATGGGCCATAAACCTCCCCCCATCTGCGCTGCTCTTCCCTGAGAATCACACCCTGTGCCCGCCCGACACCTCCCTTTCACCCTATTCACTACCGCACCCTCTGACACTCCTCTTCCTTTGTGTCTGATTGTCCAGGCCGGTCCCAGGCTATCACCTAGCCCTGCGGATGTAGTTTATGGCCCCAACTGTAAAGAATCACCCCTCTTCAAAGGAGTTACAGTAGATCAAGGCCCCCACCCCATGAGATCTGTCACACCACACGTGTTCCTACTATCTGATAACGATCCTGTATTGTGATTGGGGAGGGGATTTTCACTGTAAGGGTGTGTGGGACCGAGCCTGAAGCGGAAGATTCCAGGGATGCCATTTTGTACATCAAAGTCTTCACAATTATGTGTCACATTAAAAATATATAGCACTCCAACAAAGTAGTAGGATTATAACACTTTATTAACTTATAAATATATACATCGCAACAAAAACAGTAAACACATTTAAAAACATTTTTTTAAACAGAAGCAACAATGGTCAGTAGCTGTCTTTTGTGCGAATAGTCCCAAGGCAGCACAACGTGCGGAGTTCTGGACGGCACCCAGGTGATGTCACCTGGGTGTCGCACTGGTTTTGGTATCCTACAATGCTGCTCCGAAAAACGGCATGGGGCGCCCCGGGGGGGGAGGCCTCGTCAGTAGCGGTCTGTTGTGCGAATAGTCCCAAGGCAGCAGAACGCGCTGAGATGTGGATGGTACCCAGGTGATGTCCAGTAAGTTGTCGCACTGGTTTTGGTATCCTACAATGCTGCTCCGAAAAACGGCGTGGGGCGCCCCGGAGGGGTTGGGGGGGAGGCGGCGTGAACGGGCCTCCCCAGGTGGAGGCTCGTCTGCTGTAGTGGGGCGCCCCTTTACCGTTTCAGTTGCCATTCCGCCCGCTTTTGCCACACTGTGCCTCTTCCGCCATTCAGCTGTTTACCGCCCGCTCTTGCGGCTACAGCGTCTCGCTCACCATGTAGTTGAGTTGCTCCCACTCTTGCGGTGCAGCGATAGGCGGCTGCCACAGGACTCTTAAAATGGCGGTCGGCTCTTCGGATTTGGGCCTGGTCCACTAAAATAGCCCTGGGACACCTTGGAACTCGGACGCTTGTCTGCTAGGGCTTGGGCTCCATTCACGAAAGCGTCCCCTCAGCCTTGAAGATTCTACAAAAGTCTTGGGGGCCCCCGACTCCCGCAGGCTTCCGGTGGGGAGCGGCTGCCATGATTGCTTGCGAAATGGCCACGACGGAGCTACGAGATGGTGGTGCTCTCATGCTGACGCCAGCTTCAGTCTGAAACATCCAGAAACACTGTAGACTATCAATTCGATGAGTTCCGGTGGAGCCCCAACGTGACCCGGTAGGGAAGAACTTGCCCTCCCCTTTTTTGAGTGATGGTTCTTGTTGCCTGTCCCCTCTGTTGTCATCTAACGGAACCTTTTTTGATTGCCGAGTGAGAAAAAAAAAGGTGGGTCTTTCATCGTTTGGGAAAAAAAAAATCTTTTAATCCAATGAAAAGTGTTATTTTTCGGTCATATGATCAAGCCTTCCATCATTAGGAAACCAAAAGTAAAATGAACCAATGAAAAGTTTTATAAATAAGTCACATGACCTGTTATGTGGCTTTGGGCTATAAAAAGCATACAAAATCCGTTGGCCCAAGAGGCGGCGTCAGTAGCGGACCGATGTGCGAATAGGCCGATGGCAGCCCAACGCGCCGAGATCTGGATGGCACCGAGTTGGTGTCCTGCAAGTTGCACTGGTGTGGCCATCCTACAAAGAAGACGGCGTGGGGTGCCCGGGGGGAGGCGGCGTGAACGGCCCTCTTCCGCCTCCCCAGGTGGAGGCACCTCATCTGCAGTGCGGCGCCCCTTAGCGTTTCACACGCCGTCCAGCCGAGTTGCGCCCGCACTTGCTGCTACAGTAGGCCGAAGGCAGCACAACGCGCCGAGATCTGGATGGCACCGAGGTGGTGACCAGCAAGTTGCCGCACTGGTGTGGCCATCCTACAATGCTGCGCCGAATGACGGCGTGTCCAGCTGAGTTTCTCCCGCTCTTGCGGTACAGTGACTCGAACGCGCCGAGATCCGGATGGCACCGAGGTGGTGTCCAGCAAGTTGCCGCACTGGTGTGGCCATCCTACAATGCTGCGCCGAAAGACGGCGTGTCCAGCTGAGTTGCGGTCACTCTTGCTGCTACAGTACGCCGAAGGCAGCACAACGTGCCGAGATCCGGATGGCACCGAGGTGGTGTCCAGCAAGTTGCCGCACTGGTGTGGCCATCCTACAATGCTGCGCCGAAAGACGACGTGGGGTGCCTGGAGGGGGGCGGGGGGGGGAGAGGCGGTGTAAACGGACCTCTTCCGCCTCTCCAGGTGAAGGCATCTCATCTGCAGTTTGATTTGGTGGATAATCCCCGACCTGCCAGTACATCCACCATTGAAGTGGCAGTGACACAATCAGAGCCAAGGGAAACGGTTCTAAATCTTCAGAAGAACTTTGAACAAATGAAAATGACATGTTTAACTTGCGGCAAATTAATTTCATGTGGAGAGAGGAGTGTTATTCTAATCAATAGAGCTTATGAACATCATCATAGTCGCTGGTTGGTGGAGACATTTTGACTATATCCTGGACCTGTCCGGCCTTGCCCAAAATGGCGCCGGTATAAATGGGACTCGCAACTTCTTGTTGTGTACTGGTTGCCCAACCTTGATATCACGAGATACGTATGCAGTTTTGAAGCACATGGCGGGCGGGGACGAGTACTGATTGAACATTTGGACATCCCTATTGATATTAAGTTCTGATGTGTAATTGATTACTGTACTATTGAAAGTTCGATTTAACGTCACCCATGGTACTTGCCCGCAAATGTATATCTAGATAATTTTATTGTAACTGGCCCTGTCGTACTTTAATTATAAAATGTACGTCCACCGATTCCGCAAATGTTAGACACCTTAGTTCTTGCAACCTAATGGGTTGCCAGTTACGTTGTTCTACAGTGTAAATGTCCCCTCATCATATACGATTCCAGTTTGCTCCGTGGCCGGCCCACGTGGTTATAGGCCCGTATTTGTATACTGACATTTTCACAATAAAGGTTTTTAAAACAAAACATGGTAGTAGTACTTACATTGGAAAAGTTTTGAATAAAAGCCACTGTTTTCGAATCAGTGAAAGGCAAGTGAAATAAAGCAGTCCAATTACATGACGGTTAAAAGGTATAATACGCAGGAATGCAGTAAAGATAAATGGTCAAGGGCTGTTGTGTTTTCTACTCCTGCAACATAAAGTGATCGATAAGAATCTGATGTTCAGGCCTATCGGCGACTAAAACAGCAGGCCAAGCCTCTTTTGCTCAACGGCTCACTCGTGGGACGAAGAAACGCCCTTTTTCTCGAAATATGAATATTTTACTTGCAGGACAGTTGTAAATTTCCCAGGAAAATACATTAGCCTGGAACATTATAACAAATATGTTTAAGAAAAAAAAATGTTCGAAAGCAATGAAAAGCGTTATTATGACCAAGCCTTTCATCATTAGAATAACAAAAGTAAAATGAACCAATGAAAAGTTTTATTAACAAGTCACATGACCTGTTATGCTTATGTTACGCGCTGCGCGCCGCGCTCTGGATCGCTTCCGGGAAGCTGCGCCTTGCCCACCGGAGTACTTCCGGGTGCGCTAACGCGGCACGTCATATGACGCATTATGCGACAACGCAGGTCCAGAATATAGTGAAAATGTCTCCACCAACCAGCGGTCGGAACACAACCCCTTTCAGTAGTCCAAAAAGTTCTGTTAAATGACAACAGAAGGGACAGGCTACAAGAACCTTCAGTCAAAGAGGGGAGGGCAAGTTCTTCTCTACCTGTTCACGTTGGGGCTCCACCGGAACTTATAGAATTTGGGCGGGATGGGTGGCTGAGCCGAGCTGTCTTGCAGTCATCATGGCGTCGAGCTCAGTTCATCTCACTAGTTTCGTATTTCTCATGAGGGGTTGTTCCTAATGTTTCTATTTTAGCGAGGTCAAAGAGAGATCCCATTAGTAGCCTACTGATTTTGCTCGATTCCTTTTGTTTTTTAAAACGATTTTTCACTATCTGCAAAGACTAAACAGAGTATTGCGACTCTGTGCTTGTTTGTTATTAGAGAATGAAGCAAAGAGATCCAATTCTAAAACAGTAAATGCTTGGATAACAATCAATCAAATGGAGAGAGAAGCAGGCACGACGGATTACAACGGGGGCAAAGGCCTGCGTTACCTACCCTTTACTATCTGCAAAGAGAGAATACTCCTAAAAGAAAAAAAGGGGGGGGGCAGCGTTCAAAGCACATCAGCGTGCATAGACACGAAAATGTTTTTATCTACCACGTACTTGAGATTTTAAAGCTTTTCATATTTGCTATTAAAAAACCATTGAAATTCATTGAAAAAACCATAGGTTATAGACCATATATAGTTAGGGATTAGCATTTACAAAACCTTATTTTACTCGCACAAAACCATTGAAATTCGCATATATAGTTAGTTGCAACAACTATATATCGCGCACCCGCAATCCACTGCTGATGATGTCACATATTACATCATTCATGGCATGGTCAGTGACATCACTGATGATATCACTGATGACATCTCAAATGACATCACTGATGACATCACTGATGACAACATCCAGTGACTATATGTTTCTGTAAAGTTAAAATATGTCTTACATATTGAAGAATGAGTGGATGTATAAGTGTCTGGATGAAGGATTTAGTAGGTGCATGACTGACTGTATGAGTGACTGATTAAATGTGTCTCACTGAGTGCATGGGTTAGTGACTAAACTGTCTTAATTTGTGCATCACTATGTCTGTTGTTCTGTAAACTGCTGCATGTGTTGATCAGTAGCTATATGAATAACTATATGGGTTATTGATTGGTTGCCCAAGTATTTGTATGGGAGACTGAGTGTATGTGTGGGTGGCTGGGAGGTGTATGACTCTGTGCATAGACGTGTGAGCAGTTGATTCACTAGATGTATGGGTTCAAAAGTGCATGTGGAAACAGCTGTATGGGCGGTTGACTGTGTGCATGAATGTATTGGTGAGTGAATGGATATCTCAGTGCTACATGTCAAAGTAAGTACATATGTAAAACACAGTACATGTGAGAGTTGACATATATAAATAACTGTGCATAAGAGCCAGTGAATGTGTGAGTGACTGTATGGATCATTGTGAACTTGTATCAGGGATTGTATAAGAGAGTAAATACGTGTTAGTATATGTTTGAATAAGTAAGGTGTGTATAACTGTATAGTTGAGGAAATGGAGGTGTGATTGATTCTTTGCATGACTGACTAGGTGTGTGAGTAACTCCATGGATGAGTGACAGTCTCTGAGTGTCTGTTTACACTGAGTGTATCTAAGGTTATATCAGAGTCTGAAAAGGTTCATCGTATAATCACATGAATGATGTCATCAGTGATGTGATCAGTAATGTCAAATGAGATGTCATCAGTGATGTCATCAGTGATGTCATTTGAGATGTCATCAGTGATGTCATCAGTGATGTCATTTGAGATGTCATCAGTGATGTCATTTGAGATGTCATCAGTGATATCATCAGTGATGTCACTGACCATGTCATGAATGATGTAATATGTGACATCATCAGCAGTGGATTGCGGGTGCGCGATATATAGTTATTGCAACTAACTATATATGCGAATTTCAATGGTTTTGTGCGAGTAAAATAAGGTTTTGTAAATGCTAATCCCTAACTATATATGGTCTATAACCAATGGTTTTTTCAGTGATATATATAAATATATATATATATATATATATATATATATCCACACACCAATCCCATTTAACAAACGGGTCCGACACATGCTCGAAGGCTTCAGATAAAACTTTAATGCTTCTTCAGGTTCAAGATTGCAAAGTCCTGTAAGGTGTGGTGAAACGCTAGGGCAGACGGGTTTCAGCCTGACGGCTTTCCTCAGTGCCCGCCTCACACATAATGTTCGTTCACTTGGGGGCTCAATTTAAAGATGTAGTAGGTGTTTACTATTGTTGCAAACACTACAGCCCGCCCTCCACAACTTCCAGCCTAGTCAGTTTAGCGCGAATCCATTACGGTTGTTCCATGACTCTCACAGTTGCATGCTGGTACAGTGAGCAGCATATGCACACACCAAGTGGTGTCCCAACTTCAGCTGGCCTCGAGAAGCATTTCTCTTTCAGCGCGGTGCACAGGAAGCAGGGATGGCAGTTTTCACTTCAGCCTCTTTAAACAATAGCAGTTGCTTCCTTTCTCCCCGCCTTGCCTCTAACTACAGTGAGTATTTTGGACCATCCGTGGGGGCGATGTGTTGGTTTTTTCACCTTTGACAATTCCGCACAGGTTTAGACACGTAGCTCCAGAACAAAAGGGTGTGCCGGAAAAAACTGTGCCTGTCACTGCTTGAACATCTCCACACCAATCCCATTTAACAAACGGGTCCGACACATGTTCGAAGGCTTCAGATAAAACTTTAATGCTTCTTCAGGTACAAGATTGCAAAGTCCTGTAAGGTGTGGTGAAATGCTAGGGCAGACGCGTTTCAGCCTGACGGCTTTCCTCAGTGCCCGCTTCACACATAATGTTCTTTCATTTGGGGGCTCAATTTAAAGATGTAGTAGGTGTTTACTATTGGTGCAAACAATATATATGTACATATATCCCAACATACACTTTGGCAAAACCCGAGCCACTTGTGACGGCGGGCAGCACGGCAAGGACGCCACTCCCAAATATGTCAGCACAATCTAGTTACCCGAGAAAGAAAACTCACTGGTGCCGTGGCCTTGATGCAAATAGATGTATTTATTAAAGCAAACGGATGTCCCTACGCGTTTCGGAGTTCACCTCACTTCTTGTTCACGGGCAAGGTTTCAAATGCAATGATTACATTTAAAGGTACATCGTTCATTTCCTGTTGTTGTAATAGACATGCTAAACACACTATACCGCGGGTTCAGTTGCAGCATCAAGCTCAATATTAATTTTATCGCAATTCCATACATGAGGTATGTTAAAACATAAAAAATGCATGATAAACAATATCAAATTATACTTAATTCTACCCAAGTGGGTAACAATGAATTTGGGCATGTCAGTCCATGAATGTTAAATTACAATGTTGCATATACTGTCGGTGAAGCTCAAGTGAGCACCTGAACACAATATTCCATAACCTCAAAACGGAATAAACAGCGACATCTGATTATCAGCTTTCCTCCTGCAACAAAACCATATATTTTCATATTAACAAACTTAGAACTACTGCTCCCCTCCCCGGCATATACGGCTCATAGGACCACCACCTCCCCGGGGTTGGCTAATGCTCACAGAAGATTCATGCTTCACCCCCTCCTGGAGCCAGTAATGGCCTTGCGGACCACCACCCCCAAATACTCTCACTTGCTGGAAGCTGGGGATTTGTCTGTTTTGGTGCATGCTGTCAAGTGGGCAGGGAAACAGACAAGACGATTGCTCCTGCTCGAAGGGAGCTGCCTTTCAGTAGTTTCTTCCATGCAGTAGCAATGCTGACTCCCACAGGAGGCAGGGATCTGGCAGGGACCGCGGGGGCCTTGAGGCTCCGCCTGCAGGCCCGGGGTTAAAGAGCTGCAAGAGGCAAAATAAAGGTGAGAAAAAAGAAGAAAAAGGCAAAATAAAAGTCCACAACGAGCAGAAAGAGGAAGAATAAAGGGCAGAAACGAGCGGCAAGAGGCAAGATAAAAGTGAGAAATGAGCAGAAAGAGGGAGAATAAAGGTTAGCAAAGAGTAGAAAGAGGTAAGATAAAGGTGAGAAATGTGCAACAAGAGGCAGAATAAAGGTGAGAAACATGCTGAAAGAGGCGGACTAAAGGTCAGAAAACAACATAAAGAGGCAAAATAAAGGTCAGCATGAGCAGAAAGAGGCAAGATAAAGGTGAGAAATGAGCAGCAAGAGGCAGAATAAAGGTCAGAAATGAGCTGAAAGAGGCAAAATAAAGGTCAGCAATGAGCAGAAAAAGTCAAACAAAAGTGAAAAACGAGCAGAAAGAGGTAATTAAAGGTCAGAAACAAGCAGAAAGAGGCAAAATAGAGATCAGAAATGAGCAGGAACAGGCAAAATAAAGGTCAGAAACTAGCTGAAAGAGGCAAAATAAAGGTCAGCAGCAATGGGCAGAAAGAGCCAAATAAAGGTGAGAAACAAGCAGAAAGATGCAGAATATAGGCCAGGAACTTGAGAAAGAGGCAAAATAAAGGTAAGGAATTAGCAGAAAGAGGCAAAATAAAGATCAAACGTGAGCAGAAAAAGGTGGAAAACAAGCAGAGAATAAGCAAAAGAGGGTAAAACAAAGAACATTCACACACTCACACACCCACATATAGACCCACTCAGACACTCTCACACTGACTCACAGACCCACTCAGAGACTGACACACCCACTAACAGACTTACTGAGACACTCATGTACTCACTCACACACTGTCAACGGTTAATAGTTATAATTAGGAAATAAAATTCAAAAAACCTTTTCACTTAAAACCTCCTTGCACGACGCAGCTCGCTACAGCAAGTGCCGAAGGAAGCCAACTCTCCAGCTGACGCACTGACCTGAAGCTGTCATCCTCCTGCCGAGAATCGAGCTCCAGTGTTTCTGACTCCCCTTGTTGGGTGTTGTGAAATCGAGTCCCGAGAAAGAGATACCAACCTCTCTCATTCTAAGGTATGGAGCTGATTAGAACCTAGAGAAATCTTTGGCAATTCTTGGCAAAGCTAAACCTATTCTAAAGACAGCACCTACTTCTTCCCTCATACTAGACCTAGGTTAGGTACACTGGGGTAGGCGTATTTTAGAAACACCAGTTGAGTATTTTAGCCTGAGTTCTTTATGTATGTATTTTTATATATGTCATAGCAAAAGACAATGCTGTAACAGTATTATTTTGTATTACTGTTTACGCTGTATGTATTATACTTCGCATTCTGCCTAACGATTGTAGCAGTTTACCTCTCTTGCATGAGAAAGAAGACTGTTCAATAAACCCCCTTTTTTATTGAAACACCCGTCTTTCTATTTCTGTGCAAACTCTGTAGAAACTAAGCATGCACGATTGACTGAGTCAAATAGTTATCTATTGTTTCCACGACTCTGAAGATATTGTTCCGGTTCTAGGGTAAACAAAATTGTCATGTTTATGCGGTTGTCAGAGACTAATCCATTCTTTTTTACTCGAGTAAGTTTCTAGTGACCTCTGAGTTAGCTGGCACACACAATTAGGTTTAGTATACTCGATAGAGACATATTGACCTCAGTCCTATGTCAAATCTACAGTGTATATTATTCCAATGCACAGAGTCTATTGGAAATATAGGAACTACACTAAATGTTCTGCACCCCCTACACCCTCCAATACTACTTTCCAGGGACTGCTGTTATGCCAACTTGGTGCCCATGCACCTGGGTGGGGATTGGCCTGAAGACCTGCCGGAAGCTGAAATTCCTACCCCGCACCCTTCAGCCTACCGGTCATCAACAACCCCTGAAGTGTGATGAGAGACCACTGTCTCCCCAGGTGTCCCCATTAATAATGGGATGCCCACTAAAAGATGGAATAAATTGACCTACCAATCATGACCTCACTGCTGACTAAGGATACTTAAACATAAAATACGACAAAGCAAAATGACGTCGCCCTGTAATACAAAACATACCAATATGACTTATTTGGCAAAACATTACGATACCTGGAAAGAAAAAAACAGCAAAATTCAAATCCGCAAGAGAAACCATTAAACAAGCCTACACAGGAACATTTACTGAAATTGCTGCCTTAGGGTATGGGGGTGGGGAAACAAAAAGATAAAGGAGTTAAAATTGACCTCTGTCGCGTGGACGGAGGCGTGCAGATTTTCCAGCGGAGCGGCGAGGCAGAGACGTTCTGCTGCTCTGCACTCCTTTTTAAAGGGAGGGGGAAGCCTAGAGCCAGTTTCAACAGATCCCGGCAGGATCTGGGACCTGTTGTGCCTAGGTTGCCTGGGAAGCACTAGTAAGCTACCAGGGCATTCTTGCAGTCAACCAATCACCACCCGGGGGCTGGTCACGTCATCTGCTGTGCTAACTCCGCCCCCGAGGAGAAGCGTCCCGGGGAGCGGTACAAACCGCCATATTTGTGGCATGCCCTTGTCCTGAAGGACTGGGTTCTTTAAGACCCAGCGGTGCCAGGGCACAACACCTGAAACCTTCGTGGGTAACCTGCTCCGGCGTACAAGTCACAGAGACACGGGACACTTCCTTCGGCGTCAAAGATTCAAGGTTTATTTGCTGCAGGGAACACAGAGATCACGACAAGTACACCACGTGCAACTTGGGGAGACTGCTTCAAATTGGTTCTGTGGATCGCTCCTTTTATACAGTTTTTACCCATAGGATAACATTGAACACAAAAGTTTACAACCCGGTTCCCACAATTATCCCCCAGAGGGGTCGCTTTGGTCACTTTGAAACACACAAGGTCCGGAACATAAGTGCGGAAACATTTGGCGGTTCCCAACTGTAAAAACCATCTTCCCACCATTAGCAAATTCCAATCAGCAGTAAAACAGATCGAAATAGGAACAAAGACAGGTGCAGAGGAAGACGGAGACAGTGGGGAAATTGGAAAGGGTGTAAAAGGGGAGGTATCGGGAAACACGAGATACAGGCATCAAAGGGACGTGCCTAATGAGATGCACGGCTGAGACAATAAGTCCGTGCGGCAAGATGAGCCTCGAGCGGCGCCATCTGCCTTACAGTAGCAACCCCCTCGTCATAAAGACACTCACAAAGAACATGTGTCTTCCACAAATATCTTGGGAGTCCCAGGGTCGCGAAGCGGACAACGTCCGTTCGCTGGCTACTTGAGGGCAAGAGACAAAATGGATGCCGTATCTAAGATGGAACCCGTGGGTACAGATGAAAAACCCACATAACAAACGAACGGTTTAAGTTAGCACAGCGAAACTGCGCACACTTACTAAACTCGTCATTTGCGGTTCATAGATACCAGACTCGACCATATTCGTGCGAGTCGAAAACACCACTTACAATCGTCACGGAACCTCAGACGCTCCTTTTGCCCTCATGTAGGCAAGCACTAGTCGGAATCATATTCGATATTCATCAGACCATCAAGATGTTGCTGTAGCATAGCTCTGTCCAGCCGAGTCCCCTTGGTAGCAGATGGTTGTCTTATACACGTTGTAGCACAGAGGCCACATAAGGCAGGACCACACTGCACACAAAGGCAACACGTGAACAGGAACACTACCACAACTCCGATGATCATCAGAATTTTCCAACCCCAAGTCGACATCAGGCCCCAAAACCATCCAAGTAGCGTCCAATCCCCTACATCCACGTGTATGGATTCGGAAATCTTATGCAACCTCGAGATGGCTTGATAGACAGTAGGAGCATTATCTGGAATGAAAATGCAGCAGCTTGAATGGATCACCTTACATACCCCACCGCGATCTGCTAAAATGACATCTAAAACCATACGGTTTTGTAACGTCATAAGTCTCTCCGCCTGAAGTTCTGTGGTGATATTACCAAGGGCACTGGCAGTAATATTAGCTGTCGATTCTACCACTCGAGTCAACTGTCTCAGGTTCCTACTATTAACCATAGGTCCCCAAAACGGGAGGAAACCCTTGAAAAAGTCTCCTGCCTCTTGACCGGCAGTATCCTCTTCGCTAATTACGCCTCGCACAACTCTAGTCTTATGATAATCGGCATCTATAGTGAACGTCGGAGGCAACAGATTTGCAATAAAACATGAGCCCATGAAGTCTGCGGGCAACCATGTATATGCACGATCATAACAGATAAAGTATGTACCCTTGGCAGCCAGGAACACAGGGGACGAGGACATCGGCAGAATGTAATTTTCAGTGCAAGCACTTGCTCCAAGTCGGGCTTGCGATCTTCGGCCACGACCCATAAGACAAAAATTACCAGTGTGGGGTACGACCCATATAGGAGGCGAGCTTTTAAGCTGCTTCTCACTAGTGAACACACTATATTCACCTCTACTTAGGACTCTATAGGCCTGTACCTCTTCTTCGGGAATAAGCGAAGGATCATAGATCTCACTATCTAAATCCTCTATTGCTATCGACAAAGGTTTTTGGTACGAGGTAGGACCAGAGTAGGGGGAACGTGGTTCTCGAATGGGGTGGAAACCCAGTGCGCTTCGAAACATTGTTTGAAATGCTCGAGCTGACCCTTGGGAACTATACGGTAACACCAGATATGGAATTCCCTTATCCGTAGTATGTGGCATCAACCCACACACCCAACAATTAGTAGTGTTAACCACTAACTGATGCTGATGGAGGAGCTGAATAAAGGAATTGTTGCGGAATTCTACACGTCTAGCCTGCTCGTGTTCCGGTAACATATGAAAGGAATGAGGGGAAACAGTAGAGGTAAGGTTAGGGTAAGGAGTAGGAGTAGGTGTAGCAGGTAAGAAATAAGACATCATGTAATACACCCCACCCGCCAATAATGCAGAAGCAGTCAAAAACAATACAAACAGTTGGAATATGAAGCATTTGGTACGACTGAGTTGCTGCAGCTTGAATCTATGGGCTTGAGCTCCTTCCAAATCATTCAGCTTCGAGAATGCCATTCCCTACGACCGTCCGCAACGTTTCTTGACGCACTTCGTTCTGTGTAGCAATAGTCAATCCCTAGGAGTTCCTAGGAACCGACGGCCTTTAACCTAGCGTCAAGACCTACTATCCAGAAGGAAGTACGCGCGCGGCCCTACGGCCTTCAATACACAATATGTATATACAAGCACAAAGTCTCTCGGCTGTGGAAGTAAAAAGATACAAGGGAGGAAACTCAATATCTATATGTACACAAATAATTACAGTGATACGAAAGTTCAAAACTGATCACGGGAAACGGAGATAATGCAGTTGTCAATTTCAGCAAAGCAAAAAAAATTTTTATTTGTCCTTAGTGCGAGATCGCAAAGAATATCGGTGTTTCCCGGGACGTGTCTGCTCGTCGAACAAAGGGTCCGTCGAAGGGACAACGTCCTGCTGATCAGTTGATTGTTCTGGTCTTGAGTCTTTTGCTGACAATCTTTCAACAGTGGCTTTCTGCTGCGCTGAGGATTCTCCAACAGGCTGTGCGTCGCTGAAAGGCACAAACGCCGGCAATGTTTCTGTTTCTGTTGACGCAATGCCTTTCCTTACCCACGGGTCTGCCGGCAAAGGGATAGGGACTCGCTTAGTATGGGTGGCATGCACCCAGTTTTTACGCCCCTCAAGACGAACGGCAGTCCTCGTGGCCAGGAGCACCTGGTAAGGTCCGGTGAACCTCGGGTCCAGATTATTCTTGCGTGAAAAGTTTCGTGTTACCACCCAGTCTCCGGGCTGGAGCTGGTGGCCTGGACCCTCCGTCTGCGTCGGCAATGCGTCGTAAACCTGTTGGTGAATTAACCTCAGTTTAGCAGTCAAGTCATGTAAATAGTCAATCAACATTGGGTACTCAAGATCAGAAAACATTCCTGGCCTAGGAACCCCCCACACATTCGCAGGACGGCCGAACACTATTTCATAGGGACTAAGCCCTACTCGGGAGTGTACAGTCGCCCTAGTTGACAGTAATGCTAGAGGTAAAGCATCAGGCCACGAAAGACCAGTTGTAGCCTGAATCTTTGCTAGCTTTAGTTTAAGGGTGCCGTTATACCCTTCAACCAATCCAGCTGACTGGGGATGATTGGCGCTGTGGAATTTCTGATTAATTCCAAGGCCCTTACACACACTCTTCATCACACTCCCAACAAACTCACTTCCGTTATCTGACCACACGACTCTAGGCATTCCATACCGAGGAAAATATTCCTTCAGTAGGATTTTCGCAGTAGACAAAGCAGTATTGTCTTTGAGGGGATAGGCCTCGATCCATCGGGAGAATGCGCAAACTACAACTAAAACGTACTTCAGGTTATTGCATCGCTCCATATGGATGAAGTCCAATTGAATCACCTCAAAGGGATATGAAGGGGGAGCAAAACTGCCAGGGGGAGTTGGGGTTCCTTTGCCAGGATTGTACATTACACACACCATACAATTCTTCACCAGACGTTCAGCACATTTCGTAATGCCATCATTCTTCCACACAGCAGCCAGCAACTTACAAATACCTTTCGCGCTAATATGTGCTAACCCATGTGCCATTGTCACAACGACCAGCACATACGCATCAGGCAACATCCATCTTCTCTGATCCGACAAATCAATCCAACAACCATTCGCATCCAACTTTCCCGTACTTTCTCTCCACTTCGTCTTTTCAGTCTCAGTGGCCTCATTCTGAATTGCTTTCACGCTCTCGATAGTATCTTCACACATACTCGATTCTGTGGGCCACCTAACCGAACTCGTCACATACATTCGAGTGCTAAGGTTCCGGGCAGTCTCCTTAGCAGTCTCGTCCGCAAACGCATTACCACGACCAACATCATCCGTCACTTTACGATGCGCACTACACTTAACAATCGCAACTTGCGTAGGCAAAGTCAATGCATCCAAAAGATCGTTCACAAGCTGGCCATGCTGTATCTTCGTACCGTGCGACGTCAAGAAACCTCTCTCTCTCCACAATCGTCCAAAACTATGCGCAACACCAAAAGCGTATTGACTGTCGGTAAAAACATTCACACGTTTCCCTTTCGCCAACACACACGCTCTAGTAAGAGCAATCAGCTCCGCAGCTTGGGCAGAATTCTGATTCAACCTTGCAGTCTCAACAACAGTATTCAATGTTACAACAGCATAAGCAGTAGTTACATCGCCATTCGACAACTTAAAACATGACCCATCCACATACAAAGTGCCATCCGGATCTTCCAATGGGGTGTTTTTAAGGTCCACTCGACCTTTCGTTTCCTCTTCAGTCCTCAAGTAGCAGTCATGTTCTGCTACTTCATCTGACTCTGTGCTAATTGGTAACAAAGTTGCCGGGTTCAGAACGTTACAACGTTTTATCTGAATGTGGCTTGCCAAGAGCGTCAATTCGTACCCAGACAACCTCGCACTCGTCAAGTGCTGAGTTTTCGTTCGATTCAAAAGAGTATCGACTGCATGCGGAACCATCACCGTAAGCATATTATCCATGACCAATCCTGCTGATTGTCGGATGGAGACCGCAGCTGCCGCTGTTGCTCGTAAACAACTCGGCAATGCTCTAGCTACTGGGTCCAAGGTCGAGGAAAAATATGCACATGGACGCTGCTTACCACCAAAAGGTTGCGTTAAAACACTCAAAGCACAACCTTCCCTCTCGTGAACATATAACGTGAACGGCTTACCGTAGTCAGGGGTACCTAACACAGGAGCCGAACACAATGAATCACGCAGTTCAGAAAAACTTTTCTGACATTCTTCCGTCCATGGTAAAGGAGTTGAAACATCCTTGCACGTAAGAGCCACCAATGGTTTCGCTAGCAATGAAAAATTAGGAATCCATTGCCTGCAGTACGACGTGATACCTAGAAAGGCACGCACATCTCTTTGGGTTTTTGGCACAGCCATTCGCGCAATCGCTGCAATTCTCTCTGGGGTCAATCTCCTTCCCTCCTTTGACAATAAGTGACCTAGATAGGTTACTTCTTGACAACAATATTGGAGTTTAGAAGGTGACACCTTGTGATTTAACTCACAGAGATGTTGCAGCAACGACACCGTAGCAATTTTGCAAATGTCCTGAGTATCAGCAGCCACCAATAAGTCGTCGACGTATTGGATCAAAGCCGCACCAACCGGCAACCTAAATGCATCCAGTTGACCCTTCAAGGCTTGGCTGTAAATAGATGGACTTTCACAGTAGCCCTGAGGAGCGCGTTTGAACCGGAAGCTACGCCCACCGAGAGAGAAACCGAAAAGGTCCCTGCTCTCTTCGGCAATCGGGATGCTGAAAAACGCATTTTTCAAATCAATCACCGAAAACCATGATGCAGTAGCTGGAATCAGAGTCAGTAGCGCCGTGATGTCAGGCACAACAGGAAATTGAGGAACCACAATTTTATTTACCTCCCGTAAATCGATAACAAAGCGATAAACAGGCGGTTTTGAAGGATCAGTACGTTTAAGAATGGGCAGTACAGGGCTGTTGCACACGTTTGCCCGAGTCTCTTCGATAACATCTTTCTCGATCAGATCATAAATGATCGCTAACAAAGCTCGTTCACCATCAAGGGAGATACGATACTGGGGAATACGTGGCAATCGCACATTAGCTTTCAACTGAACAACATAGGGGGAGATATCAAGTAGGCCCACGTCATTTGGACCCGTCGCCCACAAAGACGCAGGAAGAGAACTCAATTCCAGTGGGAGCTTATCGAGGGACAAATACATGGGAGAGACTACCCTCTCTCCTAACGTAAGCTTTACACCCGCAGGAGAACAATACAAAGTTGCGTACAAACGTTTAAGCAAATCCAGGCCCAAAAGATTTTCGCCACAACCCGTGGTTAAAATCAACGGAGCTTCTAGCTCACGTGGCCCAATTTGAAGGGGCAAAGGGAGCGAAACTGGATTGCTAACAGGGGCGCCAGAGAATCCAACGGAAACATTTGTTAAGCCAGACAAAGGTGCGCCAGGGAGTTTCGAATACATGATAGAACTTTTCGCTGCACCAGTGTCCAACAGAAAAGGCTCAACGACGCCCGATGTAGCAACTGCGACGTAAGGCCCTCTCTGATCAACCGGAACTGATACCACTCCCTCTCCTTGTCTTTGGCTGTCCTAGTAATTACTGTCGTCAGTTCCCTGATCGACGTAATAATCGTCCACATTATACTGCGCAGATCGTCCTTGCGATGATCCACGTTGATCGAAACAGTTATTAGAATTAGATGAATTATCTGAGCGATCGTTCTGAGCACCACGGCCTCTACCTCGTGACGTTTGCTGCGAACCACCACGACCTCCTCTAGTTGAGTTACCACTATTGCGTTCGTTTAAAACAGGGCAATTGAATTTAATGTGTCCCTCCTGTCTACAATAAGCACATTGATTGTACCCTAACGAGGATCTTTGGGAGGAGGAATCGTTACGGGTTTGGGATCTGTTTGATTGTGGCTGTGATCTATTCTGTTGCGAATTATTCTGATTTGACCGCGGAGGATACGCTTGTTGCAACAACACTTTAGTTTTCAGTTCTTTCGTCTTTTTGTCAGCACGGTCATTTTCCTCTTTCTCCCTATTCTCATAATATTGTGCCGTAGCCAATATCTGAGCTGAGGTAGAAACGGCCCATGCACTCTCTGAATTCTTTAATTTATTGCTCAAATCGGGCAATAAGTTCGACACGAATTTATCCACAAACAACCTTTGTCCACCCTCGGTACCCATATCCTGTCCACTATGGTCAATGAACGCTTCCTCAAACCTCGTAAAGAAATCGGAAACACTCTCGTCTTTCTTTTGTTTGCAAGCTGACAATTTGTCCCAATTTACCCTCATAGCTGGCATAAGAGTCTTCATTAATGTTATTATTCGCTGAGGAAGAGCAGTAATCAATTGGTCGGGTTTAGTAGCAGCCACTTGTCCAGCATCAGCTGCTATAATGGCAGCCCAATCACCGCCTAATTCATTTGCGTGATCTTGCTGACGAATCTTAGCCCATACCGGTTGCGGTACGACATTGCCAAACAACATGTCGATATCGGCAAGATTCATTACCGTAGCATCTACGAGCTGCGATAATTCCTTGTAATACCCAGTAGGATTTTTGCGTGGATCAGGCAAAGATTGCTTCACCTGAAGCACTTCCGATCGTTTCCATGGGAGATGTATCCACACTCTCTGGAAATGCGCCGCTGTCGCAGGATGAGCATTAGGATCAGCCGGTACCCAAACCGGCGGAACTTCACGCATAGGATATTGGCCAGACTCGTCTGGTTGGTGTTCAATATCCTCGACAAACAATGCATGAGGTATTGGAGCGGGACGGAAAGATAGTAACCGCTCAATAGCACGTCGGACATTAGTATCTACTATCAGTCCAGTTGCGAACTGAAGTCGAAGCTCGGACAGAGCGGTCAGCACCTCGTCAGGCGCATCGGCCGCTATCTGATCATGAAGGAACTTGCACATTTCATCAAACACGTATCTCTGGGTTGGTATATTAAATTGACAAAACGTTTCGAGGACAACACGGGGTGGATTTCTAAGAGGGTTTACCATCCAACCCATCGCCATATTATACAACGCAACGCGTTCTCTGTTTCCAGGAAGCTGACTACGTCTCTGAGGACCATCGGAACCAGCAGACCCATGAACAGGTCCGAGCGACTGAAAGAAGCTAGCCGCAAGAGGAGAATTGCGACTACGAGTAGAGGGAGAAGAATAAGACACAGGGCTAACAAGAGAAGGAGTAGAAACAGTGGCAACAGCAGGGGTTAACAAAACAGGAACAGTAGCAGGAGCAGTAGCGGGAACAGGAGTATGTGGAAGCGGAGGAGCAGTAGGAATAGCAACAGACAAAGGAGCAGGAACAGTCGGAAGAACAGGTGCAGGTTGAGGAACAGGCGGAGGAACAATAGGTGGAAGAACAGGTACGGCAGGGACCACAGGAACTGCGGTACCCTGTACGTACGGAGGGGGCGACTTCATAAGATAGGACATTAAAGGATCCTCAACTGCCTCTTCCTTCGTATCCAACTCCGTAGGCAAAGCAGGATAACATTTATCTATGGTCATACGCTGTAGTCTTTCAAACACTTCCTTATCCTTATTCTCCTTATCACGCTGGAACTGCTCAGCTTTCTTCACTATGGTAGCAACATTATCTCGTTGACTACGTTTATTCTGCCTGATCTCTTTCTGTCGGGCTTCTTTGCGCCACAACCTAAAGGCATCAAACATGGCCGGCCTGGATTTACGTTCGAACAACTTCATTTCTAGATTATCTAAGATCGACGCCTCGAAGCTACCGTGAGGTGGCCAACGAAGGTCGCCGTCTTTCTTTGTATATTTAATCCAATAATCATTAAAGGTAATCGGGCCTAGCCCATGTTTGCTATACAAGTCATAAGTAGGAGTCCCAACCGGAGGTATCGGACACGAGTCCTCCAGTCGGGAATCCGCACCACAAGGTCTAAAACAACTGAACAAAGTACTGCGACCAGGCATCTTGCACACTAGCCGAGTTTCACAAACTTCAAGGGTTACGGGATTTACCAAGTCCCAGCAAAGAACAAAACCCTCGGTTTTTGGCGGCTGCAGTCGTCAAACAATACAACAAAGTACGCTAGCAAAGTGTCACCGACAAAAACACTCACACAGCGCTAACAACAAAAACACTCGCTAAAGTGTCAACAACCAAGAACTATGGGAGCGACCCACAAATACTTAACTCAAAAATCGATGGCGTCTCCAGGAAGGCCCGTCAATCGTCTCGCTATACCAAGGTCTACGCCAGGCGCCAAAACAGGTCTACAGTCAGGGCAGCAGTCCGTCGCAGCCGTCAGGAGGCGGGAATCTTCGCGGGAAAAGTCTTCGGGCCACTTATTTCGACAACAGGATCGACAAAGCGGAGTGCACCTTCCCTCGGAGATTTCACACGAAGTTCCTCACGATCGTCGGGCTTGGACCGGTACCACTGATGCAGCCCCACGTTGGGCGCCAACTGAAGGACTGGGTTCTTTAAGACCCAGCGGTGCCAGGGCACAACACCTGAAACCTTCGTGGGTAACCTGCTCCGGCGTACAAGTCACAGAGACACGGGACACTTCCTTCGGCGTCAAAGATTCAAGGTTTATTTGCTGCAGGGAACACAGAGATCACGACAAGTACACCACGTGCAACTTGGGGAGACTGCTTCAAATTGGTTCTGTGGATCGCTCCTTTTATACAGTTTTTACCCATAGGATAACATTGAACACAAAAGTTTACAACCCGGTTCCCACAATTATCCCCCAGAGGGGTCGCTTTGGTCACTTTGAAACACACAAGGTCCGGAACATAAGTGCGGAAACATTTGGCGGTTCCCAACTGTAAAAACCATCTTCCCACCATTAGCAAATTCCAATCAGCAGTAAAACAGATCGAAATAGGAACAAAGACAGGTGCAGAGGAAGACGGAGACAGTGGGGAAATTGGAAAGGGTGTAAAAGGGGAGGTATCGGGAAACACGAGATACAGGCATCAAAGGGACGTGCCTAATGAGATGCACGGCTGAGACAATAAGTCCGTGCGGCAAGATGAGCCTCGAGCGGCGCCATCTGCCTTACAGTAGCAACCCCCTCGTCATAAAGACACTCACAAAGAACATTTGTCTTCCACAAATATCTTGGGAGTCCCAGGGTCGCGAAGCGGACAACGTCCGTTCGCTGGCTACTTGAGGGCAAGAGACAAAATGGATGCCGTATCTAAGATGGAACCCGTGGGTACAGATGAAAAACCCACATAACAAACGAACAGTTTAAGTTAGCACAGCGAAACTGCGCACACTTACTAAACTCGTCATTTGCGGTTCATAGATACCAGACTCGACCATATTCGTGCGAGTCGAAAACACCACTTACAATCGTCACGGAACCTCAGACCCCTTCCATCAGGTTGACACCCACATCCTGTCTAGCGACCACAGGGTATTTCACCCATCTCCCCCTTTCCCCCGAGGCACAAATAATAACTCAACATCCACACAGATCTTGGAATAGGGGTCAGAAAACCCCGGACATATTTTATTAATATTAAAAAATCATATTTAAAAATGTAATCATTTCTTAAGATGCAGAAAACCAACAAATATTCAGAACTTTATAAATTTCCATATGCAACATATTTACACTTCTTTATGGCTGACCTTAACACGTATCTAATGCATAGCCATACCTAACCTAAACCTGGAATATGTACAATTTGTTTTCTGCGTATCCCGGATCAGACTACATGCAAGGTCATGACTGGTCCCAACTACTTGCTAGGTTCCCCTTCCTACCGGAGTGACCTTGCGCAGGAGGCTGGTTGCCCATCAGATTCCTTCCCTCTGACACCCCTACTTCCTCCAATACTACTTCCAAGGGACTGCTGTTATGCCAACTTGGGGACCATGCACCTGTGCGGGGATTGGCCCAAAGGCCTGCAGGAAGTGGAACTTCCTACCCCCGCACCCTTCAGCCTACCGGCCGTAAACGCCCCTGGAGTGTGATGAGAGACCACTGTCCACCCCCAGAAGTCCCCATTAATATTGGGATGCCTACTAAAATATGGAAAAAATTGACCGACCAATCACGACCTAACTGTCACAGGCCAGTATAGGTGACTATCTGCCCCCCTTCCACCTATTGGCAAAAGGTCATGCCTTGTCCTTTGCCCCTAACATCCAGGCTAGCATGTTTTCAAAGAAATACTCATTGCCCAGCTTAGAGAGGTGAACCCAGTCCTGGAGAAAAAAAACGATCCCCAGGATGCACCCATGCGCAATTGTCTGCAGTCTGGGGGACCAAAAAAGCTTATCAATTCTGTTATTGATTCTCTTCACGGAATGCTTCAAGGCCCACAACGACTCACCCACCCGCCATTGAAAGACTCGGGATCATGTGGGACCACACTAACACTGCCTGTGGGCACTTCTTGGCCAATCATCCCATTTCTGTGATCAGCACCTCAACCACTCCCTTCCTGCATAGTTGTACCAGGTCATTACCTCCCAAATGCACTATTAGTACGGCAGGTGCCGCCGGAGCCCTAGCTAACAAAGCACCAAAAACATTACGCAACTGGCACAACCGCAAACCTCCTTGTCCGTGCAGTGACACCTTGAAACAAGGGGCGGCTGGTGTTCACGGACAAGATGGGCGCCGCCCTGCCACCCTGGGGGATTAAAGAAATTTGAGATGGAACATCGAGCAGCCAGCAATAAATTATGCTGGCTGCTCGGCAAACAAATATGGGAAATTCAGGGTTTTTCTTTGAGGGGTGGGAATGATGGCTATTGGCTCTGCTGCACATGTGTTTTTGGTTGGGTGAAGATTTCTTCGACCTGGAGCCAGAAAGCAAGGCAGTGAAGACACACAGGTGGGAAAGGCCTGGTCTCACTGCCAGAATAGCATTGGATTGTGGTCGTTATTTGAATAGCCCAGGGAGGAGTCAGAAGCTCCCCATTTATTCCAATGGCTGGGCGCAGGGCAGTCCGGCTTCGGGCAAAGTAGTGGGATGTGGCAGTGGCCTGTGCCTCTTCCTCGAAAGAGACCCTACAACAGTTGTTTATTATTAAATGATTGGTGTGCTAGGGTCTAGGGGAGGGGTCAATCCAGCATTTTCCTGTTTGGCTTATGCATCTTTTCCACGCTGTCTTCGGCACCCTGCAGCCACAAGAGGAGCCCGGCGCGAGAGATTATCGAGCTCCGCTCGTAGGATATGCAGGTAGCAAGTTCTACTAGCTTGTGTGTGATGTTCACTTAATATTCAGTGCTGCATCATTGGCATGCAAACTAAACTTTAATGTATGAGCTGACCCGACTAATGCCGATGTTGCTTAATTTCCTTGAATGAAAACGTAAGCAGGTGTTACTAATTTAGAAGGAACACCGGCCATTCACAGGCAGTGTAAGGCCGGTTTCCTTCAAAATTAGTCACAAACGCTTTCATTGAGGCAGACCGTGGCGCCTGTACATTGGCAATCGAGTCCTTAGTGTAGTGGCGCAATTTAGTTACTACAACAAGAAAACAGATAGAGTAAGGGTCCCTGGGGAGTTTAAAGACCAAGCACAATTACATACCCCTGAGTACAATTTTAAACAACACAAGGTAAATGTGGGTCTACAATCATCAGAAGTTGTGAAAAACTAGCCACCAGCCTATTTCTAGCTCAACAGAAGTCCTCAATAGTGAGTGATACTTCTCAGGTGTGGAAATTCCCATCAGATATCGTTCGATACCGCCCTTGTCATCATGTGGGACTCCTTACACCAAGGAGGATATTTTTGCATCCCTTGATGGAATAACGGATGCCCCAGTGGCACAAAGGGTTTGTAAGGGTAATCTGACAACGATACCTGAAAAGCAGTGCGTGTGAAAAAGGAAAGTGATAGTGAAAAATCTAAAATTGGAGAGTATAGAGATGGAACAATTTATTAGGTATCTCTCATGCTTCCAAGACTAAAACTCAGTGCGGAAATTCCTTGGGCTGTCACATATTATTTAATAATTGCAGTGTTGATATTAACTGTTAATTACAATTGTCCTATACCTCTCAGAATGCTTATACAAATGATGCCTTGAGCACATATGAAAATCAAACTGAGTCTCCTTTTTCTGTCTGGATAATACTGTATAGATATCCTCAATAATTGTCTGCAAACAATACTGGTTGGAATATTGTTCCTTGTATATAGTTAATGAATTTAGGGCTTTTATCGTTCAGGGATTTGAAGATGATGCATCCCACTTTAAAGGCGCATGTGGTATAGGAAGTCAGTGGAGTTTTTTCAGGAGGGGGGTGATATGTTGGCATTTGTTTTCCTGTAGAATCAGTCTGGCTGCCTGATTCTGTACCAGTTGGAGGCTGTAAGTGAGGTAAGCTGGGATGCCAAAGTAGAGGGAATTGGCATAGTCAATGTGCGAGATAACCATCGCCAGGACTGCCAGAAGTTTAGCTTCTTTAGTGAGGTACCTGCTGATTTTCATTATTTTCCTTAGTTGGAAGTGTCAGGCCCAGGGGCGTTTGCGGTCTAGGGCCCACCCCATTTGGCCTTCAGCCATGTCCCAAACGTTTATGTGGAAAGACTCATGGGTCTTCCCCTGCTGGGCATTGGTGGTTGCTTTGTTATAGGGCTAGGGCAGGCTAAACTTTGGAAATGTATTTTGCCCTAAAAATTCCATTGATTCCCTATGGTCTGCGAGATGAGTGAGGTTTGGCAGGGTACGCGAGATGAGTGAGGTTTGGCAGGGTATGCGAGATGCGTGCACTTTGGCAACCGCGTACCGCGAGATGCGTGCAATTTGGCATGCTGTCGCATTTCAACGCCGCAAGCAGGGGAAATTACGCGGGTGTGGTTACGTTGATGTACGTGACCACACCCAAGGATCTGTGCTCACTATTCTGGAGATTTCTGAGAAGGAGGTTGATTCCAGGCAGGCTCTGTGTTTTGGTATGCTGTTTAACCCTTTGATGCAGATTCGTGTGTGCCGCGCTGGAGCAGACCTTTCCGGAGGAGCTTCTTGAGTTGGTAACTTCTCCGGCAGTCTTTGAGAAGGTGGTTTTGGACCGGATTTCTTCAAGGAATTTCTTCCTTTGGGGTCCAGAGTTTGCAGATGAACCTATAATTAAGAGTAGGTCATACTCTTTAGGTATGAAGGCGATTTAATGCACAAAAAGGTTTTTATTTTTTGTATTTACAGAATCTAAAGAGCAAGAAAGATTTAAACGCTGTTTCAGTTTTTTATATCATGTTATTTAAGGAATTAGAAATCTTCAATGTTTTTGGTATGAAGTAAACCCAACATAATATTTCGAATAGAAAGTTATTGTTTTAGCACAGAAACAAGATAAATCTCTTGCTTATGTTTTCTACATGTAACTTGATTATGAAGCTATAACAAGACAAAATTAGAGTGTTTTGCAATACACAGTTTCGTGCTATGTGAACAAGTTTAAAGGTTTTGATACTATCTAACAGTGAACAATTTACAGAAGATAATGTAAATCGTGCTATTATTTCTGAGAGAGTTTTATCAGAAAAGTACAGATGTTTTATGTGCAAAGAAATATCAAGCATTTGGAGAATAATTAGTATAAAAGGTCAAATTGCAAGAGGTTTAATTGCGATATTATTCCACAGAATTGTGTGAAGTGAATCTAGTTTTACATGAAAACTCCATGCTTAGATTGCTGCTTGCATTAAGGAAAATTTACTGAAATATAAGTAAATAGGTATTAGTGTGTGTCTAACTTTTTCCTTTTCAGATCTCCCTCCCAGCTGTTCCCTTCCCAACTCCCCTTTTCCCCCCGCTTGATCACTTCAATATTCTGTGTAATAATTACAATCAGAATTGGAGGTATCGAGAGGTGGGCCCTTATATCATCGCATCAGATTCCGAGGAAGACTTCGTCTGACAGAATAGTGAGCCCACAAATTATTTTCCTCCCGATCTGACTGTGTTGACATAATGGCCACCATGGATGATTTACATGCGGCAATAGTTAAAATGCAGGCAGATTTAAATGAAACTATGGCTGCTACAGCATTATTGTCTGATAAAGTAGATAATATTCAGATTTTGAACACTCCCCTTCCTGAGGAGGCGCAAGACACTAGAGCTTCCACAAATATATCAGTAACTGTTCCACCACAAATTCCTCTGGCTGCGCCAGAACGTTTTTCAGGAGACCCTTCTAAGGTTCAAATATTTTTAACACAAATAGAATTGCATTTCTCTTGTAGACCTGCAGCATTTCCCACCCCTCAATCCAGAATAGCTTTTCTAATTTCTTATCTGTCTGGAGATGCTGCAAATTGGGCAGTTCCGCTAGTACGTCAAGATAGCACTCTATTGTATAACTGGCGGCACTTTGTAGAAGAATTTGAGAAAGTATTCGACAGACGAACAGTAACTTTGTCTGCAGATCGAGAACTGTTACAATTAAGACAAGGAAATCGAGATCTCATTGCCTACTTGTCACATTTTAATAGATTGGTCGCAGAAACCTCTTGGCCTGAAGAAAAAAGAGCAGCACTTTTCTATCAAGGGTTGAAGGACGATCTGAAAGATGTGTTAGCTCAAATTGACCCACAACCAACAACTTGTTCAGATTTAATTAATCTAACTTTGAGATTGGATCACAGACTATCAGAACGAAGGGGTGATAAAAAAAGAGGAGAGAAACCTAATTGGAAAAGTGAAACTAAACCCAGAACTCAGTTCACACATTCTGAATCTAGCTCTGAACCAATGGAAATTGGAACCCTTAGACAACCATTGTCAAAAGACGAGAAAGAGGACAGACGCAAAAATGGACAGTGTCTCTATTGTGAACGCAAAGGACACTTTGTGAAAGATTGTATGTTGAAACCTAAGAATAAAACTCCAACCCCAGGTAAAGTGTCAGTTTTGGAAACAAAAGACTTTGAGTCGGGAAACTAACATGCCCAGGATTGGTAGAAGGGGATATCTTGGGAACCATTGCTTACCCTTCAATAAACTCTTGTGTAAGTAATTACAAAGCACATTTTCGATTAGCAGTTCAAATACAACTGATTCACAAAATCTGGCAAATGGAAGTTTTAATTGACTCTGGGGCCACAGGAAACTTTGTCGATTTAAAAACCGCCCAGCGATTGAGTATCATCTGTGAGAAAAAAGACACTCCTGAAATAGTCCAAGCCGTAGATGGAAAAGTTTTGTCCGGAGGTCCAGTCACCATGCAAACCTCAAAGGTAATAATGTGTTGTGAAGACTCAAAAAAGAGATATCATAAAGAGGAGGTTCAATTCGATGTAATCCAAGCACCTCAATACGGCTTTATTTTAGGAATGCCATGGCTCTGTTTACATAATCCAATTATTGACTGGCAAAAGAGAGAACTTGTATTCCAATCTGATTTTTGTCAATCATCTTGTATGGGAACTCTCACAAAAACAATCAGTCAAATTGCTACTGCAGAAGAAAAAGAGACAATTCTACCCAAATGTTACAAAATGTTTCAGGAGGTATTCAGTGAAGAGAAAGCAGCAGTCCTTCCTCCTCATCGCAGCTATGATTGCCAAATCGATCTCATGCCGGGTTCATGTGTACCGAACTGTAGGATTTATGCGCTCTCTGAAACAGAAAATCAACACTTGAGAGAATACTTGGATCAATATCTTGAAAATGGGTTCATTCGTCCTTCAAAGTCACCAGCCGCCTCCCCTTTGTTTTTTATTCCAAAAGCAAATGGTGAATTAAGAACGTGCATTGACTATAGGGCTTTGAACAAAATCACCATCAGAAACAAATATCCCTTACCATTAATCCCAGTTCTTTTAGATCAAGTAAAAACAGCAGTAATTTACACCAAGCTTGATCTAAGAGGAGCATACCATCTGGTGAGAATCAGACAAGGAGACAAATGGAAAACTGCATTTAAAACTAGATATGGACTGTTCGAATATTTGGTAATGCCGTTTGGTCTTTGTAATGCGCCAGCAGCGTTCCAGTTTTTCCTCAACGATGTTCTACGGGAATTTCTAGATTTATTTGTTATTGTCTATATAGATGATATCTTAATTTATTCCGATTCAGAAGAAAAGCACGAAGGTCATGTCAAACAAGTTTTAAAGGCATTACAATCACACAATCTGTATTGCAAGTTATCCAAATGCGATTTTCATGTCTTTGAGGTCGAATTTCTTGGAGTACTGCTCACACCAACGGGCATGAAAATGACTGATAGAAAAATAAAGGCAGTAGCAGAATGGCCAATCCCAAAATCTGTTCGAGATGTGCAATGTTTTTTGGGCTTCGCAAACTTCTATCGACGATTTATCGATCACTTTTCAGCAGTCGTAGCTTCCATAACTCGTCTGTTACGAAAAAAAGGTGAAGTTCGAATGGACTACAGAAGCAAATGAAGCATTCCAAAGTTTGAAAAAAGCTTTTACTGAAGCCCCAATTTTGATGCATCCTGATGTGAATGAACCTTTTATAATCGAAGCGGATGCCTCAGATGTTGCAATTGCGGCCATTTTATCTCAGAGACATCACAAAACTGGTCAAATGCATCCTGTCGCTTATATGTCTCGTAAATTGAATGCAGCTGAACAGAATTACATAATTGCAGAGAAAGAGTTGCTTGCAATACTTGAAGCATTCAAGGAATGGAGACATTATATTATGGGAGCAAAATTCACAGTAACAGTGTATACAGATCACAGAAACTTACAATTCATGAGTTCAGCCAGAATGTTAACTCCACGACAAATGAGATGGATGGTGTTCTTTGCAGAATATGATTTCATAGTAACCTATCGACCTGGACAAGACAACAAAAAGGCGAATGCTTTATCCAGGAAAGACTCAACATTACATAAGTGTGAAGGAACTCCACAAGCAATAATAGAACCTGACAAAGTGATCTGTTTGTTGAATGCTGATCAGTTCTTAGACAGTATACATGAGAATTTAACCTCCATCACAATGGGAGAAATGGAATAACAAGAAGAAAAACCAAACAATCAAAGAAGGAATACCATTTCATGGAAAACAAGTCTACCTTCCAACCAAGGAATTACATGAGACGGTCTTTAATTGGCTACATTCCCATCCTATGTCAGGACATCCAGGTCCAAAAAAGACTGTAGAAAAGATTCAAAACTTGTTTTGGTGGCCAACTCTCAAAAAGGATGTTTCTTTGATGGCTCAAAACTGTGAAACATGCGCTAGATTTAAAACTGATCATAGCAAACCAAAAGGTTTGTTACAAGTCTTACCAACACCAATCAAACCATGGGAACATGTTTCTTTAGATTTCATCACGAATTTACCACTAGTGAATCTTCATTCAGTAATTTTGGTAGTAGTGGACAGTTTAACAAAATATGCCCATTTCATTGCTTGTAAAAAATTGCCAACAGCAGGACAATTAGCGCAAATACTACTAACAAACATGTGCGATTACATGGTTTGCCTTCAGTGTTACTGTCTGATCGAGGGTCTCAGTTTTCATCTAAATTCTGGCAGCAATGGTGTCAAAGTCTACAAATCACATCTAATATGTCTACTAGTTACCATCCCCAAACTGATGGTCAAACTGAACGATTAAATCAGACATTAAAGCAATACTTAAGATGTTACGTAGAAGACTCCAAGAGATCTTGGTATGATTTGCTTTGGATTGCAGAAATGGCTTATAACACATCACCGCATTCTTCAACTGGGTCATCTCCATTTGAGGCTCTCTATGGCTATTTACCAAACACAATTCCTTTAGTATTGCCCAAACATGTAAGTGATACACCTGCAGTACAGGATGCTATACAACATATGCAAACTGTTCACCAACAAACTCACCAACGTTTACTACAAAGTAAGGAAAAGTACAAACAGCAGTATGATAAACATCATAGACCTGGTCCAAGATATGTTGCTGGGGATAAAGTTTGGTTGTCTACCAAGAACTTAACCTTCAAAAGAAAAAGTAGGTTTCATCCTAAGTTTATTGGACCATATTCAGTACTTCTTCAAGTCAATCCAGTAACGTTCAAATTGTTACTTCCAAAAACTTTGAGAATCCATCCAGTGTTCCATATATCCCTTTTGAAACCAGCTAGACAAAATGTTGCAACTAGGCCAGCGCCAGTTTTGGTTCAGGGTAACTGGGAATACGAGGTAAAGGACATACTGGATTCTAAACTAAGGAGAAGCAGATTGTGGTATCTTGTCTCCTGGAAAGGTTACGGAGCTGAGAACGATTCTTGGGAACTGGCAGAGAACATTCATGCCTCTCGCTTGGTGCGACGTTTCCACCTCCTTCATCCCTCGAAGCCGGGCCCTAGACCGCTCCAGGGGGGGGGGAATACTGTCAGGCCCAGGGGCGTTTGCGGTCTAGGGCCCGCCCCATTTGGCCTTCGGCCATGTCCCAAACGTTTATGTGGAAAGCCTCATGGGTCTTCCCCTGCTGGACATTGGTGGTTGCTTTGTTATAGGGCTAGGGCAGGCTAAACTTTGGAAATGTATTTTGCCCTAAAAATTCCATTGATTCCCTATGGTCCGCGAGATGAGTGAGGTTTGGCAGGGTACGCGAGATGAGTGAGGTTTGGCAGGGTACGCGAGATGCGTGCACTTTGGCAACCGCGTACCGCGAGATGCATGCAATTTGGCATGCTGTCGCATTTCAACGCCGCAAGCAGGGGAAATTACGCGGGTGTGGTTACGTTGATGTACGTGACCACCCCCAAGAATCTGTGCTCACTATTCTGGAGATTTCTGAGAAGGAGGTTGATTCCAGGCAGGCTCTGTGTTTTGGTATGCTGTTTAACCCTTTGATGCAGATTTGTGTGTGCCGCGCTGGAGCAGACCTTTCCGGAGGAGCTTCTTGAGTTGGTAACTTCTCCGGCAGTCTTTGAGAAGGTGGTTTTGGACCGGATTTCTTCGAGGAATTTCTTCCTTTGGGGTCCAGAGTTTGCAGATGAACCTATAATTAAGAGTAGGTCGTACTCTTTAGGTATGAAGGCGATTTAATGCACAAAAAGGTTTTTATTTTTTGTATTTACAGAATCTAAAGAGCAAGAAAGATTTAAACGCTGTTTCAGTTTTTATATCATGTTATTTAAGGAATTAGAAATCTTCAATGTTTTTGGTATGAAGTAAACCCAACATAATATTTTGAATAGAAAGTTATTGTTTTAGCACAGAAACAAGATAAATCTCTTGCTTATGTTTTCTACATGTAACTTGATTATGAAGCTATAACAAGACAAAATTAGAGTGTTTTGCAATACACAGTTTCGTGCTATGTGAACAAGTTTAAAGGTTTTGATACTATCTAACAGTGAACAATTTACAGAAGATAATGTAAATCGTGCTATTATTTCTGAGAGAGTTTTATCAGAAAAGTACAGATGTTTTATGTGCAAAGAAATATAAAGCATTTGGGGAATAATTAGTATAAAAGGTCAAATTGCAAGAGGTTTAATTCCGATATTATTCCACAGAATTTTGTGAAGTGAATCTAGTTTTACATGAAAACTCCATGCTTAGATTGCTGCTTGCATTAAGGAAAATCTACTGAAATATAAGTAAATAAGTATTAGTGTGTGTCTAACTTTTTCCTTTTCAGATCTCCCTCCCAGCTGTTCCCTTCCCAACTCCCCTTTTCCCCCCGCTTGATCACTTCAATATTCTGTGTAATAATTACAATCAGAATTGGAGGTATCGAGAGGTGGGCCCTTATATCATTGCATCAGATTCCGAGGAAGACTTCGTCTGACAGGAAGAAGCAGGTGGAAATGGCAGAACCAATGTGGGATTTCATGGTGAGATCACTGTTGACCACCATTCCTAGTGTTTTGGAGTGTTTGGATGGGGCTGGGGGTTGACCTAGCTCTTTGGGCCAGAACAGAGGACCCCAGGGGTTGCGTGAGCTTTATTAACCTTCCTGCTTCCTCAAATTTGCTTGGAAATGTGCCATTTCTCCACTCTTTTTTTAAAAAAAACCAGAGGTTGTTCAGTCTTGCTTGCTCGCCGCAGTGCAGTACGACAATAATTTTACGCCTCACCACTTTCAGATATCACCAGCCACCACTGCTTGAAACACGCCTGTCGGGCCTTGTCCACGAAATTACCAGTGAAAAAATATTGTTTCAACCTATTCACATGAGTGACCTACAATCCAGATTTCTCTTTGACATGGCCCCCAGGTGGGGACCTGGAATGGGCGAGGCTCCGATGACAGCCAGATGACGGCTATCTCCCCTCCTGCGGCACAGGATGTGGAAAATGCGAGAGATTGAAACAAAACCAACCATTAGCCAAAAATACTTAAAGCAGGTGTAAACGCACATATCATTTGTAACAGTCAGAAGATCAACACACTAGCCTCTGACCCTCATGTCCCTGCAGCCCAAGCCGTGGCTTCAGTGGCTGCCCCAATCCTGAAAGAATGGGTACCAAATTTGGATGTATCCAAGTCTGCTTCCCCCAGCGCCAATGTCAGTATCCTGCCAAACTGAAGGTTTGTGAGGGGGGTACCATTCTGGTGAATGAAGAATGGACCTCCTGCGCCTTGTGGCCTGTAAGCCAGAAAAGTCTCCCATTTGCCTATTGGACAGCATGTGCTCCCCTGAGCTTTGAGAAGAATAACATGGTCACCCCTCCCGTTCTGGTCTGTCTTGGATCTAGGAATTGATAAAGGATAAAGATCCTCCCTGTAAGTGAACATGTGCAAAGTTGCATTCCCCCATTCTGTTGGACCCGGCCCGTTGGGCAGGTTCACCCCTAGACTTTTTGCTTTTTCCTAGCCTGTTTATGGAAACTGGTGTTGGTGATTTTAGGCCTCTGCGCACTTTTTCACTGTGGTACAGTGTAAAGTGCTTGAGCTCTCTGTGAATGAGTGGTGAGTGACCTGCCCTCCCATAGGAATGAATGGGGAATATGTATGCCCATGGTAGTTCCTGATGTGTGGGGAGTGCAGGGGCGAGTTTGGTATGTATGAACTCATGAGAATGAATGCTGCAAAATGATATATGCGGCATGACTGTGTCTAGTCTAGAAGTACTACTTTTGGAAGTTGGCATATTTGTGTAAGTTGGTGCTGGCGTGTGATTGGCTGGTGAGCCTGGCCCAGAGTGCCTGGGCCTGCTTGTGGATTGACTGTCTGGTTTGAGGATGACAGGGCCTGGAGAGCCCAGGAGGTTGTCTGAAGTCAGCCCATAGATGAAAGGCAGCGTCTGCTGCCAGGGAAGTGGGAGGAGATGGCACCTGATAGTGAAGGGCTGTGCCTGCCTAACTACAAAGCTGGCTCCACCTCCCGCTGGGCGACTGTCACCTCTGTCCCTGATACTGAAGGGACTTCCCTGTAACCAGTTCTGGCTGGTTCTCACACTGCCTGCTTCAAAGGACTTCAAAGGACTTCAAAGACTTTTCTGTGTATAAGAAGGGACTGTGTCCCCTTCCAAAATGTTCTTGTTTCTAACTTGAATCTGCCGGGGGCATGCTGCTGCTGGGGCCCAGGGGAATCCCTGGGCCCTGCCCAGCTCCTGGACACCTGATGGACTGATGGGGGACTCTTCCTGACTGTCCCCCTGCTTACTCGACTCCTGAAGGACTTATTGCTGGGACCTGCTGTGTGCTGTCCTTGCTGGGGGCTGACTGGACTCTGCCCCCTTTGTTCCAGGGGGGACTTTATTGTTGGACTTGCTGTGTCCCTGGGACCCTTCTTGATGCAGGGGTCGTTCCTGTGGGCTTGTCTATGCCCCTAGCGCCTTGAGAGCGCCCTTTGCGATATTACGAGCATTTTTGGCGCCTCACGCCCGATGCGTGAGACTTGGCAGGTGCCTACCCTGCGATGTTGTTCGTAGTTTTATTATATTTCTGCGAGTGCCCACCTCGCTTATTTTTGATTAGTTTGCCCTCTGGTAGGTGCCTACCCTGCCAGGGACCTTGCTGCGATATTTTTATTTTCCTCGAGGGAGCCCACTCCTCGGGAAACTAAGCCCCCGCCTGCCTGCCTAGCGAGGGCCGCCGCACTGCCCGCGGCGACCCAGAAGTGACTGGCCGGCCGGCCAATCCGAGCGCGGCTGGCCGGAAGTGCCCGCCCCCGCAGCCCGGGAAGAGAGGAGGAGTGTGGCCGGCTTCTGGGGCTCCCGTGTGCAGAGGGAGCCCCGAGTGAGGAGAGGAGCGGCAGGCGGAGACTTGCGGCGGGGGCGTGAGGCACATTGTCGGTGCCTGCCCCCACCGCGAGCGAAGAAGAGCCGCCGCCCGGAGGAGCCCGCCCCTGAGTCCCGGTGAGTCTGGGCTGGGGCCGGGCAGAGGAGAAGGGAGGGGCGCTGGGACACATTGTCGGTGTCAGCCCCTCCCCCAGTGGCGCGAGCTCGCGCCTAGTGCCAGTGCGAAGCCGTGAGGGCTTCAAGGGCGGCCCCAGTTGGCAGTGGGTCGCCCCAATGTGTGTGAGCCCAGAGAGGCTCTGGGGGGCCATTTCTTGTGATGCACGAGCCCAGCGAGGCTCGAGGGCCCTTTTGTTGAAAGGCACGAGTCAGGGCGGCCCCGGATGGCAGTGGGTCGCCCCAACGCTGAATAGAGCCTGTTAGGCTCAGGGTGACATCTTTGCTGAGGAGCCAGAGGGCTCCAGGGAGATATTTGTTTTAGAGCCTGTGTGGCTCAGGTGGCGCAGATTTGTTCTAGGGGCTACTGAGAGCCCTGCCACAGCTTTTTGATCCCAGCTGCCCAGCACTTTGTGGGCAGCTGCCACGTTTAGGCTTTTTGTACTCTGTGACTGGCGCTGCATGGCAGCGCGCTCTGACATTGGACTCAGGGCATCCTTGCCCCACAAGGCCAGTTGGCCTAGGGACCGCCACAGGTGGTGGCTTATGTAAGTTATGCACAATGTGATTCCTATGTTTTTAATAGTAATTGCCTACTGTGTGTTTTTGCGCTATTGACTTATGTTCTGGCACCTCTGAATGTGTAGGTTTATGCATTATGTGTCTTTCTTTCCATGCGCTGCACCTCTGAATGTTTAGTCATTATGTGTCTTTCTTTTCTTGCGCTGCACCCCTGAATGTATTTTATTGCATCATGTGCTTTATTCTTAACACCTCTGAATGTATTTTATGGCATCATGTGTTTCTCTTTATTACTCCTCTGAATGTGTTTTATGCATCATGGGTAAGGTGTTCTGGTTTATACCCCTAAATGTGTTTATTCTTAGGTGGTTGGGCTTTTTAGTACAGGTGGTCCTAGTAAGGTCCTGGTTCCTGTTACCAGTGGATACTGGTTGTGATCTTTTTGATTACCATTTTATGTTTAGTATTACTTATTCTAGAAGTGCTATATCTGAATATGACAGTGGCCCATGTGGCCCTGTCTTGTGAATAATCCCATGTGAATATTGCCCGTGCCAGTTGGCACAATGTACATGTGTGATTTTATTTGATGTGTTTTTACAATACAAAAGTTATTTTTATAATAACCTTGTGTGGAGTCTCTTTTGTGGTGTGTCTAGTATGTTGTTGCTGTTGTGCGCTGGCGCAAATGCTTTACACATTGCCTCCGAGTTTAGCCTTACTGCTTGTGCCAAGCTACCAAGGGGGTGAGCAGGGGTTATCTTGGCGTGTGACTTCCTTGCCCTGACTAGAATGGTGGTTTCTGCCTCGCTTTGGCGTCAGCTTTAGCCTACCAGAAATAGCCAGTTCTAACACATACCAATCATGCTTGTTACGCGCCACCAATACTCCCACCCTGAAGGCACCATAGAAGGCGAGGGAAAAAGCAGAACTGAAAAGATGAATCTCCCCCATGGATCTACATACTCTCCCCAATGCCTCCATGAGGGCTGACATTACTTCAACGCTAATCGGGGGCCGGGCGTCTGGCTGGGAACCTTGTAGGCACTGTAACCCTTTCAGAGCCCTTTTAACTATAAAAGAGCCCGTAGGATCCCTATGTCCCTGCACCTTTTCAAAAAATGTGATTGCCGTCTGGTGCACGCTAAAGAACGCTGCCCTTCTCTCAATTCCCTCACAAATGATATGACAGTCATTAGCTCGTGCCATGCCCCCTCCCAGCCGTCCCCAAGAAAATTGCAATAGGTGGTAAAAGCCCCTTCATATGCCGCCAGGTCCTGGGTGCTAGCTGCCAAGAGGTCCGATAGGTTGGAGCACCAAGTTGTCAAAGTTGCTCTGGAAAAGGCGCTGGACTTTCCGTTGATCCTGGGTGGTAGGACCTGTAAACCTGGATCTTGAAACAAGACAATGCATCAGCAGCGTGGTTGACTACTCCTGGGACATGCCTGTTTAATTTTATGCTTTGAAGTTCTATCTCTTTTAATAAGCGAAGCATCATCCTACAATGAGCAGACTGCTGATTAATGCACTCTACTACTTCCATATTATCATACCAAAACACCATGGATTGATTGCGAAACTGGTGCGGCCAATTGGTTGAGGCCACCAAAATGGGAAACAATTCCAAAAATCCAATATTACCTGTTAAACCAGCGTCACCCCACAAGCTGTCCAACATTGCTCTGCTTATTTGCTGCCCCGAATGGCACCAAAACCCTCACTCTCAGCAGCATCTGTCATTAGGCCATGGTCTGGGCTGGACCTAGCAGGGCTGGGCCACACTACAGTGCGAATTAAATCAGGCAGGAATGCCATCCAAATCCGCATATCCTGCTTAACCTCGCTGGATAACCGAGTGTGGTGATGCTTCTCTTTCAAACCAGACATTGCTTGTGCAATGGAACGCAGAAATGGGCGGGCCATTGGTATGATTCTTAGCGCAAAAGTAAGCATTCCTACTGCCTTCTGCAGTTAGTGTAGAGTGTCCTTTTCTTTGCACAGGCAATCTTCCAGTGCTAGCGTGAAGCCCCTCACCTTGCTCAGTAGCAGACATGATACACCCTCCTCTGAATCCAGCTCTATTCCCAGGAACTATATTTGTGTGGCCAGTCCCACTGTCTTTCCTGGCACCAGAAGGACCCCAAATTCGCACATGAGTGTGAAAAATGCTTCCAAAGCCCTGCTACACTCCTGAGACTCCGGCTCCCCCAACAACAGGAAGTCATCCAAATAGTGCAATACCCAGTGGTGCCCAGTCACTTGCCTGAAAACGCACTCCAGAAAAGAGCTGAATTTCTCAAAATAGGAGCAAGAGATAGAGCACCCCATGGGCATGCATTTGTCCATGTAGTATTTCCCCTCTAGCAGGAATTCCAAAAGATGGAAATCTTTTGGGTGAACTTGTAGTGTAGTTCCTATATTCCCAATAGGCTCTGCGCATTGGAATAACATAAACGATAGTTTAGACGTACGACTTAGGTCGACTAGGTCTCTATTAAATATGTTAGACTTAATTGTGTGTGCCAGCTAGCTCAGACGTCACTAGAAACTTTCTCGAAAACACAAGAAGGGATTAGTTTCTGACAACCATATAACATGACAACTTTGTTCCCCAAGAATAAGGAATATATCTCCAGAATTGCAGAAACAATAGATGGCTATTTCACTCAGTCAATCGTGCATGCTTAGTTTCACCAGCAGTGCAGAGAAATAGAGAGACGGGCGTTTTCAATAAAAAGGTTATTTATTGAGCAGTCTTCTTTCTCATGCAAGAGAAGTGAATTGCTACAATCGTAATACTTGCTATGAAGTAAAGTGCGTACAGTAAAATGAGTATTATGAAATAATACTGTAAAAGCATTTATATGGTTTCTAAGCCATAAGATACATAAAATAGATAAAATACATACAATGATAAGTAATGACTAAAAGTACTCAACTGGTGCATCTAAAATACGCCTACCCCGGTGTACCTAACCTAAGTCTAGTACAAGGAAAGAAGTAAGTGAGGTGTAGCTTGAGTTAAATAGTTTCTGCCAAGAATCTATCCAAGAATTCTCTAAGGGTCTAATCAGCTCCATACCTTAGTTATAGAATGAAGAAGGTCTTGTATCTCTCTCTCAGGACTCGATCTCCCAGTAACCCGCAAGGGTAGCAGGTAAACACTGGAGCTGTATTTCTCAGCAGGAGAAAAGACAGCGTTTCTCTCAGTGCGTCAGCAGGGAGGGTCGGCTTCCTTCGGCACTCGCATACAGCAGGGCGTCGGGCAAGTAGTTAGTCGATCTTCTCCAAAACTACTGTGTGTTTTGCTAGGGCAGATGTGGGCATATTTATACCTGGAAGGTGCCGAGTTTGACTTAAGGGTGGACATAATAACGTCACTAAGAACTCGAAGTTCTTACACACTCCAGGAGTTTTGGGACAAATCAATACTGAAGCAGGGGGAATTCCCGTACTGCTGAAGGCTGGTTGTCTTCAAGAACTCGTTGTACTCTGGGAGCTTAGTGGAAGCAGCCATGCTGTATTTGGACTGCATTGGCTGTGTCTAAATATGGTTATGATTCGTATGCCTATATAAGGATATGATAAGTTATATCTATATAAGGGCATGAATCGGGAAAATTACACTAGAGCCCTAGATACGTTACAACACCCACTCCATGTAGAATGTCCATCTTTACTAAATACTAAGCAGTTATAACATTTCTAAGCATGTGTTTACAATTCCAACCCAAAAATACATAAAATGCTTTTGAAATGGTTTGTAGACGAAAAATGAGTATTGTACTGTACGTTTTCTAAGCTGTGGTATCATTCCAATAATGCATATAGTTTTTACATGTGAAATGCTGGCTGAATGATTCACGAAATTTACATTTATGAAATGGCTCTTAATACAGAAGAGAAGGTCGAGACCATTTCATCACAGATTTATATAATACTGTACATCTGCTAGAGGCTAAGTTTAAATATTGTCTCTAGGTATCAAAAAATAGAAATCTTGTTCTCTAAGAATAGTTCTACATTAAGCAGATTACTCTGTGCCAAAAAAAAGGTAAATATTTTGGTAATGAGAAAAAATAATTTTGTTGTAGTAAAAAATAGTTCCACATTTTAAGAAGTTCTGTTTATCAAAACTGAAGGCCGAAATCAAAGTTCAGGGAATGCTGTGTGCTTGTTTCTTAAGAGTTATTCTCGTTGTTAGGAGTTAACATTAACTCAGATAGGCTGGCAAAGAATTCGTCTACCACAGTAGGTGAAAGTTGGGCCATTTCCGAAAAAGTGGAAATAGTGCATATGTGAGAAGCAGTACCATCAGCGTTATCTGGATCAGCAATGTTCACAGAAGGTTGTACCTGTGTGCCGCTTTCATCTCGTACCTCACCGCCACCTAGTCGTAATGGTGAGGTCTCAACGAATGCCGTCATCAGAATTGGTAGCCGCTGGGGACAACACGTTACATGAGCCGTTACCGAACCAAGCAAAGTATCGACATCCGTAGGTACTGCTGATGGGAGTGAGAGACAGATGTCTAACACACATTTTTCTCTGCAGAGCAGGTGCCGTAGAACAGGTAAGATGCAATCTTGCCAGATTGGTCTGAATGATAGAAACCATGTGGTATTCAGATCTCTTAGACGAGCCAAGCCGAGAACCTGTGTCATCCTATTTCGGTACCGAAGTGCCTGGATCGCTTGTTCCATAGTAACCTGGGTATTGCTGGTGACTGGACTTGCCATATCGGAGCAGAAGGAACAAAAATAAAATTCCTGCTATGAGTCCCAAAATGAGAGGCAGGCCGCCGAACACAGAGTGCACAAAATTCGGGAAAATACCCAGGACTGCTTCAAAGGGTGCTAACAGTCCCGAAAAAACTGTCTTAAATACCACTGGTATCTGACATGTTTAAAATTTCACCTAAAATTTCTACTAAATGCACGGGGCAGTTTGTTGATAATAATGTATGTATCTCTGCTGAGGTCCTGGCAACTTGCAGATCATACATTTCTCCAGACGAGGTCAAAGGCACAGTTTTTTGTAAAAGAATGGCTTTCATTCTGCTTAAATGTATCAATTCGAATAGAAGAGATGTTCAATGAAGGCCAAATTGTTGCCTCCTTGTCTGGCTTGCTGTTTGGATACAATACTTGCATACAACAAGTGACCCTGGATGTAACACTGACAAGATAGGGCGTTCCTGGCAACATGCCACAACAGCTGTGGTCACTTAACATAATGTAGCTATCGTTGGAAAGCTCCCTGAAAACAGGTTCTATTTGTGTTGCTGAAGTGCCGTGCAAGTGGCAAGAAAGATCATTAAATGTACCCTCACAGGCTCCATGTAAATTAATTTCTTGACATAGAAGTGTACCACTTAATGATTTTTCACAATTTTTTCCACTAAAAATACCTCTTTCTTACCCCCACTCCAACATCTATGTGTGTAAGGTAAATTCCAGGTCAATTTGATGTATCCTTTACCCAACCTTTCATACAGGCCCACTGGTATATGCTGTAGGAAGTATTGAAACTGGAATATCGTTATTGGTATTGCTATGGTACCATGTATTATCCATTCAATTACAGGTTTCTCGGAAACTGTTAATGGTAATCTTTTTAGTTTTTCAGTGCTCAGCACCGTATAGTCTGCTCCTTTTTGTGCCAGAGATTTGTTTATCTGTAAGGTTAAAGATAGAAAATAATGACGTTGTGTTGATTAGACGCCAAGGCACGTTGCCTGAACGCAGATTTTGTAACGTCCAGCCTAACTGTACAATAGAATGTAATTGGGACTGACCATGTTGTAACATTAGCATATCCTGTTCTATTATATCAATAGCAGATGATACAATGCTGTCCAAAGAATAAATTCTGGAGGACAGAGTCGTTAACCCATTGTCCACTACAGACAGTGATTTTTCCAAATTAATACGATCAATTTCTCGTATTTTTTCAGCAGTTTCAATTTGCGTTACTTTCCAAGCTTCATTGTAAGCAGCATATATACCGGCGTATATGAACAGTTTTTGACGCTGTTTGGGAGGTCCCAATAAGAAATCCCGCAAGTCAGCACCTTCTTTAAGTAAAGTCAAGTGTTGCTTAATTTCAGGTAGTGTGGATTTCAGTAGCCATTCGAGGCATAGTTTTCCTACAGAGTATGTTGTTATTATCCCTGGATGTTGTCTCTGGGAATATCTTGGGTCTGGCCTGCTCTGTTTGAACCCTGTGTTTTGTCCAGGAATCTATCTTGACAGTTATTAGTGTCTGTGGGCCAGATCAACCATCAGGATTAGTTCTGTTTTGTTGTAAAATATGGGACACGTCTAACCCCTCATCTGTAGTGCTATTTCTATCAGGCATAGGCTTTGGTATAGACGGGTTGTTTAAATCTTTTATCTTAGCTAGGCCAAGACAGGTTGTTTGTTGAATGGTGTCATTCAGGAACATTATTTGTTCTGGGATCATGCAGGCTCTGAATAATGATTCTAATCCCTGTACTTGCCAATCTTTTGAACCCCAGATTGTTTTTGTCTCAATGTTATCTATCCAGAATTCAAAACCAAATTGTTCATAAAATTTTGCTGAATAAATCAGTTTTGTATTGGTCAACATATTTTTCATTCCTGTCTTATTCACATTTTTTAAATAAAACGTTTCTGGATCTGTCACATTAAACCCTGAGAAGTATGAAAATTTCTCATAAAATGTTTTCGAGCTGCCTTTTGGCGGTGTCGGACAATATTCCCACTGATTATAATTTAAAACATTTCTAGGTTTTGCAGATTTATGCAAATAGTGGCACCCAAAATGATTAAAGCAATACATTTCTTCATAATCAGATGAACCTTCTATATAATCATGATTTGTAAACCTTGCTGACATTCCTAAATTAGACATCATATTATTAATAGTCTCAAAGTCCCAATCATCAGAGAAACTGCTCGGTGAGACAAAGTCACTTAATGAAACCTCGAACTGATGTGGATACTTCAAGAGTTCAACCGGGCCATAGATGTCGTAATCAGTAGCATCCCATGCTACACCACCAGGTATAGGAATGGCTGTGATGTTTACTGATGACAGGTCTCTTTTTTCAACATGAGATGACTTGTGTGGCTTTAGGGCCAAGTTGATGTTCTGACTTGCTGTGTCCATTGTACTGTATTTTCCATCAATCATTCTTCCCAAGCTTAAAACCAAAATGAGCCAGACCAGGAGGAAAAGTATACCTAACACAATCCACAATTCAATCCATGGTGAAATCAGATATATTTCTCCAAGCTGATGAAAGAGTACTGTTATTTTTTCTTTGAGTGTCTTGTTTGCTGGCGTTTCTGCATGTTCACTAGGATCTTCAGAAAAGTCATCGAAATTGATGAAATAGCCAGAGGCAGTTCTGTCAATTGTTGGAATCGCATCAGGATTGTTATTAATCTTTGTAGTTGCTTCATCCTTTTTCATATTAGTATAGTCTGAGGCTACATCATTGTAGACAGGTGTTTCTTGACAAACTGTTATTTGGGTTTCAAAAGGCACAAGTTCCATGGCTTTGTTGCATATTCCTTTTTAATTCACTGCAGGTTTATCAAATGTGATTAGTCTCTCAGTTTGAACCTCTTGAATTGTAGCAAGGTTTGGTCTTCTGCTACATCTTGGGAGTCCACTGGGCATACTACTTATTATTGGCCACATGATTGTGGTTTTACCAGGTCGATTGATACAACTCTGTTCTCCTTTTTACCAGCAAGGGGCGGTAGTACTACTGATCTTGTTCCGTTGATTGCTAAGACAGGTACTGCTTTTCTGTAAGAAGGCCCAAATTCCTTCTTCACCATGATGTTCTCTCTGACCAGATCCCCAATCTTTGGAATCCAGACAGGTCTTGCTGGGACAGGTGGTTTTTCTTCAGTGGCCGTTGGCTTTAGCTTTATGTTACTCAGACTTCATCTTGTTTCATTTAAGTCCGGTAAAACAGCCAAACGATCTTTGATATCAAAGGTTTTTTGTTCCACCACTGAAGTTTGACGATCGAGGTCTTCGATTATCATTTTAGTACCAAACAAAAGTTTATACGGAGTGATTCCACCCAGAGAATTTCTTGGCAGATTATTTAGACTACGTTGGACACTTATTAGATGTTTGACCCACCCATCACCCGAACCGAAAACCGTCGCTGATATAGATTGCTTTATGTCACGGTTTTTTCTTTCCACTACCGCATTTCCCTCAGGACGGAAGGGACTAGAGTACCTCAATGCAACGCCCAAGCTGGCCATGGCCTCCTTGCAAGCCCGAGAGCTAAACGCAGGACCCTGGTCAGAATGTAGAGTGCCAGTTGCGTATGTGCCGATAAAGACTCACAAATCTTTTCTAACAGTTCTGGCGTCAGCCGAGCGCTGGGGCCACATCCAAATGAATCTTGTCCTAGTAGTTATGGTGCCGCATCTGTCCGTAGGGACGTCTGCGTGTAGACAGTCTAATGCTATCTAACAGAGGTGTCTGGGCTGGACTGACTGTGCTATTGTCAGTCCCCTGGTCCGGTTCATGACTGCGATCTCTGTTGCAGTTTTAACAATCCATTGCAAAGTTATAAATTTGCACGCTCATTCCCGGCCACCAGTACTTCAGTTGTAATTCTATTAGGGAAGTTAAAATCCCTTGTTGCCTCAGACCCACTCCCATGTGTGCTTCTTGAATCAAGAAAACTCTCTGCTTCCTGTTTGGAATTACTCTGTCCCCAACTCCAGGGATTTGAGTAAAAGGAACGGAGTTTGCATCAATTATGTATGTATTTCCGAGTGGATAATTTAGAGGTAACGCTGCATAATTGCCTTCCATTGAGGCTTTTACTGCTAGTAGCGTTTCACTCTCTATTCTTTTTTTAGAACGCTTAATTGTAGTTACGGAAGCCGTGTGGACGGCTGCCTTTTCGGCTTCATCAGCCAATGAATTCCCTGCAACGTGAACTCTATCACGCTGATGACTCCGTGTATGAATCACGTGAAGCTTTTGTAGTTCTTTCTGTAAAAGAACTACTTGTTCCCAAAGCATTTTATGCTTGATTGTGCCACCTTTTGCATCTTTGAAACTGTTTTGAACCCACTTCTGTAAATATTCATTGTAAGACTGGACGCAGTAATACGAATCGCACACTATTAGCGTGGGGAATTTGCGATCGGTATTCTCAAGCGCCATCTTGAAAGCCTGTAGTTCAGCTAGCTGAGCTGTACAGTCTCCAAGTGATTGAGTTTTTGTGACAATAGGTCGGAATTTACCTTCGCGCCAGTGACCTTTAACAATCGCGCACACAGCACTATATGCTTGTTTACCCCCAATTGCGGGCTGCGCTGATCCGTCTGTATATATTATACAGCCGTATTGTTCAAGAGGCAGAATTTCGGTCGGCAGAGGACATTCATACTCGTATTGGAGAAATTCTTGTGTTTTCAAGCTAGGGTCAAAAACGTATTCAACGTCTGTTGCAGCAAGAGAATAAACCCATTGTATTCATCTCGCATGTAAAGCTTTAGCATTTGGAATGCTTGCTCTTGTCACTGCCTCTAAGGCAGGTACAGGTGTAACGACTGATATGCTTTTTCCTTGTGCGAGGGCTCTTTCTTTTGCTATAGCAGTTTGAACTGCTGTCAGAATTTTCTCAGTTGAAGTGAATTTTATTTCAGCTTGTGTGTACAAGTGTGATTTGTAAGCTATTGGTACCGTTTCACCTTCGTTATAGGTCAGGTACGTGAATCCGCATCTTCCTGGGATGACTCTGATAACAAGGTTGCGTTCGTTTACGGATGTTTGCAGTTTTGTTTTAGCTAACATGTCTGTTTGCATCGAACGTAACATTTCTGTGTGTTTATGAGTCCAATTAGTTTGTTTGAAATCCGGTTTTATTAATTCGTAGAGAGGTTTAACCCTCTCTGCGTAATTCAGAACGTAAGTTCTTCCAAAATTCAGGAAACCTAGAATTTATTGTAAGTTTTTCAGCGTGTTTGGTGCTTGGAGCAGCGCACATTTCTCTAGGAAATGGGCTGCTAAGCTTTTCCCTTCACTTGATAACTCATATCCTAGAAATAGGACAGTGAGGTGGGCAATCCGTGCTTTTTTAAAGTTGAATTGTACCCTTCAGATACGAACCCAAGTATAACGGTGTTCACTCTTTTCAAGTGCCTGTCCAAATCATCGTCTGTTAGATAGATGTCTTCGACATAAGATAATGCCTCATCATCATACATTTGTAGTAACTCTGTTACTCTGGCTGAAAATAATCCTGGGCTACTCTTGAATCCCTGGGGGGTGGACGGCAAAATTGCCTCTGGGCCCCCATACTTGAGAAAGCGGTCAAATACCTGCTTTCTGGTGCTATGTTTTGACGGAAGAAACCATTTGAAATATCTAATGTCGTTTTATATTTTTTGGGCACAATTTTATTCATTAGTGCTGCACTGTGTGAATTTTGTACTGCAAATGCTTTGCAACAAGAGTTTAAATGTCTGTAGTCCAATACTAGACGATATGAATTGTCTGGTTTGGAGACAGGAAACAAAGGATTGTTCATTTGTTAGGTGCATGTTTCAATCACCCCCTGGTACTTAAGTTGTTCTAAGATCTCCCTGACTTGTTTTTTAGCTTCTTGCTTAACAGGATACTGCCTTTGTGCAGTAGGTTGATTTTTTAACTGGATTTTATGGTGAGGGGATTCGTCATCCCATCCTACATGATTTTTATATAATGCAGGGGCTTGGGCCCCTGCCCATTTTCTTGCATATGTGTATTTTTTATGAATTGGAATATGATTTGAAAAGGCAGGCATAATAATTTCTTCGCCATGTGGGCACTCCCTAACAAATTCTGGTGGCCAGTCTTTCTCAGCTAAAAGAATATCATAGCCTTTAGAAAGCTTCTCCCAAAAGAGAGTTCTTATTTTCCTAGTATGTCCCCTTCTATACGCAATGTTATTTCATAAAATCTATGAGGTACATTGACTCTGGTGTCTGCAGGTCCCACTTGAATGCATTCATTCGTGTCCACTGTCTCCAGAAGATTCGTCAGGATCTTGCGAGCTATGGTTACTTCTGCTGCGCTGTCTAGCACTGTTTGGGCCCACTCCCCGTTCTTGAGTTGTGTCCTCAGGATCCTCTGCATGTTTTATCTTTATGGTTGCTACCTTCTTTTTGGGAAATTGAGATTTTTTACTTTGGTGAGCGGGTTCCTTGTCTTTGGACTTGACGCTCTCTTCTTTATGTTCTGACCGTCCTCTTCTTTCCGATTTCTGCGAGGAAATCTGAAAAGATCGAGAGGGACGTGTATCAATATCTTGATATCTGTCAGGTTTTTTCAAATTATCCCTATTTCTGAGGTTATATCTTTTCTCAGAGGGCTCCCGTTGTGGAGACCTACCCCCCCGGTCTGGAGATCTATCTCTCCGTTGGGGAGACCTTCCTCTGGACTGAAACTGTTTTTCTCTGGGAGAAGTCTGTTTATTACTCTCCCACTTCTTTTTAGGAGTTATTAAATTATTTTTATTAAAACATTTTTCAGGATTTTCTGTTAGTTGTGGTTTTAGTGGTTTTCCACCCAAACTATCTCTATTTAATTCTTCATAGGATTTTTCAATTATTTTGGGAAGTTCAAAAGGCTGGTCTGCTATTTCTGTTTCTTTTAATTTTTGCCGGATCGCCACGGATACTGCTTCTCCTTTTATGTTGGCTAGTAGTATAGCCGAGACTTGCTTAAAGTCTTTCAGTAATTTCATACCTAGATTTAAAGCAGGCTCTGGACCGATATTCATTTTGAATCTGTCTTAGTACGTCTGGTATAACAGTCGTAGACGGAACACCATGCGTTTTTGTGTAGATTGAAGCAAAGACTATTCCCCAAGTGTCACAGTCCTCCAAATGTGGTGCGATCTCCATTGGTAAACAGATTGTCAGAATTCTGTGTTTTTCATGAGGTGTACTATCAGGGAATACTGCCTCTATTTGAGTAATCTTTTGAGCCAGCCAGAACGGAATTTGTCCCAGTTTTGCGGGTAATTTACCAATGACTGATGGTATAGTCTGTGGTGTAATTTTATTTGTGTTCCCCTGGTGAGGGGTGTGCTGTGGAATTTTTATTGCTGGTTGGACTGTTAAAGTCCGCATGACATATTGAACTAACTGTATATGTATTTGAATTAGTTGTTTTAGTTGAACTAACAGTTCTCTGTTTGACATTTCTTCAATGTCAGGATGTGGTGTATAGCTGGCTATGACCGGCCATGTGGCTCCTGGTCTACCAAGTGGACCGAGCCTGGTAATGTGATTTTGATGTTTTAGGGCGCCATTAAACCAGAGCTGATGCTCCTGGTAAGTTAGTGCAATTTCAACGTCCTCGAAAGGAACGTATTCCGCTGGAGTTTCCTCTGCTTTGTAGTAGTGGAACTCGTGTGTTACAGCATTTGCTGTTGGAAAGTTTATCCATGAATAGAATACCTCTGTCTGCCGATACTCATGTGCCTCCACCACAAATATGACTGTACCACCGACCACCTCTCGATGATACACCACTATTTATTAGTTTGTAAGTTACACTCTTTCTTACATTTATCGGGATGATTACTGCATCCGGGTTGTTTTGCTGAAGACTTGTGTCCTCTGCTAATAGTTCAGTTGCTATTCTTGCTCTCTCCCTTTCGTCGTCACTTTCCGTCATTTTGCTGACAGAAAGTTTGCAGAGCAAGTTTCAAGGAAACAAAAATTGGGAACAATATTTTGGAACATTGTATCCTTCAACGTTGAATAAAACAAAAAAACTAATACATAGGATTCTCGTCCTACTTAGTTCTGGCGGATGCGAACCTTTTACCCACTCCAGACGTCTATTGGAGTTTTTACGGAAAAAAGGGTCTGTGTGAAAAGCACGACTGAGTTACTCCAGTATCTAGCGTTAAATTATCGCCTTACCAAACGTTGGGCGCCATGTAGTGTAGTTCCTATATTCCCAATAGGCTCTGAGCATTGGAATAACATAAACAATAGTTTAGACATAGGACTGAGGTCGACTAGGTCTCTATTGAATATGCTAGACTTAATTGTGTGTGCCAGCTAGCTCAGAGGTCACTAGAAACTTTCTCGAATACACAAAAAAGGGATTAGTTTCTGACAGCCATATAATATGACAACTTTGTTCCCCAAGAATAAGGAATATATCTCCAGAGTCATGGAAACAAGAGATGGCTATTTCACTCAGTCAATCGTGCATGCTTCGTTTCACCAGAAGGGCAGAGAAATAGAGAGACAGGCGTTTTCAATAAAAAGGTTATTTATTGAGCAGTCTTCTTTCTCATGCAAAAGAAGTGAATTGCTACAATCATAATACTTTCTATGAAGTAAAGTGCGTACAGTAAAATGAGTATTATGAAATAATACTGTAAAAGCATTTATATGGTTTCTAAGCCATAAGATACATAAAATAGATAAAATACATACAATGATAAATAATGACTAAAAGTAATCACCTGGTGCATCTAAAATATGCCTACCCCAGTGTACCTAACCTAAGTCTAGTGCAAGGGAAGAAGTAAGTGAGGTGTAGCTTGAGTTAAATAGTTTCTGCCAAGAATCTATCCAAGAATTCTCTAAGGGTCTAATCAGCTCCCTACCTTGGCTATAGAATGAAGGAGGTCTTGTATCTCTCTCTCAGGACTCAATCTCTCAGTAACCCGCAAAGGTAGCAGGGAAACACTGGAGCTGAATTTCTCGGCAGGAGAAAAGACAGCGTCTCTCTCAGTGCGTCAACAGGGAGGGTCGGCTTCCTTCGGCACTCGCATACAGCAGGGCGTCGGGCAAGTAGTTAGTCGATCTGTTCCAAAACCACTGTGTGTTTTGCTAGGGCAGATGTGGGCATATTAATACCTGGACGGTGACGAGTTTGACTTAAGGGTGGACATAATAACGTCACTAAGAACTCGAAGTTCTTTCCACACTCCAGGAGTTCTGGGACAAATCAATACTGAAGCCCGGGGAATTCCCGTACTGCTGAAGGCTGGTTGTCTTCAAGAACTCGTTGTACTCTGGGAGCTTAGTGGAAGCAGCCTTCAAACTTTTTTAGGTTGAGCCCCCCCCAGCTGAATTTATTTAGATGTGGGGCCCCCCACCACTTGACAAAGAATTCTGGAACCTGGTATTCTACATAATCGACCGTCATCCGCATTTCCCAGTCCATATCTGGCTAATAATGTTAAACACAGTAAGAGTGTTTAGAAAACTTCAGGTTTGCGAGTTGGTGCGGTGAAATGACAGAGGCTTACTACACAGTCCAAAACTACATTTTTCAAGATAAAATGTGTGCAAATTGTAACGGGTTCTCCACTTAATTCTTGCAAAGCCTCCTCAAAGAAACTTCTGTGGTCAATAAAATGAGTACCTTTCAAAGACTATGCTCTCCACTGAGAAGCACTGTAGAGTTACATTTCTTTCACTGCATTTTTTATTTCACTGCATTTATTCAGGCCGTACTTGCATGTTTTCAAAGCCTCGTGCTTGTGTTTGGCATCGCAGCATCCATGCATCCATCCACCCACCCATCCATCCATCCATCCATCATGCGCCTACCCATCCACTCATCCATTATGCCCCCATCCATCCATCCATCATGCATCCATCCATCCATCATTCATCCATCCATCCATCCATCATGCACCCATCCATCCCCCAATACATCCACCACCCACACATCATGCATCCATGCACCCATCCTTCCACCCATCCATCTTCCATCCATGCATCCATCATGCACCAATCCATCCATCCATCCATCCATCCATCCATCCATCCATCCATCCATCCATCCATCCATCCATCCATCATGCATCTATCCATCATTCATCCATCCACCCATCATGCATCCATCCATCCATCCCCCCATACATCCACATGCACCCATCCATCCATCCATCCATCATGCATCCATCCATCATTCACCCATCCACCCATCATGCACCCATCCATCCATCCATCCCCCATACATCCACCAGCCACACATCATGCATCCATGCACCCATACATCCACCCATCCATCATCCATCCATGCATCCATCATGCACCCATCCATCCATCCATCCACCCATCATGCATCCATCCATCATTCATCCATCCACCCATCATGCATCCATCCATCCCTCCAAAACATCCACATGCACGCATCCATCCATCCATCATGCATCCATCCATCATTCACCCATCCACCCATCATGCACCCATCCATCCATCCATCCCCCCATACATCCACCAGCCACACATCATGCATCCATGCACCCGTACATCCACCCATCCATCATCCATCCAGCAATTCATCATGCACCCACCCATCCATCCACCCATCATGCATCCATTCATCATTCATCCATCCATCCATCCCCCATACATCCACATGCACCCATCCATCCATCCATCCATCCATCCATCCATCCATCCCTCCATCCATCCATCCATCCATCCATCCATCCATCCATCCATCCATCCATCCATCATGCATACATCCATCATTCACCCATCCACCCATCATGCACCCATCCATCCCCCCATCCATCCACCACCCATACATCCACCTCCCACACATCATGCATCCATGCACCCATGCATCCACCCATCCATCATCCATCCATGCATCCATCATGCACCCACCCATCCATCCATCCATCCATCCACCCATCATGCATCCATCCATCATTCATCTATCCACCCATCATCCATCCATCCATCCCCCATACATCCACATGCACCCATCCATCCATCCATCCATCATGCATCCATCCATCCATCCATAATTCACCCATCCGCCCATCATACACCCATCCATCCATCCCCCCACACATCCACCAGCCACACATCATGCATCCATGCACCCATACATCCACCCATCCATCATCCATCCATGCATCCATCATGCACCCACCCATCAATCCATCCACCCATCATGCATCCATCCATCATTCATCCATCCACCCATCATCCATCCATCTATCCATCCATCCATCCATATAATCCATCCATCCATCCCCCATACACCATCCACCCATCCATCATCCATCCATGCATCCATCATGCACCCACCCATCCATCAGGCATCCATCCATCCATCCATCCCATCACCCATACATCCACCACCAACCTCTTGGCAAACAATAATGTAATGCAGAATTATACTTATTTCATGCATAATTATAGTTATTTCACAAAGCCTCGTGCTTGTGTTTTGTTTTTCATGCCGTACTTGCATGTTTCCAAAGCCTCGACCAGAGCAGGAACCTCTTGTGCATTACAATAAGTTGACACTGCAGGAACCTAGCCTCGTGCTTGTGTTTGGCATTTGACACCGCATTACAATAAGTTACCGCATTACAATAAGTTGACAGTCGCAGTAAGCGTTGTAATCGCATGCGATGTTAACGGCATCGCGCCGTTGTCGCATGCATAGTGAATGCATGCGATTCAAACGATACTACGATGTAAAATTGGTGGTATGATGGCACCGAGATCTTTTGACATCGATGTAATGGGTGTTTCCCATCTTTTAAAGACCTTTTGACATGTTAATGAGGTGTTGATAGTCTTCACCCCTTCTTAGTGCCCCTGCAGCTCCACTCTGCCTCACCGCTGTGGGAAACAATGAAAGGTGAAATTTTATGGTGCTGGTGGAGTGCGCGCCCCCCCCCCCCTGAGATGGCGTCGCGCCCCCCCAGGGGGGCGCGCCCCACAGTTTGAATAACTCTAATATAAGGGCATGAATCGGGAAAATTACACTACAGCCCTAGATACGTTACAACAAACTGACAGTAAACTGAAGACAGATTCGCCAACAACGTGCCTGGGACAAGTGACTGCAGCATCGTAATCGCCTGTTCCAATGACGTGTATCTCGCAGTGCCCCATCAATAGCATCATTCAGTGATTGACCCCTGGGAGCGGATAAGTTATGAATCAAGCAAAACTCCCCCAGGCCTTTTCGGGGCACCACCAACAGCGGTGAGCAAACAAAATCTTCAACCGGTATCCTACCGAAAGTGCCAGCCAGTCTCCCCAAATGCAATTACTTCACCACTTTAGCTAGATCCACAGACTTGTTATTCCTCACTGATTGCTGATTGCAGCAGTAAGAGACCCCAGAATAGCCAGGTGCATGAATCCTAAAGCCATCCCTGAAACCTTCTGAAAGAGTCTGGGCTGTGTGTGGGCAACAGTATATATTTAACAGAGGGATCTAAGGCATTATTTTTATGGGTGAGTGCGCCTTGCTAAGCAATAAGCCCTCATTCCTGTTTTTTACCTCCCTTATCCTTTGATTTTTTTAAACATTTGGATTCTGGATGGGAAGAGAGTCCTGAACCTGCATGTTAAAATCCCAACATGCCCCCTTCTTGCCACCCCCTCCCGCGCTATGCAGTGTGCCTGACCGAAAGAACTGCACTCTTGGCGTGTCTTGGCTGGGAGTTTTCATGTGATGTAACCACATCATGACATCAATCTGTTCCCAGGTTAGGCATGGGTCAGATGCCTTCACCCTCTGGAAATCCTTGTCATATTCCTTCCATCCCACTCCCACGTACTCGTCATGCGCACAGGTGACCCTATTTTGATAGCACGCCAATTGCACCCCTAGCCTAGGGAACCATTCCACCAGTATTGCATGATAGTTGGAGAATGCCTATATCCAGTTTACCAAAGTTTCCTCAATCTTTTTTCTGGTGGGCCAATTGCCCCAATCCCTGGGATGAGCCCATTCTCTCATCTTTTTTACCCCCTCCTTCTCATCCTTATCAACTAACAAAGAAAACATGTTCACATATTCCCCTTTCCAGATTTTTTCCTTCACCATCTGTGAGATGTGTCTTACCAGACGCTCTTGCGATGATCGCAGCTCTCCCAAGCCTAAACTTGGTAACACTTGCACCATACTTGCTGTTGTGCCGTCTTGCGTTTTGGCGTGCTCGGATTTTGTTGATGTGCCAGCTTTGGAAAGATCAGAGCCACTCTTGCCGCTCACTGCGCTGTTTTTCCTGTCTCGCTGGTAACCCCAACAACTGTCGCGGGTGGGCCCACCTCAACTGATTGTGGCACCTCCTGCTTTGCCCCTGCCACTTGTGCTACCAATTTCCTGGCCCTCTCCACTGCATCCCCTTTGGCTAGCAGGACACCACAGCCTGCAGAAGGGGTCACCATCCCCATTTTGGCTAATCATGGGAGAACTGCCGCTAAAATGGCTCCCAAGTCTGGTTGTCCAGGCATACTACCCACCGGGGGCCCACATGGGGGTATGACTGGCTGTGTCAGGTCCCCCCTAAACTGGGAACCTAGTTGTACCTGGTTGGCTGGGGCCCGCACCCCCTGGTGGGGTGACTCCCAATGGAGCTGCAACATTCCCCTCCACTGGCCGGGATACCCCTGCTGGGGCTGATGGCCCTGGGATCCATGGATTTGGCAACCCTGGGGGCATGGGCCCCATATCCCACGTTTGGGTTCAGCTCTCCGGGGTACCGGAGGGAATGCCTAGGCCTTTCTTCTGCTTCCTCCTGCCCATCTACCCTCCTACGTAACTCCGACAAGGACTGCCCCATATCGGTTATCGTGCGCATCATCGCCTCCATCCACTCCTCCATCCGAGTGGGAACCTGACCCCTCTTCGGCTTAGGTGCCATCACCCAATTCTAAGTATATACGAAAGGAGTAAACCCATAGACCAGGTAGAGATCTGGAGAAGAAAGTATAAGCAAGCAACAATATCTCAACCGGTATTATTGAGAAGGCTAATTATCAAGCATGCACAAAACATTGCAAGAAAGGAAAAGTAGGGAGACTCGAAGGAGATTTTAAGTGTGCCAAATGCATCACATATTTAACGGAGTACCGGGTTTTTGGGAAAAACAGTCAAAACAAGGGGTGTGAAAATTGGGAACAGTTGTATCAGCACTGTAAGCAATTCTTGTGTAAGTAACCCGAAAACTTTGTGCACCCAAGTGCTCATGACACTCAAGGGTAGACAGCACAGGTGACAAGGGAAGAACACAGGTCTGGAGTAAGTGACAAAAAATGTATATACATAGGTACTTGTGGTCCGTAGTTAATTATTTACATACATTTTAACAAATTTATAACATTTTTAGGAAGGCGGAGGCACAGCCCGGTTCAGAAAAAATCAAGGGCGGCAGTAGGAGTCCAGAAAGTCTGCAGGCAAGTCGAGGCCCTGGAGCGGATCCCCGGATGGCAAGATCAGCCCGGTTCCCGACCGAAGACCAGCACACCGGAATTCGGCCGCCTCCGGCACCGGGTGCTTCTTCTACTTTGGAAACGGCACTGCTGGACGTCTTTCACTTTTCGGTCCTGAAAGATCGGGTATTGCCAATCGGGGATCCGCTCCTGGGCCACAACCTGACTATAGACGACTAGGACGCCACCGCTGTCACAAGATTTTTTCTGAACCGGGCTGATCTTGCCATCCAGGGATCTGCCTAGGGCCCGACTTGCCTGCAGACTTTCTACAGGCAAAATCTCCTTCGAGTCTCCCTGCTTTTCCTTTCTTGCAAAGTTTTGTGCATGCTTGATAATTAGCCTCCTCAATAATACCGGTTGAGATATTCAGCCACATGCATCAAGCTAAAAACCTGTCGCAAACGGGCAGATTCTCAGAATCTGCCCCTTTGCGACCGGTATTTTTGCATTTGGGATGCATCATCCCAAATGTAAAAATCGCAATTTAAGGAATCTCTAAATTGAGATTCCTAAAATTGTGATTGCATTTAAGGAATCCCAAATTGAGATTCCTTAAATTCAATGCATCAAAGTAAAAAAATTAGCGATTTCGCTAATAGGAGTAGCAAATTACCATGAAGTTGAACTTCATGGTAATTTGCAAAAACTTTGAAAAATGCACTTTTGTGCATTTTTCAAAGTTTGATGTTGCGCACACACATGACCTTAGGGCATGTGTGTATGCAACGTATGTACACAGATCAATTTCAGGGGTGCAATAGGGTGTCATTTTGACACCCTTGTACCCTTGAAATTGTATGAGCAATTTGCGAGTACCTACTGGTACTCGCAAATTGCTCATGCAATCTCCAATTCATTCCTATGGGCCTCCAGGCCCATAGGCATGAATGGGACAGCATTTCTTAATTGTGACTCACAATTTGCGAGTAGCAATTAAGGAATGTGTAGGAATCTCTATTTTTATAGTAATTTCTACATGCATAGGCTTTTGCGATTCCTAAATAGCGATTCCTTAAAAAACGCTATTTAGGAATCGCAAATCCTTCTGTTGATGCAAGTGGCTGATAGTTACTTGTTTACATCACCCAATTCTACACACAAAAACAAGGGTCCACGAAAAATATGGCTGCTGGCCCTATATCCTTGAATATGGCCTGCCACACAATCACCACTAGCAGACCCAAAATGGGCAAGACACAGAGTCTTATAGTAACAGTGCTCGCCCTCATCAACCCCTGTGGAAATGCTAGAATTTCAACCTATCCCCCTTGCAGCAAGAATCCAAACCCTAACCACTAATCCACAGGTCTAATTTCCACTCCCTATGGCGATGGAACCGCAGCCAAAGGCCTATGCACCCCTAGGCCGAAGAAAATGCCCAAGGTCCAGTAAGGGCGAGACCTAGCCCCTTACCTCCCTTCCAAAAAAAAAGCACCAGGTCCCAATCCAGGTCGACCGCAAGCACTTCAACAGCCAGAGCCACTCCCACACGTCCAATCAAGTGGGGCAGGTGATGTAATATGTGAGGTCATAAGCAGTGCATTGCGGGGTAAGTTATAGTTAGCTCAGGTGAGTATAACGGCTGAATTTCTATGGTTTTGTATGAGTGAAATGTGAGCCTAACTTTAACGTCATGCATATGCCTTTACCATGCATGCCTTTACAACTGAATTCATTGCAAAGGCACGGGTGGTAAAGACATAATCGATGTAAAATTCTAAATTGCAAAGGTAATGTGTGATAACAGTACTTGTGTTGCAACGGCCGCGTTGTAAGCCCAAGCCATGGTAACAGCCGTGTTGTTATTGATGTTTCCCTTACCAAAGGGGTCAGGTTCTCCTTTATAAATCAGTTACCGCCTCCTTTGAGGAGGTGTTCAGTAACTTATCAAATAGATTTACAGTGGCAAACCATTGATGCATTGCATATCATATCTTCATTTGGAGGATTCTTTTTTCTTTCTATCCTTCCCCAAAGCTGTCCTTATTTTCATCATTTATTCATAATTCTATCCATCCTTTCTTCCTTTCCCCATCTATCCTTCTCACAATGTCATCCAGCCATCATTTTCTCAACTCTTCCACTTATCTATGCATGCATCCACCCATCATTTGTTTCATCCAGCCCTCCCTTAAATCTAATATCCATCTATCCATTCATCCATCTGCCCATATATGCTTCCCTTCATTATTGCACATCGCCTCTTTCTTTTATTCTCTCATGCTCCATTGGATCCCACATCCCTTATCTCATAGAACAATTATACTATTTCCCTTTCAGCAGCATTTATGAGCTTCTATTTGAAGACTCATGTCTACTATTAAAGTCAAACTACAGTAAATGACAAAGTGAATGTTTTACGCCCCCTCTCCGCCTCAAGCTGCTAAAGTGGAGTGTTCATGATGCTCCTGATTTAGGGTGCAGTTGTGATCTGACTGACATCTTTCTTTTTTTAATGCAGGTCACACCCAGAGGTCCGATGGTGTCCCAGAGTCCCTTCGCCCCTCCAGATGGGGGCTGGGGTTGGATGATCGTCCTGTCGGGGTTTATGATGAATGCACTCTGCTATGGTTTCATCCGCTCCATGGGAGTCTTCTTCGTGGAGTTTGTCCACACATTCCATAAACTGTCCAGTGAGGTGTCCTGGATCTCTTCCATTGCTTTTGCTGTTCAACAATTTGCAAGTGAGTGACATGATGGGTGAGGCAGTGATCGACCCCGAGAGGGCAGGTTGGTCAGTCAATAGCTAGAGCTCTAAGCACTAGTCTGTGGTTACTGTGTAGGCACTTGAGCGAGGCATAACAGAACAGGTACACTTGTAAAGCGCACATTCACCCCAGCAAAGGGGAATCTTGGCGCTGAAATAACAGATGTACATTGTTACCCAACTCAATGGTCCTCATTTTATCGACCTCAGCTGGATGAAAGGCTGAGTGGACCCGCCGGGATTTGAACCTGTGACCATGAGGTCGAACACAGGCCCCTGCAGTATATGCATTAGTCCACTGAGCCACCAGACCCGGCACATGGGGAGGGCCAGAGAACAGGGAAGGCAGGGCTTTGAGAAGCAGCTGCCTTGAGAGAGCAAGGCTCTCAGGGGGCATAGTTTTTGAAGGGAAAAGAGTGAGAGGGAACGGTTCCAAGATAGCTCAGTACTGAGAGTGTATTTCTCTAAGATCGCGCGGCTTTGAGAAGGTATGGCTCTCTCAGAAGGCCTTTTCAAAACGCATGGCTTTGAGAGGATGCTGCACTAAAAGTGGCTGATCAGAGGTAGCAGAACGGTCAAAACTATGTCTTAATTTGGTACCTGGATTCCCCCACTAGGGTGGTAGAGGGTTCTCTGGAGGAAGTTCATACACTAAACAAAAGCCAGATTAATCTGAGCTGTACTTCTAGTTATGTCACTTGGATTCAGCCTGACCAGATTGCTCCTCAGTCTCATCTCCTGTCCTGATCATGCAGCTGCACCTCCTCAACTTGTCAAGATGGCATTTTCTTGCAGACTTGCATGGGTATTGCAAGATTACACTCCCAGGATTCAGTCTCGTGATGAGCTTCTGAGACTGTCTGGCTTGCTCTATATGCAGTTAATACAAATGGGTTAATTTTTTGGTCACATACAACTGTTTCTTATTGAAGGGAAACTCATCCAAGTCCAGAGTATGCCTAAAATACGATGTTAATGTATGAAAGAGTGTAGTCTGTGCTGTGTGGTTTAGTACCCAGAGGAGCACACACCCTTAAATTAAATAAAGGGAGGTAGGACCACTCAGGGTCTGATTCAACACAGAACCCAAGGGTGTCATGTCATCCTTGAAGTAAAGTACGTGTAGGCCTTATCACTCACCCAAATGGCCCACTTACAACCCTCCACTAATGATAAGACTGCACATGTGAGCACCTGCCATTGTGGGGCTAGGAGAAAGATGGACTTTACATGGTTGATGGTTGTGCAACAGGCAGCCAATCCTTCTTGGGCAGCTCCAATGAGGTCACCAAGAGTTGCATCAAGAATGCCCACCTCAACACTTAACTGCAGGGCACAGCCCAGGTACCAGGGCACCACTGCAACCAGCACCATCCAAACAACACAAGAAGCTGGGCCTCGTCATCCTGGGCTGCAAATGCCAACAGGCCTGGGAAACAAATGCTATAACATAGGGCACATGGACAGTGAAGCAGTTCAGTTCAGTTCAAAAGTCTTTATTTCGAATATCAATTCATAAAAGACAATACATAGAAAAACACCATTATTTTGTAAAACCATTATAGTAATCATTATCTAAAAGTTTATCTCATTTTTAAAAGATATTAAACAATTCGATAGACAGTTTAATAAAGACTTCTAGTTATGATAGCAATCCACTGTATAAAATGTATAAAAAGTATATAAGAGAATAGGCATTAAGAGACATTGGGGTTTCTAGTTCGAATAATCCAGGCCCAGCCTAGATACTTGGCCACACCAACCACCACCATCTCAGATGTATTAAAGCAAAATATCCTCATGGCTTCTAGAAACCCTTTAATTTAAAGATTTTTACATATGGGTTTAAGCCATTTCAGCCGCGGAACACGGTAGGCTGGGCATGCAAAAAGAAAGTGACCCAAGCTTTCCGGGTGATTAGGGCACCAAGGACAAGTATGATTTGTATTCCCAAGCCATTTCCCGGCAAAGGAATTGACTGGGAGTGATCCGACACGGAACTGGTGGTATAGTTTCCGGTCGAGGGTTTTAGTGATCACATCCCAGTAGGATTCCAGTGAAGCTTTACTTGAAATGCTATAACATAGGGCACATGGACAGTGAAGCTTTACTTGAAATGCCATAACATAGGGCACATGGACAGTGAAGCTTTACTTGAAATGCCATAACATAGGGCACATGGACAGTGAAGCTTTACTTGAAATGCTATAACATAGGGCACATGGACAGTGAAGCTTTACTTGAAATGCTATAACATAGGGCACATGGACAGTGAAGCTTTACTTGAAATGCTATAACATAGGGCACATGGACAGTGAAGCTTTACTTGAAATGCTATAACATAGGGCACATGGACAGTGAAGCTTTACTTGAAATGCTATAACATAGGGCACATGGACAGTGAAGCTTTACTTGCTGAAAAAATCCAAAACCACTGAGGAAGAAAAGGGCAAAACTCTTGCCATGTGTACCAGGGAAAGCAGAACACATTCAAAACAGGACAAGCAGACAGACATGTGGTGAAGATCATGAAAGTAAACCAATAATCCAGCTCACCACATATTTAACTGGCTGCCAGGCACCTGATTATGGTGACAAAGTGTGAAAAATACAAGAGTCCAAGTGCCTACTCAAAAGCAGATATATTATATATCAATGGGGATACCCAATAGGCTAAAAGACCTGGGTTGAGTATATGGTTGAGTATATGGTACAATACAGAGGGGGGTCTAGTAGCACACTATGCGTAGAGAATAATAAACAATCTTGCAAGCATTCACCAATAGGAAAGCATAGTGTACTCAAAAGCAGAGGCAACTGTGATATCCAACATGCCAGGGAGCCACCTACTCACCTTCAAAGATCTACCACTGCACCAAGGCATAGCTGATAACATTTAGAATGTCACCAGAACCCCAGGAAAAGCCCCAGGTAGAGTTGTCGCCCCCCCCCCCCCCAAGGCAGACATGAGACAGCCCCATGACCAGGTTCCTAGCATGTCACAGTCTCTGTTAGGACTCTCCTGCCTTTCAGTGAACTCACAGGCCTTGCATCCGCAGCACTGAGAAATAGTTGATGCCACCCAAGAAGGACAGTATTGCCGAGCCTGCAACAGTGATGCCAAACAAAACTAAACCCAATGTAGGCACTGTAGTGCCAAATCTCATCTGATTCATCTGTGCCCATCGCTGCTGTGTCCCGCATAAGAAAAAAACATGGTAAAATTGTGGAAAGTCTAACCACTTTGCACATATGTACAGAAACAACCATTTAGGAAAATTACCTATTTGTTGCCCGCCACCAGTCCAGTCCCAACACACCATCTGACAGAGGTCATAGTCCTAGGAAGAGACCTTATCAGCATCAACAGCAAAATATTATCTAGAGGGGAAGACAAAGAAGCATTTCTCATCTCATATGCAAACAGGTCTGCAAAGTGAAGAAGGCTTTAGTATAAATTTACAGGGTGAATAGTAGGGCTTTCAGTTATAGATCTAATTGATTCACATGCCTCATTCAAAGTAAAGGACAAAATCCAGCTTATGAAATTTAACCATAGGCCAAGGCTAGTGCCATCAAGACACTTATAGAATTCTAATTCTAATTTCCCTAGCTGGCACGTTTAATAAATGATTGACCCCACAGACTCAACAGTTGAAGCAAAATTTGATATAACAAAGGATTGGGATTTTCATCGACTGAAATATGGATGAAGATTTAAGGATTATTTTATTCACCTGCAGCCTCAAAGGATGCAGTGTTAACAACATCCTTATAGAATTTGCCAATCTGGTTGAAGGACTTGCCAGATTATGAATAAAACCAATCAACCTGCATATAGATAAGCCCATCAAATGAATTGCCTTGGTGCATTGACAAGTCTGGTTCCACCTAAGGTTCCTGGTGTAGCTGGAATTGGAAAAACTGGAAACATTAGATGTTATTGAAGAGTCTCTGTTCCTACCCCATGGATGTGATGCATAGTGGCTACTTCAAAACAAAAGCAGTCAGCAGCCATCAGAATATGTATGGACATGAGGCTAGGCAACAATGCAATAAAAAGAGAACTTCATATTATGCTTATAATTGATGACATACTAGTCAACTCAATGGTGCCCAAAGCGTTTATAAATTAGACCTTAACACCTTAGCTGCTATGGAACGTCCAGCTCCAGTGCTGAACGTTCCATTGAGCAGGTGCAGTTGGAATGTCCAATGGCCGACGGCAGCACTCCCGAGGTAGTGGTGCCGTCTGCCGTTGGACGAGCGCAGCACTTATGAGGCTAACTCAAGATATTATCAGCTGCTTCTTGATGATGATAACACCTATATAATGATCCTCTCCACTCATGTAGAACTCAGAAGGTACAAAAGTTTAAACACTGATATATCTTTGGCAGTAGACATGTTCTAGAAAGCAATCCATGAGACCCTCTGAGGACTAGATGACATCATAAACATCAGTTACATTATCCTGATATTTGGCAAAAGCATTAGGGGCTGCTCTCCAAAGACTGTCTAGATGTGGTCTTATGTTTTAAAGACAAGTTTCAGTTTTTTGGCTATGCATTTTCACAAGAACGCATCAGCATCAAGCCCAAGAAATCAGAAGATATCAAGAATGCACTGCCCCCTTAAATGCTTCAAAGACCTTCAGCTTCTTTGCCATTTGCCAATGCAAATTAAGGTGGTCAGTTTACACTAAACTTGGCAACCCTAACTAAACCACTTTATGCCCCCTCTAAAGCACAGGCCACATAAGAGTAGTCGGGCAAACACCAAATTGCATTTCATAGCATTAAAGCTGCATTATTCCATGACACCACAATGAAATACTTTGACTGTCAAAAAGAGACTGAACCGATAGTCAAAATAAGTCCAGTGAGCTTCGGTGCAAGGAAATTGAAGGACACAGGGGCACCCATTGTATTCCATTCAGAAGCTAGACTCTTACTGAGAACTAGATACAGTATTCACAAATTGAAAGGGAGATACTGGTGATTAAGTGGGCATGCATACACTTTCACCTATACCTGGGCCATCACTCCTCACTCCGCCATACATAGAGAAGGACTGTCTGCTTACTCACGGACGGTGGACCGGCTGGGCGACCGTCGAGTGTGACTCCTGTTGACTGGTGATCTGGGGAGCTGAAGTCTTAGAGGTTTTCCCGTGATTCAGCTGAGGGTGTGTGAAACTCCCCGGTGTGTGTTTAAATACGCACCTTTGGAATATATACTTTTGAGACCCAGAATCTATAACCTGGAGTAAGGAGAGCCCGACTTGTATGCCCTTGACGAGGAGGTTGGCTGTATCCCCAGGGTTGTGTACCTTGGGGGGGACCACTTTAGCCTTTAAAGTACCCCTGTCCTGATGAAGCCATAAGAAACTACTGGCGGAAACGCGACTGCGACTGCGTCGACACCTGCTTAAGGAGTCCTACCACATTGTATATTCTGTGAATAATATTAGGCGCCTTGAATAATCATTACTTTGTTTGTGATTATAGGGAATAATAACTTACGCGCTATAAGGACTACCTTGGTTGTGATATTCCACTCAAATTGAGGAGTGAGTATTGATAGAAAATTGATTGTGTTCTTCTTTTTTCTTTTTGTTTAGGGTACACTGTTGTATATATATTGTATATATTGCACTTATAGTCTTTTGTCTATTGTATATATTTTGGACACCTTGTCTTGTGATTCATATAATTGTCCTTCTTAAATTATATCATTTAATGACGACAGAAATAACTGTAGAAAACAGGATAATAAAATGTATCCTGTTTTGAAGTAGCCTATGTTTTATTGATTCCTCAGTACCACTTATTCTACTTTTTCATCCTTGTGATGCTCCTTGCCCAGGTATGGGAGGGTAATTTGGGCAGAACCCCTGTTTATTACGTAATACATAGAGAAGTGGGCACCACAGCTACTTAAAGATCAATTCGATATAGCATACCGACCCTTAATTGACAATGCAGAGACCCTGTAGAACACATTAAAAAGACAAAGTAGCGTGGAAGAGGACATCGACCTGGTGGTTCATTTAGCAAGGCATATAGTGACATTGCTGGAAGACATCATATATTACAGAAAGAATGATAAGCACCTACATCTGGCATGCAGCATACTCAGGGTCCATTAAAGGAAGAACAACATTGTTGGCATCAACATCTGAGACATAGCTAGTCAACTCATAGCTCATTTACAGCAGTGTAGTGAATACCCAAAAAACTAACCTAAGGGTTAGTGCTAGGAGGACATAAATGGTAATCCCTAGATCATTCCTAGATGTAGTGAACCATCAATGTATCAAGCAATGTGGGCAAGATATGTAAGTAGGTGTCTGAGGTTTAGATCATGACCTCCCCATTTTCATACAGGGTGATATACAACACACATTTGGGATTATGGTGAGATAGTAAGTTTTTTTCCAAAGGGGGTTTCTCTGTGTTTTTTAGACTAGGAACACAATTTATATTGTATCTTTCAAGAAAATTTGCTCTTAGTGAAAAAAAAACAGGTAGGGTTTAAAAGAGCCCAGCCTGAGACTGTGGTATTTGTTACTGATAAAAGTGTCTGGTTTGGCAGTCAGGGGTTGACCTAAGGTTTTTTCAGTATTTAGAGAGTTAGGGCATGCATCTCATAGCCTAAGCTGAAATGGAGCTCTCTGTTTTAGGTCTGTGGGCATAATAAGATAATGGATAAAATAGAAAGGCTTTTGATGTAAAGAAGTATATTCAGATATGCAGCCTTGCAGCACCACCGAGTACCGAGCCAAATGTAGAAGTAAGATATATTAAGTGTAAAGTGCGTGCATTGGTATGACCACACATTTGTTTGACAGCACACAGAGGTGCAACTTTTCCCTTGGGGCAACTTCAGAATGAGTGTGGCAAATATAGAAACACAAATCTTATTTAGGTGCTTAATCACACTTCTGTTTAAAGTCACTTTTAGGGGAAACATCACCCATAGGACAGAGTAAGCAACATTTTAGTATCACAGTTAGGTGAGCAATTACATTTTGAAGCAAACCCAGAGAATTACCATTGATGATACTTCAGCAGACATCAAAGAATGTATACTATGAAGTCTCTTTACATTACTTTATGATTGCCCAAGAAACAGGTGACTCAACAAGACTAAAGACTGCCTTGTTGAAAATGTGAAGAGGATAAGAAATTGTTCACAGGCACTGAAACATAAACAAGCAACTCTTTCCGCCTAAGACAGAAATGCTTATTTTAAGAATTATCTGCAAAAGTATTCAAATGCCCTTTAAAGTCATGTGTTTTTCATTTTTATTTAGCATTTCTTTACAACCCAAAATATTTTAATCAAAGAATTATGCCAGGCAAATATTACAGAGCATGTTCATAATTTATTAGCTCTTTGCATCAAATAATCATTTTATTATCAATTAGAGTGTGTTGCTTTTTGTCGGGGAAACCTTATTTTCAAAATGGCTTCAGTGTTCCCTAAATAGCCACTGCCAGCTTCTGTTGCTCCGTAATACAATACATGCATTACAATGGAATCAATCAAACAACCAAACAATCAATCAATCAATCAATAAGGGGGTTTTAAGCGCACAACTCATCCGTGAGAGTCTCAAGGCGCCTTTGGGGGGTGAAATCGCAGCTCCGAGCAGTCGAAGAGCCAGGTCTTGAGGGTCTTCCTGAAGGTAACCAGGGAGGGGGCATGCCTTATATAGATAGATCATTCCAGGTCTTGGCCGCGATGTAGAAGAAGGCTCTTCCCCCTGTTCTGGCTCTGCGTATGTGCGTGGTTTCAGCTAGGGCGAGGTTGGTGGTGCGGAGGTTTCTTTTGGGTACATGGAAAGTGATTCTCTCATTGAGGTATTGGGGTCCTGTGTTGTGAAGGCATTTGTAGGTGTGGGTGAGTATCTGGAAGCACTATTTGGAGAAGGGAAAACACATCTGATAGCATCATGGTGAAACTGACCTGCTGCTCTAGTCTGATCCCAGATGTAAATGACATTGTCTTAAAGCAGTGGCTGCAGGGGGCTTAACAAAAGCAGCCAGTGGCTGATAAGGGATAATCCGAAATCCAGGAAGATGGCATAAAAAACATGGCTTTTTAAAAATCACTGATGCAAAAATGTATAGTGACTATGACCTGAGAAGATGTTTCTTGTTATTTGTTAAGCTTTTTAATAATTATAAAGGTCAATGTGTATATGGACCCTGGCCTGAGATGATGTTATCGGCTCTTTGGTGTACCTAACGAAGGGTATGAAGTTATATAATTTAGCAGAAACAATGTATAACATCTAGATCAGAATACACAGTACTATCTTCACACTAACAAGATACAAATAAAACTTTATTAAACATGTTTAAATATCATTTGTGGAAAATATTCCACTGACAATAAGTAAAACAAAATACATTATTGCTGTGAAAAATAAACAATACTTCGCTGGTGCAAAAGAAGACATATAAACTGAAACCTGATATGGGACAACCTAAGAGATGTGAATCCACACCATGCCATTTGTGAGTACTTATCTATTCCTGTGTTTTTCTTGCATTCTGGTAATTTCGTTTTGATTTTCTCATTGCAACTGAAGGACTATAACATTTTAATTAAAATATAAAATCAGGACTGTGTGACCTACTCACAGAATGTAGCACAACTTAAGAATCAGGTTTTACTTCAGCTCCTGGCAGTAAAGTGTCACTCCAAGTGTCACAAATAAAGCAAGAAATGGCAACCACAAGCAGAGGGTAAAAACAGACTGGGCTACAAAATGGTTGACCTGGAAGGGGCTCTGTAAACAGCCCCTTTGGCTGCAGGTCACTGTTAGGAGAAAATCCTGTTGCGGGGGGCAAGATGGCCGCCAGGCTGCTGTAGAGTGCAGTCGCACTCATTCCTTCTCCTGGACCCAGGGAATATATGGCTGGAGATGGATTAAAAGTATGCTGATTTTGCAGAATATACTCCGGACAGAAGGCGGAACTAGTATTAAGACACTGCAAAAGGTGCTTATAACCTGGGGGTGTTATTACTGTGAGCGCTTCAAAAAGCAAATTAAAAAGGCGATTGAGGATAGCATCTATACTGCCTTAAGGATGTCGCAGCGCTCAGGTGCTATACCAAAGGTCACGCTGAGTAAGCGCACAACAACTACGGCTACAAGTGGCATCTCCCAGAAAACACAGCTCAAGAAGAGCGAGAGACCTGCCAAGGACAAAGACAAAGACAAAGAAAAGGCTGACTGCAAAGCGGAGAGTAAAACAGCCTCGCAAGCGGCACAACTGGAGACTCCTGGAGGTAAAGCGCAGACACAACAAAGGCGCTCTCACTCTGAAAGCGGAACAGCGAAGCATGTGATCACTATACCTGCCGCTGGCAAGGATCGGCGGCAACCCACTGTGGCAGAGGCTCTCGCTGGAAGGAACCAACAGCTAACCCCGGTCGCTGGAGGTGGTCCGGATCCAAACTCGGACCCAAAAGCGAAACAGAACGCGGAAATTCTCCTCGCTGACCGCGAGGACGCAAGCACGGCGGTTGCTAAGCAACCAGGGCCTGAAACGCTCACGCCTCTGGCGGGAGATGCACAGGGGCTGGAGAACACAGCAGAGGCTGCCGAGGTGGCTGTCGAAGACGCCAGCACGAACGGTGAGGTTAATGCAGGCGGTGAAATAGGATTAAAAACGATGGATAACGCAAGTAAGTCCAGTAATGACCAAGTAAAAGAAACAGTTGAAACAACAAACATTTATACTGCCCAAATGCTTGAAGCTTTAAATGAAGTTAACCTAGCGCCAACACCAGTAAATAGCAGTATAATGGTACAATCTACTTGGGGCAGTATGAAAAGTATCCAAAGCCACACAACAAAGGCGGCGAAAGGGAGGAGAGTATGCTCCCCGGAGAGGGAAAAGTTCTACTCCGTGACTGAGGGGTCAGACTCTTCATTGCTGGGATCAGAGGAAGAGGATACTAACACAGACCTATCATCTGGGACAGAGTCTGAAGGATCCCTCTCTAGTGAGCACAGAAACAGGGAAACACAAAAAAGAAGAAGAAGAACAATGATAAGACGTGACAGGGAAATGGACAGAGCAGCAACAAGTACAAACAGGAAGCTGTTATGGGACTACGGTAGCGCTTCAAAAATTTACCAGGATCAGGATCTGGGAGTGGCACCTGAGAGCTATCCTGTAAATGCCCCTAATGAGTTAAACGACAATCCTCCTCAAGCAACTTTAGATGGGATGTTCTCTATGCTGAAGCAAATGCATTTAGAGGCTCGCTTAGAAAGCAGACGAGCAAGGCAGGATACAAAGAAAATACAGGCGAGCATCAGGAAAATGAACAGAAAATATCAGGAAGTTGAAACTAGAGTGGAACAAGTAGAAGAAAGAACTGGGAAGCTGGAGGATGAGGTCACAGATTGGCAGAATGCAAGAACAGAACAAGGGAAGGTGATCGAAGACTTGCAGTGGAAGCTGGAAGATTTCGAGAATCGTCAAAGAAGGAATAACCTACGCCTTCTAGGCATTGAGGAAGGACTTGAAGGGAAGGACCCAAGGGGGTTTATGGTTAAACTGTTAAAAGAGGCATACCCAGAAGCGCAGTGGCAGTGGGAAGTCGAAGTGCAGAGAGCACATAGATTTCCGTTAGTACAGAAGGGGGGTAGAGGTGGTAACCAAAACAGTAGTAATCAGAATGGATTGCCTAGGGCAATGCTGGTCTTTTTTGGAAACTTTTTAGCTAGGCAGGAAATCTTCGAGACTGCAAGACCAGAGAGGAAAAAATCAGTTGAAGGGATTACTTTTTTTACGAGGCCCGACTTCTGCCACACTACTGTGGAAAGGAGGTGGAAACTGAGACAGCTTATCACTCCTTTTCAACGACAGGGCTCAGAAGCATACTTGATGTATCCATCTAAGTTAAAAGTGGTCACAAGGGGCCGCATCAGAATGTTTTTTTCGGAAGTAAAGGCAGGAGAATATTTAGCAGAGATTACAGAGCTTCAGAAAAGCAGGAAGAGTAAGGAATCAGAACCAGCATAGGTTAAATAAGGAAAATATTAGCCATATCATACATTGGGCTCCTCGATGGTAATATGGTTAGCTAGGGTGGGAGAAGGAAAGCGACACTACAGCAGCACGCAGCCACACATAGGTCAATATTGACCTATTTGCCTGTGACAGGGGGGGGGCTAGCAAGGGGAGGGGGGAAAGGGGGGAGTGGGTGAGGGGGGGAGGGAAGAGGGTGGTAAAGAGAGAAGGTTTTTTACAGCACAAAATAAAATGGTATGTAGATACACTAAGGTGGTAGGAAAATATCTTGAGGATTTGTTTTTTGGTCTTTTTTATAAAAGCAGATGGCAGTAAGAATTATTACAATTAATGTATGTGGGTTAAATGATGGGGGCAAAAGACAGAAAGTAGCGGCCATGTGCAGAATGTTAAAATTGGATATCATATGTCTGCAGGAAACACATGTGAGGGGGAAGGATAGGTACCTTTTGGATCAGCTAGGGTTCGATGTATTAGCACATACGCACCAAGATACTAAAACAAAAGGAGTGGCTATACTGGCGAAAAAAGGCTTGATGAAAGTAGGGAGAAAGAAGGAAGACGTGGATGGTAGATGGGTGATGATAGAAGGAGAAATAGCCGGTAGCCGCTACACAATTGTTTCTGTATATGGTTCCAATGAAGATGAACCTGATGTATTTGATTATCTAGACACCGAATTGCCGCTATGGACTGAACCTATAATTGTGTGTGGAGATTTCAATATCAATGGTTTAACAGGGCTGGGTATGAGGGGAGGGGGGATGAAGGGCGAGCGTAAGAAGAGAGTAAGAAAGGCCATTGTCAATCTAATGAATAATAATGCGTTGGTAGATGTTTGGGCGGCATTCAATCCTATAGGGACAGGTAGTACTTTTTATTCGGCCCCTCATAAATGTATAGTCAGATTAGATTACTTCTTAGTCACCAGTCCATTAGTATCAGAACTGAAAATAGAAATACTACCTCGAGTTTCTTCAGATCACAATCCACTGGTGTTGACTATTTCCCGGAACTGCAATATTGGTCACAAAGAGTACTGTTGGACATTTGAAAGAGGGTTGCTCAGAGAAGATGACTATGTTAGCAGAATGAAGGTATGGATTACGCAGTTCTGGGAGGTAAACAGAGGTACGGCAACTGCTGGCATGGTCTGGGATGCATTCAAAGCAGGGATAAGGGGGGAAACGTTGGCCTATACCCTGTATAGGAGTAAAAAGGAGAAAATGGAGTTAGCCAGTAGGTTACAAGATTTAAGGAATCTAGAACAACAGCTTATTCAGCATGTTATAAATCAAGAACCTCTTGAGCAGGTTTTACTAGAAATAGAATTGAAGAAGGCAGAAACTGGGGAAAGATTAGCTAATAAAGCTGCGGCTAATTATTTGGCAAAAAAAGAAAAATGCTACGAGTTCAACGAAAGAGTTGGACATATGCTCGCAGTGCGTACCAGGCAAGACCTGGCAGCCGGGGAAATTAAAGAAATCAAGAGTAAATGCGGGAAGGTTGTAACCAAGGTTGAAGAGGTGAGGGAGGTGTTTAGAGAGTTTTACTCTGATTTGTATGACCAAGACGTGAGTAGCAACGGAAACGAGGTAGAGGACTATTTGGCTGGCATCCCACACAAGGAATTGTCCTTGGAAGATAAAGAGACTCTAGAGGCTCCACTAATGTTGAGGGAAATACATAATGCAGTTTCAAAACTCCCCTCGGGGAAGGCCGCAGGACCGGATCAGATACCGGCAGAATTTTATAGGACGTTTTGGGATGCACTAGGGATATACATGCTGGAAACTTTAAGGTACGCACAGAAAGGGGAGAATACACCACAGTCATGGGCTGGTGCAAGTATAGTAGTTATTTTAAAGAAGAATAAATCGCATTTGGATACTGGCTCTTATAGGCCGATCACGCTTATGAATGCAGACGCAAAAATATACTCTAAGGCTTTATCACAAAGACTCAGTAGAGTAATCGAGGGGTTGGTACACACAACACAGCATGGTTTCATACCAGGTAAAGGGACTACGGAACACACAAGGAGAATGATCACCATATTGGATGCTACGGGAGCTGCGGGAGACCCTGCCTCTGCCGTCTTTTTAGATGCAGAGAAAGCCTTTGACAGGGTCTCCTGGTGCTATTTGTGGAAAGCCTTGGAGTGGTTCGGGATTGGCACAGGCTATATACAGGCTATAAAGGCGTTATATGCAGCCCCATCAGCTAAAGTGAGGATAAATAGGGGGTACACAGAGGATATACATATAAAGCGTGGTACAAGACAGGGTTGCCCGGCCTCACCACTGTTATTCGCCCTATATCTAGACCCTTTTTTACGAAGGTTAGAAGGAAACTTGAACATTCTCCCGATTGGTTTACACGGCTATGCATATAAGACACTTGCATATGCAGATGACGTGGCAGTGGTCACACCGGATCCAGGGCTAGCCATTACTGAAATTGAACAGGAGGCTTCACTTTTTGGCACATTTTCAGGGTATTCACTAAACAAAGGAAAAACACAAATAATTAAAAATAGATGGGTAAACTATCAGGATACAAGAATAGCACCGGAAGTCACGTATCTAGGGGTGAAGATCACGTCCGAGCTAGATAGTTTAGTTGATATAAATATGAGACCACTGTTGGAGAAAATTAAAACAAACACAGAAAGAATGAATAATTTGCATCTGACCTTAATGGGGCGAATAAATGTCATTAAAATGATAACATTCCCTAAAGTGCTGTATTTAATTAGATCCATACCCCTATATTTTGAAAATGTTTGGTTTAGCAAATTAGAATCGATTTTGAATAAATTCATCTGGGTGAAAGGGAAAACAAGAAGAGCATATAGACATTTGACGGTAGATAGGGAAAAAGGGGGCTGGGGAGCTCCAGACTTCAGGCTCTATTATTGGGCTGCAGTATTACAGTATAGTAAGGTGTTAATAGGGGGAGGAAGTCGGGACCAACCAACGGATAGTGAGGTGGGCTTACCTAATGTCTATGCTGTATTGTTGGGGGAGGAAGCTGAGAATGGGTTTTTCAATACTACTGAATTTACGTACTTCAAACACACGAGATTTAAGACGTTGAATGCAGTGTATAGGGTGTGGAAAGGAGTGGCTAAAAAATTAGGGCTAGGCAGATTTAATATTTATACAAGATTGTACACAAATAACTCACTGCCGAGGGAGATTTTTAAGGACGTCACGATGCTTGATTGGTATAATAAAGGCATAATACAGATAGGGGATTTACTGGATGTGCAGGGTAATATCATGCAGTTAGGAGTACTCAAAGCAAAATTTGGGCTAGAGCACAACAGTTTTTACAAATATTTACAAGTGAGGAGTTTTCTAACACAAAAACAAGGTGGTCCGCTGGGAATGCGGCAGTGCAAAATTATGGATTATATAAAAATAACCACCAAATGTACAATAAGATATCTCTATGCAGAACTGAAAGGAACTAAGTCAGATGAAAGGGCAAAATTTGCACAAAAATGGATGGAAAAATTAGGGTCAGGCTCAGAAATCTTTCAGGAGTCACTAGATTTGGGTAGAACGGTGCTATGCTCAGCAACCCTCCAATCGCAACACTACAAAACAGTATTTTCACTTTACCATACACCGGCTAGAATTGCCCAGTGGGGCGGAACAACAGGAATAACTTGCCCACGATGTAATGCGAGCGGAGCAGATATTGTACATATGTTTTCGCAGTGCCCACAATTATTTACTTTAAAAATGGCGATTGAAGAATTTTTTGATAAAACGCTTAGGATCAAGATTAAGCTTCTAGATGAATTAATCATTTTAGGGGTGGTTGACATGATGGAAGCTGCGCCAGTAGAGTTTATTTTTGTTTCAATAGCAGTATTCCGCATTTGTATAGCAAGGAATTGGCTGAATAAGACTCCTCCAATATTTGCAGATTGGATTGCTAGCCTCCTTACTATATATAATTTAGAAAAGGCAATATATGACAGGAAAGGTAAAAGGGCCAAGGCCTTAGGCAAAAAAATATGGCAACCAATCACGACGTGGAAGACTAGCCGGATAAATCCAGAATAGTGAAACAGAAGCTTGATTTGATTTGTATTAGAGGATGGTTTTTTTTGTTTATGATATCTGCTTATGATATGAAAATTTGTATAAAACAGTGAAATGTATATGTACTATATAACCATCTGAGAAATTGGTATGTGCTGTAATACATATGTTGGAATATGTCGAAAAATTCTGAAAAATTAATAAATATGTTTTAAAAAAAAAAAAAGGAGAAAATCCTGTTGCTCACCAACCAAACCCAACTCAATTCATCCATTAGTAATCTGACTCACCTTGCTGGCCCAGTTGAACCAGTCAAAACTGCATATCTCAACCAAACAAGTGAGTTGAGTCATAACAATTACCACTCTGTAGGATGGGAGATCAAGGAAGCATAGAGAAGAAAGTCACCCCAAATGAAGCCCAGTGAAGGAGGGAACCTGGAAACAAGAGGAATAAACTCTGTACCCGTCACCGGAAGAGGTAACTAACGCATCGAAATAGTGTTCTGCACTAAAATCTGCTAATGAGGCAGACAACAGAGCTCCTTCTTACACCATACAACAATAGACTACTCAACTAAATATGTTGATTATTTTTAACTTTATATTTATTCAAATTGTGTGATGACTTCTCTGACCGTAATCCCATGACTCAAATGACATGATGTAGACCCGGATGAATTGAACTGATAACGTAATGAAATTCTAAGTAGACCCTCCATACCCCATTTGTATTCTTGAATATTATATAACTGTATTTTAATGTATTTTAATTGTATATCTTTTATGATGCAATTGCACTGAAATAAAGATTATTGACTTGACTTGACTACTCAACTTTCACTATAGTCCTCCTTACTGCTTTTCATCCCCCATGAAATGCTGCTCTTGGCAATCATATTGGGAGAATGATTCCAGGGATCCAGACTAAACCAGAGCAATTTACTCTATTGATTGAGCTGGAAATAAAAAATATATCTAGCAGATATCTTTAATTATATTGAAGAATGATTCTCTCACTAGAGCTGCATCACTTCTTTGAATGCTGCAATATGTACCACAAGGGTGCTGTAGCCAGAGGGAATCATTGCAAGACTACTGGTGACAGTACAGGGCCAGATGTACAAAGCATTTTTCTGGTCGCAAACGGCCCGATTCACAGAATGCCTTTTCAAATGTACAAAATGCAAAATGCAATTCAGTCACTTGTTACCGAATAGAATATTTCATTTGTAATTCGGTATTTGGATGGGGTGAGTTTCGGGTGTCCCTTCCAAATACTGAATTGGTATGGTATGTATTAGTGCTTTGTTACTGAATACTGGTTGCAAAACAGTAATCCTTTTCCACCAGTTTAAAACCGGTGGTAAGCCATTCACAAAGAGTCACTTGGGGACCCCTTCGTCTTTGAAAATTTTAGAAAAAGTATTTTTGTAAGAGCCATTGCCGACTTTAAAAAAATGAAACTGCAGAGTTTAATTTTTTCTTTTTAAACTCATCCCATTTTCCTTTAACCCCTTCCATGCTCATGGTTATGTAAGAGCAGAGAGGCGCACACAGTGAAGTCAATAGTGTAAGAGAGTCCAAAAAGAGTTGTAGATCTTCAGTTCTTATTTGTAAAAGTTTTCTTTATTTTCACGTACAGCGGCACAGCCAACGCGTTTCATTCCCATTCGTGCCTTGGGAATTTCATCAGGGCATGTATTTAGACAATCTAGTCTGTGCGGTGTCTCTCGAGGTCGTACTTCTTCGAGAACCGTTTAAAGGACAGTCACGGTAGGTCACAATGTGTACCTGCAAAATACTTTGTGTTAGGTTCCAAGTGGAATGAAGATCCAAGTCCCCCCGAAATGTCAGGTCACTGTTGCTATGGCAAATCAATAAAAGTAGAGATTCTGGACCCCTCGGGGGAACTCCGGAGGGTAAGGGGAGTCTGGACGCTTGGAAAAATGTCCGGCTTCGATAGGGTCTGCAGAAGCGTAGTGACACAACGGTGCCTTAGGTATGGCCCCCGTTCTCCGCTGCTCCACTGGATGCATCCAGTATTCCAGGAGGAGGAGCAGCGGAGAACGGGGGCCATACCTAAGGCACCGTTGCGTCACTACGCTTCTGCAGACCCTATCGAAGCCGGACATTTTTCCGAGCGTCCAGACTCCCCTTACCCTCCGGAGTTCCCCCGAGGGGTCCGGAATCTCTACTTTTATTGATTTGCCATAGCGACAGTGACCTGACATTTCGGGGGGACTTGGATCTTCATTCCACTTGGAACCTAACACAAAGTATTTTGCAGGTACACATTGTGACCTACCGTGACTGTCCTTTAAACGGTTCTCGAAGAAGTACGACCTCGAGAGACACCGCACAGACTAGATTGTCTAAATACATGCCCTGATGAAATTCCCAAGGCACGAATGGGAATGAAACGCGTTGGCTGTGCTGCTGTACGTGAAAATAAAGAAAACTTTTAAAAATAAGAACTGAAGATCTACAACTCTTTTTGGACTCTCTTACACTATTGACTTCACTGTGTGCGCCTCTCTGCTCTTACATAACCATTGGTCTGATATACATCCTTGGCAGCGGATGGTGAGAGTAGCCGCACCGCCTAATAATTCTGAAACAGACGAAGTGGATGTGCGAAACCTTGGTAAGCTGCTGGTTGCTTCTGTTTATTGTTTACCCTTCCATGCTCATGACGGAACGGTTCCGTCATGAGCGTCGGTTGAGCTGTGCTCATGACGATAAAGATTGCTTTATTAAAAAGCAATCACAGACATGGTGGTCCGCTGATCTCAGCAGGCCACCGTCACTGTGATGGCTGCAACTCCTAGTGGGTCGCAAATTGCGACCTACCTCATTAACATGCATGAAGTAGGTCTATTTGTGTCCCACTAGGAATCGATAATAAAACTTAAAAGAGTTGTATACATTAGAAATACAGATTGCCTAATTGCGAATTGGTGAGAATCGCAATTAGGAAATCTGTACTCCTAATGTTTGGACATCTGACCCAGCATTATTTCATTATGTAGATGAATGTGGTTAAAACAGAGCTAGAGCGTTCCCTATGATCGCTGGCTCATTTCCACGAGAAATGCTGCAGCAGTGCAAATTGTGCAACAAATCTGATGACTAAGGGTACATTTTGGATAAATTAAATTAACCATTAACCATTGGCTCGACAAATCGAGAGAGTAATTAATGGATGGTACAGACACTGGATAATAAATGTTCTGCTCATACCACGAAGTTAGGTTGATTGCAGGTTGTGTTATTTCACCTGATGAAGACTAATTGGATCTGTTTAGTCTGGCATTAGCCACAACCTTGTGATTTTTCTAAAATTCTATGTATAATATAATTACTTATGGGTGCTTTAAGCCAGCCTGCTTCATCCATTGGCCTTTAGTTCTGTCATTCACATTTTTTTTCCGTCTGCTACAGCATACAACATAGGGAAGTGGGTCATTCCGCTACAGATAATGGCTAACTTCACTATAATTGATAGCATTTTGACCATTCACAAGAAGCACATTCAGAAAGCAAGTAGTTCCCTTACAGGTGCCTTGATTAATCGCCCTCCTGGCCCTGCCTCTTCCTGGGCTTCATCTCTTTCAGAATGTTTAGCTCCTCTACTATTGACGGCGACTAATTTCCTTATTGTTGGTGATCTAAACATTCATTTTAATGATACAACCTGCCCAATCAGTACAAATTTACTGTCTGATTTAGGGGCCATGAATATTACCCTACACAATTCAGGCCCTACTCATAAGGCGGGCAATTTGCTTGACCCTATTTTATCTAATTTGGATACAGTATCCTGCAAGCTCCCCTTACCTGTCCCGTGGTCTGACCACTTTGTGGTAGAATTCTCTATTTCGTTTGATCGATCTTTTAACCACCTAGCAACTGTTCCTAAACCCAGAATGACCTGCAATTGGAGGAAATTAGATTCCAATAAATTTAATTCTGTTTTGTCAGACTCTATGCCCCTTACTGAGGTCAGTAGCACTGATCAAGTGGACGTCATTCATCGCTGGCTCACGTCTGCTGCAGACATTTGTCTCCCACTTCGAAAGCAGACATTTAATATACATCACCCCCCGGCGCCTTGGTCAATGACCAACTAAAAAAAGAAAAAAACAGCTGTAAACATCTCGAGCGGAAGTGGCATTCTGAGTACGATCCACAAGCTAAACTACAGTATAAAGCTGCTCTAACAAAATACCATACCCTCTGCAAGACTGCCAGAATTGAATATGTTAATTCATCTATCCTAAACGCTCAAAATCGTCCTAAAGCCTTGTTTAAGGTAGTGCAGGAAATCTTTGGTGCCACTAGTCATCCCAAGGCCCCATGCCTAGATAAAGCACAATGTGACTCCTTAGCACATTTTTTTGTTTCTAAAATCGAGAGTATATATGCTGACTTTGGCCCATCTAACGTTCATTTAGTCTCTGAACCTACTGCATCTACTACCTCAGATGTCCTTCAGTCGGCAGTAGCGGAGATCACTGTCTGGGACCCCTTGACCCCTTCCACATTACATGACTTAGTGAAAAGTATTAAATCTGGTTCCCCTCTGGATCCCTTCCCTCCTCAAATTTTGCTCACCCTTGACCCATCTTCTCTAAAGCTCATCATGGAATTACTGAATACTTCTCTCAGGGAGGCCAAGGTCCCCAACTCATGGAAACATGCAATGGTCGTACCGTTGCTGAAAAAGGCCAATGCTGATCCAAGTAACCCCGCCAACTTCCGGCCAATTTCGCTTCTTCCAGTCTACTCTAAGATTCTGGAAAAGCATATAAATAAGCAACTTACTAGCCATATTGAATCTCATAATATCTTACACCCTTCACAATCTGGTTTTCGTTCTGGCTTTTCCACGGAATCCACTCTGCTGGGAGTCTCTGAAACCATTCGTCATCTGGTGGACAGAGGGGAGACCGTGGCACTTATTCTATTAGATTTAAGTGCCGCATTTGATACGGTCTCCCACCCCATTCTGATTAACACTTTAAAAACGTAGGGCATCACTCATTCCGCCCTTGAATGGCTCATCAGTTTCCTGTCTGATCGGACGTTTCAAGTCTTCTCGGCTACCTCTGCGTCCAAAATCCACAAATCTGCATACGGTGTTCCTCAAGGTTCCATTTTGAGCCCCCTCCTTTTTAATTTATATGTCAGACCCTTGGCTGCTATTGCGGAACAGGCAGGGCTCTCCATATTTTCATATGCAGATGACACACAGATCATCTTCTCTCTCTCCACCAGTCATCTCTCTACTACATCATCCCTATGTTATGGTCTCAACAATATTGCCTCTTGGATGCATAACAATAAGTTAAAACTGAACGGAGGGAAAACTGAACTCCTCCTATTTGGCAACAATCCTGCCTTATGGGGACCCTCTTACTGGCCTGCTCAAATAGGCACCCCTCCTAACCCTTCGAAAACAGCCCGCAACCTGGGAATAATATTTGATGACCAGCTGTCCATGAGACAACATGCCGTGAGAGTTTCTTCCATTTGTATAACCATCCTCAAATGGTTGAGGAAAATCACCTGGATGCTTCCCCTGGAAACCCAGAAAACCGTAGTCCAGGTGTTAATAACATCTCGCCTGGACTATGGTAACGTTCTTTTTCTTGGAGCGGGCAAAGAGGTAATCCGGAAATTACAAACGGTCCAGAACATGGCAGTCTGTCTTTTGTGTAAATTACCCTATAAATCCTCCACATCCCTGCACCGTCGTAGCCTCCATTGGCTATGCATTGACAATCGCTGTAAATTCAAGGCTCTTTGTCTTATACATAAAATTAACACTGGCAAGGCCCCTCAGTATTTGAAATCTCTAATTCATCCTTACCTTCCTTCCCGCACTCTTCGTTCATCCAGTCAACATAAACTTCTGATCCCCAGGACGAAGAGAGCCAGAATGGGTGGTCGATCTTTTGCTTTTCTGGCACCATCCCTGTGGAACTCTCTCCCTTTGTCTATTCGGATTGAACCCAACTATCTAAAGTTCCGAAGAGATGTAAAAACTTGGCTTTTCGATCTATAATCTATGCAACTGTACTCCTTCCTTGCTGGTTTAGTGCCGGGAAACCTTCGGGTAGCTGTGCGCTCTATAAAATTAAATATAAATAAATAAATAAATAAAATAGTGCCAGTGTATTATGTACTTAATTATTATTACTTTAGTGCTGTCTTTGTGTTTAGACCCTAAAGGGATAGCAGCAGGATGCTTTCTAACATCACTTCATATTGTTTTTGATGTAGCAAAGGGCACATTCCAGCCTTATCATTTCCTACCTGCTACTATTGCTGTTGTAAATACCTTTTCGAGCTGTCACTGTTTATTTGACTTCTGCTATTGGATAGCATACCAGATTGTGTCCAATTGAAACTGTTCTTTATTAAGGCCCTTATTATGATGTCTGTCAGACTCGTTTCATGACACCGTTGTGGAATTTGGATGTGAAAGCCCATAGGGCGGTCGGAAACATCCATTTTACAATTGTAGCCTGTTTTTAAACATCCCTGCACCTTGTGGCAGGCACCATGCACATGGTACAGGGGGGATGTTTAGGGGGGCACCATAGGTGCCCACCCAGACCCCATAGCGGAGGGCCAGGAGGGAAGGTGGCCATGTTAGTGGCCCCCAAAGTCACTTTCTGACAGCCTTTCCATGTCTGAAAGGGTGACATGGAAAGGCTGTGGGAAAGTAACATCATAATCAAGACGGCAAAGCCGAGGCTAGCTCCGCCATCATTATGGGATTATGATTCCTTACGACCCCTTGAGCTATTCAGAAGTGCAGTGGAATCCCCCTGCTGGTTTCCCTCCAACTGTCAGCATTGTAATACAATGTCGGATGGCTTTCCGCAGACATCGAAATCATACCCATAGTTGTTATCTTTTTAGTATGCACTCAATGAAGATAAACCCTCTCTATCTATCTTTGCAACTCAATCAGTCTTTGCAAACATCTATACTTTTGCAACCCTCCCTATCTTTGCAACCTTATCCATCCACTTATCTATGCAGCCCTATCCATCTACATATTATTGCAATCCTATCCATCTACCTATCTGTCTTTGCAATGCTCCCTATCTTTGCAACCATCTCTATTTTGCAATCCTTGCTATTGATGCAACCCACTTTAATTGTAATAAAGATTTACAATTTTTGTTTTTAACATTGGTAAAGTAACCAGCCTGGTAGTCAGTGCCAGACCCATTGGCTTTGCCAATGCTTGCTTTTAATGATCATTACATAAATTGAACATCAAAGGTAAAATGTAAATCTGTATTTCCATTCATTCATTCTTTTCTGCAAATGGTTTTCCAACAACATTACTCCTCCATCTACATTATCCATGGCTAGCTCTAATCCCAATGTGCCTATTCATATATCTCACTTTCTTCCTCTCCTTTCCCACAAAATCTTCCGCAGTCTTGTTTCTGCTCCATTCTTCACAATCAGCAGAAGAAACCATTTGTAATGGTACTCCTTCCACTACCTTAATCAGAGTTCATAGTCTTTGCAGTTCAGCTATCCTCATCAAGAATACATTTCAGTGACTATATTGTCAAATACAAATATATAATTGCTTCTCTGTAATGTGTAAGGGTGAAGCCTAAATTGTGCTGCTCCAATTCCCCCTCTGAGGACGATGTTAGCCATCACAATCAACATATGAGTCTTATCAGACGGGACCAGCTCAAACCCCTGATGTTTTCAACATTTTTCGTCTAGAGTTTTTTAGGTATTTCATTTCATCCTAAAATCTACACTCTTTTCCCTAGTTTGACATCCTTTCTCTCTCTTCTTATCCCCCTTCTTTCCTGCTTCTTTTTTTGCTTTTATACCCTTGTACCCCTTTTTGATTACAAAAGACAAATTACACCAAGGGCAATTATCACAGGGGATCTCAAAATAGAACCACATATCCTACTTTCAAGGTTTTCAAACCATTTGTCTACTGCAGCAAATCCCCATTTCCAATTGCTCCCCAAGCACCTGTAACTCCCAATTCCTCCAAATCTCCCTTAAACTCCATTATATTCATAATTTATGTTATCAACTCCTCACTCTTGTCAGGTATATAGGTACATCATTGCTAATCCTTTAGCATATTACAGACTCTGTTCTCCTTCGCGAGGAGGATGACTAACGCAAGGCGATTCTGCATCACTGTAGACCTTCTAGCTATCATTTCAGTGTCCACGGCTAATAATGAGTTTGCAGTACTAGTAACTAACTTATCAAATATAGTGGACCACTTTCTAATCTTAAAATCAATCAAAACTACTCCTACAGAAGGAATCAATGCACCAAATATGTCTCCGACTATTTCAGAACCACTGCTGCTTCTTTTGGTTTTAACTTGTGATCCCCATACATGACAATCTAAGTGTTCTACATGCTAAATCTTCGGAAAGACTATTGCCAAGTAACATGTGTATTAAAACCCTCATGGCAATGTAAAATATGTGTAATCCCCACAAAACATAAAAAAACTCCAGGAATAACAGGATCCTGACCTCCCATGCATAATGTCCAATGTACTCCTGTAACGCGGGACATGTTTCTCATGGAGATAATGCAGAAGTGGAGTGGTGGCTGCACAATGACAGCGTTTCGTCACCTCCTTCCCTGCAGGTCCCACAAGACCCTTGGCAAGTCGACACGGAGGAAAATAGGTGCGGCGCCTTTAACTGGACGCGGGATGCTGAAGACGGCCCGTCCCACCATGACGTCAACTGCGTTGGATTGGTGAAAAGTCCGGGAACCACACAAGCGGCGTGTGACATCACCGAAGGAGAAGGAGCGAGGAGAGAACGGCGTTATCGGAGAGAAGAAGACGAGACGAACCGAGAAGCAGACGAGCCAGGAGGCCAACGAGACCACGCTTCGCCCTGCCACACTCCCGAGGGAGGAGTGTGGCTGCGACAGGTACGGGAAAAGTTCTCAAACTGGGTAGGGAGGAGGGTTGTAGTCCCACGTTAAACAGGGCTCTCTCCTGAAGTCCTTCCTCCAGCCTTCCGACCCTCCTATCACCCTTTCCCCTTCACCACTGCATCACTTCTGCCTCACGAGCAATTGGTCACGTTAGAGATTTCACGAATTCACAGGTGTCCTTGCACTCCCTTGGTTCCTTTGGGTTTCAGTCAGTACGAGGGCGACATATTAAAACGGTCCTTTTATTTTTCTGTTTCTGCCGGTATCCACGAGAGGGGAACTTCCGTCCCATCCTGAAACCCCGAGAACACCCAGTCACGGAAGAAGATACACCACGCACAGCCAAGACGGACCCCGCGGAATTTGCAAAAGAAAGACTGACTTTTCGTCAAAAAAAGTTGTACATGAAAATAAAACCCTCGTTACCTAAGCGACGTCTCCAGCCTCTTCCTGAATCCCCAGCCGTCCCGATACAACTCCATATTCACTCAGTATACATACTTTACCTTGTGATTCCAATCTAAAGTTAGCGCAGGTATAACTCCTCATTATTCTTTTTTTATCAATCCTTAGTGAATTTTAAGCATTATGTCCCCCCCTCCACAGCCTTCCACATCCATGCAGCAAAAATAAATAAAACAAAGAAGAAGCACACAAAAGTCATAAATACTTAAGTTGTATTAGAAAAGCCCCAGCCCAACATCCAACTAGTGAGAATTATCAAGCACTACGGGCCGATCACCCCATATCACTTGTTTCCATTCATTGCTTCAGTGGAGCCCAAATTCGTAGACCCCTATTTCGACATCGGGGCTCTTTCTGGGCATAGACCACCCTTTCTATGTGGTAGATTTAGGTAAGCCGTACCAACCATTGATTAAAAGATGGAGGAGCAGGGTTGAGCCAGGCTGTCACCAAACACAACCTAAATACTGCCATAGCCATAAACAAGAAGGGTTGAGCTGAGGCAGGAGTTTCCTCTTGTTGTACCCCTGATAAAATCAATTCAGACGTAACCTCGACTCGTAGATCCAATTTAACATCAAAGAATCAAGTTATTTCCCCCTCAGATCTCCTGGAGATGGACATTCCACAAGCACATCGAACAGATCTGCCCCATATACCTGACAGTGTGGACAGTTTGAACCGGAAACTCCACCTCATTTACTAATTTAAGCTGGTGTAATATACAAATAAAACCAGTTTTTATAGTGCTGTATTTGCAAATTAGCAGACAAAATCGTTGAACGGGCAAGATCTAGAGAAAAAGTCAATCCCCCTCTGCCATTTGTAGTGCCCCCTGCCATTGGGAAGTCTGCTTCACATTCTCATCCCCCATCCTATCATTTAACAGCTTATAAATAGTTCCAATCAAAGACTTACTTTTATATAACAAATCCAAGAGATCAATCCTTTTAAACCCCGCACACCTTCCTCTTTTCTTCCTTACAAAGTCCCTAATTTGCAAACATTTTAAAAATTTGGTGTTTTTTAAATTAAACTTTGTTTTCATTGTCTCAAAAGTGGTAAGGCCTTTATCATCAATAAAATTACTGAGGGTAGATGGACCATAGTGTTTGCCCCAATGCCTAACGTAGGGTCATGGAATATATCTGGTAAGAGGGGGTTGTCATGATGGGGTGTGAAAAAACTAAGCCCGCCAATCCCAATTTTGTTTCTGAATACTGGTCCAAACTCGGTATGCATATAAAAGGTACTTGAATCTGACTTTTTAAAAATAACCAAATTATAATTGCCGAAAAAGGCATACAAGAGCCGCGTCACCAAGGGCCAATTCAAAGCATGACGGAATAGTATTGACAGAAGAGAATTCCTCTGTTGATCCAAACAATAAGACCCTCATCTGTTGCAAAGCTGAGCACCAATACTACAGATGAAAATTTGGTGCTACCCAGCCCTCTTGCTCTCTTGGGAGAGAATTAAACTTAATCACCCACCGAGGTCTAGCATATGCCCATAAAAATCTCCCCATAATTCCATCCAAAGCTTTAAACCAAGTATTGTTCATCTCAAGGCGTATGGCCCTAAAAAAGATAACATTTTAGAGAGAGACATCATTTTAATTAAATCCTGATCAAGGTGAGTCCAACATTATTCTACCTATACAACTCACTCTTAGTTTTATTAATTAGTGGGCCTAGAGGAGGAGCTGCGTGTCGAGCATGATGGCCGCTTCAGACCTCTGTTCCGCGTTGCTAGCCCCCAGCTCCGTGATCCTGTCATCCATCCTGGAGTACTCGCCCATTACCAGACGCGGAAAGTGCAGGTGTACTTCCGACTGCTACCCCGGCCCCGCTGCGGCATCGGGGACCGGAGTTATCCTGAACGGCGTTTACGGTCTTGGAGGCGACTGAGACCCGGGGCTGGAGTTCGCCCTGTGGCCGTCTCGCAGTAGATAAACAGCGGGACCGGAAACCGGGGTTCACCGGTCCGGCCCACTGAAGGAACGAGACGAGGCGAGGACTCGGGGAGAGGAGCAATACCTTTGCCTTCAGGAGGAGGGGACTTGCCAGGGACGTCGGCGGTGCTGGCTGTGGCTCCCCCCATGCGCACTGGAGACTTTCTGTGCAGGGGACGAGTGGAGCTGCCGGTGGGAGCATCGTGAACCCAGGTGGGGTGTGGTCTTGCCTTGTCCTGCTTCTTCCCCCCTCTCGCTTGACTATAGACTGCCACATTTTAAATAAGGGGGTGCAGTGGTATATTTGAGCCGGCCTCAACATCAGCTACCCGGGGTGGGTACCTGGGGTGCGCCAGGAGATCCTGTGGCAGCGTTGCGCCATCACCTGCCATAATATCCTGCTGCTGGCCCCGGAGGTCCTCGCTTTGCTGGTGCTGTGGTGGTGGAGTGGTGTTCCCGCGGGGTGGTCTTCGGCCTGTCCGCATATCCTTCTACCATCTCCGCCCTGTGGTTTTCGGGCCCGCCCCCCACCCTCGCCTGATACCGCCTGGATGTGGCTGGCATTGAGGGGTTCGGTGAGGTGCCTGTGATTGGCTGCAGCATTAACTGCCCTTTGGATGTGCCTGGGGGGTCACAGGGGATTCCGTGGGCACTGACACACCATTGGTCTGCGCATCCTCCTGCTGTGGGCCCTGGAGACCTTTGTTCTGCCTGTGGTGAGGGTACGTAGTGGTACTCACGCAATACGGTGCCCAGACTGTTCATTCACTCATCTATCTTTGCCGCCCTGGGGTTCTTCACTACTGCGGCCCCTCTGTGCTTATGGATCACCCAGTTGGACGGCAGCCGAAGGGCCCGAGACACCTGGTACGCCGGGGTATGTAGGTTGGACCCTGGCCTGTTAAAGACGTGCTATGACCAACCTGGTTCTAGCCAGCCTCTCGAGGGTCCTGCTCTGAGCTGCGGACGGTTGTGCCTCTCGGGGGCATCTAGTTGCTCTGGCTTGTCCTGTGCGGTGGTGACGAATGGAGGAAGAGAAGGCAATTTAGCGGGTGAGGCTGAATCGGCCTGGAGCCCCGCACAGGCACACAGAACCCGGGGGTGTAAGTAGCCGTTGAGGAGCTACCCTGATGGCGGCCAGGTCGGATACAGATAAGAACCTGCCCAGATCTTCCATGGTGTCCAAGCAGGTCCAGGCCCACAAACTGGACCGTTACACCATACCCAAGGGATCGCCTGTGGAGATGAAGCGGACCCACCAGGAGCGGCGGCTGAGCTGACGCTTCAGGATTTGATTGTGGCTATCGAGGGAGTCCAGGCGTCCTTGGGGCATAAAATGGAATCTCTCGATAACAAACTGGACACAGTTACAATAGAGGTCAACCTCATGAAAGCGAGGGAGAAGGCCAAGTCACTGTATATAAAATCGCCAGTCTGATAGACGACATGGCATTGGTCTAGCAGGAGGTGCTGGACCAGTCCCTGACAGACAAGAAGCTTGATGATTTCGAAGGGAGGGCCCGCCAAAATAACATTTGCATCCTTGGGGTGCTGGAAAAAGCCGAGAATCCTTCCCCGGACCTGTTTGTCGAGGAACTCATCCTTACTCATCGCAAGTCTAAGGGACTGAGTAACTTTTTCACGGTTGAACGGGTGCACAGAGTGCCCGGGGGATGGCCCAAACCTGGAGCACCGCCTCGCCCGATGATTGCGAGAGTCCTGAATTACAGAGACAGAGATAATATTTTTGCAGGCGGCTCGCTGGGGGGACACCTCCGATATGAGAACGCCACCCTCTCCTTCTTTACGGACTTCACATAGCTAGTGCAGAGACAGCATCAAAGCTTTTTATCCTTTAAGAAGAAATTGAGAGACAAGGGTCTGAGGTACGAAATGATGTTTCCAGCAAGGTTGAGAGTGGAGGCCGAGGGGCAGATTTGGTTCAGCGGATTGGATCGATGGCCGTCCCCCGGCTGAATTGGAGAGATCAAACCGAGAGGGTGAAGGTGCACAGCAGGAGCAGGAGTAAGGGGGCGATCGGTACAGTGGCTCTATAGTTATAGTATATAGTGGGGGGTCTTGATATATGTGTGTATTGTTTGATGGCGCAGTGCAACTGAGAAGGTGTGGGCGATTCCGAAATGATGGACTAATGTCTGATGTGGAGCTGGGGGGAGGGTGCGGAACATCGATTCTCCACCTCATTACTACCTTTAGTTAGTTCGTAGAGTTTGATTTTGGGGCGACAGGCACACTACAAGTTGGGGATGGGCATAAGCCAAGAGCAGGGGTGCAGGGAGGGGCGGGAGGGATTTGGGGTCAGCGAAGCCCGGTGCATCCAGGGTCACACAGTTGGTGAGTTTGATTGGTTGGTGTTGTTTTTTTGGTTTTTTTCTTCTTTTTGCATCAGGTGACAACGCTATGATTGTATTGTATCCATACTGATTTAATGTCGGATATTAGTCGGGATCAGGGATAAAAGTGCTAAGCTGGAATGTGAATGGTCTGGGGGACAGAATTAAGAGAGGGATGGTGGGCCAGTTGATTAGAAGGCACTTTCCGGATGTAGTGTTATTACAGGAAACCCATCTTATTGGTAATCGTTGCTTGGCCCTTCACAAAGGGGGTTATAAGTTGGTTGCGCATGCTGGGCTCACTACGGGGTCTTGGGGGTTAGGTATTCTGGTCAGAAACTCTTTTCCCCATAACATATAAGCTACATGGTCTGACCGAAGAGGCCGCTACATTGGTGTTTATGGACAGTGTGCAGGGAAGACAGTCACATTTATGTCTATTTATGTCCCGCCCAGCCTTCAGTCAGATACTTTTCGTGACCTAGGTGCTATCTTTCTGACTTTACCCTTGGGTCTCCAGGTGATGGGAGGAGACTTCAATGCGGTGGTGGACGGGGAAATGGACAGGTACCCGGCCAGAGTGTTGAGGCCGGCACAGATGTGGCTTCCCGACTTCCTAGACATGACGGTTCTGATGGATAACTGGAGGATACGTAACCCCACATGGTCACAATATACGCAGGACTCCGCGGCACACCACAGCCTGTCTAGAATCGATTAAATTCTGGTACCGACGACCCAGGATGCAGCGGTTCGGGAAGCGCGACACCTAGGGAGGGGGATTTCCGACCACTCTCCCATATGGCTTCAGCTTGAGTTTGGAAACTCTGCAGTGGGTAGCATGGCTCCTATTAATGCATGGAACCTGCAAGACCCAGACACCAAGAAGGAAATAGTCAAGATAACGGAGAGGTATTTCCAGGAAAATGAGGGCTCGGTGGACTCACTGCAAATCCTTTGAGAAGCTTATAAGACTGTTGTTCGGGGTAAGGTACTGTCCTTGGTAGCTGGGAAGAAAAAGAAGCACCAGGCAGAACCCAACAGAAAGGGCGGAGGCGGAAGTGATAAAGCTGCACAAGCAAGTAGCTAGGGCTACAATTTCAGAGAATATACACCTCTTAAAATTGAGGCATTCCCATTATAGAAGCCTCGCAAGAGACAAGGCAATAACTCAGAACGCCAGCAGGATATACGAGCATGGGGACAAGGCCGGTAAATTGATAGCATGGCTGGAAAAGGGAGAGCGGGCATTGAGATTGGTGCCAGAAATACAGGGAATTGATTCGATGATAGCCACTGACCCTCAAGCAAAGCGGATGCATTCTCTGATTATTATGGCAGGGTGTATTCCTCGGTCGGCGGGTACACGGAGGAAGACAATAGTGCAATGATTAGAGATATTCAAATGCCTGTGCTCTCGGACAAAAACCGAGAGTACTTAGACTCCCCCCCTTATTGATGATGAATTGGCGCAGGCCATCAGAGGGGTGCGTTCGGGGAAGGCCACTGGCCCGAACGGAATTCCCATCGAATTGTATAAGCTAATTGCTAATAAGCTCGCCCCGTCCATCCGGTCTATGTTCCTGGAGAGTAGAGAGAGGGGCCAACTCCCATATGACCAGTGGGTGGCTAACATTGTGGTCATCCGCAAAGCGGTAAACCCCAAGCGCATTGTTCTTCCTACAGACCGATCTCGCTGTTAAACGCTGAACCCAAAATACTGGTGAAGATGCTTGCAACATGATTGGTCAAGGTAATCACCACCCGGATCAATCCGGGTTCATGCCCCGCCGTAACACAGCGCTCAACTTGCGCAGGCTCCAAGGGATACTGGGCAGGTCCTCTATGATCCAGGAACTGGCAGTTTTGGAGTCCTTGGAAGCCATAATGGCTTTCGATAAAGTTGAGTGTCCCTACCTCGTTGCGGTGCTGGGGAAGATGGGCTTCGGTTCGGAGTTTGTTAGCTGGGTACGTCTACTGTATGCCAAACCATTAGCTAGAGTTGTCATGAATAATCGTAGATCCGTTGATTTTCCTCTTGGTAGAGGCACGAGGCAGGGATGTCCCTTGTCCCCGCTGCTGTTTGCCCTCGCTCTTGAGCCCTTGGCGGCGTGGGTTCGATGGGATCGCTCGATACGAGGCCTGTGGTGGACATTGGGCTGGGAGGACACCATTTTGTTATATGCCGATGACATCCTGCTTTACCTCACTATCCCTAGGGGATCCCTGAGTTGCTTTCAGGATGTGCTGGCTATATTCGGGAGGTATTCCGGTTTCGCAATAAACTTGGCAAAATCGGTGATTTTCGTCCTTAGGGGTGATCCACCAGTAATACCACAGGCCTGCCAAATTAAATATCGAACGACAGGGGTTCAAATACCTCGGGATTTATATCACGCTTGGTGCAAAGTTAAGGTTTACTAACAATTTGGAAACTCCTTTGGCCCGTCTTCGGAGAGATGTGGAGCGTTGGAAGGCACTTCTGCTCTCCCTTTTAGGCAGGGCAGTGCTTTTCAAGATGATGGTCATTCCTCAAATCTTATATACACTCCAGAACGCAATGGACCCGGTACCTACATCTTATTTTAAAGAACTAGAGACCCTTCGGAGACGATTGCTCTGGGACGGTAGACACCGGATAGCATTCACTAAACGTACTCTTCCCTGGTATGATGGGGGAATAGGGCTGCCAGACTTGCAGAAATACTTTTGGTCCTCCCAATTGGCGGCTGTTAACCAAGAGGTGTACGGGCCCCCTGGGGATCCGGGCTATGCTATGGATCGCTGGCAGATGCCAGGGAATGACTTTACCAGGGTTCTGTATGCCAGTTCTCACCAATTTTCTCTGACAGGACCAACAGCGCACTCCGTGCAAGTGTGGCACACGGCCAACAGACATCTTGGGTGGGAGGGAAAATTCACACTTGCCATCCCCTTATGGAATTCAGAGAAACTGGAAAGCCTGTGGACATCCAATGGATTCGACAAATCGGATCTTATTGGGATCATGCAGATCAAAGACGTATGGGGGGACAGGGTGCACACATTTGACTCTCTCAAGCAGCAGTACAGCCTTCATGATACTGAACGGTACCGGTACCTCCAGATCAGGCACCCTCTACTTACACATATCCCTAGAGGCACTGAGCTTCCTGATGCTTCCCCTCTCGAAGACCGAGTGTTGGACAGGCACCTCCCAGAGAAGACTATTTCTTTAATCTATAGAAAGCTTGTAAATAATATGGAGGACCCGTTGACGTCCCTTAGGACACACTGGAGTGAAGATGGGTTTGAGCTTGACGATGAGGACTGGAGGGAGGGGGTCTCTTCTCCGAGAGTAGTTGCGATACAGATGAGGCTCAGACTAGTGCAGCTGAAGATCCTGCATAGAGCATACGTCACGGGCCGTGTCTGGTACGCATGGGCAGAGTGGAGAATGGGGAGTGCAGGAGGGGCTTCGGGGAACTTTGCACTTTTATGCATATTTTGTGGCACTGCACGAGGGACCAAGACTACTGGGTCAAGATTCATGAGATTCTAAGAGATGTCCTCGGTGTGGAGATACTACTGGAGGCCCGCAGTTGCATATTAAACGTTTGGGAACCTATAGATCTGAATGTGTACCAGAAACAATGGGTAACGTTGGCATGTATGGTTGCGAAGCAAAATATTGCACAGTTGTGGGGAGCTAGTCAGCTGCCCCTGGTTGTGAAATGGGAGGAGGATTTGGATTTGTGCATGTTCAGAGAGAGGTCTGTCTATGTAGCCAGAGGTTGCCCTGAGAAGTGGGAAAAGATATGGGAGGCCTGGAACCAACACCGTGGAGATATTTGCATGCCCCCGATACGTCCAACAGAAGTAGAGGTGCTAGAATATCCATGATCCATTCTATCTATTTTGTATTCAATGTTCTGTGCGTATGGACAGTTATCTTGACAAATGTTCAACTGCTGAAGTCACCTGGTATTTTTCTATGATTATCATGTTAATAAAAAGATTTTTTTTTTTAATTAAAAAAATTGGTGGGCCTAAACTACCTTCCACCGCTTTGTCTGTATCTGCACTAATAATGACCCCCAGGTATTTCTAAATTCGACACTACACATGTATCATCATGTATCATCAAACTGCAGATTACCATTTATAAGTATTTGAGTTTTGACCCAGTTAAGCCGATTGTCAGATATGCAACCAAATTGATCAGCCTCCAATTCAATTTCATTAACTGCCGATTTGGGGTCTGGGATGACTACAGCCAATTCATCTGCATATTCCAGAATTTTGGTATCCCAGTCACTAGTAGACATTAGCAGGATTAAGGGATTACCTTTGATTCACTGGATTAAAGGATCAATTTAAAGAGCAAAAAGTAAGGGGCAACATGGAAACCCCTGCCTTGTCCCCCGCTGGATCTTTACTATAGCTGACTCTGCTCCTATTAAAGAGATCTTAGCCGTAGGATTAATATATAATGCTTTAATCCACTTAATATATTCTAACTCCAGCCCCTCCTTCACCAATTTTGCCCAGAAATATGACCAGGAGACCCTATCGAATACCTTCTCGGCATCTAGAAGTAACAATGTCATAGGGTCTCCCTGGATCTTAGCCACGTCAAGTAAAGTAATTACTCAGCAAATATGGTCTGTTGTTCCCATTCCAGGGATGAAGCTGTGCTGTACAGGTGACACAATTTTCTTAATTATCCCCTATGATTTTCGCATACATTTTAGTATTACAATTGATTAATGTGATTGCCCGATATGACTAACTCCAACACAGGTTTTTCAAATTTTAGGAAACACCAGAATCTTGGCAGATGCCCACGAATTGAGAGGAGGAATGCCCCTTTGGATGGCTAAACATACCTCAAAAATATATTTCTGGAGGCTATTAGCAACATTTTTATAAAAATTCCCCGGAATAAAGTCTGTTCTACCGCTTTTCTGGACGCTAATCCAGAAACCGCAAGTGTGATTTCTTCTGCTGAAATAGGTTGATCTAAAAAGTCACGATCCTCTGCATTTAGATTTATCAGGGCCTGATGTTCTAAATATGACTTTATCTCTCCGACCTCTACGCTCTCCTCCACATATGATTGCTGATTATATCCCTGAAAAGCAGAACGTATCCCATCTACATGCAGGCAGAGGTGTGGCTCAACAGCCAGGGTGCCTGACTGTGAACCACGGGGTTCACGGTTCTTTCCCTGGCACCTGCGGCAGGTTAGCCAAGCACCATGTGACTCTGGACAATAGCTCACATAATCTTCCCTTCGGTCCCCAGTGTCAGGACACCTCTCCAGAGGTAGCTGTGTGCTTTACAAATTATGGCATTTCATTTCATTAGAGATAATTTCAATATCAGGGTCTCGGATTTGCTTGATGTCCCCATAGTTTGCCTGTTGCCTAGCTTGAAACGCTAACATATGTCCCACCTTTTCTTTAAATTTGTATGTTTTATTTTTCCAAACCTTACAATTGCTGGTAGACTTCTTAGCTGATATAGCTCCGATCACTGTTTTAGCAAACACAACACGAAGCTGAGCATCTTCAATAGCTAGTCCAGTAGAAACAGCTTCCACAAGACCTGCTTCAGCCTGTGATAAGGTCTGATAGAGTTTCTGAAGGTGTTGCTTCTCCTTCTTCTGTTTAGACCAGCTAAATCTTGAGGTTTCCCCTCACCCCCCGCTTTAAATGAATACTATACCTATAGGACCACTCCTATGTTTTCAGCCATAAATAATGGGAACCACTTCTTCATATGAATGACATAGTCATAGTCTAGCAACAAAGCTCTCTCAAATGACCATCCCTTACTAGGTTGTGGAATAGAATGAATATCAAGCTCTAAACTAAGGGGTTGTGATCAGACATCACCAGAGGATAATAAAAAATACGGGAGGCATGTAACACTCCGCTTGATATAAAAAAGTAATCCAGGTAGACATGCACTTGATGATGAGCTGAATAAAATGTGTAACCAGGATCTATAGGCTCATTATCAGCCCATACATCATGAAGCTCCTGAGTAGTTACAAGCTGCTTTAGTGTCCGCAAAACCTTGGACTTACGTCCTTGATAGGTTGTAGCTCCAGCCCTCATGCCATTACCTTTAATATATATTAATATTGAAATCCCCACAAATGACCACTGGAAGGGCCAATCCTGCTAATTCAATACAAAGCCAGTCCAATAGCGCCCATAGATAGAGCACAATGTAAAAAAAGCCTCCCATGTGAGAGCATTCTGCGAAAGCCCATCTACCATACCTATTCACCCTGGCTCTAGTAAATCGTATTTTGCCCTTTCATGTGAGAATCACCACACCACGAGTGTGGATTCCTTACAGAGTCTTAGATATCATTTGATACCCCGTGAATTCCAATAGATGTTTTTGATTCCCCTCAACATGGGTTTCCTCCATACAAACGATATCAGCTTTTAAGTATTGTAGGTCTAGATTTAGCCTTTGCTTATTTTGAAAATTATTCAACCCACAAATATTAATTGAGGCAATTCTTAACTTGTTCACCATTTATTATAACCCAGTATAACCTGACCACCACCGCCACCGGTCCACAAAAACCAAATCCTCCAGATCGCTTGGATACCCCACCCCTAAACTTGTCCAAGAGGCCACCCATTCCTCCACAACCGGACCCACCCAAAACCCGCCCAAAACCTGCCCATTCCCCAACCACAATCAAAAGGGTCAATCCTGACCCTGATGATGGCACTTACCAGCAAGCCGCCCCCTCCCCTCCCCAGCCCGACCCAACCAGTGCAGCCCTAGCAGAGCCCAAGAAAAAAGAAGACAGAATGAATGAAAAAGAAACAGGCCTACTGAATGCAACATCTCCAGAACCCTCACCAAAACATCAGTGTCCTATTTGAAAAAATCTACCGAAGCAGAAAAGAAAGAAAATAGAAAAGCTAGGACAAGGCACTAATCCATGCAAAAAAAGGCTAATCGTCTTAGGGTTTATCAACCCAGTCCAACCATTTTCCTTAATTTCTTTCAGATATTCTTGAGCTTTAACCTCTGACAAGAATGTCTGAGTCTTTCCATTGAATATGATCTTGGGGCAAGCAGAACTTAGCAAAAACACTTCATAGCCGAGTCGCTGAAAATAAGGGAACAGCTGCCATAGCTGCCACCTTCTCTCCACAGTCACATGGCAGAAATTCAGACGGATGAAGAAAGTATGCCCATCATGTGATCGCTTTGCCTTGTCAAAAATAGCCTGACATAAGAGGAAATTACCAAAATAAAACAAAACAACCCTAGTTTTATCCACCTGTTGAGAATGATTTTTCTTAATCATTAGACAAAAATGATGTACCCTCTGTACTTCAGCTTCCCAATCCCATTGGGCAAGATGAGGAAAGGCTCCTATCAGCAGCTTCAGCATGAAGGATCTGATGTATAGTTTCCTTCCACATTCTCCGCGAGACAAAGTAACCGCAAATTGTTCCTGTGTAGGCGCTTCTCAAAATCCTCCAACTTCCACATTAAATCTGCTAACTGGGTGTCCTGTATAATCTGCCATTTCTCCACTGTCGCCACAGTGGCTACTGCTGCTTCTGCCTACCCCTCAACTGCAGTTCCGCCATCTCGGAGCAGATTTTGTTGACTTTTGTGTACAGCTCGTTGTATTTTCTTGGTAGCCAGGTGGACTCTTTTATGTTCCGCTCTAACCTCGGACTGCATCTGTTTCAGGATGGAGTAAATTGTGTCCATCGTGGGGGCAACTGGGGAATTTGTATCTGCTGAGGTTCCCCCCTGTAGCATATCCAGTTTCTCTATTTCACTCTCGCTGTATATCTGGCGAGTCACCGGGTAGTCCCATTTCAGTTGCCTGGTGATACTTGACTCTGCTCCCGGCTTTCTATTCCTCCTCTTTGACCTCTCACTTTACCTTCTTGAGGGGACAGATGTTTTTGAGTAGAAGGTTTTGAATATCCACCATTCAGGCTAATCCCCCAAAGAATCAGGGGCAGAATCATCCTCTGTCAATTCTTCACTAAGGCAAGAGAGGTCAGAGTAATCGTTTAGAGAAAATAATTTCTCTACTTCTTCAGGGGATGCTGTCATCAAGGACACTGCATCATGTCCCTGATTTTTCTTTGAGGGGTCTCCCATGTCCCTCCCAAGGTTTTTGCTCCCATTCAGTGTCCCATCATATATACTACAGGGGGAACCCAATTAACCCACAGGCATCTGGAAAAACAATACATAAGGTAATAAATGTGATGCCTACGGAACATTTACGCATATACTTTCTAGGAACAGATACCATTTATTATCTCTTCCTCAATAAAGTTATTCTTTTTGAAATGAATCGTGAATTTCTTTGACACCCCTACAACTAACTGGCAATCCCAAAAATTAATTTCAACTTATTGGTTTATATATTTCATTTAATAAACCATTTCTTTCTCAAAGGATTAATTGTATATCATTTGTTACTCTATTTTACACATATATATATACACAACTCATACATATACATACAATATACAAACAAACTTATTTATGTACAAACAAACACAAATATCCTTGAACCTTTTTCAGGGGTCTTTGCCCACAATAATATCAAAAGGATGTTTTTCAATCAAGTATAAAACAACCGGTCACCAGAACGAAATAGTAGCATCCAAGGTATAATCCTTTCAACCTCTCAATATTTTTGTACTCCTTTCAGTTCATTTCATATGTTCAATTTTTTTTTTTGCAAAGGTGCCTTCAAAAAAACCGTCGACACGTTTCAGCCTTTCAAGATTTCAGGCATCATCAGGACTTTAGGGCAAACAAGGTTCTGCCTAAGAAATCAAATATATCATATTTACATATTTATATATATACATCTTGGGGATATCATTCTAATTATACACAGTTACTTATACATCTGAAGATGTTAAACAAAGAGAAATTCAAACAGAAAATCATTCTGAAAGAATGTCCCATTAAGTGTCCCATCTGGTGCTAGAGTGATAATAGTCTCTCCGCCCTGTAACCTAGTTTCTACATCTTCCACAAATGGCTCTCCCCTCTCTCCACCATCACTCTCCTTTTGCAGTGAAAAGGTACTGTCAGGAGATCCTAGCTCAGTCTTATCAGCCCCTCATGAAGAGCTGGCCCCCAATTTCACTGGCGCAGCCGGAGTGGGTGCAGAGGTAACACATTTACCCTGATCCTTCTGAGGCTGTCCCAAGTGTTTGCCAGTGAAGATTTTAGGGATCAAGGGCTGTCTATCCTTTCTTGCCTAAGAGCCTGTTATTACCCCCTGACCTCCCAGATGCTCTGCCTTCTGCCCCTCTGTGCCGGCAATAGGCTTTCCTGGAAGAGTTGCAGTGTTTTTCTCTGTCTTCTGAGTTAGAAACATTTTCTTGCTGTATGTGGGAGAGCGCACAGGAGCTGACACCACAGGCTCCGCTCGCTCCTTGCACTGCTTGCTCCCCTTCAGCAGCATTTTCGGGCTTCTAGAGCGCAAGAGCTGGACCAGTGAAGACTGCCATGAAGACTGCTAATTGCGGCTATGGTCCTCCAAACAGTCTCGCTAGTTTGCCGCAGCACAACAGCAGCATAACCAAGGTGCCGGCCAAGACAGGCTCGATCCAGAAAAAAGGTGAGTTCGATCATTACATGAGATTAGACAAGGAATGGCTAGCGTGGTATACTACTCAGCCGCCATCTTGCTTTAGGATAACTCCTCATTCTCGATGTGCTAATTCTTCCTGAGCCCTCTAATTTCTATATTGTTGATCTTCCCTGTTTTCAATCTAGCATCTATTGCCCTTCTCTTGTCTTCTACGGAATCTAGAATTTTGTTTTCAACATCAGTTAAGGAACAAGTCAAATTGTGCCTATGAGCACAAGAACTATCTAATGTTACTATGGGCTTAAGGAAATATACAGCTGTATCCATCACTCTATCATTGTGGTGACGATTCAAATGCTTAAACATGGGAAATCATGAAAGCACTCAATCATAATTCGAAAAAGAATACTGAAAGTGACTTCTCCATATAAAAGACTCATTAAAATGCTACATGTACTACCATGTGTAAGAGGAATGTGATGATAGGTAATCCCTTCTGCAACTGATGCAGGTATCCTTGTACAGACGTGCAATCCTTAGCATCCATTGTGCCAATGTATTGAGAAAGAAACTTAAAATAAGCGTTGGAGGATAAAACTCGTTTCAAAAAATTAATATGTAATGTCTTAAAATCAAATGTATATAAACTACTGTCAGTAGGAATCGCAGTGCTTGGGGTTGCGCTAGATCTATGTTCAACTGAATTGGGAAGTGTAGGGGAATATAATCCTAGGAGAAAAACAATTAGTCCTACAATTATAGCTATCAAATACACCTGTGGACCACACAGGATGCAAGAGGTTATAATTCGCACTCCAACACGTCCATTTGCCTTTTTAAGTAGCTAACAGGGGCCCAGTGATTAAAGTTTATCCATTTACCCTCGGGTACTGGGACCCACTGTATAGCTTTTTAACCTTCACTTTCTCACTCACTACACTGCACACTCAGCGAACATACCAGCTCCGCAGTAAACTGACGTCGAAGCACACCCAGGATAACTCGGTGTCACTGTGGTGAGCCCGATGATGAAGCATGCCACCAACTAGGTTGGTGGGTGAGGGCTTCATGAACAAACCAATGGGTTTGCCGGCACGCGTACTTCATTGAGTCCCCCCTCCCCCAAATATAGCTAGTCCTTTTTGATTTTGACAGGTTCTTTTAAGTACCTGAGCATCCTGTTTTATGACATATCCCCCTGGGGCCCTTCCATCCATTTAAAGAAGCTAGATCTTGTCAGGCTGTGTGAAGCAGGTATGATTTTAGCATAAGGATGGGCAGGAACTGATGAAAGCCCTGATCCATGTGTATAAGACTAAGGGGAAGATTACGATGGGGCTCAGATTACTTTTTCGACCGCCTCATTTTGATGGGGGCGGTCGGAAAGGAATCCAACCAGTCATTCTTGCAGGCTTCTGACAGGCTCAGAGAGCCCGTCAGCCAGTCAGAATGCAGCAAGTAATCTCAAGGGCAGGCTTTCCGCCCTTAATATTACGCTGACAGTTTCCAACATGGGGGCCCATTAGGATGGCGGACGGATTGCCCCCGCCAGGCTGACGGTAGCCACGGTATACACCTGTTACAACGCAACTTTTACAACTACCTACCATTACAACGCAACTTTTACAACGCATACCATTACAACGCATTGCGCTGGGGGGCGCTCTAGGATAGGGAATAAGTTTAATTTACTATCCAACACCTTCCCTAGAGTCCACGGGGACTGGAGTTGGAATAGTAAATTATACTTACCACTATCCAGCACCTCTAAGCGCTATGCGTTGTAATGGTCGCGTTGTAATGGTAGGTAGTTGTAATGGTATGCGTTGTAACGTCATACATCCGGTAGCCACCGACGGCCTGGAGGGGGCAATCCGCCCGCCATCTGCACCTATATTCCCCCTGCCATATTAGTATGGTGGGGGACCGCGGCAGACGGAAAGAACATCCGTCGGCGGCTGAGGTGAAAAAGGATTAATATGGTGGGGGTGTCTATTAGACACCGCCAGCCATATTACAATGGGCTTAGTTACATGCCTTTCTGTGGTGGCATGCGATCTTCACTCTGGGAGCCCCCTGCGGGCCCCCAGAGTGAAGGAGAGGTGGGGGTGCACACGGGGGTACCTGTGGTACCACCCAGCATATGCATACACGAAGCGGCAGGTACCGCGCGGTGCCTGCCGCATACATGCATACATGCATTTTTAGCATTGTGGCGGGCGGTGCAGAGAGCACCGCCCGCCACAATGTTAAAAATGAGGGATGCGCCCGCCACTGTGGTGGGCGCATCCTAATCCCCACCACGGGACCCCCGCCCTTATGGCGGGCGGTCCCAATGCCCGTGAGGATGGTGGGCGGTTAAAGTCCGCCGCCATCCTAATGACCTCCTTAGTTTCCATGTTGGTCTGTCCAACATGGAAACCATGTTGGAAAGTGGCTTTGGGGGCCCCACGCAGGCCCCCTTTTGGTGCACAGCCTCCAAGGGCACCTATGGTGCCCACCTGTTGATCCCTGCACTTTGTGGCAGGCACCTTGAGGTGCATGCCGCAAGAACATTTCTGGAACCACTTTTGGTTCTGTAAGGAATCCTGATTAAACTTTGGGACCTGGTTAGTGTTAAATATAGGACAATTGATATTTTGCTGAGGAATCAGGGCTTGAGGAACTTGCATCACTAGAGCTTGTTGTACATTAGGACCTTGTGTCCTTTGTCTTGGCACATTTTGTGACAGTACAGGATTGTTAACCAGTGTCTGTACAAACCCTGGATTTTGAACCTGATTCTCATTTATTACTCTGTTTGGATGAAGACGATATTTCTGCCTCCAATGCCAACAATAATGTTAAGGTTTCAATTTCTTTAGTGTAGCCACATCAATTCCAGGACTCAGGTCAATCAGGACACCACGTCCTCTACCCTGTTGCGGATAACCATTTTCACCCTGCATCACAGGAACTCCCTGCTGATACACACCTTGCTTACCACCAACATTCCCTACATATGGTTGACTCTGACTCCTCTCTGTGCTGCTTTCATTCGGGTTAAAATCAACTTCTTCAACCATTTCTGTTAAAGTTCCAATTCATCACTGCAATATTTTGCATATCTCAAGGTCTGATTAGTTGACTTATTCTGCCAGCAATTTAAATGCTGCTGAGCCATCGCACTAACCACCGTTCTTAATCCTGTCACAAACTGTGACAAAAAATTTACCATATCCTTGGATTCGAGATTTTCCATTCCACTGTGCTGTTTAAACATTTGCACACAGTGAATATAATGTCAAGTGTGATTATATAATTGCATTTGTGTGATGGGCGGAGCCTAAATTATGCTGCTCCACATCAAAGGCCAGATTTCTTTTACATCACATCTTGATCCTTCAATACCTTAACTGAGTACAACAAGATTCCAACCATGAAAAACATTAAAAGACAGACATTGTGATGCTTAAAAAAAACTAATATTAAAGCTAATGTGAGTAGCAGTATGATTGAAATTGATCTGAAGACTTGCGGCCTATCACAAAAACTGAGAATTACTCTTTTAAACGTTGGTTCTACAATTGTAGATCTGTAGCCAAACACATGACATAGACTTATTATGCTAGGGAAACTAATGAGTACATACTCCTCCTTAGTTAATTGTTGAAATATTTTGATTAAGAAGCCACATGGTTCTAATTTGATGTTCATCTTAGTGTTTAATATTTCTTATTTTTTTCTCCTTTTATCTCGTGCTTTTGATCTTCATCATCATTTCATGGTGCATGGATTGACATGAATATCCAAGATAGTACAGAGAGCAATTACAGCATCTGACACGTGTTTCACCCTATATTGGTCAATTAGACCAGGGCTGTCTCAAGGCTACAATAAATATATTCAACATCCTGAATTAAAATGGATTGCAAAAGCAATTACAGTCACCCCAAGTGCTTTGTTTTCTAGTAGGAGTGCTGAGGCAAGGCAACCAGGAGGTGAGATAAAGTTGTGTAAAACTCATTAGAGTTTCATATAAGAAAAGATAAAAGATAAAAGATATGAATGTGCTGGCAAGTATAAATAGACTCAGAGAAAGGTCTAATTTAGGATGTGCAGAGTATTCTCTTCATGCAATAAATCTGGTTAATGACATGTGTAGGCCCCCTCGTATAATCTTTTGTACAACAGGCATTATTAATACCGTGCAGATGTGTTATTTCTCAGGGGCTCGGAGAGGCTGAGATAGAAAGAACAACAACTGAGGGAAAGAAACTGTGCCTTTATAAAAATAAATTGTGTCATTAGAAGTTAATCCTTATGACCTATGGTTGAAGATATGGATACAGAAGTACAGAAGTATATCAGGGTTATTGTAAGTACCTTGTATATTCTGTACAAGCAAAGTCTGTCTTGTGGCATAGTATTTGATAAATAGTTTAACATCAAGTGACACACGTTTGAGCAAATATCTAAATAAAGACAGGCGAATGGAGCAGTCAATATATACACAGATGCTAAGAAACAGCATGCCTAATTTTAGATTCAGATAGTTCATAAGTTGCATTCAAGAATTGAGGAATGCGCTTCATTGAATCACATTTCATGACAATTTGCAGAAGTTTAGTGCTGTTTTGATGACTAAAATGCATTAGTGCATGCTGATCTCAGATTAGATCATCAGGTTGCAAAGTTGATCAAAATCAGAGTGCAGAGGGTACGTGGGAGGTAAAGGGAACATGAATTCAAAGCATGTATTAATAACAGGAAGTCTGAGCTCACTATACCAAGATGCTTACAATCTCTTTGGTAGGGCATTATTGTCATCTGCAGGCATCACAATTTTGTTTCAAATATTGGTCCCATTTACTCATATTTTACTGTCAAAAGGCAGCAAGTCCTGGTGCTAAATCCCATGTTCAGTTGGAAAGACAGTTTCACAGCATGTTATTTGGGCGTCATTTTTAAATCAAAGAAGGACTAACTCTGTAAATTTGTTATCTTTTCTGCAAAAGACCGCCATCGTGTAGTTGGTCAGACAGAACCGTATATTAACGTGATAACAATGTTTCTTGTTTATGTATTCTCATAAATTATATTGTTTTTTGGGAAGAGAATGGCTTAAAAATTGTTATAACCAGTCTTGGATTGTAGGTTTTGTCAACCCTTTATGGCTCTGTTTGGCATGAATAAGTGGTTATCCTTTTTTAAGGTGTTGTCGTTTTTAAGAAAAAAAGGGAGCGGCCATTTTTTAATGATGATGAGGGTCTTTGTATCAACATGTTAACAGTCAATTTGTTGATTAGCATGTTCTTATATTTCATGTGTAAATTGTTTCAAAGGACCATTGCGATAAGAGATAATAACCTATCTTGAGTGATCAATATAATTGGCATATTCTCGCTCATAATTAAGGTTCAAAGAAAAATTAAGTCTGGATGCCATATCGGTTAGAAAATATTTCAGTCAGATACTAGAGTATGAAATTGAGATTGTGCGGAAGACAGTAAGGTAGTGCTTGTGTGTGAGTTTGCACTTTAAGATGATTGGGGAAGTAAATTCTTTGTTATCGCTCATCAAGAGCAGAGTGGTACAATTGTATATTATATCATCCATAGCGATGGCTCACAGCATGGTTTTGTGTATGAAACCTAATTCATCACAATGATGTATAGAGGGTAGAGAATGCAGAAGTAAATGATTTACAAGGACATATTTTCAACCAAACACGCATAGGTGGTTAGAGGACCAAGAGATCTATCTGGTTTAGTGGTATTCACCTCAGATAACTTCAACTTAGATAAGATCATTTAAGAGAAGTAAATCATTGTACATTTGTCTATGGTTAATTGTCCAATGAATAGGAGAATATCCTATCAACACAGTTAATCCGATGTACATTGCAACCAATTGTGCCACTCGTAATCCTTGTTCAGGTCATTTGCCACAGTGTCAACACAAATAATTCAAGTACTTTCTAGTTGACGTAGTTTGTGTTCGAGATTCCCTCCTCTTGCATGTTGTTTCAGCTTAATTAGGCCAAAGAAGACAAAAGTGTGATGGTGTGTATGATATTTTAAGAAATGTTCGAATAGTGGTTGTCTCTCATCATTTAATTGTAATATGTATGATGAGGATGACAGCTAGATGCATGGAGGATGGAGTTAACAGCTGTTGTCTTTCTAGGAATCTCGGTTTGTAGTAAATTTTGTTCGACATAGAGGCTGAGGTCTGGAAATTCAATTTCTTTCATTGAGATGGTATAAGTTATTTCGATATCCAACTTGTTTGTGTTAAACTGTCAATTCATTATTTGAGTAGAACTCCTGAGCCTTGACATATGAGCAATATGTTGTCAATCAACCTACCCTAGAAAACTATGTTTCTTGAGACATCGACTTATTATTCCTGGCCAAAATCTTTCTCACAGACTCACTCCCTCGACAAAGCTTGACCTCCTCCTACCCCCAGGATTTTAGATCATTTGATTACATTGAGAGGAAAGGCGATGGAAGGTATAGTTATCATTACCATTCAACCACAACAAACAAAGGTTTAAAAATTATTGCAATATGGCAAGGCTCAGAAGTTCTACTCAAACAATTCATTGACAGTTTAACACGAACAAGTGAGATATCGAAATAACTTATACCATTGTGTTGGAGTGTCAGACTATTCCAAATTGCTAATAATACAGGTATAATTCATGATAAGCATATCAATGTTTCCACAGTACATTCTGCGGGTATGTTTCACGATAAGCAATTAGCCTCAATTCTTGACATAGTGTCCTTAAATACCTGTGTGCAGGTAAGCTACAGTTCCTGTTTCAAATGTGCCATATTCGTCCTTTACGTAAATGAATACTCCCACAAGTTAAAATGAACAGACCAGCCCCTGAAGAAAAACGTGAATACAAGTGCATGATATAAATCATTGTAGTGCTACCAAATTTCCCTTGATCAATTTCTACACAAGAAATATACAAAACGGAACACAAACGTATTGTAAGGAACACAAGGGTTCTCTTATCTGTAAAATGGCCATGTCTTTGAATGTTGTTCAATGTTCATGAAGAAAAGGGTAGGGGAGAATCTTGATTCCCTGTCAGAGTTGGCCTTTTCCTTTCCTCCTGTAATTTAAAGGAAATACAGAAAAGAAAAAGAAACTATCAGTATCTAATAGTAAAAGTTAAAACCCTAGTAATATACATCTGTCTCACATCATAGTTTGCTGTTCAACTCTATATACATTAATCTCTCAATAGGTTAACTTTTGTACATAATATTGTCTTCAATACCAGGTACGTTAAGTTGTACTTAATGTTCTCGCAAGTGTACACTCAGTTCCTCGTCCTGATTCAGAACCCCAGGATATTTACTCTGTAAATTGATAATATGCCAGGACTCACATTGTCTGAGTTGTAATTCTCTATTGCCCCTTCTTCTGCTATATTATATTTGTTCTATTGCATAGAATGTTAACAGTGAGCTGTTGGACAAGTGGTACTCAGCAAAATGCCTGGCAACTGGGTATTGTGGGTCTTCATTTGTTACTGCCCTCATGTGTTCCATGACTCTTTTTTTGACTGCTAAAGTCGTACTCCCCACATACCTTAAGTGGCAGGGACATTCTGGAATGTAAATGACATGTGTGGTTCCGCATGTAAGGAATTGCTCTATGTTTCTCTCTGAAACTGGGGTAAGGTATTGTTTCCGCATATGGCTGTTGCAGCATGCCCGGCAATGCCCGCAGGGAAAAAATCCTTTTTTGGTTAAGACGTGTGTTAGATCGTGTTTTTGATATATCTCCTTTCATGAGGATATCTTTCCGATTTTTTCCTTTTCTGTATGTTATCAGTGGGCGTAGGGATAATTTGTAAGTCAAAGTAGGTTCACACAAAAGTGTGTTCCACTTTCTGTTTAGAATTTTAGCAATATTCTTGGATTCAGCATTGAAGGTGAGAAAAATGCAGGGCTGGTTTTCTCCCTCCCCCCCTGGTTTCTCTTGCAAGGTTTGTTCTCTAGGAATAGCTCTCACTTTCTCTTTAGCTCTCTCCAATACCCATTTGGGGTATCCTCTTTCCCTGAATCTCCTCAACATATTTTCCTATTCAATTAGGACATCTTCCATGGTGCTACAGTTTCTCCTTGCTCTGAGCCTTTCCCCAAACAGTATACTCCATTTCAAAGTTTGTGGGTGGCTGCTCAGGACATGGAGAAGACTGTTCCCGGCTGTGTCTTTCCTGTGAAGTTTAGTGCAGATTTCATTCTGACGTATTTCCACTGCTACGTCAAGGAATTCTATGGCTACCTTGCTGATGTTGTATGTTAGTTTAAGATTGTAGGTGTTTACATTCAGTTTCTCAATAAAGGTTTTAGCCGACTCTTCATCCCCTTTCCATACGATAAAGAGATCATCAATGTATTTTACCCATTTGATGATATTTCCTGCTGTTTCAGTACTGTCAAAATTGGCCTGCACTTCCTCCTCCCACACCCGAGAAAAAGGTTGGCGAAGATCGAGGCAAAACAAGTCCCCATTGCTGTACCAAGGACTTGTTTAAACATGGTACCATTAAACAGAAAAATGTTGTTGGATAGACAACATTCCATCTTTTTTAAGTAATGTCATGGTATGTTCCATATACCATATTTTTCTCCTTTTCAGGTAGTGATGACAGCATTGCATCCCTAGTTCATGGTCAATGATTGAGAACAATGAGATGACATCCATTGTAATTAGTAGGCGGTCGTCCTCCCATATTACATCATTAATTCTACTGAGGAAGTCTTTGGTGTCCTTTGTATATGATGGCAGGTTTAAGACATATTCTCGCACAAAATGCTCTACATACTTCTTTATATGTTCTGAGACACATCTGATTGGTGACACTATCGGTCGCCCTGGTGGATTAGTGGCACTTTTATGGATTTTGGGAAGGAAATAGAAAATAGGGAGTTTTAGATAGTCCTTCAAATAGCAAAATCCCTCCCAATGTAGGAGGCCTTGTTCTTGCCATGCTGTGAGCATAGTCCAGATTCTTACTATGCTGTCATTATTGTTGGACTCCTGCCCAACCCACACACTGCAGGAACGAGGAATACTCCAGTCCCCTTCCCCGGCTCACCAACCACTCACTGAATGGTACACATGAGTAAGCTGCTGAACCAGAAAAGAGGGTGGAAACAAAAAGGTAACCAAACCTTCCACCCGTTATCTTGGTTTAAAAGATACACCCGCCTCCTTCTTCTGCACCTGCAAGAATAGGGGAACACAAAACACACCCTACTGTAATTATACAATCCCCAGTCCTTCTTTGGCAACACAATACCGATATCCAACATATATTGTCACAGACACTTACCGGAAGATAATGCAGGCTTAGCTTCAAGGAGTTTGTCCATCAGTACACCCCCGAGATAACATCTCTCAGGCACTTCCTGACAGGATTTAACTTAGCAGAGTTAGGGTGTTTGGTTAGGTTAAATCAAGAAGATACAGGGTAAAAAACAGACCCCAGTTTTGGTTCTGAAAAAACCCCTCTGTATCGGGCGCTATGAATTTAGCTGAGGAACCAGCGAGAACGCGTCTTTTCCTCCGCTCGCTCGGAAGGAAAGTAAACAAACCCAGCCGGGTTTGCTTCGCGGAAAGGACGAAAACGTCACTTCCGCATAACGATGCGGACTGGTAGCGTTTCTCGCGACCGGGACTCCGCGTCTCCAAAACGGGAGGACAGCGAAAAACGGGTAAATAACAGACAGGGGCCCCTGAATGTTCAACCCCCACGGTCCAAAAGGCAAACTAAGGAATGTAAACTAAATAAAAGAAGGGAATAAACTAAAGAACACTGACTAACTAACGAACCCTCGCTAAGGAATGGGGCAGGTTAGCAAAAACACGGAGAGGACCAATAAACAGGGACTGGGACAAGAAGGGTAGCAAGGAAAAAAGGGGAACAACTTGTACTCAGCAGGAATCCTCCAATTCTTCACACGAGCCCGTGTAAAGACAACAGCCATCAAACAGGGAAAACACCGGAGCCAGAATGCAGGAACCACCAGGTAGCAATAACAAGCATGGACACAAGGGTAAGACTCCTTTTTATATATCCGGGGTGTCATGTGATGTGTCTGGACATGGTCAGCAAAAGAGGACTGGGGACCAGGACCTAACAGTACCCCCCCCCGATAATCCTCCCCACAGGTCTCGGCTTCCGGGGATGCAGTCTATGGAATAACCTCACCAACCGAGGCGCATGTACACCTCCAGCTGGCTCCCACGTCCTATCCTCCGGGGCATACCCCTTCCAATCTACCAGGTAATACAACCTACCCCTTCTCCGCCTTGAATCAAGAATGGCCTGTACCTCAAACTCCTCTTCGCCATCCACCAGTACGGGGGCAGGAGGGGGCAGAACCTGATCTGTGGGAACAAAAGGCTTCAGCAGGGAGGTGTGAAACACGGGATGGATCTTATAGTCCGAAGGTAGTAAAAGCTTTATCGCCACAGGGTTGACTACCTTATCCACAGGGAATGGGCCTACGTACCGGGGTTGTAGTTTACGTGAACCCGGTAGTTTCAAATTACGGGAAGCCAACCAAACCTGATCGCCCACCTTATAACCGGGAGCTGGAACCCTATGGCGATCAGCTTGGACCTTCATAGCCTCCTTAGCATCCTGTAAGCAACCCCGGGCCGTCTCCCAGATGTTTCCCAGACGTTTACAAATGTCATCAATGGCTGGCAAGTGCCCAGTGGGTTGAATGGCAAGGGCTTTAGGATGGTATCCCATAGAGCAGTAGAATGGCGTCATACCCAAGGCCGAATGTACGCTGTTATTATATGCGAATTCAGCAATAGGCAAAGCCCTCACCCAGTCACACGAGAGGGACGTAGTCAGGCATCTCAAATACTGTTCCATTGTCTGGTTGGTGCGTTCCGTCTGCCCATCTGACTGGGGGTGGTATGCAGATGACAAGCGCACATCCATCTTAAGCACCAGACAGAGTTCCTTCCAGAAGTGAGACACAAACTGCGCACCCCTGTCTGAGACGACCGCGGTGGGCAACCCATGTAACCGCACTATCGAAACCAAAAACTCCCAGGCCATCTCCTTCGCTGTGGGAATGTTACGGAGCGGTATAAAGTGAGCCATCTTGGTAAACAAATCTACGACCACAAAAACAGCCGTGAAGCCAGAGACCAAGGGAAGGTCCGTAACGAAATCCATGCTAATAGTATGCCAAGGGGAAGGGGGTACTGCCAACGGCTGAAGAAGGCCCGAGGGCTTACTATGCGAGGGCTTGTTGATGGCACACACAGGGCAAGCTGACACATACTTCTGGATATCCTGTGCCACCGTATCCCACCAAAACCACCTCAGACACAACTCCTTTGTCTTCCCAATTCCTGGGTGCGCAACTAAAGAGGAGGAATGACACCATTCTACCACCCTAGGTCTCAACTCCGGGGGAATGAACAACCTGTCACCCTGATATAACAACCCCTCTCTAGCCACCACCTGTGATAAGCGCAACCACGGGGCCAAGTCCATGTTGCGCAAAAGATCTTTAATCCTGGAAGCGAATTCTTCCACCGAAGCGGCTCCCACAATCCTATTCACATCAAGCATAGGTCTAGTTTCCTTCCCTGCCTTCACTTCCTCTGGTTTGACATGAATCCGAGACAAAGCGTCCGATTTAAGCTGCTGAGCGGCAGGTCTGTAGGTGATTACGTAATCATATTCATTGAAAAACAAGACCCATCGCATTTGTCTCGGTGTCAAGGCCCGGGCCGATCTAAAATACTCTAGATTCTTGTGATCTGTATAGATGGTCACAGTATGACGGGCCCCCCAGAGGTAGTGACGCCATTCCTCAAACGACAACTTTACCGCCAACAGTTCACGCTCCGCTACTGTATAGTTTCGTTCGGCCGGCAACAAAGTTTTCGAAAAATAAGCGATAGGGTGCATATCTCCTGTGCCTCCCTCCTTTTGGGACAAAACCCCACCAACTGCACAGGCAGAAGCATCCGTTTCTACAAAAAAGGGGGATGACGGATCAGGATGAGCCAGTACTGGCGCAGTTGTAAAGGTCTCCAGTAATAACTGAAAAGCCCCCTGTGCCTCCGGGGTCCACTCAAAGGACACCCCCTTTCTTAACAAGCGGGTCATAGGTGCAACAATCTCCGAAAAGTGAGTGATAAAACGCCGGTAGAAATTGGCGAACCCCAAAAGTACCTGTATGTGCCTCACCGTAGTGGGCACTGGCCAAGATAGAATAGCCTGTATCTTTTTAGGGTCCATTCGGATCCCATCAGCAGATATGAGAAACCCCAAAAACTCTACCTCCTTCGCATCAAACTGACATTTTTCCAGTTTGGCATATAACCGATGTTCTCGCAGCTTCTGCAACACTTGTCGCACATGGGTGGAATGGTCTACTCCAGTCTCCGAGAAGATAAGGATGTCATCCAAGTAGACAATCACCGTCTTGTCCAGATGTTCACTCAAGACCTCATTTATGAAATACTGGAACGCCGCCGGCGCGTTACACAGGCCAAACGGCATCACACAGTATTCATACAACCCATGTTTCGTTTTAAAAGCCGTCTTCCACTCATCACCGGGCCGCACCCTGATCAAATGATATGCTCCACGTAAGTCCAACTTGGTGAATACTGTGGCCCTGCGGAGCTGATCCAGCAACACGGGGATGAGCGGAAGAGGGTACCTGTTCTTAATAGTGGCTTTATTCAGTGTCCGGTAGTCCACACACGCCCTAAGAGTGCCTTCTTTCTTCGGTATAAAAAAGATCGCCGAAGAGACAGGCGAAGAAGAGGGACGGATAAAACCTAACGACAACATCTCATCCAGATATTCCTTGAGATGTTTTTCCTCGGGTTCAGACAGTGCATAGACTCTACTACAAGGCAGGGGAACCCCTTCCACGAGGTCTATCTTGCAATCAAACGACCGATGTGGCGGCAGACTCTGCGCACGACCCTTGTCAAACACATCGGCGTATTCCGCGTACTGTTTCGGAACTCCTTTCTCTTCCATGGCGGCGCAATATAGAGGAGGGACCTTCCCACTAGCCTCGCCATAGCAATGCTTCAAGCAATAATGCGAATCAAGAGTGACACGCCGAAGTACCCAATCAATCCTAGGGTTGTGCTCCTGGAGCCAAGGCACCCCCAGAACCAACCCAAAGGAAGGCGCGTCTATCAAGTCAAACACCACACTTTCCGAGTGACCATTGTCACATAACAAGTGAAGCGGCAGGGTTTGTCTAGTGATGCACCCTGATGACAACTCAGTTCCGTCTATCGCTCGGACCGGCTCTGGCTGTTCTTTATACCGACAAGGCACGCCAAGCTTCTCTGCAAGGGAGATATCAATAAAATTGCCCGTGGCCCCTGAATCCAATAAGACCGAAACAGGCACCCTTTGGTATTCTGCCAATAGTAGTTGTGCTGTAATTACAAAGTGTCGGGGTGCCACATCCACTGCCCCCAACACCTCATATTGAGCTCTGCTTGGCGGGAGTAGGTGTGCCCTTTCCACATTTACATATGCCACCTTTTTGCCATAACCAGCTCCAGAAGGTTTAACGGGACACTCCCTTGCGAAATGCCCCCCCTGTCCACAATAGAGACATAAGTTCTGATCTCTACGTCTCTTTCTTTCTTCAGGAGTGAGGGGCCCCCTAACGCCTCCTATTTCCATGGGCTCTGGTTTGGCTTCACTGGGTTGCTGTTTCACCTCGGTCTTTATAAAGCTCCCTCTGGACACCTGGAAACGACCACGATCACCACGTCGCTCTGACAACCTATGGTTCAACTTAACCACTAAGTCAATGAAAGCGGCGCACTCTTCAGGGGGATCTACGACTTGCGATACCACATCCTTCAGATCGTCGTTAAGACCCTGATAGAATAAAGACGTCCGCTTATCAGCAGGCCAATGTGTCTCTGCAATCAATCTATTGAAAGACGCGATATATGTCAGAAGATCCTGTCGCCCCTGTCGTAGTTTTAGTAATTCTGAATCACTAGCTTGCATAAATGCATGCTTTGCAAACAATCCCCTCATCAACTCCTTGAAAGCATTATAATCTCTCAATACTTGGTCATTTCCTTCCACTAAGGGGATAGCCCACTGTGCAGCAGTACCAGCCAGATATGAGAGAGTAAAGGCCACCTTCGCAGCATCGTCTGGAAAAGCACCAGGCCTACATATGAAGTGTAACTGGCACTGGTTCATGAACATCCCGTATTTCCCGCTGTCTCCATAAAACCGTTCAGGTGGGGCCAAAGGTACCGGAACAGGGGAATTCACGGTAATTGCCACAGGTGTCCCTCCCCCGGGATTACTCTGTCCTGCTCCCCCATATTGAAAGGTAGCCGGATGTATAACGGGATTTTGCGCTCTAGGTTGGGCCTGGGCCTGAGCCCTTACAGCTACCAGCTCTTGCCTCAACCCTACGTTCTCCTGTCTTAATTCCTGTACTTGCACCTGTAATGCAGCAAGGGCCCCCATTATATCTAACATGGAGGGAGCTTCTGCGCCCGCCATAGCCCCTCCTCCTGCCTCATCCATCCAAGTTCGGGCAGTGTATTAAAACGTGGGCTTGTTATTCTGTTGGACTCCTGCCCAACCCACACACTGCAGGAACGAGGAATACTCCAGTCCCCTTCCCCGGCTCACCAACCACTCACTGAATGGTACACATGAGTAAGCTGCTGAACCAGAAAAGAGGGTGGAAACAAAAAGGTAACCAAACCTTCCACCCGTTATCTTGGTTTAAAAGATACACCCGCCTCCTTCTTCTGCACCTGCAAGAATAGGGGAACACAAAACACACCCTACTGTAATTATACAATCCCCAGTCCTTCTTTGGCAACACAATACCGATATCCAACATATATTGTCACAGACACTTACCGGAAGATAATGCAGGCTTAGCTTCAAGGAGTTTGTCCATCAGTACACCCCCGAGATAACATCTCTCAGGCACTTCCTGACAGGATTTAACTTAGCAGAGTTAGGGTGTTTGGTTAGGTTAAATCAAGAAGATACAGGGTAAAAAACAGACCCCAGTTTTGGTTCTGAAAAAACCCCTCTGTATCGGGCGCTATGAATTTAGCTGAGGAACCAGCGAGAACGCGTCTTTTCCTCCGCTCGCTCGGAAGGAAAGTAAACAAACCCAGCCGGGTTTGCTTCGCGGAAAGGACGAAAACGTCACTTCCGCATAACGATGCGGACTGGTAGCGTTTCTCGCGACCGGGACTCCGCGTCTCCAAAACGGGAGGACAGCGAAAAACGGGTAAATAACAGACAGGGGCCCCTGAATGTTCAACCCCCACGGTCCAAAAGGCAAACTAAGGAATGTAAACTAAATAAAAGAAGGGAATAAACTAAAGAACACTGACTAACTAACGAACCCTCGCTAAGGAATGGGGCAGGTTAGCAAAAACACGGAGAGGACCAATAAACAGGGACTGGGACAAGAAGGGTAGCAAGGAAAAAAGGGGAACAACTTGTACTCAGCAGGAATCCTCCAATTCTTCACACGAGCCCGTGTAAAGACAACAGCCATCAAACAGGGAAAACACCGGAGCCAGAATGCAGGAACCACCAGGTAGCAATAACAAGCATGGACACAAGGGTAAGACTCCTTTTTATATATCCGGGGTGTCATGTGATGTGTCTGGACATGGTCAGCAAAAGAGGACTGGGGACCAGGACCTAACAATTATATTCTTCCATGTTGGTTTCCACATAGTATTTGGGGATCTCTAAGTTGTTTGTGGGCCTCCTCTATATACATCTTTTGATCCCACAGTACGATGTTCCCTCCCTAATCGGTGAGTCGGATCACAAGATTTTCATCTTCAGCTAACGATCTCACCATATCCCATTGTTTTTTGGAGAAGTTTCTTTCTGAAGACTTGTATGTTCTTTTGCTGGTCTTATCTCAAAACTTTATGAGGTCTTTCATCATGTCTCGTGGAAAGTGTCTATGTTGTCATGGGGTGTTATAGGGTAAAAGATGGATTTTGGTTTGAATCCTGTCCGCGCTAGGCGATCTCTAATTATTTCCCCTGTGTCTACGTTCGTTTCCAAATCGGGGTCATTGTACAGGTCATGTGGAGTAGTTATCACATTGAAGTCACCTATACTTACGAAGGGGGTTTCTGCCTTTTCGTCACCTACTGCCATGTTATTCGTATTTAGGTCTGGTAGTCTCGTCCCTTTGAAACTATGCCATTTTTTTAGCGCCAGTTTTCGGACAAATTTGAATACATCCATTCTTGTTTCAGGGTAAATGAAACTGCCAGTGGGGCAGAATGAAAGTCCTAGACATAGGGTCCTTTTATCCTCCATGCTCAGAGGTCTGTACGATAAATTAACAATAGTTTTATTTACCATTTTGTCATCCATTAGTGTTGCTGTTTTGGACCACTCTTCTTGATTCCCATTGGTCTTTGTCCACGTCCTCTACCTGATCCTCTGTCTGATCCGCTGTCTTCTTCGCCAGTTTCTTTCAAGTATTGTCCTCTTCTCTGTTGTCCCCGACCCCTCCCTCTTGTTTTGGGTGGCTGTACCATCTTTGGAATTTGACTCCCTGTTCACATGAGGCGATATTCCTCTAAAAAATGTGTTTGTGGTCTTGTTCCACTTGCACCTTCATTTGTTCTTGTATTGGTTTCAAGTGTCTCTCCCTCAGTGTCACTGCTGTTTATTGATTCCGTGGCACTAGGGATACCAGATATGTCCTCTATGATTTCCCCTTGTGCTAGTTTCTTGTACAAATGATCATATTATGGACTGTGTGTTAAAATTCTGTCACTTTCGTAGTCACAACAGTCGTGGTGCAGCTTTCTTTGTTTTCTCGCTTTGATGTCATCTTCGTATTTTTTCAACCTCCCTTCAAGATCCAACATAAACTTATTGATGGCCTCTTGTTCTTTGTGTTTCATTATTTCTTCCTCCAGGGTTTTGAGTTCTTTCATAATCCCAGGCATACTTGATTAGGATCAACAGCATACGTTTCGAGCTTTGGGCAGAATTTTCGTCCCATTCTTGTAGCATTCTAGGGTTGGGGTATTCGTAGGATGGCGTGGTATAAATTCTGAGGACTCTGGGTACCATTCCTTTTTCAACATAGTCCTCTAATGATATGGCCTCCCACCATTTTGATGTTTCAGACTTCTTAAGTTTTTCATATCGTTTGAGTTTGTCTTGTAGTGAGGTGTCTTTGGTGTTTATTTCTTTACTTCCACTTGGGTTTTTGTTGAGGGCTCTTGCAAACAGACTTTGGGTTGCACTTCTTATTTCTGTTTCCTCATCCATTTCAGTGGATGTATGATGTACTGCGACTATTAGAAAGATGGGTTGCAAATTAAATGTGAGAATAAGAAATTGTGTTGGGCTGAAAAAAAGGGTGAGTAGAGATTCCCCTCAGTCTTTTCTAGATAAGTGTAGACAAGAATCCTGCTGCGGATCAAGCACTATGCGTGCTGTTTGGGAATAGTCTGTGGCACGTACTCATATATTTTTGTTCTTGGAAATCCTGGAAGTAAAGGGTGTTCGTAGGAAAATTCATATGCTGATAAGAGATACAGTTTTAACTTGTGACTTGATTGCAAAGCCAATGCATACAGTCTAACGTTCCATTAGTGTTCAGGAACAGCAAATGTCTATAAAATCAGGAGAGGGTAGGAGTAAGGATTCCGACAATGATCTGGTAACAACTATAGTTACCAGATCATTGTCTCTTATCAGCATATGAATGTACTGTGGAAACATTGATATGCTTATCATGAATTATACCGGTAATATTATCAATTCGGTATAATCTGACACTCCAACACAGTGGTGCTGCATCACCTATAAACATGTTAATGTATGCTCAAGGGCACTGGGCTGAGAATATATATTTTTCAGGAGTGAACCTTTTATGCCAAACTGCATGCATGTAGGAATAACGTTGACTATATATCCTGACAATATATAAATATATATAAATATATATATATATATATATATATATATATATATATATATATATATATATATATATATATATATATATCCAACCAAACGAGTCGCTGTAGACCCCTGCCGCTTGTCAAAGGCGGGCCTCGGATGGGATAGCGAATCCCAATACATCCAACCAAAACCTTCTCCAGTCAAGAAAAAGAGATCCGGGCCACTTGGAAGTGCAAAGCGTGTTTTATTTAATGGCTTTCTCGACGCGTTTCGCAGTGAAATCTGCTTTTTCACGAGACAGAATATAATTGATCACACCCATTTGGCAGTACAGCCCCAGTGGGCACCGTGATAGTTCTGTATCCTAAAGATCGGACAGATTCCCACGTATCACTTTTATCACAGTCACTGATTGCATATCTCTTATTTTCTGGTTTACAGAGTTGGCTGGTGATCATATTTGGGAATCTGTCCGATCTTTAGGAGCCCCAGACCACCTAAGAATTGTATGAATGGACTACGTTAAAATTAAAGAATAATTGATGCTTTTGCCCACTGGGGCTTGACTGAAATAGTATGGTGAAGGAACCATGTGTTCGAAAAGTTTTATTATGAATGACTGAATTCTGATACAGAACTATCACGGTGCCCACTGGGGCTGTACTGCCAAATGAATGTGATCAATTATATCACATTCTGACAAAGGACCGTAACCGTGCATGTACAACCAATGTTCTTTGCATCAATTCCATGCATTGCTTATTTGTATCTTGGTTTAACAATCTTGCAATTTACAAGCAACCATGTGTTCGGACAGTCTTGGTACGCTATGACAGTATGAGTGACTGTCATTTTCTGACAAAGAACTATCATGGTGCCCACTGGGGCTTTATTGTTAAATCTATGTGAGCTATTATATCACAGTTTGACAAAAGACCGTAACCGTGCATGCATAACCATTGTTTTTGCACAAATTCCATGCATTGCTTATTTACTTATAATTTTGCAACCCACGTTTAACGTTTTCTACAGCTTTTACGTTTATATTTCATTTTGTGGCCTGGTGAGTTTTGTAACCGTCGGACTCAGCCCGCAGATATACCTAAAGTCTGTTTTCCATGAGTATGATTTGAATACCATGTGACTGTATATATTAAGCACTTCCTGTTTGGTTTCTGTCTCGTGAAAAAGCAGATTTCACTGCGAAACGCGTCGAGAAAGCCATTAAATAAAACACGCTTTGCACTTCCAAGTGGCCCGGATCTCTTTTTCTTGACTGGAGAAGGTTTTGGTTGGATATATATATATATATATATATATATATATATATATATATATATCAACAGCAACTCCCTCGAAGAAAGAGCAAAGGCCACAGCGGGGGTTAACAGGGAGATCACTTTATTCCGTCAAATGCTCTCTTTACAGGCGAATGCATTTCGGCATTTCATATGCCTTCTTCAGCGCCAAGAGTTTCACGGGCAGATGCAGGTGACATCGTGTTTAAATAATAGCCCCTTACTAATTGGTTAAGGTCCGCCCCGCCTCAGGAACAGTGTCCTTTCTTTCCAATTGTAGTGCACTCGGTACTTGTGCACCACGAATCCCAGAATGCAACAGGGGTCCAGGTGAGAAAGGCGGGTGATTTACATTATCATTTGCGGAAAATAGCTGTTTCCCGATGTCATCCAACCTATTCCCATGCATAAGGTGAAATGTCAATGTCCCCCTGGGTCCCCCTACCGCATCAACCTCCGTGGCACAGGATTCTGTTCAGCGGGGGCAAGACCGTAAATACAATCTTCGCCCAGCGTGGAGCCGAAATAGCACCAACACCGCCCCATCTCCTCCTGGTCCCGGGGGTGGGCCTTGGTGATCCAGTACCCTGGAAAATGTACAGATTCCGCCGCAGCAGCAGCAGACGCCAGTGGAACCAAGGCCAACTTCAAGATGCGGGGGCCTCTGAAGCGCGTCTCTGGCATACGCGCAGAAAATATCAACAGCAACTCCCTCGAAGAAAGAGCAAAGGCCACAGCGGGGGTTAACAGGGAGATCACTTTATTCCGTCAAATGCTCTCTTTACAGGCGAATGCATTTCGGCATTTCATATGCCTTCTTCAGCGCCAAGAGTTTCACGGGCAGATGCAGGTGACATCGTGTTTAAATAATAGCCCCTTACTAATTGGTTAAGGTCCGCCCCGCCTCAGGAACAGTGTCCTTTCTTTCCAATTGTAGTGCACTCGGTACTTGTGCACCACGAATCCCAGAATGCAACAGGGGTCCAGGTGAGAAAGGCGGGTGATTTACATTATCATTTGCGGAAAATAGCTGTTTCCCGATGTCATCCAACCTATTCCCATGCATAAGGTGAAATGTCAATGTCCCCCTGGGTCCCCCTACCGCATCAACCTCCGTGGCACAGGATTCTGTTCAGCGGGGGCAAGACCGTAAATACAATCTTCGCCCAGCGTGGAGCCGAAATAGCACCAACACCGCCCCATCTCCTCCTGGTCCCGGGGGTGGGCCTTGGTGATCCAGTACCCTGGAAAATGTACAGATTCCGCCGCAGCAGCAGCAGACGCCAGTGGAACCAAGGCCAACTTCAAGATGCGGGGGCCTCTGAAGCGCGTCTCTGGCATACGCGCAGAAAATATCAACAGCAACTCCCTCGAAGAAAGAGCAAAGGCCACAGCGGGGGTTAACAGGGAGATCACTTTATTCCGTCAAATGCTCTCTTTACAGGCGAATGCATTTCGGCATTTCATATGCCTTCTTCAGCGCCAAGAGTTTCACGGGCAGATGCAGGTGACATCGTGTTTAATAGATATATATATAGAGAGAGAGAGAGAGACAGAGAGAGAGAGAGAGAAAAAGAAGAAAGAATACTGCTCATTCAGTTCATGATATAGCAGCATGCAGTTTATAGCAGCATAAACACACAACACGTTTCAACCTCAAAGGGCCTTGATCACGTGACCACCATGGTGGATACAACCCTTTTATCCAGGAAGTGATAACATTGAAGTCACACCCCTACACTAGCTCAGACTCAAGAGAGTCAGACCATTCCTAGCCTGAGCATCCATATAAGGGTTGAAATTTTTAAGTTGGAATTTAGACTGCCTCAAGAACAAATGTGATGACCCCATGTGGCTGTGCCTGGTGAGGGAACATGATATACTGGGATTTCAAGAAACTTGGGAGTCTGAAAATGTATTTTGGTTGGACGGGTACACAACTTATATGGAGACTGCGTGGCCATCGGTTGCTGGCCGCTCAAGGGGCGGCCTATGAACATTGATTTCTTTAAAAGTGAAGGGTAGTCATTGTAAACTGGACACAGGGTCCTCAAATTGTTTTGTGGTTGAGTTTAACCCTCCACATGCTCAGAAAATACTTGTTCTTAACTTTTATAATTCGTTTGAAAAGGCTTCTATAAATGAACACTTATGCAGCCTAAATAACTTTTTAGACTTATATACGGAGAAGCAAGTTACCCAGTTTTCGATTATTTTACTTGGTGATTTTAATATTCATTTGTGTAATAAAAAGTGCCAGGTCTCTGATGAATTTGGACCAGGAGGTAACTTAGAGACTCACTTTGAACATTCCTCTCAAGGGGGATATTTAGAGGATGTTCTAGCTGACTTTGGGTTGGCTCTCCCAAATATGGCAGAAGTTGGCGTGGGCATCCCTTCCTTTAAGGGAAGGGGCATGTTTTCCACTATTGACTATATATTTGTCACTACAACTATAATTCCCTCTGTCCTGAATTATGCTGCAAACTGGTCATATTATAGTGACCAAAACCCTATTCATATCAATTTAAGAGGGTGTTTAAAGACCACAGACGTGGTGGAGATTAGGGCCTCAGCCACTATAATAAAAACAAGGACTCAAGGTCTCAGATTGAAATGGGCTAAGGTAGTACCAGACCTCTATTTAAATTACTTGTTAAACACCGCAGGGAACAAGATTGCCATCTGTCAAGATAGTACCCAGGGGGGTGTGGTGATTGCCACAGCTTTTGACAGGATTTGTAAGCAGGCAGCCAGTGCTCTCTGCCTACCTAACAAAGAGGGAATTCACAAGGAAGAGAGGTGGTTTGATCAAAATTGCACAGTTGCCCATCAGAAATGATTATGTGCCATGAAACGAAAACCCCGGGACAGAAACTTAATAGCTACGACAAGGCGTGTACGGCATGTACGCAAATTGGAAATCAAACAAGAAGCTTGGGACGAACTGTTGTCTGTTGACGTGATTAAGAATAGCGTGACATTTTGGGCTATCATCAACAGACCCTTCTTCTCTAGTCTTATGGGTAATATTGTTGAGTGCAATATCTCAGAAGAGCTCTGGTTTAATCACTTCAAACATATCTATGGTGACCAGCCGGATCAGGTAAACACAGGGCCCACGTGTTTAACTGTTGTATATAGCTTGAACTTTTCAGAACAAGAAATGGCTGCGGCCATAGCCCAAATGACGAGTAATAAAGCTCTGGGCCCAGATGGGGTCCCAGTCGACCTTTTTAAGGCAGATTTTCCTCTATGGGCAAAGCTATTGGCCAACGTTCTAAACACGGTATGCCAACAGGGAATGCCTAAGTCCCGGGCCACATCAATTATTGTACTGGTTTTTAAAAAAGGAGAGAGAGGGGATCCAAGGTGTTACAGGCCAATATCATTGATTGATTCCACGGTTAAGGTGTTGGGGAGAGTGGTTCTCAGCAAATTACCCGGATGGATTAATGAATGTGGTGTCCTGTCAAACCTTCAATACGGTTTTAGGAAAGGCAGTGGCACCTTGGATCACTGCCTTCACCTCTATCTTTTAATAGGAAAATATACAGCAGCCAAGAAATGGACACTTCATCTCGCTTTCATGGATCTATCCTTAATCTTTGTCCGAGTAAATAGATCCAAGCTCTGGGATCTGTTGTTAGCAATGGGTATGGATAAAAATATTGTGTATTTCTTGTCTGATCTGCACAGGGATCTCTCGGCAGCAGTAAGGTTGGACCAAAAGGGTAACAACGCAGAAGATAGATAACCTAAGAGGAGTCAGACAGGGCTGTATCCTGGCTCCCTTGCTATTTACACTTTACTTTAATATTCTAGACTCAGCCTTGTGTGGAGCCACCAAGGATATCCCTCGCGTGGGGAATCGATTGATCCCTGCATTGCTTTACGCAAAAGACGTGGCCCTACTACCATGCACAGCGGTGGGGCTCCAGCATTTGTTGTCCTTCTTTGCCGATTTTATAGGCTCCCTGGATCTAAGCATACATTTTTCCAAATCACACACAATTAGTATGGGAGCAAAACCAAGTAAATTTAAAACATTCAGTTGTGACGATAATGAAATATCCAGGGCCACTTCATTCCAGAATTTAGGTGTCTTATTTGATGATAGATGCTCATGCGCTTATTAAAGCGGCGGATGATATCCGATTAATTAGAGACCAAGGTGGTGCAGCACTACTGGTGCTTCTGGATTTATCGGCCGCCTTCGACACGGTTGACCATAAGATCTTGGTCAGCCGTGTCGCAAGGATGGGCGTGCAAGGCCTAGCTAAAAATCTTTTAGCATCTTTTTTGGCGGAGAGAACCCAGGCCGTCACTCTGGGTCAATTCAAGTCCGCAGAGTTAACACTGCCATGTGGGGTACCACAAGGTTCATCCCTTAGTCCGACACTTTTTAATATCTACGTGTCGGACCTCGCAAAAACCATCAAAGTGCACGGGATGAACCTTACCTCATATGCTGATGACACCCAGCTGATCCTGGCAGTTAGACATGATGGGGAAACAGTAGCAGAAAGTTTCAAAACAGGTATGCTGGCCATCGGACATTGGATGTCAGCAAACTGTTTGAAACTCAACTCTGAGAAAACGGAGGTGGTCACTTTTGGCCATCTCAGTCCCAACTGGTCCCCGTCATGGTGACCTTCATCATTTGGAACTTTGCCAAAACCAGCCACAAAAGTGAGAAATCTGGGCGTCATTTTTGACGACAAATTAAATTTCATGGCCCATGCCAATCAAACGGCTAGTACAGCATTTTTCAAATTACGCTTGATAAGGAAGATTCTCCCTTTTCTTCCAAAAAATGTAGGCAAAACTTTGGTCAGTTCCTTGGTCCTATCAGCATTGGATTACTGTAATGGACTGTTTTCCAATGCCCAAGTTAGGGTCATCAAGAAAATGCAAACAATTCAAAACGCTGCAGCCAGACTTCTTTCAGATACTCCCAGATTCAAGCCAATAGCCGAGACCTTAAGAAGTTTTCACTGGCTCCCCGTTAGGAATAGAATTAAATTTAAAACATTATGTATTGTCTATAAATCGCTACATCATCAAGCACCCCAATTTTTTAGAGACAACCTTGTTCATTACGCTCCCCCGCGAACACTTCGTTCAACAACACAGAATGATTTGGTGGTACCTCGGACTAAGCTGGTCAACTGGGGAGACAGACGCTTCCTGGTCACTGCCCCAAAGCTGTGGAACACTCTCCCGCAATCTATAAGATCCTGCCCAACCCTCATCTCTTTCAGGAAGAAACTGAAAACTTGGTTATTTAGTCTCTAATAATTTAACAGAGTAGCACAGGAGAGCAAACATATGTACAGCGCCGAGACGCCTGCGGGCAATTGTTCGCGCTTAACAAGTGTTAAAAATAAATTAAAAAAAATAAATAAATGCGCCCTGCAAAGGAGGGCGAAGAGCAATGCGATGGCAAGATCTACAGGTGCAGTACTCAATTTTGCCCGGACGCTGTGTTCCAAACATGTGCAGGCAATGCTAAACATGTATAAATCTAAGAGTATTCCCATTGCGAACTATGGTTCCGAAATTTCCCATTTGTATTTTATATTGTAAGAATGCTTTTTCTCATTAGGTGTTGGTCTCTTCTTTTTTAACGTGTAACAGATTCTCACCCTTATAGTATGTATTTTAGATCTCATCGTTGAATTTTTTAGAGATGTATTTTATCTATGACGGATTTTGTGTAACTTTGGTTTTTTATGTGATGGGTATTTGAACATGCTTTTATAGTTTTGAATAACCGAATAAAGTGATTTTGACTGACTGACTGATAACTTTGAAGAAGGACTCAACAATGTGGAAAATAAAGAGCAAACAGTGCCATCTTTCAATATTGTGACATATATATATATATATATATATATATATATATATATATATATATATATATATATATATATATATATATATATATATATATATATATATATATATATATATATATAGCCGTAAAGTCCCAGTTTCTGAACAGGTTAAAGCTACAGAGGGAAGGAGAAGAATTAGTAAAACCATCAGTGAGAAGATTTGTAATGCTGAGTATGGGGCAAGGCATTCAGCCGTACTTAACTTACATAAACAAGCCGTTTCATATTTTTGCGCTATTGAGGTTTAAGCACAATATGCTTCCATGGTTGTTATCTTTTCCAAAAGGCTTTGCTAAAAATGGGACTGTGGGGCCTTGCCCATGTGATAACTGTTCTGAGCAAGATATGCTTCACAAGGTATTTTTCTTGTGAGTTTTATGTATTCCATCGCAAGAAATGTATTGTCCCATTATTAAAGGGCTGTAATTTCGAGCCAGTCAGACAGGCCCTGACCCATTTACAAATGCTTGGGTCCGCGGTGGTCTGTTTTGGGGTAGCAAGTTATATTACAGGGGCTGTCAGATGTCGAAACAAGTTATTGCTATCTTAATTCGCCCATGCCAGTTCCCTTCTTGCATGGACATCTTTTAGCACAACATTGATTCTGAAATGAGTATCTAGATGGATTTTGGAATACTCTGTGGGTGACAAATTGTTTTTATTTTATTTATTTATTGTGTAGCCAACTGTATAGCATTGTTACTTTGTAATGTATTTGTAATGTATTTAGTGGTGCCAGCTGTTTGTATATAATTATGTAATTGTGAATAATCCCTGAATATTAACTACTGGCGGTCGCCAGTAGGTAGTTATAGTTAGGACCTACTTTCCATAGGAAATCCACAACATTCTATTTAGAATAACTTTGGCACCGGTGGACGAATCTTCGCAAATTTCTCCAAGTAATGGCGTGCTCCGCTCCGCTCCTTCCCTGAAAGTTTGGGGGTGATTCGTCAAGTGGGAGCCTAAAAAAAAGGGGGGTCCCAAAAAATGTTTTCCCAATGCAAATTTTCCATAGGGACATTTAGCCAGGGCTACAGCCCGAACGGCTGAACAGAATTACACCAAATTTGGTAGAGAGGTAGAGTTCGGTTTGCAGATTGTGTTTTTTGTTAAATGGTGTAAATCCGTTCAGGAGTTCCTGAGAAAATCAAAAGTAAAATCATAGTGATATCTAGAGACGAAATACTGCATGAGTACGGAAATTCGTACAATTACGAGCACGAGCTGCATGCTGATTGGATGTCAACACTCTAAACCAGGAAGTGTTGGCAGCCATCTTGTGCCTCGGTAGAACTGAGTCACAAGAAAACAGTAAAACTAAGTTGAAAAATAAGGAAAGGCCTGCTCAGGGGGTCCCACATGGATCTTTAGGCTCAAAATTATAATTTTTTTTAAAAATAAGAAATCGCGGGGTACGCGTATTGTATGTGTGCACGGTTTAAAAGGGAAAAAAAACTTGAACTCCATTTTATTCCTAATTAGCCCCCGGGGGCAATTTCTTTCCATAATGGGTGACTTTTAAGGCCCCCCGCAGCCCCGGGGACCACCACCCCCTCAGGTTTTTAAAAAAAAGTATGTTTTCCGCTCCCCCTCCCCCCGTACACGCCCCGGGGACCGCCATTTTCCTGGGGCAGTAATATGTAAAATGACCTTTCAGCCCTGGGGACCTGCACCCCCCCCGGGGCTTTTTAATGTTGGAAGGGGGTCGCGCGGCCCTCCTCCTGGAGCCCCTGATGGCCCTGGGGACCACCGCCTCCCAGGGCCGGCACCTGGAGTGTCTAGCGGTGCCTACCCCCAGGACACTGCTGTTTGCTAGGGTAGGGCGGGAGTGTCGCGGTTCCCACTTTACCACAGCAAACCGCTTTCCATTTTGAAAGAGAGAGCAAGTTAATCTGCTCTCTCTTTCAAGTAGGAAAGCAGATGGCTTTTCGTTAGAGAGAGCAGCATGTAAGCTGCTCTCTCTGACAAAGCAATGCCGCCTCTCGAAGGATGCGGGGAGCCGTCTGGGATCTTTTTGTGAACTAACTTTACTGGTGAAAAAAAGAGCTATATTTCTATGATAGTATGTGAAACTTTCAGTTTATTTTTGTGTACCAGTTGTACTCTCTACGCATGATCAACCTCATTTTCAAGCCCATGTTTCTTTCTTCTTCTTCAAGTTTGCCAAGGAAAGCTGTCCTCATTTCAGGTATTAAATTTGCCGCTTTCTCTTCACAGGCCGTGTGTGTCATTCGTTGCTATACTTTTGTAATATATCAATATTTATTTTCTATCTATATTTATTTGAAACGTATTGCTGAGGCGCCAAACATTGATTACATACTTCGTGCACCGCCATTTTAGTAGTTTTCCTCTGTTATTTTTATTATACCTGTTACTTTCATTTTACCCTCCGCCTATCTTCTCTATGATCGATGAGATTTCCTGCCACAGACACCACGGTGTTTGTCCTTGGCCTCCGACGTTATCAGACTTGGTCAAACACATACCAAAAAACTAATTTGAAGCATGTAAGCCACAGCCATTACAACGCGTGTCCGTCACCAGAAAGTCATTATCATGCTTATGCCTTTATCATGGGTGGTAAATTTATACTAGTTGTAAAAGCATGCGTGGTAAAGACATATGTGTGCTAATGGCTTTGTGGTGACGATCACGTGTGCTTATGACTGCGTTGTAATGGCTGTTTCCCCCCAATGGACACTGCAGCAACCGGGTCTGGGCGTCGTGGACTCCAGGGCACTAGGCGGAGGGCCACGCAGCCCCTCTCATACAATATAGAAATCTTTGGGGGTTGATTGTTTCTCCCACTCCCCCCCGTACACACCCCGGGAACCGCCACCTTCCTGGGGCAGTAATATGTAAAATGAACTTTCAGCCCTGGGGACCTGCACCCCCGCGGCTTTTTAATGTTGGGAGGGGGTCGCGTGGCCCCCCTCCTGGAGCCCTTGATGGCCCTGGGGACCACCGCCTCCCAGGGCCGGCTCCTGCAGTGTCTCGGGATGCCTACCCCTGTGAACACTGCTGTTTGCTATGGTAGGGCGGGAGCGTGGCAGTTCCACGCAGCCCCTCTCATACAATATAGAAATCTTTGGGGGTTTCCGTGTTTTGAAGGGCGTTTTTGAGGCCCACACACATAATTTTGTAGGGGGTAGGTTTGCACGGGAAAATGTTGCAAGAGGTTTGTAAATGTGGTACACGTTGTTTTGTGTTAGTTTGATTTATTTTCTATGTTGTAGACCATCCAGAGAAAATATAATTTATTGTACAGTTAATACTTTTCAACCCTACTCTTGAACATCTTACTATAGTACTTCAAATTATAAATATTATTTTTATTGTGGACCGTCACCCCCCCACCCCCAAAAAAGAAGTATGTAGTTTTTTTTATTATCTTTTAGTAAAACAACAATAACTTAAACGTAACTTAATGATAACAATATAGTAAACAAGTACAAAAATAACTTTAATAAAACATTATAAACAATTTATGATGTGGACTCCAAAAAACGTACAATAGGTAATCTGCAAAAGAAACAAGAAAATTAGAGTTTAAAATTATGTAGATGTGAGTAAATGAGGTGAAACATTACAAGTCAAGGTAACACTACGATTTTACGTGTGCAGTGTGCCTAGTGCATTTTACTTCTGTTATAGTCCCGCGTTCAAGTGGTGTCTATTTGGAAGTGCCTATTGCGTTACTGACACAAAAGTGGCACAACTGGATTGTAAATATGCCGATTTATTTCTAATGCATTGCAATGGAGGCATTGTATATCTAGGCCGCTGTGCTTACCTTGTATAAACATTGCGGCCACCAGAGTTCACAACTTCAATTCAACTCTGCTTCTGCACGTCAAAGTAGACAGCAGTGTCTATAACTTTAAAAGAGAAAGAGAAATGATGTCACAGAGAGAGAGAAAGAGAAAGAGAGAAAATAACATTAAAACTGTCTTGCAGAGTCTGAAGTTGAGAGTTTTTTTTTAAAAGGTAGAGGCAGATTTACAAGCCCCTTGCGCCACTTTTCCCATGTTAAAAGTGACACAAAAGTGGCACAATAAGCTTGTAGATCTGTTCCTCAGACTGTTGTAACCTATCTATTGTCACTGCTCTGTGGTAATTATACATTTCTACACAGTCAAGCTGCTGCACACTATCGACTCTCTCGTTTCACAGATAATTTGTTGTTGTTTCGGAAACAAGTTTGTTTGCTCACCTAGTGCCATAGAGATGATGAAAAGAGGGTTGAAGCAGGCTTCACTGTAGCCAAAAGAGTTTACCACTTAAACTCCAGGTAAGGTTTTATACGGCACAGTGGAGACAGCAGCGCCCATAACTGTAAAAAAGAAAAAAAAACGATGTGAGAGACAGTAAGAAAGCGAGAGAGACAAAAGGACATTAAAACGTGGAAGAGACACAGACGATGGGTGGGGGGCTGAAGCCCCGTTAGCCTAATGGGTATTGCGCGCCTGCTGCATACTACATATTCTCTCCTTTGACAGATAACTTGTCGTTGTTTCGGAAACAAGCTTTACGTTTAACCATATAAGATCAATTACAATTGAGGCCTGGGAAGGCCACGTGAGGTAGCAATAAACATTAAAAGTCACAGGAGGATTAGGAGGGAGCAAATAGGATGAAGCACAAAGCATGTACCCCACAAAAATAAAGTAAAACAGTGCTGGGAGGGGCTCGTGACGAAGTTGAAAAATAATACTATTATGAACGCACAATTTATAACAATACAGGCTAAATCACGTGACACAGTTCAAAAATACGACACAGAAATTCATGCATGCACAATTCATTTAAAAAAGGCCTAGGAGGGCCCTGTGACACAGTTGGAAATATTTCGATCAGCAATATACGATCAATTAGAATAGAGGCCTGAGAAGGCCATATGAGGCAGTAATAAATATTAAAAGTCACGGGAGGATTAGGGGGGAGCAAATAGGAAGAAGCACAAAGCATGTTGCGCACAAAAAGAAAGTAAAAAAGAGCTAGGAGGGGCACGTGACGCAGTAAAAAAAGAATACTATTATGAACGCACAATTTATAACAATACAGGCTAAATCACGTGACACAGTTCAAAAATATGACACAGAAATTCATGCACGCATGCTTTATTTAAAAAAGGCCTTGGAGTGCCCCGTGACGCAGTTAGAAATATTCCGATCAGCAATATACGATCAATTAGAATAGAAGCCTGGGAAGGCCATATGAGGAAGTAATAAATATTAAAAGTAACGGGAGGATTAGGGGGAGCAAATACGAAGAAGCACAAAACATGTTGCGCACAAACATAAAGTAAAACAGAGCTGAGAAGACCACGTGACGCAGTAAAAGAAATACTATCATGCAGGTACAATTTACAGCGGAGCCTGATGTTGTGACGGCTTCTCTTATCTTTGCTTCTGTCGTCTCTTGTCTTGTCTTCAAAGGTTGGGGCTTTGGCTTGACCTGGGGTGGGCTGGGCGCGGGCGCCTGCCCCACCGCGCCTATGGTGGCCTTGCTGGGCTGCAGCAGCAGTGACACCACGTCGAGTGTCACAAGTCCTCCTTTGTTCGAGCAAACAGTTCATAGTACAATCGACGACAACAGTGTGTCTGTCATCGCAGCACAGGTAGGCAAAAGAGAGCGTGCTCACGTCAGTGCCCGCATTATATGGGACTGACCAAACCAAGCCCAGGGCTGTCATTGGTAGCGTTTTCACGCTCTACAAGAATGATGGCCCTGGGGGACCTCCCATTGGCTTATGTATTGGCTTCCAGGCTTTGTAATAGCAAGAAAGCTAGGTGGTGACATCTGGGGAGTGTGGGCGGGCATGCACCGCGCATGTGCAAGTGTGAGTGTTTGCACCAACAATTATTAGCAGAGAGAGAATGGGGTGGGGTTATCATGTGCGCAGAGGCAGGGCCAGAATCGGATCTCCAATGAGTGATCACTTGTAATCATTCTAGTAGCGTGCCCTGTGCTCTGATTTGGCACTGAGAGGGTGATCGCACCATACTTTGTACTGCTAAGGATACTCAGCGCGTACCCGTGCATACGCTACGAATACGCTTTGACGTTACACGTCGCATCAAAGCTTCCGTGTGACGTCATGTACGGCGCCCTGTACATGAAAGGCGACAATGTTTTTAATTGTTTAAAAACATATATTTATGTATTTAATGTACATACTAAAGGTAGAAATTATCTGGGATAATTATGAAAACAGTTTTTTTAAACTTTTAACAATCGTATATTACTTTTAAAAGCAATTACACAAATCGCGGCGGATCGTCATTAACTTTCTAAGAAGAAGCATCTCTTCTGAGAAGCCTGTCAAATAGAAAGAAGATCACCGTAATAACAGCAATGGACTCATCTTCCAGACATTCTTCAGAGGGAGATTTAATTCCTGAAGAACCTCCAAAGAAGAGGAAAGAAGCTCTAATTTGGAAGTTTTTTACTTTTCCTGAAAGGCAAAAAAAGGTTAATGCTCCAAAAGTAACCTGTAAAATTAGCAAAACAAAACTTTCAAGGGGTGATCCATATAAAAAATACTCCTTTGGCACAGCAAGTATGGTGGGACACGTGAAGAACTTGTGCCCCAACAACTTTGCTCGAGCTGCAAGACGGAGGTTGCATGACAACCCACCTGCTACTGCACCAAGCACATCAACTGCTGCAGCAGTATTTTCAGCAAGCAGTCCACACCCACAAATTGATGCTGATTTTGGTTAATTTAAAATTCTATGCATTTACTGCGATAAACTTTTGTGTAACGGGGAACAGTCTATCGACCTGATAAAACGCAGGGGCATCGCTGTCCTCGACATTAGTTTTTTTTTTTCATTCTTTTATTCCTGTTGGACACTTTTTGGGTTCCAGTTTCATTTTTTTGGTTTTAAAAAAAATTGTTGAAAAAACAAAAAAAATAGAAAACTAAAAACACAAAAAAAAGTTCTTCTCAGAACTACCTCCACTGGTCAAAGAAAGAGCTATATTTTTATGATAGTGTGTAAAACTTTGTCTGAATGAAGGTGTAATGCATAAATGAATGAATGAATACATTAATAGTGTATGGTGCATGTGACAGTGCAGAACTATAAGGAACTGCTACAGCATAAATCTATAAGCAGTTTACCTATAGTATACTGTAGTACCGCTGAAGCACTTGAATGTAACATATGTACATAAATATGTTACAAGTCTATGCTTCAATTTGCACTGCTGATGAATCTGCCTGGATGAATTTCTATGTGTTACAGGTGGATTTACAACCCCCTTGTGCCTCTTTTAACACAGCCGTTGCATCACGCTTGTGAAGCACTGGTGGTGCAAAAGATGTGCCATGGTGTGTAGTATTTACAATGTGACACATCTGGAAGGTGCATCACAATATAAAGCCCTACACCAGAAGGAGGTGATATCACAATACACAATAACTGGCATATCTCTGGTGATGTACCACTTATTGTACATCTGTAGATTAGTGTTTTAATGTAGTGAATGGATTCTTTTACAACAGTGTATAGATAAGCACATAGTGCTGTATGGTCTCTACAATAGTGAACATTTTAGTTTATATTTTTCAATGGGTGTATCCAAGGTTATATTACAGTGAGAGGAGGTGTGCCACTCTTTCACAAGGATGGTGTCATCAGTGATGTCATTTGAGATGTCATCAGTGATGTCATGAGTGATATCACTGACCATGTCATGAGTGATGTATTATGTGACGTCATCAGCATTGCATTGCTCGTGCGCGAGTTATAGTTTGCTGAACTAACTATAACGGGGGAATTTCAATGGTTTTGTATGAGTGAAATGTCCAGCTAAGTATAACATGTGTGAGACCCATGGTTTTTCCAATGAATTTGCAAGGTTTTTTAAATGCTAATTCCTAAGTATAACGTGTGTGAAACCTATGGTTTTTTCAGTGAATATATATATATATATATATATATATATATATATATATATATATATATATATATATATATATATATATATATATATATATATATATATATATATATATATATAATAGAGTGTACTGTAAACCGGTTGCAGGCTAACAATTAACAGAAATATATCAATTTTATGGGTAACATTGCAGGGTACAAACAATATAGTCGCACATTGTACATTGCAGTATTTCAGTAAAATGCATATAAGTCAATCAGTATGTATATATTAAGCTTCATGGTGGAAAATGAACATAAGTACAATTATCACCATAAACATAGGTAGGCACAAATTGTGCTGTACAATATATGGCAAGCCAAATTCACAACAACAGCAATATACTAGTATATCCATATTGGAAAAATAATCATATTCATACACTGTAATGAATGAGGCCCAGTGGTTAATTTAGTTCCATGAAATACAAATGGTAATTAATGATATATAATACAATGAAAATTAGGGATATGGGTCTGTATAAAGGCCGTAGTTTGTGTATCTTTATATGGCCATAGTAGCGTGCAGTCACTGCAATTCTGATTCCCTAGTTATTCAAAATTGTAATTATTTAAAAAAATGTTATCTATGTCTCAGCCAAAGTGTAAAAAACAGTGTTCTGCAAATTCCCAAAAACCTTCATCTTTCCAGTTCACCACTTTGTCCCAATAACTTGTGATGCTTTTAGTGTAGGTTTCTCTATTATTGCTTTCATAGACGTTTTTTGTTTTTCACGCTGGAATTTCTGAGAAAACACACTTGCTCTGCCTTTGCCAAACCTAAGAAGTTTGGATCATTTGTCCTTTACAGAAGTGGAGCTAAGACTGGGACACCAGCTATATTAAATGTGTAAGTGCTTCCAGTTGAGGTTTAATATCTGTGAAATGTAAATGTAAATGTAAATGTACATGAATTTATATAGCGCAAATCACCACTGGTTTCTAAGCGCTTGCTTAGGGAACCCGCCCTGGTATTCCCCTGTGAGATAACCCCGGCAAGGTATCCGCAAGGTGAAAGCCAGGCCTCCCGCCGCGAAGGGCCGTTGTGGAGATTAAGCAAGCTATTGCCCAGAGTCGCAGAGTGTGAACCCGTGAATCGAGTAGGCACCGGAGCGAGAATAGTCGAGTCCATGAACATTTTTAGGACTCAAGACCCCGCCGAGCCGGGAATTGAACCCTGGTCCCGGGCTGACCTCTGCTTCCAGGTCTGCCTCCTCTAACCAGTGAGCCACACATCAGGGCCAGAACTAAACCGCTCCTCCCCATTTATCGAACAAGAGTCCACAGTTTTGCACAAAATGTCTATGAGTACTTTTTACAAGATAATTAGTAAGTGCTACCTCATTGGGTAAATGACTAGTGTATATTTTACGCTACAGCTGCATAATGGACCATGAGGAAATGTCTCTTTTGACCTCGTATGGGTTTGATTGTAGAAATGTGATTGTTCCTTGAACGTCTTCTTCCAGAAATATGTGCTAACATGAATCCTCATAAAGAGAAGACGACATGACTACAAAGAAGTGAATCTCCACTAAGTATGGGCGAATTTTGAGGATTTGCGGTCCGCGAAATGGCAAAAAAATCCACGAGTTCGCGGGAAAATCAGCGAACTCGCGGATTTGCACAAACATATGTTACCCCGTGTGTCTCTTGAGGCGCCGAGGTCCCTGGAGTGAGCTGTCCATCATAGTGAGGAAAGGGAGCGAAGACGTTGCATATCCTAGTGTGTGTGGCGGGGCCAAACGGGCGGGGCTTCCATGCGAGTTCCCATGTCTCTTGTTTATAAAGGGTCAGAGACCGATCAGAGCAGCAGATGAGAAGGAAGCAGCCTCCTGGTCACAGGAAGTACACCGTGATTGGGCTTGAGAAACTCTTGGATGCAAAGACCTCCATCAAGGATTACATCTAATTGTAGTCGGTAGATATAGGGAGGAAGCACACCTGCTCACAAATTGTTTTTTTGGGCTGAACGTTACTGAATTTGAGCTTCAACTCGGGCATGTGCAAAAAAAAAAAAAAAATCCGCCCGCAAGCGGATTTGTGGATTTTTCGGCAATTTCGCGAGATTCCCGGATCGCGAAATTGCCGAAAATCCGCAAATTACACGAGCGGAACAGATTTTGCGCCCATACCTAATCTCTACCAGACAAGTATACTTCCTCTTAACTGTATGAAGTAAGTGCTTCTTTGTTTAGTGGAAATATCCTCGTATTCATCTGCATCAAGAACATGCCACTAAAATCAGCAGAAAACCTGCCAGGGTGTCTTTTGGTAAGATGACCATCAATCTGGGAAAAGATGGGAAGACTTTTGCCTACTACTAAGGTTGACAGTGGGGAGATTGTAGCTGATTTTGCGCATTTGCATACTTGAAGGGATAATCATGCGCTCACAAGAAAGAGCCCGCCCATAAAAGTCACTACAGAAGAGATTACGCTCTGACAGATCAACAAAGCATTCACCTGCATCAATGATTTTAGATCATTTTGAGTGTGGAATTGCTGAGAAAACACACCTGTTTTGCCTGTACTAAGCATAAGAAGTTAGGATCATTTGCAGAAGTGGTGCTTCAATTGGGGCACATGCTATAAAGGGGAAGAGGGCCAAGGACCCAATCCCCAGGGGCCCAGCCAACTAAGGATGAGTGCCCTTATGCCCACTCAGGGCACACACCATGTTCTTGTTGTCGGCAGTGGGGAGACCCCAGTGCCCCTGCAATCCCTGATGGCTCCCCACCTCCAGCAGAAGTTGGAATTTCTCCTGGACAAATGGAACAGCAAAAAATGCTACTCCCTGCATACAGGAGCAATTTTTCATCTGTTTCCCTGGGAACATTTATCCTGCTTTCGCCCACTGGGAGTGGACTTACCATTTGCTCTCGCTTGGCGAGATTTGAATTTCTCCTGCTAAGTGAGAGAAAACAGAGGTTTCTGTGCCCAGTGCATGCAGGGAACCTGATATGTCCTCAGGGTAAGCACCCCAGGGCATAGCAGATTCAGAGCACTGGGGAGGGTGTCCCCAGGGCCATTAATCCAGGAAGGGGGCTGTGCAGTCCCCCTCCCTTTCAATTGCACACCCAGGGCCTGGGTGATGGGATACCTGAGGCTGATCGCAGAGTCCCAAGATGGTGGCCAACACTTCCTGGTTGAACTGGTGGCAGGCAATCAGATCTCACCATGAGATCTGTGCTTAGGCTCCACCCAGATATCTATATTTTGTTTTCCTCAATAACTCCAAATCTAGAAGACAGATTTACACCAAATTACAAAAAGTATTATTTCTGGACCAAGATGTAGCTTTCTGCTAAATTTTGTGCAGCTCCGTTCAGCAGTTTGGGCTACATTTATGCTTGAAATCCCTATGAGAAACTGCATGGGGAAAACACATTTTGGGACCCCCTTTTTTTTCTCAGTCCCCATTTGACTCTTGCATGGTCTATTGTCATTTCCCCTATGTTAGCTAGTAGTATACATTGAAGGCCGCATTTCTGTGGCACATGTTACTACATAAGCATGTTTGCTTTTGTGCCACATTGTATTTTCACAAAGAACCTGCATATGTTTTTGTTTTCTGTCCTTTTCCTGGGATTTAGTTTGAACACCATGGACAAGGTCAAACAACAATGCCCCTTGTTATTCTCTCTGATTAGACACTAGTACCTAGAAATTATATGAGCATGTAGCCGCTGTTTGTGAGCAGACATGTCTAGTCAGATAACTAAGAACAAGAGTTCTAAAAAACACACACTGAGCGAAGGTCCTGACGCAAGATTACAACATCAGCTGAGATGTCCATCTATGTATGCTAAGGTACCGAGTCTCCGGAGATCTTTGATATATAATCATTAGCTTTAGTAGAAAAGGGGGGCGGGGTAGGCTAATCTGTCTTATAACATGACAGGGCTTTTTTTGGTATATGGTTTGTGAACCATGCTAACAATATTTTTGTTATCCATTTGTTTTCTAATTATTGTGGTGCAAATACTGCATCTTAGATCATGATAGTTTAAAAAAATATTCTAAACTTCATCCGTGTCTCTTGTTTATCTTATTGTGGACAAGTACGAGTAAAAGAGCAAAAGGGTGTGTCCTGTTACCGCAATCACTTAGAGGATCGAGAGTGTTGTGTTCTTGGGTGTAAACTCTTTTGTTTCTCTGTAAAGTGTAGGGGACAAGTGAGACACTAAAGCTAGTAGGACTCAGGCTGATAGATACTGAGGAAGTATGGTGAATACATGCCAATTTTCTATGGTCCCAAGCACAGTTCTGTTCCTGAGCATAATCCCTGCAACATAGGGCAGCCGTCATTTTGGTCAGGTACTTACCTACGGGAAAGCTGAGTAGTGCTTGTGCTTGTCCACAATACCCTTGCACCTTTGTATTCGAGACACCTGTGGTATTAGGGATGGTCCACAGTTTTTAGCTAGAACCTAGCTCTGTTGGTTTTTCAAGTTGAGTATTAAAAAGTTTTATACCCAGTTTGGGCTATGCTTTGAATCCTTTATAAAATTACTTTTGGCGCAACCTATGGCTATTGTGGCCAGCTGCCGACTGGCTGTATATGCCCATTTACAACAATATGTAGTCCCTAATGTGGTAGCTCTTATTATTTTTGTAGTAGAAACGGACGCTGCATTCAGCTTTGATATTTTTTATTTCTGGGTCACATTTCCAGCTGTGGATGCTAACACTAACACTTCTCATGAATACACGCCACCAGTTCACTGACATAATATTGTCTCTGCTAATATTGACCCACAAAATTATCATCACACTAATATCGTAAACAACAATATTGAAACCCTATACTTAATTAAAAAAATATTTGAATATCGGAAAAAATATAGTGTTAAATAAAACATTGATGTTACAAATATTGAAAACAAAATTATCATCAACAAAAAAACTATTAAATAAACATCGGACATTTCAAAAATATTGAAACTAACAATATCAACATATTCAAATTACTTAAAACTTACCTATAAAAATAGCAAATTCCACGTGTATTAAATCTATAAAAATTTAAAAATATATCTGACATATTAATAAATGCATTTGAACACAATATAGCTTTTTCAAATATTAGAAAAATAACATTTCACTATTTTACACAAAACATTATGTTCCCAAAAAAAATAACATTAATAAACATCACTAAACAATATCAAATATATTATGTTTAATATAAACATAATTTCTTTACTTAAAATAAATACATGTATTTTAAAAAATACACAATTGTTACCATATGCACCTTTAAACAAAATTAATTCACATTTTCTAAATAAGGACATAACTGACATAATAATTTAACAGACGCTAAAGTAACCAAAAGTAAGAAACTTCAAAACGGTGTAACCAATAAAAATCTTATACCAATTAAATAAACAATAAAAAAGATGTTAAAAAATAATGAATGAACGACCTTAAAAACTGCAAACACTGGAGAATGAAATGAAATGAAATTGGGTATTTATAAAGCGCGTGATAACCACATAGAGTGTCCCGGTGCTAATCACCAAAACCGTAACAGAAGAATCCCGCCCCACCAACCATAGTGTTATTGTTGAAACAGCCATGTTTTTCGTGGTTTACTAAAAAACAGCAAGTCCTGAGACAATCTGAGATGTAGAGGCAAGTCGTTCCACAGGCGAGCTGCTTGAACCTGGAAGGAACGTCCTCCTATCAGAGATCAAGTGAACTTGGGAGTCACCATAAGGGATTGTCCAGAGGATCTTAAGACCCGTTGAGGCTGATAGCGTTGGATGCTACTTCTCAGATAATGAAACTCTGCAATTTTTTTTCTACCAAGCAGCACTTTGAAGAAATACACACCGGGGCAGATTTACAATAACTGGCGCATCCGTGCATATCAGTAGGGATGCGCCAGTTATTGTGCGTCATGGCTGACACCTCTAACGCCACCATGGATGCGCCATATTTACAATGCAGCGCACCATGGGGCAAGAATAGACAGATGTGTGACGCATCTGCTGCCATAAAGGTGACGCATTGCTGGAGTCGGGACACAAGCTCAATGCAGCTCCAGCAAGGCTCGGGGTGCCCCAATGCCTAACATGCTGAGCCAATCCTTATGCCTGCTTCAAGCAGGCTCAGGGTTTTGATGCAGCATGGCCGAAAAGTGACTGAGTGAAATCTTGTAGATTTCACTCAGCCACTTTTAGGAGGCGTTCCTGCGCTGATACGCCCACCTGCGCCGGAACGCTCACATGTGGTGCAGGGCTTTACAACGTGAGGCATCTCCCTAGATGCTTCACGTTATAAATACCCCGCAGCATGGCGCCGGCTTTGCGCCGCCGCTCATCACAAAAGAGACGCAACAGCAGCGCAAATGTGGTGTACGGGGCTTGTAAATCGGTCTAATTACAATGTTAGTCGGAAAGCCTCTGACCACTGTTCAGAGGCTTTCCAACTGACATTGTAGGTTTAAAGTCTGACTACCGTATTAGGAAGATGGCGGTCTGGGTTTGAACCAGCCATGGAATCCGGCGCGGTTTCAACGGGCTCAAGGAGCCCATCGGCCAGTCGGAAAGACCTCATAATCCCTTAAGGAAGGCATTTATGCCATCAGGATTATGATGTCTGTTTTCAACAGCCAATCCATGTCATCCTTTCTGCATTAGGGCCCCCATGCCCACTGGCCCTCCGCATTTGACCCTGGGGTGCACCGTGTCGCAGGCACTTGAGATGCCTGCCACACGGTGCAGGGAAGTTTAGAAACTTAAATTTTTCGATGGGAGCTTGTGCTGCAGGCAGGCGCATCCAAATAATGCGATCAGAACTGCTACCCTGAGGTTGGTGGGTTCTCAATCTGCACCAGTGTCGTTGGGGGGCAACTCTGACCAATATCGCAATGAGGTCCTATATATCAGCATAACAAAGTGATTATATTCTCTAATTCATTGAAAAACATTTGTAATTAAAGTTAAAACAATGTGTTCTGCTAATAAAAGTATTAAATATATTTTTAACATTTTCCCCCTCTCTACAAACTTCCCCGTCTTCAAACAGCAGATTTCATTAATTAACCTACAAAAGCCAACATTTGTCCGTATATCTACAAAGCTACTTGAAACCCAAATAAACAGCTACACCTACACTACCCTCAACCTAACGCTCCTTAAACATCACACTTTTTAAAAGAGATATAATAAAACGTTTAATATTTCAACAGGCAAAAGCAGCAACATCAAACCTGAAAAATACAACAGAAATGTTTTCCACCAGCTGAAAACTTCAAAGCACAATATATATGTAAGTTTGCAAAATTGCTATGGGAGGACAACATCTAGTGAAACAACAATTGTTAGTTTTGAAGAACATAACCACCACCCCAACACAATTGAATTTGACGTAGGAGATGTCCTAGAAAACATAAAGGAAGCAAGCACTAGCTCCCAAGAATCAACAACAAATTCTATAGGACATATTACCCCATGTCCCAGAGCATGTAACAGGTTAGTTACCTGGTATACCAACTTTAAAACATCTAATTGCCAGAACTAAAAAGATAACCAGTCAAACACCACGTGCACCTAAAACATTTACAGAGGTAGAAATTGCACCTAAGCCAGCAGTAACACAGAAAGTGGCTGATTATGAGTCTGGCAGTCCACAGACAGCCATACTCGTGAGGGCGTGGCGGTGGCGAACTTCCGACTGTCTTTGATGTTCCAATTGTGGAGCCTATTTCATAGGTACTGTCCTGGGAACGCCAAAGAGACACCTGCTAGTGACTTAAAAAGTTATAATACGGTAGGGGTGTAGTGGGGCGTGCCACCATCAAACTCGTAATCACGGCAAAAAAAGAGGAACAAGTTCTTTTATATGACAATAAAAGTTATGAAAAACAAATTATAATCTTTGCTACCTCTACAACTTTATTAAAACTAGGACAGTTCAAAACATGAATGGGACATTTAAAATATGTTCCAAACCATTCTACCAACGTATACCATCTTTGGAGAATTTCACAACAGTAACATACCTTTTATTTATGGATTATTACTGAATAAACAAACAAATACCTATATAGTACTCCTGACCCAAATAAAAGAGCAAACTAACAACTACTACCCCAAAACATTATCATTGATTTTGAACAAGCAATGGTACAAAGTATACATTAAATCTACCCTCACACAGTCATACAAGGTTGCTACCACCATTTCATTCAGATTATATGGCGTTACCTACAAAAATCTACCCCAAGGGCCTGATTATGCGTTTAGTGGTGTGGAAGGGGAACCTCCATGCCACCATCCAGCTCCCATACCGCTCACCAGATTACAACTTTTACAGTCACTGGTGGGCGGTTCTTTGGCGGTCCCATGGTGGTACTTATGAAATAGGCACTGCAATGGAAATGTCAAAGGCATCACCTGCATGAAATAGACTGGTGCAGTCCATGCCCTGCTGGTACTGGGGTGCATGCACACAGGGGGTAAAACATGTGCTTCACTGCATGCACCACTTGGCCCTATGACAACAGGGGTCCTTGTAGGGACCGCTTTTTTTCCTCTGCACCACGGGTTTCATGTAGTAGGTACCGCCATGAAAACTGTGGCAGAGAGAAAACTCATAATATGCTTGGCGAGACTGCAGCGGTCCTGCCAAGCATTTTGTGGCCTCAAGACCGATGCCCCACTGCCAGGTATCTATGATCCCTGGCAGTTGCGGTGGTGCAAGGGCGGTCCGACTGCCCAAGTTGTAATAGGGCAGTCGGACAGTTAGTGCGGAGGTGCCTACACCACCATTGTGGCTACGGCGGTCCATAGGACTGCTGTAATCTAATTGGGCCCTTAGTTTAGAGTAGGCAACAAATAACCATTTTGCCTATGAAATAAAAAAATGAATAGCTCTAGCCTTCATCCCTGACAGTGAAGTAGCTAAACATTGTAACTTATTAACAGAAAGTCCTTTCAACCAAATGAATAAAAATAAACTAGCTCCCCTAATGGATTACTTTGAAGATGCAAGGGTAGGGAGACTACATAGATCAGGACACAGACTATAACCAGAATTCCTCTTTCCATAATGGCATGTGTATGACAGTACCCTAGCCCAAAAAGCCGAAACTAACAATGCACTGGAAGGATGGCATAATGCCTTCCAATCCACACTGGGAAGAACTCAACCTAATCTTTATTAACTACTAGAAGCTATACAAAGAGAGCAAAGCTACCAGGAACTAAGGGCCTAATTATAAATTTGGCAGTCTTGGAGTGGGGCTACCACGCCACATCCGTGCTCCAAGTCCGCCAAAGCCGTACTGACACCGCCCGCCAGATTATAACTTTTTTTGTCTCATTAGGGCAGTGCTTTGGCAGTCCCACGGTGGTGCCTATGAAAAAGGCACTACAATGGGAGCGTCAAAGGCAGTTCCTGCATGGCATTGACAATTGCAGTCCATGCCGTTCAGAAACTGGGGTTCATGCACACAGGGGGCACAAAATGTCCCCCACTCATGCACCCCAGTTTTCATGGCGGACTCACAGGCATGAAAAAAGTATTGACGAGGAAACTCGTAATATGCTTGGTGGTGCCCCAGCACCCATCTGCGACCTTCCTTCTCTGTGAAGAAGCTAAAAGCAACAGCAATAGAATACAAAATACAGTAGGAAAAAATGGCTGCCTGATAAAACAAAAAAAGTACTATTTCCCCATACAAATAGCTGGGATAATAAAGTATAAATGAATAGTTATTTCAATATAATTAAAAAAATAGGAAATAATAAAATCATGCCAAACATTTTTATAAAATATTTTGTAAAAATTGTACAATATATTTCAAATAATATTATAATATATATATAAAAAAATATTTTTTTAAAAGTTATAAACAGAAATATACATTCATTTAGCATTGCTTATACAAACATATATGTGTTAATATTTTGTGGTAACATCTTTTTTATATATATTTAAACATGTTAAAATAAACTGTTTTTTACCAAATATATTGTTAATACATATTAAATACATTTGTAGATATTAAAAAAGTATCTAATATGTATTTTACAATGTTTACAAAATTATTAACATATACTTTTACACATATTTAATTTTTACTTATATATTAAATAACATATATTGTATATTATCTCATTTATTATATTTTTTAAAATAATAAAACATAGAAATAAATATTGTTGTAAATAGGCATATACAGCCAGTCTGCAGCTGACCACAATCGCAATAGGTTTACCTGTGGGTAGATATAAACCCCGTGGGAGCAGCTCCATTCAAGAATTATGGTCACTTCCTTTTACATATCATTCTGAACGGAATGCGAGCCTACTGTCGAACATTCACTTGTTTGTAAACATGTTAAAATTCAGAGCAAATGTAATATTTCAAGGAACAAACAAGGGCCTTGACTCTACTCAGTAAGGCTGAGCCAATTATTGGTAACTCAAAGCTTTTTCTTATTTTTCTTGCTTATTTGCTTTTTATTTGTTTGAAAAATAAGCAAAAGCTTTGAGTTACCAATACAATTCTTGTGAAATAATGTTCCAGGGTTCCTTTGACAAAATAGCAATGGTACCCACACATGAATGAGTGTTTATTAATCTTCAGTATTGGCTTCTTGTTTCGGTTTCTCGCATGTAATATTTCAGCACCCAATTTGGCATGGTATTTAAAAAGTATCCTGGTTTCTGCAATTGTTCCCCTTATTACGAAACTCTTTAACAAAACGTATTTAATGCAGTTAGTCATTTGTTGCACCAAATGCCTTGTTTCCCCCTCTGCATGGGATCATAGATAGCTCGCTGTGGCTTTCCATTCCAATTTTGAAGGCAGACTTCAACAAGCTAAGCAAACCCAAGCATTATTGTTCCAACAAGAAGCAGCTCTTGCATCTGTGCGCGAAACCTTTGAATTGCAGGCGGCTAGAACTTCAAGTTAAATACAGGTATTGTGGAATACAAACCTTCCCCTGCATTTCGTAGAGTTGGGGCATCAATTTTTTATGTCTCCAGTGCGGCCGGCCTTGCCCAATTTTTTAAGATTGTAGGCTTTGGCCTTGTTAGTTAATTTTAAATCATCTTTGGAGTAATACTGACTTTTATCCACATCTTTTTTTCCAGTGTATTCAGATGATTCCCATTGTTGTTATTCCTCATTTGAGGCATTCTCATCCTGTTTCTGCTTTTCCTGCAATGGATGTTTCCTTTGCAGGTTTCCTGGAACTAGAACCACTTCAACACTACCATGAACGCATAAGTCAAATCTTTGGAAAATGTCTTCTGCAAGAACTGGATCTTTATTGGTCCTTAACAATCCGGCCTGCCTGGTTTACCTGCGTGCAACCAGTGTTCCACTGTCTCTGGTGCCCCTTTGAATGGGCACTGGTTACATTGCCAGGCTTTGCAGGGGCCTGCTGCCACAGATATTGGATTGCAGGAGAGTCCCTTACTGACCCATTTTTAGAAATGTCGTTTAGGTTTGTGATTCCTACACAATGGGAGGTTTGAACCACTCACCTTCGAGGAACCATGTGCATTGGTACATAGGTCACAGGAAACAGGCTCTACTAACACAGTTACAGATTACCCGGTGACTGACTCAACATCAGCTGAGAACAAAGATCATGTTTGCTCTTCCGAAGTTGGGACTTGGGCTGTTGACCAATCATCATATGCCCAGTTTGACTCTTTCATGGAGTCCTAAGCCTTTGAGTTGGTGATTGACACAATGAATTCCTCCAAAACGCCATGATTTGACTATTTTTCAAAATTGTCATTGCAGTTGCCATTTTCAGTGTATCTTATTTTTAAACTGTGCTTTGAATTTTGTTACCTTCTAATTACAATTATTAGAGTTAGTACTTTATTTCATGGTGTTATCCTGAACAAAGGGAGGGTGTCCTGTGTTTCTTGCATGGCCCACTATTGTTTTCCCTATGTTAGCCTAGTTGTACATGTTGTAGGCCGCAACATATTGCACAGGTTACTACATAAGCATGTTTGCTTTTGTGCCACATTGTATTTTCACCAGAACCTGCATATGTTTTTGTTTTCTATTCTTTTCCTTGGGTTAAGTCTGAACACCATGCACAAGGTCAAACAACAATACTCCTTGTTATTCACTCTGGTCTGACACTAGCACCTAGACATGACATGAGAATGCAGATCATGTTTGTGAGCACACATGTCTTGTCATATAACTAAGGATGAGAGTTCTAAGAAACACACATTTAGTGAAGGACCTGAGCCACATCAGCTGAGATGGAGAATGTTCATCTATGTATGCTAAGTTGCGGGGTCTGCCACTCATCCCAGAGATCTTAGGCGAAACTGTCTTATAACGTGACAGGGCTTTTTACAGTTTATGGTTTGTTAACAACACTAACAATATTTTTGCTATCCATTTGTTTTATAATTTTTGGGGCAAATCTTCGAGCAGGATAATTTAAATAAATATTCTAAACTTCGTCCGTGTCTCTTATTTATCTTATTGTGGACAACTACTAGTAAGAGAGGGAAAAGATTGCCCTGTTACCGCGATCCCTGAGGGGATTGAGAGTGTTGTGTTCTGGGGTGCCAACTCACTTGTTTCTCTAGAAAGCTGCAGAGGGCAAGTGAGGCACTATAGATATTTGGACTCGGGCTTATAGATATTGAGGTAGTCTGGTGACATGCTGATGCTCTATGCTCCCAAGTAAAGTTCTGTTCCAGAGCAGAATCCATGCAACATGATGAATCACCCTGAAATTTTCATAACAACAGCTAAAGTGATTGGCAAAATAGTTTTGAAAATTTTGTAATTTTGTAAAGTTTCCTTAAACGGTGCCAATGTTATTAGGAATATTAAAACATCTGTCTATGGAAACTAGGTCCTAACTATAATTACCTACTGGCAATATCTATCTATCTATCTATCTATCTATCTATCTATCTATCTATCTATCTATCTATCTATCTATAAATAAATACATATGTACATATATATACATGTGATCAAGGCTTTGTGCCGAAACGTTATGGCGACAGCTGAATAAAATCTGAAACCAGCATCTTACGTTTGGTCCGTGTCTGTTTCCAGCGCAATCGAGAGCGAAGGCGATTGCGGTAGGAGAACGGAGGTTGGAGTATATATATATATATATATATATATAGTCACTGAACAAAACAAAGATTACAGGAACGTTATAGTTAGGAAATGGACTTAAAAAACTTTAGGAATTCACTGAAAATAACAGGTTATTCTCATATAAAACTAATGAAATTCAGCAGTTGAGTATAGTTTATGTACTATTAAAGTTTGATATTATTTGTAGCACAAACAATGTGAGTGGCTGTGTGACTGTATGTATCCATGTGTGAGAAGGTATCTGAGAGTCTCTTTGGGTATGTGAATAGGTGTATGGGTAGGTGAGTGGCTTTGTGAGTGGCTGCATCAGTGAATGAGTCACCATGTGTGTGGCTGTTTGGGTATGTGTGTGGGTATGCCAATAGTATATGTGTGGGTGAATGGGTATGAAAGGCTGTATTATTATTATTATTATTATGTTTCTTATATAGCGCCAGAATCGACCCCCGAAGGGGAATCTCCGCGCTTGCCTTGGGAACCCGTCCTGGCTTTTCCCTTTGAGATAGCCCCTACAGGGCATCCCCAAGGTGAAAGCCAGGCATCCCGGCGTGGGGGGCCGTTGTGGAGATTAAGCAAGCTTAATGCCCAGAGTTGCAGAGTGTGAACCCATGATTAGGTCAGGCACCGAAGCAAGAATTATCGAGTCCATGGACATTTGAGCTCAAGACCCTGCCGCGTCGGGAATTGAACCCTGGTCCCGGGTCTGATCTCTGCTTCAGGGTCTGCCTGCTCTAACCAGTAAGCCACACTTCTCCACACTGTATAGGTGCGTGATGGTGTGTGTGGCTGCTTGGGTACACAAGTGGTATGTGGGTGAGTGCATGTGGTGTGTGAGTGACTGTATACATGAGTGAGTGAATGTGATAATAGGTGTATGGGTGTCCGCTTGTGTCAGTGACTGTATAGGTGAGTGAGTACATGTGTTAGTATCTGTATGACTAAGTGAGAGGGTATGTGAGTAACTGTATGGGTGAGTGAGTGGCTGTATGACTGACCATATGGATGAGTGAGTAGGTGTGTGAATAGCCGTATAGATGACTGACTCAGTGTGTGAGTGGCAGTATGGGTGTATGATTAAATGTATCAGTGTCTATCTGTATAACTAGATGTATGAGTAACTGTTTGGTGAGTGAGTGGGTACATGAGTGGCTTTATGGGTAAGTTAGTTGAAGTGTGAGTGGCTCTAATAATCAATGAGTGGGTGTGTGAGTACTGGTATGGGTCTGACAATCGGTTGATGAGTGGTTGTGTGAGAGTGGGAGTATGTGAAGTTGTATTAGGGTGTGAGAGGGTGGTGAGTGGTTCTATGGATGATGTCATTAGTGATGTCACTGACCATGTCATAAGTGATGTAAAATGTGAGGTTATAAGCAGTGCATTGCAAGGGAAAAGGTTACAGTTAGCTCAGACAATCCTAACTACTGAATTTCATGTGTATGAGTGAAATATAATCCTAACAGTAACATCCCTGTAACCTTAGTTTTTTCCAGTGAATTTCTATGGTGTTTTTAAATTCTATTACCTAACTATAATGTTCGGGTAACCAGAGTTTTTTTCAGTAAACTTCTAGGGTTTTTAAAATTCTATTTCCTAACTTTAAAGCCCCTCTCACCTTTGTTTTTTTATATAAACTTCTAATGATTTTTATTTTTATTTCTTAAGTGTGACCTGTAGCCTTTCAGTGAGTGTGTCAATTAGTGCATTAGGTTCTCAGTAGGTGTGTGACTGTGTGAGTGTCTCATGGGCCTGTCGGTAGGTGTGTGACTTTCTGAGTGGGTCTCGTAGTGGCTGCATAAGTCTCACTGAGTAAGTGAGTGGGTGTGAGTGAGTGCATGAGTCTCTGAGTGGGCCTGTGAGTGCACCAGTCTCTGAGTAGGTCTGTGAGCGGGTGTGTGAGTATCTAGGTGGGTTTGTGAGTGGGTGTATGACAGTCTCAGTGGAACTGTGAGTAGGTGCATGAGTCTCTGAGTAGGTCTGTGAGTAGGTACATGAGTCTTTGAGTAGGGCTGTAAATGAGTAAGTCAATCTCTGAGTGGGTTTGTGAGTGGGTACGTGAGTCTCTCAGTGAGTCTGTGAGTGGGTGTGTGAGTCTCTCAGTTTGTCTGTGAGTGGGTGCTTGAGTGGGTTACCAGGTGAGCTGTGAAGTGTGCTTTGTAATGGGGCATAACACAGGTCCCTGCATTGAAGACAGCCCCTGGAGCCTGGTTTCATCATTTTTATAATTTATAGGGGGTCTAAGTGGGTCTGTGAGTGGGTGCGTGTCTGAGAGGGTGTGCAAGTGGGTGCATGAGCCTCTAAGTGGGGCTGCAATTTGGTGTATAAGTCTCTGAGTGGGTGTGTGAGTGAGTACCTAAGTGTCTAAGTGGCTCTGTGAGCATGTGCATGACACTCTCAGTGGGTATGTGAGTGAATGTATCAGTGTTTGAGTGGGTCTGTGACTGGGTGTGTGAGTATCGGAGTGGGGCTGTGAGTGGGTACATTAGTCTCTGAGTGGGTCTGTGAGTGGATGCATGAGCATCTGAGTGGGTCTGTGACTGGATTTGTCAGTCTCTGAGTGGGTTTGTGACAGGGTGCATGAGTCTCTGAGAGGATCTGTAAGTGGGTGCCTAAGTGGGTGACCAGCTGAGCTGTGACATGGGTGCTTATTAAAGGTACATAACACTTCCCCTGTGCAGCAGACATCCTCTGGAGCCTGGCTTAATTATTTTTATAATTTAAAGGGGAGGGGGTGGCCCCCTCCTGGGGCTGCATTTGGTCCCCGGGACCCACCAGAGGCCCAGCCTTTTAATTAATTGATGTATTTATAAAAGGGGAGGGATCCATGTGGCCCCCCTCCCTAGGCTCCAGCCTTTTTAATAGAATCATTTATGAAAGGGGAGGGGGCCGTGCAGTCTCTTGCCCTCCGCTGATTTAGGCCCCCAGGGATCCATCCCCCAGAGCCTGGCCATTATCTTGTGGGGAATGAGGACAAGAGGTCCTCCTCCATGGGCTGATTTTTGCCCCAGGAAACCAATCCCCTGGGGCCTGGCTATGATTCCTTTGGGTACCCTGGGGCACACAGTGTGCAGTGGGACTGCAGGGGGAGCCTTAAGTGCCCTGCAGTCCCTGCTGTCTCTCTTCCTCCTGCAGGGAACCAAAATTGCTGCTGCACAGAGGGAGTTGCCCTCCATGCAGGAGAAATCCTTTCCTCTGTTTCCCTGCCCACTTGGCAGCAGGTAGGGAAACAAACAAAACCTCTGCTTCCAGCAAGAGACAGCATTTTGTCAGTTCTCAATTGCTGGAAGCAGAGTATTTTCTGTGACTTGTTTGGAGCTGTCAAAGCTCCTGCCAAGTCACAGCCAACAGCTATGCCCTGGGGTGGGTACCTTGGGCATAGCAGGAGCCAGCCCTGGAGGGTGGCGGTCCCAAGGCCATGTATGGCTCCAGGAGGGGGCACACACCTCCTTTGTAGTTGAAGGATCAACCTTGGGGAGGTAGTGGTCCCCCAGGTTGCAATGGCTCAACTGGCGGGGCGCATAGTGCCTCTCCCACTTTTAGAATATTAATTTAGCCCCGGGGAGGTGGTGGTCCCCAGGTCTCAGGGGGGTCCGCGAGGTCCCCCCACTAGGAATAGCATAGTCCCGGGGAGATAGTGGTCACCAGGGCATGGGGTCTGTGAGCCCCCTTGATTTCTTTTAATTTAGCTCTCTGGAGGTGGTTTCCCCTGGAGCCTGGGGGGTCTGTGTGCCCCCCGGTGATACAGTCATAAGCCCCAGGGAGGTGGTGGTCCCTGGGGCATAAGGAAGGAACCCCTGTTTGTCCCTCCTTTAATTTTAAGATAAAGCAACATGCCCCCAGGACCTGTCCACCCAGGGGATATTTTCAGAACAAGCACGGGAGCCTGTGCTTTTTTTTGCCACAAAATTTTTTTTAATGCTTCTTCTACCCTGCTCTTTCTTCTTTCCCTTTCTCTTTTGGGGAGATCGCTGCCAACACTTCCTGGCTGTAGTGCTGGCAGTCAATCAGAACTCTGCATTTCCCTGCATGAGCTCATTATTATTTGTGAAGTCACTGCAAACGCAGATAAACAAATGTGAATTTCTGTAAATTTCTCAACAGCTACTGAATAAATTTACACCAGATAACTGAAAGCGTGATCTCTGAACCAAAATCTACCTTTCTGCCAAATTCAATGTGACTGCAGAGCTCTGAGAGTGCAGGGCCCAGAGAGGGAAGGGCTCGGTGAAAGGAGAGGAAAGAGGGCACAGCTCTGAGTGCTTACAGCCCTGAGAAGGCAAGGCACAGAGAAACATAGGATTACAAAGGTCAGATCCTGGAGGGAAAATCTCAGTTAGGGCTTGGTTTCAGAGAGGGTATGGTTTAGAGAGGAAAGTGAGTTGAAAGGGCTGGGTTGATGCAAAAGGAGTGGCCCTAGTCAGTAGGTGAGGGGTCAAGGGGTTGACTTTGATCAGTGCCTCTTTATTCCCCTTTATTTATTTTTCCAATCCATCTATTCAAGTGTCCCTTACTCATGACAGTGTGCTTCTTCCTTCATTTTGTTTCAGGTCCAGTTGGAAGTGCTCTCAGTGTGCAGTATGGGGAACGAGTGGTAGTGATGGCCGGAGGGGTCCTCAGCTTCCTGGGTATTCTGTTGGCTTCCTTTGCAAACTCAGTGCTGCACCTCTACCTCACCTTGGGAGTCTTGTCAGGTGAGAGACAGGCCCTGAGAATGGAGCGTGGGCTATGGCATTGCAGGAATATATGAGTAGTGGGAGAATGATATTTGTATATTTAATGTATTTGTATGTCATATTTCAATAGTGCAAACCTATCCAAAAGCAGCAAAGCACTGTACAGGGTGTAAGGCAAGCATAACCCCAATAAGGGATAGGAGAGATAGCTGGTTTGTGGACGGTTAATGCAATGTGATGTAGTGTTCTTTCGAGAGGTGAGACTTCAATTTTTCCCTAAAATGGAGCAGAGTATCCTGATAGAAAATGGGATGTTGTTCCAGATCATGGGTGCATAGAAAAAGCCTAATGCTTTGTTTTGTCTTGTCTTTTTCATGCGTCTTATTGTGCAGTCTCAAGACATCCTGGGAGAACGATTAGAGATAGGGAGCTTGTCTGCAAGATTGTTAATAGTGTGGTGATGGACCTGTAGGTGTGAGGGAGTGACATATGGTAAAGAGACCATAGGATGTAGACTTGGAAGTAATGTGGAACAAATGAGTGCATAGCCTAAGGCTGCAGCAACTGTTGGGATTGTGGGAGAAGATACAACAGGGGTTATAAGTGTGGAAGAGTTGAGGAGAAACAGGTATATGAACTGTGAAAGTTATTGGGCTGTGCTGCATGATAAGGAGCAGGAAAGGACTGTATTGAACAATAAGGCGCATTCCTGTCTTTTCTCCGCGCTGGTCCACAATGTGGTGCCTTGCTTCAATGCAAGCATCCCTTGCACTATGGTGCACCGTGGTGCAAGGGTATCCGCGTTGTAAGCAGGATTGTTTTTGAGCAGAAAGGGACACCTCCTTGCTCAAAAACAATCCTCTGTGGCATTTCCTTCTTTGTATGTGTGCTGCAGAATGTAGCACACAAGAAAGAGGAAAAAAGTTATTTATCCTTGTTATGCCTCACCTGGGGAGGCGTGCATTTAGACACATTCCAGGTCTACCAGTAATGGTAAATCTCACATTGCACCCATGGAACGCCTCCCTCAGGCAGAGTAACACAACACAGCAATTTGCGCTGCATTGCTTTTCTCTAGATTTATTAAGCCACTCGGGGCCATGCAAGTTGGACTTACGTGGCTTGATCAATCTTACTTAGTAGTTGTGTCACCCTTGTGCCCTGTGGTGAGGAGCAAAGGCAACTCACCTTCAAGATCAATATGCCCATGAACTTCTAGAAAAATAGACAAATAAATGTCATTAGGTGGGTGGATCCAATGCAGAAGGGTTCGGCAACCAGATAAAGCAAGAGGTTACGTTCCAGATATGGATAGATAATGGGGCTTCCGCTGGACGCCATGTTGGTGTACAAAGGTATAAAGCCAAAGAGCAAATAAACACAGACAGATTCCCCACTGACTTTATGTATAGGAATTTCCTCTCTCATAGAACATACTATACCACGGAAAAACTATGAGAGAAGGAATGGGTCAAAAGAGGTGAAACCGTGTCATGGTTGAAGCAGATCCTAAAGAGGTTTGTTTTTCCCCCCATCCAGGCATCGGTTGGTCTCTGGTTTATGGTCCAGTGATGGGCGCCATCCAAAAGTACTTCCTCCGCCGACGGATCCTCGCATTGGGCTTAGCACTCACTGGCAACGGCATCTCCTCCTTCCTCTTCTCACCATTATTCCAAGCTCTCATTGATAGCTACAGCTGGCGTGGAGCCCTCATCATCCTCTCAGCAATGCAGTTGAACCTGTGCATCTGTGGTGCTCTACTACGGCCTGTCCGCATGCTGCAAGACAACCGCCATGGACAAGTCGAAGCAGAGAAGTCTTCCAAGGGGGCCTTGTTTTTACACAAGATTGCCTCTTATCTTGACCTCAGCCTGTTCCTGAACCATGGATTTGTTGTGTATTCATTCAGTATGCTTCTCATCTGTGCGGGTGCCATGGTGCCTTATGTCCACCTGGTTCCGCATGGCAAGGACATGGGCCTCAGCAGCTATGAGGCAGCCTTTCTCATGTCAGCGACAGGAATAGCAGACTCTGGCTCTCGTTTCTTATCAGGTTTTTTTGCTGACCTCAAGTTGCTTACATCACTGCAGCTCTTGGCACTGTGGAGCTCAACATGTGCGCTCAGTCTGCTTCTCTTGTCCCTTGGCAACACCTTCCCTGGCATCATGGTCCTGGGTATCTTCTATGGTCTGAGTACTGGTGCCTTTGTGCCACTCATATTCGGAGTGCTACCTGACCTGGTGACCACTGAGAGGGTGACCAGCGCCGTGGGGCTTTCCTTAATGGTCATGAGCATTGGAGTGTTGCTGGGCCCCCCACTTTCAGGTAAGCTTGCTAAAGAGCAAAAATTATGGAGTGGACCTGGGGCAATTAGCATAGGATGGGAGATAGAGAGCAATAGGATAAAAAGGAAGAGAGGTGTCCGTGCATGGAGGAGTAAAGATTCATACTCAGTAGATACATGAATATGGGGCTATAAGGTTGATGGGAAGGGATGTATGACATTACAACGCATGCTTTTACCACGCATGCCTTTACAACGCGGTTTTTACAACGCATGCCTTTACAACGCATAGCGCTTTGGGGTGCTGGATAGTGAATAGTTTAATTTACTATTCCAACTCCAGTCCCCGTGGACACTAGGGAAGGTGTTGGATAGTAAATTAAACGTATTCCCTATCCTAGAGCGCCCCCCAGCGCAATGCGTTGTAATGGTTTGCGTTGTAAAAGTTGCATGGTAAAGGCACTGCGTGGTAAAAGTTGCGTTGTAAAGGATGTTTCCCATGGGAAGATGTGACAAGTAAATAAGTCTGACTCTGGTGCACACAGGCAAAGAGTGGTTTGATTGAAGTTCTGTGTGTCAGCCCCCTATTAAAGTATTAGTTAAAGCACAATCAAGAACTGAACTAATTGCAACAGGAAAGCCCTCCTGTATATGCGGATCTCACACTCTAGTGTTGGAATTTGACAAACATGGGCGATTGTGCAGGTGCACAATGAGGCATCACCAGTTCCTCTTCTTCAAAGGAGCATGATTTGGCACACCATTACACTCAATGCCACCATGGACGATGGCCTTCATCTGTAGGATCATTCTGGCTAGTGTGCTTGGAAAACTACTTTGTTACTACCAAAAAAGACAGATGCTGTTGCCATGAGATAATTTTTTCTCTAATTTGCTAATGAGGACATTTAACCCCTTCGATGCTGGTGACAAAGCCAGCTCGTCATGGGCGTTACCTGCGTTGCACGCATGACGAGCTGGCTTTGTCACGTAACCCGCGATTTTCAAATTTCAGCGCGGAGCGGGAAAACCCGCTAGCGCGCATGCGGTTAAGAATGTGTACAAACCTCTTTTTTCATAGTGGTCATGCCACCAACCATTTATTTCAAACTGTAAGCAAAACTTCACGTTAAAATATTGGGGCTGATTCACAAAGGTAACTTACATTTTTGAATAATTTACACTTTTCTTAATTTACACTTCCGAGTAACTTTATTTCTTTTTTGGCTAGTCACAAAATCTGAGTGTTAAGTTACTCAAAAAGTTTAACTGACACGTCTCCACACCCTGAAAAATGCAGTGGAACCAAGTGTAATTTACTACTGCTACAGTTGCAGTAAGTTTAGCCCCACACATGGCCAACCACAGGTGCTGCAACACCAACGTATAGAAAATAATGAAGGTAGGGATTTTAAATCAATGCCTGTAGGGCAAATTGTTAAAATAAATTAAGATATTTCAAACAATTGCAAATATGAATACATTTACTATAATATTATATTTATAAAAAATAGTACATATGTATTATTCTTATTTCATATTTTAATGTAAAATCAATATAACTTAAAAAAAATATAATGAAAGTATGTAGAATTAATTATATACAACACTTTTAATAGTTATAGATGAATATTAAAATATGTTTTCTTTATGGGGAATTCAATATTTAATTTGAAGCTCAGAAAAATATCTTTAGATTCATTTAATATATATAAACTAATTAGAGAATTACTTTAAAATAAAGATAATAGTGATGTAGCAGTTTTTATTTTGTTCAACTTTAAAAAAAGAATATTGAATTAAAATGTAGTAATATTCAACATAAAATTATTTGTTCTTTTTTTAATACGTTTTCCTATACTTTGCCATAGAGAGTTATTGGCCCCAATGACTTTACTGTGGAAACTCAGGATAGTGAAAGTAAAAATATTTATTAAACTCAAAAATATTATAAAAAATGTTTTACGTTCAATATTAATGTGAAGTAATTTGATATATTTAGTTTAAATATGAAAAAATGAAAGAATCAAAATGTTACAGCACTATTATCTTTATTGTGGAATCATTCTTTGATTCATTTTTATTCAAATTCTCTACCTCTATTATTGTCTATGTTTAGGTGTTGGAACACCAGTGGTTGGTCATGTGTGTTGCTAGACGTACGACTGTGTTTTATTAGTAAATTAAACTCAGATTTTGTGACTAGCCAAAAGTAGTACACGTACTGAAACCTTTGGGAACCAGGCCCTTAGTCTGCAAATATACAGGCAAGATTCAGATTAACCTAATATACGTTGAGGGCATGTTTGACCATCATCCTAAGGATCAATTTACTTCTACAGGTTCCAGATTCTTAAAGATCTGAAATGTTCCTGCTATGCGGGGGGGGAGAGAGTGAGAGAGAGTGAGAGTGAGAGTGAGAGTGAGAGTGAGAGTGAGAGTGAGAGAGTGAGAGTGAGAGTGAGAGTGAGAGAGAGAGAAAGAATGTTTATTTAGACCATCGTCTTTAAAACCATACACAGCTTTTGGATCCTCATAGTGATAACATAATAAAAGACATATTTCATTTTAACACAATTTACAAAAAATATAAATCCATAAAATTCTCATCCACAAATTCTCACTTTTGGGAGAACATTTTAAAAAGTTTTAAAATCAACATCCTTCTTTTAATTTCTCCTTTATAAAGTCCTGTATTACTTTCAGGAACTTCCCTAAAGCGATTGTAATATCTAGGGATGGCATATCCATAAGGAGACAAGCCGCTTGAGCACGTGAATTCACCTTATGTTTTAAAAATATTGGACATAAAAATACTTTCCGTATCGCTAATATCAATTTGCAATCAAGAGTATGTGCAAAATATAATTTCTTACTCCTGGGCCACATTTACAAATACCATCCATTTGGATCAATGCTGCTTTTATTTTTCCTCCCTACTTCCAAGGGTTAATACCCACACAAACCCGTAGGATTTTGTGTCTTAGCCATTTATTGGGCAAAAAATCCAAATATGGAAACTGGTCATCCCTTTCCCATGCGCTCCTTACCCAGTTCACTGATCTTTTCTCCCTCAAATAGTCAAGGCCTTGTGATCTAGAGTATTGGAGCCCTTCTTCTCTAAGCATTCTCTTAGTAAAGAATATGTCCAGGGATGGCTGCTAAAGGCTCAACTTTAGATGCGCAGCTATGGTCTGGAGGGTTTTTCTTATATCCCGTGCCCAACCAAGGCTGCTCGTTAAGATTTCCTCTCTGCACCATGTTGAAACCTTTTGCACGCTATCTGGCTCCTGGCGTTTCCAGAATCTTAGTAGTGACATTTAGGTCTTTCCAGGCTATTAGTCCTACCTCCATTCTGATTGCTTGAATCACGGTACTATTTGGTAAAGACAGCAGCATTTTAAAAATCTTTCCTTCATCACGATCCCACACCCTTTTGCCACTCAAATAGAGCACTTCTGCAACATACAGAACTTGCGTGGGGGATCTTAGCTTCAAATGCCTTTAATATGAGTCTATGTGACATGTTGCCGTATTCTTTGTTAAATTTTTTCAGGCCGCAGACTGACGAAAAGGCTTTTGGAGCTTGTGTTTTCAAGTGAGTTACCACTTCAGTGCACTATCAAACCAAAGGCCTAGGTATTTATATTCACTTACAATTTCTAATTTATCTTGTCCTAAAAACCAATTAAAAATGTTATTTTAACTCTCTTCCCAAATCGTAAAACCTTTGTTTTTTCCATGTTTACAATTAAAAACTTTTTATCACAGTAATTTTCAAACACATTTAATTTTCTTTGGAGTCCCATTTCGGTTTGGTCAAGGATCACAAGGTCGTCGGCCTATAAAAGACAGGGCACTTTTTTCTGTTAATATGCAGACTCGCACTTTTTTCAATTTCTAGCACTGCTGGGAGAACTGCTCAAAAAATTGAAAAAAGCAGGGGTGCCAACATGTACCCCTGTCTAAGACTGTTCTTTACAGGTATTTTATGAGTTAGTGACACCTTTATATCTCTAATGACCTTGGCCCAGTTGTCACTGTGTAACTCTTTTAAAATGATCAAGATACCATCCGGTATTCCATAATTTTCCAGGACTTTTCAAAGGCTATTATGATCCACAGAATCGAAAGCCACCCTGAAATCGACAAAGCAACAAAACAGTTTGCAATTTTGCTCTATCGATTTCCTGGCCAATGCTCACAGGGCAAAGCAATGATCTATTGTGGAGTGACCTTCTTTAAACCCTCCTTGTTCAACTGGTACAAAAGATCCCTGGTCTGCCCAATCTTGTAAAATACCTAATAGTATTTTTGCAAAGATCTTTTCTCCTATATCTAACAGGTTAATGAGTCTGTAATTCTTAGGGGCGTATACATCCCCTTTCTTATGAATCAGCCTAATTATTGCACCCTTCCAATTTGTGGGAATCTTCCCTAGTTCTAAGATTACTAAAAACATCTTTGAGAAGAATTCTGCCCACCAGGACTGGTTTGAATTTATTATCAGGGCTGGTAGGTTGTCTGGAGCTGCTGCTCTTGTTACGTTCGAAGTCCTTATTGTACTAAGAACATTAGCTATTGAGCAATCTGGTTTTACTAGGCTGCTCCAATCTCTTGGACTCTCCTCCAATCTCCCTCTCCCGGGAATATAATTCCTGTAGATAATCTTCCCATGCTCCCTCTTCCACTACACAATTTATTGTGGCAACAGTAGATTCTGTAGCTGATTTTATTAGCATCCAGAACTGATGAATATTCTTAGATTCTATTGCCTCCAATTATTTTCCCCAACATAATTCTTTGTGGGCCCTTTTGGCATTATGGATAAGTGAGGTATATTCTCTATTTAATTTGGCGAGATTTTCAGCCCTAGCCTGGTCACATTTTTTGCGTAAACTACTTTCTTCTCTCCTTAGTTTTTTTTCTTATTTAAGCAATCTATATTAAACCAATTTCCTTATTTGGCCTGCCTCCTTTCTTTATCCTTGGGTGCCCTTACATCTATTCTTAATTCTATACTGATACATTTAACTACTTGGTCTATTTTGTCAACATACCATAATAAATCTTGCCCGCTCACGCATCCTAACTCAACATTTTGTTGCAGACTAGTTAACCTTTCTATAAATACATCCGATAGCCGGGTAGTTATACGCTTTGGATATTCCATCTCTTGTAAGATGACTTTGTCGCAAGCAACCCGGGGGGATATTACCAACTCTAATTTTATTAGGTTATGGTCACTATATTCCAAAGGGCTAATCCTAAAATCTGATACTAATTCAAAGTTCCATGCTAACATGAAAACATAACCAATAGGGAAATTTTGAGTCCCATATTTAAATGTTTTCTTTGCCGGGCAATCTTGAGCTTGCCTGCCATTTAAGCAGAAAAGACTTTTTGACGCTAGATAATTTCCCAGCTTAGCAGCATCAGTTGATATAAAATTTTCAGAGAACTCTGCTTGTTTTATATCGTACGAATCCAAAATTTCTGTATACAAAAGGTCTAACCATTTTGGGTTTAGTTTATGATTAAAATCTCCCACCAACAAAATTAAATCAGTCCCATATTTATCACATAATGAATCCAAGTCATTCTTAAACTGTCCCAATTCAATCCCATATTCTTCCTGTGAACCCCATTGCACATAAACATTTAAGATCAATATATTTTCATATTTTTTGTCAACAAACGTTGTCGATATCCTACTGGCCAAAAGCCACTTACATGTCACATGTAACTGGGATACCCTAATCCAGGGGTCTCCAAACCGGTCCTGGAGGGCCGGATCCATGCCAGATTTTTTGGATATCCCCATTGAGATACATGTAGTTATTTTAAAAATCAAGCACGGATCCGGCCCTCCAGGACCGGTTTGGAGACCCCTGCCCTAATCACTAAGGGCCTCATTAGGATGGCGGGTGGGCAGGGGTCCCGTGGGGGACGTTAGGATGTGCCCGCCACAGTGGTGGGCACATCCTGTATTTTTAGTATTGTGGCGGGCGGAGCTCTCTGCTCCGCCCGCCACAATACAAAAATTGCTTTGCAGCATTTACATAAACAAAGCGGCAGGCACTGCGCGGTGCCTGCCGCTTTGTGTATGCAAATGTGGGGGGATATCACAGATACCCCCGTGTGCATGCCCCTACCCACCTTCACTCTAGGGTCCCGCAGGAGGCCCCCAGAGTGAAGACCGCCTGCCTTTCCGTGGCAGCATTGCCGCTACGGAAAGGCTTGCCAAAATGCCGTTCATAATATGGCTGGCGGTGTCTGATAGACAACGCCACCATATTATTCATGTTCCGCCCCGGCCGCAAGGCAACCGGGGCGGAAAAGTGGCGGGCGGTGTCTTGCTCCGCTGCGGTCCTCCCGCCATTGTAATATGGCGGGGGGGAATTCAGGGAAGGATGTCGGGCGGATTGCCTCCGCCAGGCTGGCGGTGGCCACCGCCAGCCTGGCGGAAGCAATCCGCCCGACATCCTAATGACCCCCTAAGTTTGTTGACAGTAAAATCAATGAGCCACCTGCAGCGCGGCCAGAGCTAGACTTTATCGCTGGAAGATGGATTTGTCGAAAACCCTTCAACTACGGGGGGCTGTCCACAAAGCCAGGTCTCTTGTATACAAATGATCTCGTTATTTTTCGAACGCTTTGTTAAAAATTCCTGCTTTAACTGTGTTCCGAGACCATTTATATTCCAAGAGGCCAGTTTTATGTCATGTGGCTGCCCCGTTACCTATTCTACATCGCTCAGCATCCCGTTAAATTCAGTTCCCTCCATATGACGCTGGGAAGAGCCTGCAGGGCTTGTACTATAGCTCCAATTTTTCCAGGCTTTCACAGGTCTGAATTATTTATTACTATATTGAAGTTTTCCAACCCTTGGTCCACTTCATTTCCAGGTAGCTTCACCTGTCTTTTACCTAGGCCTGCATGGAAACGTAGGAAAGTTTTCTGTTGTGGAGCATTAGATTCTGGTACAGCCTCTTCCTGGGGCACTAGCCATGTCCCTTCTTTACTTATCTCCTTCTCTGCATTTATCACTGCAGTCTGGACCAGGTCAGAATAGAACTGTACCCTAGTAAACTCCTTGCCAGCACAGGATGCTTGAAATCCCACCTGCCGGAGATCTTTAGATCCTATTCCTTTTAAATTTGGGCAGTGGGCAAATGAGTTAAGAAGGTGGGATCTATTTAAATAGGAGCTTTTCTTCATTTTTTTCCCACCCCTTCCCACTCTCACGTTTTCAAAATAAAGCCACTTATTCCCTTTATCCTCCTTCCAAACTACATCCCCTCGGTGGCAGTTGAGTATCATGTCTTACCCCTTCCCCCAGGCTAATACCCTGAAATAACTTATCATTAGGGGAAGTCATAAGACCAGGTGTTCTTGCTACCTTGAGAGGCAATTGGTTTATATTTTGTAGCTCCTTATCTTGGTGGTTTTGCTTCCTATTACAGTTCTCCTTTTTTACTAACATCCTTGCTAGTTTCTCTACACTTATTCTTGTCATTCCTGTTTCTCTCACTACTTTAAAAGGTTCAAACTTATATACTTGTTCAGGAACTCCTATTCTTTCCTTAAGCTCCCTAGTCATTTTCCTTGCTCTTGTTTTGTCATTTCTTTGTACATTTCTTCCTACCATTTTCGTGCATATTGGCGATCCACAGGTTCTATATCCTCCTCTTCTTTTTACCAACATCGGCCATCTTGACACTCAAACTTCATGGTTGGTAGTTGATGAATCAACATCAAGGTTAACCATCGGGGGATCAACATTTCCAACCTCTTCATCCCCCTCCCTCACCGGTGCTATCAATACAGGGTCCAAGACATTGATGGCATTTGCCCCCTAATGACATGTAGTTCTCCCTCAATTTTAAAAAGATGCATTTTCTGAGTTTTTAAAATATCATGGTTCAACATAGTCACTTCCAGCAAGCCTTGGAGTGATTTTTGTAGCATTAACATTAACTACAACATTGAGAAAGCGGGGTTTCTGAAGATTCCATATTTGGGTCTGAAGATTGATTTATTTTCACAGTTAATATCGCCAATATTGTCCACATACACTGGACCCTTGGCTCTATATCAAACCGGACTATCAATTCCATTTAGTCTCCCATCTGAGGTTTGGGCGACTTCTTCATTTTTCCTTGATCCCAAGCTTTCTGCTTCATCGGGCGTCTGTGAGAGCAATTACGGAGATGAGGAAAGTCGAGGTGACATTATTGCCCCCCTATATCCTATCAAAGACTGTACCGATTGGTTAGCCAAATTTATTGAATCCACTGTGCTTTCGTCAAAGATTAAGGAGGAGCCCCCTTTCCATGATTCATCCCCTTCTTCTGTAACCGTGGATTTAGCAGGGGAAAAGACCCTTTTAAAATGTTTCCCAACAAATTATTTAATGGAGTTTGATGCTGTGCCTCCCTTGCCTCCTCCGTGTAATATCTCCTTTGAGGCTTTCCCTTTTTTCCTTTAGGCACATTTGGGTTTTGGCTCTGCCCCTGGGCATCTCTGATTTTCCCGAGAGTTTGTTTGGTCTACTGCAGTGGCCTTTTCTTTCTGCACTAGGCCCAATGCACTTTTATTTCTCCGAGGGGCCATTTAAGCACTTCAAATTGTACTTCACATGCAGTTTTTGAAAATTACGCAATATTGTCCCCAAGTCCAGCCCCCAATACACCAAACACTGTCCTCTGGACAGGGGGTGGGTAACTCCTACGTAATGTTAAATAATATTAATAGCAGATTTGGAAAACCTTTTTATCACTTACCTTTGTTGTGCCATGTGCTTGTGCCGTGCGCCGTGCCCTTCTTCACTCTAAATACAGTCAAACAAGAAAGATTCCTCCTTAAACAACCTCGCAAATCAACTGCTGTGAGATTGATATGAGTATGGGGTTATGTAAAGTCCAGTTTAACCGTTCCTCCTGGTGGCGCCTTCCGCACTATTTCCACTTCTCCGCCGCCGCACTTGGGCACGCTCTCTCCTCTCCCCCCCTCACTTGGAACCTGCTGCACTACCACCTCCCTGGGCAGGCGCTCCAGCAGGGACTCACGCTGCGCTTGAAATGCGCAATGTAGAGTGATATTCAGGCTTCTTTCGGGGAGGGTGGGTGTGTAACACTGGTGGCAGTAATTACAGGCAGGACGCCCTTGATTCAGTGGAGGCTGTAATGTCCACAGACGGCATGTCGGCAGTCTAGTTGCTCGCGCACGTTGGCGTGCGCATACGCGGGCGTGATACATCACACCGCGTAGTATATAAATAAAGGAGGCGTGGCCCCGGGGTTAGTCCGGACCACGCGGATTACTAAATGAGCGTCCCGGGTCTTTGTGTTCCGCGCAGCACCTGCGGCCCTGCGCATCTCTAACATGAGGCCCGACAATGGCGACGAGGGTCTGAACGGACCCATGCTGTGCCCCGCCGTCCGATCCGGTCTACCCCACAGCGGTACGTGGGATTACGATCACCGTCAGCAGCCCCACATGTGGTAGGCCCGATCAGAACTGTCTGCCCCTGTCGCGAGCGTCAGCGCATGACGTCGCGCACGGCCGAAGGCCCCCACAACAGTGCCCAGGTGAAAGGAGTGGCGGCAAGCATAATCCCCAGACGGCGGGGTAGGCGGAGACCGTGCCCCGACCAGCAGCACAGAGCAAGGGCAGAGCGCGGCCTGCAACCAGCCAGAGGAAGCCCCAGAAAGCGCCCCACCTCCACTCGTGGCCTGGTTCTCACCCGGCTGTCTCCTGCACGGCACTATCAAGCGGCCCATCGGAGAGGTGTGCCAGGGAGACTCCGCCACTGGCAGCCCCTGCTCCAACACCCCCGTCGAGGTGCTGAAGAACGCCACATGCCAAAATGGCGGCTATTCCCCTCATCGAGCCGTTTGTGGTCGACGGCGCACCAGCGTCCCTGGCGCCACGCTGGAAGGACTGGACGGAGCGGTTGCAGTTCTATTTTGAAGGTGCTGGAACGGCGAGAGAACGACGCAGGGCGCTTCTCCTTCATCTAGGAGGGAAGGACATTCACAGAATCTATAAGACCCTGGTAGAGGCCACTCCACACACCTATGTCACGCTCCTCAATGCGCTCAACGCACACTTCGAACCCATGGCCAGTAAAGATTATGAGCGATTCATCTTCCGGCAGGCACGACAGGATGCCGAAGAATCACTGGACGCATTCCATGGTAGGCTTAAAGAACACGCCAGCACATGCGGTTTCCGCGATGAGCAAGAGGAGATACGTGGCCAAATAATACAAGGGTGCTACTCGTCCAACCTGAGAGTAAAAATCCTCCAAGAAGACGGAAAACCGTTAGCGGACATTTTGAAGCTAGGCCGCTCCAAAGAACTGTCACAAGCGAGAGCGTCACACATGGAAGCGGCACTTCATAGACCAGTCAAAGCGGAACAAGTTAACACAGCTGAACAGGTCAACGTTGTCCGACCTAAACAACGCCAATTTGGAGGAAGAAGACCGCAAGACCGTCGAAAAGAATGTGGCTACTGCGGAGGCACGCCACATCGTGCTCAGGACTGCCCGGCACGAGGAAGAAAATGCGGCTCGTGTGGGCGAATGAACCATTTTGCATCGGTTTGCAGGTCCTCCAAGCAAAAACCCGAAGCAGCCCATGTCATCAGGGAAAGCCCAGACAGGAAAGACATGGACGATGATTCAAATGACTACCCAGTCCACTACGTGTTTGCCATCGATCAACCACAAAGGAAGAGGAGGCGTCTACCAAAGTGCCGCATAAGAATACACCACCAAGTGGTGAGTGCCACGATCGACACAGGAGCCTCGATTGAACTCATGGCGGCAAGTGTGTACAACCAACTGTGAGAAAGACCAGCTCTGAAGACGGCAAAGATCCGAGTCTTCGCCTAAGGACAAAAGACCCCAATCCCGCTAATTGGATGCTTCCAAACAGAACTACAACACCAGGACCGGAAAGTCCCGTCAACCATCTACGTAACTAAAGAGGGCAGCGGCATGCTTCTCAGTGGTCAGGCGGCCGAAGAACTCCAACTAATATCATTCGCAATGGCCATATTGGAAGAGGAGCTGGACACGATTCTTGAAGAATTTGAAAGCACATTCCAAGGGATAGGATGTCTAAAGGGAAAAGAGGTATCCCTCCATATCGACCAGTCCATTCAACCGGTGGCCTTCAGGCACCGAAGAATAGCGTTCCATCTGAGAAAGAAAGTGGAACAGGAGCTTGAAACTCTGGAGCAGCAAGGTATCATCGAAAAGGTCAGTGGGCCCACCCCGTGGGTATCGCCAATCGTGGTGGCGCAAAAACCCAAACAGCCAGGACAAGTCCGCATCTGCGTCGACATGCCCCTACCCAACGCAGCAGTAAAGAGGGAACGACATTTGACACCCACCATTGATGACATTCTGGGAGAACTGAATGGAGCGAAGTGGTTCTCCAAGATGGACCTCCGGTCAGGATACCATCAACTGCCCCTGCACCCGGACTCCCGATACATAACCACTTTCTCCACCCATGTGGGCCTCAGACGGTACCGACGACTCAATTTTGGGATATCCAGCACCGCCGAAGTCTTCCAAAACACCATCAGGGAAGTACTGAGCGGACTTACAGGAGTCCTAAATGTCAGCGATGACCTGCTCATATACGCAAACACCGTCGAGGAGCATCACCAAAGACTGAGGAGCGTGTTACAAAGAATCAAAGAATCGGGCCTAACATTGCACCGGGAGAAGTGCCAGTTTCTCCAGAACAAAATCAGTTTCTTCGGATACACCTTCTCAGATCAGGGGGTTGCCCCTGACCCAGACAAAGTGAGAGACGTGCAAGCGGCCCCAGCGCCGACAAACATATCGGAAGTACGAAGCTTCCTTGGTATGGTAAACTTCTGCGGGAACTTCACCAGGCCCCTCCGGGAACTCACTAAGTCTCCCACCCCATAGAAGTGGGGAGAAGAACAAAACATTGCATTCCAAAACACCAAGGCCGCGCTGTCGGCGGATAAGACCCTGTCGTACTTCGACCCGGCAAAACCGACCAACATAGCCGTGGACGCGAGCCCGTATGGTCTAGGAGCAGTACTGACGCAGCGCCAGGGAGATGAAGACTGGGCACCCATTGCCTATGCCAGCCGGTCACTGACCGAAACTGAACAACGGTACTCCCAGATTGAGAGAGAGGCAATTGCAATCCACTGGGCCGGCAGGCATTTTCACGTGTACGTGTATGGTCATCCATTCACTGTCTCCACAGATCACAAGCCCCTAATACCTTTATTCCAGGGGTCAGTATCCAAACCGCCACCCAAAATAGAGAAGTGGATCCTACAACTCCAGGAGTACGATTACCAGCTGGAATTCAAGCCAGGAGTGACAAACACGGCAGATTATCTCTCGAGGCATCCCAGAGCGGCAACCAGCAAAGAAGAGGAGGACGCTGAAGAAACAGAGGAATATGTAAAAGTGATACTGGAAAGGTCAAGACCACTGCCCATGAGCATGGACATGATCATCGAAGCAACCCGCAGTGATGAAATCCTCCAATCAGTGGTGAATGCCTTACAGGCCAACAACTGGAAAACCCTTCAAGCGTCACTAAGCAAGAGGACTCCTCAGGTAAAGAGTGCCCTAGAGACTCTCCTCAAAGTAAGGGAGGAACTGTCCGTGAACAGCCAAGGGTGCCTATTAAGGGGACCACGAATCATGATGCCAACGAACCTGAGGAAAACAAGTAGGAGAGTAAGGAGTTGTGTCCGTGAACGTCGGACGGGAAATACTCCTGATTCCCTGGTCAAGGCTCAAAAGAACAAAATGGAGGAGTACTACCCGATGAGGGTATGTGAAGGCTCTTGTCTGAACTCAGGAAGAATTGTTCCTTTGTTAGGAAACCCCTCACTCACCACCTAGTGGTGACTTGCTTCATCATCGGGGCCCACCCAAGTGGCCTAGCGTCACTTGGGTGTGCTTCAACACCTGCAATTGCAGTGGAGCTGGTAGTGAAATGTGGGGTGCAAACAAAAAAGAATGTGAGTGTTAAAATTGTCCTGGTATTCCTTTGTATAAAGTTTTAATAAAAAAGATACTGGACAAAATTAAAAGATAAGGTTGAGATAGTAGTGGGGAAGTTACGACCCACTTATCTCTATTTTATGTGTTGGTCGACATGTTTCTACCATCAGGGGAAAATCCCCGGTATTCCTCAGGACCAAAACAAGGAAGTGGGTGGTATGTGCCCCCTAAAAGACACACCCAGTCCTAAATCCTTGGACAGCCAGAAGAAAAATCAGCTTCTGGGACGCACACCTAAAATAGAGGGTGCTGTAAAACCTGTGGGGAAGGAAAAGAAATAAATAAAATAATTACTATCCTGTTACGTAGTGCAGTGCTAGAGTGCAGGATTCGTGCAATTATTCTGGCTTCCCACAGTGGTGTTTGACACAGTGCCTTCATCGAAGCAGAGCGTGTCTACATGTGTTGTGCAAACGTGCTCTTAGCTATGGAGATAAAATATCTATGGAATAAGGTCTGATTTTAGCCTTAGTGCGTGCTACATAGGAAAGAAACATGCTGGCATCAAAGTCAGGGGTGCACTATGTAGGAGTGCTCATATTGTGTACCGCCGTGGATTGAATAATGTGCCAGCTAGGTAATATTTAATTACTTTTGTATGACCTGATCATAGTTTGTGGTCAACAGAAAAAGACAAACTGGACTGACAAACATACACAACATAGAGTGATTCACAGTTTAAGATATGGCAGACCGTTGGAAAAAGGGCTTACAATGCTGTAGCTCAACTCGAGCTACATCAAGCAGGAGTGGGGCGCTATGCCGGTAACAACATAGTCTAAGGAGAAAAAGATATGTTGATGGTAAGGGGAGGTTCCCTGTTAGGCACTGGGCGATGGCCTCCGTTGTTGGTCCTGTTTGTAAGGAAAGAAAAGAATAACTTACAGTTGTCAGGGCGGGATCAGGCGGTTCACTTACTGCCCCGTGCTCGCTGCTCGGTCGTAATGAGTCAGCGTGGGCGTGATGTTTAAAAGCGTATGGTCGCTTCCGGTGGAGCCAGTGTGAGTATGGGAGCCTGGGAGGGACAACGGTAGGCATAGTTACTGGCAGAAGCCGCGCACGCGTGGTAGCGCGAGGCTGCTGGTGGTGGGCGTGGGAATCGCTCGGCACCACAATGAGAGTGTTCAAGGGGTTGGCATGGCAACGGCAAGGCGCAGCGCCTGCGCAGAAGAAATGCTGGTGGCCCGGGAGTAGCGGAGTATGCCGCCCGGCGTCGAGAGTTGGGCAATGGGAGTGTTCAAGGGGTTGGCATGGCAACAGCAAAGCGCTGCGCCTGCGCAGAAGAAATGTAAACACTGATGGCCCGGGAGTAGCGGAGTATGCCGCCCGGCGCCGAGTGTTGGATAATCCCAGAGAAGGAAAGGGAATGACTGAGATTATTGGTCTACGAGACGACCTCATCGGGGATGTCAAGAGGCGCATGTTAAACAGACGGAAGAAGTGTCTTCAGTCTGTAGGGAGTGTGACTACAGGGCATACGAGGTGATAAAAACACATAGGGGGGAACTGTATGTGGTTTATATGCCACTTGAGCCATTTATAGAAAACACTGGAGAAAAATGGGGAGCAGGACGAGGTTTCTCCTTGGAAACTAGCCGGAGATGTCACCAGGGACTTATAAACGGACTGAAGAAGTGTCTTCAGTCTGTATGGCCTATTGCTCAAGGGCATAGGAGGTGAAAAGAACGGTGCTTAGGCCATGGGGAACTGGATGGGTTATGCATGGTACTTCAAACGTTGGTTGATAGTTAAAAGAGAAAAGGAAAAGTGTCCTACAGCCATAGGTGTGATCGTATCTGTGGGAGATTATGTCCAGTCAGAGAAGATGGTTCATCTCAGCACAGAGTTCCATGGGATATTATCATTAAGTCCATGGATATGAGTGGAAAGTCTATATATCCATCTCTGTTCCTTTTCAAATAGGCGGGCCTGGATATTAGGGCCCGCTTGCAGCTGTTCGATGACCGTCCACTTCATGTCGTTTGTAGTGTGGTGGGCCGTTAGAAAATGATCTGTGAGTTTTGTCACGTTCTTTTTACATCTTATTGTACTCCTGTGTTCACAGATTCGTTGTTTGATTTTTCGCGTCGTCATGCCGACGTACGGTTTGCCACAGGTGCAGGTGATAAGATAAACCACATTGGAGCTATTGCAATTAGTATGGGATCTCTGCTCCCATGTCTTTCCTGGTTCCAAGTTGATGGTCTTGGTATTTTCAGTGAGGTGGCATACGCTGCAGTCCCCACAGCGCGAATGTCCAGTGACTGGTGGTAAACCCCAAATCTGAGTCAGTGTTGGTTCGTTGGTGTTGTGATTGTTTTTGGGTCTAGTGTTCACCAAGGTATTTTTTAGACTGTTCGCTTTTTTATACGAAAAGAGTGGTTTTTCCCAGTGGAATGATCCAGAGTTGATGATTGACCAATGTTTTTTGATACTTTTACTCACTTCATTGGAAATGACATTGTAGGTCGTGACACATGTCAGAGGTATGTTCTCAGTATCTTTTACAACTTCCTCAAGAAGTGCTTGGCGTGGTTGGTTCCTTGCCCGTTGTCGGCATTTTTTTGTGATTTTCGTGGGATATCCACGCTGAGACAGTTTGGTGGATAGGTCATCTGCTTGTTCTTTGAAGTCCTGGAGATTGGTACAGTTCCTCCGTAATCTAAGGTATTGGCCATACCCTCATCGGGTAGTACTCCTCCATTTTGTTCTTTTGAGCCAACGAACCTGACCCAACAAGCAATTGAACTGGCTCACCGCGGACACCAAGGGATGGTGAAAACCAAGAGCAGGCTCCGTGCAAAAGTGTGGTTTCCGGACATGGACGCCAGAGTAGAACGGACCATCAAGGAATGCCAATGGTGCCAGGCAGCGGGGCAACCCGAATGCCCGCCCCCAGTCATCACCGAGGACAACCCACAGAAGCCATGGGAACAGGTCAGCGCAGACTTTGGGCACCTTCCAGATGGCAGATACATGCTTGTCATCATTGACGACCTCACTAAGTACCCGGAAGTGGAGATAATAGCAACGCTCACTGCCAAGGAAGTCGTAGCAAAATTCGAAAAGGTCATCGCCACACACGGCATCTTTGAGCGAGTCAAGACCGACAATGGACCACCCTTTCAGGGACAGGAGTTCGCAGACTACCTCAAGGAGTGGGGAATTCAACACCGGAAAGTGACACCCCGATGGCCTCAAGCCAATGGGGAGGTCGAGAGGTTTATGCGCACCCTCAACAAAGTCATCCGGATCGCCCATGCCGAAGAAGCCCCTCTGGAAAGGGCTATCTATAAATTTCTGAGGGAGTACCGGCTCACACCCCATCGCACTACGGAGGCAGCCCCTGGCCCGTTGGCAATGGGAAGGATAGTCCGAGACACCATCCCCAACCATCATACCTGGACTCCCAACAAAGCGAACCCCCGACAAACCATGTTCAATCGGAGGCGATCGAACGACTACGCCAGTTTCCGACGCAGAGCCAAAGAAACTTCCATTTGGGAAAGAGATCAAGTCTATGTGAAAGAAAGATACCCTGGGAGCAAGTTCAGGCTCCCCTTTGAACCGAGACCCTGGACGGTCACGCGCCGCACCGGCACCATGGTGACTGCTCAACGAGGCGGAGAAACCGTCACGCGCAACGTTTCCTTCTTCAAAAAAGCCTCTACTCCACCAAGGGATCGACCGGGCCAAGAACTTGACCAAGAGCCGCCTGTTCCATCGGAAGGGAACAACAGTCCACCAGAAAGGGAGCACGGAATCCAAACAGACAATTCAGCTGCGAGTCCCCTGGCCGCGGAAACGCCAAGAGCCGTCAGCCCCCACTTCCCGAGGGAACCACAGTCTCCCGGAACACCACAGCAGGAGGCCCCATGGAGAGCACTGTTCCACGGAGAAGCAGCGGGCTATGGACTAAGAAGAAACCTGGCCCCGTCTTCGCAACTGGCGGACTTTGCTGTAGGCTGAGAACAAAATACCTGACCTCCAGACTGGTAACCGGCCGGATGGCCTTTTGTTTTACCTGATTAGCATAATTCTACCTAATGACTTTTGAGTGACATTTGTGTTTTGTTCAAATAAAGGTTGAAAGGAATGTAATGTCCACAGACGGCATGTCGGCAGTCTAGTTGCTCGCGCACGTAGGCGTGTGCATACGCGGGCGTGATACGTCACACTGCGTAGTATATAAATAAAGGAGGCGTGGCCCTGGGGTTAGTCCGGACCACGCGGATTACTAAATGAGCGTCCCGGGTCCTTGTGTTCCGCGCAGCGCCTGCGGCCCTGCGCATCCCTAACACGAGGCCTGACAGAGGCCAAGAAAACGATTGGTAAAGCGTTCACACAACGCTCCAATTTCCCCCAGTAGCCAAGCGTTGCTCTGGTCTCCCTGCTCCAGCCCCAGCTCCCGCTCCAAGCTCCGGCTCCCGGCTCTCGGGGATGTCAGGCACGCCAGGGTCACGAAACCACGCACGCACACAGCACAGCAACAACAGAGGTCTCCTATGCAGTACTGTATATTTGTGGCAAAACACCCTGTCAGTCAAACTCTAAATCAGAGCCTAAGTTTCTTGTTATACACAAACTTTATTGTGAAATCCTCTGATTCCCAAACCTTCAACAGCCCTTTAATTAAAATCTGTTTCTCGAGTAGGAAACTGTAGGTTATCCCTACGCCTTCCATTCATAAAGGTGTCTCTCTTCATCAGCATATAAAAAACTAATTATTTTAGAAATGTCGGGAGAAGTAGGGGGAAGGTATTTGGCATTACGTTTTTTGTATCACTACCTGTGATTTAAGAACCTTAATGCCCAATGTGTCCTTTATTTAAATCAGCTTGCACAATGAATTCCAACACAGATTTCCCTTCACATGTAAATTATTTTTGTTGCTCTGATTTTAAATCCACCTGGGCTGGTAAGTAGCACACCATTTTGTCACCATGGGAGATCCAAACTTTTGACGCTTTAATATACATCAGAGCCCTTCTCAATACATGATCTGAATTCTCCATTGTACAAAATATGGCTGCTTAACAAACACCTCATCCTGCCCAGAATCTTTTTTAAAAACTCATACTTTTTTGATTTTATAAAACAGACAATAAAACATGCACATCACAATCCCCTTTCTCCCTTCCTCTCCTCGGCCGGCCATCAGCACCGCAGCGAAACACCTTGATGTATCTCAGCGCAAGGTTCATGGTCGAGTTCTCCTCGTCGACCATATTATCATGGTGGAGGCTCATTACCTGATAAAGCATCCAAGTCGTATGTGTAAGACATCCATTTTCCTGACTTTCTCACATTTTCGGGAGCAGGCCCTGCTTTCATACACATCCTTCTCCGCATCCATGCAACGATTCATACCATCCATCCACATGTCTCTTGTGGGGACACTTCTCCCGCCCCCCATAGGTTGGCCAGATCTCTCTTGGAAACAACAAAGCCCACAGAACTAGCATTGCTTCTTTGGGATGTCCACATTATTAGGTATGCCTTGTACAACCAATTGAGGCATCCTGGGAATAACAGAACCTACCATCACTTCCAAGTCTTTAACAATGGACTCCCAATATTATGTTATTCCTGGACAGCCCCAAATCATGGGGAGGAAGGTTCCCTCATCTGTGGTACAACTAAGGGATATGGGTCTCTCCGCCATCCCCAATTTATGAAGGTGGGACCTTTTGTAGTAGGACCTATGTAGTACTTTGAAATAGATCAGGTAGAACCTGGCCCTGATGCCTACCTCTCTAGGGTACATCAATGCCACCTGCCAGTACACAACCTCCAGGGAGCCCACATCCATCTCCCATGTCTCATGTAGTCTCCTTAGTATATATATCATGTTATTTGTGATTGTGAGGTACAGCCTGGAGACTGCCTGATGGGTAAGTACGTCGCCCAACACCCAACTTTCCAGTGAGGAGTGGTCCGGAAGGGCTGTCTCCAGCACCCAATCTCTCCTCAGGGCATGGGTCAACTGAAGGTTTATGAGTCGCTGTGTCTCAGCTAGGGCATACTCCAGTTGTAATGACTCAAAGGACACGAAGCCATTCCTCAGGACCATACGTGTGAGTGTTTTGATCTCAATTCGCCCCCAACCTCGGAAGCCTCCCTGTATCGGGCACCATAGTACCTTTCCAACGAGCACAGCTCTGGTGAGTCTCCCCTTTCGGCCTAGGGAGGCCAAGCATCATTCCAGGCCCACAATGCATCCTTAGTCGGCCACAGCAGTTGTCGTCTGTCCGCTTCCTGTAGACATAATGAACGTGGGCTGCTCCCTCCATAGCCTTTCACTCTGGTCTGTAGGTGGGTTCGGAGCAAGGGCTGTGCCCCCACCCCCAAGTCATTAATCACCTGCAATTCAGTACCCCTCTGATATGCTGTAGTATCTGGGAGAACTAGGCCCCCATTATACGTAGATCTGTACATGGTTTTTAGAGATATTCTCCGGTGAGCCCCATCCCACAGCAGGGTGCGAAACGTCTTCTCTAGCTTTATGAAGTAGGCCCTCAGGATGATAAAGGGAGTGTTCTGAAGTCATACAACAACTTGGGTAGCGTAATAATTTTCTCACAGAGCTGCTCTGCTCTAATTGTCAAGGGCACTCCCACAACCTATCTGAGTCTTCACAGAAATCAGCAAGCACTCTGTGTTCAATTCCAAAAACATGTCCCTGTTCATATGAATACCCAGATATTTAAAATATGTGTGAGCCAAACTGGAGGGTCACAGACTTGTCCTATTTGATGCAGAACTCCAAGTAGGTCGCAAAGACTCAAAATACTGACAGTGCTGCGGGGATCGAAAGTACCGGGTCCACGAGGTAGAGCAAAGCATCATCCACATACAGTGAGTGACATTGTTGCCCTAAGGGCCTCGTCTGTCCCCAGATAATCCAATCACTAATGTAGACATCAGACATTCAGTCTCGTGGCCTGCTTGGGTATGTAGCCAGTCTGAACGGCGTGTACAAAATCCACTATCACCCCTGTGAACTTAGAAGATAGAATATTGGCCACAATTCGACTTTCAATGTTTAACATAGACATAGGCATGTATGGCGAGCACTTGTTGGGTGGCTTCCTCTCCTTTGGTATAACCACTATTAAGGCAAGGGTGAGATCTGAAGGTAGACACCCTTTTTCCCTTGCCGCCACAAACATTGACATGAAACATGGGTGGAGAAGCACCACAAAGCACTTATAGAGCTCTCTTTGGAAACCATTGGCACATAGTACTTTACCCGGTTTCTTGGTTCATACCACCTCCCCTACCTTCTCTAGTGTCAAGCCTACCTCCAAAGCATCCACACTCTGCACCCCCTTGCATTCTCCTCCCACCGCCACAGCCACACTAGGAGGCGGCCCGCTTTGTCACCAGAATTGTAGAGTCTTTTCTCGGTCCCAGGTAGTTTTGCCTAACTGTATTGGTCAAATGGTTATGATATTGATCTCTCACCACCCTCAAGGAGGCGATGGGAGTCTTCCTCACCGGGCGTGGACACCCAGGTCCGCTCCTGCTGTAGTAGACGGCATTGCAATTGGAGCATCTTCTCCTCCCTGTTTCTTCTGAATAGCAATGATGTTCTGTGCTCCATCCCTGAGCTCACTTTGCATGCCTCCCAAAGAATAACCGGTGAGGACACGACCCCTCTTTCTCCTCAAAGTATCAACTCTGGGGGTTTCTGCTATGTTTGGGTCTTTCAAGGTTCAGGATTCCAGCTTCCAGGGGGCCTGTCTATGGGACTGTTGGGTGCCCAGCTTGAGCAAAAGGGGGAAGTGATCAGAACTCGCTTGGATCAGTGGTGTTTGTGAGCCTCCAAGTAGAATGAATACTTCCTCTCACATGGGTCTTAGCTCCTCCAAACATCACTAATCCCCAATGCATGCTTGAAGCGGGCTGGCCAGTAGTCACTACCTGGAGTGAACATAGGTTCAACCCCGATCCAGAACCTTATTACAGTCTCCCCCACAATATGTAACTTGCAGGGCGAGTCGAGAAGCATAGGCCAAGCCGTCCAGGGTCCTGCTCAGCAGCCTAGGGGGAGTATATACATTTACGATCAACATCATTTTCCTCTGCCATCTGCCCGTCACCAATACATACCAACCCTCAGGATCAGCCTATATTCTTATCACTTGAAAAGGGAGGTTATTTCTAGATAGACTCATGACTCCTCAGGAGCCACTTGTATAGCCCACATGTGCAAGCACCATATACCTGCCTCTCTGCAGAAATCAACAGGTAGTTCAAAGTAGGTGTGTCTCTTGTAGGAGCACCATATCCAGGGTGTGTCTACGGATGTATTGCGTGACCACCCCATTCTAGATCTTACTTCCCCAGCCTGTTCACGTTCCACAAGAGGACCATCAGTATGTCAATGGAAGGTGGCGTCATGGACAACACTGGATAAAGTCCCAATGAGGTCCTACCTTGGGCCTGATCAATGACTCCTCGCTCATGTGTAGTGTTTGGCCCTCAAAATAAAACAACCTCAACTGTAACCCCCACCCCACTTTTCCCTGACATGGGTTTTGAACTACCCACTACCCCAATTCAGGAAATGCCTGTCCCCATCCTCCTGCACAATTAACATAATAATAATAAACAATCCCCATTTGCAATAGCGAGTGCAATCTCCCTGTACCCCTTAAACACTCACATAACACTGAAACACTGGTCAAGCAAGGCGTGGAGTGGCACTGCTCAGTTGTTTGTGTCTGAGGGCTCCTTGTTGACATATAGTAGAGGAACAACTGGATCATCTCCAATGTCTGTGTCTGATGGGGGGGCCTCTGATGTTTACCCACCCGGAGTAGAGTCCCCAGGCCATCTGGGCGGTCTCAGACTCCCCAGCTGTCCCTCTCTGGAGCTTTGTCTACCAGACCTATCTCTCAATGGGCTCTTTTCCGTCACTGACACCTCAAGGGGGAGGGCTCCTTGACTGATTGCCTCAGTGGCACTCCTCTAACCATTCCAAGGTTGTTTCCAGGTGGTCAAACATGAAAGCCTTGCCTTTAAAAAGCAGTTTGAGCTTGGCCGGGTTCAACATCATGTAACAAAGATTCAGAACCTGGAGCTTCTGCTTCCCCGGATCAAAAGTCCTTCACTGCTGCTGAACCAGTTTGGTGTAGTCTGGAAGGATAAAGAATCCATGTGGTTTCATATTTCACATCCCTCAGGCCCATATATGTGCAAAGTATCAAGTCTCTGTCCCTATAGTTTAGGAGGGGAGCAAACACAGGCCTCGGGGCAACGCCTAGAGGTGATCTTCTCACCAGGGAAAGCTGGTCTGCTAGAAGAAAGGATTTTAGCCACTGTTCAAGAAACTCCTCTTGTCCGGGCCCCATGTGCCCTCTGGTAATGCCAAGAAGTGCAAATTATTGGATGGTGAATGACCCTCAGCATCATTAACATGTGGCACCAATTCTCTGGAGAAGACTCTAATTTTCTGCACAGCTGTGAGGCCTTTCACTGTGCCCTCCAGCCTTTCAATTTTGTCTCAGCTTCTGACACCCTCCTTGTCAATTTCCTCAAGTCCTGTTGGAGCAGGGCCACCTCCGCCCCTACCTCACCAATTTTGGTGTTCAGGGAATGGCGAGAAGATTTTTTGGCCTTTAGGATCACCTCTGTACGAGGATGAATCAGGTATCAGGTGGTTCCCCAATGGGGCCCGACAGGAACAACCAGCTTGCAGTCTCCTACCCCATGACTGGGTGGGTCGCACAAGCAGCCAAAGATCCAGGGGCCTGGATTCCCTGGCTGCCAGAGGCTCCCCACCACAGGCACGTGTGGGATTCTTCCCTGGCATACCACTCAATGGACCTCTGCCAGACAGCTTGATCGGGGCAGGCCCCCCATGTGCTGCCACTCCAATTACCCATCTTGGTCTGTCCTTGGGGTCTCGGGGCTATACTCCCAGCCAGTCAAGAAGGGGGAACTCCCACGAGGCTCAAGACTCCACGACACAAAAGGGGGAAGGCCAACCTGAAGACAGGGGCTCACCTACCCATTCAATGCCCCCGCAGTTCGATTCCAGCCCTCACCTCTAGGCCCCAGCTCCAAAGTCAGGATATGTGGGGGAAGACCCACCGCTGGGTCATCACAAAGCCCACTTGCAAGAAACCCTTGCCCCTTTGCAGACTTCAGCAGGAAGGGGAAAACGCCGCCGCAGTACCAGGGTCCACTGGAGCGTTTCAAGTTCCTCTGATCAGGGTCACCCGGCCCAGGTTTTCCTCAGTGCTATCCGGTGTTCATGGTCTCCTGGGAGAACTCATGGTCCCACACCCAGATTCCTCCTTATCACCCCTTGGTGGCACCTCAGGGTATTACCATGGATGAGGGGAGCACCATACACTCATGTAGGAGAGGCTAGATGGGTCGTTGAAGTGCCATGGATTGTTAAGGATAGTCATGTGGGTGCGGAAGCACTACAAGATGGTGGCTGCCATCCTGAGCTGTCAGACTACGCCCACATGCCCAAAATCTTAATCATTAAGTGGTGCCCTGGTGCAGGAAGGACATTATGATGAGGTAAGACAAAGGCTCGTCTGAGGAATAATCAGCCTGATTCATCATGCAGAATTGCGCTCGCAAAGTGCCAGATTCTGAGAATCTGGCACTTTGCGAGTCCGATTTTTGCATTTGGGATTCATCATCCCAAATGCAAAAATGGATAATAGAGATTTCGCTATTTAGCAAGGAATTACATTTAAAGAATCTCTATTTGAGATTCCTTAAATGCAATTCAGCATCCATTTTTAAATAGCGAATTCGCAATTTTGGCCCGCTATTTACCGCGAGGTCAAACCTCGTGGTAAATAGCGAAAACTTAGAAAAATGCTTTTAAAAGCATTTTTCTAAGTTGCATGTTGCACACACACATGTCCTTTGGACATGTGTGTGCGCAACACCTGTTTAAATTTGCATTTAAGGGGTGCTACAGGGTGTCCTTTGGACACCCCTGGCCCCCTTTAAATCGCTATCTTATTTGCGATTAGCAAATTGCTAATCGCAAATAAGGAATACTCCCCATTCATTCCTATGGGCCTTTAGGCCTTTAGGCCCATAGGAATGAATGGGGAGTTATTCCTTATTGGCGATTAGCAATTTGCTAATCGCAAATAAGGAATATGTAGGAATCGCATTTTCTTTTGCGATTCCTACATGAATCCCGTTTTGCGAGCCTGCAATAGCGATTCCTTATGAATCGCTATTATAGACTCGCAAAACGGGTCGTTGATGAATCAGGCTGAATGTTTGGCCTTCCAGGATTAACAATCTAAAAAAAGCCACAGACACCCGCTACAAACCAGGGATAACCTGGAAAGTCTTCTGACCCTTTCTGAGGCTTAGTCTGTGACATAATAACTACAAATCAGGGAGTTTGTAAAGATTTCTACTCATTCTGAGCAGACCGTACCACATTGTAGGTTCATATTAAATAATTTGAATCACACACAGCAATGATGAGATCCTGGCATGGTGGTGTACAAATTTTGTCTCCGATGGTGCACCACATTTTTTTCATCCACATCATGGTCTCCTACACTACTTAGATGGAGGAGGAGGAGGAGGAGGAGTTGGGATGGAGATGAGAGGTCCCTAAAAGGAGCTGGGAGGGAGACTCAAGGGTACTGGAGTTGGAAAGAAAGACGAACAGCAGAGCTAGGCTTCAGATGAAAGACCATTGGAAGAAATTCAGAAGATGGGTGTACTGGAATAAGACTGAAGGTGAGTTAGGGCTCTGTAACAGATCAAAAACAGATGTTGATGAGAAGGACATTCTGAGGGATTAGCAGGGAAGTGTGAATAGCCTGGGAGTTTGATTGTAAGCGGCTGCTAGCCACTTTTGAAGGGGTTGTTAATACAATGCAATGAGTTTAAGAGGGGGTTTGCAGGTTGTTTGCAGCCTTCATATGTCTTGATTATCCTCCTCTTTGTCTCTACCATTACTGTTTACAGGATTTCTTAGGGACCTTACAGGGGACTTCAGGATCTCATTCCTTGTTTGTGGTGGACTCAATCTGGCTGGAAGTGCTTTTCTGATGTGCATCCCCTCATTCTTCTCCAGACCCTTGCTGCCCTGCCAGAAAAAGAAGAGCATTGGGTTGCCACAGACTGAAGAGGAGGTTCCCACGTCTAGCACTCAGATGATAGTATCTCCCACAGACAAATGTTTGGACACGTCGCAGGCCACCAGGGTGCACACTGTGTCTAGTGAGTGTTAGCCTCTCTGTGGCAGGCTTATTATATATTGCAAGGGACAGCCATCTAGGGAAGAAGCCTGATAGCACTAGGTGTACAGTGTTACAGGATTGACTCTGTTTTTCTCTATTTTTGCTTCAGGATGAGGGTAAGTTAGAGGTATCAAAGTATCAAGCCTTTTTCTGCATCCTTTCTACTTTCAGTGACATCAAAATGTATTAGAAAAATGTAATGCTGTTCATGATGCAGTGTGCATGATGAGTAGCATAGAGAGCTCAAGTCCTGTTCAATCATGCAAAGAGCTATTGTAACACTTTCTTTCAGCCCAGATAACGCTGTCCCATTATAGCAAGAGAGCAGCATCTACCATGACTTTTTTTCCTTACTCGCTGAGACTGCTGGTCAGAAGTGCAGCCTTTGATGTCTTTCTTCTTTCTGCTATGGAGGCTCCTAGAAACTACTTGAAAGCAGTGTCCAATTAATTTATACTTGCTGGTATACTTGATCCTGGTCAGTACAGTGGTGCAGCTTCTACTAGTTCCAAACATTGAGTAACCATAGAGCTCTAGACCCCGGCACCTCAAATAATTTATCAGTCTGAGCAAATTTGCCCTAAAGTCCAGATCCACTCATCTTTTGGAAGAGCACCCAAGAACAGAGTTTCTGCCATTTTCTGAAAAGGTTCCAGCGACAATAAATGTCTGCGGTGGTGCTTAATGGTAAAGCATTGTGCTCAACCACAGTGCATTGTAGAGCCCTGAAAATATAGGGCATCATAATGGATTAACATCTGAGATACAAACATGCATGAAGGCTATTGAGGACAAACAGCATAACATTATACAGCTATATAGGTCTGTAGGTAATACAGAGGGGCAGCACGGGGAATGCACAGAAGCACCAAGGGCAAATAAAGAGTTTTGATACCAGGGTCACAAGAGGTAAAAGAGGCATATTATATACATAGGCTCCATTACACAATATGGGGCTGCATATTGCACATACAGTAAATGCACAGGCCACCTCAAAACACAGATTCCATAAAAGGCACATATGAGGTTCATAAGGGGCACACAAACACTTACAGAGTCAACATAACACACATGCAAAGGCTTTATGATGTGCATGCAGGGTGTAGGAAACTGGATGGCTAACCTATGAGTGAGGGAGATAGGCCACATTCTTGCTGTGGATTGTGGCTCGGCCAGAGAAAAGTGATTTGTTCTTTTGATTAACAGTAGATAAAATTGAGGAAAACACTGTTAAAACGTACACAATTCACATTAGTAGTGTACGTAATCGAAATGAACACGTTATTTACCTTCGCTAATTCTCTTTTGGGTGGATACGCTGTCTTGCTACAGATTCTTCAGATTTAGAATATTTCTCAGGCTCCAGACTGTATGTGGAGGTTTTCACAGTAGGGCTACCCTACACCTACAGGTGCCATCATGCAGCTTTGCATTGGTCTCATTCTGCCCCAGGAGTGACTGGCAAGAGCGGCTTATAGGTCCCAGCCCTGAGCGTCGACTTCAGTTTCTTGCTTGATTCTTCCTGCACCCTCAGATGTTGAGCACCCCAAAATTAACAGGCATCAGCGTGCAGATCTCTAACTTGGAACCTACTCGACAGAACAGGGAGCACCGGGGCAGTGAGGAATATTTAGTTACGGTATCCACAAGAAAAACCATTGACAAAGGTAAGTAACTTATTCTTCTGATACTTCTAACTGCTAATTCCTCCTTGTTTGAATAGACAGAAAAACAGTACTTCACAAGGTAGAGGATCTGTGAAGTGGGCTCAGACCAAAATGCTCTGCAGGACTGAACATGCAAAATGCCTCTCACATCGGATCTGGCAGCCCAGGTAGCAACTTCATACATGTGTGCATTGAAGCCCAAGTTACAGCCTGAAAAATGTCAAGAAAAGGCTCTCTGCATGCCAAAGCAGTGGTAAGAGCCTTGGCCCTAGTGGAATTAGCCCACAGTTCTTCTGGAGACTGATTATTGGCCATTGCATAGCAGCCTTTAATGCAGAGGGCTAGTCACCAACAAGAACTCCTTTTCTGGACCGCCTTACTTTTCCTAGCCCCAGAGGATACCACAAAAAGCTAATTGTCCATACGATGGTCTTTGGTGTGCTTTATGTTAAAGCTCAAGGCCCTTTTGGGGTCCTGCCAGAAGAGTCTTTCAAGAAATGAGGCAGAGCAAAGAGCGTTGTCAGGGTGAAGGATTGCCCAACATGAAAGGGCACCAGAATTTTAACCAAAAATGCTGTCTGTAGAACTGGCGTAGAGCAGCTGCACTGAGAAAGCATGGTGCTCACTCACGTGATGAGCTGAAGTGATCACAAGGAAAAAAATAGTCTTTGGCACTGGTTCAAAGTCAGGATCAAATTAAGATCCCACTGTGACATCACAAGAGGTTTGGGAGAACATGTATGACAAACACCTAAAAACTGCACCACCTCAGGTGATTTAAATAAGGATGATTGGTCGGCAAATGCAAAAAGCACAAAGGGCCAACAAATAACCTTTAATGGTGTACTCTGCAAGATCTTGCTAGTCCAGAAATAAAACAAACAACAAACCATCTTCCTTGTTAGTGGTCTGTGCTGCAGAATCCACTCCATGCCACACATTTGTCCCAGGATCCTGTATAAATTGTCTTTGCAGAGAGACGCCAGGCTTTGAGGGTGACAGACACAGCCCCAGGAGGTAGATCTCCTTGCATGGAAGTGCTGAATGCACAGGTTTGGGTGCGGAATCCTGCCCTGCTGCCATGACAGAAGATCCTCCTAAGGCAGTACCCTGATTGATCAGAAGAGTACAACACTCGTCTAGCCCAATCCAGAGTCACTAGGGTGACTTTGGCCCAGATGTTTTTTTATAGTCTTTATAACCTAGGACATAAGGGGAAGAGGTGGGAAGGTGTATATGAGCCCAGTGTTCCATTCTAGCTGGATGTGTCTCCTAGGGAGAGAAATGTTCTTGGAAACCCCAGTGCACTGACATTTTTCGCTCTATGGGTTCTCAAAAGGAGGCAACATTTTCTAGCCAGGGTTCTCACTATCATCAGAGGATGTCCTGTGCCACCTCAGGATGCAACCGCCATTTGTGATCTGCTCAGTGTCATCAGTGGAGCTGCTCTGGCCTGGCATTTAAAGATCTCACCAGGTAGTTCACAATCAGGGAAGTGTCCTGACACTTCAGCCAACTTCAGTGGTGCACTGCCTCTCGACCCAGGACTCCAATTTGCCTTGGTTACCGCAGTATCACATGGCAGCAGTGTTGTCCGTGAGAATCTACACAATCCTTCCTTTGAATGAACTGGAATGCCTTCTATGTCAGGTGAATAGCCCCCAGGTCCAACAGATTTATGTGGAGCAAAGTTTTCGCCGGAGACCAGAAACCACTGATCTCCAACTCTCCCAGATATCCTCCCCAACCCAGCAGGAATGCAGTCTTCACCACTGTCAGCTCTGGGTGGAGAAGGAAGAGGATTCTATCACTGGTCAGATTGTGGTCAAGCAGCCACCACTGTAGAATTATTTTAGTCTCCTCTGAAATATGGATGACGTCTGCCAAGGTTGCTTGGTGTGGGAGTGACTTATATTTCAGATCCCAATGCAGACCCTGCATATGCCAACTGGTGAAGGGGACAAGCAGAATGCATTAGGTCAGCAAACCAAGAAGCCTCACACCCACTGTCACAGAGTTAGGCTGAAACGTCAGGATCATAGCTAGAATGTCCTCCACTAGTTGCAAGGAATAAAAGGCCCGGAACTGCACTGTGTCCAGAAGAGCTCTGATAAATGGAAGACTTTGTGAAGGAGTAAAGTGTAACTTTGGCTCGTTGATCAGAAGCCCAAAGATATCAAAGGATTTGTTCTCACCTGGAAGTGGTCTTTGACTGACTCTGGTGAGCTCACTTTCAGCAGCCAGTCGTCCAGGTAGGGGAAAACTAGTATCCCCAACCTCTGAAAATGGGCGATGGCCAACACCATCATTTTCATAAATACCCAAAGGATGATGGCAAGGCTGAAGGGAAGCATGGCAAACTGAAAATGATCTGGGCAACCTTTGCCCACAGGTCACTTCTGTGGGACTGTTGGACAGGCACATGAAAGCACACTTCCTGCAGGTCCACAAAACCTGGGCCAGTGTGAGCATTTTGGAATTTCCTATCTAAAGAAATGTGTTCAGAGGGTGAAGTTCTAAAATTGGATAAATTCCTCTGTCCTTTTTTGGTAAGAGGAAATAGCAGGAAGAATAGTTGGTAACCAATTTCAAGATCAACACCCACTAAGTAGCCCCTCAGGCCAGTAACACCTGCACTTCTTGTAGCAAAATTAAGATGTGCTACTCTGAAAGTAACTCTGATGTGGGCAGGAATTGTGGTGGTTGGAGAGAAACAGAAGGGCATAATCTTGCTGGACAATCTAGAGGACCCATCGGTCGGAAATGATAGAATGCACCCTGGAAGAAAATATCTGATTCTGCTTTCCTGGAAGTGGTTGTGTGCGGCTGTCCCTGGTAAACAGTGCAATGTCTGCTTGATCTCCATCCCTGAAAAACAAAGAATTTGGGTGACAGGGGTGGTAAAGCCTGACAATGAAGCAAGACTGGTGGGGAAACTGATGAGCAGGGGAGGAAAGACTGAAGGAACTGATGTGGTTCTGCTTTCTTTAAGTCATTCGAGCACAGAGACAGTCTTCTTGCCAAATAAGCAGGACATATCAAAAGGCACGTCCACAAGGGAAGCCTGCACATTCCCAGCCAGTGGATCTCATCTACTCATGTAGCTGAGGTACCTCACTTGTGCCCACAACTCTGCAATATTAAGGCCAGCCCTAATTACATTATTATAGGCATCCTTACCATCCTGAATGCTTTGGGCCAAATAGGTCTAAAACTCCTCCAGCACCACAGGCAAGATATTGTTGATCATGTTCCAGAGGCCAATTTTTTTATGAAGAAGATGTTGCCAGAGGTAAAAATAATCGATCCGATTAGAGTCACTAAAGATCCCAAGAAAATCCGCTGCAAGTCCCTCCAATGGATTTTTAGACAGAAAACCCAGTTTCTGAAATCCTATTCTATTCCTAGGATAAGTAACACAACGGATTTGAACAACTTCAATCTAGGGGAAGAGGGATGTATGGACAGAAAAATAATAAACCTCTGGAAAGAAAATGGTTTTGATAAAATCGATGACTTCCTGGCCGGTAACAGGTGGAAGACATGGGATCAAATTGCCAGCCAGGTGAGCCATTCTCATTCCATTCTGAAATGGTCTTTTTTTATGCTGAATCCAATACTCAGGGAGCTGGATATAGGAAATCTTTATTTTAAGGAAACTATCTCTACAGCACTGAATAATAAAACTCAAAAAAAGATGAGTATTTGTTTTAAAATACTAAAAGAGGACAAGAAGCAGGAATCCTCTAGTAAGATTATCGAGAGGTGGAAAAAAGGGAGGATATTGAAATCAATCAACAAATGCGGGATAAAATAAATACATTTAATAAAACAATCTTCCGCGGCGCTAATTTTAAACGCATGCAATTTTACAATAAATGGTTGATTTACAGAACCCCCTCTTACCTCCACAATATCTTTCCCCTAGTTGTCAATAAATGTTTCCGATGTGAGGAAAAAGGGACTTGGAAACATATTGTCTGGGAATGTCCTAAAATCCAACAGCTCTGGAGGGAAATTGAAAAATACCTCTCCTTTGAGCTTAAAGCTCCTATAATATTTGATGATCTAGTCCCTGTTCGAGGCTGCTCAGCGACCAACACCCAACATGACAAATTTCTTTTCATAGCTTCTCTAATAGCTAAATCACTTATACTGCAGTCCTGGAAAACCAACCAAGTACTGACCTTTCAGCCATGGAAGGCTAAATTAATACGAACCCAGGGCAGGGAAAGAAAATATGCGCTTAGATCAGGGGCGCTCAAAAAATATGAAAAGTTTTGGAGTGTTTTTGAATTGTAAAAGATGCCTTCATAACCACCAGTCTGCCTATATGCACTTTTAAGCACTTTTGCACTTTACAATTACTTCTTGCACTTTATAATCATGTCGTGGACACCTGATCGTTGATTATTTATTTATATCCATATGCCATGTACTGTACTAAAGCTTTTTACAAATGTATTCTGTAATGCTGATCTTGTTTTTATGAACTGTCAATAAAAATAATAATAAAAAAAAAGATCATGTTCCAGAGGGAATGCGTAAAATGGCCTAACAGACAGACTACATTGACCAACTGTAATATAAAAGCTGTTTGAAGAGTACATTCTCTTCCTGAATGCATCAGTCCTTGTCATCTCCCTGTCTGGAGGAGGTGTAGGAAATTAATAAGGACTTTCTTTGCTGATAGAAGTCTGGATTACCAAACTCTCAGGAGTAGGATGCTGCGTAAGAAAATACAGGTGCCCCTCTGTGATGTTTTATCCCATGTGCTCATAAGGGTGTCTGTCTATGCATAATTAAATGGAAGTAAAGTCTCAGATGAGGCTGGCCTAGTGTACAAAACCTCAGTAAGGACATTTCTTATTCCTGTCTGCCACATGGTATTGGTGTCTGCCAATTTAGGTACGAGCACAACAACTTCTGTTTATTATTTCCATTTCAATTTTCAATTATTAGTATTTGCTTTCAAAGCCATTATTTATAGCTTTGGGGGCCTGTAATGGTATAAATGTTTACACTTTTAAGAGTGGGATGATTAGTAGTGTGTTGGTGCTGTCCTTCCTTGGCAGTGCGGCCAGTGGCAACGGATGGTGCAAGCTCTAGTGTCCTCCTAATGAGAGCCCCAGCACTATATTTTTTACAAATGAATCACTGGATACCAGCGGGTAGGGATGACACTTTAATGAGGGCTACCCTATCCCTTCTGGAACAAGGTCAGCGCAGAGCCGTACAGTGCCAACTAGAAGCACACCGGAACATAGGCGTGAAAACGTCCAGTCCAGTCTGGTGCCTAGGGAATATTCTCAAAGTGAGAAATCTGCAGGTATCAGTATCTATCAGAAACCATTAATGCCGTTTAAACTGACAGAGGACATTCTGTAATTCCTTACCTTCTGACATGCCTGGTCACTACACTAAGGTGGCCAATGCTCCGACAGTCTGCCAAAGAGCACAAGCAAGAACGTTTGTCAGAAAGATCTGTATTTCCTTAAAACCAGGCTTGAAGGAATGGCTGGATGGAGATCATCTCACAATATGGTGGCAGCTTTGTCCATGGGTTTGCAAAATCATATCACTTGCGGTTGGTTTGTTTGTTGTCTGTAAAAAATAGTCCTTGGCTAACAACCACATAGGGTGAAACTTGTTGGTTGAACCATGTAACCGATCAAGTATAAGAGCTTTCTTTAAAGCAAGAAAATAAAAAATGCACCAAAATGCCCTTGAATGGTGTAATAAGTTCTAGGTCAATGAAATATAGTATGTAATATAAGAGTAGTGTTTACATTTGAGGGGTGCTTATAATATAAATCCATTTTAGTAGACACACACAGGAAAAGGACTGTCTCCATTACAATGCAGCACTACTGACACCCAGCCCAAATTCTGCAGTCCTTATCTTGTGCACCTAGACAGTGACAAACCCACAACTATGTTGTGTCTTGTAGGGAATTGTAAGGCATCAGAAAATGCACCGAAAGGGCCATGAACTGTGTGTAAAATTTGTACTATGTTTGTAGATATATTAGTAAATTAAATTTTAGGACATTCTCTTTCCTATAAGTAGGACACTAAGGAATCTGCAATTAATAGTATCCATCGTGTTTGCATTGCATTATTTACCTTTTGATTAGCTGCATGCTGCAGCAATGGGGTATGGATGTTCCTTCTAAGAAACATTACAAAAAGATGATGTAGACAGGTTAAGTTGCACTTACAAAAGGCAGCCTGGTGCACCCACTGAACAAACTGGCTTCTAAAATCTTACTGCTTTTCACAATGTTAGAAAAAACAGATTTTAAATATCAGATCCAAAAGCTGACAGCAGGGTAAAGAGTTTAATGCACTTTATATCCGATTTACATGTGGCACTTTAAAGTGCTTTGATATCTTCTAATCTCAAACCGTAAACCTGTGCAGCCACTGATGCTGACTTCCTGCTACATTTTCTCCAGGTAAAACATAAGGAAATGTATCTAGCACTATTATACCTGAGAATTAATCTCTGTGCAGTTTGTATTTTACATCTGAGATTTAATGTGTGTGCAGTTTGTGTATTAGATCTGAGATTTAATCTGTGCGAAATTTGTGTATTCCAACTGAGATTTAATCTGTGAACAGTTTGTGTATTACATCTGAGATTTAATCTGTATTCAGTTTATGTAACACATCTGAGATTTAATGTGTGTGCAGGTTGTGTATTAGATGTGAGATTCAATCTGTGTGCAGTTTGTGTATTACATCTGAGATTTAATCTGTGTATAATTTGTGTATTACATCTGACATTTAATCTGTGTGCAGTTTATGTATTACATCTCAGATTTGATCCATGCACAGTTTGTGTATTACATTTGAGATCTGATCTATTTGCAGCTTGTGTATTGTATCTGAGATTTAATCTGTGTGCCGACTGTGTATTACATTTGGGATTTGACCCTTGTGCAGTTTGCTTATTACATCTGAGATTTAATCTCCATGCCGCTTGTGTATTAAAACCGAGATTTAGGGGGGCGTGGCCAAGATGGCGGCGGAGTGAGACGTCTTTCTCGGTCCCTCCGCCGCTGTTTCCCTATTTGCATTGTTCTCAGCCTTGCAGGGGGTCCTGCTTTCGACCGGAGGCAGGCGCGGGCCACCAGGATACTGCCAGGCAGCCTCCGGTGAAGTTTCCGGTCCTCTGGTCCCGCGGAGACGGGCGCGGCACCTTGCGGCAGCGAGAACGGGAGCAGTGCCCGGAGTGCGTGGTGCACGTCGCCGGCGGGCGATCACTGTGGGTCCCGGCTCGGAGGCCTACCTTGGTGGCATTTCGTGCCGGGCGCCATTACTGTCGCGCTCCTCAGCAGCGGAGGGCCGCACACAGCTGGACTGCGAGGGGTGCAGTCCCAGTGCTCAGCGACCGGTGTCCAGCGGCGTGTGGACGACAGCGGCAGAATCGGACCCCGCACTGCTCTGGTACCGCCAGCGACCACCTGTACAGGGATCAGGCCTGGGGGACCCGCGTTGGCCAAAGGAGTCCTCCTATCATCGAGAAGCGTTGAGGTGGTAGGCCGGCTGGGGGTGCTCTGGGGAGCCCGCGGCCCGGCCTGTATTGCGCTGGGAGGCCTGCCGCGCGGCGACATCGTGCTCCCCCTCCCTTCCCTCGCCCGGGCTGGCGGTGGTGAGGGCGCAGAGGCGGCATACAGGGGCAAGAGACTGGAAGCGACGACGACGCCCCCCCCTGGTCCTATGCCCGGATCTGGACTTTGCTGACCGGCCCTCCTGCCTGCGGAGGAACTCACCCGGGGGTGCCTGCCGGGGGTCTGCGGCAGTGAGCCCTTGCCCTGGTGGGACATTGCGGCCGGTTACCCGCACTTGGAGGACGCCCTGTGGTGCGTGGGCTGCAGGAGTGCACGCCGTGAGTGTCCAGTGAGCACGGCCCTCTTGGCCCCGAAGTAGGAGGGGAGGCTCCGCCCTGGTGTGCGGAGGGACAGCGGTATCATGGCAGCCAACAGGACGAAGAAGGACAAGGAGAAGGAGAAGGCCCTGAAGGAGGGCACACAGAGGAGCTTGCCGCTGAGGGCACCCTCGATGACGGACAAGGCCACGGCGCCAGATGAGAGTGAGGCACCGGCCACCAAAGCTTTCATGCGAGAACTTTTCACAGCCATCAAAGAGGACATTCAGGAGCTTCGGTCGCAACTGGCCTCGGACCTCAAGGAGGTAAGAAGAGACGTTGACGCCATTGGAGATAGAGTGGCGACCCTCGAGGACCACGACTTGGAGACGGCCGGGGACATACACAGGCTCCAACAGGATGTTCTCCGCCTTACTGAGCAGAACCTCGACCTGCAGACCCACGCTGAGGATTTAGAGAACAGATCCCAGCGCAATAACATTCGTATCCGCGCAGTCCCATGGAAGGGTGAGGGGTCGGACTTGCGAGACTATGTCGATGGCCTCTTCCGCCACGTCTTGCAGGAAGAAGATCTCCGCGAGATTCAGCTAGATAGAGTCCACAGGGTCGGCCTGCCGCGTGGAGCCAACGCACCCCCCCCCAGATATCCTGGTGTGCGTCCACGATTTTCAGCTCAAAGAAAGGATCCTGAAAAAAGCCTGTGAGCACAACCCACTCATGTTCCGTGATCATCGCCCGGTGCTCTACCAGGACTTGGCAGCCTCCACCTTGGCCAAGAGGAGAGGCTTCCGCCCAGTCACTGCCTTCCTGAGGGAACAGGGCGTCCCCTACTCCTGGGGGCACCCATTCCGGCTGGTCTTTCGATGGAAGGGGAAGCTGGTCCAGGTGCGTTCTGTGGAGGTCGCCCGCGAGCTATTGGGAATGGAGAGTGCTGACCCTGCTGCTGAGTCCTCATCCCCCCCTCCGAGGACTCGTCGTCGCTCCACGGAATGGCGCACCGTGGGCAAACCATCGAACCCTTCAGGCCCAGATCTGTCCGTCAGTCTGCAGGAAAGAGATGCAGCGGTAGCGTCAGTAGTGAAGGTGACGGAGGCGCCCGAGGGGACCTGAGCAAAATGGCCGGACACTTCCCCTCTGCAAGTTAACGGCGGGCGGTGGAGGGACCCGTATACAGGACTCTGATGGGTAATGTACTGTCACGTTCCCCGTGTATATTGTCCTGTATCAGGATCTGGGTGGCTGGTGGGATCAAGTCCATGCCCCCAGCCCATGGGACTCTACTGACGAACTCTTGTTTTCCCCTGATGTCCTTTCATGGGGGGCTTTGTCAGACTGTTGTTGTTGTGGGGTTTGTTTGAGGGGGGGGTCCGGGTGGGGTGGGGTTCGGGGGAAGGGTTGGGGAAGGGGGGTGAGGGGGGGCACTCCGCATCAGCCGCTGGTCCCTGTTAGCGAGATCCCTGTCTTGCCCTCTCAATGGGGAAGGATCTGAAAATTGTTAGTTTGAATGCCCGAGGCCTCAACAGCCCTGTCAAACGAGCGGCGATCTTGTCACTACTGGAGGGAGCGGAAGGCGACATTTGTCTCCTGCAGGAGACACATCTCCTTGCCAAGGACACTAAAAGGATGAAAGACAGGCACTTCCCCACCCAGTTATGGTCTTCCTGTGGCACGAAGAGGCAGGGGGTGGCGATATTGATCAGCGCGAAGGCGCATTGTAAGGTGCTGTCCCAGGTAGTAGATATCAAGGGTAGGTTTTTGGCGGTTAGGATTCAATGGGGCGACTCCCACTTCACTGTAGGCTCTCTCTACGCCCCCAATGTGCAGCAAGAACCCTTTTTAACCTCAGCGCTTGCAGATGTGTTGGCCTCCCCTGATCCCTGGGTTTTGGTGGGAGGTGATCTGAACATGGTGATGGACCCGGCGCTTGACAGGTCTGAAGCACGCTCCCACGCGACCGGCGCCGTCTCCAAAAGGGGCCTGCTCTGGCTACAGGAGGGGGGACTTCATGATGTGTGGCGCCACCTGCACCCCGTAGAGCGCGATTTTACCTACTACTCGGCAGCGCACAAGTCCTACGCGCGCTTAGATCACTTTCTTGCCTCCACCTCCCTGCTTCCCCAGCTTTCCTCTGCGGAGATTGCGCCGCGCTCCCTTTCTGATCACGCGCTCATTTCTGTGATGATGTCTGGGGGGTCCGGCGGGCGGGCGGGGGTTGGCGCTTGCGCGATTCTCTTCTCAACTCTGCCTCCGTGGTGGACCGCTTACAAGACACGATCACACAATACCTTGCCACCAACGATGTCGACGACATGCCCCTTAGCTCGGTCTGGGAAGCGCTTAAGCTGGTCGTGCGGGGCGACTGCATCGCGATCTCGGCATCCCTGGTGAAGCTGCGCAAGGAAAAACGCGAGGAACTCGAGCGCGACGTGCGCGGGCTAGAGGCCATACACAAGCGGACCGGGGCGCAGAGGGTCTGGAGGGAATTGGAGACAAAGAGGCACATGCTAAAACACTTGGACCTCGATAGGGCTGAGTACGCGCTCTTACGCTTATGCCACTAATTTTATCTTAGCGCCGATAAAGGGGGCAAGATGCTAGCGCATCGTCTGAGGGCCCGGACACAACAGGCGATGGTCTTGGTCATCAGGGACGAACACGCGGTGGAACAGGCGGCCGACGTGCGCATCGCGGACAGCTTTCAACATTTCTATTGCGCGCTCTATACGTCCGATCCCCCTGACCCCGATCGGGTCCAGGCCTACCTGGCGACTTGCAATATTACTCCCTTCTCCCAGAGTTCGGCAACGTCTCTTGACGCGGAGATACGCATCGAAGAGGTTATCTCGGCAATAGCGCGCCTGAAGGTTGCCAAATCACCGGGCCCAGATGGCTTCTCAGCCTCCTTCTATAAGAAGTTCTGTGGTGCCCTGGCCCCCTTCCTGACACGTCTCTTTAACTCTTTCAGGGACTCGGGGAACGCGACTCCGTCCATGGCCGAGGCGGTGGTCACTGTCATCCACAAAGCAGGCAAGGATGCCAAGGAGTGCGGCTCGTACCGCCCCATTTCACTTCTCAATATAGATATGAAATTGTTCTCTGGCATCCTAGCAGCCCGCCTTAGCCCGTTTATGGACGGCATCATTGACCCTGACCAGGTGGGCTTCGTACCGACGCGGCAAGGTGGCGAGAAGACCAAGAGGCTCCTTCACCTGATGGACTCGGTACATCGGTCATGTACGCAGGCGTGCTTCCTTTCCATAGATGCCGAGAAGGCATTCGACTGGGTCGATTGGTCGTATATGTTCGCGGTCCTACGAAAGTTCGGATTGGGAGACGCTTTTGTCAATTGGGTCCGCTGCCTCTATGCTTCCCCCCGGGCCAGTGTCCGAGTGAATGGTTGCAGGTCGGCATATTTTCCGATCACGCGCAGGACTCGGCAGGGTTGCCCTCTCTCGCCCCTGTTATTTGCGCTCTACATGGAGCCTTTCGCGCAGCGTCTTCGGGACAATGCGGCCGTGCAGGGGATCCGCTTCGGGGCGGAGGAGCACAAGGTGAGCCTTTACGCTGACAACGTCATTCTGTCCCTCACGCATCCGCGTTCCTCTCTGAAACATCTTTCCCGGGAGCTGGAGGAGTTCGGAACGGTGGCTGGCTTCAAAGTCAACTATTCGAAATCCCAAATCCTGAATCTCTCGGTGCCGGAGGAGGAGGTCCGAGATCTCCGGAAGGACTTCGCGTTTCAATGGGTCCAGACAGACATCCCGTACCTGGGGATCCAGTTGGCGCCCACGATTACCCAAACAGTTGCCCTCAATTACAGGCTCCTCCTGGACCAAACAGCCAAGTCTGTCTCGGACTGGTCCCGGCTGCAGCTGGCCTGGTTTGGCCTCCTAGCTGCGATAAAGATGACGATCCTCCCTCGTATCCTCTATCTTTTTCAGATGCTACCCCTGCGCCCCCCTCCTGTGGCCTTGAGGAAACTTCAGCGACTGCTGACCACGTTCCTGTGGAACCACATGCAGCCCGCGTCGCACTCGAACGAATAATGACGCCTCGAGATGAGGGTGGCCTGAACTTCCCGTGCGTGGAGGCGTATTACCAGGCATCGTGCTTACGCTTCATCCTGGAATCGAACAGGCCCATGTCCAGCAAGCACTGGCTCTTTATGGACCAGACAGTGGCGGGACGTAACATCTGGCGCGAACTCTGGCTCCCGCGTAAACACCGGGCCTGGGGCCTTTATTCATCGCCGGTAACCTCACCGACGCTAGCGGTGTGGGATCGTCTGGCGTACAGACGCGGCTGGACCACCTTCCCATCGCCACTGACGCCTATAGTTGACAACCCGGAGTTCCCTCCGGGATGCGCTTCGCCGGTCTTCCAGCGATGGAGGGAGCTGGGCTGTAAGAGGGTGGGACACCTCTTTCAACCGGAGGGACTGATACCGTTTTCCACTCTCCGCCGGGAATACTTCGAGCTGAACAACGCGGATGCCTTCCATTATTCGCAGGTCGCACATTGGGTAACACTCCCTGCTAACATTGCTGATTTGTCCCGTCTTATGATGCCCTTGGAACGCTGGGTAGCCTTTAAGAAGGATGATCGCAGACTCATCTCTGAACTCTATGCTTTTATTGTGAAGCGCCAACACACGCAGCGCTCTAAGGCGCAGGTTAGATGGGAGACGGAGTTGGGCCGCCCATTGACGCGTAAGGAATGGGACAAGATACACTATCGCGCACACCACACCGCAGCCAACGTTGCCGGAGCTGAAGCGGCCTTTAAAATAGTTACATACTGGTATCACACGCCAGCGAGGATCCACGGGTGGGACCCCAAGTGCTCGAGTCTCTGCTGGAGGGGTTGTGGTGCGACAGGCACTTTGACACATCTGCTTTGGCACTGTCCCAAATTAGTGCGTTACTGGAAGGAGGTTCTAGACGACATAGACAATGCTTTTGGTATCACCTTTCCCAGGGCTCCAGAGCATGTACTGTTGGGCCTACCTCATCCTAAGGCGTTTCCCTTGCGCTCCCCGCGGGGTAGACAGATAGCGCTGGCGCTCCTGGCGGCACGCCTGGTAATCCTTGCACGGTGGCGCTCACCAGATGCCCCTGATCCGAGGGACTGGATCAGGCGACTTTGGCTGCTGCTGGGCATGGAGCGGCTCTCCCTGTGTGTGAATGGTAAAGGGGATACGTATGCGAAGCTCTGGGCTCCCTTTATACACTTGCTATCTCGGGACTTGCGAGAGGTCACCTGCCCCAAATTCCTACAGATATTGCATCTCATTCCGTTAGAACCGCCAGGGGCGAACACCTGAGAGTCCTTGGCTCGCCCTTGGAATGTGACGGGGTCCCTGGGAGTGTAGGCTTAGTTGGATACCTGATCCACGCTGATGCGGAGGGGGTGGGCGGGTGGGAGGGAGGGGGGTCCGTGGCAGATGGGTGGTGGGAGGAGTGGGGAGGCTTTTGTTTCTTTTGGGTTGTTTTTTTTCTTCTCTGGTTTTATAAAAAGCAGCATCGACGCCCTACATGGTTGCACCACCTGGCTGACAGCCCACCTTCGCCGGGTCGCCCTCCGGGTTGTAGACCTCATGGCTGTGTTTTTGTGCTGTTCCTCTACGCTCTGCCGGCCGGTGGATGTAGGCAGCCTAGCTGTGGTCACTGATACATGTCTGCTGAATAAAAATTGTTTGATTCTAAAACCTAGATTTAATCTGCGTTCCGCTTGTGTATTACATCTGAGATTTAATCTGCGTTCCGCTTGTGTATTACATTTGAGATTTAATATGTGTGGCACTTGTGTATTACATCAGAGATTTAATCTGCGTGCCGCTTGTGTATTACAACTGAGTTTTAATCTGTGTGCCGCTTTTGTATTACATCTGAGATTTAATCTGTGTGCCGCTTGTGTAGTACATCTGATATTTAATCTGTGTGCTGCTTGTGTATTTCATCTGAGATTTATTCTGTGTGCTGCTTGTGTATTTCATCTGAGATTTAATCTGTGTGCTGTTTATGTATTACATGAGAGATTTAATCTGTGTGCTGCTTGAGTATTACAACTGAGATTTAATCTGTGTTCCGCTTGTGTATTACATCTGAGATTTAATCTGTGTGCCGCTTGTGTAGTCCATTAGAGATTTCATATGTGTGCTGCTTGTCTATTTCATCTGAGATTTAATCTGTGTGCTACTTGTGTATTTCATCTGAGATTTAACCTGTGTGCTGCTAATGTTTTTCATCTGAGATTTAATCTGTGTGCCGCTTGTGTATTTCATCTGAGTCGTAATCTGTGTGCCGCTTGTGTATTACATCTGAGATTTAATCTGTGTGCCGCTTGCACTACTTGTGTGCACGCTAATCAAAGTGTTCAATGTGGCATTCATCATTCATAAGGCACAAATAAAGGCTCCAGAGCACAAATATATGGAATCCATATTAGTGATGCATGGGATCCTGTTATGATATTTGACCCATACTCTTCTCCTCCCCATGCCCCTTACCACCCCCACACTAAGCCCTTGTCTAATTGTCAGCTACTCTTTGTTTTGAGATATCTTCCTTCATGTGGAACTGAATGCAACTACAAGGGTTTCTATTTTTGACACCGTGTAAATCTGATCCTATCACAGAGCATATTTGAGGGAACAATGTCTACATCAGAGGTTCCAACTCTCAGTGAGTTGTGATATTATTGAGGTGAGGTGTGATAAAAGTTTTCCAGCTCCTCTCACATGGCAACACTGCCACACACCTTTAGATACCAAATACATTTTTATTTAAATATGTGCAGTTCTTTCTGTAAAATAAGTGGTAAATAAACACCAGACAATGCAAATATAAACATGTCAAACAGAACATAGTGACCCTGTGCTCCCAGTTATATCAGGTGCCAAGATGTGGCTTCTAGCTGCTACCTCCTGCTATCTGTTTTTTCTGGACAGGAGCTGCTCTTTGGTTATTGTACTAGAACTCTCGCTTCTGCTTGCACAATTTGCCTCCGCTGTTTACCACGGTGGGCAGAGGACATTTTGGCAATCTTGGCTTGACTTCTGCAGCGTTGGTTACTTGAGTTGAATGCACCATCTTGTTCTCATTTCTTTCTCTGTCTCTGAATTGTATGTTCAGCTCCACTCACCAGGCTGGTTGTGCCACGTAATTGACAGTTTATTTTCTAATATGTCTCTGATGGTTGAGGATTAACAGCCTCAAGTTTGGTCTGATCAAATTTTCTTGATCGGCCGCCATGAACGCCCTTATCTATCTTTTAACCCCTTGACCACAAGGAGATCCTTTCACAAAATCCAACAGGAGAAATGTAAGTGTATTTTGGAAGACTGTGATCCCTATATGGTTGGTCATGTGGAAGCTGATGTTTTAATGGTAGATGACTGGGTCAAGGATGCTATGGAAAAATTAGCACCCCTCTTACCTGCAGATCAAAAAGAACTAAGCCTTGTAGTACTAGGTTCTTAATTAGCTTTTTAGCTGAGAAAAAAAATGCAAAGCTTTAGAAAGGCAATGGAGGAAAGGCTATTACCTGAACCATAAGGACAAATATAAACTGGCACAAAAAAAGTTTCATGCTGAAATTATAACTGCAAAACTTAAGCTCTTTGAGGCCAACATTATGGGATCTCATAACAAAATGAGAAAAATCTTTAACATAGTTAAAATGTTTTAGCACCCACAGCTTTTATCAACTCTCGGCAACCTTCTAGTACTTGGTGTGAACAGTTAGCATCCTACTTTCAGTCAACAATTCTGTCAATTCAGGCTAGTCTCTCCTCAGGCTCCCCACCTAATGATGAGATTCTTGACATGATACAAAGCACTAGAATTCCACCTATCAAGTTGTCAGTATCTAACTTTGAGCCTATCTCACTGGAAAGCTCCCTGACAGTGTTGAGTATCTTAAAATTGGGCTCTCCATCTCATCCTAGTCCGCCCAATGTGTGTGCGCTCGGTGCATCCGTAATTAACACTTTTTGTAAATAAGGCATTAAACTCTTCTTTAGAGTCAACTATGGTTCCAAGCTCTTGGAAGCAAGCAAAATGTTTGCCTTTACTAAAGAAACACTCAACAAATCCAGGAGCATTGTCAAATTACAGACCAATATCTCTGCTCCCAGCATTTTCCAAGATACTGGAGAAGCATGTTAATCTTCAACTCTGCAGGTATCTGTAATCTAATAATTAACTCCAGCCAGTCAGGGTTTAGACCTCACTATAGTACTGAGACGGCTCTCTTGGAGGTTAACGAATACATCAAAGGCACATTTGATGGAGGGCGAAAGGCAGTGATGATAATGCTAGACTTATCAGCAGCCTTTGGCACGGTCCCCCATTCCAGCCTGCTTGAGCTCTTGCAGTCAGTTGAAATGGTGGGTCAGGCTCTGAAGTGGATTTCCTCATTTTTAGAGCAATGCAACCAGCAGATCTCAATTCCACCCTATTCATCAGAACCTCATGAGTTGATTGTGGGAGTGCACCAGGGTTCTGCTCTGAGCTCCGCATTATTGAATGTATATCTTACCCTTTCAGCTCAGTTAGTGGTTTCCCTAGGTGACAATGTTATATCCTATGCTGATGACTCCCAGTTACCTTTCTCATGTGGCAAGGGCAAAGAGCTCCCTGGGAACCTGATTAAAATCTGTCTAACTTCAGTCTTTCATTGGATGGCAATACATCAACTTATGTAATGGCGAAAAGACAGATTCTCTTTTTTGGTGACATTCCACTACACAGCTGGCAGGCCTTCTGGCCTGCAAATGCCTCTCCTCAAGGCCACGAGGATGACATTGTGAGAAACGTGGGGGTGAAAATTGATCACCATCTGTCATTTAAGACATTAATAAAATATGGGGTGGGTACATGCTTTGGGGCTTTGCACTCACTGAAAAAGTTCTTACACTTACTGTCTCTCCCTGCAAAAAAACAATAGGCATTTGCAATGCAATAGATCACGCATTCACCCGAATTTGAGCTACTGGCAATGTAAATGACAATGCCTTTTATTTATGTTTTGGGTTTCAAAACATAAATAAAAGGAATTGTCATTTACAATACAAACAGCATAAACTTTCATAAATGTGAGATCTATTGCATTGCAATAAAGGGCCTTCTTAGATTGTAAATATCAGAGGAAGAGACCGGCCTGCAACATCTTCAAAGTAGTGATAAATAGTGCAGCGAAGAAGATGTGTAAGTGTTGTCAATTATACAGACGCAAAGTGTGAAGTAAAAGTTACAACAGAAACGAAGCGCTCCAAAATGATTATACTGACGCTCCTCAGGAGGAAGAGGGGGGGGGGTTTACTGCCCTCTCTGTGATTTGAGTATGCAGTGTGGGGTTGCATAATGCCATTGCTATCCTTGGCCTAATAACAAACACTCCAGCTGTAGTATGGCCCTGGCTTCACCTCCTGGCGCAGGGCAGGCTGTGCTTTATGGCAGGCATGGAGGGAGGGATGATCTCGGCTTCAGCTCTGGCCTCGTTCAGTGACGGTGCTATTACTAGTGAGCGAGAGGCGCTGAGGTGGTGGTTTTGGTATTGGTGGTGGTGGTACTGGTACTGGTGGTAGTGGTATTGGTGGTGGTAGGATTGAAATTGGTGGTATTGGTGGTAGTTTTATTGGTGGTGGTGGTATTGGTATTGCTGGTGGTGGTATTGGTGGTGGAATTGGTGATGGTGGTATTGGTGGTGGTATTGGTGACGTTGGTATTGGTTGCATTGGTGGTATTGGCGATGGTGGTGGTATTGGTGGTGGTGGCATTGGTGGTATTTGCGGTGGTGGTGGTATTGGTGGCAGTATTTGTGGTGGTATTACTGGTATTGTTTGTGGTGGTATAGTTCATGGTGGTATTGGTGGTGGTGGTATTGGTGGTGGAATTGGTGATGGTGGTATTGGTGGTTGTATTGGTGATGTTGGTATTGGTTGCATTGGTGGTATTGGCTGTGGTGGTGGTATTGGTGGTGGTGGCATTGGTGGTATTGGCGGTGGTGGTGGTATTGGTGGCAGTATTGGTGGTGGTGTTACTGGTATTGTTTGTGGTGGTATAGTTGGTGGTGGTATTAGTGGTGGTGGTATTGGTGGTGGTGGTATTGGTGGTAGTGGTGGTATTTGTGGTGGGGGATTCGGTGGTGGCATTGGTGGTGGTATTGGTGGTGACAGTTTTGGTGGTTTTAGTGTTGGTTGCGGTATTGGTGTTGGTATTGGTGGTGGTATTGGTGGTATTGATGGCTATGGCGGTATTGGTGGTGCTGGTGGTATTGATGCTGGTGGTATTGGTGGTAGTGGTGATATTGGTGCTGTTATTAGTATTAATGGTGTTATTGGTGGTGGGATTGATGGTGGTAGTAGTATTGGTGATGGTGGTATTGGTGGTGGTAGTATTGATGGTGGTGGTAGCGGTAGTGGTGGTATTGGTGGTGGTGGTGGGGATATTGGTGGTGGTGATATTGGCTGGTGGTGGTATTGGTGGTAGTATTGGTGGTGATATTGGAGGTGGTGGCTTTGGTATTGGTGGTGGTGGTACTGGTATTGGTGGTGGTGGTAATGGTGGTGGCATTGGCGGTGGTGGTATTGGTGGTGGTATTGGTGGTTGTGGTGGTATTGGTGGTGGTGATGGTATTGGTGGTGGTGGTATTAGTGGTATTGATGGTGGAGTGGTATTGGTGGTGGTGGTGGTATTAGTGGTATTGGTGGTAGCAGTTGTGGTATCAGTGGTGATATTTGTATTTGTGGTACTATTAATGGTATTGTATTGGTATTGGTGGCGGTGGGATTGTTGATGGTGGGATTGGTATTGGTGGTGGTGGTATTGGTGGTGGTGTGGTGTAAGTGGTGGTGGGGGTGTTGGTAGTGGTGGTATTGGTGATGATATTGGTGGTGGTGGTATTGGTGGTGGTATTGGTGGTAGTGGTGGTGTTGGTATTGATGGTGGTGGTTTTGTGGTATTATTGGTGGTGGTGATATTAGTGGTGGTATTGTTGGTATTGGTGGTAGTGGTGGTGATATGGTGATAATGGTGGTAGTGGTATTAGTATTGGCTGTGGTATTGGTGGTGGTGATATTTGTGGTGGTGGTGGTATCAGTGGTGGTGTTGGTGGTGGGGATATTGGTGGTGGTGGTATTGTTGGTGGTGGTATTGGTGGTGGTGGTATTGGTATTGGCTGTGGTATTGGCATTGGTGGTGATATTGGATAGGCGGTGGTGGTATTGGTGGTGGTATTGGTGGTGGTGGTGGTGGTATTGGTGGTGGTTGTGGTAGTATAGGTGGTGGTGGTATTGGAGGTGGTATTGGTGGTGGTAGTGGTGGTGTTGTTGTTGCTGATAAAACAGGCTTTTGAAAACAACACTGTCAGGTGGCTTTAGTGCAGATGACATGTAACACAGATGTGCTGTTGTCAGCTTCGGCTCATTAGCACGCTGTTCTGTGCTACCTGGAATTCACATGACTTAATTCTCTAATCATTTCTAAATCCATTTTACTAGGGGGGGTGAAACAGGCACGAGATAATGCTGGGTTGAAGTGATTGAAATGGGCGCCAATGTTATGGGGGCGGCCGTGCTGCTTAAAAACACACATGCAGTTTCAGCTGAAGCAGCGCACGTCCGGCCTGCAGTAAGAGAAACTCAATAAAGTAAATAGTGCTTACAAACTAAATCACAGATCCCGTGTAACAACCGAAGTAAAGGGGCCAGTAGTGGGAGGTTACAAATGAAGACAAGGCTGTACTAAGGAGGGACTAACAAGCCAATGACTGAATCCAAAGTCAGCATTTACGAACGACAATGACACAAGCCTATGACAAATATGGGAGGAGAGTGGGTGCTGGCTTCTCTCCCATACTCTACAACAGCAGTCTTGCAGAGTGAGAAGTGCATGTGCACGGCCACTAGGCTCGACCTAACCAGTAATTCAGGCTCTCATTACATCAAAGCTAGATTATGCTAATGCACTTTACCAGGGCCTGCAAAAATGCCTCATAAAGAGATTGCAGGTGGTGCAGAACTCAGCAGCCTGCCTCCTTTTGAAAATGCCTGTGTGAGTGCATATATGCCAACATTGTGAGCTCTGCACTGGCTTTTGATTAGAAAAATAATTGTCTTCAAGGTGCTGGTGTTGATACATGGGGTCATATATATCAATCTGGGGTGTATACCTCAGAGCCAGGTTCAACGACCATTCTCCTACCTGAAATCTGTGATCTGGCAATAAATTATTGACATTGAGTTCTTGAATGTGGAAGACTAGAAGGGGAGGTACGTTTTTAGCTTTTCTGGGTGCCACTGCTTGGAACAAGCTTTCTTTAGAATTGCGTGCCATCTCCAATCAGCCTTTAAAAAAAGGCTGAGAACCTGGGGGCATATTACCAAGGGCAAGTATCGCCGCTTTTTCGGCGAATTGTGCCGAGAAAGCGGCGATACTGCTAGAGCTTTATTAACAAGGGCATTTTAAAACCTGGCCCAAGCCCACTTTGCATGTCGGCAATAAACATCTCTAATGACATTCAAAGTGGGCGTTCCCACGTCCAACCACATGAAAAATGTGGTTGGAGGTGGGAACACCCTATTACCAAGGAAGGCGATGGGGGGAAAAGACCTGCGATAAACTAGTTTATCGCAGGTCTCCCAAAACCTGCTCTGACCAGGCGTTAGGCATTGATAACATGGGGGTGTGGATCATAAAGCTGAATCCACCCCCCCCCATATTATCAAGGCCCACATTAGCGCGTGAAAACAACGTTTGTTTTCATGCGCTAATGTGCCAAATCGCCGACTATCGCCGGATTTCTATTCGCCTACCTGATGCGCATTGATAATTGCACGCTAAAACGGCGATGAAATCCGGCGATAGCCAGTGATACGCGAATGTGCGTTGTGCGTTTTCCAACTCACTCCTTGGTAATATGCTCCCTGGCTTTTTAACCAGGTTTGAACAATGGTTATTTAAATTCTGACCTTGAGCTACTTCTCCGGGACACTCTGTTGAGTAGCTGGGCACATTATAAGTTTAATTTCATTAATTTTCTCTTTCTCTCTCAGCAAGCCCTTCATGGGGCCTAACCGCTTCAATGGGTCTCTCCCTTCACATCCTTACTGCTTCCAGCTACTCCCCCCAGTGGCAGGGGAGGCCTCCCCCTTTACATGGATGGTTGGACCCTACAGCTTCGTATCTTAATAGCCAACTGTCTGTAGATTGCAATGCTCATGGGCAAGCCATCACGCCAGCTTACTTGAGATAAACATGCCCTAATACAAGCTCCTCCCATTAAACCAAAACATCATGTGAGCTACTGGAATATGTATATCATTGATTAACATAAAAGCAATCTTGTAAATGCGAACAATATGCACTAAAACAAAGCACTGTCTTGTAAGGTCTACAATATAGTGTATGCAGTGGACATAAAAACCATAACATTGTGTGATATAAAACATCTAGAGGAAGTCAATGCATTGCTCACGAAAGGAACACAGGGATCCGATGCACTGAATCTGTACATAAAATAAACAGCACTGAGAACAATGAGATGGGCTGTGGTCACTAATGTACATCACATTGCAACAGCATGGAATAATAAGTAAGGCATCTGTTGAAGGGCCAATAAAACACGTCAACAGGCAAAACACATAAGATGCATCCAAGATTTAGAGGAGACCACATGCCAAGGCTGAATGGAAGGGGTCAAAAGCCATGGGCCAAAGGCCATAGATGGCAAGACTCCATAATACTTACATAAACAAAGTGAATCCAACAGGGGAGAGGGACAAGAGTGATCAAAAGTGATTGAAGCACTCAGAGTTTTGAAAATCAGCGGAGCAGCGTGCGGGGTAAGACGGTGACCAACGAGTCCTGTGTTTATAGCCATTGAAGCAATACCCCGGCGTCCTGACTATGCTCATGAAGCCTACAAGAAAGCTTCACAAGTCATTGTGCTTGTAGCGGACCGCTGTAGGCACACTTAGCCTAATATTAAATTTAAAATTTCACTTTTCTGTAAATACACACATTTTTAACAAGACGTGAGTAGGGAGGGGAGGTTGTGCCCCCGTCCTGAGGAAGGAGCTTGTCTCCGAAACATGTCGACAACAACGCACACCAGAGGTCTTGTTCATTATACAACTTAGACCTCAATCTGCACTTCTTTTAACAGTACCAGCCAGAGTCCAGAATAAATTTTTCTTTCATACTCTAGTGCCAGGTACTTTTTAATAATTTTTTCTCACTACACACCCCCCACTCACTCTTAATATACCCCACACACTGGACACCACACATAGTCAACACTGCAAGTGCTCCCGCGTAGTCGTAGGTCGCAGCACGCCGCATCCCGGTAGAGGGGTGCGAAGACCCCGATGATGAAGCATGACACCAAGGGGCCTTTTGGTGTGTGAGGGGTATTTTTCAAAACTCTGAGTGCTTCAATCACTTTTGATCACTCTTGTCCCTCTCCCCTGTTGGATTCACTTTGTTTATGTAAGTATTCCTGTGGAGCACGAATCCAACGACTAGCTCTACCTCCCTCATTTGATTTTGATAAAGACTCCATAATAAACATAGAGGGGTCCCATACAGCAAATATAGGGCTTCCATAGGCTGCGCACAGAGTGGTCCTCATCCTCGGCTCCAACCCTTCAGGCTGGGACGGCTCCTGGTGGCCGACGACACTGGGGGCAGCCCCGATACCCACCGACCATGCACGCAACCTGGGATTCATCCTCGACTCAACGCTCTCAATGACCAAGCAAGTCAATGCCTTCTCCTCCTCCTGCTTCAACACCCTCCGCATGCTCCGCAAGATCTACAGATGGATCCCAACAGATACAAGAAAGACAGTCAGCAGCAGACTTGACTACGGAAATGCACTTTATGCTGGAGCCCCGACCAAGCTCATCAAACGACTACAACACATCCAAAACACCTCGGCACGACTGATCCTTGATGTACCACGCCGCAACCACATCACCCCCCACCTGAGAAACCTGCACTGGCTCCCCGTCAACAAGAGGATATCCTTCAAGCTCCTCACCCACGCACACAAAGCACTCCACAAGACCGGCCCAGCCTACCTCAACAGACGACTCTCCTTCTACATCCCCAACCGCCATCTACGCTCCGCTGACCTCTCCCTCGCCACCGTCCCGCACATCTGAAGAACAACCACCGGTCGGAGATCTTTCTCCCACCTCGCCGCCAAGACAAGGAACACCCTCCCACTGAGCCTACGACAGACCAAAGACATGCTGACCTTCAGGAGGATACTCAAGACACGGCTGTTCGATCAGTAGCGCCCACCCCCCCCAACGCCTTGAGACCTTGCGGGTATGTAGTGCGCTTTACAAATGATTGATTGATTGACTGACTTCATAACACTTATGCAGGGGTTCCTTAATGAACCTATCCATGTGGCCTTTACAATGCACATACAATGGTATCAGCAGGGGTTCCATACACACTTACAGAAGCTTTATAACACCCACAGACCCGATTCATAACATTCATGCAAGGGCACCTACAGGTGTTCCATAAGTCACATACAGGAGCTTCATAACACCCACAGACCGGATTCAAACATATGTACAAGAGTGTCCCCAGGTGTTCCATAAGTCACATACAGGAGCTTCATAACACCCACAGACCGGATTCATAACATTCATACAAGGGCGCCTGCAGGTGTTCCATAACTCGCTTACAGGTGCTTTATAGCACCCACAGACTGGATTCATAAAATACATACAAGGGCACTTGTAGGAGTTGTATAAATCATTTGCACTTTTGCGGCAGGGCGGTCAGAGTCAAGGACAGCGATTACTGGTTGTGTCTTGCTTGCAAAAGGTTGGAAAAGTGTGAGCTGCAACAAGATGCTTCCCTCTGTTGCAGCTCCTTTTAACCCTCTTCTTATCCCGATCCTAACATGCCTTTGTCCTGTCATGTTCTGAGTTTGATGGCCAGCTTAGCAGTTAGAAATTAATTGATGTCTCTGTGTCCATCATTCTGGGACTGACTAGCTGCAACCATTGCACTACCTATGCTATTATGCCACCATCCTTACTGCTTCCAGCTCATGGTATCAGCAACTCCCCCCAGTGGCAGGGGATGCTTCCCCCTTTACATGGATGGTTGGACCCTACAGCTTTGCATCTTAACAGCCAACTGTCTGTAGATTGCAATGCCCAGGGGCAAGCCATCACGCCAGCTTACTTGAGATAAACATGCCCTAATACAAGCTCTTCTCTTTAAACCAAAACATCATGTGAGCTACTGGAATATGTATATCAATGATTAACATAAAAGCAATCTTGTAAATGTGAACAATATGCACTGAAACAAAGCACTGTCTTGTAAGGTCTACAATATAGTGTATGCAGTGGACATAAAAACCATAACATTGTGTGATATAAAACATCTAGAGGAAGTCAATGCATTGCTCACGAAAGGAACACAGGGATCCGATGCACTGAATCTGTACATAAAATAAACAGCACTGAGTGTTACATTATCTCTGGTGGTGTTTCTTTAAAGATTGGAATGTTAATACATTCATGATCTGAGCCAGAATGTTGTCCTGACACTTGAATCACAGCTGTTCCTGTGTGAACATCTTGGGGTCGTTTTCTTGCTAATAAACTTCAAAAAGGAACTCTGCTCTGCTGTGATTTCTACTTTCAAAAGTGGCGACGAGGGAAGAAACAACCCACCAGTTATTGACCCCGTGATGTTCTAGTGTTTTTTTTTTGTCTTCGCAAAAAAAAAAGGAAAAAGAGATTAAATATCAACTTTAATGCTGTGAGTAAACCAATCGTATCAATAGACTCTTTCAAATGCACTTCATCCGTTTGAGTATTTATATTTTGAAAGAACAAGTGCTGTGAAAGGAGCAGCGTGTGATTAAAAGAAGACGTTGGACATTGTGTTCACTACAAGCGTTGTGAAAGGAGCGGCGTGTGATTGTATTTCCAGCGTTAAGAAAGCTGCGTGTTGTTTTGAACGAGCGCACTGTGATTTCTCAAATTGTTGACATTATTGCCGCTTTAACAATACGAAGAAAACCAAAACCAATTTGCATTTTACAAAGTCGGGCACGAGATTCTTCAAGTGCATCTTTTGAGTAATCTACCTTGCTCGTAGATGCGGTGTGCTCCGTTCCAACGGCAGGATCCAGGAAGCTTCAGAAAATCACCGATGACGCGCAATGCATTCTGGGACGCACAATGCATTCTGGGGCGCGTTGCTTAGCAACTCTTCGATCTTCACGTTAAATTAACTATTTATATACCACAAATCCTTTACAACATTAAAACTATGTTTTAACCTTATTCTATCTACAATCAACGTTCAACAGGAAGAAAGAGACTACGGTGACTACTTTTATTTTGTCAGTTTATTTTTTTTCTCTTCTTTTCCCTTAGTATTATTATTACATACAGTTAACATTATTATTATTCTGTATTGTACATTGTTTTTGTCATTATGGAAACCAATACTATTTTAGCTCCACCAAAATTTTTACAAGACCCTGGCATTCCTCCTATGAACTGGGAGGATTGGCGTGAGTCTTTTGAAACATATTTAGAAGCCATTGGTGGAGAAGTATTTTTAGCTTCACGCAAATTAGCTCTGCTTAAACACAGTCTTGGTGTGGAAGGTAGGAAAGTGTTAAAAACTTTACCTATACAGTCTAACAAGGTTATTTCTAAGGTATGTGATGTAGGTGATGAAGACCTTAGCGATGAAGAAGTTGTATTTGATTCTTCAAAAATTGAAGCATTTTCTTCTGATGAATATCTTGATTCTCTGAAGGCTTTAGAGGAAAATATTGGCAAAAAAACAAGCTTAGTAGTAGAAAGACATAAATTCTTTTCAAGGGCACAGTTGCCTGGTGAAACTGTGGAACAATATGTTACTGTCTTAAGAAGACTAGCGGTCACTTGTAAATTTAAGGATTTACATGAAGAGATTATAAGAGATCAATTCATTAATAGAACTAACAATACTAAAATCCAAGAGAAATTATTAGATTTAAAAGATCCGTCTCCTCATAAAACTATTTCAATTGCTAGAAGAGTTGAGAATAATTCTAGATATGTTAAAGAATTAAGCAGTGCACATAGCAAGGATTCTAAGTTTGCTGATAGCAAAGAATCTAATGATGTGTGCGCTGTAGTTAATAACAAATCCAAATCTTTCGACAATAGACATAACATGAAACGTGATTTCAGAGTTAAACCTCGAACATTTTCCAATGGTAATAAAAACACTATGTCGTACAATAAACCATCTTCTAGCAAGTCACAAAGTTTTAACAAGCAATTGTGTTTCAGATGTGGAAATGCAAGACATACTTCAGAAAATTCTTGGTGTCCCGCATCAAATGTTACATGTTTCAAATGTAACAAGACTGGTCATTTTGCGAAAATGTGTAGATCTGACAATCCTAATGCTTGGAAAAATTCTGTTAACTTTATTGATCAATCTAATTATTCTGATAGTGATACTGACATTGAAGTCATGGCTATTTGGAATGAAGTTAACCAAGTTGATGATGAAATTCAACCTCCCAAATGTGAAGTTATGATCAATAGTCACATGTTATTTCTTTGGGCTGATTCCTGTTCATTATATACCATTATTGACAAAAACATGTGGGAGGCTTGTGGCAAACCTAGTCTTACTTGTTCTCAAAGAACTCCTGTAGGTTATTTAGGTATCAAATTACCTGTTATTGGATGTTTTGAATCTGAAATTATTTTTAAAGACAGGAATACTTCAGGTACTGTTTATGTCGTAGAAAAAGGAAGAGCCTTATTAGGATGGAAAGAATTGTGGAATTTAGGAATGACTCTTGATCCCAATCATCCTGATAAAGTTGTATTATCCCCTAATTGGCACAAAAAACATTCTGATGTAGTTTTACTAACCCAAGATGATGCAAGCTCAGAATGGCACAAAAAATTTCCTGATTTATTTAGTACAAAATTAGGGTGTCTTAAGAAATTTGAACATCGTATTATTCTCAAACCAGACTGTACACCTATTGTCCACAAAGTACGTAATGTTCCCTTAGTGTTAAGGTCTCAACTTAAGGTAGAACTTGATTGTTTATGTCAACAAAACATTATTGAACCTATCGAAGCATCTGATTGGCTTAGTCCAGTCGTTTTGGCACGAAAACCCAACGGCAAATTGCGCATGTGTGTTGATCTAAGAGATTTAAACAAGAATATTTGGGTAGATCGCTATCCCTTACCCAATATCAACGAGATGGTGGCCTCTGTCAGAAATGCTAAATATTTTTCGTCAATTGATTTGTCAAATGCTTATCATCAGATAAAACTACATCCTGAGTCTCGCCATTTAACGTCCTTTATTACTCCTGAGGGAGCCTTTCAATTTCTAAGAATGCCTTTTGGGTTGTCCTCTGCATCAGCTGTCTTTCAGAGAGTTATGACTAGGGTTCTTGAAGGAATACCTAACATGTTAGTTTTTCAAGATGACGTATTGGTGTGGGGGGAAGACAAAAATATGCACGACAAAATCTTGAATGGTGTGTTACATAAACCTCAGAGTGCTGGTTTAACGGTTGCTGCTGAAAAATGTAAATTTGCTACTAATGAAATTGAATATTTGGGGCACACCTTGTCAGCGCAAGGTGTTAAGCCTAAGAAAAATTTATTAGATGCTATAAAAAATGCTCCATCTCCGTCTGACAAAGATCAACTTCGTTCTTTTTTAGGGCTTGCTGAGTATTATTCTAAATTTGTGCCGAATTTTGCTTCCAAAGTTTTTTTGTTTAAGATCATTAATGAAAAAAGGTGTTAAATTTGTGTGGAGTTCTGAATGCCAGTCAGTTTTTCAGGATGTGAAAAAAGAGATAATAGATGCTGTTTAGGCATGGGCGGAAAATCCGTTCCGCTCGCGGATTTTGCGGATTTTCGGGAAATCCGCAATCCGCGAGATTTGCGAATTTCCCGCAAAATCCGCAAATCCGCGAGCAGCGGATTTTGCTCGCACTGCTCGCACTGTTCGCGTGAGTTCGCGCCCCGCGAATAAGTGCAAAATTGCAGAAATACGATCTTAGCAAAACTGAAAGTAACTACTTACCAGGTTCAAAAGTTCAGGCTCATCATTAGTAGCCATTTCCTGTAGTGCTTCCTGAGGGGCCCCTCCAGAGTTCAGTTGCCAGTTGAAACTATTATGTGACCCTGCTCTGAACCTCAGAATAGTTACACATATGCCACAAAGGTCCTGAATTACAGCTAAGGGAGACAAGCAGGAGCCAGGCTGGAAGTTAAAATCCATTAATCAGCCCCTAATTCATTATTGTCAGTTGGGGCAGGGCAGGTGTTGTAACTAATTTTGCAACAATGAAAGCACTTAGCAAGTGCAAAAGATCACTAATCAGGGCGCACTAAGGAAGCAGGTGCCAGCTAAAAAAATATTCTGTGACACATTAATCAGCCCCAAATTAATTCAGGTCACTTGAGGCAGGGAAGGTGTGCTTTGCTTTGCCGAAAATAATGTACACTGGACAACCAGAGGGTGTGGTGATGAAACAGAGGGTGGCATGGGTGGGCCAGAGGGTGGCATGAGTAGTCAGAGAGTGGCAGTGGTGACAGAGAGTGGCAGTGATGAAGAAGAGTGTCCCAAACAGGCTGGACACATAGAAACAACAAGTTCGCAAAACTTGCGACCCAACAGGTAAGTTCGCAAATTGCGAAATTGTAAAAACCCTCGCGAACTGGCAGAAACACGGGCGAACACAAAAAAAAAAAATCCGCAAATTCGCGGGAATTCGCGGATTTTGCGGATTGCGAATCCGCAAATCCGCAAAATTCGCGAACGCGAGATCCGCAAAATTCGCCCATGCCTAATGCTGTTGCACTTAAACCTTTTGATCCCAACAAGAAGTCGATCATTGTTGTTGATGCAAGTGCATATGGTTTAGGAGCAGTTTTGATGCAGGGTAAGGACAAATCAGAATGGGTTGTAGCTTTTGCATCCCGTACTTTAAAGGATGCTGAACCTTCATATTCAGTTATTGTGAAGGAAGCCTTGGCTTGTTTCTGGGGTGTAAATTATTTTAGGAATTATGTGTGGGGCACAAATTTCGAATTAAGAACTGACCACAAACCCCTTGTAGATATATTTTCAACCAAAGGTGCTGGGAAGGCTACTCCTAGAATTGCAAAGTGGATTTATAAACTACAGGAGTATGATTTCTTAATGAAGTATGTACCAGGCATTAAAAATGTTAATGCCGATTGCTTATCCCGTCTTCCTATCTGTGATGAGGATTCTGTATCTGACCAAGATGAGGAATGGTCAATAGCCACTGTACAAGAAGTTTGTAATGGTGCAATTGATGAGGTAGAGTGGAAAAAAGCAGTTCAAGATGACCTTATTTTGAAGGAAGTAATTGAACGGTTAACCTCACCGTGCAATAATTTCTCATGGAGTGATTGTGAACTATCTGAATATAAAACTGTGTGGCCAGAACTATCTTATAACGTAGAAACGGGTATTGTCAGGAGAGCAGATAAACTTGTGGTACCGTCTAGTTTACGGGATAGATTGTTAGACCTTGTTCATGTGGGACATTCAGGAATGTCTGGCATGAAAAGAAGGTGCAGGTGTGATTTTTGGTGGCCTGGTATGGATAAAGATGTGGAAAGGCGTGTGAGGAATTGTTCAGCATGCACTTGTAGTGATAAATCTCATGTTTCCCAAGAATCTAACATTAGTTCAGTTGTGTTTCCAGACAAACCATGGCAAAGATTAGCTATGGACATTTGTGGTCCGTTTAGCATTGGTAACATTGCTGGGAAATTCGCCATCGTCTTAATGGATTATTACAGTAAATGGCCTGAAGTAGCGTTTGTGAAGGAGATCAAAGCTTCCAATATTGTCAATTTTTGTGACAAATTGTTCGATAGGGAGGGTTTTCCTGAAACTATCACTACAGACAATGGTCCACAATTTGTAGCTAGTGAATTTCAAGGATATCTACGCTTGTGTGGTGTGAAACACATTACTACTGCAGTCTATTGTCCAAGAGAGAACGGTATGGTTGAGAGATTCAACCGTGTGCTGAAGGAATGCATATAATTGGCCATGGTTGAAGGTGCTGATTGTAAAGTTGCGGTTAAAGATATGATTTGGAGTTATCGCAATACTCCACATTCTGCAACCTTGGTATCACCTTTCCATCTTCTTAAGGGACGTTCTGCGGGTAATAGGGTAACCCCTGCATGGATGCTCAAAACTTCTAAAAGTCTTATTCATAAAGAGAGTCTAAATGATAGGATGCATGTTTATCAACAGAAATATGTGGATAGACACAACAATAGAATCAAGAAATTGGAAAGACCTTTTCATATAGGTGATCTTGTGAGATTGTCTCGTTTTGGTTTGTCAAAGGATGGTTCTTCTAAGTGGTCTCATCCAAAGAAGGTGTTGGAGGTTATGGGAAATTGTGTACTGTTAGATGATGGTTGCAAATGGAATTTGTGTAACATTGTTTTATGCAATGAGTTGGAACGAAAGTTATGGTTAAACAGAAACAGCGATATTTCTACAGCCAAACCCAATCCAAATGTTGTGTCACCTAATTCTCACACTATTCCTCCTGTGTCAACAGAAACATCTCCTAACAACGTTCAACAAACCTTTTCCAATTCAGTCAAGAGAGATGTCCCTTGTTCAAGGAGATTATCTGGAAGGATTATTGTTAAGCCTGTCAAGCTCAATGATTATATGTTGTAACTATCAAATTCTATAATTATATGTTATGTTCTTGATTGTATTATATATTATGTTTATATTTATTTTGTTTTTTTAAATTAATTTTTGGAAGGGAAGATGTGTTACATTATCTCTGGTGGTGTTTCTTTAAAGATTGGAATGTTAATACATTCATGATCTGAGCCAGAATGTTGTCCTGACACTTGAATCACAGCTGTTCTTGTGTGAACATCTTGGGGTCGTTTTCTTGCTAATAAACTTCAAAAAGGAACTCTGCTCTGCTGTGATTTCTACTTTCAAAACTGAGAACAATGAGATGGGCTATGGTCACTAATGTACATCACATTGCAACAGCATGGAATAATAAGTAAGGCATCTGTTGAAGGGCCAATAAAACACGTCACAAGGCAAAACACATAAGATGCATCCAAGAATTAGAGGAGACCACATGCCAAGGCCGAATGAAAGGGATCAAAAGCCATGGGCCAAAGGCCATAGATGGCAATACTCCATAATAAACATAAAGGGGACCCATACAGCAAATATAGGGCTTCCATAGGCTGCGCACAGAGAGGTCCTCATCCTCGGCTCCAACCCTTCAGGCTGAGACGGCTCCTGGTGGCCGACGACACTGGGGGCAGCCCCGATACCCACCGACCATGCACGCAACCTGCGATTCATCCTCTACTCAACGCTTTCAATGACCAAGCAAGTCAATGCCTTCTCCTCCTCCTGCTTCAACACCCTCCGCATGCTCCGCAAGATCTACAGATGGATCCCAACAGATACAAGAAAGACAGTCAGCAGCAGACTTGACTACGGAAATGCACTTTATGCTGGAGCCCCGACCAAGCTCATCACACGACCACAACACATCCAAAACACCTCGGCACGACTGATCCTTGATATACCACGCCGCAACCACATCACCCCCCACCTGAGAAACCTGCACTGGCTCCCCGTCAACAAGAGGATATCCTTCAATGTCCTCACCCACGCACACAAGGCACTCCACAAGACCGGCCCAGCCTACCTCAACAGACGACTCTCCTTCTACATCCCCAACCGCCAGCTACGCTCCACCAACCTCTCCCTCGCCACCGTCCCGCACATCTGAAGAACAACCACCGGTCGGAGATCTTTCTCCCACCTCGCCGCCAAGACAAGGAACACCCTCCCACTGAGCCTACGACAGACCAAAGACATGCTGACCTTCAGGAGGATACTCAAGACACGGCTGTTCGATCAGTAGCGCCCACCCCCCCCAACGCCTTGAGACCCTCGCGGGTATGTAGTGCGCTTTACAAATCATTGATTGATTGATTGATTGATTGACTTCATAACACTTATGCAGGGGTTCCTTAATGAACCTATCCATGTGGCCTTTACAATGCACATACAATGGTATCAGCAGGGGTTCCATACACACTTACAGAAGCTTTATAACACCCACAGACCCGATTCATAACATTCATGCAAGGGCACCTACAGGTGTTCCATAAGTCACATACAGGAGCTTCATAACACCCACAGACCGGATTCATAACATTCATACAAGGGCGCCTGCAGGTGTTCCATAACTCGCTTACAGGTGCTTTATAGCACCCACAGACTGGATTCATAAAATACATACAAGGGCGCTTGTAGGAGTTGTATAACTCACTTGCACTTTTGCGGCAGGGCGGTCAGAGTCAAGGACAGCGATTACTGGTTGTGTCTTGCTTGCAAAAGGTTGGAAAAGTGTGAGCTGCAACAAGATGCTTCCCTCTGGTGCAGCTCCTTTTAACCCTCTTCTGATCCTGATCCTAACATGCCTTTGTCCTGTCATGTTCTGAGTTTGATGGCTAGCATATCAGTTTCAAATTAATTGATGTCCCTGTGTCCATCATTCTGGGACTGACAAGCTGCAAGCATTGCACTACCTATGCTATTATGCCACCAGTCAGGTGCCTGGGCTGTGACTTTATTTAAATCTACTGTTCCTCAGTGCTACAGTTCTCTAGATTTAAAAAAAAACTTTTCTCAGGTCTGCAACAACCCCCAGACACTAGTCGCGACCCACTTGAGGGGTTAATTACAGCCACAGTTGCAGCTGCAGCCGCTCTCTGCTTTGAGCTGCCAGCCTCTGCCTTTCTCTACAGTCTGCCCTTTAATGCCTATGGTCTGTGGACTAGGGGCTACGGATTGTGGTCATTGGTCAGCTGTGTGGTTGGAGGCAGTGGCTGTAAGACCAGGGAGAGGTAAGTGGACATTACTGCTGGGTGCTGTGTGTTCTGACATGCTGCAGAATTTATGGGCTCAATGGACTTGCCAAGCCTTGCTGTAAGGTTGTCTTCTTCTGAACACTTTATTGTTGCATAGATTTACTAGTGTTGCTGCCTGTTCCTGGTTCACAATTAAGTTGTTCTTGCCTTCACCCTGGTCTCCATCTAGTGCCTTAGTCATCCCCGATCTCTGTTACAAGTCCATTGGGGGCAAGCCACAGCTTTAACGCTGCTACCAAGGTCAGTCTGTCGTCACACTTATTTGGGGTTTCAGGATTTCCTGCTTCACATTTGTTTTATATTTGATGTACATTTGCCCCCTTCTTTGCCTGTTGACTATGGCAAAATGGAAGACCACAGAGGAGAGTGTGGGGGCCGGTAAACAGAAAAAAAACTAAGAAAAGTTGTAAATCTGCCAGGGACAACTGTTTACTTGGCAGGATTGATGATCTTTTGGTGGAATGTGAACAGATCCTGACTCCAGATGCCACTGAACCTCCCTCTCCTGCTGTTCATATTCTTCAAACGTTTGATGTAGTGGGAATCAAACAGGCAATTCCAGGGATGTTTTTGAGATCCCGGGGATAGGGCTTGGGTGAGGAATAGACCACAGTTGCACAGATAGCACTGATTTTTTCTTCCCCACTAAATATTATTGCTTCACCTGTGCCTTCTGTGATCTTAGATACTGATTTTAATGTGGTTGATGTGGCTGATTTTCCTTGCACTAAGGAGATTTTACCCTGTGAAAAAGCCTTCTGCTGGGATATCATGAATCATGTTTGAGAGAAAACTATTTTGTCATACTTTTACCATAGATGTTTGGAAGGTACTCCAGAAGCTAAAATGAGAGCATATATTCTGTAAATTCACATTCTCTTTCTCAGTCATGTGAGAATGAAGTCTGACATTCTCAGTGAAATATGTACATCCAACAAGGGCAGAGACTGTCAGTTGATTCCAATGTGTTCTACTGCAGCTTTTCCAATGTTTTCTAAAGAAAAACTAGAGCGCTAACAGTCTTACTTATGACAAAAGTATGGCACAGCTGAAGCCATCTTGATTGGAATAAACTAGTAACACTTAAAACATATGGGGCCATATGTATGAAACTTTGGTTTTGCGATTCTCAAATAGCGATTTTTAGAGAATCGCTATTTGAGAATCGCAAAATGCTATGTATGTAGGATTTGCAAACCATTTTGCAAATCGTACATATTCCTTAATTGCGAATCGCAAATTGCAATTCGCAATTAAGGAATACCTCCCCTAGAGGCCCATAGGAATGAATGGGAAGACTTTCAATTAGAGAATAGCAAAATGAGAATGCAATTTAAAGGGTGCCAAGGTGATAAATGCAAAAAAGTGAATTTTTCAAAGAAATCGCAAATTACCACCAACTTTAAGTTGCTGGTAATTTGCGATTCCTTAAGGCCAAATTGCACTTTTTCTGAGCCTCTTACATTGCATTTAAGGAATCGCAATTTGCGATTCCTTAAATGCAATCGCAAAATAGAGAATCGCAAATTCTGCGATTCCTTATTTTGCGAGGCTGTTTTCCTTTTATACATCCCACTTAGCTAAATTGCGATCACAATTTTGAATGATACATATGGCCCTTAATTTAAAAAGGAACAAAATGAGGGGGTTTATTTTGCCATAGAAATTATGATTAGTGCTGCAGAAAGAAAAGTGAGGGCACATTTTTAGTGACTTCTCAAATCCTCTTCTATTTCATAAACAAATTCTGACATGCAGAATGACACATGCACTTTCCATACCAGCAGCAGACTTCCTGTTTACTCCCTGGTGAGCAGTAGCTTTACTACAGTGATCTAATGAGTTTTGTTTCAAAATCTCCCTCTTACCAAGTTCAGAATGTTAGCAAGTATGGTACATTGAATCATAAAAGGCAGGAGGAATTGGGATAGGGACATGGACGTGCAAAACAGAGGACAGGAGGGGCATGGTGAGGAAATATGAATTTTTATGATCAATTGTGTCCCCTATCTTAGACCCCAACGACTCCGTGTACGCGTTACAAGTACATGTATGTTCCCTCCACTTCCAGTTATGAAGACGCAAATACATTTGCGTCCAACGTTAACATGTCCTCTTTCAGATCAACCATGAATGGGTCGGATATTCCGTTCCTAAGTATGCCTTGCCAACGTCTTTATGTGGTGTACTTTACACGTTTTTCAGCTCTGGCGAAGTAGGCCCTGAATTCTGCCATCGAGCCTTTTCCTGCCTTCTGACTCTGAATGCCTCAGCCTGGGCCTGCATCTGTACCCGTGACCTCTGCCTTACTCCCTGCGCGGCTAACGGTGCTTGGTTCAGCCTGTTGCCTGCCAAGACTGTATTCAGCCTTCAAGTTATCTGCTCCACTCCTCGAAAATACATTCCTGTCTAGTAGTTCAAGTAAACATCCTTTCAGCTGCAGAGCAAAGGGCCCGGCCTCACTGTCTCCATGCAAGTAATTCATAGCTCCTGTTACCATGGTAGGCCCATGCCCCCTCGCATCTCATGTAGAAACGTAGACGCTTATACACGCACTCACAGTCAGTATAGAATAGCCTCTGTCCGAGAGACCTTTCCTTCCAGATAATATAGTTCCTTAAACACAAGATATTAGATACGATTTGGGATTAGGTTGTTCTGACATCCCAGACTTCTGTCTCCTCATGTAGGGCTAAATGTCAAGTCCCCTTCACCCTCCAGTTACACGTCAATCACACGTCATGCTGCCTGCGCGCGCATCCCTGCCATGTATTTTTGCTGACACTGCAGGATTCTCTTATGGATCCACCTACTTGTGACATCATGTTGATGACGTTTCTAGTACACGCCTTCATGCACGCCTATTGTAACGCCTTTTCATTACGTATGTGTATTCTTATCTCTCCTCTCAGCTGTTACGCCTTCTGCATATGCCTTTACTGTAATGCATTGACTATATATATGAATGATTGTCAATAAAGTATTGTCTGTGAGTCCCTTCCCGAACCTACGTGGTGACGGAATGGTATGCCACCTTGGCTCGAGCCAAATACCCAATTCCTTTTTAAGGAATAAAACCCCTTTTGAAAAACCTCAAATATCACGGATTTTGCCTCTTATTTTTCTGAGTTATTCTTATTGAACTTTACCGCATAAATTAAGTATAGGTAATTTAAATTTACCACATAATTGGCGCCCGAACAGGGACCCCTCCCCCATCTCACGCGCCGGAGGTGCGTTGCAGGCCTAGCCCCCTGCCACAGCCGGACGGACAACTACGCGTACCCGCAGGATTTCCTGTATCTCCCTCAGGCCAACGGAGGTGACTGAGGCTGCGATCAACACCCAGACGAGGCGGTGAGGAGTGCGGAGGATCCCGACCAGAGCCTAGCTGAGAGAGCAAGATCCGAGGTATACAGAGGCCCACCAGGTTCCGAAGTTCCGAAGTATCTGCGTCACGAGTCGAGTCCGGTCCAGTCCAGTTTCCGAGGCCTTCCGTTCCGTGCTTCCCGGTGAGTACCATTGCTGGGGACGCATCTAGACGTGCGCATTAATTTGTGCCGGTCAAGACGGGTTTGGGTACACAGACCTGGTCTGCACTGTTTAGCAGTGTATCTGTACTGTTTAGCAGTATATCCGGTTTGCACTGTTTAGCAGTGTATCTGTACTGTTTAGCAGTACATCCAGTATCATGCAGTTAGCTAGTTTTATTCTAATCATTGTTGTTCGTTTTAAAATGTTTTAATGTGTTTTCAAAATGTCGTGGTATGAGTGATTGTTCGATCTTCATTATTGTGATTATTGTGTTGATTGTGTTCATATCTAAGTAAGGACCAAGTAGCCTGAGTTTTAAGATGCCGTTATTCTCCAAATTAAGACAGATAAAAACTAGAAAAGGGATACTCGAGGAAGCTGTTCCCATTCCACCTAGGGACACTCCAGGGTACTTTATGTACCACAAACACGGCCTAGATGCCGTTTTATATCTCGATTTATGGGTGGACTACACCAAGGATCTAGCAGAGAATCAGAGATGGCCCGCCGCTGGGACATGGGATGCAGATTGCATCATGAGAGTAGAAGAAGCATTATGGAAAAAGAAAGCCAGACAGTCACAGAAAGATGCCATTGAATTACGGCGTAAAGAATCGCATAGGCGTACAGAAAAAGCACACAGAAAAGAAGAGAAAAGTAGAGAGGATTCAGAAAAGGCCCGAGAAAATGTATTAGTTGAGGAAGGTATCCGAGTAAAAATAGAACAAGTAGATAGACAACGAAACACCCTTATGAATGGTATGTATCCTCTTCTGGCCGAGGGTTTACCTAAGGCCACCCCGGAAGTACCAAAAGATCTGCCACCCCCATTGCTCCCGACTAAAATGCACCAGAAAACCGCAAAGGACATTTTCCTTTCTTCCTATCTAGACGATGTAGCCCCCGAATATGTTAATACCGTACCGCCGCACATACCCCCTACTGGCGGCGCTCGACCCCGAGATAGTCAGCCCCCACCTCCGCGACAAGCTACTCCTCCTCCCGTCCCAACCCTTCCAGCCGTCCTTCCATCACTGCCTGCACCTATTCCTCCTACTTTACACCCAAACAATCCCTTCGGAGCCAGCGCCTCAGGAGGCGCGTCCGGAGGGGCGACAGGTTTCCAAACTCCGCCACCAACACATCGGTGGACTTATAGAGAACTAGCACAACAACGTACACCTCGAGCAGCCGATTTTGACATATATGGAGAACGTCTTGCAGACTGTAGATATGATCCAGTACCTGGTAAAAAGAATGATGAGAGAATGTTGCTCGCATCAGTACGATTGCGACGAGTCACAAACTTTTTATTGACACTACCTGGAATGGTAGATCATCTAGATAAAATATATCATTTTGTTCAAACAGGGGCAGGGCCTGAAAGTATTAAGGAGGCATTGGCCTACCAGAAAGTTGATACTCAAGGCAAGATATTACGGTTTCTTATAAACTGTCTAATAAGAGAAGCGGATAGGCCGGGCGCAAACCCGGACGACATAAAAGCACTTCATAGATGGGGTCAGAAGATAGCAGATGGGAATCATGATAAACAGGCTTGTATAGAAAATATGTACCGAAGGATCAGGAATATAATAATAAAGATGCATGAAAGAAGACAGCCAGTACCAGAAATAGATTCAGACAAACTTGAATCCTCAGGGGAGGAGGACGAACCAGAAGAAGAAGCAGGACAATCACAGTTACCAGTTAGAGAAATGATAGCTTATGTAGGTAAAGGAAGACCCTTTAATAATTCAATGCGTCCAGTACGTCCAGAAAGTAAAAGAATTTTTCAGGAAGCCATGTGTAATCCGAGAACTCCTGAACACTTATTCCAAGCCACTGATAACAGACTTCGAGAACGAATGGGGTACCATGTACTCGATTCTATGGACGAACAAGAATTAGCTAGGTCAGCAGTACAATGGGCTGACAATCCCGAGAAATATAGTGATGATGCGTTAGCACACACATTTTTGAATATGACACCAAGCGAACAGCGTTTAGCTGGTACATACATGATACAACACCTACTCTTATTATATAGAAGCCAACACTCTGATCCAGGTCCCCTCCCTGATATATTAGCAGAACTACTCATGAATAAATGGAGAGGTCTAGGTACCGATCTAATTAAAGTAATTCTAGAACATCGGCACAGATATAGTGCCTTCCTATGTCCACAATCTGATTTACCACACTCCATGGAAAGAAAAATGTATTACATAGACAGACAGAATCCGTTACGAGAAGTGCACCCAGTCCAGAATGCTGATAATACGCTTAGACGCGTGTTCGTGTACACGCCCATAACTAAAATAGAATTATTGGAAATGAAAAAATTAGTACCTAGCCATGACAAAGATCCCGCAGGTTTTCATCGTGAAATAAAAGACATGTTACTCATGGGTGATTACACTTATCCAGACCTTATGAAAATATTGAAAGTACTACTGCCTGCTGGTATTTACGAGAAACTCAAAGAAAAAGAATGGGAAGTGGGAAATGCAAAGATTGATTGGACTGCATTAGAAAACGAAGAAAATACTCGAGTTCCAGGCCTAGGGCTTGGAGACAAAGTTAAAGCGTTACCAGGATTGTTAGTACAAGTATTGCCACGTTTATTAAGTACAAAAAAGGAAGATTGGGGTGCAATCTCAGCCTGTAAACAGACACCTGATGAAGACACTAGTGATTTTTATTCCCGATTTGAAAAATGTTTTGGTATTAATAGCGGCCTGAAAGCAAGTAGCGAATCGTACCCACATCTTTTTGTAACGAAATTAGTCGAGAATTCCCTGCCCCAGGTTAAGAACAGAGTACTGAAAGTCGAAAGCACTTGGCAAGCTAATACTCCTTCACAGATGCTACAAATGTTACAGTACCACCAGAATAGAATTAGAGAAGAACAAGAACACGAACAGAGACGTATGAAAGACACGAAAATGAAAATGTTAGTTGCTCAGTCAGTTCCAGTTGACGGTCACAAAAAGGGTGCGACCCAGCCCAGTAATTCGACGGCTCCTGTTAAAGGAGTATGTAACTATTGTAAGCAGCCAGGTCATTATATAAACGATTGTGCAGTTCTGAAACACAATATCTCCACGGGTAAGACCAAGGAGAGACCACGTCCACCTAGACAAGATCAAGCCCAACAGCAAGTACCCCAGAATATACAGCATATACCACCTATGCCAGCTTCACAGCAGACATTAGCAGTACCACAGCAACAGCCTATTGCCGCAACACAAAACACCACACAACAGATGTACCAGAATGCACAAAATGACTACCCCGATTACCAGCGATACACATGAAACAGCCTAGAGAGGGAGGTTGGCTTGCCTCTTATTGAGGTTCCTATAGATCAAGAGGGTCCTTATGTACACAGTCAAGTATTAGGGAAAGACAGAAAGTTTTTAATTGATACAGGGGCAAGCCGTACAACGATTAGTCATGATGAGGTTCCAGGGGCACCCCTCTCAGGCTCACAGAATGTTTCCCTTGGTTTTTCAGGAAAACCTATTATTAACGAAGTATCACAACCTCTTCCTCTTGCAGTCGGTCCTCTGACACGGACTTCAGATTTATTGCTTACAAAATCATGCCCAGAAAACTTACTAGGTATAAAGACACTGAAAGCTCTAGGAGCTATAATATGCTGTTCTCCGGAAGGAGTACGATTATTCTTGCGAGATTTTAAAGGTCACTATGTAGTGCGAGACATGGATCACCGATTACAGAATGTCCCTGCACATTTGTGGGCACAAGGCCCCACTGATGTAGGTTGTATGCACATTACACCATATCGAGTTACACTCAAAGCAGGAGTGGTATTACCACGAATTCGGCAATACAAGTTACCACCAGATGCTGTAGTGGCTTTACTGAAAATCATTGACGAGCTCATTGCACAAGGAGTGGTTGTGGAAACCGACTCCAATGTATGTAATTCTCCTATCATTCCAGTCCTTAAACGTACTGATCTAAAAGCACCACCAGTTTATCGATTAGTTATTGATCTGCGCGAATTGAATAAATGCATTGTACCACAGTATCCCGTGGTTCCAGATATCTCTTCATTACTGACAGCTATTGATCCAGAAGCAACGTTCTTTACTGTAATTGACCTCAAGAACGCCTTCTTTAGCGTCCCAATCGATCCGGAAAGCCAATACTTGTTCGGATTCTGTTTAAATGGACGAAGTTTCAAATTTGCACGCGCACCTCAAGGATTCACAGAAAGCCCCAGTATCTATAGCCAAGCACTGAAAAGACAACTCGACAGCATCCACATGCCTGTTAACACCGCCCTACTTCAGTATGTCGATGATCTGCTGATCACCGCCCGAAGCGAACCTGAATGTGAAAAAGCATCACTGACGGTTTTAAATGTTCTGGCTGACAAGGGGCACAAGGTATCCCCTTCGAAGCTGCAATTCTGTGTTCAGCAAGTTGTGTACCTTGGTCACTTGCTGTCCAAAGTGGGGAGACAGCTCACACCTGATCGCATCCAGTTAATTGTAAACATGTCACCACCCAAGACACAAAAGGAGGTGCGGGCCTTTATAGGCCTCACTTCGTACTGCAGACAATGGATTCCCCAATACGCATTCCTAGCAAAGCCACTCATTCAGTTGACAACACAGGAGGCAGCGACATCGACTGTCCTCCCTTGGACTCAAGAACATACACAAGCTTTTGAAGACTTAAAGAAAGCCTTATGTCAAGCACCAGTTTTAGCAACACCATGTTACAGTAAGCCTTTTACACTTTTTGTCACAGAACGTGAAGGTACTGCTTTGTCAGTACTCACTCAGGAACAAGCAGGTTCACACAAACCGTGTGCTTACTTTTCTAGCACATTAGATCCAGTAGCCCAGGCTCTGACTGCGTGCTTGAAATCAGTTGCAGCAACAGCTTTAGCAATCAGACAAAGCGATTCCATAGTACTAGGACATCAATTGACAGTACAAGTTCCACATTCCGTGGAAGTACTTTTAAATCGTACACAGACCCAACACTTGACTATAGCAAGACTAACAGGTTATGAATTGACATTGTTTCAGCCACACATAGAAATCAGACGCTGTAGTACATTGAATCCTGCCACACTTTTGCCATTAAGTGGCGTAGACCCATTGTCACATGATTGTATTGAAGTCATTACTATTACGACGAAACCCAGACAAGACTTGACAGACGTTCCATTACCAGACCCAGACCTGACACTTTATGTGGATGGTTCATGTATGAGAACAGGTACAGGTGAATTAGTGGCCGCCTACGCAGTCACGACAGACACCGAAGTTATTGAAACCAATTGTATCGACACCCTGTCAGCTCAAGCAGCAGAGCTCATCGCTCTGACACAAGCCTGTATTCAAGCCAAAAATAAGAAAGTTAACATATACACTGATTCACGTTATGCATTCGGAGTTGTTCACGACTTCGGAGTCCTCTGGCGAGAGAGAGGTTACTTAACTTCTCACGGTGCCAACATTCAACACGGTCCCCTCATTCAAGCCCTGTTAGATGCAATACATCTGCCTACTGCAATATCTATTATGAAGTGTAAAGCACATACAAAAGTCACCGATATCATTTCCCAGGGTAATGACCTGGCAGATCGAACAGCTAAGCAAACTGCTCAGAATCGAACTCATGTAACTAACTTGACAAAGATAATAGTTCCGACATCGACACACTGCATGACAGTTAGGGATCCCGCACATGATGTAATCGACATACAGACACATGCTACACCAGATGAAATCAAGAAATGGACTGAACTAGGAGGGATCCAAACAGATCAGGGATGGATGACGAAGGGAAAATCTACATGGTTTCTCCCCGACTCTATGGTTCAAGTCATCATTAACACGATACATAACCCAGCACACCTAGGAGAAAAAGCCATGCTAGACAGTATTCAACATATATGGTTCAATAAAAACTTACGAGCAGCAGCCAAACAAAAAGTGCGTACTTGCATGATATGTTGTCAGTTCAACCCAGGTAAAAGCATTCCCGTAGAGCAAGGTGGATTTCAGCCTCCCGATCACCCTTTTGAAGTCCTCCAGATGGATTATATCCAGATGGAATGTTGTCGAGGTTTCAAATATGTCCTCGTAGTCGTATGTGCACTTTCCCGATGGACAGAAGCATATCCAGTCCCAGATTACACTGCTCCGACCACTGCCAAGCAGCTGGTTCGTGAATTTTTCCCACGGTATGGTTTGCCCCGTATCGTGTACTCAGATAACGGTCAGCCATTCTCATCCGGGCTTGTGAAACACATTACACTTCTGTTAGGCTATCAGTGGAAGTTCCACTGTGTCCGGCATCCCGAGGCAGCAGGTCTCGTGGAGCGCCATAATCAGACTCTGAAAATCCGACTTTCTAAAATCTGCAGAGAGAAAGGCGTTGACTGGATAGTAGCCTTGCCAGTTGCCCTTTTCTATATGAGGATGGTAGCGCATTCTCGAACCGGGCTATCCCCGTATGAAGTGGTCTTTGGTAGGCCACCAAATATGTGGGGGACGCCTATACCTCGTAAAATAACAGATGTTGACTGTATTATGCTGACAGATTACCTTGCCTCCTTGATGTCTGCACTACCATCTTGTCGTTCACAGGTAGCTGCAGTCTTTCCCGACAACACCGAGGTGAAGCCCCATGAAGTGGTCCCCGGCGACTTTGTCTTCGTTCGTAACTTCGACCGGAGAAGTCCGTTGGAGCCCCGCTTGCAAACTCCGAAATTGGTTCTTCTGACGACGAGGACCGCTGTGAAGGTTGAGGGTAGAAAAGGGTGGCTACACTCTAGCCACATTAAGAAGTTTCACGGACTCCCTTCGGACTTGGACTCTAAGCCCTGCCCTCCTCCACAGACTGATTCAAAACTCCCCCTGGTTGAGAAAACCGCCTCTGAAGAATATAGACTGAAACTACGGTCTAGCAAGTCAGACAGTTTAATTGTTTAAGTCCTCCCCTAGGTGAATCGGTTGAATTAGTTTCTGACATGTATCCCCTAGACCGAGATAGAGAGAGAGATAGACAGAAACAACTCAAGAAACGTGCATATTGTAAATCACTTCGTAGTCACTGTATAGTGACATTATTGATTATGTTTTTCTTAAGTTTGCTGATTATTGCTGCCAGTATATTATTGCATATATATTACCCTATTTTCAAGCGTGCACCATTTGCTTACAACGTCACTGCTGAACATTCTTTTAGCGAATTACCTCCACACGAATTGTCTTACAGACTTGCGCTGCGCAACAATACATTCATTAGTATGTTACATCACTCCCATCAGACCAACAACGCTACAAATTGTTGGATATGTGGCCGACTCCCTCCCTACCAGAAATACAAGGGAGTTCTGCCCCTCTTTCCGTATCCGTTCACTCACAATGGCTCATGTGGGGCATGGTTTAGACTGATTAATTCTTTAGACTCTGATACTATAGTTTATGAAGGAAATTGGGTTTGGGGAAACCTGAACTTAGTTTTGCTTAAAGCCTGTTACCCTAACAAGGAGGGACTTCCCACCAGGACAGGAACTGATCTAGAAAATGAAGTATATGGATTAGGTAATTATACAATTAACCTCATGATTTTAACGGTTGAATCCGAAGCTGCACCAGTATTACCTGCTATGTCAGTATTACCAGTCACAGGTGAATTATGTATCAGAAAGAATGGTTCAGTACACTTAGGTCATAGTAAATGTACTACTGTGGTCGAATTCAGTGATCAAGGCAAATCTACATTCAGAGCTACTCGTCATTCCTACTTCGTTTATGGTCATACCGCATACATACGCTTACCTTTAGATTGGGATGGTACCTGTTATATTGCATTCCTTCTGCCACCTGTTTTCCTAGCCCCTCCTGATTATCACAGAAATACCAATCTAGTAAACAATAGACTTCGAAGAGATCTCCCGATTGTCGACTACACTGAAACGGCATGGGAGCAATACACAGACTTCAATAAAGGTTTCTTTCCCTACTTAGGTGCTGTCTTTAATAGTAAACTGATACGCAAATTGACTAGAACCCTCGAAGCAGTAGTGAACGAAACTACTTCCGCCCTAGGCAACTTGACAGAGGAGCAGTCTGCTATGCGGGTTGTTGTTCTTCAAAATCGTCTTGTCATTGACGTCATCCTAGCAGATAGGGGCGGAGCCTGTAAGGTCATCGGGTCGAGCTGCTGTGTTTTCATTCCAGAAAACGCGCCAACAGTATATAAAGCTATAACACGTCTCCATAAGATTGCAAGTTTGATACATCAGAATCCAGGCACCTGGACTTGGTCCGGTTGGTTCTGGACAACGTTGACCGCCTGGGGATGGAAGATCCTATCCTTCCTAGGTATTGGCCTTCTTATAGTATTTAGTTGCTGCCTATGTCTGCAATGTGGGCCAGCGATTTGCGGCCTGTGTGCCACATCATGTATTCCACATTCAAGTTCCCATTCAAAACGTGAAAAGAAGAAAGAAGAGCAAATGATGTTACGTGAACAGATTGATCGATTCATGAGGATCGATATATCATGAAGGGTCCGTAGGGGACAAGGAGGGAATGAGGAAATATGAATTTTTATGATCAATTGTGTCCCCTATCTTAGACCCCAACGACTCTGTGTACGCGTTACAAGTACATGTATGTTCCCTCCACTTCCAGTTATGAAGACGCAAATACATTTGCGTCCAACGTTAACATGTCCTCTTTCAGATCCACCATGAATGGGTCGGATATTCCGTTCCTAAGTATGCCTTGCCAACGTCTTTATGTGGTGTACTTTACACGTTTTTCAGCTCTGGCGAAGTAGGCCCTGAATTCTGCCATCGAGCCTTTTCCTGCCTTCTGACTCTGAATGCCTCAGCCTGGGCCTGCATCTGTACCCGTGACCTCTGCCTTACTCCCTGCGCGGCTAACGGTGCTTGGTTCAGCCTGTTGCCTGCCAAGACTGTATTCAGCCTTCAAGTTATCTGCTCCACTCCTCGAAAATACATTCCTGTCTAGTAGTTCAAGTAAACATCCTTTCAGCTGCAGAGCAAAGGGCCCGGCCTCACTGTCTCCGTGCAAGTAATTCATAGCTCCTGTTACCATGGTAGGCCCATGCCCCCTCGCATCTCATGTAGACACGTAGACGCTTATACACGCACTCACAATCAGTATAGAATAGCCTCTGTCCGAGAGACCTTTCCTTCCAGATAATATAGTTCCTTAAACACAAGATATTAGATACGATTTGGGATTAGGTTGTTCTGACATCCCAGACTTCTGTCTCCTCATGTAGGGCTAAATGTCAAGTCCCCTTCACCCTCCAGTTACACGTCAATCACACGTCATGCTGCCTGCGCGCGCATCCCTGCCATGTATTTTTGCTGACACTGCAGGATTCTCTTATGGATCCACCTACTTGTGACATCATGTTGATGACGTTTCTAGTACACGCCTTCATGCACGCCTATTGTAACGCCTTTTCATTACGTATGTGTATTCTTATCTCTCCTCTCAGCTGTTACGCCTTCTGCATATGCCTTTACTGTAATGCATTGACTATATATATGAATGATTGTCAATAAAGTATTGTCTGTCAGTCCCTTCCCGAACCTACGTGGTGACGGAATGGTATGCCACCTTGGCTCGAGCCAAATACCCAATTCCTTTTTAAGGAATAAAACCCCTTTTGAAAAACCTCAAATATCACGGATTTTGCCTCTTATTTTTCTGAGTTATTCTTATTGAACTTTACCGCATAAATTAAGTATAGGTAATTTAAATTTACCACAATGGACAGGTGCACCAAACTTACCTTACAGGGCAGACAGCAGAGTTTGTAGCAGCGCAATACACCACACAGGGCATGTGGGACAACAGTGCAGCACGACAGCACAACAATCCATGGAAAGCAATAGGGAGGGGACAGGACCATGCACTTGGACAACGGAGAACAGAGGGGATTCAGGCAATGGCAGGATAGGAGAGATAGCTGCAGCATAACAGACCAGAAGGGGCAGGAGGGAGGGATCAGGGGCATTACAATGGAACAGGCAAGCCAGGAGGGTGGGAATAGGGGTTTTCACATGGAAAAGAGAAGGCAGGGGCAAGGGGGCAGGGCAGGAGCAGCAAGCTGACCATGGAGGTCAGGCAGGATGGGCACTAGCAGCACAACACACCATGGAGGGCAACAGTGTGACTATAATAGCCTGCACACAGACCATGGAGGGAAGGTGGGAGGGGGTCACGGACACCTAGCTGAACACACAGGGAAGGTGGGAGGGACTGTGGCAGCACTGAAGACCATGCATGGCAAGCAGAAGGGTTACTGATAGCACAATGGCCATGATGGGCAAGAAGGAGGGGGCAGGGGCATGCACAAAGGACCATGAAGGATAGAAGGGAGGGATAGCAGCAGGGAGAGAGTTCAGGGGAACGGGCCTCACAACAGACCACGCGGGGAAGGCAGGAGGAGCAGTTTGAGCACAACAGACCAGGGAGGGCAGAAGGGTGTGGAGTAAAATGGACCGTGGAGGGCAGGAGGAAGAGGATAGGGGCATGGAACGTGGACAGGCAGGGTGGAGGTTGCAGGGACAGGCTACAGTAATCTGACAATGCTAGGCTGGTGGGAGGGGAGTAGAAGTTCAAAAGAACACTCAGAGTAGATAGGAGCGGAAGGTCCATGGAACATGGTGGGCAAAAAGGATGGAGCACTGGCATGCACACAGGGGGGAGGAGAGCAGGGGCCACAAGGTAAGCACAGAGGCTAATCAGGAGGTCAATGATGGGGCATTGCATTTGGCAATGGAGTGCAGGAGGAGTGGACTGGGACATCCTGCTAAATGGAGGGCAGTGGCAGCACATCAGACCATGCATGGTAGGAGGGAGTAGGCTAGTGCATGTATTCAGACAACAGATGATAGGGAGGATGTGGAAGGGGTTGGGGTAGCAAGCTAACTGTTCATAGAAGGTGGGAAGGTCAGTTGCAAAACAACAGCCACACAGGGCTGTAATGAGGGAGCTGGGGCATGGGCTTGGACAATGGATGGCAAGGAAGAGGGGAGGCAGGAGCAGCAAGCCTGGATGGGGCAGCACAATGCCAGGCCCTGCTTCCAAACCCCCACCAGCCATTGTTAAAAATGCATCTTACTGAACATTAAAAAATGTAGAAATGTGCGTAAAAAAACAAGATTATAGAGACGTTATAGTTAGACTCAGATTTCACTCATACAAAGCCAGTGAAATTCAGAAGTTTTAATTACCTGAACTAACTATAACTTACTCCCCTGAAATGGACTGTGTATGATCTCAGACATTACATCATTCATGACATGCTCAGGGACATCACTCATGACATCTCGAAAGAGCTGTTATTGGAATGGAACTATAATCACTAGAACTTTATTTAGGAATAGTGTGTGTATGTTAGGACCCCCTTTCTTTCTTTTCATTTGTGTAAGAACCATTATAATACGCAAAGTGCCCAGATCAATACGGCTGATAGCCTTTCACTTTAAAGTAATGTGTAGTCCATTGTTTATGTTGATGTTTGCAATCGTAAGTATGTTTATTATGAACTGGTCACGTTGAGGAACATACAGGTAAGGAGGTCATGGGGCAAGATATGCTGAAATGACATTGTGTGCATATCAACACTTGTTTTTTTTCTTTATTGTATGAATTCCTGAATTTTCGCATTGTGACCAGGCCAATATGGCCGTCAGATTTTTGGATTAATGTAATATGTAATCCTTTGTTGATATTGGTAACTGGAGGCATTTGTACATTTAAATAAGGAAGTTACAATGCTGTCTTGTATCGTTATCAAGGTTCGGACGAGCTGAAATGCGTGGATCGTGTCCTTTGCAGATGAAATACTTCCAAACTACAATCTGAGTGCTGATTCCTTCTTTGTAAGAGTGAGGGGGGGGTAAATACATATATATATAGAATTCACCGAAAAAACACAGATTTCAGAGACATTATAGTTAGAAATTAGCATTTAAAAAACCTTAGATATTCACTGAAAAAGCCACAAGTTTCAAGGATGTTATAGTTAGTCTGACATTTCATTCATACAAAACCAGAGAAATTGAGCCATTATAATTAACTGAGCTAACTATAACTCATGCCCACGCAATGCACTTCTGATCACATCACATATTTTTTTTAAAAAAAATGTTATACTCATTTTGCGATTGTATGTATAAGGAGTTTCGGGAGTCTGTTGTTTCAACGTTCAGTGCCATCACTGCCCCGTGTTTCTCGTACTTGGCTGGGGAGTATCCCGTTAGGTGTTGTTTGTAAACAGGTTTCTCCTTTATCCTTTGTCATTGTCAATAATTCTAATTCGGCAGAAATTGTTCCGCCTGAATTATTGTCATCGCTTTAATCATTGGATATGGTTAGCGAATCTATACAGAGGTGTTAATTAACTGTTTGGAAATACTGTTCCCACAACTCCCAGAATTTGACTTTTTGCTTGTTTTCCCTTTTCTATCAAGTTTATTCGTTGTTAGTATAGAATTTAGCCAGTTTGCGTACAAAGGAGGTGCTGGTTTAACCCAGTTGATACAAATCTCTCTCCTTGCTAATAGTATTAATACAAACAATAGCTTTTCCTGTTTTTTAGTCAACTTACTTGTCTCCATATCATTTGTAAGGTAGATCCCAAAAATAATTAGAGTAATACTTACATCTATTTGATGACCCAACACCATAGTTGTCGTCTTACCAACTTCATGCCAAAAGGAGGTGAGTAGGGGGCATTCCTGGAACATATGGATGTCATTCGCCTTCTCCAATCCACATTTGGGGCAGGACTTTATGTTTGCTCCTTTAAATTTCTATAGTCTTTTTGGGGTCCAGTATGCCCTATGAATTGTGAGCAAGTGGTTCCTTTTCAAGGTTGCTGGTTTTAGGGTGGACCAGCATTTTTCTAAAGATTTTTGCCAGAGAGTTTGAAGGTCTAATTCAGGCATATCTTTCCTCCATGTTGTTTTGGGAACTGGGCAATCTTCCTCTCCGGCCTCTATGAGAGCCCAGTACCATTTCGATATTTCTTTTTTTATTGTTGCAGATTTGATCATTTCCTTCTCCAAGTCTTCATTGCCTGTTTTTTTTCCGTTAGAGATTTGGCCCAGCTGGTCAACTGGTAGTACTTGAATTTAGATAAGTTTGATTTAGTGGCTGAGAAAATTTGGTCCCACATGATTATGGAGTTGTCTATTATTGTCAGTAAAATTGCTCTCCCACCCTCGCAGCTCCACCATTAAGTGAGGTGCCCCTGCCCCTGCACTCTTCAGTGTTGGTAATCGAGGCCCTCCTCCACCCACAGGTTTCCCTGCGCCTCATCCCTGGTGGTCCAGTGGACCTCTGTCTCCTTTCTTTCTTTCTGCTCCTTCACTCGTTTTTCTCCCCTTTCTATCTTTCACCTTTCTGCACCTCTGCTCTTTTGCGCCTTATTTCTGCCCATTCTCCCTTTCTCTCCCTCTGCTCCTTCACTCGTTTTCACTCGTTTTTTTCCCCTTTCTATCTTTCACCTTTCTGCACCTCTGCTCTTTTGTGCCTTATTTCTGCCCATTTTCCCTTTCTCTCCCTCTGCTCCCTCACTCGTTTTCACTCGTTTTTTTACCCTTTCTATCTTTCTCCTTTCTGCTCTTTTCTGCATCTCTGCTCTTTTGTGCCTTATTTCTGCTTATTTTCCCTTTTTTCTTTATCCCTTCTTTCCTCCCTTTACCTTTCCCCGCCGCTGCTGCCCCCGCGGCCCTCCCCCCCCCCCAGCACGACTGGCCCAATCCAGCTCCCCTCCCCGCCTCCCAGCTGTCCAGCCCTCCCGGACCCCTACTTAATGGCGCGCCGCTGGTGCACCGAAGGCGCGTCAAAGGCAAGCACGTCTGCGCCCGTCTGCGACCCGTCCGCAACCAGCACCAGGAACCCTGGACCTCCGCCCCGCCAACGCTACGACCCAGCAGCACTCCACGCACTCAACCCAGGCTGCAACAACAACTGCAAGCTAGCATCACCAGCCGACACCCATGGACCCTTCAGCTGTCACCGCTGCCGGCACACCTGCAGCACCGCCAAGAACACGGATCCAGCACAACCCGCCCACAAGAACACAACCGAACCGAAGACCCTGCAATGCAACCTCCTCAACGTCCGATCCCTCCACAAACACGCAACAGAAATCTGGGACCTCCTCGACAGCACCACCCCAGACGTAGCATTCTTCACCGAAACCTGGACCAACACCACCTCGGGACCGGACATCGCCATCGCCATCCCCCAAGGATACAAGATCTCCAGGAAGGACCGCCCCATCCACCTAGGAGGAGGAATCGCCATTGTCCACAAATCCAGCCTCCGCCTGAGCACACTCCCTGACGAGTCCACAGAACTGATGGAACACCTTCACTTCAAGATACTGGCCAGCCCCACCGCCGCCCTCCGAGGAACCCTCATCTACCGACCCCCTGGACCCCGCGGACCCTTCGCCAACTCCATCACAGACATTATCTCCCCGCAGGCCATCGCATCCACCAACTACACCCTGCTGGGAGACCTCAACTTCCACCTCTACAATCAACTGGACCCCAACACCACATCCCTCCTGGACAACCTCCGCAACATTGGACTCCGCCAGATCGTGACCGAGCCCACGCACTCAGCAGGACACACCCTCGACCCCCTCTTCACTACAGGAAACTCCATCACCTTCAGCCACACCACCAAACTCCCATGGACCGACCATCGTTGCGTCCACTTCACCTTCAGAACACCCACCATCCACAGACACCAGCACCTGCTTCCACAAAGAAACTGGACCAAAATCACCGATGACCAGCTCACCTCCTCACTCAACAACTCCACCCCAACCATCGCGGAAAATGACGACCCCAACACCGCAGCCCGAACCCTGCATAGATGGATCTCGGACAGCACCAACACCATAGCCCCCCTCAAGAAAAACAATACCCGTGCCAAGAAAGCCAGATGGTTTACCACCGAACTTCGAGAGTCCAGGCACACATGCCGCCGCCTTGAAAAGGCCTGGAGAAACACCAAATCCACAGAAGCCCACAACAACTTCAGAGCCGCCACCAACGCCCACCATCAACTTATCAGAGAAACAAGGAAAAAAGCAATTGAAGACAGAATCTCCACCCACGCACACAACAGCAAGGAACTCTTCAGCATCATCAAGGAGTTCGCCCAACCCACCAGCGAGTCTACCGACATCCCTCCCTCACAAGACCTCTGCGACAAACTCAGCATCTTTTTCCACCACAAAATCAAGAGCATCTACGACAACTTTGACGAAGACAACCAACACACTGAACCCTCACCAACCACCCCGACACCCGGAAACCAGCCATTGATGACTGGACAGCCCTCACCACCGAAGACACACTGAAGACAATGAAGTCAATCCACTCAGGGGCCCCCACGGACCCCTGCCCCCACCACATCTTCAACAGAGCCGCCAACACCATCGCACCCATGCTCCGCCAAACCATCAACCGCTCCCTGGCGACCGCCTCGTTCCCCGACGACTGGAAACACGCCGAGGTCAACCCCCTCCTAAAGAAACCCTCAGCGGACCCCACCGACCTCAAAAACTACAGACCCATCTCCCTGCTCCCGTTCCCAGCGAAAGTCATCGAGAAAGCCATCAACAGCCAACTCGCCACATTCATTGAAGAACACAACATCCTCGACTCCTCCCAATCCGGCTTCAGAAAAAACCACAGTACGGAAACCGCCCTCCTCGCCGCAACAGACGACATCCGCACCTTACTGGACAAAGGAGAAACAGTAGCCCTCATCCTCCTCGACCTATCAGCGGCGTTCGACACAGTCTCCCACCGCACCCTAATACGCAGACTCTACGATGCAGGAATCCAGGACAAGGCCCTCGACTGGATCTGCGCCTTCCTCTCCGGCAGGACGCAGCGGGTCAGACTCCCCCCTTTCCTCTCGGACCCCACACCGATCACCTGCGGAGTCCCCCAGGGCTCCTCCCTCAGCCCGACGCTCTTCAACGTCTACATGGCTCCACTTGCCCCCATCGTCAGAACCTACGGACTCAACATCGTGTCATATGCAGACGACACCCAGCTCATCCTCTCCCTATCCAACGAGCCCAACACCGCCAGACGCAACTTTTGAGAAGGCATGGAAGCCATCGCCAAATGGATGAAAAACAGCTGCCTTCAACTAAATACCAACAAAACAGAAGTACTCATCATGGGCCCAAACCCCGACACCTGGAGTGACACCTGGTGGCCCACCGCCCTCGGAAACCCGCCAACCCCCACAGACCACGCACGCAACCTGGGAATCATCCTGGACTCCGAGCTCAAAATGGACCGCCAGATCAACTCTGTCTCATCTTCCTGCTTCCACACCCTCCGCCTCCTTCGTAAGACCTTCAAATGGATCCCCCTCGAACACCTAAAGACAGTCACTCACGCCCTGGTCACCAGCAGACTCGACTACGGCAACGCACTCTACGCCAGAATAAACAAAAACCTCATCCGCAAGCTACAGAACATCCAGAACACCGCCGCAAGACTGGTCCTCACCCTGCCAAAACACTACCACATCTCCAAGCACCTGCGCACACTCCACTGGCTCCCCGTCGAGGCGAGAATCACCTTTAAGATGCTCACCCACGCACACAAGGCCCTCCACGGCACCGGACCAGCATACCTGAACAGCCGACTCAAATTCCACGCACCCCAAAGGACCCTACGATCAGCCCAGCTTTCCTACGCCGTTGTCCCCCGCACCAGAAAGACCAGATCGGGAGGCCGCTCCTTCTCCTTCCTCGCGGCCAAAGCATGGAACGCCCTTCCGCTCCACCTCAGACAGACAACATCGCTCCCCATCTTCGCAAGAAACCTCAAAACCTGGCTCTTCGACAGACCCCCTCCTTGATGGAATGGAACCTGCAGCCCCCCACCTCCCACCCCTAGCGCCTTGAGACCCTTACGGGTGAGTAGTCGCGCTTTAACAAACTCCTGACTGATTGATTGATATTAGGAGTTGCCCCCAGGTTTCGATCCTAGCTACTTTTAATGGTAGAGCCAGGGAATCTTTTAGACAGTCTGGTGTGCCAGGGGAATCCCATATCAGCGCCATATTACTGTAGTATGGTATACTAACTGTATTTCTAATTTGGTACCAAATTTTTGCCGCATTGGTCAAGATCTTTAGTTTTATTTTTTTTAAGAATTTTGGGTGGCCGACTTAAATAAAAAGTGGTCTACTTTGCCTGTCAGATTCTGTAGGAAACTTGGGTAGGATTGATATTTCCTTAACAGGGGTCTGTTATTGAAATTAAATTCCCTGAAGTATTCGAAAAGATCGGGGCTGGCTATTCCTCCTTGCTCTTTCTTTCTCCATAGTTTGCTCCATGCAATTCTTGTACTTTTAGACGATCAAATAAAACTGGTTAGTTCACCCTGGATTTTCTTCAGTGCGTCTTTCTGGAATTCCAGGGGGATGGTGTTGAAAAGATATGTGAACTTAGGTAGGATTGACATTTTTATGATGTTAGCTCTTCCCAGAAAGTTTAGGGGTAGCCCGTCCCACACTTTGAGTAGTCTTCTTGTTTCTGCAAGCACTCTGTTCAGGTTTAATCAGGGATTTTTTTCTAACTCATTGACCAGGTTAATCCCCAAATATTTTATTTTATTTCTGGAGTATGGAGTATTGGGTTGTGTATTCCAGCTCATAGCCTCAGTTTTTGCTTGATTTGTTAAATAGCCTGATACGTTGCCAACCTTAGAAAACGTGTCCTCTATTGCGTTGGTGGAATTTTCATAGTTATCTGTAAATATCTTCAAGTCATCCACAAAGAGTGGCACTTTCTTTGACCACATTTGATGATCGAAAGGAGATATTGAGGTGGGATTTCTCAGGGAGCATGCTAGTGGCTCGGTGTAAAGATTAAAGAGGAGGGGCGATAGTGGACACCCCTGTCTTGTCCCTCTTTGTATTTAAATGTTGCTGGTGAGGGTGAGGGTTCCGTTGATTAATATTTTTGCTCTTGGTTTTTTGTAGATTTCTTTTATCGTACCACCAAATCTTGTCCCTAGATCGTATTTTTTGATGACTTGGTTTAAAAAAGCCCAGTTTACGCTGTTGAATGCTTTGGCTGCATCGAACGTGATTATAGTTAGAGGCATTTTTTCGCAGAGGGCTATGTCATTTGTTGCAAATAGTTCATGTGTTATTTTGTGTGATTGTCTGCCTTTTGTAAATCCTTCCTGATCAGGATGAATTAATTTTGGTATTACTGCGGATAACCTCTTTGCTATGACTTGCATGAAGATTTTGCAGTCACAGTTTAACAATGAAATTGGCCTGTAGGATTCACAGTGTTTCGGATTTTTTCCAGGTTTTAAGATGATACTGATCGTTGCATCATTCCAAGAATCGGGAATATTTTCCTGGTCCATATATATTTTATTTATTAGATCTGTTAGGTGGACTACCACTGAATCCTTCAGAGCTAAGTAAAATTTGTTTGGCAAAGCGTCAGGACCAGCAGCCTTACCTCTTTTCAAGTTTTTTATAGCAGCTCTTACTTCTTCGACTTTGATTTCGTTATTTATTTATTTCTCCTCCTCCTCCGTTAGTGATGGAAGTGAAACGGTGTCTAGATATTTTCTGATTTGGTCGTCGGTTGAGTTTATATCCTCTTTGTATAATTTGGAAAAAAACGTTGTAAACTCCTGCATTATCACGGAGTCGTCAGAACTCAGTATCATTTGGTTGATCTGAATACAAGATATTTTATTCTTTGTTTGGTCTGTTTTAGTTCTCCATGCCAGCATTTTTCCGCATCTTTCCCCATATTCGTGATTTGACAATTTGCTTGCTTCCCATTTTTTTCTCACTATATTCTCCACATAGTCGGTTAGTTTCTCCTTAAGGTGTAGGACCTTTTTTTCAGTTGTGAGGGGCTTCCTGCCGCAATTTGCTCTTCCATTAGTTTAATGTCGTTTTCCATGTTTCTGATTTCCTGTTTCTTGATTTTAGATTAGTAGGCTCCCTTACTTAGCAGCTTACCCCTAACGACAGCCTTATATGTGTCCCAGATATTTTGTTTTGATGTGCTGATTTGATTATCCTCGAAGAAATTTTCAGAAACCTTTATTAATTTGTCAATACTTTGCGGCTCAGATAGTAAAGTCCGATCGACTGTCCACCTCGGTGGTGAATTGTTATTTGTAATAAGTAAGGATAATTGAACTGCGGAGTGGTCAGACAGGTGAGCTGGTATGTGTTCAATACTTCTGACACTGTTTGATAGGCTCTTATTTACCAGAAAAAAATCGATCCTGGATTTATGGCCCAGTTTTTTGTTGTGGTATGTGAATGGCTGCTTGTTGTCCCCCTTTTGTTTCCACATATCTATCAAATCTAAGTCTTTTTTATAGATTCCTAGCCATTCCCTCATCTTAAGTAGGTTCACATATTTACTAGGTGGGGATCTGTCAGTTTTTGGATCTAGTAAGATGTTGAAGTCACCTCCTAGGATTATGGGGCAGAGGTGGATAGAAGCTCCGAGTATAGTTTTTGTAGTGGGATCGGGTTGTCTAAATTGGGGCCATAGTATCCGACTATGGAGAAGATATTGTTGTCTAGTCTCACTTTGGCTATAGCCCATCTTCCCTTGCAATCTACTGCCTTGTATTCGATCTTTGCTTTAAGTGATTTTTTGATGATTATTGCTACCCCTTTAATATTACAGTTTTGATTGGTGCATACACATACATCCACCCAGTTTAGTTTTTTCACTATTTGATCCCACTCCATGCTTAGGAGATGTGTCTCTTGTAGTATAATTATTTCGCTGTTGGCTTCCTTCAAATATTCAAGAATTCTATTCCTTCTATTAACCGTTCTAAGACCGTTGACATTCCATGAGAGAATATTAATTTTTTTCTGGTTTGTCGTCATTTGTATATGTGTTCTAAATTGGATTGAATTATGTGGTTCCTGATAACTCCTTTTTTATTAGTTGGAGTGAAAAAAAATGTCTCTTTTTTTTCCCCTATTTTGCTCCCCACCCGTGTTCTAGTTTTACTTTGTGATAGTGATTTTTTGTGGTGTTTAATTTCTCCCACCCTGAGGAAACCTCCCTTCTTCTTTTTGGGCTGTGTTCTCCGCCCATTTCGAGCTCCTATCTCACCTAAAAAAGTTTTACTTTTTCCCCTTTTTTTCCCCCCTTTTTTGTCTTTTATTTCTCCTTTTATTTCTCTGATCGTAATTGATCCTTGATCTGTTCAATGAAGGTTTCTACCTTTATGGGGTCCCTTATATTATGCATTTTGTTCAACCACATAATTCGGAGTGCTGCCGGGAACTTCATTTGTACTGTGGCTCCGAGGGATTTAAGTTCCTGCATGAACTGCCCCAGCTCACATTGTCTGTCCTATGTGGCTTTGGACATGTCGGAGCGGATTCTAAAAGTCCTGTTGTCTTTTTTCAATGTTCCATTTTTTAAACCTTCACTTAGAATTCTTTCTTTTAGTGTATAAGTCTTAAAATTAATTAAGATTTTTCATGGTGTACTTCTTTCTTTGCTCTTTCCGAAGGGATCTCTGTGGACCCTTTGAATGTCTTCCATCAGGTTAATCTCCTTGGTCCAAGGAAAAAATTCTTCTAAGAGAGAGACAATGACATTTTTAATGTCCGACCCTTCCAGATTTTCGGGGACATTTAAGAATCTTAAATAATTTTTTCTTGCTTGGTTCTCTAGCGATTCTAGTTTTTCTTTGATGATCCTGTCGCTGTCTTTTAGCGATCTTATATCTTTATGGTTTATGTCAACTTTTTTGCTGAGAGTCTCTACTGTAGATTCAATTGCAGTGACTCTTTCTTCTAGATCGTTTAGTTTTTAGGTCTCGCCTAGACGTAAGCAAAGCGAAGCTTTGCTGTCTAGGGAGACAACTAATGTTGTCGCTTTCCGGGGAATGTGGACTGCAGACTGTGACGAGCTTGTCCTCCTGGAGATTGTAGCTCGTGAGCGCGCACGTCGCGTCGCCGTGCCTGATATTCGCATTCAAACAAAGGCTCCCGCACGCATGCGCACATACACACACTGCATACACACACACGCACCCCCCCTTTAACAGACACACGCGCAGACAGACACACGCACAGACACACTACAACAGACACACGCGCACACCCCACCTCCACTCACCCCTACTCCTCCGCAACACACTCACCTGTTCTGGCGGTGCTCGGCGTGCCTCTCGGGCGGCGGTTGCGCTTTGCGGGGCACTCTCACCACATGAGAGCCCCGCCTTCTTCATGCGCCCGGCCGCTCTTCACCCGGTCCCCCATCTCGGGACCGGGACTCGATCAGGAGCCCTCGGGGCTCCTCGGACAGTGGCTTCTCTCTCGCGCCGCGATGGGGGCGGGACTTCCGGTTGGGGCCGTGCTGCGATTGGCCGGCTGCCCAACCGCTTCCGGGTCGTCGCAGGCAGCGCGGCGGCCCGGCGGGAACTTGAAGAAACTCGAGGGTCAGGGTAGCAGCGCCTAGAGACGCCCCGGTCCGCTGTATGTGTTTGTCTATTTTTTAATCGCATTCTTTTGTTCGTTCACTCCTTTATTTGTTTCTGCTTCAAGTCGTTAAGGCTGTTTTATTCGTTCGCACCTTGCAGGTCCAATGAACGCCTTACTACTTGTAACATGTTATAGATTCATGAGCCATAGTTCACAGATTGCGACTTTGCTTACTCCTCCATTCTGTTTCAGTTTGTTCGTTTCTTTATAAGAAGTTTGTTTTGTAATTTCTTCGTTCAATAGCTTAATTCCTTTGCATTTCCGTCGTCCATTCATTGATTGTGTGTTTGTTTGTCCAGCATGTATTTTATGTGTGTTAGCTATTAAGGTAAACTTTTGGCGTAGGTTTGTTCTCATCTTTATTTATTTATTCATTTAATCTAGGGTTTTCTTTCTTTCACTCGTGCTCTTATTTTTCCGTTTCTTCTTTCATTGAGTTGAACGTTTTCCCTTCGTTCGTGCATTCATGAATTTTTACTCCAGTCGTCACTCGCCCATTCGCACATATGTTAGTAGATTTGTTCTTTATTTTTGTATCCGTTCTCTCTCCGTCCTTTCGATCTTCATTCATTCATTGTGCCTCCCCCCCCCCCCCCCCCCCCCCCTTCCCACCTCCCGGCGATGTGCCACGTTTGGCAATAACAAGAGTCGCTCACTGCCACTTGATCGCAGACTTCACACCACTTAATCCGTGGCAGAGAAGGCAGTAGTAGGGGAAGCTGTAGTGGTACAGTAGAAGAAGCTGTAGGGGCCACAGAGGCAGTCGTAGGTGCAGCTATACGGCAGCAGTAGGAAAAGCTGTAGGAACTGCTAAGAAGCCACGCGAGGCCCATTGAGCCAGTTACGGATATTTAGGTAATAACGCCGGATTCTGGGACTTGTTCTGGTTAGCAGTCTGTGTGTTTTTCTCTAGTGGACTCAACATTTGTGCGAGCGCGCTAGATGTATGCGAGCACACTAGATGTACGCCCATTTTAAAGATGAGTCATCAGAGCTGAGCTTTGTTGTTGAGGTAGGTAAACATGGAGATACATTCCTCACAGTTTAGCACTCTCTTCTCTTGTACCTGGACACAAATAACGGGGAAATGACTTGCCAGTTTTTGACTGCACATGTGAATCTGGACTTGGGCACAGTTGCTTCAAGACTAGTGTCTAGGTGTCTCTGTTGCATATTATATTGTGCTTGTGTCTTTCATTTTCCACCTGTGGGGATGGGGAGGGAAGCTGTTAATTTTTTTGGGGTGGGGATACTAAAAGTGGTAGAAGATATCTAACTTTATTGAAGTACTGCATACAGCAACCACTCTTCAGATTAAATGTTCAGTACAAATGTTTTTAAAACAAGCATTTGCAATGCAATAGGTCTCGCATTTACTCGAGTTTGCGCGATTGGCATTGTAAATTGCAATGCCTTTTTTATGTTTTGGTTTTTAAAACATAAATAAAAGGCATTGTAATTTTTTTACTTTAATCAGTGTGGCGCCATCTTAACGGAAACCCGCGCTATGCAATGCAATAGGTGTTGCTTTTGGTATTGTAAATAACAATGCCTTTAAAAAATTTTTAAAGACATTGCCATTTACAATGTCAATAGCTCAAAATAATGTCATTGCGAGACCTATTGCATTGTAAATGCTTGTTTTGTCTAGGTTCTCACACATTTCATGTATTTTATTCTGATTAGTTTCTGACACTGTGAATCTCTCCTTCATTTCTCTCATCATTCTATCCATGAACTTTTCCATCAATTTTTCGGTCTGATTAAATGTGAAATCATTCCCTGGTTCATCTGGAGACGCTTCAGAAGGTTCTGCTCTGTGAGGAGTGTTAGGGCTCAGTGTTGACTCCACTTGAGGAGCTTTGTGTGAGGCTTCTCCCCTGCTTACGAAGTTACTTATGGACTGTACTTTATTGTTTGCGTTTGCCACTCCCTCATCCATTAGGGGAGTCAGTTTTACAGTTTTGCTCATGAGTAGGTTTGGGGGGTCGTTCTTGTCTTGTTGGACTGTACCTCTACCCCTGACATGTACCAGCTGTACTTTAAAAAAAAGATCTTAAGGAGGGGGTGACTTTAACCTTTTGCTCCTGTTGAGGTTTTCCTTGCTCTTTCGCTTTTGCTGCTCTGGTCTTTATACTTTGCGATAGGCTTTCGGGTTTGGGAGACCCTTTCTGTTTTCTTTTTGTGCTTCTAGGGGCTACAATCTGTTTTATTGGCAGGAAGTTTTGCTTCGAGAACTGTCTATTTCTGAGGCAGTAGAAGGATTTTATTTGGTCACCGCTCTCACTGTAGGACTGCGTATCTTTACCCACCTCTACTTTTTCAGCTTCAGGGGTATCCGGTCTGATTACTGTCTCACTGTTTGTCTCATTATTTGTCCTCTCACTTTCTCTCACCACCTCCTCACTTCCCTCTGCGAGGTTACTTTGCCCAGTCCAGAAGTAGAAAGAACCCGCTGTGGTGTATCCTGAATCACATTTTGATATTTTGCAAGGTTATATTGTTTGCACCCAATAATTAAGTCTGGAGCAGCAGCCCTCCCACCTCCTTTCCCCCCCTGTACCTTGATCATGGGCATATAGATCGTCCTCTCGGATTCCTGTTGCAGTCTAGGATTTTGATGATTTGTTCTGCTGTTATGCGACCGGAGGATCCTCCTCTTAGAATGTCTTTGGTGTTTGGTTTTAGTCTCTTCACTCCCATCTGGGGTATTGAGTAAATTTCGACGCCACCCCGGATCGGAGTCTCTCGCTACCACTGAATCTTCTTCTACTTCCTGCCCCGGATCGCCAGACCCACCGCCGCTACTTTCGCTAGGGGTGTAGGGGGTTTCTTGCCAGAATGAAGGCTTCTTCCTTTTACTGCTCGACAGTGCGGCAAATCAGCTCTCCCCGTGTCTGCGTTACAACGCCTGATTCCGAAGGTGCTGCCACTGCTTGGATTCCCCCGGAACAGGAAGGGGATCCTTCCCAGTGCCCTTCGACAGTTTCTGCTAGCCTCCTGCACTGCCACCCAGGTCCCGGCGCACAGCGCCTCGTTTGCTCCAGAGGTATACTGGCGAGGGCAAAATTGCATCCCGGAATTTCCAAAAAACGCCGAGGTCTACCCGGCAGAGTCTAGGTAGGATCGCTCTTATGCGATGATTAACATTCAGGTTGCGTGGAGGAAAATTAAGGGAAAAGGCATGTTTTACTTTCGATTATGTTTCGGTGAGGTCGGAGCTCCCGACCGAACGTCTTAGCCGGCCGCCATCTTCCTCCCAGTCCCCCCTCTCTCACGTCGCATATTACATCACTCATGACGTGGTCAGTGGCATCACTGATGACTTCACTGATGACATCTCAAATGAGATCACTGATGACATCACTGATGACATAATCCAGTGACTGTGAGTGTTTCTAAAAAGTTTAATAATGTGATATATATATGATGATTCAGTCAGTGTGTGACTGCCTATATAAGTGAGTGATTATATGTGTCTGGGTGAATCTATGGGTGAGTGACTAATCTGTGTGAATATCTGTATCAGTCTGTCAGTTGATGTGTAAGTGGCTGCATGGGTTGGTGAATAGGTACATGGGTTTCTACATGGGTTATTGGTTGGTTGTCTGAGTACCTGTATGGGTGCCTGAGTGTCTGGGTGTTGTGTGACTACCTCATGGAATGCTTGAGTGGGTGATTCACTGGGTGTATGGGTTCATGAGTGCATCTGTGAGGGGCCGTATGGGTGAGGGAGTGTGCATATGGCTGTGAGGGTGAGTGAATGGATGTCTCAATGGTATATATGTGAGTAACTGCATATGTGAATGGCAGTATATTTAGTGTTGGAGTATATAAGTGACTCAATGTGAGAGTGAGTGAATGTGAGGGTGGATGTATGGATGAGTACGTGCTTGTGTCAGTGATTGTATAAGAGAGTAAGTATGTGTTAGTATCTAAATGAATAAGTGAGGTGGTGTGTGTATAACAGTACAGGTGAGTAAATGGCATTGTGATTGACTCTGGGTGACTGACTTGGTGTGTGAGCAACTCTATGGGTGAGTGGCAGTGTGCTAGTGTCTGTATGGGTGTATGAATGCATATAATAGTGCCTGTATTAAATGAGTGACTGCATGTATAAGGGACTGTATGGATGTGTGAATGGATGTGTGTGTAGACTTAGGAATCAGTGAGTGTGTATGTACTAACTGGTATAGGTGTGTCTATGGTTTTAAGAATGGTAGTCTATATTGGGTGTATGAAAGGTTATATATTAGGGTGTGAGTAGGTTCATCAGAGAATAAGTGGATGATGTCATCAGCGATATCATTTGAGATGTCATCAGTGATGTCATAAGTGATGTCACTGACCATTTCATGAGTGATGTAATATGTAACGTCATCAGCAGTGCATTGTGGGGCGTGAGTTATAGTTAGCGCAACTAACTATAACGGCTGAATTTCTCTGGTTTTGTACAAGTAAAATGTCAAACTAACTATAAAGCCTCTGAAACCTGTGTTTTTTTCAATGAATATATATATACATATATATATACATATATATATATATATATATATATATATATATTTATATATATACATACATATATATATATATATATATATATATATATATATATATATATATATATATATATATATATATATATATATATATATATATATATATATATATATATATATATATATATATCACACAGCAGTCATCAACAATCCAAGAGTGTCATCTTCTACTGGTCTCAGAAGGTAAACTTAAGCAAGACAAATTACTATGTTTGCCTAAATAAATGTAGAAAATGTAAAACAGTTATTTATTTTTACAAAATGTTACACTCTATGAAAAAAACAAATCAGACAGGCTTAACTTACTATAACAAAATAATAAAACGATAACTTAAATGCAAATTAATCCTAATTATTTCAGTTTTATTAAAACAACTAATCTCTTCAAGCAGGTCATTGTTTAGACAGGTTGTTCTTTAGACTGCTCGTTCTTTAGACTAGTTAGTTGTAAATGCATTAGTGGTTTAGACAGGATCGTTGTTGAGGGATCGTGGTCCAGGCCCCTCGTTGTTAAGGAGTAGTGGTAAAGGTCATTTCCCGTCCTGATTGGCTGAGTGTTCCTAACTTTATAGAGTTTTAGGAATGCACACCTTGCCAGCCATGTGCGTTTTATTGAGGCCAATATTGAAGGACCATTGTAGTGTCGCTGCCAATCTGTGGGACTAATCTGGGTTTTTCCTGTACGCCCATTTGTCCTGCTGGTTACGTGCCACCCCACCTGTGATCTGTCAATCAGTAACCTCAGGCCTGTACCACAGTGCATACCTGACCATATATTTCTGACTCTGCATTGACGGAGAAGTAATATTGAGGGATTTTGACACCAGTGATTCGATTTCACTTTTATATGTACACATTTTGATGCCTACATCAATATTAACCGGGGATCACTGGCTTCTCTATCATCAATTACATGATAACCAGTCATGACCCATATCAGAATTTTTCACTCCTCAAAGATTTGTTCAAGGCAGAAACCACGCACTACTAGACTCTGAATCACATCTGCATCTAACACCATCTTGGTCCTTAGCAGAAGGAAACTAGGATGCCTTTATAGACTGCAAGCAAGATGGAACTCAAATGACATAACCAAGATGAATGCAGTAATCATGATATTGCACCTACACCAACATTTTGAAGAAATAAATCCTATTCTGGCATTTGAAGAGACAATCTCGGATGCCGTCTACATGATTCAGAGGAAGTTTGTAACTCGTAAAGAATCAGTAATTCCACAAAAAGAGTCAAAGGAAGCTGAACTCTCTCTAAAGGTTAATAGACTCATTAGGCACCAATTAAGTGCTTCAATTAGTCAATCAAGCAGTACTTATATAGTGCTGCTTATCACCCAAAAAGGTATTCAGGTGCAGTGCAGTGGTGTCAGTTGAGGAGCCAGGTCTTGAGTCCCTTCCTGGAGTGAGTCAGCGAGTGTCAAGTACGATGTTGGAAGGGAAGGGTGTTGGGGGGGAGGGGTGTTCCAGGACTTGCAACCTCAGTCTCACATGGTAAAGAAATTCAAGCTCTGTGAAAGAAAAGGGGGAAATTTGCTCCATAAATAGGAAAAAACACCATGGATAAGAACTAGGTAGAATTACAGCAAGAAGCCCTACAAAAAAATAGTAAAATCTTTTGGCAACTCATCTCCAAGTTCACAGGCAGTAGGGCAAAGACGTCTGCTATTCCCAACCCACAGAAGAAATGGATGAATTATTTCTCTGAACTGCATGGACCCGATTCAAAGAACTAACTTAAGACAAAATCCTAAACTTACAACTCTTGGTATTCAAAGAATGCATTTAGTAGTAGTAAAGTGAGGATTTTGTCTTAAGTTTGACTTAAGTTTGACTTAAGACAGACTTAAGTTAGGATTTTCTCTTAAGTTTGTCTTAAGTCTGTCTTAAGTTTGTCTTAAGTCAAACTTAAGACAGAATCCTACCTTACTACTACTTAATGCCTTCTGTGAATACCAAAAGTAGTAAGTTTAGGATTGTGTCTTAAGTTAGTTTTGTGAATCGGCCCCTTGGTGACTAATTCTGCCCCGTCCTGTTGTGAGGAGTTCACTAAGCTTACTTCTGATCTTGATCAATACATAATAGCTCCTTAGGAGAAGCAGATAGAGCTATATATAAGGAATGCAAGTTCTTGTACAGCAATGGGCCCTGCCAAGAATCCATTTTTCTGCTACTATTATGCAACAGTACATATTCCAAGTTAATGGTCTGGAAATGTAGTAGTCCCCCTCCACAAAAAAGATCCTTGCGTTTCTCCGTCTAATTACTGTCATATTGCACTACTCGGTGAAACAGGTAAGGACTTTGCCTCAAGTGTTCTGGGCCACCTCAAGGACTTGGCTTTTTTGAATGGTGTGATACTGGCAGTCCCAGTGGGCTTTAGGCTCAAGCATTCTGTGACTGATAATATTGCAATAGTGAAAACTGTCATCGATAAGTATGTGGGGGCCAAATTGCAAGTTCTATGCTGTGTGTTTGTCGACTCCTCTACTGCTTTCAATGGGGTCAACAGACCCACCCTATGGAGGAAACTGGTGAGACTGGGGATCCCTGGTGCCTTATTAAGACTCATTATTGCACTTCATAACTCTACCTTAAGGGGGGGGTGACAAGGCATTGACCCCTAAGATTTTAACTCCAAATGGCCTGAAGCAGGTATGTATGTTAGCCCCAGTTTAGTTTTCCATATTTATTATTAATTTACCTGCCTGTTTTGATAATATAGATAATTCTTCCCTCAAAAATCGCTCTTCACAATGAGTTCATTTTTCAGCAAAACTTGAAGGTGCTTTTTAAGTATGCAGAGGAGTATTTCTTGAAAAGAAACATTACTAAAACCAAGGTGATACTTATAAGAGAGAAGAGACATTAACATGTCTTTGATTGGAAGTTGGGTGTAAGACCGTGGAGTTAGTAATAACCTATACATATTTAGGAAGGGTCTTTCTTTAGACCCTAGAAAGCACTTCTCACTTTTCTCACAGAGGGCTCAAAACAGCAGCTCCCATGAGTGCCTCAAAAATATGTTATGGCTCTACAGATAGGAGACCTTTCAAAACCCTTGTAGATATTTATCAGCCAATGAAACACCGTCCTACCTTATGCACTTGTATACATCTTCATAATTAAGTGGTCTTTCTCAAACCTATTTGAAGATAGGATCCTCTGGTAGATAGTATCCCTGACTCAAACAACTCCCCTCCAGCCTTGCATTTAGAGTTTTCCCTACTCAGTGCATGTGTCAGAAGGCACTTTGTAGACCTCCTGAGGAATGAAGAATGAAGAAGTAGATTTTTATACATTCAGTAATAACAGTGAGATCGCACTAGTAAATTTTCAATGCTCTTATTTCCAGTTATTGACACCAGCACAGCTAAAGTTGTTTTTGAACATACGATGGCCAGATTAAGCTACATATGGGACATTGCACACTGATCCTAGTTATAAACTTTTAATCCGAAAATTCAAGATTTACTAAGAATATCTGAAGTTTACACTAGATCACAACAACACTAGGAGATTGCAAGGCGCCACCCCCCTTAAGGGCGTGGCGCCGTTAGTGGCAGCCAAAGGGCCGTTCCATTAAGGAATCACTTCCGGGTCATCCGACCCGGAAGTGAAAGTAAGGGGGGCGAATGGTAGCGCGTCATACTAGCGCCCCGGAAGCAGTCACAGGGCGCAAGGCTTAAAAGCCAGTGACCATCTTGGGGACCCCCTCTTTGTCTGCGTGGCGCCGTTAGTGGCAGCCAAAGGGCCGTTCCATTAAGGAATCACTTCCGGGTCATCCGACCCGGAAGTGAAAGTAAGGGGGGCGAATGGTAGCGTGTCATACTAGCGCCCCGGAAGCAGTCATAGGGCGCGAGGCTTAAAAGCCAGCGACCATCTTGGGGACCCCCTCTTTGTCTGCTGACCGCCCAGGAGTCGGACGTCGCAGGAAGAAGTCAACCACCCACCCACCCCAAAAGTAGGGCTCCGGGAAGGGCAGTAGCGGGGTCCCGGACAAGAATATCACGGGAAACTCTTTGGGCTGTGCCAGTTTTACCTCTGAACAGGTTTCTAAATCATCATGGGCTCCGGGCTGGCAGGAGAGTTGGGGCTGACCTGCTGGTGGCCCTGGCTTCTCTAGCCCTACCCCGGAAACCGCTGGTTGCCACAAGTGGTGGCAGATTATTCACCTGCGGCTCTGTTGACCGGAAGGGGGTTAACTTAAGGAGAGCAGGCTATCTTGGTTGTGGCCTGCTGGCGCAACCCGAGGGTAAACCAAAAGCCCATTGGAGAATGGGCGGTAAAAGAGTGAATATGTATATAAGTGTGAGTATCTTAATACTGTGATGTGAAAAATAATTTTGACTTTAAAATAAAGAACTGGAGGTCAATGAAGTAATTGACCTGTTAACTTGTTTTAATAAACATGCACACTGCAGAAAATCAAACAAGGCTCTCGAGTTTAATTGGTGAAGGGGCCTTTTAATGCGGTGGGGGGAGAGTGCACTTTGTATGCCATCTATTATAATTATGTTAAGGTTGGGTATTTTACCAATTAAACAACTTTAAAAAGCATTGTTCGGAAATAAGAGACAAGACTGGACCATGTGATGTTTGCAAGGGTGGGATTCAAGATATTAAACATGCACTGTGTGTCTGTCGTGTGAGGCGGTGCTAGAACCGAGGACGTTTTTTAAACCTTTGTGTTTTCAATATAGTGTGTTTAAAATGAATGGCTTGATTGCCGTATCAAAGTCGCCCCCTGATGAATTTGTGTGCTAAAGTTTATATAAATACTTTAAAGCTTTTGTATTAGAAGTTTGAAAATGTGGAGTTTTGTTTTGCCTCTCATGTGTCTTTTAAGTAACTATTTGTGACAGCATATATTGTTGATCTCTGATGAGCTCTAAATCAATAAAAACTGACTTGATTTGATTTGATATTGCACAGTTTGAAGCTGAAGAAATGGCCATTTTATTTTGGCCCAAGGATGAAAGCACCTGTGGGAGTGATGCAATACTATGTATTGTTGCCTGGGTACCTCAGGCGTGGGCAGTCTTTATGAGCATTGCTTACAGGTATAAACAGGAAAGATCTCTGTTCCTGCAGCATACCCACTCTGTATAAAGCTGCCTGACCACCCCGGGAATGACAACAACCTTAGGAGGAAGGCATTAACATGTCCTTTATTTGATTATTGTATTAGAAAATAATTGAATTTTCATTGCACAAGAACCTTTACTTGTCACGATCAAATGCTTTCCATCCGAGCCATGGATGGTTAGTGGGCAAGTGAGCGGCTCTGGCATTGAGTCTAATTTAATACTGCCTATCGGAATATTGATAATCATGACTTTTTCCCAATTGGTCCTCAAATAAGCAGAGTTGCTTGCATTATTTTATTTATAGTATATTAACCTTTGTGGATCTGGAACAATATGTGGGGTAACCATCATTTGGGAATGTGACTTTTATCCGAGTTGCTATATATTTGTATTTTATTTCTTGAATTTATTGTTATGTGCTTTTATGGTTTATTTTAAAACTGAAGAAAGACTAGAATAATATAACTAAAACGTGTTAAATGTAAGGCTAAAATGGAGAACCAAAGTGGACCTAAGAAGACTTCACCACATGTATAGAGGAGGTCTTATATACAAAAGCTCATCTGAAATGTATCATCCTCCTCTGAATGGTTCTGTATATTTTGGTTCTCTGTTTTAATGTCAACAGACTCATTATCTAGTTTCTTCTACACTTTATCTTGCACCATCACAGGGAACACACCCAACATTGTATTCTCTATCCATGCCCTTTTCTGCAGACCTCATATTAATTCTAACCAACGGCTCACAGCATTTATAATAAAGGAATTGAGTGTGGAGTTCCTAACGAATGTCAGGGTTCCTCAATTTAGTACCACAGACTGCAGAGGCCATATGGAGTGTCCTCTCTTAGGAGCAAGAGCCCTTACACACACAAGGGTGATATGCTTTGCGTCATCATTGGGCAGTGCTGCCAGTGCTGCATAGCCCAACAGCCCCCCAAAGAGGTTCTTTGCAAGAGGTCTTTATTGTAGAGTGGGAAACTGTGTGTGCTGGACCTAAATTACTCTCTGTCTCTTGTTGTTACAAATAAAGAACGTTCAGTGATACTTCTCAGCCTTCCCACAGCTTTCAAAACTTTTTCCTGCCACAGACTCATCAAGAGATTGCAACAGATCGGATTTAAAGGAGATGAACTCAGATGGATAGTATCATTCCTCACCGGACGCACACAGATAATCTGTCTCCCCTTCACCTCGGAACCCGCAAGCACCATTTGTGGCGTCCCTCAAGGCTCAGCCCCATCCTCTTCAATACCTACATGACGCCTCTAACTGACATTGTCAGACCCCAAAATATCAATATCATATTCTACGCCAACGACACCCAGCTCATACTCTCACTCTCAGCAGACTCCACCACTTCCACGACCTACTTCCACAACTGTATGAAGAACGTCGCAGCCTGGCTAAAGGACAATTGTCTGAATCTCAAGACAGACATGACTGAAGTGCTGATCTTTGGCAATCATGCCTCCCTATGGAACAGCACCTGGTGGCCGTCTGAACTCAGACCCACCCCACACCAAAAGACTACGTCTGCAACCTTTGCATCATCCTAGACATGCAAACTCACCATGAAATGACAGATCAACAACGTTACCTCTGTCTGCTTCTATACTTTTCCTATGCTCCGAAGCATCTTCAAATGGCTCCCCACAAACACTAGAAAAACAGTCACACAAGCCTTAATCACCAGCCACCTGGACTACAGCAACACACTGTATGCAGGAACCACCACAAACTCATGGAAAGGCTCCAGACGATAGAGCACTCAATGGCCAGACGGATCCTCAACCTGCTCAAATGGACCCACATCACCCAACACCTGAGGAACCTCCATTGGCTCCCCCTCCAGAAAAGATGCCTATTCAAATTACTGACACACGCATACAAAGCCCTCCACCACCAAGGACCAGCATACATGAACCAACGACTGAACTTCCACCAACCATCCAGAAACCTTCGTTCTGCCTCCCTCAATCTTGCAGACACCACCCATCCACTGTAGCCACGGAGGCGGGCGGTCCTTCTCCCACCTTGCTGCCAAGTCCAGGAATGCCCTCCCACTCCACCTCCAAACACCACCCTCACTGACAGACTTCAGGAAGTGACTCTAGGCCTGGCTTTTCGGCTAACCCCAGCAGCCCAGTGCATGGATACCCCCCTGGGTGATTAGCTGGGCTACACAAATACCGATTGATTGAGTGATTATGACAGTTTCATGTGTATTTCTATAGACAAGACTGATGAAACAAGAAAATAAACCCTTCCTTTACAGTGCTACTAGTACCCTGATCCTTTGCCCTGATCTGGCTGCGCATCTTTTGTTAATAAGGTAGACACATCCAGTTACCAATACTTACGATCCGAAATCCCTCGCGGGAAGGGGAGGCGGAGTTCTCTCCCTGGCTTTCAGTTGACAAACGCAGGAAATCTTGGAAGGAGAGTAGTTTGTATGCTCACAGCACTCAGAATGCTCATGGGGATTAACCACTCATAAATCAGCCAAACAAACTGAGCCTCTGTTCCAGTTAGCAGCACTGTTAAAGTGCATTCGATTTGGCGGAATCTAAGTAACTTTTTCGTAAATTTGATTTTGATTTCTGTTTAAGTACGAGGAAACTAGATTTGTCTTGCTTGGCGGTGAACACTGTTAACTACATTCTGTTTCAAAAGTTACAGACTTTTTCCAACAATGAACTCTCTCTGAGAAAAATAAGGCCCACTGTTTTATCAAGAATCTTGAGGAAATGTAGCCCGTGCCTGGAAGGACCCCAGGGCCCCCCCTGTGGGAGTGTGGAAAAAGGGATTAGATTACTGTATGGGGTTGGAGCGTCCAGTGTTTGAGGCCCGATGTTGCCCCAGGAAGCACTACAAGATATGGAAGAGATGGGCGGAGTACAGGCGATTGTGGCTGGAGCCGCCAGCACAGCGTGACGTGACTGCGGAACAGATGCCTTAAGAACCTGTGTGGGGGGGAGTATGCATTACCTGTTTCATGACTATTTTCTTTCCTGGACCTGTGTGGACATCGTGCTAGGGGCAAGGGTGGTATCCGGGAGGGGGTAGTTAATATGGGGCACGGGGATAGGAGAGTTGTTGTAATAATGCGTATTTGAACGACTGTATTGATTGCTATTCTGTGCATTTTGATTCTATGCTCACAGCCCCTCCGGTGTTCGGAGCACTGTGGTCTATTTGCAATCTCTCTCAAGACAACAATAAAAAAAATTGTTCTGAAAAAAAGAATCTTGAGGAAAGTGCATTTATCTTCCTGTTAATTACATTCTGGTTCAAAAGTTATAACTCTTCTGAGAAAATTAAAGCTCAGTTTCTTTACCAATGAGCTCCAGGAAAGAGCATTTGTCTTGCTCGGCAGTGAGCACTGTTAACTGCATTCTCTTTCAAAAGTTAAAACACTTTCATCAACAATTAACTCTTACTAGGAAAATAAGGCTCACTTTGTTCACTGTGTTCTGTTCCAAAGGTTAAAAGAATTTTACCAACAATTGACTCTTCAGACAAAAAAGAAGGCTCTCTTTGTTTTTTAAGACGCTCCAGGAAGTGCAAGCATTGCTTAAAAAGATGAGCTTCATCAGCAACACATTTCCTTAGGCGAATACAAACTTGGGGGCATATTAGCAAGAACCTCGTTAAAATTATCGCAGTTTTAACTGCTGCTAAAACAGCGATAATGGGCTTGCTAATATGCGTTATAGAATTCCAATAGAAGCGCAGGTTAGATGTCCTGCACATCTAACCTGGGCTTCTATTGGAATTCTCCAGGGCACATTACCAAGCCGTTTATCGCTGTTTTAGCGGCAGGAAACTGCCGCTAAAAACATCGATAATTTTAACGAGGTTCTTGCTCATATGCCCCAAGGTTCTAAGTATCATTGACATTGCTTCCAAATTAACAAGTGCTGAGGAAAGCTCGATTCAGGTGAACTATAACAGTATTAATAACGCATCAAGTGCAGAGGATAGCGCAGGCATTTAGAGACTCACAGGCACAATTAATAAACAAGTGCGATGTAAGTGCAGTTGTGTGAAGAATCTAACGCATAACAAACTGATAGCGCTGAAGAAAGCGCACTTAATTTTGAGAAGACCTTCACCAGATTTAGTCATAGCTAGAAAATGCAAGCTATGCGTTATTTTGTTCAACATGGAGCCGAGTGATCCCATACATGTATGTATTTCAGAACTCTTTATTTTGAAAAATGAAAGGTGATACATAGTGGTGGGGGGGAGTCCTGGTGCTCATATAAAGGAACCACCACTGATGTTTTAGTTTGTAGAGTGCTTAGGAGCATCAGGTTAAGGAGGCTGCCTTGATTAAGATATCAAAACTAGTGGGATGTCAATTTGGTACTGACCTTATTTTCTACATGGCCAGGTAAATAGATTTTTGGATTCAAAAAGACTTACTATTAAACAAACGTCCTATTCTGTCTAATTTCTTGTCGTAGAGTTTCAGATGTTAAGACACTCGAGTAACATCCTCTATGATCCCGTTGGGGTAACTTTTGATATTACTAAAAGAGCAAAGATTATATCAGATTCCATCTTTTATCGAATGTATCACTTGTGCAAAAACGTGTCTGTAATTAATTGAATTAAGAAATATGATTCCCTTATGATGGTGTTAAACAATTACTGATTTTGTTTGTCAAACCCTGTCAAGCAGTTATGACAGCAACTATTACAGTGTGGGTGAAATGTACTATGCAGCAGGCTGGTGTAAATGTACTAAAATATAATTCTCTGAGAGGTGCTATTGCTAGTCAAGCCTTTTGGAAAGGTGGAAAATTGGAAGACATTAAAAGAGCAGCTGATTGGTCTAATGCGTCCACATTTGCCAAACAATATCGTAAACCCAATTAACAAACATCTGATGTGGTACTGGAGGGCTACTAACATGTATAAAGGTAGCCTCAGTTCTTGAAATGAAATAGTGATTCTTCTAATTAATTGCCAAGATAATCTGAATTTCTTTAAAGAAACAGAGGCTAACATTTAAAACCCTCCCATACCAGTTGGTGGGATTGACTTCGTAACATAAAATTAAAAAAAATACGAATAAAAAAGAACAAAGAGTAAATATATATAGATTTGAATAATGAATGTAGTGTGTAATGTGATGATTATTTATATATTTCCTTTTCATGTCTTTTGAATCAAATCTCTAACAGTTCCTTTCCTTTTCAGGTAATAGCCAGTAATTCAGTTTCTGTAAAGTGTTTCATAATGGCTGTTTTCTACTCCTCACCTATCCAAGGAGAGGAGAGCAAGCTTGGGAGAACAAGTCGCTAATTCGGAAGAGGAGGATCATTCTGTGCATTGGACATTTATACGTTTTGAATGTTCTATTCTTGATTGCCTTTGGTTTTATGATGTAATGTTCTTTCAAGTGCTATGTTGAGTGGCATTAAAGGATTAATTCATAATGTTAGCATCAATGTCTTTAATAAAATTTTAATTCTCTTGTCATTAAATTTGGAGAATTGCTATTTCAGTCTAGCTTAGCAAAGCACTGTAAAATAGAGTTCCGCACAGAATAATGTTTTCATTTTTGTGCAGAAATGTTAACAATATTAGGCTCTCATTTTTATTCACTCAACATCATTTTTTATGCACATAATCATAAATATGTAGTCTAAGAGTCATTTTATTTTAGTTGAGGATACAAATGTGTGAGTTTATCAGGGAGGACAGGATCATTATTCAGGGGAAGTTAGGTCTCCTTAAGAACTCTATGCATATTAAAGGATGGGGCATAACGCTTTGAGAATACTGATTTGCGCACAGGATAAAAACGTTTTAGAGAAATGATCCACAAGGGGAAATTCAACTTTTTAAGAGGCTCAGTTGGTATTGCCCGTGGTCATAACAAGTTGAGATATTTCATAGACCTTCACTGGTTAAAACAGAACACTTTCGTAGATAGATTTCCCTTCCCCAAAATAAGTGAAGGAGTGGTATTGCTCATGGGTGGGTGGTATTTTTCTAGTTTGGATATACATACTGCTTATCATCAAATCAAACATCACAAAGACTGAGCATCCTTAACAGCTTTAAAAACATCTTAAGGTATATTCCAGTTCAACAGATTGCCTTATGGACTCGCCTCAGTAGTGAGTGCTTTTCACACAATTATGTCTGATATCGGAAAGAACCAAACTGACATTGTTTTCTTCTAGGATAACATCTTGGTGTTTAATATCACTGTGGAGGAGCACAATCTGGGTTAGAAAGAGGTATACAAGTTTACGTCCTGGAATATTTAGGGTATATCATTTCCACCTAAGGAATGAGGCCAAAAACATATCTTTTATGAGTCTGGGTCTTTTATGAGTTTGCAGAGGAGGCTGAGCTGTAAGAAGTGTTGCTTTGAAAGGGGGAGGCATTTCAGTGGGTGTATGGCCAGAAAGATAGGTAAAAGAAATTTGCATTGCTGAGATTTTGATTCTTTTTGACTTCAAGTAAAAAAAAACAATTGTTACTCTGGATACAAGTACCAAGGAAGTGGGAACCTTATTTTCGCAACTGAATGGTGGTATGCAGAAGACAGTAGTCACCCCTCAATGATTTGAGATTGGCAGAGGAATTACTCTGCCACTGTGAGGGAGGCATTGGATGCTGCAGGGACCATTGATTATTTAAAACATAGGTTTGGTGTATAGATGTTACTTTGTGCACTTAACCCACATTTTCACTCAAATTCTTGCAGCCTAATGTTACGATAAATATATCCATCAGATTGGCAAGATTGACTTAGCAGTTTAGGGTGGAGTACATTCTGGGGTAGAATAATTATCAGATGGATTGCCTTTCCTGATTACCCATACACTCCCAAAAGAATCAAGTGGAAGGTGACACTGAGGAAGTAGTTGCCAATGTGGTGGATAAGTTAACTGAATGCTTTGAAGCTATTGCAAAGGAGGAGTGGTTAGCAGCAGCTAGAGAAGATGACTAAATTAAGAAAGAGAGATTTGATCAAGAAATGTGAGAGTGGAGAGTTGTTTGTATATGTGTGTGCATGTCAGACCATTTTTCAAGGTGAGTGAAGAGTTAACTGTCATGAAACAATGTGTAATTATACAAGGGGAGAGATTTGTACCTCTTCAAAGATTATGCCGATGTATTTTTGCCGTTGACCATAAGGCCTCCATAGGTCAAACAATGACAGTGACGTCTATCATGGTGGACCAAGTGGCCATGGCTGATGGCCACATATGCATAATGAAAACATCCACAGAGTGAGAGATTACAGAATATGTAATGAGTGTGTGAAGGGAGGAGGAAGGGTAGAGGAATGCATGAGTAATCAGGGTGCTCCTTTGATTAGAGTGTGTTTGGACTTTACAAGTCAACTGTAGTGCTTCCCAGGAAGCCAAAGGTTTCCTATGGTGTTAGTAGACTTGTACATGAAGTGGCTACAGGCTTACCTTTAAGTGAAATCACTACTAAATGTATTGTAAGAGTTTTGAGAAAAATAATATGGAGAAGACAGCACCATTGTGTTTGGTTACAAGGATAACTGACATAATATTAATGCATACAATGTCAAAACAAAAATATCAGATAATATTGTTCACAAAAATATTACCTTCCTATGCTTAACTAACAAAACTACAAGTATCAATACCACAAATATTGTTTTTAAAACTATTGATTTTTACTCATATCACAAAGGCAAATATTGGAAAAAAATAATATTACCTATAAATAAACAAATAATATCTCAAAGATATTGATTTACACAATATCAACTACAATAATATCATAGAAATAATTACAATATTATTCATAAATATTTTCGAAAAACACTTTTTACTCAAATTATTTAAAATAAACATAAAATATTTATAGACATTTTAAATTAAAAACAAACATATTACATCGCCAACGTATTTACAATTCACCCCAAAAAATATAAAGCATCATAACAAGAAACATATTTTCATTAACTACAAACATTTATAAAACAACTTAAATATTTATAATTTTATATATATATATATATATATATATATATATATATATATATATATATATATATATATATATATATATATATGACGCTCCGATCGATTTTTCTTTCCTTTTCAAAGAAACAAAACAGCACTCGAGGAGTTCGTGTCAACCACGCAAGATTTTATTCGCGGGGGGCTAGCACAGACGCGTTTCGGAGTGCTGCCTTCGTCAGTGTGAATAACACAAATACAACTTTTGGCATATTAATAAAGTTTTCTCATAAGTCATGGGAAGTGACAAAGGACTAAACCCTTCTAGGATCACAGCGTACGCCATCTTGGAATTCCTTGGCTACACCGTTTTCGCCCATATAGGGCGCAAATATAGCCCACAATGGGCTATTGTTCATAAACAGAGGGGTATTAATTACATCAGAGTGTTTAGATCTTAAACAGTTCATAAAGCCATGGATCGGCCAGTGTCCTTAATCAATTCATCCCATCATAATATTTCTTCTATACAAAGATACATATCCTTGTCACACCGAGTCAAAATAAAGTACATCAAATTTCATCATTCAAGACTTAATTTTCATAGGGCAGTTCAAAAATCATGTCTATAGTGGATCAATTGTTGGTTTAAATTTTCAATTCATCAATCATATGTTATAGAAAAATATAGAAACATCACAACTACAGTAGCAAAATCATATCTGGAGATGCATTTAGCTGATAGATGTTCTAGTTAAAAAGCATATATATCACATATATCACACAGATCAACTATTAACTAGTCACAAATCGCAGATCACAGTATACAGTAGGCATTATGAGAACGAGCTTGAAATTTCATATAGGTACAGCTGGACTGTCCTACGCTGCAGCATATAGATTAGTCATGATTTTACTTCAATTGCACCTTTACTTTCCCAGATGAAACGCCATTTCTTCCCCACTATTCAGTCCTCGTGGGTGCTTGGTGGAGAGATCTATAATATATCTGGACTCCAATCTACGGAGTCGTCTCAGGCGGTCACCACCCCTAGCATTCAATGGCACAATGTCCAAACCAAAATACTGTAATTTGTTACGGTCCCGCCCATGGACTTCAGCAAAATGGCGGGCCACCGGATAGGTGGGGTCTGCCTTGTCTATCGCCCTGAGATGTTCCAGTATTCTCAGTTTCAGCTCCTTGATTGTACTACCGATATAGCGAAGGCCACAGGGGCAGTGCAAACAATAACCGCATACTGAGTACTGCAGGTAATGAACTTTTTGATGAGTATTTTCTTCTCTGTCTCAGGTATCATGTACAATAGGACCCTTTTACTGCCCGCGCATGCTTTGCGGCGGCCACAGGGATAGAACCCCTTTTGTTCTTTAAGGGTACTTATCTTGGATACAGGTTTCTCCAAGTGGCTGGTCACAAGCATGTCTCCTAATGACCTTGCTTTGCTAAATGTTAGTAATGGGTAGGGTGGCAAGTCCTCCTTTAACACATTGTCTGTTTGTAGAATGTGCCAGTTTTTTTTAAGCATCATTCTAAGGTCATTGTTCCCTGATGAATAGGGAGTGATAAGCCTGAATTTCCCTTTATTCGTGGCCTCATCCTTCTCACGGCCACTCCTTGTCGGTTTAGCGGTGAATAAAGTCCCTCTTGGGATCTTTCTCACCTTCCTTAATGTCCTTTGCAGCAATTCATTGCCATATCCCCTGATTGTAAAACGGGATAGGCATTCTGAGGCAGCCGCCTCAAAATCAGAATCCCTAGAGCAGTTCCTTCGGAGCCTCAATAGCTCCCCATAAGGAATGCTATTGATGAGCTGGAGGGGATGGCTACTGCTGGCAAAGAGTATTGAATTGCCAGCAGTCTCCTTTCTATATAGGGCCGTGTGTAGTTGTTCCCCCTCTATGAACACTTTCAGGTCCAAGTACTCCGCTGCCACCGGACTAATTGAACCTGAAAAATGCAGGTTAAGGTTGTTGTTATTCAGTACCCTGATGCATTCCTCTGCTGTGTTTATCCCACCGTTCCAAACGATGAATAAATCATCGATGTAACGATGCCAACAAACGTTTTCCCCCTTGTCATGTCCAACCATGCAGCTCCTGGGCACCTGCTCCTCCCACCAGCCCATGAACAAGTTCGCATAGCTGGGAGCGAAGCAGGTGCCCATCGCTATCCCTGACTTCTGTAAGTACAGCTGGTCTTCAAAAAGAAAAATATTGTGTGTTAGACAAAACTCAACAAATTCAAGGATCATTATGTTATGCCTTGCAAATCGCATTTGGCACTGATCTAGAAAGTGTTTAGCTGCTTCCAGGCCGTGTCGATGTTCAATACGGGTGTATGAACTAGTAATATCCAACACCAGCAGCAAATACCCTGAGTCCCATTTCAAATCTTGTATCTTCACCAGAAAATCCTTGGTGTCCTTGATGTAGGATTTCAAATTCAACACCAGGGGAAACAAGATATTGTCTACAAATCGAGACATATTCTCAGTTAAGCTGCCGATGGAGGAAATAATAGGACGGCCTGGTGGACGATCTCTATCTTTGTGTAACTTGGGGAGGTGGTAGACGGTGGGGATCATGGGACAGTTATTCCGCAGAAACAAACAAGCTTGAAGAGGTTTTTTCCAGATGTTAATGTGAGGAGAGGTAACCAGATGGTGAAAGCTGTCTAGTCTGAACCTGGTTAGTAAGAATCTCTCATAGCCCGTGAGGTTGAATGTTAAATAGGGCTGGACCTTAGGTGTAGTTTGGATCTGGAGTGACTGCAGTCACTGTAACAGGCTATGCAATGACAGTGCACATCATACACTTATGAGAAGAAGTTGTTGATGACCACTTGATGAATTTCAACTCCTCTCTCTTCACCACTATCATCATCAATTACCATTTCAGTTTCTTCACCCAGTGGCTCCAGCTGGTCTCCATCCACGGCTATGAAAGGGGTGGTCCGTCTCAGTGCGAGGTTGTGGAGCATACACCAGGCAACGGTGATCTGACACCCCTTCTCAGGTCAGTAGAGGAGGCCCCCCACCATTCTGGTCCAGACATCTGAATCTGGCTTTCAGGAGCCCAAAAGCCCGCTCCACTGGCTGCTGTGTTCTTCCCTGGGCCTCATTGAAGCAGACTTCCCCATGGGCGGTTGGGATATGCTGAGTCTCCTAGATGGGAGACAGACAGAAGTGCTTAAAAGTGTAACACACTTTCTGATCATGCGACCTGACATCACACACACACAAAGGTTAGGCACATCATACTCACAAGAAGCCATGCCCTCTTCAGTAGTATTGTAACATCAGCTGGGTAATGGTGCTGTTCTCCAGTACAAAGGAATCATGGGCAGAACCGGGTAATCTAGCAGACTCTTGTGATATGTAAAAATCTGCTAAACAAACCACTTGGACGTTGATAGAATGGAATTACTTCATGGTCCGATAGACCTGATCATTAGTCTGTGGTGCCACCTGTGGTGCCACCAAGGCAATATGCGTGCCATATGTTGATCCTATCACATGTGGGATGCAACCAAATCCATAAAAGTGTCCTTTCACACTGGTCAACTCATGCATTGTTGCCACTAAACATAGGTTGTGACATTCCTCCAGATAAGGCCACAGTGTACTGAAAGGAGCCTGTGGCAACAGAAATGTAGAGCTGCCATGACTGTCACCATTGGTGTCAGAGCTATGAAATAGTGTGTTTGAGGACATAAATCTGGTCCCATCTCCACAGATAAATCTTGTATTGTCTGCCTATCAAGATGAAACTTCTGGATTACATCTCTTTCCTCCATATTTAGGAGGTTTGGGGATGGCCGGTACACTGGAAGCTGGTCTCCTCCCTCTGACACAGAACCTATATGTGGACTAAATGCACATATGGATACAGGTCACAGTGCCCACACAAACATTTGCCAAAACACACCTAAAAGTGATGGGAAAATACATTAATTCATATGTGAGCAGTACACAGCAGTTTACTTCACTTTATGTGCAACAAAATACTTTTATAAATGCTACTTATTGTATGATGAAACTGAATGAGATTCATTACACACAGCTGGATGCTACATTTCCACCATTCGGCATTGTTGTGGGAGAGGCCATTCCATGTGGAAGAGAGCCAAAAGTGTCACATACACATATCACATTTTAATATATTTACTGGAGTGCGTAGGATGATTAAGATGCACTGCTTTACATATAACTTGCAGCCATCTTCACCAATCTGGAAAACACGTGTCTGTAACAGCACTGTGCACATCTTGCACACTTCATGGGTATGGTGGACTTCGTCATGTAGTGGAGACTGCATTGCACACATTACTACAGTTTCCGCCATTGTACACAGCCCTGTGGTAAACGTGTGTACATGCACAGTCATGTACAACACAGACGTGTGAGCAAAGGTATAGGGAGGGGAATAGTGTCATACATCATGTGTGAGGTTACTACATACATACATTGTTGAACATGTATGTAGAAAAACATTTTATGATGTAAATTTCAACACTGACAATGTGGAGTCCTAGGTTCTCCAATGGGACATGCAGGACAGCCGACAGCGGCTGATGGGAACTGTGCGGTAGGCCAAGTCTACCACATCAGTCACAGCCACTGGCTACCTTTGTAAAATGCAACCACAGCGGTTCTAATGATGTTTTTGCAGACAGAGGTGACTGCCTAAGATGATGCCTAAGTTCACCAATGTGACATGCCCAATCAGTGACGCCGTCTGGTTTGAACTATGCAGTAGGTGTCTTTTACCATTGGGGTCACAGCCATTGGTTAACCTTGTAAAATGCATCTGCAGCGGTTCAATGTACATGGCGTCCACACTGAAGACAAGCTGTGTGGTGTATTTAAAGGTTGTGGGTTGGGAAACCAAATGCTTTCCTCCAGCCACTGCTGCTTACTACACCTCCTCTTCTCCAACTACTATTTGCCTCCTCTGGGAATTGTCATAACACACTGTACAGGGCAGAGGGCCCCTCCCTTCACTCCAGAGGAGCTCCAGCCACTAGTAGAAGTGGTCCTTCCCCTGTACCACCAGTTCTAATGGCTCACCAGAGGAGCAGGTAAGTACTGCTGATACAATTTTTACACTGTATGGAGTGACCTAACTAAGCCCATGACCCACATTGTGGATCAGATTCCCATAGAGATATCAATGAATTGTAATTATGATGTTGTGGCCACAACATAGGACTCTAACAGTTATAGTACATGTGGCACTGATATTTGTGAACCTAGCAGATTCAAGGTGATGTGAATATACTCCTGAACCATACACTAGTTGAATGCTCATAGCAATGCATGTATGGATCTATTATGTTACAATGCTGACTTTGCTTATCATGTAATGGCAGATTACAGGAAATAACGAGTGGTTTTACTTCAAAATTTGAGTATTTGTCCTGTGAGTGGGTCTTTATTGGACATGTGATCTAACTGTACAGTCCCACCAAGTGCTTAGCACACAAGGAATTACCAACCTGTCTTCATACAGGTACCAAGACCTCACAGCTGTCTTCTCAGTGACCAACTATGCTAATGAGACATATAGGATGGATACTAGATGTACTGTAAGGGATGGTGAATGTGGCTGTGTCATGGTCATGTGGACACAGTGTGCTCATCATGCTGAGATCAAACACTGACATTGATATGTGCCTTGCATGCTCCATGGCCCAGTCTTGGGCAGAGAATATTACCCAATGCAACAGATGCACACAGTACTCCCCCTGTAGACCTGCAGATCCTCAAATGTAGGCTGAACCTGTGTTAAAGGACCATGAATTGACATTGATGCACCTAGTGATACTAGATTGGGTATGGTGCAAGATGAGACCCCCACACCAGAGACTACTGTCCATGGGCCCATTGTCTCACTGTTTGTCATTGCATTAGCACAGGCCCTTAAATCCCACATGCCTTGGATTTTGCCTGACATAAGAGTGATGCTGCAATTGTATAGGAACACTCTTCATAACAAAGAATGTCACAACTGATAGTCTGGCACATCTGCAGTGTTCTTCCAAAGTATATCACCAGCTGCGTGGATATGTGACATTTTGCAGTATGTACAATGATATGTAGATGTTCTCCCATACACACCCTGCCACATATGGCATACGGTGTGTTCTGTGATGTCAGGACTTAAAACACTGACACATGCAGATGTAGTCTGAGGTTCACATCAGAAATAAACATGTTCTCTGATCCACTGACTTTAAATGATCACTTACATGTGTAGCAGCCCTCTTTTTTTGGCTGAATTTGTTTGCCGGGCTGGTGTCCGATGGAGATTGCACGCCGATTTTTACCAGAATAAACTTACCCTGGAAAGCTTGGATGTTGCACAGAGATTTTCTCCGGTTTGAATTCCGCTCTATTGGTTTATTTCTTTGATTTACGCCATTGATGACTTGACCTTTAGTATATTAGTCTTGAAGTTTCAGCTTCTGGACTCCCCTGTGTTATACATTTTCTACATTAAAATAATTTTTTCCTGTTGGATACAAGGAGGAGTCTTATGCGGAACAGTTTTTAAAGAACTTGTGTTAAGTGGTCGCTTTCCACTCCTGAAGCTTCTAGTCCTGATGATGACCCTGAAAACAACTTGGGGTTGAAACACCGTCAACGCTTCCAACATGACCTAAATTACAGAGGACATTATTTTTTGATTGTATTCTGTGTTGATTGTTGTAAATATATTTTCCTCTGCCACTGTGTTTTTTTTATTTTTCACATGTTATGTGTTGTTTTATATTCTGTAGGAGTGTAATTGTTTCAGTGTTTTTTGCTTCTTATTAAATTTATTTATATAATGTACATGGTTCTTTCTGATCTATTGTTTTTTTCAGCCTCTTCCCTTTTTCCTTCTCTTTTTCCAAATGTATCTTGCTTGTATGATTTACACGTATGCGTATTCAATTACATTGTGTGTGAGTATTGCTCAAAAGCCACTGTTTGGACAATTGGTATTATAGCCCCTGGCTTTTGTTCTAGGGTTACCCCTGTGTGTTAAAAACAACTGATAGCCTGGCACATCTGCAGTGTTGTTCCAAAGTGTATCACCAGCTGTGTGGATATGTGAAATTTTGCAGTATGTACAATGATATGTAGATGTTCTCCCATACACACCCTGCCACATATGGCGTGTTCTGTAATGTCAGGACTTGAAACACTGACACATGCAGATGTAGTCTGAGGTTCACATCAGAAATAAACATGTTCTCTGATCCACTGACTTTAAATCATCACTTACATGTATGGCAGCCCTCTTTTTTTGGAGAGCTCAAACTGGGCTTGTACTCAGTGCAATGGAAGTAGTGGTGTTTCAGCCAGTGAGATTGAAATTATTTGTCCTGACTGTACAGGTGTCTTTCCATGGCTTCAATACAAGTGTATCCTTTTTTGAGGACACATTGGTGTGCTGTTAAGCTGTAACACCATTCACATAACATGTGGTGAGGGCCATGTGATGTCAGGAGTCTGTTGTAGTGCGTATGGCCATGATCAGGGTGGAGGGTAGTACGCAGACGGGATTTAAACTGAGAAGTTAAGGATTTTCTGTAGGTCAGCATATGCACTATAAACATGTCATGTATGCAATGTAGTTACATGTCTATCCTAGTTTGTGTAGTTCCTCTGTGTCGCCCAAGCTGATAACCTATATCTCGCGTGTCCACTCAGTCTCTTCATTAATTGCATCCGTAAAGGTCAAGGCCCATTGTCTGCGCAATGTTCACTGCAAGAAAAGGTGGGAGGACCTGAGATGCTAGACCAGGAAGATCGTTGAGGTCCAACTGGGGCTGTCCTCCCCAGGCAGAAGGACGCTGACCGAACCATGACACCCCTAATGGCCCTCATACTGGCAGTGGTATACCAAGACCTTGATGAGCAGTGGAGAGCCCAACCGCAGCTCGGAGGGGGTGAGCAGTTTCCTGAGTGTTCAATTATGCATAACATCTATTTTTCCATACAAACAGCTATTGTCCATTTCAGGTGGAAGATTACCCATTTCCCACACAATGGGAAATGTATTGCATGTGTAGGTCTGGCAGTTGGAGCATGGTGTGCAGCTTTGACTATTGCACATGTGACCATGCAGACGTCACACATGTGTGTCAATTGTTAAACAGCTACTTGTCTGCCTATTTATTTGTTGAGATGAATAACCTCATCTTTGGAAGTAATGTCTGACAGTGATCCCAAATAGGTCACCTATCAGCTTTGTGTCTGGAGTGATATTCCTGCACTACTATGTCTCTTTTGATGGTGGACCACTCACTTATGGCGTGTGACACAATGCACTTTGGATGCAGACACTAAGCATGAAAATCCTTTGGTAAAAGGGTAATGTAGAGTAACATAGGTTTGCGAACATCACTGATAGCATATATTTTGGTATTTACATGCTGGCATTTATACATTTACGTGTTGTCCTGCGACTTGTACAACTGCTCCATACATGATAATGCGGGTTGACAAGTTGTTCTGACATTATCCCACATTATTTTCTATGTTGGCTAATGTATACATGACAATGTTAGTCAATGATGGGTATACAGAGTATGTGTTATCACATACTGTAGAGTTTAGACATGGATGGGTGAGTCACACATACCTATTGACATTGATGGACATCATTACCCAAGTCAAATGTGGAGGCAATCACACACATGGTTGTAAAACTTCCATTACCTTCTGGCAATGTTCCATTGCATGTCATTGTGAAGTGTGTATGCAGTCAGAAGGGATGTATATGTTTACTGTGTAGGCTCATTCTGTGGCTGGTGATTTATATCAGGGAGTGGTATGCTGGCATGTTGTGGTCACCTACTGTGTCACCACTCAGTGTTACATTGGTATTTGTGATAGCAAAACATGAAATATTCAGTGACTCCACTTCCCTCGTGGACACTAGTAAGACCTCTTTGAGGACTACACATTTCCTATTCCTCATTTACTACAAATGTTCAATTGTCATTGAGTTTTTTTATTTTAAATGGAGGGCCCATATGAGATAATCTAGACAAGGGATGTTCCTAAGCAGACTCATGTGCAATGTACATTTGTCCTGCTAACTAAAACCAAATGGAGCCACTTTGTCTACATAGTACTATTCTGTACTATATGTGACACCTATCTAGGCTACTCTTGTGAATCTGTCAACTAAGTCATCTGGTAGTCGACAGAAGTATGTGTCACTTGTGAAGTGTGCACATTGTGGAATACGCACTTCCATGTCATGCCATTGTTTTTCCTCACAAGATACATCTACTTCTCTATAGCAGGGGTCCAGCTGTCCTACATGTAGTGTGTCTGAGCCCAGAAGGTGGTGGGAGTTTCATGGAGGAGCATCACAATGACTACAGCAGCATCTTTGTCAATCTCCAGTGTATTCCCCCAGGTGGTGGTAGTGGACTCCCTGTAACTCAGTCCGCTACATTCTTGTCTGTCATCCCCTACCATCACCACCTTGCCTGCTGCTCCCCAACCAGCTGTCTGAGCCTGCTACCCTAAGCAGGGGAGAGTCTCCTTCCTCCCAGGTACCTCACCCCCTGCCTCCGTCTCCCCTGCTGCCTTGAGTGTGGAGGCTATTGACCTCCTTAGGCAGGTCTCTGTTGTTCAGACAGCAGTGCTGAATGCCCTCCGGGTGCAAACATCCCAGCTAAACTTGATAGTGTCATATGTGGAAGGCATTTACATTGACATGACTGGCCTACAGTTTTTTTCAGGCTCTGGTTTCCACATTCACAGCAGCCGTCTAGCATTCCCAGCTTTCTACCCTACCTCCTGCCCTTTCCCCAGCCACTATCCCTTTCATCCTACCTGCCCAAAGCATACACAAATATCACACATCCACATCAACAGTCACATGCAGCACATGCAAAGACAAGCATAAGATGCTGAAAACCAGCACACCCACTCACTATGCAGTCACCACACTCACCACCACATCCACTGACATACACACAGATACCACTATACCACAGCCCACCACAGACACTTCCACCAAAACGCAGACAGACACCACACCCACAGCCTCAGCTGTAGCTGTAGCCAATGATACTTCCACCATCAAACAGACACCACAGTCACAGACACTACCACCATCACATAGACAGACACCGCACCACAGCTGCAGCCACAGACAATTCCACCATAAAAGAGACAGATTCCACACCTACTGTCAAAGCCACAGACACTTCCATCATCCAACAGACAGACACCATACCTACAACACCAGCCACAGAGACATCACACACTTCCAAGCACCAAAGCCATTCTACAGCCAAACAGAAATCAGATACACAGAGACATGCATATACTGCACACACATCAACACCTCAGACCTCACATCCCTCTACCTCCTAGGCCAAACCGCTTCCCATTCCTCCTCCCCAGTCTCCCAAAACTCTGTCCCTGTGTGTCCTTGATATTTTTCCTGCCACAGCTGCCACCTCAAACCTAAAAGCTCTGGTTTCCTACCGCTGTCCTACTCTTCCATGTCAAACAAAAAAAAACCTGGCCCTTCCACTACAAAATATCCCACTACCACCAAAGGGGGTAAAACACCAACCCACTCATCCTGATTCCAAGTGATACCCTCCCAAAACAAAAATGGTCCTATTCCGCTACACACCCCAAAGCTTCAAAGCAAAATAATCATCCACCTGTTCCCACCCTCTCTATTCCGCTCACTACACTAAAAGGGTACAAAATCCCATGGATGATACAGCCCAGTCCTCGAAACCCCAAGGCCAGCACTCCCACACCAGAATCCAGACCACCCAATCACAAGCCCATCCCTCTCAACAACCTACCCAACGCTCCTAATCCAGAGCCAAATCCTTCAAGGCCCAACCCAGACCCCCAATCCAAACCCCGGCCCACCCCAATGACATATCAGAGAGGTGCCAGGACTGCCCATTGGATGCCCCTCTCCTGGGAAGGTTTCCCTGACAGTGATCTGATTGAAAAATTTCGTGACACAGCAGTGTGCTGGACCACATGGACAATTTTGGACTGGCCATTGGCCTTTGTTTCATCACATTGAAAACTTGGCCTGAATAAAGACTGAATAGCTCATGTTGACCTTTGTCCTTCATTTGCTACTGATGCTATTTGTTGTTCCTTACATTTCTAGGATATGAAACAACAGCTGTGTTTGTTTCCCCATGATAGCTGATCCATTTGAGGTGGTAAGTCTAGTCAAACTTTGGAACAAGTTATGAAGTGACAAAGAATGGGGGTCAATGCTCTATGGTTTCATGATGGAGATATATCCAAATGTGGCATAAATTGATTTGGGTGTCCTCTTCTACGGTAAGTATTGTATCTTGTCTTGCTCAATGTCCATGTCTTCAGGCTTGCAGTACTAGGTGAGATATGTGGTGGATATGTGTTACACATGTGTTAAGCAGGTATTTGTTACACCACACATGGGGAGTGCAATATTGTGATAAGTATGTGTTACTTTGGAGGTGCATGTAAGCCTTCTCATGTGTGTTCTTTTGACATGCTTCTCATGGATGTCTTACTAGTGCTGTTGCTGTAGCGTTGTTTTAAGGACTCACGCTTACACATGGTGACATTAATGCTGGGGCAACCTGAACTGTGTTCTTGGTCTGTTGCCTTCCAATTGTTCCCCTGGTTTGGATACTCACATCTGCTGGATTACTGCAGTTTTTGACAATCCCATTTATCTGATTTATCGTATTCATGTGCGTGATGTCAGAAAGGGCAATACAGAGCTTTTGCATTGTAGTTGGTTACATTTTGCCAAAGACAAGACATCCATACAGTTGTAATATCAATGTCTGAACAGATTCTGATAGTTATGTATGTAGTTTGTGTGAGTGTGTGGCCGTACATTGTCACTGATCTGGACATAGGTGTAACCATGCAGATATGATGGGAACTTACATTCAGTGATATTACATACAGGGACCCACTAGAATTGTTTGGTCCAGGGATTCAATGCCATAACGTTATCCATGATTTGGTGCTTCGGGGAATGCAATGTGTGAAACCCATCATTTTTATACTGTGGGTCACAGTTGACTAGGAGTGTTTTCAGTCAGGTGATGTGCAGTCGTGCAGTGTGTATATTTTCACCAGGGATGTTTGACCTACACGCACTGACACATGCGCACCATCTCTATCTCCTGTGTTATGGTAGACATTTACAGTTTTGTAAAATGTGCGTTTGTATGCGTTTTAGTGTCCTCCACAACAGTACTTTGAGTCTGATGAGTGTACTGGGGGTCTCTCACAGGTGCTTGTGTGACATACATGAGAGCGTGGCTTACAAGCATGTAAGCCCAACATATGTAATAGCCCTATTGTCCCACTCAGATGAGATATTTGGTATTGTGACATAGCACAACATCATGGTATCTGTTGACACAAGTTACATTGCAGGGATTCAGTGCAGTTGGATTTGCCAATGGGTGTTACTTGCATTCGTTCTAGGAGTTACTACTCAGTCTTAACAACATGAGATTTATGGTGATGCTTCCTTTCTGACCTATCAGTATTGGGAATGGACTTGTAGTAGTCTCTTGGCTGTTCCATGTGTGGCAGTGGTAGGTGGTATTGCTGCAGAGTTGACAATATATCACACCCTGAGGGGGGAGGCTATGGTGAATCCATTGATACCCTTCTCTGCATCAGTTTTTACCACCTGCTGCTGATGACCACTGAGCCTCGGAACACTTCAAAGACTTCAACATGACTGTCACTACTTGCTCTTTCCAAGTTCCCTTCAGACCCCCTCATGTCCAGCTTCTCATTTATTTTGTATTGGCTATATCACCAAGTGTGTTTATTTGGGTACATGTTGTTCATACGCCGCTATTCCTAAAGACAAAAAGGGCCTCAATTTGGTGGGGACCATGTGTGTACGGGTTGATGTGTCACTTTACAGCAGTTGCATTCATGACGATTCAGATTGTGGCTTTGAGCGAGTAGATATAGTAGCAGCAGGACATGTAGGATAGTTCTCTGTGTCAGCACAGGTACTGAGAAGCTGTGTAGAGGGGGATGTAATTCTTTTATCCCCCATTTCCACCAGCCCTGATAAGGTGGCTGGATCACTACAGTCTGAATGACACATCATAAAAGGGCAGGAGGACCATTGGGTGATCCGCTCTCTGACAGCCTCCATTGGTCCTTTATGACACCTATCGGAATCGGAAGGACTGTGATGGTTTGATTTCTGAGCATTCACATGCATTGTAATCTGGTGGTCAGACCCACCCCTTCCGACTTGACCACGGTGCTCAAACCGACTCCAACAGGACCAGCAAAGGTCACTTGGAAAATAGAGCCCCTGAAGAGCAACACCTACATAGCTCCTCAGCACACACAGCTTCCTTGAAGATTAAGAATAAGAAAATAAGAAAAAAAGCCATATCCGACACTAATTGCACTCATCAAAAAGCAATCCAAGACACAAACTCATAACTGGCTAATTCTGGCCAAGCCTTGTGCGCATCTACTTTAGAAGATTGAGCCAATATCTATCTACACATTCTTAAAATGGTGGTAAGTACCTATGAAGCAGATGACAAATTTCAATGAAAAGTAGGCAGATGCTATGTTCACTGCTATGGTCGCCCGCTGTGGGAGCTCTTCAATCTTCTTCCATGCACACTCAGCGTAACAAACAATCACGTATTATGGTAAGTACAGCCACATAATACACATATTATAGTACTGTGATGCAGGTTTAATATTAAAACCATTCACATTTGTTGGGATGTAAAATCTTTTTTGTCTTAAAATTAGGAATTCAAAACTAGACATACATGGTCCCAGGCATAAAGCAGAAATGCAAATCGTGTTTGGGACATTGTTGTCTCCAAACTTAAAGCTACAAGTACAGCTTTTGTGAATTTGTGTACTTCAAAGTTTTATGCACTTTCAGGGGTTATAGGTTAAGATTGCCCACACATTCGTTTGTGAATCAGGCCCCCAATGTTTGATTTTTTCTCATGATAGTCAGATGGCAAAGGTTTCTTATGAATAAGCGATGTCTAGGCTATGTGAATTGACCCTAAAATATATATTTATTTTCCACAAATCTGAAATAATTAGGTAGAAGGGGGATTCCATGACAGTCTGGACTTCGCCATTTAGAGAAGCCTTCTGCATCATTCATTTCGAACTGGAATCACATGTATCTATAGGTAAACAGACATAATATCGATTCCAAAATATAGACTGAACATAATATCGAGGTAAAAATATAGACTAGACAAAATATCGACCAGACATAATATAGACTACAAAAATATCGAGTTATATCGATATTAATAGCCAAAATATCGAATCAAAAATATAGACTAGACATAATATCGACTAGATAGAATATAGACACAAAAAAAATCGAAAATAAGGTAAGTTTTTACTAATTTGTAATAATTGTGTAATATAAATCTGTAGCAGGTAGTGGGTTTATAGGGGAATAGGGTGGGAAGTAATTCAAATATAATTAATTAATTATGTAAATTAATAATAATTGTAAAATAATTAATAATTGGTAATTAAATAAAATATAATTGGTAATTAATAATAATTGATTAATTGATAAATAATTAATTTATAGTAAATTAGTTTCAGTAGCGGGTTGTGGGTTTATAGGGGAATAGGGTGGGAAGTAATTTAATTAAAAATAATTAATTATGTAAATTAATAATAATTGTTTAATAATTATTAATTGGTAATTACTTAAAATATAAATGGTAATTAATTATAAATATTTAATTGATAAATAATTAATATTTAGTAAATTATTTTCAGTAGTGGGTTGTGAGTTTATAGGGGGATAGGGTGGGAAGTAATTTAATAATAATTAATTAATTATGTAAATTAATTAAATTTTTTAATTAATTAATAATTGTCCATGAAATAAAAATTAATTGGTAAATAAAAGTCATTGGTATAGGAAAATAAATTTACAATTTTCAATCTTTATTTCGGCCAAATTGACCATCAAAGATATGCAGTAGAACACATGTAATACAATGTAAAACCATCAAAGATATGGAATAAAACACATGTAATACAATGTAAAACCTTTACACCATAAAAAATAAGTACTTCTTAAGTGAAAGCAGATAAAAGCCATACATTAAAATTCATAATCTAGTAATTAAGTGGTCAACTGCGACTTTAAAATACGGGTGCGAGTATGCCAGACATTTGTGAGGAATTTGGCTAGTGCAAACACTGTTGGTACCGAGACATCAGTTTTTAAAATTCTATACATCGGGAGGTATTCCCTACAACCAAAATTTCTGATAAGGGGTAAAAGCCAATATTTCCTAGCGGCCTTGTAAGTTGGACAAAACAAGACCACATGTAGGTCGCTTTCCTCATCACAGGTACATGCCGGGCATTGCTTGGTAGAGGGCGGTGTTGACCAGGAGCTGGTGTATGACCGCAGAGGCAGTGTGCCATATCTCCATTGGAGAAATAGCTTCCTGGTCAGCACAGGAGTCATCCCGTCCAGGACCCTCTCCAGCCTGTAGGAGTCCTTGCTTTGTATAAATACAGATGTTAATGACCCCTCGCGCTGGGAGTCTAAAACCATAGCCAGTTTCTGCTCATAGTAAACCTTGGACAAGACTCTTCGTGGGATCCTAAGTGACGCATTAGCTGGATCGGACCATAGATCTGGGAACCCCATTCTCACACAGGACTTTTTTATATATTTTATCCACGGGATCTGTAAGGCTTTGGGGTGCGTTAGAAACTCCCTCAGTTCTGCCCTGTAGGAAAAAAGTTCCTCACTGCTCCATAACCTTCGCCAGAAGGCTATGGGTCTGAGGCCCAATTCGTCTGCTATGGGTCTCAGGCCCAAGTCCATCCTCAAAGGGAGGAGCGGTGTGCTAGACGGGAGTGCAACTATCTGTCTTAAGAATTTGTTCTCAATTATAGACAAATTGTGGGCAGGTGTATGGCCCCACAATTCTGCCCCATATGTGATGGCACCCCTAGCCTGTGCCTTGTAGATCTGGATAACCGGCCCCAGTGGTCGATATGTGGAACTTTTCATCATCCGTGCGATGCCACCTGTGGACTGCACTAATTTGAGGTTAGCCCTAGTCTGGTGTGTTCCCCAGGACATGGTTTCATTCAACGTTACACCCAGATATTCAAAGGTGGAGACTCTCTCTAAGCGTGATGATCCCAGCAAGGGGTTCGGGCGTGATCTTTGGGTTGGGTTCAGGACCATGAACTTAGTTTTTATAGCATTGATCTCTAGCCCCCTTTCCGTACAGAAAACCACAAAAGAATCAAGGATCCTCTGTAAGCATGGGCGAATTTTGCGAATCTGGCGTTCGCGAATTTTGCGAATTTGCGAACTTTTTTTGTGTTCGCAAGGATTTCTGCCAGTTCGCAAGGATTTCTGCCTGTTCGCGAGGGTTTTGTACCAGTTCGCAATTGCGAACTTACATGTCGGCTCGCAACGGTCACGATTATGTTGTTTCTACGTCTGGTTCATCATCACAGGTTCCCAGCACCCTCTGTTTCACCCCTGCCACCCTCTGTTTCACCCATGCCACCCTCTGGTACATCAATGCCACCCTCTGGTTCATCATCACTGTAGATTATGGGGGGAAAAAGCAAGCACACCTGCCTGCTTCAACTGACATGAATTAATTTTGGGTTGATTTATTAATGTGTCACTGTTTTAAAATTCCAGTCTGGCACCTGCTTCCTTATCTGTAATTTGCTTTCTGTTGCAGTGCAATTTTTTTTCCAGGACCTTTGTGGCCTACTTGTAGCTATTCTATGAGCCTGCTGTGAGGGTCAGAGCAGGGTCATACAATTGTTGCAACTAGCAACTGAACTCTGGAGGGGCCCTTGTCAGGAAGCACTACAGGGAATGGTTACTAATGATGAGTTTGAACTTTTGAACCTGCTGAATGCTTTTTTTGTGTTCGCAAGGATTTCTGCCAGTTCGCAAGGATTTCTGCCAGTTCGCGAGGGTTTTGTACCAGTTCGCAATTGCGAACTTACATGTCGGCTCGCAACGGTCACGATTATGTTGTTTCTACGTCTGGTTCATCATCACAGGTTCCCAGCACCCTCTGTTTCACCCCTGCCACCCTCTGTTTCACCCATGCCACCCTCTGGTACATCAATGCCACCCTCTGGTTCATCATCTCTGTAGATTATGGGGGGGAAAAGCAAGCACACCTGCCTGCTTCAACTGACATGAATTAATTTGGGGTTGATTTATTAATGTGTCACTGTTTTAAAATTCCAGTCTGGCACCTGCTTCCTTATCTGTAATTTGCTTTCTGTTGCAGTGCAATTTTTTTTTCCAGGACCTTTGTGGCCTACTTGTAGCTATTCTATGAGCCTGCTGTGAGGGTCAGAGCAGGGTCATACAATTGTTGCAACTAGCAACTGAACTCTGGAGGGGCCCTTGTCAGGAAGCACTACAGGGAATGGTTACTAATGATGAGTTTGAACTTTTGAACCTGAGGAATGCTTTTTTTGTGTTCGCAAGGATTTCTGCCAGTTCGCAAGGATTTCTGCCAGTTCGCGAGGGTTTTGTACCAGTTCGCAATTGCGAACTTACATGTCGGCTCGCAACGGTCACGATTATGTTGTTTCTACGTCTGGTTCATCATCACAGGTTCCCAGCACCCTCTGTTTCACCCCTGCCACGCTCTGTTTCACCCATGCCACCCTCTGGTACATCAATGCCACCCTCTGGTTCATCATCACTGTAGATTATGGGGGGAAAAAGCAAGCACACCTGCCTGCTTCAACTGACATGAATTAATTTGGGGTTGATTTATTAATGTGTCACTGTTTTAAAATTCCAGTCTGGCACCTGCTTCCTTATCTGTAATTTGCTTTCTGTTGCAGTGCAATTTTTTTTTCCAGGACCTTTGTGGCCTACTTGTAGCTATTCTATGAGCCTGCTGTGAGGGTCAGAGCAGGGTCATACAATTGTTGCAACTAGCAACTGAACTCTGGAGGGGCCCTCGTCAGGAAGCACTACAGGGAATGGTTACTAATGATGAGTTTGAACTTTTGAACCTGCTGAATGCTTTTTTTGTGTTCGCAAGGATTTCTGCCAGTTCGCAAGGTTTTCTGCCAGTTCGCGAGGGTTTTGTACCAGTTTGCAATTGCGAACTTACACCGCACGCCGCAAAATTGTATCACCAAGAAAAAAAAATCCGCTGCGTGCAAATTTGCGGATTTTCGGTAAATTCGCAAGCGTTTGCGGATTGCGAATTTACCGAAAATCCGCAAAATCCGCGAGCGTAATGGATTTTCCGCCCATGCTTAATCCTCTGTATCCCCATGGGGGTTTTGGATAGCAGCAGGGTATCATCTGCAAACATAATTGCAGGTACCCTGCTGCCGTTCAGCTTGGGAGCATCAGTGTATTCAATGCCATTGAGATGGGCGATTACCCCGTTGACAAAGAGGCAGAACAGGGTCGGTGCCAATACACAACCCTGCCTAACCCCTCTGTCAACGGGGAATCTGTCCGTTAATTCCCCAAGCTTCCCGCACCTAACCCGGGCATAGTTATTTTGATGCAGTCTCTGTAAAATTACCAGAATGTCCAGGGGGACCCCCATCTCGGCCAGAACACTCCAGAGTTTCCCTCTAGGCACCAGGTCGAAGGCGGCCCGCAAGTCCACAAATATGGTGTACAAGCTGCCGCCCTCGAGTATCGCCGTCCTCCAGTAGATAATGTTCAAACGAAAAACCTGGTCCACTGTGGAGACTCCCTTCCTGAAGCCCGCCTGGTATGGACTGAGGGCGTCGGTTTCCTCCGCCCAGTCCTGGAGGCGATTCAACAGTAACCTACCAAAAAGCTTCTGGGGCACGTCAATTAGACTGATTGGTCTGTAGTTGGCTGGGAGCAGAGGCGAGCCCTTCTTAAATATAGGAACCACCTCTGCCCCCAGCCAAGTACTCATGATTTCCATGCCATGCAGGACTGCATTAAATACAGTAGCAAGGTAGGGGGCCCAACCATCGGGCTCCTGCTTGAACAGGTCCCCAGGGAGACCGTCCAATCCTGGTGCCTTTCCCGATGCCAGACCTGCAATTGCTGCCTTAACCTCCCCCACTGTGATCGAGTCCCCGCCATACTCAGCCAGTCCATTACCGATTGCAATCATGGTTTCTCCCAGCTCTGAACTATAAAGTGACTGGAAGTGTGCCTGCCACACCCCTGCTGCAATATTTGGCTCTATTGCCGAGTGGAGGCTCCCCGATCCCCCATTTACTACTCGCCAAAACATTCGGTAGTCTCTTGTTGCGAGGGAGCTAGTAAGCTCCTCCCATTGGCCCTCCTCCCATTCAGTTTTAGCATGAGCAACACATTTTTTATATGCCCGCCTACTTTCACGTAGCTTCTCTCCGCCTATTCCCTCCTTGATGCTACTGAGGATTTCTCCCTTTGCCTTCCTGCAGGCTGCATTGTACCATGAAGTTTTGTGTTGTTGCCCCCTCCTAGGATTCTGTACCTTACTAAAGAGCTCACATGCCGCTCCCTTTATAAGGTCCTCGTGGGCCTGATATAATTTATTATGGGAGTCTTTGTTGCCCACATCATTAGGTAAATCTCCCACTTTTTCCAAAATTGGAATTAATCCTGCGTAGAGCCTCGGGAGTTTCACTTGACTCGTGACTAATTTTTCCCACCTGATTCTTCTCCTGTTATTACCCAGTAGAAGTTCAGGTTTGTTCGCCTCCTTAGTTGTGATAGGGGCTTCCATACCAGGGTGGATGAGATCTAGTTCTAGGGCATTGTGGTCACTATCTAGTCTTTCGGTAACCCTAAAGTCCAGAATGGATGACCAGTTCGCTAGCTGTACAAGGGCGTAATCCAAGCGGGACTCTCTTCCCACTCTGTTGTACGTGGGTTTGCTTGGTATATCAGACTTAATACGCCCATTGCAAGCTTTGATTCCATGCTTTAAGGTTAGGGCAGTAATCTGAAGTGCTAGAGGTGTCCATGCCTTCGGGGGAGGTGCTGCTACAGAAGGTACTGACCACCTGAACTCTTCTTCCATGGGAAATCCCTCTAGAAGACCAGCCAGTGGCTCAAAATGAGAATTTAGATCCCCTCCAACTACGTAGGGGGTGCCCCTTGGAATTTTGCATAAATAAGCTGAAAGCTCATCTACAGTGGAAGATTCTCGCGGAACTCCCACTGGCCTAGAATAGATGTTTATCAAGGCAAGTTTCGCTAGATTTGGCCAAGCCAATAGGACCACTAAAATGTCCTCCGATGGCACCGGTAGGCGTGAAGCCTGGCACCCAAGATGGGATGCCACCCAAGTTGTAAGTCCACCTGAAGGGCGGCCCTTACCCTCCCACCTGGCCGGGTTAGAAAATGACTGGTAGCCCTGCTGAATATATTCTTCCCTTGCCCAGGTCTCCTGGAACATACACACATCCCCAGTCTCGATATAAGTAACCCAGTCATGTGTGTCCAGCTTATTAGCTAGGCCGGCCACATTCCACCAGATTAGCCTCAGACGTGTTAGTTTGAGGGGTGCGGAGTTGGTGAGTGGATTAATCGCCATCACCCCCACTGACACAGCCTTATTATTATTGGGCACACCCTCCCTTAGAGGCCCCGTCCCCACCTTTACCCGCATGTTAGCCTTTTTGTCTCGGTCCTTCTCACGTGTGCGGCCTCGATCAAGGTGCAGGGCCAGTGCATGTTCAATAGGCTTGGGATCTACCACTTCCCCCACCTTTGCGTGATCGTTAGCTACCTTCCCTGGAGGCTCTAAGTCCTCCCCTTCTACTATCTGAGAGCTAGGCAAGTGTCGCGGTACATCACCATACAGAGGGGAGGTATCTGCAGGGAAGGGAACACGTGATGTGACAGATGTGTATACGGATACTGATGGTCAGTCCACCCAATCTAGACATTCGTACCTGTTGGCAAGTGGTGGGCCACACCATCCCAGTGGTTGAGCAGGGAGCAAATTCCTGTTCCCATTCCCTGGCCACCCCCCCGATCCCCGCGTCTATCCCAATTCCCCACTTGGGTCCATCCCCAGGCTGAGCCTGTATTATATCGGGGTACTGGGGGGTAAAAATAGGACAACCTGTTTGTCCCTATCCCATCCATGGTTGCATGGTCACCCCACGAGCAAATGTGCTCCACCGTGTTGGGATCCACGAAGTTAACAATAATGCAGTCGCCCTGAATGTTTTTGGGCACAGCGCCCAACCATGCTACCCTTCTTGCTGACGTGACTCTGCTGTCCACGAATGGTGGGAGGGGTCTGTTCGTGAAGAGCCAATGAATCACTTTGTTTTTTAGCGACCGGGGAGTTTCGTGGGCATCTTCCGCTAGCTCAGGGACACCAGTCATGATTACCACATATGGAGTGGATTCAGGGGGGAGATGGACAGGCAACCCTCCCCTATTTCTATTTCTAAAGGTGGATTTGGGAGCTACAGGTGCCTTAGTTGTTGCAGGAGTGGGGATTTGGAGAGGCACGGGGGCCTTGTGGGGTGGTGGGGCCAGGACAGTTTGTGCGGGGACTTTGGGAGGTGGCGGAGCCGGAGCAGTTTGTATTGGCAGATTCTTCTGTTGTACTGCTCCGGTCACGCCAGGTTTTTTGGGTGGAGGAGGCAAACCCTCCTTTGGTGCTTTAGAATTTGTTTTGGGAGGCGCATATTGTATGGCCCTAGCATCTCTTTTTGCTGAGGCTAGGGTCAATTCCGCCAGCTGCTTTTCCACCCTCTGGAGGGACTGCTCTAACGGTTTTAGGTGAGTTCTAAATAAATCCCAGATTTTTACCAGGAGGAGGTCATTGTTACTACATGATTTACACTCCCCATCTATGCTAGTATCACAACTGCTCACACTTTGATTCGTGTTGTCCATGGGCGTCGGGATTACAATTTGTGCAGGTGGGTCAGAAGGGTCAGTAGCTCCCTCCTGTAGCAATAGCCCCAAGCCTGCAGGCTGCGCAGTTGGGGGTAATATATGCAGGGATTCAGGATTAAGGCAAGACAGGGAAGAGGTGGTTTTACGTAGATTGTTCCCTTTGTTACTACCCTTTTTCCTAGTCTTAGGAATTGCACCCTCTTTCAGCCCCCTACTTACAGACGGGCTTGGGACAGTGCTAAGTTGTAAACATTACAGGTGACTTCTCTAGTGCCAAGTTAGAATCGGTGAGGTTTAGGGAAGCCGACAGGTCCACAATACCTGGAACGCTGTGGACTTCTGCTGCTACAGTCAACAATGGAGCATGTTCTAGGAGACGATCTGGAGTTGTTGCTGCCGCTAACAGGCCCAATGAAGAGCGTCTAGCGACCGCAAGGTCCTGTGAGACTCGACGCTCCAACAGAGTGATACCCTGATTGATTGCGTCGTTGGCCTTGGCTATAAATTTATCAATGGGGCCTGTAACCTGGCCTGCAGTTTGTATCTGCTTTTTAACAGCACTCCTCATACTTCTAGTTGACATACTCAATCACAGGCAATTTACAAGTAATGCAATATCTGGTACTTGACGAAAAAATAAAGATAAAAAAAGGGCAATCAAGTGACGGGCACCTATGTTAGTTGTAGCTTTGCGTATGAATTACAGTAATCAATAATTACATAAACACAAAAACCAATTGTAAGAGGGGTGGGCCAGTCCAGTCCTGACCGGTCTTGAACGGGCTTAAACGGGCCCGCTCTTTGCCCGGTCTTCGCCCCGAGCTTCGTCCCGCGCGCGTCCCGCGTCGCGTTGGGGCTTACGTCACTTATGTACATGTAGGCGGTGGGCGTGGCCGCCGGGGGAAGAGGCACCAGCTGCGTCACCTGAGGAATGCTGGTCCTCGCAGTCCCCCGGTCGTGAGCCTTGTCCTCAGTGCCCCCAAAGCCCTCAACCCACACAGCTTCCAGCTGGGAGCGATGTCCAGCTCTGCCGATTGCAGAACGCGCTCACACCAGCAGAAGCAGGCAATGTGGGGAGGTGTGTGGGTCTTTAGGAGGCAAGCGAGTGAAGAGTGAAAACCTCCGGTGAAATCCAATTGCTGTTTGTGAGCGGCACCCTCGAAGCGGGTGTCGCGAAAGGTTTTAAAGTCCGTGGGCGGTGGGCGTGGCCACCGGGGGAAGAGGCACCAGCTGCGTCACCTGAGGAATGCTGCTCCTCCCAGTCCCCCGGTCGGGAGCCTTGTCCTCAGTGCCCCCAAAGCCCTCAACCCACACAGCTTCCAGCTGGGAACGATGTCCAGTTCTGCCGATTGCAGAACGCGCTCACACCAGCAGAAGCAGGCAATGTGGGGAGGCGTGTGGGTCTTTAGGAGGCAAGCGAGTGAAGAGTGAAAACCTCCGGTGAAATCCAATTGCTGTTTGTGAGCGGCACCCTCGAAGCGGGTGTCGCGAAAGGTTTTAAAGTCCGTGGGCGGTGGGCGTGGCCGCCGGGGGAAGAGGCACCAGCTGCGTCACCTGAGGAATGCTGGTCCTCGCAGTCCCCCGGTCGTGAGCCTTGTCCTCAGTGCCCCCAAAGCCCTCAACCCACACAGCTTCCAGCTGGGAGCGATGTCCAGTTCTGCCGATTGCAGAACGCGCTCACACCAGCAGAAGCAGGCAATGTGGGGAGGCGTGTGGGTCTTTAGGCGGCAAGCGAGTGAAGAGTGAAAACCTCCGGTGAAATCCAATTGCTGTTTGTGAGCGGCACCCGCGAAGCAGGTGTTGCGAAAGGTTTTAAAGTCCGTGGGCGTGGCCGCCGGGGGAAGAGGCACCAGCTGCGTCACCTGAGGAATGCTGGTCCTCGCAGTCCCCCGGTCGTAGCCTTGTCCTCAGTGCCCCCAAAGCCCTCAACCCACACAGCTTCTAGCTGGGAGCGATGTCCAGTTCTGCCGATTGCAGAACGCGCTCACACCAGCAGAAGCAGGCGATGTGGGGAGGCGTGTGGGTCTTTAGACGGCAAGCGAGTGAAGAGTGAAAACCTCCGGTGAAATCCAATAAATTTACTTGGTACTAATATTTCTATAAATTATAATTATTTATGAAGTTTTTGCTTTTTATACTGTTGCACTCACTGGAGTGGGAATAGTATTTTTAACCCCTACGCTATCCAGCGCTTTCCCTACTGTTGCACCCACTGGAGTGGGAATAGTAATTTTTACCCCTACGCTATCCAACGCTTTCCCTACTGTAGCACCCACTGGAGTGGGAATAGTAATTTTAACCCCTACGCTATCCAACGCATTCCCTACTGTTGCACCCACTGGAGTGGGAATAGTAATTTTAACCCTTACGCTATCCAACCCTTTCCCTACTGTTGCACCCACTGGAGTGGGAATAGTAATCTTTACCCCTACGCTATCCAGCGCTTTCCCTACTGTTGCACCCACTGGAGTGGGAATAGTAATTTTAACCCCTACGCTATCCAACGCTTACCCTACTGTTGCACCCACTGGAGTGGGAATAGTAATTTTAACCCCTACGCTATCCAACGCTTTCCATACTGTTGCACCCACTGGAGTGAGAATAGTAATTTTAACCCCTACGCTATCCAACGCTTTCCCTACTGTTGCACCCACTGGAGTGGGAATAGTAATTTTAACCCCTACGCTATCCAACGCTTTCCCTACTGTTGCACCCACTGGAGTGGGAATAGTAAATTTTACCCCTACGCTATCCAACGCCTTTACTACTGTAGAATTCACTAGAGTTGTTACAATAAATTTTAACCATTTTGCTATGCTACGGTAAAAATATTATATATGTTTATTTAATAATGTTTTATATATATATATATATGTATTATTTTTGTTATATTTTTTTGTAATTTACAATAATTATTTTTTAATATAACATTTATTTAATCATTTTAAGTAAGTTTATATTAAATATATTTATTATTACATTAGTTTTAACTTAATTTAAAGACATTTAAAAAAACGATATTTTGACAGTCTATATTTTTGTAACTCGATATTTTAGAGTCGATATTTTAGTACTTACCTGTTTGAAGATAGCCAGTCGATATTTTGTCCATTGATATTTAATCCACGATATTATAGTATCTCGATATTTTGGTGGTCGATATAATTTCAGTGATCCGTATCTATAATAGTGGATTGTTTCATTCTAACACTGTCTGAAAATAAGGATTGTGGATGAAGGACTACAGACAGGTGTCATTGATGCAATAAATAGTCTGATTAGTGGCTACTAAGGACTTTCTTATTATACTGCTCACCTTTATTGCGACAGATGCTCATGAACAAACAGAGTACCAGTACAGCATGGACACGCGTGATCTGTTCCACTATTTGAATCACTCAAGATTTGCCGTAAATTACTATACCGGCCAGTCAATTCCCTATTTTGCAAAAGTATTACTTCCTCATCTTGAAGTTATACCCCAACCACTCTCCTTTATTTTGTTGTATTGGTGGTCCTGAAGAAGGTGGTTTAAAAGTGACAATACCCCCTGAAACATGCGTTGACCTGGATGTGAAATACCAGACCCACAACATTTTCATGGAGACTGTCTTTTTGGTCACCATATTAGTGTATGAGATCTTGGGAGGGTAGGATATCGTTTGCTGAATAAACAAGTATGCATTTGGATGTGAAAGGCTAGTAAGCAAGTGTGGTCAATTTGTAGGAGTCAGCGTAAACATTGTTTTTGTGACATGGGCAATGCTATCTGCGTCATTCTTATATATGTACAAATATATATATATATATATATATATATATATAAAACCTACTGGCGGTCGCCAGTAGGTAGTTATAGTTAGGACCTATTATCCATAGGAAATCCGCAACATTCTATTCCCAATTACTCTAGCGCAGATTGATGAATCTTTGTGAAATTTTCTAAACCTTTGGCCAGCTCTGGTACGCTCCTATCCTGAAAGTTTCAGGGTGATTTGTCAAGTGGGGGCCGAGAAAAAGGGGGGTCCCAAAACATGTTTTCCACATGCAATTTTCCATAGGATCTTTAGCCACAGTTACAGCTTGAACTGCTGAACAGAATGACACCAAATTTGGCAAAGAGGTAGCCCTCAGTTCAGGCTTGTGCCTTTTGCTTAAATAGTGTCAATCTGTTCAGAAGTTCCTGAGAACATTAGTTAAAATCATTTATATATCTATGACACGGGGTGGATCCGCGGAGTCTGCGCTCATTGTCATCGTACCATAAGCGCACCCTTCCAATCGCGCGCTGCATGCTAATTGGCTGTCAAGTGTTTGCCAACATTCGAAAGCAGGAACTGTTGGCAGCCATGTTGTGCTTCGGTAGAAGCGAGGCTGAGGAAGTCAGTGGAATATGTGTGCAAAACGTAGAAAGGGGGCAGGGTGGTAGAACTTATTTTACCCTCTAGACCTGCTTAGGGGGTCCCAGAAGGACCTCCAGGGCCCACTATTTTTTTCTTTTTTAAAGACCTGGCAGGTGCGTGTAGGGTGCGCAGACTCTGACATAAAATAAATAAAATAAAACAGAGGGGGGGCAAAATACTGAGGGCAAAAATAATGAATTTTATGGGGGGCCCAGAGGGGCCCCCTAGCCCCGGGGATCGTCATCCCCCGGGGCTAAAAAAGAAATGGTGGGAGGAGGGGTCTTAGGTCCCCAGAGCCGCAGGGACCACCACCCCCCAGGGCTTCATGTATTGTAGGAGAGAGACAGCATGGCCCCCCTCCTGGAGCACTCACGGTCCCCGTTACCCCACGGGCTACAAAGAAAATGTAAGGGGGGCTGCAAGATCTCCAAAGTCCCGGGGACCACTACTCACTGGGGCTTTATGTATTGTGGGAGGGCCGGCTCCTGCAGTGTCCCGGGGTGTCCATCCCGCCCTCCCATGGCAAGGAAATCAGATTGCTTTTCCACATAGGGAGCTGCATGTTAGTAGCTCCCCATGTTGAAAAGCAATGCCGGCTCCCAAATGTGTAGAAGTTGTGCACCAAAGGCGCTGGAGTCGTGCACCCTACAGATTATGAGTCGTACATCCAGCGTGTGCACACCAGGGGGCCGCACTGAGCGCTGCGCTGGGTGCGCGACTTTTAATTTTACCATAAAAAAATAGCCCTTATCAGTAATTGCTAAAAAACCTGGGGACCCTATCCTCTAGGTCTTATAAAAAATGTTGGGGACCGTGGAGAGAACCACAATGCCCCCACAGTCCCGTCGGCTCCCTGCCTCCTTCGGGAGCTGGCATTGCTTTTTCACATGGGAGATGCTAACTTGCATGTGGAAAAGTTATCAGGTTTGGATTTTGAAAGTGAGAACAGATTTCAGTGCTCTGTCTTTCAAAATGCAAACCAAGTTTCCTATGGGAGGGCGGAAGCCGCGAGATTCCCGCCCTCTCATAGCAAACAGCAGTGTCCCGGGGGTAGGCCTCCCGGGACACTGCAGGAGCCGGCCCTGGGGGGTGGAGGTCCCCAGGGTCCTCGAGGGCTCCAGGCGGAGGGCCACGCAGCCTCACTCCCACAATACACAAAGCCCCGGGGGTGTTTGTTCCCGGGGCTTGAGGGGGGTGGTTGAGGCCCTTCCACTTCTAATTTTGCAGGGGGGGGGCCTTGGAGCCCACTTCAACCATTTAGTTTATAGCTCTGGGGGTGGCTCTCACTGTTGCATAGCAAACAGTGATGTTGAGAAAATCTTCCTGTAAGGTAACAAAGGATTTTGAAGTCCATTTTCTGTGTTTTTGTTGTACTTTGCAGCCGTTAAGTGGCTGCAATTATAACTCTGTGTTTGTAAATATGCCCTTAAGTTTTGTAATGTCGACAATCTTGTCTCACATTTACATAGGCACAAAGTATTTTTTGAAGTGCATTGTGAATTGTGAAGCAACACTGTCTAATTGTGATCGATAAAGAATTGAAAGAGTTGTGTACTACTTTTACTCGTAATGTGCATAGGGGCAGATTTACAAGTTCATTGCATTACTGTTGCATCATTTTTAAGATGGGAAAAGTGACGCAAAAGTGGTTCAAGGGGCTTGTAAATCTGATACAGTGTTCTGTCTTACTTTGCTTTCCTTTCTGTCATGTAGAGGATCCTGGGTAAATATAACCGTTTCTGTACAGCCAGTACCTTTCAACCCTACCCCCAAACTGCTTACTGCCTGTTAGCATAGTAACAGTTCATGGAACACTTAAGTGAGCACAGAGAGCTCAGAGGTTAGAATGTCACCACACTATATTGCTAATTGAAACAGTTACTGTGCTGGAGTTTTAAAAGTTTTCCATAAGAACCGATAGCCATAGAAGAAGTTGGTGGAAAATATAATAAAAATAATAGCGGGGGTTCGCTGGGGTCCCCACAGTCCCGGGGCTTCACTCATGTTGTGAGGGGGTGCAGTAGGCTGTGTAAATTATATCGGGAAAACAACAATGCAGCTTATTGCGGCTTTTCTTTAATATAATGTGGAATAATGTTTATTTATTAGGCAGTGTTCAATTTTGTTACGGATAGAGTTACTTTGTTAGAGGAAATTTATTAATATGTAGAACGGCGTGTTCTGCATGTGTGCGTGGAACAAATTTAACGTTTAATTGGCTAAGGTGTTCAAACAACAAGCTTAATGTTCATTGGGTGCGAACTATTGAAAGTAGAAGTGTTTTCTGCAATTCACTTCTGCTCTGCGGAGTAGGTGGGACATCTGATTTGCTGACGTGCTCCAAGGAGGACTTTCCCAAGTTTAATGTTGATTGGCTGTAAACTGTTGAAAGTAGAAGTGTTGTCAGCGATTTCTTCCCTCTTTGCAGAGTATTAGGGACATTTCATTGGGTAATGTGTTCCAAGCGGGACCTTACAAAGCTTAATGTTCATTGGCTATGAAGCATTAAAAGTAGAAGTTTTGGCAGTCATTCCTTCCTCCTCTGCGGAAAAACATGGACATTTTATTGGCTAAAGTGTTTCGAGCACAAGTTTGTTTCTTATTGGGTGGGAACGGTTCACTGTTGTGAGTGATTTTGTCACTTCCAAAGGAGTATAGGAAAAGAAAGTAGTAGAGGGAGGTTAGGAACATTATTAACTCTCTACAGTGATCACAAGGTGGTGGACAGGGATTATGAAGGTAAAAAATTGTTTTTATATGTTTTAAGGGACATTTATATAATTGCTGTGTGCTGTACAAATCACGGAGGAAAAATGACAGTGTCTTGCGGTCTTTTTTTTATCAAGTTTGCGGGTGGGATACTTCCCAGGAGCACTATTTACTTATAATGTGGTGTTTACTTATCAGATGGGGAGGTGTGGTTGCGCAGCAAAAAATTCAGTCTAAGTTTGAAAAACTTTTTATTTAGAAAATACAAATAAACTGACGCTGTATATATGAAAGGGGTGACAATTAAAAATGCAAGTCTAGAAAATATCAGTTACGCCTGGCCATACCCTCCTTTTTTCTGCTATAGTTTGTAAAAGTGTTGCCCCATATTCTTGACAATGTAAGAGGGCATCAGTTACTTTTAGATAAAGTAGAATAGAAGTGCTACAACAAACACTCCCGCACTACATTTCTGAGGTAAGGAGAACAAGTAAAAATCAGTTAAATACAAGTGACTTCATATTACATAGAAATGTATGCATTAATATTTTTCACATTTGTATTCTGTAGAATTCAGGAACGTTCTGTCGCAGTGCTTAGAGGTTGCACACTGTTCTGCTAACAAATCACATACACACTTAAGAATATCTAGGATGGTACTATTATAATATACAGAACTAGTCCTATATATTCTTTAGGGAGAAGGTGAATAGGAACTGCAAATGAGAAGAATACAAATTAGAAAATAACATTCAGAAATGTAGGGTTTATCAAATATTTAATGTAACAAAGTATGTATGAAATCTATATTTTGTATTCTGCAATTTCGTAAAATATGCTCCCTGAAAAAAATATGTGATCAAGTACGTTCTAATGTTTGTAAGCTATATTACAGATGGCGCCGAAAAATCTCCTATCATCTTCTGTAACAATAGGACAATTACAATATAACGATTGATACCATTGTTACAGTAAAAACAAAAGAAAAATAAAGTTATCTATTCAATAGAACATCCATAACAAAATACTTTCAAGCGGTAATTATTTTCTGAGCTTCTTTTCTCCGTGAGGTCAAAAAGTTTGATCTTCGTGGCGACGGGTCATAAACTCCTCCGAGATCATGACTGTGAAAATTATAATATGTATATACACAGTATATGATCAAAAGGGAGGAACAGACTAAAAACCAGAAGCTGGTGACGTTGCTTATATATCTTTACTCTTTGTGACGACGGGTCACGAACTCCACTGAGATTAGCATAACTGTTAATATTATAATATACATATTAACAGTATATAAGCACTGGGGGAAAAAACATTAACAACTGGAAGGTGGTGACATTGATTGTAAATGTTTAGGGTTTGCGCCGACGGGTCACCAACACCTCTGAAGTGAAATACAGTGTCAATATTATAATATAGAAAGTTACAATTTATAAGCTATATCAAAGTTCTTGCCGAGCAATCAATTAGACATTCATAATATTTTCATAGTTCATACAATTGAAATCGATCAAAACAAGTCCATATATTGTCCAATAGTCAGTCAGACACCAGAGTCTTGAAGTACGTTGATCCGTATTTTATTTCAAGATCCCAAAGTTCAAAATATTCTCTGCAACCAAAATTCAAAACATTCTCTGCAGCCAACACGTGTTTCGTTGGGCATCTATCTTATGCCTAAACAACTTCCTCAGGGCTGCAAGTCAAAAACAATAAGAACATGGTATAGTATACCAACAACAATAAACTATTACAGTTTATTGGGAAAGTTTTATATTAATACATCTATCACCACCTAAGTGAAAGAAAAGACATAGTTCCCAAATCTTAGTGGCAATAATTAAAAAATCTAATAAGTTCTATGTGACTCCCGGTGTCAATATATAACTATTAACAAAACGTTCAGGTATTTCACCATACATAATATGCATAAATATGCATGACCTAGATTCAATGAATCTTTTCTTCTCTATTTGTTTCTTCAAAAGGTTATTTTCCATAAAGTAAAATTGTATCTGGAATGATATAAGGTAGCTCTTAGCTCTGTCCCCACAGTTCACATCCAGTCTACATATTGAAAAAGCATTAAGTATACTACTTACTAGTCCTCGTCCTTCTTTCTCTAAGTTATAGGGTCAGTAAGGTTTAAATATCACACTCAAGTCTGAAAAATCATGAGTATAGATACATTCAGATATTTAATATAAGGTCGTCCTTATTTTACAAAATTAATAGGTCCGTAAAATTATCTAATCACTCACAAGTGTGAGATATATATGAATATGACTTTCTAGTTATTAGGAACTGAGCTCTGTATATGTGCAAAAAACTGATGTTAACTAACATGCATTCACCGAAAACGAGCACCCGCGTAAATGCGACCTGTTACGTCAATGACAAATATTAGAAATAACTTTTTGCTATACGAGCATACTATGCTCACGAGTGCAAATAACATATACTCTCTGGGTTCTCTAAACATAATCAGGGACCCTCAATGTCAGTAAAATTACAATGGTACAGCCCTGTTACCTCTCCAGTGTTCCACACCCGTATGTCACTATTTCCAATATTCTTTTTTAAAGTCGAATTCGCAGCATCTATTAAAGAAAAACCACAAGGTCGGTATCTTGCGTGTTCGTGTACCGATTCTAACCTCTATTAGGTTATTGCTTACCTATATCAATATGAAGTCCCGTATATCTCCTGCTCAGTCCTTCCGTGTTCGGTTCACTGGCGTTTAACATCGCCGCCATCTTACTTAAGTATTGTGCGTCTGAATTAGATTCAAGTGAAGTGGTTATAGTTGGAGCCACCCAAAAACAGGGGATTGCATTAGTGATTTAAAACAGAGTAAGTTCTTTTAACGTACAGTGTGGGCTGTAAATCTATGGGTCACGTTTAATATAACGATAATGTTCTCTTGCAAAAATTAAAGTTTACCTCTAATTTATCTAATTGAAACAATGTCTCAAGTATAATAATAAACGTTTTAAAGTTATTAGTCCAAAATAGATCTGCCAATTATTTGCGCAAATATTAAGCGAGATACGGCATATTGCCGCCTATACAAAATATAGAAGTACCTCTATTTCGATGAACTCTGTAAACAAACCGGCGATTCCGGCGCCGCCATATTGGTATAGGTAAGCCTACCCTTATTCACGCGAGCTTTGTACACAAACCGGCGTATTATAGCGCCAACATATTTAAATGGGTAGAGGATACACAGGATTCACAGATACTCTACCTAATCTGGGTATTAGAAAAAACTATAATCATATCCTGGAATTATAAAAAATAGTCAACTTAAGTATCATAGAAATCAGCTACTGGGGAGCGACTAGCAGTGACAGATCATCGAGCGCCTCACATCATTCCACTGCATGTTTTAACAAATCATTTTTGTATTTTATAGCAACAACAGAAAGGGTTATGGCATTACCATTTGAAGCACCCAAATATCATCAAAAAGGTTATTTAACAAGTAATCTGCAACATACTGTTACACAGAAAAGTCAAATCAAATCCGACTATTTGCACAGAATCTATTATCAACCAAGATGTTACTGTTCTCCCAAATAATATTGTAGTTCTGTGTCCATGTTGAGCCCATCTTCTACAGCTCGAAGGACCATAATCCATCTTGCCTCTCTACGTCTTAATTTTAATAGCCTGTCTCCTCCTTGTCTATCTAACACCACTTGTTCAATACCATGATAGAAAAATTTATGGTTATCAGAATCATTCCTATTTTGAATAGAGTGTGAAGCAATAGGGTACCTGGTGTCTCCATTCTTAAGTGGCCGATAGTGTTCAATCATTCGATCTTTAAGTCTCCTTACTGTGCTTCCTACATAGATTCATTGAATCTTGGTAATGCATATTTATGCATATTATGTATGGTGAAATACCTGAACGTTTTGTTGATAGTTATATATTGACACCGGGAGTCACATAGAACTTATTCGATTTTTTAATTATTGTCACTAAGATTTGGGAACTATGTCTTTTCTTTCACTTAGGTGGTGATAGATTTAATATAAAACTTTCCCAATAAACTGTAATAGTTTATTGTTGTTGGTATACTATACCATGTTCTTATTGTTTTTGACTTGCAGCCCTGAGGAAGTTGTTTAGGCATAAGATAGATGCCCAACGAAACACCTGTTGGCTGCAGAGAATGTTTTGAATTTTGGTTGCAGAGAATATTTTGAACTTTGGGATCTTGAAATAAAATACGGATCAACGTACTTCAAGACTCTGGTGTCTGACTGACTATTGGACAATATATGGACTTCTTTTGATCGATTTCAATTGTATGAACTATGAAAATATTATGAATGTCTAATTGATTGCTCGGCGAGAACTTTGATATAACCTATATACCCTGAACTTTGTTCAGGGAATAAGTTGGGAAGTTAGGTGACCTTCCTTTTCCTGCCTAGAAGCAATCTCCTGGGATCTGTACATTTTTACTTTTAGCCAAACTCTTTGCTGTGCGCCCTCTTCCCTGTTACCTATCCTTGATTGTTTTTGTATTTTGGGTTGGGCTGCCGCACGTGGCTTTGAATTATCATGAATCGTGAACAAGAAGCCTTGGATTTGTTCAAAAACTTAAGTACAGGCTCCTCTATTAATGTAGCAGTGGCCTCTACAACACAAACAAAACAGGAGGGTCTTAGAGCCAAATTTGTTAAATTAGAGAAGCTCAAAAAAGCAGAACTAAATAAGTGGTGGGATGCGGTAACATTGAAACAATATCTTACTTTGAAGCGTATCCCGAGAGGTTTAAGATCTACAATTATACCGACTTATGAAGATTTGGAACCAGATTTGTTGGACAAGTGGGAGCATAAATTAACTTCTAGTTCTTGTAATTTGATAAGAATACTTATTGACAATGCAGAGCGCAAGATAGAGAAATTACTGATAGAGATACAAACATGTGAGGATGAAATAAAACAATTAAACTTACCTGAAGCGACCATGAAAAATTATAACATGTTGGATGAGATCTTGACTAATTTACAGGCAGATATAAAAAGGAGAAAGGCGCGCAAACTTAAGAGGGACGAGCAAGATTACACAGCAGGTAGGGTATTTACCTTTGCCCGTAAATTTGATTATTTATTTCCAAAAGGGCAAGGAAATAAGAGAACCACAACACCCTTAAGTTCAGCCGTAAATACATCAACAAGTAGCTTATCTACTGATGGAGATAATACAGAAGCTTCCAATGTCCCTAGTGGAGATAGTACGAATATAAACAACAATTTTTTAGTAGAAGTTCAAAGAATAAGGAAAGGAAATCGAGATACAGGAGGGAGATATGGCAACAATCAAACAGGAAGACAAGGAGAGGGAGCCGTGGCAGACGCAGGAGAAGTGGCCCCAGGGATGAGAGAGAGACTGAGGTCGTGGAGGAAATGAATACAGGAACCAATGAGATTGAAGTGATTAATCTTTCATCTATTGAATTGTCGGAGAGTATGACTAATATACTTAAGAAAGGTCTTGGAGTTTGTCCTACCAAGAGTATTGATTGGTATGTTACTAAAATTGACCTGTATAAATTTGTTCGTTTGTTGAAGCTTAAAAAGTTTTTTTCTAATAAGGATAATGTTATGGTGAAAACTACTAATAAACCTGTATTGAGTGAGATCACTATTCAAGAACTTTATGACACGAAACTTTTGTTATCTCTTACTGAATCAGAAGAAGATCCAATAACAATGAACTCGCTTTTGAGAGATCTTGAGATTAATCCAGGATTATCATCTGAAAGTGGATTCAAAGAGAAATCTAAATGGACACCACAGTTGTCAACTGGCAATGTTGTAGATGCTTTTTACAAATCTGTTACTTTGGAGATAGACAATTTGATTAAAAGAGATCAACATCATAAGAAAACTCTTCCAGACAATTTAAAAATGGATGAAAGGGAGGCACTATGCAAATTGACTGATCACCCAGACCTCATGATACGCAGTGCTGATAAGGGTGGCAACATTGTTGTTATGAACCGCAAAGACTATAATGATGAAGTATTATCTCAATTGGGGGATAGTAGATATTATGAGAGAGTAAGTGTTAATCCTTTAGAGATGGTCAAGCGTAAAATTAACATGAAACTCAAGGATTGGTATGATAGTTGTCTTCTAGATCATGATGAGTATTTATATCTTAAATTACAATCACCTAGGGCCCCATGCATGTACTGTCTACCGAAAGTACATAAGAATAGACAAAAACCACCGGGGAGACCAATAATTTCGGGCATAGGAGGGCCCACTGAAAAATTGTCCCAATTTGTGGACTCATATCTTAGACCCTTTGTTCAAAACTTACCCTCTCATATTGAGGACACTAAACATGTTCTCAATATAATGAATGACGTAGTTTGGGATAGTGACATGATTTTAGCTACCTTAGATGTAGTATCCCTATACTCCAATATTGACCATGAGAAAGGAATTCAAGCTATTGAGAGTTTTTTAAACAATAGACCAGCTGAGTATTTGGATCATACATCTATGTTACTAGAGATGACAAGGATGGTATTGGAAAACAACTACTTTCTTTTTGAATCTACCTGGTATAAACAAAAGATTGGGACTGCGATGGGGGTCCAAATTTGCTACGTCCTTCGTGAACCTCTTTATGGGGAGACTGGAGGCGGAGTGGATTTGGGGCCCCAAAGGAAGTTAATGGATAGACCATATATACTACTGGGGTAGATTCATTGATGATTGTTTGTTATTTTGGAGAGGTACCACAGATTAATTGGAGTCTTTCTTTAAATACCTTAACACTAATGATTTGAATATGTAATTCACTACCCACTATGACAAAGAAAAATTGACTTTTCTTGATATTGAACTATTTGTGGAGGACAATAAACTATACAGCCGCATGTTTCGTAAGGAAACTAGCTGCAATGCATTATTACGAGCAGACAGCTGCCACCCTAAAAGCCAAATCAATTCCATCCCTTATGGGGAAATGATTAGGGCAAGGAGGAACTGTTCTAAAGATGAAGACTTTCACGTAAATATAAAAGATATGGTTAAAAGATTCAAAAGCAGAGGATACTCGAATAATGTAGTTAATAAGGCTGTTAACAGAGTTCAGAAATTACAGAGAGATGTTACATTGAGACCCAGGGTTAAAACCGATGCATCTGAGAGAGACCAGAAGATCAGAATGATTACCAATTTTGGTAGAGGGAGCCATAAACTTTTCAATATTATGAGGAAATATTGGCATATGCTTTTTTCAGATAAAGATTTGAAACCTTTTTTAACGGAAAGACCAAGCATTACGTATAGAAAAGGAATGTCTATTGCCAATATTGTCAGTCCGAGCTACCCAAAACCTATCACACAAACAAGTCAAAGTGATTGGCTACGTGTTCGCCCAAAAGGCTTTTATCATTGTGGTAATTGTAGCTCATGCTGGTGGGCAATGAGGAAGGTACAAAAATTTGAATATAATAATACGGGCACATTTTTCATTGATTCTTTTATTAACTGTGAAACAACATTTGTAATCTACGTTATTGCCTGCCTTTGTGGTAAAATCTATGTAGGAAGCACAGTAAGGAGACTTAAAGATCGAATGATTGAACACTATCGGGCACTTAAGAATGGAGACACCAGGTACCCTATTGCTTCACACTCTATTCAAAATAGGAATGATTCTGATAACCATACATTTTTCTATCATGGTATTGAACAAGTGGTGTTAGATAGACGAGGAGGAGACAGGCTATTAGAATTAAGACGTAGAGAGGCAAGATGGATTTTGGTCCTTCGAGCTGTAGAAGATGGGCTCAACATGGACACCGAACTACAATATTATTTGGGAGAACAGTAACATCTTGGTTGATAATAGATTATGTGCATATAGTCGGATTTGATTTGACTTTTCTGTGTAACAGTATGTTGCAGATTACTTGTTAAATAACCTTTTTGATGATACTTGGGTGCTTCGAATGGTAATGCCATAACCCTTTCTGTTGTTGCTATAAAATACAAAAATGATTTGTTAAAACATGCAGTGGAATGATGTGAGGCGCTCGATGATCTGTCACTGCTAGTCGCTCCCCAGTAGCTGATTTCTATGATACTTAAGTTGAACTATTTTTTATAATTCCAGGATATGATTATGGTTTTTTCTAATACCCAGATTAGGTAGAGTATCTATGAATCCTGTGTATCCTCTACCCATTTAAATATGTTGGCGCTATAATACGCCGGTTTGTGTACAAAGCTTGCGTGAATAATGGTAGGCTTACCTATTCCAATATGGCGGCGCCGGAATCGCCGGTTTGTTTACAGAATTCATCGAAATAGAGGTACTTCTATATTTTGTATAGGCGGCAATACGCCGCATCTCTCTTAATATTTGCGCAAATAATTGGCAGATCTATTTTGGACTAATAACTTTAAAACGTTTATTATTATACTTGAGACATTGTTTCAATTAGATAAATTAGAGGTAAACTTTATTTTTGCAAGAGAACATTATCGTTATATTAAACGTGACCCATAGATTTACAGCCCACACTGTACGTTAAAAGAACTTACTCTGTTTTAAATCACTAATGCAATCCCCTGTTTTTGGGTGGCTCCAACTATAACCACTTCACTTGAATCTAACTCAGACGCACAATACTTAAGTAAGATGGCGGCGATGGTAAACGCCAGTGAACCGAACACGGAAGGACTGAGCAGGAGATATACGGGACTTCATATTGATATAGGTAAGCAATAACCTAATAGAGGTTAGAATCGGTACACGAACACGCAAGATACCGACCTTGTGGTTTTTCTTTAATAGATGCTGCGAATTCGACTTTAAAAAAGAATATTGGAAATAGTGACATACGGGTGTGGAACACCGGAGAGGTAACAGGGCTGTACCATTGTAATTTTACTGACATTGAGGGTCCCTGATTATGTTTAGAGAACGCAGAGAGTATATGTTATTTGCACTCGTGAGCATAGTATGCTCATATGGCAAAAAGGTATTTCTAATATTTGTCATTGACGTAACAGGTCGCATTTACGCGGGGGCTCGTTTTCGGTGAATGCATGTTAGTTAACATCAGATTTTTGCACATATACAAAGCTCAGTTCCTAATAACTAGAGAGTCATATTCATATATATCTCACACTTGTGAGTGATTAGATAATTTTACGGACCTATTAATTTTGTAAAATAAGGACGACCTTATATTAAATATCTGAATGTATCTATACTCATGATTTTTCAGACTCAAGTGTGATATTTAAACCTTACTGACCCTATAACTTAGAGAAAGAAGGACGAGGACTAGTAAGTAGTATACTTAATGCTTTTTCAATATGTAGACTGGATGTGAACTGTGGGGACAGAGCTAAGAGCTACCTTATATCATTCCAGATACAATTTTACTTTATGGAAAATAACCTTTTGAAGAAACAAATAGAGAAGAAAAGATTCATTGAATCTAGGTAATGCATATTTATGCATATTATGTATGGTGAAATACCTGAACGTTTTGTTAATAGTTATATATTGACACCGGGAGTCACATAGAACTTATTCGATTTTTTAATTATTATCACTAAGATTTGGGAACTATGTCTTTTCTTTCACTTAGTTGGTGATAGATTTATTAATATAAAACTTTCCCAATAAACTGTAATAGTTTATTGTTGTTGGTATACTATACCATATTCTTATTGTTTTTGACTTGCATCCCTGAGGAAGTTGTTTAGGCATAAGATAGATGCCCAACGAAACACGTGTTGGCTGCAGAGAATGTTTTGAATTTTGGTTGCAGAGAATATTTTGAACTTTGGGATCTTGAAATAAAATACGGATCAACATACTTCAAGACTCTGGTGTCTGACTAACTATTGGACAATATATGGACTTGTTTTGATCGATTTCAATTGTATGAACTATGAAAATATTATGAATGTCTAATTGATTGCTCGGCAAGAACTTTGATATGACCTATATACCCTGAACTTTGTTCAGGGAATAAGTTGGGAAGTTTGGTGACCTTCCTTTTCCTGCCTAGAAGCAATCTCCTGGGATCTGTACATTTTTACTTTTAGCCAAACTCTTTGCTGTGCGCCCTCTTCCCTGTTACCTATCCTTGATTGTTTTTACAATTTATAAGCTGAAAGGAGCTGGTAAGGGAGCAATGTTTGTTGTAAGCTATCTGTTTCTGAAAACAAGCTGCTGACGTTACAAATAAAAAGGGAAAAACATGCAATCACTTTTTTCTAGATATAAATGTTTAAATATTGACAAATAGCCACAAAATATAACTATCTACTATGCCATAATGTCAAATCTTGCATCAGGAGGCGCAGGCAGAGATTGAAAAATGTAAATCAGGGGCTCCTGATGACCCATGCCCCCAAACTATGGAAAATGATATCTCACTTCCTGTTAAACACACTTACCCATGTTTGGAACACATCCCTTGATACCGGAGTTTTTCCCGATTGCTGGACTGCTTCCATTGAAAAAAAAACACTGGAGCCATAGGAGATTTTAGCAATCTCAGGCCAATCTTGCTCTTACCTGCGCCCGGTAAAATGCTGGAGAAGCTGGTTCAACGCCAACTGAACCACTTCATTGAAGGTAATGCCATCCTGCACGAAACCCAGTCAGGCTTTCGGCCAGGTTTCAGCACTGAGACGGCCCTCATAGATGTTGCAGAGTCGGTTAGATGGGCATTAGATGAGAGAGTGAATGTGTGTGTAGTTGGACGGAAGGTGTGTAACTGTCTAAAGGTGTGTAAATAGTTGATTAAGTGCATATATAAGGTTAAGACTGTATGTGAAAACAGTTGTTTTGGGTGACTGAATCTCTTTTTGGGTATGTTAATGAGTAAATACATTTTTCAATGATAAATGTGCAACAAAGTAGAAATATAAAAGGCAATGTTTGTGCCAGTTGGTCTATATAAATAAGTATACATAAGACTCAGTGATTGTATGAGTGACTGTATCGAAAACTGTATACTTGTAATAGTAATTTTATAAAACACTAAGCATGAGTTATTATCTATATGAATAAATAAAGTGGTGTTTGTATAAGTGTGTAACTTAGTAAATGTAAGTATGATCAATTGTTTGCATAAGTGGGTAGGATGACTACATAAGTGAATTGAGTGTGTGCTGGTGTGCAATGTCGATGTAGGTGTATAAGTATATTTAATAGTGTTCCTTACCTGGTGCGAGACTGCTTCGCCCCAGGTAGCGTCACGACCGGCCCTCTCAGCGCGGTTCGTGCTAGACGCTGTTCACTCACCCCACCTACCGGAGCCGCCATCTTAGGTAGGGAAGGTCGACGGTCCAGTTGATCGTCCCTCCCACCCTCCTCCCGCCCACTACAACTATGGATATTAACAACAGACATGCCCGTGCGCGCAGCGGGCGGGCGCAGCGGGCGCGCCGCCGGCGTGCCGAAGGCAAGCCCGTCTGCGCCTGTCCGCGACCTGACGGGCCCAGGGGCCACCCCCTTCTCAAAACGGAGTAGATGGCGTTATACCGATACACTATGATCCCCATACCCTAAAAAATCTAATGCCGCCCATGAAGGATCTCTGTCGG